>NC_038044.1:56597164-59499262 GCF_002211085.1 Panicum hallii
TCCAAGTAGATTAGAGACAAAATAGCTTTTTAGGATTGGATACTAATAGGCGACCTCATGCAATGATACGTTATCTTAAGACGACTGCACAAACAATCTCCACAATAGTTTGTCACTTTTTATTGTCTTAGTTTGTCACTTTTATTGTCTTATAGTAGTACCATATCTTTAATTTGTGGAATGAAAAAGAAAATATTATGAGTAGTATGACAATGACAACTCGTACAATGATGAGTAAGCGGTCTCATGGTCCTTAATTTTACCTTATGAGACGGTTGTTTCGCGAAGCAACCACCTCATTCTCTCTCCTCCACATCATCAAAATCCTACGTGGATCTGCATGAGACAACCTACGAGACCGCTGACGTGTAGCAATATACTTGCCCAATAGTTAGCGTTTTGTATGGAAGTAGATTGAAAACATAATATAGCTGCCCACACGTGCTATTGTGCAGTGATGGTGGAGATCGACAACACTCGGAAAAGAAAAGTTGAAAGAGGCAATTTTAATGCGCACTGATAGGGTTAGCTGAATAGCTAGGATCTCCATGACGGCGCATTTGATGGGATCGGTTTCTCGGGTTGCTCCTTCGTATAGTAGCATATATATTTTTTTAATATAGTAAACAAGGTTCCGGCCGCTACACCCCCCCTGGAGGATACAGGAAAGCCGTTCCATATACATCATACATATATCATGGGATTTCCATGATGCCCATGAGTTTGATGCGTAGAACATGTGGATGTATTTTGTTTTCGCTTCCCTTCCCTTCCGGGGAAGGGTTTGATGCGTAGAACATGTGGATGTATTTTGTTTCGCTTCCCTTCCCTTCCGGGGAAGGGTTGAAGCTTAGGTCTGTACAAAAATCCTGTGAATCCTGATGGTGCAGTGCAACCATGGGCTCTTGGGCTCCTGCGCCAGAACTGAGCATGCTCTTGGGCAATGCATCCATGAACGAGGTGTTTCTCCAGCTCTGTCTTGTCCCAGCCACATATGGGTTTATATCAGGTTAAAATTTCTACGAAGAGATTGGCAACCTAGCTGGATTGGAACAGCATACGGAGTATATCTGGTTAAAAAGTCACTAATAATAAAGCAGAGAAGAGACTTGATTTTGTTTCATGGCTGCGGATCCTTTTTTCTCGGTACAGTGACAATTTGTAATAATTCATTTCGTGCAGCAATCACGTTGTCATCGTGTCTCCATTTGAAGTTCCATATGTTTAACACCGCCGGCTGGGTCGTGGAGGGGTGGAGAAGGCAGGAGAGGCGCGGCCCAGGAGGCATGGGCAGCGCGGCAGCGGGAGGGACGACGGGGCCGAGACGGTGGCGCGCTAGGGTCAGGATGGGGTGAGATAGGATACCATATAGAAAGGTATTGAGGGAATCATCACACCCACTGTTAGGGTGTCTTTTATATATAGCCATGTACAGGTGTAGTACAACATGCAGTACAAGTAAAGTAGAATTTATGGTACAAGAAGCTAAGTTATACATTTATCCTAATATTTTAGGGTCGCTATCTGCAGGTCATCCCTAAGCTTCTCAATTGAATCAACTAGATTAGCTACTTGGTCAAATTTACTCCATCCGTTCCAAAATATGAGTCGTTCTGGTTTTTTTAGATACATAGCAGAGGATATGCATGTAGATATAGTGTACTCCCTCCATCCCAAAATAGTTGATGCTATGGTATTCGTGCCAGTCAAAATTTTTCAAGTTTGACCAATGTTTGACAAGGCGCTCTTCCGAGGCGCGCCTAATCGCTGGGCGGAGGGTCTTGCAGAGCCTAGGGGGTAGGCAGTCCCCTAGATGATGGCAGCAGAGATGACGTGAGATGGCGGAGGAGGTAGGGACTAGTGGCAGAGGAGGTGGAAGAGGAGGCAGGGCCGGGTGGGCTGGCAGCGGAGGAGGGGAAGAGGAGGCACGAGCAGGCGAGGGGGTGGAGGGAGAGGAGGCAGGGCGGGTGGTGGAGGAAGAGGAAGCATGGGCGATGGGTGGGTGAACGAGGAACTGAGGGAGCGGTGAGTGGATAAGAGGGGAGGTGGGAGGTGGGTTAGGTTGTTTTATATGTATATATGTGTACGTGCTAATGCCTAGAAAAACATCTTGAAACGCATAGCCTCTCCTAGGCTTTAGGCGGCGGATCACCGCCTAGAGAACGCCTAGCGCCTTCCCCAACATTGAGTTTGACTTAGATTTGTAGAAAATATTAGCAACATTTATATCTCTAAATAAGTTTATTATGAAAATAGATTCAAAGATCTATCTAATAATACTAATTATATACTATAAATATTAATATTTTCTTGTATATATTTGATCAAAGTTAAAAATAGTTGACTCGTTGAAAAGCGAGAACGACAACTACTTTAGGGAGTATGCCTAGATACATAGCATCGTAGCTTTTATCTATCCAGAAAAGCCAAAACGACTTATCATCGTTATCATTTGAAACATAGGATGAGTGCATACCTTCTGTCTGCTGGTGCAAAAGCTAGAGACACAAGTTGAGGTGGATAAGTTACTTAGATGAAGACATATTCAGGAACATCAAGATTGAGAAAGATAGGGAGAGATATAGCGGTGAGAAGAAAAAGGACATATATTATTGTATCATGAGTGGAGGAAATATCAATTACATACAGAATTGATCATAATTCGTGTTTAAATTGAAAAATTTAGAATCACGAGGAGCATCTTGACATGGGTGACAAACTCCCCACCAGCACATAGCTGTTTAGTGTGGAAAGCGGCATCACAATTAAAGGCAATGTAGCAGAGCATCTCCACCCATACCATCGCGATCATGTCCCAGCGACCCACCTCCTCCCCTATTCGAAGGAACTCCCGTGAGATTTTGTTAGCTTCTGAAAACACAACATCGTGGATATTCTGGATAGGCCTCCCATCAACTTTTTGGTAAATTATGATATCCAAATTGTTCAGCAATGTCCGTCGAATGCCATTGAGACTGTCAATATCGTACACAGTGACCATTGCTTTGCACTTGACAAGAAGATACATGACGTAATTTGATAACTCCCGGATCGAGCTTTTCAACTTATAATCCTTACTACTACTACTACTACTACTAGCAGTAGTAGTGGTGGTGTCAGTGTCAGCCTGATCATCTAGAGTAGCAGTAGCAGGGTGGTGTCAGTGTCAGCCTGATCATCTCGTAGGCATAGCTCTGTAACTATGTGCCAAAGAAAAACACTTTCCACAAACCCCAAATCTTGGAACATACTAACCTCAGGTGCTCGTTGTGGTGCTTCACTGCTTTCTTTTTTCTTCTTTGTTCTCCCGAGGACCTCGATGAGGTTATTGACGAGCTGCACTACTTTGGGCAGCCTGCTCTGGCTGAATAAGTGAGGATAGACCCACAGTTGAGCCCACTGGCCATGGAATTTGGTCAAGTCCAACTCCGATCGTCTAGATGAAATGGCATCTAATGTCTGGAGCATTTTATGAAGGACTAGATTCTTTAGGTCTGCAGATACTTCGACAGGCTTGGTGCAGGCTCGTCCTTCAATGCCGACACGACGCTTCATCCATTCCAGCCATCCTGCAGTAGTTTGTCTCTCCTGGATGCACCAGTCAACCATGTTCAACTGTTGCATCTTCCCTGACCACTCCACTCTGCTTTCTACACGACTGAGACATTTGATGATGCTGTACAATACGCTGTCTGCAACAGACGAGGTTCTGCATCCATACGCCCCGTGGGCATTCATTCAGATACGGCCATAAGAATGTGAAACTGAAATTCTTCAAAAATAAATTAATTTTATCCTCTCCCATCCTAAAATATATGTGAGTAATAACTAAACTGAAAAAATATACATATGTTACATGACATGCATGTGAGATCTCTAAATTGATAATTTTAAGTACATTCATATGGTGCCAACTTTGTAGTTTTTAATAGATAGTATATTATGAAAGAAATTAATGATCAAAATTTCATATATATTGGAGACCATGTAAAAAATAACTTTTACGCTATATGTATGTATGTATGTATGTATGTATATATATATATATATAAATGAGTATGGTCATATACTCCATGTATGGTCATATAGTTAAAATATATACTATCATAGATGGTCTAGTATGATCACGTATATCTCGTACATACCTTTTATACCTTTTATTGGGTCAGATACGCCCTACATCATGAGATACATATGTAGAAGTAGCTACAAGCGCGTGCAGAATGGAATTTTCATATATATATATACACACACACACATACATACTTGGACCGAGGGAGTACTACTTTACACAAACAAAAGTATAATTCTTGTTTTATAAACAACAAGATATATTATGGAATGGAGTACAGTAGTAATATATATCGGGATCAAGTGTGTTTGTTTGTACCCGAGAAATTTCCATGGTGAATACGATGACAAGAGCCACAGCAAGACAGATGATATCTCCAATGCAATGGCCCCCACAAGTAATATGTAAGATATGGTTATGTCAGCTGTCTTATAGTAGGTGTTCCCCTTGTGATCAAGCCTGGTGGATACAACAAACAGAACGAGGGCAATACTTGTTAGGGCAAATGTGGTCAGGCGGCAGCACGCTGCCATGAGGTTTCCTCCAAACTTGGTGTACAAGTGGTCGTAGATCAATGAGAGATGGATCTCAGCCAACTTGAATAACATGTCGTCCGTGTCTGAAGATCGACATCTCAAAAATATTTCTACAGATCCCCAAAATGATTCTGTTAAAGAAGTGGGAGCTGTGAGATAATCTTTCTTCGCTACGTCCATCAAGAAATCCAAGCTTAGGCTGAAGCCATTGGTGGCCAGCTCCATGACTCTCTCGAAATCTCTCTCTTGCTTATGTGAAATGATGCATGCTAGCTCGTGATTGTAATTAATCATTTCATACTTGATAAAGTTGCTGTTTTCCGACGACGACATCGATGATGTTGGCTGGGCTCTCTTGAGTGCCGCTATCCTCGCGGCATAGCTGGTCATCCCAGCGATGAACATGAGCGTCGTGGGAGCCACCAGCTGCTTGTCGCCTCCTCGCCACTGCCTGCACACGACATAGATGGCCAGCGACACCTGGGTGGCCAGGTTCAGAAGGTGACGCTTCCACAGCGCACAATCCTCCATGGAGAAGGCTGTGATGGTCTCCTGCCCGCCGAGGTGGAGCAGCAGGAATGGAGCCCAGAAGAGCACTATCTGGTGGCGCGGGTCATCACCCACAAGTAGCGTGAGGCGGCCGAGGAGGTAGACTGCCACAGTGTCCGCTGATAAGTAAGCGAGCCAGAGCAGCACGCTGAGCACGACGGAGCGGTACAGTTTCCGGAAGACGGCGGAGAAGAGGAGGAAGACCTGTAGGGAGAAGCTCACCAACACCAAGCATTGGATCTCCCAATCGTTCCACAGATTTTGTGCATGGGATACCAAGCTGCAGTTCAATAGATACATGCATATTTCAATAATTTACTTGCATGAGAAGAAGATATAATATATAATACTCTCTCCGTCCCAAAATATAATAACTCCTTTTTTAAGTTAAAAATTCTAACTATAAATAGCGTATAAATCAAAAAGATTGATCATGAAATAAAATGATGTTACAATATGTAGGTTCTGAGAGGTACCAAAATTTTCAGTGTAAAATTTAGTACCTCTAGAGGTACCAAATTTACACTAAAAATTTTAGTACCTCTCAAATTTCTCTTGTGCTGAATTACCTGTGCTGATCCTGAGCCGCGGCGGGAGGGTAGCTCAACTCACGCCACCGCTGGTCGCAGACGCAGACTTGACTGTCCCTCAGCGTCCTCATCTCATCATACTATACAAACAAAATATACCAAGTACAGTTAGCAATACAGACAGAGGGCGCGCGATGTGATTCTAGCTAGTTCCGTTTATTTATGCTTCTTCGTTATTCTTTTCTTGCTTTGAAGCACAAGGTTGGAACGAATCCTTTTCTGCAAGCAGGGTGCAGGCCAGAACAGATTCTCTTTTGCTTTTGATTTGCTTGCGCAGTCATTAGAAGCGACGCATATGATTCGCCGTGGACGATGTACCTGCCGTCGCCGGCGAGGATGAGATCAGAACTGGGGCCGAGTTAATTTGTATTTTCAAGTTTGATTGTAATTTCCTTTTATTTATTTAACTTTGTGGTTTTGCCCCTGTTTCGTTTAGAGGAGTTAACTGTGTTAGTTCAGCTAAAAAAGGACTAATTTCTCATGTCAATTTGTCCTTAGGATTTTAACCTCTATTTTCACACCAAATATTTGAACAACATTTTAAAATATTTTTATATCAAAATTTGCAGATATTTCAAATCTATGCCAAATTAACAAGTAACATATGCTTAATCAACCGTTGGTGAAAGCTGGGAGGGTTAGATATTATGAATACATTTGTGTCGGTGCTTTTTTCCACATTCAAATACATTTGTGACGTTAGTATTCTTATTAGATACTGGCACCTATTAGATAAGATAGTTCACTAGAAAATTGGCTCACCTTTGGTGCGCGCCCTTGCTACCAGCCCTGAGTCTATGTCTGTTCTTGGTAAATTAGCTGTAAATATGATGATTAAGTTTCCCTGATGAGTATATGCATCCTTCTATAATTTATTTTCGAAATCAAGCTCACTGTGGAAAGTAAATTTTAAGTATGAAATATATGGTATAAAAATAACTGTCACAGAGTGCTGCTATTCCTGGTACGTTTAAGAAACAAATGTCAAGAATAACTAGTGGAGATGTACGTGCCACAGGCACGCATTTAAAGAATAATTATTTAAAAATAATTGGATTGCATCAAGACTATTAAAAATTTAATTTATTTATTAGTATACCATAACAACCCAATCTAATCTAATACAAGCTAATCGAATTCCTTATTCCTTAGATTACAAAACTGGTTGAACATCAGCATGATTATATGGAATTAGTGGATGAATTCTTATATTTCTTATAGATTAGTAAAGAAATTAGTGAATCGAATCAAATATGGAAATAACTGGTGAAATACATGGGATATTCATTGGACGCATTCACTCAAAATGCATATATATTATTAGGGTACTATATGCCTAAAAAAGAGTAATAAGGGATGAAACATGCCTTACATCACCGTAATAGCTGCAAGAAGATTTGCTGCAAAAGATTGAAAAGATTAAAAAAGATTGCCTTTGGGGGGTAAGGGCCCACCGAGCTCGACCCGCAGCGAACCCACAGACAGGCTCAGCGCAGGGAGCTCGATGGGCTCGAATCCACACCATCATCATCAGGCGTGGCAAAGGTATCAAAAATGGTGTCTCAAGCGTGCGAATTTTGGAATTTCGAAGGAGCATTGGAAAACTGCGCTTAAAAATTGGTCTCGCTTGCCTTGTGCTAAAAAAAATAAGTCCTAAAACCAAATTTCTGCATTTTCTTTTTTAAGGAATAAACTAAATATTACATAACATGTCCTGTTTAAGGGCAAAGGGTACACCAATTTTGCTAATCCAAAACTTTCTACATTTTCAAGAAAAAAAATCAAGAACCTATGATTTCAATCTGAAGAACCTATTAAGAAAAATTAGGTAATTCTTGTGATTTTTTGAGGAACCAATCAAGAACTGAAAGAAGAAAAACATGAAGCAATCCATGAAATGCTTGGCCCAGTGGGAGTTAGACACATAGATGCTCGAGGGGGAAGGTCATGCTCCACTTATACTTTATTAGAGGAAGAATCAAATCCACAAATTTCTAAAGTATAGGGGGACAAAAGGATCAAGAACAATTTTCTTTTACGAACCACCAAGAACTGAGATGGAAGGGAGCCAAACCTGCAGGTGCTTGATGGAAGAGGGTCATGCTCCGCTGGATCCTTTTTGCCAGCATCGTCCACATCCTTGTGCTGGTGGATCAGCACCCGGTGGAGGAGTGCTGCCATCTACTCACAGTTGCAAGACAAATCAGAAGTTGGACGAACGGGCGTTGGTGCCGACGACCATGCAATGTGCGATGTTAGGAGGGGCAGGGAGAATGGGGAACGCCGGCGACGACCAGTGAAATGCGGATGATGTGGTACGCCGGTGACCTAAGATATGATTTCAACATCCTGATGAACAACATCTCCTGACTAACCAACAACATAAAATTGCTATTCGCAACAAATATTGCAAGGCAGACCTGGGCATTGGATGCGATGTCCTGTTGCTCTTGTGGCAGCAGATGCTTGGCGCAGCTTTAACCCCCTTCCGATCGGTGGAGAGGTCATATCTTGGAAGAAGAAATCAGATGGTAGCAGCAATGGGGTTACTACTTAACTCTAGAGGTGTATGGCTTTATAGGTGTGGTGATGGAAGGCAGAGAGACATTATACTTTTTGAAAGGCTTCCTGGGGCAACCAGAGCACCTGCAATTAGCTCCTTAATTGATTGACAGGGATATCTTGATTTAGTATGGAAAGAATTTATACTGCTTAATTTATGCACCTCCATTTATACTACTCTATTTCGTATTTGTCCGTATGAGTGATTCATAAGTAAGAAAAAAATATTTATATGTCGAGTATTTTTTCATAAGGGAAGAAATATGCGGGGATCAATTTTCTTCCTTAATTGTGCGCGTCTTGATGTTGCAATTAGCCTCATGATTGATTGATAGGGATATCTTGTTTTATTTAGTATGAAAAGAATTTATACTATTTAATTTATTCTTCTCCATTTATACTACTCTATTTCCTATTTATGCATAAGAAAATAAATATGCGGGGATCTATTTTCTCCCTTAATTGTGCATGTGAGGGTGCTCCATGCGGTGGGTGGGTATGTAGAAGACTTTGGTGTAAAAAGAATAAGGATTTTGGCAGAAACATTTTAGAAACATCAATTTCATGGGTCTCCACACCTCCTGTCAAACCTCCCGTGCTTGTCAATATTTTACCGCCACGCCCACTGAGGGATACCTCTGAGGTGGTGAGTTTGTAGGTAGGGTGTCGCCGAGATCTGGAACTCGAAGGTGCAAAGGTACACAAGGTTTTAGACATGTTCGGGCCGCTGAGTGCGTAATACCCAACATCCTGTGTGGTTTGTATTAGCTTTGATGATGATTCTCTCGAGGAGGTCCTGTCCGCCCTTATATAGTCTGGGGGACAGGTTTATATGGAAGTCCTAGTCGGGTACAAGCCCAGGAGTCCTACCCGACTACTTCTCGAGTAGTTTTCTACCGTGTCCGATTAGTCTAACTACTGTACGAGTAATCCTACTGCATTGCGAGTAATTATAACAGATGTAGGGCGTGGGTCATGTCCCATCTCGTATCCTAGGAGAAGTGTGCCACGTGGACAGTCCCGTGTGCCCGGTCTAATAAGCCCCCGAGCTCTTCGTAGCCGAGTGCTACAGGTGTCCAAGTACTTCTCAAGGCGTCTTTGAGTTCTCCCGAACTCCATCTTGAAGGTGTCCTCCGAGTACTTTCTTAGCTGCGTCGAGTCTGTGAGATGCTCATGCCCCAAGTAGTTATCTAGTCTTCTTTATATAGGGTGCGATTAAACTCGCACTCCATATGGAGTAACCCCCGAGCCTTAGGTTAACTCGTAGAATCAAGTTGAGGGTCAATTTAATCTTGAGTCTTCTATCCTTATCTTCCAGCAAATTTGAAAAATAAGTCGTTGATGACACGTGTCTCGCAGCCCCCGAGCCTTGAATCCAAATTCCCAGGTTTTGAAATAAAGGATTCAAAGAATCGTGGCATGCAATGTATGACGGAAAAAAGTTGATGGTTAACATGGGCAAATTGGTGTAGTAAATTTGAAAACTTCTTTTCTCAGGATAAATTCCCTAAAAAAATGATTAAACAAATTACGTCTCCAACAAACCTCCGAAGTTACCTCTCAAATCAATCTTTGTTCCCTGAGTCAATGACTAAATAAGACCTCTGGGTAATAATATGAAAACCCTTATTTCGGAATAAAATTCCAGAAATAATGGTTAACAAATAACTTCCCAAGATAAATCTTAAAAAGCCTCTTGGATCGGGTATTGTCGAGTAGTTTTACAACATCTAGCGTTGAAACATGAGAGCTGTTCTTCAAGCACAATGTAATCAAGATGTGAAGTTGAAGTAGTCGAACATATGTGTAACGAGTCGAAAACAAGTAATATGTTACTGGAAAATAAGGGAGCGAGACCCCTTCAGCAGACTTGCGCGCAATACCAGTCGTAAACTAGTAGAACGGTATTGTACTAGGAGTATGAGCGCAAGCCCCTTTCGGTAACCCAAGATACTAGTCGGAAACTAGTAATAAGTTACTGGAAGTATGGGAGCGAAGCCCCTTCAGTAAACTTGTGTGTAGTACCAGTTATAAACCGGTAAAACAGAGTTGTGCTGGTAGTATCAATCACCAGGCACCCATAGAAGATGACCCTAGTTGATCAAGGATGAAACCGAGGCAGATGTTTCAAGAATTTGGCACCTCCTGGCCATCCGGGTACTCTAAGCGATAAGATCCAGGGCCCGTAACTTGTGCACAATGAAAGGTCTTTCCCATCATGAGTTAAGCTTGTATAGCCTAGAATCATCCTGTATTCATCGAAGAACCATATCTCCAATGTTGAAAGAGCGTCGTTGAACGTTGCTATCATGGTAACGACGAACTCCTTGTAAGTAACGGGTCGACTGCAATAATGCATTTCATTGAATTTCCTCGGCTGAGTCAAGCTCGAGATGTCTTGCGGTGTCAGCCTCGTCTTCTTCAAACATCTCTAGTCATGGAGACTTCCACATCACGTCAGCTGGTAATATAGCTTCAGACCCGTATACGAGAAATAAAGGTGTTTGGCCTGTGGCTTTGCTTGGCTGTGTGCGAAGCTCTCAGACTACTGATGAGGTCTCATTGATCCACTTGCCGCCCTTTTTGCTGTTCTCGTCATAGAGTCGTTTCTTCAATCCATCAAGAATCAAGCCGTTGGCGCGCTCAACCTGGCTATTGGTCCGCGGGTGAGCCAATGAAACATATTTGACTTCAATGGAGCTGCGTTCATAGAAATTTCAGAAATAATGCGAGTGGAAATTGGATCCTAAATCTGTTATAATAGTGTTTGGAAAGCCAAAACGGTGTAAGATATCGCAGATGAAAGTAACCACTTGATCTGCAGTGAGCGTTGCAATTGGCTTATACTCGATCCACTTGGTAAACTTGTCGAAAGCCACCAACACATGTGTAAAACCTCCTAGCGCAGTTGTTAAGGGCCCTATCATATCCAGGCCCCAATATGCAAACGGCCATGAAGGTGGTATAGTGTTAAGGTTATGAGCCGGAACATGAGGCTGTTTGCCAAAGAATTGGCAGTTGGTACACCGACGAACGAGTGATTCAGCATCTGCCAAAGCAATCGGCCAGTAGGAACCAAATCGAAATGCCTTGCTGACTAGTGTGCGAGAAGCAGCATGGTTCCCGCATATGCCTTCGTGAATCTCTTGGAGTGTCTCTTTGCCCTCCTCCGTGCTGACACACTTCATGAGTATGCCTGACGCTGATCCACGCTTGTACAACTTGCCCCCGACTAGAATGTATCCTTTGCTGCGCCGTAGGATGCGAGTAGCTTCAGCGTCTTCTGGGTTGACGCCGGGGGTAGTTTGTGCTTCTGGATGTAGTTGATGAAGGCCACCCTCCAGTCGACCTTGATCATCAAGACCTCTCGTTCGGGTTCCTTGGGACCCTTAGCGATGGTACTTGAGTCTAGTGCCCTAATGGAAGGGTGGTGCAACTCGTGAATAAAAACTCCCGGTGGGACGTTAGCTCATTCAGAACCCAGTTTGGAGAGCACATCCGCGCCCACATTGTTGTCGTGAACCACATGGTGAATTTCTAGCCCCGAGAAATTTTTCTCGAGCTTATGTATTTCCATAATGTAGGCGTCCATGGTGTCCTTGTTGATGTCCCACTCCTTGTTGACTTGTTAAATCACCTGTAAAGAGTCACCATAGACGAGTAGTTGCTTGATGCCCAGAGAGATTGCCAGGCGTAGTCCGTGCAATAGTGCTTCGTACTCGGCCTCGTTGTTAGAAACCTCGAATAGTATTTGAAACACACACTTGAGCTGTTCTCCTCTCGGGCTGATGAAAAGTACTCCCGCACCACCGCCACCAAGCTTGAGTGAGCCATCGAAGTACATGACCCAATGCTCTAGCTGGTTGGTTGGGGCTTCCACTTGGTTTTCTCACCACTCCGCCATGAAATCGGCTAGTGCGTGTGACTTGATGGCTGTCCGGGGCTTGAAGTCGAGTGTAAGGGCTCCCTGCTCCATCGCCCACTTGGAGATGTGCCCGGTAGCGCCAATGGGAAGTTGGAGACCACCAGGATATTGTATGCATCAAAGTAGTGACGAAGCTTCCTGGAAATGATGAATATACCAAAAAGTATTTTCTGAATCATTGGGTAACGAATCTTAGATTCAGAGAGGACTTCGCTGACGAAGTAAAAATGTCACTGCACCCCAAAGGCGTGGCCTTCCTCCTGGCGTTCCACCACGATTGCCGTGCTGACGATGTGAGTAGTCGTGGCGATATAAAGTAGCAGGTTCTCGCCTGGTTGGGGAGCCGTCTGGATAGGTGGCGACTACAGATGGTGCTTGAGATCTTGCAGCACCTGGTTTGCCTCCTCGGTCCACTTGAACTTGTCGTGGAGCTTGAGCAACCTGAAGAAGGGTAGACCCCTTTCTCCAAGTCGGGAGATGAATTGGTTCAGAGTTGCCATGCAGCCAGTGAGTTTCTGGACATCCTTGATCGTCTTTGGAGCATCCATGGCTATGATGGCGTTTATCTTCTCCGGATTTGCTTCGATCCCACGGTGACTTACAATGAACCTGAGTAGTTTGCCCTAGGGGATGCCAAAGACGCACTTCGTCGGGTTAAGCTTCCATTGAAACCGTCGCAAGCTGTTGGAGGTCTCCTCGAGATCAGCGATGAACTCATCATGGGATCTGATCTTGATGACCACATCATCCACGTAAGCTTCAACGTTGCGGTGCAGCGTAAGGCATAGTTGGATGGCCCATTGATAGGTGGCTCCTGCGTTCTTCAACCCGAATGACATTGTAGTGTAGACATATGCTATAAAGGGGGTGATGAACGCTATTTTTATCTGGTCTTCCTCCTTGAGAGCTATCTGATGATAGCCCGAGTAGCATTTGAGGAAGGAGAGCAAGATGCAGCCAGTCGTAGAGTCGATGACTTGGTCAATGCGTGGGAGCGCGAAGGGGTCCTTCAGGCAGTGTTTATTGAGATAAGTATAGTCCACACACATCCTCCATTCATTATTATTCTTTTTCAATACAAGTACAGGATTAGCTGGCCACTCGGGGTGGTAAACTTCATTAATAAAACCAGCTGTGAGTAGTTTTGCTAGCTCCTTCTTGATGGCATCCCTCTTATCGGGGGTGAAGCATCGTAGTCATTGCTTTTTCGGGGTGGCTTTAGGGTCAACTTTTAGACAATGCTCAATCAACTCCATGGGCACCCCTGGCATATCCGCTGGTTTCCATGCGAATATGTCCCGGTTAGCCCTAAGGAAGCTGATGAGCGTGCTTTCCTATTTGTCGCCTAAGCCGCCCCCGATCAAGGCAGTCTTGGACTGGTCGCCCTCTTGCAGCTAGATGGTCTTGATGCCGACGTCGCTAGGGTTGGGATGGTCTTGATGCCAACATCGCTGGGGTCTTGATGCCAGGTGGGGAAGCGGTCGTTGTCGTCGTCATCCTGATGCCTGCCGGTACGGTCCCTTCTCCTCGCTTCAATGACAAGCCGCGCGTCATGGCCTTCATTGATCTTCTTCCTGAGGTCGATCGTGGGAGCGTCGTGGTGGTTGGGCTCGACTGGATCTTGGCCGTGATGTCGTGCCCCACGCTGGTTGTGAGGGGGTTGTTGTACTTCTTGTTCGTTGTTGCCACGCGCGGACGGGTGGCCCTCATTGCGCTAGCGGTTGTCGTTCGTCCGACTCCCATGGCCTCCTCCGGGGGTGAGACTGGCCAGCGCGGTATTACCATGGTGCTCAGACCTTGAGGGCTGACTCCGAGTGGGAGACACTGGATGTTGCCCATCGAGTTGCATGAGCGCGTGCTGGGTCAAGTACTAGAGCCTTTGAATCTGAGGATTGGATGGAAGTTGTTGAGCTAGGAGCGCGGCTTCTGCAATAGCACCAATCAGTGTACGGTACTCGCGATACGTGACTGCTGCAAAAGCATTGTTAAGATCCCTTGGTACGTGGGCGCGATTCTACGCATTGCGCCTGCGTTGAGCGCGCTTGGCATTCTTTGCCCGCCGGATCCTACGGTGCTCCTCATCTTCATCCTGTGGAGCGTCAGCTGTGGGCTCATCGGCTGAGACGTCCGCGAGTTGTTCATTATCGTACTAGGGGTCCAGCTCATCTTCCTACGCGTTGCGAAGGGAGGCTATGTAGACTTGATGATCCGACGAGTGGTTAGCCCTAAGGTTGTGGTCGAGTAGCTCTATGCTACTTTCTCCTTCTTCCGTGATGGGAGAAAGAGGTCTACCCTCCTGGAAGGGTAGTTCCTGCATGAAGGCCACAAGGCGGGACTCGTAATCGAGTAGTTCAGAGGGCTCAAAGCCTTTCCAGTATATGAAACATCCTTGTGGCATAGATGTGATGGTTAAACCCAGAAGGCTGCCCAAAAATGATTCGGTGTGGCCGTCGGGTTGCGAGTGGTTTTCAAGGGCGAGGGCCGCTGGACAAGCGGTGACTCCCATGTCTCCGAGTCCTTTTCAGAGCCGGCTTGAAGGTGTAGTACTGCACGAGGAGTACTCTTCATTGGAGTCCGAGTAGGTGTCAAAAACGGGGGGGGGGGCCCTGACAGGCGGTGGCATCCATGTCCTTGATCTTGAGCAGCAGATCCAAATCCTCCTCCAAGTTGGAGAGGGATTTAGATCATGATGTCTTTTCAGATCGGTTTGAATCCGACCCGAATAGATTTGGTGCGTCACAAGTGGAAGTCGCGTTGAAACCGAACATCCTTTCGATCTGCTAGGCCAGATCGGGAAGCAGAATATCATCGAGGTTGTCGATGAAGTTGTCGAGATCGCTGCTTGAAGTTGATGTAGAAGCCTCCGGTTACTTGGAGTTGGCTAGGTGGCTGTTGAAGCCACCCAAACCGTTGGCAACGCAGATCCAGGAGCCGAAGATGAAGGTTGTGCCCTCGTCGAGCACAGCGCTGGTGAAGTTGAAGGATGCCATCGAATTCTCCGGTGGATGCTCGATGAACACCCCTACCTGGCGCGCCAAATATCGGTGTTTTACCACCACGCTCACCGAGGGATACCCCCGAGGTAGTGAGTTTGTAGTTAGGGTGTCATCGAGATCTGGAACTCGAAGGTGCAAAGATACATAAGGTTTTAGACATGTTCGAGCCGCTGAGTGCGTAATACCCTACGTTCTGTGTGGTTTGTATTGCCTTTGATAATTATTCTCCCCGAGGGGGTCCTTTCCGCCCTTATATAGTCTGGAGGGACAGATTTACATGGAAGTCCTAGTCAGGTACAGGCCCAGGAATCCTACCCGAGTACTTCTCGGGTAGTTTCCTACCATATCCGACTAGTCTAACTACTGTATGAGTAATCCTACTGCATTACGAATAGTTACAACAGATGTAGGGCGTGGGTCTTGTCCCATCCCATATCTTAGGAGAAGTGTGCCATGTGGACAATCCCGTGTGCTCGGGTCTGACAGCGCTGGTAAGTGGGCCTCCGTGAGGGGTATGGTAGGTCTAATCTTGGTGAGAAAAGAAAGAGTTTCAATTATTTCAACTTTTACAGTATAGAATAGTAATTATTTCAACTTTTACAGTATAGAATAGTAGAGTCAATAATTCTATTTAGGAAGGACAAATTTGGAATGTGTATCCCAATGTATTCTCTCTGGCATAGAGATGGGCCGGAATGGAGTTACACATCATAAAAAGCAACTTCATTCATTGCCTTCTTAACATATCTTTTCGATGTTACTACCAATATTCACTTGTATGCAGAAGTCTTGGTTCATGTAACTGTTATATGCAGCTCAACCTCACGAAAACTGTACATAGTTTGTGTAACATTATAATTAAATACTTTTAAACCTAGCAATCAATATAATAGGGACAACACGCGTAATTAGCTGTTAAAGAAAAATGTTATGTGCCAATGTACAGTGACTAATGCTGCTCACTACTAAAAAATGATCTGTAGCAACGCTCCCTTTTTTTTCCAAGGGCGGATCAAAATGTAACCCATCCCTACAAATAGAGCAGAGGGTAGAAATTCAATCTTTGGGGGGCAGGTGACGCCATCACCCGCCCCTGAAAATGAGCCTCATTTTCAGAGGCGGGTGATGGCGCCACCCACCCCTCGAAATGCATTTTTAGGTGCGGGTGGCGCCATCACCCGGCTCTAAAAATACCCATATAAATCTAGGCACCCTACTTCTTCCTCCACCTAACGGCCCATTGCTTGCTCGGGGAGGTGTTGCCCGAAAATCAAAAAAAGAAAAAAAGGAGAGGGGAGGTTTTAAACTTGATTTCCTTGGAGTTGGGGCTCCAGGAGGTAAGTTGATGCCAATCCCATATCTTTTCTAAGCTTTTTGGATAGTTTTAAGACTCAAATGGAGCTCTCTTATCTCTAGCTAGATCTAGATCTCCATGGTGTGGATTTACCATTTGGAGCTCCATTTGCCTCAAACTTTTGGATGAAGTTATGTTATTTTAGTAGTAGAACAAGATTATAGATTATGTAATCATTTCGGCCCAATCTTCATGTTTTAGCGTCATTCAGAAATGAATAAATTCCTAGATCTATGTAGGAGAGAGAAGAAGATTTGATCTTTTTCTATATTTACACACATGCATGATAGTTTTTTTCCCCAAGATTTAGTTGTTCAATAATAGGTTGGGTTTTGACTTTATTTTGTTAGTGCATGTTAAATTGATCTTTTTTTTGTTAGTGCATGTTCAATAATCATTTGGGCCCAATCCAATATCATTTGATTTTTTTTCTATATTTACACACATGCATGATAGTTTTTTTCCCAAGATTTAGTTGTTCAATAATAGGTTGAGTATTGACTTTTTTTTTAGTGCATGTTAAATTGAATTTTTTTTGTTAGTGCATGTTCAATAATCATTTGGGCCCAATCCAATATCATTTGATTCTTTTCTATATTAACACATGCATGATAGTTTTTTTCCTAAGATTTAGTTGTTCAGTAATAGGTCGGATTTTGACTTTTTTTTTGTTAGTGCATGTTAAATTGATTTGTTTTGCTAGTGCATAATCAATAATCATTTGGG
Source organism: Panicum hallii (assembly GCF_002211085.1). NCBI lineage: Eukaryota > Viridiplantae > Streptophyta > Magnoliopsida > Poales > Poaceae > Panicum > Panicum hallii. Next base: position 56,614,475 of record NC_038044.1, read on the forward strand.
CCAATCCAATATCATTTGATTTTTTTTCTATATTTACACACATGCATATGTACATGTATATAAAGTTATATATTTTGCAAATTATTGAAGAGCTTGCTTTAATCTATTTAAATTATTTGTTGATGTTTAGAGATGGATATGATATGGATGTACAAAGCATGAAGGACGGATGTCTATTTCCATGGAGAACTTAATAAATTCATTTAAGCTGCGGAAAACCATGCGACCACTGAGAAGATACAGAGGATACCTTGCATGTGCAAAACCTGCAAGAGTATGAGAGTATTCATCAAAAAAACTATATTTAGATCGCATGTGCTGGTGGTGGTTTTGTTGAGAACTACATGATATGAACGTACCATGGCGAGAAAGCACCACCTCCAACGGAGAATCCAATTGATGAAATCATACAAGATGCCGAGTTTAATAGATTGTTTGATGCTTATGATGATTTTGATGATGCTGGCGGCGATGATGAAGATATTGGTAGAGGCTATGGTGATGGTGTCCACTGGGGGCCCATCGATGGTGGCAATAATGATAGTAGTAACGACGAATTTGATGACGGTAATAGCTATTGGTTGGTAGGCAAAGGGGTTGGCAATCTTCGTGATGGTGAAAAAATCAGTAAAGGAGAATATATACGAGCGATCTAAAGGATGTCCGAATCACTGTACCGTTCTTTATTTCATACTTGAGCTGTTGACCCTAAATTGACCCTAAAGGTTAAGCACAGTTGGTCAGACAGTAGTTTCAATAATCTCCTACGTATCTTGGCTTGGTTACTTCCATAGCCCAATATGCCTGCCAACGCATATCGAGTAAAGAAGCTTGTCAGCCCGTTCACGATGAGTATGGAAAGAATTCATGCATGCCTAAATTATTGTATTTTATATCGTGAGGATACTTGGGCAAATGCTCTATATATTCTGCAAGTTGATAAAAAACAATTCCGGTTATTGCGGTGGCAACAATCAAGGTCCAGCAGATGGGAACAAAAGGAAGAACAAGGTGCAACGAATAGTGTTGCCTCTGTTGAGCCAACAGACACTACTTTAGGCATCTCTAAGAAGTAGAGTAGGCATCTCTGAGAAGTAGAGCAGAATTCCTGCCATGGTTACGTTGTACCTCCAATTGCCGATCGCATGAGACGTTTCTTCTCGTTCTCGAACCCAAAGGATGCTGAATTGATACGTTGGTGGGATTTAGATAAGTGCCGGAAGGGCGACGGAAAGGTTCGACATCCAGCTGATGCTCGCCAGTGGAAGAAGTTCGATGAGCGGTATTATCTGGAATTTGGAAATGACATGAGGAAAGCCTGCGTACACAAGATAAAATCTGAAAATTGACTCATACAACATTGTGCTTTTGCCATCAGCATATGCAATTCAAAATTAATATACAAATATAATCTTCCATCAAACTGCAGTCTAATTCGGGAATTCTGACATGGCAATATAACTCTAGGAAGAGATAAGAGAGAAGTATGTACTTTAAAGAGTTGGAAATGGAAAAAAATAGATTTGGTACTATCTATATCTTGACTAGTAGGGTGCACGTGCGACACGCATGTGTTCTTCAAAATTTAGGTAAAATTGAAAAATATATATTCGAGTAATTTTATATTTGTAGCAAATCTGTACAAATGACAAGGACATGTTTTCAAAAAAGAATCAAATAAACAACTACAACCAAATAAAAAATAACTCATGCCACAATAACCAAAGAAATGTAAATGATGAATTTCAGTAAGCTCAAACACTCAACTATCTTAAAACATAGAAATATTATTCAGTATAAATACTTTTATTGAATTAGTTTATGAAATGTAGCATTTTCACTTTTTATGACATCATTTTCACGGATGCTTATTCGTATATGATACTGTACTATACAACTACCTTAGTGGCCAAATCAGGCTTCCGTTTGACGTCCTTCCCGAACAAAAGGACAAATCACAATAGATCTCGTCCAAAGCCATCTCCAGCCCATGCACCCTACCCTTATATATCTTCAAAGAATTCATGCCTTTCTCAGACTTTCCATAAATTATGATATATCAAAGAAATAAAAAATTTCAGATGGAACTATGGAAGGAATCAGAAGCTAGCTCGTTACATCAGGAGGTATTCATAATGCCCATGGTGACTAATATCTATATGCCTTAACGATATAGACACTTTTCACCATCAAATACTTTGGCTAAGAAAATTAAACGCTTACACTGAGATGAAAAAAAGGGTAAGGATTCATGCCCTATCCAATCCAACAGCATATCTCCCCACCGCCAAATATGTCACATCAGAGTAGATAATATACTTTATGTATTTTCAGCATGTTTGCCGTGTCTTGGCCAAACTGAATGAACTATGTATCCCAAAGGCCAAAGGAAGCACAATCATAATATTGAGGATAATCTCCAAACCAATTTCACAGCAGATACACATAAGCAAGAAGATAAAACGGCTTAGGTCTATTAGTCATGATATGGGTTAACAGAAATAAGAAATGTTAAATGCATGGAGTTCATAAATTGTTCAAAAACAGCACTGGCTGAAAACTCTCCCAAATCTCTCAGCAATTGGCACAACGCATTCAGGTTGGCTGAAAACTTCATCAAGCAAACAGTTTGAAGAGAATAGGAATGAATATAATCAGTTGAGATCGTCAGCTTTACCAATTATGCAATTTGAAGCACATGATATTCCCTCAGCGTCATGTAGGCAACCTATGCATGTGGATTGGAAGCTGCATTTTCATCAACCAGCAACAAGAAAGCTACTCTGTTACTTCTTTATTTCCTCAAATTCGCTACTTCAACAATTTGGTGCTCTATGCACTATCGACAAAAATTTTTACATGGGATGAACCTGAGTATGGACACAGAAAGTATGAGCCAACTGGGTCTTCCCTAACCTGCAAGGAAACAAAGCAATGTTCTGAATAAGACTCTGAAACTGTATTCTAGAGAACCCAAGTCTATTCTAAAAAAAGGAAGGGTAAAAAATTGTTTGAGTATAAAAAATATACATTTAGAGAACAGAAGTCCAACACAATGAGTTCACACAGGGAATCAAGTTTTAATTCATGGCATTCACAAAATTAATATCCTCCTCTAAAAACTTACCATGATTTTGCCAGGTCTCGATACTCATATCTTCCCATCTTTCCCATCATGAGGAATTGGTCAAGTGATGAAAAAATATTTATCAAAATTACACTGGAAAAAGAGCAATCCTTTTAGGTCAATGTTCCAGAGCAACAAAAAGTGATACAGCAGCAGATAAACACTATTATCCTGTTCAACTCATAAGTATATTATCAGCGAGGCTCTATCGATAAGTGTTCATAAATTATAACTAAGCGAAGCTCAAATACTATACCATCCACTCATCCAGGCTAATCAAACTCCGAAAACCACGATGACATGTTCTCTGTTTCACATAATGCCATACCCAAATGCATGCAACCTGTGTAATTGTGCCTAAATTTCCTACATAATTGCAGCTAGTCTAGAGTTGCATACCATATTCAGTGCCTGGTCTGCATGCTTAAATTTGTTAAGAAATTGTATATGACTTTTCAAACATGCTTCTACTATCTGTTCAGAAAACAAGATTCTTCGCAAGCCAATATGACTGTAGTTAGATATTGTTAGCATCATGCATTGCTTATTCTTTCAGGTCATTCTGGTTCAAACAAAAAAAACCAGAATCTTATGGTTCCGCGAACATGCTCTTCCGGTCTGAGCAAACTAACAAGTGGATATATGTTTCTGAGAGAAAAATCAACAATCACAGACCAAGAAAATAAGGAACAGTCAAGTAAACAGCTATCTTTGCATGTAACAGGACCACCAGGTCGCTACCATTGTCGTAATGGTTCCCAGTCCGCACTTGCAAGCTCGGAGGCCATATATACTCCTACTGGTCATTCATCCTCATAGCTTCTAGTTGTTATGCTCCTGTACTCTTCATTGAAATGTTTTAAGCACAAAAAGTGATAAGTAAACCAAATAAAAATTCCTAAAACACAAGATTCATGTGCATGCCGTTGTCATCATAGGAGTCCTCATGGTGAGGCTGTGGCGCGCCAGCATCTCCACTTTGCTCAGATCACCAGCATCGTCTCCTGCTGATGACAAGCGCCTCTGTTTCTGCAGAATACTGCCAGGCAACAAAATCTAAGCTGTACCTCAAATGTATCGGGCATTGTTCCATGGAAGAACAAACAAAGAAAAATCACGTCCATACACAATGCACATACAGTAAAGACACGCGTGGACATTTCGGTGAACACCTTATCTGATGTAGTGCCATCGAAGACCATCAGAGCAGGAGATGCCGTCGACGCCGCCCACTGCCCCCATGCGAAGATGACGACTGGCGGAGCTTGGCCGCGCCTCACTCTTAATTAAGTTGCAAAGAACCGGAGGTGAAGGCGAGAGATAGGAGATCAACCATACCAGTATACCACATCCCGTCAAGGGTTTCGACCAGACAAATGATGGCCATGACATGACCTGGCATTCCGCAGCGGGAGGGGTTCGCGCACACGGACCCTATCCGGATTCTGGCCACGTCCTTCGCCTGCGGGCGCCGCCGTATCCGGCCTTGTCCGCCTCATCCACCGGGGGATGGAGCCTCAGCAGCCGCATCACCTCTTCCTTCGCTAGGACGGGGGTGCTCTCGCCTCCGCACCTGCCTCCTCCGCCCACGGATGCGACCGCGTCCGCCCGAGATGGGGTTCGGGCCCATGGGTTACCAACCGCCGACGGGGAGAAGGGGCGGAGAAACGGATGGAGCAGGACTGCAGGAGGTGCGCGCGGATGGTCGGGGAGGCGCGGCACAGAGAGGATTGGGAGCGAGGGTGGAGAGGGAGGGCGCTGATTCAAACGAGCAAATTACTCCGACGGCGGCTACGATGGGTGTGTGGATCGCCGGCGGTTCCTTCGAAGGCGCAGCTGCTGCAACATATGAGGGTGCCGTAAGCGCCGTCGGAGACGAAGACTGCGCCGTGCCCAAAACAAGGAAACAAATAAGACCGGCGCAAGGAAGGAAACATCCGAGGTAAAAAGGGGAAACTAACGCAGCATGCGTGCTTGGCGGACCTGAATTGATAGTGTGGGTATGCGGGCGGCTAAACATTCTGGTGTCTGCTCAGCTTGTTGATCACTGAGTATTTTTGCAACAAATATTGTTATAGTTGCCTGTATCATATGGTTCATGTCATATTGGCATTCTTGGACAAATTGTCTATCATCAGGGTTTACTATGTGCTATCTTCATGTTAATGGCAGCCTGAAGAAAATAACATTAAGGTAAACCTCAGGTTAGTTTGTAGCTACTGGCAAACTTTTTTTTTTGAGCTGTGCTAGATAAGTTTATGTAACATGGCAGGTTAAAAAAAAAATCAGTTCAACTAAGTTCACAAAAGTTGACGCCGAAAGTCACCTGATAGTCATCAGTTGTCCCTGTTCTCCATTTGCAGTAGCTGCTGCCATCAGCTCATCGACGCAGGTAAGATGGGGCATTAAAATGTGTAGTCTATCTCTTGCATTGAGGAATGCACCCATAAATCAGTTGTTTTTAAATATAAATCTTTATGACTACTTGTTCATACCTGGTGATAATCCAAAACACATAGAATTTGGACATCAACATTGTGCTTTGTTTTCCCTTTTGGATTAATGAAGTAAATCTTTGAATGGATCACAACATTTATTCTGAATACCAAGATGATAAACCAGAATTCCAAGAAGATATCTCAAGTTCTGAACTATGGCTTATTGCTAATTTCTTTTCACAATAAAGTTTTTGAACAGAATATCTAAATTGATCCGAAAGTATATTGAAGTAAACATCGTACAGAACTGCAGGTGTATGTGTACTTCTGAGACAATTTATATCATGTGTGTTCGTTGCATGAGTTGTTGATTCTTATTTAAAAACCAAGATGAGTTATCAATCACATATAAAAGAAGGAATTTATGTAAATTACAGGATTAAAACCTAGTCAATATGTTTTATGCATAAGCAAAATAAACAAGCCTATGAAGCATTTAGTCAAACAAGGTATATTGTGGCCCAAACCCGAGATTAGGAACCTAATCAAGTTGGGAAATCAGAGAGATAGAGAGAGTGAGGACACCTGGGTTGAATGATGGTAGCACGGCAGTAGAGGAGAGGCAGGCAGCGGCAAGCAGCAGTACTTGTGGCGTCCGGAAAGTTGGGACAGAGGTGGCCGAGGTCGACAGCATGGGGAATCTAAGAATTTTTTAAATAATAGTATTTTAATGGAAAATATCATTAAAATACTATTGGTCCTGGAAAAACTGAAAGGGTCTTATCGGCCACCCAAGGGCCGATAGGCCTCCACGCTGGCGCCACCGCACGTTGACGGCGGTGCCGACAGCCACCTATCGGCTTCTGGTCACCCGATAGACCTATCAGCCCGATAAGGGTAGCAATCGGCTACTCATGGGCCAACAAGTCCCTTTACCCTCTTTTTTACTGCATCGTCTTCATTTTTAAGGCCGTCGCTTGCTCCCCGCCCCGGTCGCCACCCGCCCGCCTGCTCCGCCGCCACCCCACACCCGCCCGCCCACCGCCTGCTGCCGCCTCTGCTCCACCCGCTCGCCTGCTGCCACCGCCGCCCCACACCCGCCCGCTCGCCTGCTACCGCCGCCGACCCACCAGCCTGCCGGCCATCCCCTCCGCCCCGGTCGCCACCCGCCCGCCTGCTCCGCCGCCACCCCACACCCGCCCGCCCACCGCCTGCTGCCGCCTCTGCTCCACCCGCTCGCCTGCTGCCACCGCCGCCCCACACCCGCCCGCCCGCCTGCTACCGCCGCCGACCCACCAACCTGCCGGCCATCCCCTCCGCTAGCCGGCGTGTGCGCGGGTTGGGCAGCACTCGGCCGCCACTCGGTTCGGGGCGGCGTCCGTTCGCCGGCCCCTCGGGGCGCTCCGTCCGCAGTTGCCGCTTCCGAGGTGTGCTGCCTCACCGAGGTCCTTAGGTGCGTCTTTTTCTATGTAGATTTAGGTTGATTACTTTAATGTAGTTAGTTAGTTTAGATTAGTTTAATCGTAGGTAGTTAGTCTAGGTTAGTTTAAAATAGTTTATTAGATCAGTTAGTGGAATATAGTAAGAGTAGGTCGGGCAGATTAGGTATTAAGTAGAGTGTTAGGTAGTTAGTGTATTTTTTGTAAGATGGTGTACTTTGGATGATGGTCATATAATGGATTAGTAAGTACTAATTAGAGTTGTTAATTAGTTAGTTATATTAACAATTAGATCGGTAAAAAGCTGAGTCTAACATCGGATTGTATGATCTTGAATCAGGATGGATGCAGAAGCTGTGAATATCAGAGTTCATCATGGCAATGTAATCATCACATTTTGTGATTCTGGGATAGATTTAAGCCACTTTCAGTACGTTGATACAAGTATCTGCAATCCGCTACAGATGTAACATGCGGATGTCTCGAGTTGGGTGCATAACTTTCTGCAAGTGAAGCCATTGCACTGGAGGTTGAAAGTTAGCGGTGTAGTCCCAAGGAAATGTGAGCATAGCTGGCGGTGGGAACTATACGAGATGAGAAACTCAAAGTGTTGACATGCATTTGTGGACATGGCTCTGTACAAATGTAAATGCCCTCTTATGGTGCTTGTTCAACAAGAAATGGTTAACAGCAGTCACGGAGGAATAAGCATGAGCCACGGAGTTGATGAAACTGAGGAAGTGGCTGAAACCAACTGGACCCATGAACAAGATGTGGAGGAGGAGCTGCAGCAGGTGGTCCATGACCAACCTCAGCATGAAGTTGATGATAATGAAGACGAGGTTGGTGGTGAAATGATTGTTGATCAGGGTGAATTGGAGGAGACGATTGTTGATGAGATGGAGTTGGATGACGAGAAGTGCAGAACATTCATAGGAGGATGAGATGGTGGTGTTTTTTTTGAAACGAAAGTACCATCCCTGAGGAATGGAATAACTTTTAAATGCATGGGCTCACGGTTAATGACGGGTACAATAGTAATTGGGTGTATGATCAGGTGGAGATCACAAGAGGTAAGATGTTTCATAACAAGGTGCATCTGTAGCATGCTGTTAAGAGGTGGGCTTTCTCGGAGAAGAAACCATTTAAGATGGTAATTTCCAACCTGAGGATATATGATGTGAAGTGTCTCTCCCCTGGTTGTCCATGGCGGGTTCACGGCTTTCTGCCGAAGGGTGAGAGTAACTTTGTGGTTTCCATTGTTGTTGGTCACTCGTGCAAGCTTACTGAAATGGTTGTCAGGCACAAGAACATGATAGCAGAGTTTGTGGCTAATGTTCTATACAGAGAAATTGTGAAGAAGACTTCCATGTCCCCTTTCCAAATTATGCTTGTTATATCTAATCGGTACACATATGAAATATCATATGATATGGCATAGCGAGCGAAGCAGAAGGCGTTGGAGTGGAGGTTTAGGACGTATTAGGACTCGTAGCACCACCTTCCACAGCTCCTAGCATTGCTTCAAAGTAGGAAGCCTGGAACTGTAATTGATATTGATGACTATCAGGATGGAAATGGTGATAGGGTTCTCCGGCGTGCATTCTGGTCCTTTGGCTGCATGATTGAAGCCTCAAACATTACAAAGCAGTTCTTTGTGTCGATGGGATATTTTCGATAGGAATGTATAAAGGCCAGCTACTCACATGCATTGGGGTTGATGCTGATGGCAAGGTTGTCCCTATTGCTTTTGCTTTTGTCAAATTAGAGAACGCGGATAGCTGGTTGTGGTTTCTTTCATGGATCAAGCGGGCGGTGGTCTGTGGGAGACCCAATGTGTGCATGCTCCACGACTGACATAAGGGAATATTGTCCACGGTCAAGAAAATTGCAAGAGAGCACTAACGTCGACGTTGCTTGGCCGAACCTGCATAGTCGATGGTGCATGAGGCATTTAGGGGTGAATTTCTATTGTCAATTCAGAAGCAAGCAGCTGATGGATCTTTTTAAAAAATTGTGCAGACAAAATCAAAGATGTAAGTTTGATGAGATATGGGCTCGACAAACTGACTACCAGTCACATGGACAATGTCCGTAAGAAATTTGTTGTGGCACGTGAAGAGGAACCGTGTGGGCTAGATCCTATTGATGGTGAGCCTGCACGAGTGACTAGGAGGAGGAGGGGGGAGAGGTCCGTAAAATGCTTCTCCGAGTGGATTAAAAACGAGCCACTTGAGAAATAGGCTTTGATTGCGGATACTGATGGATCGAGGTATGGCATCATGACAACCAATCTTGCTGAGGTATACAACTGGGTACTCAAGGCTTGACGTTGTCTACCATTAGTGGCAATTGTGGAGTGCATTCTTCAGGGAACAATGAGATATCTTCGTGAATGGCTTCAACAAACATCACTCATTGTGCAGAATCCTCAGATGGTGTATTGCAAGGAGATGATAGCGATAATTGAGGAAATAAGTGCTAAGGGTACGCAACATCGTGTGGAATGGATTGGGAACCAAGACTTCGTGTTCGAGGTGATGGTGCGTGAGAAGGGAGGTGTTGGCATCGGCAGTGCTATGGTAACCATGGAGTGCTAGCTTTGGCCCGAAAACAACAAATGCAAGTGCACATGTAACAAACCAGAACTTCTACATATCCCTTGTTCACATGTGTACACTGCTTGTGGAACGGCTGGAATAGAAGGGACATACATGTCCCAGTATTATTTGAAGGAGGCAGTTCAAGCTACTTGGAGTGGTGAATTTCATGGCTGGAGGGCACTAGCTGATTTCACTAAGGCCCCGATGAATGGTCTAGAGTGGATTCCTGATCCCGCGACCAACATCACGCACCCAGGTCATAGGCAGAGTCGTCATATTAGAAACAACATGGATGCATTAGAGGTTAGAGTTGCTGAGAAATATTGCTTGGCATGTGGTGGAGAACATCTTCGGAAGGATTGCGACAGTTATCCGACCCATAAGAATGCAGACGGCACGGTGGGAAGGCGTGTTTCGCAACGCAACCCTAAAAAATAGAACAAAGGCCGCGAATGAACTATGTGTAATTTTTATTTTTTTCGATTGTATTCGGGATGTAAGACTATGTGTTGTACGCTTGGACTTTGTGTTGTACGCTTGGACTATGTGCTGTGTATTTGGACTATGAGTTGTGTTTCGTGTTAGTTGTTCTCATATTTACGTACAATTGCTTATTGAATTTTGTAACTTTATTAGTTACATTTTTATATTGCAGCTAATATTCAATTTGCATTATGTAGGTATGGCTAACCTTGAGGTCATCGATCCGGTGATTGACGCGAAGCATCGTTCGCACTTGGTGGATGGCCAGCTTCCTCCCGTCCTGAGGTTACGGACCCACGACGAGTGCTGGCGGTTGGACCCATGCTGGATCCCTAGGTATGACAAGTCCGTACATTCATTTTGAAATGGATCAATTCAAATTTTGTACGACTAATATATATTGTTGACACAGGTTGAGTGCTTCGAGTTTGCTTTCTTTCTGTCGTATGGTGGAGCCGACACGTTAGGGTAGCCTTTAGTTTCCGGTAGATCGTGCGCTTTTGACGGCCTTGGTGGACCGTTGTAGACCAGAGACGCACACATTTCACCTCCTAGTTGGAGAGATGACAGTTACCTCCAGGGTGTCTTGTTTCTTCTTGGTTTGCCCCTTGATGGCCGTGCTGTCGTTGCTCAAGCGGTTGCACCTGACTGGAGACAGCAGATCTTGCACCATTTTGAAGGTGTCCTCCCACCTGTTGACGGCTAGCCACCTCAGAGGGAGTTCTCTGAGAAGCGCGGGCCTACGAAGGCTTGGCTCCTTCAGTTTCAGGCTCAACATTTTAGCACCAACGCAGAGGACTGGAGAGTCAGGAGGCACATTGAGGCGTACCTGTTATGGCTGTTTGGATGGGTCATGTTTACAAGTTCCCACCACGACAGCGTCGACAAGCACATGATTTCAGCCTTGGTGGGCGATTGGCATGACCCGTTTGACGTACCCTGCTTTTGTCGCCATGTTCGACCAGTTGACAGAGTACAGGGTTCGTTGGCACCCGTACACTGATGCCCTCACGGCCGCACGTGCTCCACGAGGTTTGTCCTTGCTTTGCTACCGTGACCAGATGTTTTGGTTCACAAAGAAGCGTTTGGTGTTTGATATCTTCGTGGAGCCGTATTGCATGCACCGAGTCGGTTGTCAACTAGGTTTGAGGCAGGAGTTCCCACTACCATGTGAGCCGGTCGACCCGAGTTCGCACTTGTAAGAACCTCTCATTGTTGTTAATTTGGTGGTGAAATATTTGTGGTAATTTGACGCATGGCACTTGGACAGGTTGTTGAGGAAGGGACAGGGGGTCAAGTACAAGGCAACTTGGGCCACAAAGGTGGAGACTTGGGCTGAGCAGTGGGACTAGGCTACCTCTGATATCCACCTGGTGCAGTACCCGTACGACGAGTCAAGCTATGGAGCGTACTTGCGTTAGTACCACTCTACCACACGCTGGAGGTGTTTCCCCGTGAGGAGGACCCTCATCCCCACGATGGGGAGATCACAGATACGTTTGCCACTGAGCCACCAGCTGCGTTCCACGTTCTTGTGAGTTGTTTAATTTGTTGTAAATGAATTCACTCATTACTTGTGTGACAAAATGTTCATTTGAAACCATCTTACGTTTTGGATTGCAGACGGACATTTGCAGCAATGTCAGTGAAGAGTTGGTGAGCTATGCGAAGCGTCTGGAGGCTAACTCGCCTCGTGTTGGGAGGATGGAGTTAGCAAGTGGCCTACGACCACTCGCACAACGTTGCATGAGGGGGGTAAGATGTGCTTCATGCAGGGGATGCGAGATGTGGTCGTTCCCTAGCAGAGGATGACTTCTACAGCCACCACCCACACTCCTGGGCCATCGACCGCTGCCAGACCGTCTAGAGTTCCAATAGACTCTTCGTGGCCAGAGTCACCTACAGGAACCCCACGTACGGAGCATTTGGCATACTAAATAAGTTGTTAATTTAATAGGTTTGATTAACACGTCTTATGTACATGTCCGCAGGTGCCGTATGGCGAGAGGTCCATGCAGCTTCAGGCAGCGAGCTAAGTTTCCCCGCGTAACTAGGGATATTTTATCTTTTAGCTTTATCTCTTCCCAAGAAATGTATGATAGGGTCACTAGAGTCATTTTGTCTTCTAGATTCCTCTATCACTAGACATTTATATAATAGGATTAGTCTTTTTATCTTTTAGTTTGCCTTATTCCGTTGACCCTCTGTAACAAGATTATTAAAGTCATTCTAACTCCTAACTTTTCTCTATTTTCATAACATTTCCAATAATGGTCACTACAGTTACTTTACCATCGCACCCTTGAATACTGAGACATTTATAAATATTACCATTAGAATCATTTTACATTTTTTACCTTTCGCTCCTTATAGTCCTAAGACATCAGTAGCATGCCTTTCGGTCGGCTTCCCTCGCTCTCCCTATGTTACTAAAATACAAAACTCATCACATTATCTTTTGTCTGCTGGTCTTTCTATATATGGTTCAGGGGTACTTTATGTCGGTGTTTAACCGGCTGCCCACCGAGAGATATACTCAAGGTGGTAAGTTTTGGGTGAGGAGACGTCGAGATTAGGAACTTGAAGGTGCAAGGAACACAAAGCTTAGACAGGTTCGGGCCGCAAGGTGCGTAATACCCTACGTCCTGTATAGTTTGTATTCCCTTTGGTGTAGAATGACCCAATGATCTTCTGTTTGAGAGGGGTCCCTGTCCTCCCTTATATTTTCGAGAGGCCAGGGTTACATGAATCCTAACCAATACTACTAGCCAGGGAATCGTACCAGAACATATCTCTAGTAGATTTTCTCTGTATCGGTTAGTTTTATCTCTTATTCATACGGGATAAATAAGAGATAAATGAGATAAATAAGAGATAAGACGGACTTAATCTCTTAGACCTCTTTAAACTACATTATGTACCCAGTCCCGTGGCCCCGGGTCTGACACTTTAGGAACAACAATTAATGATATATAGCCGCATGTGTCACAGCCTTTCCACACATGGTTCAGGGCCAGGCACTTTAGAAAACAACCACGATTCTTCTCTCTTTCATGCTCTCTCTATCTCAATAACAATAAGGCTCCATTTGGATTCTTGGAATTGAATTCCATTCTAATAATCATAATTTAGACATAAATTAATTAAGCTAATATAGTTGTATGTGTAATATATCTATATATTATTGTTGGCCATATGGGAGAGATACTTATATACTGCAGTTCTGCTATAGGAAACCAATTCAAAGAGTGTGCTATAAATTGTACATTAGAAACATAACATGAGGATCTATAGAATCAATTTTCATCTCCCACCTCCATAAATTTAAAATAAGCTTGTATATATAATTTGGAAAGTTGTGGAATGCCACATTTCAAGATAAATAGCCTACTGGATTCTAATTCTTTAAAATGAAGGGATCCAAACGGGCCTAAGATTTTGTGGATATCTTAATTTTTGTGGTTTCGTGGATGCATCGAAGGATCATCGAGGGAGCTTCACCCTTTCCCTTTCCCGCCACTACCGGACGCGGCTCATTTGCCGAGTGCCCCGAGCACTCGGCAAAGACGTAAAGGCACTCGGCAAATCCTTTGCCGAGAGCCCCACTCGGCAAAGGGCTCTCGGGGAAGCCGGGGTCGGCAAAGGATACTTTGCCGAGAGCTTCTCCTCGGGCTCTCGGCAAAATGTTTACCGAGAGCCAAAAGCGGCCCTCGGCAAAGAAAAGTAGCCGTCACGGCGCGCCACCGTGGACGGATCCTTTGCCGAGTGTCGCCGTCAGACTCTCGGCAAAGGACCGCGTCAACGCCCACCCTGGACGCCTTCTTTGCCGAGAGCCCGGTCAACAGCACTCGGCAAAGAGGGCATCCAGAGCTACCCCCAGCGGCTCTCGGCAAAGAGGCAGGATTATATTATGCAGTAACAATTGGGCCTGAGAGTGCCTGGCGGACAGTCCGCCAAACATGGCGGACTGTCCGCCAGGCACTCTCAGGCCCAATTGTTCCCGCGAAAACTAGTGACGTCAAGAATTAATCCAATATGGGGCTCAAACTTTGTAGGCACATTCACTGTAGCCAAGTATATCACAAAGTACACAATGAACAATCAAAGTACATGCATTCAGTCTAGCTAAGTCTCAATTGCAAATAACTCCATCATCTATGCCGAAGGTGGCTAGTTGTTCTGGTTGGTCTGATTTGGAGAAATATACGGATCATTGGAGGCCGCCGACTGATTCTGCAACATATAGATGAAATGTATGAGTGAAACGACAAAATAAACGACATATTGAACATTGCATACTCACTGAAGTAGAAAACGGATCGGTGGGTGGTCTAGGTGGGGTGACGAAGGCAGGTGGCGGAGGTAGACCCGTCGCTGCGCCAAGACTCTGAATGTACGCGAACATGCTCGCCATCCTCTGTCGGTCAGCCTCCCGCTCGGCCTCCATCTCCGCCCTCATCCTTGCCTCCAACTCCATACGTTCTCTCCTCTCTTCTTGCAGCTGAGCCTGCAAAATTTTTACCCCAATTTTACAATAATACAAAAGCTAAGTTATGTAATATAATAGATAAAAAACGTATGAACAAGCAACAACCTGGAGTGCCTGGACTTGGCTCGTCGAACTGTCCGGACGAGGTCGGATGCCTGCGCTCGAGCTCGTTTGCCGTGCTTTTATCTGAGATAGAGTCGGAGTAGAAGAGGAGTCGATCGCGCCGTCGCAAATCCAGTACCGTCCATGCTTCTTTCCTCCTCCGACCTTCATGACAATTTCAGCGTCAAGATCCTCCTGGGTCGGATCGTACTCTTGGCCGTGCACCTCCCTCGCCATCGATGTGTACTCATTGAGGCGAGTATAGATGCTCGGGTTGCTGTACGCCTCGGGCCCGTCCTCCGCGTTGTAGCTGACGCTGGATGTCGCTTTACCCTTGTGGGATAGAGCATACGCCATGAATTTGTTGCACTGCTGCCCTCCATGTGCCGCCGACTGCGAGAAACAAGATGATGAGAAATCATGCATAGTTGAATAACCACAAAACAAGTAAAGTCGCGTACCCATGCTTGGGCGTACTCGGTCAGGTTACGGTTGCCTTGGTGGTGTGGCACACCGGCCATAGTCAGACGGTGCTCACGACGCTCCTGGTGCACAGCGTTCCAGTCGTCGGATAACCACTTAGCAACTATCTGCTGCCAGCACTCAGGAAAGTGGGCACACCAATGAGGAACCATCTACATGACATCAAGTAGAAGACATATTAGTAGAGGACATTAAGCCAACTTAATGGTCAAATAAATCAAATTTTGGTATTTACCTGCAAGTACTGCTCCTCAGTCAACGTCATAGTTCTTGCTTGCGCCTTGGTGACCTTCTGTCCAAGGACGACGGCGTGGTAGTTGATGATTGACTGGAGGCGCTGCTCGTAGAACATGTCGGTAACGAGCTTTTTGCAGCGATACTCGGCAACCACATCCGCCTGCGCGTCCATCCCGGCCTGTAGTCTGTAGAAATCCTGCAATAAACACGATATCATTATTTCAATCATATTCTCAAGGATGTGCAACGAATGCGATATATTGATCACTTACCCAAAGCTCGCCCTTCACTCGCTCAGCCAAGTTGGGCCACTGTCTGCCGGCAACATCCTGCATGTCGGGGACGGCCCGGTAGTGCTCCCACGTATAGGCCGGACATGGCTCTCCGGCCAACGTGACCAGGCCAGGGAAGTGATCCCTAACCAGAAGACCCAAGATGCCATTCACATGGCGTCTGTGAGCACCAACGGGCCTCTCCACAACTATCCAGTTCCTGCACAGGTGATTGACAAAAAATTTTAATTTCTACCACAAAATTGAAATTATACCGTGAACATGTACTGAAAACATGTAAATTTACTTACTTATCCCCTTGGGGAGCTATGATCGGGCGTTTTGCTTCAGGAATCGGTCGCTGGGGGAGACTCGCCGGACCTCGCTGGTAGACGGTTGACGAAGCAGAGGCCTCCGTGCCCTCCTCGTCCGCCTGCTCGTCGTCCCCTGGCCCCTCCTGGTGGACCACCTGGTCCGCCTGCTCGTCCTCCCCTCTGGGAGCGCCTGCTCCTCCTCCGGGAGCGCCTGCTCCTCCTCCGGGAGCGCCTGCTCCTCCTCCTCCGGCGGCACCTCCTCCTCCGGGAGGCACCTCCTCCTCCGGGAGCGCATGCTCCTCCTCCGGCGCCGCCTGTGTCATCGCCCTCCTGCCACTCCCCCTCCTCCTCTTGTAAGACGGTCCCTCAGCCGCCCCGGACGTCGGCTCACTGCTCCCCCCCGAAAACCTCTTGTGAAGGGCCGCTACAGTCTTCTTCATCCCGCGGCCCACCATCTCTGGTGAATCCCCTGCAAATAAAAGAAAATTAATTAGTACAGATAAATATATAACACATACTTAGATAAATACATAAAGAAATTAGAACATAATTACATAAGAATTATGTGGATGAAGAGAGATAGAGGAGCTTCATCCAAGATAAACACATAAAGAAAACCGAGTTGTGTTATGTGGATGAATAGAGATAGAGGAGCTTCATCCAAGAGGTATAGGGGGTTTTGGACAGCCTCCCACGGACATAAGACGATGGGCCCACGAAGAGATACTTTGGATGAAAGAAAAATGGTCAGTTCTGCTGGCTGATCCCGAGCTGTCCTGGCGGACTGTCCGCCAGTCCTGGCGGACAGTCCGCCAGGACCTCTCAGCCAGCCAAAAAACCTTCTTTAATTCCAAGGGCTATATAATACATACTTAGATAAATACATGAAGAAAATAGAACATCAATACGTAATAATATAGTCTTACATTGACTAAAAATATTCATCGTAGTCGGGATTAGCTGGATCATAGTCCTCATCATCACTATCAATCATGTCGTAACCAATAAGATCAGAAGACTCGGTGTCTTCATTTGCATTGTCTACTTGTAGTCGTTCTAGCATGTGTAAATCCTTAACGCTCTGCACCTCTTCCTCCTCCCCCGCATCATCAACTGCTTCAACTTCCATTTCGTTTGCCTCGGTTAATTCTATCTCGAATCGCCCTTGTAGCCCCTCTTCTTGAAAGAACTCTCCGTCATATATGTTTGGATCTAAGTTGTAATCATCATCGTTAGGGACAGGTACTCTACCGTGCGGTGATGTCTTGTACACAATATACCAACCCTTAAGATGCTCTTTGCTTTCACACGCATATGGGAGATAATAAACTTGTATAGCCTGTTGAGCAACAACATAGACATCGTCTATGGTCATGACTGAATCCTGTCGAATTTTGACTAGCCCAACATTAGAATGCGTCCGTCTCATTGCTTGAGGGTCAAACCAATGACATTTGAATATCACGGGATTAAGTGGTTTCGAACCATAGTAGCTGAGTTCGTATATTTCTTCAATTCTTCCATAATACTCAATCCCATCAAGGCCGGGAGTAAACACCCCAGAATTTGTGGTCTTTCGATTGGGTCGACAATCCTCATGACTGCTTGTACAAAAACGATATCCATTCACGTCATAACCAGAATATGACTTGACCTTATATCCAAAGCCACCGGCCACCTGTCTCAACTCGGCACTCAAGGTCGCATCGCTAACGCCCTGCAAGTTCAAGTACGATTGGACAAACTAAGTAAAAACAACTTAGAGTGAAAAGCTAAGTACGGGCTAGATTGGACCGTACCTTCTGTTTGAACCAAGAAATAAAATTGGGTGATCCATTTCCTACACCTTGTTTGAGCAGGGTATCTAATTCCTGCTCCGTGATATCCCTTGATTGACGCCAGAATTCTTGAATAAATTGTTGCATGTACGGTGTCACCTCGTCAAGGTTGGTCAACACATACAGCATGATCCGACACCACTCTTGATGACTCAACCTCTTGGTGGTCGAACCACTTGCAGTTCCAAGCTGACCTTGAAAAAGGCTGAGTCTCGAGTCATTTTCGCTAGCATTGTAACGAGCCGGTGGATTATGCACACTAGGTAGGTTGTCACCATAGTATACTGATGTAAAGTTCGACACCTCCTCCAGAATGTATGCCTCGGCAATGGAACCCTCAATTTTGCTTTTATTTCCACATTTCTTTCGGATAACCTTTAGGCATCTTTCAATTGGATAGCACCACCGACCCTGCACGGGACCCCCCATTCGTGCCTCATACGGGAGATGCAATATCATATGCTCCATCGGATTAAAGAATCCGGGTGGAAAGATCTTCTCCAACTTACATAACAACACTGGTGCGATTCTTTCCAAGTCTGCAACTAAGGTCCGTGACAACTCCTTTGCACAAAGTGTGCGGAAGAAGTAGCTCAACTCTGCAAGTACCAGCCAGACATGCTCAGGGACATAACCTCGAACCATCGCTGGAAGAAGCCGCTCAATCCATATGTGGTAGTCATGACTCTTCATACCTAAGACTCGCAAAGTAGACAAGTTGACTCCTCTACTCAGATTAGCTGCATAGCCATCAGGGAACATCAACGCCTTGATCCATTGTAGTACTTCTATCCTTTGGGGCTTGCTCAAGACATAATCGGCCTTAGGCCTTCTCCATGTCTTTCCTCGTGCAGGAGGCCTCATTTCTAAGTTTGGTCTGTCACACAATATTGCTAGATCCAACCTAGCCTTAACATTGTCCTTTGTCTTCGTGGGAATATCCATGATTGTTGCCCAAAGTGCTTCAGCAACATTCTTTTCAGTGTGCATCACATCAATGTTGTGTGGAAGGAGCAGGTCGTCATAGTACGGGAGCCGAGTCAAGCCCGACTTATGAGTCCACATATGTTGCTCACTATATCCCACAAAGCCACCCTCTGGATTGATCAAGAGACCATCTATCTGCTGACGAATCTCGGCACTAGTCCTCATCGGACTTGCGAGGTCTGTCACTGTAACACCTTTTGTAAAGTTTTTGATGTCTCGTCTGAATGGATGGTCAAGAGGTAGGAACTGTCGATGTTTGTCGAACGCAACATACTTACCACCCTTCTGCAACCAAAGGAACCTAAGACGTTCCTTGCATACCGGACATGGGAATTTGCCGTGAACACACCACCCGCAGAAGACCCCATACGCCAGAAAATCGTGCAGAGAGTATTGATACCAAACATGCATCTTGAAGTTGGTCTTTGTGGCCCGATCATATGTCCATACCCCTTCCTCCCAAGCATGGACCAATTCATCAATCAGCGGCTCCATGAACACACCCATATTTTTCCCCGGGTGTCCAGGAATAATCAACGATAACAACACGTTCTGTCGTTGGAATGCTATGCCTGGGGGGAGATTGAGGGGAATCAGAAACACGGGCCAACATGTGTATGTGGCAGCCATCGCTCCATACGGATTGAATCCATCAGTTGCCAGCGCAATACGAACATTACGAGCCTCACTGGCTTTGTCCCGATGAATGCTATCAAAGTAGGTCCATGCTTCACCATCTGATGCATGTACCATCTTGTGAGGATTGTATCGTTTCCCTTTCTTATGCCATGTCATCTGTTTCGCGGATTCCTCAGTCATGTACAGCCGTTGGATCCTCGGTATGGCCGGCAGGTGACGTAGGATTGTCACGGGGATATCAAGCTGCCTCTTGTTGCCATCACCAGAGTCAACCTCCAGGAACCTAGAGGATTTACACTTCGGACAGTACTTTTCTTCCGCGTATTCTTTCCTGAACAGGACACATCCGTTCGGACAGGCATGTATCTTGTCATACGGCATCTTGAGTGCACGAAGAAGTTTCTGTGACTCGTACATACTCTTTGGCAGGATGTGACCCTCTGGAAGCAGGCTGCCAATAACTGTCACTATACCATCAAAGGTGTCTCTGCTCAGGCTGTACCGCGACTTCAACGCCATTACTCGTCCAATGGCATCCAGCTGAGAAACTTTTGTATGTCCGTGAAGGGGTTTCTGTGCTGAGGCAAACATATCGTAAAACGCCTTTGCGGACCCCTCAGGCTCCTCCTCTACAAGTTCTTCAGCAACGTGTGCCTCATGATAGTCATCTAACATGTCCACTACACCAGCCTCAGCATCACAATCCTCGACACGTGGTCTCACCACGTCCTCTCTCCTACGATGGCCTTCACCATGATGGATCCACCGGGTATAGTTTGGCGTAAATCCATTAAGGAAGAGATGTTCCCCCATGACATCCTGTGTTTGTCTTTTCCTGTTAGCACACTTGCTGCATGGACAGAAAATTCTAGCCGCTCCTTTAGCATTCTCGCCCCACGCCTGTTCCAAGAATTCATTGGTGTTCTTAATCCACTCAGGGCTGACATCTCTCTTACTACGGTGACCAGTGTACATCCACCTACGGTCCTCCATCCTCTACTATAGACAACGAAAACTAGTTAATATCAATTATATATGATCAGTTCTGCTGGCTGACCCCGAGATGTCCTGGCGGACTGTCCGCCAGGCCTGGCGGACAGTCCGCCAGGACCTCTCAGCCAGCCAAAAAACCTTTAGAGCACCTGAGTCGAGCACTAAAGTAATAGGAGCACTTTAGTCGAGCACCACCACACGGTATACCACAATTCAGGCAATGACAAGAATACAATTAAAGTGTAAGATCTAAACAAGTAATACAAGCATCCATTGTCTATACTAGCATCCATCATATAAATAAAATCATTTCATTCTCTATATCATAAAAAGGATTTTATAGAAAGGCTTGGAAAGGTAGGATTGCGGCCGTGGGTCATAAAAGGTTAGCTTACCGGTTAGCTCGGTGCGGCGAGCGTGGGCGGCGGGCGCGGCGGCGTGGGCGGGCGGGCGGGCGCGGCGGCGTGGGCGTGGGCGGGGGGGCGCGCGTGGCGGCGTGGGCGAGGGCGGGCGGGGGCGGCGCGGGCGCGGCGTGGGCGTGGGGGGCGGGCCGGCGCGGGCGTGGGCGTGGGCGGCGTGGGCGGGCGTGGCGGCGTGGGCGTGGGCGGCGGGCGCGGCGCGGGCGCGGCGTGGGCGGCGTGGCGGGCGGGCGCGGCGTGGGCGGCGTGGGCGGCGGGCGGCGGGCGGGGCGTGGGCGGGGGGCGGGCGCGGGGCGGGCGGGGGGCGGGGGGGGCGGGCGGGGCGGGCGGCGGGGGGGGGGGGGCGGGGGGCGGGGCGGCGGGGCGGGGGCGGGGCGGGCGGGCGGGCGGGCGGCGGGCGGGGCGGGCGGCGGGCGGGCGGGGGGGGCGGGGGCGGGCGGGGGCGGCGGGCGGGGGCGGGCGGCGGCGGCGCGGCGGGCGCGGGGCGGCGCGGCGGCGGGGGCGGGCGGGGCGGGCGGGGGCGGGCGGCGGCGGGGCGGGCGGGCGGGGCGGGCGGGGGGCGTGGGCGGCGGGCGGGGCGGGGGGGGCGGGCGGCGGGGGGGGCGGGCGGCGGGCGGGGGCGGCGGCGGGGCGCGGGGGGCGCGGCGGGCGGCGGGGCGGCGGGCGGGGCGGGGCGGGGGCGGCGGGCGGGGCGGGCGGGCGGGCGGGGGCGTGGGCGGCGGGCGGCGGGCGGCGTGGGCGGCGGGCGAGGGCGGGCGGCGGGCGCGGCGCGGCGTGGGCGGCGGGCGAGGGCGGGCGGCGGGCGGCGGCGGGCGGCGGCAGTGGGCGTGGGCGGCGGCGGCGGGCGGGCGTGGGCAGGCGTGCGGTGGGCGGGCGAGATAAACAGCGCTTGTTTGCCGAGTGCCCTAGATCTGGCGCTCGGCAAAACCCCATGTTTGCCGAGTGCCTCCGATCCGCGGCACTCGGCAAAGCCCCGCCCCCGGCCCCGCATTCTTTGATTGAGCCGCCGCCCCCGCCCCCGGGCCCGCTGCGCCGCCGCCGCTCCCCCGCCCCGCGCCCCCGCCCGCGTTCCCGGCCGCCGCCCGCGCCCGCCGCGCGCCGCCCGCCCGCGCCCCCGCCCGCGTTCCCGCCGCTCCCCCGCCCGCCGCCGCCACGCCCCCGCCCGCGCCCCCGCCCCCGGCCGCCCGCGCCCCGCCCCCCGCCCGCGCCCCCGCCCCCGCCGCCCCCGCCCCCGCCCGCGCCCCGCCCCCCGCCCGCGCCCCCGCCCGCGTTCCCGGCCGCCCACGCCCGCCGCCGCCCGCACGCGCCCCCGCCCGCCGCCGCCCCGCCCCCGGCCGTCCCGCGCCCCCGCCGCCCCGCCCCCGCCCCCCCCCCCCGCCGCGCCGCACGCGCCCCGCGCCCGCGCCCGCGCCGCCCCGCCGCCCCCGCCGCCCGCCGCCGCTCCGCCGCCCGCGTTCCCGGCCGCCGCCCGTGCCCCCGCCACCGCCCCCGCCCCGCCCCCGCCCCCGCCGCCCCGCCCCCGCCCCCCGCCCGCCCCCCGCCCCCGCCGCCCCCGCCCCCGCCCGCGCCCCCGCCCGCGTTCCCGGCCGCCCACGCCCCGCCGCCCGCACGCGCCCCCGCCCGCCGCCGCCCCGCCCCCGGCCGTCCCGCGCCCCCGCCCCGCGCCCCGCCGCCCCCGCCCCCCCCCCCCGCGCCGCACGCGCCCCGCCGCCCGCGCCCGCGCCGCCCCCGCCGCCCCCGCCGCGCCGCCGCCGCTCCGCCGCCCGCGTTCCCGGCCGCCGCCCGTGCCCCCGCCACCGCCCCCGCCCGCGCCCCCGCCCCCGCCCCCGCCCGGCCCGCGCCGCGGCCCCACCCGGCCCGCACCCCCGCCCGCGTTCCCGGCCGCCGCCCGCGCCGCCGCCGCTCTCCCGCCCCGCGGCCCCGGCCGGCGCCCCCGCCGCAGCCGTGCCCCCGGCCTACGCCCCCGCCGCCGCCGCCCCGCCCCCGGCGTGTGCTGAGAATGTCTGCCTCTGACTTTTCAATGTAGTTGCACACAAGTCATTCATTTTAAAGATCTCGCTACTTGTTTCTCCATTACCACTCGCATCCCACCTTATGCATGTTGATTTCAGGTTGATTATCTAAAAAGGATGATCCAGCAAGAAGCTATATTATTCAGTGAATGATTGGTAACCAAGGCATGTTGATTTTTTTTAATAATCTCCCTATTTTCTCTTTGCTTGATTAGAAGTAACGAAAGAACGGGTGGAGACAAACACAGTATTATGCTGTAACAATCAGAACTGAGAGGGCCTGGCGGACTGTCCGCCAGGCCTGGCGGACTGTCCGCCAGTACCCCTCAGTTCTGACTGACCGCTATTTCTTTGTGCTGTGCAGAGAGTGCTTGTTGTCTGTTACCTTTGGCTGTCATATGCAATTGATATTATTCTCGGCTATGTATTTAGAAAATAAGACATCTCTTTTTTTGTGCATTGATCCATAATGTATATGGATTTTATTTCCTTCTTGGCAGGACTTCGTTCCATCAGTTTCAACAACTAGCCATTGTATGTCCGGTTCAGTGTCAACTGAGGAATCGTGTTCGCCTGTACCGCCGCTCTCAGCTCGAAGGCCCAGTCCAACACAGGTTTGTTTTAGTTGAATTGAGGTGTTCCAAAGTTAATCGGTCCAGTTGGCTTGATTCATGGCGCGACTAAATCAAATATCCAACAAGTTTTTTGCATACAAATTTCCCAATGACTTATTGACTCATTCTTTCAGGTGAACACCCGGTCGAAAAGAAGCTCACCTGCAAGGGTTAAGGAAAACACCCAGTCGGAATCATGTGGAAGCTCACCTGCAAGGTTTAGTTGTCCTTATAATTTGTATACGAAATTATTTGCACATTTCCAAATAGTTCTGACGCAAGTTTTTTTTAATATTATTAAGTGGACCGATAGAGCTGGAGTATGAAATGTAAGTTTGTCTGCATCCTTATAATTATTTTTGAACAGGAAAGTCAAAAGTAAACTGGATTACAAATTGTAGGTTTCCAACTGATCCGATGGACACGCGAAAAAGAATCCTTCTTTCTTTGCATAACATAAAGTTTGCGGGTAGTAACGATCAGTGGAGAGCTACTGATCCTGATGTACTGGAAAAAGTTGCACGAACTCTACAAGTTGTGAGTTGCAACTTGAGTATCGATGATATAAAAGAACATGTTACTGCATTGGAAAATGATGTCAAACTCCATTTGGTAAGCATTGCAATCCATATCATAATCCGAAACTTAGCTTAATCTTAATACCCTTGTGTGTAATCCACAAGTTTTTTTTTTGGTTTATGCAGGCGGGTGAGCACTATATTTCAGAGCATTGGCTCACATATGCAGCAGTGTTTGACTACGTTACGCCTGACTATGTCGTCGAGACCCCGCCGCCAACTCTTGTAGACAATGATAATGTAGCCAATGAGCCTAATCCCAGAAAGAAGATGAAGATGAAGATGACATGCAACGCAGAGTCCACCAGCAGTGGCAAGTCAGATTCAAGCTTTGGTGAACGTTTTTCAAACCTGATGGAAGAAAAAGAATTTGCCGCACAACTCTTCATGGGTCGACTGAGTATGGAAAATTGTTGTGACAAAGCTATGAGGTGTGGTTTCAAAGGCAAAGAACTTCGTTCTGTTATAAATTTATGCAGGTTAAATTGGGAGCAGCGTCAGATATTCTTGAAACTTGAAGATTCTGAAGCAAGGGACTATGCCTTAGAAGCTATTTACGGGTTTGTCCCGCCGCCACCGCCTCCGCTGCCGCCGCCGACCCAGTGAGTTGTATGAACGTTTCCAAACTTGTATGGACTGTATATGTTCATTTATGCTGGCTCGGGACATTTGAACTTGTATGAACTTTGTATGAATTTGTATGGACTTGTATGAGTATTGTCATGTATGAAATGTGTGTAATGTGTATTGTCATATATATATATATAAACTGCATGTGATGTCCGTTGTGATATATATACATATATATATATATATATGTATGTATATATATATTATTGGACTGGATACGAGAAAAAAATAGTCATAACTTTGTCACGTGAGCATCCAATTGGCAAGCAAGTTGCACAACACAACATCACACTCTCTATCCAGGCAATGAATAAAGTTTGTCCGTGTCACTGGTGAATTTCACACTCATCTGTTACTAGGAGCGATAGAAGCGTGGGCGTTGTTAATCGGGAAATATTGTGATAATAAAGCCATAAATGGAGCAGCCCTTTACCCAAAAGCTCTCACGCACAGGAAGCATCTAGCTAACACGACGTCGATGGAAAAACATGAGCATCTTGGTCGCTGCGGCAGTTCCTGCTGCCCGCGTGCGCGGGGTGCCTGGACGTCCATGGCTACTGAGGCTAAGAAATTTGGACTCCTCATTTGCTGATCAGCCAAAGCGATCACAATGGCTTAAAAAGTGATAACAATCGCTTAAATCTTGCTTGGATCTTGCTCCCTCGGCAAAGCTGGTGAATCTCTTGGGAAAGAACTTGAATCTTGCTTGGATCTTGCTCAAACCCAACCCTAGACTAAGGATTTGGAGTGGGGAAGCTAGGGTTTCACTTTGGGGATTTTTGGAGTGCTTAGAAGGTGCTTGAGGCTAAGCTTATGCAGTTTGGCAGGGTGGATTTCCCGTTGGGGTCGAAGGGATATATACAGAGCCTCACTAAAAACTAGTTTTTAAGTGTCCTGGCGGACTGTCCGCCAGGACTGGCGGACAGTCCGCCAGGACCACTCGGGTTTGCATTTTTCTGTTCAAGGCATGGGTTCCGGATTGGGTTTATTTGTGTTCTACCACACACTTTCCACATCCCCTTTGATAGTACGGTATACCTAGACTAAAGAAAATATAAAACAAAGAATTATCTTCGCTTGAACCACATTTCTTGAACTGGTACCGTTCTCCAATTTTAACGAATCGTCGGGTTTGCATTTTTCTGTTCAAGGCATGGGTTGGCTTCATTTCGTAATGAGCAAACCAAATAAAGTCAAAGCATCATGATGAGATAAAACCAAGATAATGTAATATCACATGATTTCACAAACATAGAAAAGCAATAAGATCACAACCATGCAAACATCATCCATAAAAAGAAATTAGAAATTACAAGCCAACTTAGTTCAAATAGGATACAAGCCAAGTCTCACATAGATCCAAAGTCGCACAACGACTCTAAAGGATGGAAAGATAAGAATGCTAGGAATGCTAGGATACAATCTTCTCCCCCTTTGGCATCAAACACCAAAAAGAGAAAAGACAAATGGAAGCCCGGAGCAGTAATCACTCATCATCCTCATCATCATCATCATCATCATCAGCACCTACATCATAATGCTCCCACGCAGCTGGAAAGTCCCTAGGAGGAGAAGGCGGAAACGAGGGCCAATCCGTCTCCTCAATGCCAAGGTGGCGCTCAATCCTGTTGATACTCTGCTGATTTGCCTGAGCGTGAGCACGAACTACATCGTTGGTGTTGCGGCATACTTTGAAGAGAGCTTTCAAGCCAGAAATAAAGGCATTGCCTTTCCTGCGAGGACGAGTCCTAGAAGAGGAAGGCATCGCCGAGGTGGAGGGCATATCCATAGTGGGCTGGGGTGGAGAGTGAGCTGATGGGGGAGACTCGCCCTCTGGTGGAAACTCTTGCTCCTTGGGAGGCTGTGGGCAGTATGGGGCATGGACCGCATCATATCCAAACTCCATTCCAGTCACGGCATTAATCATCCTTTGAATGTATGGAGCATAGATAACTGGATTACTGCCATGATGGAGCATGTACCTCAACTCCGTCCAGAAAAAGTGAAAGACACTAAAGGGCGGGTGATCAAAGTCCATAGCTAGAAGAAGGTTCTTGACCGTACCATGAATCTTGGTGCGATCACCCCTCTTGGGAGTCAAGGTCTCCCGGAATAGCCTGTTCATGATCTCCATATATGGACGTAGTCCATGAGTCGTCGCTATATCCGGATCCTCATCCCGATAGAGAGTCATAAGAGCTTCATCCGTTGGATTGATGTCATCGTGAATTTCCATCTCATCTAGAGTGTCATCAAGCTTAAGGATAGTAGCAAATTGCTTGTATGAAACCCAGAAGGCGCGCCCTTGAAGATTGAAGTGAATAAAGGAATTCTTGCCCTCACCTTCAAACCAAGCAGTGGAGCAAAATTGAGCAACCAACTCATTGTTCCAATCTTGATTGAGGGCCAAGAATTCATAGAGGTGTTTCCTCTCACATTCACGTATGACCAAGTCAAAGGTTGGATTATTTTTCTCACTCATTTCATCCCAATTGATGTACTTGGAGACGGTGATAGCATTCTTCTTCTCAATAAAGACGGATATGTACCAATCAGCTTGAAATTTGCTCCAAAACCTCCTATCCGTGATGTACTTCTCATAATCATAAGGATTTTCCTTTCTTTCCTTAAATGCAGCACCTCTTTGCTTTGTGGTGTAATCCACTCGCTTCACTCCAGGGTCACCGAAGTTGATCCTTGTGTACTCCGGTCTGTGCATGATGTACTTCCGGTAGGGTTGGAGTGGAGGGTACTCATCAAAGATAGGAACCTCCTCTTGAGGCACATCACCTTGTGGTTGAGCAGCTCTTTGGTAGCTACGCCTGGGTGCCGCATGGCTAGGACCGCCCATTTGCCCAGCTCGACTCATTGAAATTTTGGGCGTTGGCTTCCTTTTGCGCTTAGGTGGAGGAACGACTTCAATTTCATCGGAATCGGAGTTGGAGACGGGATCATGCAAGAACTTGGTCCTCCTCTCATGCACCATCTGTACATGTATAGGAAGTATACAGCTTGATTAGAAGTAATGAAAGAACGGGTGGATACAAACAAAGGATTATGCAGTAAAAATAAAGACTGAGAGGTCCTGGCGGACAGTCCGCCAGTACTGGCGGACTGTCCGCCAGGACCTCTCGGTTTTGAATGTTCCCGCGAAAACATGTGATGTCAAGAATTAATCCAATGGGGCTCAAACTTTGTAGGCACATTGTAGATGATAATGGAAGCCTAGACTTAAATTTTGAACAACAATGAGTGGATAGATTGGGAGATCGACTTGAATAAAGGTTTAGGTTATGAAATGAACATGAACATGTGAACTAAAGATTTAGCCATCCATTCTTCAAGATTTTCAAGGAATAGCATCCTCTACCTAGCAGGAAACAATAGCTAAAAGCATTTCTCAAGATATGCATCGAGTAGAGAGATCGATGGAGGATTGCATATACCTTGTTCTTGCCCTAGGATGAATGGAAGTGCTTCCAAAGGATTGGAAACGAGGGGAGAAGGTTCTTGCAGCCTGTGGAGGGGCTCCTTCGCCGTGGACCTTGCGGAGGAACCGAATCCTTGGCTCCACGGACAATGGGGGGCAATGGGGGGTGTTGTCCGTGGGGAAGGAAGAGAGAGTGAGAGGGGCTAGTTGTGTTATGTGGATGAAGAGAGATAGAGGAGCTTCATCCAAGAGGTGTAGAGGGTTTTGGACAGCCTCCCACGGACATAACACGATGGGCCCACGAAGAGATAGTTGGATGGAAGAAAAATGATAAGTTCTGCTGCCTGACCCCGAGAGGTCCTGGCGGACTGTCCGCCAGTACTGGCGGACAGTCCGCCAGGACCTCTCAGCCAATCAAAAAAATATTTTATTTGCCGAGTGTCGGTCAGCTGACACTCGGCAAACACACCCTTTGCCGAGTGTTAAAAATGTAGCACTCGGCAAAGATAACGTCGTTTAGGGTTTAGGGTTTAGGGTATCTGTTTGCCGAGTGTATCTGTTTGCCGAGGGTTAGGCTCTCGGCAAATATTATGTTTGCCGAGTGGTATTTTTTGCCGAGAGCGACACTCGGCAAATAATATGTTTGCCGAGTGCCCGAAATCTAGCTCTCGGCAAACCTTTCCACCATCGGCATGTCACCATGCATGAGCATGACTGACCTTTAATTTGGCTCATTATTACTAGCATCGTGTAAATTACCAACTGGGGTCCATTTTCAGGGGTGCTTGTTTCCCCCCTTTATGACCTGATGATCGCTGCTTGATGAGCATCTGGCTCTTGATTAGTCTGAACTAATCTCCGGCTTGTATTGTCGTGCAGTGTGGTAGTACACCACACGGCAAGGTTATTAACTAATTAAGACTGGCCGGGGTCAAGTTAAACAAAACAAGCTGTACTGACCAATAAGCAAATTAAAGGAGCATCTGGACCGCCAACTGCAGTCTCTGTCTGGTACTGGAGACGCGCGCGCAGCACTTGCGTTGCCGGATTTGGGAGCCATCGTCTATCGCTGCGTAGTTACGTGGATAGTCGTGATGCTGCTGCGTGCGGCGTGCCCACTGCCCAGCCCTGTCTGCACGTCGCTCTCCTCCCTTTCTGCACTCGGGACAGAGCAGGCACCCACGCGCCCGTCCCTGTCTTCCCTTCTCGCTCCGACGCCTGCCTTCGCCGGCGCGGCGACGCCTGGTGGATCCATCGGTAAGGTTAACTACCGGACCCTCCGATTCCCAATTGCTCAATCGGGTCGTCGTCGTTAATCCTAGTGCAGTCGCTGCTAGCTATCCGATTACTTGTTTTATGGGTGTTTAAGGTAGTATCTCTTATCTCTACTACTAAAAATACTAATTAGGGGATAATTTTTTGGTGCAACCAGGAATGGTCATTCTGCCGCTCGATTTCCTGCAGCCTTTCGATCGATGCTTAGAGCGCAGCAACTGCACTCCGCAACAATCGAAACTCTCGATCCCCTCCTCCCACCATCCCGCACTCGCCATCCCCGGCCCAATCTGCGGTTATTCACGCCAACACACAAACCCGTCGACATCACTGCCGGCGAGCGACTGCGAGCGGAGGCGAGGCGTCCAATCAGGCGTGGAATCGTGCGAGGAGAGGAGCCCCTCCAGATCGGGCGACGTCCCGCGGCCCTATGTGCCTTAACAGACCGCTGCCTCCTCCTTCCGGCTTCAGATCTGGCTGATTCCGATGCTCCCCACCACGGGTAAGCGGTAAAACGGAACCCCCTCGATCTCTTCTCTCTATTCCCCCACTCCTCGAGCCCTCCCATGCCCTACATTGCCAGCAATTTGGCTGGACAGGCCTAAGAAGCCTGAGTTATTGCACATTAGCCCCTGCCCCTGGAGAAATCTGTAATTGTCATGATTTTCATTGTGTCTTGGCAGACTTACCGAAAACCCCTTATATCTATTAGATCTTTTCAAAACTGAGCCCAGCCATGATCGTGTTGCTGTTAGTTCTTGTATAGTTCCTACTTGCGCGTCGTTCGTAGTCCAAGCGGTTTGAGAAGTTTGCATGCGCTTTGCTTTGCTTCAGTTTATTTATTCAAACCATAGGCTGATATATTATGGAGGAATCGGCATTCCTCCTGGACTTGTAAGTATCTTTCCCTGTTGTGCATCAAGACTCTTAATCATGAGCTTATATGTACAGTAAAAACAATGTATGATTATTCAATACATACAGGAAAATAATGCATGATTCATGTTTAGCTCTCTTTGGCCCCCTTGCTCTGACTTTGGGAGATGCGTATGTACTGCAGATTTGTCGGGAGTTTCCTTTTCTGGTTCTGATAACCAAACTTCTTGCACTTTAGGTGTGACATTGTTTGGTCATCGACTTCATGGTGAAGAAATCGATGGTGATCGGCAATGTGATGCCGCTGGGCATGCTGAATGTACAACATGTCCAAGGTGAAGAAGCAAAGCGCTGGGCGCCAGGGACGAAGGATGAAAAGCCAGAGAAGCTAATCAAGTCTCGGAAAGAAATTTTACAACCAGAAGTGTTAGCTCAGACATGCATCAGTTGTTATGGAAGAAGCCATCAGTATGAGTTCAGCTTTTATATTTTTAGTTAATGTCATTTAGGAATCATGCATTCGATCCTTAATCATTTCATTTGTTAAGTTCAGTTTCCAACAAATTTTGCATTTAGTGCAGTTTAGAAAGTTGGCAATCTTGTTCTGAATCTTCTTCTTTTTTTGCAACTGGTGCCAACTGTAAATATGCAAAATGTCTCCAGTCAAACGAACAATTTCACCTGAACTGACAGTTTAAAAGTATCCTAAGTGTAAGGACTTTGTGCACTTGGAGACCATGTTTAATTTGCATGTGGAGGGTGACTGCATGATGGATGGTCAGGTTTGTCCTATCTTAATGCCTTCGACATGGTCCTAGCCTTATGGTCTGGCTTTAGAATCTTTGTTGTTTACATATGTGAGAGAACTTGGGTTCTTGGTTCATCTTCTATTCACCACAAGATCATCTCGACTGTTTCAATTTTGATTGTCATTTTTCATCACATCCTCTTCTTTTTTTTTTTGCTTAACCACATGACATAGAATTTTAATGGTTGAGTGATGGATGCAATATTTGTGGTGCTGCAGCTTGGACAGAGGTGCAGATCATGCAAATGCATGTGGCCACAATTCACTTTAGGCAGCCACTCTCATACATCTTGTAGTTGCATGTAAGCAACAAGAATTCAGTTTTTTTGCTTAATTCCTTGTTTCCTCATGCAGCCTTCAACGGCTCGTGGCTCACCTGCCTGACTCGACGGCTCCCGCCGAAGACTCACGCGGATCAGCGAGGTAAGGTATGTGCAGCACACGAATGGTGCGATCAGCAAGGGATAGAGATAGATGGATGGGCAAAAGGCGTCAGGTATTCGATCTCTGTTGTCTACCTTGTCAAATACTGAAATAGCACTCCATCGCTGCCGCCATCTGCTCTATGCATGCTCACCACATGCTTACTTAAATCCCGGCAGGGATCTCTCTCCACGCTTTCATGGTAGTGTTTGCTGTTTCCATTACTAGGATTAACAAGAGTGGCTACAATATTTTGATGGAGCAGGTGCAATATTTTAGCGTCAAAGCAGCACTCGTAGATTGAGATGCAGATTCAACATAGAACCTAGCATCGTACTGTATGTTCTAGATTTGAAATAAAGGTCATTCACCTAAATTGTTTACCTTAAAGATGGTTTCAAGAACTAATGAAAAATTTTGAATATATGCTGTAAAACAATATAGATCCATTTTATTTGGATATGCATTCTTTCTGCATTTGAAGTAAAAAAATTCTTCCCATGAAGCTATATTTGAGTTTCAAAAAACCAAGTACAAATCATCTAAGTTCCTGCATAGAGCACATGGTTAATATTAGGTTCAAATGCACGCCATTGACACGGGACGCATTGGCGACCACGTGGACACGGCTTCGTGAGTTCAGCACGTCTTGCAAATAGACGTACGCGGCTGCCCAGCTCGCACGTCCTTGGGCAGGGAGACGGAGGTAGCTGGATGGCGGCTCCTGCAATCAAAAAGAGCTAGGCAGCAAAAACCAACCAGCATTAGATGATAAGATGCATGCGAATTTGTGAAGAAGTTAGCAATTTATTTTTTCTTTAGCAAATGTGTACTGTTCGAAACTATTTGTTTCTCTTGTGAAGGTGCCTATATTAGTATAATGGTCCAGTCCTTTATGCAAGAGGGTCCGGAGATAAAATACTTGTTCTTGTTGTGCTGGCGTTGAGGCTGCTGAAGGAAGTTTTGGCTAGCTATGCTTATTTTTACTTTTCATAGTTTTAGCTGATGCCTCTTATGACTTGAGAGTATGAACTGATGCCTCTTATGACTTGAGAGTATGAACATATGAAGCTGAAGGTGGTGGTGGGGAAAACAGCTCCTTTGTGGTTACTGTGGAGGGACTATTTCACTAATATCGTGACATATAGTGCAGCTTGCCACCGGACCCACGTATTGAATACGAGTCGCTTTGCACTGCGGAGAAGATTCATCCAGCGACGGCGGCGAATGGGAAAGGTGAGAGAAAAATGATAAAGTTGGGTCGTTTATACTTGGTTGAGTAGGTTTTTTATATGCAATGATTTGTACTATGTTTAAAAACATACACCTATAGAGTTAAAAAAATTATATACTTCTTATGCTCTGTTTATTATTGTGAAACTATTTTTATCACCCGTAGCAACGTACGGTCACACGTCTGATGCTTCTGAAAAAATCAATTGGAAGATAAATTTTTGGTGCGACCTTTACCCCCCACGTCGTTATTCTGCCACGCACGATCTGGAGACGTCCAATCATCTCTCCAGCGGTAAACCGCAAAAATCGCAACCCCCCCCCCCTGTGTCGTAGCCCCCCTCCCCTACGCCCATCGTCATTCTGCCGCGCGCGCGAAACAGCCGTCCGTTCGAAGGGTACGCGGCACCAGCGGTAGCCCGCAACACACGGACACCCCCACGCGCACTCGCAATCCCCGGCCACATCACCGCCGCCGACCCGACTCGCCCGATGGTTTCCCTGCGCCACCGCGGTCGTGCCGTCCTCGACGCTCCGTCCCGGCCTCCGAGCGCTACAACTCCCTCCCCACTCCCACTTCTCCAAGAGCCGAGATGCCTTCCCCGCCTCGCCTCGCATCGGCCGGTCTCCCATCGCCGCCGCCCCAGGCGCCATCTAGCTTAGGTACGCGCGACCTTCCGATGGCAAGATCCGGTCAGCTTCAGCGGGCCGCTGGGTCTCTTTCTCTCTCTCCCCTCCCCGCTCGTCGTATCAGGCTCAGCTCCTCGTGCTCTCGTGGTGATGGTTGGTTGCGTTCTTGCAGGGGTCCGCTATACCCGGAGCTCTGGCGCGCCTGCGCCGGCCTGCTCGCCACATCGAGCAGGTACTCGCTTTTGCTTCAACCCCTTCCTCTGCTCGCGCTGGTGCTGGTTAGCTCTGTTCCAGGTGTTTTGCTTGTGTGTATAAGCTGTCAGATGAAGCATTCATACAATCATACATTGGGTCCGAGCGGCGGCGCTTGTGGAGCCTACCAGCCTGGTGATGGTCGACTCGACGACCGCCGTCCGCTTCGACCAGCTCCCGCAGCACCTCCGACAGCTACTTTTGCCTCCCCATAGGAGATCTCCTAATCAGGCCTTTTCTTTCTCCCAATTTTCAAACCCTAGCTCGAATCCATTAAATCCTGGATAATGGGAGCAACTCGATTGCACAACCATCTTCTATACATCCATGGGGTTCCATTTTGATGGTCACTACTCCCCTTCTGCTATCCTGTGATTTATTGTGTTGATGGTGTTGCACAACCATCTTCTATACATGCTTTTCTGTGTGTATGTTGGTGGGAAATGCATCATCTTGGATGAGATTATCAATTTGTGCATCCCTTTCAGA
This sequence comes from Panicum hallii, assembly GCF_002211085.1. Taxonomy (NCBI): domain Eukaryota; kingdom Viridiplantae; phylum Streptophyta; class Magnoliopsida; order Poales; family Poaceae; genus Panicum; species Panicum hallii. Next base: position 56,648,588 of record NC_038044.1, read on the forward strand.
ACCAAATTGGGATAATTAATAAACATTGCCAAAATAAAAGGAAACTATTTTTATACTTTATACTAGATAATGGGATGTGTTAGGACTCTGTAGATTTTAATTTGTTAGTGCAGTTCCTTTCTTGAGAATTGCTTCTCTTAGCCCTGTGCCCCTGTGTATGGTTTAAATTTAAGCCTGATTTAGTTCAGCAAACTATTACTATCAGATGGACAGCAGTACATAATCTTTTTCCTCTCTAAATTTGCAAACTGACTTGTCATGTTCTTTGTTACAATCAATTAACCTATGTCAACTAAGGCAGCATTATTTCCATGAAATGGAACGGAAAGGAGTGAAGCAGCACATGATTCCCTCGTACATTTTCTGCACATGAAGTGATACAAGACTACTTTTGGTTACTAGCAACTTAAGATTGAAACCAAACCTTTTGGTTCCCAGTTTTGGAAGGGAGAAATATATTGTACTTGATGGATCAACGAATGATCGCTATAATTGTTTATTTCCAGGGCTACCAGATTCTACCTACAACATATTGTGTTTCCTTTGCACCGCATATTGTGTTTGCTCCATTCAGTTAAACCAGTTCAGTGCTACATGCATGTTAAAGCATTAAGAAACAGCTACTTTCTTACACCTCTATTGATAATTAATGTTTGAGCCTCATTCTGATGGTGCTTTTGCTAATCAGCTTGGCTAATCAGTTAAAGAAAAATGCAATGAAGGCTAAGATCCCCATTTACGTGAAGTGTTGTAACTCTCAACTTCAGTTATTTATTAATTGTGTTCTAATATCTGTTCTAACAGTTGTGTTGCAGCTATATAGGCCTCATCCAGTGAAAACTATTGTTGAGGGTTTGAAGAGGTACTGGAAAGAAATTTGTGATCTGATCTTTGAGGATACAAGTAGTGGAACGCACAGACAAGAAGCAGCACTCTTTGAAGAAATATGGCAAGCTTCTGAAGCAACAGTATGTACAATTGAAATTTGCAAATAAGTTTTGACTTTCAGCAATACCCTGAAGAAACCTAGCTAAAATTAACCACAAATCTTATGAACAATAGTATTAGCTAGGCTGCATTTGATCAGGCTTAAGCATAGTATTTCTGTTGGTGTTGATTATTAGAAAAATGGATGGTCACTCTAGTGCAACAGAATCAACAACATGAGTTCTCCTGTCCGCCTAACTTGAGTTGTAGCACACGGGCGACAATGACCTGATGATGGTCTCTGCAGTGCGAACAGCATGCAAGGGTCTCAGGTATCTCCTCTACTTCTGTCTACAATATGGTGGTCACACCTACAGGTGCTTCCAACTCCTCCCTATCCATGGTTCTTTTTTGGAATCTCTTTGTGATCAATATGTTCATGTCCACTTATTGATCTCCTATTTTCCTATTCATCTTCTTTCAGACTTTCAGTTGAGTATTCAATGAATCAATGGAAAAAGTGATTCAATGCTCTTAGTTGAGTATACTATCTGAAGCAGTGGTCAGTGGATACATGGCTGGAGAAATTTCAAGTTCTCTCTTGTGTAAACATATCGACCCTGGTAGGATTTTGTAGATTTTTTATATCATATCAATTTGGCATATATTAGATTCTTATGCGAATTTCATTGGTCGTTGGTCGTGTTGTAATCCATTGTGTTCAGTTCTATTCTCTGAATGGAATCAAATTTTTTTTTATTGTAACGACCGTACCTAAAGCAACTTATAAGCAATGCATGGAGCTAAGCATCTCTGGCTGCAGTCATATTGGGGTTCAGAGAATCTACTTTTGGACATATGGTAAGAATCATGCTTGAGATGTCACGTACTATCTCAATTCCTAAATTCATTGTGCATTTAAATTGATGTTTTCATTATCTCACGAAAGGGGTGGAGCGGCCGCCGGCGAGGTCGTCGACAGCAGGGGTGATGATCGAGGCGGCGGGGTTGGGATTTCGGGTTGCTGGGGCTTCCAATGGCCATCGGTCTTAGAGCAGGAGATCGGCGGCGGCCCGGCGGTGGTGGCGGTGTGGCCGACGGCAGAGGCGAGGCGGCATGGGAGCGCCATCGGCCGGGAGGGGCCGGACAACCGGGCGGTGGGCGGGGGCCAGGTTGTGGAAGCGGCGGCGGTGATGAACGGGCAGTGCGGCGGCGGCGGCGGCGGCGGCGGCGGCGGTGGAGGGTGGTGGCGGAGGCGCCGCCGGAGCGGTGGGAGGTGGGGGAGGGAGGGGGAGAACGAGGCGGTCTTCCACGACAACTCCGCGCAAGGTAGAAATAGATGGCCCCACCTTCCTTATCTACTACTACTTTCCCTAGCCTTCACTGCACCGGCCAGCTACGCGACGTAGGATACTAGGATGCAAGGGTTTAAAAAAACAAATTTTGATTTCTTTTCAGAAACTTTTAAAATTTTTGGGAAGTATTTATAAGATTACTTTACATCATCGTATGCTACAAAGAAATTTCGGACTTCTTTAACAAAAGCAAATAGGGAATTTTCTCCAACTACTGATGCAAGTACTATATCTCTTTATTTTGAGAAGATAATAAGAATGGTTTCTCTAACGATTGGTCCATTGTTTTTGTTTTGTTGATTGGTTTTTGCTCCCATAGTAACTTATCGGAGGCTTCCAAACAGGCCAGCAACGTAGCCGTCGGACCGGCTCCTGCGCGGCTCCGGCCCATCAGGGATGACGGCCCGTTCGAGCTCCACCTTCGGGTCTTGGCCCAATATGTGTGGTGTGGGTCTCGCTCGGCCCGCAGTTGCCGGCCTACGACGGAATGAGATCAAGTCACGCCACAAAGTTGCCATGGTCAAGGCCCAGAATTCGGGCCGGACCCGGTTTCTCCAGTACTACAAAGCGCATGCAGGCCCACCACTGACGTAGCCCAAGGCAACCACGGACGGCCCAGCTCGCTGGCATGCGCCCACACCCTGTATAAAACTCACCCATCCCTCTTCGCTGCGCCTCTCGCCCAAAGCCCTAGCCCTCGCGCCGCCGCCGCCGCCGCCAGCCGTGCTCGAGGTGCCCGCCCCCCGCCAGCGCGCGGCGCGACGCCACCATGAAGGTAAGGGCCCGCGCCTCGCCCTCCGTCCTCCCCTGCGCGCCGTGAATTGATGGATGCCCCAGCGCCGCCGGGATTCGTGGCTGTTTTGTTTGTTTGATCTCTGATTCGTGTGGATTTTTTCCTCCCTTCGCAGTTCAACATCGCCAACCCGACCACCGGGTGCCAGAAGAAGCTCGAGATCGATGACGACCAGAAGCTGTGAGTGCCCCCCCCCCCCCCCCCCCACACACACACACATTCCTCTTGCTTCCTGTATTAGCGCTACTTTCGTGGCCGCCGTGCGCGTTCGTTTCCATTAGTTAGATCCGTGGGAGTGGCCCACTGTCCTTGGCTGTCTCTGATGGCGGCGCGGTGCCAGAACCGTAGTATTCTATTAACATTCGCCTAACTCCTTTGCTAATTAGAACCCGTATGATACCATGTGTAAGCTTTATGATTTTGCATGCCGTTGTCCCCCTTGGACTGGTTATCAAGGAGTTAACGTCAGGAGTGGTAGTTGTGCTATTTGCTCATCTTTGTGTGTCATGGGAAGATTATTTGGGTTGCTAGGGTGATGTGGCAATAGTAGCATTCTTTTCATAGGTGATGAAGGTTTGGAATAGTTTATGGTTTCGGTCCTGTTGGAATTGCAGTATTGGTGCTAGGAAACAGCAAGTGAATCTACTGTATTATATAGGTGTTTGAACTGCTGATCGTTGAAATCGAGCTGAACATTCGGAATACTATTGGTTCGCTTTTTGGAGCAGGTTATTGTTTCTTGCATGTTTACGGTATGCTGTAGCTTAAATTTAAGGGTCTATGTGATGCTGTGCAGTAAATTGGGATGAATTGTTGAATTGCATCCTTATTGTTTGTTTTCCTTGCATCCCTTCTGTAATGATTTGCAGGCTTTGTAACTCTGCAAGTCTTTTGTGTTTTATAGAAAAAATGAGGATTATGGAGGAGATAAAAATGCTGTTTAAATCTGTTGATTGAGTTGTATGGCAATGTTTCTTTAGGGAAATGATTGTTTTGTCTTGCAGAAACAACTAAAAGTACGTTTCCAAGATCAATGTGACAGCAGATCAGTTGAACGCTACCTTTTTATTATTGAAAAAATATGATAACCTTTCTTGTGTGCCCTGTAATTTTACGAGAGTTTGTCATTTTGTGTTGTGAATGTCTTTTTTCATGCTATTTTGTCTGACTGTTCTTCTGTAGTTGTATACGGTACGTACATCAACTGCTTATTCATATGGCTAATGCCTTTGTATCAACTACAGGCGTGTCTTCTTGGACAAAAGAATCTCCCAGGAGGTCCTTGGTGATGCTCTTGGCGAGGTAAAGGCTTGACTGTTTATTTCTTGGTCGTTCAATTCACTAGTAGTGCCTGAATGTATACATATGTAACATTTCTTACTACTGCAGGAATTCAAGGGCTATGTCTTCAAGATCATGGGAGGCTGTGACAAGCAAGGTTTCCCTATGAAGCAAGGAGTGTTGACTTCTGGCCGTGTCCGCCTTCTGCTCCACAGGGGTATGACATTCCTGCTTTTGTTTCCAAGGATGGAGATACTATTATTTTGCCCTGTGCACTGAGTGAGTTTCTTAGCTGAGCATTTGGTATGGGTTATGTAGGCACTCCGTGCTTCCGTGGGTATGGCAGGCGTGATGGTGAGCGCAGGAGGAAGTCGGTCCGTGGTTGCATTGTCAGCCAAGACCTATCTGTTATCAACCTGGTGATTGTAAAGAAGGGTGAGAATGATCTTCCTGGCCTGACCGACACTGAGAAGCCCAGGATGAGGGGACCCAAGAGGGCATCAAAGATCAGGAAGCTCTTCAACCTTTCCAAGGATGATGACGTACGAAAGTATGTCAACACATACCGCAGGACATTCACTACTAAGAACGGTGAGCGATTCTTTGCATAGTCACTTTGCTCCCTTTTACTTGTTTGGTCTATCGTGCGTCTAGATGTCTGTTGGTCTGACAGCTGTATAGTTTTCTCTTGAATCAAGATGTATAATTTATGCGAGTCCTTGCACGCCCTGACTGTCGTAATTAATGTTGAGATGGACTTTGTATTCTGACTACAGTTTGCTGTCGATGTTCTATCATTACAACTTTCATTTTATCTAATGGTTACTTGTGCTGCAGGCAAGAAGGTTAGCAAGGCCCCCAAGATCCAGCGTCTGGTGACCCCTCAGGTGCTCCAGAGGAAGCGTGCCAGGATTGCGGAGAAGAAGAAGAGGATTGCCAAGAAGCAGTCTGAGGCTGCAGAGTACCAGAAGCTGCTGGCCCAGAGGCTCAAGGAGCAGAGGGAGCGCCGAAGCGAGAGCCTGGCCAAGAGGAGGTCCAAGCTCTCTGCCGCTGCCAAGGCCTCCACTGCCACATCCGCCTAAGGAATGTCCAAGATGCTTTGAGTTGTTTTAAGAAGCCCCCCTACCTACCTAAGAACAATGTTGTTATAGCTGAAGAACCCCATGCGCTATGTTTGCTCTGTTCCAAACCTCTACTCTCTAGCTTCATCAGTGCAATTGGACATGATGCTGGCTTGTCAAAAATTTCTGAGTACCTGAGATTTATTACTTTGGCATTGTCTTGGAAACTTTATGCAGGTCATCCCAATATTGTAAGTTAATTGGGTCTGTTGGGCCTCTCTACTCACCAAAATACAACTAACATTTGCCAGTGGTTTTCTGCACACTCGAACCTTACCCCGCCTCCACATTGCTAGTTTTACAATTTGTTTTGTGCTTGGAATATTATGCAAACATGGATTGCTGATTCCATGAGCCTTCAAATATAAACTAGTTGTTCAATCCATAATCCATTTAGCCATTTATCTACCTTTTTCTCCGACAGAGTATCTTTTCTTTTGTTCAGCTTGTGTTTTGTGTTGTTGCATTATAGGACGAAACAAGGCCAGCAAACATAAATCACATTTGCAGATGAAAAGAAAATGCTACAGAAATGAGAGAGGATCAGACTACTTTCTCTGAGTGTTGATTGTGTCTTCTGGTAGAAACTTTGAAAAAACACACGTTGTGCTGGGAAGGCTGACCATATTACAGCACTATGCCATCATAGCCACTGACGGAGGGTAACGAAGTTCAAACGGGGCCATTGCCCACTCACCATTTTGCTAAGCATGTATTGAACTCGTCAATATATTAGAGAGAAATGAAGGATTCTAACTCGTACAACAACTGATTAGTCTTTAATCTATTGGTTACACAGTTCTAATGGCGTTAGCTTTCAGTTTTCCCTTCCAAAGCATAGGACTGCCATTCTTCATTCGTAGGCTCGTAGCAAGAATGAAAGATGCTATGCCAATGCACATTTCCTTCTGTTTCTATTGTTGCACGACAACTCTCATTGTGTAACCATGGAGTGAAGACATGAATTTTTTTTGAAACAATGGCAGGAGCTCTGCCTTTCAATTAAGACGAATGAAATTATGTACAAGAAAAGGATAACCAAGCAAGGTGCCCGCACCGGGCACCCGAAGATTGACCCATCCACGCGATGCAGCAGGGCACACAACAACCCAGAAACCACGAATAAACTCGAATACCGAAACAAAATTGGATTATTTGACTTCCCAATATCAATATACTATCGTTGATTGTGGATATCGTACAATTTCAACCAATAGATTATCGACAACAATTAAACATGAAGTACTGACCGAAGAATAGTCTTACCCTATTCAAGTCTTATCCATATCTGTATCCTAGCTGCTTCGTTTTGCAAAAGCCATTCCAATAAATATCTAAAGTGATAAGTACATATTTTTATTTTTATTCACAGATTAATGAGTAGTGGATAATAACATTTAGACAATTGAAATTGCCATGTAGTGCCATTCAAGTCTATGAACTTTGAAACTACAAAATTGGAGTCCACAAACTAATTTAATTAAATGTGTGAGCATAGTTTAACCTGTTAGGCTTCTTGTGGTAGAACTTGTCCAACGAGTTTGATCTCCGATTCAATATGGCCCCTCGAATTTTTACACAATCATTCTTCTAGTGCAGGCATGTATTGTGACTTTGTCAATAATCTCATGACTTGCCGACGGATGTGCTCCTTAGGTAGGGTGTCGGTGTGTGTGGTCATAGGAGTGATTGTGTGCGTGTGTAGGTGAGTGTATGTATTTGTACTATGTTTTAAAAAATTATCATTTAACTCCAAAGTTTCCAAAATACCCCACTACTGCGATGGAGTTTTCTTCTTGACAAATCAAATGGAAGCAAGAAATAAACAGAAAGATCCTTGAATGAAGCTCTAGCATGAAGCATACCAAAGCAGCAAGACCCGAAAGAAACCCCTATTTCTTTTTTTTAGAAAAAAGTTCTTCAATTCGAACTTGTGCATAATAAAATTGTCACACTGGCAATACCACATCAACAATCATAGCAATATTTTGGACTCTAGACCTAAATGACGCATTGACAAGTTTAATTACCCTAATATTTGTCGTCTGTTTGGAAGAGATCCAGATTCTCTTAGAAATGTTTCAGATCTAGATTATCATTTCAAACGTTTTTCTTCTACTGAAATACAATATCTTGTTAAAATTGTTTGACTGCCAATTGTTTCGGGTTCAGATTCTCCCTGAAATGAACTAGAATCTGTGAGAAACACCTGTTTGGGTGATTCTCGCTCATAGTTTCAAAATTAGAAATGTTTCAAGGTTATTTAAAGAGAAATGTTTCTTGTTTTCATTGTTTGGTACAGATTCTGCTGAATGAATGATCAGTTTGTGTGTGCGAGTGAGAGAGAGTAGAACGGAGGGGACGAAAGGCAAAACAGAGTGCCGCCGCTGCTGGGATCTCCGGACTCCTGCCTCCTCTGCCCCCACCAGTCTCGGATCCATGCTCCTCCTCTTACGCTCTCCATCCATCCTAGTCGCGGTTTCCCACACCGCCCGTGCAGGGAGATCAAGGAGCACTTCTGCAGGCTTCATGTGAGGCGAGGAGATCTTCAGGGGCGGACTCGCCGCGGCCGCCCGCCGCCGGCAGTCTCCGGCTCCACGCGTCGTACCTCCACCCCTCGCACCTTCAAGCAAGCACCACCTCTCGTCGCCAGCCCTCCGGCAGCTGGGGCTACACCTCCTCTTCGTCGTTGCACTGTCCATCTGCCGGAGCTATGCAGCTCGTCCGCTAGAAGCGCCGTGCCACGCAGCCACACCCCTCAGGAGCTCCGTTGTCCGTCCACACACAAGCTGTGAGGCCCATCCCCTGCAGTCGCCATCCTTCCGTCAAGTAGCCACAGCTAGCCTCCCTTCCAGTTATGACCGACGGCCTCCATCCGAGCAAGATTCGCCGCTCGTTGCGCCGCAGCGCGTCTGGACCAGGAAGAGGAGGAAGGATATCTAGATCACCTGTTTCGGCGGAAGAACAGCCTGCCGCACACATCGACGAGGTGTTGTTTATTTGCCTCTTCCTTCATTTTTACGTGGCTCGTGCTTTTTCCTCGTATGCCGAGCTACATGTGCATACTTGGTACGAGCGCCCTCACATACATGCTGGTGCTCATCACCAAAGCCTTAATTTCCTTAATCGCGATGCTTTTCCTGGATGGTCTAACCCATGCTGAGGTATTGTTAGTAGCGTGAAAGGGCATGCAAGAGTTAGGCTGCCGGTGCTTCCCATGGCTAGTTGCTGGTGGAGCTAAGTAGCTAATTCATGCACGCTTTAAGTGCTACTTACTGGTGGAGCTAATTCATGCACTTTTTAAGTGCTGGTGTGACAGATGTACGTCGGGCTGCATATCTGGTTGCTTTTTCCGCTTGTCGTTTCTTTTGCAGGTGTGTCACGCCTGCTGTAGGCTATTAGCCCGCGCGTCGGATTGCTCTAGCACAACCCATGTGCTGCTCCTGGGAGTGTCCGACGCTGTTGCCTGTCGCCACCGCGGCCCCCGCGACGCGAGTTAGCGCAGCTCCCGGGATATAACCGGTCGCTGCGCTAGGCCATTGCGACCCTGGATCCCCGAGCGCGCACCCCTGTCGCTTCCGAAGCGTGAACTGCTGATGCTCCTGGGGTGTACTACAGCTGCTCCCGGGCACCCTCCCGTGTCGCTCATTGGGAGCAGCTCGATGGTCGCGGCCCGAGCGCACTTCTCCGCCCCTGAGCCCGGGGGCTCCACAAGGACAACACCGCACCGCCTGGGTCTTCTCCGGTCTAGCAATGCGAGCGGTAGCTGGATGCGATGCAAGTTGGCGTTTGCGGAGGCCCGGGCCGGGTTTCCGACCGCGCGGGCTTTGTGACCCGAAGCTCAAGCGCCCGGCCACCCCGAAGTGGCATGGTAGTGACACCAGAGTCGGTGACGGCGGCGCCCGGCACGGCGCGGCGATGGCCGCAAGCTGTGAAGACGACGGCGGCCCCGCGTGGATGCTGCCGAGTGCCATGTGACAACAGCGACCTCTTCAGGCCAAGCTGCATCCCAGAAGTCTCGGCCTCGAGTGGTTTCCTCGCACGGCTGGGTTGACGCGACCCGCATTGCCGAACCCAAGCTGACGGACCCCAAGGTGCGGCGACCGCGTAAGCTGCTCACGTGTTGCCGGCTCAAACCTCAAAAAGCTAAGTATTTATACTAGTTGCTAATGCATCTCAAATACCAGCTAATACCATGTAGACGCGGGTTGTACTATAGCATAGCAGCTAGTACTGACAACAACTACCTGCTGGTGAGGCTAATTTCCACATGCTTTGAGTATCCGCAGCACAGTGTGCGCCGGAGATGGCTACATCGCGCGCATGGCTCAACATCCCGAGGGCTACATCCATGGCCACCGCCACCCGAGTCCATGCACATGCCGGTCCCAGGACCTCAACGATGCGGGGCTACTCGGGTTTGCGCACGAGGTGCCTCGGGGGCTCACGAATGCTGGCCTCAGCGTATGCATGGCCGGGCTGTCACCTGTCTCTCACTCAACGACTATGCGTTGTAAGTTGTAGTGTAAGTAAGGAGTCAATTCCATGAATCTTCTAACCAAAGCCGACTCTGGTCGCACAAAGCTGACTCCAGTCGTGCCAAGCCGACTCCGGTCGCACCAAAGCCGACCCCAGTCTCACCAAGCCGACTCCGGTCGCCCCAAAGACGACTCCTATCGCACCAAAGCTAACTCCAGTCGTACCAAAGCTCGCTCCGGCGGCAAAGCTGACTCCAGTCGCACAAAACCGACTTTGGTCTCACCAAGTCCACTCCAGTGGCACCGCTTCAGCAGAGGGCCGACACCGGCCGCGATAAAAAGGGAATGGCATTCGAGGCGCCGTCCACCACAGGAGAAGATTGGCCCCACGCCTGATCCTTGGGTCTTCGGTCGGATATGGGGCCGGGGACTACGGTCGGCGTACAGGGAACGGGGGTCTCCTCCGCAGACGATTCACGGAGACGCTCGACCGCCATGGCGCATGAAGGGAGTGGCCTGCGAGACGGGCCCACCTTACCCCCATGTCCCGGGGTGCAACTCGCCACCCCGAGAGGCGATAGTTTTCTTTGCCTTGAAGGAAGAGGTATGGCAGTTGTAGGAGCAGGCATTATTAAATAACCCTAGACTGATGGCTGACGGGGTGGTATATCACAGCATAGTAGGCTGGTAGAACTGTCCAACTCTCACAATAAAGATGAAAGAGCATGCAAGTCTACCACCTGCTACCTTATCCTGACATGCATGCACGCATGTCCCAAGACAAGGACCACCGGCCAACATAAATGGAGCAAGCATGCATGCACCCTTAGGGTGTCCATGCGCCTCAGGGTGTGCATGCACCATGCACCCTGGGGTGCATACGCATTAAAAAGCTATCTCCCTCTCTCTCTTGCCTACTTGATGCACGACCTCCAAGGTGAGAGAGGGCACCTACACGCACTAAAGAAGGAAGCCCATGCATGAAGGGCACGTCACCTCAGGGAGGACGCCTCACCTATTTTCTGTATACAACCCGATGTGGGGATCCTTCTTGGAGGATAAAAGAGGAGACCGAGGCTGAAGAGGGGGGCTCAAGCACGACCTCCCTCCCCATATATTCTCTGGGTCATACACAACCAAAAAATATACGGACAAGTAGGACGTAGGGCTATTATCCTTCGAAGGCCTGAACCTAGGCAAAATCTCTTTGCGCTCACCATCCGTGCTGTCCAAAGAGATCAGCGTGTTTAGCCCTTGGCCGAATCTCTAAATGGAGGTTCCACGAATCCGTGCTCAGGGTACTCACCCACCGACAATTCTTTTAGTGCAGGCATGTATTGTGACTTGGTCAATAATCTCATCATTTGCCAACTAATGTGCTCCTTAGGTAGGGTGTGGGTGCCTATGGTCATAATGTGCGTGTGTATGTGAGTATATGTATTTGTACTATGTTTTAAAAAATATCATTTAACTCCAAATTTTCCAAAATACCCCCACTATTGCCATGGAGATTTCTTCTTGACAAATCAAATGGAAGCAAGAAATAAACAGAAAGATCCTTGAATGAAGCCCTAACACGAAGCATACATAAGAAGCAAGACCCGAAAAGAAACCACTTCTCTTTAGAAAAAACTTCTTCAATTCTAACTTGTGCATAATAAAATTGTCACACTGGGCAATACCACATCAACAATCATAGCAATATTTTGGAGACTCTGGACCTAAATGACACATTAACAAGTTTAATTACCCTAATAATTATTGTTTGTTTGGAAGAGGTCCAGATTCTCTTAGAAATGTTTCAGATCTAGATTATCATTTCAAACATTTTTCTTCTACTGAAATACAATCTCTTGCCAAAATTGTTTGATGGCCAATAGTTTCAGGTCCAGATTCTCCCCGAAATGAACTAGAATATGTGAGAAACACATGTTTGGGTGATTCTCGCTCATAGTTTCAAAATTAGAATGTTTCATGGTTATTTAAAGAGAAATGTTTCTTGTTTTCATTGTTTGGTACAGATTCTGCTGAATGAATGATCAGTTTGTGTGTGTGAGAGAGAGTAGAACGGAGGAGACGAATGGCAAAACAGAGCAGTGCCGCCGCTGGGATCTCCGGACTCCTGCCTCCTCCACCCCTACCAGTCTCAGATCCAGGCTCCTCTCCACATACGCTCTCCATCCATCCTAGTCGCGGTTTCGCACGCCGCCCGTGTAGGGAAATCAAGGAGCACTTCTTCAGGCTTCATGTGAGGCGAGGAGATCTTCAGGGGCGGGCTCGCTGCGGCCGCTAGCCGCCGGCTGTCTCCGGCTCCACGCATCGTCCCTCCACCCCTCACACATTCAAGCAAGCATCAACTATCGTCGCCACCCCCGCCGGCCTGAAAGGACCTTTGATGTTGCCTGGGGGGGGGGGGGGGTTGAATAGGCGGTTTTGAAATTTTTACACAAAAACTTGCAACGAAATTAGTAACTTACCGAATCTCCAGAGATTTCTCCAGAATCTCCGCAACTTTCAGAGTTTCCGTAGAAATCTTTGGAGTCTCCGGAAAAAGCTCAAAGTACACAACACACCTATGGAAATCACAACCAAAAGTAAATCTATTAATTACCATATACTGTTGGGTTGATTCCAAGCTATTTCACTAGATATTTGCAGCTCAAACCTTCTCAAAATGTAGATCAAGAAGAACCTAGAAAGGAGCTAGCACAAGCAACAAGTGGTGAAATAAACGAATCAAGAACAAGTGACACAAGGATTTGTTTACCGAAGTTCGGATCCCTTTACAAGTTGCTACGTCCCCGTTGGGTGCTTCCAAAGAAGCCGGGTCACGCTCAACCCTTTCCCCACTTCACTTCTTGGTTTCTTCCCTTGCGGAGGCGAAATCGACGCTTTCACAAACTTTCCGCGGCACACCACAAGCTTAGGTGCTCACCGGACGACGCCTAGCCGTCTAGGAGGCTTGACCTCCAAGAGTAACAAACACCACGAAGATTTCTCGCTATGAACTTGGGTGCTCAAGAATGGATTTGCTCACTTTCACTTAGTCTTCCTTCCCAATCTCTCTCTCAACCCTAACTCACTTCTTTTCTCAAATCTATTGCAAATCTAGAGTGGGGAGAGCTTCTTAGGGCTGTGGATATGTATTTTATGTGGTAGAACTCAGCAGCCATAAATGGGAGAGGGTAAGGGGTATAAATACCTGTAACACCCTAGGTGTTTAAAATCCTAAGCAACAAAATCTAAACATAGCATCATGCATAATAACCCAGAATCATTGAAACAATGCATCTAATTATGTGTGTGCAAATGCATGTGTATGAATGTGTATGTGCATGTGTATGCATGTGTGTACGTGAGATTTTTTCTTTTGTATTTATAATCTTTCATGCTCCACGTTTCATGAAAAATATAGTATAAAAGCACACTCATATTTTAGTACGTTACAAAGTGTACTTCAAACACCACTTAAACCGTGACTAGTAATTCAAATCCTAGTAGTCTTGAGTTTAGAATAACTTTTAAACCGTGACTCAAATGAATGTTTGGCTAAAACAAAAGTTGTAGATTTTAAAATTCCCTACAACTTTCATTCTCAAAGTTTTTCAAGTTTCTATTCGAAATTTTATGAAAATTTAATTTGAATTCCAGCCCTTTTCTCCCTCCCTCCCTCTCTCTTCTCTCCCCTCTCCTGCTCTACTCCGGCTGGCAGAGAAGCACCGCCACGCGGCAGGGCATCCCTGCGTCGGCGAGCCGCACCAAAGGACAATGCCCCGACAGGCTCTGACCGGCCCGCAACCAAATCGCCCTCCCCTACCCTGAATTCACCCATGCCCAACGCGCGCACGCCACGCAGCCGTCGATTCCTGATGGCTTCCGGTCGTGCCTCCCTCCGTTGTGCCGCGCCCAGCCCCTCCTCCCTTCCTCTGTGCGCCTATAAAAGGGCTGCACCAAGCTCCTGCTCACACGCGCCGGAGTACCACCACCACCCCGCTATTAGCGCCGCCACTCGACCTCACCGTCGAGCCCCACATTTCGCTCCTCCTCTGCCCAAACTGAGGCTCTAAACGGGTCGCCCGCGATCTGCTGGTTCTCCCAACTTTCCCACGTACCCCCTCCCTCACTGGACCACAGCCGCCCATTGGCCGTACCTCGCTGGAGCTCCTGCTCACTGCCGGCAGCCCAACTCCAGCCATCTCAGCCCCAACCGAGCACACCTACAGGTTTCCCTCGACCTCCTCGTGCTCTGTCATACCCGGTTTTTAAAGACAAAACCGAATGCATAACTATATGTATGCCAGGATCAAGTTCCATACATATAGTGACCTCATCAGTGAATAATCAGCAACAGTATCACGAAAAGAGAATTAAAATACTATAAAGATTATCAGAGTTATACAGCTTATCCTGAAAAAGAAGACTCCAAACTTCACAGGCAATCGACCGGGGGTTGCGCAAGCCTAGAACTCAGCATCATCTTTAAAAGACTTCACATCACTTTCTCCTCTGAGCAGCAATTATAACAAGCGTGAGTACACTTATGGTTGGTACTCAGCAAGTGTTGGGAATTATATGACATGAAAGCCAAAATCAAGGAAACGCTGACTGGCTTACTGCGATAAGCAATTTTAGTTGGTCAAATTTTATTAGCACCTGATTACTATAGTATAAGTTCATACCAAAACCCATATTTAAAGAGATAGAAGAGATATAGCATAACCATAACCATAACCACAACCATAACCATGATCCACGATTTAATTTATCTTCAAGTTCATTAATTATGTGAGGGTCCAAGTCACTCTTAACCGTGAGCACGGCTGATATATCAATTTTCACTCTGCAGAGGTTGTACACTTTACCCACAATTCATGTCTCCCGATTTGCCCGAGGTAGCTAGCCTCTTAAACACTTCCGAGGTGAGTGACAAGGGATTCACTATGAGGCCTTTACAAAGATTCCCTAACTTATGACAATCCGCTAAGATTTCAAGTCAAAGCGGTCATAACTCTCCCTAATGAGGCAGACACCTTAACCAGGACCATATCATACCCTCAAGAGGACCGAGCTATACCTCGACAATATATGAGCATAACCAGGACCTTGATTAAGGTATTGCTTTGATATATGAGCATGCATATCTTGAGTTGCTTGATTCAAATCCAACAAGAAACTTCAACTCTCCCATCATGGACATTTCAAGCCCTTTTCATCATGATCCTACTAAACTCATGTTCTAGGAGCTTGATGCTGCAGTGGATCATCATCCTTTTCTTCTCAATCTTGATCATAAGCTTCTTGACCAATATCTCCGGAGTTTCCGAAGATTTATCCGGAGTCTCCGCAAATTTGTCTGGAGTCTTCAAAGGTTGCATTAGCATTGGTCTTTGGCCCATCTTTTGAATCATCTTGATCATCTGTTTCTTGAGGCCCTTGAGAAAATCATTCTCACCAAGAGACTACATATATGATCACTAGAAGAAATAGTTAGTCTCAAAGACACATGACATAGGATAGGGCTCCCCCTTGATATGTGCATCAAGTGCTTGAATTACTTGTTGCATGCACTTGGTTCAAATAAGAATTTAGGGGACTCCATCCTATATCTTGGTCAAGGCACAAGAAATTTGCAACAATGGAAATTATGCCCACGATTACGTACCACCACCAAGGTAGGTAGATTACCACATAAAGTTATATTGAATTGACAACCAACTCATCAATGGCTTGAATAAATAAAGTTCAATTCATTTGAATGACAATAGGTCCCATTTGATGTATTATGGTGAATTTTAGGCTCTTGTGACCATTCAAGATCCATATTGTATACCTAGTTCTTCCACCCGTTGTTGAATTGATCATGCATTTCCACAATGGAGAGCTAACAATGAATTCCATTGTTTAGTTCCTTCCTTTTTCCAACTTACTCAAAATCCAAGTGCCAAAAAGAGTGGACGGAATAATCCTAGACCATCCAAAAACCCATGGGAACCATTCAACATCCTTTGACATATTCTTTTCTCCAACAAGTGAGACTATGCAACATAAAACTTGAATGAAACCATTAGTCCTGCAAGATAGAGTCTAAACTCCCCCTCAAAGTGTGCATACAAGAACATACAAAGTATACTCATACACACTCACGGCTATCATCCCTCGTGAAGCTACGCTTGGCTGCCATGGATCAGTGTTGCTTCCATCATCACCAAGCAAATCAATCATCGCTGCCATCACATTCTTCGCAGTCAGAGCAGAGCATCGCCTTTAAGAAATGGGCTCAGGGAAGATGTTACCGTTGCCTCGCGCGTGACCACCAAGTCAGCTCTTGCAAGGATTCTTTCCTATGCATTTGTTGTTGACGCCCGGGACATCGGGAGCGGCATTGTCGCCTTCGGTCCATCTCTCTTGCTCCACAAGTCCACCCTTCCTCCCAGCAAACAAAGATTTGGGTTGACATGGCAGCCATGCCTTGGTTGAGTGAATGTAGCTCTACTTCAACAGCAAACACCATGCCTGGGTCTCCATCCCAAGGACACCGCTACCCCACATCAGCTTCATGGCTGACTAATTCACTTGTGAAGAACGCCGATCCTATTTGCCATGGCTGTTGTTGTGCCTTTTCCTAATTCAACTCCTTTGGATGTCCAGTCTATGTTGGCACCTCTAATGGAGTCTTTGCAATCCGAGCTCCAACACTTGATTGCAGTTCATTTGGAGGAAGTGTTATGCCCCCTCAGGGAGGAAGCTTCTACTATAAAGTTGTGGCTAGCATGTGTGGCTAGCCGTTTGGAGCGTGTGGAGCCATGTGAAGAGCATGCTCCCATTTCCAACTTGGCTGATCTCTTCGGCCCCTGTTCTCCAGTTCGGAGCTCTCCGGCACCATTGATTCTTGCTTCTCTTGTGGCTGCTTGCACACATGCCGACTCCATTAAGCGCAAGGACACATGTGCAGATAATGCAGAATCCGTCATCAACGAGATGACCATAGAGGTGGCCAAAAGGACGTTGGGCTTAGAGATTCACCAAAAGTTGCCCACTGAGCAGGCCTTCGAGGTGCCCTGTGGGACCTCCACTTCCCGGATGTTAGAACCGTTGTTGCTACAGACCATCACCTCTATTGAGGATGTTGTTCTGGTGGAGGACGCATCTGATGATGAGGAAGCCATCTTAGATGCACAAGTGACAATTAAGGACCCTATCCTTCTCGTCACCATTGAAGATAGCTCTACCCAATCTACGGTTGAGGTCATGGCTGAAGAGCCCCGACTGTTGGAGGATCCACTGATAGAAGAAGTGTCTTCTCTGGCTGCCATAGCTACGAACGATGAGGACCTTGCCTATACTCCTACACTTTCCCCTTCACCACTGACCACGAAAACAAGACGACGGCGTAATTCCTACGATGGATAGTCACTTCGTCGAAGTGCCCATCTTGCAAATCGCGGTGTGTTGAATAATTTGGGAATTGTTGGCACTGATGCAAGACTATGCAGATTGCCTAAAGGAGTCGTTGCCGCCAGACCTCCACAAGCTATTGATGAGTTTAAAAGGTGGTGCCTTATGGGATCTAGTGGTGGAGATTGCTTCACATCGTTGTTAAGTGGTCTTTGATGTGGTTTGTTTGTGTTGTTGGCTAGATGTTGTTGGTAGAGTTGGTATAGTTGCTTGTAGCTGTTGTTTTAAATTGTAAACCCGTCTTGTAGTGTTGCTTACCCGGTCTGGATCTTCTTCTTTATTAATATAATCGGCAGCTCTTCTGCCTGGTTCGTTTAAAAAAAAAAATCTGCTGCACTGGCTAGAATCAATTCTTGCAACCAAACGGGCCCTTAGTTTCAAAGTCGCTAGTCTGTTAGACTCAAGCATATTTTTAGACTCAAAAAGCCATGCGTCAAGTGGTTATCAACTTTAGTTAATTAACATTTGTTAGTATTTCCTTTGTGTACATGATACTGTGGTAATATCACAATATATGAGAAGTGAAACATGTGACTCAATAATAGGTGAGAGAAGTGAAAAGAACATAGTGGAATGACTAATTAGAGTCCAAAAGTATTACCGATATTATCTACTTCCATAAAAAATATGGATATACATCTATTTTCATATCCATGTGTCAATTTTATATGTTATACATGGATCTTTCTTACTCATTTTGTCAAATGCAGATATTGGACAATTTGGGTTTCTATTATATCCATGTTCCAAAAAAATAGTGACTCCTCTGTTTTTCAAATTAAGTAAAATGCTTTCTTGTTTCATTGGGAGAGAAAAAAAAGTGTGGTGTATGATGTAAATTCTTTGGTAATGAATTTTAATTTATCTCATTATCAGTCTATCTCTACTGCCGGTCGAAGACCGATTAAGTGGTACAGGATGAGGATAGCTGAACAGGAACAGGAACACAAATTGAGTAGAGTGACACTACGTGAAAGCCCTTAATAGGTCATGTGCTATTGGTAACGGGTCTGCGAGGCCCGTTACAAATTTGCAAACTGGTAACGAGCGTTTGTCCATGCCCGTTACTAATAAGGCCTCCAGGTCCATTCCTGACCTGGCCTCTTTGATGCTCGTTACTGATAATCTATTATTTGTAACGGGAGTCGAACAAAGCCCGTTACTAATGCTATTGGTAACGGGCTATATTAAATACTCATTCCGTTTCAAACTGTAGATTATTTTGATAAATCTAGATGTATAATTTTTACTATATATCTAGACATATAGCAAAAATTATACATCTAAATTTAATTTGCCAAAACGACCTATATTAGAACGCAGAGAGCACGTGAATAGTAGTGATGCTGCGTGCGGCGTGCCCACTGCCCAGCCCTGTCTGCACGTCGCTCTCCTCCCTTCCTCTCTCGCCTCCCTTTCTGCACTCGGGGCAGAGCAGGCATCCCTACTCATTCTCGAGTAGCGTCCTGGTCCGATTAAGTGCGTGCGTACGTCCCCATCTTTGTTAGTCGACTTCTCTTCCCTTTCTCTATGTTTACAACACTCACAGCAGCGCTTTTTTTTTCGTTGGTATTTTTCTTAAATGCTTAGGGGTGCTTACAGACGACAATGATTTTTCCCAGCCATTTAAAGATTTTTTTAAAGCATTCGCTGGACCACACACAGCAGCCAAGAGCCAGCGTCCCTCGTGCACGGACCAAAGTTACCAGAAGGTGGGACGCGGATCGACAATTTTAAATTTCCGATTTACAAGGGGTATACCTCTTCGGGATGTTTGGTTCGAGATTGGGATCATGATCCATAGAGAATTGAAACGTAGCTATGGAACGGGGATCATTATCTTAAAATAATCATAATAATTCCTTGAATTTTGTTCGTCTGTTGTAAAAGAGGTTTCGATCCTTAGTATGTTTTTTATGCCGCTTTCTCTCTGATTATATGTAAAATTATAAGTTACGTCCTTGGGCCTACAGCGTGTGGGCTAAGGCCCATTTGCCAATCATATTAGGTCTCCAACCAGCTCAGCTGTATGTACAGCCGCCGTCACCGCTGTCTGCAGCTTTGCTTCTTCGCGAGCCGGAGGCCATCATTCCGTTGAAACAAAGAATGCAAATTAGTTTCCCTGTCTTCATCGCCTTCGACGATCCGGTGTACCTTGGGACATCGTTCCAACGTGCGTCCCAAACATCGATCCATGGCTCGTACCGCTTCGTCCCCGAACCGCGTTCCAGAACGGTCGATCCGAGGACGCGGAACATGGCTGCGACCTGCATTTCGTGTGACTGTGGCACGGACACGGGCCATGATGCAATGCAGTTGCTGGATTTGGCATTGCTGCTTGCTGCCTTCCTCGGGGAATCTATTTGTCGCGCGCGACTGGCGTGCGAGCCATCGCAGAAGTGGCGCCCCAACCCTGTTCATCTTCCTCCCCGAGCTAGGGGAGGGTGGAGCGGCCGTCAGCAAGCTAGGGAAGGAGAAAGGGATGGAGCAGCCGTCGGCGACACCGACGGCGGGGTGACGATCGAGGCGGCAAGGTTGGAATTTCGGGTTGCCGGGGCTTCCAATGGCCATCGGTCTTAGAGGAGGAGATCGGCTGCGGCCCGGCGGTGGTGGCGGTGTGGCCGACAGCAGAGGCGAGGCGGCACGGGAGCGCCGCCAGCCGGGAGGGGCCGGACAACTGGTGGGCAGTGGCCGGGGGCCGGGGCGAGGAGAAGGCGGCGGTGATGAACAGGCGGCGCAGCGGCGGCAATGGAGGGCAGTGGCAGAGGCGTCGTCGGAGCAGTGGGAGGTGGGGGAGGGGGGAGGATGAGGTGGTCTTCTACGACAGCTCCGTGTAAGCTAGAAATAGATAGCCCCACCTTCCTTGTCTACTACTACTTTCCCTAGCCTTCACTGCACGTCGTCATGCTGTCAGTCCTCCTGTCACTCACGTGCCTGTCGCTCGATGATCGGCTCCTTTTTCTTTTTTTGACCTGGTCCGATCGGCCAGCGACCCAACGTAGGATACTAGGATGCAAGGGTTTAAACAAACAAATTTTGATTTCTTTTCAGAAATTTTTAAATTTTTTGGGAAGTATTTATAAAATTACTTTACATCATCGTATGTTACAAAGAAATTTTGGACTTCTTTAACAAAAGCAAATAGGGAATTTTCTCCAACTGCTGATGCAAGTACTATATCTCTTATTTTGAGAAGATAATAAGAATGGTTTCTCTAACGATTGGTCCATTGTTTTTGTTTTGTTGATTGGTTTTTGCTCCCATAGTAATTTATCGGAGGCTTCCAAACAGGCCAGCAACGTAGCCGTCGGACGAATTTTTCGGAAAATGGGTACCTCCCGGGAGGCGCGGGGCCGGGGACCTCCCCCCATCCAATAGGCGGGAGGTTCCAAAACTTTTTCCAGGCCCCTCCCGAGGGCCTCTTCGCGAATAAGAAATTTTTCTTATTCGCGAAGAGGCTCCTGACGCGGCCGCGGAGGGGCATCCCGCCCGTTGGGCGGGCGGGAAGTTCCCCCGCGCTATATAAGCCTCCACCTGCCTCTAAATTCCCATTTTATTCAGCAAAAACTAGGAAAAAAAGAAAGAGAGAAGAGGAAGCAGCGAAGCGCTGTTCACACGTCGGTTTGGAAATATATTCTCATTCTAGTCGTATAATTACTTGAAAATAACTATAACTTAGAAAATATTTAAACTATTTTTTTATCATACTATTTTATTTTTAATGGCTTGATGTATCGTGGCGGCTCCGGCCCATCATGGATGACGGCCCGTTCGAGCTCCACCTTCGGGTCTTGGCCCAATATGTGTGGTGTGGGTCTCGCTCGGCCTGCAGTTGCGGGCCTACGACGGAATGAGATCAAGTCACGCCACAAAGTTGCCATGGTCAAGGCCCAGAATTCGGGCCGGACCCGGTTTCTCCAGTACCACAAAGCGCATGCAGGCCACCACTGACGTAGCCCAAGGCAACCACGGACGGCCCAGCTCGCCGGCATGCGCGCACACCCTGTATAAAACTCACCCATCCCTCCTCGCTGCGCCTCTCGCCCAAAGCCCTAGCCCTCGCGCCGCCGCCGCCGCCGCCAGCCGTGCTCGAGGTGCCCGCCCCCCGCCAGCGCGCGGCGCGACGCCACCATGAAGGTAAGGGCCCGCGCCTCGCCCTCCGTCCTCCCCTGCGCGCCGTGAATTGATGGATGCCCCAGCGCCGCCGGGATTCGTGGCTGTTTTGTTTGTTTGATCTCTGATTCGTGTGGATTTTTTCCTCCCTTCGCAGTTCAACATCGCCAACCCGACCACCGGGTGCCAGAAGAAGCTCGAGATCGATGACGACCAGAAGCTGTGAGTGCCCCCCCCCCCCCCCCCCCCCCCATTCCTCTTGCTTCCTGTATTAGCACTACTTTCGTGGCCGCCGTGCGCGTTCGTTTCCATTAGTTAGATCCGTGGGAGTGGCGGCCTGTTGGTTTGATCTGCCGCTCACTGTCCTTGGTTGTCTCTGATGGCGTCGCGGTGCCAGAACCGTAGTATTCTATTAACATTCGCCTAACTCCTTTGCTAATTGGAACCCGTATGATACCATGTGTAAGCTTTATGATTTTGCATGCCGTTGTCCCCCTTGGACTGGTTATCAAGGAGTTAACGTCAGGAGTGGTAGTTGTGCTATTTGCTCATCTTTGTGTGTCATGGGAAGATTATTTGGGTTGCTAGGGTGATGTGGCAATAGTAGCATTCTTTTCATAGGTGATGAAGGTTTGGAATAGTTTATGGTTTCGGTCCTGTTGGAATTGCAGTATTGGTGCTAGGAAACAGCAAGTGAATCTACTGTATTATAGGTGTTTGAACTGCTGACTGTTGAAATCGAGCTGAACGTTCGGAATACTATTGGTTCATTTTTTGGAGCAGGTTATTGTTTCTTGCATGTTTACGGTATGCTGTAGCTTAAATTTAAGGGTCTATGTGATGCTGTGCAGTAAATTGGGATGAATTGTTGTATTGCATCCTTATTGTTTGTTTTCCTTGCATCCCTTCTGTAATGATTTGCAGGATTTGTAACTCTGCAAGTCTTTTGTGGTTTATAGAAAAAATGAGGATTATGGAGGAGATAAAAATGCTGTTTAAATCTGTTGATTGAGTTGTATGGCAATGTTTCTTTAGGGAAATGATTGTTTTGTCTTGCAGAAACAACTAAAAGTACGTTTCCAAGATCAATGTGACAGCAGATCAGTTGAACGTTACCTTTTTATTATTGAAAAAATATGATAACCTTTCTTGTGTGCCCTGTAATTTTACGAGAGTTTGTCATTTGTGTCGTGAATGTCTTTTCCCATGCTATTTCGTCTGACTGTTCTTCTGTAGTTGTATGCGGTACGTACATCAACTGCTTATTCATATGGCTAATGCCTTTGTATCAACTACAGGCGTGTCTTCTTGGACAAAAGAATCTCCCAGGAGGTCCTTGGTGATGCTCTTGGCGAGGTAAACGCTTGACTGTTTATTTCGTGGTCGTTCAATTCACTAGTAGTGCCTGAATGTATACATATGTAACATTTCTTACCACTGCAGGAATTCAAGGGCTATGTCTTCAAGATCATGGGAGGCTGTGACAAGCAAGGTTTCCCTATGAAGCAAGGAGTGTTGACTTCTGGCCGTGTCCGCCTTCTGCTCCACAGGGGTATGACATTCCTGCTTTTGTTTCCAAGGATGGAGATACTATTATTTTGCCCTGTGCACTGAGTGAGTTTCTTAGCTGAGCATTTGGTATGGGTTATGTAGGCACTCCGTGCTTCCGTGGGTATGGCAGGCGTGATGGTGAGCGCAGGAGGAAGTCGGTCCGTGGTTGCATTGTCAGCCAAGACCTATCTGTTATCAACCTGGTGATTGTAAAGAAGGGTGAGAATGATCTTCCTGGCCTGACCGACACGGAGAAGCCCAGGATGAGGGGACCCAAGAGGGCATCAAAGATCAGGAAGCTCTTCAACCTTTCCAAGGATGATGACGTACGCAAGTATGTCAACACATACCGCAGGACATTCACTACTAAGAATGGTGAGCGATTCTTTGCATACTCACTTTGCTCCCTTGTACTTGTTTGGTCTATCGTGCATCTAGATGTCTGTTGGTCTGACAGCTGTATAGTTTTCTCTTGAATCAAGATGTATAATTTATGCGAGTCCTTGCATGCCCTGACTGTCGTAATTAATGTTGAGATGGACTTTGTATTCTGACAACAGTTTGCTGTCGATGTTCTATCATTACAAATTTCATTTTATCTAATGGTTACTTATGCTGCAGGCAAGAAGGTTAGCAAGGCCCCCAAGATCCAGCGTCTGGTGACCCCTCAGGTGCTCCAGAGGAAGCGTGCCAGGATTGCGGAGAAGAAGAAGAGGATTGCCAAGAAGCAGTCTGAGGCTGCAGAGTACCAGAAGCTGCTGGCCCAGAGGCTCAAGGAGCAGAGGGAGCGCCGAAGCGAGAGCCTGGCCAAGAGGAGGTCCAAGCTCTCTGCTGCTGCCAAGGCCTCCACTGCCACATCCGCCTAAGGAATGTCCAGATGCTTTGAGTTGTTTTAAGAAGCCCCCCTAGCTACCTAAGAACAATGTTGTTATAGCTGAAGAACCCCATGTGCTATGTTTGCTCTGTTCCAAACCTCTACTCTCTAGCTTCATCAGTGCAATTTTGCGTGGACATGATGCTGGCTTGTCAAAAATTTCTGAGTACCTGAGATTTATTACTTTGGCATTGTCTTGGAAACTTTATGCAGGTCGTCCCAATATTGTAAGTTAATTGGGTCTGTTGGGCCGCTGCCGGGATCTCCGGACTCTTGCCTCCTCCGCCCCTACCAGTCTCAGATCCAGGCTCCTCTCCACATACGCTCTCCATCCATCCTAGTCATGGTTTCCCACGCCGCCCGTGCAGGGAGATCAAGGAGCACTTCTGCAGGCTTCATGTGAGGCGAGGAGATCTTCAGGGGTGGGCTCCACGCGTCATACCTCCACCCCTCACACCTTCAAGCAAGCACCACCTCTCGTCGCCACCCCGCTGACAGCCGGGGCTACACCTCCTCTTCGTCGTTGCGCTGTCCATCTGCCGGAGATGTGCAGCTCGTCCGCCGGAAGCGCCGTGCCATGCTGCCACACCCCTCAAGAGCTCCGTTGTCCGTCAACACACAAGCTGTGAGGCCCATCCCCTGCAGTCGCCATCCTTTCGTCCAGTAGCCACAACCAGCCTCCCTTCCAGTTGTGACCGACGGCCTCCATCCGAGCAAGATTCGCCGCTCGTTGCGCTGCAGCTCGTCTGGACCACGAAGAGTAGGAAGGATATGTAGAACGGTTTGAGGTTGACATTGCTCTGACGCCTGCTGAATTCAGGGTTTCTCCTTGGCCGCCACTGCCGTCGCGGCCATCATCCCTCGATTGCGGCTGTCATCCCTCATGAAGCTCCGCCTTGGCTGCCATGGATCAGAAGTGTCGCTTCCATCATCACCAAGCAAATCAATCATCGCTGCCATCACGTTCTATACAGTCAGAGCGGAGCATCACCTTTAAGAAATGGGCTCAGGGAAGATGTTACCATTGCCTCGCGCGTGACCACCAAGTCAGCTCTTGCAAGGATTCTTTCCGATGCATTCGTTGTTGACGCCCAGGACATCGGGAGCGGCATTGTCGCCTTCGGTCCATCTCTCCTGCTCCATGAGTCCACCCTTCCTTCCAGCAAACAAACATTTGGGTTGACATGGCAGCCATGCCTTGGTTGAGTGAATGTCTCTCTACCTCATCAGCAAACACCATGGCTGGGTCTCCATTCCAAGGACACCGCTACCCCACGTCAGCTTCACGCCCGACTGATTCACTTGTGAAGAACGCTGATCCTGTTTGCACGGCTGTTGTTGTGCCTTTTCCTGATTTGACTCCTTTGGATGTCCAGTCTATGTTGGTACCTCTGATGGAGTCTGGGCAATCCGAGCTCCAACACTTAATTGCAGTTCATTTGGAGGAAGTGTTGCGTCCCCTTAGAAAAGAAGCTTCTACTATAAAGTTGTGGCTAGCATGTGTGGCTAGCCGTTTGGAGCGTGTGGAGCCATGTGAAGAGCATGCTTCCATTTCCGACTTGGCTGATCTCTTCGGCCCTTGTTCTCAAGTTCAGCGCTCTCCGACACCATTGATTCTCGCTTCTCTTGCTGCTGCTTGCACACATGCCGACTGCGTTATGCGTGAGGACACGCAGATAATGCAGAATTTGTCATCAACAAGATGACCACCGAGGTGGCCAAAAGGACGTTGGACACAGAGATTCACCAAAAGTTACCCACTGAGCAAGCCTTCGAGGTGCCCTGTGGGACCTCCACTGCCCAGATGTTAGAACCATCGTTGCTACAGACCATCACCTCTATTGAGGATGTTGTTTTGTTGGAGGACGCATCTGATGATGAGGAAGCCATCTTAGATGCACAAGTGACAATTAAGGACCCTATCCTTCTCGTCACCATTGAAGATAGCTCTACCCAATCTACGGTTGAGGTCATGGCCGAAGAGCCCCGACTGTTGGAGGATCAACTGATAGAAGAAGTGTCTTCTCCGGCTGCCATAGCTACGAAGGATGAGGACCTTGCCTGTACTCCTACACTTTTCCCTTCAGACCAGGAAAACAAGACGACGGCGTAAGTCCTACGATGGATAGTCACTTCGTCGAAGCGCCCGTCTTGCAAATCGCGGTGTGTTGAAAAATTTGGGAATTGTTGGCATTGATGCAAGACTATGCAGATTGCCTAAAGGAGTTGTTGCCGCTAGACCTGCACAAGCTATTGATGAGTTTAAAAGGTGGCACCTTATGGGATCTAGTGGGGGAGATTGCTTCGTGTCGTTGTTAAGTGGTCTTTGATGTGGTTTGTTTGCGTTGTTGGCTAGTTGTTGTTGGTAGAGTTGGTATAGTTATTTGTTGTTTTAAGTTGTAAACCTGTCTTGAAGTGTTGCTTACCTAGTATGGGTCTTCTTCTTTATTAATATAATCGGCAGCTCTTCTGCCTGGTTTGTTTAAAAAAAAAAGATTCTTCTGAATTTGGCTAGAATCAATTCTTGCAACCAAACGGGCCCTTAGTTTCAAAGTCGCTAGTCTGTTAGACTCAAGCATATTTTTGGCCTCAAAAAGCCATGCGTCAAGTAGTTATCAACTTTAGTTAATTAATATTTTTTCGTATTTCCATTGTGTACATGATACTGTGATAATATCATAATATATGAGAAGTGAAACATGTGACTCGGTGAGAAAAGTGAAAAGAACATAGTGCAATGGCTAATTAGAGTCCAAAAGTATTACTGATATTATCTACATCCATGAAAAAAAATATGGATATACATCTATTTTCATATTCATTTGTCAATTTTATATGTTATACGTGGATCTTTCTTACTCATTTTGTCAAATACAGATATTGGACAATTTGGGTTTCTATTATATCCATGTTCCAAAAAATAGTGACTCCTTTGTTTTTCAAATTAGGTAAAATGCTTTCTTGTTTCGTTGGGAGAGAAAAAAAGTGTGATGTAAGATGTAAATTCTTTGGTAATGAATTTCAATTTATCTTATTATCAGTCCATCTCTACTGCCAGTCGAAGCCCGATTAAGTTGCACAGGATGAGGATAACTGAACAGGGACACACACAGAGTAGACTAACACTACGTCATGTGTCATTGGTAACGGATCTATGAGGTCCGTTACAAAGTCTCTATCCAGTAACGGGTGTTTGTCCATGCCCGTTACTAATAAGGCCTCCGGGTCCATTCCCAACATGACCTCTTTTACGCCCGTTACCGATAATTGGTTATTCGTAACGGGCGTTGAACAAAGCCCGTTACTAATATCATCGGTAATGGGCCACGTTAAATACCTGTTACGTATACTAAGTTCAGACTCGAAACTTTACTTAATTTTGGTTTTTATTGTTCGCGTCCGCGTTCGCGTCCCTCTCTCGCTCTTCGCCGCCGCTCCCTCTCGTCTCCTCTCTCTCCAGTCTCGCGCTCTCTCTCGTCTCCCCTTGCTCTCCGCTGCCGCCCTCTACCTCTGCCTTCCTACGCCCACGAGATCCCCTTCGCGCCGCCACCACCTGCGTCCAGGCCCGTGCCGCCTCCCTCGAGCTCCTCGCGCCACCGGCCGTGGGATCGCCGGGGTGTAGGGAGGAAGGGCGCACGCCGGATGTCCCGCAGCGGCGGGGACTAGGGCGACGGAGGCGCAGGGCCGGCTCTGGACCCATGCAGGAGAGGCGACGGCTGGGGGTCAAAGAGGAAGGGGGCCCAGCATCTAATATATATGTTTACAGGTCAGCAGCAAGCAGGCCTCCATGAACGCAGCCAGCAGGCCCCCAACGGCCAGCGCATGCAGTATAGGTTCGTAAGTCTGACCGTCTCTACGTGAGGTCCTGAACTGAACCGTCCATCTTCCGCGCTTCTAGAGGCCGCCGCCTGACGCCTGCCGCCATCTTGCACTTCCGCATCGGCATCAGACTAGCAGATCGAGGACAACGAGGAGAGGAGACCAGGCAGCGATTCAGTTCCAGTATACGCCGAAGCTTTATTTGCATCTTCATTAAATTTTGGTTTTAGATAATTATTTGTTTTAATCATTTATTTACTGTGTAGGTCTTAAATGTTGCCGAAGAAGCACTTGCCAGGTGCTCAGAAAAGAAAGAAAAGAAAACAAGATGATCAATTGGCTGAATCACAAAGGGGTGCTATATATAAATTCTTTGGAACTTCAAGTAATGTTGGTGCCAATGAAGTTCAAGGGTAGGAACCTGATCACGACCAGCAGGAACCTGATCGTGGGCAGCAAGAACCTGCTACAAGGGAAGAGGATTTAATTTCAGAAATTCATGTCACTGAAGATAATACAAGGGAGGAAAATTTGCATCCATCATCTGATCATGAAAATCCAAATGGTGATTAACGAGATGGTTCTAGTTTATCTATCTATGATCCAAGAACATGGGATAATCTTGACAATAGCAAAAGGGATATCTTAATTGAAAAGGGGCCTGTGAGAGAATTGAATTTGGAGTTCCCTAAGGATGCCATTGGTAGACCATATGCTTACTACTCCAGAAATTTAACTAATGGTGAGTCTGTTGATAGAAAGTGGTTAGTTTATTCTAAGCATGTGGATACATTTTATAATTTTTGCTGCAAGTTGTTCAAGTCAAATAAAAGCAAGTCTTTGTTAGCATCTGATGGACTGAGGGACTGGCAACGTCTTAGTATGAGACTCAAAGAACATGAGAGCAGTGTTGAGCATTTGACAAACATGAATACATGGAATGAAACCAGATTGAGGTTAAATAGAAATCAAACAATTGATGATGAGATGCAACGGGAAATCACAAAGGAAAAGGAGCGTTGGAGACAAGTTTTGGTAAGAATAGTTTCCGCTGTGAAGTTTCTTGCTAAACATAATTTGGCCTTTCGGGGATCAAAATAGAAGCTTTATCAAGATAATAATGGTAATTTTCTAGGCACAGTTAAAATGATTGCTAAGTGTGATCCTATGATGCAAGAACATATTAGACGCATTCATAGTAATGAAATTCATCATCATTATCTTGGCCACAATATTTAGAATGAGTTAATTTCTTTTTTTGCTGATGCTGTGAAGGAGCATATCTTGAAGATCATCAAGGATGCTAAGTATTTCTCTATTATCTTGGATTGTACCCCAGATGCGAGCCATGAAGAACATATGACCCTGATTGTGCGTTGTGTCAATATGGCAAGTCACATTCTGAGAGTGGAGGAGTTTTTCCTAGGATTCTTAAAGGTTGATGACACATCAGGATTGGGCCTTTTTAATGTATTGATAGATACACTGGGCAATCTGGATTTGAATGTCAATGATGTGAGAGGTCAAGGTTATAACAATGGTTCCAATATGAAGGGACACAACAAAGATGTACAAAATCGTTTGCTTCAAATTAACCCCAAAGCATTATACATGCCACATGCATGTCATAGTCTGAATCTGACTCTTTGTGATATGGCGAAATCTTGCACAAAAGCTATATCATTCTTTGGTGTTATACAACGGATATATGCATTGTTTGCATGTTCTACTAAAAGGTGGAAGATTTTGCTTGACAATGTTACAAAACTGACTGTTAAGCCTTTATCCAATACTCGTTGGGAGAGTCGAATAAAGAGTGTGCAACCTATCAGGTACCAAACTCCCCAAATAAGATTGGTCTTGCAGAAAGTGGAGGAGATTTGTACTAATGAAGGAGATGCAACGGGAGTAAGTGATGCTCAATCTTTAGTTAGTGCACTTGAGAATTTTGAATTTCTACTTTTTATGATTAATTGGCATGATATTTTATTTACTATAAACACGGTGAGCAAAAAGTTGCAATCTAAGATTGTGTGTATGGATGCTACTCTCAAACAAATTGAAGGGGTCATCTCATATTTTCAAAAATACAGAGATGAGGGCTTCGAATCTAGTATTGAGGTTGCAAAAGGTATTGCATCTGATATGGATATAGAGCCAAAATTTCCTACAAAACGCCAAGGTAAAAGAAAGAAGTATTTTGATGAAATAGATGATCAAGATGAAGAAATATAATTGTCAGCTATGGAATCCTTTAGAGTTAATTACTTTCTTATCATCGTTGATGCTGCAATTGCTTGGTTGACTAGTCGATTTGAGAAGTTAAAGACATTCGAAAAGGTATTTGGTTTCTTATTCAACTCAGAAAATCTGAAGTTCTTGGATGATAATGACAGCCCTCTTCTCCCATGCAGAGTCCCAAGCAGCGCCTCGGATAAAAGCACCGACGAGCCATGTGCAGGGAAACTTGCACGTGTGGTTCTGGCCGGGAGCTTTTAGAAAGAAAAGTAAGGACCACTACGGGAGGTCGAACCACGGACCGGAGGTAGTAGAACGTGATCCGCACCGGTCAATATTGGATCAAATAATAGAGGACCGTAGCACTGACCTTTATTTGGCAAGACAATAGGTACTGTTTTCTACCATCTAAGAAGATATTGCACTTATTTTGTAGAAGTTTTTTCTGGTGGTAACTCATCTGATGTTGATCTAGATGATTTTTTCTTTGCCAGATGGTATTATATCAATACCTGAGATTCTTCGGTTTGTTAATACTGTAGATTGTTATACAAATATCTCAATTGCATATCGGATCCTCCTAATTGTACCTGTGACTGTAGCCTCAGCTGAAAGAAGCTTCTCAAAATTAAAACTACTGAACAATTATTTGAGGTCAACTGTGTTATTAATGACTTTGCATCAAGAAATGCTTGAAAGAGTTTCTTTATTAAGGAATAAGCATCATTGTGGATGGAGTCATGTGGCTTAGCTATTATTTGAGTTAATTCTACTAGTATTTTCCTGCTCTTTTAGTTTATATTGTTCTTCGAGAATTAAATATATCAATAGTATTATTATCATTAAAAAAACAGTAATATTAGTTTGCTCGAGGGCCCTTGAAATTATAGAGCCGGCCCCGCGGCGGCGGCGGGGACCGGGGGCTGCGGCGGCGCGACGAGGCGGCGGCACCATGTCTGCTGTAGTCTGTGGCAAGAGGTCCTCCATCTTCGCCGACGAGCTCCTCCCGCCGTCCCCTCCCTCCCCTCACCACCAAACCCCACCACCCGGCGGCCAAGAGGTCCCGCCGCTCCCCACGGCACCGCGGCCGCCGGGAGGCACTCCTGCTCCAGCTGATCCCCCTCTTCCCCGACATGGATCCCCAGGTACGCCTTCCGAGCTCTATCCTCTCCTCTCCCCATGAGTTGGTAGATGGCGAGATGCGATTCCGGTCCCCATGATCTAGTGCTCACCATTTCGGGTGAGTTCGGTAATCCGACGCTGAGACGCGGTTTCGTTGCTGGTAAATTTGTGATCCCCAGCGATTTTATCTTGTGCTGATGCTTTTTGGGCGCGGAATCGGAAGATCATGGCGCCTGGAAGCTGAAATGGAGCTCCTTTTCTGGGATTGATATCTTTTACTTACAAACTACGAGATGATAGGCTGAAAAGTCCCATTTCCTGTGTTGTCTTTGATTAATATATGCTTACATGCTTGCTTAGCTGTTTGTTATACTGTGGAGATAGAA
This sequence comes from Panicum hallii, assembly GCF_002211085.1. Lineage (NCBI taxonomy): Eukaryota > Viridiplantae > Streptophyta > Magnoliopsida > Poales > Poaceae > Panicum > Panicum hallii. The sequence continues at coordinate 56,680,101 of NC_038044.1, forward strand.
ATAGAATTCTAGAATGGCCTATTGCATTTGATGGCACTGAAAATCGTTTGTTAATATGTTTTTATCAGCTGGTATCCTATGTATGCTTTCTTTTACAATGCTAATTGCTAAGGGAAGGTCTATGAACATATGGATTAGCCATTGTTAATTCGTCTCACTTCTGAGGCTGTACACATCATGTCTTGTTAACAAGCGCTTTATATAAAAGTCATCTGTGTTGTATTTTTACTGCTTCCTGAATTCATTGATTGACAAATCGTGCCATTGGATTGCAGTGATAACAACAGAGCCCAGGAACATCCTACTGAGGCACTTCCATCAGAAATCTGCTGACACACCCATTGGTCAAGAAAATTGAAGATACGGCAAGAAAGGAACTGCTGATTGAGTACACTGAAAGGTATATGACTGCAGTTCATCTCCTTTCATAACCTGCTCACCAATTAATTAATGTTTCCCCGAGATGTAGAAGTAGTTTGATGGCTCATTATTAACACCACTTATACGAAGTTCAATCGATTCTTTTTAGAATACTATATGATAGATGTCCAGGAACAGTTTGATTCAGAGTGCAAGACTCCTTTTTCTTGTCCTGTGATGATCAGCTGGTATATTCTAGGTGAAATTCAGATAATCATACTTTAGATTTTGCTGTCACTTTCATACTTCTTTGATAGATGTGGCTGCTTATTATGGTAAACATGTCAATTCAAACATTTGATCAGTGTGAAAGGGCAATCAGATTTTGCATGTAGAATATCAAGTTTTGATCCATTAAAATGTGATGCAATGTGTTCTAGTTATCAATTTGATAATTCTTTGATAGACGTTGCTGCTTGTTATGGTAAATTTTGTTTGTGATGGGTTGTTTGCTTTGTTCACATTGGACTAATAATTGAATTCTCTTTGGTTAGGCTGTGAACAATGTACATAGCATTATTTGACCAGCAATTATTGGAAAGGTATGAATCTCAGTTCTCAAGTCAAATGACTTTCTCCCAATATCATGCTTTGCTTCTTTCTCATACAATCAGTGTATTGGAAATCTCTTCTTCAACTTAAAATGCAGTATTGGAACTAGTTCAAAGGCCATATATTCTTTGTCATTGCAAGATGGCGACATATTGTCTCTGTGCTTACTTAGTAAGCTTCCTTAGAAAGGTATAAGAAAATGCATGAAAAGACTTGGTGGATTCTCATTGCTTATGTTGCTAGATTATGATGATGTATTAAACTCCAAGTTTTGTGACCTTGTATTCATGTGTGATAGCTAGATTGATATAGTGTTGCCTTGTAGCTAGCAAGCAAGCGTATCTAACTGCTACTTGCTAAAGTGAATTAGTGTTATTTTCATGTGTTGATTGTATATCATTGGTTGTGGCTTGCAGAAAGATGTGAGAAAGTGGAAGCTAGAGCCAAGGAGCTATACATGCTTGCAGGATCTGATCAGAATTAGCATTGTAAAGATGCATGGAAAGATGCAGTAAGAGATTACATACTTTAGATAGACATATTACTCAAATGTTAACTTGAATATACCTTTGTGTATCCATGTTGTGTATGGACACCTTTGATTTGAATATACTCGTGTGCAATTGTGCATGTAAAATAAAAAAAAAACCATTTGCAATTTCTTTTTTTTGCTTTTCAATTTCACATTGATAACGGACAACATCCATGCCCGTTCCCAATGACTTGGTCATTAGTCTTCGCCTGTTACCAACAACCCTGTATCACGTAGTGTGAAGAGAAGAGCAACGACACATTAGTCATGGTAATAGGGTGGATGAAGGAGGGGGCATGGCAAGGGCATGCCCTCAAAACCAAAAGGTGCCTTCAAACATCAAAGAGAATGCAAGTGACAAAACAAAATCTCACCATCTAATACATCTTATTTCTCGTTAATCGTGGCCACCCTTAATATCATCAAGTTGCCACATTAGTTCCCACGACAAAGTAGAATCCCGCTATCATATGTTAACTATATCTCCATATACTACGTATAAATACTTCCTTCATTTCAAGTTGTAGATTGTTTTGATAAATTTAGATATATATAGTTTTACTATGCATCTAGATGTACACTATATCTAGATACATAATAAAAATTATGTATCTAAATTTACCAAAACAACCTAAAATATACACCTGCTTGAAGGCACAACTTGCTTTACTATTCGTGCCACCAATAAGTGGAAGGTTAACCAGAAACAATCTGTCTACTGCACTAGGCACGCCAGACCACGTGACCCCATCCATCCCTTGCCGCGCCCAAACGTAACCACCACATGCCCCTGCGAGACCTGACCACTGAAACCCTCTCCTCCATGCTCCAGCTCCTCCAGTTCACTCGGCACCGGCAGCAAAAAGCCCACGGAAACCGCCGGAAAAAGGACCGGTGCATCAGCTCCCCCACTACCTCAGGCTCCCCCCCGGGCGTCACCTCCTTCCCCTTGTCCCTGCACAAAAGCTTACACGCCTTGCTATTCTATTGCCCACTCGCCGGAACGGGACAAAGCCTAGCGCGGGAGCAAAAGCTTACACCGTTCACCTAATCCCTTAATTAGCCCTAGAAAAGTGGCCTGCAGGACATGGGCTCGGTTGGCGGCTGTCTTTGGAGGCTCTTTTTAAGGTGCCCTGTGTTGTGATTAGAAAATCATGAGGAGGAGGGAAACTAGGCTTCAAGAGAGATGTTGTGTGTTGTGTCTCAAGGTGGGGAGAGGAGGAGGGGAGCAGAGTGTCTGGAATGGAGGCTGATCCAAGATCTCCGGGTGCGAAAACATTAGGCAAGCCTTGTGGCGATGGTCTTTTGGTTTCGCGGTTGCTAACGGGGATCTCGGACCAGGCTTCATTCCTCACACAATGCTCCTGGTGGTGCAGGGAGAATTAACAGGTTTGCGATAGAAGAAATCGCCTTTCCAGGCTACATGAAGGTGGTTGCATTTTCCATTCGCAAACAATGGTTTGTGCTTTTTGTGGAATGCTTCCCCTCCTTAATTACCATGATGAGTTTCTATGCTCGCTGAACTATGTACTCTCTCCGGTCAGATATACATGAAGCTTGCTTTTCAAAAAAAAAGATATGCATGAAGTTTCAGGCATCGAGGTTGAACTGCCTGTTCTGCAACGTCATGTAAAACTGACCGGAGGTAGTATCCTTTTTTAGTCTTTTTTTCAGCTTATTTTTTTTGAAGTTTTAGAAAAATACCTATCAGTTTTTAATTTGTCTTTCATTTTTTTCCTTTTTATCTTTTAAAGAACTTGGTAGAGTGGATGCCTAAGCAAGAAACGTTGAGAGAGATGTTTCAATTTTTTTCTTTGCATAAATCATTAGATCATCCTAAACTATGTAGAGCCATCTGCCTGAGCTTTGCAAAAGGGCGAAAGGTAAACGATCTCTGCTTATTCTTTTCTGATCCCTTGCAGCATTTCCACACCGACTTGTCTCAACTCCAGCACATTGTATCCAACCTCCAGGCATCAGAAGAACATTGTTATTACTCATTCACATTGGTTTTGTTTTGGAACTATTCATATTGCTTACTCTATAATCTTTCTCTAGTTATCCTAGGTTAAGAGCATCTCCAAGAGACTCTTTATATATTTAGAATAGATATTTTGATTAAAAAATTATCCTCCATCAGTCTCTTCAATTGGATATTTAAATAAAGACCTACTCTATTCTGGATTTCTCGCTAGCCAAAGATGGAGAGCGAGAATTGCTCTCTATACTACGCACAAGATATAGAAAAACTGTTGGAGAGTATAAAGATAAGAAAATTCAAGTTATCCCTGAATTGCACAATTTTGCAGGGGCAGAATGTTTGGCAGGTCTCCTTGGTGCCCGTGTACTTTCTTTCAGAGTGAGGAAGTCCTTGAGATTTGGATATATCGGTGTCAAGAAACCTAAAGTTCCAGCGTCTGACTGGAGCTTTAATTTGGAGATGTCTGCAGACTGGCTGGGTTGACATGGCTGAGGAATTCTGTACAGATCGTTAGATCTGGTCCATGACTGTTTTGATTTCCTCGAAACTACTTGACTTTGGTTACCTGCCCCACAATGGCCCAATATGTCAATCCTATAAAGTCCACTATTTAGCAGGTGTAAGTGCAAGTCAAACACTCCTCCAGTTGGTCAGATGTCGACATTAACATGGCTTGTGTTTCCTTCAAATGTACAATTGCACCATCTCCTACACATTTAAGATTCCAATTCGATGCGATTTCCATCTGTACATCTGGTGATATACGAATACGGTAAAGAGAACACTATGTTTTTCTCCAGGAACAAAAATGTAAATCCAATTTCCGTATGTGTGGTGTGAGTGACCATAAATTAAATCATAGGTACATCTCAAAAAAGAAAAGAAAAACATTGGTAGACCACTCAGGTTATGAGAGTGACGCACCAATGGTTGCAATATATTCAGATGTTCATTTCAGTTTTTTTTGTGGTGATAATAGATGGTCATTTTGAGCAAGGTATCTATCAAGAGAAACTTGAGTTTTTTGAGGTAATTCATAGAGTAGAGCATCATAAGTTCCCAACTTAGAAACCATTGTCTTGGTAAATTTCCATAAAGTGTAGTGCAACCATTCTAATTATATATGAGAATGATGTCCTGGGCCCACCTGCCAACTAACCACTGAAGATACTATATACCTCCCTGAAGTGTCAACCACAAACATGAGATTAACGTCTATCTAAAGTAAAGCATCTTACTCCTTCCTAATGTTCTAGACTGATTGTTTGGCACCCGTTTTACGAGCTTCTGATGTCATCCCATACGTACCTCAAAGCTTAACAAAAGTCATCCTACTATTTGTGTAAGTAGTTGTGGAAAACAGAGGCAAACCGGTTTTATCTAAAGATACCAAGTAATTCTACACAAGCTGATAATGGAACCGGATCCTTTGAGCAATACTTCAAACTGACATCGCTTGTTCAACTCGCATTGGTCGCTTTTACTTTTCAGAGTATTTCATTTGGCACAAATACAATTCATTTCAAGCATATCACAATTTTGCTGCCCATAAAACCGTATGCAACTCATAGACTAGTGTTTTTAATGCTGTTGGACTGCTGGTGCTCCTTCGTTTGATATTTTAAATCCATGTAGTAAACTTTCTAAATTAATTTGACTAGTGATATGTTTGGAACTAATTATATTATTAGCTGGATGCTAGCTAAATCCTTGTATATATATCACTACTTTTGTCATTATTAAATGTAAATTCATGATACAAAAGATTACTATTCAACTACCATGTTTCTTTCTTGCATATAAAGTAGATGTAATAGTCAGAGCCACATCCCAGAGCTATTAAACAGATAAATAACGTTGAATAACAAAGAATGTCGAGATGGTACCAGACACAAGTACTTTGCCATTTTACACAACAACAAATCCAGTAGCAGATTGTGCATACCACACACCTAATGAGCTGGCACTTGCATTGCAGTTTCAGAACCCAGAAGTAGAACATTAGTTTGCATTTCATTTTAGGTGCCTTGCAATCCAGCCTATCCCTTTTTCACGTGATACAAGAATGGATACAAATGTTAACGCCTTTTTTCATGGTGAACTAGGTTTCGTGGAAAATGTCATAGTCAAAACTTAAGCAAATGTCTCAGTTGTGCCTGTGACTACTAATTATCTATGAACTAATGAGGATTGCTTTCATTTAATTTAGCTTGGTGTTCATGTATTCTCGGACTATACCCCCTTTAGCCAGATCACTACATAGAGAGTCTGTTTTGGGCACATGTAGTGCACTTGGAGGCTCCCGTTACACTTTTCGGCAGTGACACCATGCTCAAGCTGTGTCACTTACAATGTTCATGGCCTTGTCGAGGTGGCCTTACCATAGGATGCATGATAATAGGATGACAAGAGGACTACATTAAATCTTGAAATGAAACTTATGCGAGAAAGTAAATGTTGTCCGGCAAGACATAAAATATGTATATAAGCAGAGGCTATTATTAAAATCTTTCTCATTTTTCCATTTTTGGTTTGCCTAGTTATAGATATATCCAATTGCATCGAATGACTAGCTAAAACTTCTAGCACCCAAATATGGCAGCTAATAATCACTAATCAATGCATTGTTAAAATGTTTATTGTGCCAAAGGCTAAACCCTATGTTTTGGCATCGAATCATCACTAACCATTGTTCTCATATTTTATTGTTTACATCTAAAATTAAACAAAAGTAGTGGCCATAAAGAGGGTTGTCACTAAACCCTTCCTTCACTACTAGAGAAAAGGTTTTTAGGGGCGGGTAAAACAGCATTTGTAGGTACCGGGTACCCACCCTTATTTCTTGCAGCTAAAAATAGCTGTTTGCAAGGTACCCGCCCCTGAAAATTTATTTCTAGGGGCAGGTCATGCCCTAACCCATCCATGAAAATACCATTTCCAGGGGCGGGTCTGTGGCAGAACTGTCTGAATTATTCCGGCTCAAGTGCGCTAGTCATCGCTAAGCAGCCGACACTAACTCAACGCACTTCAAACGGAACAACCCATTGGTCTGTCAGGTCTCCGCCCGATACAACCATGGCTCAACAGGATCGAGGCAGGCTTACCTCGCACGAAGGCGAGTTTACAATCACAATACAGCTCATCAACTTTTAGTTTACAGCAACACAGATATTATTACAAACCTTCTCAAACTTAAAGTAAATGTATACAAACAGTGTTTAAAACGATAAGCTAAACAGCTTGTCCAGGCTCACAGCGGAAGTAAAAAGTAAACACGCGACTACACACGTCGCGAAGGTCGACACCATACTCAGCCCAAAGCTTGGTGTCACTCGGGAGGGTCATTGCCGGCCGGGGACGGATCCCACTCCACGGACCAGCCATACGGAACAGAAGTTGGCCATGCGAGACTATCCGTGGGGTTCTCGAAGGTTATAACTGAAAGAATCACTAACAAGACTGAGTATACTAATACTCAGCAAGGTTTACTCGGAATTGGGTATATTTAGCCCGTAATTAGACTCTTGAAGGCATTGTCAGGTTCTGCGTTTATTTTCAGCTGAAAAGCAACAAAGAGTATGACCTATTTTCAAATTTTAGCTTTCAAGATTCTAGTTGATTATCCATCCTAGGTAAGCACCTACACTAAGCAAGCAAGGTAGAAATTAACATCCATCAAGATTATTCCATCGATAGTTACACTTATTACTTGATGTGGCAGAAGGAATAAGCAGTCTCAATCTCCGCGAGAAACGGACGATTCTGAATCTTTCATCCTTGCAAGATAAACCTAACACACACGCTTGGAACATCCAAAGATCATTCCGAAGCAACCGTTTCCCTCATATTCCGGGTTATGGATCAGGGCCACCACAAGCGACTGTAGGACCGTACGCACACCAATTGTGCAGGACATACGTCTGTAGCACGACTACATGACCCCGTATTCCTGTCTGCTTTGCAGAACGCACTTCCACACGTCGGTGCGTGTGTACAATAGAAACCAAATAATCGAGTGGTGGAGACATGTCCATTTGCCGGGCCATTCAGGTACTAGGCTTACCGCTTACCATATTTCGCGGCATGTGGCTAGTACTTTCAAAGCTTAGCTACCACTACCACACACTGCGACCTTATCATCTTTTATCAACACAGATGGGGCAAACTTCCAGGTTATGTTACTGCACATGACCCCGTCCATGATCCTTATAGTGATTGTGAAATGGTAAACATTCAACTCCTATATCGCGCAAGTGATAGGAAATCATCCGACTTCTACCGGTCCTATTAGCAGAGCATCTAGCCGATATGGACTCAGGTACAATACATTGGTTCCTAGGATTTATGCATCTAGAGTTCCATCTCAACTCCTAGACTTAATGCAAGATATAATATATAAGTATAGAATTGCATAATGTAGTAATTTGAAATACTGGGTTATGCACCGGGGCTTGCCTTCTTGAGTGGGGTTGGGGGCAGGGGTGTCAGGGATTTCCGAACTTTGGTTCGGAGCTTCAGTTAGATCCTCGGCGACGTTTGTCGGGTCTTCATAAAACCCTTGGTCTTGCTTCAAGACTAGCTCGTAGTCTCCGTCATCGAGTGTTGTTGATTCTACATCATATGCAATAGTTTAAATAAGATGGTGCTTGAGTTTAAGATTTTATTTCATGATAAAGTTGCAATCCAATAATTAACACACATGAACTCATGAAACACGGGGTTTAATCTCAAATTATCATTTATACTCAAGTTATGGGTATAGCATTGGAATTACTGAAAATAGAAACTAAAACATTTGAATTTGAATTCAAACTTCAAGTTTAAACTCAAACCTTAGGTAAATAGAATTATAAAGTCTTAAAAATTTAATTATGAACTAATTATCAACATATTATATTATGGTAAAAAGGTCTAAATAAATAAGCCTAAGGAACATGCTTGATTAATTTCAAATCATTTCAAATTTGAATTGCCCAAATTCAAAAGAACTTAAACTACAAAATAGTGCTAAGTTTGAAACTTTTACACAAGCTCACACATGACCTATAGAATCTACATACCAAAAATCACAAGAAATTAAGCTAGTATGTAGAAGTTATGCACACTATACCTTTTTACCTTGAGTTTAAAATAAATTCAAAAGTATTTAGTTTCAAACTAAACTTCATTAATAAAAGTTGTAGAGTTTGAAATCTAGTTTCCAACAAAACTAGTATGATAATTTTTGGATTTTTCTACAATTTTCTACAAATTTTACAATCCAGCAACCTTGCTCACATAAAATAACAAAGGGTTTTGCACTGGGGTCCTCAGAACCGAAAAAGCTATCACAGATATGCCCTTTCCGGCTCTCGACGGTGTCTGGCGCTTCTGTCCCTGGCGTTCTCACCGACGGCGAGGTCCTGGCAGGAGATGATCGGGTCCTACGTGACCTACAAGCCCTACGGTGTCCACAAGTGAGTGATGTGCATCAAGATCAGTGATGGAGCACGGCCGGCGATGAGGGGTGGCGGCGCCCGTGTCGGGGCGTCGTCGTTCCCGGCGAGGGACCGGCGAACATGGGGAAGCAAGGCGCACATGAGCACCGGGGGAGTACGGGGATGCTTTCCCCCAACTTAATTTGGTCGGAGACCGAGCAGAAAGGGGTGATCGACGGCGGGGTGGACCTCGGGCTCTTACCGGCGGCAATGGTGATCGGCGTTCTGCGGGTTAGGGTGACGGAGGGCGGTGGAGGAGGGGTGGAATCGCTTCTTGAGGATGATGTGGTGCTGACGATGCCGTTGGTTGGGGTGGAGGGGTCCTGTACCGGCGGGTCGACGGGAAGACGAGCGGCGGCGGCGCTGGAAGCTCACCGGCGTTGTGGGGAAGGGTGCTGGGATGTGAGAAAACAAAATTGAAGAGGCTGAGGAGCACCAGCGGGTGACGGCGAAGCTATGGTTGCACTGTATTGGGGTTCAGGGGGGGTGTGGGCGTCGGTCGACGGTGATCCGGAGGCACGGCGGAGGTCCGGTGGGAGGGAGGTGATCGGAGCAGAGAAATGGAGTGGAAAAGGGGTGTGCAAATACCAGAGCGTGCGCTAGAGGAGCTAGAGAAAGAGCTCGAGGTCCAGAAAAGGATGTGCCCGTGCACAAGCAGGAGCTGGCGTCTCGGCGGTGCGCGTGGCGACTGCGGCGGAGCTCGGGCAGAGGCATTGTGACGTGGAGGACGCGGGGCAAGACAGCACAGTGTGGGTAGGGCGGCGGCGAGGCAGGTGAGTGACGCGTGGACTCGCCGGGAGGCAGGAGGGGGCGCTGGGGTTACTGCGACGGCGAGCGACGGCGAGGATCAGCTCGGGCAGAGCGCGGACAACGTGGCGAAGGCAGGGGGTGGCTAGCGCGGGGTCGGGGAAGGCGGCGGTGGAGCGGGGAAGGGCACGTGGACGGGCGCAGAGCGGTGCTGGGGCAGCAGGGGCGGCGCACCTGGCCGGGACAGTGGCAGCGGCGCGCGGCAGAGAGAACAGAGGGGAGGGAGAGAGAGAGGTAGACGAAGGAGGACCTAGTTGTAAAATGTAGGAAGTTTAGGGACCTTACTGTAATGCACACTTAACTTTCAAACCAGAGCTCAAATGAAGATGGGCCCAAAAGCAAAAGTGTATGGTTTTTCAAAATGTACAACTTTGCTTTAAGGTTCATCCATAGAAGAGCTAAGGATTTGAGGTTAAAATAAAACTTAGCAAAGTTTTTAAACTTTATATAAATCCCATATAAAAACTACACTACATTTAAATCCTAGGTGTAGTTTTACCTATATTTACGATTTAAATGCAAGTTTTTGACTTTTGCAAAAAAACCCTCATACATTTAAATTCTACCTTCCATGCTTACCCATTTAACACTAAAGGACCTCTATTAAAATATAATTATATAAACAACCATTTTTCCTTAGCATTTAAATTTTTAAACATATTTTTACCACATTTTGCACATAACATCACACTAAAATTTAGGGTGTGACAATGCTAAATACCTGAGTGTCACAGGGTCCACCCCTGAAAATTGATTGTTAGCGGCGGGTTAGGGCATGACCCGCCCCTAGAAATCGGTTTCCCGCCTGAAATTTCACTGATCTGAATTTAAATTTTCCAAATCTATTTCCGCTACCTTTTTAATTTTGGTTTCCGCCAATTTTAACCTATCAAGCTAGTGTGCGATCGAATGTCACAGTGATCGACATGGATTGTGTTTCATGAATATAAATAATTGCACATATAAATTTAAAAGGTAAGGTAATAAAGCATATATATAATTACAGTGCATCATTATAGTACATCATTAAAAGTGCTGCTTGAATACATATTTTTCTTCTATTTTACAATGCTACTTGAGGCAGCACAATGCTGCTGGTTCGCCCAGTCACGAAGACTAATGTATTTAGGGTCCAATGCTAATTTGTGGTCTTTTTGGAAAAAAGTACCTTCTGGGTGGATCACTTCATGCATAATGAAACGACATAAATCGGCTACTACTTCTAGGAGTTGTTTCTCATAGAGTGCCCCATGTTCCTTATTGGTTGAATCTGCAATTAATGAATCCACGGTAAGATTAAGCAAATATTAGATAGATGCAAAAATAATATACACATATACATCTATCCCTAATAAAGAGAAGTTACATACACGTTCAGGATCTGTTATTTATCTCCTTTTCACCCTCATATGCTCGCATGTGTAATACCCGCAGTACATGGAATTTGCAGGTTGGTTGTGGCACAGGAAGTTTATGCGTAGAGTCATTGCTAAACCTTTATCGGCGGGACGAACACCTCCTTTTTTAATGTAGTGCCCATAAACCCTATTTAAAAAAGAAAGAAATGAGAAGTTAGATTATAAATATTTACTTTTATAGAAAAATTAGCATGATGTACATATGAAAGATAAGAAATTCGCTAACATTTTGAGGATGAATAAGAACTCAATGTATCTAGTCTTTGGCCAAGCTAAGGAGTCTAATACGAGGACTCTTCCAAGCTTTGGCGGTATCAGAAAAGCAATCCAGTAACCCCTGCAAAAATATTATATATGATTTTTAGCCATGGATTGGACCAAGTATATATTGTAACAAAAGATTGAAATTAGACCTACCCGATGTGGTATGGCGCATATATGGTATCGGCCATGTCTTGCCAGTTTACCATCATAACCCCTATGTAGACCGCAACCCTCTTTATGGCATCTTTGTGATATGACATTCGTTTCTCGTTCTTCTCCTCGGGCGTTTTACACCCAGCTAGCATGTCATCATTGTCCGCCCACGCAATTGGTCCACGTGCCTGGTCTCGCAAATAGCTGTAGGATCAAGATATCTACACCTTTTACCTAAAATAATAGCATCATCTGTTTGCATCCTGTAGAATTGAATGTATGACAATTAATTAGATATGCATATATAGTAATTAAAGCCATAGCATACAAGATATTACTATCGATGAGGCACTTACATGCACGAGATTCTAACCATTTCGATGTCTAGTTCACCAAGGCGGAAGATGTTGTGGATGTCTCAAAAATTAAATGATGCCCTGACCTTGAAGTCTGAATACTTGCTAATGGTACGGAGCGCATAGGGTACGGAGCCCAAGTTTATATGCCCTCAGGTAACATTTCACTTGGAACTGCTGTGATAGCCCAGTCGGGTAGAAATGGTTTACCGTACTTAAAACTTTTAGGACAATCCGGTAAGTATAGAAGTGTATCGACCCAACATCCAGTCTGAAGTCCGTGTCAGTGCGGGGCAAGGAAAAGCTACATCGTCCAGAATTGGAATCATCCTTTGACTTAGCTTTTGACTTGTCCTTTTTGTTTGCGGCGTGCCATAGATCTCCAATCTTTTTCCCTTCTAGATCGTCCCGTAAAGCCCGTATCACTCGGTGCACCAACTACAGAGCCTTTGCCGGAGCCGCTGGCGGAGCCGGTGGAGTATGCTTTCGTGATCAGGCAACCTGAGCCGGTGGTGATAGCGGGGTCGGTGGTGATGGCTCTCGTGATCGGGCACCCTGAGCCGGTGAAGATAGCAGGGGCGGTGGTGACGACGACTCTTGTGGTGGTGATGGTGGGGCCGGTAGAGATGGCAGAGTCGGTGGAGTATGCTCAGGTGCTGCATTCTCTTTTTGTTGTGGTGGTGGTGGCAAGGTACAATCCGAAGCAGAAATAGGTTGTGCACCAAGCAGTATGATATCTCGTTTATGCCACATAATTGTACTGCCGACGCATTCTCCAAGAAAAGTCTTCCCATCTGTAGTTGGGATATCTATCCCGTTATCCTCATAGCTTGATTTCAGGAGTTGTTCCACTTGTACGCATGCATATAGGGGCGGGATCAGTTTTCCCTCAAACAAACCCCCAGATACACCTGGGCCTTGGCAACTTCCTTTGTCTTCCCAGCTCTGCTGATTGGATAAAGCAACAAGCAGGGAGTAGTAACGGATATGCAATCTACCGGATATGGCTGTGCTGTGGTAGATGCAACACTGCTTTGAGCACATGCCGTATTCGCTTGGGTCAATATTGGAGGGGGCATCATCACCATCTGTTGTTGCCTCACCTCTTGCAACGGGTAAATCAATAATAGCCCGGACTGCTGCTCCTCTGCAATTGCTACCCAAAAATATTGCCTAAACTTACTTTTTAGGGCTTCCTCTGCAGCTTCTTGTAATTGTTCCTTGCAGCGGTCATGCTTCCTATAGCTATCCCGGTCCTGCTGGAACCCATCCTTGATGGTAAACTTAGAGGACAAGCCTCTAACACGGCCTCCATGCTCTTTGGACCCAATGGCTATACTGAGCACATCCTTGTACATCTTGGCTTTGAAATTTCCATGCTTCTGGAGCTTGTTAAGTTCGCACATTTTTTTTTGCTACTTCTTCGGTCTCGGGTTGGTCAAACTATGGCTTGCCATCCACTATCTTAGGTTTCCTTGCTTGAAGCCACATCCAGACACGTTCGTCAAGGCCTTCAAAAGGGTCGGGTTGCCCGAGGGCTATTGCTGCCTCTCTTTCACACCGCCACTTCTCGAGCTGCCTTTGGTATCCCCCCGGCCCAAGATGAACTTAATGTATGTTGCTCCGTGCAAGTTCTCTATTCCTCTGGCTTAGGACTAGAGCTTCCTTAGAGGTCTTTTGCCAAAAAAACTCCTCCGATTGTGACTGTGATTTCCCAAAAATCTGCAAATGGCTCTCGGCCTTTCTGGACATACTTGGTATTCAGATCACTCTTCCACCGGTGGAAAGTTTCACCTAGCATCTTCTTAGCACAATGCTTAACTCTTTCCTAAGTTCCTCGTGGAAAAATAAATATTTTTCTCAACAGTGCCCATATCGCTTCTTTCTTCCCCTAAGGAACCGTTAGCTAATCGGGTATCATTGGATCTGAAACCATCTTTGTTCTAATTATAGAACCAATTGCGTTCCAAAACTTTGCACACACCTCAGGGGGTTCTATGGGCTCGCATGCTACGTTAACTGCATTGACCATCCATTGGCCTTCGGGGTATTGGTTTCTTCCTCGTTGACCCTATTTCCTTTTGCATTGGCTGCCAGAGGTCGTATTTTGAGGTTCCGGACTGGAGTTATCTGGCTTCAAGTTCTTCCTCTGTGGGGCTTGGGGGCCAGCGTTGGTGTTTACTCCTTCCTATTGGAGCCACCCACACGGATCATAGGATTTCGGCTAGTCATTACGCGTAGTCTATGAAAAATGTATACTAAAACCTAGGTGGTAATTAATCGTGTGTAGTCATTACCTGAACTGGATTCGGAATGTAATCCGGATCAAACTCTGACCTTGAACGGCGTTCTCTTGGAGTGATAGGATGTGGATCTATCGGATCGTGCCACTGACCATCCACCCAATCCACGTGTCCAATCCCAGGTCCTTCATTTTCCAGATCGTTGGCATCATCATCCCAGGTTGCACACAGTCATCGGCACCATCGTTCCCGAATTGCACACGAACGTCGGCCAGGTCGTTCCATGATATCTGGGATGCAATTCGCTCGACTTCGTCGATTTCCGGTACTGCATCCTCCCTGTGCGGGGATGATGACGATGGTTGATCCATTTACGAGTTCTACATATTTCAATAGAAACATATTTGAATACAAAATCTCAATCAAATCATATTTGAATACAAATTTTGAATACATATTTGAATCAATAGAGTGTCACAATAATACATTCATGATGGAAAAATGCTTTAATATACGCTATCTCAAAATATTTGAAAAAAACTCCGGTATTTTCAAATTTTCATATTGAAATTAAAAACAAAAGAACTAACAATAGACAGACCTCATTCTTTCTTATAAGAAGGACTCCACAATGTCCACATTATCACTCTTTCTATGTGTCTCTCTATGTATGTGTCTATGTATTTGTATCTCATGAAAGAGAGAGTGAGAAAGAATGGGGACATCGCAAAGTCCTTCCTATAATCGACCGAGGACTACCATTACACTTTCAGAGTACAAGTATACACTAACTATTCCTAACTTCTTCACTAACTCTAAAATTACACTAATATTCCTCATATAAATCAAGAACTAGACCTTTGAAAAAAATACAATCATTTTCACACTCAAGTTACATTGACATTCAGATTGAGAGTACAAAAAATAACACATTCAAATTGAATTTTACTAATTATATTTTCACTAATTACACACATATTCATCATATATTCAATTAATTACACTCAAATTTATCATATATTCAATTAGAATTTCAATCATTATTCCTTATGTGCATGAATATTCACTAATTACACATTATTCTCATTCACATTTCACTATTCCTCATATACATGAATATTCACATTTCACTGTTCCTCATATACATTCACATTTCAGATGGAGAAAAAGAAAACGAAAATGAAAACCAAGAACACCTACCTCTCTTGGTCTAGGGAGGGAGGGCGCGGGGAGGGACGACGCATGGAGGGCCGGTGGCGTGAGGGAGGGCCCGTGACACGAGGAGGGCCGGAACGTGAAGGGCTGGTGGCGCGACGAGGCCGGCCGCGAGGAGGGCCCGCGGCGGGGAGGAGGCCGGCGCGAGGAGGGGCGGCGGCGTAGATCCGGCGCGAGGAGGAGGCGCGGTGGCACGGGGAGGTGGCGGCGCAAGGAGGAGGGGAGGGGCGCGACACGAGGAGACGGCAGCGCAGGAGGCGGCGGCGCGGGGAGGCAACAGGGCGGGGAGGAGGCGGCGCGAGGAGGAGGCTGGGACTTTAAAATTTTGGCAACCCGACGACGTCTTGCGCGCACTACCAAAATTTGCCTAAGTCCCGGGCCTCCTCTCGGTTATATAGGAGAGGCATTTGTAGGGGTAGGTGACACCCCAACGCACCCCTAAAAATCATTATAGGAGGGGCATTTGTAGGGGCGGGTGATGCCCGAACCCGCCCTTGAAAATCATTGTAGGGGCTGCCCCTAGAAATTGCTTTGTATGGGCGGGTGACGCCCCCACCCGCCCCTACAAATGATGTTCTTTTTTCTGAAATTTTGCTTATTTGTAGACTATAGCAAAACACATCCAAAAATAATGAAACTTGTACACTAAGGTTATTTTAACCTATAAAATTTAAAGAAAATATGAAAAGCATATTTCAATGCATATTTAGGTTAAAAGTGTGGAAACCACAATGTATGGGCTAACCACAATACAATTCAACCCATATTTTGAGGTTTGTACACCCTTATATATTAAAAGTATTGAAATATGCTTTTGTATATTTTTTATCTTGTTCTATGGGTCACAAAAAACTTAGGGTACAAATTTCATCTTTTTTATGTGTTTTACTATTTTTTATGCTTTAACCTATTTTTCAGATTAAATTTGAAAACAATTTGTAGGGACGGGTAAGAGCCCCAACAAAGTGATTTCTAGGGCGGTGGGGGTATCACCCACCCCTAGAAATTGATTTGTAGGGGCAGGTGACATCCCCACCCGCCCCTACAAATGTTGTTCTTTTTTTCTAAAATTTTGTTTCTGTTGTAGAATATAGCAAAACACATCAAAAAAACATGTGACACTTGTACACTAGGGTTATTTTAACCTATAGAATTTCAAAAAAATATGAAAAGCATATTTCAATGCATATTTAGGTTAAAAGTGTGGAAACCACAATATATGGGCTAACCACAATATAACTTAACCCATACTTTGAGGTTTGCACACCCTTACTTATTAAATGTACTGAAATATGCTTTTGCATATTTTTATCTTGTTCTATGGGTCACAAAAAACTTAGGGTACAAATTTCATCTTTTTTGATTGATGTGTTTTGCTATTTTTATACTTTAATCGATTTTTCAGATTAAATTTAAAAACAATTTCTAGAGGTGGGTAAGGGCGCCAACCGCCCCTCAAAGCTATTTCTAAGGGCAGGTGGGGCATCACCCGCGCCTAGAAATCGATTTGTTGGGGCAGGTAATGCAGCCACCCACCCCTACAAATAATTTTCTTTTTTTAAAAATTTTTTTATGTTGGAGACTATAGCAAAACACATAAAAAAATTGAAAATTGTACGCTAAGATTATTTTAACCTATAGAATTTAAAAAAATAAAAAGCATATTTCAGTGCATATTTAGGTTAAAAGTGTGGAAGCCACAATGTATGGGCTAAGAAAGCACGCTTCTAGAGTGTGTGTGTATTATACCTAAGTATAAAAATAAACCGTAAGTAAACCAAAATAGAAAAAAAATTAAATGCACGAGACATTAAGAGAGATTACATGAATCCAAAAATAATTTACTAGCTGCATATTTAAGGGGTAACAATTCTCGATTCTCCATCCTTGCGTGCCTATGGCTTGTCATCTTTTCTTATGGCTGCTTCAATAATCCTCATCTTCTGTGGTACGTTCGTGAAGAGGTTCATTTCATCGTATTGATTATATTCTTCCACATCATCGATACCATCAACTCCTATGATATCTTATTTTCCGAGGACAACAACATGCTTTGTCTTCTTTGCGGGATCAGTTATACCTGTGCGACATGTGAAGCAAGTACCCATGGATCGTCTTTGTAACCAACATTGTTGAGGTCAACGATCGTGAGCCCATAGCCATCCACCTCAACACCTCTTGGGTGTTTGACCCAACAACACCAAAACATCGGAATTCGTATATTGGAACTATAGTTCACTTCCCATATATCATCTATGATGACATAGTGTGTGGTACTTTGGCTTGTTCTCTCGTCTAAGGCCTCAATGGGAACACCACTGTTCTGAGACACGGTCTTCTTGTCCTTTGCGGCAGTATAAAATAGATATCCATTAATATCATACCTTGCCATGATGTGACCTGGCTAGATGGGCTAGCTGCCAATTTTTTGTTGTTGTTCCACGGTCTCCCCATCTGGTAGATCCAGGTCCTTCAACCATGCAGTCAATCGACCCTTGTGCTCTCTCATGATC
The DNA here is from genome assembly GCF_002211085.1 of Panicum hallii. Taxonomy (NCBI): domain Eukaryota; kingdom Viridiplantae; phylum Streptophyta; class Magnoliopsida; order Poales; family Poaceae; genus Panicum; species Panicum hallii. Next base: position 56,698,032 of record NC_038044.1, read on the forward strand.
CAATCATCCGAGCGGCCATTACTTTTTGCACGAATCATACTCAAGTGTTGATCAACTAAAGGTGCCATTATCGTGAGATGCTGCAACATGCTATAATGTGCTTGTTGCACACCATTGAAATCCTTGTCGATGAAGGTTTTCCTCCCAACTGTGCTAACCCCTTCCAACCTCCCCAAAAAGCGTGGAACAGGCAAACCAATGCCTACTTTATCCTTTAGGTAACCTAGGCAACACTCGATGATTTTCTCGGTACTATATCCCTCTATCATGGACCCCTCAGGGTATGCACGATTCTGTATGTGCCGGTTTAGAATGGACATAAAACGCTCATACGTCCATATTTCATGTAGGTAAAGTGGACCAAGTGCACGTATCTGGTCGACCATGTGAATTATTAGGTGCTCCGTTATATCAAAAAATCCAGGAGGGAAGCACATCTCGAACTGCGCCATAGTCTCCCCAATGAATTAGAGATCCTACAATTAATCTTCATCGATCACCTTTTCAGAAATCTTGTTCAAGAAGTAACACAACTAAGTGATTACCATCTTCACGTATATTGGCTTGATCGCTCTGATTGCAATAGGGAGGAACACCGTCAGCAACACATGACACTCGTGACAGTTATAGCCGCATAGCGAGAGGTCTTTCATCGAGATTAGTTTTCTTATGTTGGATGAGAAACGACTTGAGACTCTGATCCCCCGTAAGCTCTCGCACATTGCCTTCTTCTCATCTTATGTCAAGTTGTAGCTAGCCGGGGAAGTTCATATCTTCTATTCCCTTTATCCACAGGGTGAAGATCTTCTCTTATCTTCATAGCTACCAGGTCTTGACGTGACTTCAAGGTATCCTTTGTCTTTGCTGATGTCTCCAGAGGAGCCTAATTATGTTACCAAACACATTCTTCTGTAGGTGTATACCATCGATTGCATGGTGGAACTCAATATCCGCCCAATACGGCAAGTACTTGTAGAAGATGGACTATTTATTGAATGGTACCCTTTCAATAGGTGGCTTATCTTTGTTTCTCTTCTTCCCATCTTTTGTCATCTTCCCATAGGTGACTTGCATGGTTCTGACCATTTCGAAAACATAGTACCGTCTCATTTCACTGGAGCAGAATGTAACTCAGGCTTGCCATCAAACAAGTTGTAAGAACTTCTTACTTGGGTACCGATGTCCTTCCACCAAAAAGTGTCTGTACCCAAGGTAAACTACCTTTCTAGAACCTTCCAGGAAAGACGATACAGTGTCATCCACGCAGACTGTGCATCCTATCCTACCTTTGATCTGTCCCGAACGGACAAAAAGAGCCTGTTAATCATGGATGGTGACGAAGATAATGCCTCTTAGATTAAAGGTCTGCCATGTAAAACCGTCAAAGATATCAATACCATCCTTCCATAGAGTTTTCATCTCTTGCATCAGAGGCTTAAGGAAAATATCAATATCGATGCCAAGATGCTTTGGGCCTTGTATAAGGATCAATAGCAAAAGATACTTTCTCTTGAGGCCCAACCATGTAGGAAGGTTGTACATCGTTAAGATCACTAGCCATGTGCTGTGAGTGCTAGTTCTAACACCAAACAGGTTTATTAGACTCGTACTCAACCCAAACCAAACATTCCTCGAGTCCTTTCCAAATTTTAGATAATACTGCTAATCGAACTTCTTCCATTGGTGAGCATCAGCTGGATGTCGGATCTTTCTGTCACCCTTCTTGCGCTTATCCAAATGCCACCACCGCACCAATTCAGCATCCTTTGGGTTGGAGAAGAAAGGCCTCAGGCGATTGGCAACTGGGAGGTACCACATAACCATCATAGGAATTCTGCTCTGCTTCTCAGAAATGCCTAAAGTAGTGTCTACTGACTCAACAAGGGTAACACTGTTCCTTGCACTCTTCATCTTCCTTTTATTCCCATCATCTGAACCTTGAATGTCGCCACCATAATAACCGGAATTGTTTTTGTATCGACTTGCAGAATAAACAGGGCATTTGTCTAAGTCTTTGAAAGTGTCCCCACGATACGAAATATAATGATTTGGACATGCATGGATTCTTTCCACACCCATCGTAAACGGACTGGCAAGCTTCTTTGCTCGATAGGTGTTGGCAGGCACTTTATTTGGCTTTGGAAGCAACCAAGCCAACATGCGCAGAAGATCATTGAAACTACTATCTGACTAACTGTGCTTAGCCTTTAGAGTTAACAGCTCAAGTATGAAACGAAGCACGGTCCAGTGTTTTGGACATCCCTTCGATCGCTCGTATATATTTTCCTCAAAAATTTTCACCATCTCGAAGTTTGCTAACCCCTTTGCAATACCTACCAATAGCTCTGCTTTGGTGTGGCGCAACAACTGGCTAAGAAAATCAACGTCATCAAGTTCTTCAACACTACCATCATCACTACCACCATCGATGGGCCCCTCGCCGACACCATCACCATCATCATCGCCGACATCCGCACAAAATTCATCATAAGTATCGAACAATCTATCAAACTCGATGTGTTCTATCATGTCATCGAGAGTATTCTCTGTCAGAGGGGGTGCTTTCTTGCCATGATACGTCCAGATCATGTAATTCTCAACAAAACCACTCACCAACACATGTGATCAGATTGTAGTTGTGTCACTAAATACTCTCATATTCTTGCGTGTTTTGCACGGGCAAGGTATCATCTGTGTCTTCTTATTTCTTGCATGGTTTTCTGGAACTTGAATGAATTTATCAAGTTCTCCACGGAAATAGGCATCAGTCATGCATGCTTTGTACATCCATATCCTATCCATCTCTGAACATCAACAAATAATTTAAATGGTTTAAACAAGCTCTTCCATAATTTTTAAAATATATACCTAGCTTTATATACGCATAGGTATGCATATGTGTAAACATAGAAAAAAATTCAAATATTCTTCTATCTCCTCTAAGGATCTAGAAAATTTGTTACTTAGAAATAAAAGCTAAAACATAAAGATTGGATCCAAATAATTACATAAATTTGTTGTCATGCTAAAATAAAATAACTTCATCCAAAAGTTTGAGGCAAATAGAGCCCAAAATGATCATAAATATATACTTTTATATATACGTAGATATTCGAAAACTTCAATTTAACATGTAAAAACAAAAAATTAAAAAACAACCATTATTGAAATACTAAATTTTGTCGGAAAAAAGCTATCATGCATGTGTGCAAATATAGAAAAAAGTTTCTTCTCCCTTCTATATAGATCTATGAATTTATTTACTTAGGAATGAGGCTAAAACATAAAGATTGAACTCAAATAATTACATAATCTTGTTCTCCTACTAAAATAATCTAAATTCATCCAAAAGTTTGAGGTAAATGAGAGCCCCAAATGGTAAATCCACATCATGTAGATCCAGATCTAGCTAGAGGTAACAGAGCTTCATTTGAGACTTAAAACTATCCAAAAAGCTTAGAAAAGATATTGGATTAGCATAAACTTACCCCTAGATTCCCAACTTGAAGGAAATCAAGTTTAAAATCTTCCCTCCCCATTAGCTTTTTTTTGGATTTTCGAACACCACCTCCCCCGAGCAAACACTGTGCTGTCGGGAGGAGGAAGAATGGTGGCACCTAGATTTTTATAGGCATTTTCAGAAGCGAGTGATGGCCTCACCTATCCCTAAAGATGCATTTCCAGAGACGGGTGACGCCATCACCCGCCCCTGAAAATGTGCCCCATTTTCAGGGGCGGGTGATGACGCCACCCGCCTCTAAAGATGGAATTCCAGGGATGGATCAGTTATTACATTACCCCCGCTCCTTTTGTAGGAATGGTTACATTTTGACCCGCCTCTAGAAAAAAATAGGATGTTAATACAAATCATTTTTTAGTAGTGCTTGGATCCTTGCAGGTTGCTGCCATTACTACCATGAAGAATATATTAAATTCCTTCAATTAAGAAATTAATTACTACAATGCTGTTGGGACAAAAGACTTTGTGAAGCATTGCTCAAATATTTAATTTGATACGGAACATGATGAAAATTTTGGCTTTTTCCTTGTGATCTACGATCTGAACTCTCTGTTCATGCAACTCTCGCTGGTAATTCCATTTTCATTGGACGACATATCAACAATTCCATCTTGCTGGTTACCTGAACAGTAAACACTAATAAACAATTACATGTACGTATCACTTCTAGGTAACCGGTTGGTCCTACCGATAAACAATTACAACAATCTACAATTTGAACTATCTGTTCAATGCATACATGAATCGATGACACAAAAGGCTTGCTAACACCCAAGATAAGGGAAATACTATATGTTGCATATGTATGTGCAGTTTATCGCGCACGCTGGTGAGATATGAACTTCTTTTTCCATTTTAGTTGAAACATTTGTTTTCTTTGCGGAACAATTTTTCTTCTCAAGTAGTTCTAGTATGTTTTTTTTTCCTTCTACTTGAACATTTTTCCTTTTCTTCTCAATGGAACAATCTGTTTTTTTACTGCAACAACTTTTCTTCAAATGTTCCACAAAAGAAAAAAATTCCACGAAGAGGGAAAAATGTTGTAGTAGAAGAAAAAAAAGAAAGTGCTAAAAAAAAAGAAAGTGCAATAAGAAGACTTCAAGTCGCATATACAATGTACAATATATGTCCCGCAAGAAACACCTTGCACACAAGAAGTATGTATATCTAGTCAATGGATACAAGTCTTCATATGATACATATAGTGGATGCAAATGTTAATGCCTATTTCATGGTAAACTAGGATTATATAAAAATGTCATAGTTAAAACATATACAAAACATTGCAACTCATGATGTTTATTTTGGCATCCGAATACATAATGCATGAGCTAGAATACTAATTACATATGTACTAATAACAGGAAATATCTTTTCTAAAATTACTTAGTGTCCCTATATTGATATTGAAATAAACCTTTATCAGTAAACTCAATCAGACTATAGTATATCCTTAGCCTGATGGCTACATACAATGTGTATTGCGATGCACTTCTCACCTTTGGTCCATTTTTGGCATAGTCATCATGGTCAGGCATAATAGGATAACAAGAGGTCACATTAATTCTTCAAATGGAATATTTATGGGTGAAAGGAGGTTGTTGGGCAATACATGCTATTCTTAAAAATAATTCTAGCATATAATGACTAACTAAAACTCCAAGCACCTAAAGATGGCAGGTAACAACCACTAATCAATGTGCTCATTAAAATGTTTTTGCGCTAGAGACTACACCCTCCAATTGGTACAAAATAATATTTTTGCATCTAATCATCACTAACCAATGTGTTCATATTTCCACTTGCATGTAAATCAAACAATAGAAGGAATCTCACTTCACCCTTTATTGGGGTATTTTTCTTTTTTTCCTCGTTAAACATTTTCTTTTATTGTATATTCTTCTGATGGTTTAGCAAAAGAAAAATATTCAATAAAGAATAGAAAAAATGTTCGAAAGTATGATAAGATAATTTCTAGTCGCACATCCTTAATATGTCCCCAAAGTACCATGTCGTACACAAGAAACATGTATATCTGGGCCCATGAATACGGTTCATATGGTACTAGGAACCCATAGCATATGCTCTATGATCATATAAGATGAGTATAAAGGGAAGTGTCTATTGCACATCTGATACCCTCTGGCCATTGAAAAGTAACAGAATAATAATAGTTGCACTGGCTGCTTCTATTTTATATGGAAAAAATATTTAACCACATACGGCAACTAATCTAGTAGGTTTGCATCTACCAATTATTCGAAATAAATATATCATGACAATCCGTAAAAGAATGTACTAGATAACAATGTTACGAAAACACAATGCAAAATTGATCTACTACCATTGAGTCCTAAACGAGTAAGGTAGGGTGTGGTAGTGTTTGTGGACTTCGTTGGGGAGAAGGCGAGAGAGCTCCGAATTCCCAAGTCCCAAACACTCCGAGCCCTGTCCTCCTCCTTGCCCTGCTGGACCCAGCAAAATCCCCAAATCGCCCTCCGACAGCACGCGACCGACCTCTGCTCCCCCTCCCCGCATCAGCAACTTCCCCTCGCCTCGCATCCGCCCCCGACCCCCTGACCCCCTCCGCCTCCTCTTCCCGCCGCCGCCGCCGCCTGGCGGCCGCCCTCCCGCAAGTCCACCGCAGTCGCCGGTGACGACGACCCCATGACTATGATGACGCCGCCCCCTCTCGAGGTACGTGCTGCCCCCCTTCACTCCGCCCGCCTGCCCCGATCTCGGCGGCTCGCCCCCCTCGCCGGCCCCGGTCCCGGCGCCGATCGGGTAGGGCTTGGTTTTGCTCTAGGGTTCACGCGCCGCGCCGGATCTGACGCCTCCGCTGTTCCGGCTACCGCAGCAGCAGCAAGAGGACGAGGAGATGCTTGTGCCGCACCAGGAGCTCCCCGTCGCGGGCCCCGAGCCCGCCCCGCAGCCCATGGAAGGTGAGGACCAGGGCCGCCTCGCGATTCGCTACCCTCCCGCCTTCTGTCTGTCCTTGCGTGTGTTCCTGGGGTTGCTGGGTTTATGTGTTTCTAGTTCGCGGTTGATCTCATCTTATCTCACACGTGGTGGTTTCTACTGTGGTTGCTGCTGCTAGTCGTTGCGCAGACGGAGACCGCCAACACCGCGGAGAGCCAGCCGGCAGAGGACCCGCAGACGTCGCGCTTCACCTGGACGATTGAGAGCTTCAGCCGGCTCAACACTAAGAAGCACTACTCCGACGTGTTTGTCGTCGGAGGGTACAAATGGTGAGCCTGGGATCTCTTGCCACTGTAACTGCTGCTGGAAACATGGGTAAAAGGTCTTGGGGGTTTTGATCGTAGTGCCACTTTTTTGCTTGCAGGCGTGTGCTGATTTTCCCCAAGGGGAACAATGTGGATCACTTCTCAATGTATTTGGATGTCGCGGATTCGGGGAACCTCCCATATGGGTGGAGCCGGTATGCTCAGTTCAGCTTGGCTGTTGTGAACCAGATCCATCCCAAGTATACGATACGGAAAGGTATCTATTTCGTCATTTATTTTTGCCCGCATCTTATGAATGGCATTCCATCATGGAATGTTTTGAGGGGCTATAGCTTGCATGTATTGAACCAAGCTGGAACACGATGAGACCTTTGGCAGCTATTTGATCATTGACAAATGTCAAACTTCTATCATGATAGCATGTAGGCTGCTGCAAATTTTGGTAGTGCAACTGAAGGCGAACGCATCACATGCCTAGGTTGTGTGGGTGTATGTAGTGAGTCAAAAATCCCCCCTGCTTGCATGAGGTTATAACTGGAAATGAAATGCACAGGCTATTTGCCATAACTAATGACAACTAATATGCAAAATGATAGACAACTATTGGGAGCGTGGACCATCTGAAAAAGCCGTGTCCATCCCTAGGGTTACTGCGTTGGTTGTCTGTTTTGAAAAATGTAACTATTCTGTTGGTTGTAAATGTTTTTTTGACTTTTATTTCTATATAAATAGTTGTGTCAATATTGTTGAGTGTGGCTTTTGTTAGGATCAATGTAGATCATTAAGCACATACATAGTTGATCGTTGTTATAATGCATGATAGAATATTTTGAATAATGATTCATTCAGATTAATAGAACTCTGTATAAATGCTTCTGCAAATCATGCAGTTTGAAAATTGCCAACGGATGTCATACTGACATGTGTGGACAGGAGTACAGGGCCCACATGTCAGCCTCGAAATACTTTTTTTTTAAACTGCATTGGTTGCAGTTATGCTTATTTACATTTTCCCAGTAACTCCCAACAGTTTTGGTTCTTACTTTGAACTTTTCTGCTCAGTTGCCAACTCAAAGTTGCTTGAAGCCCTAACCTTCAGTTCAGTCGCTAATAATCTATTAAGAGATGTATAGATATTAACATTATTGTCTTACATGGGTTTGATTTCCGTTTTACTTTGGTTGCATTTTAGTTTTCCAGTATTTTTGCAATATTTCGTTTGGTTGAATATATATGTTGGTTCCATTTTTGGCAGATACCCAGCACCAATTTAATGCACGTGAGAGCGACTGGGGTTTCACATCATTTATGCCTTTGAGTGACCTGTATGACCCAAGCAGGGGCTATCTTGTGAATGACACTGTTGTTGTAGAAGCTGAGGTTGCTGTCCGAAGAATGGTTGATTATTGGACTTACGACTCGAAAAAGGAGACAGGTTATGTAGGTCTCAAGAATCAAGGTGCTACCTGTTATATGAACTCTCTCCTGCAAACGTTGTACCATATACCATACTTTAGGAAGGTGAGATCAAGCATTGTCCTATCCCACATGTTTCTCTAAGTGTCCGAATATCAAACTAATTTATTTAACTGTTTTCTTAGGCTGTATATCATATGCCAACAACTGAGAATGACATGCCATCTGGGAGTATTCCTCTAGCCTTGCAGAGCCTTTTTTACAAGCTCCAGTATAGTGATAACAGTGTAGCGACGAAAGAGTTGACCAAATCCTTTGGATGGGATACTTATGATTCTTTCATGCAGCATGATGTGCAAGAGCTCAACAGAGTTCTTTGCGAGAAACTTGAAGATAAGATGAAGGTAAATATGACAATAATGAGTTGCAATACGGCGATTACTTTTTTATTAACTTTGCTTTCCCCACAGGGAACTGTTGTGGAGGGAACAATTGAACAATTATTTGAAGGCCACCACATTAATTACATTGAGTGCATTAATGTGGACTACAAATCTAGCAGAAAAGAATCATTTTATGGTAGGCCTTGTCCTTTTAATTATACTTGCATGAAAACCATATACATTAATCTATGATATAATAATTGCTTATGTCATGGGCTTGCAGATTTACAGCTTGATGTGAAAGGTTGTCGTGATGTTTATGCATCATTTGATAAATATGTGGAAGTGGAGCGTCTAGAGGGTGATAACAAATATCATGCTGAGCAATATGGCTTACAGGTCCCCCACTAATCCTGTTCAGTGCATTGCTTTGTAGCTCAATACTAATTACACGATTTTCAGAGTTTTAGGAAAGTTTTAGGCATTTCAATTATATGATGGAAGTTTATGTGATGATTATCTTTTTCTGACCTTTTTGTTATTATACTTGTACCTTAATTTTAAATCTTCTTTTCATTTTCAGGATGCAAAGAAAGGTGTGCTCTTCCTTGATTTCCCTCCTGTTTTGCAACTTCAACTGAAGCGTTTTGAATATGATTACATGCGAGATACAATGGTTAAGGTTAGAACTGTGCTAAATGTCACTGTTAAAATGATATATCACTTATTTTAAATGTTTATGACTGTTTCAAGTATATTCTTAACAAAATGCTGGTTATCATGGTATGCGTCTGGATCCGAGGGTTTGGCATTGACCAAACTGTAAGGCTTTAGACTGATGAAAAACAGACATGATTTTTGAGATTTCTGAACCTGTCCCATTCGTGCACTGGTATCGATTTTGCTTATTTCAAGTTACATGCAGTATTGTTTTAGATATTTGCAAGGCTGGCGTAATTTCTTTCGAATTACACGGAACGGTTCTCTAAAGGTTGGCAAGAATTTGCGTAAAAGTAATGTGATCACATCTGTGACTCCTATGTCATGAAGTACTTGGCAGTCACTGTTACTTGCTATGTCTTTGAACTGAGAACAACACAATGGGGCTAACTATGCATTGGTAAACCTAGTTTTTTTTTGTAATTTTTTGGGCTCCTGAACCTTTTATGAACCTGCTTCTGCAGATTAATGATCGTTATGAATTCCCGCTGCAACTTGATCTTGATAGAGACGATGGAAAATATCTCTCACCAGATGCAGATCGAAGTATTAGAAACCTTTATACGCTTCACAGGTAATTTATTTATCATATGTTGTTTTTTTTCCTCGAAAGCACAGGAGAGCTGCGCATCAATATATTAAGAAGAAAAGAGGGTAAGAACCCCAGGTGGTACAGTTAAGGGCCTGTACCATACCCAAACAAAGAATCCCTGAATGCTATTACAAAAACACTAAAAGATGGGACCTGACCAACAAGAACTAAGAACTAGCACTTAGACCACCGGAGGTCCTAGGGCGAGGAGATGTGACACTCCTCGAGCCCCAGCGAAGGACCACTGGTGCAACTCTTCCTTGATGACAGAAACAACACAAGAAACATGGTTAGGAAAGTAGAACTGTGTTGTTCCAATTCTATGAATGGTTTTATATAGGCACAGCAGCTATACATAAGAAATCTAATCCATGTATGTAGAACTGGGTAGCACTTGTTGAAAAGGTGTCCCTTTTGTTACTGGAGAAGTAGGTTTGTGGCACAATGTCAATTACTGTTTCGATATTTTCCACTGCTTTTATAATATTTAGACTGATGCCACCACTGTGTAAAACTTGTTCCGTTTATGCCACTACCGTACCTCTTCGAGTGGCATAAATCGAAAATGTTTTGCCACTAAAATAGGTATGGCAGTGGCATAAAACCAAACAAGTTTCCTACAATGGTGGCACGAGTCTAAATATAACAAAAGCAATGGCAAATGTTGAAACTGTAACTGATACAGTGGCTCAAACTGATTTTTTCCTTCCTACTCTAGATGCTGATACCTTGTCTTGTGGAATAGACAAGAATCTGAATGTAGAAATTGGTAAATAAATTGTATGTATTCATTATTGTTCTTTTGCCTCATTATTACAAAGATACTCAGCTCTCCTGTGTGTTCGAGAAGAAAATATTGTTCCTCTGCCCTATATTGTGAAGCTCTGTTAGAAAATGTGCAAATTTAAAGTTCTCTTCCTTGTGTTGACTGTTAATATGAGCACATTATTAATTTTTTTCTTATGATAGTGCTCACACAGACATGATCCATTTTTTCCAGTGCTGATGTTGCCTATGTTTTGTTCAGTGTTCTTGTTCATAGTGGAGGAGTACATGGTGGTCACTATTATGCTTTCATTCGGCCGACTCTCTCAGATCAGTGGTGCGTTTTCATCTCATGGGTTCTGCTGTTTTATGGTACTGTATGTTTTATTTTAGGCCATGAACCGCTATTTGACCATGGTCCGACATTAAGCTTGAGAACATATAATTGTGACTATTTAGTTCTGAAAATGCCTCGTGTTCCTGTTACCTTGGAATGATTGGTGGGAAGATAATCTCAATTAGACTTGATGTTGTTACATATACAACGTATAGGGCAATTAGACTTGATGTCGTTACATATACAACGTATAGGGGCCTAGAATGGTTGGGCCTGATATATATGTGAGAGTTTCATGCTCCTCCGCTCATAAGTTCAGTCTACTCATTTCTGGCTTCACCACCGTCTTGTGTCAATATGCAATCCTTTGAATCTGTTGGTTAGCTTTATCAGTATCTTCTATAAGCCTTACTGTAGGTTGACAGTTCAGAGTGTTGAATAGCCTTTCACAACAATTTCTGGCCTCATCACCATGTTGTCAATATGCAATCCTCTGAATCTGTTGGTTAGCTTTATCAGTATCTTCTATCAGCCTTAATGTAGGTTGACAGTTTGGAGTGTTGAATAGCCTTTCACAACAATTTCTTATTTAACCAGATGGGACATGGAATCGCTTTCTTTGCTTATGCACACCACAACATCATCCAGTTACTATATTTTTTGAAATCTTTTGCAAGTGTCATGCTTTATGAATTTTTCTGGTTGGATACTCACTTTTCAGGTACAAATTCGATGATGAGCGGGTCACAAAAGAAGATACTAAAAAGGCACTTGAAGAGCAGTATGGGGGTGAGGAAGAGGTAACATTCTTTTTGAAAACTGTTAATTCAATACAATACAGTTACTTGTTGACTTGTTATAGTAACTTCCCTCATCTTGCTTATTATTTTTTCTTCTTTGCATGAAACAGTTGCCTCAAATAAATCCTGGTTTCAATAACACGCCATTCAAATTCACAAAGTATTCAAATGCCTACATGCTTGTTTATATTCGTGAGAGTGACAAGGAGAAAATTATGTGTAATGTTGATGAGAAGGATATTGCGGAGCATTTACGGGTAAGTAGTTTGGGTATACCCTCCCTCCCCCCTTTTTTTGAAGATAATGACCGATTCAACTGTGTTTTTACAGATAAGGTTGAAGAAAGAACAAGAAGAGAAAGAACACAAGAAAAAGGAGAAGGCTGAAGCACACCTCTACACTATCATAAAGGTCTGGTCTTGTTTCAGTCATACCAGCTTCTCTCTCTTGGTAACTTTTCTTGATAGATCTTTGTTTGTAAAAAATGAACATAGATTGCTCGAGATGAAGATTTAAATGATCAGATTGGTAAGAATATATATTTTGACTTGGTGGACCATGAAAAAGTTCGCAGCTTCCGCATTCAGAAGCAGTTGCCTTTTACTTCATTCAAGGTAATGATCCAGAAAACTCTACCTGTTTTTAAATATCAAGGTTTCAAAGATAAGATTTTTGGATATTACTGGCCTATTTGCAAGGGATCGAGCTGCTACATTTGTGGCGGTTTTGAACTCAGTTTCAAGCCCCTCCAAACACAGCCTTATTTTCTATTATAATTTAACTACCAGGAACTAAGCAGTGCACTGCTTTATGGTCTGGCTGATTTCTGAACATTCCATCTCTCATTCCAGATTTCTTTAATTTTCTAGGTGTGCTCTATAATCTGCATTAAAGCTATAGTTTCCGATATAATATAATATAATAATTATGCTTGGACTTGAATTTAGTCTCATTTGTTTTTCTAATGATCTGTTTAACAGGAGGAAGTTGCAAAGGAATATGGCATCCCTCTACAGTTTCAGCGCTTCTGGTTGTGGGCTAAGAGGCAGAACCATACATACCGGCCAAATCGTCCGCTAACACCCCATGAGGAAGCACAATCAGTGAGTCAATAACTTTTAGAAGTTCACACTAATGATCGTTCAAGTACTTGAATAAGTGGAACACTATTTGGTTCATCATTAGTAAAGTCCTCACCTCTTAACTTCTGTTCAAGTTTTATTGTTATTTGCTTGATTGATCCTTTCTTTTTTGTTCTATTTTGCCAATATATGATGTAAAAAGGTTAATATTTTATTTTACGGTATCACCTGCAAGTTCGATCTTCACATATCTCTTGCAATCTGGGAGAAGTGAAGTTGTGTGCATTTCATAACGCTTGAGATTTGCTTACATGTAACATGCACCATTAGTTTATTTGAACTCATGTTCTATCAGTTTGGTTGAATTGCATGACTGTAGAATACTAGAATTTTTGCATTAGACTATAAGGATGTATTTGTCAGAGAATGTTCAGAAATATTGAAAAATTAGATGCATCATATCTTAGCCTTTTACTCCCTCCGTTCCAAATTATTGGTTGTTTTGGCTTTTCTAAACATATAGATTTTGCTATGCATCTAGATATACACTATCTAGATAAACATTACGCATCTAGAAAAGCTAAAACGACCTATAATTTGGAATAGAGGGAGTACTTCTTTGACTTGTTTTAATTCTTCTTTGACTTGTATTAATTCATTTGTGATTTTAATTCATCATTTTTGTTGCACAGGTTGGGCAGCTTAGGGAAGTCTCAAATAAGGCACATAATGCTGAGCTGAAGCTGTTTCTGGAAGTTGAACTTGGACCGGTAATACCATAAGCGATTGCAGTATTTTGTTTCTCTGTCTCCTATTTCTCTCTTTATTATGCATTCCAGATTTGAGATGCATGATCATGCCTATTTACTACTATAGGAGTTATGTCCAATTCGTCCACCAGAGAAGAGCAAAGAAGACATACTACTTTTCTTCAAGCTTTATAATGCTGAGAAGGAAGAGCTTCGGTATATGTTTCTTGTTAATCTATTTGTCAATCATTGTGTTGAAAAATATTACAGATGACTCACCTGGTGACCTTGGTCTGTAATACAGTTTTGTCGGTAGACTTTTCGTGAAGGCTCTTGGAAAGCCATCCGAAATATTGACAAAACTAAATGAAATGGCTGGATTTTCTCCAAGTGAAGAAATTGAGCTATATGAGGTGATTCACAATTCTGTATTTATTTCTATAGATTACACAAATATTCAAATTTGTAGTTTGCATGTTCTACCATGTGCTCCTTGTGCTCATACAGTTCTGTTCAAGTCCTTGATTCTTCAAGTGTACCTTGCTCAATAGTTAATGTTAATGGAGCTTAATGTTATGCACTTAGTATTTAGTAATGCTGTCGTGGTGCTCTTCGCAAGATGAATTTTCTGAGGCTTTGACATTCTTATTCTGCAGGAAATTAAGTTTGAGCCAAATGTGATGTGTGAACATATTGACAAGAAACTAACTTTCCGTTCGAGCCAGGTTTGCAAAGTTTTTCTTCTTTTAGATACATTTTTTGTAGTTAACAGAGGCATTCATTGATTTCTCTGAATTTGTTTTATCATGCTTTAGCTTGAAGATGGAGACATCATCTGTTTCCAAAAGGCTCCTGTTCCTGATGGTGATACCCAAGTGCGCTATCCAGATGTTCCTTCATTCTTGGAGTATGTTCACAATAGGCAGGTATACTTTGGTATCCTGCATTTATCCAGGATAAAACCCGAACTTCACTCAGTCTTACATGAAAAGCTTGATTCTTTGTAATGTTGGGTCTTGTATATTATTTTTGCCTCCTAGTTGTTCTTGTAAATGACTCTCCATTTAATTTAATTATGTATTTGTGATGAGCATGAGCTTCCATCCCAACATCAAAGTAGCATATTTGGAGGACCAAAAACCAAATTAGCTCGACTTGTTTGCATGCACATAATCTTTGTAAAATAGTTTGTCATGTGTTGCTATACAAGAGTATATCTGGTTCTTGTTTGTTTTATTATGAAAACATAATTATGCTTGCTATTTTGTGAAGTTCGAACAATTTACTGCGAACAATTTACTGTTACTGAGCTCACTTGTAACTTCCCCCCTCAAACGCAGCTCACTTGTAACTTGTGTTGTTTGCACTATAGGTTGTGCACTTTCGGTGTCTGGACAAACCAAAGGATGATGATTTTTCTTTGGAATTGTAAGGGATTGTAAATCAAACTGATAAACTGATTTTATATTTGAACTATTGTTTTGATCAACTTACACATATGTGTTTCTTGTCTTCACTTAGGTCAAAGCTTCATACTTATGATGATGTTGTTGAGAGAGTTGCGCATCAACTTGGCTTGGATGATCCATCAAAAATTCGGCTTACATCTCACAATTGTTATTCTCAACAACCTAAACCGCAGCCTATCAGATACCGGGGAGTAGAACATCTACTGGACATGCTTGTCCATTATAATCAGGTCAAATTTCCTTTCATTAAGTAGATTGCTGCATTTGAAAATACTTAACATGACACTGATGTGTGCTACTTTCTGGTTTTTATGCTCCATTGCACAGACTTCTGATATCTTGTATTACGAGGTTCTGGACATTCCACTGCCAGAATTGCAGTGTTTAAAAACACTTAAAGTTGCATTCCACCATGCAACAAAAGATGAGGTTTGTCTCATGCTTGCCAGTAGTTCCTATGCTCATCATTTATTGCTGAAGTATGTCACTGAGACACATGAACTTGTCAGGTTGTAGTTCATAGCATAAGACTTCCAAAAAATAGCACCATCAGCGATGTGATTACTGACTTGAAAACCAAGGTGATCACTCATCTGTCTTTCAGTTTATCCAGTTAATTTGTTTCTCTTGAAAACTCTTTTAACTGAATTGGAATGTGATGGTTTTAATTGGATTGCTATGGTATGCTTATTTTTGGTTGAAGCATGACCGCGATTCTCATTTTAATGCTCAACAGGTTGAACTATCTAACCCTGATGCTGAGCTCCGCTTGCTTGAAGTATTTTACCACAAGATTTACAAGGTTCGTGCATTTACATTCGTGAATTTAGATGGTTTGTGTGAAAAATTTCCCCAATGAAGATTCCTGTATGCTCTGTTTCGATGCAATGTTCTGGAGTTTCTGAAGAACTTTCTAAATTAGTGTTATATCTTTCCTTAAATTTGGCATTGTTATGGAAGATTTAATTATTCCACAGATCTTTCCGCCTCATGAGAAGATAGAGAACATAAACGATCAGTACTGGACACTAAGGGCTGAGGAGGTTTGTATTGTTTCATCTTTTCCTGTCATTAATGATGTTACCCTTTGATCTGTTGACATTTAAGTTTTGTTCATGTAAACATATATATTCAAATGTAATACATATGTGAGGTCGTCATGCATGACTTTGCTTCTAACAATTCTGAAACAGATCCCAGAGGAAGAGAAGAATCTTGGCCCACATGATCGATTGATTCATGTTTATCATTTCATGAAAGACCCTAATCAGAACCAGCAGATACAGAATTTCGGAGATCCTTTTTTGATGGTTGTCCGTGAAGGTGACACTGCTGCCGAGGTAATGGAGCGCATTCAGAGAAAACTTAGAGTTCCTGATGAGGAATTCTCCAAGGTAATCTACTTTTATGTTCATTGTTATTTCTTGAATTGATTTGTCCAGATGAAAGAACTTGGTATGTGGGATAGCTTTTTAATCCTAAGTTTTGCCATTGTTGTCGTCTTAATGTAACATGGGATTGATGAGCCCAAAGTCCAGTAACATCATACAGTTCTCACCAGTCCCTTTCTGGGTCTTCCCTGTATTTAGTTTGTTACCTGATTTGTACTGAATTTCTAGCAAATTATAACATTCGCTTCACAGCAGTTTGTACTGCCCTATGGTCAATGTTCAAAAAGGTGCTGCTAGGCGCTCGCCTAGGCGCGCTTATGCATTAGGCGGAGGGGTGCCGCCTTGCCTAAGGGGGTAGGCGGAGGATAGGCGTGGCTGGGAGGAGGCGGTGGCAGCAGGGACGGCGTGTGGCGGCGGAGGAGGCAGGGGCTGGCGGCGGAGGAGGAAGTGGAGGGAGGGGCGGGCGGGCTGGCGGAGGAAGAGGAGGTAGGGGCGGGCGGGCGGAGGAGGAGGCAGGGGTGGGCGAACGGGCGGAGGGAGAGGAGGCAGGGGCGGGTGGGCGGGCGGCGGAGGGAGAGGAAGCAGGTGCGACGGGTGGGTGAGCGAGGAACTGAGGGAGCGGTGAGTGGATAAGAGGGGAGGCTGGGAGGTGGGTTGGGCTGTTTTAATGGGCTTTTTCCAAAGTTAGGCCCATCAGCTTCTTATTTTCCTTTTTCTTTTAGGGATGCATGTATGTGTATAACAAGATGTATATGTATATGTGTGTATGTGCTAACGCCTAGAAAAACGTCTTGAAACGCCTAGGCTCGCCTAGGCTCTAGGCGGTGGGTCACCGCCTAGATACCGCCTAGCGCTTTTTGAACATTGCCTATGGTTCTCTATTCCTGAATTCCTGACAATATTTATTTGATCAGTGGAAGCTTGCATTCATATCCATGAACCGGCCGGAATACCTCCAGGATACTGACGTTGTATCAGCACGATTTCAGGCGAGTGGTTTCTTCAGCATTACGTAAATGCATATCTTCTCTTGTCCACCATGTTAATACATGATGCTTTTCTTTTCATTGTACAGAGGAGAGATGTATACGGTGCTTGGGAACAATACCTTGGCTTGGAGCACACTGATACAACATCAAAAAGGTCTTACACAGCCAATCAGGTAGGCAATGCTATCCTGTTGTGAAATGAGTTAAATAGATGTTTGATGTGTCTTAGAACTCCATTCCTGGTCATGTTTATGTGCATCTTTCTTGCTTTGCTGTTGTCATTGCAGCGCTTACCTGCTTTTGTGTTATTTCTTGATTCTTTTTGCCCACCTATTGATTTGATGCTGGGTATTTAGAATATTGTTGAGCATGAGTGGCTTTTCTGTTTTTGCACTAGCAATTAATTGGTATAAATGTTGCATACCTTTGGCTGAGGGCAAATAACTAAATAAACATAGCCATGCATTAAAATGGATCCACACATGAACTGCCATGGTTAACGTGTACTGTGCTAATAACCTGGGCTGACCTATGGTATTATTCCTTTACAATGGCCATTTGCAGAGTGTAACTCTTCTGTGTTGATTTGCATTGTCTGCAGAATCGTCACACCTATGAGAAGCCTGTGAAAATTTATAATTGAGAAACCTTCATCTGGACTTCCATCCAACAAAGGCCTCATTTGAGTCGGTATGCCAAAGATTATTAAGAGACGGTCCCAGAAAGAAAATGGCAGAGGAATCAAGTGCTACTTGTGTGCCGAGGCCTACATGACTCAGCAATGGCGTCAACCATCGATATCACTCCTGTTGTTGATTGGCCAAAGGGTATTCTTTTCGAGGCTTTCCCATCTTGCTTCTGAGCAACCAAGCATGTGTGTTGGTTTTTTCATCGTGTCGAGTATGATGGCCCCTGCTAGGATAGGTGTTTGCTTATTTTGTAGAGCAAAGCTAGTACATAAGAAAAAAAGATTTTGGTAGGGGGCATGTATACAGGATTATAGCCAGAGACTGATTGCTGAATTGGCGCCGCTCTTGTAGCTTGGGGGAACAATGGGAGAGATTGTATAATGGGTTTGGTATTGGTTCCAATTTTCCGTGTTGTTTAGAAATGTAAGATGATAACTGCGCAGATAGTACAGTTTTGAGTTCACCGTAGTCTGTCTTGTTGGCAAACTTGGCATCCGCTCAGATAATACCTGATCGTACTGTAAAAAATCACGACATACATTTGGTCCAATAATTCTGCCTGCCCATTTTTGCAAATTGAACACTAGAAAGTTCATGATAGATCTTGAACTGAAAGACAAGCATGCAGTCGAATATTTGAAAACTTACCTCTAATGAACGTGTCAGCCATATGGTGACAAGCTCGTTTTCTTTTGTGGCAGTTTTCTTTGGGTCTATGCCCATGCAGTGTAACGAATGGCTCGGTTGACAGTAGGGTTGTTTTAACCTGGTACCCCTGTACAAAGGAATGGGATGGTTGATAAACTGCCATGCTCGTCCTACTCCTTCCCGGATGGGGTAGCTTACTAGCTTACCGTTGAAAAAAAAAAGAACTTTTGTCCGGGTTTCGAATCTGTTTCTCCGAAAAAACGGAGTGGATTCCCCGAAAAAAAATTAAAACTTGGCATGTTTCTAGTTGTATCTTGATATACTTGTCATAAAAGTTGAGGTTCAAACTTCATACGAGATGGCTAATTCAGGCTAGTGCGTATTCACCTGAAATTTGTTTTTTTTGCATGAATTAAACTTGAATGAGTTTGTACATCAACTTTTGCGATAAAGTGTACCACTTTACCGTCAGATGCTACGGATGTGTCAATTTTTTTATGAAATGAAGTGTGACTTTAAATTATTTGCCCATTTAGAGATGCTCCCTAACTGGTTAACTACGTTACCTGGGATGGTGTTTTTTCTGCGGGGAATATTGTTAGCACGTTCAATTGGCTTCACTGGAAATGAATATGTAGTTGGTTTGTGTTGTATTCTTTTTATTCTCACTGGCAAATATGCCTGTGCAACGCACGGTTGACGATTCTGTATGGGTTGTGGCTGATTTTCTTTCTACGGTTAGTTTTCTTCGATCCAGATTTTATTATATTTCCATATTTTCATTATATTTGAGTCTGTTTAGGTTACAATATAGTATAATATTGTTCAGTTCATATTATATATCTTGGTCCACCCCTTGGTGATAAGTGTTGGACCAGATCAAAATTTCTTGTGTGCTTTAGAAATAGTTAAGATGATTCAAGTCCATCTGTTAATGATACCCAAAATTTCATTTGGAAATGTTGCGTGCTTTAGATATAGGTAAAGACTAGTATAATTTTGTTTTCCAGCCTCCTCGCATAGGGTGCTCTAATTATCTGTCTTTCACTTGTAGGGTGCTCTAACTATCTATGTACGATAAATCCATAATTTTACTGGCCTTTTTTTTAAATAAACATTGCTGCATTTCTTAGGAAAAATACTTGGTTTCACCAATTATTACAAAGTGAATACAAAACTAACACCTTCATTCCAAATTAAGCAAAAAAATTATGGTATTGGACAACTCAAATTTGAGGCTAACCAACGAAAATTTTCATTATATTTCACGTGTAATATCTTAGGATCAATTCCTAGTATGCCACCTCCAATTAAGCCTGAATTAGTCTTTGCGGTCAGAAGTTCAGCGACACCTCCACTGGTTTTAAGGAAAGATCGACCAACAAATTTGTTACCATGACATGTCCACTAAGGTGAAATTGGCGACTCTAAAAATATTTACCAATTTGCAACAAGCTAAGATATTTGAAATCCAGTGGATTGGTGCATTGGTGAGCGCACTATCTTGGGCAATAATGAAAATTCCAATGGATTTCCATAAGGCCCCGTTTGGATCCTTGAAATTAAATTTCATTCTAATAATTATAATTTAGATATAAATTAATTAAGCTAATATAATTGTTTGGTCGTATGAAAGAGATACTTGTGCACTGCACTTTTGCTATAGGAAAACGAATCGAAGAGTGTGCTATAAATTATACATTAGAATATAATATGAGAATCTATAAAATCAATTTAGATTCTCCACCCCTTTGAATTTAAGATAAACTTATATATATACTTTGGAAAGTTGTGGAAGCCATATTCCAAGACAAATAGCCTACTCTATAGATTCCAATTCCTCAAAATGAAAGGATCCAAACGGGACCTAATGGAGAAACATGAGTTGAAATCCTAGTGGACCTTCCATTCTTGTGAAATTGTTGTGATATATTCCGGAAAAAAAACTGTACGGTAGAATTCATGTAACCGCTCTCGTGCTTTCGACTTCAAATAGCTTCAGTCAGGTAAAAGGGCAGAAGGAGGTAAGCTCTGTTTGTCTACGAGACATCGTTTTTCTTCCTTGGGCATGATGAATAGAGCTTATTTTTACCTTAGACTTTGATGATTTATACTTCTTGTCAACAGTGAAGCAGTTGGTAGCTCCACATAAAAAAAGAAAAGAAAAGTTGAAGTTGAACATATATCCCAGTAAGCAAAGCTAAAACACATTTAAATCACTATTAGCTGAAATAACACAAGGAACTATTTAAAAGGATTAAAACTTACATGGACCTTCCACTATATAAAACAGTAAATTTTCAACAAAAATATAATCGACCAAATATGATATCGAGGAGCTAATATTATGGAACCTTGAGTAAACACACCACCAGCACTTCAGTATGTGTGAACCTTTAGTTGCTAGTGTTAACGTATCTTTTCATAATACTATGGCTTGTTTTATATTACTACATTATGCTTTAAGTTAACAAGGAACATTTCTCCTCCTGAAAAAATTAATAAAATCACCAGCACAACGTACATAGACTTTAGCCTTTGCTTACATAATAGTGAAGGCACACAAATTGATGATTGAGGACACGTAAGGAACAGCATTTCCAGCCTCTGATCGACTTCTACATCATCTCAAACGGATGCCGTTGGCAACACATCTTGCATGGTTTGCTCATCTCACAAGATGTGATCCATCTCAACAAAGGACTAATTAAGACCCTAATTACTTGTACTTCAATCAGACTGCGGCTGGTGCCCCATCCATCCATGTTGTCATCACCCGCGCCAACCTCTGGAAAGGAACGCGAGGAGGAGGCCTGGAGAAGTCGGTCCATCAGATCACACCTTGATCTCTTCCTCGGCGGATTTCGGGCGGTCGGACTTCTTGCTGGACATGATGCTGTTGAAGTTCTCCGATTTGCACAGCAGGATCTCGATCTGAAACAAATGCAGGAACAAATGTTCAATTCAGAAAGGAGCCAACTTATTATACTCAGACTGAAACTAAAGTGGTTTCTGAAGAATGTGGTCATGAAGAACCAGTTAGCAAAAGTCATATCTCACCTTGGCTTTACGGACAAGTCGACCCTTAGACTCGTCTTTGGTGCCAATGGTTGATGTCAGGATTTCTGAATAGGATAAGAAAAAACTGTGAAACATGTGCGAAGCAAAATGTTTCGTGTTTCAGAGGATCATCACAGCCATGGCGACCCCTTACTCTTCTCGGTGGCGAGGCCATTGTTCTTGAGGATCTCGGCGACGGTCACAACGGTGCCAATGGCTGCAATCAAAGACGCCACAGGAAAAAAAAAAACCAACGCCGTCAACTTTGAACAATGCAGGAGGAAGGTGATGGAGTTCTAGAGAATAGATTATTACCCATCCCCAGAGCAGAGAGTTCAACCTCATCATAATTCTGCATGTACCTCTGCATCCAACATTCATGTCAGACTGTTAGTTCAATTTAGAGACCTCTTGCTTTAGATGTTCATAATTACACATGCAAATTGAAAAAATTTAGTCAAAAATGCTAATCTTACTATACGAACCTTGGCGAGATTGACGTAGAAATAGAGCGGCTTCTTGTTGGTGGACACCTGGATGCGGTTCTTCTTCGCCGACGCCCCGGCCTCCCCCTCCGCCTCGGCCTCCACCTCCCCCTCGCCCTCGGCCTCCGCCTCCTCCCCGACCACCGCCACCTCTTTCTCCTCCGGCGCCTCCTCCTCCTCGTGCGCCTTGGCCACCTCCCTCTTCACCTCGGCGGCGGCCTCCTCCCTCACCGCCTGCTCCTGCGCCTGCGCATGGGCCTCCTCCTCCGCCGCCGCCGGGCGCACCGCCTGCATGGTGTCCGCCGCTCACTTGCTCGCTCTCCCGGGGGTGGTGTGGAATGGTCGATTCGGTCGCCGGGCGGTTCCGCGTGCGTCGGAGAAGGCCGAGATCGAGAGCGGGAGGGGTGGTGGTGGCGGTGCAGAATTATGTAGCGCCGGGATGCGTGGCGCCGGCGGTTGCGCGCGGACGCGCGGCTGCCCGGGGCTGGCGGTTGCCCCGGTGGTTATTTCGAGAATCGCCCGCCACTCCTGCCCGCGCATGCATGGAGCAACCGGCGGGTGACACGTGGGTAAATTAAAATTAGTTATTACTCCAACAACAGCAAACTCGCCAAGCTGTAAAAAAGGTTGAGTACCACTATTCATTATGACTTTTTTAAAGTATATACACAAAGGTTTGTTCACGCCTTTATGAAAATTTTTCTAGCTTCGAATATCTCAATCTTTTTAGTACTTCTTATATTTTTTGGATATCGTATTAGATTTGTCTTAAGTTAAATTTTTTATATTTGATCAAATTTATAGAAAATTATAGCAATCTATACTAACTTTATCGTATTAGGGAATAGTTACGTCAAGAATGGAAGTGTAGCATTAAAAAACAATCACAAATGCTTAGAACAAAGGTTGCCAAAACTCATATGGCAAAAGACTATACGCGATAGATTATTTTACATATGTTTTTTCTATAATTTTTTCTAAATTCTATAGTACTCTTTCTACTCTAAATTGTATATATGTGATGTTAGCTTTATTCTAAGCCAAATTCACTAAATTTTACCAAGTTTATAGATAAATCACCAACATTGTCATCATCAAATTAGTTCTATTGAATCCAGCTTGACAAATCTAAAGTAAACTATAATTTAGGATGGACGGAGAGTGTAGTTTTTATACATGTTTTTCTTTTATTTAAAAACAGTATGTTATATGCATATACTCATTGGAAATGACTTTGCGAACGGCCCTCTAGCTGAATTGTTAGCTGACTCTAGTAGCACTCTTCAGGTCATAGGTTTGATTTCCAGTGGGAGCAAATTTTAGGTTAGGGTTAAAAAAATCCTCTCTTCTATGGACACCAACACATAGGCTATGGTGCCGCTGTGTAAAGATGGGGCAGGGGTTCGAAAGTTTTCTCGATCTACGTAAGAAGATCTTCTTCTTAGCAAAATGCCTGGGGCTGTCTTACCCCGTAGGTCAAGTTTTTTTATTGGAAATGACTTTGTGGCAAACAACATCTTTCGTATATAACATACTTGATTTTATTTAAATGCATTTATTTGTATATATGGTTATCACAAACGTTTTCCTGAAACCATTTGGTTGAAGTCCTCTATATAATAAAATATTTCCTATAATTTGCAATTAGTAGTTGTTGTTGAAGTGTTTTTTGTGTAAACAACTTCTACAAAGTAGTTTAATAGTTTTCCTTTTCTCGTGCAAACGGATAAAATTGAATGCAAGTCACATGTATGCCATGGTCAGTCATAGATATGACGATTTTATTAGTGAGTCATATCAATGTTATTACATAGTACTACAAAATGATATGTAGATTTGAAAAGAAATTTGTACAGATATTAATACCATGTCTAGCAGAATAGGTTTCTATCTCCACAAAAGCAGCTAACTGTCACACCTAATTTTAAGAAGGAACCAGATGCATCTTATATGTACTCTAGGATCAAGTTTCGTCATAAGTGAATATATTAAAAGGTAATATTCAAAATATAAATAAGAGAGTAAATAACTTTATTACACTCCGATAAATAGACACAAAAGTCTTTAAATGTTCCACTGATAGCCTAAATGAACTCGGCAACAATGGCTTCTTCCACATGTACTTGACTGGTGGACGCAAGCCTAGAATCCTCGAAGTCGCTGAAGTGCTCCACTTCCACATTCTCTTCTGAACAACAGTTTAGGCAAGTGTGAGTACTCTTATGGTTCGTACTCAGTGAGTGGGGGAGAGTATGCAAGGCCATCAAAGAGAGGCTAGAACGGTTAGCATTTTTAGTTAGTTATATTTTATTAGCAAGCACCTATTAACTAGGTATAAGTTTATACCAACCCACTTAAGCATAAAGGAAACAACATTATAACAAAACTAAGGAATCACAGATTAATTTATTCTTTAAGTTCAATTATTATGTGAGGATCCAAGCCACTTGTAACCGTGAGCACGGCTGATGTATCAATTTTCACTATGCAAAGGTTGTACACTTTTACCACAATTCGTGTTCCTCAAAATCGCCCAGATTTGTAAGGCCCTTAAACACTTCCTTTGGTGAGTGATGAGGGTTTCACTACCAAGCCTTTACAAAGACACGCAGAAAACTAAATAGCCCACTAGAGTTTCAGTAGCGATGTGGTCCATAACACTCTCTAATGGTCAGTACCTTAGCAAAGGCTACTACGCCAAGAGGACCGGGGTATACTCCAACACCAACCCCCTCCTTGCCCTTTTGGTAAGGCTATCAGTTAACCACATGACTAATTAATCAGCTAGGGTCAGGGCCACGTGACAATTGTGGTTGTACTATTTTCTTGGGTGGTTCTCCATGTTCCATTTAAACAAAGTAATCTTGTAGTTATCCAGGTATAACAACAAATAGAATCATGATTAACATTTTCAAAAGTTTGTGACATCACCATCCCAAAATTAAGCAACTAAGCATTTCTATCCAACAAAAAGATTAAACCCGGTGTTCAAGGCTTGGGTGAAAAGACTAGGTAAATCCTTAATAGGTGTCCTGTCAAGTTATGCAATATAGAAATAAAGTAAAGTGTATTATCATGCTATTATTGGATCCACTTGCCTTCCTCGTCAAACTGTTGTGTCTCTTCCTCGAACTGCTGCTCTTGTCCTTCCTTGAATGGCACATCGTCTACACGATCACACAAGCAAAACATACAACAAAATAAGAAACAGCACAACAAATAGTACAAACAGAGAAAAGTAAGGTGATGAAGTTGTTGTGCACATTGGAAGGATCATGTGAACGCAAGAATCGATGAAAACGGATGAGAAACACTAAAGATAAGGCTAAAACAAGGTTCAGGGGCTTAACTGCGAAGAAACTAAGCTTTCAGAGGCTAAACTTAAAGAAACCGAGGGCTAAAACTTAATTACACATACAAACAAAAGGTCTACTATGTAAAACAAGGGTCTAAGGATGGGGGCGCAAAAACTAGAAAGGATAGGGGCGTAAACAAAAGAAAATAGGCTATTTTGTAAATACTTTTGAACTGCGCAGGATGGCGGGTTGATTTCTTAGAAATGTAGGGGTCTTTTTGTAAAAGGACTGAGAGTGATCAAGACCGGGCGGCCTAGGACGGGCTTGGCGACACGGTTGGCGGTGCAGGGCAGTCCGGTGGTGGCGCGCGGAGGCGGGTTCACCGGAGTTGGCCGAAAGGGCACTCCGGGCCTTGGTTTTGCGCGTAGCTAGGGCTGGGAGAGAGAGGGGTGATGGCAAACTCGAAGGAGGGCTCTTGACGACGGTGCGGTGGCTAGAGGGTGTGCGCATCGGTGAGGGTGGCGCGGTTGCTCTGGCAAGCAATCACGCCCACGTGAGGGAGGAAGGGAGTGAGTGAGAGAGAGAGAGAGAGAGAGAGAGAGAGAGAGAGAGAGAGGAAAAGGGGCTGGCGGTGAAGCCCACCACGATGTGGAGCTCCGATGGCGATCGAGGTCGATGAAGACGCGGCAGAGCGGTGGGTCGACGGCGTGACCGAAGCTTGGGATGGCGGCGGCGTGAGTGAGCGAGCGAGCGAGCGAGGGCGAGGCGCGGTAGGGAGGAGAGAGAGAGGTAGGGAGCACAGCGGGGCTCGGTTCCTTTTATAGGGCGAGGGAGGGGGCGGAGTGGCTGGTCGGGGAGGGGGTGGAGCTAGGTGGCCAGGTGCCATCAATGGCAATCAAGTGGAGGGGGAACCTTGATTAAGAGGAAATGGAAGGAGGCAAGGGGAAGGAGTAACAGCCGGCTCATCACGGGCCTTGATGGCAGGCGCAGAGGGAGGGGGAAGGCGAGCGGGTGCGGCAACAGTCGAATGGGGCGTGCGGCGCGGAGGAGGAGTGATGTCCGAAGCGGCTCGAGGTGGGGAATGATAGGTGGGGTCCACCTATCGGTGGCAGAGAGAGAGAAGGGGAGGCGGGTCGGGCTGGGTGGAAGCTGGGCTGGGGCGCGAGAACATGGGCTGAGTGGGGAGTTTGGGCCGTGCATGGAAAAGAGAGGGCAAGAGAGTTGGGCTGGGCCGACCGGAGAGAAGAGCAAGAGATGGATGTGATGAACACATTTTTTCTTTTTTTAACTGGGTGTTACACCAACTGGGGGTGCACCAGGCTAGAATGGAGCATCTGATCAAAGGTGTCATCTTAAGGGAATTCCACATCATCCCTAGATCCACCAGCGGACCACAGGGGAGGTGAAACTGGGCTCCCCCCCTCCCCCCCCCCCCCGAAAACAAATTTTCAAACTAAGGCTCTGTAGCCATTGAAAACTACCAGCCCAGTAGTGAGTAGCCAACGATATCCATTGCTCAACACTGAAACAAAGTAGCTAAGCCCATCGACGCACACTTGTGCCATAAGTACTTTCACCCTTCTTCAAGTTTAATAACAAATGATGGTAGGTGAACCGCCTCCTATAAATGCCCCTATAATTATAACTGATGGGATGGATCCCTGTTGAATAGAGAATCATTGTCCCATTCAGTAGGTGTCTCTCTTCTTCATTCATGCCGTCTGAGTTCGTTCCGTGGGCTGTTGTGGTGCTTCTTCATTCTGAAGGGTACCCTCCACCAACAGTTTTGGCGCCCACCTTGGTTCGTCCCAACACACTGCATGGCACCGAAGAAGAAGAGCTCCAGCACTTCGGTGAGGCAGAGGTCCTTGTCCTCGTGCCAGAGCAAAACCAGAAGAACAACGAAGTGGTGGAAGTCGAAGATCTAGCGAACGGACAGTTCGAGGTCCAACTTGAAGAGATGGGAGTACCGACGGAAGACATCACGGCATACCGAAGGATCGAAACCAAGTTGGCCAAAGAAAGAGCAAGATTGTGTCAGGCTGCTCGAGCGGCACAACCGTCAACATCCCAAATGCAAACAAGATCAAAAGACAAAGCACCCGAAGGGGCTGAAGGCGAAGCCATGAACCAATACCGACAACTGCAAGAAGATGAGTTGCGCTGTCTACTACTGCAACAATAGATACAAGAGAAGAGGAGGCTGCTGGAGCTATGCCATCTGGAGGATGAGGATCCAATCCAAACAGAGAGCCCACCCCGAAGGCAGCCTCAACAGTGCGTCTGTTCCAAGGTTGTAAGGCCGAGGGAGATAACCATTTGCATAGAAGATGATCTTGATGAAAGTTCCGAAGACGAATACTATAGAGACTGAAGGGAGCATCACCGGAGGTCGAGAAAACATGAGGAACCATGGACGCCATTAGCAGCGGAACTTGAACGGGTATTGTGGCCACATCGCTTCAATGCGGTGATCCTACCGCAATACAATGGGGATATAGACCTGAGGGAATTCTTACTCAAATAAGAAGCTGTCGTGGAGTCCAACGGGGGGGCGGGGGGGGGGCCTTAGCAGTCAAGGCGAAAGCCTTCGTTATGGCCGTAAAGGGCTTGGCGCAACCCTGGTTTGCCAACATCCCGATGGGTCATATCTACTCATGGAGCTAGTTGCAATCCAAGCTGTTAACCAGTTTCTGAGGGTTGAAGTCAGAGGAGTTGACATCATATGACTTCCACAACTACAAGCAAGGGGAGAAGGAGACGCTGTAGGAATACATGTAGTGCATCATTGTCAGATCCAGGCCCACGGGACTGCGCACATGGCCTACATCTTACAGGATAAGGGGTGGGGCATGGCCTACATCCTGCACCAATTGTAACTACTCATAGCATAGTAGAACTACTCATACAACAGTAAAACTAGTCGGATACAGTAGGAAACTACCCGAAAAGTACTCGGGTAGGACTTCTGGGCTCCTATCCGATTAGGACTTCCATATAACCCTATCCTCCCAAACTATATAAGGGCGGACAGGGACCCTCCTCGAATAGAAGCATAAGGGACAACTCGTGCCTCATGCAACAAATCACCCAGGAGATCACCCAATCACCACCTAAGGCAATACAAACCACACAGGACGTAGGGTATTACACTCTCAGCGGCCGAAACCTATCTAAACTTTATATTCCTTGCATCTTGGAGTTCCTGATCTCGGCGACACCCTACCTACAAACTCACCACCTCGGGGGTATCCCTCGGTGGACGTGCCGGTAAAATACCGACAGTTGCCGCATCAGGTAGGGGCATTCATCGAGAATCCACAGGAGAACTTGATGGCATCATTCAATTTCACCAACGCTGTGCTCAATGAGGGCCTGGCGTTCGCCATCGGTAACTGGTTCTGCATGGCCGACAATCGTGGTGGCTTCAATAGCCACCTCACTGAAACCAAGGAGCCGACGACATCTGCTCCAGCATCCTGCCACGACATTGACGACCTCGCCGATGATCTCGGTGGAATTTGGCTTCCGATCTAATCGGAAACCATGAGGGCGAGTCTAGATGCAACCCGGCTCCTACTCGTGATCAACTCGAATTCAGCTCATGCCACAACAATGATGCGTCGTCGCCACCAACCCTGATGACGCGACTTGACTTTAGATAGCACTGCAGCGCCGACACGCTGCCGCCACTGGCTACGACTACTTCGACAAATCTATGTTGCCAACGATTACTTCGACTACTTGTCTCGACTAGAAACAAGTCGGGGACGAGCCTTAAACTACTTGGCAACTAGCTCTGCACGGTCAACAACTAGTCGGGATCAACACCGACTAGTCGGCTTCATCAACAAACTATTTTGTTGATGACTGCTGCGGTTTTGTCAACAATCATCCACGAGTGGGCTTGTTTCAACTACTCCGACTACTTGTTTCGGCAAAAAAAACTAGTCGGGAATGGGCTTCACGCCGTCAACAACTAGTTGGAATCGTCTCCAACTAGTCGGCTTTATCAACAAACCGTTGCGGCTCCATCGACGGCCACTGCGGCTCGTCAACAATCGTCCATGAATCAAGCTAAGTCACTTATACCTTTCCCGACTTGTTCTTCACAGGATTGGATACTTTTTGTGCAACGCGCATTCTCTTCGCGCAACGCGCATTCTCTTCACATGCCATGTCATGCCTGTTCCCGATTTCCTGCACAGTCTACCCTGCAATACGGGTGGTCGGGTTACATTCTATAAGTGCGCTCCATGAGCGTTCTCTTTTTTTGCGCAATGCCGACTGCTCTAATTTTCTCTCAACGGTTGCTACAATACCCGGGTAGCGTACGCTTTAATTCGTGAAACCTCAACTCTTCTGTACGCCTATGCTCCTACGCGTGCATGCAGCCACACTCCCTGTGCCATGGTTTATGGCAATCAGGGATCAGGTGCATAACATAATAGGCTACCTACTTGGGGACATTATGTGACCCAGCATGAGTACAACGCGAAAAATTTACATGCATTTTACAATGCTGGGATTTGCTCCCAACATGATATCATGTATATCAGTTACAACATACTTTTATATTTACCTTGTAGGGGACCTGACTTGGACCATGCTGCTGGGCGAGTTGGATTCAACTCCGACTAGTTGGCTTCATCAACAATCACCCATGACTACTTCAACTTCGCGAGAACGCTCGACGACACACTGGCGACTACTTCGACTACTCATTTCTCCTACAAGACTAGTCGGAGATGACTATACTTGGTGACACGCTGGCGACTACTTCAACTACTCATTACGCCTACAAGACTATTTGGAGACGGCTATGCTTGGCGACACGTTGGTGACTACTTTGACTACTCGTTTCGCCTACAAGACTAGTCAGAGACGACTATGCTTGACGACGCGCTGGTGACTACTTTGACTACTCATCTCACCTACAAAACTAGTCAGAATTGACAGTTCAAGATTCAGCAGCAACTTGGTCAGCCTAGGCTCGGGGGCTGGTGCCACCGACTACTAGGCATATACTATGCGACTCATCTGGCTTCCAGGCTCGGGGGCTGGATATGACACGGCTCTCAGCAATGAAGGTTTGATTTGAGTGGTAATTTAGTGTGCTTTTTGGTGAAGTTATTTGTTTTAACTATTTTTCAGGGAATTCATCCCGAAAAAAGAAATTTTCGAATATCTGAACCAATTTGCCCATCTTAACCATCAAATCTTTACCGTCATATATTGCATACCATGATTCTTTGTATCCTTTGTTCAAAACCTTGAGGATTTGGATTTAAGGCTTGGGGGCTGCAAGAACATGTGTCATCACCGATTTATTTTTCAAATTTTTTGAAAGATAATGACAGAAGACTCAAGACTAAATTGACCCTCATCCTGATTCTACGATTCAACCTAAGGCTCGGGGGCTACTCCATATGGAGTGCGAGTTCAATCGCACCCCATATAAAAGAAGACTTGATAACTACTCGGGGCATGAGCACCTCACAGCCTCGATGCAGCCAGGAAACTAGTCGGATACAGTAGGAAACTAATCGGATACAATAGGAAACTATCCGAAAAGTACTTGGGTAAGACTCTTGGACTCCTATCCGACTAGGACTTCCATGTAACCCTGTCCCCTAGACTATATAAGGGCGAACTGGGACCCTCCTCGAACAGGAGCATGAGGGACAACTCGTGCCTCATGCAACAGATCACCCAGAAGATCACCCGATCGCACCTAAGGCATTACAAACCACACAGGACATAGGGTATTACGCTCTCGGCAGCCCAAACCTGTCTAAATCTTATGTTCCTTGCACCTTCCTTGCATCTTCGAGTTCTGGATCTTGGCGACAACCTACCTACAAAATCACCACCTTGGGGGTATCCCTCGGTGGGCGTGGCGGTAAACTCACCACATTTGGCAAGGCTCCAAATGTGGCCGATCTGACCATCATCAAAGCTACAACAAGCGGGTTGCAAGTAGGGTCTTCCCAAGATTACCTAGACAGGTACAAGCCAAGCACTATGGGAGAACTCTTCGACGTCATGCAAGAATATTGCAAGTTAGACCGTGGAAGAAGGACATCGAAGCCCTAAACCAAGAAAAGAAGGCAAGGACAAACTAGTGGTCACAGCTGAAGCCCTGGCACATGGATCAGCCAAAGCAGCAAAGGCAGAAGCCTGTATTTACAGTGTCAGGAGGCCAACACCAATACGATTTTCAAAGCCCATCAAATAGAGGGGGTCAAAGTGGAAGAGGAGGCCGAGGGCCTCCTGGGCCAAGGGTGCCATTTTGCTATTTTCACGGCAGGGACCAGGGCCATTGGACAAATGA
The DNA here is from genome assembly GCF_002211085.1 of Panicum hallii. Taxonomy (NCBI): domain Eukaryota; kingdom Viridiplantae; phylum Streptophyta; class Magnoliopsida; order Poales; family Poaceae; genus Panicum; species Panicum hallii. The sequence continues at coordinate 56,730,002 of NC_038044.1, forward strand.
GTGCCCCTTCGCTAAGGAAAAAAGGAGGAGCTGGACAAGAAACCGTTGGAGCCATCAAAGTAAGTGAACTACACTTTCAAGGGAGACAGAGCCGGGTCTTTGGCGCCAGTCCCTTAATGGCCCACCCACACCTAGCATTCAACTACAACCCACTGCCGTACATGCTACAGTACTTGCTGTTGCCAACTCCACCCGCAGCGCAGTCCACTCAGGCTCCTTCGGCGTATCATCATGGCTGGGCATGTAGTGCATCCACTCAGGGTTATGACCCATTAAACTACCACCTTCCGCTAGCTCCGAAGGTAGAGCCAGGCTAAGTCCACGAAATGGCCGGAGGGTCTCCGAAGGTAAATAATTCCGGAGGCCCAATGGTGAATGTAATCAACGCAATATCTGGAGGGTCCAATGAGCCAGTACATGAAATGAAGAGGCAGAGAAAAGATTACCTTTGGGCAATCAATCATGTGTGCGAGGGTAAGCACTTCAGAACAGCATGGTCTCACATCCTAATAACCTTCAACGAAGCGAGTTCAAAGTTGAAGCATTTCTCTTACAATGACCCCCTAGTCATCAAAGCGAACATTGGCAAGAACTCAGTACTCTTCTTCGGAAATGATGTGGGGAGAATTCTAGTAGAGACAGGAAGCGCAACAGATATCCTCACTTGGCGGTGCTTCGTCCAGATGGGTTTCACAGAGAAGGACTTGAAGAAGTCAGTGTACCCCCTAATAGGCTTCGGCGGAAAGAAAATTGAAGCTTTCAGCAAAGCTGACATAAATGTGACCTTCGGCCAAGGCGCGACAATGCGAACCGAAGTCATAACCTTCGATATCCTTGACATTCAGTACCCCTACAATACCATCTTTGGAAGAAACATTATCAACTAGTTTGTGGCAGCGATCCATCAGCCGTATTTATGTAGGAAGATTCCGACAGCTGGGGGAGTCCTGTTTGTCTTCGACAGTTAGGAGGAGGCCCGAAGGTGCGAAGATAACACGTCTTAAGCTTCAAAAAATGTCCATGTCATTGAAGAGAACCAAGAAGAACCAGAAGGGGCAGCAGGCCCCGAAGCCTAATAGGCAAACGCAGGGGTGAAACCAGCGGAGCACACAAAGAAGGTTCCCTTGTGTGACGACGTCCCAGATCGCATATCGATCATCGGCAAGGCCTCAAGCAAGCCAAAGAGGAACAACTAATATAGTTTCTTAGAAATAATCAGGATGTTTTTGCCTGGTCTTCTGCTGATCTGAAGGGTGTCAGCAGGGATGTCATGGAGCATGTACTCAATGTTGGTCCGAAGTTCAAGCCAGTGAGGCAGTGTCTTCGAACCATGTTCGAAGAAAGGAAGAAGGCTGCGCAAGCTGAAGTCCAGAAGTTGTTAGATGTAGGGGTAATTCGGGAGGTGCCGTTCTCCGATTGGCTCGCCAATGTCATGATGGTGCCGAAGAAGAATGGCAAATGGTGAATGTGCATAGACTTCATGAATCTGAACAAGGCTTTCCCGAAGGATGACTCCCCGCTCCCTTGGTAGGGTGTCACCTAGATCAAGAACTCTAAGGTGCAAAGAATACAAGATTTAGACAGGTTTGGGCCACCGAGAGCGTAATACCCTATGTCCTGTATGTTGATCTGTATTGCCTTAGAGGTTGATTGATGTGTCTTGGTTTGGAGGGGTCCCTGCCTGCACTTATATAGTCTGGAGGATAGAGTTACATAGAAATCCTAACTCGATACTAGCTTAGGAGTCCTACACGACTAGTATTCGGGTAGTTTCCTTCTATTCCAACTAGTCCTACTCCTGTACAAATAGTTACAATTGGTGTAGGGTGTGGACCATGTCCCAACACTTATCCTAGAATATGTACGCCATGTGCGCAGGCCCATGGCCCCGGGTTTGACAAGCCCCCGAGCTCTTCGTAGTCGAGTACTTCAGGCTTCCGAGTACTTCTGAAGGCATCTTCGAGTTCTCTGGAACTCCGTCTTGAAGGTGTCTTCCGAGTACTTCCTTAGCTGCATCGAGGCTGTGAGGTGCTCATGCCCTGAGTAGTTGCCAAGTCTTCTTTTATATGGGGTGCGATGAAACTCGCACTCCATAAGGAGTAGTCCCCCAGACTTAGGTTGAATTGAAGAATCAGGCTGAGGGTCAAATTAGTCTTTAATCTTCTGCTCTTATCTTCCAAAAATTTGAAAAATAAGCCGTCGATGACACGTGTCCTGCAGCACCCGAGCCTTGAATCCAAATCCTAGGATTTGGAAAAAAGGATCCAAAGAGTCGTGGCATGCATTGTGTAAAAAATTAAGAATTTGAGTTGATGGTTAAAATGGGAAAATTGGTTTAGAAATTCGAAAACCTTCCTTTCCGGAATTGGATCCTGGAAAAAAATAGTTAAACAAATAACTTCCCCAAAGGAACCCTAAATTACCGCTCAAAACAAATCTTATCCCGAAAAAATATCTTCAGATTCCGCTAGTGATACGCCGAGTTGTTTCCTGTGCCCAGCCCCGAGTATGGGAGCCAGATGAGCCACCGAAAGCACGCTGAGTGCCCTGTTGCGCCCAGCCCCCGAGCACGGGAGCTAGACGAGCCGCCGAACATACGCCAAGTGCCTTGTTGTGCCTAGCCCGCGAGCACGGGAGCTAGACGAGCCCTGAAGGTACACCGAGTAGCGTAGGTACCGGCCGAGTTAGAGGAGATACGCCACATGGTCGGCAGTGCCAGCCCCCAAGCCTGGGGGTCGGTCGAGTCGCCGTTAGCACGCTGAGTGGTGTGTGCTGATGAAGTGATGGCCAAGTAAGGCAGCTCTCGAGAGCATACCTCACCCAATGGCATAATCCAGGTTTGGTCCCCTGCAAGGTAAATATAAAAATATATTGTAACTGATATACATGAGCAAAAGATGAAAGTTGTGCCCTCGTCGAGCACGGCGCTGGTGAAGTTGAAAGATGCCTTCAAGTTTTCCGGTGGATGCTCACTAAACACCACTACCTGGCGCGCAAGCTGTTGGTGTTTTACTGCCAAGCCCACTGAAAGATACCCCTGAGGTGATAGGTTGTAGGTAGGGTTTTGCCGAGATCAGGAACTCGAAGGTACAAGAAACATAAGATTTGGATAGGTTCGGGCTGCCGAGAGCGTAATACCCTACGTCCTGTGTGTTGATTTGTATTGCCTTAGAGATTAATTGATGTGTCTTGGTTTGGAGGGGGTCCCTGCCTGCCCTTATATAGTCTAGGGCATAGGGTTACATGGAAATTCTAGCCAGATACTAGCTTAGGAGTCCTACACGAGTACTACTCGGGTAGTTTCCTTCTATTCCGACAAGTCCTATTCCTGTACGAGTAGTTACAACTGGTGTAGGGTGTGGGCCATATCCCAATCCTTATCCTAGAATATGTACGCTATGTGCGTAGTCCCATGGCCCCGGGTCTGACAGATGCAGCCGCATGGTCAGAAATGATGAGTACGCTTGATTATTTCTCTGGATATTATCAGATCTGAATGAGGAAGTCTAACAAAGACAAGACTAGTTTCACTACACCCTTCGGCACGTATTGCTTCACTAGAATGATGTACGGGCTCAGGAACGCAAGGTGCACCTTCAATATAATAGTGCAAGCGGTCCTCGGCATGCAGTTGGACAGGAATGTCTCGGCATGTGGATGACGTGGTGGTGCGAAGTCAGAAAAGGAGTGATCATATTCAGGACCTTTGGGAAACTTTTGCCAATCTTCGGAGGTATGGCCTCAAGTTGAATCTGGAGAAGTGTGTCTTTGGAGTCAGAAGAGGGAAGCTATTGGGCTGCATGATCTCAAAGAGGGGCATTGAGGCAAACCCAAAGAAAATTGAAGCCATATGGTGCATGAAAGCTCCCAGAACACAAAGAGAAGTCCAGAAATTAGCAGGCCGATTGGCTTCGCTGAACAGATTCATATTGAAGTCTGCTGAGCGAAGCCTTCCATTTTTTAAGGCACTAAAAGGCAACAGCACTTTCTAGTGGGGGCCAGAACAGTAGCAAGCCTTCAAAGATGAAGGTGTATATCGAGAACCTAGTAGTCATGTCTGACCCAACCCCGAAGGTTGAACTATTGTGGTATATTGCTTCGTCGGGTGCAGCAGTCAGCGCAGCACTGGTAGAGGAACGCAGAGTCGATGGAGTGCTGAAGCAGGTCCCAATATACTTAGTATCCGAAGCCCTCAGCGGGTCCAAGCTCTTGTACTCAGAAAAATGGAGAAAATGGCATACGCCATGGTAATGGTGGCAAATGAAGCTTCAGTATTATTTTTAGAGCCACAAAAGCACAGAACCAACATCACATCCCCTTCGAGACATGTTGGAGAACATAGAGGCCTCCGGCAGGATAGGCAAATGGGTAGCGCAGCTAGCAGAACACACGATCAACTTCACTTCGCACAATCCAATTAAGTCTCAAATATTGGCAGACTTCATAGCAGACTGGACACCTTCATCTCCGGGTCAAGAACAGCCAAAAACCAAAGTCATATGGCACATGGCATGTGATGGGCTTACTATGAGAAAGATGCAGGGGCTTCAGTAATATTGGTGGCCCTTTCGGCCGTCAAGCTAAAATACACTATCAGATTAGACTTCAATGGGTGTACAAACAATGTAGCCAAATATGAAGGGTTGCTATTGGGTATTTGGAATTGATCAAAATTGATCACAGGGCATATGGACAAATCTTACAAGGCACAACACCCAGATCTGATCAAATACTTGGCTGCAGTCAAAGGCATGGAGAAATATTTCTTTTGCTTCGGCGTCAAGAGTTTCGTGAGGGCTCTCAATAAAGAGGCAGCTGAACTAGCCAAGGCTGCAGCATAGAAAAATCTGTTGCCCGGACGTGTTCTTCAAAACATTGAATCATGGCTCCATAGACCATGAAGCCCCAGTAAAATTTGTGAACGCAATCACTAGTGAAGATTGGCAGGTGACCATAATGGCATTCCTCCTGGGACACGTCGTTCCGGAGGATGAGAAGGAAGAAAGAAGGATGGCCCTTCGGGCCAGGAACTATACAATCATTAACGAAGACCTGTACTGAAGGGGGGTGTGCACCGCTCCTCAAGTGCATATCCAGAGATGAAGGCAAACAGCTCCTAAATGAAATCCATTCAGGGATGTGTTCATGTCACATCAGCACAAGAGCTCTGGTAGGCAAAGCATTCTGAGAAGGTTTTTATTGGCCTTCGGCAGTGGCAGACACGCTCGAAGTGGTCAAGACATGCTCAAACTATCCAAAGCACATTCACTACAACAAATTCTCCCCAGACGAAGTGAACCTCATACCTCCAGTCTGGCCACTGGCACAATGGGGCATCGATATTGTTGGCCCTCTGCCAACAGCTCCGGGCAACTACAAGTTTCACTCCTGGAGAACAAAGGAAACTCCACACGAAGACTTAGCAGCAACCGTCGATGTCATCGAGATGGTGAAGCTGCAAGCAGCCCAAAACCTAAGGAAATACCAAGACGAGACCCGAAGGTGGAAGGACAAGAAGGTGAAGCCGAGGGAAATCAAAGAAGGAGATCTCGTGCTGCGGCGTGTACCGAACAGGAAGATGAAAGGCAAGATGAACAACAAGTGGGAAGGACTTTTCTTGGTAATGGAGATGCCAAGACCGGAGGCTTGTAGGCTTCAGACTCTCGAGGGGGTTGATGTCCATACTCGTGGAACAAGGACATGCTGCAGAAGTATTTTGTACAGGGAAAATGTAAGGGCCACCGGGGGGTAGATAATCGAAAGGGCTCGTAGATGTTTCTTATTGTATTTTCTTTTATTTTTAAACATTATGTTCTAGAAATGTAGCCAAGGACCCGTACTCTTTTCCTCACGGGGGAAGCCTTCATGGCGACCGCCATGGTCACGAAGGCGTGAGGTTTTTAATGAGGCGGGCATCCTGTGTAACCCCTTGTGAAACATAAACAAGGATCCTCCAAAAGAGAACATCTACCGAAGGTAGAAAAGAATACCGGAGCAACTACCCTCTTCAGGTTGAAGAGGGGTTGTCATCAGCGCACAGCACAAATGGTGCTAAGAAATAAGTGAGCATGAGCCGCCGAAGCTAGAAAGGCTTGGCATCTCTTAGCTTCACTTCAGAAATGAAAAACGAAGCCCTCTTGAGTGAAAGGCCGAAGGCATTCGTAGAAATGAAAAATGAAGCCCTCTCAAGCAAAAAGCTGAGGACATTAGCAGAAATGGAAATTGAAGCGTCTCTCGCGGAGGTGACACAAAAGTCTACAGCCGTTCGCTGCCCCGACACCATGATCAAGCAAGGAGGGTGGCGCTTCGGGATCATTCCTATGCTTAATCATGGCGTCACGTCATTAAAAAAGTTTGTGGCAAACAAAATCCATAGATTGAAGAAAGCCGACGGGGCTCCCATGGTGTAACAAATTTTACAAATATCCTCCAGGAACAATTAATGTTACAACGAAGGCCTTTGAGCCAAGCATCAAAAAATGAGAGCTGTTATGCAAATTACAGTACATCGAAGGAGTTACACAACACACAATACATAAGACCATTTAACAATATTACAAACAAAGATTACACATGAACATAACCATTATGAATTACAACCAATATTTGCAGAAGCACAAGAAATCATTGTTCTTCATCAAACACAACATGATCTATTTCATTTATCAACCTTCGTACGACAACATCGATGATGTCTTCGGCCATTCGATGGAGGGTGTCTTCCGAGGGCATCCCTGCAGCCAAAGAGCTCGCGTCGCCCGGTAGAAGGCTGCAGACCAAAGTAGCTAGGGTACGTGCCGTGACCATTGCGCACAAGTCCCCATGAAGATGGCTCCCGGACTCCACCATGGCAAGGCACAACCGAAGCCACCTAAAGAATTGCATGATCTCTACATCGGCAGGAACAGGTAGCTCTAGAGCGGTCAGACCATACGAGTACAGAAGGCGAGGCAGTTCTCTCTGAAGATAATCGATGCTAGTCATCAAGGCTCTTCCGACTTGTTGTGTTTCTTCTCAATTTTTGAAGTGCAGGATTCGGCCAGATCAAGGCACGCCTGTGCCTTGGCCAGATCATCAGAATATTTGTTCTTTAGCATCAACACATCACTGGCTTCGGCACTAGCGGTGGCGAGCTGCATGTCTTTAGCTTTGCAAGCTTTCTGGAGCTCCAGCTTCTCATGCTCCCGAGCAACAATCCTCTTTCAGTTCAGTCACACGGGAGCTGAAAGAAGCTTTGGCTTGAAGCTGGCGAGCTGCGCATCATGTTGCCACAAAAGATTTCAACACCAAGTCTTGAGCGCATTCAAGCATGTTGGGCACACCACTCCTTATCAACTCTTTCTTCATTAGAGGGAAGCAGAATGAGGCACCAACTTGAGACAAGAACTTGTGTTCCCAGTTCTAGCTCTCGAATCGAAGGCTGCCAATAACATTGCCGCCTATCAACTTGGCTCCCGAAGCCCCGAGTTCGGCGGCAGCGACAGCAGGGTTCCTCTGGGCTGATGAAGTAGCCATTACTCTCGGAGTTGGTCGAGGAGCTATGGCTAGCCTTTGCGGGGGGCATGCATGGCCTTCTCTGGGTCATCATCTTCCGTGGAGGATGCCTTCTTTCCGCTGTCGCCAGATGAAGATGACAAGCTTGAGGAACCGCACGAGCTGCTCGACGCCTTGCGGGGGCTCAAAAATGCTTCGACGACAACAAGGCCGTGACCCTCCGCACCTTCGCCTAGAGAGCCCATAATATCGATGTGTCTGTTGCCATCTTCATCGCTCTGAGCCTCTTGGCCGTTGGCATCTAAACCAGGGAGCCCACCGGAGCCGTTGGCAGGAGCCATCGGATTGAACGAAGGAGGCGGTGTGGATGTCACCGGTGATACTACCAGGGGGCTTGCCTCCACATTGGCAGCATCTTCGGAATCCCCCTTAGCCTTTAGGGGCAAAGAGGAGCCAAACAAGAGAGCTTTGGAATGGGACCGTTTGGATGGAACGCCCGCCTTCGAGCCAAGTTTCCTTTTTTATCTGCTCAAGGTGTGTGACGCCCTGGAAATTTCCAAATATAAACTAAGCGTTAGAGTGTTCTGACCAAAAACTTATCCGTCGTAAAACCCTAGCCCTGACCCTCTCCGTTTCCCCGCCACACTGATAGCCGACGCGAGCCTGACCGCCGTCCCATCCCGCATCGCTCACGCGCGACCGCTTTTCCGCAATCAGCGCCAGCGCGATGCCGTTCTTCTCGCGCAGCGTGCGGACGATGCACGCGCGTGGCCGACCGACCGCGGTCGCCGCCGCGATCGGCGCCGACGCGCCCCTCTCATTTTCCCTTTTCTCTCTCTCCCATTTCTTTTCCAATCTCTCTCTTTTTTTTCTTTCTTTCTTCCCTTTTTCCTTCCTTCTTTCCTCTTTTCCCCTTCTCCCTCCTGCCTGGCTCCTGCACGCGAGCCCCTGGCCGCCCCCTGCCGCGCCAGGCACCGGCCGCCTCCCTTTCCCCGCGCGCCGTCGCCCCTGTGCTCGGCCGTCCGCGCCCTCGCGCATGCCCCGCGCGTGCATCGCGTGACCGCGTCGCCCGCCGTGCCACCCCTCGCTCGCCGCACACGCCGGCCGGCCGTGCACGCTTCACCCCGAGCCGCCGTGCCACCCGCCACCACTGCTCGCGCACACACGCGTCCTTGCTCCCCACCTTCCCCGCGCACGCGCACTCTGGCTCGCGTACGCCCCGGCCCACGTGCACCCGAGGCTGCACGCGCACGCCGAGCTGCGACGCCGCGCCACCCGTCGCTAGCCGCGCAGCTCGCTGCTGCTCCCCTGCCGCACCCCGCCCTGTGCTCACACCGTGTCCCTCCTCCACGTGCCACTATCGGCGCCCTCGCCACCACGCCACAACACGACGCACACAAGGGCCGAAGCGCCATTAATGGCGCTCCGCGCCGGCCACCGTCGCGACCCCCTCCCCACCGCCTCATCCCGCCTATAAATAGGCCCCTACCCCGCTCCTCCCTTCCCCACGGCCTCCACTGCCACCCCGCCGCCTCCCTAGCTCGCAGCGCCGCCGCCGCAAGCACCTCCGCCCATCGCCGCTTGCTCCCGTGGGCACGCTTCCCCGCTGCATCCCGGTCCAAGGTGAGGCCGGGGATCAATTCCCCTTGCCTCCCTCCCCCTCTTGCCCTAACCCCGGCCGCCGCCGTGCCCCGGACCGCCGGAATCGGCCGGACGCCGGCGCCCCACCTCCCCTCCTCTGTTCTGTGCGGGGGAGAGGAAGGAGAAGGGCAACTTTGCCCAAAGCCCCCCCCCTTCTCCTGTTTTTCCCCAAAGGAACCCCTATCCACCCCCTTTTGCAAAAGAAGCCCTACTCTTTCCATTATTTCAAACCAAACCCCTCGATACATAAACCTAGATATACTTGACACCTTTTAGCATGCCCAGGGTATTTCTAGGATTCACAAATAGGCCCTTACCCCCTCCAAATAATTACGAATAAGCCCCTGGACTCCGGTTTAACCCTTAAGCCCCTCTTTAACCCGTCATTTTATGCGCCAAACGACCTCCGATCAACCTGAAACTCTACCACGCCCTTTCTAGTATAGTTTTAACCATGCCATTAAGAAACCACCTAAAAATATTACCTCTACCTCCTTAACTAAATTATTTCCGATTCAAGCTTAACGATAAAGGCTTTTGGTTCCCTCGCTTGATTGTGTGCCTGTTTGTTTGCGTCGTAGGACACGGAGTGAACGAGGAAGGTCCCGACCGTGACCAAGCGAACGAGGACTAGTTCTGCGACCCCGAACCCGAGGGACAGGGCTTCGATCAGGACCTCCCGCAAGGGTTTGATGATGGCAAGTTCAATCTCGCCCTTTGACGCATGTTTCTGTCCTAGTTTTATAAACACAACCCAGTGGCCTGTTTTATAAAATTGCATGGTTTTGCTTGCTGAAAATATGGTAGGGTAGCCACCCTTGTTTGTGATAACCATACCTTGACCACCTGGTTTTATAAAGAAATGTGTGCGTGTGGGAAGGGATAAAATGTGGTTTTGAAAGACGAGTTAGACGGGATGGATGGCATTCCTATATGATTTGCCGTTGGTGTGCTCGTACCTGTGTGGTTGAGCGAGGAAGGGAAATATCCATCTTGTCACCCCTAAGGACCGAGTTGATGTGTCATCTCACCTAGCTTCCTATCATGCAAACCACTTGACCGTTGTATGGGCAACGGCTTAGCCTAACCCCGCAAGTTAGTCTGATAGCCATCAGGAGAGCTGGGAGCAACGGGTGATCAAGGAGACGGGATAAGCTCTGTGTGACTTATGCCCTGGTTAAACCTCGGTGACCCCTTGATAGATCCCGTGGTGGCTAGCCAGGTCTAGCTAAGGTGGGTAAGGGCTTTGATGGGATCTGCACCGGCACTAAGGTGTTCGTGTTGTGGTACCCCACCTGTGGGTAAAGTTGCACATCTCTGCAGAGTTGAAAATCTATTCGAATAGCCGTGCCCACGGTATTGGGCAAGTTACGGTGTGGTCACATAACTAGTGTTTCTCTCTGGAACGGTTGGGCTGGTGTGAGTTGTTTGGAAAGTACCCGGCAGTTGAGTCGTGTGAGCTACGGCAGACGTGGAGTCCGGTAGCGGTTTAAAACTTGGATCCTGTGTGGATCAATAGCACGTACTCCTTGGCACTTGAAAACTTGTTTTGAAAATGTTTTAAACGAACTTTTGCATAAGACCGAGTTTTTCCGCAAATAAACCATAACCTTATCCTTGGATTGACCTGTGCATTTATTTCTGTTATACCCCCTCCGCGGGTGTGATTGGACTTGCTGAGTACGTTCGTACTCACCCCATTCTTACTTTTACAGTGGAAGATCCAAACTACATCCCCGAAGACGTCGAGTAGGGTTCCGTCCTGCACCCAGTCTTGCCTGTGGTTGAGGCCACCGTTGGAACTCCACATGGCGCAAGACTCTGATGATCCCCTTTTCGTAGCTAGTGTAGTAGTGTGGGTTTTAGTTCTAATCCTCGCGATAGTGGTGCTTCACTGCCCATTACCGCGAAGAGTTGTACGGTGATGTACCATCTGATGTAATAAAAGTGTTATCAGCCTCCTGGGACTGATAACGTAACACTTTTAAGTCTTCCCTGATGGGGGGACGCTTCAAGGTGTGTGGTCGCCGAAGTACCACCAGCAATTTTCGCCCCCTGGGCCTTCTCCTTCTTTTGCTTCCGCTTCTCCTTGGTTGCCTGGTGCCTGATGGCTGCAACGCACGGCGGGGCATTAATCTTGAAATCCTGGAACACACGGTTGGTGCGAGTCCCACCTAACTTCTAAAAGATGGCTTTGTACTCGCCGATGGACTCGGCCCCCAGGATGTCATCAACCTAACCTCCATAGAGTTTGCATCAATCTCTGTACAAAAGGAACTACTGTCAAAATACAAAACAAAGTGGAGAAACCAAAGCGTAACACCAAGAAGAAAATTCTCGATGTTTTTGGAGGTTAAAGGAGGCAGCGAAGTCGGGCATCGGAATGCCTCCAATCCATTGTGCCTCCAGCATCCAGGCTTTAATAGACCAGCCAGCCTTCAATGGCCAGCAGCGGAAAGAGACGTACTCTTTGGTAATGTCGCGGGTGTTGTATACCTTCGACACCTCCCGTAGCATAGCAACGAAGGCCAATCGATCTTCCGTACCTTTGAATTCTACTGGTGGAGTCTTGCCCAGTTTTGAATCTTGTCGGTGATGAGGGGGTGGCTCTGAGTGGCTTCGTCCAACGTGACCTTGTGGTAAAACCAAAACGAAGTCCAGTCCAAAGTCCACTTGTTCTTGTAAGCTGTCACGGGGCTTGAAATTACCTCCCGGTAAGTAAAGTTGTAGTAGCCGTACTGGGCTTCGGCTTCGCCTTCGGTGCCATCAGCGGTCGTCTTGGTGATTGCCTTCAGCTGATGATGCAAATGATGAACGAAGGTGAAATTTTTGGCTAAAGGTTGGAAGTGGTAGGTCTTCGCCAACCAGAAGTATAGATTAAGACATGCAACAGAGTTGGGCGTCAGTTGGTGAAGAAACATGTTGTGCAGCCGAAGAGTGTCCACAAAGATAGGGTCTAGTGGGAAGCAAAGCCCCGTAGTGAATAAATCATGAAAGACAACGACTTCATCCAGCTCCGGAGGAGCCAAAGTCTCCCCGAACTTTGGGGGCGAGCTTTTCCAGCAACAACTTGCCCTCGGTGGACCATGCCGGTAAGCACAGCTTCAGTGACGCTGCTCACCCCAAGGGACCGGGTCGGAGGCCTCGCCCGATCAGTCTTCGGCGCCATGGCAGTTGAAATCGATGCGTATGGAAGCGAAGGCTTGAAGAGGAAAAGTGAGCTAGGGTTTGGACAGAAAACACCCGAAGAAGACCTGAATGCGAAATGCGGGCCGGAGATTAGAGGAAGCAGGGCAAAGCGAAAGTGTGAACAAGGCAACGGGAGGCGCCGTCTATATATGGCGTGTCGGGGCAGCGGCACAGCAAAAAGACATCTTTGCGCCTGCACATCCTACCGTTGCCAACAAACTTTCACAAACAGCTGAGGGGCTTGGCAGTCTTTTTCCACGCGGCCCCTTCACCATATATTTTGGCATTATTATTCAATTTTTTGCGGTCTTTGCCGTCTTTGCAGGAATACAGCGGATCTCTCCATACGGCGTCGATGATCCGAGAGGTGGCGCTTTGAGCCGCGTTTCACGCAACAGAATGATCAAGGCCTCAGGACTTCCAAGGAAGGCCCTCGTCCTCGAGGGGCTACTGTTGGGGGATGCCACCTTCGGATAGCGCCGAAGGCCTGAAGACCGAAGGAGCGGATCATTTTTCCGGGTGGATCCACAAACGGGACCAGGTCTTCGGTCCGCGCTGAAGGGTTGCGAAGATGAAGCTTTCCCGAAGGCCAGACAAGGTGAAGCTGGCACTAAGTTGTCAACTGACCTAGCTGCTGGCGGTTAGTCGAAGCCTGAGTACCGAAGGCCGTTAGCGAGGGGGACCATCGAGTCAAGGCAGACCCGAAGGGCGTGATGAGCTGTAAAGGGGGATTAGATAGGAAATTATTGTGTACCCCTGGAATATTCGAGGAATATGGTTGTTGAGGGGTAAAAAGGTGTAATACCGCAGGAGAGGAATTAGATAGGAAATTACTGTATACCTCTAGAATATTCGAGGAATATAGTTGTTGAGGGGTAAAAAGGTGTAATAACGGAGGATGGTAGGTGAACCGCCTTCTATAAATACTAAATACCCCCTAACTGTAACTGGTGGGGTGGATTCTTATTGAATAGAGAATCATTATCCCATTCCGAAGGTGTCTCTCTTCTTCATTCGTGCCATCTGAGTTCATTCCGCGGGCTATTGTGGTGCTTCTTCGTTCTAAAGGGTATGCTCCACCAACAATAATTTCCAGAAAGATAGGGTCTAAACGTAGAAACAAGTTGATTGTGCACGTGGATTCAATCCACGATGCGTGGATCGGCTTTGGCTGGTTCATTGGTCCATTATGGACGGATGCATGAGACTAAAGGGTACAAGCTTTGGATCTCTACCGTTGATCATGAGATGGATGGCTGATAGGTGCCACTGGCTTTAAGGTCGCCGGAGCTAGGGTTGGACATGGCAGTGGCGTAGCGGTGGGAGTGGGAAAAAAATGCAACTACAGCGAGAAATTCCATGCAAGATAGAGATGGATTGAAAGTGGGAACAACGTAGGTTGAGCTTGACAACGAGGACCATGGTGGACTTTGATGTGCTTACTCGTGCTTGCCGAGGTGTCGATAAGGCCTCCGTATTTTTAGGTCTGCTTGCTTTCGTCAAGTGGCTGCATTCCTGGTCTAGGTTTCCAGAGGCGGAGTCGAAGCTGCTCGTTGTTGGGGTGCGATGAAGCTTGCCAACAATGATGGGCTACGGTTTGATTAGTCTAGGTGTGTTTGGTGCTATGATTGCAAGTTGGTGGCTTTGGCTTGGTTTCTCCATGTGAAGTTGGAGTTGCTTGGTTGCTTTTGCGACGAAGCTCGACAACGATGGCTGGGGGCTTTGTTGTATAATTACTATTTGTGGATTTACCGCCTGTGCTACTACTGTGTTTAGTAGTTTTTATCCAGTTTTCCTTAAGATAACCGTGTGATTGTATGGTTTTCTTTCTTAATAATCCTCATAACAAGGTCAAAACTCTTTCTTCTATAGTAAGCAGGAAATACCTGGCCTTTTCCAAGGTTCTTAAAACAAGAAGACATTCAGATTTACGGGGTGCAACTCACTCACAATAGCTCTAGGAAATAGCTGGTGCCTGCGCTCCTTGATAATATGAAAAGAATTCAAATTTTTTAACATAAAACAGCAACACGCTCATCATTTTTTAAGATTGTTCATCGGCATCAGATTAATCAAATCCAGTTTCTCTAGTTACAGTAGATAAAACAGAACATCAACAATTAAGAGTGTAGGCAACCATGCATCATACTGTGTCGTCAGCAGTAGCCGGAGGACCCGTTGCGCTGGGCCTAGCGGCGATCCCGGCATGCACGAGCAACGCCCAGACTAGTGTTATCAGCTCGCCGCCGCGGGCAATCGCCAGCGCGTGTCCGGTGAGGTTGTCGGACGGAGCAATGTACAAGATCATCCCTGCCCAAAACCTAGCCAGCCACTTCCACGCCGCCTCCTCGCCTTCCGGCAGCTCCGCCAGCTCCTTGCCAAGCTTCAGGCCATCCCTAAGCACCTCGTGCTCCGCTCTTTCCTGCAGCAACGACACCAGCTTGTCGTAGTCAGCCTCTGCCGCCGGCGCTGCTAGCCCGCCGCCAGAAAGAGCGCGCTTGGAGTCCTTCTTGACGGCCCTGTACAGGCTCTTGCACCACTCGTCGTCGTCAGGAAGCAGTTCCGGCACGTACGCCACCAAGTAGGCGCAGTACCTTGACAAGTGTGTAGTGATCACCATGTCGTCAGAGAGAGGCCGGTGGTGTTGGTGCCTCACCCCAAGGATGCTTGTAGCAATGTGCCACGTGAGTATGAGGCCAGAGATAGATTTACCCTCATCTCCTACCCCAAGGCTCCGGTGCAAACATGTTGAGGGATGGGTCAGGAGCCCATTGTTGCTTCTGATTGTATCGACAATCGCCTTCGTCACCGCCCTCGGCACCTTGACTTTGTGCTTTTTGTCCGGGAGGCGGAGGAGGCGCATGCCAAGAGCAACCGGATCTGTTCTTGAGTGGAGCACCAGCACCGAGCACTGGTCCATTCTGTCATCCCAGTGCTTCATCAGCCGCATGCACCGGCATCGCAGCACAGGCCCGATCCAACTCTGCAAGAGAGGAGGAGATTGCTGCAATGCACCATGGTTATCTACCACGTAGTGACAGATGAGGGCTACTTTGGTCCAGTTGGAGCAGATGTAGGAAGCAACATGCCTTGCCTCACCGAGCACAACTACCACAAGGAGTATTAGAACCGGAACCATTTCGCACAGTAGATTCCCGAAGCTCCTGTGGAAAGCCTTGTCTTGGTCAGATGAATGCAGACCGCACCAGACATGACATATGACCTGAGGTAGTAGTATGAAGTCCTCAAGCCGTGCCATCACCATTCCAGCAAGTAACAAGCAGCAACTCATGGTCAAGAGCGAGGCAGAGATGTTCAGCATGGGCAGCCAACGGTTTGAGTAGAGTACCGCGGTCGACGAATAGTAGTAGGCGTGCAGGAAAGACAGCTCTTCAGTGATGACCGCAAGTGCTCTCTCATGATCCCTGTCCTTGAGCAGCAAATGTAAGCAGAAGCTGTAGGCTTCCGGGAGGCCAGCTTCAGCAGCTGTGTAGCCTGCAAATCGACACCGCAACAGCTTGAACAATGAGAACCCCAGGCATACTTCTTTGAGCCACGGCTCTGACGTCAGAAGTGTGCTGTCCGATCGCCACACTCTGTCAATGGTCACCAAGCCATGGTTGTTCATGCCGTCTTGTTGGTCGCCCATCCTTTTGAAGACGAAACCGTGAGGCCGCCTCTCCACCTCAAGCCTGTCCTCTCCCATGAGTATAAGTGGAGGAGGGAAATGGTCAGCTGCTCGGATACCACCCTGGATTCCGTCTCGGAGATGCTTCATGTATCCGGCGATAAGACGGGGGTTGCGCCCAAGAGCAACGGAACTCCGGGCCTCTTGCAATGCGCAGCACCTCAGTGTGATTTTGGCGTAGACAAGTGCAAACATCAAGGATACGAGACACTGAAAGATGCGGTCCCTCGGAGCGAAGAGCAGTATCAGTGGCAGCCCAAGGTAGGATGTCCAGATTGCTCGTACCAGCAGTACCACAGGGAGGCCCGTGTTGGGACGGCCTTCCCTTTCGTCAGCGGCGACTATTGCACACGTGTTGATAGCAACGATCAGGACAAGGACTGCCAAGATTACAGCTAGGGACCTGTGCCAAATTGTCCGGCAGATGATTCTGTACTGAACTTCAGTACCAGCAGGGCTCCGGAAGCTGTAGATTTGCGGCTTGCCAAAGGCGGAATAGGCAGATGCGGAATCGGAGACGACATAGGAGAGGATGGGCAAGAACAAGGTGGTGGCTCCATGATATAGGCTGCGGATGATGGGGCGGTGCTGATAGTGAGGTCCGTAGGTGCCTATTCCGACCAGGATCCCGGCAAGGACGGCGTCGACGACGGCGAGCCCGTTCACTCGCAAGATCTGCAGTTTAGGCCCTGCCGTGCGCTGGGAGAAGTTTTTCAGTATTTGTGAGCAGTTTCCGGTTCTGGAGACTCCATCGCCCATGATCTGCTGACATGAGGAAAATCATAAACACCGGTGGCATGGCTACTCTCAAAAAGAAGTTGTGTACAGCTGCATGATGAGCTAGCCGTGAATTTGTTCCTCCAGGGTGAAACGCAAAAAAGAATAGGAGGAAAGATATGCTTATTAAGTGAGCAGAAGTGATATCATAGCGTATAAGAAATGAGGAGAATCTGGGACCTCCTATGGGAAAAAGACCACCACCTGACCTTTTCGGGTTGTCAAGGTCTCCAGTTTAATATAGATATAACTTTGCCATGCTTTATATAAAAATACGCTATTGAAAAAAAATTAAATTGTCAATTTTTTAATGTCCAAGAGTTAGTTTATAATACTTTGGTTTTCCAGATTAAGAAATATTATGTGCTGGGAAAAGTCTTGCATATATTACTATATATAAACAAAAGTGAAGCAGCTGGTAAGTTGCTGCTGTCATGCTAATAACAGCATGTACACTCACAATTATGATTGGTAAATTAAGAACTAAAAAAGTTAAGTGCATACGTAACAAGGGTAGGGAACAGAGACTAGCAGAGATGCTGAATGAAGGTATGATGTATGTGCCAAAAAGGGAAAAAAAATGCCTTCTCATGTAAAGTAACGAAGCTCTTGCAGACATAGTTACCACAAGATCGATGCGGCTGCCAAGCGCAAACCGGGATTCGGATCACCTCGTCCTTGGACTTACTCAGATCGTACGCCTAGTCTTCATTCCAGCTGGGCTTGGAGCCTTGGACGAAGGGGTGGTGGCTGCAACTTTGTTTTAGATGGAGGTTAAGCTAGCGTTACGGCTGCAATTAGCTACGCGGGGTATTAAAATGTGCAACTACTAGCTGCTCTTAGATGCTCTTGATATTCATGGCAGCTATGGGTATTTGTTCGCGACGGCGATGCTGTTCCATCATCCAGTGGCTGTGTGGCTTTGGAATATGTTCTCTGCTTGCGCCATTGCTGTCCAGGGGACACTGAAAAAGTCTAGTAAATTATTTGGGCCTTTTTGGGCGATCCGCTCGTCACAATCTCAGGTGAGTTTTTTTAAGACCAAAATAAGCCCCATGGCTCGACTTTTACTCAAAGCCAAAGACAACAGAGTTTTCGCTGATGGACGTTACATGGTTGAAGCGCAAGGCTCGCAGGCGATCACAAAAGGGCAGAAAAAACAGCGCTCCTCCTACTACTTCCTGACCCACCCAACTCACAACAGGCGACAAAAAACAGAAAGAAAACTGAAGCTAGAAAGGCTCAAGAACAAACACAAAAGAGACTACGACAACAACCCATTCCCGCCCACACCTTCACGCACCTTGGGCAATGTCACCTCCACTGTAAAAAAAGATTTTTAAGGGCAGCTAAAAATATATTTTTAGAAGCGGATACGGTATCTGCTCATACTTCTCGCAGGTAGAAATGATATTTTTAAGGCGGCCGACCCCTGGAAATGATTTTTACGGGCGGGTCACAGCGTGACCAGCCCTAGAAATTGATTTCTAGGAGACCCACCCCTATAAATCAATTTCTAGAAAATAAAAAAATAAAAAAATCAAAAATCAAAAATAGCAAAATAAAAAAAATATTGCAGCCAACCAGCCACCACCATAAGCCCCTACGAGGTACAATTTTTTATGAAATATGCACACTTGCATCACCCGAGTTTCGAATTGCATACCGCGAGCCTCGCGCATATCTTCCTCTTCATCACACTACATAGTCACCTGTGACTCTATGCGATATGATATTCTTTTATATTAGGAGCCACCCGCCCCTAAAAATATTTTTCTACTTTATTCCAAAAATTTATTTAAATCTTTACATATAACAAAATAAATAAATAAAGTGAAACTTGTACACTATGGTTATTATGAACTATAGATAAAAAAATATGCCAAGCATATTTCAGTGTATATAAAGGTTAAGATTATTGAAACCTCAAAGTATGACTTGAGTTGTATGAGATACTATATAGTCATAGCTATTAGATAATTTATAATAATTTTTTAGACTATTAATAATCTTAAATAAAAAAGTTATCAACTACAAAATTGTAGGTCTCATCAATCTCTATAATTTTAGCATAAAATTTGACTTCATACGAAATCATATGAAAAAGTTATGAATTTTTCTATAAAAATGGTGGTTATTTTCAAGGATGGGTGACGCCATCACCCGCCCCTAAAAATATATTTCCAGGGACGGGTGAACTGCTACAATAAACGGATTATCTTTTAGCCTGCCTCTAGAAAAAATAGAATATTTCTGCAAATCATTTTTTATAGTGCTCCACGTAGCTATGGTCCTTGTCCCTCCACACCTTTTGCCAGTACTGTATAAATCCAATCATTTTGTAAGCAATGGCATATGGCGAAGGGATTGAAATCTTATTAAAAACCCAATCATTCCGACTATAATCACTACTTCTACGTGACAAATACTTAGTAGGCGATTGGGCTTTGTCCGGAAATTCCAAGTTCGATTATTATTTTCTTTTTTGTTCAACTAGTATTTTCTTATCACACCCTTCACTGATTGGTACTAATACAATTGTCCCATAATTGCTAGAGATTTTACAAGGTAATGGGGGTTAGAGTAAAGGGGAGAAAATGCTGAGCAAATTACTCAAATTCACACCTGATGTGGTACTGCACAAGTCCAATATGATTATTCTTTTACCGATCATGGAAGAGCAGCATTTTGAGCTTTCAACGGAAGCCAGGACATCATGTTGTCTCAAGATAAATAGTTTAAAATTTTGAGTCTTAGTTGTTGATTCAGTATATCTGTTTCATACAGCAATTAATTTTCATTTTACAAATCTTCATATTCAGACAAGTTGGTGGTGATGAACTGTTGATGGGTTGCAACAGACAAATCTTGTCAGCCACGGCAAACACGAGTACACGACCACTGGATTTTGGTGGTATTAGATTGGAACGATGGGAGCCATTCAGCTAATGGCATGTTGCGCCAAGCCAACAGCAGGACGCCTACATCTTTGGTCTCCTTTGCCACCCAGTTGCACTATGCCTGCAGTATAGCGATCATTTCTCGTCACTTGATGATATTGACGGGATCGTAATGACTAGGTTTGGTGTGGTGGTTGGAAACTTGCTGATACTTCGCAGTCCTAAAGCTGCTAGTTATTACCTATTCCAACTTATTTGTACGTATATGTGCGTGTGTGTACCCATGAATGGAGGGGCGAAGCTATGGCAAATCCAAGTTATCGAGGAGCTGTTGTGCAGTGCCTGAGCTAGTTGCTGACCAGACAGAACCAGAAACTTTTATATACAAGCCGGCAAAGGTAAGACCAAAATGGGGTGAGCGAGGGAGTAAATAATATCCTTGCAGCAATGAGCGTAGTGTACCTTTTCTATTAATTGGAGTTATGTGATAAGGATGCAAAGAAGTATTCTTCACAGCTAGAGATCACAGCACTAGTACCGGGCAGGAACCCCCCCCCCTCCCCGGTTAGTATGGGTTCCCCGCCCGGTACAAGCTGGGCGGTATTAAACTGGCATGCATTTAGTACCAGGCGCAATGCCAATACTAAATGGCGCATTTAGTACCGGCTGGTACTAAATTCTTTATTTTTTATTTGTTTGCTTCTGTTTCTTTTCTTTTCTTTTTCTTTTTAGTTTTAATTTGAAGTCGTATTCGTATCCGTTTGTGTATAGCTAGCATTCATATTCGCATTTGTATTCATATCTAGCATAGCAAAGACTACATATATTATATATATACAATTTATATACACTTTAATATTACAAGTAGCCATATAAGTTGTTTCCTTACAAGTATTTCAAATATATTACTAGTCTTCATCGTTATCGTCGGCCCTGTTTGGATCCAGTCGACCCACACTTATTCTATGATCTGCATAAAATTCTCCCTTGGGATTTATGACCTCATCGAGCAGGAATCCACATAGTGCTTCTTGAATTGCCCTAACTCTTTGCGGTTGGATGAGGTCGTCTTTCATTCGCAAAATCCGTCACGTGCAAACATCAATTTTTTAAATCAATACATGTACGGAATTAAATGAAAGAAATTGTTCTTAATTCTTTATGTATATCGAATTGTTTTTGCGTTATTTTCTTTGGACCGCAAAACATGTGGATGAACTCACATACATAGTACCCGCATAAGTTATTTCCTTCCGTCTGTCTCAAACAAAATATATATATATGGGTTATGAAATATTAATGGTATTTAAAGAAATAGAACTAGATGTGTGAATTGTATTCATACCAGAAAGTCCATTTTGATATAAAGCGCACCCGGGTTCTCTGTGATTCCTATGTGCTTTTTGAGGAAGCGAGCACATGCTTTTTGGAGGATGTCTATGAGATTTTGATATTCTTCTATCTGTTTTTTCTTAGGGTCGAACACCACGACTCGGGATCAATCAATCTCGATAGAGAGCAAGATCCAGTGAAAGCTGTTGATACACGTATACAGATGAAATGTTGGATATACTTATTATCAAATTGAAGGCATATGGAAAAAAGAGTAGAAGGGCTTATATGAAGTTGGCTTACTTGAAGTTGTACGACAACACAATAAATGTAAAAAATGCAGCCGGTACACGTATACAGATGAATGCTCACTTCTCTTATTGTGCTTTTAGGTGACGTAATGTTAGATTTTCCTTTTTTTTCTTTGTAGATGGATACCTCATATATAATTGTATTTAAAATTTGCCGACCATTCATGGAACTTGGTTAGATTCACCAGAGTCAGAGTGTTTTATCAAAATTTAGTCAATACTTGTTATTTTTATATTTTTTTGAGTTTTTAGACATGATCATATAGTGGTACTGCTGTAATAATTGTCATTTAGGATTATTCATAGCTAAGACCAATTCGCCTACAAAATTCAAGCAATTATATTCTCCACCACAGTCCATTTCTTATCATCAGGACGGTGACCATGACTGTAGAAGGGGGTCGAGGTATGCAAGCGGGGACAGGGCTGAAGAAGCCACATTATTAGAGAGACAAAGCTGGTTTTCACATATACATGCACATGTTCCATTGTTTCTTTGATTCGAGACCCATTGTATGGTACTATGTTCATTGGCAGATAGCCGATGATACCCCACTGGGCTAGTTTTCAGCAACTACAGTGAAACTAACTCCAGATTTCAGGGATATCAGGTTGCAGTTAATTAAAAGCTGTGCCATTTTTCTGATATTCTGCCAATTCTTCGCGTGGACTGTTTACAGAGTTTATGTGTTCTACCCCCACAACATGAATGCCAAGAAGTTGGGCCCAACAAAAATTGGATGTACGTCGTCAACATCTTTTGACGTGCAGCAGACTATGAGACGAATGTGCTCTTTGGGTTTATGTTTGTTCCTCACTTGGGGCTGCATGTATGTAATACATTTGTTGAAAATAACTTCAGGGCCATTTTCATAAGGTGTGCTGGGCCCAAACGCTTTTAAGGTTATCAAAAAGCTCCTGATGCATCGCGTGCACAGCTTTCAAACATGACGCCAGGGGGGATAGAAGATGGTGCTGGTAGGTTTGGACTTATGAACCGGAAACGTGAATAGCGAGATGCAGTAGAGTGTATGTATAAGCAGGTTTTTTCAGGACATGGTGTTTCTTTTTTTTCATAGAAATTAGATTGTCTCCATGCATATTTCCTCTTTCCCAAACTGGTATTCATCCATTTCCATTAGCAAACAGAAACATTGCTTTATGCAGATAGATGTGGAAAGAAGATTGTCCCACCTATCTATTATTTGAGTCATGTAAAAAATGATAGGCGATAGACAAGGTTCAGGGTTTAAACACATAACACCACATAAAAAATAAGCAAACAAGGGGCCACACAAGAAGTTGATATCTGGGCATGGAAGAGCACTGCTCATTTGAGAAGCCGCACTGTCTTTGGCCGCAGGATTGCACTAAGGCTATTATTTTGGAAACAATGAAACTAACTCTAGAGTCTAGAGATCACGTTGCAGTTAATTAAAAGCGGTACCACTTTTCTGATATGCTGCCAATTATTTTTTCTTTTGTGTCATTATTTTAATGTGGACTCTTTACATAATTAAATTACGAATGTGTCTATCCCCACAACATGAACACCAAAAGTTGGGCCCAACCAAAAAATAGACCCATACCCACACAATTGTACTCTATTTTTCTGTTCTGCGTCACTATCTTTGTTGAGCAGCAGTCTATGAGAAGATTGTTCTCCTTGGGAGTCATGACTCTCTGGGTGGTCTCTGCAGTTTAGTAGCTATTGAATAGTACGGTTGTAGTTGGAAAGAGATTCAGGGCCATTTCCATATGGTGTGCTAGGTCCAAATGTTTTTCAGGTTATCGGAAAGCTCCTGATACCTGCCGTGCCCAGCTTTGAAACATGACGCCAGGGGAGATCGAAGCTGGTGTTTGTAGGTTTGGACTTATGAACCGGAAACTTGAATAGAGAGATGCAGTAGAGTGTAGACTGTAGAGTGTATAGATCGAAGCTAGCCATATTGACCCTTGTGGCCTTGTCACTGTGCCATCCAACTGCTCTCTCGTGGTACTGGACAATTGAAACCAGCGGGACGCCTCTACTTGTTTGGTCTCCACACAGACCGTATCCTACCAAGCCTAACGGCCGCTCACTGTTTAGAAGCTGCACTGTCTTTGGACCCACAATTGCAATGAGATCAGAGTGTCGCGACTATTTCTCAATTCACTCTTGATGATGGTCGACTTGATCTTAGTGCTATTTCCAAAGTTGTGGTCTGATATTTGCTGATACTTCACATTCCTAGTTAGCTAGTACTTATTACATATATTCCTTGTGTGGATATATATGTGTGTATGAGCAGACGTTTGCAGTGCCATTTGCTGGAGAAGCTATATATAGCAAACCTGACCTGTTGAGGTTGTTTGCTCTGTGCAATGGGTGATCAGTCCCTACTAGGCAGCCCCAAGGAGAAACTTTTATACGGAAACCGGCAGTAAGGAAAGACAAAAATGGGGTGGGTGAGGGGGAGGAAATAATGTCCTGGCAGCAGTAAGCCAGTAACAGCATGGTGCAGTTTTCCTATCATTAGCTGCGCCAAGTAAGACCCAAAGAATCATTTGAGTTAATCTGACAGACATCACCTGCTTCGTTCTGGGTCCGGATGTGCCAGCATCAATTAGTATTCTGTCAATTGCCCAGTAACTAATTGATGCAGTTACTATTGGCCTACAACTCCTAGAGATTGTACAAAGTAATTGTGGTTAGTACTACACACCTGATGTAGTACTACACCAGTGCTAAATTGTAATTCGTTCACTTGCCGGTCCAAACAAGTTCAGCATTTTGAGCTTTCAATGGAAGCCAAGACTTCATGTACGTTGTCTTGAGATAGTTTAGAATTTTGAATCTTAGTTGTTGGATCCAGCATATCTTCTTCATGGAATGATTAATTTTACAAAATCTCATATTTAGAAGTAGGTGGTGACGAATCATGGGTTGAAAGAGACAAATCTTGTTTTTACTTTTCCCCTCCATTCATTCGAGGCCCTATGTGTCCTTTGGGGTTCATTTTGCCATTTTGGCGGACAGGTTACACCCAACTAGACTAGTTTGCACCAATTATGGAAACATGAGTACACGACCAATAGTGGTCATTCCACAGTCACAGCTGCTACATCAACATGTCCGGTGTATTCTCCATCAGCCGTATTGACCCGCCTGGCAGTCACAACTGCTCTGTCGCGGTATTTGAACGATGAGAGCAGGCGCTGCGGCAAGGAAGAAGAAGCGGGATGCCTACTTGTTTGGTCTCCACATAGACCACATCCGACCAATCCTAGCGGCTCATTTAGAAGCTGCACTTTCTTTCGCCATCCTGTTACACTAAGCTCACAGTGTCGTGGCTATTTCTCAATTCAGTCTCGATGACGGTAGACTGGATCTTGGTGCTACTTATAATGAGGTGGTTTTATACTTGCTGACACTTCACATTCCTAGCTAGCTAGCACTTATACTTGTTCCTTGTATGTCTATTTCTACGTGTATGAGCAGACGTTTGCAGTGACACATGCTGGAATCGAAGCTATAGCAAATCTGACCAATTGAAGTTGTTACTTTTGTGTGTGCAATGATGCTTGAGCAGTCGCAACTCGCAAGCCAGCAGAAGAAACTTTTTTATAGACGCCGGCAGTAAGGGAAGGACAAAACGGGGTGGGTGAAGAATGAGGAAATAACGCCCTTGCAGCTGTAATGGCATGTAGTTTTCATATTATTAGCCACGCGTTCCTGAATAATTCCCAACGAATCATTTGAGATAATCTGACTATAATCACTGCTTCTATGTGATTGACAAGATCTAATGGCCCAAGCGAAGAGTGAATTGGGACTTCTTCAATTTTCTAGAACAAATACCAAACTTAGCATGAATTTTATATTTCCCAAAGAGATGTTTTTTCAAGCATGGAATGCTAGGAGCAACTAAAGACACTAACAAGATCAGTTCTAGGCAAAGGAGCACACTAATAACATCTAAACACATCTAAACAAAGTTACTTGCAAAAAAATAAAGGAAATGTTCTATGTAAACCCCTCTTAATAGTACGGTCAAGGAGCTACAAATTTTCCATGACTATACTCCCAAGTCAAGCTATACTAACTCGAAACCCCTCTTAATAGTATGGTCAAATTAAAGAACGAGAAATTTGAAAACCTATACTTACACTAAGTCTGCTCCGTCTCCTTATTGCACATCATTCTAGAGAGATCCTTAATCTTCATAACTAAGCCATTTGTATGTATTTTAATTCATATTGGATGGGGTGCTCTCCTATCATTAACCACATTATGACTTAACAATTAATTATCCTTAAAAACAACTTTTTAGTAATAATTATATGGTTGTCACTAATAACTAAAACTTACCACTTAGCTAGGGGCATAGATGCTTACCGTGACGAATGCTTACTAGGCGCGTGATTGGGCTTTGTCTATGACAGCTTCAATTTGCATTTTGTCTTTTGGGTTCAACTAGTGTTTTCTTATCACACTCTTAACTGATTGGTACAGTTAATTACTGCTGTCCACAATATCTAGATATTGTACAAGGTAATGTCAGTTAGATTATAGGATAAAACACTGAGAAAGTTACTCAAACATGGTGTAGTACTGCACAAGTCCAAAACATATATAAATCACTTGTTGGTTCGTTTTTTAAAAGTAATACACATGCTGGTCATGGAAGTTCAGAATTTTGAGCTTTCAAGAATTTCATGTTTCTCAAGATAGTTTGGAATTTTGAATCCTATACTTCAATCATGTGTATTTTAAAAATAAAACATATGCAGGTCATCAGTACTTAAATCAACATTGATAATGCTGTCTGGGCAAGTACCACTGTTCCAGCATTCCTGTCTCTCTATCTTAGCAGTGGCAGCTATACGTTCGTGTTCCATACTCTTTCTCCAATACACATACCACTTACTTGGGCTTCAACCATAGCACCGAAACTTCTCGTGACCTGCCATTCCTACCCAACTGTATTAAAGAAGTTGACTAGCTACCAGAGGAGAGAATTATCTTAGTAAAACACAATGCGTCATAGGCATATTTTGAGCTCAAGTGGGAAATGTGGACCGAGGCAAACATGAGAGGTAACAGGTAAGGGCCGGTCAGAAAGGCCCTTCAGTGAAATGTCAACTGAGGATATCGCTGAAAGAGGATGGATGGTGCAATAGAGCACAGATGGATTTCTTGGTTGGGTTCTGAAAATTACTGATGCTTCCCTTTCCAACATAGAACGTTGTGCATACTAGCTATATGCTCATTTGCAATTTGTTGGGAATTGAAGGTGCATAGAGTTGAAGCAGCGAGCAACAAGTGCCGCGAGGTAGAAGCAGCTAGCTACAGGAGGACAAAACTATAGACTAATAGAATCAGGCGGGGAGAGGAGGAGGTGGGTGGGTGAGTGGGGAAGACTGGAGCATGGAAAATTTATAGACCAAATTATAGTTCACTACCACTTTGTCAACCTCAATAACTTTGACCAAGTTTTAGAAAAAAATTATTGACATCTACAATGCAAAATAATTATACGTGTTATGGTATATTTAATGAAACTAATATGATGTTATACTTATAGATGTTGGTGATTTTTCTATAAGCTTGATCAAAGTTAGAGAAGTGTGACTTCGATCTAAATTGGGTAAAGAACAACAGACAACTGCACCAATCAATTGGATTGGGATATTAATATGCACTGCACAACGCCATCGTCACACAATCCAACTCAACTCAACAACACCAGTTGGTTGGATTGCAATTAAGACATCAACACATGCCCCCCAGCACATCGCAACACTCAACTCATCACCGGATGGTTGGATTCGATCATCAACATAGGTTGTGCAACACCGTCACTCATCCGGACCTCCTCAACTCCACCGCAATGGCCTCAGCACCTCCTGCAGCATCGATCGCCAGATGCCACTCGAGCCTCCCCCCGTACTATATCTATGTTTACTTTGTATATGCACAAGACCATTGCAGCTAAAAGGACTCCATATGCTAAGTTGTTGAAATATATGTGCTAATAACTAGTACAAACGATTCGAATGGTAAGTAGCATTCACCACTATAGTGGTTCTATCTATTAATGGTTGTTTTGTGTCTTGGAAAATGATGTTTACTGTCGGTTGGATTCTCCTGTTATCTTGCATTCTCATCCTAATATAGTTGGATCTGCATTATTTCCAGGCTCCTTAATAGTATCCTCTAGTAAATAAAGACCTTTGATTTGCTTCAATACAAAAGCGAAATTAGTTAAGATTTTGAGCCTTTTTAACGGTTCATCAGAGGTACCTACAGATAGCCGGACAAACCTTGAGAGCATATATACTGCAATCAAGAGTTCCTACCACTGCTTGCACATGCAATTGGGCTAGTTTCCACCACGAGCGCAAACATGACTCATGCCCCTCCACAGCCACCGCCACCGCCACCGCCACCGCCAAGAGGTCTGGTGTCTTCTCCATCTATCTGCCGCCTTGATCTTTGCGTCACTGAACTACAAGTGGGATGTACGTCATAGCCTTGGAACATGGGTGTGATTAAGAGGAACGTTGAGGTCTTCATCCCACAAACCTAGAGGCAAATATTAGAGGCTGCACTAACTTTCGGCATGTGGTTGCACCAAGCATGGAGTATGATGACCATTTCTCAAGTCACTTATATCAATGATGGTAGACTGGATCTTGGTGCTGGAGTTAGTGGGGTGGTTGTCAACTTTCTGATACCTCACATTCCTAGCTAATAGTTACTTGGACCTTGTTGCAAGTGTATATGTATGTGTGTGTGCCCATGCAGAGCGATGCTAGAGGGAAAGCTGTAGTAGCAAATCTAACTTGTTGCAGTAGCTAGATGTGTGTGCTCGAGCTGATGCTAACCAGCCAGGAGGAGAAGCTTTATATAGGACTTGGTAATTAGGGAAGGGCAAAATGGGGTGGGTGGGAGGAAATGTTGTCCTTGTACAAAAACTGTTTGGGCGCTAAAAAAGAATCTGTCAGGAATTATCGTATACCTTGTCATTATGAATGTAGTGCATTCCTAACTTGTATACATAACACACGCAATGGACTACAAGAACCATGTATTCTGACAGAAACGCTTAATCTTAATAATATACAGAGATTAAACAATCAGCATATATAGTCGTCCGTCACCACTAGACACGCACAGGACTATATGTAAGCTACTATAACTATACCGTATAGAGTAACTGAGGTGAATTCAATATGAATAACGAAGTAGGCCCAAAGTTTTATGAATGAATCCACTCACAAAGTAAAGAATGTTTTTATATCGTTGTCTTATTACTCATCATCAGGTCGAGAACCTATTCCAACGTTCATAATTTTGTGCACTTCTTTCAAATGTATTGAAAGGAAGCCAAAGTTGCTACTGTTTCTCTCTTTAAAGTTCTTCCTAACAGCCACCTCTCAAGGGTAAAGTAGCTTGCTAATGGTTAATAATGGCTCTCATTCAGACTCAGGTAGGCGTGACACTGAACAACTATGGAGGAGACACATAACAACTATGGTGAGTTGTGCGAAGGGCGAAAGGCATTGTGAGACCATGAGAAGGAACCACGCGTGGTAGCTAGGAGAGGATGGGGCATAAAAAAGCATGCTAAACACCGCAATATATAGGTCAAATCAAAGATTACACGTTGTGAAAGTGAAAGTTTTGCAGGAGGCAGTAATTACTACGCACGTTAGCTAGTAACTACTTGTTGTCTCAAAATAAAATGTAAACTAGTAGTTCATTATGTGTCAGCTAACCCACCTCACCATCAGTCAAGGCACGAGACAATTGTTGTCTTTCTTAGGCTTATTAGGTATGTCCTCCAACTATGACAGTGAATCATTCGGTAAATGTAAAGAACATATGATGCCATGTGCATATTCTGAGCTAGTCCGAGATGAATGTTGGTTGTTGAAAAGCTCCTGATACCTCTTGTTCCCAGAATCGAAGCTGGCATGCTGCTGAATCTGTTAAACGTAGCTGTGAAACATGACACCAGGGAAGAACATGGTTTTGATATGATTGATCGAATGCTTGAATGGGAGACATTCAGGGAGGGATGCAGTATGATGTTATGCTAATGCAAGCCGAAGGACACATGCTATATAGGGGTCTTTGTTCAGTTTTGAGATCGGAAAGAAAATCACTCTGTAATAAGTGTCTGGTCTGAACAAATGATCTTTTGGTATGGCCCAACTTTAAGCTCAGAAATTACCATCATGTTTCCTCCCCCCCCCCCCCCCCCCTCTCTCTTGTTTTGAACCCGCTTGCTTGGCCCATCTTGCAGTAGTAGAACAGAAACAATTGTGTCTTCTGCCAATAGATGGGGAAGGAATATGAGAACTTTGTCCCAGCTATCCATTCATCGAGTCAGGTCCTCAAATCCTTTCTAATAACATCCACCAAATCGTTTATTTTTCCTATCAGTTTGTACCTCAATCAACTTTCTCTGCATGCAGAGTGAATGATTGAATAAGAGAAGTGGCCAGCCTCCCAATTTCTCACAATTGATTTCAGTAGTACGTGTGATTTGCGACAAGAACATGGCACTTGAAAAGTTGATCCTCTGCTGAAGCCCTATGATAAAAACTGTAAATTACACTCTAACAACAGCATTCTAGTACGTGATCATGCCCTACCTTTGCAGATTAGTCTTTGACAATATAGTATATATGATACATAGAGCGGACCTTGGCACTGAACTGACGAAGGATACCACTGATGTTTGTGTGTTAGGATAACATGAAAGACTTGTTTCATTTCCTCATATTTCCATTAGATAGAACAGCCGCCCCCGTTGTAGTGACTAAAGTCATGGTTGAAAAGTTCCTCGATATAATTTATATACTAAAACTTGTAAATATACATGATTACCATTTTTCATGGAATTCTACTGTTCATATTTATTATAAAGTTGTAGTACGCGTAGGCACATGGGATGATTGGCTAGTGCTACAAAAATGCGTCTTCTAAAAGATGTCCTGCATTGCAAGCTCCATGTTTATTCTTTGGATAGATTTCATCTAAATTCACAGCTCAGTGCTGAATTATTGTTAATGCTGTAAGACATCAATAAGCATGCATTGTTGCTTGGAAGAGAGACGGGTGCGCACAAACTTTCTGTGGCATTTGTGCCTCGACCAAGCTAGTCTCCAAGAAGGATGGCACGCGCAGTCGTTGATCAAATGGTCATCTGGACGTTGGATAATATAAGAATCTCTACGGTGGTCCACTTTGAATGGTAGGAAATTTGCTTATACTTCACACTCCAATAGAGTTATATATTAATTCTTTTCCATAACATATGTATGAACTAGTCAATGTAGTAGTGCAGTGCACGAGACAGTAGCTCAGTAGCAAGAGGAAACTTATATAGAAAGTGAGCGACATGGCATAGGCAAGATTAGGCTGGTGAAAGAGGCAATAATAAGGTCCTTAGTCTGCTTTCTTGATTTATGATTGTGTGAGTGCAGACTGCAGTGTTGTGTGAATGCAGGGTACCCACAAAGTGCAGTGCCTCGTGTCTCGTTGTATGAATACTTTCACTATGTGGGAGTGGGATCAAAATTGACGAGTTAGTACCACTGTAGATTTATAACTGGCCAACTTTGAGCTATTTATATAATATGGAGCACTTATTCATCGTACCTGTGAACATAAATATGTTTCTTGTGAAACTGATGTGGGCAAACTTTTTTTTGGGATCAACATCAACATACTAGTAAATGTGAGACATTCACAGGGAGGGAAATGCAGTATAGTGTACATGCTGGTATAGGCTGAAGGAAGCATGCAATGGGACTATGGGAGGGTGATTCAGTTTAGTAAATACAGAAAGACCCTAAGAGACCCCAGTAATCACTCCGGGTACCAAGAAATGGTCTTGAGGTGGCCCACCCAACAATCTATTTGAGTCACATGAGAAGACCACCCACTACTAGAAAACACGCTAAAGATCCACCAAAAAAGTACCAGTACGAAGATGACCTGGTACTAATTCTAGCATTAGTGCAGGGTCATCTTCATGCCGATACTTTTGAGCTGGATCAAAAGGGACCTTTTGGTATCGGGTGGTAACACGACCCGGTACCTATGGCTAGACAAAGGTACTGGGTGGTGTTACCACCCGGTACTAAAGGTTCCACCCATATTAGTACCGGGTAGTAACACCACCTGGTATCTTTGTCTAGCCTTAGGTACATAAGGGTTCTCCACGAGTTACTTCAAAAGAAAAGCATCTCCTTTCCAATCACAATTGTTGTGTAGGTGAGATGATAAGGAAGGTACACGCGAGGCAAGAAGTCGCGGGTTCGAATCCTGGCCACCGCACGCGTGCGTATTTCGCGTTAAAAAATCGCGTGACCTGGGACTTGGGTCGTGCACGGGTGCGGGGCTCTTTCCAGATTTAATATAATTTTTTGAATAAAAATGCTTTGGTACCGGGTGGTACCTTCACTGGTATTTAAAAGAAGCATTAGGCACCGGTTCTTTTACCCAGTGACGAAGGTCGGTGCGTAAGGTTGTTTCTACCCGGTATTGAAGGTCCGTTTTCTAGTAGTGACCATACTGAGTTAATTTCCTCTACCAAATCTTTTATTCATGCTGTTCATAATGAAAGACTTGTCATTTCTTTCGCTTCATCACATCTCCGGTGGATTGTGCCGCCGCCCCGCCCATTGTTGTGGCTATAGCCAATTAGGCATGGCTGGGAAATGCTTCGAGCTTGCCGGAAGCATATCGATCACTCCTTAGCCTCTCCCTCATGTTGCAGCCGGCCTGAATCTTCAGAGTGATCTCTGCAGTGGTTAGAAATTAGCTTGCAGAGAATTTGCATTACTACCTAATAGTTGGTTATTAGAAATGCAATGCCCTTGGAAAATATAACTAAGGCAGCAGGGAAACCTGAGGTAGCTAGGTAGGTGGACATATCTAAGTTCTGTAGAAGCATGGGATATATTGAATACATTGAGAAAAAAAGTAGTACCAATAATGAGGTGAATAACGAGAATACTTTGAGAAATCCTCAAATTAAAGGAGTCCTCTGTAAAGCTAGAATTTTAATTAGTGTCTAATTTCTCAAACTTGCACAAATCAAATGGGATTGAGAATGGAATAGGATTAGCACCAGTGGGCTTTGCTAGGGTACATCGAAATAACTGTGCACCGTTGATCTAATATCATATTACCTCTTAGAAGGTAATATTTTTAATATTAATTTTATATATTTTAGATCAGAAAATAGATAATTAGATCTAACTTTCATGCATGATTAGTTGAGATCTCAGATTTCTGGTTTGTTTTTCCCACGTGATGTACCGGCCATGGGAATTAGACTGAGACTAGCTAGTAACATTTTTTTATCCTAACGTGGCATGCTTGAGCTATAACATTTTTCCCCTAAAGTGATAGTTGCATTATACAAAACACATCATTTTGAGTATGCATAACATATATTTAAACCCGTCTAGTAGCGTTTTTTAATGAGGCATATTGTCGGAGGAAATCTCCAGCCGGGTGGCGGAATGCACCCGCCTAATCCTAGTTAAGGAAGAGTTTGGGAGAGATTTAGGAGCGCTTGATCGATGTGCGGATGAACACAGGAAAAACACGAGGATTTAGAGTGGTTCGGGCCGCCGGAGCGTAATACCCTACGTCCACTTGAGTATTGTATTGATTGTGGAAGCCTAGATAGAACTTTCTATCTAGACCAAGGGGAGTGCTTACACTGTACGGGCCCCCGACAGGTGGGTCCGGCCAACAGGAGCCTGTTATATGAGAGATATGAAGATCTTCCTCTCCAGCTCCTCTCTGTAGTCCTCACAATCGGGAAGTTGATGTGCGTATCTACAGCCAGGATATGGCCGTGTGCCGCCTTGCCGGCACAGTGACTGCAGCCAGTGTTACCTAACAGTAGAAGCCGTGCAGCTACTGTTGGGTCAGATCCCTCTGACAGATGAAGAAGCAGCGCTAACCCTGCCGCGTCGTCGCCTCCGCGCGCACTGTTGCAGCGCACGCCTCAGCGCACCTGCAGTAGGCAATCATTACTCACGCGCGCGGCGCCGTGATGTGACTACACGCCGTCTGCCCGCGCGCAGAGTACAGTGACGCGCCGCCTTGGTAACAAGCGGGCTCACCGTGGTGTCAGTTGGGCAGACCATGCTTTGACTTGGGCACGCACAGCCCACCTACCAGCATTTAATGCGGTTGTTGGGCTGACGTCCCGCAGAGGGCCTTCTGCCAAGGGGACGTGGTAGGGACGGTCCTGGAGTCGCCACCTTGGTGGCACGTGGCGGCGCCGGACCCCTTCCCGGAGGAAATAGGGGGGTCCGGGCCCCCGAGGCCAGTTGGAGAGACAGGCCCATAGGGGTTTGGCTCCCACACGTGGCGGCGCCGGACCCCCTGGGGGGTCCGGGCCTGTGGAGACCATCCCCGAGCACCTTGTCTTCACGGGCACGTGGGGGAGCCGGACCTATACGAGCCCGGAGGGAGGTTCGGAGACTACGATCCCAGCTGTCGGGTCCGGGCCGTACGTCCCGTCTCCCAGAGGACAAGGGTGAGTTCATGGATAACCTCGTGCCTATTAGGGCGGACAGACTGTCAGATGACTCCCTGACGGGCTAGGCCCGTGGAGAGACAAATCTCCTCGTAGTGGGCTATTACGACCTTCTGGTCGTTGAGCAGTTCCTTAGCGATATGGAGGATAGGCGGTCAAGCATATGGTGGTCCGCGTCCACCACGATGCGCTTGGCCCACACGCCGGAGCCTGACACCATCACGCCCTCCTGTGAGGCGACATCGAGACGCTAAGAGCCTGGACACTCTAGCAGGAGGTACCTCTGTCCGTATGTACCGACACATATGTAGAGATGTAACATGTATACGTGATCGCAGATACAAATACTCGTAAATGTGGCATGCTTGTATGATCTATTCTAACGTGACAACATGTCTAATCATTTAAGAAAGTAATGCTTGCTTTATACATAACATTAGTGATGACAGGTAGGCCCAATAAATTTATTATTGGAGAAGTGGTAGTTGCAATATATTGCGTGCGGTTGATATGTAAAATTATTTCGTCGAGTGCAACGCGTCGAACTAAAAAGATGTGAAAGTGTGATGTTGCTCAGATCTAAAAAATCCATCGCACAGATCCATCTCGTACATATGCATGGAGATCCAACAAATTAAAGAGGTAACAAACGAGAGACTTGCAAGCATCTCAATGAGCTAGAGAAATAAAATTATTGTAGTTTGTTGCTATGTGAGACCGATCCATACATCCATGCCAATCCAAACCAGGCTAGTGCTGAATTCATCGTTGCTGAATTCACGGCTCAGTGCTGAATTGATAATGCTGCAAGGCATCAATAAGCTTGCATTGTTGCTTGGAACAGAGACGGCTGCGCACAAAGTTTCAGTGGCATTTGTGCCCCGACCAGGCTAGTCTCCACGAAGGATGGCACGTGCAGTCGATGATCAAGCTGAGTCGTGTGGATGTTGGATAAGAATTTCTACCACAGTCCACTTTGGACGGTAGGAAATTTGCTGATACTTCACACTCCTATTGAGTTATTAATTTTTTTCTGTAACATATGTATGAACTAGCTAGTCAATGTAGTGGTGCAGTGCATGAGACAGTAGCTCAGTAGCAAGAGGAAACTTATATATGTAAGTGAGCGACATGGGATAGGTAAGATTAGGTTGGTGAAAGAGGAAATAGTAAGGTCCTTGCTCTGCTTTCTCGATTTGTTGTGAAGCTAATGCATATTTTTTGTGAAATCGGCAGTACACGAATAGGCACTGAACTAGTTCTTTATTTGGACTGATGTGGACAAACTTTTTTTTAGGATCAACATCAACGTACTAGTTAGTGTTGGACCAAGACAAAATCTCCCACAACATTTTTTAAAGTGTAATTTAGGGTTGGAAGTGGAATGGCCAACTAGGCATGCAACCTAATTGTAAGATCACATATTAGATTGTTTGTGGTTTACTAACAGCACCGGCTGTGGCCCCCTACTTGCAAGCACGATGCTAAAATAGGTCGTTTGGTCAAATCTTTTGGGTCTCTACAACAATGTTCGCCAGCTTATCATGTTGAGTCTCTGTGTAGATCAGAACAGCTGAGTAGCTACTAATGAATGATTCAGATGCTGGAAACAGCCTCAGAGGCTATATTTCTTGTTCTACTTCGACAAGGATCACAGGTTGTTGAAAAACTCCTGATACCTCCAGTGCCTAGCTAAGACCTTACATGGCATGCAGCCTGATCTTTTACATTTAGTACTGGAACACGATTCAAGTGAGGAAGATGGTGTTGGTAGGATTTGGCGCTGCTTAGATGTGAGGCATTCACAGGCAGGGAGATGCAGTATATAGTGTACATGCTGGTGTAGGCTGAAGGAAGCATGTAATGGGACTATGGGAGGGTGATTCAGTTTAGTAAATACAGAAAGACCCTAAGGGACCCCAGTAATCACTCCGGGTACCAAGAAATGGTCTTGAGGTGGCCCATCCACCAATCTATTTGAGTCACGTGAGAAGACCACCATACTGAGTTGATTTCCACTACCAGATCTTTTATTCATTCTGTTCATA
The DNA here is from genome assembly GCF_002211085.1 of Panicum hallii. Lineage (NCBI taxonomy): Eukaryota > Viridiplantae > Streptophyta > Magnoliopsida > Poales > Poaceae > Panicum > Panicum hallii. The sequence continues at coordinate 56,765,942 of NC_038044.1, forward strand.
ATGAAAGACTAGTCATTTCTTTCACTCCACACATTTCTAGTGGATTGTGCAGCCGCCCCGACCCATTGTTGTGACTATTGGCATGGCTGGGAAATGCAACGAGCTTCCCGGAAGCATATCGATCACTCCTTAGCCTTCTCCCTCATGATGCTGCCTGAATCTTCGAAGTGATCCCTGTGGTGGTGAGAAATTAGCTTGCAGGGAATTTGCATTACTACTAATAATTGATTATTAGAAATACAATGCTCTTGAAAAATCTAACTAAGGCAGCAGGGTAGGTGAACGTATCTAAGTAGTTCTGTAGAAGCATGAGTATATATTCAATACATTGAGAAAAAAAGTAGTACCAACAAGGAGGTGAATAACGAGAATACTTGGAGAAGTCCTCAAATTAAAGGAGTCCTCTGTAAAGCTCGTATTTTGATTAGTGTCAACTTCTCAAACTTGCACAAATCAAATGGGCTGAGAATGGAATAGGATTAGTACCATAACCTTTCATTTTTGATATTACCTCTCCCTTTCTTAGCTTATTTCCATAAACTCTGGTAGATTTGGTGGATAAAGTTACCCGATCAGCCATGCGCTATGAATCGAAGCCCCTCTATCAGGGTCAGTTGACCCAGACGGAATTTTACAATTTCTTAGCAGAATATTGTTCATGTATAGCCGTGACACCATCATCTCAATGGAGATGACTTTGGCGTCATTCCCGACGAGATTCGCCAAATTGATGATTACAATTGTAGGTGGATTCCTGATACCTTCCATGCTTATTACAAATGGCTCTGAACAAATCCAGAGTGCCCGAAGTGTAAGAGGGGATCAATCTTGAGAGAAAATTTCCGTGAGAATGGAAGATGTGGGCAAAAGAAGGCATCGGATAAACTTGGAGCTGTAGAGCCATATGGTAGGTATATCATGGTAGAAAACATCACTTACGTAGAATTGATGAGGGAGCGACGCTACATTGGTGGAGGGGGAGGCTAGGATCCGAAGATGCAGCTCAATCGTGAATTTATTGGATGAAAACATGTATTGAGCAGGAGAAACTGTCACAAGTATGCCATGCACTTAACCACTGCTGATGTACACTCTGGGACTACTTCATTAACAAACTTATGAATCAGCTTTAGTTCATTTGGTTTAGTTGGGCACTCCCTCTTTTTTGCAATGTTTGTCCGTGCTCCTCTTGTATGCAAGCATTTAATTAGGGGTTGAAGAGTGCAAACATTGCAATAAAAAGATTCTCGACGTTTAGGCCGTTGCTCAAAGAATACTAAAATTTGTCCAAAACAAAATATACCTTTCATTTGAGTTCATTCCTTAAAGAAATCATTGAGCTCTTGGATGACCGTAGCCACACAAGCATTCAAGCCGTTATATTCACCGTCGAAGTGCAATTTCTCTTCTCTCTCGCCTCTGTACATAAATGTTTCTGGCAGCTAGTCACACATCATGGAGATGATCCAATTTTCGAAGTCTTGTAGCCGATATATATATATATATATATATATGTTATCATGTCCACATCATATCAATACCGATCTCCTCTTTACAGTTTGATCACTCCTAGATTAGTTATGCCCATGTAAGCATGGAAGGTATCGGGAACTGAACAACAGCACCAGACCTTGCTGAACGAGCCGGGAATAACATCATCTTGTCCTGAAGAGGTCGAAATAAGTGAGAAAGAGGAAGTGGTAAGTCAGGTCAGCGCACCGGCAACTCCAGCAAAGTGAGCCGCTGCTGTTGCTGGCTGCAGGACACGCTAGTACAATGATAGAAGGACACATCAATTGTCCAATTACTTGCAAGGAAGCCTGAAGGATCAGATAGATGAGACATGAAGTCCAGCAGAGTGTCAAGGTCGGTCTCAGTTGCTGCTCTGCGCAGCAAGATATGGAGCAGCAGCCATTGCCAAGATCAGCATCTAGCAAGATCGTAAGCATTTTCGTGGTGACCGTAAAGCAAACGAAAATTTCATGTAATTCACCTAAACACTGGCCCAATCACCAAAAGCGCGGCAAAGCCGTGCCAAGATTTCTAGTTTTAACTTAAAATAAACCACACTTGCACATGGAAAAATAAAAAAGATAAATCACATCAAAAGGTAAATTCGACTAATTATTAGAATTGTGGGAATAAATTGATCTTAAATTTTTTTTATGGGTTTGTCTAAACTTTGACTATACTTAAGGGAGTAATTTAGAATTTTTTAAAAATAATATTATTAATTGTATCACTGTTACATATATACTATAAATTTACATTGGTAAGATTTCTAGCCTTTCATTAGTTACCACCCCTGCCTCATTTGATGGCCCAACTTTTTTTTCATGGGAATGGTCAAAGCCTTCCATGGTTGAACAAAAGGTCTCGGGTTCGAAAACAAAGATCAAAAATTGTCCTCGCTTCGATATTGTTTTTATATTGAGGGATTAGTCTGCCATCAGTGGTAGACTGGGGAAGAAGGCCGAGTGGATGCTTTCCAGCAAAAGAAAACATGATGTAGTCATCATGTCTAACAGAGAGATTCGTTTTGGTTCTGTATATCGCTCTATAGGGAAAATGATTCTGTTTTGTCTCTATTAGCTAATCAGGCATGCATAGGAAGGGGAAGCAAGAGATTTTCTTGCTTCAATCTCACGTCCTTTATATATACTAACCTACCCTATTCCCTGCATATTGACGACTCGTGTTGGCTAACAACACGTCTTTCAGCAGCTCACTAAAGGATGGGCTACTCATCTCAGTCCTCATGCTTCCGTCTTCATTTCCCGCTAGAAAAGAAGAAAGGCGAGTCTTTGATTTGGCAAAAAGAGAAGGAGCTCTTCTTGCCCATATGGGAGTGGAAGCTTCAGTGTAAGCGGAAGCTAGACTAGAAGAGAGAATCATCCTATGCTTTGCTTGGCCCTACTCTAGTTTTGGTGCAGCGGTTTCGATCTTTTGTATGGGGAAAAGCTATGTATGCTGACCCCTTAAAAAAGAGACTTTGACTGTTAGGGTACTTTCAATAGGAGTTTCATTTTCATTAAATTGCATGCCACATATGATTTTTTTAATAATGTGCCAAACAAGTAAAGAAGAGAGGAGAAACTAGTTTTGATCTATGAAATCATTGACCACAGTTTTCAACTTTTCATGAGTCTTAGAATTAAACGCTATGAGAGCCTGTGAAATATAGCAAAGATAAAATAATGTATTGTGGAATGAGTTTCATACATCCACGGTTTTATTTTATTTTGTTGATGTCGCACTTCTAAAAACAACAAAATAAAGCCTATCATGCCGCCGACTCATCTAGTCTATCATGTGCCTCAGGGTCAGAAAATATTTGCGGAAGTGTTAATACGAGTCGATTACATCGGAGGTCGGTCCATTTATCTTAGAGAAGACTTGGGTTCGGTCGTGGATGACAAAGACATGTCCGAAAGGGCCAAAAAGTAGAAACGTCCTGGTCCTAACAAAGACCACTGACAATTGGTCACTTCTCGATACCATCGATCAGTACAAGTTTCCATAATAGGTGCAGAGACTTTTTTTTTGTGACATGTTAATAACCTCTTGCCACATGTTAATAACCTGTAGTAATCACAGAAATCTTGACTCTTCTGATTAGAACCACGCAAAAGCTGAGTACGCTGCCAACTCTCTTGTAACTGTTTGCTAATAACCAATGCAAATCGCCGCTAATGAGCAGGTGCTCCTTCATTTCCCAACCGCACAAAGAAAAAAAAACATGCTTCGATTGCACAGAAGAAGCACTAAAATATACTCGGATGCTGCTCGGGAATGTTAGGAAGCACACGTGAAACTTGCAAGGGAGATTCCAACACCAACAGATGAACAGAACGAATTACAACGGAATGCGCAGTTCTTCAGTAGGTTTCGTTTAATTATTAAATCGCATCCTCCGTTCCAAATTATATATAACTAACAAATTCACTAATGATAACGATAATACACAGACAGGATGCATGTTACTGCAGTTTATGGCACTGTCATCCCATGACACCAAGAAGTTCATCCGTATGCATCATGGGACACATACGTACTGATTAGATAATAAACCTGTAAGATTTTATCACGGCCTCGATCAGGCCATTAACGGCCTACCTGTAAGCTATGAAATGAACGGTACCCAACGGCATAAAGCTATGAGGGAAAATCATAATATTCAGTGCCGGTGAAGGACCTTTCTCTAAATAGGTTTATGCTGATCTAGTACTGCCGGGGCCTTTGCAGACACATCGTCCATGCCCACCCTCTGCTCAGGTGATTCGCTTGAGCACATCAGGCCTAGCTCGAATATTGATGCGAGGAAGTTACTACTCGTGCTAGCCGAGAAAAAGTGTTGCTTTGGTGATGGAAGCGAAGGCTGCAGAAGCTTGCCTACTTTTGAGCTATTTATATAATATGGAACACTTATTCATGGTACCTGTTAACATAAATATGTTTGCTATGAAACTAATGCAATTTTTTTTTGCCAAATCGGCAGTAGTTCATTATTTGGACTAATGCGGACAAAAAAAAATTAGGATTAAAACATCAATATACTAGGTAGTGCTGGACCAAGACAAAATCTCCCATAATATTTTTTAAAGCATATTAAGGATTGGAAGTGGAATGACCAACTAGGCATGCAACCTAATCGTAAGATCAGATTGTTTGTGGTTTTCTAACATCACTGGTTAACCCTACTTGCAAGCACAATGCTATTGGTCGCTTGGTCAAGTCTTTTGGGTCTCTACAATAATGTTCGCCAGCTTATGATGGTTAGTTTCTGTGTAGATCAGAACCGAGTAGCTACTAATGAATGATTCAGATGCAGGAAACAGCCTCAGAGGCTATGTCCATTTCTTGTTCTAGTTCGACGGTGATCGCAGGTTGTTGAAAAGCTCCAGATACCTCCAGTGCCCAGCTATAAGCATGATCTGTTACATTTAGCACTGAAAAACACGATTCAAGGGAGGAAGATAGTGTTGGTAGGAGTAGGGTGCTGCTTAAACGTGAGACATTCACAGCGAGGAAGATGCAGTATAGTGTACATGCTGGTGTAGGCTGAAGGAAGCACGTAATGGGACTACGGGAGGGGTTTCGTGTGTGTGTCTATATGTACACAGAGAGAGAGAGATGACTGGTCTATTTAGCTCGCTGCGAGCTGAATATTATTCAGCGCGTACGGTGGAGCCTCCACCGGAGTTCCGGTGGGCACTCTGGCTGCAAAATTACTCTATTTTCATGCGCGGTAGTAAAAAATAGAATCCAACCTGTATTGCGCATCCGTTTTAACGCCCCTAGCTTTGATTTGCTGGCGCCACGAGATACTCTAGGCGTGTCCGACGCGATTGGATTTACGTTGCATCCATGGATGTCTGGTGCGTAAAAATGGATTGGATTGACGCTACCTGCTGAGCTCCGGCGAGCGCTTGTGGCCGGCAAAACGGGTCGGACGGTGGCGCCGCCGTCCGAGGTCCGGCGATGTAAAATTACCCCGTCGGGGTCACGGGGAGTAAAATTTACGTTTTGCCGGCTGTGTGCCAGACATAACTAAATGCCAAGTTGACCAATCAGCTGCAGTTTGCTCTTTTAATTCCTCAGCGTGATCCGGAGCTGCTTGAATATAATTCATGCCCGATTAACGGTGCTTGCCATGGTTGCTCGAATAGAAATCTCGTGAAGGCCAATTACGTTTCATGGTCCGACAGATGAAGTTCACGAGCTCATACCCATCCCTGTCATCTACGTTTCACGGTCCTAACAGATTTTGATGCCCTGGCATCCGTAAAAACCTATCGCTTTGGCATGGCAGTGCATGCGGCCTGCGTGGAAGCTAATTTGCTGCCATTAACTTAAAATTGAAAGGATTCTAGGGTGGTTATTACTCGCATGAAAGACGGCTGAAATGAGAGATTTCAGGGAGGAATAAGTTTGTGCATTATTTAATTTGCTACCAGTTTTGGTGGACTCGTATGCGCTGATCTCTGAGAGTAATTTGCGTTGATTGGTTCAAACTTTGTATGCTTTCACAGTGGGATACGGTCGGGTTGTGAGTACATGAGTGATAGCATGCAAGGCACCGAGTGCAATCCAACAATCTCTGTTTGCGTTGTATACCCCTTGATTTGGGCCAACTGATTACTCTGATTACATGAAGAGGTAATTAGTTATTTGACATCGTAACCATTGGTTCGAAGGAGTAATTAACAAGCAATATTTAGGTACTTTTGACCAAGAAGAAGTAATTTGTCATCGAATCATGGAGTGGTTACTATAGGAACAAGGAGTACACTTGACTACTTATGCATAACACGAGTTAATTTGAATAATTTATAAACTAACAAGCAAGGAATAGTTAGTCATTGAAACATGAAATGCTTAGTCGTAGATGGTTGTATATGTAAGCAGAATTTTGATTTTTTTTGTTATGTTATACAAGATTGCTCCTCTAGTCTCTAAAATATTATTCTTTGTGTATTTGGCCAATTATTCCCCAAAAGCATTTTCTTTATTTTTCTATAAGTAATTTTCATCTGTGTGCATTTTTCCTTGATTAGCTGCACACCGTGTAATGGCCGCTACCGGCTAATGAAGAAAGCTGTCACGTGAATTACTATCCACTTTCAATTTGTACCATGGAAGGAATATGCTGCATGCATGCTCGGCATACGGTCCAGGTGCAGTGGATCAAAGACGCCAGATGCAACGTTAACACAGTTTTGCATGACAATAAACTAGCGTGATTAGTGCAGGTTTACCATTCTTGCTTATGCTGTTCGTTGCTTCCTTATATGTGCACATTGATCCATGCATGCATGAAAACTTGTACGAGTGGAGTTTTTGTATGAGTGGAGTTTTTTTTTAACCTTGCACAAGTGACGAGGAGTATTTTTGCAAATGACAGGAGTATTTATCAATTGGCAAGAAAGAGTATTTTATTTCCAGATATCAAAAGTATACTAGAAATGTCGGGAGTACTTTCCAATTAACAAAGAGGAGTATCCTTCAAATCTCAGGTCTATATTTCAATTGACACGAGGGGTATCTTTTTTCAAATGCCAGGAGTATTTTTAACTAACTAGAGGAGTATTTTTCAACTAACCAGAGGAGTGTTTTTTTACCAAATGATAGGAGTTTTTTTTCAAATGTCACGAGTATTTTCAATTGAGCATAGAAGTATTTTTCAAATAACATGAGTGTTTTCCAATTGTATAGAGTATTTTTCAATTGATAAGAGGAGTGACTTTTCCAACAGTCGAGTGTATTTTTCAATTGACAAGAGAAGTATTTTTTTGATGGAATGATACTTTGATTGACAGCAGGAATATTTTTACTCCATGATTCTTTTCCAACTAATAAATAGGAAGTATTTTTTTTGAAAATCAACGGTATTTTTAAGTGTCGGGAGTGTACTTTTTCAACTAATAAAGAGGAGTACCTTTTCTAAATTCTAGAGTTTTTTTCTAATTTTTTGCAGAAATCAATAGCAGGAGTTGTAGAGAGTGGGAAGACGATTACCGTATTTGAGTAAGCCAATCACTCCAATTTAAATTTTAGCTATTTCAAATAAGATTAATTTAGAAACAATTTCCAAAAATTTAGACAAGTAATTTTCTAATAGAAATTAAGCTCATAATGATATAGATAATTGAAATGGATAAACTGGCTTAGACATGTAATTTGTAGGAGTAATTTTTCAAAATCGAGACATAAATTAATTATGACATCAACCCAATGATAGAGAAGCTATTTCTGTTACTATTACTCATCGAATAATTAATTATTCACATCAATCTTGCATGCTGATCCGGTTATCTCCTGGAATGCACAGACACCAATGCAGAAAAGCAGGACAAAGCTGCCCAATATGCAAGAATGAGGAGAAGAAATAGTAGAATAATAATCTACTTGCTAATCACCGACGGATCTTTTAGCATTATTTTTGAAGCAATTGTTGCATTTTGAGGAAAATCAAAAAGATAACATCGCGATGCAAGTAACCTTGGCCAGAATCTAATTGCTTAGAAGGCGACACCTCCTTGTGCATCCCTGAGCGGATCAGGTCTCTGCGTCACCTCCCTCCCCAGATCTTTTTAGCGGTGATGCCTCTTATGGCCTCCGCCGTGGTTGTTGATGCGCCCTTCACCAACAGCCGTACAGATCTCGTTGTTGGGGATTCGTCCTCCACCAACTATCGCCGGAAGCCACGGCACCTATGGTCGTGCAGCCGTCCATCTTGCCCGTGTGATGCCTCCAGCGAGTTGAGATCTCATCGCCGTGCCCCCACCATGGCTGTGAAAAGGGATGGAGCTGATTCTTGGGAAGCACTGATCACGCTGCCACACGTCAGAATAGGATGGTGACTAGGGAGAGGGCGCTGCCAGATGCCCGAATCTGGGGGACCTCTAGTTTTCAGAAGAAAGGAGGGAGAAAGGAAAAAAATAAACGAGAGGGATAAGGAGTTTGTTTGGTTGAGCTTTCCAACGTGCTTTTATTTTTGCAAAAGCTAAAAATCAACCAAAGGGCTCAAAAGCCCTAGGTGCTTTGCCCAAAAGCAGATTTCGCTGCAGTACAAATGTAAAAGCACCTTTCCCCCTCCTTTTTAGTAGATTTTAGGATGAAAAATTACCCACCTGCCACTAGTTATGAAAAAACGGTTCGCTCTTCTATTCCGTCTGACCGCCCGACCCCTCCCGTCCTCCCGTCGCCTCCCACCCGCGTCTAGGTTGCCCCCCACCCCCACCCCAGCGCCGGTCCTTCGGCCGGCCGCCGCTGCAGCCCGGCCGCCATTCCAGTCCGCCCGCCGGCCGCCTCCAGGCTGGACAGCCCCCGGTTGGAGCCCTAGCGCCACATCCAGGTCGGCCGCCTCCCCTGCGCCGCCTTGGTTCAGCCCGCCGGCCTCCATCCCGGTCCGTCCGCCATCCTCTTCAGATCCATCCCGCTGGCAGTGCACTGCAGGTAGTCTTTCCTCCTGTGTATTTTTCCCCTTGTATCCAAAATTTTTGCTCTGTCCATTGGAGAATAGGAGAGAAAGTTTGGTTCAAGAATGTATGATTGTTTGGTGAATTGGAGGATGTGTGATTAGTACTTGTTGCATGCAAATTGATTGGAAAATTTTTTGTTTGGCTCAAGAATGGGTGACAAGGCAGATTGGGGTGATGTTTTCTGAGGTATTTGTACGATGCATGCAAAGAAGAGATAGAAGCTGGAAATAGGCCGTTGGGAATTTTCATAACTACCGGTTGGAAGAATCTTGTATTCAAGTTTGCAGAAAAATCTAATGATAAACATACCAAAAAATAATTGAAGAACAAGATAAATGCTTTGAAAAAAGAATTATACCTTTTTTATGGAGTTCAAGAATCTTGCCACTGGGCTTGGATGGGATGAGGCTAAACAAACCGTGGACTGCTTGGATGAATAGTAGGATGAACACCTTACTTTAAGTGGAATAATTTGACTTTGATATTTTTTCACTAATATTTGTTATATACTGTGCCTTGCTGATTTTATTTTTATTTAATTTCAGAGGTGCAACGATAAAGAGAAAGCAATCAAACATCCTCATTCGAAGTTTCTTTGCATAATTTTATCCGTGATACCAATTTAAGTGATAAGGAGTTTGAGAGATGTAATGCTAATAAGCGGTACATGGTACCATCTTCAAGTGGCACGGCACAAACACAAGGAGATGGGAGTGAAGATGTGGAAAATGAGGATACCATGAACCATTCGTAACAAGATCACTGATGATTTGGTTAGTGCGAGAGGAGGATATCCAAATTTCTGCATATCCAAATTCCATAGTCAGATTACATTAATCACTTCAAACATTTGATAGAATGTTGAAGCGATACCAGGCTTGCTGATATCTCCTTATAATAAAAAATATCATACAATTTTTCTACTAGATATTATTGCAAGGTAACTCTCAAGTAAATTGATGAAAAGTGACAATACTAGTACCTGTTCTGCAGGTGGTCTTTTTCTCATTTCTAACATAGCAATGTGTATGCTTTATCTATCAAGCATCTCAATAATCTTCCTTATAGAAGACCTTTCCCCGGGTCAACTCTGACATAGCTTAGGCCTATTTCAAGGCTAGTTCTTATTTGTTGGGAATATATCTCTGGGTATGTACAACCTGGTGATACTTCCAACCTGTTCCTCCAATTTTTAAAAACCTGCGAAATTGTAGTACAGAGATTCATGCTATGTAAACGAAAATTCAAAACGATCTACTAAAAGGAGCTCCATCTTGAATGCTGAAACACAATTTCTTACGAGTTCAACAAAGTCACTTCTGGACTCTCCTATCATATGGGCTGATCTTGCGCCCTGCTACAACCTCTATGATGTTAGAATTATAGGCAATTTTTGGTATATTTTAATTCTAAATATTACTAGCAATTTCATGATATAGATGAGTGATAATGTGTTTATGAGATATGTGCATGTGTTCATGTTATTCTCACTAATAAGCATGAACAAATAATTAAACCAGAATAGGTTTACGTACCCCAAGGCGGGACCAGTGCCGGGGGCACCGGTTGCGCCGTTACCAGCTGGAATAGACATGCTATTCGACTGACCTTGCTTGAAGTAGCCGAAATATGTCGATGCAGGAAGATGTTCGCAGTGCAGTCCCACGAACGGTTACGCTGGGAAATAGACGAAGTAGTCGTTCGCACGAACGGTCACGCCAGGAAGTAGACGAAGTAGTCATTCAGGGAGCGAGCAGTCGCGTGAAGACGCTCCCCAAAAACCTGATTGCCCGCGCCCCGTGCAAGGCCTTCAGCGAGCAGAGGTTCCGGAGGCCCTGCTCTCGCTAGAGCTGTGCGCGCAGTGCTAGTGATGGGAATGGCAAAAAGCAGCTGAGGGAGAAGGGAGAGGTCTCCTAAGAAGGAGTACCTAGATGAAGAGCTGAGTGAGTAAGGATGGGAGGAGAGGGTGCTGGTTTATATAGGCATAAGGTGCCTCAGGTTCAACGAACCTGGACGTCATGAATGACCTTGATGAGCCTCAGGTTCAACGAACCTGGACGTCATAAAGAGCCTTGAATGTCCGGTCATTAGTGTCAATATTAACTCACGGTTTTTAATGCTCTTTACTGCTCTTTACAGCAAAACGTCTTTCTCATCTCATCTCAGCACATCATGTCGCACCGCACCACACCTGCACGTCATGTCCGGCCGCGCATGCACCGCGCCTTGCCCACGGCCACGGCCATGGCCACGGCCACGGCCTCGGCCCGGCGAGGCGAGCGAGCGCGCGCGCGTGTGGTTCACCGTCCTCCTCTTACCGGCTTCACAAGAGATGTACACGAAGTCTACCTTTTAAGTCGGTTGAGATCCTCCTCAATTCCCGGTACGAAATTAAGCCATTGATTCCCTAGCATTTAATAGTGGGCTTTAAATTCTTTTAATGCATTAGAATGAATGGGCCAAGCCCATTACTCCAACAATCCCCACCAAGAAATGCCCTCATTCCCTCATTGATATACCAGTATTCGACAGAGACTGTTAAGTTGAACTTCCATCTAGGACAAAAGCTACACTTGTTCACAATTGTGCAATGGACTATGCCTTGAATTGCCAGTTTTGTGCAAACAAGTTTGACCAGAGCCCTACACTGGTACTAGACTGCAAAAGCATCCCCGCGGTTTGAAGCTTATAAGTCATACTCCAAGCCCTTCTTGAGTTTCTAGAGAATACCCAGTTCTCATAGACCATGACCAGTAGTCAAACTCATATAGGTGTGTTCCTTTCAGATGTTTTGTAGGACAACATCTTTGTTTCAAGAAAACAACTCATTTGTTTTAAAGAAACCACCTGGAACACATTAAGGTATAGACCAACCTGCCATACAGATTAGAAGAGAAATACACCTTATACACGGAATGAGCCCTTTTCACAAAGGTTCTCTTCTCACAGTCAGACTTTAGTTTGTTTCACCATTCTAATTCACGGGATCTCCGATCATATAGGACAGGTTTCCACTATAGAATGACTCACGTGGGTCTCAAGCCCAATTCCATAGATGCATTGTCTATCACATTTCGTGAAAGACCCTTTGTAAACTGATCTGCCAGATTTTTAGCCGTCTGAACATAGTCCAGGGCTATAACTCCGGAGTTTCTCAATTTTCTGACAGATTTCAACTGCCTTTTCACATGTCTAGATGACTTCATGTTATCCTTTGAACTGTTCACCTTGACAATTACCGTTTGATTGTCACAGTTCATTAGAATTGCCAGTAATGGTTTTTCAACTATCGGCAAGTCTATAAGGAGCTCACGAAGCCACTCAGCCTCAACAGTGGTGGTATCTAATGTTGTGAGTTCTGCTTCCATGGTTGACCTCGTTAAGATGGTCTGCTTGCAAGACTTCCAGGAAACAGCTCCACCGCCAAGTGTAAACACATATCCACTTGTGACCTTTATCTCATCAGCATCAGAAATCCAGTTTGAATCACTATACCCTTCTAGTACCCTTGGGTATCCAGTGTAGTGAATTCCAAAGTTCATTGTACCCTTTAGATAGCGCATTACTCTTTCAAGAGCCTTCCAATGATCATCTCCCGAGTTTGAAACAAACCGGCTCAGTTTGCTTATAGCAAACGAGATATCAGGTCTTGTAGCGCTCGCTAAATACATTAATGAACCAATGATCTGAGAATATCTCAGCTGATCTCGCATTATCCTTTTGTTCTTTCTAAGAATTAAACTGGCATCATATGGTGTTGAGACAGGTTTATAGTCGCTATAACCAAAGCGACTTAACACCTTCTCCACGTAGTGAGACTGTGTAAGAATCACCCCACCATTGCTCTCTTTTACCAGTTTTATATTAAGGATAACATCAGCTTCTTCCAGATCCTTCATCTCAAAACTTTGAGATAAAAACTCTTTGACTTCCTTAATCACATTAAGGCTAGTGCCAAAGATCAGTATGTCATCCACATACAAGCACAAAATCACTCCTTCAGCCCCACCATAGCGATAGTACACACATTTGTCAGCTTCGTTCACAACAAAGCCAGCAGAGGTCAAAGTTCTATCAAACTTTTCATGCCACTGCTTAGGCGCTTGCTTGAGATCATATAAAGATTTCAACAACTTACAAACCATTCCTTCTTGACCCTTTGATACAAACCCATCCGGCTGATCCATATAGATCTCCTCTTCTAACTCTCCATTAAGGAAAGCCGTCTTAACGTCCATCTGATGAACGAGAAGACCATAAGAGGCTGCCAGGGAAAGTAACACTCGAATTGTGGTCAATCGGGCAACTGGTGAATAAGTGTCAAAGAAATCTTCTCCTTCTTTTTGGGTATAACCCTTGGCCACAAGCCTAGCCTTGTACTTTGCAATAGTACCATCTGGCCTAAGCTTTTTCTTGAACACCCACTTGCATCCAACTGGTTCACATCCATAAGGACGTTCAACGACCTCACAGGTTCCATTAGACATAATAGAATCCATCTCACTCCTTACTGCTTCCTTCCAATAGTCAGCATCAGGAGATGAATATGCCTCTTCAATGGTTCTGGGTGTATCATCTATGAGGTATACAATGAAATCATCACCAAAAGACTTTACAGTCCTTTGTCTCTTGCTCTTTCTCGGAGCATCATTGTTATCCTCCTCAGGATTTTCCACAAGTGTATGTTCATTGTGTTCTATCGGCTCAGCAGAGCCATCATCCTTGATGAACTCTTGCCTAGATGAACTTGTTTCATCTCTCATGGGAAAAATGTTTTCAAAAAATGTAGCATCTCTGGACTCCATTATAGTACCAACATGCATATCAGGTACTCCAGATTTCACTATTAAAAATCTATATCTAACGTTGTGAATAGCATAACCTAGAAAGATACAATCCACAGTTTTAGGTCCAAGCTCATGTTTCTTGGTTATTGGCACACTCATTTTTGCCAAACAACCCCATGTACGTAAGTATGACAGTGTTAGCCTTTTCTTCTCCCATTCCTCGAATGGAGTTATCTCTTTATTCTTTGTAGGAACACGGTTTAGGACATGACATGCAGTCAATATAGCCTCACCCCACCATTCCTTGGAAAGTCCCGCTGTATCTAACATGGCGTTAACCAAGTCCGTTAGAGTGCGGTTCTTTCTTTCGGCAACCCCATTTGACTGAGGTGAATAGGGAGGCGTCCTTTCATGAATAATACCATGTTCCTCGCAGAATAAAGTAAATAAATTTGAGAAATACTCGCCACCATGATCTGACCTAACTCTTTTGATCTTTCTGTCAAGTTGGTTTTCTACTTCAGCTTTATAGATTTTAAAGTAGTGTAAAGCTTCATCTTTTGACTTCAACAAATAGATGTAACAAAATCTAGTACTATCATCAATCAAAGTCATGAAATATTTTTTACCACCTTTTGTCAATACTCCATTCATTTCGCACAAATCGGAATGAATTAATTCTAAGGGTGCCAAGCTCCTTGCCTCCACGGTCTTATGAGGCTTACAAGTTTGTTTTGATTCAACACATACATGGCACTTAGAATTTTTGACAAAAGTAAACTTTGGAATTAAGCTCAAGTTAGCTAAGCGCATCATACAACCAAAATTAACGTGATAAAGCCTCGAATGCCAAATATTTGTTTCATCAGCGTTAATAACATTGTATGCAACTTCATTACAAACATCTGACAAAGAAAGACGGAACAAGCCTCCGCTTTCATAACCCTTTCCAATAAAAGTACCAAACTTAGACAAGATACATTTATTAGACTCAAAGACTAATTTAAAACCATCTCTACACAGTAGAGAGCCGCTGACTAAAATCTTCTTGATGGTGGGGACATGCTGCACGTTCTTCAGCTGCACGGTCTTCCCTGAAGTAAACTTCAGATTTACCGTACCAACACCAAGAACACGCGCATGCGATCCGTTCCCCATCAGCAAGGAGGAAGTCCCGCCGGTCTGGTAAGAAGAGAACAAAGAAGCATTAGCACAAACATGAATATTAGCACCAGTGTCAACCCACCAATCGGGTGAACCAAAGACTGAAAGAACAGTAGGTAATAAATTACCGTACCCCGATGTTCCTCCAGGCTCGCTAATGACCATGTTGGCGGAGTTATTGCCTTTGCGGTTCGGACACTTTCCAGCAAAGTGTTCCGTACTAGCGCACACATAGCAAGCTCCCTTCTTCTTCTTCTTCTTAAAGGTGGTTGTCGGCTTAGTCTTTGGTTGGTTCTGCGGTGGCTTTTTCTTGTTCTTGTGGGAGTTGTTCTTCTGAACAAGATTGGCACTGGAAGCACCAACAACTCCTTTCCCACGTATGTCCTTTGCTCTCGCCTTCTCCTCAACATCAAGAGTCCCTATGAGTCCATCTATGGTGAACTCCTGTCTCTTGTGTTTTAAAGAAGTAGCAAAGTCCCTCCAAGAAGGTGGCAGCTTAGAGATTATACCTCCGGCCGCAAACTTATTGGGTAACACACATGGGGACTCTTTGCTGCAATTTTTGAGATCTTTTGCCAGAGTATGTATTTCATGAGCCTGTTCCACTACAGAACGGTCTTCGACCATCCTATACTCAAGGAACTGCTCCATGATATACAACTCACTACCGGCGTCAGATACTCCATATTGAGCCTCAAGAGCATCCCACAACGCTTTGCCAGTTGGCAGCCGGATATAAGAATCCACTAGGTTCTCACCGAGAACACTAATGATCAAGCCTCGAAAGAGGATATCAGCCTCATCGAACGCACTCCCTTCCTCTGGAGAGAACTGTTCAGGCTTACCCTCTTTCACATGGATCACTCTCGATAGTGTTAACCACAGTATAAGCCGCTCTTGCCAACGTTTGTAATTTGAACCATCAAATGGTGGTGGTTTGATTGATGCAGCAAAGCTAGATACCGAAAGCCTATTAACAAGATCAGGTTTTTGGATTGTTAGAATTATATGCAATTTTTGGTATATTTTAATTCCAAATATTACTAGCAATTTCATGATATAGATGAGTGATAATGTGTTTATGAGATTTGTGCATGTGTTCATGTTATTCTCACTAATAAGCATGAACAAATAATTAAACCAGAATAGGTTTAGTAAGTACCCTAAGGCGGGACCAGTGCCGGGGGCACCGGTTGCGCCGTTACCAGCTGGAATAGACATGCTATTCGACTGACCTTGCTTGAAGTAGCCGAACTATGTCGATGCAGGAAGATGTTCGCAGTGCAGTCCCACGAACGGTGACGCCGGGAAGTAGACGAAGTAGTCGTTCGCACGAACGGTCACGCCAGGAAGTAGACGAAGTAGTCGTTCAGGGAGCGAGCAGTCCCGTGAAGACGCTCCCCAAAAACCTGATTGCCCGCGCCCCGTGCAAGGCCTTCAGCGAGCAGAGGTTCCGGAGGCCCTGCTCTCGCTAGAGCTGTGCGCGCAGTGCTAGCGATGGGAATGGCAGAAAGCAGCTGAGGGAGAAGGGAGAGGTCTCCTAAGAAGGAGTACCTGGATGAAGAGCTGAGTGAGTAAGGATGGGAGGAGAGGGTGCTGGTTTATATAGGCATAAGGTGCCTCAGGTTCAACGAACCTGGACGTCATGAATGACCTTGATGAGCCTCAGGTTCAACGAACCTGGACGTCATAAAGAGCCTTGAATGTCCGGTCATTAGTGTCAATATTAACTCACGGTTTTTAATGCTCTTTACTGCTCTTTACAGCAAAACGTCTTTCTCACCGCACCGCACCGCCCGGCCGCGCCTCGGCCTCGGCGCGGCGAGCGAGCGCGCGCGCGCGTGTGGTTCACCGTCCTCCTCTTACCGGCTTCACAAGAGATGTACACGAAGTCCACCTTTTAAGTCGGTTGAGATCCTCCTCAATTCCCGGTACGGAATTAAGCCATTGATTCCCTAGCATTTAATAGTAGGCTTTAAATTCTTTTAGTGCATTAGAATGAATGGGCCAAGCCCATTACTCCAACATATGATTATTACACCCAAACTGTATATGTCTGCCTTAGTAGTGATCATACCTTGGAATAGGTATTCTGGTGCCATATAACCACTGCATCGCAGCACATGATTTTTGTAGGAGCTAATAGAATGGTAGAAGGAAAACAATATACTGATTAGGAAAAAAGGCAATTATAACAAAGAGGAATTCAATTTATAGTGATCCTAAAGGAAGTGTAGCGCAAGCTCGAGTCTTTTGATCATCAAAGAGTTTTGACAGACCAAAATCCGCAATTTTTAGCACCATATAGTCATCGAGCATTATGTTTGCAGGTTTAAGGTCCAAGTGAATAATGGAACCATTAATTTGACATTCCTCGTGAAGGTAATTTCGACTGCAGCAAATCCCTCTAATTATTCTATAGCGCTTGTGCCAATCAAGTCCATGAGATTCCTCTACTTATGCAATCAAAAATAAAGCATTCGACAAATGTTATCTGGAACTATTAATGTACTCTTTCATTACAAATGGAATAAGGGTATGCCCATTTCAAGAAAAATACCGTATATATATACATACTGTTACTAGCTATATAATCATGAATTCATGATTAGGGATAGAAGTGGGTACCCAATGGTGTTTTATGGGTCATAGTTCATTTATCCTCCTAAATTAATTACATACAATGCCATCCTAGTTCATTTTATCAAATTTTTGGATCGACCTAATGACTCAAAATAAATATAACTTGCATCCCTATTCGTGATCATTTGAAATTGAAATAGGAACTGAACAGTCACTAATGCATCATTGTGCATATCAAACAGCCAAACTAATTATCACGCAAAATTTATAATGTTTTCTTCTTGAAATGTTGGGTGCCTTGTAAATAAGTCTCATCTTGAATTATCATACCTGATATATACCTATCAAGGCTTCCATTAGGCACATATTCAAAGCAAAGCAACCTTTGAGGAGTCTCTGCAAAAATATGTTCCCCATTGTGCTCTATGTATTTCATCCTTGTTTCATAACAATAGCCTACAAAGCGTATTATATTCTGGTGCCTGACTCTCATTAGATTGTCAACCTCATATTTGAATTTTGTATCTTGAACTTCTGTCATTGGTATGAGATTCTTCACAGCAACCATTGCCCCATTCGGTAGCATTCCCTGTATAAAGTATCTTATTAATATGTTATGGCCTTCTGGGCTTGTTGATCAACTGGTTTGCATTTATTTTAAAAGGAAAGAAAGATATTTTTGAGCTCACCTTGTATACCACACCAAAACCACCTCTACCAACTTCTCGTTTACCGGAGAAGTTGTCTGTGATATCTATCAAATATTGTAATCGTAAATCACATGGTTCTGCACTTTGATCTTGTAACATGTACAACCTCCAGGTTATCATGTCTGCTAGATGCTCCGTCTGGACATCATTAGACTAGTGGGTTTAGGCCAATTCCAACCTATGATATCCATAGATGATATTTTTTCATTAAAAAGAGTGCTTTATTAAGGGTCTATTTGGATCCGGTGACTAAACTTTAATCTCTTCACATCAGATATTGGATACCAATTAAGAGTATTAAATATAGGTTAATTATAAAACTAATTGCATAAATAGAGACTAATTCACAAGACAAATCTATTAAGTCTCATTAATTCATCATTATTATATGTTTACTGTAGCACAACATTATCAAATCATGAATTAATTAGGTTTAATCGATTCATCTCGCAAATTAGTCTCTGTCTATTTATGCAATTAGTTTTATAATTTATCTACATTTAATACTTATCCAAATATTCGATGTGATAGGATATCCAGGTATCCAAACACCTCCTCCTACCTAGGCAGCAGACTAATTACAACCAGCGCTGATGAGATCTGTGACACACTCAGGTGCCCGTCCCAACCAGACTGCGGAACGGGTGTTACGCCTAGCTAAAACAGCTAACTCATTTGCCACCTGCTCTCTGTCTCTCTTTACCTTCGCCACATTCCAATCCACTGGAAGGTGGCCTAGCTCTTTGCATTCTGCAACGATGAAGCCGATTTCTGATACGTCAGTATGCGTGCCCGAGAGGATCTGGACTCTGGATCACTCTGGCACAATCTGACTCCAAAATGTGGTTGGTTCTTGGCACCACTGGGAGGCCAATCTAACACCTTCCGCACAAGCTAGGCCCCGTTTAGATCGTAACTTTTTATAACATTTGGAATTTTTTGCTACTGTAGCGTTTTCGTTTGTATTTGATAAATTTTATCTAATCATGGTCTAACTAGGCTTAAAAGATTCGTCTCGTGATGTACAATTAAACTGTGCAATTAGTTATTTTTTTACATGCATTTACTGCTCCATGCATGTGTCCCAAAATTGACGTGATGGAGAGAGGGTGTAAAAATTTAGAACTTTGAAGTGATCTAAACGGGGCCCTAGTGCCTCAGCCTCCACCGCACTAGCACATCTGAACAAGGCTCTCCACACCGTGAATTTGACTTCCCCTGCACTGTCTCGGCGGCCAACTATCCCTGCCCCTGCGTCTCCAGGTTCAGCGACAAACAAACGCATCAACATTGATTTTGATCCATCCTTCCGGCGGTCCGACCCAAAGAGGTTCATAAATGATGTCTATACTGCTACATAAGGCTAATCCTAGTGTAAGTTTTATAGAAATTTTATGCGCATTAAATATAGTGACACGTTAGCATTTGTGATGATATGGTAAGGTAATTATAAAGAAAGAGAGGAAAGGTGTTTCATAAGGATTAAACTATGTATACACTATTTCCAAGACTATGAAATTTGTTGAAACTTGCATTGGGGGTTATAGAGTTTCATTTTATGCAATTGCGTCCAATCACATATCTCGCAATTAAATGCTACGGCTAGTCTATGAAATCATGAGATGAAACTTTGCATTGGGGGACCTTGTTTCATTCGTGAACTCAAATGTGCTTAGATGATATGACAGTCTCTAAAATCATATAATGAAATCCTACACTAGGAATAGCTTAAGCAAAATATCTTTTTTATAAACTGCACTCTACAACTCATAGTTTCTTAGGGCATCCAGAGTGTATATGTGATAAGGTCTGCCTGCCTTGCATTTAAGATCTCGCACTAACTTTATAGTGGGACCCAGGTTTGATTAAAAAAGGGTAATGCTAGAATTATAGCGTCCGCCCGGAGAAAATCGGACAAACCGACCCACACACGGGCTTATGTTGCGGTGGAAATTTTTTGCACATAATTTTGTTACAATAGATATGAGCTGATGTTGCAATGGGAAAGATATTCCAAATTGAATAAGAGATGTTGCGTGGACTTCTCATACATGATTTTTTGTTCAGATAGGCATACCATAATGTTACGGCGGGAGTTTAAGTTAATTGTTAATGTTGCAGTGGAAATTTTAATTGATTATTGATGTTGTAATAGTTGTTTTAAGATTGCTTGATGGGTTGATACGTGATCATTGTTGTGGTTATTTTCAGTATTTTGAGATATGAGGTGATTTTGCATCAACTATTTTAGAATGTTACATAAATTTATTTAAATATTTCAACAATTGATTTTTCATGTTGCACAGTTTTAATCTAATTGACTAATTCTATTTATTTTACTAAAAAAATTAATGTTGCAATTATAGTTCAAAAATATCGCAATTATTATTTTTAAATTTTACAAAAGGTAAGTGTCGATGTTGCATAACTCTATTTCTACGTATTGTCATTCTTATTGCATGTTGCATGAAATATAGTATATTGTTGCGGCGGGAATTTTCTATCATAAAATCGGATGACAAATTTATTTTTATATATAGTTTTATAAGGTTGCACGTAGTAAGTTTGAATGTTGCAATAGTTAATTTTTAATATTGCGACGGAGCGTCATCGGACGTCGAGCGCCTCCGTTAAAAATATCCTCTCAATTCCATCCGCTCGTTCTTTCTCCAAGGTCTCCGCCGGAGTCCCCAGGGAGATGAGCCATCGCTGATGCTCTTAGTGCGGGCTCTAATGAAATCTGTTCTCTCTTCTCTCCACCTATCACATTTATTTTCTATCTATCATGAATCATGAAGATATTACTTTTTTCAATATAAACTTAATAGTGTCTAGTATATTAGATTTCGTATTGAAACCGAATCTTGCATGATATTCGGTTTCTTCCCCTCTCTCTTCTCTCTCATATTTATTATAGTGTCACGTAAGCTAAAAATCCTATATAGCAATATAATTAATATATGGATATTATTCAACATGGAGGTTGGGAATACCCTTAAGAGTGGCAGCTCCGCGCGACGTCAACCCAAGAAAACCCGAAGACCATTGCGTTTCACACCCAAAACAGGATAGATGGGAATGCCCTTACAGAGTGGCAGCTTCTTGAAACATGAGTCTTCCGCTAGGCAAATCTCCAGTGGAAGATAGAGGAAGGGCTCCGTGATATAAGATGAAAGTAACGATGGCAGGGTTGACTGTTGAGTAACTAGACCTGATGGACGGAGTGGAAGGAGAGCTGGTAGCCTGGTAGGCAACAGAACATTATTAGGCGGCGAAAAGGGGATGCCGAAGCTGCTGCAGAGCAGATGGAAATTAACTGGAGCATTTGAAGCCTTGAAGATAATGTACATATGACCCCTTGAAATTGCATATCAATCTTCTTGTACACATGTACATGGTTAGCTGGTGTGTGGTGCTGCGTACAAGAGAATACTGAATTGTTCATGGCAGAGATGCAGCCGCATGATGCTTGATATAGAGCCCATTTGGGACGGCTCCGCCCGGAGGGGCTCTGGCTCCGTGCTACGGTAACCGCTACTGTGCCTCACTGTAGCGACGAAAAAAAGAGCTCCGGCTCCACGCTACATTTGCCTGGGCAGGAGGAGGAGCAGCCGGAGCTGCGTTTCCTAGCTCCTTCGGCTCCGCGCTACAGAGAGCTACAGGGTCGGAGCAAGAGCCGGAGGGAGTCAGGCCAAACGGGACCATACTATTGAATTGCTTATGTCAGAGTTGCAGCGGCAACATGTTGGATATACTAGTTAGCTAGCACGAGTGAGAAAAGGAATTTATAAGACTACCGCCTCCTTTATTTATTGAGGGCATATTTCGATGTTCAGTACTTGTCACATTGAATATTTGGATACTGATTAAAAGTATTAAATATATACCAATTACAAAATAAATGGAGGTTAATTCACGAGACGAATCCATTAAATCTAGTTAATCCATGATTTGATCATGTTGTGCTACAGTAAATATATGCTAATGATGAATTAATTAGGCTTAATAGATTCATCTCATAAATTAGTCTCCATTTATGCAACTGGTTTTTTTGTAAATGGAGGTTAATTCACGAGACGAATCCATTAAATCTAGTTAATCCATGATTTGATCATATTGTGCTACAGTAAATATATGCTAATGATGAATTAATTAGGCTTAATAGATTCATCTCATAAATTAGTCTCCATTTATGCAACTGGTTTTATAATTAGTCTTTATTTAATACTTCTAATTGGTGTCCAAATATCCGATATGATAGGACTAAATTTTAGTCCGGTAGATCCAAACAGGCCATAGGATCATGTAGTACTGCAGGAACTCCATGCATCGCTTTTGTTGCCACATAATATTTAGCAATGTGGAATATTAATTAGTTGTTTGTAGACATTTTTCTAATAAATTCATGCAGGAAACGTGCCCGTGAAGATCCAGATGAACGAATAGCCCCAGACGAACAGGAAGAAACAGTGACGAAGGCTATACACCTTGCAGCTGAACAGCCAGACCAGTTAATATTTTGTTGGAATCGGAGGCAAATTATGGTTTATTTTAATTCAAAATATTGAATAAAATATGACGCATATGATAGCAAAAGATTCATAGTGTTTGCAACAATGGTAACATAAAGAAACAAAAAGAATACCTCGAAGCGGGACTAGAAATAAAAAAGGGCACCAGATGAACTGTTACTCTGTTGCTCGGATCAGTTGTCTGATAGAGAATGTAGTCGATCACAAGTTGATGCTATGCATATGATCGTTGTGCATTGCGTCGTCGTTCACAGGAGTTTCAGCAATAGCACGGAATCGCTCACCAAAAACTTCATCGCCCTCCACTTAGAAACAGAAGCTCGAGAAATGCAAAGCTTCAAAAGCCTACTCTTCCGGTGAAGCTATGCGCTCAGATCACGGGAGTAGGAATGCACAAATGCAGCAAAGTAGGGGAGATGGTGTGTGTATCGTGCACGAAAGAGGAGAGCACGTACCCTTTTATATTATAGATGCTTTGCTGACTATTGAGCGACAATAACATCAATATCGATAACCTCCGCTATTAAACATCAGTTACCGGTAATTCTCCATGCATCAACCGCGTCAGTTACTAGTTATTTGTTGCCGGTCATCAACACATCAGTTACTGATCACTGATCGTTTACATCTCTTTTATGTCAACCATCAACTTGTTAGTTACTATTTATGATAAGAGCGCCAAAACACGACCAAACCTAGTCCACACATCACGTCGTTCTTATCTTGGTTCGGCACACAATGACTTGGCTCGACAAGCGAGCAAGCGATGCGTGTGGCACAATTCTATTCCTCCTTCAACTTCTACAATGTCCACCTTATAACACTCGTAGAAAAATGGTCTTCGATTCATCCAAAAATACTAGCATTAATATCGGATCTAATTCAATCCGGTATTTTTGGGTGGATGAAAGGCTACGGGGAACTTTAGTACCAACAGTTACCATTCAGTATCAATGCCTACTCTCATGTTAGTACCAGTCAGTAGCATGTTACTTATGTATAGCCTTTAATATTAGTTGGTATTACAATTAGCTACTAAAATATCCTTCATGAATTAGATCATATTTGGATCCCTTGCTAAAGTTTAGTTAGCTAAATTTAGTAACTTTGGATCCAAACGGGTCCAGCTAAAATGTTGCTAAACTTTGGACCATAAAAAGAGCTTTAGGGCTTGTTTGGTTACTTGAGGCTTATTATAAGCCCATAAGCCTCTCACATGGAGAGGCTTATAATAAGCTCAAATAGGTGTTTGGTTGTACGAGCTTATAATAAGCCTCTGTAGTAGCAAAAGACCTTTGCGCCCCTCATTAATGTCCTTAAAGGAGCTGAATTGATAAGGTTGTAGAGGGGTAGGGGTTAGAAAGCACTGTTTTTCTGGTGGGATCTATAGGAAATAAGCCTTATAAGCATCACTTAAAGGGGCTTATGGGCTTATGGAGAGGCTTGTAATAAGCCTCACCTTTAAGCCTAAGTGTTTGGTTGAATGTGACTTATTTAGAACTTATTGGGTGGGGCTTATTATAAGCCTCAAGTAACCAAACACCCCATTAGTCATTAGCCAGCCAAGAGTTGCTAAAACTTGCTAAAAGTTAGCAAAGTCCAAAATACCCTCATATTTACTCCAGCGGTAGGAGTTAGCAGTAATAAATGAAGGGTAGCATAGTTATTTAAAAAGATTTAGCACCAGGATCCAAATAACCCTTGCTAAAGTTTAGCAACGTAAAAAAAACTACAAACTTTAGCAAGCTAAACTTTAGTCGGAGGGGATCCAAACAGAACATTAGTTGAAACGCAAAGCATCTCATTCCAACATCCGAGCGCCAGAATTTGACCTTTGACCAGGAAATTTTGTTTCACAAACTTCCATAGACAGGTGGGTCCTGAGAGTTTCCCCGTTCCACAGGGATATTTAATAATTTGTCATCCTTACGGATGGCGCCTGCTCATTTGCCATCCTTATTTTGACTTCTACATTTTTGCCACCCCTCTTCAATTGAAACTAATAAATTGCTAATTTTGCTAATGTGGCGTGCCAAGTCACCAGGCCAGCGTGGAAGGGGCACGCGAAAAGACCCCTTGCCCCTGCTTTATCCTTTTACCCCCGCCGACACCCGACCCCCTCCCAATTACTCCCTTCCTCGCCGACGCCTTGACCCCTCCCTCCCCCGAGCTCCATCCCCTCTCCTACCCCGAGCTCCACCATTGTCCTATGATGTCTCTCCGCATCCCGCAGGAGCAGGCCGAGGATGCGGCACATCCCTATCGAAATGGAGACGGGCTTGCCGTTGGTCCTGTGCCCGGAGTGCAAGATGGCTCGGGTGATCTAGCGTCATTCGAGGAAGGAGACCGAGAACATTGGCCGGGTGTTCTTCAAATCCCAAGGGATAATGGTCCGGTGAGTTCTTGTTTCTTTGATTTGACCTCGGCATTTGGATTCATTTGGAGCTAGGATTTTGAACGCTGGGTTTCTTAAAACAGGTGGCAACAAGATGTCAGTACAATAGGTTTTAAAGGAACTATTTGGATGATTTACTCGAGGCTAAGTATATTCAGTTTTTTTATGCTGAAAATGACTGGGAGGATGAGCAAGAAGTGCAGAGCATCGAGGAAGCTCCAAATTCTGGTGCCATGTTGCTGAGCAAAGAAATAGATGCAAGAATGGAGAATCTGGCTAGGGTTGTAAGGCTGTTGATAGTGTTGGTTGTAGCTTTAGGTGCTTTGTTTGTTGGTTATGTGCTGAAGTAGATGAAGATCAGGTCTATTTGTAGCTTTTGCCCTTTTGCTGGAGGCTAAGTGGTTTGTGCCAGGTAGCTAATAGCTCATAGATGAGCTCCCGATGTTATACCTTTTGCTCTTTTGCTGGAGTGTTAGTTGAATGCATGAGCTTGTGATAGCTCTTAGACGAGCTTCTGTTTTAAGCATGTAATTGAATGTGGTTAATGATGAATGCAGAACTATCTTTTACTTGGACTGATAAGATCAAATAAGGGTTGCAGTGATTCACATTGTCTTCCTAGCATCATGACAAAATAAAACATGGGGAGTTGTCCATAGCCCCTACATCACATTGTTTCTTGACAGAATAAACCTAGCTATTACATCCTCACAAAATGAACCTGGCCAACACTTCGTGATAAAATAAACCTAGCCAAAATATTAGTACAAAATAAACTTAGCCATCATATTTGACATCTTCATGGCTGTTTGGACTTATATGGTGAAGCCTTCTTAACCTTGGAGGCTAGCTGCTTCTTCCTTGGTGTCATCTTGGACCTCCAAAGGTATTGGAATCTAGGACTTCATTATCTGGAGATCAGCTGGTGCTTCTAATGCAAGTCTCCTAAATAATTAGACATCATCAGTATGTTTGCATGTATTTTTTAGTAGGAAAAGTAAAAAATAAGTTAATACCTCTTAGCTGTTGCTGGTCCACCTAGTTCCGTAGATTCAATTGTTGCTTCTCTTGATGTTCCTGCTGCTTCCCTTGCTGCTGCTGCTCTAGTCCTTGGAGTCCTGGGACTGGCCCCTACAAACTGAATTTCATCATCATTGTCAACTGCCTTCTTAGCCTTCTTTTTTGCAGGTTTTGCTGCAGACTTAGTCTTCTTTTTGGCAGGTTCAGCATCTTTCTTTCAGGTTTTGTTGCAGACTTCTTGGTCCTCTTCCTTTTCTTGGTGCCAGTTAGAGCACATCTCCAGCTGCCTTTTCTGTGCCCTTTCTCTCCACAACCATCACATTTCACCTACCTGCTAGCCTTGTCTGTCCTTTCCAGACATGAAGGTATTCTGTTTTTCCTCTGTCTACCAACTTTTCTCTTCTTTGCAATTGGTGGATACAGCTTGAAATCATTCTGCACTTCTGGCCATTGGCTCTTGTCTGGCCATCTAATTTCATATGCTTGTCTTAGCCTTTACATAGAATATGCCATGTCAACATATTTGTCATATTCAGGTTGCTTTTCACTAGTGATAACAGCCAAAGCATGAGGGCAAGGTTTACCTGTAACTTGCCATTCACTACAAGTGCAACTCTGCCCATTCTGCCTTCTGACTTCCTCATCTTTGTAGGTCTCGGTCACCTCAACCTGATCTGGCGGACCTTTGGTGACCTTCAAGTGATCTAACCTATTTAAAGCAGCATTCAACTGATATATGATAGCTGGCAGGATCACTCCATGCAGAGCTCTAGAAATCCTTCTTCTCTTCTCAAACATGGCCACACCCTTCTCTCTTATAGCATCTACCATACAGTGAAGCAGCATGTCTTTGAATTTCTTTTATCCAAGCATTCAAGCACTCAGCCAAATTGTTGTTAATGTAGTCACATTTGATATTAGTTGAGAACTTAGACCTGGCCCATAACAGTTTGTGATGCTCTTGAAGCCATTTCTCCACTCCAGAGTTGGCTGCAAGCACCTTGTTTAGAAAATACTTGTGCTTGGCAGGTGAGTATGCCCTAGCTGCAGGCCACATGTTTGCAGCATAGACATCTCCTGTGAAGTGTTTCTTCATGTTCTCCATCAAAGGCGTAAAACACTCCCTCTATTCTGCCCATGGAAAAAATTGCTTTACTGCAACTTCTAAGCCCCTGAAGCATCTATACATATAGCCAATTTTGGAAGAATCCCTATAGCTTTTCCTAACTGCTCCATGAACCAAATCTAGTTGTCCTTGGTCTCTGAGTCAAAAAACCCAAATGATACAGGGAACATCCAGTTGTGGGCATCTAGTGCTAGTGCTGTAGGCATATGTGCAATGGAATCTATACTAATGTATGGCCTGCTGCTCCCTAAAAATCCTTCTATACTACCTCTAAAGGCACAAAAGAATCTGCAGAAGTGAAGTTGATCTCCATTTTTATTGTGTCAATCTGAACAACACTACAAGGAGACCTCAATGCAATCTCTGCCTTAAACCTATACAACCAATCAAATGAATCATCCTATTTATCAAATAATTTATCAGCTATTCTCTGTCTCCCATACCACACTGTCATATAATTGATCTTTATTTTGTACTCCTCCAGTATCTCCTGAACATCCTTTGCTCCTATACCAGGCTTTCTCTTTAACAGTGGAATGGCCCTCTCAGTAACCCATGCTTGACTTGCCATTGAACCAACCACTCTGCTCCTTGAGGTACATTTATGGGTACATGAGTTTATTTGGACCTGCAATTGGTAACATGGGGTAACATTAACTTAGATATTATAAAAACACATGATAATAAGTTAGCAAATATATAAACTGGTTAACAAATGTACCCTCACACAACCATCAGCTTGGGTCCTAACTCTAATTATCCATGAACAATCAGCTGCCTTGCAGAAACCCCTGAACTTTTTTGTCAGATTTTTCCGTCCCAAGTTCAAACTCATCAACTATAGTATGCTGTCTAACTGCCAATCTAAAATCACACATACTATGTTAAACTGTCCCAACCCTCATGTCTGAATTATCCCTATCCCATCCAGTACTAGCTCTGATGGCTCATTGTCATTAACATTGATGCCTGCCTCATTCATATCTTCCTGCAGTTCTAGAGGGATGACTGGAATGGAAGCTGCTCTAGCTGCTTCTTCTACTCTCTCATCTGCTGCTTTGAAACCTATAGCTTCAAAAACTACATCTTCATCAACTAGAGCA
The DNA here is from genome assembly GCF_002211085.1 of Panicum hallii. Classification (NCBI taxonomy): domain Eukaryota; kingdom Viridiplantae; phylum Streptophyta; class Magnoliopsida; order Poales; family Poaceae; genus Panicum; species Panicum hallii. The sequence goes on from NC_038044.1 coordinate 56,794,346, forward strand.
TGAGCTTCACCATTTTGGTCATCCTCAGGGATGATTGTCAGAGTACTCCAGTCCACAACAAACTTAGCCTCTTGAAACTTATTTTGGGATGTGATTGTGTCACCTGCACCTTCTGCATATTGAGGAATATCTGCTGCACTCGTCACACCAGAGGTGCCTCTTGACCTAATACTATTGTGCATCTGCTGGTAGCCTGGCTTATCAACTACTTCAATCACAAGATTAGCCACTCTCTCCCCTATTCTAGACAGAATCATCTTCTCAAAGTGTTTATTTTCTTCTAATTCTCCATTTAGCAGCACTGTCAGTATCCACAGACCACACTGAAAGAGTTTTACTAGGGATCTCATAAAATTCTCAAAATTGTAGCCATGTTCAAATCAATCCACAAATCATACCACTGCTCTTTCATATCTAACAAACTATATTCTAGATTGGCCTTAATTTTCGCTCTTGACAACTAGTCTAAAGGCACTGCCAGGATCAATCCTGTGATCCTGGCACAATCATGAACATAAAAAAAATATGCAGTTAGAAATCACCGTAAGACCTCAGCAACTACACTACATATCCGTAGCACCAGCATATAGGGATGAACAACAAACTTACCAAGGAGGACAACCACTATGCTCCATATTTGAGCGCTCCAACCACCAGTCCTACTGTCCTTTCCTGCCCCCATTCAAAACAAAACTAGTTTAGATCCAGGTTCTAGCCGAGCAGATCTCCCCATACTCCAAGAGCAAAATAAAGAAGGGAAGGTATAAATCTTACCTTAGCTGCTCAAATTTAGATGCAGGTGGACGCACCGCGGGGCATCCACCATCGACACGGCTGAGGACAGCTAGGGTTCCATGGAGCTCGGGAAGGAAGAGGTCAACGCGGCATCGGGGAAGGGAGTAACTAGGAGGGGTGGGCGTCGGCGGGGTAAGGATAAGGCAAAGGTAAGGGTCGGAGTTTTTTCGCGTACCCCTTCCATGCTGGTCTGCTGATTTGGCACGTGACGTCGATAAAATTGGTAATTTATTAGTTTCGATTGAAGAGTGATGGTAAAAATATAGAAGGAATAGCAAATGAGCAGTGGGGGCCTCCAGGCCCGCGGCAGATCCGCCAGGGCGCGCAGGGGGGGGCCTCCAGCGGCGGCGCCGCCGGGGGGGGGGGGGGGCTCCAGGGGCAGCGTGGGAGCCGGTCGCTCACCTGCGTGCGGAGGGGAGACGAGCGGGCGGTGACGGGCAGCGGGACTCCAGCGCGCGTGGGAGGCGAGCGCTCGCGTCCGCTCGTTTTCACGAAGCGAGCTCGTTCCGAATCTACACCGAATATTCCTACGCGGGAGCGCTTCCGCTCCGTTCCATTCCACCGTCCTCCAATCAAACGCGTGCAAAAATAGAACCGCTCCGCCCACCCTGTTCCGCCAACCAAACACACGGTAAATGCCACTAGTTATACATGCCGTCCCACGGAGACAACACTTCGCGAAGCCGCTCATCTCCCTAGCCGCCGCCGGCGCCCGCATGGCTCGCGCTCCCCAGGCCCTCCGTCGTCCCCACCACCTCCTCCGCCTCCTCCCGTACCCCGCCCCGCTCTCCACCTCCTCCTCGCCTCCGGACCCCCGCGAGCTCCTCCGCATCGACCGCATCCTAAACAGACCTCCCACCGCCGCCGTCGCCGCCTGCCAACCCTCTCAGGCCCTACAGCACCCACGCGCCGCCACCAGCCTACACCACCTCCTCCACCGCGCCGCCGGCCTGACCGCTGCGGAGTCTGCCTCCCTTCTTGGCCGCCTCCCGGGTGCCCACGCCCACCCCCGCCTGGGCCGCCTCCTCCAGGAACTCGCCGGCCTCCGCCTCCCGGGGGCCGAAATCAAGGCCGCCCTGGCGTCCGATCCGGAGGGGCTCCTCTCCATGGACCCCGGCGAGCCGTCCCGCCTCCTCGAGCTCCTGGGCGACCTCCGGTGCCGGAAGGCGGTCAAGGAGCAGGTCCTCGCCCGCGGCGCGCTCCGCGCCGCCGTCGTCGCCCGGCGGCGGGTGGAGCTCCTGCACGCGCGCGGGCTCACCCGCCACGACGCCCTTCGGGTTCTCGCCGCCGAGCCGCGGGCGATGCTGTATTCCCCAGAGGACGTGGAGAGGAAGGTGGAGTTCTTGGTGGACACGATGGGGTTCGAGGTCGGGTGGCTGGTGCAGTACCCGGAGTTCCTGGGGGTGAACCTCGACAAGTGGATCATCCCGCGGCACAATGTGGTGGAGCACTTGAAATCTGTTGGCGGGCTCGGGGACCCTGTTGAGATGAAGCACTATGTGAGGCTCAGTCGCAGGAGGTTCTACAACATGTTTGTCAAGCCGTACCCGGAATGTGAGAGGATATTTGGAGGGCTGGTCAGGGAGAGGGAGGAAATGGTGAGGCAGCAGCACCCGACGGGGCTCTGGAAGCTGTTTACACCTGCGAAGTATGAGCGTACTCAGGAGGAGGTGACGAACATGAAACTTCTTGTGGGATCACTTCGTTAGGTATATTATGATCCCAGGAATACCAATTCGCTCGAATGTGGAAGAGCGCATGCCTCGAGCTAATTGTGATTGAACCAAGAAGAGCTGGTTGAGAAATTCATGGTCAAGGGAACTTTGTCAAGGTGACAAGACTGCAGGTGGTATTGTGAAAGCATACAGGTTCAATTGAGATGACTGTTTGCAGACAAAAAATGGCAGTTGTTGTGAATGGACATGAACACAGTGGGTATTCTCAAATATGTCTTAGTGACGCGTTCCACCACAGATCAGAAGATTAAATCCTTCCTTAAAGGTGTAATTTGGGTTTAATGGCTCACCATAGTATGCTGATCAGAGAAAAGCAGATAACAAATTCAGGAAATCTGGCTGCTGATGCAAGGATTATCTCAAGGTATCAACAAATGGATTGAGCAGCAGGACTGAATCTGTTACCCCACTTTGCTTCAGCTTGTTTGTACATCACCATTGCTTTCTTCCATAATAAGCTCATCATCCTCCCACTCCTATAGAAGGTTCAAAAAGGGTTGGAGGGTTGGAAGCTCATAACTTTTCTTTTTTGAATTTATGATCATCAGAACATTATGCTGAGAAGTTGTGTATGCTAACTTGGTACTCAAAAGTTTTCTTCTGCATGCATTGGGGCCATTTGTTAGTTCACAGACATTTCACTGCTTTTGATTTTTATCATTATGTATTTACCTTTCATGTGTGTTCAGCATTAGTTTGAGTTATGAGCTATGAGTACATCTTAAAAAAAATCTTCCATTTACATTCGTTCACCTGGTCTTTTTTCTTCTTTCTTTACTGGTGCATTTTGTTCTTTTGTGATTTAACGTAACAGAGTTTAAGAGTTTGTCGTATAGTCCACCTAATGTTTTCACACATCCAAATTCTTTATGCATTAGGTTATTGTGTTCATTGAAAATTAGTTTTATAGTAGCCATTTCCAATGAGTGATGTATACTAAGACAATACGGATGAGATTCAGAGATTTTGAATTGTACAAATTTTGTGGCACATGCCTCATTCATTATGTGAACTAGAAATGACGACATATATCAGTGAAATTTCGACCTCTTTTTTTGCTAACAGTAATAAGCAATAATTGTTTGTTACATTCGTTTACCTTGACGTAATTTCAGTTTGCAGGTGGAAATTAATCTTTCTTTAAGACATGATAAGATGTTTACTTAGGTACTTCAATTTAAGATGTTGGCAGGTCTTTTCCATTTTTAATGTCCTATTGTCATGGAGATTTTGTTGCAAGTACAGTGTACTATTTCAGATAAGACATTAGCCTGTTTCACATGAGGAAAATTATTGGTGCAAGGACTGACTTTGGCGTGGCTTCAGCCGTCAGCCCACATCGCTGGCTTCAGGATAAGGAAACCTGGTGGTTGTTTAACCAACTGAATTATAAGTCGAAGAGCAACAGATATTCCAGCATTTCTACCATGCTATAAACCAACAAACTGTGGTACATAGTGAACCTCCCATCTTTCTTCTCCTTCCGCCTAAATTCCTGGCAGTGAACCTTTAAATCTCCTAATTTTATTTTCTATTTTCATGTGAAAAACGTTTCTTTTTTTATTTCTCTACGATACTAGTTGTAAATGTCCAGTCCTTAGTCTTGTCAGTCCTCTCTGGATTGATGCATCTTGGATCTCCATTTTTTCCTTCATGTTTTGCCATGTTACATGATTCCTCAGGTCATGTTTCCTTGTTAGAGAGAAGGTTTGGACTTCCTGCTAGCAAGTAGAAAGAATATACAGTCAGTGAGTTTGGCTCACATAAAAATAGATACCTTTAAATGCTGTTTGTCTTTTTCCTGATTATTCTTCTCTGTAACTTCTCTAGAAAGCCAAGAGCTCCCTTCCACAGCCATAAGCATGTGATTTGATGTCGGCGTGGCATTTTATTGCCCAAGTTTAAAATTGCCTTCTTACTTCATTTGCAAGAAAATTGTGCTTGAACTTCAAAAGTAAACAGAAGGTTGGACTTTTGATCGATGGTAGACACATCATTGTGGACAATGATCCACTACTCATTTTCGATGGTGGGCTGCTATAAAAGAGCAGACTTGCTGTCCTTTAGAATCAGACAAGTCAGAGTTTGGTTGTATCTGCAAAAGAAAGGTGTTTGGGGATGAAGATAACTCCACTGTGCAAAGCCATGGTGCTTTTGGCCTTAGGCTCTCTGTTTCATGTATCAAGCACTGAACCAGTGTATGGTAATCCTCTTCAGCTCTTTTCTGTTCATAACAATTATATCTTATTGTTGATTTTTGATGTATTTTACTATGCAACAGGCCTAAGAATGCTACAGCGAATAAAAGCAACTCCGACCTCAGGTGCAACAACTCAGGTGATTAGCTCACTTTTCTTTTGAACTTGGCGACCTTCTGTGCAGCTTCTCTCTCAATGCAGTAAAAAAATGCTACTCCCTCCGTTCCAAACTGTAGGTCGTTTAGCAAATCTAGATACACAGTTTTTGTTACGCACCTAGATATACACTATGTCTAGATATGTAGCAAAAACTATATATCTAGATTTGCCAAAACGACTTAAAATTTGGAACGGAGGGAGTAGTTGCTAACTAGGTGTGTACTTCTTTCCACTGGACGATAGTAGGCACCAGATTGGAACAAACCACAAAGACATACAAAAACCATATCCATTTTCATTCTGTTATCTCTGAAGAACACTGATTTGGATCCTTGAAAAATTCAGACTATAAATATGGACAAGACAGAATTCGCCCATGCTTGAAGTATTGGATTTGTGCTCAATGACTCTTCCGGTGCAAACGATGGCCATTCATCATACCCTGGTAGCTCCAGATGAAAGGAAGAGCGGATAACCCAGAGCTACTCACTGATGTGAACTGTAGTTTTCTCAGAGCTTTCTGGCATCACAAGCATCTGAGAGGCTGACTAATGATATGATGAGAGCTACGGTTGCAATTGCGTGTGCATGACAAAAAACATCTTCTGTCTTCCATAGCTGGAGCAAAATAATGTAAGGAAATGCAGGTTTCTTCTTTTAACCATTGATGCCATGGTTAAGTTTGTATGGCCCAATCCTTTGCAAATTCTATGCTTTCTAAGATTATGGCCGTATTACTTCAAAACTTGTTGCATGAGCATTTACTTTCTGTTCCTACAAAAGATGAGAACAGACAAGGATATTTGAAAATCAACCTCGTATACTCTTTTAAACATGTACTGTAATGCTGGTCACAGTAACACATTTGGAATAGGAATTATAAATCCGGAAGAAATTGTAATGTTTCAACTGTTCTTTTTTTTCGTTTCAACTCATGCGCTACCAATAATGTCCCAGCCGCTTTGACTGGTTCCTGGGTTCTTCTGATGGTGGTATACCAATTTTGAAAGGATTCGGAATCTTTTTCTTGCATCACGCATGAGATTTGTGTCGGTACAATCGAAAGTGCAAATTTTTATCTGTTTTGTTTGGAGGATCCTATAGCACTCTATGGTGCTCAGTCCGTTGAAATGTTGGTCTCTTTTGTAGGAGAATTTCTGGAGAGTGCTATCTTGTCCATGGGTTAGAGAAACCATCGCCTGTGTTCTATACAGGTGTTCATGCTAGTCTTTTATGACAAAATTACATTCTAGGGATGCAAAGTATAAGAGAGTTAGATAACCAGTGTGTAATAACGTATCTAGTACATCTCAAGAAATGTCAATGTACTACAGGTACCCCACGAATCACCCCTTGATAAAGAACAGCACATTTTCTCCTAATTATTACTAGATCCCTACATTCGTAGAGCAAGTCGATGTCGGGGAGCAATTGGCATGACCATGGCAGTAACAAACCTTCAAAAATGTACACACCCCTCAAACTAAATGTTACCATTTTGATGTGTATGGAAATCATGAATTCGGAAGCAGAGATTAACAAATGAGTAGCTTTTGGGTTTTGGGCTCTAGTAAATTAGGGTTGATTGTGTGAATTTTTTTAAAACTTGCCAGGAGCAGTGGATAGCCGGCGCTCGGACGTAGATGGGTGGCCCGAGCCCCAGCTCAGTCTCCATTGAGTGTGTATTTATATAGGTGATTGTGTGTCTATAAGCACTTGCATTTGCATCTGTACCGTGTTTCGTAAAAGGAAATAAATTACTCCGGTAGTGTGCACTTAGCACTTAGCTTTCTAGTTCCAGACCATAGTTTGTTTGTGTGTTCAAAACACAGGTGTTCATGCTAGTCCTTTGTGGTTGCACGGCGTATGAAGTCACTTTTATATCTATTTTCCATTTTAAGAATATTTCTTATGGTTTGAAGCAACACATCTACTTTAGAAGAGCGTTTTTAGTATATTTATAAGCATAGCTATCTATCTGTCAATGCACTAACTTCTTTTTGTGTAAAAATGTCTTGATCGAAAAGGGTTGGAGGCAGGTTCAGTGTGGGAGTCTGGGGGTCCAATACTGACTCCACCCCCATTTGGAAAGGTGTCTTATGCCCACTTCCATCGTTTACATAGGCCGTGTCCAACGATGGGAGATGTGCTGGTAGGAAGCGTCACGTATGAAAGAGAAATGGTAAAAAGCAAAGCGCTATTGATTATTTCACCGCTAGCTTGTGACGCATCTATCGAGGCTCGTGGGCCCGTGCTACACTGTTGCTACCGCTCTCTCCCTGCTTTGGAGTGCGGATTGGAAGCTAGATCGTTGGAGTGGTAAACTTTTATACCACCTCTAATTGACATGGCACAGCTAAGAGCTAGCAGCTAGCTGTAATCATTGGACAAGACCTTAGGAGGTTGGGAGTTGGGACTGTCTTATCGCCGGCCTACTTCCAAAAGTATCATAAGGGTTGAGATTTCAAAGTTCGTTTGTCTTAATTTTGGCATAGTTCAAAACATGTTTTCAGACCCATTCCGTGCACCGTGACTTCCAAAAGGTCCTTCAGATTTTGTTTTTAGCTTTTCAACACTTCCAAGCAAGGTTGTCAAAACCATAAATTCTAAATCGAAACAAACAATGGTCTTTGAGTAAGATCGAATTCATAAGATTCTTAATATATAAATCACAAAAAAGTAGATTATATAAGTATAAGTATAGTGGTAGAATCAGTTCCCCTCGATCAGAATTATTAAGATGCAAAATGGGACCACAATTGTAATTTTAAAGCAAAATAGCCGTTTTAGTTCCTCAACTTTGAGCTGAGGGTCAAATTCATCCTCAACTTTCAGATTGGCCAATATAATCCTCAACTTTCATTTTTGATCAAACTCATTCTTAAGCTGATATTATACTTTATAATAATACGAGATTTATGCAAAATGTCCTCCTTATCCTTAGCTCCTTCCTCTTCTAAATTTATTTAAGAGCTGAACATCACAAGTGTTTAATTGGAACATAAATTTTTATTTACCCATGCATCGTATTGTATTGTAGATGCACAGGAGAATTAAAGCTACTTATTGCATAACTACGTAGCCATATAAAATATTGCGGAAAGTTGAGCGAGCAGTGACACAAACTGTGAAAATTGAGGAGGGGAAAAAGAAACTAAGGATAGAAAGGACTTTTTGATTTATATCATGTTAGTATGGAGTATAATACCAGTACAAGGATGAGTTTGACCTCAAAATAAAAGTTGAGGGACTGTATTGGCCAATTAGAAAGTTAAGGGACCAACTTGAACCTCAGGATAAAATTGAGGGATCAAAACACCTATTTTGCCTAATTCTAACATCAACAAGAGCCTTAAAAATGGTCCTTTAATATCCATGGTTTGCCCTATCACCCCTAACTCTCATGGAGTTGCATCCACTTTCATGAAAATTAATTGATATTTTCCCATCACTTGAGTCTGAATATCCAGCCTTTTTTTAAGAAACTTTTAAAAGAACTGAGAGATTCTACAATTGAGTGATTTGGTGTATTTCAGAAAACTAGCAAAAAATCTAAACATGATCAACCTTACAACACACAACTACCACCAACAAATTATAGAGTCCGACATACTTCATGTTGTCAAGCTTTATCGTAAAAGAAACTAAGCCTGCCCGCACCGGTGGCCAGTATCCCATCCTCCAGTACCAACATAGAGTAAAAAGAGTTGCACCAGGGGTCTCTATCCCATACTCTACCGAAGCGAAACGGCCCTATCGCTATTTCCAACGGACGGAGAGGGTCCGTCATAGCGGCGGACATGGCGCGGGCCCGCGCACTCCTCGTCTCCCTCCCTTCCCTTGTGGCCCCCTGCTCCTCCTCCTCCTTCCATGCCACTCTCCACCTCGCCACCCCTAGCAGCGTTGCTTTCCTCCTCCATCCCTCCACCGCGAGGAGCCGCCGCCGGGAGCCATCTGCCGCCGCCAGGAGCCGTCCGCCGTCACGAGATCTGGAGGCAGCCGCTGCTACGGAGGCCAGGGTCCTGCCGCTGGAGGCCGGTGTGGCGGTGTCCCACCGTGCCAAGCTGGAGGCGAGCCGACGCGCGGGGTGGCCAAAGGAGGGCAACGGCGGCCGCTCGGGGCCGGAGCTGGTGCTACCGCCGCCGCTTGGGCAAGCCACTGCCTGGAGGGGGGAGAGAGAGATGGGGGGGGGGAGGGAGGCGGGCGGGCGCTGGATGGGGAGGGCCTCACCGCGACTCGGTTTGGGTAGCCGGTTGGAGGCGAGGTGGCCTGGGAGGGGGACTTCACTGGCGGCGGTCGAGCTTGGGCTGGCGGCAATGGCGGCCACTGGAACTCTAATACCCGGCGATTGAAGTCATGCTGCCGAGCAACAAGTGGTGGAGGAAGTAGCTGGGAAGGTGTGCTAGCTGTGGGTAATGGTGATTTGGTTTTGGTGGCCGGAGGTGGGAGTAATCGTCCGGCGGGTGGAGCTATGCTCACTCAGTTTGTCTCTAGCATAGGAAGAAAGAGAGCAGGCGAATGGGAGGGAGAAGGAGTTAGGGAAAATAAGAGAGGAAAGAAAAAAGAAAAAGAAAAAAATAATAGTTGGAGATGGTTGAATAAAATATATGGTAGTTGGTATAGTGTATGAGATATAGAGTATGACGAGTGCGGGAAAAATTGGTAGAGAGAAAAAAATCTCGACGACCAGAGCAAAATATTCCTTTTAGATGATGAAAATAGAGTATGATGAGTGCGAACAGCCTAAGCAGCTCCAACTTCCATAGCTGGCTATAATGGTGTACTTTCTCCTACACCATGTTGTACTTTTTATTGTAGTTAATTGTTACTATCTATTTTGAAAAAACACAACTGATGTATGATGTATTAAGAGCACAATCTGTTTTAGAGAAAATATCCCCACTTTTATTTCATACTAAAACAAAACACAGGATTCAATTAATATATAGCAAGTGTATTTGAGCGTATCCACCATTAAAACGTAATTTAATAGCTTAAATCACTTAGATGTAAACTCACGAAAACTGCGTACATTAGTTTGTTCACGTGCATAGTTATACTGCACAGAAGTATGGTTACATTCTTATAAAAAAAAAAGCTTGGTCACATAAATATAGCTGTGCTTTGTACTATTTTTATTTGTACTTTTAAAGAAAATCCGTGAGGGACCCCACCCGTCGGTGTTTACCGGCTCGGCGGCTCCTGTCTCCGCGGACTGAAAGAACGTCGGGCTCGAGCCCATCGCCGCCGACCCCCCTCACTCTCTGCCGGATCTGATCCTCCGCTGCCGCGCGCCTCCCTGCCCAGCGGGAGCGGAGATCCGCCCGGGGGAGGCCTGCTCTGGTTCCCCTCCAGTGCCGGTCAGTTATCCTTGCTTGCTCGCACGAAATTCCGTCAGATTCAGTGGAACTGCCGATTAGCAGGCAGGGTGTAGATCTCGCCTCTTTACCAGCTGCTCTCGTTTGCTCCGCAGGGAGGGATTCGAGCAGCATCCACCAATGAATTTCCTCTACCGGACCGCCGTGCAGCCCGCGGCGCCCGAGCTGCCGCGGATTCCAGAGGACACCTTGCCGAAGCCAGCCACGACGCTGGAGGGCCTCATCATCGCGGAGGACTCGTACCAGCCCCCCTCCGCCCGCGGCGAGGATGGAGCTGCTAGTAATGGGCCTGGGGATGCCGGTGCGGGTTCCGGGTCTCTAGATTTGAAGGGTCAGGTGCTGCCGGGGACGCACACTGATGTCGCGGAGGAGGAAGGGTGGATCACAATTCCATACAGTTGGGTGCCTTCGACTTGCTTGTCCAATTTTGTATCAGAAATGCATTGTTTGCATCCTTCATCTGCATGAGGTTAATAGAAACTTTCCAATGTGATGTACTTTCTTTTAATCTTTACCACCTTGACAAGTTGGTTTGAGTGCCGAAGAGTCAGCTCCAGGAATTACCTGCTAAATGCTTTAAGGCCAGTTATATGTTTTCTCTTTGGTGGCTTCTTCACGCTGTTAAAAGCATTTTAATATCCCTACTGATGGTTGCTAACATCCATAATTTGTTTACAGAGTCGCTCCCTGATAACTGGAATGATGTTTCAGAAATGGTGCAGTTGCGGCCTTTGGACCGTTCCTTCCTTTTTCCAGGTATATGTTTTTTCCCTGCGACTTCAGTTCAGATGTCTGGCGCTATTGCATCTTACTTGTAACCTATTTTCTGGAATTGACTTGGTTCAGTTATCAGGCGAGCAGGTTCATATACTGGCATGCCTGTCATCTTCTAAGCAAGATATACAGGTTATATCCCCCTTCAGAATTGCGGCGGTGATGTCTAAGAATGGAAATTCTTTGCAACACTCCATGGATAAATTTAGTCCTGTCAATGCAAATGGTCACGATATTGATACAACTGGAGAAAATGGCTGTCAGGATGTTGATAATGATATGCAGAGTGTTGAACTCAACAGTGATGCCTCTCCTTCAGGACATGATATTTTGGAGACTCAATCTCTCCTTCAGATGGAAGATCATAAACAGCAAATAGAACTTATGCTGCAAAGATTCAGCGAATCTAATTTTTTTGTCCGGATCGCAGAGTCAGATGAACCTCTGTGGTCCAAAAAAAGAGCAACAGCAGCTAAGATGTCAGACGGGCGATCAGATGGCCAGGGAAACAGTAAGGCTTCAAGGAGTAATATTTACAACACCATTTCTGATAAAGGGATTTTCGATGGTAGCACATCTGGGGGAGTCGCTCGAGATACTGTGAAGTGTTATTCTCTGCAGAATGGAGACATAGTGGTATGTTTTGAATGGTCCTTTTTTATTGCTGTGCGTATATATGCTACAACTTCTTGTACTGTATGATCACTGAATATGGAAGTTGCATAAATGACTGCAAGTTTTATACTTCAAGCTAAGCTTAGCCAAGCATCAGGAACCTACCTAGATATCGAAGTTAATTTAGATTGTTACACCTGTCCCTTTGATTTCTTTAAGCAACACTACTTCTAAATGGTTTTTTTACTAAATGCTGGTAGGTATAAATAGCTTTTCACATAATAAGAGCAAACATGTAAATAATTGGCATTCATCATTTCATTGCTTTCGGAACCCAATGATAAAGTGGTGTCTATTGTGGACTCGGAATAGCAACTTGGCAGCAGTGATCGGTCTTACAAGTGAGATGTGTCCTGAAAACTTTTAAATATGACATTGACTTCTGTAAAGTAAATTTCAGAAAACTACACTTCCTTAGAATAAATTTCGCAGAACTACACACTAAACTTCTTGAACCAGTTTTGCAATACACTTTTATTGGCATCAATATCACAAAACTACACTGCTTAGAATCAATTTCAGAACAGTATACTTCTATTTTCACTTCACTTCATATTGCAGCAGCGCACATATATTGCCATACCATGTCATGAAACTGTATTTTCATTAGAGCTTAAAACTTCAAATGTGCAGTTCTGCAATATGAAACAGCAACTGTAGTTGTGTGATACAATATAATAATAGAAGTTTAGTTTTTGCAATGTTACTTACTGAAAAAGGGTGGTTTAGCTATATAGAAATGTCAATAAAAGTGTACTTTTGTGAAATTGATTCTTGTAGTTTGTGTTTTTGTAACCTTATGTAGTGTAATTTTCTGAAATTTACTTTATTAGTTAATTCATTTTTATAAAATCTATGTGAATCCGCTATGCAACTACCAAATATAGTAATTTATTAGTTGCAGAGACGAGCATGACTTTTTTAAAAAAATAATCTTGTATAAGAACTTAAGAAGTTAGCGTTGTTACCATTTAGCTGTTCATGCATGTATTTTATTGTAATTCTCGCTGTTTAAATGCATGCTGATTCAACAGTCATGTTTTCTATTGGAAGGATGCAGGTTGTTTTGCAAGTGAATGTTGGTGTTAACAAACTGGAAGATCCTGTGCTTGAAGTTCTTCAGTTTGAGAAAAGTATATCAAACAATTGTATGCCTGAGAATCTTGTAGATGGACTTTCTGACAGCAATGATGATCCATGTAGGGAGCTCCTTAGTTGGTTGCTCCCTTTAGATCGCACATTACCGCCTCGTTCTTTAGCTCCCTCTACTCTCAATCCAAGTGCATCACACAAGCAATCTTACTCTTCTACTGGATCTCAAATATTTAACTTCAGAAGCTACTCCATGCCTTCAGCCTCTTCTGTTCAGACACCCAACAACATAAGACCACCATCAATATCTGAAAGTCAAGAATTTATGCCTGAAAAGCCTGCAAAAACCCCTGATATCATAAATGATGGGCAGCTTTCATTTAGAGGGGTTCCTTTGGAACCTGAAAGGTATTCTGTACGTTGTGGTCTAGAAGGCGTATATCTACCAGGAAAAAGATGGCGGAGAAAAGTTGAAATCATTCAACCAATTGAGGTTCATTCTTTTGCTGCAAAATGTACCGTTGAAAATCTTTTGTGCGTCACAGTAAAGGTGCGCTGAATATATGAAAGCATCCATTCTTTTTTCATTTCATAGCTTAATATTTCGAAGATAATGCTTATATCGTGAATTCCTACTGCAGAACATTGCTCCTACTCATGCGAAAGATATTGTTGTATTCATTGATGCTATTACTATCGTATTTGAGGAGGCATCCAAAGGAGGTGCTCCTTTGTCATTACCAATTGCTAGTATTGAGGTTGGGCATGGTCACAGCTTGCCAAATCTAGCACTCAGGTATATGCAACTTTTCTCATTAATTCTGCTCATGACCTACCTGCTATTGCTGCTTTATGTAGAGTTCAAGAACTGCATGATTTCATCAATAAGAAATTTATTCCTCTCTAGAATCTTGGTTTCTTGAATACTGGAATGTACCGAGTTCCATTGTTGTTGTTTCTCTTTCCCAGATTCAATTTAGTGTTGTCTGCTCATAATAAATTTGAAAGGATGCGAGCCTTGTTTTAATTATTTGTTATCTATATAGGAGGGGAGAGGAACACTCTTTTATTCTCAAGCCAGCAACTATGTCCTCAAGGGAACGGAGGACCAACAGTGATGCACCTCCGGCTTTGTCACTCCCAACGATGACCGGTGCTACTTTAAATACTACACCAAAGGTTGGTGAGCCCTTTGTTGCTCTAAGTGACCAGTATGCCGTACTGGTATCTTATCGCTGCAATTACACAGGTAAACTGTTGATGAAACAGAACAGATTCTTCAAAACAGGAATGTAGTGGATATTTCTGATTCACAGCCCTATGATTTCTGTAGAATCGAAACTTTTTTTCAAGCAAGCCACAACCTGGCGACCCTCTGCAGCTAGTGATCTTATGATCTCCGTATCATCCGAACTGTCTTTAAGAAATCCTAGCCTGGGTGCTCGAGTTCCTCAACTCCCTGTGCAGGTTATTGCAGTACCTCTTCGATAATTGTTGTGCAAATTCTCCATTTCTCACTTTCGCAGTAATATATTGTTTCCTTCCAGGTATTAACCCTCGAAGCTACCAATATGACATCCGAAAACCTTACATTAACTGTCCTTGCTCCTGAAGCATCTGGTTCTTCTTCAGTTGTATCCTTGAACTCAGCTCCAACTACACCAAATGGTTCTTATGATGGTGTTAATGAGTCAGCAAAAAGATCTGGGTTGGGAAAGCAGGAACTTGGCTTTCGAAGATTAAATTCTGTCCTAGCTACGTCTCCAAAAGAAAGTGACAATGCAGGAAATAGAATAAGTAGTGCTTCAGGCTGCACTCATCTGTGGTTGCAAAGTGCAGTGCCCCTAGGGTATTCAACCTTACCCTTTTTTTCCATACTTAAAAAGAGTTAACTTGCAACTGTGCTCCTTCTATTCCAAAACACTGTGGAATAACATCTTGTGTGGTGGATGTGGCTAACAGGTGTGTTCCTCCACGTTCGAGCACCACCGTCAAACTTGAGCTGCTTCCATTATCAGATGGTATCATTACACTTGATACACTTCAAATAACTGCAAGGGAGAAAGGTAATTCTTGGGACAAAAAAGATTAAATGCCCAAAGTAGTGCCCACTTATCAGCTAATGAGAATTCCTAGTTGCCAACACAATAAGTGCTACCTTAGCTGCTAGACACAGAATTGTCAATTTTAATTAGTGAATCTATTATTCTTCTTACTGTCTGTCAGACATTGGGAGGAATCTTCCTCGCTTGAAGTGAACTAGAAATATTAACGCAGTGGGTTCAGACTACCCAATGTTCCATTCAATGTCTGCATCATGTCATCATATATATCTTTTAATGTCCTTTTTCAGTCTTGAGAACCGATCGTTGCTCTTGCAGGCCTTACCTACATACCGGAGCATTCCTTGGAGATACATGCTACTTCTGGCATTTCGTCTGGAAGGTCTTAGGGTATGAGATCAAGCCATACTAGGCCAACTATGTTGTTCATTTCTCTTGGATCTGGACATAGGCGCTCCAAGGGCATGATCTTGGAGCCAAAATTTCACCAGATATAGGTGAGGATGGCCGCTGCCATAAACGGAGAAACAGGCACAATACCTTGTATCATAATTAGATTTCTCAAAGTCCATTGATAGACAGGACAGGTCAACTACACAGGTTTATGAAATTTGTAATGTTGTGTTGCTTAGTTTTGATGCCATTTTTTGTTTTGTTTTGTTTTGTTTTTCTGTGATGTTCTTTTTTTTTCTGTTACATGTAAACCGTGTTACTGCACTCTTCTTGCCGAGCGGTTGTACCATATGCGGCCCCACATTGAATTGTACTGGAAAAGGAGAAACATGTGGATCAGTGGATCCCTTTTCGTTTTCATAGTAGTAGTAAATCGTCATGGTTTCCGATTTTTGCCAGCGCTCTTGTTTGTTAAATCCATCAGTACAGTTTCGCAGCTGTCAAGGACTTCAAAATTAAATTTGTTAACAACAATAATTTTTTTTTTAGGTTGTTCGTGCCTAAGAAATATCGTTATTTGCATCCATTTTAATTTTAAAAAAATATTTGAACAAGAACAATTGCACCTATCGAGGAGAAGTTGATTCAACATCGGTTGAGATGGTTTGGACATGTACAACGGAGGCCTCCCGAGGCGCCGGTGCGTAGTGGAGTTTTAAAGCGGGGCGATAATGTAAAGAGAGGTAGAGGTAGACCTAGATTAACTTGGGACGAGACGGTTAAGAGAGATCTTAAGGAGTGGAATATCGCTAAGGAATTAGCTATGGATAGGAGCGCTTGGAGATTAGCAATTAATGTACCTGAACCGTGATCTTTGTTACTTTTTGTTTAACTCCTAACTCTTCCTTTGGCTTGTGCACTTTTTGTGTTTCTTATTCTTGTTTTCTGTGGATTTCATCTCTAGCCTACCCCAACTTGCTTGGGACAAAAGGCTAAGTTGTTGATGTTGTATTTGAACAAGAACAATTCACAGGAGCCGTACCCGCGCCCCACAAGGCAACAGCACGCCACCAATGCGGCACGGTGCCGGCGGCGCGGCGCTGTCACCGCCTTGCGGCCGTCTGCATGCCAGCGCCCTCCCCGCGCTCGTGGCCGGCCTCGCCCGCCGCGCGACGACCCCGGCAACGGCGAGGCAGCTCCAGGCGCAGCTCCTCCTCCGGGGCCTCCCGCTCCCCGCCCGCGCCGCCGTCGCGCTCATAGCGGCGTCCCCTTCCACGCGCCACGCCCGTGCCGTCTTCGACAGCGCCGTCCCCGCCGCCTCCGGGAACGTCTACCTCTGGACCGCCACCATCGCCGCCTACGCCAGGCACGCCTCGTCCTCCTCCTCGCCTTCGGCGGCCGCGGAGGCGCTGGCGCTGTTCCGGCTCATGCTCCGGCGCGGCGACCCCCGGCCGAACGCCTTCACGACGAGCTCCGTGGTCAGGTGCTGCTCGGCACTGCGTGCCGTACTGCAAGGGCTCCAGGTGCACGGGTTCTTGGGGAAGGCAGGGCTGGGACGCTCCGCGCACGTGGGCGCCGCGTTGGTTGACATGTACGGGAACCTTGGCCAGGTGGCGGATGCGAGGAGGGTGTTCGACAAAATTTCTGCGAGGAACGTGGTGGTAGGGAACACCATGGTGGCGTGCTACGTCAGGGCTGGGGACGTGGCGGCTGCTCGGGAGGTTTTCGACGGGATGGCAGAGAGGGACCCAATCTCTTGGAACACGATGATGACAGGGTACCTGTGGCAGGGGGAGGCTGGTGTCACGAGGGAGTTGTTTGAAGAGATGCCGGAGAGAAGTGTGAACAGCTGGAACATGATGATTTCTGCATGCTCAGAGGAGGCGTTGTGGGTTGATGCAGTCGGGGTGTTCAATCGGATGCGCCTTGCAGGGTTCCAACCTGATGCTGCCACAATGGCTGTGCTGATGTCGGCTTGTGCACAGCTTGGTTCTTTGTCAGTTGCAAGACAGGTTCATGGGTTTTTGAAAAAAGGTTACATCGAAATGAACTGCCACGTGCTGAATTCGTTGGTTGACATGTATGCCAAATGCGGTAGCATCAGCCAAGCTCATTTGCTGTTTGTTGAGGCACATCTGAAGGATACAGTGTCTTACAATGTGATGATCACTGCTCTTGCCCACCATGGACATGGCAGAGAGGCACTTCAGCTCATCAATGAGATGGTTTTGGAAGGGTTACATCCAGATTCCATTACTTTTCTTGGCGTCTTATCAGCTTGTGCTCATGCCGGACTTGTTCACGAAGGAAAGCACTATTTTGAGTCCATGACGACAAATTATGCAATTGAGCAATCCCTGGATCACTATGCTTGCATGGTGGATCTATATGGCCGAGCTGGGCTCATTGAAGAAGCATACTTCTTAGTGCAGACAATGCCAATGAAACCACATGCAGGAGTCTGGGGAGCCTTGCTCAATGCATGTCGAAAACATTGCCAAGTAGAAGTTGGTAAGATCGCAGCGAGAGAACTCATTACAATTGAACCAAGGAATCCTGGAACCTATATACTCCTCGCGAACACATTGGCTCGTGGTCAGCAATGGGACTTTGTTGAAACCGTGAGGCAATCGATGAGAGGGAAGGGTATTGACAAAACGGCAGGATGCAGCTGGGTTGAAGTGGACAGTGTTGTTCATGAGTTCTTGATGAGGGACTTCAGCCACCCTAATTCTGATGAGATTTACAGTATCCTTGAGCATCTGTATCTTCAACCGGACTAAAGTTTGTGTTGCTTTTGAGGGTGATATCAAGGATGATTTCGTTTCACAATGACTGAAGACACAGCGATGTGTACGTGAAAGATATGGCATACTGTCCAGAATCCATGACAGTGACACAAAAGGACACAGTCCCAGTCAAGGTATGGTACTATGATCTAATTTATGTCAGAACTGCCTATTCTTACACAAACAATATTATAAAGACAGTGTCCGAAATAATGCTGCACTGCAGAAAAGATTTTATTGCTTGTGAGTGAGCAGAAGGGCTGTTCATCTTGCCATCAAAACATTGTAGAGATTGATAAATTGAATAGCAGTTATTCAGAACATATTTATGTTGTGTATGTTTCATGATACAGGATTCCATTCATTCTTAACTGCTCTCATGTGGATGAAGCTTGTTGAATCTCTAGTAGAGATGACATGAAGAGCTGGGGATCTTTGCTTAAGACAGGATTAATGCATTACTTAAAATTTTATGATTTGATCTTGACACAACTATGGAGAAGCTATATAGAAGAAAAATTGGCAAAAGAAACATGATTTGTTGCTTGAGTTCTGTCTCTTGAGGCTGGACATGTTCAGACTGAGTTTTCTGGTAACTTCCCTTTACCTTTTTTTGTCCTCACATTTTTCTTGCAGTTTTACCTTTGGAACATCCTAGTCCTTATTGCTCCTTTGCATCTTGCTAAAAAAATAGCTTTGTTATTTTTCTAAAGAATAGGGAATCAAAGAAGCATATATGAAGAGACATAATAAAAGTGTAGGGCTTAAAAAAGCAGGAATAGAATGCTCTTAAAAAGTATTCCCTGTGATTCAAATACATATCATTTTAGGATTTCTGCCGGTCAAACGTTTTTTTGACCTTGACTATCAATATAAAAAAACATTTATAGGTTGACAATTTGATGTTACTAGATTCTAAACAACAATGCTTAGCCATCAACAGTTACCACATAGTTGGGAAGGCTATGGAATAGATGTTACAGTTTGGGGAAGAAACTGTCAATGGACTGTTGTTGTCTCCTGCGGTAAGCAGATGCTGCAATTGAAATTTAAAAGCCAGAATGCAAAAAATGTGTTCAGAACATGGTTCTTCAGACATTTTCAAAATATGGAGTTACGTAGCTGTTCTTCTCTTTGCAGGAACTTGTGGCATTCAAGGGGGAGATGCAGCATAGAAATCCAAGTTTGGCATCCGCTCTACCTCCTCTGACATGATCGGCATCAGTGGCATGGACAATCGAATAGCTTTGCCATATGTTGAGCACCCAATCTGAATGAATTTGCATCGCCTGATGCCGTTTCAGGGCAGTTTGAGTACCTTAGTGACAGCTTCTCCAATCCGCTCGGAAACTCTGTCCAAGAACATACATAATGATCACGATCGGTCGGTCCTGTACTCCTGTGTCTTCAGAGCAGAGGTACATGGAGCCTTCCAGCATCAAGGATAGGCGCAATGATGGTGCTTGACGAGTCTTGATAGCACTAGGCAGTACGGGTACAGGGATTCCCAACTTAAGGTAACTCGAGGTTCCAATAAGCTATCATCGAACTCTATGGTCGCCCCCCATGCTCCTTCCTTTTCGATTGCCCACCTTCTCGCCGATTCAGCTCCCACCGAAAGGGCCGTAACAATGAAGTTTGTTGTTCTTCTTCTTCGTCATGGCATTTATCGTAAGAGTGAATTGGTGAGCGGCCCTTTGGATGGTTCAGCTTCGGTTTAGTCAAATGACTGAATCTGAATGTGCATACATGTACGGATCGGATGATGAACAGATTGTGTACTGTGCAAAGCGAAATAGCATTTTTCTGATCCATTCTAAGGACACCTAGTTTTGTAACTTCTGTACTGGATTTTCTGCTGAAATTGGTACCCTGCTCTCTCAAACACCTGCGGTTTTTTTTTCATGACCTTAAGGCTCGTGTTCCATTCATCATAACTGTGGAGTATATCAAGTTAAACAATGGTACGATCCGGGACCCAACAGAGACTACAGCGAGTGAACTTGAGTATAGGAATTACAAGTACGATGAGCAAATAACACCTCGACAAGTTCATGAGTTTTTTCTTTTCTTTTTTGAGGAACAAACATTAGCAGCTAGTGACAGTGACACTAACCTGCTTTGATTACCGCGTCGGACTCGTCTTGCTTTTTTTTTTTTTTGAGTGTGGACTCGTCTTCTTGCCTTGCGATTAGCGAGAGACGGGCAGGCCGGCAGGGACATCATCCGGGCCGTTAAGTTAGAATCCTGCAGGCCGTGCGCTGCCAATCGGGCCCGGCCTATTAAGCCCATAGCATCACGTAACCTGCTCGGCCCACTAGGGTTTTTGGGGTCGCATATAAAAGCTGGCTTCCGCGACCTCATACCACTCCCAGCGACTCCACCACAGAAGCGGCGGCGGCGGCGGCGGAGGAGGGAGCGGAGGAGGCGAAGGCGAGGACGCGAGGGAGGGAGAGGAGCACCAGCCATGGTGCACGTCAGCTTCTACCGCAACTGTAAGCCCGCGCCGGAGATCCCCCTCCTTCCCCCACCTCTCTGCTCGTTGCTCTCCGTTCCGGTTCCTCTGGTCCTCGGTCTCGCTGCGGGCGGACGTCGTGATCTGGCGACCAACGGCGGCGCGTAGTCTTAGCGCGGCGTGCTCTCGGTTGTTCCATAGCTGCTAAGGCTGATAGTCGGTCTCGGTTGGTAGGGTTTGCTCTTGATCTGCCGCGTTGATGGTGCGGCATGGGGTTTGGCAGAGGATTCAGCGTGCCTGTTGCTCTTGGTGTCTGTTGATCTGAGCTATGTAGGGCGCTGATCTGGTTCTGATTCCTGGGAAGTGATCTTTGGCTTTAGAAACCATCTCTGGTCTGAGTTTGGTGCTCAAGTAGTCGACTGGGTTTCTTAGTGGAATTAGCCTTCGAGTTATTGTGAAGGTGTGTAGTGGTGTCGTTTGTGAAAGATTTTCCTGGATGGTTGTGTTTTATGGGGTGACAGTCTAGTTTAAAGTTTGTCGTTGAGCAATATTTCTCGAAGGGGCTCTATATGGAAATTCGTCTGAAAGATGTAGCATTCTGGCCCAGTAGATTTCGGAGTTGGGAGGCGTTTCATGTACAAATTACCGACTACTCTGGAATGATACCATTGGTCTGATTGATTTGGATTGTAGATGCTGCTTTGGTTTTACAACGGGAAGCATGTATTGCTTGTATATTCTTTTTTCCTACCATGCTTGGCATATAGGGTTTATTACAATAGTGCAATACTAGTAGGCTAATGGCTGATGTGAGTCTTCTTTTCTCCATAAGCTTCTTCGTATGCTGTCCCATTAATATCCTAAGCTTAGTATTTTATATTGAAACATTTCTTCTGCAGATGGTAAGACATTCAAGAAGCCAAGGCGTCCTTATGAGAAGGAGCGTCTTGATGCTGAGCTGAAGCTTGTCGGTGAGTACGGGCTGAGGTGCAAGCGTGAGCTGTGGAGGGTCCAGTATGCTCTGAGCAGGATCCGTAATGCTGCAAGGCACTTGCTCACACTTGATGAGAAGAACCCCCGCCGTATCTTTGAGGGTGAGGCGCTACTCCGCCGCATGAACCGCTATGGGCTGCTTGCTGAGGGTCAGAACAAGCTTGATTACGTCCTTGCCCTCACTGCTGAGAACTTCCTGGCAAGGCGCCTTCAGACTCTTGTCTTCAAGGCTGGCATGGCCAAGTCCATCCACCATGCTCGTGTCTTGATCAAGCAACGCCACATCAGGTATGCTTGTGTGGCTCCTTGTTATGAATTTGTTCGAACTCCTGGTTTATCTAGCACTATATTGTTATGTTGATCTGAACTTTGGGTGCTTGACAGAGTAGCTAAAGCATGGGCCTGATGATGAGAATATGCAAGTAATCTCACAACGGTCTTCTGAGAACTCTTTTGATGCAATAAATATTCTCTGAAGCCCTCCTTTTCTGTTTTAATAGGGTGTAGAGAGTAGCATTGACTATTTCCATACTTCTGAAATGTTGAACATACTAACTAGTTTGATTCCCTGTTAATTGGTCACTAGTTTGATTCTCGGTTAATTCATCATTGACTGAAAACAAAAGCTGCAACTTCCATGCCCCCTTTTCTCCTTTGATGAACCTTTTGTTCCTGCTTGTCTCCTTATGTGCTTGTATGGCAATTTTATTACTAGATACAGGACTGCGCATATGTTCCCTATGGATTTTAATTACTGTGTATTTATCAACACTATAGGTTGGCTGAGCCCTGGATGTGTTGCCTTGTGTTTAATAGTCCTTAATTTTTATGCCATGCAGCAATGGAATTTTGTTAAGCTATTCCTGACATTTGAATTGATGATTGGTTAAAAACTGCACAACATGTCTAGTTGTCCTGGATTTACTCTTTTCCAGCATCTGGAACAGTTTTTGTGTGGTTATTTGTGAATGCAGTTCTCCAGATATTGCAAAGAATTGATTGATGAATTTCTGTTCTTTGGAACCTGATTGCAGGGTTGGCAGGCAAATTGTCAACGTCCCATCATTCATGGTGAGGGTGGAGTCCGAGAAGCACATTGACTTTTCACTGTCAAGCCCGTTTGGCGGAGGCCCCCCTGGCAGGGTGAAGAGGAAGAACCAGAAGAAGGCAAGCGGTGGTGGTGGCGATGGCGGTGATGAGGATGAGGAGTGAGGATGAACCAGTAGCCGTTACCTGATATAATATTATCTAGTTGTCATAAACTTGTTGGTATCTTGAGCTCTTAGCTGTGGCCTGAATGCTCAGTCCCCTGTGCTGACTCGGTGTCATGGATGCTTTATCGATGCTTTATCGTTTTATCTTGCAGTGTTATTAGCCTATACTTAGCTGCTATGTTTGGAGATGTTTAATTGAGTTGTGTTTCGTTTCGACTTCTGTTGCCATCAAAGCTGTACCTGTTTTCTCTGCACCTATGATTTACCAAGTTGTTCACATAATCTGTTTGAGTTGCCCTTCTTAGATGGTGGATGATGGTCTTTATGGCGTTTACGCCTTGAGTGGATCTTGTCGAGGTGGTACACTGATCAGTGGTTTTTATTGGTGCTGTAAGAGCAGAGCTGAGTACCTATCTGATTTTGTTTTCATTGTAGCATGCTGCGGTGGGATCTATTTCCAACGTGTGTTTGTGCTGTCATTAGAGTTGAAGAATATGGGAGCAATAATCCTTTTTGTGAGGCTTTTGAAGCAATGGGCAATGTGAATGATTACCCTGTGGTTACAATGAAAGTTATTGATGTTTAGAACCAAATTACAGAAGTAATTGTGAGGCAGAAAAAAGTTTATCTTTATTCATTGATCACTGTTATTTATACATGTATGAAGGGGTGGAGGGGTGGAGGAGATGTCTGTTCAAAGACGATCATGACCATTGATTAGGCAACTGCCGTAATCAACATCTGTGATTATAATTATACTACTCCTAATGATCAACTGATCATATATTGTAACACTCCCCCTTGAGCAGTTGTTCACCATGTATAATCTTTAGAGATCCTGTGAAATAAAGGCTTACAATATATATATATACTGCGTAAAACTCCAGAAAAACCCAGTGGGAAAAATTTTGGAGAAAAGAACAGTATATATCCTTGGTATCTCTATTGAAAATCCCTGAAGGGAAAAACAAGAGATAGATATTTACTTGTGTTGACATTGCCTCATTAAAAACCTAATATGAGAAAAACTATGTAAGAAAAACTCATATAGGAAAAGAGTACAATGTGATGTGTAAGAATAGTTAAATCAAAGAGATGCTCCCCCTGATGCAAGCAAATCTCTAAGTCGACGCATACCAATGCCCTTAACACATTTGTTAAATGTAGAATAAGGTAGCGACTTAGTGAATAAGTCTGCGAGGTTATCACAAGACTTAGCTTGCATGACATTTATCTCACCACTTTGTTGGAGTTGGTGAGGGTAAAATAGCTTAGGAGAGATATGCTTTGTAGCATCACTCTTGATATAACCTTGTTGCATCTGTGCAACACAAGCTGCATTATCTTCGTAGATAATGGTGGGTAATTCAATGGGTTGAATTCCACAAGATGATTGTATATGATTAATCACCCTTCTTAGCCATACACATTCACGTGAGGCTTCATATAGTGCAATGATCTCTGAGTGATTAGTGGACGTTGCTACCAGAGTCTGTTTAGAAGACTTCCACGACATAGCAGTTCCACCGTGTAGAAATACATATCCTGTTTGTGATCTTGCATTATGTGGATCTGAAAGATATCCTGCATCTGTATATCCCACGAGGCTAGGATCCTGATTTCTTTCGTAAAATAGACCAAGATCTGCCGTGCCTTGGAGATATCGGAGAATATTCTTAATACCATTCCAATGGCGTTTAGTAGGAGCAGCACTGTGTCTAGCAAGTAGATTTACTGCAAATGCAATATCGGGTCTGGTATTGTTTGCTAGATACATAAGTGCTCCAATTGCACTGAGGTATGGGTATTCGGGACCTAAAACCTCTTCTCCATCTTCACGTGGTCGGAAAGGATCTTTATCCTTCTCAAGAGACCGAACGATCATCGGAGTTTTGGACGGATATGCATTGGTCATATTAAATTTACTCAATACTTTCTGGACATATGCAGATTGGTGAATGAGAATTCCCGTTTGAAGGTGCTCAAGTTGCAAACCCAAGCAAAATTTGGTTTTACCCAAATCCTTCATTTCAAATTCTGTTTTTAGAAGATTACATGCTTCATCAATATCACGTTTATGACCAATGATATTTAAATCATCTACATAAACTGATATAATACAGAAGCCTGTAGAAGATTTCCTAATGAATACACATGGGCAATCATCACTGTTAGAATAACCTTTATCCATAAGGAATTCTTTAAGGCGATTGTACCACATTCTCCCAGACTGTTTTAAGCCGTAGAGAGATTTGTTAAGTTTAACACAAAACAAGTTACGATTTTTGCCATTATTCGGTACAGATATTCCATCAGGAACTTTCATGTAGATGTCCGAATCTAGTGACCCATAAAGATATGCGGTCACGACGTCCATCAATTGCAAAAATAGACGTTTTTGTACTGCCAATGATATTAAATATCGGAAAGTTATTCCATTCATAACAGGAGAGTATGTCTCATTGTAATCAATGCCGGGCCTTTGAGTAAACCCTTGCGCAACTAATCTCGCTTTATACCTCACAACCTCATTATTTTCATTTTGTTTCCGAGTGAAAACCCATTTGAATCCAACAGGATGAACTTTATGAGGTATAGGTATCACTGAGGTGAATACCTGTCTTTTCGCTAGTGAGGATAATTCGGAGTTAATTGCTTCCTTACATTTGTTCCAGTCCGAGCGTTGTTGACACTCTACCATGGATTTAGGATCTGGATCAGATAGAAGGTTATTGGCTATGATCGATGAGAAACATGCGTTGACGACCGTATTCTTACGATCATACAGTTCTCCAGAACTAGTATAATTAATGGAAATTTCTTGTACCCCGTGTAATTCTTCTTGATTCATAGGAAGAATGGGTTCAGGGTGTTCCGATGTGCCAGCAACATCTGAATTGTGCACTATAGTGCTGGTTTGTGGATGTACTGTATCCACTCGGTGTCCATCAACCGGAAGTTGATTTTCGTTTACTGATTTAGAGGATCGTGTGTTCCTCCCTTTCCTTTGTCGCTTATTAGAAGCATTATCTTGCTTAGCAACCCTCCCCCTAATCGGTTGAGAAGGGGGTTGAATGGTTTTTCGAGGTACCTCCACTCGGCTGGGCGCATTGACAGCAGGATTCAAGGATTTTGTGACACCATTATAGTCAGTAAACGCATCAGGCAGATTGTTAGCAAAGTGTTGCATTTCTATAATTTTCTGAACTTGAAGTTCAGTTTCCTGAGTACGAGGGTCTGAGTATAGGATGGAGTTGTCATCCCAATTGATTTCCTGGCATTCGTTAGGATACTTAAATTCTCCCCCTAATGCCGGGAAATGATCTTCGTTAAAGATGCAATCAGCGAACCGGGCTGTGAATAAATCACCGGTTAGGGGCTCTAGGTATTTGATTATCGATGGGGATTGGTATCCCACATAGATACCCAATTTCCTATGGGGTCCCATAGCTGTTCGTTGAGGCGGTGAAACAGGGGTATACACCGCACATCCAAATTTCCGAAGATGGGAAATACTTGGAGGGTTTCCTCGCACTAGGTGCAACGGTGAAGTGCTATGATATGCAGTTGGGCGAAGTTGAATGAGATCAGCAGCATGTAAAACTGCATGACCCCAACAAGAAGTAGGTAAATTGCATTCATGAAGTAAAGGTCTCGCAATGAGTTTAATTCTCTTAATAAGAGATTCAGCTAAACCATTTTGAGTATGTACATAAGGTACTGAATGTTCAACGTGTATTCCTTGGGCCATACAATAATCATTGAATGCTCGAGAAGCAAATTCAGCCGCATTATCCAGGCGGATCTTCTGGATTTGATGTTCAGGATAAGATGCTTTCAATCGAATGACTTGCGTCATGATTTTAGCGAAGGCATGGTTTCGTGTGGATAAGAGACACACGTGTGACCATCGTGTAGATGCGTCAATCAAAACCATGAAATATCTGAACGGTCCAGACAATGGTTGTATGGGGCCACAAATGTCGCCTTGAATGCGTTCAAGGAATTTAAGTGGCTCAGCATGAATCTTAAGCGGAGATGGTTTTAAGATTAGCTTTCCCGTTGCACAAGATGTACATATAAAATCAGAAGGTTTAGGAAATTTAGCAGACTTTAAATCATGACCAATGCAATTACCTGTGATTTTCCGTAACATCCCTATTCCAGGATGGCCAAGGCGTGCATGCCAAGTCTTGAATGCGTCAACATTCTGAAAAATCACCTTGTACGTAACATGAGGTACAGGTTTTATGTATGTGTAGTACAATCCAGATGGAAAAGAAAGTATTCTCTCCAGAACGTTAGAGCCATATTCAGAAGGTTTGGTAATGAGAAGAAATTCCTCATTATTTTCTGTATGTGTAGAAATATGTAAACCACATTTCCGAATATCTCGGAAACTCAATAAGGTACGAGTTGAATCAGGATACAATAAAGCATCCTCAATTGTAATTTGTGTACCCATAGGGAGCGTAATAGTGGCTCGTCCAGAACCAACTATTGTTGCATCGCGTCCAGCGATTGTCAAAACATTTCCTGTTCTCTTAGTGAGAGTTTGGAAATATTTTGTTTCCCTAAGTATAGAGTTAGTGGTACAACTATCTACTAGGCACAATTCTTCCTCCATCGGATTGACTCCCGCAAATCTAGATAATTAAAGAATTATAAGAACTCAATTAATTATACATAGAATTACATACATAATAATACAATAGAGTATGAAGGGTACACACACTTATAGTCGATGTCTCGAGACTTATTACAATACATATGTCCCATACACACACATGGACAATAGAGAACAAATTTCTTATGGATCCTAGTTGAGGTCTCCAAAGGCGTCATCCAAACTATATTCGACGATGACGTTGTCTATGTCCATAGGCTCAGTGTAGGTCAGGAGTGGAAGGTTGGAAGTGCATGGTTCCTTTTGACCCATGCTTGGATTTCCAGTATCATCCTTCAAGTTTGATGGAGTGGCGAAGTGAGCTTCGTATTCCTGTCCTTCTGCAGCCTTGCCTTTGAGAGCTTGCTGGTACAGAGCCACTAAGTGGCGAGGAGTGCGACACTTGTTGGTGGGATGGTTGTAGCATCCACACTTCTTACACTTCTCATCCTTGGAAGTAGTAGTGTCTTTCCTCGGAGCCTTTGTGTTTTTCTTACCCTTACGCTTGTTGCGTTTGCGCTTCTTTGAATTATCAGAAAATTTGGAATGGTTTTTGAAACCATTCCCTTTCTTCTCATCTTTCATAGCATGATGTATTTCAGGCATAGGGGCAGCCCCAACTCGACGTTGCTTATGATTTTTCATCGTAAGCTCATCGTGCTTTTCTGCCTGAAGTAGATCATGTATGAGTTCAGAGTAAGTCTGATAATTGCGAGCACGGTATTGATGTTGCAAGACCCTATCA
Organism: Panicum hallii; assembly: GCF_002211085.1. Taxonomy (NCBI): domain Eukaryota; kingdom Viridiplantae; phylum Streptophyta; class Magnoliopsida; order Poales; family Poaceae; genus Panicum; species Panicum hallii. The sequence continues at coordinate 56,822,471 of NC_038044.1, forward strand.
GATGGGAGCATAGTTTGGAGTGTCTTTTCAATCTTATCCGCATCTGAAGGTTCCTTGCCACAAAAACGCAAACGAGCACAGATTTTATGAATAGCGTGGTTGTAATCACCTATGGACTTGTAGTCCTGGAGACGAATATGAGTCCAATCATGATTCGCCTCAGGTAAGATTACAGCCTTCTGTTGCTCATACCTGTCTTTAAGGGATAACCATAGTACATTTGGCTCTTCTTCCATCACGTATTCTGCTTTCAGATCAGGATGGAGGTGATGCCTGAGAATGTACAATGCGTTGTACTTGTAGGCATCATGCAGTGGCTCAGTCCTCTCTGCAGGAGGTAGCAATGCACTCAGAATGTTCTTTGAGGCAAGGCTGATCTTGATATCCAGCGCCCAAGTAGGATAGTTATGTCCATCGAGAGCGAGTTCTTCAAACTCTTTGGCCATTGATCCTACACACGTAACCAGAGATTTTCTGTTTAGGAAATCATCATGGGTGTGTTGTAGTATGTGTAGTGGCACAACATATTGTATGCTTGCTCGTATTGAGTTGTAAGAAATAACCCAATTTGAGATGAATAATATGCCATTTTGCATGAAATAACGAGAATTTAAGATCTCAATTGCAAATAATGCAAGAGGTCAAAAATCGTCATGGCAAGGTTAATGATGCAGCTTATATAGTATTCAGAAAAATTAAGAACACGTGGTAACTTAATTTTATGAATAATGTGGCATCAATTGTGGAAGGATTAAATATATTCTTGCTTGTATTAAATCACTTGGATTTAATTAAGATGAATTAAATTTTTGAATATGCATTGGAAGGAATGCAAATAAAACATATGTCAATATATGGAATATTGAAGAAAATATGCATTGACATATTTTCCAAGTTATAAAACCTTGGAAAAATCCTAACACAATATGCTACTTGAAAAGTCATAAGCTGAGGGTTAAAATTAACATTTAAATCCCTAAACATCATCAACTCTAATTGCTGGAAATTAGAAAAGGTTAAATAACATTTGAAACTAAGTCCATCTAGGCAGCCCAGCGCGCGGAAAACAGCCCAGCGAGCGGGCGGCCCAACGTACGGGCGGCGACCCAGCGCGGCCCGCAGGCGCGGCCAGCGCGGCCTGGCGCGGCCCGGCGCGGCCAGCGTGGCCCGCAGGCGCGCGCGGCCAGCGCGGCCCGGCCTGGCGCGGCCAGCGCGGCCAGCGTGGCCCGCAGGCGCGCGCGGCCAGCGCGGCCCGGCCTGGCGCGGCCTTCGCGCGGCCTGGCGCGGCCGGCGCGGCCAGCGCGGCCCGCAGGTGCGCGCGGCCAGCGCGGCCCGGCCTGGCGCGGCCTGCGCGGCCCGGCCTGTCGAGGAGGCGGCGGCCCTGTGCGGTGAAGACAGCCATAAAAGAAAAACCGAGCGGTTAGGGTTTGGAACCCTAACCGCCCAGCCCGTCCACCACCAGCCGCCGCTCCTGCGGGGCATGCGCCGCCGCGCGCCGGGGAACGCGCCGCCCGGGGGCTGCACCGCCCGGGGACGGCACCGCCGCGCCGCCCGGGGGCAGCGCGTGGCGTCGCCGCGCCGCGCGGGGTTGCGCCGCCCGGGGGCCGTGCGGGGTTGCGCCGCCCGGGGGCGGTGCGCTGCGCCGCCGCGCCACCTGGATCCGCGCCGCCCGGGTGTCTCAGAGGCGGCGACGAGGGGGTGAACGCGAGCGCTCGCGGTCACCTACTCCCTCGGGCATGTGTGCTGTCACAGCCCAAGATCCCGGCGGCCGTGGGCGGGGCGAGAGGTGATGCGCCAAACGGCGGATCACCCGGTTGCCGCTCGGGCTGAGCAAAGGCGGCGGTGAAGATGTGCCCGAGGGCCCGGCTTCGTCAGAAGGGCGCGTCGGGGGTGGCCGTGGGATGTCATCGCCGGCGGTGGAGTCACCCGATCCAGATGCAGGTGGCAGCGGTTCAAGAGGAGCGGCCGGCGTCCGGGCTGGGCACGGCCCCCACCCATGGCGTGGGCAGTAGCGGAGGGGGCGGAGCGGTTGCTGCGTGTCAGAAGCCCGCAACCGCTCGGCCACCTGCTCAGGCGACGGTGAAGGCGGGCGAGCCCACCCCTCCCCACGGGTCAGCGGGGGCCGGTGCGGTGGCGCCGGTGCAGGGGGTGGAGGACCGATGTCCGCCATGGCCAGTGGAGAAGACGCCGGTGGTGCGGCGCTAGGACCCGCACCCGGGTCACCGCCAGTTCGCCGGAGTCGCTCTGGGTCAAGAGTGACCCGAGCATCACTTCGTCGAAGTCTGTGGGCGAGATGACGACGGCGGGCAGTGCAAGCGCGTAGCAAGCGACGGCCGGGCATTTCAACATCACGTAGGTGATGATGGTCACCGTTCATGATGAAGCGAAGGATGAATCGGAGAAGAACAAGGGAGAGTTCTCTGTGCATTAGGACTTACAGATGGAACTCGCTCTGTTTCTTGTGGCTCCGTGGAGAACAGTGCTGATAACGTGTTTAGAACCAAATTACAGAAGTAATTGTGAGGCAGAAAAAAGTTTATCTTTATTCATTGATCACTGTTATTTATACATGTATGAAGGGGTGGAGGGGTGGAGGAGATGTCTGTTCAAAGACGATCATGACCATTGATTAGGCAACTGCCGTAATCAACGTCTGTGATTATAATTATACTACTCCTAATGATCAACTGATCATATATCGTAACAATTGATGCCTTGACGGTGAATCTCTGCCTTAGTACTTCCTGTTTCTAGCAGTTGGTCTGTGTAAATCATCGATACAAGGATGGATTTCTAAGTTTATGAGGATGTACACCATCTTGGGCAGCACACCAAACAAAAGAGACGTGAAATCCTCATCTCTTTAACGAGCTTGTTTTAGTACAGTCGCCATTGTTGCTCTTTCGAACCCTAAACCCTAACTCCGCCACCCTTTGCCTCTTTGGAGCCCTCCTGCCTGACATTTATGGCTATTCAAGAGGTTTGCTAACATGTTTCACAAAAAAGAACGGTGTTTGATAACATCTTCACAGGTTGCAATCCGGTTGTGTAGAGAACAATCTTATGATCATTAAGTTATCGCTGCTATAAACAACCACTTCTTTGTATAGGACAGGAAGTTGAGACATTCAATATCTTGAGGCTAAACCTGATCAATCCAGACCTATCTTTGAGCCAGCAAAGTAACCGATGAGTGTTCTTCTTTTCAAATGAGTTGTCCGACTTTCAGAGGCATATTGTTGACGTGAAAATGCATCGCGCCAAAACTATGAGCACATTGCGTGCAGCACACCGGGGAGGACGGCGCCCAGTGGTGCGGATTGAGATCCTGCATGGGGACGGAGCTCGAGCGGCAAGGGTTGAAGGGAGGAAAAGAAGGTGGGAAAGAGAATGGACCACGGCAAATGGAGCTCGGTTTGCAAGGTTGAAAAAAAAAGGCAAAAGAGCCTGTAGCCTAACCTAGTGGTCATAAGAACCCGTCGGTAGCATGGTAGCATCTCAGGTTCTAGATTTGATTCTCCATGAGAGCGAATTTTTTAGAATTTAACGGTGTTGTGCTTCTAGTGGTAGGCGATATTCCCGTCGATAGCAAGACGCTTGTGCTGATTTTGTCAATCTTAAGGATTTGCCGGCTCAGTCTTCGAAGATGCTCACAGAGGTAGAGTTTACTTATATACGTACATAGGATGTGAGTGTTCATAAAAGAAGCTCGAATATACAAAAGAAAAAAAGGAAGAGAAGGTATAAGGGAGGAGCAATGGCTGAGTGGATAGAAGCTCGAACCTATGAGTGAATAGGTAGGTTCCATATGGTGGTGGGTGTATGCTAGCAAACAAAGCGGTCTGTGGCTGTCCACCCCACTTCCGCATCAATCGCAACAGTTTATGCGGTCACATGCGGCTCCACGTGTAAGATCACAAGTGTTTTGCGGGATTTGCCGTAACTCACATGGTGCCATTGCAGCATTGCACAAACTGCAATTGGTGGCAGCAGCGGGCGGCCGCATGCACAACAACAATGTCATGGGTGCGACGTGCGACGCACGCGAGGCCAGTGGCGCAGGAGCGCATTGGCGACCCTTTCTTCTCGATCTCAGCTCGAATGCGACTACGGTGGCAGGCAAGTGGATGGCGGCGGTGGCGACGCACACAAGCGGTCAAGAGGACGAGGGGCGACGCGATGAGCCAGAGCCTCCTCTCCCTTTCTTTTTGCAGCCTATGTGGTGCCGTTGGGCTCCACTGGCAGGCCGTATTGCCCGCTTCACACATACGGGCTGGATTGCGGGTTTGCGACGTGAGTTAGCCAAGCGGGCTTGCAGCAAAACTCGTCTCGCTTTGCATCTCTAGGTGGGTGGCTAATGAAGTAAGAATGATTCCATTTTCTATATCCGCAATCTGCAATCAAACAAGATAATCAAATAAGTAATGGAACTATTGCATCTCCATAACTAAGCACATATATATATATATATATATATATATATATATACATACAGTATGAGATCATTTCAATCCTCTAGCTAAATACATAGTACGAAACAATCCTATTTCTAAGATTACGAATGGAACCATTTCATCTTACTCGTTATCCTACCAAATATTTTAGAATAGGGGGTTCCACTATTTTATGAACAATTTTTTAAATAGAAACAATGATGAACATTTTCATATTTTGTACATAACGATGAACAAATTCGAGGACCCTATCGTATCCGAGCCACAACTTTGCAATTCAGACTGCAGATTTGCTACTTCTGGTAAGCGAACTGCGCCCGCCGCCCCGCATCGTGGCACCGTCTCCCCTGCTCCCCTCCCATCCACACGCCGCCGCCGCCCACCGCACCGAACCCTAAACCCCAGGGACCCTTTCCCTCGGGCTCGGGCGGGACCCCAGGCCTCGCCGGAGCCGCCGCGGCCGCCTCCACCCCCGTCCCCTCTCCCCTTAGCGGGGGAGGGAGAAACTAGCTGCGGGCGCGGGCAGGAGCAGGGGGAGTCAAGATGAGGATCATGATCAAGGGCGGCGTGTGGAAGAACACGGAGGACGAGATCCTCAAGGTCGCCGTCATGAAGTACGGCAAGAACCAGTGGGCGCGCATCTCGTCGCTGCTCGTCCGCAAGTCCGCCAAGCAGTGCAAGGCGCGCTGGTACGAGTGGCTCGACCCCTCCATCAAGAAGGTAAAGCTTTAACCGCCCTTCCGCTTCGTGGATCTTATTCTTCCGTGGGCTCTGGGTTCGCCATTCTGTTGTCCCAACCCCGCAGGCGCTTAGAGTGGCACTGAACTGGATCGAGTGTCAGGTAGAATCGTTGTGTTTGTTCAGCTGTGGCGTTGAATCTAGGGATTTTGTAGTGGCCTTCGGAATAAGAGTCAGCTGTGGAGGCAGGGGAGTGTCTGATGTTCTGTGCTTGCATTATGTGAAACTATGTGGGAGATGAATTGACGTGAAGTTGATTATTCGTTTGGTCACCACCCTGGTAGTGATTATGCGGCCTAACTGGTGATGGTTGTATATGGCCAAGAAGTTCGGTTTAGAACACTGCCTTTATGTCGTTTTGAGTCCCTGCCACACTGAAAAGATGGAACTCACATTGAGAGGGTACTGTCACTCAGGGCTGTCTAGTTTACAAAATGAGTTTGATGTATCATATTCATGATTCTTGAATCATGAGTCACAATGCTACTATTTTGTTAGTGTGGTAGCTGCAATTGGATGCCGTGGCATTGTGACAAACACTGGTTTGTTTGTTTACTCAAAACTTTCAACAGTTCAGCATGTTTTGTCTGCTGAGAAAGTACTAAACACTGAAAGTGATTCCTTGTCTCTGAGATTTTGCATGCACATATTTGGACCTAGTTCTTAGTGAACTAGTGTTACGATGCAGAGTAGCCAGTGAACACTTCATTTTGTCTTGCTTTCCTCATGGCTGACCAGCACCCTCTCAAGTCTCAACCTTCATATGAGTGATCCCTAGATGATTGTTCTCCGCTTTATAAAATAGTAAAAGGATAATTTTGTATGTCTTTATGCAATGAAGCCATAATAAGATTTATGCTTTACGAAACCTGAACTTTAGTTTGATTACCTCTATCGTTGATTGACCGAATGTTATTCCTTCAACTATTTGAATGGACAAAATTTTAGAATGAGATAAAACTATGATGTTTCATCTTGAATACCTTGAGTTGCAAGTTGGCAGTACTATGAGAAAATTTGTGTACTTACTTTACTAGGTTATCAAAACCAATGCTTTTTGGGACCAGATAGCAAATTATTATTTTCTAATCTTGTCATACATGTTAACATGCTGTGGACTCAGCATCAGCCAATAGCATCTATATGTCTACGAGCTAGAGAACAGTCATTTCAACATATACTTCAACTTAGTGGATGTTTTTATAATCTAGTGGTCAATATGCGTGATGCGTCACTGGACTAAGCAACTGAAGGTCTTTTGCCAAAAGTGAAATTTTGCTCTCTTTGATATCAAATTTGATATGTTGGTTGTGACTTGTGAGAAATGACTAAAATGGACGTGAACTAGCTTTATAATGTGAACTTTGATTGGAGAAGCTTTGATTCACTGGGAAAACCTTATTTTATCTGAAATTCTGCTGATGCACAGCTCTTTAATCAGACTTGGTTATTACTTAACTTGGAACAAGTAACTGTAGTAGCTACTGAACTTGTCATGATCTCAGTTATGGTCAGTTTTAATGCTAGGTTCTCGATGATCAGATAGGTTTAGCAGCAGCACTAATTCTGTGCTGATTACCTGTTATAACCTGCCCATAATTTTATTACACGGTGTCAAAGTGCACCTAGGTACAGTTTAAGTTTGAACTCTAGTAAATAAGCTAAACTGACTGATCCTGTGCTTAATTAGGTGAGTGAGTTCTAGTTTTCTTCTCCTCTGAACTTAACACGTTTTACGGTAATAACAGGATAAGGCATGAACACTCGCTAATGGATAATTAACAAGCTATAGTTGGTATCTTGTTTCAGAACCGGTTAGCTTCTGGAAATTACGATAGTTCATATATGACTGGGAAAATGACTGGTTACGACTGGCTGCTGACCATTTATGCAGTTACCTTTGCTGCAGTTAAGGATAATGTCATTTTGTAAATCTACAAGTGGTAAGCTTCCCAGTTGAGGAAGACACCAACCAGGGTTCAAATCCTGGTGGCAGCAAAAAATCTCCTCGCTGGCAACCCAAAAAAATAGTGGCAGGGCGCCGGCCTGTGGCACCTGTGGTTTGTTTGGGCCCTCCTACCAGGGGGTAGATGCAGTGGTCGCTAACCCAGTGGGTCATGGCCGGCCCAGGTTACGGTGCGGCCCTATAGGGTGAAGCCAGGGTTCAGGGATTTTCTCCGCCGGTTTGGCTGAGATTTCTTCTTAGTGCAATGCCGTGGGGGCGGTCTTTCCCCCGCCGGTCAAGTATTTTTTATTGGTAACTTGGGGGAGCTATCAAAGTTTTCGTGCCTTGATAGTAATGAGGTGAATCTGTTGCAAATTCATGAGTAAATAATTTGTCTGATGAATAGAACTGTATAATGTATGATAGAATTTTTATTGTCCTATTGATATAATATGAAATGTACTAAGCTTCTGATGAATAGTGCTTTCAAATGGTCCTCTGCTATCTTACGCATAGGTCTGTCTTAGTTTGTTGATGTCTGCCTCAAAGATGATTCTTTTATCATATCGTTCACTGCGCTAAGTTGCTAACTCATCTCTGTTGATTTCAGACTGAGTGGACAAGGGAAGAGGATGAGAAGCTACTTCATCTTGCTAAACTCATGCCTACTCAGTGGAGGACAATTGCACCTATTGTAGGTCGAACACCATCTCAGTGCCTTGAGCGTTACGAAAAACTGCTTGATGCTGCATGTGCGAAGGATGAAAATTATGAGCCTAATGATGACCCTAGGAAGCTGCGTCCTGGTGAGATTGACCCAAACCCTGAGTCAAAACCTGCACGTCCTGATCCTGTCGATATGGATGAAGATGAAAAAGAAATGCTTTCTGAGGCAAGGGCTCGCTTAGCTAACACTAGGGGTAAAAAAGCCAAACGTAAGGCAAGAGAGAAACAACTTGAAGAGGCAAGGCGGCTTGCCTCACTACAAAAAAGGAGAGAATTAAAGGCAGCCGGTATTGATACACGGCACAGAAAAAGAAAGAGAAAGGGGATTGACTACAATGCTGAGATCCCTTTTGAAAAGCAACCACCTCCAGGTTTTTATGATACTGTGGGTGAAGACAGGCCCCTTGAACATGTACAGTTTCCAACAACCATTGATGAGCTTGAAGGGAAGAGAAGAGCGGATATAGAGGCACAATTAAGAAAGCAAGACATTGCCAAGAACAAGATTCTGCAGAGACAGGATGCCCCTGCTGCTATAATGCAAGCGAATAAGCTAAATGACCCTGAAGCTGTCACAAGGAGGTCCAAACTGATGCTTCCGCCTCCCCAAATTTCTGATCACGAGTTAGAGGAGATAGCAAAGATTGGTAATGCTGGTGATCCTGGTTTAACTGAGGAGCTTGGTGAAGGAAGTACTGCCACAAGAACTTTGCTTGCCAGCTATTCTCAGACTCCAAAGCTTGGTATGACACCATTGCGAACTCCGCAGCGAACTCCGTCTGGGAAGGGTGATGCAATTATGATGGAGGCAGAAAATCTCGCACGTCTTAGAGAATCACAAACACCACTATTAGGAGGTGACAACCCAGATCTTCATCCGTCAGATTTCTCCGGTGTTACACCACGTAAGAAGGAGATACAGACTCCAAATCCAATGGCTACGCCTTTGGCAAGCCCTGGTCCTGGTGTTACTCCAAGGATTGGGATGACACCCTCCAGAGATGGACATAACCTTGGTTTAACTCCAAAAGGAACTCCTTTCCGTGATGAGCTTTGTATTAATGAGGCGGGGGAAATGCAGGATGATACCAAACTTGAGCTTCGCAGGCAAGCTGAACTTAGAAGAAGCCTACGATCTGGTTTTGCTTCTATTCCACAGCCTAAGAATGAGTACCAGATAGTCATGCCATCTATTACAGAGGACGAGAAGGAAGAAGCTGAAGAGAAAATTGAAGAGGACATGTCAGACAGGCTGGCACGAGAAAGGGCTGAGGAACAGGCTAGGCAGGAGGCATTGCTCAGAAAGAGATCCAAAGTGCTGCAGAGGAGTCTGCCTAGGCCACCTGCTGCTTCGGTAGAAATTATCCGGCAATCTGTTATTAGAAGTGGAGAAAGCAGAAGCAGAAGCTCTTTTGTACCTCCTACATCACTTGAACAAGCTGATGAACTGATAAATGAGGAGCTCCTTAGGCTTCTTGAGCATGATAATGCAAAATATCCTCTTGATGAAACAACTCAAAAAGAGAAAAAGAAAGGGAGCAAACGCCAGCAAAATGGGGGATCTCTTGTCCCTGAAATTGATGATTTTGAAGAGGCTGAACTAAAAGAGGTGCATTTCTTTTCCTCCCTTCTATGATTTTGGTACTCATGATCAACTGTATCTTCACTGTGATTTGATATTCATACCACTGTACCAATCACATTGAGATTGTAGTCAGTTGGACCAAGGTCAACTGGCATGAAGAATGAGTGATGGGAGCATGCCTCTCACTTTCTAAATGGCAATACCCACAGATTTTTATGAGGAACTCTACAGTGCAAGGGCCTAGTCAACAGAAATTCTTTGTAAAATGTCTGAATATCAAAGCTAAACGTATTCTTTAGGTCATGAAATGTACAATTATTGCAATCTTCTTTCGAGTGTAGATGATTAAAATTGTCATATACAACTGATGTGACTGTCATTTTACACCTTTCAACTTTGCACACTAGAGAATATTATATATTAATCAATTAGCTTGCGCAGTGCATTCAGTTTTCATGAAACTTGTACATACAAGTGTTGGCCTTTTGAAACTGTTAATATCACTGTGTTGGACATTTCAAGGATTACTTAAACAATACAGTGATCACAATACATTAATCTACTTTCCATAGCAGTTATTTAATTTATTCCCCGCAGGGTTTTGCTCCATGTTTATTATACTGTGCAACAACATGCATCATGTCCTTTTCTTGCCCAAATGCTGGATCTGATTTTGATTAAGGAAATACCTTTCCTTCTGAGAAATGTTTGCTACGCTAACTTATTTTTTCAGTGAACAGCAGGAGAGGCCCCAAATGACTTTTTCCCATTTAATATAATATATGCACATGTACAGGGTCATAGACCCAATGGAGATCCTAACCAAACAAACTACATGTGTTCTATACGTAAATAAATATGTTTTTTATTTTGATTATTGTTCTGTTATTCTATGAACAATCCTGTATGCTTATTGTAGTTATGTAGTGATGGAATAAGTTGTTCAAACTACCTCATCCTTTTTTCGTATTTGGCAGGCTGGTTCTATGGTTGAAGAGGAGATTCAGTATCTTCGATTGGCCATGGGTCATGAAAATGAATCTTTTGAGGACTTTGTGAAAGCACATGATGCATGCCAAGAGGATCTTATGTTTTTTCCTACTAAGAATAGCTATGGTTTAGCTAGTGTTTCTGGAAATGCTGATAAGATTTCTGCCTTGCAAAACGAGTTTGAAATTGTGAAGAAGCGAATGGACGATGAAGCTAAGAAGGCTTCTCGTCTTGAGCAGAAGATAAAGCTTCTGACACAAGGATACCAGGTAAACTTGTCATGCTACATCATCTGCATTCAGAACCATCAATATACCATATAGCATGGCTTCGTACTAATGTTTTTTGTATTTGGTTTATGTGTGCATCTATCCCATTATTTGGATTATAATAAAATAATTTACTCTTGAAGCCAGCCCTGAATATGATAGGTTACTGGGCTGACCATGGTTCTCACTTTCCATGATGTAAAATATTCTTAGGTCTCACTTTTTTGCCCGACTGGATTTCTTGTATTGAAACAAAGTTTTTGACAATACTGAAAGCATCATATATCTTGATGGATATCCTATTCAAATGCCAATGTTTTACTCACATACTGTTTGTTTATTAGGTACGGGCTGGAAAACTCTGGTCACAGGTCCAAGACACATTCAAGCAGATGAACACTGCATCAACAGAAATCGAATGCTTCCAAGAGCTGCAGAAACAGGAACACCTTGCTGCTTCCTATCGAATCTTAAATTTGACCAAAGAAGTGAATAAACAGAAAGCACTAGAACGGATTCTCCAAAGCCGCTACGGTGATCTGTTGTCTGGTTTCCAGAGGATCCAAGGACAGCTTGAGGAGCACAAGAGACAACTCAAGATACAGGAGGCAAGAGAAGCAGAAAATCGTGCTCAGGAGGAGGAAGTTGTGGCACGGGATTGTGCTGCAGAGGAAGAAGAAAAGAAGAGTCGCAGCCTTGAAGAGGAAGGAGTTCAGACAAACATTGCTACTGATGGAGAAGCTGCAGGAAGCAAGGGTACCACTGAGGATCAGATGGATGTGGACAACAGGAATGTGGACGAGGAATTTGTAGGCCCAATACCTCCAGCACCAGACACTGAAGGGGATAACGATGAGGTCACAATTCAAGAGAACACTTCTAATGCCCAGAGTACTGACTGTGCCTCCACGGATGATGGGGCTGACAAGACCGATCCAGCCAAACCAGAAGGTCAGGATAAAGCTGATGACAGTATGGCTGTTGATGCTGGCCCTCAGGAAGAGGGCAAGGATGAACCTGCAACTGTTGGTGCCAGTGTAAGTGAAGGAAATACCGCTGTATCTTTCAATCAAGCTGTCTCGAACGTGGATAATGGCATGGCTCCTGAATGAAATATTTTCTGATTATTTCAGCACCAGCATTCGAAGGTTGGCTAGGATTGATACTGAACCAGATGTACTAACAGTTTTGAATGCAAATAGTGCAGCCTTTAAGCCTTCTCAAAAATGGGGACACCAAGTTCTGATGAAATCCTGGGAGAAACAACTTGAATGTTCAGAGTTACGGGCTAACATTTCCCCAGCTGCTGGATGCATTCCTTCTCGGTGAACGAACTTGGGAGCCTAGTAGCTCATGCTGATAATGTTCCAGTGTTTTGCCGATCTCAAAATTTGGCTGCTAAAAGCTTGCCGTGCGCATTTTCTGTAAAAAAAAATCGAACTTTTTAAGCACAGAAATGGCATGCAAATATCGAATGTTTACATTTACGTGTCATGAGGTCATCCCTAGAAGATCTGTTTCTCTGATAACCTGATAACCTGATAACTTGTGTAGGGAAAAGTGCAGGAGCCCTGGTCCATGTCCGAGCATAAGGCTCAGGGCATTCAGGCATCGGATAACCTCCAGTTTTATCCACTTCTTGGTTGTATGCAAATGCTCGCCCTTCCCTTTGGACCCTACCAATCACAAATATCTCCTTTCTGAGTTGGCATCAGGCCAAGAAATATCCTCCACGAGATATTTTGAGCTGGAAAAGGCGCTGACATGTGTCGCTGACAGCGGGCCCAAAAGTGCACCGGGCGGATCCAAGCCATGTCTTTTTCTGAAGCACGTTTGGGCAGCACTGGACCATAGGAGTGGTCAGTGGGAACGAGTGGGCCATGTCGCTGTGTAACCGTTAACCCCAAAATAGATACGCTGAACAGGTAAACCCAGAGATTTTGGCCGGGAGATATTCAGGGGCTTCGGTCTCTACAATATAAAAAAGGAGGCGTCACTAGTTTTATCTTTTGAGAGAGTGAAAATGGCAAGGATGCAGATCTTGACGTCAAAAAAAGAAACTTTTTGCTTGACACTGGATTTGTTTAATTGAAACAAAGTGGTTAATCTAAATATCTCACAGAAAAAACATTCCATGATGTTCTTTCACATGCATAAGAGTCACTAAAGTGGTCTGATCACACCAAAGCTAATATCAGGACCTTTGTATTTTGCATGTGTATTTTTCTTCTACCAAAGGTTCAGTTTGGCAATTGGCAATGATTTATCCCTAAATTATCATGGTAATGAATTGTTTCTATCATATATATATATAGTGTACTAATAAGAATCAATGAGAAAACTATGAAAAAATAGTAGTCTATGGCGTATGCCTAAATAAAGAAAATCAGACTCGGTAAGCATCCTGCACAGCAGGCACTCTCCTCACCTCACTCCTCACTACTTTCCCGCCCTATCCATATATAAAACAAACCCCCCTCCTTCCTCCCCTGCATGCCTCAACAACCCATCTCCAAGAAACCACCTCCCCTCGCCCCAATCCCAATCCAAATCCTTCGCCGCGAGCCAACCCAGCCCAATCCGATCAGTCCCCACGCATTTTCGTTTTATTTCCACCTGAGTTTTACCTTTATTTGTGCCGATCAAGATCCGATCCGAGTGTCCGGCGGCTGATTCGCCGGAGTTGGGGATGAAGCTCGACAGGGAGATGGAGATGCTGCTCAACGAGATCCCCCTCCTGCACCACGGCGGCCTCCTCGGCGGCAGCGGCGATGCGGGCGCCGACGACGACGCCGACCTCTCGTTCCTCATCCACGAGCTCGCCGCCATGGGCGTCGTCGACGGCGACGACGAGCCGCCGGCGCCGCCTGCCGCCGACGGCCTCGGCTTCCCCGGCTTCATTTACCCCACGAAGGGCGATAGTCTTGTGGCCTCGAACCCGTTCTCCATCGCCAATTACTGCTCGCACATGCCGTCCCTGTTTGATCCCGTCCCCTTCGACGCCACCGGCGCCGCCGACGGCTGGGACATCCGGTGCTCCCCGCCGCCTTCTGCGCCGCCCGCGGCCATGCCGAGGGCCCGATGCAAGAGCGCCAGGAGGAAGAACGGCGCGATGGCGGCGAGCCCCAAGAAGTGCGGGGCCGCGGCGGCGGCGGCGGCGGCCAAGCCGCACGGCGAGAGCCTGGCCGGCCTGCGCGGGTTCATGTACCACGTCGCGCGCGACCAGCACGGGTGCCGGTTCCTGCAGCAGCGGCTCGACGACGGCAAGCGCGAGGTCGACCTCATCTTCGCCGGCGTGTCGCGCCACGCCGCGCAGCTCATGGTGGACCCGTTCGGCAACTACCTCATGCAGAAGCTGCTCGCCGTCTGCGACGCCGGGCAGAGGATGGCGCTCGTGTTCACCCTCACCGCCGACCCCTTCGTGCTCGTCAGGATATCCCTGAACGTCCATGGGTAAAACTGTCAATTCCACTCCTCGGGCAGTGATGTGCACATCTTTATTGTTCAATCTTGTTGATCTATCATTTTTGATGAATCTGGTGATGGTGTTACAGGACACGGGCAGTGCAGAAGCTGATTGAGAGCCTCAGGACAAGGGAAGAGATTCGTCTCGTCGTCGACGCTCTGCGCCCTGGGTTCTTGGAGCTCATCAAGGACCCCAATGGCAACCATGTCGTGCAGAAGTGCTTGCAGTCATTTGAGGCCGATGATAACAAGGTATGTGGGCGAATGTGGCGAAATTGTAATGCCATTGTTCGTTCTGGAGTTCAGAGAAAATTTGTGCTCTAGTTCTAAATTACATATCTTCTAGAGGAATTGTTTCGTATAAGTTTTGGATGCAAAAACTCTGTTCAGAAAAAGTTATGGAGTTATGAGATTGGCAATTTGGATAGCGACTAATGGCAAACAGTTAGTCTTGGACCACTTTCACTTGTCTGAAATTTGCACTGTATTTTGGTTGTCAAACTGTACTGATAAGCATGGTTTGTGATTTAACTGATATCTGACAATATACAATCTTCAGGCAATCTTCGATGCTGCTTCCATTCATTGTCTCGACATTGGAATGCAATGCCACGGTTGCTGCGTCCTGCAGCGCTGCATTGCACGTTCGCGGGGTGAGCACAGAGAGAAGCTGGTTGCTGCCATCGCTTGCAATGGATTTGAACTCGCGCAAGATGCCTATGGGTAATAGTCAATCTTAAACTCTACACTCCAAAAGCCATACGATTTACACTTGCATATATATACATTTTCATGTACTTTTTATCAATGCGAAGCCTTTGTCTGCTACGGTTACAGGAACTATGTTGTCCAGTATGTGATGGACCTGAAGATCCCAAATGCGAATTCAAGTCTTGCGCAGCAGTTTGAAGGCAAGTACATCCATCTTTCCATGCAGAAATTCAGTAGCAATGTGGTCGAGAAATGCCTGAAAGTCTTCAAGGAGGCTGACAAGGCGAAGATCATACTCGAACTCCTCGCCATGCCACACTTGGAGCGGTTGCTTCAGCACCCTTATGCAAACTATGTCATATACTCTGCTCTTCAGAATTCCAAGGTAAGAACCTGAAGAAAAGGTCATAACTATACTATTGTCACAGTAACTATATAATTTTTAAATCTTTTATAACTGTATTTAACATTTCAGGGGTCACTCCATTCTGCACTGACCAACGCAATCCGACCTCATGTGGAATTACTTAGGACCAGTCCCTACTGCAAGAGGATATACTCTCGAGCTTTGCTGAAGAAGTGATGAACTGATGGCAGTTTGTCAGCCTGTAACAAGAACGATTGCTGTCCTGCGCTGTTTTCCAGTTTCAAAAGGCATAAAGATGATCACAAGATAGATCTGTATAAATTAGTATTCTTTTGTCATGTACTTCTACGTGTACCTGTACTTGATGCACTGCTTGTGCCTGGCGTTGCATAGGCCATCTGCGATGGAATAAGTTCAATGAACAAGCCCTCGCCACAAACTTTCTCATCTCTAATGGAAGATATTGATATTTCTGTTGATTTAATTCACATTTGTTTTGACTCCACTGACATCTTTTGGAAACGATTCGTATCAAGTCAAGACAGAAAATATCTTGTAACTCGTTAAATTTTATTTTCTGGGCCTCTTGAGATTGTTTTGGTGTATATCTGATTTTGTAGCAAAAACTAAAAGAAGGAAAGGGATATAAAACTTTATCGTCTGAACTTACAATGAAGCTAGCACCTATAAATTTCAAAGATTCTTAGCATCCCCTGATTTCTAGGAGTAGTGCACCTACTAGAAATTACTAAGATATTATGGATGCCTAGCTCTTAATCGTCAAAACTTATTGTGAAGGAATATGCTAGAACAATAGCAAACTGAACAGGAACATAGATGAAGTGAAGTGAACTCTGACACATATCAAAGTTAACAAGTCACAAATAGGAACCGGCAGTTGGGAAAGAAGAATTCGTAATAACCCAGCATGACTAATCCTTTCAGCAGGAAGAAAAAAACATTTAGTACAGGAGCTGGAAGTAAAGTAAAATACAGTCATTTTTGTTGCAGTGTGCTGTAGTCCTGTAGAATTATGGTTAAATACTGCTCTGTTTTTTATGGAAAAGAAAGGGATAAGAAACAGCTTTCTTATCACCATCCACAAAGTCCACAAGACAGTGAGCATCTAAAGGCACAAGCGATTAATGGACATTCTGTAAGTACAACTTGGTTTTATTCTACGAAAAGGCCTGTAGGCTAGTAGTTACAATAGCTAGCTTTAGTAGCACCACAGGTCCTAGGTTCGACTTCCCGTGGGAGCGAATTTTTTAGGATTTAATGGTGTTGTGCTTTCAGTGGTAGGTGACGTTCCCGTCGACAGCGAGGCACCTGTGGTGACTTCGTCAATCTCGAGGATTTGCCGGCTCACGATTCGAAGATGCTCATAGGGGTAGGGTTTACATACGTATGTTCATAGGGGTGAGTGTACGTTATGTTGTGAGTATCTGAATTGTACTATGTAATTAAAAAAACTTGGTTTTATTCTGAACTCTCCATCACATTTTCATCAATCTCTGTCATTCCTTCCCAGTAAGGCCAAGCTCTTCAACCACTTGAAACCAGATTACCTCGCTTAGGTTTAGGCTGGACGAGAAGTTGTTCATGGGACGACCATCCGAGGTGTCTGGCTTGACTTGTAAGAACTTCAACCTGGGAGAGAGAGGGATGCAACATCTACTTCGTGACTTGCAGGTGCTTGGAGTCAGAATCTTTCTAAAGAACACTAGTTGACTCAATATGGCTACCTCTTATGGAGTTAAATTCAGGACTAGGGTTATGGATGAAGGAAAACTGAATCGTTAACATACTATACAAAATAAATAATTAATCAATAGTTAGGAGGCAATATTGCGCCTCCAACACAAATTGTACAAGAACTGTATGTACTTCACAATTTCATTTGTCAAAGTTCTGTTTCATTAACCTATAAGGTTCACTAAAGAACATGATGGAATAATGTTGAAAGAAATTTCCCTCTGGTTCTCCTTTTGCTTGGTTTAGGAGTGCTACTAGTCGGCTTTAAGGATTACAACTAATTCTAAAGTGAACGTTAACTGTTTGCGAAACAGATGAATTTCTACAAATATATTGTACTGTATGCGAAGTCCAAGGCTCCAAGCTGATTTGACTTTATTGAACAACTGTATGTTTCAGTGAGGGGGATCCCATTTTTCTAATTAATGATTGCACTATAGATGTACATACTGTGCTCTACCACATAAATAGTTTTTGTGGCCAGCATCCGTTCTGATGAGCAAATAGACAATATAATGGTGCTCTCTCTCTCTCTCTCTCTCTCTCTCTCTCTCTCTCTCTCTGAGTGTCGTCAATAACTTTCTCATTCCCTCACCCTATCAAATCTTTAGGAGTGGAAGACATATCCTACAAAGGGGAAAAAATATAAAATTATCATATAAGACCGCAGAAGAATTAACAAGCCTTACATGCACTCACTCGGCATGTCATGGTATCCTGAAGAGTCTACTTGGGTACTTGTGCCAAAAAAATGCAAGCGAAGCAACATCAAACCATATAGATGAAGTTACCACCATGCAGAAATTAGCACCATGCCTTAGAACGATAAGCTCGGCAAAAAGAATAAGAGCAGCGAATATCTCAGCACTCTCCTCAGATGTATATAAGGAGGACATGCTTCACACAATGAAGGCATCGGAGGGAGTAGCCAGAGCCTCCAAGAGCGGAGTTCCTGCGAGAGTTCCTAAAACTAATAAAATCCCTAGTACCATCCATGTAAGATACTCACCAAGTCCATTGTAATATACCTAGTGTAAGGTAATATTTTTTTCCTCTCTTCGTTTTAAGAGTTTGAGGGTTCCCGAAAGGGAAAACCATATGTAAGCATATTTATTTTAATAAAGTAGTTTCCCTTTAATTTCTCTGTATCTGCTGGTTTGGTTGTGCGTACCGAGCAGGACTTCACAACCACATAGTACACCAGCTGTCGCGTTAGTTTCGCCAACCTGAAACGATCCTGCAATACATAATCAGCTCCTGAGCATATAAAATACTAATTACAAAAGGACAAAAATTAATCAATGAATAAACAAATACACAAGTCGTATATTCTAATCCAAATATCTTAAGCATATAAAACAAGCATTCTGTTCTGAATATTCTAGTACTAATCTTCACGCATTTGTTAATCTATCTATTTGGGGGTGGAAGACATATCCTACAAATGAAAAAAAACATCAGATTGTCATATAAGACCGCACAAGATTTAACAAGCCTTACATGTACTCACTCAGCATGTCATGGTGTCCTGAAGAGTCTGTATGGGTACTTGTGCCAAGAAAGAATGCAAGTGAAGCAACATCAGACCATACAGACAAAGTTACCGCCATACAGATATTAGCACCATGCCTTAGAACGATAAACTCAGCAAAGAGGATAAGAGCAGCGAAGATCTCAGCACTCTCCGCAGCAGTATATAAGGAGGACATGCTTTACACAACGGTGGCATCGGAAGGAGTAGCCAGAGCCTCCAAGAGTGAAGTTCCTGCGGGAGTTTCTAAAACCAGTAAAATAACATAGTCACCAAGTCCGTCGTAATATACCTAGTGTAAGATAATATTTTCCCCTCTTTGTTTTAAGAGTTTGGGGTTCCCAAAAGGGAAAATCATATGTAAATATGTTTGTTTTAATAAAATAGTTTCCCTTTAATTTCTCTGTATCTGCTGGTTTGGTTGTGCGTTCTAAGTCTCTGTGCCAAGGACCCTATAGGAGAGACCTCTTCAGTAGTTCTCGTTTAAAGCCATATTTGACAGTTTGAGAGAACGTTGTTGCCGTAGAGAAGCGTTCCCTTCGGGTGGGACTACCTCGGGAGTCGACAGGTTTTTAGGCCGCATAGTCATGACCGTCGATAACTAGGGAATGAGACTGCTTATTAAATACAGGCTTGCGATAAATATGGTGAGTACCGAGTCGGACTTCACAACCACATAGCACACCGGCTGTCGCGTTGGTTTGGCCAACCTAAAACGATCCTTTAATACGTATAAAACTAATCAGCTCGTGAGCATATAAAACACTAATTACAAAAGGACAAAAATTAATCAATGAATAAACAAATACACAAGCCGCATATTCTAATCCAAATATCTTAAGCATATAAGACAAGCATCCCAATCTGAATATTCTAATACTAATCTTCACGCATTTGTTAATCTATGTGTCTAGGCATGGAAGACATATCCTATAAAGAAAAAAAATCAGATTGTCATATAAGACCGCAGAAGAATTAACAAGCCTTACATGCACTCACTCAGCATGTCATGGTGTCCTAAAGAGTCTACATGGGTACTTGTGCTAGAAGAGAATGCAAGCAAAGCAACATCAGACCATACAAAACGAAGTTACCACCATGCAGAAGTTAGCGCCATATGGAGAAAGTTAGCGTCATGCCTTAGAACGATAAGTTCGGCAGAGAGGATAAGAGCAGCGAAAATCTCAGCACTCTCCGCAGCAGTATATAAGGAGGACATGCTTCTCACAACGAAGGTATCGGAAGGAGTAGCCAGAGCCTCCAAGAGCGAAGTTGCTGCAAGAGTTCCTAAAATCAGTAAAATCTCTAGTACCATCCCTATAAGATAGTTACCAAGTCCATTGTAATATACCTAGTGTAAGATAATATTTTTTTCCTCTTTGTTTTAAGAGTTTGGGGTTCCCGAAAGGGAAAACTATATGTAAGTATGTTTATTTATAGTTTTAATAAAGTTCTTTGTATCTCCTGGTCTGTTTGTGCGTTCTAAGTCTATGTTCCAAGGACCCTATAGAAGAAATCTCTTTAGTTGTTCTCGTTTAAAGCCGTGTTTGGTAGTTTGAGAGAACGTTATTGCCGTCGAGAAGTGTTCCTTCAGGTGGAACTGCCTGTGGAGACGACAGGGTTTTAGGCCGTATAGTCATGAGCGTCGATAACTAGAGATAGAAGACTGCTTATTAAAAATAAAGACTTGCGATAAATATGATGAGTATCAAGTAGGACTTCACAACCATATAGCACACCGGCTGTCGCATTGGTTTCGCCAACCTAAAACGATCCTGCAATACATATAAAACTAATAAGCTTCTGAGCATATAAAACACTAATCATAAAAGGATAAAAAATAATTAACGAATAAACAAATACACAAGCTGCATATTCTAATCCAAATATCTTAAGCATATAAGACAAGTATCCCAATCTGAATATTCTAATACTAATTTTCTCTCTTTCTCAAACACACACACACACGTACAGTTCAGCTACCGCATTGCTCAAATTCTCGAACACTTCAATAGAATTTTTAGTCATAAAAAAAGAATATCATAAAAAAACTCTGTTCTATCCATTAGGGCCTGGCCTGCAGGCTCAATTTAATTAAGGCCCATGTGAGTTTCAGCCCAAGAAGATAGGTGAAGTGGAGTTAATTTTTTGTAAAGTTTTTAAAAGTACGAAATACAAAAATAAGTTTGAATTCTAACTTCACCTGGAAATTCTAATAGATTAAGAATAAATCTAAAAATAACAAAAAAGTCATTCTTGAATTAGACTGTTTCGGAACGATGCAAAAATATATATATTTGGATGCAATCTATAAAAGATATGTGAAAACATAGATGCATATCTTTAGTTTTGCAATGTTTCAAATTTGTTGAAAACCATTTGGTATGTTTTTTAATGAATTTCAGCATGTTCAATATTTGTGTCATTTTCAGCAGAATTGCACCCCATAACTTGCTTTAAATTAGTAGCATTCTGTGCAAGAAAATCATTTGTGGTGGAAGTAGCATAGACCGTTTCACTCGTTTCCATATTCTATCTTATTGGCAATGTTTCAGTGTTGATGCATCCGGATTGAATTATTGTCACAAAGACCAAAGTTGACATTACCATAAATAAGATACCGACCTAAAGATAAGAAGCCAGTGAATCACTAATCTCCATTTCACAACTTCATGGACATACTTCTCAGTTTGTAAGTCTTGGCACCTAGCATTCCACTTAACAGGCTTAAGATCCTTTAATCCAAGACCATGATTTTGCTTTGTTTTGTTGAAAAAAATTTCTTTCCTTAGTGCTTCTTTTGTAACTTTTATTTCTCAGCTTGTCCAGGCCAGTACCAAGCTATTCATCAGCTTTAAAATATTTGTGCTAAACTATTTCATTGATAGATGAGCAATAGTAGGAATGCATTTCTCTCAATTCATCTTCTAAAGCAGGGAAACATTGAAGCACAATAAGGATGGAGGTAGTTGCGTTGGTTATTCTCCAAAGTTACTGGGCATCTACTTCTTAGCATCAAACAACTGGACTACATAATTGATGAAAGAGAAATACAAGTCAAAAAATGATATAAAAATGCATATAGATAAGTACTTCTCTAAAATAATTTCATTTATGAATCTGATTTGTCAAATCCAGGGGAAATCGTAGAAAATTAGGGCGCTTTGGTTACAGTTTGTTCTGAGCTTCTTGCACCGTTCCAACAGCTATCCCCAGTGGCAATCTTTCGTTTACCTTACCCAAACAATCGTTCCAAAAGAAAACAATCACCACTGCAATGGAAGCAAAATATATCTTATTTGCACCTCTGGTCTTTGTTCTTCACAATGCAATATGTTATCTAGACTTGTTTTATTCAGCTAGATGCAAATGGGCTGCAGAAAAGAGAGGTGGAAGGTATAAATCAAGACCAAAGAATTTGCCAGTTGATGAAGCTATCAGGTAATAAACCGTTCTACAGGCTAGAAGATTTTGACTCCTGCATGTTCCAGACGCATCGTAAAATGCATAGAATTATAGAAAATCAAACAGACCACTTCTCCCAAATGAGGAATCTCAACTGGAAATGATCCATTTTCCATAGCAACCTTTTCGTTGTCCAGGTATTTTTACTAAAGGATGGTATGCCTAACATTTTTCCATATTTTACTCCATGAATTTATTTGCTAAACCAGCTCTCATATAACTCATGAATTTGAATATGAATTAAATTGCGGTTTACACTTATGATTATGTTTTAATTTATGCTTCTAATATATGTTTCTTTTAATGTGAGTTGGTGTATACTTATAGCTTAGTAATTTGGTGCTAATAAAACTTGACCAACTTAAATTGCTTATCGCAATCAAACAATTGCCTTTCCTTGATTTTGGGCTTTCATGTCATTTTATTTCTACACTTGCGGAGTACCAATCAAAAGTGTACTCGCCTCGCCCTTACTATAACCGTTGCTCATAAGAGGAATGTACTATAAAGTTTACTAAAGATGGTGCTAAGTTCTATGTGTACGCAAACTCTGATTGATTGCTTGTGAAGTGTGGAGACTCGTTGTAATTTTCTTTCCATAATACTATTGCAAATTATTCACATATAAAGTCATTATATGTATGAAATTCGATTGTTGGCAGCACAAGCGCTGCGCGTAAGTTGCCGGCCGTGTCGTGCGCCGCGCGTGCTGCAGGCCGCCGGCGCTGCCTGCCCCGCCTCGGGTTGCATGCGCTGCGTGCCCTCTCCCTCGTCAGCTGGCTTGAATCGATCTGCAAACTCAAGAACAGAAGGAAACGAGGGGAACAACAAGAAACAACCGAAACTGCAAACGAAAATTACTCCCTTAAAACGCAACGGATTCGAACAAAATTTCAGCCATAGATCCATGACTACTAGACCCAGCAGATCCAACAAGAAGATTGCGAAAAGGTCTAGTAATCATCAAGAACGAAAATTCCTCCGAAAATCATCCAAAAATGGAGAAAAAGAAAAGAGCACGGGAGAGACAAAAGAGGCACACGAAATCACAGAACAAGAACTCGAATCTTGACGCCCGGAGGACAAAAGGAGGTTAGGGCCTCTATTCCTATGAAAATCTCAAGCACGATTTACACAGACACGGTTTTAGTTCATCCGTGGACCTAAGGAGCAAGAACTCGGGAGAGTAAAACCTAAAGAGAAGGAAAATAAAAAACTCAAGAGGTAAGGATGAGTGGAGCCATCCTCTCCTTATTTAACGAGGCTGTTGAACATTTCCACTTAGCCCCAACTAAGCGAACCAGCTAACCCTAAGGCATTCTGGAGCAACTCGCTGAAGATCTGATCCGGCGGCCCCGCTTCCTGCCTGGACTTGCTGTCGCCTTGACTCAACCTCCAGGATTCCACCACGTGCTGCCGCGCTTCCCTCGGAAGCTCCACCCGGGTTTTGAGGCCCAAACCCATAAACCCGCCTCCGCGAGTAGCGTCCGCCCGACGCGTCAGCTGTGATCTCAACACGTGCTCGATCCTCGACCGCCCGATCGCCGAGTCCTCTGGCGCCTCCGCTCGACCCTCTTGACCGCCGTCTTGGACTCGGTCCACACGGTCTACTCCTCCATGTCTTCTCGCACTCATCGATGTCCCAAGTGTCAGCCACTGCAGCTAACCGCCCAGCTTCTCTAGTCCCTCAGTCCACGCCCAGCATCCGCCCTTCACCGCTCCTGGTCCATCGGCACGGACCCGCATGACCTTCACCTTCTCTGCGCCACTGCCTTCGGGCTCCACACCTGCACACTACAAGCCGATAGACATGGTTGAAAACACACTCAAGCCCCAGTTAGTCAGCCAACCCAACCCGAGACGCTGCACTTGTTGACAATCACTCATCACACACTCGAACCACAAGAGCACGTATCAACCTTGTGTTCGCAATCTACCCCTTGATGAGTGCATTGTCAACACCAACACACAACACTTTGGAGAAAAAGAAAAAGAAGAAGACGGAAAGACACAAAAAACTCATCCAAAAAAGCTAAAGAAAACCCAAAATAGGTCATTTGAAATGAGGAAAGTAGCAAAACTTGGACCCCAAAGACATGGGCAACGTCTCGACGCATCCAAGCAAACTCTAGCCCTCAAGAAGAGGCAAAAATCGGCTCAACACCACTAGCAAAACTCCACAGCTAGTCCCCCAGAAAGAGGCAAAGGCTCAACACGACTAGCAAAGCAGCTGAAAGGCAAACTCCCCCTAAACAGGTGCAGTCCTCTCAAATGAATGCACACTCAGACAAGGAACTCCCCCTTAAGCCTCCCCTTGAAAAGGTGAGGTGTTGTGTCTAATTGTCCCCCTTGTTGATATATGCACTCAACAAATACCTCTCTCCCTTGTTCACTGAAAATTGCAACTCCCCCTCAAAATATGCATAAATGCACAAAGATGCAGAAAATGTAGGAGCTTTAGGAGTATAGAATACAGAATGAAAAGATGCTCTATGTGGTGATGTTCTATGTGTGCAACAATATGTACAAGTGCCAACAGATGCTCAAATTAATCATATGCACAAATTTGTGAAGGTTAAGCATTTATGAGCAGTTTTAAGCATTTCAAAGTAGGTGTTCACCACTAGAATAGCACTTAACATATGTAAGCTTGAAATCAACCAAGTGCAAATCAAAAGTATACAAGGTGAACTACTCCAAACCATGGTCAATCAACATGCCAAAGACTCGTATTTAAACTAGATTTCAGATTTTTAGAGTTTGCAGCATTTTACAAGTGTAAGCAAAGCATGTGAGTGCGAGAGGTTGTAAGCACTTGTCATGTCTAACTTTCCAACTGGACGCAGCCTATGCATAAAGCAATCAGAAGCTGAAGGCACCGGTTTCAATCATCCACTACACTGCTCAAGTCCATTCCAAAGTGCAGAATGGAAAGCAGTCTCGATACAGTGAAGTGGGACAAGTGCAAACCCATCTCGATCTTTCTGATTCCCCTTATCTTAGATCAAATTTTAGCATAATATTATTTTGATCAAGACAGTGAATAACTCAAAGCATGAGACATAGCAACCTAGCATACTAGTGATTGCAAAAGGAATTTCAACAAAACCTACACATGCTAGTTGCAAATCTCAGCGGTGAACAGTTTTTCAGTTTTAGCAAGAATTAAACAAGTTCACAATTCAGAAAACAAGCTTAGCTCAACAAGTATGTATCAGTATGAGCAAAGTGAGCCTAAGCTTGTCCAAGCACCATCATGTACACAAAGAACATACTACTTAGAGCATAGTTACATTCTAACTACTATACAAGTGAAACTCAAAAAGCTCTATGTTACATGATGAGATGCAATGTAATATGATACAACATGCAATATGATACAAAAATAAAGATAAGCCAAATATAATTATGGTACAAGAAAGCCACAAGAAACCAACTCAGAATGCAAAGCATGCACCAACCCCCCACCCCCCGCGGCAAATGAGCAAATGTTGTTTGATCTAAGGGCTTGGTGAAGATATCAGCAATTTGGTTTTGGGTAGCAACATAGCAAAGCTAAATATCTCCTTTCTCTTGGTGGTCTCCCAGAAAGTGTTACCTCACATCTATGTGTTTGGTTTTTGAGTGGAGCACGGGATTTTTAGCAACACTGATGGCACTAGTGGTATCACATAGAAGAGGCACTCTAGCAAAACGCAAGCCAAAATCGCACAAAGTGGAAATCATCACCAAAATCTCGGAGCAATAGCTAGCAGCGGCAACATACTCGGCTTCGGTGGCAGATTGAGCAACATTGGACTGTTTGCAAGAAGACCAGGAGATCAAAGGAGAACCAAGAAACTGACAAGTACCAGAAGTGGATTTGCGATCCAACCGACACCCGGCAAAATCAGCATCGGAATAGCCGTAGAGAGAGAGAGAGAGAGAGAGAGAGAGAGAGAGTAGAAGATGAGCAGTACCAAAGACCAAACTCAGGTGTGAAATGAAGGTACCTCATAATCCTCTTCACCGCCTGTCGGTGCGAGGTCCGCGGCGAAGACTGAAAATGAGTGCACAGACACACGGCGAAGTGTATGTTCGGCCTCGTCGCCATCAAGTACAAGAGAGAGCCAATCATGCTCTGGTACTCCTTCTGATCCACCACCTCTCCATCTTCATCTGCATTCAAGACTGTCGTCGTCGCCATGGGAGTTGACAATGGCTTAGCATCTGCCATGTCAAACTTTTTTAGCATGTCCTTCGTATACTTGCCTTGATGCACAAAGGTGCCTTCTTTGCTTTGCTTGATTTGAAGGCTGAGGAAGAAGTTCAACTCCCCCATCATCGACATCTCGAACTCCCTGCTCATGGTATCTACAAACTTGGCAACAATAGCATGAGAAGAGCCACCAAAGATGATATCATCCACGTAAATTTGAACAATTAAGGTATCATTACCTTGACTGAGAAGAAAGAGAGTTTATCAACTGACCCCATTTCAAAACCTTGTTCAAGCAAAAACATTTTCAAACGAACATACCATGCTCTAGGAGCCTGTTTTAAACCATAAAGAGCCTTTTGAAGCTTGAAAATACTGTTGGGGTGTTTTGGATTTTCAAAACCTAGGGGTTGCCTCACATAAACCTCTTCCTCTATGAAACCATTTAAAAAAGCACTTTTGACATCCATTTGAAAAAGTTTAAAACCTTTGAAAGCCGCAAAAGCAAGAAGGATTCGAATGGCTTCTAGATGGGCAACAGGGGCAAAAGTTTCTTCATAATCTATCCCTTCTTTCTGGCTATACCCCTGGGCCACAAACCTCGCTTTGTTTCGCACAACCAAACCATCCTCACCCTGTTTATTTTTGAAAACCCATTTGGTTCCTATGGGATGGCAGTTTGGTGGAGGTTCAACTAAAACTCAGACCCGGTTTCTTTCAAAGTTTTCCAACTTCTCATGCATGGCATTTACCCAATTTGGATCAGAGAGAGCTTGTCCAACATCTCGGGGTTCAAAAGAGGCAACAAATGCAGAATATGCAAAATGTGAAATCTCCTTGGATTTGTGCCTAGTGGTGCGTTCATTTAAGTTACTGATCATTTTTTGAGGTGGATCACGTCGCCGAATATGTCATGGAGCTGCACGCTCAGAAGTAGCCTCCCCCTCAACTTCAGCTGGGTTCCTCCTGAACTTCTTCAACTTGATCATGTGGTGGTTCATGTTGATGTCCTAGTGTACTGGATGTAGTATCTGGACCATCAACGAATGTAGTCGAAGTAGAATGTACATGTGCAACAACTGGAACATGATGGATCCCATCTTCATCTTCACCACCATCATCTGCATTCTCTTCCTCTATCTCAAAGATGCTTTGTCGCATTTTCTGTTCACCTGCAAGCTCAAAAGCAGAGGTCATGCAAGGCATAGTCTCATCGAATGTAATCTCACAAGTTTTCACAATCTAGTTAGTCTTAAGATTTAGAACATGATAGGCACGACTGTGAGAGGCATAACCAAGAAAGATCCCATCCGAAGAGCGAGATTCAAATCTCTCCAAACTGCCTTGTTTGAGAATGAAACATTTGCAACCGAAGACTCGCAAGTGACTCACTTTGGGAGTTCGACCATGCATCAACTCATATGAGGTCTTTTTCATGAAAGCCCTCAAGAAAATCCGATTCAAAACATTGCAAGTTGTGTTAACAGCCTCGGCCCAAAATTTTCTAAGAGTCCTATGCTCATCAAGCATCGTCCTAGCCATCTCAACAAGGGTCTAATTTTTCCGCTCAACAACACCATTCTGAGGAGGAACATATGGTGATGAAAACTGGTGTTTAAGACCAAGACCATTGCAAAAGGCTTTGAAACGAGCATTCTTGAATTCTGTGCCATTGTCACTGCGTATAGTTCTCATGGCATGTTTTGGTCGCTCATTTTTCAACCTTAAGATCAAATCTCAAACAAAAGGAAATGCTTCCCCCTTAGATTCCATGAAAAACACCCAAGAGTATCTCGAAAAGTCGTCAACCACAACAAGTACATACCACTTCCCACCCGCTGAGCACACACGAACTGGACCAACAGTGTCGATATGAAGAAGCTCACCCAGGTGCTTAGTCATCACCTAATTCACAGGTGGGTGAGAAGCAGCAATCATCTTACCATAGCGACAAGGGTGACAAATAAGATCCTTCTCAAATTTTAGTTTTGACAATCCTCGGATCAAATCAAGAGAACTCAAGCGAGCGAGCGAGTCAAAACTCAAACGACCAAGCCACCTATGCTATTTCCACAATTCCAAAGAAGCACCAGCAAAGAGACAACAAGACAAACCAAAAGACTTAGAGAAGTCAGCACGAAAAATACGACCTGCAGGAGAGATACGATACACAAGATCTCCCTGAGAATCAAGCACACGAGAACATGCTTTCTTAAAGCACACTTCAAAACCATCATCAAGCAATTGTGAAACAGAGAGCAAATCGAAGTGCAAATTGTCCACCTTGGCAACTTCTTTAAGCACAAACTTTTTGTTTACCTTAATTGTGCCAACTGATTGAACCTTACCGTGACTGTTATCCCCGAAAGTGATGTACTCCTTGGTCATCACCGGGGTGAGGCTGGAGAACCATCTTGAATCTCTGGTCATATGTCGTGAGCAACCGTAGTCAATCAACCACATGTTCTCCAGTCCTCCATCCTACTCAAAAACGTGGAAAAGAGTGAGCAAATGACTCAACACTGGGGTTAGGAAAGTATGTAGAGAACCAGTATCGAGCCATTTGTTCAACAGTAGGGTTAGCAACATCAAACATTTCTCATCTCATTTGAGGATCACGATCACCATGATAGGGAAAACATGGTCCGTCGTACCCTTGAGAACCCAAGTCATGGGTACGCTGTCCATAGTCATATTGAGCATGACTAGGAACACGCCTAGCAAACCTGTGAGAAGCAAACAATCGAACACCACCACCACGACTAGACCGAGGAGTTGGTCTAGGTGCATGTACATCAGAACAGGGTGGTACATGTCCTAGTTGCCCCGCTCACGCTCACGACTCAAAGCTTTCTTCCTCCGAAAGCAAAACTCCTCAAGGTGACCCTCTCGGTGATAGTACTCATAGTGGAACCTCACAGGTCACTCTGGCTGAGGGTTAGCTTTTGGTTGAGGGTTCACTCTTGGCTGTGGGTTAGCACTCACAAACTTCACGGGTTGTGGTGTTTTGGCTTTAGGCTTTGGAGGGTGCTCTCAAGGAGGATCTGGAAGTATATCAATTTTGTTTCTCAGGTGGTTGGTTTTTTCCATCCAAACAACTCTCTTGGGTGGTTCTATTGGTGACTCAACAAACACTCCATTTTTGGGGTTGCACTCTAGGTTTGGTTTCTCTCCACTCAGCTTAGATGGCTCAGGAGTGATGAAGGTTGCTGGTCTCTCATTTGGTTTCTCACCATTGCACTCACCAACCTCCTCATACAACCAGTAAAACTTGTTATGTTCAATCACACTCCCAATTCCAAAACCATCAGCCCTTTTGAACATTTTAATCATAAGACCCAACTGAGGTTCCCTACTTGACACCCAACTGAGAACTGTGCGCAAATAAGTATTCTCATCATCAATAGTTCGCATAACAAGTTTAAGCTCATACAGTTCATCAACATATGCAGGACAAGCATCACAAATAGGAACCTTAGATTTAGCAGAAGAAAAAGATTTCTCAAGGTCCTTAATCCTAACACATGCATCGTCAAACTGACTTTGTAAAGCAGGAGAGGTCTCGTAGACACCAAGCAGCATAGGCCTAGACTTAACTTCATCTAAAGCATTTTTAGTTCTATCAAGTTCATCAATCAAAGAGGCATGCTTAGATTGCAAAGAAGCTAGACTAGCCATATGAATAGAACATTCAACACATTTAGAAATATCTTCAACATTAGGAACAGATTTAAGAACATCTATTTCTTGCAAGGCTTTCTCAAGCTCAATCTTCAGCTCGGATCATTCTCGAGCAGCTCTTGTGATCAATTTATCTTGACTGAGCAAGCAATCATTCAGATCATCTACTTCTAGGAGAAGTTGCTCATGAGTTTGCATTACCTCAGCTTCTAACTCGGAGTCGTTGTCCTTGTGCTCATCGGCGTCAAGAGCCATGACATAGTACCCGCCGCAGTTCTCGTTGGTGTAGAAGCAAAGACCGTTGATGTTCTTGGCATCCTTCTTCGCCTTGCGATCGTCGTCCTCCTCACTTGAGCTTGGATCATCGTGATCATCGGTGTCGGAGTCGACGTCGCTGAGAGAGGTGATAAAGGCGTGTGCCTTGGCCTTCTTGCGCTTCTCCTTCTTCTCACGGTCGTAATACTTCTTCTTCTTGTCCTTGTCCTTGTCTTTGCTGTAGTCGTACCCGCTCTTGAGTTTGTTCTTGTCGGGGCAGTCAGCAATGAAGTGACCAGGCTTGCCATACTCGAAGCAGGTGTTGTTACCTCTTCGCCGGTTCTTGCGGTTGTTGTTGAAGCGCATTAACCAACTTGTGAACAAGGCAAGCTCCTCGTCATCAAGGACTTCAAGTTGCTCCTCTGAAACAAACAACAAAGAAGACAAGGCAAATGACATGGTTGTTTTGTTAGCTAAAGAAGAAGACTGTCCAGATCCTTACATGAGAACCAAATTATGAGGATCATTAGGGTTCACATGTTTAGTTCTAAGCTTCATATCAACCTCAGTCGACTTCAGCTTGGAGAAAAGCTCATCTGTCGTAAGAGTCTCATATCCTTTGGACTCAATGATAGCATCAACCTTCGTACCCCACACCTCATGATCCAAAGCGTGTAAGAGCTTCAAAGCTCTATCATGATCAGTGTAAGGTAAAACGGTAATGTTTGCTTTCATCTTGTTCACAATCGCAAGGAGGCGCTGAAAAAGAGCATCAGTGGACTCCTCGGGCAAATGAGAGAAGTTTTTGTACTCACGGCGATAAGTCTCGAAAAGACATGCCTTCACCTGATTAGTTCCCTCATGGAAACTCTCCAGGCAGGACCATATCTCATGAGCTAGAGATAGATCCTCGACACGATCAAACTAAGCTTGACTCAAACTTGAAAGCAAGATGTCAACCGCCTTATTGTTGGCGTAATACCTATCCTTATCATCTTGACTCACACGGATCGTAGGAATAGTATGGTAGCATCATGTGTAATCTCCTAGACCGCTGCTCCTCTAATATTTAGAGGGGCTTTCATGCGAGTTTTCAATATCGATAGTCGGACCCATCAAAATAGGGAGGCGCGGTTGGAGGTCGCCATATTGGATCACAAAGCCGGTTAAGATGGAGTGATCCTAACCAAAGTTCTGATACCAATTGAAGAACCGAAATGACGACCAGAAGGGGAGAGGGGGTGTTGAATGAGAGCCTTTAAAAGTTCTCCTCAATAAGAGAATAAGGCCTATATCCCGATTTTCACCCCAACACCACACCGCCAAGATGGCGCAACCACACCGCCAAGATGACGCAAGTAAATCGGCGACAAGCTCACCCTAAAACGATACAGAAGAGGAAGCTAACTAAGCATGCAAAGGCTAACAAGAATTAGCAAGAACAAAAGCTAATTAACATAAGCTAGAGGAAGCAAGGATTAGCAGGGACTAGTCACAACAATTGCTAACAAACTAGCTAAACATGTGATCTGAAAATAAACAGCTTGAGCAAAGAGAAAATGCAAACCGAGTTGGTTGCAAGCTGCTGGAGACCCTGCCTGCTCCTGCTTGAGCTGTGCCAAGCAGCCTGCTGGCGGGCCTGCTTGCCTCCCCCGTGGGCTGCTGCAGCCGCTCGGGCAGGCCTGCAAGCACCACCCCACCTGGGCTGCACAAACATATCTGCTGGCCTGCTCCAACAGTTGCCCGCGAGTTGGGCCGCGAGCTGGGCCGCTCGCCCCTTGCACCAGCCCGCCTGGCCTGCTGGCAGCACGAGCGCTGCGTGTGCGTTGCCGGCTGCGCGAGCGCCTGCTGCAGGCGCCGTCGTGCGCCGCGCCTGCCGCAGGCACCGTCTCAGCACCGACAAGGGCCGCCTGCCCCGCCTCAGGTCGCGTGCGCTGCGTGCCCTCTCCCTCGTCAGCTGGCTTGAATCGATCTGCAGACTCAAGAACAGAAGAAGAAAACGAGGGGAACAACAAGAAGCAACCGAAACTTCAAACAAAAATTACTCCCTTAAAACGCAACGGATTCGAACAAGATTTCAGGCATAGATCCGTGACTACTAGACCCAGCAGATCCAACAAGAAGATTGCGGAAAGGTCTAGTAATCATCAAGAATGAAAATTCCTCCAAAAATCATCCGAAAATGGAGAAAAAGAAAAGAGCACGGGAGAGACAAAAGAGGCTCACGAAAATCACAGAGCAAGGACTCGAATCTTGACGCCCCGAGGATAAAAAGAGGTTAGCGCCTTTATTCCTACGAAAATCTCAGGCACGAATTACACAGACACGGTTCCAGTTCATCCGTGGACCTGACGAGCAAGAACTCGGGGAGAGTAAACCCTAGAGTGAAGGAAAATAAAAAGATCAAGAGGTAAGGTAAGAATGAGTGGAGCCATTTCTGCTTAGCTCTAAGATACTACTGAGCGAACCAGCTAATCTTGAGGCATTCTGAAACAACTCGTTGAAGATCTGATCGCACGACCCCGCTTCCTGCCTGGACTTGCTGTCACCTCGACTCAACCTTCAGGATTTCACCACGTGCCGCCGCGCTTCCCTTGGAGACTCCGCCAGGGTTTTGAGGCCCAAACCTGAAAACCCGCCTCCGCGAGTAGTGTCCGCCCGACATGTCCCCAGCGATCTCGACACGTGCTTGATCCTCCACCGCCCGATCGCCGAGTCCTCTGGCGCCTCTGCTCGACCCTCTCGACCAACTCGGTCCACATAGGGTGCGTTTGGTTCAGTTGTGAGCTGTGAAAAAGCTGCTGTCAGATGTCTGCTGTGAAAAGCTGCTGTGAGATGGCTGCTGTGAAAAAGCTGAAAGTCGTTTGGTTCAAACTGCTGTGAGTTGTCGACTGTGAAAAAGTTATATATTATCTTTATGCAAATTGACAGTATACAATATTTCTTTGTAATGACCAAATTCTTTTTCTTTTAAATCTTTATTTTTATATATATATGAAAATATTTGGAGTTAACTTTTTTTATTCTTTTTTATTTTTATTTTCCTATATATGAAAATCTTTATTTTCTTATATATAAAAAAGAATTGAAAGGGTATATACGTGACCAATAGTAGGTGTGTAGTTTTTACAAATTCGGAAAAGCTGTAAAAGCAGGGTACAACCTGCTTTCAAATTTGTACTACAGAAAATTAGCTGCAGAAAAACTGAACCCCTTTGGTTTAGCTTATGCTTTCTGAAAGCAGAAGCAGGTGCAGGTTCAGAAAGCTGAACCAAACGCAGCCACAGTCTACTCCTCCATGTCTTCTCGCACTCATCGACCGCAGCTAGCCGCCCAGCTTCTCTAGTCCCTCGGTCCCTCGGTCCACGCCCAGCATCCGCCCTTCACCGCTTCTAGTCCATCGGTACGGTCCCGTATGACCTTCACCTTCGCTGCGCCACTGCCTCCGGGCTCCACTCCTGCACACCACAAACCGATAGACATGGTTGCACACGCACTTAAGCCCTGGTTAGTCAGCCAACCCTACCCAAGACGCTGTGCTTGTTGACAATCACTCATCACACACTCGAACCACAAGGCCACATATCAACCTTGTGTTCCCAAGTACAAGCAACTTTGCCCATGCCATCGTCTCTGGATAGTAAGATGCCTTCTATGTAATTAAATATAAGAAATTTGGTCGAGATAATTTGAGGAAAGGAAAAATTTAAGAACAAATGTTCATGAGTCGTACATAAAGAGTTTTACATATCATGTACTTCTGCTTTCTATCGACCATGACAAATGAGCTGTTCATGCATGTAGAATATATACATTAGTTGCAATTTTAAATTTCGGACGAATTTATTATTAGAATCAATATCTGACATATGAGATGTCCTTCTACACACGTATATAATTAAAGCTGCTACAAATAGATAGAGGAAAAAAATATATTTGGTGGGCTACATAAAAGGATTGGCAACTAGTAGACCTAATACACGAGTTGAAGTCTCTGCGGTCTTTGTCTTGGTCTTGGTCCAGCTAGTCAATACACGAGCAAGCCTTTACTTTAAGATATTTCGACAATTTTTTTTTCATGTGTTCCTTCAAGTTTCCTTTTGGCCATGACCACGGCTGGAAAAAGCCTTGCACAGCTATATATCTAGGAGTGAGAGATATCAGCATGATACACTCTAGTTGGAGGAGAGATATCTGGTGGCAGCCAGACCGTTCGGGCGCACACATGGCAGGAGAAACTCAATTGTGACCTGGCACTCTTTGTCCTTGTGTCGTGCTCCGACTTTCTCTGTGGTGGTGAATCTGTCTAGCAAGCTCTTCGTAGCAAGCTTGGCCTTTGGCAGCATGAACAAGAACTCGGCCTTGCAGTCATGGAATGGAAGCGGTCTATCCGTCGATCTAACGGTGAAACTGGTAGTAAAAGAGAGAATTGAATCTTGTAAAATTTCGCTGATTTATTCAGCATCTATCGAGATGAAACAAGTGATGAAGTGACTGGATTGCAGGCCTAGGTAGCATGACCACCAAACAATTCTAGCTCGTTTATACGTTCGTTGAAATCAATTGCCAATACATGCAGTGAGAAGTCAGGTACCGAGTGGGACGCATTCGTGGTTCGGTGGGTGCTCGAACTGATGTTTGTGGAAGTCATTAGCAGTATCTAGCCCCTGACAAGTGGCCCCGGCATTAACAATTGTACAGAAGCTAAAGATAGCTACTCCAGGGTAAATTTGCAACCCATGAATATCTCTACATGAACTTTGCAATATATGAGTTCCTCCTATACAACATATGGTCAATCAGCCGTAGCTACATCCACACTATATGGGCTAGCTTGGTTCAGCTCTCATGCGTACCCACCCTCAAGTTCATTACACGTGTTTCTGCTAGATCTCCCTCCAGAGCTGCTCAACCAGATGCAACACTCACCTAGGAATGAGACGCATCATGCAGCTGTCTGACCACGGCAAGAATCGGATAGGCATGTCTCCGTGTCTTAAAATTACAAGCCTGAAATCCCACCAACACCATCTTCGCGTCTCCCCTAGCATTTCATATATTATTCACAATGTCACATTCCTAATTATGCTGCGTGCCATCTATGAAAAAGTTTGTTTTAGGCATGAAGGACATTGAGAAGTTTCTGGTATAGTGCACACACGATGTGCAGCTGACGTGCACTTAGAGAGAGAGACTAGATCATGGCGAGGGATCTTAGTGTAATACCAAGAGTTTGGCACGCCTGACTAGATGAACCATGGACTAATTTGCCAGAAGCCAGACATAAGCAGAGCAAGGAAACTTGTTAGGCTTGATGTGAGTACTAGAAGAACATCTAGAACAAACCATTTAATAATGTCGCACTTGGGTGCGTTTGTGTGCTATGCGGTGCAGTTTCACTCTTGAATAATGAACAAAAGTTTCGTTGCATCTCAGTCCAATAACATGGAGTTTGAACGACATGGTTAGGTGCACTTAGAGAGCGAAGCTGAATCAAGATATAGAGTGTTGGCAACGTTATTGACTTGGCGAAACCCGGTTCAGATAAGCCGAGCAAGGAAAATGTTAGGCTTGTTATTAGTACTTGTAAATTGGAACATGTAAAAAACCATTAATGAATTAAAGGCACACTCGTACTCGTTTGTGTTTCTGCACTCTGCTATGCAGTTTCATTGCTGGTTAACGAGTAAAAGTTTACTCTATTGTCACGGCCGGGGCACTGCTACGGACATGGAAGCAACAAATTAAAGTAGAAGCTCAAGAACATGTGAGAATAGGCGGGTCCTTCAGTGCAGGCTGAGTTGGGTGTCTACGGAAGTGACAGAGATGAACCATGATAATGATGCCATGTGGAGGGACAACATCTTGTCCTTTGGGATGCATTTTCATTTTCTTCAGTGCTGTGAAGTCCTGTAGCCTAGTAATCCTTTATATGGGCAATCTCTATCCTCACATCCATTAATACTCCTCACCAAATTCTGTTACAAAAATAGACAAGATAATAACTTAGGGTGTTTAATTTGCCAATCTCGGACCTCAAGACTCTTTTATAGTCCATATATGCATGTCTCGTTTCCCTGTCGTATAGACTTAGATGTTCAATACTATTAGCTACAACATTTGCACCTATCCCCAAGCCTTCAACAGTCACATATGCCGGCATGACTGAATCATAGCTGGGTATGGGAGGTGTTAGGAACCTTCCGGTAGCAGCACCACCAATCTCTCCAACATTAGCTAAATTCACGGTTTCCTCGATAATCTTATCTTCAGTCAAATTATCATCTACACCAGCAGCATTCTGAGCCAGGCTACCCAAGTCCCTGATCACGTTCTGCATAGCATCTAGAGTCCTCTCAAGAACATCACCATCAAACTCTTCAACAGCAGTTGGACTACCAGTCATAAGAGGAGCAGCGGTGGCGGTGATATCACCAGTATCAACATCATTCTCTACCAGATTCACGAAATCCTTCGCAGCCTCATATTAGGACTCAGCTTCTCCACAGCAGCAGCATTGATAGGCTCCGCGAGCTTTATCAGTTCCCTAGACCAAGTCAAAAGTTCAGCAAACAATAAAACATGATTCTGAACCAAATACTAGACAATAAGAAGTTTGTGCTTAAAAAGGTTTTGGCAGATTAGGAATATAGACATATTTTAAATGATGTGATTGAGGTTAGTGGAAGTAAAGCTAACAAATTTTAGGAAAAGTTACCTTGTCATTCTCATAGATGCAGGCTCAACTCCTCGAGGAGGATCACATTTCGACCCACATGGTGTGGCCCCTTCCAGTTGGCATTCAGTACCACTGCCTCCTTGTAGGCCATTGGAAACAATAGAATGATCCCCTTCAGATGGTAACTCCAGCCTAACCAAACCAGTAAAAGCATTATGGCTTACAGAATCATCATTTGATGGAGATTAATCAAACTAACTGTAGCTGGTTCTATGCATTAAGTTACCTTGTTAATGTTGCAGCCTCCTTCTTTCTTCCACAGACAAGCATCTCATGATACTGTGAACGGATGGCAAGGATGTACCCCATGAACCCTGACATGATCATCATCTGTAATCCAAAGAAGTAGGTCCATAGTGCCTTGCTATACAGGAAGCACACCATGCTACACACGTTGGAAGCGAGGTAGCAGAACGAGATGCGCATCATAGAATCCAGAGAGATGAACGCTTCATGTAAGCTAAGCTTAATCGCCACAAATGTCCAGAAATATAGCATCCAGAAAATAATATAAGAACTGAAATCACACCCACAGAAAAATATACATCCTCATATGTTGGCCAGAAAGCTAGCCACAACACCAGTGCTGCCACGCAGAGTGTGAACAGGCCACAACAGAAAACAGACTACACAAGCAGATCCATCCTTTGTCTCATCATTCTCTTGCTCAGGCTAGTGGGGGTAAGTGTAAGAGCCACATTGGCGGCCTACTCAGTCCCAATGTGTTGGCGGTATTGTGAGAAGGAGTATCCAGACATCCCCGCTGCCCAGCCCGTGCTAAGATGCATGATGCCCACCCATCCCAGTTACAGGGCTGAAGAAATGGGTGACCACAAAGGCTACCAACGGTACATAAGAGAGACAGAACAAGGTATTGAAGATGCTCATGGTCATCTGTGTGATAAGAATCAAGAAGAATTGAACGTAAACAGATAAGAAGATCCTCCAGATAACTGCAATAGGAC
Organism: Panicum hallii; assembly: GCF_002211085.1. Lineage (NCBI taxonomy): Eukaryota > Viridiplantae > Streptophyta > Magnoliopsida > Poales > Poaceae > Panicum > Panicum hallii. Next base: position 56,860,310 of record NC_038044.1, read on the forward strand.
CATCAGTGGAGATTTCTGGCTGCGACGATTCACCAAGATCATGGATCCAAGAACCGTGTCTCGGACGCCACATGTGTAGTAGCTGCGAACGTATGCCTCATCCTACATCTTCTCGTCAACCATGCCACGCTTATCAAAGGAGGTGCAGGCAACGCGGGGTACAGCCACTTTAGCAGTCCTCCTTGCCAATCCTCCCCCAAGGACAAAAATGACGGAGACAGGAGGGCGTTTGGTGCCACCGGCAGGGCAGTCACCAGCCTCCTTCGGCAATGGATCAAGAGTACCGACTGTATCACCGAAATGGCATTGAACCCGGTCTACAAAGGAACCTTTAGCTCCCATTCCCCATGTATCCCACTCCTAGGAAGCACAACATGCATTGTTGCTACATGCATGATAATATAGTATAGGGTTCAAAAATAGCAGGCAACATTCTCCACTAGCCAGTAGCCACCAGCTAAATTATTGAGAATTCGTACAAATTATTTTGCAAAACTTGAGGTCTAGTGCATCTAGTGCACATATATGTACTACTAGGTCTGCGAGATTTTAGGCTCCGATGGCCAGAACATATTTATTTGATGCTAATTAAAGGACAAATGTCGAGCTGCTGTGTGCAATGACTGACATGAAGTTTACATTTCCATTAATGTTGGGCTATTTATATTTACTAATCTAAAGAGAACAATGTGATACTTAGATATTGTCACCACCACGAAGGATACAGCAGCAGCAGCCGCACAACTGGCAGAAACTCCAGGGCTTCATTTGAATACAACTTAGCTATTAGCTTCAACATGACAAACAAGAAGTGATGTGATTGGATTACATAAACTTTGACAGCCATACAATTCTAGGACTTCAATAATCTGTTTGCAGTGGAGATGTCTGTTCCAACTAAGCACAAATCTACTCGGAGCGCTAACACAGGAACTAATGCTTGTGGAAGACATTAGCAGTACCGCCTGACATTAATTGCACAAAACACAAGCGAAATACTTCAAAATAAATTTGCACACCATAAATAAAATATCTCTACAAGAACTTTATAGTATAAGAGCTTCTTTTCCAAGTGAGACGGCTGCCTTACTACAGACGAGTGTACACAGTTTTGCGGTTTTGTGAAGAGACCCCCTCGTCAACTTACCAAATACCATATGATCAGTCTACTGTAGCGATCTTTCCCCTCTGTCATGACAATATACAACTATCATGTTGCAGCCTAGCTATATTAGGAATGGGAAGTATCAACAATTTCTGGTCGCTCCTGGAGGCCAAGTTTCTGATTGTGTGATACAATGTATCCGCAACTTCCATGGCTCACTGTGTAGTATCGCTGCTTCCTTTTCGTGGTGGTTGCAGATCAGGAAAACAGAACTATGTGATGGATTCCAACGTACAGCATATCCGTATGGAAGCCAGAAGCAACAGCCCCTCTGCAGGCTCCACTAGCTCCATCTTTCACCGTGTCCTTGCCGTTGAATCTCATGAGGCACGTGATGGCAACCAAATTCAATGAAATGATGATGAAACCTGACTACATCATCAGTGAAAAACAATTTCTGTCAATTCGTCATTCAGATGCGATGGTTGCCAAAGAGGTTTATTTTTTTAGCAAACATAGAAAAAACATTGCAATCAGCCATGGCGCAGGGGAGAGAGGCCGCGATATGTTTGTGTGTGGTCGCACGCTGGAGTCTTAAGCAAGAGCTCTTGGATATACGGCGTGCATGCTGTTACATGACTCGAACATAATCCTTGAGCATAATTTCTATCACCAAGTACTTTATAAAAAGTTAAAACTAAACTATGTGATATAAAGTTGGTCCCGATACATCGATTCATACTTCAAAAATAGCTGCATACATGATCGCAACTTTATTTTAAATAGAAGTCTGAAAAGCGAAGCTTATGACCAAAAGTTCTCCGAGCATTATTAACCATGTACTGTGCTGCGTATATTGATGGCCTAGCTTAATGGGACGAGTACTCAGTTTGCACTATATAACATAAAGTGATTAATGTTTACAGTCTCCCCATCCCTCCTTTTGTACCTGCATTGTGGGCCCCCTCTACTCCCTCCCCTTCAAGCCTCGCGCCATCGCAGCTGCCTCCTCATCACCAGGGGCCATGCCCAACGAAAAGAGTCCTCCACCATGGCAGTGGGTAAATCAAAGCAAAAATTCAACCCAAAATCAATACCTACAACAACCCATGGACTAAAAAAATGATCAAAGCAGCAAATCAGTCGCTAGCTTTAGCGGCTCAATAGACCGTGTGAATACACAATGTGCACAGTATGCTAATTGCACATGAATTGGATAACCCTTATTCTAATTGCAAGTAGTTAAAATGATGGCACTATACCAGAACACTAAAACAGTGTCAGATGTTAGTCGGTAAAGACCAGTTATCATCGATAAACTGTCAGGTCTCTATAGGTGCTTGACAAACTGTATGTCGGTGATACGAGATGTCCCAATTGATGATCGGTCAGTACTTCTATTTATATTTCCGGTAGGAGCATCGGTAGGCATATGGTAATATAAGGGTCTGATGGTCAGTCGGCAAATATGGCCCAGCTGTTTCCCCCCACGCGCCAAACAAAACTCATTTACCTGCGCCACATTCAACGACCTAAGACGCCAGTCGGTACAAGTTTATAGCAACGAACGGCTAAACATTGATTCGGCCTTTCCCAACCACGCTAATTGTTGGCATTTGGGGGGGGGGGGGGGGGGGGGGCTGTGGTGTAGTGTGGAGTGCTGCATAACATGGCGGCCAACATCCATAAGTGAGCTATTTCTCGAGTTGGCAAGGAGTGGTGGCCTGATACTGCTCCTGAAGTTGCTTATGTACATCAGCCTGCACTACTAGATAACAAACCATCACTACCAGTTGGGAAAAGGCTTTAGTCCCGTTTTCCTAACTGGTACTACCCAACCATGATTAAAAGACTTCACCTTTTAGTACCAGGTGCTCACCCGGCACTAAAGCCATCTTTTAATACTGGTTGGTGTTATCGACCGGTATTAAAATATTAAAGCATAACACGTTCAAAATTTTTTAAAAAAATTCTCAACCGGTACTCTTTTAATACCGGTTAGTGTTACCGATCAACCGGTATTAAAGTGTAAGACATTAAAAAAATTTAAAAATGTTTTGAACCTAGGAGGAGGCCCGCATGAGTGCATTGCATAGAATTCAAACTTGGGACCTAGCTTACCATCTCACCTACACAATAGTTGGAAGAGAGATGTTTTCCTCTTAAACTAACCTGTGGAGGACCCTTTCGTACCGTAGTAAAGGCTATCACCATCCGATACTAATGTGGTGGATGTATTACCACCCGGTACTAATGGTCCCGAGACCCTTCCGTCCACCCCAAATATACCGATAGCTATGCCTACCGATATATTTGGGTTGGACCGATGGGTTGTTGTCTAGTAGTGCTGCTTGCAGAAAGTGTTAATTCTTTCTTAGTTGTAGTATATGCAGGAAGTGCTGGTAGAACCATGTAAGGGCGTGTCTTCTGAATTACATCAAGCAAGTGATACTGATCATAATGAATGCTTCATCCACTCAATAATGGCCTGAGTAGAAGTTGTAGGCGTTATCCTATACATTCTAGAAAATGCATGCCCACTGATTATGACAAAAAGGGATGTCCATACTCATCTTTCATTCCTGGTGCATCCCACTACGTGAGAACATGGTTATTGGTGACGGGCACAACAACTGTTACCATTATTGGGTTACTAATTACTGGTTATTGGTAACGATAAGCCCCGTTACCTATTTCTTACAATGGTAATGGGCTTCAAGCAACAACCGTTACTACAAGCCGTTACCAATCACGAATTTTTTTTAAAAAAGGGTTTAAAAAAAATTAAAATTCGAAAAAGGGGTGCCGGTTGAGAAAAATTTGAAAAATAGGTGCCTCCCGCCCGATCATCGGGCGGGAGGCGTGGGGCCGGGGACATCCCGCCCAACCAGCGGGCGGGATCCTCAAAAAAAATTTTCCAGGCCCCCCGAGGGCCCCTTCGTGAATAAGAAATTTTCTTATTCGCGAACGGGTCCCTGAGGGAGCATCCCGCCCGGCCAGAGGGCGGGAGGCATCCCGCCCGGCCAGTGGGCGGGATGTTTAGAGCCATTTTTTTTTGTTATTTTCCTTTGGAATTTATGATTTTTTTTGTTATTTTCCTTTGGAATTTATGATTTACAATCTATTTGAAATTCAGACTGTTTTCAAATGCAATATTGATTCGCCATATTCTTTTGTGTACATATAAAATTTTAATTCAATTTTACGAAGAAGATTGCTCTATCTAAAATTCGTATGAAGATGGTTAAACGATAACGTTTTGCAACGTAGAATCCGAATATTACGACAGTACGATAGATCAACCGATTAAAAAGAAAATAGTATCATACAAAAACAGTTCAAATATAAAAAGTTCACCAAATCAGGAGTATCTACTCCGCATGTCCCGGACCTCGCGCTCTCTTGGGCCTCCCGCCCCTAGTCCTAGGCCGTCGGCGTATGTGGTCCTCCGAGTACGTAAATGCATCTGGAGCACGGTGAGGACGAGGCGGAGGAGGTGCAGGTGTGAAGGGGTCATCCTGGGACTGTGCACCTGGAGCGTCATATGTCTGGGATGGACCAATGATGTCAGGCTCGGCGCCGCCGCCCACCAGCTCTGACCAAGTGGCGGAGCCGCCCTCCCAGGCGTCCCAGTCCGGCACACCGAATGGACCACCGTATGCAGGAGCTCCCGTCGACCATACATGCTGAGCATAGCCATAAGAGTACGGTGCAGCTGGCCTCGAGCCTGACGGGAGAGACGGTCCTGGAGCATAGGCGCCAAACGTCTGAGGCTCCATTCTTGCAGGAGGAGGTCCCATTGCCGTCGAGTGCATAACTACAAGAAGAAATGAAATTAGTCGTGTAAATCATAGGTGATTGAAATGGCAATTATGAAGAACTTACAGCTTGAACTAGCGGCAGTACCGCTGAACGCTGCGTGCGGTGCTGTAGAGGTCGACGGGCCAGCTGTGTACACGTGGGCGGACGCATGAGATGAACTGGAGGTCCCCACGTCGTCTCTGCCGCGACACGTCAGTGCACGTAACGCTCGCGTCAAGCTGTCTTGAATCTTACGGAAGCTGTCCTTGTACTGTGCCTCCGGTACACGCACTCCACGTTCAATCAACGTGATCTGAGATGTAGCTTCGACCTCCGCGAAGTTGATCAGATCGATCTGCATACGTAATGGGATGCAGATTACTATTGGTATCGATCTTTTAGAAAAAATATTTAGTAATTCAAGTTGCGAAACACGTACCGCGCCACGCTGGTCCTGATCACGGTACGAGGGATACGTGTCAGAAATGGTCGGCTGGTGCTGATCCTCCGCGTCATGAATACGTGAACGAGTGACGTACGGACGCGTACGAAGGAGGTACCAGCGGAGGTATGCGCTGTAAGACGCCTCTGTGTGTGGCTGCGGCTCGTCCCACACATCGTCAGGTGCGTCTAGCCACCCTTGCACGTACTCCTGCATCTTGACGACCCAGTTCACCTCGTTGGCATGATATCCCCTGCGCGAATATCTGTTGCGAATATTTGAAATTCGACATTGCTTTATGATAACGAATATATAAGTAATACAAAACGAGTTATCACAAACTTACTCGTGTACGTTGCGTGGCACGGCCTGGAACGCTCGAGGTACGAGAGGAAACTGCTGTCGTCGCCCGAACTGTCTCATCACACGCTCGACGCAGTACGGCTCGACGACAATATCGAACACTAGGTTCGCCTTTGTCAGCCAGTACTCCTCGTCACGCGTGCAGAGGGAAGACAACCCATGCGGCGCACGTGTCTGGATAGCCGCAGCGGTGTACGGTGTCCAGATGACATCCTGTGGCCGCATCCGATCAAATTCGGACACGAACTGAGGGTATGCTTTTCGGACCTGCCGATGTGCCCAGCTCATCTGAAAAAATTACACAACTGCATCGGTACTCCTCGTATACAGAAACGTATAACAGTAAATTAAAGAGCTTAAAAGAACTTACCCGTCGATCGGTCCAAAGCGAACCCATCGTGGGGCTATCCTCGTCCCACATCCCGTACATCTCGGGTGGATAAGACTCTTCGCTGATTAGGGGACGCGCTATGGCGAATCGCTCGTACGACCATAGCTGCAGCAGAAGTGGGCAGCCTGTGATGACGGCAGTCCTCTCCGTCTTCAAACAGGCCTGGCAAAGACCTCGGTACGTCGCAGCAAGCACTGCCGATCCCCAGCTCCACCCAGGTACCTGGCCCGGCTCCGCATCCGCAATCGCGCGCGCGTATTGCATGAGCACCTTGTCCACGTAATTGCCGGTAGAGTTGCAGAAAAGAGTCCAGCCGAACAACCATAACAGATACGCCTCCAGGTATCGTGACACCTCGTACTGCCCAGCCAGAGGGTGCAGATCCTGAGCCTGTAATATATTTGTTCAAAACTTAGAGGTACTCACATATGATTCAATTAAATTAAATAACAAATAACTGGACGTACCCTAAATTGTATTACCCAACTCTTGGCGGGGCCGGGCAAATCAGGTACGTTCACAACAAGTGGCGGGTTCGCGGGACCAAACCGCTCCTGCAGCTCCACCCTCCAGAAAGGTGGCACGGCAACCGGGCCAACAGCTTCACCCGCAATGGGAAGCCCGAGCAGGTACGACACGTCCTGCAACGTGGGGGCCATCTCCCCGCACGGCAAGTGGAACGTGTGCGTCTCCGGACGCCACCTGTCCGCCAACGCTGCAAGTAGAGAGCGGTCCAGCTGCATCCGCTTCTTCGCGCCACCATCTTGGCCGTCGCCGGCCTGAAGCATACGTGCGAGTGGCAGCAAACCAGCCTCACGTAACCTGTATATTTTGCATTGTGGTTACAATTATCTTACACGCTATACATTAGTTTCGTAAAAAAAAATAAAGTATCACCTGTCAAGCCAGCAGTCGTCCAGGTGCAACAACTCCTTTGCTACACGAGGGCGCAACTCGTGAAGCTCCTGCCCCTCCACCGCAGCCAGGTACGACCTGTGCCGTTCATCGATGTGCGCGTCAAGGAGCTCTGGTGTCTGCGCCATATCTGCATGAAAAATATAAGTACCGTAAGACACATTCCTACGAACAATTGAAAATACTATAAACTATTTACAATAGAACTAACCTAACAAATATTTGTAAAAGCTATTCAAAATACTGAAACCTATTCAAAATATATCTAAAAACTACTACAATTATAAAAACTATTCAAAATATAACTACCCTACGAAATATTTCTAAAAGCTATTCAAAATACCGAAACCTATTCAAAATACCGAAACCTATCCGAAATATAACTACCCTAAAAAATATATCTAAAAACCACTGCAATTATAAAAACTATTCAAAATATAACTACCCTAAAAAATATTTCTAAAAGCTATTCAAAATACCGAAACCTATTCGAAATATAACTACCCTAAAAAATATATCTAAAAACTACTGCAATTATAAAAACTATTCAAAATATAACTACCCTAAGAAATATTTCTAAAAGCTATTCAAAATACCGAAACCTATTCGAAATATAACTACCCTAAAAAATATATCTAAAAACTACTGCAATTATAAAAACTATTCAAAATATAACTAGCCTAAGAAATATATCTACCAACTATTAAAATACTCAAAACTATTTAAAATAGAACTATCCTAACAAATATTTCTAAAAACTATTGAAAATACTGAATTCTACGTATAACTACCCTAACAAATATTCGTAAAAATAATTAATAATTATACGATTATAATACCTCCAAACCGACGTGTGGACAGGGCTTCGCCGCTTCGTCTCCTCTCTTCCTCTCCTCTCCTCCTTTTCTTTTTTCTGATTTTTGATGAATTTTATGAGAATTAGGGGGTGGGTGGGGGCTTAAATAGTGGGGGGGGGGGGGACATCCCGCCCGTTGGGGGGCGGGATGCCCCCAACGGGCGGGAGGCCCACGTCCCGCCCTCCCAACGGGCGGGAGGCCCCTCGGAGGACACCCCGCCCGTTGGAAGGGCGGGATGTCGCCTGAGTTTTCGCAAAGAGGCCCCTGCGAAGAGATTTTTCTCCCCCCGCCGACCCCCCGCCCGTTGGATGGGCGGGATGCTTCATCCCGCCCTTTCATTGGGCGGGAGGTACCCATTTTCCGAAATTTCCCAAACCGGCACCCTTTTTTTGAATTTAAATTTCTTTTTAACCCTTTTTTAAAAAAATTCTACCAATCACACCATGCAGCTTCTCCCGCTGGGCCCATTGTCAGTACTGATAATGGGCCGTTACTACAAGCCGTTACCAATCACTCCTACTAGGTAACATACGACATAGCCACTGCTATTTGAACTTTTCCTTATTGCCTAGTTCTGATAGTATAGAGCTACAAGCAAGTAGGAGTGAAGAAGCTAATAATATATAGTGGTACAACAACGACTTTCTGTATCACTACTAAGTTAGCTGCTGAGTTGTACCATTTAAGTTATGTTACATTCCACCACAGATTACTATGAAAGTACACCAATTATTACGTCCTTGTATTCACAGTCATGATTAATCACCCTCCATCTATTGAAGTTTATTTAGTGCTGCAGTATACTTGCAAAAGTACCTGAAAAAACATGACGCCGGAGGAAAAAGTAGAGCTGCAGTGGGATTATGCGCGGCTCATCAATTCCAACACCAAAAGTACTTCGAGGCTTTGCTTGTTGGACACCTAATCTTGAGGATGGTGAAGCGTGTGCGGGGCCCAGCTGCATGGCTGCTGTGTATTCTGCACGGACGGCTATTGTTGTTGATCTCTTTGCACGTACAGCGATCAGCTCCTGGCTGCACTGCCATCTTTGGGATAGATGGTGGATGCTGCAACTCATGTACCAGACGACACAACCGCAATAAGCCCAGTGGCGTCTCATCATGGAGTTGAGCTGGCACTCCCAAAGCAGTGGCGGAGGACCTTATGTGGCAAGGTATGGCAACCACCATACCTACACTCGGAAATCGGAAGAAAAAAATTTAGACCGCCCCTGCCCCTGCTCCCCCCGCGCCACCGCCCCTGCTCCCCCCGCGCCGCCACCCCCTGCTCCTGCTCCCCCCGCGCGCCGCCCCTAGCTCCTCCCGGCGCGCCGCCCCCTGCTCCCCCGCGCGCCGCCGCCCCCTCTCCCCCCCCCGGCCGCCGTCCCCTGCTCCTCCCCGCGCCGCCGCCGCCCCCTGCTAGCCTGCTCCCCCCCCCCCCCCCCCCCCGCGCGCCGCCGCCTGCTGGCCTGCTCCCCCCACGCGGCACCGCCCCTGCTCCCCCCCCCCCCCCCGCCATACCACAATTTTATCGCGTCCTCCGCCACTGTCCCAAAGCATCCCATTCCCTGATTAGCTGCTAGCCCAAGTGAAATGCATCTAAAACATATAGCCATTTATGTTTAGTAACAGCCACATGGTAGAATTCGAAGGAACAATTATATCTGGAACAATTCCTTAGAGCAGCTTACCAGTTTAATACCAGATAAGTAAACACCATTTGTATCATTCAAATTGTTGTTTTTTGTTCTGCTTGTAGCATTGACCTGCGACCAAGTAGGAATAGTGATGGTCCATATGTGTATAACATTTTGTTTTAATTTAAATATATAATCAGTAGGTGATTGACCCTCCCGCTTCATAACAAATTAATGATGGGTCATGCAACGATCATTATAAGAGAGCTGATGCATTTAGAAGAGGAAATAATGAATAAACTGAGGGAAAGTAATGGATTACATTTGCTTGAATACACGGTAGTAAATGCATATGAAACATCTTCCTCGACTTTATTTCTATGTGCACGAAGTCCACAAACTAATGAGGAACAGGCACTAGCTGCTATCCCGAGCCACTACTGTTTCTTATGGATGAGGAGTATAGATGCATCGAAAACCTAGCAATTTATTGTTAGCAACAGCACTAGCTAGCCCGAAACAGCATACGGAGAAGCTTCCCTGTTTATAGGTTACGGAGTAATAAGCCCGAGACAAAGCAGCAGCAGATATAAATAATGCTTGCTGTCAATATGGATAATGTAAACAAGATTCGTATTACTGTTGACTTAGTATCATAAAGTTTTCCTTATTATTATTCAAGGTGGAAGCATGCATGTATATGCAACCAAGTAGCAACAAGGAGGGGCAATGTTACCCTCTGGGTCCCATTCCTAGGCAGCACAACATGCCCTAATGCCACCGCCATTTCTACCTTATCATCATCATCAGTTCCACAAGCATATAGCGATCTAACCAAGAAGTTGCTTTGGCAATGCTCTCACTAGCTACCGCTAGCCACTACTACAAAACACGCTATCAGTCCATCCGAAAAATACTGGTAGGAGAATGAGTTGGTACTAACGCCGGTATTTTTGGGTGGATGGAAGCCTACAGAGACTTTTGGTACCGGTTGGTAACATCAACTAAAGAGACCATATTAGTACCGGTTGGTGTTATCACCCGGTATTAAAGAGTCCTCCTACATTAGTACCGGTTGGTAACCACTAACTAAAACACAATTTTTAGTGAGGGTTTCTTTGAGGTGGCCGATGAGATTATAGTCTCTACTAATTTTTTTAGCTAATGGCCGAGAGGGATATAGTAAAATATGTATCGTTGCCGAGAGTGATAATGCATCAGCGACCAAGATTTGCCGACCAGCAATCACCGACAATATCATTGTACTGTTGGTTAAAGTACTGTACATACTCTCGGCCATTTGATACTTACTCTCGCTATAAACTCATAATCTTGTAGTGAACACCACCCGGTACTAGTGTGGACTTTTTAGTACCGGTTGGTGTTACCACCTAGTACTAAAGGGTATCTCCACATGTTACTTCAAAAGGAAAAACATCTCTTCCAATCACAAGTGTTGTGTAGGTGAGATGGTAAGGAAAGAGGTAAGAGATCCCTAATTTAAATCCTCACACCACATGCACGCGTATTTCGCGTGAGAAAATCGCGTGACTTGTGACTTGTGTGTTACCCCTGCGCCTCTTCCTAAATTTGAAATATTTTTTTAACGTTCTAAACTTTGGTACTGGTTGGTGGCATGACCAGATACTAAAAGTTCATTTAGTATGCAACTGGTACTGATGATAGTCTCGACCTGTACTAACGAGACTTTTTCCCCAGTACTATAAGTCTTTTTTTCTAGTAGTGAGCCAAAGACTGATGAGAATTAGTACAATTTTTTATGCAAAGCTTTAGGTGAAGAATCTAGTTATTGGTGGGCTAACTAAGTAACTACTAGGAGTGAGGCAGCTAGTGCTTCAGTTGGTCGAGGTGCTGTGTAATAACTGACATGACATTCACTATTTTGTTAAGGCTTTTGGAATTGTTCCCCTTTCAGATGTACGCCGTTACCTTTGTCACCCACCATAGAGTAGTGATCCATGATTCATGTTGGGCCCACAATCAAAGAGGCTGCTGTTGACCCATTTTCTCATCCCGTAGCATGGATTTCTCATCACAACGCTTGTTAACTTCCTGCCCATTGTTCATTCCAATCCACCCCCATCCATTCGTCACCGACTTCCTCCAGTCTCGATCTGCCCATATGTTCCAGGAACAAAAGGCCCATGCCAACAAAGATGCTCTCAATTGTCATGACGTAGCTACGGAGATGATAACATCAGAAGGGCATCTCCTGCCAGCCAAGGATGTTACATGGGCTGACCAAGCCAAAACAACAGCACTAAACCCAGTTGTGTTGTCCTATGCAGTTAAGCTTGCTTTCCCCGTGCATCTCATTCCCAGCCAAAACGACATGCCTTGCAAGCGCTTCAACATAAATATACCTATCAACTCTGCGTGAGCATCCGGTGTTCCGGGCAAGAATTCGAAAAGCTTTTGAGCTTGCCATGAGCCAACCTACTCACACTATTTATAATTAGGTGGGCTTGAAATTAATTTACATAAGCTATGATTAAGGCTTCATAGGCCATCAAAAAGACCATCTGTCACAATAATTTTTGAGGACCAACATATATAAGTCCATCTAGGGTCATCCTAAGTCAGTTTTTTTAAAAAAAATTGACAAGAAATATATATAAGTAAATTGATTAAATAAAAAGAGCTATACAATGTTTTTCATAAAAAATCAAGTGATGTTAATCTTGTTTTTTCAATCTATATGAAATTTTGGATACTTATGATCAAAGTTAACAAAGTTTAACATCATACAGAAACCTACTTAGATTGACTTATATTTATGATCAGAGAAAGAATGCTATTAACCTGCTTCTAATACTTTTTGCTGCACATACTGATGCGTGGTTAACCGTTGCTCGGCCGTATAGAACTTGCATGATAGTATGATGCAGGCCAAAAGATCTAAAAAATGTTGACAATATTTGAAAAGCGCACGCAAATAAATGAGAAATAATTTTCACCATTTGCAGCAACGTGTGTATTATTTTTTAGAGAAAACAAGGCAGGCTTTGCAAGGGGCCAACAATATTCTTTATTCTGTGATGTTTCATAATATAATAACCATCAGCTTGGTTTGCTGGTGTACCATGGAAGATCAATTACTATGGAACCCCTGTACTTATTTGCCAACAAGCTTGACTCTATTGATAACTTGCAACTCTCTTTGACAGATTTTTCAGGGGAGGTAGGTTCATTTTTCTCATGGATTAGACACCTCAAGAGCCTGACAACCCTTTTTGAGATTACACAGTACAACTCAGATACTCACAACGCACGCACACTCATCCTATAAAAGCATGTAAAGTATCCTCGTTGAAAAGCACAGGATTCATGAAGCCCACCTGATGCTGCCATCCTTCTTTTCGGCATCTTTAAAGCTCCATACTACACGATACAATATAAATTAATTAGTACACAAAGAATATGATGTTGGTTAATGAAATGCATTAATTTAGAGATTAGTCGATACTTATAGAACCCAGTAGGTGACGAGAGAGATGTCGAAAGCATCACGACGGTATATTGCATGCACACATTCAAAGTCCACTTAGATTTCGTCATTCCCATGGAAGAAATCATGGTCCTCGTACTTAAGTCCAAACATGACCTAGCCTTCCTTCGATTGCTGCAGGTATATACCATCGATGGAATTTAATATAGATACAATCGAGTATGCTCGTTGCTCGTCCATTATGTTGTACAACTGGACTGAACTCGAGCAGCAGACATCTCCTCCATAAGGCGCAGGGTTACGCCAAATCTGCTTACCGGTGAAATTGACTGAATCCTGCAGCATGAGGACATAGAGTTCAGCTCGTATTCACCACGCATCCCATCTCTATGTAACAAATCTCGCCATACCATCTTCCAGGTCACATCCTTGTCGAGCTTACATGTTACGTGTCATAAACGTATCTTCCGCACCACAACCGCTTAATTCAGTTCGGCATGTTCACATTTAGCTGTATTTCCAAAGATAAGGAACAAGCTGGTCTTCCTTTACGTGTTTATATATGAGAAGAAAGTAACGCTTCGGATAAAAAAAATATAATCCAATCATTCAGATACCGTATGCACCATTATCTTATTTCTATACAGGTCAGTGCACAGACAAAAATAAGCTGTTTGGATCATGGTATTAATATAGACATTTTAGGCACATAGGATTGTGCAACTGGGATGAATCCTTTACAAACAACTGAAAAGGCACGCGGTAGATATGCATGATCAATATATGTCAAATCTGTTCATATACCTGGAACCCAGAATTCTGATACAGTTGTGTTTTGATGCACCAGCCATGCATGTTGTTTCACTCAAACAGAACGGAGAGATCGGAATGAGTATTATGTATGAGAATGTATTTGCACCGCTTTTCCTGCAACGTCAGTGTATTCTCTTCATTAATTAAATTGATGTCCTTGCATATAGTACTTTGCTTGTGTACATCTATGAGAATGTTTTTGCTTGTTGATAGAAAAAGCCAGCACCGATCCGGTGTTTTCATTGTCCTTAAAAACATCACAGATTCAATGCTTTTTTGTCGAATATTACTTGTTATGGGATGCTGCGGTTCTGAGTTTCTGACTGAGCATGATGGATCAATGCGCAAACTGAAAGCTCGGGTGAGGTGATTCCAGTTGATGCATGCTGTGAAATCCAGAGTTGATGACCCAAAAATGGGTTACTTGGTAGTAGTACCGGATATATTTTCCCAAACAATAACTGAACCCCGCACCAAGGGATGATTCGGTGCACCTCAAGTTCCTGATGCGTCCTATTCCCATGTAGCAGATTGTGCGAAACTAGCAACATTTGATCTTCCTAATCATCAGCTAGTTCAGACCATCTAGCCTCAGAAGCACCATTGGCGAGCTCCGATATACGCCATACATTAGTATATATAACACTTATACTTTACCATTCCAGAAACAAAATGTTGTCCTACGTACATTTATGTTAATACAGGAAAAAGGAAGGGCAGATGGTCATGAAAGAAAGGCACATGCCAAATAAACCAAAGTTTATTAGTGCCTCGTATATTTTGGTAGGACGCTAGTGTCTACAGACCAGTGCCTGCATTCTAGGCTGTACCCGTGCCGACCAGATGCTATGGTAGCCAGTGTCTTCGTCTTCAGCCAAACCCGAACTATCACACCACCAGACTGCACTACAGTGCAACTAGATATGTTGGTAACTATGGTATAGCCTATCTGGGTTTTCGAACATTGAAAATGTCCACCACTAATGAAATAATCCTCTTATGACAAATATTTCAGCGAATCTCTTGACCTCCCCATGACTGATCGTCCTGAGAACCTGGAGCGAACAGCCGCTGGCTAGTGTTACTAGCAATTACAGCCGAAACACATGCATATCATTAAGCTCAACGTCAGTAGATGAGAACGATTTCAGCATGCATTCCCAATGCATCCGATCCCCATTCCCATCACCTGGCAACATGATGTCACGCCGTGCACCTGCCGCCATTTTGCACTCGTCATCAACCCCTCCGATCCTAGTCATCTAAATTTCCAGGCTACTGAGTTAGATGCACCAACCAATTCAATCTAAAAGTTTAAGCTGATGGGAAGAGGTGGACAATTCACTTATACTTCAACGCTCTCCCTCACGTGCAGCCTCCCTCAGACCTTAAAAATATGGAAATTAGGAGTCGGCTGGAATTATTTTATTGAATCGCGCCCACCAAGATTCGAACTCGAGACCTCTAATTTTGATACCATATTGAGTTGCATGCATCAACCAATGGTTTTGATACGATATTGAGTTGCATGCACCCACCAATTTAACCTAAAAGCTTAAACTGATGGGGAGATGTGGTCAGTTCACTTATACTTCAACACATGCTACTAGATAGCCAAAACATCTGCAATTTCTATGGCACGGGATACCTATGAAGAATGGGTGGTGGTGGTGTGGAATGCGACACAACAAAAGCATAGGGCTGTTTTAGAGATTGGGGTTCCTCCTCCGAGGTTAATTAACAGTAAGTGCCACATATAGTGCAAGAAGTGCATTTAATAGTAACCGCCACTTGGTTGATGTCCCTAGCTATCTGGCTTCTAGAACACTCCATCCACATGATTAGCTCAGCACATGAAGCATCAAGAAAAACTTGGTCCGAGTCTATCGAAACTAATCCTCACGATTAGTTCCTGACTCGCCTCTCTTTGTGCTATCGACGCACACACGAAGGCACAGTTCATTTTTTAGATAAAGGAATACACACCAGCCTCTGTATCCATCTGGTGAATATATATAGCTAATGGTTATATGAGTTCTTACACTCTAAACCTCGAACGAGGACCTCAAAATACAAGAAAAAACTATAAAACAAAAAAAGAAAACTAGAAGACCAAGGTTCAATTCTCGGCTCCCATTCATCTTTGCAAGTCTTTAGACAGCAACAAACCATCACATCTTTCATCTTCTTATAAACTTGATGTCCGGATCGTCTAATGCCGCTAAGTAATAAAGCCAGACCAAAGGACCTCCAAGGTGACACTTCAAGAAGAAAACGCCATGTCACTGCCTCATCCGACAAGTCAGAAAAAGGTTTCCACCCGGAGATCTACCAATAGTTGCAGGTAACATCTTGGCAACGCCTCAAAAGAAAACGATGCCGCCGTTGTCGCTGGCATCATACCAGAAAAGGCTTTCGCTCAAAATGCTTGTTTGGTAGCACCACAGTCCTCACAAGAAGCGATTGTGATGCCTCTCTTGGAGTCGACAAAAATGACGGCCGTGCCGGATCAAAGAATGGCCCGATGGCCGCACAGCCCGCACACCGCTGACCTGGCGGCCGGCCACAGCACCGTGAGCCGCCGAGCGGCCCTGCAGTGCCAAGCACGGCCACAGGTCGGCCTCCGGTCGCACTTGACTCGCACCCTCGCTGTAGCCCGGGGGCAGGGGCTTAGGGTGATAGATCTGTGCGCTGCAGGTGAAAAGGGTGGCGGCGGTTCCAACCGGCACGCCAACACCGGCGAGAAGAGGAAAAGGGGGGAAAGGATTGGCGGAGGTTGTGGAAGAGGGAGAACCTTCAATCCAATGGGAAGGGGATGGATGCGCCCACTGCCGCCCTCATCGCGGTAGAATGGGCTTCCATTGGCGAGCTCCGGCGGCAGCGAAGCGGAGGGAAGGGGCCAGAGCTGTGGGTGAGGGGGCGGCGCCGCCGAGTCGCCCTTGGGGCGACGCAGGGGCTGGGCTGGAGGCACAGTTCATGTCTTTCCTCTTTCTATTTATAATGCAAACCTGATCACAAGCTAAGGAACCAACGCATCTCAACAGCTAACACCTATTCTGCCCATCTACTCTGACCACGATCAACGCCTCTACAACTTGCTCAACTTACTAGCAAGCTTCATCAATTCCTTACCCACACGTTTTGGACTTGGCAATGTATTATAGGCAAACAACTAGCTTCACGACTGTAAGAAAAATGACTCCATTAAACCATTATTAGTTGTGATTTTAGTGATTGAATGACAACATAGTTATTAGATTAACAAGTCTGTTAAGTGAATATTTGTAGACTTTTAGATCCCGTGGATAAAGTCCAAATCATAGGAAGACCGCCCAAAATAAGTGTTCCAAACCATAGCAAGTGCGAGTCGTGGCAAAAAATCCGAAGATAGAATAATTCCAGGGCGTTCAAATGGTAGGAGATCATGTCCAAAGTACCGGATGAACTGATACCCTTAAAAATACAAGCAACGGATCAATGCTCTGCGCTGGAAGCAAAATCTACAGTAGTACTAGATGAACCGGTACTTGGCTCAGCAGCAGCGGATCAACTGGCACTCATCCAATACACTTCGCAGAAGCATCCAGGAGTTCCGAGGCAAAACCTTCATCAGAACCGGATGAAGCGGTACTATGGTTGGGGGCATCGGACCAAGCACTAGACCATTATGCCGAGAATACTTCAAGCAATAGAAAGGTTTGGAAGAAGTTGCTTGGGTACCAGATGAACGAGTTCAGCATGCCTTCCCAATGCATCCCATTCCCATCACTGGGCAACATGACATGCCAT
Organism: Panicum hallii; assembly: GCF_002211085.1. Taxonomy (NCBI): domain Eukaryota; kingdom Viridiplantae; phylum Streptophyta; class Magnoliopsida; order Poales; family Poaceae; genus Panicum; species Panicum hallii. The sequence continues at coordinate 56,877,891 of NC_038044.1, forward strand.
GCAGCTGCCACCATTTAGCACTCATCATCAGCCCCTCCGATCCTTATCATCTAAATTTCCAGATCACTAACCAAAACATCTGCAACTTTTATGGCACAGGGTGATACTTGTGAAGAGTCGGTGGCGGAGGTGTGAAATACCGAATACGGCACTTTAAAAGCTGAGGGCTGTTTCAGAGAGTGCCATATATGGTGGAAGATGTACATCTCTATAAAAACATGTAAGGAAGAAAATTCTTTGGTGAAGTACTCTGCCGCCTGCGACTTCGGCCTGTGGCCGCCTGCGATCCCCGCGCCGTTAATCTACGATCCTCGCATCGTTACATCGTATTGTGGGCAAATGCTCGGCAATCCTCCACGTCCGCTAATTACTCGACGCAAAAATAAAATCCTGATCGATCTTTTCCAAATTCCTGTTCTCACCCAGCGCAAAAAAAGGATCCTGAGCCCTGAGCGATCGTTCACCCTGTCCTCATCACGTGTGGCTTCTGAAAAAAGAATCCTGATCGATCTTTTCCAAATTTCTGTTCTATCTCACCCGGTGCAAAATAAAAAAGAATGAGCCCTCAGCGATTATTGTTTCACCCTGTCCTCCTCACGTGTGGCTTCTGCACCTTCTGGTCACTGTCGTCCACCGCATCTAGGGGACGCCCAGGCCTTGATCACGGCAGCGAGAGGACGACTGCAACAACGGCATCGTGAACGCCAGCCTCGTGCTAGGGCAGGCCGAGACCGCAATGCTGCAACTGGATGTCATCAACTTGGAAGTGGTTCCTCTGCAGTAACTGCAAAAAGGCTGCTTTCACTGATGTGTGGGACCCACTGCTGTTGGGCCCACTTGTTAGTGTGGAAGTCCCCCTGCAGTTACTGCAGTGAAGATCGTTCACATCACCTTCACCTTGGGCTTGGAAACGGCATCAGCGACATCAGCGTCATTGCAGTGCAGTGGTACGAGTACCTTCCGCGGCGTGCATGGATGCGTAGCGGCGTCGGATGGTTCGCCGACGAGGCCAAAGGGTGGAGAGTATGGCGGCGAGATGACGAGTGAGCGTCGTCCGCACCCGCCACGGGGCCAGATCCGCCAATGGCTGACTCTGGAGTAGACCGACGCCGCATCCGTGCTCTCGTCCACGTCTTGGACCAGCGGCGGACTGTCCGTCTTCCCTCAAGCCTGAACAAGGCTACATTGTGCACCTGTCTACCTAGTGACGCGCTGTAGCCCTACGCAGTCCAACAACAAGTCATCGCCGCCATCCAGATCTGCCAAGGCTCGAGCTCTGAGTGTTGTCATTAGATTCTCTGTTGAAAAATTTATAATTTAGGGCCATGCTACAGTAGTCCATTTACTTCTTAGGAAGTAAGAAGGTCAAATGAATCTGAATCATTGAATTTTTCAAGGGCTAAATCCATCTTAAAAATAAAAAAATATTTGTGTTTAATTATCTTGCATGCATGCATGCAGATCTGTCAATCATGAGAGCTGCCTAAATCTCATTTTCTAATCATGCATGCCTGCTTTTACCTAAATCATGATATCAGTAAAGCTTAAAATACCATGTGTTTCTGATACTATGTTTATTATTGTAAAAACTATTTTTTATCAGCATTAGCAACGCATGGGCATGGACCTAGGTTAATAGTAATTAAGTGCTACTTGGTTGATACCCCTAGTTTGCTTCCGGTGTATTCCACACGATTAGTTCAGCACGTGCATGAAGCATCAAGAGAAACTACGAGAGATAGATCAGTTACCTGGTCGAGTCTATCGGAACTTAATCCTCACAATTAGTTCCTGCCTTGCCTGTCTTTTGAGCTATCAACCCACACATAGAGGCACAACTCATGTGTTTCCTCTTTCTATTTATAATGCAAACCTGATCACAAGCTAAGACACCAACGCATCTCAACAGCTAAGACCTATTCTGGCCATCTACCCTGACCACGATCAACGTATTAGCCAAACAACTGGCTTAGCTTCAGATGTTTACCTTACTAGCTAGAGCAGCTCTTTTTGTGATATTTATGATGGTTGGGAATTTTTATTGAAGACCGTATACTCTTTTTGTGAAGAACATGGAATACCTAAGTTGGATATGGACGAGGACTATATAGATTGACATAAGCCAAGGAAAAAGACTATATAGATATGTAAGGACTGTCTGAACCCAGTTATTGACTTGCATCTTGCAGAGTTCAATGATCGTTTTGATGGGGTGAACTCTAAACTTCTTACCCAGATCCTTCTTTTAATCCCAATAACTCTTTTTATGCTTACAAATTTGAAAGTTTGATGGACTTGGCTCAGTCATGCCCAGAAGATTTTGAGTCAACACAACTAAAAGATCTTGCTTGTGAGCTTCCTATTTACGTTGATAACGTGAGAGCTGATGAAAGATTTGCCAATTTAAATAGTATTTCTGAGCTTGGTAGGATGATGGTGCAGACAAATAAACATCTTTCTTTTTCTTTGGTATATCATCTACTGAAGCTCGTACTTGTTCTTCCTATCGCTGCTGCTTCGGTGGAGAGGTGCTTTTCGGTGAAAATTGTGAAGACGGTACTGTGTAATCGAATCGGTGATGAATTTATGAATGATTGTATTGTATGCTTCGTGGAACAAGGATTTCTGGCTACCATTCCAAATGATGATGTTATTGTGCGCTTTCACAATACGGATGGCCATGCTCGTAGAGAGAAATTGAAATTGTAAAGGGAAATACTATTGTAAAATAATATAATATATATCATCGTTTATTTTCATTGTGTTACCTATGGAATTGTAGTATCACACTATCACAAGTATGAGTTAAGTACTCTGCACTGACATCGGTGACAATTTTTTCTGACTTCGCCCCCTGCTGGAGCTTCTTCCTTGCACAACACCTTTTGGACTCATCAATGCATTAGCCAAACAACTGGCTTCACGACAGCAAGTAGCGCCTACACTACTGGCTACATGCAAACATCAGCAAGTGCTTGACAACGTGCTCCAACGTGCGTGTGTGGACAAATGACGGATCCTTACCACGCTTTCGGCAGCGGCTACCGCGCGCCCATCACTGCCGACGGGCGTAGAATGACGGATTCTAGTTTTGTTTGTCCTAAAAAAATATGTTCATATCGTGCATGTATACTTTTTATGCACCAGTTGGTTGAACCATGTTTCTTATAGTACGTGACGGGAGGCAATTCTCTCACAAGAGGATGAGAAAACTTAGACATGTTGTATCTCATTTAATTTGTCTCATGATGACTTGGATATCTATAGAAGATCAGACATGTACAAGTTTACTCGAATTATCTTTTTCTTCATTTTTATTGGCAGCCGCGTACGCGTGCCGTCGTCCATGCCACGACGTGCCTGCCCTCGCTACTACAGAGGAAACAGAATTCCTCTTTGGTTTTTAACTTTAGTCGGGATAAATGAAGGCATTAGTCCTGAACAAACGGCTAAGCGGTGGGAGGGCTCTTTAGTTCCGGTTGGATCCTCCAACCGGGAGAAAAGTCTCTCTTTAGTCGTGGTTGGAGGTTTCAACTGGGACTAAAAATCCAGATTTTTTTAGTCCTGGTTGGTACTACCAACCGAGACTAAAGGATCACCTTTAGTCCCAGTTGGAAGCTTCAAACGGGATTAGAAGGGTCCTTTAGTCTCGGTTAGGATTACCAATCGGGACTAAAAGGCCCTCCACATATTAGTTTACAAGAAAAACATCCCACGTAAAGTCAGATGTGCTATGTAGGTAGGGTAGTAAAGAAGCATCATATGCGCGAGGCAAGAGGTCTTGAATTTGAATCCTGCGAACCGCAAGGTTGGGTGTGCTTTTGCCAATTATTTTTTTGGACTAGCAAACCCTTTAGTCCCATTTGCTAGACCTTTAGTCCCAAATTCGTAGTCCTAGTGCCTAAGGCTCTCTCTAGGATACCGGCTGCAACAGCAGCTGGTACTTTAGGTCTGGCTCTTTAGCCTATTTTCTATAAGTGTCGTATACATGTAACATGTGTAGTCCGCATTGTTGGTTTAATTTTTTTTTTCTTTCCTTGCGCAACTGATAACAGTTCAGCTGGTAGCCCTCTACCCCTGGCGAGCTACCAATTAAATTAAGGCTCATCATTGTAGCATATTTACAACTCTTTAGGCTTTTGGATAGGCTGCTAGTGTTACAATAGGAGCAGCACTTCTATTATCCGTTAACTTAATCTGTTAGTTTTCACAGGAGAAATAGTAACAAATTGATAAAACCATTTGCACTAGGTATACAACCGAGGTGGATGGTTGCCATTACATCGTATCCCCAGAATTCAAATTGCAAGTGGGACAGCGTGGGATATCCACTACCCGTCCGCATCAGCCGCTAGCTTTTGCGGCAGCCCGCAAGACGCCACATGCTAGCTGCGGGTGTTTGCGGCGGCCCGCAAGACGGCAAGACGCCGCATGCAGAAATGCAGAATGCTAGCTGCATCTTGTTCAGCGTCGGACCACGACAGCCAAAAGGCACCGAGCATGGAGCACAGTAGCCAGTCATGAGCCATCATCTCTCTTCTGGCCCGGCCCAACAATCTCTCTCTCTCTCTCTTTTCTCTCGCTTCCAGCCCGGCCCAGCTCCCTTCTTCCCCTCTCCTTTTCTTTTCCTCCAGCACGGCCCCAGCACCAGCCCAGCTCGCCAACTCGGCCTGCTTTGCCACCCGCCCCTCTCCCTCTCTCTTTTCCCCGTTCGCCCTAGCAGCAACGCCCACCCCGCAGCCCATCTACCGACGTGGCCTGCCCCGCCTCTCTCCTGTCTCTCACACGCTGACGGGTGACCCCACCCGTTACGGTCTTCCCCTACCTCCATCTGACCACCTTACCCACCGCGCCGCACGCCCGCCGGCTGTCCCTCCTGCACCACGCTCCCTTTCCTCCTTTATTACTCCTCCTTCATGGCTTATGATGAGCTCCACTCCACCTCTTCGCCTCCCCTTCTTTCGAGGAAAGGGTCGCCTTCATGATCATCATGGCCATTATAGCCGGTCGTCGAGCTCCGCCCCCTTCAGCCTTCCCTCTCCCTCCCTCGGCCTATATAAGCGCATTCGTGCCCGCCTTGCCCCTGCTCCGCCTAATTCCGAGCTCCCACACCTTGCACCCGTCCCCCTCTACTCAAGCGCCACCGCCACCAAGTCCGCAGTGCCACCGCCATCGATCTCCTTCGCAGCAACTTCTTCGTTACGCTCGTGCACTGTCGAAGCTCCGCCTGGGGGTAAGGAACCTTCCTGACACCCCTATTGCTCCTTCTCACACTTCCACGCTGCAGAATCGCTCACCGGAGCAACCCGTGTGCCGCGCGCCGTGGCCCGCTCCCTTCCGGTCACCGCACTGCCCTCCCAACCCCCCCATCGCCTTCCCCACACCCTCCTCTCCCCGAGTTCACTACTAGAAAACGGTCTATCGGTACCAGCACGTTAGCGCCGGTCAAGAACGAGCCGGCACTAACGTGCCTTAACAGTGTAAGGCGGGCACGTTAGCCCCGGCTAGAAATACCAGCCGCCACTAACGTGCCAATTCCCGCGTGGATGGTACACGTTAGTGCCGGCTGGTAACACTAGCCGGCACTAACTTGTCCATCTGACATCAGATGGACAAGTTAGTGCCGGCTGGTATTACTAGCCGGCACTAACTTGAGCACGTGGGCGCGTTAGTGCCGGCTGATAACACTAGCCGGCACTAACCGCGCCATCCCCCCAACAAATTAGCCCCTTCGCCCATTCAGATCGACGACGTCGCCCCAACTTACCTGCCGCCCCGACGTCCTCGCGCCATTGCTGCCGCCGCCCGAAGCTCCGGCCGCCGCGCACGTCGTCATCCTCGCGCGCGGCCCCTTCCGCGCAGCCCGGCCGCCCGGCTGCCCCTGCCGCCTCGGGATCCTCGCGCCACTGCTCCGCGTCCTCGCGCCCCATTGCTGCCGCCGCCCGAAGCTCCGGCCGCGGCGCACCTCGTTGTCCTCGCGCGCGGCCCGTTCCGCGCAGCCCGGCCGCCCGGCTGCCCCTGCCGCTCGAGGTCCTCGCACCACTGCTCCGCGTCCTCGCGCCCCATTGCTGCCGCCGCCCGAAGCTCCGGCCCCCACCGTCGACCCCTCTCCGGACCTCCTCCTCGCCCTCCGATCGCAAAAATGGATTCGAGGTGAGCACATCAACTTGCAAAAGCATCTGGTTAATTGCACATCAACAGTGTTTTGAGTTACGTGATATCCTGCTTCTTAGTCTTGCCCTGACTAATTGCAAAAGCATCTGGTTAATTTGGAGGACGATATTTCGACCAACGCAAGTAGAAGCACTTAAAGGGGTTTCTTGCAAGCAGGTGGGACCACGAATCTTCTCTCATCCTTTTGTGTTCTGTTTCCAAGTGCACCTTTGACATAATGTACATTTTTTTTACTTGATAGTGATGCTTCTGTACTTATTTCCATATCTGGTCCGCTAAGTTTTGATAAAATTATACTGTCTCCTGCCATTCTCATGTAATTTTTGTTTGAAAAGTTGCTAAGTGCTGAGACTTGCAATGACTAGGAAGCTAGCAGCAATGCAGCATGCTGAACAATGGTTTCTAGAAGCAATGCAGCATGCTGAACAATTGTTTGAAACGTTAGTGCCGGCTGGAATTACGGACCGGCACTAACACTAGCCCTTTAGTGCCGGTCAGTATAGCCGGCACTAACGACTGTCACGTTAGTGCCGGCCATTTAGTGCCGGTCACAGGGACCGGCACTGAAGCTCCCTGTGACCGGCACTGATGTGCCTTTCTCCGGCAGTGGTTGAACCGACGCCGGATGCTCATTTTCGAGCATCTCCAGCGACTCTCCGCCGGTGACCTGCAGCCGTTCGCCTGCGCCGCCGCCGAGCCGCCCGCCCGAGCCGCCGAGCTGCCTGGCTCGCTCGCACCCGCCGGATCTCGATCCAACGGACCGGATCAAGCCAACCCCCAAATCAAACAAACCCACACCGGTCAACTTTGACCTTTTTGCAAAAGAGCCCCACTATTTCTGCAAAATCGATCCTCAATCCTTTCTAGTTTAAATTATTTACAAAAAGATCCTTGTATTTCTATTTTAGCCCCTGAGCTTTTCTATTTTTTGAACCTGCCATCCAACCCTTTGTTTTCACAAGTCTAACCCGTGTGTTTTAGGTTTAATTAGGTTCTAGCCCTTAGTTTCTTTCAATCTATGTCCGTGGAACCTTGTTTTAACCCTATCTTTTTAGCATATCTTTTTAGCTAGCCCCTGAAGTTTATGGTTAATCACGTATAGGTCCCTGCAACCTTGTTTCTTTAGTAGATCTCACGTTTTAGAGCCCTTTTCACCTGTTCTTTTTGCGTTAGTCTTCTAATTAAATTATAGTTTAGTAGCGTTGTTGTGTCCTAGTTCCTGTTTTTGAATGAAATATAGATTTAATTTGATTAAAGTTCTCTCATCTACTTTTTCTAATTAAAATCTACTTAGGTCTTTACCTCCGATTTTCATAGTTAATGTTAATTTGATTAATACCAACTTAGGTCTTTTCCATAGAATCAAGCCCTATCCTTTAATGCGCTCTTTTTTAAAGCCTTTCTTGATTGGCATACTGTTCTTAGTTGTCATTGTTGTTTGCTTTGTTTGGTTATGCCCGATGATTGCTTCGAGCAGAAGGAGTGATGTTCGATAACTTGAAGATCAAGAGTTTCAAGAGAGCAAGAGATAAAGAGCAGTAAGAGTAACTTTCGTTGGAGAAAGGCAAGTGACCCTAACCATCCTTCTATCTATGCTTATTTACAAGAGTACCTTGTATTAATTGCAACGTGGAGAACCACCTAGGAAAATAGTACAACCACGAGAACCATATGACTCTAGTCTTGGCTAATTAATTAGAGACTAGTTTGATGCAGTCTTACCGAAAGGGCAAGAGGGGCGCGGTAGATGGGGTATAATCCGGTCCTCTTGGGAAGTGGGCTTTGCTAAGACACTATGGCCTTTAGCGAGGTCTATGCTCTGCTACTGCTCCGGAAATCTTAGCGGGCTACTTCTTATTAGAGAATCTTTGTAAAGATCTCGTAGCGTCCCTATGCAATCACACCTCGGAAGTGTGCTATTGTGCCTAGCTAGCACAACATGGTTGGGTCCAAAGTTCTTCCGAACTTTTATGCGACTTATGGTGGAAGTGTACAATCTCTGCAGAGTGTCTAAAACTGATATATCAGCGTGCTCACAGTCAAGAGCGGCCTACACCCTCATATGATTAATAAACTTAAAGATGGATTTAAATCTTTATTCTTGTTATTTCTTGTGGCCTTGCTGAGTACCAAACATAAGTGTACTCACTCTTGCTTACCGCTGCTTAGAAGAAGAAGGCGTGAAGTCTGTTGAAGATGATGCTGAGTTCCAGGCGTACGCAGCCTCCTGTCTTTATTTATATTTTTCTTTATATGATACTGTTACTGTTATTCACTTATGATGTCACTTTATATATGAAACTTGATCCTGATATACATATATAGCTAGCACTTGGTTTTGTTTTAAAACCGGGTGTCACACCCTGCCTTTTGATCCATCACCGCGCACGCGTGAGGGCAAGCTTCTGCAGTTCCAGCCCAGCTGCTGGCTGTGTGTGCGGCAGAGACACACACAACATGAGCTGATGAACAAGCCTTCGATCTCATTGGATTAGGAAGCGAGCGAATGAACAAGCTTTCTTTCGATGCATTGGATTCGTTTGTAGGCTAAGTTTTGTTTGTATTGCCAGTTTTGGCCATTGCTAATGCAATAAATGCGTGCAAAGCCACACTTAAACGGGTTCATGCGATAATACAAGCCGTACCAATTCTATGCCATTCCTAGCAAGGCAACATTGTTTGGAATTAACAAAACGCTTGTTTTGATTTCTAATAATTGTTGGTTATAACTGAGAACAAAAGTCTAGCTCCATACTAAACCAGCCTTTTCACATTATGATTTAATTACTTGAAAGGAAAAGGCAAGCACATTTTTTCAGGAATAACCATGTGCACATTTTTGACAATAAAAAGCTTGCGTATCGGAATTTCATTTCTAATAAATTGAGGCGCCATATGTCAACAAATATGGCGAGTTTGGCAACAAAATGATGAGAAAATAGAGTAAAAGTACGTGTTTCGTCTATACAAAATAGGGTCTATGGTACACAGTTTTCGACACAATATTATTAGGCCACTTTTGACACTATATTGAAGCAAGCAACTAGTATCATTTCAATGTGTCCTGCTCAGAATTTATGGGACTAGTTTCGTCGAAGCGATTAGTTTCATTGCAAGAGTGTGGCTACATTAATTCGATCATATATATTTGTACATTATAATTTGAACATGACTATATATGACTTGCCTAAACACACAAAAATGAAGCCTTTCCTTGAGGCATGCGGTTGTTTGGTCTATAGTTTCAAGATACGCTGGATGGCGTGGCATCTTAGAAATACCAAAATTAAGCATTGCACCGGGAATATAATTGCCTCGATATACTTTTTCAGTCGACGTAAATGAAACCACCGATTAGCTAGATCCAGAGAGACAAACACACACAGTCCTGAACACACAGAGAGGAGAGGGAGGGAGGGAGAGACTGGACGGATGAATAAAGTAGATTGCCTTTGGTGGACGTGTTGATGGAAACTAGCTAGCATATCGTCCAGCAAGCATGCCGCGTACTGACCGACCGCAATTGCTGGATGAATCCGCTGGCCTGACTTCTTGACTTAAAGTTCCACCAATGAAGAACCTGCATGAGAAACCTGATCACGGCGTACCTGGCCCTATGTACCTTGAATCATGGTTTCAACGTCATGGGTGAGAAGCTCCTCCACTAATGGCTTGGAATGGATCATTGCATGATTAGAAATCAACCTTATGACCTATAAGACCAACGAGCTACGCTTGATAAAAACATTAGTCCCAATGACTATGTTATCTCTCAATCATATCAAAATGAGAAATAATTGGTCTAGAGGGCCATTTTCCTTACATATTCAGCATCTATCCAGATGAGAGGAATGAAGCGATTAGATTGCAAGTACGTAGCTTGACCACTGCCAAACAATTCTAGCCCTTAAATTTTCCTGCAGTGGAGACACGTGCATTCATATTAATTGTCAATCAGTGATAACTCATTAGTAGTACCAAGTTTTGGGGTGGTTCGTCCAGCTTGCAGACCAACACACGAACTGATGTTTGTGGAAGTCATTAGTACTACCCACTTCAGGGTAAATTTATTTGCAAACCATTAATATCTCAACTAGAACTTTGCAATATAAGAGTATGTATCCTCCTCCACGCTAGCCAGGATGCCTTATTAGTACAATTTATTTTGCAGGTTTGCTGTTTTGACAACTAGACCTATCCAACTTACCCAACTGCCATATATACATGGTATGTCAGCCGTAGATGAACTATCACGTTGCAGCGTGTAGTATAGGAATGGGAAGTCTCAGCAAGTTTTCAACCACCGCACAATGCCTTTCTGATTGTATGCTGCATTCTAGCCAGTTCCCTTTCGGTGGGTGCAGTTAGGGGAAACTGAACCACCAAAGCTTCTACACACACAGATACTACTGGTCTTCAGGTGTCAGGACACTCAAGTTGAAGAACAGATCAATCAGCACTGAAGGCGTTTCAATACCCCAAAATCCTCTTTCTCTTGAAGAAGTCTCCCCCACCACGATCTACTGCTGTTCCCTCTTGATTTTCTTAGAAGGATGCTGTGACTACTCAATAGTGGCAAGGTATCCTTGTTTACTGTGTCAACCTTAGTCACAAGATCTGCAGAAGAAACGATATCATCAATAGCAGCAGCATTCTGCGTCAAACTCTCCAAGCCCTCGACAATCTCGGATGAGACATCAGGAGTCATCCTCTCCATAGTAGCAGCACCACCAATCTCTCCAACATCAGCTGAACTCACGGTTTCTCGATAGTCTTATCTTCAGTCAAATTATCATCTACACCAGCAGCATTCTGAGCCAGGCTACCCAAGCCCTGATCACCTTCTGCATAGCAGCTGGAGTCCTCTCAAGAACATCGCCATCAAAGTCTTCAACAGCAGTTGGACTACCAGTCATAAGAGGTGCAGCGGCGGCGGCAATGTCATCAGTATCAGCAGCATTCTCTATCAGATTCCCAAAATCCTTCACAGCCTCAGATGCGACATCTGGACTCAGCTTCTCCACAGCAGCAGCATTGATAGGCTCCGCCAGCTTTATCAGTATTCAGTTCCCTATACCAAGACAAAAGTTCAAGAAACAATAAAACATGATGCAGAACCATTTGATGGATTTGGTCAATGTAGCCAGGAGTAGCATTGCACTTGGTTATGCTCCTGGGGAGGGCGGCGGTAAGGTGAGCTCTACTGCGCGCTATCAGGTCTCTGCGTAGCCGCACGCTGGTGAGTCTGCAGCAAGAGCTCAGATATTAGGATTAACTTTGAACCATAAGTGCTTTTAAATAAAAATATAACAAAACCAATTTTGTAGCACAAAAGCTATACACTAATAGAGCTAAAGGTTTATCTTCACATAACGAGAACACCTTGTATTGCCATGTAGAGGGAGAAGTGTTTTATATATTATATTTTTTTTCAGAAACCTCAATGATTAATTAAGAGAACTGAATGGAACTGATGGTATGACAAAATTAACTATACAGTCAGCATTGCACATATTCTTCGAAGAGGCTTCTGCGCATGCATGGGTTGGACAGAGGATTGAGATCAAACTATACAAACCGGAAGGTCAAGATTTTTATGTGTGGGTAAGGCTGGATATCAAACCAGCTTGGCTTGGCTCACCTCAGCTCGAGCTGGCTCGTTAAGATAACGAGCTGGCTCGGCTTGGCTCGATATCAGCTCGAGCTGGCTGCCAGCTCGAGAAACTAACAGCAACCAGCTCTTCTTCCATGACCGCGGGGGAGCTGGTCTGGGGCTGTAGGCGCCGAGCAGACCTTGGGGACCGGCCGGCCGAGACGGCGCTGTTGTCAGTCAAAACCCGCCGGCGAGCAGTGACAGGCAAGACGAGGAGCTGGGAGGCTTCCGGGACGGCTGGTGGGCCTCGGTCCCTCGGTCAACGGCCCAGTAATCCGGCGCGCACCCTGGCTTGAGGTCGCTAGGCGTGCCACCTGATCCTGCACCTGATCAGGAAGGTACGATGTATCGAATTCCTGTACGCATAGACACGTGTAAAGGTCAGTCCGAGCCGTGATCGGCTCATCACCTCCTCCCCGGTATCGGCTATGAAGAGCCGATTGCATCAACACTGATCTTTGAAATAGGCAATATATATATATATGCTTGACAATAAAATAAATCTTGTTTCATAAATATCGATCTGATCCAATCCACGATAACTAAGCCCTCATTGTGCGATCGGAATATCCTACACGTGATTGAGCCAAACAAATACGCAAAAGCATCGGAACGAACAACCTAAACAAAGATCCTAAAACTAGCCGAAGAGCCGATTCCTAGAATAACCTTTATTCAAGCTACGACCCGATACGAAACATACTGCCGAAACTTTCAACTCGTTTGCAAGGCCTAATTACGCACATATTGAACTAAATCTCTAATAAATAGAAACTAGCTATAACAGATCGGATCTACTGACAAAGATGAAGCAAGATGCAACCATCACATCCATGATCGAACACGACGATTACTAAGCACACGTGAGCAACGGACAAAGCATGATCGGGATACAAAGAGAATAACGTTGCTCTATGCGCGCTAAGATAACTAGTGCTACTCGCCATCTACAAAGCTCCAGAACGAGCAAGACATAAAACGAACGAGCAAGAGTGATGCTACCCGGATCACGCAGAGCGTGATCGGAGCCGCATGGCACTTACCCGATGAAAACCCTAGAACAGGGGAGGCGATGCGCCGAGAGTTGTTGATGAATGATCCTCCTTCTTGTTTATTCATGGTACATATTTATAGTCCGTAGACTCGTCCTTCTTAACTAACCCTAACCAAACACGATACGACTCTTAACTGCCTATATCTAAATTTACACGGCCTTTCCGGCCCCAATCATCCGCACAAGGTCCGATTCACAAGCTTATTATAATTATCTTCTAGGCCCATCTCGCTCCATGGCCCACTTCTGGCCCGGTCAGATTATGGCGATAACAGGCGCACAGGGGCGTAGCAAGGAGGCACGGCGCGGCCGCGAGGGGCCATGGCGCGGGCTGCCGCCAGCCTGCCTGCCTGCTTGGGTGGCCGGGAAGTGGAAAGATGGAGCCACGGAGAACCGGGGTGGTGGGGCGGAGGGGCGGAAGGCCGAATGCGGGCGGCGGTGCCGGTGCCGGTGCCGGTGCTGGTGGTCAGGGATGAGCGACGCCAGGAGAGTGGGAGATGGGGAATCGGGAGGGACCATGGGAGAGGAGACCGGCCGGGTGGGATGGCGAGCTGATTGGGCTGGGCCGGCTACCATTTTGGGCCGTAGCTTGGGCTCGATTGGCTCACGAGCTAGCTGGAGCTGGCTCGATAAAATACCTGAGCTAAAATCTTAGCTTGGCTCGATAATATTTTTCAACGAGCCGAGCCACTAACAAGCCGAGCCGAGCGAGATAGTGAGGCACGAGGTTTTTTTATCCAGCCAAATGTGTGGGCTTTTGGAGTATCGATGCTGTGTTCGAGCAGAAAGCTGTGCAGCTCTGGTCGTGAGGCCAGTCTGTAGCGCTGCAGCCTCTTTTTCACGCGGTTGAGATTCAACCACAGCTGCAGGACAATGCATAGACGCCTGGACACGGATTCAATTGGAGCCGGCAAAAGTTGGTGACCCTCTTTCTGAAGTTTACTGTTAGCTGACCAGAGTCAACTGTGCTGTCTTCATTCTTTCTTAAGTGAGAGTTCATTGCACACACGAAGCACTGAAGATTTCTAGGCACCTGCCAGTGCATACATGGTGGAGCAAGATGCCAATACTGGTCTGGTCCAGCCGATGTCGAAGGATTGCAAAACTTTGATGTGGACCAACAGCTGGTCGACTTTGCTCTGTGAGCCCAGTGGGTTCGATCCCTGAAGTGCCATGGGCTTAGGAAAGGTCGTCCTGAACACCTTGAGGGAACAGTGGCTGGCAGCGCTGCCTAGCATCACTTGCAATGTCAGCTAAAGCGAATGCATTGAACCCAAAAACACTTGATCGACTAGTTGAACTTGCATTCCCGATGCATCCCACTCAAATCCCCATGCTACAGGTTATGCCGTGCAGCTTTCTCAGTTTCATACTGCTTATCAACCCCTCTTTATCATCTGCATTTTCATGCAACTAGCCAGAACGAATGATCGAAAGCAGTTTCGAATGGCTCGATCAGCTAGATGTGAGGACTAAGGAGTGAGGTCTGCTCTTATCGCATTAGGCCGGATTGATGGGGCTTAAATACTGCTAAGAGGCTCCAACGCACAGTAGCTATCAGGACTGGCATTTGGCCACACAAATTGACTTTGTCTGCAAGAGCACGAACTGGACGGCTTGGCAGTGCCATGTGTAGAGAGGAGATTGGATCAACCGTGCCTGTATTCATCTCTTGGAGACACATTTATACATCTACAAAAGAGGTTTGAAGATGGCGAGATCGCCTACTAATATAACTAATTCCTAGTCTATGGGCGCGAGCGCTGTGGAGCTGCGCGTCGTGCGCGTCGCAGTGTGTCGCGAGGGTGGACCGCGGCGTGCATTCGCGTCGTGCCAGCTCCTGGCCGCTTGACGTAGTTCTTCTCCAACCCCATTTTACCTCTTCCGTGCCTGTTTGAGCACGTACAACAGCTGGGAGAAACTGCTACCTTCGGATGCCACCTGCCATCACTGGCGACTGGTGTTGCCAGGCCAATGCCATGTCACTGAACCTGGACCAGAGGGGTTCATTGTTCAGCTCACATTTTCCAATGCATACCATTCCTAGGCAGCACAACATGCCCTGATGCTACCGCCATTTCTACCTTATCATCGATCAGTTCCACAAGATCATATAGCGATCTAACCAAGTAGTAGGCAATGCTCTCACGAGCCAGTAGCCAAACGCTGAGAACTATTACAATTTCTTATGCAAAGCTTTAGGTGAAGAATCTAGTTATTGGTGGGCTAACTAAGTAATTACTGAGGCAGCTAGTGCTTCAGTTGTAGCACATATATGTACAATCTACATGACTCGAGGCTCGGTAAGAACATATTATTGGATGGTAAAGGCCAAAGGTTGAGGTGCTGTGCAATAACTGACATTACAATCATTATTTAGTTAATGCTTCTGGAAAATTGTCACCCACCATAGAGTAGTGATCCATGATTCATGTTGGCCCCACCATCAAAGAGGCTGCTGTTGAACCATTTTCTCATCCCGCAGCATGGATTTCTCCTCACAGCGCAATAATTCCCTCACCCTGTTCCCCCACAGGCTTGCAAGAGTTTTAATTTTGGATGCTTATTGCTTGTTTCCTCCCCATGGCTCATTCCCATCCATCCCCCATCCATTCGTCACCGACTTCCTCCGGTCTCAATAATCTTCCCATATGTTCCAGGAACAAAAAGGCCCATGCCAAATGCTCTCCATTTGCATGATGTAGTTGCTGAGATTATAACATCAGGTGGGTATCTCCTGCCAGCCAAGGATGTTACATGGGCTGTCCAAGCCAAAACAAATAAAAGCACTAGACCCAGTTGTGTTGTCCTATGCAGTTAAGCTTGCTTTCCCCGTGCATCTCATTCCCAGCCAAAACGACATGCCTTGCAAGCGCTTCAACATAAATATACTTATTAGCTCTGCGTGAGCATCTCGTGTTCCGGGCAAGAATTCGACAAGCTTTTGAGCTTGCCATGTGCCAAACTACATACTCACTCCATTTATAATAGGTGGGCTTGAAATTCATTTACATAAGCTATGATTAAGGCTTCATAGGCCATCAAAAAGACCATCTGTCACAAAAATTTTCGAGGAGTGACATATATAAGTCCGTCTAGGGTCATCCTAAGCAGTGACGAAGCTAGAGCAAATTAAAGGGGGATGTAGTAGCCTTGTGGGTGCATGGAGTTGAGCTGTGGGGATGCATATATGGTGAAAAATTGGATCTAATCACTGTTTTTGCAAAATTACGTGGGTGCATGGGCACCCCCTAATTACTACTTACCTTCGCCCCTGATCCTAAGCCAGATTTTTTTAAAAAAATTTGACAAGAAGTATATAAAAGTAAATAGATTAAATAAAAAGAGCGATACATTGTTTCTCAAAAAAAATCAAGTGATTTTATCTTTTTTTTCAATCTATATGAAATTTTGGATACTTATGATCAAAGTTAATAAAGTTTAACATCGTACAGAAACCTACTTAGATTGACATATTATATTTATGATAGTAGGAAACTATGCTATTGACCTGCTTTTAATACTTTTTGCTGCACATACTGATGCGTGGTTAACCGTTGCTCGGCTGTATAGAACTTGCATGATAGTATGATGCAGGCCAAAATATCCAAAAATTGTTGACAATATTTAAAAAGCGCATGCAAATAAATGTGACATAATTTTCACCATTTGCAGCAACGTGTGAATTATTTTTTTAGACACAACAAGGCAGGCTTTGCAAGGGGCCGACAATCTTCTTCATTCTGTGATGTTTCATAACAAAATAACCAACTGAATGTGTCCAATACACGAACCATCAGTTTGGTTTGGTGGTGTACCATACAAGGAGCTGGTATCATTATTAGTACACACGCAAATTAGCTATATCTTTCATCATTATCAAACATGGAAAAATGCATTCACAGGGAAAATGTGCATGATTGCTCGACACAACTGGGGGAACCTTGCGCGTGCTGGAGATACATTACTATATGTTTCTAATGTCCAGTTGGTTAAACTTTGTGTGTTCCAATTGAAACACGGTACCACCTTTTTTCGTCAGCCATGTTTCGTCCAAGCAGGAAGCCACTCCATTCCAGCTGAAACAAGCGTGGCTAGATTCCCCATACTAATTTGGACGTTATCGGCATGCATGCTGTCTTTGTGTTCGTCTTATAATCCCCTTGTACCTGATTCCCACAAAGAGGATCATTTCACACGACCACGACACAGGCCGTGGCTGGAGGTTTGCTGAGCGAAGGTAATAGCATTGTTTGCACAATGACGCGGATTTGACGCCACTGATGTCATCCCAACACTTCTTATGATCATATAATTGCAAAGCTATAAGTATAAGGAGTGAGTGCTAGTGCTCACCAGGTTTAGCATGTATATAGTTCATGCAGTACTACAACTATAGTATGCTAGCTATTAAGATGTCGGACCGTCTAATTGTCTAAAGTAGTTCGTAAAACAAACTTCATATATACCAGCACACAACCCAAAAAAAAATTCACATTCAACAATTCAAGTGAATTGAATGAGAGTCTCTTCAGTGATGTCTAGTCAAACCACTGAATTTACAAATGATCAGAGAGCAGTGCTCATACTATTCCACAAAAATGTCCAATGAAGCCTGCACTGGAATGAGCACATCGATAACTGTAAGCTGCTGGATACATGCATGTCAGATTCTGCTGATGAAGGGGGCTTGCGTGGTTGCCACTGTGACTGTAGGGTATCCGGACAGGCCGGCATTGAAATCTGACACCAAAGGTAATTGTTTTTATGATAAAGGACATAGTTCCAGCCTTTTCCATCATTCAATGCATATAACATTTGGTGCTTATTACATCATGGAACAGTATCAAATAAAAATGACTACATTTTTCATCAAGCACGTAGTCTGCAACCAGCATTCATTCTTAGCGCGCGAACAACTGCAGGGTTACAACTACCAATGATTCAAATGGTGGTTGCCCTTCTCGACCTAGCTTCCATGCTCCATGTAATTGATGTTACCGCATTGTGACGGTAGTGCTGCTTCACCACCGGCCACTAGCAAGACTATATCCAACAATATTGCTACCCTATTAACCATTTAAATTTTTTCTACATGTATTATATTAGTGATGCATAGTTGAACCACTTGCAGTTTAGAGTAGGCAACATTATTCATAGAAGAAGGCGTTACTACTAGAAATCCCCTCATCCACCCACCACAAATATACTGGTAAGAATTGGAACCAGTTAATGCAATCTTTAGTACCGGCTTCAATTTTCACCGGTATATTTGTGGTGGAACAACGTGATTCGGGAGCCCACAAGCAATTAGGGTGGCAGGCTGCATGTATGCCCAACATGCTGCCAAAGATTATGGAACACAGCAATGATCTCAAATGAAAATGTTGTCAACTATAAGTGTTTAGACCTTGTTGAATTTTAAAAGTTTGGTATAAAGTTTTTCTTCAATTAACTTCATATGAAAAGTTATGCTTTTTCCCTTAAAACAGGGTTGTTAGGGCTTGCTGCTTATGCTACCCACGTCTAAAAATGGCCTTATTTCAGATGCGGTCCTCTCGAGTGACTACCTTAATATAAAGATTTGCAGAGATATAGATACTTATGTTGAGCACCTTTAATTTTGAACTACTATTTTCAGAGGTGGTCAGGTGGGGCCGCCCCTGTGTATTGTACAAGTGGCTGGCGTTAATAACCGCCTGTAGAGTACAAATTAATGTTTTTCTGTAGCCGTGAAATAGACTTTTCCCCCTTTTGTTTTATTGAACAAATGGTCTCCATTAGTTTACACATGTTATCTTTCAACAGTAAGCATGTAAAGTTTTTGCATGCCAAATCCATCAATGTAAAATAACTAAGGCTGCATATTATAAAAGATTAGTCTTAGTAAAAATAAGAATGCCATTCTTAGGGTTTTGCTTAAGAAAATATGGAAACTGGCATCCACATTTTTCGTGCATATATTGCTGATTTGTATACTACACCTTTCAACCATCAGGACAGTTTACAAAGTAACAAAATGTACCGAGTCTGATCCCAGCTCCAAGAACAGGAAAATACAAAGAGCGTTGGTGTTTGGTACGTTGTCTGTTGCGAAGAACGCTGGCGGCTGGCTTAGAACTTGTGGATTCTCCCGGTGCTGTCCAAGCCAGCACAACTGCACGAAACCATGTGGCATCACACTTAGCAGTTCAGCCTGCTTGCCCGGTGCATCCCACTCCCGAAGCATCTGGTTTTACCATCTAAATGGCACCATATATTTGATTTAACTTGTCATCCGTCCATTCCTCGTGAAAATCTGGTGAGTCGGCAAGCTTATCGCCACTAGCCAAACTACTTATATATAACCACACTTTGTCTATGGTAAAATTCATGTATCAACTACTCATCTATCAATTAGCTACCTGGCAGATGAGAAAGGTGTGTGGTCTGGACCACAAGTCTAGATACTACAGTAGAGCATCGATCACTGGCCACCAGCCAGACCAACATTAACAAGCTATTATCCTTGTGACAAATTTTTCAGCAACATGTCACGCTTTATTGTATGGTTGCTCGTAGCACATTACTTGCAAGCTAGAGAGTCTAACACTCTTATCACAAGAAGGATCAAGTGAACTAGCCATAATTGCATTGTTTCATCATTCACTTAGGCAAAGCACATTCATAGGACGCGGGCATGATTTTTAGTAACAACCAAGCAAGCCTTGCGTGGTCCGAAGATGCATGACTGTTAATTTGCGTGGTCTCCAACCACAATTTGTGAGATCCCAACTGGTAGGGTCTGCATCTGTTGCCGAACTGGTAGAGCCCGTGGAACTGTGGCACTGTCTTTTCATCCGTTGTAGCACATATTAGCTCGTTGTAGCTGAATCTCAGCTGGAGCATTGGCGCGGGCATGAGCCTTGTATAACATATTGCACAAACCATGGTAGCACCGGCTGCATCCGCTTGTGGCATCACTAGCTGTTGGCATAAGACCAGCGGCCACCATGACATTGTTAAGTTCTTGCCAGTAATCGCTCTTAACCATATAGGGGTACGGAAGGATCTGATGCTCAAGTTGTGTTCCCCATGCATCTCATTCCCATAGAATAGGTCTTGCAGGCAACATTTGTACTTGAACAACCAACATGGCGACCTCCGATACAATAAGCCACTGCACTTAGGTTAGATGTGTATGGTAGTTATTTATTTTGCCATCTATGAGCGAGGTGGTAGTATCACATATGTCGAAAGTATATAATGCCTTACCAAACAGCCTCCATTTATATATATAATGCTCCCAATAGTAACCTCCATTAGATGATGTCTATTAAAAATCTATAACCATCTATGTTTTACTACATCTATGCTAGTAGAGGATAAATGATCGCACACAAATATATAATTTTTTAGGAAAGGAAAGGCTTAGAATGAAATTCAAACTAGAAGGACAGGATGAGAATACTGATCAAATTCAAACTATCATCTACCCATATTCATGGAAACACGCAATATGAGAGCCCAGAAGCAATTATGCATGGTGGCAGGCCACAAGTACGTCCTGCAGTACTACCAACAGCCTAGAGCTGCTCCGTGACGTCAGATGGCGTCTTGCCGTCTCGTGCTAGCTGAAAAGATGGGACGACCGCCCTTTGTGCAGCTCTGGTACCTTCGGCGGTTGTCTGGCAGCATGTGTACACGGCCCTTCGTTCTCGGCTCCTGCGGACAGCAGCTGGCACTAGCCATTGTACGTAGTACAACTGTTCAACCAAACACAACGACACCAAATTCAGCATCAACATTCTATGAGGTTGGATTTACTTTCCCCGTTCATCCCATTCCCAAGCAACGTGGAATTGCCATGCTAGTGCCTCATCTTCAACCTATCATCAGGCGGTCCTTCTAACAATCTGGTGTTCTGCACAAGATTTCAGCAAGCTTCTGGGCGCCGGGGCTACCTATATATCAGGAAAACTACTCACTGTATTGTTGAGTTCGCTAGGGTGGCCAAGCAAGGTGGCACGGACATTTGAAGAATGGAGGAGGTAATTCATCAGTCACCAACCAGAACGTGTTTACTAACAAAATCACTACGCTATTAACCATCCAATATTTTCTGCTGCATGCACTGAAGGATTGAGGAGATCATAAGTAACTGACGGTGCAATAACAACAGATTGAGGAGATCAAAGTGCTTCCGTGCAGAATCTAATATGTAATATCATTGCCAACTCTTCTTCAACAGCTAGCCACTACTATACCACAGCCACAAGATAGAGACCTTGTTGTAGTCGGTATAAGTCGTTTCACCGATCAACCATCAGTCGGTATAGAGTTATACCAACGCTAATGGTTAGTTGCTGAGAGTGGTGTCGGGATAAATCTGTACTGACCGACATGTTTTTACCGACCAATAGTTCGGCACTCTTGAAGAGTTTTGCTCACACGAAATGAATTTAATATAGATACAAACGAGTATGCTCGTTGCTCGTCCATTATGTTGCACAACTGGACTGAACTCGAGCAGACATCTCCTCCAAAAGGCACAGGATCACGCCAAATCTGCTTACCAGTGAAATTGACTGAATCCTGCAGCATGAAGAGTTCAGCTTGTATTCCCCACGCATCCCATCTCTATGTAATAAATATCGCCATACCATCTTCCAGGTCACATCCTTGTCAAGCGCCTATATCTGTCATATACGAATCTTCCGCAACCACAGCCGCTTAATTCAGTTCTGCTTATTCACATTTAGCTGTATTTTCCAAAGATAAGGAAGAAGCTGGTCTTCCTGACCTTTACGTGTATATATGAGAAGAAAGTAACGCTTCGGATAAAAAAAATGTAATCCAGTCATTCAGATCGTATGCACCATTATCTTATTTCTGTACAGGTTAGTGCACAAACAAAAATAAGTTGTTTGGATCATGCATGGTATTAATGTAGACATTTTAGGCACGTAGGATTGTGCAACTGGGATGAATCCTTTACAAATAATTGAAAAGGCACACACTATATATGCATGATCAATATATGTAAAATCTGTTCATATCTGGAACCCAGAATTCTGATACAGTTGTGTTTTGATGCACCAGCATGCTGTTGTTTCACTCATACAGAATGGAGAGATCGGAATGAGTATTATGTAGGAGAATGTACTAGCACCGCTTTTCCTGCACCGCCAGTGCATTCTCTTCATTAATTAAAATGACTTCCTTGTATATAATACTCTGTGTACATATAAGAGAATGTTTTTGCTTGTTGATAGAAAAAGCCACCACTGATCCGGTGTTTTCATTGTCCTGAATAGTATCGCAGATTCAATGCTTTTTTGTCGAATATTACTTGTCATGGGATGCTGCGGTTGTGAGTTTCTGACTGAGGAGCGCGATGGATCAATGCGCAAACTGAAATCTCGGGTGAGGTGATTCCAGTTGATGCATGCTGTGAAATCCAGAGTTGTAGGAGGTTGAGTTCTGGTCAAGCTGTGAGTGAGCCTTTAGTTTTCAGATTTTAGTACTATTTGCTTGCCGCGTGCCATTGATTATCAAATGGGCTCCTAGTCTGCAGGTGGCGAGAGCGCCAACCGCACGCTCATATGTACCTGTCTATGGGCTTAAGCTTCATGTTCACCAAAGGAGCACTTGAGGACATTACAAACATGATCTCTGCACTCCCAAAGTCCCGATGCGTACGTCCCAAACCTACTTTTCTAGCTAAGTGGAGAACGAACCTCACATGCTTGCATCCTGTGTAGCAAATGACTATGGATGACCTCACACACATGTACTAGTCTAGAGAACCATAGCAATATATAGATTATTTATATGGGAGTCCAAAAGATGCCAGGACAGTATATAAATGTTAGTTCTACTAATTCAATAGACATAAGCCTAACAGTTTAATTTGAATTTGCTACACGATTTGATTTACCAAATATAAAGCAACTCAGTATGTCAGGTGACCCATTTGTTGTGTGTCTCTTTACAGCAGACTGCAAGAAATATGTGAACTGATTATTTTGACGACAGGTTCAATAGCGCTATTAATTAAAGTAACGCTAGAGCAGCTTAAATTTGGTTTTGTAAGTACCCCCTCTATTTTGGCCCCACATTTGAAGCTATGAACCCACCATTACGGAATTGAGACACGGAATTCGACCGTTGGCAAGGGACTGTACTTGAAAGATCTCAGTATGCTAGGTGATCAAATCAGGGGCCCAGTTCAATAATTCTTGAGGCCTGCTCCAGACCACACAGAACAAACCTTTGGGAACTCCCCGTATTTGTTGCACACGTACCACCTTGGGAACTCAAATGTCAAGATATAACCGAGGATTGAGCTGCACCATGTCACTCATAAGTAGGAAGTTACTGTACTGCAGTTGGATCAGTGTGAGTTGATTCACCTTATCCAATTAGTTACTGTACTGTACTGTACTGTACTGTACTGCGCAGATAGCAATAGGCATAGATAGCACCGGCACACATATGAGGCTGCTGCCGCCTCCAGAACCGTGGGCACTGATGGATCCAGTTGCATACGCAATCAAACCGAACCTTTAACATTGTATCCACTTCAGCTTATAATCCCCATGCATCCGATTCCCGTGTAGCGGATCTTGCCATAAAACCACTAATATAAGGCCTCGTTCGGCAGCAAAGGATTGGAATCAGGCCAGTAACGGTTCCAGACCAGGAATCAGTGGATCCAGCCCTTTCACTCATTCCCGGCGTGAAATTAATCCAGCAGGAATGATTCTAGGCAAGCAATTATCATGCGTTCGGCAGCAATTTAGTCCAGAATAACTTCAGCCATACACAAATTTCAATCTGTAAAATCTGCATGATTGCCAGAACGAATAGCAAAAGAAAAAACAAACAAAACAACTGAAGTCAGTACAAAGGGGACCAATCATGGCTCCAACAAATGTTCGGTCCTGACACCAAATGAGCACCAAAGTGTTTCCACTCATCCATGAAAAGATTCTAATTCAGAAATTACGTCCAAACTACACCGAGAAAAATAAAATTTGAACCACATGTTACATGTACGCATCCTCTCATTTATACGTTAAAATCAACCACAAGAAGTTTCTTCTAGGAAGTCAAAGACAAGAAGGCGCACCATACAAACTCAAGCATTGCACACTTCCTGAAATGATAACAGAACATTTGAATCAGTAAATCTGGAATCATCTAGAACTTACAGTGACATGTCAACTCCAAAGAAAAATCAGATATACAGGAAAGCTAGTGTATTAGTAGCACCAGCTACCTCTGTTTGAACACCATGATGATCATAGGGAATACTAGTGATAAGCTAGTGCACACTCTATTTGTTTCAGCTGGGGAATGGACAGAAACGGCTGCAGGTACTAATGGGAGACATTAGGACACATTTGAATATCATATGAAGATAACAAGCAGTATGAAAAACAAGAATTTACTGCATTCAGCATAAGGTAAACAGTAAGATATGACAGTCCATCTAGATAGTCCCTTGACTTGAGAAATTAAAAATAGTTTGTTATGGTTCAAGAAAAAAAATGGTATGTTATTGTGTTCTACTTATGCCTGATTCGGAAGAAGATTGCACCACGATCTGTTACAAAATAGCTAGCAAGCTGTATCAAGCCATATTTGCTTATAATATGTTAGGAAAGGAATCATAGTGGCTCAGTATGATGATAAGGCTAGGCATCCCTTAAGCTCATAAACAGAACTTCTAGCTCATAGATGTTAGCATAACCCCATATGCCTATTTGTATATTCGTACTTTCTGTGTCCTGCGGCATCATGTGGCTACTTACAACTACAAAAAGATCACAGTAAGACTTAAGAGAAAGGAAGTAGTACAATTTAGTTCAGAGTTGCTCTTATCTCTTAAGTACTGTCGTGGAGCTGCTTATGTTAATAACTAGATCAAGTAGATAAGAAACACCAGGCAAATAGTTTACCTTCTAACCCAACACCATACTGCATAATATTCTTCATCTAGGTTGCCTTGGCAATGATATCTGAATCTATGTGTCAATTTTTTACTACACATATATGGTAGTTTTGAATTACATCAGGTACCTGCTCAAGGCCTACATACTTCGTCAACCTGCAAAATGCATTGAC
Source organism: Panicum hallii (assembly GCF_002211085.1). Lineage (NCBI taxonomy): Eukaryota > Viridiplantae > Streptophyta > Magnoliopsida > Poales > Poaceae > Panicum > Panicum hallii. Next base: position 56,902,883 of record NC_038044.1, read on the forward strand.
GTGGGAATTTCAGCTAAGTCTACATACATCCTCAAATCTCAACAATCGATTTATCATCTATATATAGAGTGTTCATATGCCCCGGAGAAAAGATCAACCAACCTCAATAAATGGATAGCTCTGCAAATACTCCTTGGTGTAAATTGTAGAAGCAGGAAAATAGGGGCCGCAGAATAGCACCCTTGTAACCTTGCTGTCTCCACTGCATCCAATCGAGCAGGCCATTTTTGAAAAAGAACCTGAATCGAAAGAACAGTATGACCAAAATAACTGATACAGAACAGTTTCTCCACGGATCTGATAATTTCCCATTAAAAATTATTTACAAAATTATCCATCCATCCATCCATCTACTGGATTGCCAAAACCTTACTATCAATCTGACAAAGAAAAATCGATTCTTTCATAACCATTTGATCAATCAAGTTAATTTGAGAGAGATTGACCCTACCCTATGCTCATATCCCCAGCACTAGCATGGTTAGAAATCATTCGACATCTCCTCCCAACGAAGGGCAATCGGATTTATTCCACCTCTTAGGCCATCGGATTCATCACTCATAGAACATGGAGAAAACAAATCTCCGTGGCCCGTTGTACTGCCACCACGAGCGCGACTGCGCGAGTCACTGATCACCGTCGTAGCGATGGGACATGAGCCAAGAACCCTAAGAGGCAAGGACATGAGAGAAAGGAGAGGAGCTAACTGGGTTCGCCACATGGCAAGGCAGCAGGAGGGGGGCCGAATCGGTTACTCACTTGAAGTTGAGGTACTGGCCGACGGCGAGGAGGACTGGCAGCAGAGCGGCGGGGGGCAAGAGAAGTAGGCCATAGAGACGAGGGCCAGGAGCTGGAGCGCCTTGAGGGTGTGGGAGACCTGCGCCATGCGGCAGCACGGGTCGGCGCCGCGGCCGCATAGGTCCACCCACCGCTGCGGGTGGGCCCACAACGTGTAGTAGAAGGGGAACAGCAGTAGCACGCGCAAAAAAACCGGCTATCGGCTTTCTACGTGACCACACGCGAGGACTGGGAGATTTGCTTTACTCCGACGCAGGCTCCAAAATAGCTTCGTGTAGGTGCTAGGCGTGCCAGTCAATTTGACCTGCAGTTGACAAGGAACAAGGCAATATCAAATACAAGAACGTGTCGGCTAGATTTCCGAATCGTTTCATATAGATTATCGGCCAAAACGTCTAATACAAACCAACAAGCAATCGGCTAGAATCAGCTGATTTCAGAAAGCAAGCAGTATTAATGTTACTTAATAATGATTGTGAGCAACACTTAGATCTAGATCTAATCTGCTAAATTTAATCTAGTAGATTATAGTAAAAACTGCGGTAAAAGCCGATAGATAACTTTGATCTAAGCTGGATAACCACGATAAAAGCTAAGCTAAGCGAGATTAAACAAGTCAATCTAACAAAGACTAGCAAATATCAATAACTGGTGAGTAAACAGATCGATAAAGAAGCGATGCGTCGTCAATTAAAGATCTAATTTGCTCGGTAAATGTGGAACTTACCAGCAAGCCGGAGATCGAAGCGATGCAACCCTACGAACTGGAAGAACTCATTGAAGGAAAAGAGAAAAAGCTATGAAACTAGGGTTTGGCGAAGTCGCCGACTAATAAGAAAAAGATTTTGTTGTTGTATTGATGATTGTCCCTGATTACAAGCCTGTAGGCTAATATTTGTAGCCTAAGCTAACAATACCTAGTTGATCACGACACAATATGACTTGACTAAAAAGAAAACATACTTTCTATAACTAATCAACTAGTACACGACTCGGACTCCACATGATAACTTGCTCACGTAAACCACCAGCGTCAACTCCGCTTCATCGGCTATGACACCATATTGGCAAGATTGTCCTGCTTCCATCAGCTATCTTCCTTGCCTCAGTATTGGCCAGACATGTGTCAAAAAACGATGTCAACACATGCCCCCCAGTTTCGGAATAAAATATTTTTTGTTTTGAAATTCTCTCCCGTCATTATTGCCTTTCTGATTTTGCGTGTGCGCACACAGTATTCAAACACTCCCTTGCGCTCCATGTGGGCAGCGCTTCAATTTCCATTTCTACCCCTGAGTGCAGAAACTATAAAGACTCGCTCGCCGCGACCTTTCTTCGTTCCAGCAAACTACTCTCAAGCCTTCTCTCTCCTCAAGAACAGATCTTCATTTTCTTCGGTGAGTGACTCATAGATGACTTCTTCCAACAAATCTTCAGCACGTCCCACAACGGCAGGGTTCCTCTTCACCATTCGGGACACAGATCGGATCTGCATCAATTGCTTCCCTCTCCAACATCCCCACGGTACTAGATCTATTTATCCGTTCGTACTTCTCGCTCCATTCTTATAGAATTTCCTTTGCGCTTGTAGAATATAAGGGATAGAATCACCATAGCCATAGAAGATAAACCAGGACTGATCTATTTGGGCTCTATGGGAGATCCGGATCCCACAGATATCAACTTAGAAACAGGCCTTATCCCGTTCAAAAATTCTAGCATGAACGTGCAAGATTGGACCGGTGTGTTTAGATTCTGGCCAAGCGCAACTTTCGGGTGGAGAAATTGGTACCTCAGAATGGATACCTCTAAAAGAACAATCTAGGATGAATATGACATCGGCCAGTGTATCAATCTTTCCTTGTCAAATATGGCCAAAAATAAATCCATGCTTATTGTGGCCTCATACTTTTGTTCAGACACCCTTAATGCATTCCTTTTTAGTCACGGCCCGATGACTCCCACCCTGGCCGATGTCCTCATGCTGATAGGCCTCACCATTTCGGCCCCATATTCATCTTATAGTCTTTTAGTCAAGACTACACATCGATTAGAGATGAAGAATATCAGCGGCTGGAAAGGTTACATTGACCACCATGCGCGAATAGGGCCGACAAGCCATAGGGAGCACACGGACTTTTTGAACATGTGGTTGGAGAAGTTCATATTTTGCGGAAAGACCGTCGGACCAACCACCAATATGCAAGCCATAGCCAAGTCTTTGGCTATAGGGCATTTGATTCCTCTCGGAAAACACCTTCTGGGTTCAGTCTTTTCCTTGTTGCACCAAATCTCTGTTAAACTATTGGCTGTTCAGCCGATTGGGAATCTCGGCGGCCCTTGGTGGTTTATCAATTTATGGCTGAACTTGTATATGCACAAAGTTCTAGGCCACAAACTTCACACGATGAGTTTTCTATCGGACCACACTGAAGAGGAAAAGCCCAGAACATGCCGATGCTTGTCATATGGCGAAGCAACATAGGATTCCCTTGTGACAAACTGGCTTTTTTAGAAGTGGCTACTTTTTTCATATGTTTTTACAATGGTTTTACCCAGGAAAAAATAGTCTGGTATGCTTATCATGATGAAAACAATGCATTTGAACTGCCTGTCAAATTCAGCTTCGACTCCATCAATACTGAAGCTGAAAGCATGGAGAGTTTCGGGGAGGCAATTACCCTAGGAATCTTCCCTGTTAACTTTTTCACCAGCCGAAGCCACCAACCATCATATGAATTTTATTATCCGTCGGTGGCAGCCCGCCAGCTTGATTTTGGTCAAGTACCAGTTCATCTCTTTTTCGCCGACCGAGTAAAACCAAGAGAAACTGTTAATAGTCACGTGGAATATGATCGGCTAAAGAACCTGATACTTGATGCTGAAACTGTGACCTGGAAGGTTGGATTATCAGTTCTTTCACTACTAGGCCTTTCAAACAATGGTGGTCAGACTGGAGCCTCCACCTCTTCTGTGCATCAGCTAAGACACACTACCATCAATTCGACCCCAACTTTATTGTGCCGGATGATGAGGTAACCTGCCTTTTGCTTATTCTATAAACCCCATATTAGATCATTGTTTGACTTTACTCCAACTATCATGTTTGAAGGTGTCCCTCAAAAAATCAGCAGCACTAATCGGCACATTAATTATGCTCCTCCCTCGGATACACCATATATCGGCGGAAGAGCACCGTCCCTTGAAGATGTAGCCACCGGCGGATCCATTAAGCGCAAGGCTATAAGCACAAAGATGTCAGCACAGAAGAAGTCAACCAAGGGATCATCTTCATCAGTTCAACCGGCCGATCCTGTGGCAGCAACCAAACTGCTGGCATCCACTCTCCAAGTAAGTTATTCAGCCGATTTAATATCTGAATTAACAATCCGCCGCAATATTCATCCTATAGAGCATCCTGCAGGCATTGCAAGCACCGACTCCATCGGCCCCAATGTCATCGGCTCCTTTATCTGTCAACCAAGATACAGCCAATCCACTGCCATTGATCAGTAAACCTTCGACACCAATGATTACTCCGGAGACAAACATCTCATCGGGTCCCTCTGAACCAACAGAGTCATCACCGGATCCACCACCGCTTCAACCTCTTCACGTATAACATAATTTCCTCGAAAGAGTAACGCAAACATAGGCATTTATCACCCCTTTCTACAGGGAACCGATGCAGGCACCATCCGAAGCATCGAAACAATACTTTCTGCTGAACCGACAGAGGAACAACCTTCCATAGTCCCTACGATGATGGTGCCTACTCAATTTGATGAGATCAACCTGAAACAAGTAATTATTTCATAGCTTCCGTTGACTCATTATCAAAATATCACTTTAACTTGACCATCTATGCAGGCTCAAGATACTCGAGACAATAGCCTCTTTTCCTATCAAAATGGAGATCTCCTGGAGGAGGAAGTCACATCAAGGACCGTAGTGTTGGGAGAAGCTTCTGATGATGTAAAGACCAAGCTTCAAGACATTCTACAACTCCTGAATCAAGACATTGGCTTACTGGTCCAACACGCAGAAGGAATAAGGGGCATATTCCTCCACTTAAAGGGCCAGATGCCAGCCAATGTTGAGGCTGCAGTGCTTCCAGCTGCCTTCATAGAGGGCCATCAATTTAAGGTCCTTCAAGCCAAACAACGTCTCTCCGATCATGCCTCGTAGGCGGAACTAATCATTCAGAAGGAAGCCAGCCGATCTCGAGAAAAAGATATCAAAGCCAGAGTTGAAACTCTCGAGAACTCTTGTCCCATGATTGTCAGTGAGATAGATTGGCTCAAAGCAAGGAGGGCAGATCTCATGAAAGAGTTGGAAGCAGTTACCCTCGCGCTAGTAGAAGAGGAAATGAACCTGGAGAAACTCCCCAATGCTATCGAAAAGATGAAGGTCGATATGAAAACCCCAATCCGTGAAGCTATCTGCCTCCACAAGCTCATCAAGCCAATTCTAGGATCTGCTGAAGATGACCAGAGGGAGATTGACGAGGGGGACCAAATCTGCCTAAGTGCGGTTGATGCAATCCGGAGTTTCCTCATATTGTTGTAACAAACTCGTTCCAACTTACAGCTCCGCGATTTGAAGTTATCATGATGATACAAAACAGCATTCTGCTTGTAAATATTTTTGCACTAAGGGTGACACATGGCGTGTTGGCCATGAAGTAACCGATAAAAGCTAATCACCATCGGCTAAAAATACATCTACTTCGTGCATTCCTCTTCCTGATCATACGTTTTATGCTAAAGGCGATAGCTCTTGTATCAGCTACAACTTCCAACCGATTCTTTAATCAGCTTCACTATCAATCATCGGACCCAACCTAGCATTGATAAAACATCGGCTTAAGTTTGTCACAATCAACTTGTTACAACTCGTCAGCCGATGTAGATCTTTGTCCAAGTTTGCCTTCATCATCCAGCAGGAAATCATTCATCAAGATGATTCTTAGGAGCCAATTGCTTGGATTGGCTTAAGTCCGAAAAATGCTGAGGTATAAACTTCTCCTATCACGAAATATTCATCCGCAAATGCTTAGAATATGCAGTGTTCTGATCCATTATTTCATCATGTTTACTAAGTTAACGATGATGCTGTTAACACTACCACAAACGAAGATTTCATGATAGCAGATGTATTTTAATTTCATAACAGGAACAAACAACCCCATGAAAGTATTTATTTCATAACGGTGAGAAAAAATTCCCATGAAAATAAATTTTCATGATCATATATACATCATGATGAAACGTTTATTTTCGTGTAGGTGACCCTAGTACTCTCACAAAAATTATGTAGTATTCTCTGAGGTATTGCATAAAATGATTTCACGAGAGGCTAGCCATTTTCATGAGAGGGAGTAACAACTTTCACGAGTCAGTAGGACACTAGCTAGCTTTGCGTTTTGTCTGATTAATATATATTTTAACCAACTCGCACCTCCCACCTTGCTACTCACTCTCCACTCATCTCCCCTAGCATATTTTTCAAGAAAACATTAACTATAATTTTTATGAAATAATAAAAGAACTTTTAGAATTTAAATATGTTGCTACATGTTCATTGGCATTACTTCAGATTTGAACTACATGCATTGTAAAAATGATGTTAAAATTAATTACAAACAAACATACATAAAAGTGCGGCATTCATACATTTCAATACGGCATGCATATTTGCTGTTCTTTTTTATAGCACCCCCATGAAAATTTCATCAAGAAAACAAAGTTGAAATAATAGTCTGTTTCATTTGGTGTTCATTTCAGAGCACTTGTTTATTGGACTCTCCCCTCACCTGCGAGATTCAATGTGTTCCCTTCTCTTATTTGCTTGGAAATTTAATACAACCTTGATTTAGTATGTTTGTCCATGAAAATAATTGAATCGCAATTAGAGTGCTATAATAATTCTTTTGAGGATTTAAATACATTTGTACCTATCTATTAGAATTTACTTCGCATTTGAACTATGTGTTGTAAAAATGATACCAAAGTCATAAACAAACATTCATACATTTGAATACCACATGCAATTTTGGAAGTAAAGAATACTCAAATATCTGTACATATTGCACTCTAGTTTTCCAAGTCACTTTGTAAGTACTTCAACTTACTTGAAAAAATAAAAAAATGTTAAGGGACCTAAATACATGCTTATGACATCCCACAGAAAGGTCACCAAGAAATTCGAATTAAGGTAACTGATCCAATGAGCAAGATATGGTCGACCCAATGCAAAACACCCCATCGAAAACCCATCTCACTGAGCTGCGAAGGCCAATCAGCAGGTGGTAGCGGATTTCCTGGTGCATCCCATTCCCAAGCAACAGCACTTGCCCCCACTTCTGCTATCTCATCGCTCCTCATTTTGTGTTGTGCGCCTTGAGCCAAAATCCTCACTATTTATCAGCTTGGTAGGGCTCACGAACAAGGCAGTTTGTTGGACTTCAACGCTAGTATATATACTCCATCCGTATAGGAAAAGGAAGACGTCCTGGTGCCGTCGGCAGGTTGAGAAAAAGAAGACGTCGTGAGGACGCAGGGCTGTTTTAGACGCTGCTGTCCCTGCACGCGTGCTCCGGCTCTCGTGCCGAGTTAATACGGCCGCCTCACTTGGGCTCCCACGCCGCGTTTTAATACCGCCACCTCGCTCGGGCTCGCACGCTGCCATCATCGATCGTCCACCCACCAGAGAGCCGCGCACATGGAGAGCACACCAGAGGAGCTCCCGCTGGCGACGGACGAGTCGTTGCGGGAGTCGGAGGAGTTCGCGCCGGAGTAGTAGGAGCTCGTTATGCCGGAATCACTGGAGCCGGAGGAGGTCACGCCGGAGTCGGAGGAGATCACGCCGGAGTGGCAGGAGCTCATGATGCCGGAGTCGCAGGAGCCGGTGGAGGTCGTCACGCCGGAGTTGCTGGAGCTCGCGCCGGACTCCATCACGCCGGAGTTGCACGAGCGCCATGAGGATCGCCAAGCATGGAATCGTGCGCACTCGCGATTGTGGCCATGCTCTCGCTGCGGTCTCGTCCACACGGAATATAGACTCGGCGCCATGCTTCACGGCCTCGACGAGTTCGACTGCGAGCTTTTCATTCCCTATCTTGACAATGTCGTGATGGATGACAATACTCTCTTGTTACCTCCACACGTGCTCAAGATGCTCCACTAGAAGACGCTCGGTAAGATAACTAGCTTTAGTTCTAATTAATTGTTACAAGGATATATGTATCTACTGATTAAGCTAATTAGCATCTTTCTAATTGTTTGATGCAGCAAGACTAGCCTCGGCTTCATGTAGCAAAGATGGTTCACAAGGGATACTCTATTTAGTACTTCATCAACCACCACTGAGTCAGCACCCTTAACAATGCACTACTCGGCATCAATGTTTTCCTACAACCATGGTTCAGGACTTGCCCGATGCAAACAGATTGTACACCTTTTTTGGATAAAGGGTTGTACATGTTTGGTGAATAAGAAATGCACAAGCAGATATGAGTTATTGGTTTCATTATTTATGCCATGGGCAAATGCACTACTTGAGCCGTCACTCTGACTGGTTGCACATAACATATATGCTTTTTATATATTATTGAGTCGGCTAAGACAGACTCGCCGACAAGAGAATAGGACACATTGAGATGGTAATTTTTAATTACAAAGCCCAAGGAAGGTCAAGCTAAACTAGAACATAAGTATCTGAAATATCCTAAAAATTTTCAAAGCCAGTGGAGCATCCAAACTCATTACAGCCAGCAGCTAGCTTACTGTAAGTGATTTGGTACCACCATCCAACAAATTGGTGAGTCCACGTCATACGTAATGGGCACTCAATTGGTGTGAAGAACTGGTGCCATGGCAATTGGCCACTTCCTTTAAATAAGTGGAAACTGATTTGAGGGTTTGCTTAGCAGAAACAACATTAAACCACAATATTTTGATACTCCTGTTCAGATTGGATTCCCTATGCCCCCCCCCCCCCAAACACACACACACACACCACGAAACATCGCATTGATCCTATGAGAATAATGGAAAATGAACCATGGAATATTTCATATACTGTGGAAAAAAATCTAGTATACATCCCCTGTACAGATTGGATTTTCCACAGTATATGAAACATTTCCTTGATAATTATAGAGTAGCAAACTGAAATTGTGCTCGGTGCCACAGTTTTCACTATCTAGGATATGAGAGGTCGAAACCAAGATTACCCGCTCAGGAAATGTGCAACCGCATTACCCAGGTATGAACATATATTTATGAAGTAACACCGAGATTCCAAGTTCTTATTTTTTTATATCACTCCTTTACTCTTTGGTTTATTAATAAAGCAAGTACTAAGCCTTACCCATCCGTTTGCATGGTGCAGCTGTTTGTTCTTAGGTAGTTTGGTTTCCTTTATCAGTAGATGGAGCTGCTTGAAAAGCATAGTCTCTGGCGATGAAGAAAAAACAAAATTGAAGAACTTAGCAGAATTAAAGAAAACAAATAAATGGACTAGGAGGCAAGGATGTCAGCAAGGAATGCAGAGGCGAGTCTTTGTGATCTTAGTCATGACCTGGTAGATGGGATTTAGAAGACGTACACTTTCTTAACCTTTGTGTTTCAGCTTCAAAGAGAGATTTCTGAATCTTCTAGCTCCGTCAGGCAAAGCAAAGGGTACCCTACATGGAAAAGGTTATTTTTCATGCAGGTGATTGCAGTATTACTCTTGGTATCTAATTTTCCATGGCCGGGTACAACATCACTGGTGATGCCCATATCAAAACAGTACCAATTTCTCTGCTTTCGAATTATGTTTGTTACAACTATATTCATATTTTTTTGTGTAGCATACATGGACAGTATAATATTTAATGTTACAACTTGCTTTCTCTATGCAGGTTTGAATTACCAGTGACTGAATTCTTATATTGATGCATACACGAATGATACAGAAGCAATGAATTTTAAGAACACTAGATATCGAATCGATACAGAAGCAACCACTACGCCAGAAGCCCTAATCTGAGACGCGCCCTAGGCAAAATGCTAGACGCGCAGGGGTCGCGTCCCGCATTACCGCGTCGCAGATAAAAAAGTAATCTGAGACGCGCCTCACGCGCGTCTCAGATTACCAAAACGCAAGACGCGCCTCACTTACGGCTCGTCTCGCCTTGGCTTCACACAGGCTTCCCTGGGAGCCAAATGCAAGACACGCTCTAGGCTAGGCGGGTCTTGCATTAGTCTAAGATGAGAGACGCGCCTCACTTACGGCGCGTCTCGCCTTGGCTTCACACAGGCTTCCCTGGGAGCAAAATGCGAGACGCGCTCTAGGCTAGGCGGGTCTCGCATTAGTCAAAGATGGGAGACGCGCCTCATTTACGGCGCGTCTCGCCTTGGCTTCACACAGGCACTCCTGGGAGCCAAATGCGAGATGCGCTCTAGGCTAGGCGGGTCTCGCATTAGTCACAGATGGGAGACGCGCCTCACTTACAGCGCGTCTCGCCTTGGCTTCACACAGGCGCCACTGGGAGCCAAATGCGAGACGCGCTCTAGGCTAGACGGGTCTCGCATTAGTCACAGATGGGAGACGCGCCTCATTTACGGCTCGTCTCGCTTTGGCTTCACACAGGTGGCCCTGGAGCCTATTGAGAGTCGCGCCCCAAGCGAGGCGTGTCTTGCATTAGTCTACCTCCAACAGGGGCCTTTTCTTTCCCCAGCTGCATCCTGGAACTAGCCAGGATTTGGCAGCTGCAATCAAATACCTGCAAAAGATTTCAATTCACAGAATTCACCGCAATCATCGCACGCATCCATACAATTCACATAGTGCGATACACACAAGGAAAGATGGTATTATATAACACATGTACAATCAATTAGCAACAATGATCGATAAGAACAATAGAGTACATGCAAAGCAAGTCTCTCAATCTAGCTCAATGTCGCGGGCCGTGCTATCGTGGATGGAACTCCCCCTTTGTGTTGACCACCTCCATCATGAGGAATCCCGCTAGCCTCTCTCGGATATCCTTCACGTTACCAAGCGTCGTTTGATTGAAATAATCATCTTCGTCCTTCGAAATATAATTACAAGCAGTTAGAATACAAGATGAAGACAGATTTTTTATAATTATTAACACGTGATAATTCTTACCGTGAATCCGGTTTTCTCTGGCAACTAGAAGCATGTTGTGGCAAACATAGAACCCACATGAGTTACCCGAGGGTGCCGTGTGCACTACATGTTCAAAGATAGATAGAAATTAGCATTTTGCGACACTTAGAACCAAGAAAACATCGTAATAGTAAAGCGATTTAGTTATAGTAGTTACCGTCCACGCGGTGTTGATGTGTAAACGCAGCTTGACGTTGCTCTTTGTATCCTTCTTTGGCCCTAAGATGCCTGTCAAGAGACCTAAACACAGACATCCGGATGTTATATTACAAATGCTTCTGAAATGGGCAAATGATAAAAAACTAAAGCAAACAACAAACTTACTCGTCAAGGATTGAGATGACTAGAGAATAATCACGTATCTGAGGCGCGCCCGACTCATCTGATGGAATGCTCGAGTCAAGGTAGAAGACTTGCTTGCTCCTGACATTGATGATGAGTGTAACCAATGGTTGCCTGGGTTGTACGGCACCACAATGTGCTCCTTGTCAGCATGTACTCCCATGCACTTCACCATGTACCTAACCAAGTTGAAATGGAACAAGCGGTTACATGTGTTAAATGGAAACAAGTGACTACATGTGGCTACAAGTTGAATGAAAACAAGTTTAATTGTTGCATGTGCGCACCTGACCAAGCTATCTCTATCTGTCAGCACAAATGTCACCGTCATCAGCTGTGGGTCAATGTACCCACACTTCTTTCCGGTTCGACGCCTTGTCTCTTGTTGCATGTGCCTACACGATCCATATGAATTGAAATAGAAACGACTTAAATTGTTGAACGTATATCAAATGCATTGAAATGGAAACAAGTCTTAATCGACTTACAATGCAAAGCACCGAATGAGAGAAAGATCCAAAGCGTCGAGGTTGAAAAGGTCGAACAAATCGCTCCAGGCAACAATAAAGATGTTGCTGTTGCCCTCAAGCTGCAGAAAGTGCCGCTCTTCGTATGACACCATGATTTCCTCGGCTTGATTGACATTTTGCATGTAGTACTTGTGCAGGTCCATACAATATGGACCTGCTGCCCGAAGCTCAGAGACACTAAGCAAGGCCTTTCCAACCCTGTACTTTGGATTCTCAGAAGTGTAAGCCCTTGTGACCGGTTGTTTTATCCGCTCCACCTTTTTCTTACCCTCTGAGATCTCCCGCTTCGTCGCCATCGGCCTACTCTGCTTCTTCCTCACAGGATTAGCCTTGCTTGGCTTCTTGGGAGCGGTAGCTGGCTCTGTCGGAACAGGTGGAGGGGGGGTAACCTGAGGCTGAGTAGGGACAGGAGGATGCGGTTCCGATAACGATTCCCGTGTATCCGGCAGCTGTGGGCATGGCTCAGAAAACGTCGGTGGCACTGCAGCACTCTGTGGCTGAGGTTGACTGGTCGGTACTGAATCTGCATCTGCTGGATCAATATGAATACCAGCTCTCCGCCACTGAACCCTTCTCGCAACTGCATCCCGCAAAGTGGTGGTCATGTCATCTGGTGGCACCTCCAGCTTGATATTCTTAGCAAACTCATGCACATAGTCAATCTTGACCACAGCACAATCAGCCCTGACCTGCAACAACATCAACAACAACAACAAAGCCTTTAAATCTCAAGCAAGTTGTACATACCAAAAGAAAAAAAACAAAAAGAAATAGGAGAAAAGAAAAGAGAGGCAAAGACCAATGCACTGACCTGGACACCTTCAAGCTGGGACATACCGGGATACACAAGCCCGTTCCCGACCTCCATGAAAGATGAATCTCCGACCAGCTGCACGAGAAGACTGCATCGGGTCGGACGAGCCAAGCCATCTATCGTATCCGGCTCCAATGATGTAGGCACAATTGCCCTCTCTGTCCCTCTACTCTGAGAAGCACCCACTGCAGTACAAGCGAAGCTGTCCCTTCTCTCTTCACTCATCGTACTCCCCGGCATATCAGGGAATGACAATCCCTAAGACTCGAAGATGGTCTTCAGCTCTCCAACATCTCCATCTTCACCTGCTTTTTGATCTCATCTATGTCAACCTTTGATGAGGAGTCTCGAGTCCGCTTCCGGTATCTGCCTTTGTGTTCAGGGAACCCCTCCTTCCAGGTCAACTGACTGGAAACACCACGGACACGGCCCCGTTGCTCACGGGTTCCCAAAGCCCTGGTGAGCGCATCAAACTCCCTCACTCCTTCATTTGAACCTTGGCTGCTCTCCATCAAAGCCCTTTGAGCAACTTCCTCAGCGCTCGTGCTGTAGAAATTGATATTGCCATCCTCCGTGAGCTTTGACCTAGCACGCATAAATGGTGCCAGCCGTCCCTCAAACGATTCATAGGGATTCTCAATGCCCCTCGCTGCCAGCATCTCATCCTCCTGCTCCCACTTGCGTTGCTTTCCAGCATATCCCGCTGAGCCAAGGTGGTGGTCAAGCTCGTTCCGCGCTCGGAGACCCCAAAAATACTCACTTGACTGTTGGAACTCGGGAGTATTCCACTTTTCAACAAGCTCGTCCCAGGCTTCTTTGGTCAAGTCCGCATACTTGTCAAAAGGGTTCTCTTTCTTCTTCCAACACTTTAAAAGCCTGCACGACAAAACAATAAATCTGCATAAGTGACAGTAGATAATGAAAAAATGTTAGTAAATGACAATAGTAAGTGACAACACTTTACTTGTTCTTGTAGCTCCTCCAGGCTTTAGAGATGATCTTCATAGCATGCTTCGTAGCCTTATCGTGCAACTCTATCGGATATTCAACATAGGGTTGAATATTGTTTTCGAAGATTCTCTTTTTGTCGTCCCAAGACAAGTCATCGAAATGTTCCAAGGTGAGTGGCACCCTTTGCCGGGCAGTGAGGCCACAAACCCGTGCTAATCTCACCAAGACTGACGATTCTTCGGGTGCTGCCTCAGAATTGAGCCGGCCACAACTTTTCACATCTGATGGCCACTTTGTCTGTGACCTTTTCTTTCTGCCAGCACCAGATGTGCTAGCTCTTGACTGTGACCGTGCCGGCCGTCCTGATGATGCTCTGTCATCTGTAGGTTGCTGCACACTGTCCTCACCGCTACAGCTTGCTGCACACTGTCCGGACCACTGGACATCGTGCTACATGAGAAAGAAAAAAAAACAGATACAACCATAGAGTAAACGCTCCGAATCAGATACAACCATAGAGTAACCGCATGAATCCCATACCTAGGCCTAGACATGCTTAATGCTTTAGTGATACATATTCTCGCAAAGTAATCTCCATTTTTTGAAATATATGACTCAATCTTTGGTCATTAACCGCTCTTTTTTTTTATTTGGCTAGGTTGGTCTCTTTTTGCTCTTGATAATTTGATTTCAATTCTGTGTAGCAAAACATACTATGGGGGTGTTTGGATCCACCCCAAATGGCAAAGGGCAAATGGTAAAATTTTTTGCTCCTGTCACATCAGATGTTTGGACGCTAATTAGAAGTATTAATATAGTTTAATTAAAAAACTAATTACATAGATGAGGACTAAATGACGAGACGAATCTATTAAGTCTAATTAATCCATAATTAGCAAAATTACGGTAGCATTTGCCCTTTTGCACTTTGGGGTGTTTGGATCTAAAAGTGCAAAAAAGTGCAAAAGAGCAAAAGTTTTGCACTTTCTCTTTCTCTTTCCCATTCATCCAAACAGGCCCTATGTGTGTCCATGGAAGATGTTTCTTGCCCTGGTACATCCATATGTAGGGTATGGAACAGTGACTAATTAGAAAGGGGGAAAGCTCACCTACGGCGGCAGTGGACGACGCTACGGTGGCTTGGGGCGGCGCCGCGGGGCCGGGGACGACGGCGCGACGGCTCGGGGAAGGCTCGACGGCGGCGGCACTCGCGGGGACGGGAGCTCGGGCCGGGGGGCGCCGATAGCGCGGAGCGGCGCTGCGGGGCCGGGGACGACGGCCGCGAGGGAGTGACGGTCTGGCTCAACGACGACGGGCGGCGCGAGACGACGGCGCGGCGGCGGGGAGCAGAGAACGGTTGTATCTGATTTGAAAATTTGACCTAAGTCCCAGAAGGCCGAGCGTCGCGTTCTAACCGGGGAATGCGCGACGCGCGGTACCCACGGCACGTCGCGCATTGGTGTGGGACTGGGCCCCGAGGGCTCACCCGTTCAATCTGTTCGTGGTCTTATGCGCGACACGCGTTACCTACGGCGCGTCGCGCATGATGATATGCGCGACGTGCCGTAGGTAGCGCGCGTCTCGCATTTGAGGCCCCCGAGATGGTTGCCTGATCAGGCGCGCGTTGGGAGGGGATTTTGTCCCACCTCGCAAACGCAAGGCGAGGGCGTCCAGCTTATAAGCTTGGGCGGTCTTCGCCGTTTCGAATTTACAATACATGTACCTTTGAGCCGCAGTTTCCTCTCTTTGCCCATGCTGGCGGTGTGGGTCTGGGACCCGAGGGCTCCCTTGCCGGTCGAACCCGTTCAATCTGTTCGTGGTACCCTGCGGGTTGAGCCCGGTGGCCCGGACCCCCAACCGGGGTGTAACTTTTTTTTGTTGCCTCTCTGAGGCACAAGTGTTTTCCGCCCTGACCCCCTTATAGAACCGGAAAAATAATTGCAGATACGGGGAATGCGCGACGCGCTGTACCCACGGCACGTCGCGCATTGGTGTGGGACTGGGCTCACCCGTTCAATCTGTTCGTGGTCTTATGCGCGACACGCGTTACCTACGGCGCGTCGCGCATGATGATATGCGCGACGTGCCGTAGGTAGCGCGCATCTCGCATTTGAGGCCCCCGAGATGGTTGCCTGATCAGGCGCGCGTTGGGAGGGGATTTTGTCCCACCTCGCCAACGCAAGGCGAGAGCGTCCAGCTTATAAGCTTGGGCGGTCTTCGCCGTTTCGAATTTACAATACATGTACCTTTGAGCCGCAGTTTCCTCTCTTTGCCCATGCTGGCGGTGTGGGTCTGGGGCCCGAAGGCTCCCTTGCCGGTCGAACCCGTTCAATCTGTTCGTGGTACCCTGCGGGTTGAGCCCGGTGGCCCGGACCCCAACCGGGGTGTAACTTTTTTTTGTTGCCTCTCTGAGGCACAAGTGTTTTCCGCCCTGACCCCCTTATAGAACCGGAAAAATAATTGCAGATACCGGGGAATGCGCGATGCGCTGTACCCACGGCACGTCGCGCATTGGTGTGGGACTGGGCTCACCCGTTCAATCTGTTCGTGGTCTTATGCGCGACACGCGTTACCTACGGCGCGTCGCGCATGATGATATGCGCGACGTGCCGTAGGTAGCGCGCGTCTCGCATTTGAGGCCCCCGAGATGGTTGCCTGATCAGGCGCGCGTTGGGAGGGGATTTTGTCCCACCTCGCCAACGCAAGGCGAGAGCGTCCAGCTTATAAGCTTGGGCGGTCTTCGCCGTTTCGAATTTACAATACATGTACCTTTGAGCCGCAGTTTCCTCTCTTTGCCCATGCTGGCGGTGTGGGTCTGGGGCCCGAGGGCTCCCTTGCCGGTCGAACCCGTTCAATCTGTTCGTGGTACCCTGCGGGTTGAGCCCGGTGGCCCCGGACCCCCAACCGGGGTGTAACTTTTTTTTGTTGCCTCTCTGAGGCACAAGTGTTTTCCGCCCTGACCCCCTTATAGAACCGGAAAAATAATTGCAGATACCGGGGAATGCGCGACGCGCTGTACCCACGGCACGTCGCGCATTGGTGTGGGACTGGGCCCCGAGGGCTCACCCGTTCAATCTGTTCGTGGTCTTATGCGCGACACGCGTTCCCTACGGCGCGTCGCGCATGATGATATGCGCGACGAGCCGTTGGTAGCGCGCGTCTCGCATTTGATGCCCCCGAGGTGTAACTCTTTTTTGTTTTCTCTCTTTAGGCACAAGTGCCCCAGGGTCCCTGGGTTCCTCCCGGAGTAGGTATATGAGCGACGCGCCGTAGGTAACGCGCGTCTCGCCTTTCTTGTTCAGTTCCAGAACTGAATGTCCAGAACAATTAAAGTCACAACCATTCAGTTCTGGAACTGAAAATTCACACATATTGATATCTCACAAATATGAATTCGTACTTCACAAATATTCACACATTATCATATCTCACAAAGGCACAATTAAAGTCACACTTTTACCATATTTCACAAAGGAACAATTAAAGTCACACAATTCCCATACTTGACAAAGGAACAATTAATATACATTGTGTGCCCAATCATTTTGCTACTTTCCGTTGATCCCTTAGTTTTTTGAAATTCTTGACTTTTTCTTTATGGTCGTTGCGCAAGTAGGGAGTTTCGTTGGCCGATGGTATTCTTGGCTTGATCATTGAGGTGGCGAAAGGAGGTATCTCATCAAACTGATCGAACTCTTCCTCGTCGACCGCATTCTCAACACCGACGATTCGCCGTTTTCCAGGTATAACCACCTTGAGTCTTTTGTTTGTGGTGTCGGAAACATAGAACACTTGAGCCACATGTTGTGCGAGGACGAAAGGGTCCGTCTTGTATCCGTGACGGCTAAGATCGACACTAACGAACCCGTACTTGTCTTTTTGTACACCTCTATTTGCATCAACCCAATTGCAACGGAAAAGAGCAATTTTAAAACCGTGAAAGTCAAGCTCCCATATCTCTTGTATTTGACCATAGTACGCAGTTTTGTCCTCTCCGTTAACATCGTAAGCATCAACACGTACACCACTATTCTGATACATGCTTTTCTTATCTTGTCGTTCGGTGTAGAACGTGTATCCATTTATGTCATACCCTTGGTATGTCATAACGGTGAATATAGGACCAAGAGCCAAAATTTTGAGTTGTTCACTTATAGGAGTATCTGATCGTGAAATTCGATTCCGGAGCCAACCACAGAATTTGTTCATGTGTTCCTTTGCTAACCATGATTCACTGTGTACAGGATTCTCTCTAAGCAACAGCTCCTTGTGCTCATCGAAGTACTCAGACACAATGTCCATTTGTTGCAACACGTGGAAATGAGCCCTATGAAATAAATCTCGATCTGGAATTATAGCCTTCTTCCCGATCGTCCCCGTGCCTGTGAGCCTCCCCTCATGACGAGACTTGGGAACACCAACCGGGTTACTCGGGTCAGCGTAGTTTAGAGCCCACTCAATGGCTTCCTCTGTACAATATCCTTGTACCATGCTGCCCTCGGGGAAAGCTCGATTTCTTACTAGTGACTTCAAGATGCCGTTGAATCTCTCGTACGCATACATCTGGTGAAGGAACACAGGACCAAGTAGCTTTATCTCCTTGATAAGATGGCCCGTGAAATGAAGGCTGATATCGAAAAAGGCAGGTGGAAAATACATCTCAAGAACGCACAAAGTTTCATAGTGCTTCTTTTCCAATGACTCAAGATCTTCTTCACTTAGAACCTTTTGACCAATTGCATTAAAGAAAAAGCACAGGTTCATAATAGCCTCCCGAACATTGACCGGTAGGATATTCCGAATTCCTACGGCAATCATCTGCGTCAGCAATACATGGTAATCATGAGACTTTATGCCGGGAGATAGCTTTAGATCAGGCATTGATACAAGCTTCGAGACGTTGGTTGAGTAGCCAGTTGGAACTTTCACACTTTTCAAGAACTCGCAAAACTCCTTCTTCTCATTCTTTGACAGGGTGATGCATGATGTGGGCAGCTCCATTCCTTTAACGGAGTCATCATTGAGCCACAACTCTTCTCTAATTTTCATTTTCTTCAGATCAGCTCGTGCATGTGCGTGATCTTTCGTTTTTCCGTCCATGTTAAGCAATGTGCCGAGAAGGCTCTCACAGACATTCTTCTCCACGTGCATCACATCAATAGAGTGACGGATGTCTAAGTCCTTCCAATACGGTAGCTCCCAGAAAATCGACTGCTTCTTCCACATGTCATCTTCTTCAACAACGACCTTCTTGCCCCTCTTGCCTTTCTTCTCTCCTTTCCGCTTACCGAGGACAACATGGACATTCTTAACCATTTCGTAGACATCATGACCTGAGAAATGCGGAGGAGGACGCCTCTTCTCGGCCTTACCGTTGAAGTGATCACACATGTTCCGGAACGGGTGTTTCATTCCAAGGTAGCGTCTATGTCCCATGTACACTATTTTTTTTGACTCACTCAAGTACTCAGAGTCTGTCTCTCTCAAACAATGTGGGCACCCGCAACCTACTTTCTTGCTCTGTCCGGACAAGTTCCGTGCCGCTGGAGAGTCACTGATAGTCGCGAACAAAATGGCTCGAAGCTGAAAGTACTCACGCTTGTACTCATCCCAGACCTCCACTCCTTCACACCACAGCAACTTCAGATCGTCAACCAAAGGACTGAAATAAGTGTCGATGTCATTACCAGGTTGATGTGGCCCCGGTATCAAGCCCGACAGCATAATGTACTTCCGTTTGTTACACAACCAAGGTGGAAGGTTGTATATCGTCAGAACAATTGGCCAGGTGCTATGTGTGCTATTGTTCATGAATGGGTTCATGCCATCTGTGCTCATTGCAATCCTAATATTCCTCGGATCTTCCGCAAATTTAGGATATCGCAAATCTATGTTCCGCCATTGTGTGGCATCAGCAGGATGTCTTATCAACCCGTCCACCTTATGCTTCTCCTTGTGCCATCGCAACAATTCTGACTCCTTTTTGTTTGCAAACCAGCGCACCAATCGTGGAACAATTGGAAAGTACCAACACACCTTTTTAGGTCCGCCCTTTGTTCTGTTGCAGTCCTCATCATCACCACCATCTTTTCTACGGTTGAATCGATCGAGTCCACAAACAGGGCACTTCTCAAGGTCCTGATAATTCGAGCCACGATAGAGAATGCAATCATTCTTGCACGCATGGATCTTTTCCACCTCCAATCCCAACGGGCAGATAATCTGTTTGGCCTCATAAACGGTCTCAGGGACGGTGTTGCCTTGTGGAAGCATGTCCTTAAGGAGTGCTAACAACTCCTTGAAACTGCCATCACTCCATCCGTGGATTGCTTTCAACTGGAAAAGCTTCACCATCGCAAATAGCCTTGAGTATTTCAATCCACAACCAGGATAGAAAGGTTTCTTAGAGTCTTCGATCATCCTCTTGTACTTTCCGAATTCGGCTCCTTTGAACTCATCGTCGCCGTGTCTGTCAGCATTGCAAACCATCTCCTCTATGTTATCAACCTGTCAAGCCAGACATGAAAAGTCATATTAGCACGACCTTATTATTCTAATTGTAAGCTTTATTATGGGGCCGGGTTTGAGTACTACCTGTTCCATGATGTCGGCATTGCTCAACCCTAGTATATCCGCCTCATCCACATCGTCGTCCTCTTCTTCGACAACACTATGGACCTCCCTCTCCACATAGGAATCCCTACTCTCTGCTTCATTAAGTCCTTCTTCACCGTGTTTATTCCAACATCGATAATCCTCCATGAATCCACGTTTGATCAAGTGTGATTTCAACACGTGCTCTTGAAGATATCGCTTCTCATTTTTGCAATTTTTGCATGGGCAATAGAGATACTGTATACCATTGTCCACCATATCTTTCTTCGCGTTCTTAATGAAGGCTTCAACACCATCCATAAAGTCCTTGCAAAGGCGTGGACCATACATCCAACGCCGATACGACATCTATATAGAATATGAAATCAAAACGTTAGGATTCTCATAGTTTGGGGCCATGCACAACTAGTGTTTAAGTTCAAATATTGTTAGCAAGCATGGAATTATTGCTTGCTTGGAAGTGTAGTTCTGCGAAATATTATTCTGCATGTAGAATCTGTGGTTTTATAATTTTTTAGATGATGGAATAAAATTTATTATCCCAGCTTCTGTATCTTGACGTGTCATCTACGATATAATACATGCAGGCAAGAGGCAATATTAATTAGAGACACGAACTCTTACAAGACAAACCATAGCCAGTAAGGTCATATGTGGAGCCAAATATTGCCAATGATGCAAGAATGTAAAAATATTTTAAGATCTTCATCTTTACTTTTCATGCTATATGATTTATCTCGGATTTATTTAGTATTAGATGCTCTTAACGTCTGAAGACAATCATGGAAAAATCTTGGTGTATTTTCGAACATAAGTTATAATGCCCTATTCTAGCCATAAAAGTTTGAACTTAGAACTTAATTATTACATGGTGAACCAAAAGAATCGATATCATATCGGAGTTACCTTGCCACTGCCCCCGCGACACACGACAGCAAGAAGAGGCTCGATCGTGCTCCAGCCGCCCGCCGCGAGACGCTCCCCACGAGATCTCCACCGCCCGCCGCGGCAGATCCACCCAGCCGCACATCCGCCAGCACCACTTTCCCCAGATCCACCCAGCCGCACCACCAAAGTATCAGACTGCAAGTTCGGATAGCTTGTTCGGACCTCCAGACCCCCAGGCGGGTCTTGTCTGAGGTGGGAACAAATGCAAGACGCCCATGATCTGAGACGAGCCTTGCAGTCGCGCGTCTCCCATCCTCATGATCTGAGACGTTCCGTCCAAAGGCGCGTCTCCCATCTGATGATCTGAGACGAGCCTTCCAGTGACGCGTCTCCAGACCCCCAGGCGGGTCTTGTCTGAGGTGGGAACAAATGCAAGACGCCCATG
Organism: Panicum hallii; assembly: GCF_002211085.1. NCBI lineage: Eukaryota > Viridiplantae > Streptophyta > Magnoliopsida > Poales > Poaceae > Panicum > Panicum hallii. Next base: position 56,924,451 of record NC_038044.1, read on the forward strand.
ATCTGAGACGAGCCTTGCAGTTGCGCGTCTCCCATCCTCATGATCTGAGACGATCCGTCCAAAAGCTCGTCTCCCATCTCATGATCTGAGACGAGCCTTGCAGTAGCGCGTCTCCCATCCTCATGATCTGAGACGTTTCGTCCAAAGGCGCGTCTCCCATCTGATGATCTGAGATGAGCCTGCCAGTGACGCGTCTCCAGACCCCCAGGCGGGTCTTGTCTGAGGTGGGAACAAATGCAAGACGCCCATGATCTGAGACGAGCCTTGCAGTTGCGCGTCTCCCATCCTCATGATCTGAGACGATCCGTCCAAAAGCTCGTCTCCCATCTCATGATCTGAGACGAGCCTTCCAGTGACGCGTCTCCCATTTGTCTCAGTAAAGTAAAGCGAGACGCGTCCCGGCTATTTATCGAAAGAAAATTATAGTCACGAGATGTACTGCTGAACGAGATGACCACGGCTGAAATCCCCCTCCCCAGCGTCCCGGAGACCGAGGACCTCGCCACCGCCAAAATCCCCCTCCCCAGCGTGCCGGAGACCGCGGCGCTCGGCATCACCCTCCTCGGCGCATCCTCCGAGACCGCCGCGCTCCCGGAGTGCACCGCTTCGGAGATCACAGCGGTCGCCACCGGCAGATCTGCGGCGCCTCCTCCAACGGGCTTCTGCACCACCAGCCGCAGATCTGCGACACGGGGACCGCAGCTCCCTTCACCACCAACATCCCCGGGCTTCTCCACCACCAGCCGCAGATCTGCGACACCGGGACCACAACGCCCTTCACCACCAACATCCCCCGCACATAAGGATCGGGTACCTCCCATTGTTGAATGTATTTGTTGGAATCGTCGCATTCTGCCTGAATCTGCATCAGCAAACCCACGGAGGAAGCTTCTCTTTGTTTGCTTTAGTGGTAGTACTCTATCGATTTCTATTGTCTCACGAAACCCACGAAACTCGAGCTGGCCCAGGATGAAATTTCCGAGCTGGTCGAAGCTGTTTAGCTGCTTCGGCGGCTGCCTCCCCTGCAGCGACTGTTCAGTCACCCTAAACTGCTGTGGCTCGGGGAACAACAACGTTTACAAGGGGGAGGACGGTGATTCAGCTCGCGAAGCTGCTAGCGCTCGTAAGCCAGCGCCATTGCCTGATTTAATATCTATCTAATAATTAATATCGATGTAATAATAATTGCTGGATTTAGCTAGACATTGTAATGCTGGATTTAGCTAGACATTGTAATGTATTGTGAGATTATTTGTATTTCAGACATTGTAATGTATTGCTGGATTTACTAATGTAATGTAATGTAAGCCGGTTCGTTCGGTTTCAAGGGATTGATTCCATGTAATATGTATTGTACGCTACAGACGCGCCACCGCCACCCCCCCCCCATCAATGCGAGACGAGCCTTACTAAGGCCCGTCTCGCATTACTTGTCAACGATTTTTATAAAGCCACAGAAATTAATGCGCGACGAGCCTTAGTAAGGCGCGTCTCTCATTACTTTCTGTGGCTTTATAAAATGATCGGAGACAAGCCCTCCCACGGCGCGTCTCGCATTGAGGTAGGAACAAATGCGAGACGCGCCGTGGGAGGGCTTGTCTCCGATCATTTTATAAAGCCACAGAAAGTAACGAGAGACGCGCCTTACTAAGGCTCGTCGCGCATTAATTTCTGTGGCTTTATAAAAATCGTTGACAAGTAATGCGAGACGGGCCTTAGTAAGGCGCATCTCAGATCTTAAAATGATCGGAGACTTGCCCTACCACGGCCCGTCTGGCATTTGTCTCTTACCCTCCCCCACCCCACGCAGCGCCGCGCCCGCATTTTTAGCGCGTCTTTCTTTCTGTAATCTGCGACGTGCCCTTAGAGGCTTGTCTCAGATTGCTTGCTCCTATTTGCTGTTTTGGCGTAGTGAACGAATTTCAAGAATACTTGATATTTATATTTACATTTTGCTTTCCAGTAGTGTAGACTTGTAGTGTTTGCTACTGTGTATATTTGCTCTTTAGAATCATATCATTATGTATATAGACATGTGATGTGAACAAGTACTACAATTGAAACTTCCCTACAATCAATGCAAGGTCCTATGGTTTTTGAAATATTTGGTTGGTGCAATATGTTATGTTTACTCTGAAATTTCATGTCAACTTTATATGCCACATGCAGGTGTGAAACAAATATTTATTTTAAATTATGAATGTGTTACAATAGGCAAGATATGTGGTACAGACCATATGTTCCTTTGTTCCAAACTATATGCTCTACCACAGGGTGTGTTTGATGGACTTTAATTTTGTACGTCTATAAGGTGAGCTCTCAGTGATTAACACAATAACATGGAGCTAGCATATAGCACTTTTGGATCCGGCGGCTAAGAGTACACAAGTCGTCTACAAGTTAGACTTCGAGTTCGGTTCGGAGTTAGCGGATAGCCCTACACCAAATTAAAACAGATATATCTTAATCACACGGCATCCAGTTGAGGCATTCTTTGATGCATTATATTGGATATATCTATGGGATATTTGTTATTGTGCTGGTCCAAACTTCAGAAGCCTCGTGGATATATGTATTGTCGAAACAAGGTGATGCGTCACCAAATATTAGCCGTACGTCGTCTTGGGCCCTGTAATTGGGTCAGGGTTTAGTCAAGTTGTAACCGCCACTCATGGTTGCCCCCTCATGGTACAGGAAAATTTCGGGCCTGCCGCGCAGATGACGCCGTCGTGCTATCGGCAGTCCAGCCGAGCAATCAGTACGCCTTCTCAGGTGCCTCAGCAGACTGAGCCACCAGAGTCGCTCGAACTGTTGGTGCTGCGGAGCACGTCGTCTGTCCAAGATCACTGCTACTTCGTTTCAAAATGTAGATCGTTTTGATAAATCTAGATTTACTAAAACAACCTACAATTTAAAACGAAATGAGCAGTTCAGTTCGCGGCTGCATCAACTGAAGAGAACTGCCGCACTTGTGCCTATGTCCTCAGTGTCTATATACTTGTGTGCTTTAATTTCCCATCCACGCCCTGCTCACTCTCGGAGGAAGGAGCAGAGCCGGTGGTCCCTGCTACTCACCGTATCGCATCGCAAAACCATCGAGGCCCTGCACTTTGGCTACGAGTTAGTCTTGAGATGCACAGCTATATCCACCGGCACCGCTGGACCTGCTTCTACTCGATTACACTGCTGACGCATCACATCGATCAAGCTGAGCGCCACCATACACTCCACCAACACTACTAATACTACTACGTCCACCGTTCGCGGCTGATGATGCCGAATGGCACGGTCAAGCTCTGTCGATGTATCGACTGTGTTATGGCCACGAGATGACAGCGCCATGATAATGTCATGGCCCTATGTCCATCGACGACCATCATATTGCATGGAGAAGGTGAAGCGAAGACCGAAGAATACGACTAGAAGATCACATCGCCCATATCTGATCGATATGCCTGATTGTAGGCAATAGAGGGAGCGCACGCCATATGCGTTGGGAGCCTGTATTTGTATTATATTAGAAATTACAAATAAATTACATGTTTCCCCTTTGTTTTTATCTATTTATTTTGTACCCCTGCACTATTTTCTCCCCAAACATAGACAACGACACTCAAACAGTTGTACTAACTAATGTAAGTATTTCTTTGAACTTGCAGTTTGGCAGTCCGATAGATCAATTGATAATAGTTGTCTGTATCGGTTCTTAAACACATGAACTGGTTTATAAGGTTCCCGTTTGCGATTTCAGCGTCAACATCAATCCATCCATGTTTACTGAGCGTCTGAGCCAAAAGGTTATCCAATTAGAACCATCTAATCTGATGTGCTACAACTGACACGCTTAAGAGAAGAACTAGTAACAAACGGTGCGTAGTAACAAATGTCCAAAGGATGGCATCCGACCTGCACCATGACATTGTGGCGGTGTGTCATCTGTGGAAAATCTGGCCTGGCTTTCCCAAATACTTATAATTATCTCGCCCCAGCGATCTAGAATTTTCTGATATTTCCCATCATATTCTTACGGCTGTTGCGTGGAGAAGCTTTCATGTAACGTTATATCCAAGGAGAATCATTACATACTGCAGCCGACTATATTGCGGCTGTTACAGCAGCATTAATTCAATTAAATACCAACTCAAACGTGCAAGAACATGCCAAATATTTTTAATGCACGACTTAATTTACTAAGAACTTTTAGAACAGATAATCATACCTTAAATTGGAGTTCAGTTTCAGGAGTCACAACCAAACACAAAAGCTTGAAAATCCGTATTTTTTAGAGCATATAATTAATACACTACAAAAATGTGCATGGGATGTTATAACTCACAAGTATTTCTTTGAACTGGCAGTTTTGCAGTCTGATCACTTGTTTAACAAATAGACATTGAACTGGGAATCTCACTGATCCACCACCCGTAGCAGCATCTTCGGATCTATTGCTCATGCACCTCGTGCAGAAGATGCTGTGCAGGCTCATCCAAAGCAACTTGCATGAATGATACCCATATCTACTAATGCAGTTTGTTCTACCTATACGCTTCTCTAACGGTTTATATAGAAGCGGTGAGTCTATATCTACCCTCCAGTGGAAACTCTCTGAACTTGCCACAAAGGGAGGATACTATCAAATCGTCCATCTCACATTCCCTGTGCATCTCACTCCTAGACAGCAGAACATGTGGTGCAGCCAGCTGCCACTATTTCGGCCTCCTCATCACCCTTCCTCTGATCAAACATAGTGGTGTTCCAAGAAAGAAGTATGAGTAGTGAACCAGCTAGTAATTTAGGTCTAACTGATCATATAGATACAGCGACGAGTTTATAACTTACTACTACTGTAGTACGCTATCTGTTAAGATGTCCGACCATCTAATTATATGGAGTCCGCTACATGGATATTTGCTAGCTAGACGGATGTAGTGAATGGTAGGCCCTAGTCTCTACCTTTTTCTAGCTATAGCAACAGTATTGTTGCTGAAAGAATGATAACTGGCAATATATATGAGACTCCATTAACAGGCTAGGACGCTACTATGTCTGCATCATTGAATGTAGCAATGGTGGGCCTGGCGCAATGGCATTTGGCCCAAGTTAATATTAGGGGTTAGGTTAGTAGTTAGTTTTAGATTCCAATTTGAATTACAAATCCGAATTTGAATCTTCACTCAAAGAGCCAAGTAAAACCAAATAAATTCAAATGAACTCCAAATAAATCACACTAACATTGTTTTGCCCTTGATTCAATTAAAAATTTAAATTTACTAAGAATTCAAGGAAGAGAGAAGACATTCCTTGGCTGTCCCTGTCATTTTAGCGACAGACCTTGAAATGGGTAGGTATTCCTTGGGCAGTCCGAGCCAACACAACGGTATCAGACCTGGTAGTAGCTCTGTACAGTTTTGTTCAGCTTCCTTTACCAGTGCATCATATCCCGTTCCAAATTAAGCAACAGACGTCATCATTGCCATCCGCTTCTTGGCCTTCTCCTGATAACCTCGTATCCCACACAAGAATTCCACATGCTTGTATACGATATTGGGTCATCTAGTTTTCCAATATGAAGTCGGTGACCTTCTTCTATACGATACTATAAGTAAAGCCAGTAGTTTCTCTACTTGTAGTCACAACTACTCATACAACAGATTACATGTGGGAACTATTTACTTCTGGGCTTGCTAGGAGTTTGGTGATAATATAAGTACTTCCTGGTTAGCACTTAATTATATAATGCTTTCCAGACCCAATATCAATATATATAGTCCTGTCAAAGTAATCACAGTACAGTACGTACGCTAGCTATTAAATCCACACTTACCTAATTATTGCTAGATATGTGTGTTAGCAGTGAACAGAGTATGGCACATGGTTAATTCGAAAGAAAGTGCAAGCTGGAAGCAGGCTCCAACACATCCCTTCTTCATTGATTAATATACGGATTACGTCCCAAACTTTTTATGTTGGTTAAGGACAACTTCTACTTGGTCGCAGCCGTGCCGGAACCTGTATGTAAAGCTCAGCCCGGCGATGATGGCATCGTCGTTCACATTTGTTCCGGTGCCAAAGAAGTTGTCTGGTACCAGTGCTGTCTGTGATGTTCTCAACGCTGATTGTGCTGCCTGGCCCTGCTTGTACATTAGCGCCAGTTGCCTGGCTCCAACACCGGTTTTCAGACGCCTGGTGCAGGCAACCTGGTCAGCCTGATATTAGTGGACCAGGATGAGATGGCATCCAGTATTCAGCCAAAATTTTTCCTGTCGAGAAAAATGATTGCACATTGTCCGTGGGAATAGAGGAACAATTTCTTCTTTGAAATCGAAGGAATATACAACAAAAATTAGCCATCCATGTATGTAAATGGCACATGTGGCCCACTGTGTTAGAAACATTGGAAATTGTGGGAAATTTGCAATGGCAGAAAAAGAATTATTCCATGAGAAAAAATCGCCAATGCAAGTGAACCTAATTAAGATTAGTGCAGAAAGCAGCAGGCCTTGTCATGGAGCCCACTGCCAAGCAACAGGATGTGCCATGCAAGTATGCAACAAGTCAAACCTTCTTATCAACTCCTCACGAGAACAGGATGCGCCATAGTACTTGAATCATTTTATGATCTAGCTACGGATGATGAGCATGCATGGTGGCGATGTGAGGTCTTCCTGCTATGATTAGTGCGTTACCTCCTCCAAATAGATTACATCTTACAGATAACGTATCAACTTTATTACTCTGCTGTAGGTTAATCATCTAAGCATTTGTCTATGATTGTTTTGATGCTTGGCGTTGCTCATATAGTACTGTCATACTTGAGGCTAAACTCTCTGACATGGTTGAAAAATAAGACAAATTAGCCTAATTTTCATCATTCACCAGTTTGCTCATCGATCTAGTATTACTATTATGCACATATAAACATGTACAACAGTTTAAGATGCAATTGTGGGAGCCTTCCACAGGGCCGTAATGACGGCTCATAGAACAAGGTTTCATATCATAGTTAGCTGACCGTGGCGCGTCCAACCCGGGTGCTGTTTATTTGGAAACTGCCTGCCTGTTCAGCTCGAATTGAATTTAGGCGGTGCCTTGCAAAGTTGCAAGGAGTCGCATGATGCCAACCTGGCGCGGACAACTCGGGGACCTCTCAGACTGGAAGGTCCCCTACACGCAGGCTTGCATAGAACCCGGTCGCCTTCGCGCCAAACTTACTTGCCACCCCAATTGACTGAACCTGGCGCAATCGGATTCCTGAGTTAAGCTTGTACTCCCCATGCATCCATTTCCCAAATAGCATGCATTGCAATCTCCACCACATTTTGATCATCGGAGTCGCTTCATTCAGATCATTTGGCATATATTTTGAACATGAACTCGTCAAGCTTGTATATCGCTACATATATGCTTATGGGTTACATGTGAAAACTAGTTATTTATGGACCAGGTAGGAGGGAGTTGCTTAGCCTTCCTGTTTAGCACATATATGTAATGCTTTACGAGCAGACCTTATTTATATACAGCCCTATAAAAAAAGAAACTATCTATTATGCTAGCTATTCACTACAGGGGAGATTCTTGACGGCCAGAAACCACCAGGGAAGATAGAAAAAGCGTCATGAATACATTCCCTGTCGGCCAACAGTCAGTAACCCACCGACAGGAACCACTAGTCAGGAAAGGAACAGAACTACTATCGGGTGGCCGATACGAAATATTTCCCGACAGTAATTCCTGACGGGGAGGGTTTGACCAGACAATTTCTGGTCCTTTCACTGCAGCCGTCAGGATTAATCGACACGAAAAAAATATACTGACAGGAATTGCTATTTTTCCTCTGACGGATGTGTTATGTCAGGCTACAATAGTACAAACCGACATAAACTGAAGTGTTTTGTTCCTGACGGCCTAATCCGAGGGACAAAAAAGTTGCATTTAGCATATAAATATACTACCAATTTAATTCAGATGTTCACACCACAACACTTGTACATCCAACATGTCACAGTACACATGAATCGCTTATATAGGTCACCACATTTCATGTATTGTAGGCATGCATATTCTTCCTACTACCCGCAGCCACATCTGTTCACCTCCTTTCACATTTGGCTATTTGTTCTCGAGACATGCAACAAAGCTGGCCTGCCTCTACGTTAAAGGTGATGCTTGGAATCAAACAATCCAGCATTCAGGTATTGTAGGCATCATTAGTTGTAATTATTTTGAATTGCGGGTTCAAACAGTTTATTGTGCCCCATCCTGCTTACTACCAGGTGCTAGCCTACATGCTACCCATATACGTGATGAACGAATGAAATGCATATATGGTGGTAATAACCATACCAGTACCTCCGTGTCTGAGACCACCACGGCCACACATTAATTTGTTCAAGAAACACTAGTTACTGGCATCACATTGGCCCGATTGAACATTTGTGAAATCAGTACATAGCAGAGCAGCTACAATACATGACCCTTAACCACATGGATGATCCCATTGCATTCAGTTCCTAGGAAGCATTAAGCTACCTGACGCCACTGGATCTCATGACAGCAGTTTTGGTTCGATGCTCCACTAGAAAGTGAATCATCAAATACGAAAACAATTCTTTGGGGGCAAAAGGGAACATTAACTGATGCAAGTAGTTCGTATTTTATTGTACTACTCGCGTGGTCTTGACGGAAAAAAGGGGCATGCAAATTAAATAAGCCATGACTTTCATGAAGACGGATGATGACTCCTGTTCACAGCTAGCGTGAGGTCTTTCTAAGGCTAATCCAACAAGGAGGTCGTCACAATAAGGTAATCTAGCAACCAGCTGCCTCATCATGCCAGCCTGCTTGTTTGTTGGCTTTTTGGAGCAAGTTGGTTTTGGGCTACATCTTCCATGAAGTTGAATATGAACTTGGTTGGAAGCTGAAGCATGTGCACGGATCTCCTCCGTGCATGGTGCAGACAATTCAGTCACCTCAGACTGCTCCGTAGGTCTACTTGCAAGCATAAATGGGACAGGTGGGCGTGGCGCCAAATCTACTTTTGCAGTGAAATTGTGTAAACCCTGCAGCATGAGGACATAGAGTTCAGCTCGTATTCCCAAAGCATCCTATTCCCATGTAGCAAATCTCGCCACATAATCACCACTATTTGATATGATCTCTCATGTCACATCCTGGTCAAGCTCTTATATGTTGCATGTTGAATTTATAGCTCGATTGGTTTGATTCAAAAATTTGACCTACCATAATTTGGCAGGCCAAAACGTGGGCTGTGGCGGAGTTCCCCACAGCGCTTCATTTTCAATTAAAGGGAGGGGGGGGGGGGGGGGTCAAATTTGACCACAGAACTTAACCAATGTAAAACTGAAGGTCTAATAAGATCCTCTCTGACTCGTAAGAGTTGGACAGAAATTTGGTCCTTGAACATAACAGTCCAAGTCTGCACACTGACTCTTCCTCTATCAAAGATTATGGCATTCCCATCTTCCAAATTCCCAGGCTGCAATAATAAAGATCTCCATAAAAAAAGGCAGCTGCATATTCTGTTTGCTAATATGATCTTCTCATGGATGTCTAGTAACGTGTCACTCCAGAAGACCCAATTATGATCTCGACGTGCTTGTCCGATCCTCTCTGATGATGATCTCAACTGATGATCCTCATTGGACTCGGATGGATTGCACGGTCGAGTCATGGCTTTTTGCCACGATCACACCGGAGTTTCTCGAGGCTATATATCTTGGCGCCATCCCCTACTGCCCGTTCTCCAACTTCACGCTCCATCTGGCTGGGGCTTGAACACCAATTATTCATCGGCAACAAGGAGACTCGGGCCCTCCTCCTCGACGCCAAATTGCGCACCCTCGTTCAAGGTGGTCTGTCTATTTCCGAGTATTGTCGTCAACTGAAAAGTATGGCAGATGCACTCGGCGACCCTCCTCTTAGTAGATGATAACAGGACGTCAACGAGTCTTCACCCCTTGCCCACTCACTTCCTTTGTCTACATCAGGAATATATGTTTCTTTGAGGATTGCGTCCATAATAATTGATAAACAAAGTGAAGTCTAATCCCATCAGTAATCCGGAGGCCTGGGCTTCGAATTAACGACATAACACCAGCTATTCAGAGAGGAACAAAGAAATAGAAAAGTCTAGCAACTCAGCACATCCAAGTAAAAAAAATCAGAATACTAACCAAGTCAGAATTTTTTTAGATTAAGAAAAATCCCAGCCTTGAACATTCACAAAAGCGAATATCTACGGCCAAACATTAAAAGAGTTCTTAGACTCTAAACCTTAAATTAGGAATTTTACAAAAGCAAGAAAAAAGTTATAAAACAAAGGAAGAAAATTAGAAGACTAATTAAGCTTCAATCTTCTTCTTCATTCCCGTTTCCACCTTGCAATATCTTCCTGCAGCACCAATCCATCACATCTTTCATCTGCTTAGAAACTTGATGTTCGGATCGTCTATTGCTTGCTACATCTTTTTACGTAAATCTCCACCTAGCGCATGGGTGTGAGGAGATATTGAAATTGCCTCCAGGAAGGGAGTGGCACCACGAGGTGTCACCAATGTCAACGCCAGCGTAATGCCGGATAAAAATTCCCTCAAACGGTTTCCCATAGCCTTCGGAGCCTTGGTACTTGAGTGTTCACATCTTCGGAGTCGGTTGCGCTTCATCGAAATCTCGGAACACTCTGCGTAGTCGACGTAGTCGAAGTAGAGGAAGGAAAAATGACGTTGCATTGGTCCTTCCGAAGCCAACAATGCCTTGGGGTCTCCGCTTGTGAGTGTCGGGCATGACTCCACCAGGATGTGCTAGTCCACCATGACCCTGCTATAGCCCCTCTTGTCCGGGGTTCGCAGCGAAGGAAACAAAGGTGATTCTCACGCAATTGAAGCAGAAACGTCGACGAGGGTGAAGTCGAAGTTGTGACACCCTAGGTGTCTAAATATAGCCAACAAGGGAGAAGTTGAAATGCATGTATTGATTGTATGAAATTTGAGTGAAGTCTATGCGTAATTTTTTTGAAGTACAAGTCCTTTTATGCAAAAGATTTGAATTACTAATGTAAAGAGTGTTTTTACTAAAGATCAAAGTGCAAGTTTGCTAGTCATCATTACACTATAGAAAACTTGCAAATAGATCCTAAATTTAGTGTAAATTATTTTCAATAGGGTAAAAACTTTATGATTTTGAATTTAGTTCAAGATTTCAAAATAAAACCCCATTCCTTGGTTTCATGAACTTAACCTTTAAAGCAAAGTTGTAGCTTTTGAAAATTACTGCAACTTTTGTTTTGGCCATTTTCTCATTTGAGCCCTAGATTTATGGGAAATTATGGTTTACCGATAAGCCCCTAGGATTTCTGTATTTTGCAACTAAGTCCCTAGAGACCCCCCCCCCCCCCCTCTTCTTCCTACTCTGTTCCTCTGCTCCTCTCTGCAGCTGGCGCAGAGCACCCCCTGTCGCCGCTGTGCTGCCCGCTGCAGCACTGCCAGCACCACCTCCTGCTTCCACTTTCCCCCACGCGTCACTTGGACGCCGGCCGCCGCCCCAGCCCGCCCCTGCTGGCCCTTTCCCGCGCGCGCCACGCCGACCCGAATGCCGCCCGGCCGACAGCTCGCCATCGCCGTGGCTTGTGCGTCGAGCACTTCCCCTCAGCCTTCTTTTGCTGCTCCCGAGCCCCTCCAGCTCCTGATCATTCCATTCCCCTCCATTTTCCTTCTACTCCGCTCCCCAAGCATCTGAAGCAGCACCGCCACCCCTTCCTCCACTCCAGCGAACCACTGTCTGCCGTGGACCGTTGCCTCCAGCCACACTGTCCACAACAACATCTTGTTGAACTGCTCCGTTGCCTACTCGAGCTTTTCCGCCCCTCCCCGCCGTCAAACCTTCACCGGAACCACCTCACCGCAGCTCACTCCCTCCGCTGCCGTCATCATTCTCCTTCCGGCGCCGCCTCGAGTTGCCGTGGGAAACCCCTCTCCGGCCCTTCCCCTTCCTTCCCAAGGCTACCCCTAAGTCCGCCTTGACCTCCTGAAGCTACTCCACCCCTTGGACCTCGCCGCCAGTGAGCCATCACGCCGAAACGCTGCCGTCCTTCTCCCTGTTCCTTTTTCCCCTCCAACCAAGGGCTACATTGCTCTGATTCAAAAAGTTCCAGGGTCCTCCTTGCAAGATTCCAACCCTTTCCCCATTTAAAATCAGTATATTTGTAAAATTTGTAGGAAGTGGTAGAAAAATCAGAAAAATGCAAAATAATTTTTTAAAATCTTTATGACAAGTTCTACAAGTTTGGTATTATGATCTTAAGCTAGAATTGTTTGCTTTTTGATCTAGGATAAATAATAGGAAATAGGTGCTCTAATTAGATCTTTTGATCCATAGTTGTGCTGTAGCTGAATTTTGAAACTTAGGTTGTATGTCCCATGTGTAGCTCTGTGTAAAAGTTTCGAGTTCTTTACTACTCAATTGCTTAGAAATTCGAGTACCTTTGTTGTATGTTGATGAAATATTTATATTTTATTTAAGGATGCTTCTGATAGTGTTTGTATCTTAAATTTATACCCTAGCTTCCTTTTTGCATGTGTAATCCATAGTAAAAGTATTAGGATTAGTAGTAGGCTATACACCAAGTTATGGGTTTATGCTTGTTTTCAAAGATAATTCATTTATGCTAGTTCTTGCTTATGAAAAACTATGACAATATTTTGAGGTGTTTCCCTTGAGTAGTGTAACCTTTTCACAAAATTTCAGAATAATATCTTGTGTATATCTACAGTTATAAATAACTCTTAATTTGTTAGTGCTGTTTTTGTTTATTTTTGTGGTATAGTTTCTGTAAAGATAAAATCTTGATAAATTTACAGTAGCTTAGGCATAGCTTTATATGTAGCTGATAAAAGTTTCAACCCCAGTGCTATAGTAGTTTGTTCTGTAAAAATGAAACATGTTCTAGGTGTTAACTGTTTGAAATAATTCTTTTGATTTATTTACTGCATAAAATATTTTGAAAATTTTAGGGTAATTTTGATTCTGTTTGTTCTGTTTGTTATAATTTTTGTATCATCAGATCTTAATCTTAAGATCAGATGCTAGTTTATAAACCATATCTATTAGGTTAAAATGAAACCAGCCCTAGTTATTTTATGAATTTAAACATGTTGTTTAGTGTAGTTAACTAGGTTAGTTTATACTCTATAAATGACTGCCCAGTAGAAGAGTGAATGATATATTTGATAAGTGAACTATGTTTTCATTGGATTGCAACTTTATCGTGAAATAGAATAAAAGTCTATGCATCTTCTAAACTGCATAGTTTACATCGCATGTAGACTCGACGCTTCTCGCCGACGGAGATTATCAGATCTTCCCGGAACCCGAAGTGGAAATTTCTGAAGACTCCGGAAACATTGTCAGAGATTTAACTGAAGCCCGAACCTAAGTTCAGAAGAATTTATTAACATCTCTGACCCCAGCCCCGCTCAAGAAGGCAAGCCCCGGATGCATAACCCAGTATTTCAAATTATTACATTTATAAAATTTTATACTTATATATCATATCTTGCATTAAGTCTAGAAGTTGAAATGGAACCCTAGATGCATGGATACTAGGAACCAATGTAATGTACCTGAGTCCTTATCGGATAGATGCTTTGCTAATAGAACCGGCAGAAGTCGGGTGATTTCCTGTCACTCGCGCGATATAGGAGTTGAATGTTTACTATTCTGCAATCACTATAAGGATGATGGACGGGGTCATGTGCAGTATCATGATTCGGAAGGTTACCCCATCTGTGTTGATAAAAGTTGATAAGGTCACAGTGTGTGGTAGTGGTGGCTAAGCGTTTGAAAGTACTAGCCACATACCGCGAAATATGGTAAAGCAGTAAGTCTAATAACCAATCGACCCGAGGAGTGGACATACCTCCCACCACTCGTAATTTGGTTTTTCTCACGCACCGACTTGCGGAAGTATGTTCCGCACAGCGGACAGGAGTACGGTCATGTAGTCGCGCTACAGACGTATGTCCTGCACAATTGGTGTGCGTACGGTCCTATAGTCGCTTGTGGTGGCCCTGTTCCACGAGTCGGAATGAAAGGCAAACGATTGCTTCGGAACTATCGTTGGATGTTCCCAGCGTGTGAGTTAGGTTTGCCTTGCAAGGTTTGAAATTTCGATTCAGAATCGTCCGTTTCTCGCGGAGATTGAGACTGCTTATTCCTTCTACCACATAGAGTAAGAACAGTAATCATTATGGAATAATCTGGATGGATGTTAATCTCTACCTTGTTTGTCTAGTATAGGTGCTTACCTAGAATGGTTAATAAAACTAGAATCTGAAAGCTAAAGTATGAAAGTTAGCTCATACTCTTTGTTGCTTTTCAGCTGAAATTAAACCCAGAACCATTTCAAGCCTTCATGAGTCTAGTTAAATGGCTAAGTATACCATGAAGTGGTTAAGTCTTGCTGAGTATTAGTATACTCAGTCTTGCTAGTCTATTTTTCAGATATGACCTTTGGAAACACCATGGATAGTTCCGCATGGCCAACTTCTGTTCCCTTTGGCTGGTCCGTGGAGTGGGATCCGTCCCTGGCTGGCAGTGACCCTCCTGAATGACACCATGCTCCGGGCTGAGCGCGGTGTCAACCTTCGCAACGTGCATTGTCGCGTGTTAATTCTTCTTCCGCTGTGAATTTGACAAGCGTGTTTAGCTTGTCGTTTTAAACAATATTTGTATAAGTTGACCTTAAATTCGAAACAGTTTATAATAATGTTTAATATTCTATAAATTAAAAGTTGGTGAGCTGATGTGTAATTGTAAACTCGCCTTCGTACGAGGTGAACCTGCTTCGATCCTGTTGAACCGTGGTTGTATCGGGCGGAGACCCGACAGACCAATGGGTTGTTCCGTTTGAAGTGCGTTGAGTTAGTATCGGCTGTATAGCGATGACTAGCGCACTTGAACCGGAATAATTCAGGCGGTTCTGCCACAAAAGTAGTCATCGCCGAGCCCCTCGAGTCGAACACGGTCGACAAGGATGAGGGCGGAGTAGTTGCCGTCGAGCCCGTCCAGTAGAACATTGTCAACGAGGATGAAGTAGTCATCACCGAGCCCATCGAGCCAAACACCATCGATGAGGGCGAGGGCGAAGTGGTCGTTGCCGAGCCCCTCGAGCCGAACGCCATCGACGAGGGTGAGGGTGAAGTTGTCATCACCGAGCCCCTCGAGCCAAACATCGTCAACAAGGGCCAGGGCGAAGTTGTCATAGCCGAGCCCCTCGAGCCAAACATTGTTGTCAATCCCCGTGCCCTCGGGCCTTGAGTCATGAGCGCTAGGTAAGAATTCACCTTCAAAGGACTTGGTCCAGTCCTAGTCCCACAATGTTCGTGATGAAGGTCTGTTACCCCCACGGATGAATGCAAAAATCTTGCGGAATCAAAAATAGAAAATAGAGCAGGCCCTCGCACCGCCTTGTTAGCGCCATAATGCGATAGCTTATAGCAATTACAAGTTAGCAAAGCTTAGAACCCCAGGCCCCTCAAGTCAAGGTTGAGAGGGGAGGCCACGTGGTAGTTTGACGCCAAAGTTGATGACGAGCCCCTCGGGCACCTTCATCTATTCTACAAGCTTTCTATAGGCTGCAAAAATAACAATTTTTCATCCAGAGTTATGAATTACGTAGAAACAAAGCAAGCCTTTCATGGCTTTTTCTGCGTAATCGCGCTTGGTGTTACGATGTACCTTCGGCCTTTCACTCGAGAGGGTTTCATTTTTCATTTCTATGAATACTTTTGACCTTTTGCTCGAGTGCATTTTGTTTTTTATTTCTACGAATACCTTCGGCCTTTCGCTCGAGAGGGTTTCATTTTTGGTTCTACGGATGCCTTCGGCTCTTGGCTTGAGAGGGCTTCATCTTTGTTTCTGCGACAAACTTTGGCATCTCGCTCAAGAGGGTTTTGCCTTTTGTTTTGCAGATGCCTTCGGCTTTTAGCTCAAGACGGCTCCATCTTTAGCGCGAGCACTCTTGGCTCCACGCTCTAGTGCAATGCAATGCAACTTGATGCAAATATTGCAGTATGAGATGAATGAATGAATGGATGGATGGATGTATGCTATTGCGATGGGAGTAAAAAATGAAGGGTAAATTGTAAGACACTCAAGGCTCCACCTTCGGTTGAACCTTACTTTTCTTATGTGACGAAAACCCCATGAATTAGCTGGTATCACGCAGCACTGAAGTCCCAATAAAATTCCAGGGGACCAATGTGATGAAGTGTAATGGATAGGGAAAACAAATTGATATGGCATAGCCATTAGCGAGTCAATAATAGACTGAGATAACCGAGGCTTCACACATAACTTTGCTTCAGGGTGAAAACCAATAACCCAAAGTAGGATCCTGCATGGATTTGATGGAGTAAGCATATGATGCATGATAATTCGAGCGGTGTGGATAAGATGTAAAACATAATAGAAGTATAAACGAATAACACATTTTGAGATTAGAACGTGCGAACATACGGAAAATGAAGAGCAAACAAGCTAGAGTTTCTTACCTTGGTGAGAAGAGCCTACGAAACAAAGAAGTGTAGTCCTTCAAACCGAAGGGTTAGTGTAAATGATAGACTAAGTAGAATCTTATAAACAAAGGGCAAAGTGAAAGACATCCATGATTGAACACGAACTAAGGTGTCAATGATTCTTTGAATGATGGATGATTCATAAGTGTGCCAAGAGATCAAGACACCTATCGTTCACGATTAAGCAAGCTATGAACGTCATCACCCTAAAAGTAAGGACGGACCATGGCCGCTTCTCATAGGTGTTTCAGCCTCTTTCGCCGATGACAACACCCCTTCGAACTGAAAGGGTAGGTTGCTTCGGTGCTGCAAGTCCAATCTCACAAAGAGATGACAAGTCCTTCAGCGATTTGTACCAAAGGTGAGCATTTGATTTACAAATGGTGCTAGTAATCATCAAATGAATAGTAAAATTGCATTGCACAATTTATTTGATGTTGAAATTAAGACAAAATAGCATTATTTATGTTGACCGAAGGGTGTAGAAGCAACAAGTACTTCGCTATCTTAGCTAGCTTGAGCGCATGCTCATCCGAAGATACTAGTTTCAAGACCTGAGCGGCCGAAGCCCCTTTTTTTTATTTTATGAAAGGAGATTTAAACCGAAGGCAAATTTGATGCTCAATGAAGAAAGTGTACAACCGAAGCCCAATGATGATTGCCATTAAAGATAGTCTAATTGCTGAACAACAAAAAGGCCCAAGGTTAATGAAATAACCATCAATTCTAACTTACTGTTCTCACCATTGGAAATTAGCGTAGCTTGATTAGTGGCCTACTGTGCTTCTCATCGAAGGAGATAAAGAATGGAAATAAATTATTGCAAATAAACAGATCCAGGAAACTATCCTTCTAACCGGCAAGGTTTTTGTACTATAAATGCCCAATTGTTAGTATTTGACCAGTTTAAAACAGTAAATAAATCTATAAAAAAGACAAGCAAACGCTTACGCAACAGCATCCTTCGGCGCACTATTCCAAAAGATAGAAAGATACGTATAGATTAACACCGAGACGAGACATGATCACCACCAACCAAAAAAAAGTACCAACGAGGTATAAAACACGCCGGAATTGACAAAAGTATAGGTGTACTCGTGAAACAATTAATATATTCTCCACTCTTAGCTTGCTAATTGGTGCTCTGATGCAACTTGCAACTCTCTAGAGAGAGTAAATTAGGACATGAAAGATAATCGGCAAAAGAAAAAATCAGGCAAGATGATTAAATCGGGTGGATGTAGGCTACTGAAGGCAGTAGCGGCCTTTGCTACCTTCGTGTGTGTGAAAAGTAGAACAAGGCCTTTGCTACCAGAGCAGGCCGCGCGCGTCACGGGGCCGAAGGTGGCCATGCATGCCACAGCCCGAATCGAGGGGGGGCGCGCGTCGTGGACCGAAGGTGGCCGTACACACCACGGGCCGAAGCTGCGGTCGCGCATCACGGACCGAAGGTGGCTGGGCACTCCGCGGGCCGAAGTCCTGAGGTGTTGGGCCGAAGCCGGTGAAGTCAGCGACTTGGGCCGAAGTCCTGGGTCATGTGAAACGAAGCATCTTGGTACCTCAAACGAAGACCATATGAAATGAAGACCATGAATCATCCATGTTGACCAATAAATAAATATTAGAGATAAATTTATCTGCAAAAGCTTGTGATTAGTAGAATATGTACAGACTTCAGCACGAAAATAGTTGTTATTAAAGCTCTATAGTCCTGGTTCCTATGGATCTGGCACCTTTTGTTATTAAAGCTCTCGATCCGGAGAGGATCGAGAGGCGGATTGGTGAATGGTTCCTCGAACCCATATGATACCATGAATGAGACTGAATGCCAGATTAAGGTGTAATAACTTGTTGAGCAGCTCAACTAGACCATATGTAATGGAGGCTGGTAAATTACATGTAAAAAGATGGCTAGCTACCAATAACCGGTTTTTGTAAGGCTAATGCTTGGTGATTTGTAAAGTTTAGCAGCAGTGGTAACCAGTGCAGCTCTGGGAAAACTTTTATTTGCTTCTTCTCCCGTGAGCAAAACCTTTTGTAAAAATTAATAAATATTAATTATTAAAAAGATGACTAAGGTCTGGTTACCATGCCCGAGGCCTCTCGTTCATGACAAAATTTTGATAAGATTTGACGGACCTCAAACTAAACATGCCATAGTTTTCTGAAATCAAGCTCTTTAGTAAAAAGAGCTTTAATACCAACCGGTGCTATTGATAACATGCTATTGAGCTTTAATAACCGGCGCTAATAACCGGTTCCTACGAATCTGGGACTACATTCCACTAGTAAAGAAATGCTGAATAGTACCGGTTATTAAAGCTCTTTAGTCCCGGTTTTTAAGAATCTAGGACTAAAGGTCCTGTGTGTTTAGTCCCGGCTCTGTCAGCCTAAAAAAATAATTGGTGGCTACTATCCACGGGATTCGAACTCAAAACCTCTTGCATCGTGCACAGCTCCCTTACCACTGTCGGTGTTTTACCGCCACGCCCACCGAGGGATACCCCCGAGGTGGTGAGTTTGCAGTTAGGGTGTCGCCGAGATCAGAAACTCGAAGGTGCAAGGAACATAAAGTTTAGACAGGTTCGGTCTGTTGAGAGCGTAATGCCCTACATCCTGTGTAGCTTGTATTGCCTTAGGTGGTGATCGGATGATCTCATGCATGAGGCACAAGTTGTCCATCATGCTCCTGTTGGAGGGTCCGTGTCTGCTCTTGTATAGCCTGGGGGGATCAGGTTACATAGAAATCCTAGCAAGATATGAGCATAGGAGTCCTACTCGAATACTTTTCGGGTAGTTTTCTACTGTCTCCGACTAGTTCTACCATGTTATTAGTAGTTACAACTGGTGTAGAGCGTGGACCATATCCCACCCCTTATCCTGTATGATGTACATCATGTGCATAGTCCGTGGCTCCGGATCTGACAACCTACCCACCTACACAGCACATGTGACTTTGAATGAGATATCTTCTTTTTAAGTTAACGTGTGAAGGAGCCTTTAGTCCCGGATGTAGCCACCAACCGGGACTAAAAATCCTTTTAGTTCGGGTTGGAGCCACCAACCGGGAGTAAAGAGTCATCCTTTAGTTCTGGTTGGTGTTACCACCCAGGACTAAATGTTTGTCCCGGTTGGTGGCTCCAACCAGAACTAAAGGGTGACTTTTAGTTCCTGTTGGTGCCTCCAATCGGGACTAAAGCTCCCCTCCGTCCCCTAGCCGTTGGACCCGGGGTTAAAATCTTGATTAGTCCGGGACCCAAAGCTGGCCGAGATAAATGAGGAGGACGGAAAATCGTTTGTGTAGTAGTGCCATTTGTACAGTAGTGCTCGTCGTATACTCATGCCAAGAGAGATCGAAGTGACATTGCATAAAATAAACACATCATTGATGGGTGTGTTAACTATAGCTAACTCTGCTCCGTTGCTGTGAAACGAAGCTAAATGACGCTGCGATTGCAGTATCGAGCTAGTCAATAGCTAGCACCATAAATGCACGTCAAAGAATTTTTTCGGATCGAGCAAATCACGCTGCTGCACTGTGCAAAGAGCAGCTGCACGATGAAGCCGAATACTAGAACTATATGCGACAATGAAGATAAGAGAAGATGAAGGTACAAGCCACCAGTAATACAGAATTAGCTGAGCCGATAGGGGACTCACCTCCGAACACCCAGGTGCAGGGTTCAAGCGCCATGTGCGCATAGATTTATTTTTTGCAAAATAAAATGTACCTGAGTGCATGCACAAGTTTTTCTGGCCTTCGCAGGAAATGCCAGGAGTGGCTATTAGCTCAGGCAGCCCGTCGTACCTATCACAGCAGCGGGAGGACACAAGGAATGAGATAGAGGGAGAGAGAAGTCCCGAGAGGGAGAGGAAAATATCTAGATAGGGGTGCGGGTATCACCGCTGGCGGTGATAATAGTCTGTGACTATCGGGTCCTAACATAATCTAGCAGTGATGCCCATCATACCTATCACCGCGGATTTATAATACAAATTGACGGTGATACCTACTATCACCATCAGTTTGAAAAGAATCCGACGGTGATACCTATTATCACCGCCAGTTTGAAAAGGAACCGGCGGTGTATCACCATTAGGTAAAAATGAACCGGCGGTGATGGAGCGTTTGCAATAATCCAATCTGCAGTAGTGTGCTCATGAGGGTTCAGGTGACTCATGAGGGTGCTCAGGCAACTAAGGTAAGGTCACGTTGTTTGTTTGATCTGTCTTTTTTTCGGTCATTTAGTAGATAATAATGTATGATGTTAGATAATGCTGTACAACAGGTGGCTGATAAAATTGGACAAAGTTCAATCATCATTCCTCAAGTTGGAATGGCTTTCGAATCTGAGGACCACGCTTGCGAGATGTACAACGACTATGCAGGAAAAATTGGGTTCAGCATTAGAAAGAGCACCACAAAGTACCGATCGGATGGCACTCTATATCAGAAATACATAGTTTGTAGTGCCCAAGGATGTGGGATCACTGAGTCATCAAAGGGCACGACGCGGTCAGGATTTCGGTGTCAGTAAAGAGGGGATTTGGACAGTGCAAAGGGTTGCACTTGAGCATAATCATTATCTTGCTAGTCCGAACAAAAGGAAAAATCTAAGATCCTAACGACGTGTCACAGAAGCAGATAGAAAGCTAATTGGCTAGATACGGGAAGCTGGAATGAGGCCTGCCCAAGTGTATGAGTTTATGAAGGAGTTCTATGGAGGAGCCGACAAAGTGGGATGGATTGCAATAATGAGATTGGTCGTGAGCGCAAGAAATACTTAGAATCCAATGATGCACAAACACTATGCAACTACTTGAAGAATAAGCAACGTGAGGATCCTACATTTTTCTATGCAGTAGATATAGATTAGGAAGATGGACCTGATAAAGGCCGTATAGCTAATTTTTTTTGGACAGACGGTCAGTCGATCATGGATTATGCATGCTTTGGTGATGCTGTGTCATTTGACACCACATTTCAAACTAATAAGTTTGAAATGCCTTTTGCTCCAATCCTAGAACCAATCATCACAAGCAAACCATACTTTTCGAGCTGCATTGATATTTGATGAAACTATTCCATCGTTTGTTTGGCTCTTTGAAACTTTTTTGACAGCAATTTCAGGAAAGCACCCAAGCACAATCTTCACCGATCAAGATGCAGCCATGGCAGGTGCTATTGCATATGTATTTCTAAACACAAGCCATCGTCTTTGTATATGGCATATCTATCTTAATGCTGCTAAACATCTTGGGCACGTAATTAATAAGCATAAGGAGTTTTTGCCTGCTTTCAAAAGTTGTGTCTATAAGGATAGATCAGAGTATTACTTCAATAAGAAGTGGTATGAGTTGTTGCGGGAGTACAACCTTGAGGACAATGACTGGCTGGCAAACCTTTATAGCTTAAGGGGAAAATGGGCTATTATCTACCGTGACTCTTTTACAGCTGACATGACCTCTACTCAAACGAGCGAAGGCATGAATAATGTCTTCAAGAAAAGGTTTCGTAGAAAGCTGGGCCTTTCGGAACTCCTTGTAGAATGTGAGAAGGTTTCTGCCAGTCTTCGTGAAAATAAGTTGAATGCAGATTTTCATTCACGTCGAAAGATCCCGGTTCCTTATAGCCCAAATTCACCTATGTTGAAGACAGCAGCTGAATCATACACAAGGAGAATGTACTCAGAGTTTGAGGGATAATTTAAAGATCAATTTCTATTAGCTGGTCAATTGTTAAAAGTTGAGGAGTCAATCTTGACATATATGGTTGCACATTTACGATCAGACCAAGGGGCGACAGTTATGTTCAATATTGAAAATATGACCATCACTTGTTCTTGCAGAAAATTTGAAGCTACAGGTGTGTATAAATTTTTTAAATTGTGATATATTTTTTATATACAGTTTCATGAATAACACCTACATATATGTTAGGTATATTATGCAAGCATGCCCTCAAAGTATTCAACATAAAGGATGTTTTTATTTTGCCATCAAAATATATACTGAATAGATGGACTAAATATGCAAAAAGAGAATTTTTTGTTGAGAAACATGGGATTGAGAAAGGAGAATTTATTCACTCAAGCTGCACGTATCTCGCGAAAGATGACATCTATTGCATTGAAATGTTCTCCGTCGAAAGCACTTCTTGATGATTTGGAAAATGCCATAGATAAACTAGATTTGGATGTAGATAATTCTATAATCAAGGTGCAAGAAAAGGCCAATGAGCTTCCACAGTTTCATCTTACTGTTCTGCAGATACATTAACAGGCAAAATATCTTTTAGAGTTCCACGTGTAGTAAAAGGCCCAAAGAAAAAATGACCCACCACATCCCTTGAAAAGAAAAAGGGGACGAAAAATAAAAGTGCCAACAAAGATAAAGGTGCTGATCCAAAACAAAAAGCGGTAAGACACCTGCCTTTTTATTTGTACTTACTTACATGTAAGTCTTATGTATAATTTTATATTCTGTGACATATAGCACCTTGGAGCCAGTACGATTGAAGCTAATAGCATGCCAACTATGTGTACGGCCAACCTTCAGCTACGGCACTTCCATCAATCCAGGGCTGTTATGCTAATGCCACAATGCCGGACTTTAATATGCACATGAATTCTTCTGTGATGGATGCTCATGTTATGCAAGGAGGATACACAAGTCTCTTATTTGGAGTTGATAAAGATGCTGCATCAACTAGTAGGAAATTACAGTTTGATGGAGTACTAGATAATGAAAATATATGACCGTACTCTTTGGCAAGTTTCATGTTTCAATTTCCCTTCAATCTTGTTATTTGTAATATGATGGAACCAGTTAGATTCTCAACTGATGCAATTGAACAGTCTCTGTTTGTTAGTACTAAAATTTCTGTAACTGAGATGGTTCAATTTAGTATGACATGATGGATTTGAACTGCTTGTATGCTTCTTTTTATCAACTTATCTTTAAAGCGCAATGCCCCATACAGTCACTTCATCTTCACGAAGAGAATATAAGTCTTCGAAGCTAGCTGGTAGTTTGGAACTTCACGATCTCCGGCCAGGACGGTGCCCTCGCTGGCGAACGATCTGAACTCTTTCTCCTTATTTCATCAAACACTTGATAGGCCTGAGATATACATCAAAGCTGATGGCGTGATGAAGCGATCGAAAGCTTTCCGAACTGGAAGTTGAAGGCGGCGGCGCGATCGAGGAAGTTGAAGGCAGCAGTTTGTTTTCCGACAGCGCGATCGAGGAAGTCAAAGGCAGCAGTTTGTTTATCGTATCGAGGAAGGCGGAGCCGAATAAGTACGGAGGCACG
This sequence comes from Panicum hallii, assembly GCF_002211085.1. NCBI lineage: Eukaryota > Viridiplantae > Streptophyta > Magnoliopsida > Poales > Poaceae > Panicum > Panicum hallii. The sequence goes on from NC_038044.1 coordinate 56,948,357, forward strand.
GAGCCAGAGATATAGAGCCATACGAATTGAGGCCTTTGAATACGCGTGCCATACGAGATACGGAGGTACCGTGCCCTTGGATATCCACGTGTCATCGATCAACAACCGTTCGCATAAAGACCTTTTGCGGCAGGTTTGCACAGAATTTTTTTCCGTTTTCATAACCGTACGATGAGTGGTCATCACTGTCGGCTCGTAATATGAACCGGCGGTGATGAGTGGTCATCACCACCAGCTCGTATTACGAGCTGACGGTGATGCCTATAGTACCTATCATCGCCAGTTCGTAATACGAAAACCTACAGTGATGTCTACTATCACCGCCGGTTCGGCTCAAACTGGCGATGATGAGCTATTTGCTATGACCAGTTCTGTAGTATAGTGACGGTTGGTATAAAAGGTGGCTTTAATACTGGGTAAGCATTCGGTACTAAAAGTAAACTTTTAGTTCCGGTTACTTAGTACCGGTTGGGAATCTAGTATCAAAAGGAGTTTCGAACTGGTACTAGTTACCTATTTTGTAGTAGTGACGGATCATATAGAATAATTAACTTCCAGGGTCATAATGACTCCAAGAGCCAACTGCAAGTCTGGTGCAATTGTGCCTTTTTCCTCAGTAGCTAGCTGTGTCGATCGCAAATAAAAGTATGCATGGACCGGTATCGGAGTGTAGGTGATGGAAGTGCTGCCTCAACACATGCACAGTTGGTGAAGTATAGGCGGGTGTCATGAGCTAGCGATCTGCTTGACAACGCAACTGCACCAAACACCGGTCTCCTTTCAGTACAATCAACCTACCTCATCGTCTTCTTTGAATCATCTGGCATTCCAATAATGAAGTTGCCTTGGTGATCTTCTATATATATTCTATACAAAGCCAGTAGCTCTGCTACCTAGCTATTCCCTCCGTTCCAAATTAAAGATCGTTTTGGTAAATCTAGATAAGTAGATTTTACTATGCATCTAGATAAACGCTATGTTTAGATACGTAATAAAAATTATATATCTAAATTTGTCAAAACATCTACAATTTGAAACAGAGGGAGTATTTATTTTGTTATAAAAATTTCACGTGCTACGCAATACATGTAGAAACAATTCTCTTATGGGCTAGCTAGGAGCATGGTCATTATTAGTGCTTCAAATTTAGCACATATATAATGTTACACTACTACGAAAAGAGCTTTTAGGTATTGGTAAAAACGCATTTTTAGAGGTGGGTGCGATACCCGCCTCCAGTTCTTGCAGCTAAAATGCTGTTCTCAGAAGTGGGTAATGCGCCTGCCCCTCAAAATGCGTTTCTAGGGGCGGATTACCCCCTCACCCGCCCCTGAAAACAGATTTGTAGGGGCGGGTCACCCCCACCCGCATCTGAAAATCGATTTGTAGGGGCGGGTGAGGGTCTACAAATCTTTTTCCAGGTGCGGGTGAGGGGGTGACCCGTCCATAGAAATGTGTTCCCAGCTCGCTAAAAATTCACCGATTTGAATTTGAAATTTTCAATTCTGTTTCTCGCTATTTTTTAAAATTTTTTATTCCCACCAATTTTGATCTATAAAGCTAGTTCCCGATCGAGACATGGAATATATTTGATAAATATAAATACTTACACATACAAAATTAAATCATATGGAAATAAAATATCATTAAAGTGCATGAATACAAATTTTCCCCAATTCCCACGAACGCTACTAGAGGTGGTACGGTGCTCTTGGTTCTCCCACTCACAAAGGCCAATGTATTTAGGATCCGTTGCTAATTCTTGTGCATCGTAAAAATATTTACCCCTTGCGTTAACCATTTCATGCATAATGAAGTGGCACAAATCGTCGACTATATTTAGAAGTTGTTTCTCATGGAGTCGGTCCTTGTGCATTTCCTGGTGAATCTGCAATTATTGAATCAACGGAAAAATTAAGCAAGTGTTAGTTAGAGTCAAAAACAATATACACATACGCATCTATCGTAGCCCTTTACATATTCTCCTACTAAAATAGCACAACTTCAACCGAAAGTTTGAGGCAAATGGAGCCTCAACCGGCAAATCCACACCATAGAGATCTAGATCTATCTAAAGGCAAAGAGAGCTCCATTTAAGCCTTAAAACTATTCAAAAGTATAGAAAAAATATGAGATTACCATCAACTTACCTCCTACAGCCCCCAACAACTTGAAGAAAATCAAGCTTGAAACCTTCCCCTCCCCTTTTCACTTTTTTTCGATTTTCAGGCAGCACCCCCCCCCCCAAGCAAATAATGGGTGGTCGGAAGGAGAAAGAAGGGTGGTCTGCTACTTTTGTCGGGCATTTTTAGGGGCGGTGAGGGGGTAATCTGCTCCTGAAAATGCTTTTCCACGGGTGGGTCGGTTGCTACAGTAGCCCTGCTCCATTTATAGCAACGGGTTACATTTTGACCCACCCCTGGAGAAAACGGAGCATTCGTATAAATTGTTTTTTATAGTGTTAAATAGTACAGTCACTATAAAAATCTTCTAGATCTAAGTTATGTTAGATAAATGTTTGTAGCTAGAGAACAAAGGGTGGGTGTTAATAATAGAAATGAAGGTGAGCTCCATCCATGTTCTCTCTCCTCCCATTTTAATTGAATAATATGGAGTGAATATGCCATATATGTCTTAATTATTTAATATGGAGTCCATATGTCATATATGGAATCCGTAGCGATGTTGTGACAGGGACAGCCAAGCAGGGACATGAGTTTGTGACCGCATCGGCTTCATGCTTGGGAAGTTGGGCTGGTTGGACACCTGCTCTTACTAGTCTAATGGGCCAATTGACATGTTACTGTGTCCTACCCTGCTGCTTTCCTCTGCAAATTCTAGCCAAATCGAGTACCTAGACATGCTTAATTAATGATTTAGTGATATGTATTCTGACAAAGTAATCACCAATTTTTGGATATGACTTAATCTTTGATCATCAACTGATCTTTTGTGTAATTTTGCTAGGTTGGTCTATTTTTTTTCTTGATAATTTGATTTCAACTGAATTCTGTGGGGCAACATATTGTTCCTGGTTAAATTGATTTAAGTATAAATACGATATGTGGTTCTATATATGACTCAATGCTTTAGTGATTTAGCATAAATATGGTTATTTGGTTAATTTTTGAAAAAAATGATTGTTTTATGTTCATCTAAATATGATTCTAATATAAATAGGAAGAAGTCTATTTTTGGCCATCCAATTATCGTTTTTAGTTTGATTTTGACCATCGAACTCCAAAACAAGGAATATTTGGGCATCCAACTCTTAAAACTGTTTATATTTAGACATCAAGTGGTTTTGGTGGTGGTTTTGCTAATGTGGACGCCACATGACATTGGGGCCAACCTGTCAGCCCTCCTTTCTCCCTCTCTTTCTTCTCTCCTCTCCCCCTCTCTCTTCTCTCCTATGCCTCTCCTCTCACCCTGCGTTGGTCGCCGCCCTCCCCCGCACCTCTCCAACTCGCCTGGCCGTCCGCACGGGCCCCTGGCAGAGCTGCAGCTCGCTTGCCCAGCAGCGCTGGCCCGCGGCGGAGCTCGAGCTCGCCAGGCCGGTGGTGCTGGCCCACGGCGGAGCTCCAGCTCGCCTGATCGGTCATGCTATCCCACAATAGAGCTTCTCCGTCCTCGACGCCACCAACAGCGAGTGGCGCCGTGGTGCGGTCCTTCTTCGCATACCCGCCGGGGCTCAAGGCCAGCACGGCGTGTGCCGCCCCAGGAGGAGGACAACACAGGTGCCGTCTCGACGCCTATGGAGACCGTGCCGCAAGCTTGCTCTAGTTCCTGGCGTCCCTCACCGGTGGTGAGAGGTGCTGTAGGAGAGAGGTGCTCCCGATGTGGCAGGATCTCGCGGCTGGCACCCGTGGCCTGTCGTGATTCAGCTCGATCTTGATGCTTCCTTTTGGGGGGACTCGTGGGTAGTTCGACAGGTGGGAGAGTGTCGAGGAGGAGGAGCAAGAGCACTAGGGCTGGCGCGCCGCCGGAGCTGACGGAGGCTGGGCAGGCGAGAGCCACCGCCATCAACGATAGGGAGGAGGGCACGAAGGCAGAGCAGCAGGAGCGAGAACAAGAGAGAGAGGAGAGGATAGAAGGAAGAGAAGGAGAGGAGGGCTGATAGGTGGGCTCATCGTCACGTGGCATCCACGTCACCAAACCCCCCCGCAAAACTGTTTGATGGTCAAATATGAACTATTTTGATAGTTGGATGGATAAAGATTTCTGATTTTGCAGTTCAATGGTAAAAACCAAACTAACGGATGGTCAAAAATGAACTTCTTCCATATAAATATGATATGCATGTGATATTTTATACCATTGCTTCTTAACTATATATTGCCTTCCCGGGATGGTGCTGGTGCTCGTGAGTTTAGATGGATCCAGAAGATAGTGTGATGATGGAAATGAGTGAACGAGGACACAATAGGACGGCAACTTATCCTTGTCCCGCAGGCACCGGGGTTGGGCACCACCCCTTCATCACTGTAGAACTTGTGCACGTTCCATGAGTAGTCCATGCCAACAAAGTAGCACTAAACCTAGTAGCATGAGCTACACTCCGCAGTTCTGTTTAATTTGTCCTGCATCACATCCCAATCAACAGAAAGTACTTGGCATTTGCCATCAGCTCAGCTTTCACATCAGCTCCTCGTGCGTCACCACCCCGCAAAATAAAACATGCATGGTTGATGCATGGTTGGCCTTATTGTACTCGAGTGCAATTTTTTTTCCTACACACTTCTGATGCATGTTTGGACTTATAGTACCCGCGTGTTATGGACTAGATTATCCAAGAACGGTTAACAAGAGGAGGCACATGCAAATGAGACTCATGTTTCGTCATTGATCAGGACAAATGCTTGGATATGTGCCTGATTTTTAGACATTATGGAGGGAGTCTTAGCTTGCATGAGGAGCCACAGATACGAGTTTGATAGCGCACAGTGCAGTATAATCTTTCAGAACATTTGAAATTGTTGGGGAACAACAAAAGCAGGAGGTTCCACTGCTGTTTGTTTTTGTGCGTGATCCAAGATGGAAAGGAGGAACGGTGTTGCCGCCTCTTTCTTTGCATGATCTGGTGCCAGACATCATGTGGCGAGGCAGCACAGATGATGGAAGCACTGGAGGGCGGATGCTGCCCTCTCCACCCAGGCACCCAAGCAGCTGGTAGCGGAGGTGCGGGACCTGTATCAAAGAACATTTTGTGCAAACCATGGCAGCACCTGCTGTGGCCACCTTCATAATAGAAGTCGCCATTGGACCAGCGACCAACACGTGCGGCATTTAAATTGAACGAACAAGAAACAGAAAATTCTGTCAATGCGTCGCATTTTATTTGACCGGAAAGACTCGGAGCAATCAGCAAGATCAGATGAAGAAAATCGATTTGATTCATATAACTACTTCCCCGTGCCACATTCAGCAGAGCACCTTGTGCCACAACATCAGAGCTGAGAAGCAACCATGCCTGGCTCTTCCTGCCCACCAAAGATGATGACAACCAGCCCTTCTTATCTCTTTGGTAGCCTAGCTAGACTGTTAGACGGCAGCTGGCATTGGCCATCGACACATCCACGCAGTAGTGTCGCTTAATTTTCTGGTAACACTAGAATTGGTGGACGTTCTATGTGCTGCCCATGCTAACATTACGGTACTAAACCCAGTAGTAGCGTACTGGTGAACAATTTTTGCATGCTTTCTCCATGTGTCCCATTCCCAATTAACCCAGAATCCCCACTCCAACTTCCTCATCAGCTTTCCCCTGATCATCATGCATTCTACGCAAGGATTCCGCAAGCTTCCGTGCTTGTAGCCATGAACCAAGCTACTCACTCTATTTATGAGCAAAGCTATAGCTAGTGCCGCGACTCAGACACAGGGGCAACCACCTATATTTAGTGCTTCGCCAGCCACGAACCAGAGCAAAATTACTCACAACATTACCACGCAGTTAACCATCTAGTATTACTTTTGCTGCACGCATTGATGCATAAGGCTGCCAGTTTGCAGTACACGCGCACTATGGGTAAACAGATTTATAAATAGTTCATAAGAAAAGGCAAGTATTTCATCATTGAGCATTGCAAATGCGGCACCTGCACATGTGCATTACTCTAAGATACAACTGCGGAGACTTGGATGGAGCCGAACAAGTCCTAGTTGTATTTGTGCGCAGCCCACTGAAATCACGGTGCAGCCTCTTCCTGAACGTACAGCTAGCCATTCTCGTGGATCTTGTGATGGCAGCACAGGAGGGTCTCATGCCAGGTCTTCATGCGAGCGCAATCACACCGGACCACCCATGAAGGGATACTTATGTTTTTTTTTCTCGAATACGCAAGCTAAGAGAGCTGCGTATCTTTGTATTAATAAAAGAGAAATTCGTTACACAACGTGCTGCCTGTTCGGATTACATAGCGTTATAATACGCTAAGAACAGCCAGGGAAGGGAAGGGTGAGAGAGAGAGAGAGAGAGAGAGAGAGAGAGAGAGAGAGAGAGAGAGAGAGAGAGAGAGAGAGACCGCTATTACTCACTAAATAGGCAACCAAGACGGTGAGCACCAGCCGAAATCCAATCGTCTCCTTCTTGCTTGATCAAGCGCAAGAGCAGCATTGACGTGGCTTCAACCTGTCTGAATAGTCAAGCGTTGCGTTCTTTCCATAAATGCCAAGCTGTTAGGCGAATAATGAGTCAAACCCCGTTCTCCTGGTCTTGGGCAACAGGCTCCATAGCCGCGACCACCACTCTGGTAATGATTCTCAAGCTCGGTGTGATGTTCGTGAAACCCAGCCTACTAAATAACTCCCACCATTTCTGGGCTCAGTACGAACATTGGAACAGGATGTGCTCAATTGTTTAATCCTCTTGATCGCACAGCAGGCAAGTCCTGGTGGGCGTCTAGTCCATGACGAATGCGACGATCCGCAGTCCAGTGCATCCGGTGGAAGATCAGCCACATATAGGGTTGCATTATATTACAGACATTTTCAAAGTGAACTTAGAGAATATGTAGTTGAGGGGTGAAAGAAAAGTGAACTTTCCCGGTGGAAAAAAGGCCTCTAGCAATGTACACTTTTCAATCAAGGTGGGCGCACACGTATTATCTTTCACTGGGCCGAGATGTGCCATGACAAACCAATTTGATTGCCAGTCAGCAAATTCTAGAATAATTGGTGTGGGGTTCTTCTTTACAACAACGGAAGAAAAAGTGTACTCCCTCCTTTTAATGTAATAAGAAACAAATGTTGGAATGATCAATGGTAATGGAACCCAAAATATTATCGGTATCTGGTCAAAGAAAATACTCCCTCCGTTCCTGGTTATTTTAACCTTTTTTAATTTATAGATTTTATTATGTATCTAAATCTAGCTGCATAACAAATACTATAAATATAAAAAAACCAAAACGATCTATCGCTAGTGTAAAGGATCTATCACTAGTGTAAAAGGGTGTTCGGTTTGACGAGGCTTATTATAAGCTCCACCAATAAGCCCCTAATAAGTTTTTTTAATCCAAATATGAAGGTTTATAGGTGAGGCTTATGCCTATAAGCCCCATAAGCCCCCTCCAAGGCATGCTTACGGGGCTTATTTTCTGTGGGCCCCACCAAAACACCTCTCTTTCCTCCCACTACCCTTGTCTCCCTACCTACATGGACATTAATGACGGGTAGAAAAGTCATTACCAACTACAGGAGCTTATCGGCTTATAATAAGCCCCTTCAAACCAAACACCCCCTAAATCACGCCATCACCGCCGGGTCAAAATCGGCATCACTGCCGGTGATGGGTGGCGCGTCACCGCCGCGTATAGAACCAGCGGTGATGCTGGTAAAAAAAAACCAAAAGAATGAAAAATCACGCACTGCACGCCGGTGCGGCCGCCGGCCCCGCGCGCTCGCTGCCCTCGCCGCACGCCAACCGCGGGCCGGCCACCGCGTGCTAGCTGCTCACCGGCCGCCGCACGCTCGCACGGCCCCGAGCGCCCGCCATGCTCTTGCAGCTCGCTAGCTGCCACGCACCCGCCGAGGCCTGCCTGCTGCCATGTGCTCATTGTGGCCCCGAGCACCCGCCGCGGCCTCGCGGCACTCCGGCCACCACGCGCTCGTGGCTGCAGCAGACGGGGAGGGGAGGAGCATCGAGGTGGCGGCAGGAGGAGGCAATGGAGGTGGGTGGAGGCGCCGGAGAAGAGGGAAATGGGAGGAGAGAGGACCGGCAGGAGGAAAGGAGGGGCATCGGTGGAAGAATGGAGGAGAGGGGAGGGGGTAGCGGGGAAGGGAGGGGAGAGGGCACGGGAATTTGAGTGGCTGAGAGAGAAGAGAGGAATGAGAGGGGTATTGAAGGACCGGAGCAGATAAAATGGAGGGAAAAAATATTACGACAGGTCATCACCGCTAGTTTGTAATACGTCCGGCGGTGATGGTGATGTCTATCATCACCGTCGGCTCTGAAGCGACCGGGTGGTGATAGACTATCACCAAACCGGCGGTGAAGTTCCGTTTGCAAAGACCAATTCTATAGTAGTGTATATTTTGGAATGGAGGAAGTATTAGATTTCGCCTCCATGCTTGGCAGCCACTAGTCACCGAAACATTTCACTATTTTTCACAAATTAAGGTTTCGCGTAACCCAGTCAACAGTGTCTGATCCAAACATAAGACTCGAACAGTAGTGTTGGGGATTGCCACCCCCGAGACGGACTCACCAAAGGTTACACTGAAAACCGGAGTACACGGACGCCACGATGGGAACCTTCGAACAGGTTAACAAGTACCTCAGGAGCCTTTGATCTCTTTGTTCTCATGCAGGATTAGCCTTTCTTTTGTGGTTCGAAGGTTTCAGGCCGTCACACCTAATGCGCGAAGGTATCCCTTGCGGCCTTCGCATCCAGCAACAAAAAGGGCGAACCTGCGGTGGTCGCATCGAAGGTTAAGGGCAACATTCAGATAACGAAGGAAGCACCTGCATGACCTCCGATGACGCCAAGACCTCGGTGAAGGAACGGAAGACCGAAGATCTCAAGATACCTTCGGCGTCACATGAGAAGCGTGGTCTCCTTGTAGTAGGCAAACTGTACACTCTAACGCCTGTAAATGACCAATAAACCGGAATATTGGGTAGGTAAGAGCATTTCCAGGACAATGTAACGAAGGTAGGAGAATACCTCTCCTTTTACTGTAACCGGGATGATTTTTTAAGACTTTGAGAGTGCACATTGGGTTATTTTATTTGCTAAGCTAGAATCTTTTTCACTTTTGTGTTTGGGGACAAATCCTTCAGACCCCAACGAGTAGATATGAACCATCATCGTGTCATGGTAGGATCACCTCACATCAAAATTAATAGGAAAGACTCAGAGCAATTAGCAAGATCAGAAGAAAAAATTGATATGATTAATACAATTATCTACCCATGCCACATTCAGCGGGGAATACCTTGTACAAAGAGTGCATCAGATTCTAGAAGCAACAATGCCTGGCGCCTCCTGCCAGATAAACAAGTGACAACCAGCCATTCTTATCACGTAGGTAGCCTAGCAAGACTGATAGACTGGGTCAATTGAGGGGACTACCACCCTTAGTCGCTGGGGTCACGACGGCTTATTGTGGTCATTTCATTCACTCCGCCGCGCGCAGAGTTGAGTGAATGTGCTGATGTCATACCACTAAAGTCCAGACCATTACGTACCTTAGGAGTTGAATTTCAATTGCCTCAATTACAATAAGGCCCTGTTTGGATTCTAGAAATTGAATTCCATTCTAATAATTATAATTTAGATATAAATTAATTAAGCTAATATAGTTATATTTGGAATATATTTGTATATTATTGTTGATCATATGAGAGATACTTACGCAATGCACTTCTGCTATAGGGAAGCGAGTCGAAAAGTGTGTTATAAGTTGTACATTAGAAACATAACATGAGAATCTATAGAATCAATTTTCATCTTTCACCCCATGAATTTAAGATAAATTTATATATATATTTTAGAAAGTTGTGGAATGTCACGTTTCAAGATAGATAGCCTACTCTATTAAGAAGATTCCAATTTCTCAAAATTAAGTACATTCTGATTCCTCAAAATAAAGGGATTCAAATGGAGCCTAACCGCAGTCACTTCAATCAAAAGTTCACATGATATACAATATTAGTATCGGGTCATGCCCCTGGTACTAATGATTGGGCGATTGTTGAGTTCAGCACCGAATCCGTCCCAATGGCTTGCATCATCCAATTCCATGGGCTCCTTCTTGCGCCATTTCAAAAAGAAAAAAAAAGAACTCGTATGGAAAGCTCACATGGACCGTACAATCCATACCAAGTCTGTCCTGATCTAGTTCTCTGATGCTTTTCTTGTCCAGGTTGCTTCTTGTGTTTCAATTGCCATTCTCACTATGTTTGTGTTGTCGTGTCAGGGCTAGCCCAGATTTAATTTGGATGCTACTGGATCTCTTCTACTGAAATTTTCTGATCCATCATTAGATGTACGCTCAGATATGAGTTACTTGTAGAAAGATGACCATGATCACTCCTAACGAAGCACCTTTATAATCGATATAGATAGTAGTTGCTCAGTTCTCTAGTCGACGCGCGTCCATCTGTTTACCACACGGCACAAGATAAGGAGATGGTCCAATACATAAACAGGCCATTTAGCGGATCTCGTGGAGGAATTGTCTTGCCCAATGCTAGGACGACTGTTGGTATTTCAAAACTCTCCCGTTAATACACCTGGCTCCTAGTGACAGTGATCATGCATTATACAGTGAATTTAACATATTTACCTTGTACACTTTTCTTCTAGGAAACCTAGGACACACGCCATTTTGATTGACGTGTGTCCTAGGTAACTTCCTAGAAGAAGAGTATTCCTATACTAGCCATCCATCAACGTTGTAATAATAATCTTGTAAGGTGACAGCCATTGATTTTATACTAAGACTGAGAGATCTTGACTTTGAAATTAATTAATTGCCACACCCACTAAGTTGATGAATGTGATCGTTTAAGCATTGATGAATGTGATTGTTTAAGCATCAAGTACCACACATTACACTTTTCTATAGATTAAAAGGCACAACACCTAAATCATACAACCATTTCCCGGCACTTGGGTTTATATACCAAATACCTTACGCACCGTGGGCCAACACTCCAGTAAACTTCCCAGTTGAGGAAGACAACAACCAAGATTCAAATCCTGGTGGTAGAAAAAATTCCCTCGTTGTCAACCTCAAGAATAGTGGTGGGGTGCCAACCTGTGGCACCTGTGGTTGGTTTGAGCCCTCCTTCTAGGGTTAGCTGCAGTGGTCGCTAACCCAGTGGGTCGTGGTCGAGCCAGATTACGGTGCGGTCCTATAGCATGAAGCCGGGGTTTAGAGATTTTCTAGACTGGCTTGGTTGAGACTTTTTGGGGGTGTTCTTTTCCCCCACCGGTCAAGTTTATTTTACCTTATCAATGTTGGAAATAGCCCGCTATAGTTTTACTATAGCCTGCTATTAGCTTTTTAGGAGATCTACCGCTATGCTATGCAACATTTATCCGCTACGTCCGCTAAAGGGGTTTTATGAGATTTAGCAACGCTAAATGTCAAGTTGCTAGTAGATTATAGTGGTGTCATTCGCTCAAAGACACAGTCAAAAGAACGGATACAACTAAATGAACGTAGTGTGGACCTAGAAAACGTAGCATGGGCACCGTTGGGCAGTTAAGAGACATGTTAGAGTTTATTTTTTTGTGCTAGATCAATAATGCTTATAATTTTATATGTGATTCTTGATTATTTTATTATTCCGCTAAATTATTTAGCTTTCGCTATAGCCTGCTATAGCTTTCTATAGCTTTTAGAGAAGGCTGCCGCTAAACTTCGTACCCCGCTATTTACATAATTTGTTATACACCATGGACACTATGACTCAGAACGTGGCTCACTTATAACCATGGAATCTGATTACTGTGTAGGTATACAAGTGGGTGATATTTAAACTCTTGATGAATAGACCACAGAGTTCCACATGTACAACCTGCTGCAAACTGTTGGACTTTAAAATCAAAACATTGCAGACCTATAATTTTGTAGTGTAAGAGGGTTCCAGGAAGTATGGAGTGTACTGATCTTCGGTCCACCGTGTACGGCTTAACCAATTTGCTTCAATAAAAGAAATTCAGAATTGGTTTCTCGTATAATTAAGTTTATTTGACTAATTGTACTTCCCTTATTTTATTGCTTGCATTGCTTTATCCTTCGGTTGTGCGTTTCAGATAAAGTATTAATTACTTTTATACAAAATTAGTGGACGCAAACCAATGTATTACCAAAGGTGCTGCTGCAATCACTAGGGGTCAGACCACAATTCCCCCGTTGTCATTGTAGCCCATGGCGCACGTTCTCAGAATGATTGATGTGCCAGAGCCTTCCGGTGTCCACATATCGTCATTACTCCAAATCGTAGCGACCATGTCAGGTGACAGTAAATTTTGTTTGTATTCGCCGGAGACCTTGACTTTGAATTTTCAAAGCCATTAAATTCGTGTTGATCCAACACAACTGCGATAGAGCACATGTAAGGATCCAGCACAGCACATGTCGGAAGTACATGTATTTAAAGACCTTGACTTTGATTTAGAATTTTGTAACGATCCAGCGACATGAAATTATTAGGTAGATGCTTAGGAGGGTTAGGAACTGAATTAGGTAATTCTAAAATTTTAATCTATAGCTCAATCTAGTTAGCATAAAAACATAAGCTAAAACATATTATCTAGATAAGCAACTAAGGTTTAACTAGTGTAAAAATCTTATTTCAAAGAGTTTTGCAACCTATAGCTGATCCTAACAAGATACTATCCTAAGAATATAAAGGCACACAAGATTGCAATAAGAAATATGGAAGCTTAAATGAAGAGGATGAGGGGAAGCAAACTCACAACATGAAGATTTATCCCATGGTATCGGCAGGCACAAACCACCCCTAGTCCACCTTATTGAAGCACTCATTAATAGTATTGCTTCCCGGTCAGCAAGTATCTTCCGGAACTCTTCTTGACTCGCCACCAAGGCTTAGGCACCAAGACTCTCGCCAATCCCCGGTCACCTCGATACCGTCTCCACTAACACCATATCAAAACAGCTCAATTTTGTCGGCCACATTTATTTTCGTCGGTCCACCGAAAGCCGACGAAAACAACTAAATTAGTTCGTCGGCTTACCAAAGCCGACAAAATTGCGCTTATTTTCGTCGGCTTAGGTCAAGCCGACGAAAATGCTACTCTAGGTTCGTCGGCCTAGTCAGTGCCGACGAAACTATAGCCACATTTTCATCGGCTAGACCTAAGCCGATGAAAATAAGCTCAATTTCATCGGCTTCGGTAAGCCGACGAAAATAGTTGACCTAACTATACCCACAGCTCGCCTTCGATCCCTTTCTTTTCTTTCACAGCAGCCCCTCCTCCCCCCACGTTGCGCTGCTGCCGCCCCCGCGCCCCCACGCCGCCCGCGCACTGCCATGGATGAGGAGTACGACGTGATCGTGCTGGGCACGGGGCTCAAGGAGTGCATCCTCAGCGGCCTCCTCTCCGTCGACGGCCTCAAGGTGAGCTCCTACACCTCCATCGGCCTCCTCTCCGTCGACGGCCTCAAGGTGAGCTCCTACACCTCCATCCCGGAATCTGGACCTCCCCGCTTACCTCCGAGTCCGATCTGCCGCTCTCCCCACTTCCCCGGAACAAAGTTGTTATGAACAAAATAAAATTTGTAGTTGGTTATGAACAAGGTAGTTACTGGCATGCACTTTTATCATAATTCTTGTTTCGCAGGAGTACAATGGGCCTCCTTACATAAAGAGCTTTCCAAACAGTTATTGTAAGGTCAATGCACATGACAGTTTTACTTGTGTTATTTCTATATCTCTTAGTTTGACCCCGTAAAACTTAAGAAACTCCGCCCAAGTTTCAAGGAGAATGGTGGTACTGTTACAGCTGGAAATGCTTCTAGTATAAGGTATAACTGCTTGATATTTATTTTATTTTGTGAAGTGTTTAAGTTTTTCTTGCAATATGCTGTTTTTTTGAAAGGTCTGAGAAACAAAATATTTCATTGTTAACAATTAATTCTTTTATTATATCATGCATGCATTTTGTTCTTTTTTGTTATTTTCATATTTGACTTCTGTTTATACTTACAAATATGCTGTTTGACACTCTTTCATTACACTTTGCACTGTATATTTTTCCCTTTGACCGGTACTGTCAAGTGTGCTGCCTACTGTTCGCTTGTGTAGGCTTCTGCAATTAGTTACATCTAATTTGTTTTACGTGGATCAGTGATGGAGCTGCTGCATTAGTCTTGGTGAGTGGGCAGAAGGCTCAAGAGCTTGGCCTGCAAGTCCTTGCAAGGATCAAAGGATATGCAGATGCAGCTCAAGTAAGCTATAGTAACAGCTATTTCATTTAAGAGTAGAGTACCCTTCTAGATATATCATCATGATCATAATATTGAAGGATGTAGGGAGTTATTTTCTCTTGAGCAGTTTTTGCTACTATTTTAGATATTAAATTTTATCAATTCCTGTCATTCATATTCTAAAATAGTAACTTTTCAACTATGAATGTTGTTTATACAGGCTCCAGAGCTTTTTACAACCACTCCAGCACTTGCCATACCAAAGGCTATCACAAATGCAGGATTAGAGTCATCTCATATTGATTTTTATGAGATTAATGAAGCCTTTTCGGTATGTATTGAGTGTTTCTTTAACTGGTTACTTATCTTTTGATAACAATATCTATTTTTACTTCTCAATACAGGCCGTTGCACTTGCAAATCGGAAGCTTCTCGAGATTCCTTCAGTAAGTGACACCTATATCAAACTACCATTCATTTTAAAACATCTATTTCAAGAAATACACCCTGGTTCGTTTGTTATTTGCTATGCAGCTGCAACATTTAGTAGCATCAGCACTTGTTCTTGAGCTCTCATAAGAAATACTGACCTGTAAGACTGAGCACTTGTTCTTAAGCTCGCATAAGAAATACTGACCTGTAAGACTGAGCATATTGATTCTGATGAGTAACCATTCAATCTTACAAATATCTAGTTCCTCATAGTCCTTGTTTCTTTTTAAACATGTCCTTAGGGAGGAGGTGGAGCATCAGCACTTGTTCTTGAGCTCGCATAAGAAATACTGACATGTAATACTGAGCTTTTGCGTTTGCGTTTCGTTGACATATATATGTCATTTAGACTATGGATTTCATGATTGCACGTATTGGATGTATTTCATGATTGTGTGATGATGTATTTCATGATTGTGCTTATGGATGGCTATTTTTATGTTAATTAACTGTTATTTATAATTCTGGAAAACTATGGAAAATGCTGCAGCTATTTTAAATACTGGAGCGTATCCGATATTTTCGTCGGTCTCGACGACCGACGAAAATACATATCTTTTTCGTCGGCCAGCTCAGCCGACGAAAATATTGCTTCTATTTTCGTTGGCCATAGAAGCCGATGAAAATATATGTATTTTCGTTGGTTGCCGACGAAAATGCGTTCATTTTCGTCGATTTTATTCTATCGGCCTATTTTTGTCAGCCGGCCGACGAATATATATATTTTCGACGGTTTCTGGCCGACGAAAATAAGCTATTTTGTTGTAGTGTAAGGAGATTCTCCAGGAAGGAAGGGGGTCTCCACGTCCCCAACATAAAGCCGTCGTCGCCGCTCCACACCAAGCAGGAGAGTCGATGACTTGCTGGCGAGCCACAAAGACACCAAGGGGCCTGCACACCGAGATACAAGCTTGAGGTTCACTCAAGAAGTATCACTAGGTCACAACACCTTTCTCTCATGCTCTCTCTAGAGCTAGCCTAGCACTACACCTCACAAATCTTGTGCTAAATCTAAGGATTTTGTCAATGAGCTATTTGGTTGGCTTCACTTCTTCAGAGTATGGGTGCTTCACACAAACTCCAGCAGCCTCAAATGACCCGGGATGTGGTCTTATATAGGCTAGATGGCAGCTCATAACCGTTGCTTGCTTTTACCCGAAAAGTATAAAGCGTCGGTTAAACCGTTCGCCACCGCCGGTTTAACATGTCACACTAGCCCTACATGCTAGTCGTTGAACTTCATCATTCACTTCAGCTGATGTTATTGCACCGACGCAATGCACCGACGCACCGTTAGTTCAACCGGTGCCGAAGACCTTGTTCCTCGAACGCTTCTGTACGCTTCTGTATCTTGAAAAACCTCTCAGGCACATGAAGTACCAATGCACCGATGCTTTCTTCTTGAGCGTCGCTTCAGTCGGTGCTGAAGCTAGTTTTGGCATGAATCTTCTGATGCTACTAGGTAGATCGTCATTGTAGTTTCCTTTATCCAAATCATCGCTGCATTTTTACTACACCTTGGACATCTTGACAGCAAATTAGACCATCTTTGTATATGGATTGGACTCCTTCCATGGGATCTAGAAATCCTACAAATTTGGTCTTACAATCTTGTTAGTCCCATTGACTATATTATCACACAATCACCAAAATCACAATTATGGCCTAATGGGGCCATGTTCCTTACAATCTCCCCTTTTTGTGATTGATGACAACATAAAGCAAGCATAAAATTGCAAGAATTGACAAATTGAACCACTTACACTTGCTAGGATGCTTATCGCCATCCAATTTTGAACTTGGCCTCCCCCTAAGTCCATGGTTTCCCCCTTTGCTTCTCCCAAATTTTTAATTTTATATTGGGTTTATTTGTTGGATTTCTTGTACCCAAACCTTGCTTGGCGGCTACTTCTCCCCCATATTTGCCTATAATTGCTTTGATTCCACACTTCTCCCCCTTTGGAACAAAATCACCTAAAAAGACCTAGTAAAACAATATAGCTCAAAATCAAAAGTTAGTAGCTTAGGGAGTTAGCTCCATGAATCATGATCCGAATAAGATGATATTAATGAAGATACCATTTTGAAGCTCACTATGGTGGATCTAGCATGACATGAGCTAACTTTTTTCACAAATGTGTGCATGAAATGATAGTGTAAAAATCAAGTGCACAACTAGATATTTCAGCAAGAAAGCTTAATCATATCATGCACGGAGGTAGCATAAAAGTTCAAAGAATTGACAATAATACCAATTGAAAGAGTTTGAACCTTGCATACCTTAGGGGAATTAGTTACCTTGGTTGTACCACTTGAAAGAAGTTGAGTGAGAAGCACTTGGTACATCAAGGAGGCATAATGTATGAGCACGTAGCCTATGAACTTAGATACAGTATTTAAGTTCAATAGAGCATGACTCAATATGCATGAAGGCACAAAGATTACCCTTATCATGCCTATAAAGTTGTTAATTCACATTGAGAGTGAACAACATTCTTATAGTGTGATTGGACCGGCAAGACGCCGTCAAGAGACTACAAAGGATAAGGTTGCAAACTTGTTAGTCTCCGAAATCACGAACAATAGAATGAGCTCCCCCTATATGTGTGCATTTAGTGTTTGAATCACCAATCAAATGTATGCACATTGTTTTTGACAACAATGGGAAGCTTATCCTATAGCTTGTGCTCATGGTACACAAATGCATCATGAAGTCTACCATGAAAGTAACAAAGTGTAGTATCCTACACACTTATCAAATCATGTAGGTTGCTCATAGGTTAGAGCAAGATATAAGCAACCTACCATATGTAGATAACACTAGGAAAAATGCAACGCATGCATACAACCTAGCCAAAAGCAATGGAGCTACATGATGATTGAATTGAAACTAGCTACCATTACCTTATGGGGGACTTGGGCAACGAATGTCCAATCTTGTGAGCTTGACTTTTTTGCTTGATACTTCTCATCATGTTGTAAGCCAAGCCTCCAAATCCTCCGTCGCTGTTCTTTGGGCTTCAAGTTTCCTTTGGAATCCACACCATTTGAGGTCCCTTCATGTTGGTGATGACTTCCTTGGGCACCTAAATGAAGCGGTTCCAACTCCAATCCTTCTTCCCAACCTTATGAGCAACCACCTTGCCATTGCTCTTCTTCTTGATGACATAGGAGGTGCTCTTGCTCTTGTTTCTCCGGTTTGGCTTGGTGTACATAAGAGAACTCTTGATGGTGAAGCTCTTCTTGTTCTTCTCATCCGTGATGATTTTCTTGTGTTGAGGACACTTGTAGGACTTGTGGCCTTCTTGATGGCATTTGAAGCAAGTCATGGTTGCACCCTTCTCAAGATTCTTCACCATGTTCTCACGGTTATTCTTGGGAATGTTGGACATTGCTCTTGCCCTTCAATCTTTCCAAGTTCCTCATGAGCCTTTCCACTTCTCACTTGAGCTCATCATTCTCCTTGGCAATGAGATCATCACATGATTCTACAATCACATTCTCAAAGCATTTCTCATTGCAAGGGTTAGAGCAAGATTCATCAATTAAATCCATGCAAGAAGTTGAAGCATCTACCTTGAAGATAGGAATTGCACAAGGGATAGATTGCTCCATTTCCAAAGAGTCATTAGTTTCATTCTTAATGCTCTCAATTTTTAATTTGAGCTCTTCATGCTCATTGTTAAGCAATTTGAATTTGCACAACAAATCATCATAATTTGTAACAACGGTAGCATTGAGATCATTAAGAGCATTAACTTGTTTGATTTCTTTAGATTGTCTTTTTATGACTCCTTGTTGCTCATGGATCAAGTCAAGAAGTTCATCAAAGGAGGGAGAGTCGGAGTCATCACCACTTAAATAACTTTCACTTTCCATACCTTTGGCCATAAGGTACATATTTGATGATAATGATGCGCTGATATTGTGCGGGTGGTGAATCTCTTGATCAACGCATCGCTTGAGCTTGTGCTTGATTCTTCACCACCACTCACCCACTCTCCGAAGATAGCAAGAGCTTCATGCTTGGGCTTCTTCACCTTGTCTTGCTTCTTCTTCTTGTACTTGATCCTCTCAACCTTCATGAGTTGATGATGATGCCCATGTTTGAGGAAGACCATGTACCCCATCATGTTGATCTTCTTCAAGCTTTTGTTCATGATCTTGGCTTGCTTGAAAAGCTTGGGGTCCATTTCTTCTTTTTCATCACTTGAGGAGCTTTTGGCCGCATCCTCTTCTTCCTCATCACTTGAGCTTTCTTGAATCATCATCTTCTTCAACATCTTGGCTTGCTTGGTAGCAAGAGCACTATGTGTCAGTGAAGAAGGTGGCTCTCTTGGCTTGATGCCGTTGCGAAGCTCGTGGGCGATCACCTTGTTGAGGGCTTGATTTGGTGTCATGGTCTTGAGCCCTTTCTCATAGAGAATTGTTTTCACCAAATCATAGTCCGGCCTTCGAAGGGAGTGAAGGATCTTGCGAATGAATTCTGTCTCTTCAATCTTCTTGACATATAGGGAGTTAATCTCATTCACAAGAATATTCAATCGTGAGTATATTGATAAAGCATCTTCATGATCAAATTGCTTAAAGCTATTAAGCTTATCAATGAGAACATGATATCTTTTATTGCCACATCCTTTGTGCCATCATGGTTCTCATTGATAGTCTTCCATAGCTCAATGGAATTTTTGCAAGCAAACACACGATTGCACATATTGTCATAAAGAGAAGACAAGATTATACTTTTTGCAATAATATCATATTGTCTCTCTTGGTGACCATCATTTTTCATGCCTTCACTCACAACTCTCCAAACATTTAGGCTCTGTGCTTGGAGAAAATCTTGCATTAACACCTTCCAACGTTGGAAGCCCGTGCCTTCAAACCATGGAGCTATTCCTAAGGGATCCATCCCTTCCCCGACGAGCTAACTCACTAGCCGTTGCTTGCTTTTACCGAGAAAAGCATAAAATGTCGATTAAACTATTTCACCATTGTCAGTTTAACCGGTCACACTGACCCTGCATGCTAGCCGTTGAACTTCAACGTTCACTTCTGCTGATGTTATTGCACCGACGCACCATCGGTTCAACCGGTGCTGAAGATCTTGTTCCTTGAACGCTTCTGTATCTTGAAAAACCTCTCAGGCACATGAAGTGTCAATGCACCGACGCCTTCTTCTTGAGCGTCGGTTCAACCAGTGCCGAAGATAGTTTTGACCCGAACCTTTTGATGCTATTGAGTAGATCGCCATTGTAGTTTCCTTTGCACCGACACAATGTCCGTTAAACTAGTGACACCCATCGGTTTAACCGGTGCAGTAGACTTTTCTTCACTTTGATCTTCATTTCAATAGTCCAATGCACCGCTCATTTATAAATTCATGCCGTCGGTTCAACCGATGCATGTATTCATGCTGAGCTTTGTCCAAATCATCGCTGCATTTTTACTTAGACCTTGGACATCTTGACACGAATTGGACCATCTTTGTATATGGATTGGACTCCATCCATGGGACCTAGAAATTATACAAACTTGTTAGTCCTATTGACTATGTTATCACATAATCACCAAAATCACAATTATGGCATAATGAGGCCATGTTCCTTTCAATAGATTTGCTGCAACTTGATTGCAAAATCAAATAAAAAAGGGAGTAAATCATTGACCACGCGGCAAATGATGAACTTTATAATACTTATCCATTGGATACGGTAATATACTAATATCAGTTTAACATTCCTATCAAAAAACAATACTAGTACAGTACAGTCCTAGAACAAGTTATTACAAGGATAATCCAGACAAAATAGCAATGTGTTACAGTAGTGGACGAGACAGCTTGTCCTCTTTGAGTGATCACCATTACAATACGTATCACCTCCCCCCAGAGAGAACTGTTATGGTCGAGGCTCCGGATGAACACAGTACATGGTCAATCTCTTTATCCTCGTCTGGATCAATGCTCAGGGAAGCTGGACAGAACTCATTTAGTCTTGCGCCTCTTTCCAGGTACAGCATGACGAGACGCATACACGGCCGCAGCTTGGGTAGTGAGTGAGAGCAAAGCAAGCCAAGCTTCAGCACGAGCTCAGCATCCTCTTGGTCGTAATCTTCCAACTTTGGGTCTACAGCTCCAGTGACCGAGCCGCTTTTCCACATGCTGAGGACCCAGTCTGCAAGCACAAAAGGCTCACCTCCATCAACAGCCATGCCAATTGGCTGTCTTCCGCAGACCACCTCGATCATGAAAATACCGAATGCAAACACGTCAGTTGCCTTGGTGGCTTTTCCAAGCCGGGCCAACTCAGGTGCAATGTATCCCCAGGTTCCTGCCACACGTGTGGTGTGTGCATCAACTCCATGGTCATGGAACCTCGCAAGGCCGAAGTCACTGAGCCTCCCGTTCATGGAGTTGTCAAGAAGCACATTGCTGGCCTTGATGTCTCTATGGATGATGACACGCTCCCAGTCCTCATGGAGGTAACAGAGACCAGAAGCTACACCTTTGATAATGCGAAGCCTCTGTGCCCAGTCAAGGACAGGCTTGCCCTTGTTATACAAGTACTTATCAAGGCTTCCATTTGGCATGCAGTCGTAGACCAACAGCAGCTCCTTCTTGTACCGGCAGTAGCCAAGCAGCTGTACAAGGTTGCGGTGGCGAACACGGCCAAGGATGGCGATCTCTGCCATGAACTCCCTCTTTCCCTGCTTTGACTCCGGAGATACCCGCTTGATTGCAATGCTCTGTGCAGAGTTAGACAGCACCCCTTCGTACACCCTTCCAAATCCTCCTTTCCCAAGTAGCACCTTGTCGTTGAATCCATCAGTTGCAGTGAATAGCTCTTTGTAAGTGAAAGATGGTGGCCCACACATTATTTCAAACTCCTTATCTTCCTTTCGGTTCCTCAGATAGCGGCAAATAAGAACAGCAAGTACAATTAGAACAACAGCTGGTATAATCGTTGGGGCTCCTAAAATGGTCATTTCACCTGAGTATTGAAAGCGGGAATGGTGTTTAAGATCCTTAACTAATCCTAATGGCAACTGGGAGTAGTCAAGTGGTTGTGCCTCTCCATCTAGCTTGAAACTCCAGCCAAGAACATAGTGGTCGGATGTGAATTTATCACTTGCTGCAGAAAAGCCGGCGTACAATGAACTCAGTGACAACAGGGAGGAGAGATTCAAGGGGGTTGATAGCAATGGCAGTTCAGGTTTAGGCATGGAGTAAAGTGCTAAGGTGACATTGAGGCGGTAAGATTTGCTATCGTAGTCCACCCACACCTGCACCGGCTTTCCACTTCTGAGCTCAACACTTTTGAAGTCACCACTGGAGTCATAGAAGCCAGCAGTATGGGATTCGACTGAGAGCAAGCTGTCGACATTGATCCCAACATGGTTGTTGTCAATGTCCTTAAACTCTGGGTTTAGGACAGTGTCAAGTTCAACTGCGAAGAAAACATGATCATCTGAGCTAGAACTGGGAAGGCCAAGGAACTGACCAGCTGAGTTGTCAGATATATCATTTGTTGAAGAAAGCATGAAGGCAAGCCCATGGCCTTTATACCGCCGAAAGCCTATGGTGACCACAAAGGTTGTTGAAAAAGAGGAGATAGAACCACCAGGGATTCTCTGAAAACTGAGAGGGTAGCTGCAAAAGGCATGGCCATTTGTTCCATCTGGCATATTGGTTAAACTCAGCAGATCATTTATCAACAAAGCACTGCCATCAAGATTCAGATCGGCCTTGAAAAAACCATTGTAGACAAGTTCATCCGTACCAGGGATGACCTCAGAAGCATGGAGGTGGGCAGCAGTATGGCAGAGGAAGACGAGGATGGGGAGGTAAGGTCGCCATGCGAAAGGAGCCATGCTGCCAAGCAACTAAGCAAGCAAGTTAATATTACACCATCTATAAGAGGGCAGGTCGAAATAGAAGCCAAATAAGTGCGTATATGGCAAAGTCAGTCAACTCGTGCCAAACTAGTGGAAGTATCTTCTAGACAGGTAGCACCTGGACGAGACACAACCATTGACTGAAAAATGCTGTCCACACTCTCGTCATGATGGACAATGACAGACATGGAAGAACTCTACCACTGTTACTTGGCTTGCATCCCACTTGGTATAGTTGTACTTGTACCTAACCTCTTTCTTTTCTTTAACATTGTTATAAGACATATAATAGTTAGACTGGAGCTGCACTTGTTAACTTTCCTACTCCAATATTCGTTTAACTCAGCTGCAGATATGAGTAACCGTATGCTTCTCCTCCTCGCCGTTGTTGCTAATCACTATGCTTCCACACTGAGTGCCAACACAGACCAACAAATCTTCAACGGTTTCTCTACGGCCAATCTGAAGCTTGATGGCCAAGCATCTGTCACAGGCCATGCTATACGGCTCACCCAAGGTATTTCCAGTGAACAAGGGAGTGCTTTCTACAGCAAGCCTCTCAATTTCAGCAGTGATAACGCCAGCGCTGGTGATGGTGGAGCCTCCTTCTCAACAACCTTCGTGTTTGCCATCACCACTGATGCCACCATGGACCTTTTGGAAACTTATGGCTTGACCTTCGTGCTCTCTTCCACCATGGAATTGCATCATATGTACAACTCATCAGGTCAGTATATAGTACCCCCTGGTATAGTTGGTAACAACTCTAAGATTGATGATCAATTCTTCTTTGCCGTCGAGTTCAGTGGTAACGACGAGAACCATATCGATATAGAGGTCAAAAGCGTGGTCTTTGTTGACTCCCTGATCAAAAACTTCTACAGGTCCAATAGCAAGTTTGAAAGCAGTGAACTTAGCAGTGGCAAACCAATGCAAGTGTGGGTGGAATACGATAGCCAGTTGCAAAAGCTAAACATCACCCTAGAGGAATTTGATGAGTTCCACATGACCAAACCCCAATCTCTGCCACAGTTTTCATTCAGTGTCAATCTCTCATCTTTGATATCAGACTCTGACTTCGTATATGCTGGGTTTTCTGCAATTGGTCAAACCAATTGCAGTCATTATGTTATTGGCTGGAGTTTCATGTTAAATGGAAAAGCTCCACTACTGAACAAAATTGCTCTGAATCAAGTGCTGGCAAGTCTTCCTGTAGAAAACAAACAAAAACAGAATCACATCAGCAACAATAAGCACATGGGCATGGGCATCCCTTTGAGTGTACTCCTACCAACAGCCTCTTTGGTTACTGTTGCATTAGTTGTTTTCATTGTTCTTGTTTCTTACAACATCAAGTCTTGGATGAAGGGAAAATTTGGACATGGTATGTATGAAATCGAGTGTGGGATGCCATCTTTCACATATAAAGAGCTAAGTTCTGCCACCAGCAGGTTCAACAAAAAAATGATTCTCGGGGAAGGTGGATTTGGGAAAGTCTATAAAGGTGTGCTAGGTCTCTCTAAGCAGAGCATTGCAATCAAGCGGGTCTCTCCAGAGTCGAAGCAGGGTATGAAGGAGTTCATGGCTGAGATTGCAATTCTTGGTCACCTTCGCCACCGTAACCTTGTCCAATTGATCGGCTACTGTCTTCATAAGCAGGAGCTCCTTTTGGTCTATGACTATATGCCTAATGGCAGCCTTGATTCACACTTACATAAAACAGACAAACCAATTCTAGTTTGGGCTCAAAGGATTTGCATCATCAAAGGGGTAGCATCTGGCCTGTTGTACTTGCATGAGGACTGGGAGCAGGTAGTTATCCATCGAGATGTTAAGACAAGCAATATTCTTCTTGATGATGAAATGAATGGGAGGTTAGGTGATTTTGGCCTTGCAAGACTGCACAACCATGAATCTGATGCACATACCACACATGTGGCAGGCACCTGGGGTTACATTGCTCCAGAGCTGGGTAGACATGGGAAGGCGACCAAGGCGACTGATGTGTATGCATTTGGCATATTTTTATTAGAAGTGGTAAGTGGAAAGCGGCCAATAGAGGTGAAAGCCGATGGGGAGACATTGCTCATAGCAGATTGGGTCCTCAACGCCTGGCAAAGTGGTTCAATCATTGATGTTGTCGACACAAGGTTACCAGAAGAATATGAGCCTGAGGAGCTGGAGCTAGTCCTCAAACTTGGTCTCATATGCACCCACTCATTACCCAAGAAAAGACCTTGCATGCGACTAGTAATGCAGTACCTACTAAAGGATACACCCTTCCCAGACTTCCTGCCAAGTTTCTTGGCCACCGATGCAAATACAGAAGAAGACTTCAATGAGCAGGTACTGTCCTGTCCCTCCGTGGCAACATCTATAACAGGTCTTTCTGGAGGAAGGTGAAATAAGAATCAGGTCATGTATTATAAATTAGTTAAATTGGTCATGAGCTTGATTTGCAACTATTTTGTTAAGAAACAACGTTGTACCAAAAGAAATATAATCAATTTCTTGCAATGTAGTAAATCGTATGTTAGTTATAGTATTTCCAGATAAAGAAACTATAAATATTGTATGCTAGGAATCTAGTAAATTGCACTATTTGAATACTTGTCATGTGGATCTTAATTCAGGCCTATGATATAACTGTAAACAGAGTATAAACTCTCGTACATCCAAAGCATCTGATCTCACTATCAGACTGCTCTACTACAGTTGTTTTCATTAGAAAGGATGTAACCAAACTGGGACTCATCAGGCTCCAGATGTAATATTGGTCGCATGCATACACTAGTTTGACTCCACATGTGCCCTAAATCAATGTGTAAGGTAAGCTTTAGTGATCTCTGACATCTAGCTAAACCATTTTTGTTATGTTGGGTTCATTTCTCGGTTCTTATCAGCTTTCATATTTGTAGCACACTGCTGCAGCTTCTTTCTGTAGAAACATAACCTCGGTCGTATCTGTGAGTGACATTACAGCTAACTGAATTTAGAGGATCAGTCAGTACTACGAAACTACTCGGCTAAATACATCATAAGCCTACAAGATAGAAAAATAAAAATTAATTGCCTACAAGATAGAAAGTTACCAGCAATACTCTGAGTTGAATTCAAGTGACAGTCTGCTCTCTCTCCTCTCATTTTCCCTTTCTACTTAGCTCATTCGATAATTTCCATAGGTCAGCAGGAACTCCAATGTTCTTTTTTGAACTAAATTAATCATAGCCTACCAAAGAAAGCATCCAGCGACTGATGTGTAAGTCGTCAAAAGAGTAGAAGACCAATTAATATGCAAATGAGTTGAAGTCCATATCTGGCATGCAGTCCAGAAACATGTCATTGATATAATGCTGGTATACAATCTCCTTCATAACTGTCTTGTTCTTTCATTTCGTATAACAACATCCAGCATTAAGTGGAAACCCCCTCTCTACTCCTTCACAGGAAAACCAATCTTAATTTAGTTACACTAATGTATGCTCCAAGATAATATAGGTCTCAATAAAATTGGAGCCAACACCTGCCATAAAGAACCCAAATACCGTTCACTTCCTTCAACCCAGCTGCAAGCCTGCAATCAGCTATTCTTTAATCCTCTTTGCTTTCATAGATCATCACAACTGCTCAAAAGCACCCCATCACCGACCTTAGCTTGTTTGCAAGGAACATAGTTGCCACTTGCAGGGATTCCAAGGCCTGATCATAATGAGTTCTCTTGCTGCAAACTCATTAACTTAAACATGGCAATACTTCCTGCAGAAGATGATCAACTCTTCTATGACCATGAGCCTTTTATTCCCTTCCATTCATGAAAAATTAATGCAGCCTGATTCCATTCGTGTCCACTAGGAAGAACTTTCGCAAATCAACCATCACAATCTGACACCAAATCCTCTAGGTATGTTTCTACAAACAACAAACGAGGTTCACTGACAAGGCTGCACATGGCATACATAACTAAACATGGACCAAAGAATTCTGCTCACAACAGTTCACCTCAATGCAGCAATTAAAATGTGCTTGTTGAGCAAATGACAATGATCTGACCAGAGCTTTGAGCACGCAGCCATCAACACAGTAATTGTCAGAACGTCAGGTTGGAAACTTGGGAGTCCTCCTAGCATACAGAAACCATCTTGTTCCAGCTGTTCACAATCCTGTACGGCATCCTCAGGCCAGCACATCGTGACAGCAGCCGACCCTGCGAGTCTGCCAGACACAGGAGCCCCTGTATGAACGTGCTCTGCATGCAGTCACCATGCTCTGCTCCAGCTCCGGAGCACCCTGACCGCCGCAGCAATCCCAATCCCTAGCATCATGTTCCTTGCAAACATTTCATCGAACAGCCTCCTGGCATCTCCCTACCCTGCAAAGATCCCCATCCGCATCTATAGAGATGGTTTTATATTAGTCTTTAAGTCCAATAAATGTATTTTATCTAAATTTGGAACATCTATTGGAAAAGGTTATGATAGATGAGGCTTGTTTCGCTTTTCTTTGGATGATTGTAATAAAGTTGTGAACAACGTGGTTAACATTGATGAATCTAATGTATAGCATTCGAGGCTTTGTCACATTAATTTTGGTTGCATGATGCGGTTAGCAAACTTGAATTTAATTCTAAAATTTACCTTTATCAAAAATTCTAAGTGCCATATATGTGTTGAATCAAAACAAACTCGCAAACAAGCTGCGGAGGTGAGAGACTTGGCGCCTTTAGAATTAGTTCATTCCGATTTGTGCTAGATGAATGGCGTGTTGATAAAAAATGGTAAAAAATATTACATGACATTGATCGATGATTGTACTAGATTTTGTTACATCTATTTGTTGAAGTCAAAAGATGAAGCTTTGCACTATTTTAAAATCTATAAAGCTGAAGTAGAAAACCAACTTGAGAGAGAGATCAAAAGAGTTAGGTCGGATCATGGTGGCGAGTACTTCTCAAATATTTTCACTTTATTCGGCGAGGAACATGGTATTATTCATGAGAGGACGCCTCCCTATTCACCTCAATCTAATGGGGTTGCCGAAAGAAAGAACCATACTCTAACTGATTTGGTTAACGCCATGTTAGATATAACAGGACTTTCCAAAAGAATGGTGGGGTGAGTCTATATTGACTGCATGTCATGTCCTAAACCGTGTTCCTACAAAGAATAAAGAGAAAACACCATTAGAGGAATGGGAGAAGAAAAGGCCAACCCTTTTATACTTACGTACATGGGGTTGTTTGGCAAATGTTAGTGTGCCAATAACCAAGAAACGTAAGCTTAGAACTAAAACTGTGGATTGTGTCTTTCTAGGTTATGCTATTCACAACGTTAGTTATAGATTTTTAATAGTAAACTCTGGAGTACCTGACATGCATGTTGGTACAATTATGGAGTCCAGAGATGCTACATTTTTTGAAAATATTTTTCCCATGAGAGATGAAACAAGTTCATCTAGGCAAGAGATTATCGAGGAGGATATCTCTACCGAGCTGATACTGCACAATGAATTTACACCTATGGATCATTCTGAGGAGGATAACAATAAAGCTCCTAGAAAGAGCAAGAGATAGAGGACTGCAAAGTCTTTTGGTGATGATTTCATTGTATACCTCATGGATGACACAACTAGGACCATTGAAGAGGCATATTCATCTCCTAATGCTGACCATTGAGATGGATTCTATTATGTCTAATGGTACTGGGAGGTTGTTGAACATCCTTATATATGCAAACCTGTAGGATGCAAGTGGGTGTTCAAGAAGAAGTTTAGGCTGGATTGTATAATGAAAAGTACAAGGCTAGACTTGTGGCCAAGAGTTATACTCAGAAAGAAGGAGAGGACTGCTTTGACACTTATTCACCTGTTGCTAGATTGACCACAATTTGAGTGTTACTTTCCTTGGCAGCCTCATATAGTCTTCTCGTTCATCAAATGGACGTGAAGACAACTTTCCTAAATGGAGAATTGGAAGAGAAGATCTATATGGATCAGTCAGATGGGTTGGTATCAAAAGGTCAAGAGGGTATGGTGTGTAAGTTATTGAAGTCTCTATATGGCCTCAAGCAAGCATCTAAGTAGTGGCATGAGAAGTTGGATAGAACTTTGACATCTGCCGGCTTTGTTGTGAACGAAGCTGACAAATGTGTGTACTATCACTTTGATGGGAGTGAAGGAGTGATATTGCGCCTGTATGTGGATAACATACTAATTTTTGGGACAAACCTTAATGTGACTAAGGAAGTCAAATAATTTTTGTCTCAAAGTTTTGAGATGAAAGATCTGAGGGAGGCTGATGTTATCCTTAACATAAAGCTGGCAAAGGATGGAAATGGTGGGGTGATTCTATCACAGTTTCACCATGTGGAGAAGGTTCTGAGTCGCTTTGGGTATAGTGACCATAAACCTATCCCAACTCCTTATGATGCCAGCATAATTGGTTCGTTGATGTATTTAGCTAGCGCTACGAGGCATGACATCTCATTTGCTGTGAGCAAACTAAGCCGGTTTGTTTCAAACCCGGGAGATGATCATTGGAATGCTCTTGAAAGAGTAATGCGCTATCTAGTAGGGACAATGGACTATGGTATTCACTACACCGGGTACCGTATTCACTACACCGGGTACCCTAAGGTACTAGAGGGGTATAGTGATTCGAACCAGACCTCTAATGCTGATGAGATAAAAGCACAAGTCGATATGTGTTCACACTCGGAGGTGGCGCTGTTTCCTGGAAGTCTTGCAAGCATACCATCTTAACGAGGTCAACAATGAAAGCAGAACTCACAGCGTTGGATACCGCCACTATTGAGGCCGAGTGGCTTCGTGAATTCCTTATGGATTTGCCGATAGTCGAAAAACCAATACTGGCAATTCTAATGAACTGTGATAATCAAACTGTGATCGTCAAGGCAAACAGTTCAAAGGATAACATGAAGTCATCCAGGTATGTAAAGAGGCTGTTGAAATCTGTCTGGAAGTTGAGAAACTCCGGAGTTATAGCCTTAAACTAAGAACCTGGCAGATCAATTCACAAAGGGTGTTTCATGAAATGTGATAGATAATGCATCCATGGAATTGGGTCTGAGACCCATGTGAATCATTCTATAGTGGTAACATGTTGTGTGTGATCGGAGATCCCATGAACCAGAATAGTGAAACAAACCATGGTATGACTAAGAGAAGAGAAGCCTTTGTAAAAGTCTCATTCCAGGTGAAAGGTGCATTTCTCTTCTATTCTGTATGGTAGGTTGGCTTATGCCTTAATGTGTTCCAAGTGGTTTCTTTGAGACAAGGGAGTTATTTCTTTAAAACAAAGATGTTGTCTTACAGAATATCTTTAAGGAGTACACCTATATGAGTCTGACTATTGGTTATAATCTATGAGATTTGGTTGATATCTAGAAACTCATGAAATTCATGGAGTATGACTTATAAGCTCCAAACCGCGGGGATGCTTATGCGGCCTAGTATCAGTGTAAGGCTTTGGTAAAGCTTGTTTGTACAAGACTGACAATTCAAGGTATAGTCCATTGTACAGTTGTGACCTTAGTTCTAGATGGAAGTTCAACTTAACAGTCTCCATCAAATACTGGTATATCAAAAGGGTATGAAAGCATTTTTAGTGTGGCTTGAAATTCTTGGTGGAAATTGTTGGAATGTGTGGGCTTTTGGCCCAATATTTGTAATTAAAGAATTAAAAGCCCACAATTAAATGCTAGGGAGTTATTGTGTAATCCCGTAATGAAAGTGAAAGGGGATTTCAACTGACTTAAAAGGTGGATATGTGTACACCGCTTGTGAAGCTGGTAAAAGGGGATTGGCGAGCCACACGCGTGCTCGCTCGCCTCGCCGGGCTGAGGCCGAGGCCGAGAGCGTGGCGAGTCGAGTCGAGTCGAGTCGAGGTGTTACGTGACGTGACGTGACGAGACGAGCCGTGCTTGAGCTTGAGCCTGACGTGATGTGTTGCGGGGCGGATGTTTTGCACCAAGTAATGGCCATTATGACCGCGATTAATTCACAGTGATTCATTCTGGTGCTTGATTCTGTGCGAGTTAATCGCCATTACGCTGTTTGATGGCGTTGATGACGTCAAGTGCATCCTCCCATCCCCAGACTCTCATCTATATCACCAGGTGTCTTCTCCTCTTCCTCTGTATGCAAATACACCTCTCTTCCTCCCTCTGCTGCTCTTCTGCATTCCCATCGCTGGTGCTGTGCGCACATCTCTGGCGAGAGCAGGTGCCTCTGGAAACATTGCCCGCTGAAGGTCCTGCACGGGATAGTGAGGCAATCAAGATTTTGGGGAGCGTCTTTATGTGATTTCTCACCTAGAACCGTGACGTCTTCACTGGCGTACTGTTCACCATCCATCCCTGCGCACCAACTCCATCCATCAACCTTGCCGCCCGTACCTCTTCATCGCTTGCGTACAACTACTTTATGAAGCTGTGCGACTACTTTCTCAACAAGTATGACTACTTCCTCAACAAGTACGACTACTTGGTGCCTCGTTCGTGATGAGAACATCACTCCTATGGATATACAAGAGGTTTCTTCGCTGGACATTCAAACCATTCAAGCTCCAATCACAAGAGCTCGCGCGCGACAGTTAAATTTACTGGTGAGCTCGCTCCTAAGTGTTTTTGTTAATAATTGTGAGAATGGTTTGCTACCTAATTTTTACAATGTGATTAGGAACCAAGGAGAGGTCCAGGGAGCACATGGAGAGGAGCATGAAGGTGTGGAGGAACAGCAAGGGCCGCCAAGCCACATGGAGACCCAATCCAATTTAACTTCGAGTCCACCTCGGAGTCCAGGAGCAGCCTGATGTAAATTGGACGCCCAGGCCACATCCGAAGTTCGAATTCGACGATCCACATATGGACGGAAAGATAATTTCATGGAGCTTCTATTGGCGTTGGTTTCAGGTCCAATCTCCTTCTGAGTCGTCGGAAATTGTCCGAGGAAGTTAGTGTCCAGATTCTGTCCCGGTGCTGCGACATCATATTTTGGCCTTTGGGCCGTGTATCTTCATTGAGCCCATTAGGGGCGCGTCCAGGGGGAAGCCACGCCCTATTCCCTATATCTCAGTAGCCGCCGCCCTCATTAGGGTTTGGGTTTTGCTTTAGATCAATCTGTCTTTGAACAGTCGCCGTTCTTCGGTTTGTAGAACCCCAACTTTCGAGCTTAATCAATCATCTGCAGTTGTCACTTCAATTTGAGTGCTGCGTTTCTTTCGAGTTCTTGCTTGTGTTCTTCATTTCGTAGGCAGGGATTAGCCTTCTCGGCGAGGTCAACCGGATTGTGACTACGGTTGATAACCAGAGGAGTTGTGGTGCTAAGATTGCGGGGTTCGAGTTGCTGACTTGAAGCCGGATCGGTGTGTCGCATTCCGCCCAAAACGAGTTTTCTATCACCTAACGGAAGATCGGGCACCCCCGTTCATATCAGTTCGACTATTTCCTGAAGCTCGATCCA
Organism: Panicum hallii; assembly: GCF_002211085.1. Taxonomy (NCBI): domain Eukaryota; kingdom Viridiplantae; phylum Streptophyta; class Magnoliopsida; order Poales; family Poaceae; genus Panicum; species Panicum hallii. Next base: position 56,980,631 of record NC_038044.1, read on the forward strand.
CTATTTCAACAACTTGTACGACTGCTTACTGAAGGCCATCTGCACTGCACCGAATTTGTTCAACTACTTCAAGCAGACGAGTCGAGTATGTCTGCTCCAGCTAGTAACGGTGCATCCGGTGCCTCCGGCACTGTACCCACCTCGGGATATAGTCTGATATTTCTCTATTTTATTGGATTCATTGTTAAATTTATGTTAACTTTGAACACGTGCACATATCTTGTTTCACTCATCATAGTCATAAAATTATTAATAAATTGCATGTGTAATTTCAGAATTAAAATGTAGCCGAAAATGCCTATTTTTCTAACACTTAGTTCATGCTCTACATTGCCTCGGCCAATCAAAACACTCTTGAGTGTTGGACCCTTCCAAAACACTTGAGTTCTGCATAGACAGATTCTTCCCTAGATAATCCTCCTCTTCCAGGCTTCCCTCTTCCCGGGTTGCTAATTTCTGTGTAAATTAAGCACCAGGGAAAATGAGGCGGCGAGCAACTTGATGCTTCGTGTTGTATTCAATCTTTGTTCTTCTTATGCTCAATAATATAAAGATACGCAGCTCTCTTATATATTCGGGAAAAAAAAACTTCTATCCCTACCTATCATATACAACCTGAAGCATGTTCGTAATTTGTCCCTCAGGTTTGTTCGTTGGCTTGGATTCAAGTTCGAGTAACAATGGCAATAGCACGATTCGAATCAGTCAAGATCCATTACAATGCCAGAAATTTCGATGCAGTTTATTTATCACAATCTGGGCTTAATCCTACTATTTGCATCTCTTCCTAGTTCCTAATCATATAGCCATGAACAAAAAAATTCTCGCACTGTCAGTCTGTCACTGGTCACTGCTGTGAACTGAGGATTGGAGCTGATTGCTACCTACTACTCAGGGAACAGCTCGTCCTTGACGGCCGGCGCGATCCACTGGATCTGGATGTGCGTGATCTCCCAGAGCTCGTCGCCTTCCCTCGGCACAAGCACCTCCTTCGCCTTCATCTCCATGATCATCCGCTTGAGCATCCGCGGCACGAGCTCCTGCATCACCCCGGCGCCGCCGCCCGCCGCGAGGTCGCACTTCATGCACGTGTCCATCCGCCGCAGCACGCCCAGCCAGAAGGTCCGGAACCCCGGCGCCTGCGCCAGCGTCGGCAGGAGCAGCACGAACACGTCGGCCAGCAGCTCGGCGGCGGCGGCCAGCGTGCCCTCCATGCTCCGCGTCTCCCGCTCCGCGCCCTCGCGCCGCGAGTACTCGAGCGTCTTCTCGGTCAGGTCGTCCACCATGGCGAAGATGACGAGGTTGAAGCAGGCCAGGCACCCCGCCGGCCCGAAGTCGAGGTCGCCCGCCGCGGCCAGGTTGAAGGCGCGCCCGAGCTCGAACACGGCCTGGCACCGGATCTCCTCGCGCCGGACCAGGCTCGTCTTGCGCAGCGCCTCCGCGAGCTTGATGAACATGTTCGCCGCCAGGTTTCCCATCCGCGACGCGTCCTCCAACGACGACGCCGACGACGCCGCACTGCCGCTGAAGCCGACGCTGTTCCCGGGGTCGGAGTAGCCGGACTTGTGCCACTGGATGAGCCAGTTGACGGACTCGGCCATGAGCTCGAGGATCTTGGTGCTGATGTCCAGCGGGCTGATCTTGAGCGCCGCGAACCCGAAGGCGGCCTCGATGACGGCGGCGTAGTTGAACCGCGTGATGTGCGCGCCGCCGTCGCTCATGATCTTGATCATCGCCACCACGGACTGGTCGAACGTCTCCGGGTGGCGCCCCGTGACGGTGAGCAGGTGCAGCAGCGTCTTCCAGCCCAGCGGCGTCTGCACGCCGCCGGCGTGCTCCGTGAGCAGCTTCACGATGCTCTCCGAGATGCCCTCGCAGCAGGTGTCCAGGATCTCCTTGTCCAGCTTCCACATCATGTTGATGGACTTGAAGACGAGCTCCTCGGAGACGCGGGTGTCGACGGCGCGCTGCGGCGGCGCCGCCGCCGAGAGCAGGCGCACGGCGACCCTGAAGAGCGCCACGATGGCCTTCTCGGCGAAGGGGCAGGGCGAGAAGAGCGGCAGCTGCGACACGGCGTTGAAGCAATCGAGGAGCGGCGGCCAGAAGTTGGCGAAGCGGTGGAGGTTGGCCGACGCGAGGAGCGCCAGGAGGTCCCAGCAGAAGCCGACGGTCTCCTCCTCCTCGATGGGTGTGCTGAACTTCTGGCCCTTGCCGCCGGCGGCGAAGATGAGCGCCCGCCCGAGGTTCTGCAGCGCCTCGTCCGGCAGCTTGCCGCTCTCCTTGAAGATGGTCCCGACCTGGCACTGCTGGATGATCTTGAGGTTGTTCTCGAACTCGCTGCCGACGGAGAGCAGCGACTCGCCGCCGGAGTCCAGCGACAGGAACTGCGAGAAGCGGCCGATCATGCCGGACACGTGCCGGCTGGTCCCGGCGCCGCGGTGCGTGGTGGGGAAGATGACGCCGGCGTCCGAGGTCGACGCCCTGTGACGGTGCCCCGGGCGCTCGGAGCCGCGCCAGCCGCCGCCGCCGCTGTCCTCCGGGTCGATCACCGACGGCGGCAACAGCTTGAGCCGCTTGAGCTTGAGCAGGCACTCGACGACGTTCTTCCAGGCGCCGCGCACCGACTCGCCGAACCGGTTGGCGATGGTGAAGAGCGCGAGCGTGGCCATCCGCGGCTTGAGCTCGTTGCTGAAGGTGAAGAGCGTCTCCTCCGTGGTGGCGTAGGGGTTGAGCAGCGTGGTGAACTTGCAGAGGCAGCACAGGAGCTCGTCCAGCACGTCCTCCAGCCCGTACCGCGCGATGCGCGCCACGGACACGAGCCCCTCGACGCACTGGTTGAGCGTCTCCTCGTCGTCGGCGCAGTCGAAGATGGCGGCGAGCGTCGCCACCGTGGGGCCCGAGACGGCGATGAACACCTCCCGGCTGAGCTTGTGCTTGAAGTCGCAGGGCGTGAAGTCCTCCATGGCGCGGGAGCGCTTGACCAGGTCGGCCCAGCGGCTGGGCGTCATCTCCACCGCCGCCGCCGTGGTGCTGAAGACGGTGATGGCGTTGGTGGAGATGGAGTGGAAAAGCTCCGAGAGGTACTCCCGCGGCAGGTCCTTCTTGTCGTTGATGGCGCGGTTGTTCCGGATGAAGTCCTCCTCCGACATCTTCTTCTTCACCTGCGGGTTGTGCAGGTCGGTGTTGAGCATGATGAGCGAGTAGCAGAGGATGAAGGCGGCGTCCTTGGTGGCGAACACCCCCGTGGTCTGCTGCTCGAAGAAGCGCTCCGAGAAGGCCTCAAGGATGCGCTGGATCTTCTGGGACTCGCCGGGCAGCCGGAACGTCTCCAGGTAGGTGCGCAGCGCCGTGTCGAGGATGGCGCCGGTGAAGTCGAACGTCTCGGTGAACTCCTTGAGGACCTTGAGGTTGAACTCGTCGGGGTCGCCCAGGAACTCGCCGATCTTGTTCTTGTCCAACCCCGGGGAGTAGCGGAGGAAGTAGGCCATGCTCCGGGGCTCCGGCGGCGTCGGCACTAGGTGGCACAGCTTCAGGAACTCCACGCCCTTTTTCTGGTCCCTGTTGTAGTGGTTCGCCGCGATGGCCACCTTCTTCTTCCGCAGCTTGCGCTTGCGCACGAAGTCCACCCACGTCTCCCGCTCGGCGCCGGCGCCGCCGCCGGAGGACGAGGAGGAGTCCCAGCGCTCGGTCCAGAACAGCCGGAACTCGGACACGTCGACGGCGTACGCGTCGTGGTCTGGGGCCTTGTCCACCTCGACGTTGTCGGCGATGGTGGTGATCATGTTGACGAGGCCCTCGAACGCCTGCAGCTGCACCGCCGTCATCGGGCCCGTCGCCGGGAACGCCGCCTTGCACAGCAGCTTGCCGATCTCCTCGAACACGTTGCGCAGCAGCGGGTCGCAGTCGTAGTTCACGTACATCTCGATCACAAACGTCGGCTGCCGGATGAAGCTGATGAGGCCCTCCACCGCCACCTCCTGCAGCTGCGGGCCGTTGGCGCCGCCGCACACGCGGAGCAGCACGAACATGAAGAAGGCCTCCAGCTGAAGCTTCAGGAACCTGGTGGTAGTGGTGGAGATCAGCAGAGCAGGGGACAGAAGGGGATGGATTCTGATGTCAACGAATTTTGGCCAAATTTTCCCTTAATTTTGACCAAATTGAAGCGAATAGCGAAGCAGCCAGCACAGGTGTCTCACCGGCGGAGGAAGTGGTAGAGGTTGAGCGCCGTGCTGCAGATCATGGAGAGGACCAGAGGGCTGTACTCGGTGGCGTAGTGAATGAGGTGGTAGAAGAGGTCGTCCTGGATGAGGCGCAGGAGCTTGGCGTGCTTGCCGATGGCCTCGCCGCCGAGCTCCACGGCGGAGTTGACGAGCACCAGCGAGAAGAGCATCACGTCCTCCTCGGAGGTGAAGGCGCCCTGGCCGTCCGGCGTGATCACCATGTCCGACGCGTTGAGCAGCAGCGAGCAGAGGAAGTTGAACACGTCCACCATGCACCGCGCGCCGAAGCCGGCGCCCGACGACCCGCCGCCGAGCGCGAGGTCGGCGTCGGCGTCGGCGTCGTCGCGGATGTCCGGCAGCCTGGCGAAGACGGCCTGCAGGATCTCGTGCATGCAGTGGCGCGCCGTGCGCTGGAGGAGCTCGCTGCCGCGGCTGCTGGCGGCGTGCTGCACGATCTGGAAGCACGTGTTGACGGCGGTGCAGACGGCGCTGTCGGACAGCAGCGGCGCGGCGCGAGCGCGGAGGAGCGCGGCGAGCACCTGGAGCACGCGCAGGAGCACGGCCTCCTCGGCGCCGGTGTCGGAGAAGCGCTCCATGCGGCAGTTGGTTAGCGCGGTGAGGATGGCGTGCACGGCGTCGCGCGCGCCCGGGGAGCACTCGTCGAACACGTCGATGCGGAGGACCTTGAGCACGGAGGAGAGCGCCACGCCGGTGGCCGCGGGCGGGGCCTCCTCGCTCTGGACCACGTCCAGGAACGGCGTCAGGTACGTGGACGGGTCGGAGCAGCGCCACGCGCCGTGCCGGGGCTGGAAGAGGAGGCCCCGGAGCGTCTTGAGGGAGCTGATGAGGCCCGCGAAGGTGGCCTCCTCGGCGGCGGCCACGGCCGGCGGGAGGTACGAGTAGGGGTCCGGGCGGCGACGGATCACGGCCAGCAGCGCCGCCACCTCGGTGTTGAGCATGCAGGAGATGCCCAGGTCCTTGAGCCGCGGGTCGCGCCGGGGCCCGCGCTGCGCGGCGTAGGCCGGCGGCGGACCGTCGTCGTCGTCGTCGCCCGCCGTCCTGGCCATTGCTGCTGCTTGTTGGCCTGGTGGGGATTGCGTGCGGCAGACCGGGAGGAGGATGGCCGATCAGGTGGTGAGGTTGGCCGTGGAGAGGACGGAAGCCATCCTTTTGCCACGTGGCGACTGTGTCCGGGATGATCGATGTCAGTATGATGCCACTGGTTGCGTTCGGTTGCATGCGGATGTGTGGGGATTTACCAAAAATAGAATGTCGGGTGTTCTCCGGAAGTTTGTTGGGGCCACGAAATTTTGGTGGGGCCCACAAGGTCTGGCTATTATTTGGACTGCTGTTAGCGAATTTTGAGGAGATGGCGTATGGTTGCGTACAAATATAAGCTTTGGGTTCGGACGAGCCGAAACCAGATTGAATGGTGGAAATGGTACTCAAGCTTAACATAGTAACAGAGTGAGAACGAGAGAAAACCGAACAAGTAAGAGAATAAATGGCGAAAAGTTCTCTCCTACAAGCTTAGTGCTGTATTTATAGGAAAAAGGAGACGGCTGTTTATATTTATTTTATTGGTGGGGTTAAATATTACAAGTAGGTCTCTAGAATTTAAAAAGGAGTTCCTAGAACTTACAAATAGATCTCTGAACGATGAAATTACGTCCCTAGACCTCACAAACAAGCTCTCGGACCTCCAACTTAGCCTCTTTTATACATAAGGGAATCCCTAGCCTTAGGTGATGGCCTAAGGCGCACCCCTGATAGTAGCCCCTCAGCTATTCGACCTTAACTGGCACAACGAGTCCGCGTAGCTAATCCTGTTAAAAGAGGCATATCCACAATCCGGACCCTAGTTGCAAGGAATACTCTGTGTAACCTAGACATGTGCGCCTCACTAAAAACTCCATCCCAAAAACCCAGTGGGAAAAAGGGTATGGAGAAAAGAGCACGCACATATTTTGATTTACACACACAAGCGCCAACTTTATATCCTACGGAGCTTCAATTTTGCAGGCAGCTTTGCCCTCGAGCTTCGATTTTGTAGGCATCTTCACCCTTGAGCTTCGATCAGCGAGTGGCTCATCTTCTGATGTAGTCGAAGCAGTCATGGCCGATGGTAGCCGCAACCAGCGATATAGTCGGAGAAGTCATGGCCGAAGGGAGCCGCAACATCTTCAAGTCTTTTCTCACGAGCACCGGATAAGACTTCATCATCTATGAAGGACCGGTCCTCCGGTACACCCCCAGCCCCTCTTGGCTGGTGCTGATGTTCGTGAGATAAGCTTCACATGTAGTGGAAGTAGTCGACGTAGATGGTATAGAAGTTGTAGTTGTAGTAGTGGTTGAAGGTGTTGCACACTACACCACAGTCAATTTTTAGCGACCAATCTTAGCGACAAATAGTCTGTCGTTAAAACTTATAGACCAATAGTAGGTCGCTATATCTTGTTGTGATAACCGACTGTGGGTCACTAAAATATTTACAGTACAACGACGCACGATGGGTCAGTAAAACCATCTTATAGCAACCAATGGTTCGTCGCTAAACCAATTGCTGTGAAAACCCACGTTCCCGGGAGACTGAAGCGGAAAGCGGGAAAAATTTTACTCTTTCGCGGTCTTTTTTTTCCTCCCGCGAACAATCTCTTCTATTCTACCCTAACCTGCTTTCTTCTTTCTTCAACCAAGAGCCGCCACTCCCTGCAGGCCCGACACCAACCAGCTGCAGCGCTCCCATCCTCACCATTTGGTGGCGACGCCGCCCCTGGGCTGCTCCAGCGCCGGCCCTCTCCCTCCGAGGCCTGCCTGCGCTGGGAGCCACGGCCCCTCCCTGAGCCCGCCTGCTGAAGGCCGCCTGCGCTGGGAGGCTGGGAGCAGCGCCGAAGCCTTCGCTCCCAGCGCCGCCCCTGCCCCCGCCGTCCACTCCCAGTGCCGCATCCTGCCAGCCTCGCCGTTCCTTCCCAGCCTCGCTGCTCCCTCCCAGCGTTGCCGTGCTTGTCCCAGTGCCATTCCCGTCGCATCCTGCTGAGTGCTGTGTTGTCTGCTGGTGCTGCGTTAGGCTTGGTGATAGCACCTCAACGGGTGTCCCTCACAAAAGCTGCTGTGCTACCGAAGCCTGAAGGTACTTTGACTAATTTACGTGCATGTATTTAACACTTTTTTAGTTCCAGCTGCTAGTACTACTTTTCTAGTCATCAACATTGAATTGATTGATTTCTTTTATATATGTATGTGCTTGTGCAAATGTCTTCCACGAATCCATCTAAAAAATATGGTTCAGGTTACCAAAAGCGTAAGAAAAAACAAAGAATTGAGAATTAGATTCAATATCAAAAAGAAGCTATGGATAGGTTTATTATAAAAGAGTCACAAGTGTCATCCGGAATTAAAAAAGAGCTATTTCAAGAAACACTAAAAGAATGATGTTGTTCAAATAATTTTTTTGTAATTCGAAATTCAATAGGTATGTTTATTTATATATTTTATTATAATATATGATGTTACAAATTATGATCCTATTTCTTAAGAAAAAAGGCCCTGTTTTGAAGTTCGCACAGGGCCTCCGATTTTGCCGGCCCAGCCCTGCTCCCAGCCTTTATTCTGTTAGGTCCTCTCCTAGGTGTTGGTTTGCTTATTCCTTTCTTATTCTTTTAGGTCCTCTCCTAGGTGCTGGTTTTGCTTACTCCTTTCTCTTACTACTTCATTACGTGTGAATTTCTTTGCACTCCATTTGTTTTTCTTTGCAGTGGCAGTTATAGCTTGGTTCAGAGAAGCTGTTCTGCTAGGAGCTGCTATTGGTGCCTTCACCAGAGCTGTCATTGTTGAGCATCGTTAGCTCGAGCTGCTAGTGGTGCCTTCGCCAGAGCTGTCATTGTTGAGCATCGTTAGCTCTCATAGAAGGTAATTTCATCAAATTTCTGTCTCATATATTTTAGTTTTTATTAGTAATTTTCTGTGTGTGAATTTCTTTGTATGTGTATGGATCTATGAATTTCTCTGTATGTGCATGAATCTGATTAAAGTATGTTTTCTTATATGTTTATGTTGGATGGTATTTCATATCCCATATAAGGTGTATGGATAAGTCGTGGATCGACAATGCGTCTAGGTATTACTACATTTTTTCAGAATAATTAATAGTTTTTTTAGCTTATAATTAACATGAAGATTATCCATAGGGAGACAAAGACTTATAAACAAGGGGTGAACAGTTTTCTAGCTTTTGCCTTTCAAAATTCAGCGAAAGGGGGAAAAATATTGTGTCCTTGCAGAAAGTGTGTTAACACATTTTGGAGAGAAGGTAGTGAAGTGCGAGAGCATTTGATATGTGATGGATTTCTAAAAGGGTATAAAACATGGACTTTACATGGTGAAGCTAGTTCTTCTATGAACCATGGTAACAATGATCGTCCTGAGTTTTTTGAACAGCCTAGCGATGATGATGATATATCTGAGTTGATCAGGGACTTAGCTTGTGGTTTAGATGATAAAGGGGATTTGCTAGATGATGGGTCTTGTGAGCTGCCTATTAATGATCTTGCTGGTATTCAAAAGCTATTAGCGGATAATAGTCAGGAATTGTACCCTGGTTGCAACAATTACTCCAAGTTACGTTTTCTGATTCGATTGCTTCACATCAAACTTATTGGGGGTTGGACCGATAGGAGTTTTGATTTGCTGCTAGATCTTCTTGCTGATGCACTACCTAAAAGTTCAGCACTTCCCAAGAACTACCATGAAGCTAAGAAATTGGTAAAATCTGTTGGAGTTGGGTATACTAGTATCCATGCATGTGAAAATAATTGTATTCTCTTTTGGAAAGAGCATGAAAACTTTAATTCTTGTCCAAAATGTAAGTTATCTCGTTGGAAATCAGAAAAGAGAAGCCTAGATGGGAAACGTGAGTACAAGGTTCCTAGGAAAGTTGTTCGTTATTTCCCCATCAAAAAAAGACTTCAGCGATTGTTTGTGTCCTCTAGAACCTCAAGTCTCACAAGGTGGCATGACGAAAGTCGAATGAAAGATGGTTTACTTAGGCATCCTGCCGATTCACCTTTGTGGCAGGATTTTGATAAAAAGCATCCAGAATTTGCTGCTGATAGTCGTAATATCCGCCTAGCATTTGCTACTGATGGTTTCAACCCATATAGGACTATGAATGTTAATTACAGTATTTGGCCTGGTATTTTGATTCCATTGAATTTTCCACCTTCAATGTGCATGAAGGATTCAAATTTCATCTTGTCTGTGTTGATTCCTGGTCGGTCTTCTGCTGCTAGTGATATGGATGTTTATTTTGAACTCAATATAATCAAGTGATATTGTATAATCAAGTGATATTGTATTTGTGATGGTCAACATTGATACTAATAATTCCTATTAATACTAATAATTATTGTCAATAGCGATAATTAATACTATTACTTATATGCTGGTGTCAGGAATCACTGACCTTTAGTTGGTTGCTAATGTACTCTATACAATCCCACAGTGGGTCGCTATATAGTTCTCAATAGCAACTCACAGTCTGTCGCTAATACAAAGGTGGGTCGCTAAAACTTTTAGCGACCCCGGCTGCAGCGACCGTCCAGGTGGGTCGCTAAAGGCTTTTAGCGACAGATGGTAGGTTGCTAAAAGCCATTATAGCGACAGACCATTAGTTGCTGATAATCAACCGTCGTGTAGTGGCAGTTGTCATGCACCCGAGCCGTTGAAGGTGATGATGAGCTGATAAGCCCCTTGAGCTGAAGTAACGGCGAGAGAGACGTCAGATTTGAAGAAGAAGGTCCCGGCGAGCCCCACAAGCCGTAGTAGTGGCGAGGGCGACATTGGAGGTGAAGCTGAAGGTGACGGCTAACCCCTCAAGTTGGAGTATCGGCCGAGGCATGGTCGTTGACGGTGCCGAAGGTGATGACGAGCCCCTCGAGCCAGAGTATCGGCCGAGGCAGAGTTGTTGATGATGCTGAAGGTGACGGCGAGCCCCTCGAGCCGGAGTATCGGTCGAAGCGGAGTTGTTGATGGTGCCAAAGGTGACGGTAAGCCCCTTGAGCCGGAGTATCGGCCGAGGCGGAGTCGTTGATGATGCCAAAGATGATGGCGAGCCCCTCAAGCCGAAGTATTGGCCGACACGGAGTTGTTGATGATGCCGAACATGACGGCGAGCCCCTCGAGCCGGAGTATCGGCCAACGCGGAGTTGTTGACGATGCCGAACATGACGGTGAGCCCCTCGAGCCAGAGTATCAGCTGAGGCGGAGTTGTGGATGTTGTCGAAGGTGACAGCGAGCCTCTTGAGCCAGAGTATCAGCCAAGGCAAAGTCGTTGACGATGCCGAAGGTGACGGCGAGCCTCTTGAGCTGGAGTATCGGCTGAGGTGGAGTCGCTAATGATGCCGAAGGTTACGGCGAGCCTCTTGAGCCGGAGTATCGGCTGAGGCGGAGTCGCTGACGATGCCGAAGGTGACGGCAAGCACCTCGAGCCAGAGTATCGGCTCAAGCGGAGTCGCTGACGATGCCGAAGGTGACGACGAGACCCTAGAGCCAGAGTAGTGGCGGGGATGAAACTTTGAGTGCCAGGCTTTGTCGAATCTACAACTTAGGTGAAGTTGATTCGACGATTGTACCTAAAAGAGGTGATATGTTTGCAACGGGTATAGAATGGTTCGGCGATCATTTCTCGAAGTTATCTGAAAACATAAGTGCTTTTTGCACCTTTTCTTTTTCTTGGCCAAAGATGTTTTGGCTTTGTATCTCTTAGGATCGATAGCCCCTTGGCTTTTTTGTGCTTATTGCACTTTTCTTTTTCTTAGCCGAAGGTGTTTCGGCTTCGCATCCCTTAGGATTGATAGCCCCTTAGCTTTTTTGTGCTGGTTGCACTTTTCTTTTTCTTAGCCGAAGGTATTTTGGGTTCGCATCCCTTAGGATCGATAGCCCCTTGGCTTTCTTTTGAGGTCATAAGCCTCTTAGCTCCTCGGAGCTGTTCCTTTTTTTTTGTCATGCATGATAATGTGTTCATACAATGAGATGATTTGATGTATTCTTTTGATGCATATGAACGGAGATGGATGTATTTGCAATGATATGACAAGGTTTGCCAATTCCAGATCCTTGAAGCTGAAAAGGACCGAAGGTTAAGACAGTGTTCTTGAATATTAGAGCGGATGAATTGCCATTGTTAAGGTGGAATCCAACTATTATGAATATTATTATAATGGAAGTTAATGACTGATGAACACCAAAAGAAACCCGTCCAATAGCTAGTAAGAGCCGGAGGCTAATAAGAGATATCTCTTGATGAAAACCCATATACTGTAAAAACCAATATATCAAGCACTTAGGTTTGTGATGAAAACCAATATTCATGCAAAATAAATATGGAGGTCTAGCATAAAGGGGTTAGCCTAAGGCGGAGAAGGAGTGCTTACCTTGAAGAAAACCTGCATGTTAGTGAAGGCAAATTTCATTGTATAAGAAATGTATACCTTTCAAAAATATCTCCTCTGGCTGAGTGTTTTGGGTGAAGTCTGGATTGGAGATCATAAGGTGTTTTGGCTTCAAGACCCTTAGGTCTGGAAGCCCCTTGCCATTCAAGTGCTTATTGTACTTTTAGATAAGTATGCAAAGTTTGCAAGGCATGCGAACTTTGCTAACTTACACAATTGGAGCATTCAAGATGCAATGATCGATGTTTGCAACTCTTCGTTGCTTCAACCCGAGATAAGCTGAAACACTTAGACAAAAGCAGTTAAGCATCGCAAGGTAGATAAGCATCTCTAGGTGTGGTACCTTCGGGATGTTTTGCTTGGAGTTTTCTAGCACATTCTTTGCTTGTAGAGGTTCTTAGCTTGAAGAAACAGCGATCTAAGGTTAGTGCAGAATGCTTGTAAATAACTTGGTCCCTCAAGGACCTTCTAACCTTAATTTCCGAAATATATTCTTTTCTTCTTAAGGTTCTTTGCTTGAAGAAAGTCAATTTGAGTAAAGGACCTTCGTCCCAACTTACTCCAAAGAGCTCTTTGGAAACCATTGTTGACCTTTAGAATTCAACACGATGAAAACCCAATGAGGTGATAACCTTCGCTATGACCTTCTCCAAAAACTTTGAGCTTCTCTAGATATCAGTAAAGATAGAAAGCCAATAAGGTCATAACCTTCTCTGGGGTCAATTGAAGTCGAACACCAATAAGTTGATAACCTTCATTATAACCTTCTCTAAAAGCTGTAACCTTCTCTAAAGATCAATAAAGGTAGAAAACTAATAAGGTGATAATCTTCATCATAACTTTCTCCAAAAGCTCTGACCTTCTCTAGGTCAATGAAGGTAGAAAACCAATAAGGTCATATCATTCTCCAAAAAAGCCAAGTATGATAACTCTGCATTTTTGAAGAGAAATTAGTCACAAGAGGGGTTAGTGAGTTAATTTCACTATGTAGAACGAACTTAGTTGGAGAATGATAGGCTTAGAGAGCTTAGAACATGCAAATATAATAGCGGGTAAATTACAAGCAAAGCTCTTTAAAGGATACAGCCTGCAAATATAGAGGTTAGTTTAAGAGAGGGCTAGGCCCAAAAATGCAATTTTATCTCATGCCAGTAGATAGCATAGAAAATGCTAATTCTTGTCACAAAATCAAAGTTATTGAACGGATAGAAAGGCCTTTTCTTTTATCCTTAACTATCTGGTGCTAAGTTCGGAGCCCTAGCAACATGATTTTTGCAATGTTTGGTAGAAGGATAAGTTACTTGTCTGATCGGAAGTCCTTTTGTATGGGTTTTGGACTTTTGTAGTTGATTAATAACCTTCGCTTGCTGGTTGACGGTGGAGGTCATGCCTGCATGGGTGGTTGCTTGGTGCACGTTTAGCTCATGCACTCGGAGGTTGGTGTTTGCTGGCTGTCGCTCGAAGGTACTGAGCCGTGCTAAGTGGGTCAATTTGCAGCCTGGAAGCTTGCCTCCGTCAGTCCCAAAGAAACCGAAGAACTGAACCTGCAGTGGTCGTAGACTGTGAGTACTATTAGCAACCAGTGGCAGCCTTTTTGCTCATCTGCTGCTGCAGGCATGGAGCATATTTTTATTTGAGACACCGACAGCAACAGCGCCGGATGTCAACACCACATGCCGAAGCTACCCTTGAAGCTTCGTGAGACAGATTAAAAAGCAAGATCATTACTCATTAGAAAAAAGGTATTTCCTATTCATGCAAAGGCAATCGAAGGTGGCAGTACTAAGTTAATATAACTGGAGAGGTGAGACATGACCTTCGAATGATGCTTTTAGAAGTGCTAGATCGGAGGTTCGAAACCCACTCGTGCATCTAAATTTTTGTTGATATACCTTAGTATTTCCTGATCGGAGGTCTTGGGGTGATTGCGACTAATCGATTCCGATAAAAACCAGCTTCAGTGCCCATTTGGTGCCAGCTTTCCGCAGAGTTCGGATGCCTGCTTTGATCACTGAAAAGTAACTGTCCGTCAGCCAGCAGGGGTTGCGTTGGACACCAGCTTCGCTATTGCTCTGCAGGAATCCTCCATTAGCAGCTTCGTGTTGCAGATGGGTGCACAGGTGGCGCTGCGGCTGCCTTGATGCATGCAAGCAGAAACGGCAGAAAGAGATGCGTGCATAGGTAGCGCATGCATATGGTGTTGAGATACGTTTAGAGTCGCTATAACCAAAGCGATTTAATACCTTCTCCATATAGTGAGACTGTAAGAATCACCCTACCATTGCTCTCTTTTACCAGTTTTATATTAAAGACAACATCAGCTTCTCCCAGATCCTTCATCTCAAAATTTTGAGATAAAAACTCTTTGACTTTCTTAATCACATTAAGGCTAGTGCCAAAGATCAGTATGTCATCCACATACAAGCACAAAATCACTCCTTCAGCCCCACCATAGCGATAGTACACACATTTGTCAGCTTTGTTCACAACAAAGCCAGCAAAGGTCAAAGTTCTATCAAACTTTTCATGCCACTGCTTAGGCGCTTGCTTGAGACCATATAAAGATTTCAACAACTTACAAACCATTCCTTCTTGACCCTTTGATACAAACCCATCCGGCTGATCCATATAGATCTCCTCTTCTAACTCTCCATTGAGGAAAGTCGTCTTAACGTCCATCTGATGAACGAGAAGACCATAAGAGGCTGCCAGGGAAAGTAACACTCGAATTGTGGTCAATCGGGCAACTGGTGAATAAGTGTCAAAAAAATCTTCTCCTTCTTTTTGGGTATAACCCTTGGACACAAGCCTAACCTTGTACTTTTCAATAGTACCATCTGGTCTAAGTTTTTTCTTGAACACCCACTTGCATCCAACCGGTTTACATCCATAAGGACATTCAACGACCTCTCAGGTTCCATTAGACATAATAGAATCCATCTCACTCCTTACTGCTTCCTTCCAATAGTCAGCATCAGGAGATGAATATGTCTCTTCAATGGTTCTGGGTGTATCATCTATGAGGTATACAATGAAATCATCACCAAAAGACTTTACAGTCCTTTGTCTCTTGCTCTTTCTCGGAGCATCATTGTTATCCTCCTCAGGATTTTTCACAAGTGTATGTTCATTGTATTCTATCGGCTCAGCAGAACCATCATCCTCGATGAACTCTTGCATAGATGAACTTGTTTCATCTCTTATGGGAAAAATATTTTCAAAAAATGTAGCATCTCTGGACTCCATTATAGTACCAACATGCATGTCAGGTACTCCAGATTTTACTATTAAAAATCTATACCCAACGCTGTGAATAGCAAAACCTAGAAAGATACAATCCACAGTTTTAGGTCCAAACTTACGTTTCTTGGTTATTGGCACACTCATTTTTGCCAAACAACCCCATGTACGTAAGTATGACAGTGTTGGCCTTTTCTTCTCCCATTCCTCGAATGGAGTTATCTCTTTATTCTTTGTAGGAACACGGTTTAGGACATGACATGCAGTTAATATAGCCTCACCCCACCATTCCTTGGAAAGTCCCGTTGTATCTAACATGGCATTAACCAAATCCGTTAGAGTGCGGTTCTTTCTTTCAGCAACCCCATTTGACTGAGGTGAATAGGAAGGCGTCCTCTCATGAATAATACCATATTCCTCGCAGAATAAAATAAACAAATTTGAGAAATACTCGCCACCATGATCTGACCTAACTCTTTTGATCTTTCTCTCAAGTTGGTTTTCTACTTCAGCTTTATAGATTTTAAAGTAGTGTAAAGCTTCATATTTTGACTTCAACAAATAGATGTAACAAAATCTAGTACTATCATCAATCAAAGTCATGAAATATTTTTTACCACCTTTTGTCAACACTCCATTCATTTTGCACAAATCGGAATGAATTAATTCTAAGGGTGACAAGCTCCTTGCCTCCGCGGTCTTATAAGACTTACGAGTTTGTTTTGATTCAACACATACATGACACTTAGAATTTTTGACAAAAGTAAACTTTGGAATTAAACTCAAATTAGCTAAGCGCATCATACAACCAAAATTAACGTGACAAAGTCTCGAATGCCAAACATTTGTTTCATCAACGTTAATAATATTGTATGCAACTTTATTACAAACATCTGACAAAGAAAGATGGAACAAGCCTCCGCTTTGATAACCCTTTCCAACAAAAGTACCAAACTTAGACAAGATACATTTATTAGACTCAAAGGCTAATTTAAAACCATCTCTACATAGTAGAGAGCCGCTGACTAAATTCTTCTTGATGGTGGGGACATGCTGCACGTTCTTCAGCTGCACGGTCTTCCCCGAAGTAAACTTCAGATTTACCGTACCAACACCAAGAACACGCGCATGCGATCCGTTCCCCATCAGCAAGGAGGAAGTCCCGCCGGTCTGGTAAGAAGAGAACAAAGAAGCATCAGCACAAACATGAATATTAGCACCAGTGTCAACCCACCATTCGGGTGAACCAAAGACTGAAAGAACAGTAGGTAATAAATTACCGTACCCCGATGTTCCTCCAGGCTCGCTAATAACTATGTTGGCGGAGTCGTTGCCTTTGCGGTTCGGACACTTTGCAGCAAAGTGTTCCGTACTAGCGCACACATAGCAAGCTCCCTTCTTCTTCTTCTTCTTCTTCTTCTTAAAAGTGGTTGTCTGCTTAGTCTTTGGTTGGTTCTGCGGTGGCTTTTTCTTGTTCTTGTGGGAGTTGTTCTTCTGAATAAGATTGGCGCTAGAAGCACCAACAACTCCTTTCCCACGTATGTCCTTTGCTCTCGCCTTCTCCTCAACATCAAGAGTCCCTATGAGTCCATCTATGGTGAACTCCTGTCTCTTGTATTTTAGAGAAGTAACAAAGTCCCTCCAAGAAGGTGGCAGCTTAGAGATTATACCTCCGGCCACAAACTTATTGGGTAACACACATGAGCCTGTTCCACCACAGAACGGTCTTCGACCATCCTATATTCAAGGAACTGCTCCATGATATACAACTCACTCTCGACATCAGATACTCCATATTGAGCCTCAAGAGCATCCCACAATGCTTTGCCAGTTAGCAGCCGGATATAAGAATCCACAAGGTTTTCACCGAGAACACTAATGATCAAGCCTCGAAGAGGATATCAGCCTCATCGAACGCACTCCCTTCCTCTGGAGAGAACTGTTCAGGCTTACCCTCTTTTACATGGATCACTCTCGATAGTGTTAACCATAGTATAAGCCGCTCTTGCCAACGTTTGTAATTTGAACCATCAAAAGGTGGTGGTTTGATTGATGCAGCAAAGCTAGATACCGAAAGCCTATTAACAAGATCAGATTTTTGGATTGTTAGGAAACTAGGCAATTTTTGGTATATTTTAATTCCAAATATTACTAGCAATTTCATGATGTAGATGAGTGATAATATGTATATAAGATATGTGCATGTGTTCATGTTATTCTCACTAATAAGCATGAATAAAGAATTAAATCAGAATAGGTTTAGTAAGTACCCCAAGGCGGGACCAGTGCCGGGGGGCACCGGTTGCGCCGTTACCGGCTGGAATAGACATGCTATTCGACTGGCCTTGCTCGAAGTAGCCGAATTATATCGATACAGGAAGAGATTCGCAGTGCAGTCCCACGAACGGTCACGCCGGGAAGTAGACGAAGTAGTTATTCCCACGAACGGTCACGCCGGGAAGTAGATGAAGGAGTCATTCAGGCAGCGAGCAGTCGCGTCAAGACGCTCCACAAAAACCTGATTGCCCGCGTCCCGTGCAGGACCTTCAGCGAGCAGAGGTTCCGGAGGCCCTGCTCTCGCTAGAGCTGTGCGCGCAGTACTAGCGATGGGAATGGCAGAAAGCAGCTGAGGGAGAAGGGAGAGCTCTCCTAAGAAGGAGTACCTGGATCAAGTACTGAGGTGAGTGAGGATCAACGAACCTGGACGTTGTAAAGAGCCTTGATTGTCCAGTCATTGCTATCAACATTAACTCTCTGTTTTAATGCTCTTTACAGCAAAACGTCCTTCTCATCTCAGCACGTCGCACCTGCACGTCACGTCCGGCCAGGCTGCGCCGCGCCTCGGCCACGGCCTCGGCGACGCGAGTGAGCGCGCGCGCGCGTGTGGTTCACCGTCCTCCTCTTACCGGCTTCACAAATGGTGTACACGAAGTCCACCCTTTAAGTCGGTTGAGATCCTCCTCAATTCCCGGTACGGAATTAAGCTATTAATTTCTTAGCATTTAATAGTGGGCTTTAAATTCTTTAATTGCATTGATTAGAATGAAATGGGCCAAGCCCATAACTCCAACAGTTCCGAGCGAAGGCTCCGCAGCTTGAGTGCTTGGCGCAGAGGTTCCAAACTCGGCTTGGCGCGGAGGTTTCGAACTCGGCTTGGCGCGAAGGTGGTGAGCGGTGAATTCAGCTGAGGTGCCTGCTTTATTGCCTAGCAGCTTCGTTATTGAGAAAACCAAGTTAGTTAATGACGTGAAAGGAGCTTATTCCACTCTGAAAGCCCGAGGCTTGAGCAATCGGAGGTAGCGACTGGAGGAGAGAGATGCCTGCATCCTTGATTAAGAGTTTCGTGTTGCAACCTGAGGTTAAGGTAGCTGCTACCTTGATGCATGCAAGCAGATACAGATACGTGACAAAAAGAGATGCATGCATAGGTAAGGCATGCATGCACATGCACATTGCACATGAATAAAAAATGGTGGTATCTTCGTGCCCTGAATACTGGTTGTATGAGCTCGTGTGGCAAATAAAAGAAACAAGATGATTAAAACCTAAATTTTGGTTCTTGCAAAAAACCATCGAGGGTCCATGGATTAAAGTAAAGCATGTGACACAATGGAACGTGACCTTCGATTGTAGTTGGGCTGTGTTTTGTTCCTCTGTCTAGAACAACAGCTCTTATTTTAGTGCAACTACCATGGGAGCTTGGACAGGAGCTTCGATCGGCTTCACGCCTGGGAGAACGAGCTTCATGCCAGCACGGCCCGCACGCCGTACGCGAAGCTCCCCGCCGCGGCCGCCGCCTGGACGAGCGCCGCCTGCGAGGCCCTGGGCTCCGCTGCTGCTGGCAGGTTTGAATTGTAGTCCCGGCTCCGCTTGGGCTGCGCGTGGGCCTCCATGTAATCTTCGGCGCTAGGAATATCTGATGTAGATGCTAGTGTTCTTGTTCCGTGCAAAATATACAAGATGATCCAACGAAGGCTAGGTCATGATGATGGAGATTATCGCCAACTTGCTTGGCACCTTCGACCTTGGATTTGTAGCTTCTTTGCATGTACGAGCGAAGGTTTGTTCGGCTGCCTGTGCTCGAAGGTGCCAGGGAGCTTCGTTTAGAGGAAACCAGTGAACCAATAGCTTGGACTTTCTTGTATAGTAGAATTGCCAACTAGTACTGAGCTTCGTTTGGATCGGCACACAGCACCCTGACACGGGAGGTTGTCCTTTTTCCAGTCTTTTTAATTGATCGAAGGTGGTTTACTAGTAGTTTTGAACTTTTGCTACTAGCTGATGACCATCGATCTGTCCTTCTTTCTTTTTTTCTTTTTCTTTTACTTTCAGCTTCTAAGACATATATCTCGTTTCGGTAGTGCGGCCGCTTCGCTTGAAGGACGCCCGAACACCGCAGCAGCTCCGCAACGCGCCACGGCGTGATTCGCGTGCGGCAGCTTCGCAACGCGACGGTTGCTTGAGCTTCGCTGATGGGTGGTGGTTGAGTTGATGCTTTAATGCCCGGCGGCTTTGCATGCATGCAGAGGTGACATCAGCGGTATTGCTGCTGAGTTGCTAAGTTGCTAGAACTGCTAGATGGGAGAAAGGAGAGTACAATCGAAGGTGAGGCTGCTAGCTTCGTTTTGCTTTAAGGTGATAGGTAAGCTTCGATTGGACTTGGCTTTGCAGCTTCTTTGCACATGAAGAAACATGCACAAGTATGAACGAAGGTAGTGGTTCTCAGGAAATATTGGATTGCAAGTCGCGGTAAGCTCCTCTCCTTTGCGGTGTCATCGTAGGTTTTTTTAGCTGAGATCACGGTGGACACCTCTGTTGGGTTCAGACGAGCCGAAACCAGATAGAATGATGGAAACAGGACTCAAGCTCAACGTAGTAACCTTAGAGTAACAGAGTGAGAAAAAGAGCAAGCCGAACAAGCAAAAGAATAAATGGCCAAAAGCCTCTCCTCCAAACCATAGGGCGCTATTTATAGGGAGGAGATGGCAGTTGTTTATATTTATTCCATTGGTGGGGTCAAATATTATAAGTAGGTCCCTATAATTTACAAAGGAGTCCCTGAAACTTACAAATAGGTCACTAAATGATGCAACTACGTCCCTAGACCTCACAAACAAGCCCTCGGACCCCAAACTTGGCCTCTTTTATACACAAGGGGGTCCCTAGCCTTAGGTGATGGCCTAAGGCGCATCCCCAACAATAAGATCTTAACTAAAACGTCCTGTTCCAAATTTGTTTAGGGGACATTGACATGGTCTCTAGTATTTTGGTTTTAAATTGGAAAAAGTTCAAATTACTCTCCTCAAGTATGGCCAAAGTCCAGGTAACTCCCTTAACTATCACTTGGTTCAATTTGACCCCTAAATTAAACTATGTCATTTGATTCAATTTACCTCCTAATACAATTTGTCTTTTTTATTTCTCCATACACAAGTGGAATCTCAATTTAAGATTTTGCACTGTTGCAGTGAGCATCACAATGTATGTTTTACAAAATATGAAGAGAGAGTGACAAAATATGAAACTATTTTTCTTGATCAATCTAGCAATGTGTTGTTACTCTATTTAACGTTAATATATTAATGGTCAAGCTAAAGAGTTCAACCAACTGGAGTTATAAAACGGCATACATTTGTAGTAGTAGTGTCTTCAAAATTCAATTGTTCAAATGACACCATATCTTAATCTTTGTATCCCATTTCTGCACCGTTCACCCAAATATTGCATACAAGTTTGTGATGGAGGGAGTATATGGCGACACTGTAGAACAGGTAACGGCCAATATACTATCCTCATCCTTGTGCTCCATGCCCTAGCAGCTGAGGCATTTGTACGCTTCATATAATTCCACACTATCAGAAACATTCTCGATGGTCAGGTCCTGTCGGGACTCTAGTACTACCAAATACCAATACCGTCCCATGGACCAGGATTACTCGAATGCAAAAGAGACCGACCACTAACACACCAGATGCCATAGTTCAGCAGCAAGTTTTGCTTTTATTTTCCACCACCAGCAAAGTCAGACATCGAGCTTTGCATTTTCCCAATACCTCCCAAGTCTATGTGACCACCTTGCTCTTAACAGAGATGCATCACCAAAATGGCTTCAAATCCTTGGCATGGTTTCTCTCTTTTATGTGCTGGTATTAGTACTATAACAATATCTAAAACATCTACACCATCATAAGAAGACCTGCCACTCCATATTTATAAAGCCAACAAACTTGTTGGCTGAACGCATTAAAATTTGCACAAAGATACTTGCGTGGTTTGTCTAAAAGTTTGAAGAGGTCTCGTTTTAACTACCCTACTCACGTGGTTAGAGTATCAAATGCATTACTCTAATCAGGTGAAAGGTTTTATCAGATGATCAGGAAGAGGGTTCTTCCTCAGACCGATCACTCCCTCCTTTTAGTATCCTCAAACCTGTATCCATGCCTCTCGCGAGTCACATGAGGCTAAAGTTTTATATATATGTATGGAGCTCTGTAGAGCACAGGCAGATGACCCTCAATTGAGTTGTAGTGTAAAGACTTGGGAAGTACATTTGTGAAAATATGTTTATATGTGTGAAAAGTGTCTATATAGAAGTGTGAGATAAATTTCAGATTACCTGTTATGGATTAAACGTTTTTATGGTTTTACGTACTCCAGATATAAGCTGAGAGGTTTTTGTTGTTTATAATTATAAATAATATTTTGGTTGTTTGATTTGTATTATCAAATTAAGCCGTAGCGTTAGCACGGGAATTCTACTAGTGTGAATAATCCCCTGCAAACAGTGGCAACTAAAAAAATAAATCATAGTTAGAACTTAGTAATAAATTCATATGAAACCTCTGGCCTAGAGTAGATCATCTTATTCCATTCCATGTAGGACCAAGCTTTGCAACTTGCTGCACGGGGAAATGCAGTTTTGTTATGGCTACTCTTTTAGATCATTAGGGTCATAAGCATTCAAGGGGTGGCATCACTATTCCAGTAGCACTGTATGGCGGAACCGGCCAATTTGTCCCAACTTAAGAGCGCCTGATACCTTTTTACAAAGATAATCCAGCTAACGCTCTTAAAATGGAACAAATCCGGAAGTCCGTCGGGTTTCACCCAATTCAACCACTGTACGGTCATGTCTCAGATATGCATATAGGATCGTTTTGCATAGGAGCGTCAGATATACACACAGGCGCCGAATGTAGATTAGGAAAACAAGATGAGATTTATTACACAATAAGCACAAACCTTAGTGCAAAGCAGTTCTATAGAGTTTAAGCTGTAGTTCCTGCGGTCATAGGGTTTGATTGTTAAACTGGCCTTATTATAATAGGTTTTTGAAAATATGTAGAGGTGTATGGACTCAACATACCCTCTAGGCCTTAAATTCTTGACTTCCGAGCTCCTCTTGTAGCAGCTAAACACACACATTGCACAAACACTGAGTATGAAGGTACCCGGCAAGACTTACCCGATTAACCGAGTATAAAAGTAGGTTTTCAAGGGTATGCAAGGCTTGTTGAGTGGACTGGTCTGTTGGCTGAAAATATTTGGACTTGAAACCTATACATCTAGTACCTCATCAAACCAACATGTAATAAACTAGGTTTAGCACTCTCAACTTTTATGATCGTTCAAGCTAGATCAAGCGGTATTCATAACCAAGCAGTGTGGCGATTCGAATCGATTTACATCCTAGCCACACGTCACATATGAGTTTCGCGTAAACCGTAGGTGGCAACCTTTTGCGAGGAAGATACAAACCCTAAACCAAGCTTACCAACACTCAGGTTCGCACCCCCGTATTGGCCCCCCCGTCGGGCCTGACCTCAATACAAGTTTCAGGCTACAACCCCGCCACCTATATCCCCATCGATTGGGTACCACTTCGTTCAAGAATTTAGATCAACCAAGCTACTGGGCTTACTGGTTCCATATATCAGCAACATGTGACTAGTACGTTCAAAGCTTGATCAAGGTTAAACATACCATAAGTTTCTTATTTCTTTGTTTCTTGAAGTGAGGACAGAGCCAGAACTCCATTTCTGCTCTACACTCAACGGCCAGCCATACCTTCCGCTCAACAAAGCGCATTCATGTGGAATCTTGTTTAACTGGACTGGTTCTAACGGCATAGAGGTATTGGAGCTAGGTATAGGCTATGATTAACTATTGTTTGACTAATCTTTCTGAGTAGGTGGCAAAGATATCCTTAAGTCAAGGAAGGTATACATGTATCAAATAGGTTGATCACGCAACTCCTAAACTTAAACATTCAGATGTAGTTTATAAAATAGTAACATAAGTTAATCAAAATTAGTAGGCGTAGATGCTCCGATGCTTGCCTGACTTCTCTTTGGAAGTCGAGCTTCGACGATGAACTTTATCCTGATCAACTTTCTTTCTCCTCTTCCGAAGCTTCAGACGTTGGCTTGACGAGCTTGACCTAGATAGCTTCGCCTTCCGATTCTAAGCATATGGCATGTCGACTTAGTGTATGCAAAACATTTTTGAAAATGGATCACAACTTTCCTTCTCAACAAAGTTGCGATCCAACACCTAACTACCCTTCTAAAAACCCTAACACATTTTATCCTAATTATTTAAACCCTAATCAAATTTTAAACAAATATTTAAGGTTAACTTGAATTATTCTACACTAAGAAAACCCTAATTTTCTATTTATTATTATTCCTAAATATTTCTAATAATTGGTTAAGAATTATTCATATTTTATTATTATATGAAATAAGGATTTAAGAATTTATTTAAACCCTTTAAAAAACAAAATAAATAAATATTAAACCTTTTATAAACTTAGGATTATTATATTTTTTATGCATGAAGAAAAACTAAAAATCCAACAAAATTTGTTTGGTTATTTTTGGATTTTTCTATGATTCATAGCATATGAAACAAGTTAATAGCAAATAAAATAAAATCTAACTAAGTTTATTTGCAGAAAGCCCCCTCGAACTTCTAACTTCTCTCAACTTCACCTTTCCCTCTCTCATCCTCTCATAGATAAGTGGGCCATACCTTTTCCTCTCCCTTCTTTCTCTAACTACAGGGCCTAGCCCCTCCTTTCCCCTTCCTTCACCGTACCGAGGCCACGGCCGTGGTGCCTAGGGATGAAAACGGTCGGGAAAACACCACAACCACTTTTGATTTCATATTTTTTATTCAAGAACAGGAACGAGAGAGCTCGGCTAGGAAAGCGGAATCGGTTACATGGGAATTTGAAATCAAAACAATTCGATCGGAAGCATGTCGATAACGGTTAGGCAGTAGTATTTAAAAGCGGAAACATCAACATATGTAACCACTTCAAACATTGAACTCAGCGAAACAGATTCAAGTATACATACATAATACATAGGCAAATAAAACTATAGTCCATAGATAGGTAGATAGCACCACGATGACACAAACACAACATAACATTCAGCTATTAACATAACAAATAACATGTCATGGTCTTATGGACAGAGCCACATAGGCATGCCATTACAAATAGAATTAAATCCAGTGCCAGTGTCGCACAACCCACACTAACATAAGTCCACAAACAGTCACACATACAGACACACCCTTCAACCTCAACAACCTCCATGTCGAAGCCAAGACCTGCCAACAACAGCAGCAAGACATCTTCATTGTGATCCAAGCCAAAAACCTACTTCCTACATGTCGATGCCGAAGTCCAGGTCGTCTGCATGGGCCTCCTCATCACTATCTGCAACTTCATCATCCTACAATATTGCAATTGGAAAATCTATAGTTCAGTACTTCAGCACACAGGAACATATCAATGTTTAAGCAACCAGTAACTTAAGTAGTAGAATTGTAAAAGATATCGTATACAGTAGATGACTTCTAGCTGCTGTGAATGAATATGAAAACCTATTGATCTTGTTATACATACCTGAAGTGTCAATTTCGAAGCAAGGGCCTCTATAACTTCTAGATCAGCAACAATTGAGCCAACTCTTTTATCTGAGAAACAAAGATAAAAATCAGCAAAGGACAAAATTATGATGAATTCATGTACAAGAACTAAATCTCAAGAGTTATTGTTACCTCTTTTTGTTGCAGCAACCCAGTCTTTTGTGCATATTAAAGCTTCAACCATCTCAGGATCTAGACGGTTGCAGAAAGGATCAACTACACGGCCTCGGAAGCAACAGTTGAAACTTGTACAGCCAGCAAATCTCGTGCTATTTGGGACAAAATAGGATACTCATCGACCTGATTCTTCCACCATGCGAAGATATCAAGCTGACCACTAATTCTCAAAGGTGCATCTACCATATATTTGTCTAGCTCACTTAATTCATCCCCATTTGGTCTACTTGACTCATACAAATAGTTTTCTAGATCCTTATCATCATTATCCACTTACAAATCTGCTGTATCACTATCCATATGTTCACTCCCAGATCTCGCCCTTGAAGTTGAAGGTTGTGAAGTAGAATAAAACTGATTCAAATTCTTGATAACATCAACATGGGGCTGATATGCATTGCCATAAAATTTTCTCATGTAGAATTCTATTAGCCTTTTCTTGTACCTAGGATCTAGGAAGCATGTAACGGCAAGGGTAGTGATGGACTTTTTCCAATATTTTTCAAACTTTTTGCTCATAGAAATAGCCATTGCACTAATAGTGTTATCTTGACTATGACACCAATCATCAAGTAAGATCTTTATCTCACAAAACCCTCAATAGAACAGATTTGCAGTTGGATATAAAGTCCCAAAGAGAAGTTCAGTGAGATCAAAAAATTTCTTTAAGAATTGAAAGAGTTTGAATGCCATGGACCACTCACTAGGAGATGGAGTGATTTTCTCATACCTACGGCGATTTGATGATTTCAACCTCATGAATATAGCCTTGTAGTATAGAGCATCTCGCAACATCATGTGAGTTGAATTCCATCCAGCTGAAACATCAAGACAAAGACCTTTTGTTGTATCTAATCCACACTCAGTTGCACGCTTCATAAGCTCCTCCCACTGCAATGGAGATCCTTGGATAGCTAGTACAAGTTGTCTAATATTCTCAATTGTATGGGCAATAACACTCGAACCATCTCTAGCAACTTGGTTCAGAATGTAGCATGCACACCACACATGTATCTAGTAAACTAATTGTCTCTGTACAGTCTACTTGAGTGCAATGAATCACAACATAATTAGTTGTCTACTTATCTGCACAAATACATGTATACAGCAATAAAATTCGAATGTTACCTGGTGTTGGAGTAGGAGCTAGAGTGTCGTTGTTCACCTGCGGCGGCGGGGCTCCAGTAAGAGATGCCTTGAGGAGGATGAGGCGGAAGCTGAACCGTAAGTGGCACAGGGGGCAGGGGCATAGGGCGTCAAGGCCGTCCCAGTGATGGTGGCCGGTTACGAAGTGGCTAGGGTTGATGGCGATGGCCCATGGCGGAGTGGTCCTGCCGCCTTGGCCGGCCGGTCGGCGCAACGGATCGGGCTGGCGGCTGAATTGATGCAGTGGGCCAGCAGAGTGGATGGCAGGATGGAGACTGGGGAGCGCCGGAGCAGGGAGTTGGCGGCGGCGGAGGGAGAGGTGGAGAGCGAGAGCGTGCGTCCCAGTCATGCGACTCACGACGTGAGAGACATAGCGGGCAGATGACGGCTCTAAGGGGGTAGGGACCGAGCTTAGGGTTTGGAGGGGGCGTCATGGGCGTGGGCCGTGGGGTTGCGATAGGGAGAGCTGCTTCTCCTAAATTGAAGTTCGAGAACCCTCTGATTTTTATCAATACTTATAGTATTTTACAGAGTACAGTACGGGATCCGCGAATTCAGTCGGGAAAACTCTCAAATGATTCCGTTCCATTTTCGACTAGATTTCCCTGATTTCATTTTTTTCCGAAAATATTGTATTCTATGGTAAAATCGGGATACTGTGTCGGTTGGTACGGATTTTGCCGTTGCCGCTTTCATCCCTAGTGGTGCCGAGGCTGGCACGGCGGCCAGCTCGCCGCCGGCGGCCTTGCCGGCGTGGGAGCTCGGCCCCACGGCACCCCTGGCGCCCGCCAACCCCTAGGTGCCCTCGGCTCCTCCCCTTCCCAAGAGACAAATGCTGGCGGCGGCAGCCCCAACTCCGGCGAGGGGCGGCCACGGCGACCGGCTGCAGCAAAGCCTCCCCTTGCCGGCCAGCGGCTCGGGGATCACCAGCGCCCTGCCCAGAACCCGCCTGGAATCCCAGCCGAGCCCTTGGAGGGCCGGAGCTGCAGGCTCCACGACGACCCCTCCTCCCTGACCGCGGCCGCCATATTGGCGCGCGTGTTCCGGCCGCCATGGGCGCGGAACCACACGGCCAGCGACCCATGCACGTGCTGCACATCACCACACTCCCCCAAGACCACCCATACTACCATCCCAAGGCCCAGAGAACCACGCTCACCGGCGACTTCTTCTCCCTGAGCGGCGGCGGCCCTGGGAGCGCGATGACCGTGGAGTTGAGGTTCCGGTGATGTATTCGACTTCGGAGCGACTCAAATGGATCGTGGAGGTAGTCTTGATGCTTGTGGTGCGAGGAATTGGATTGGTTTCGCCGTGGAAGGGAGCTCGGGCATGAGAAGACGAACTGGCGAACAGGGGGTGCTTTTTCTGCAAATTTCTCGTCGTGATCCCTTGCCAGCTCTTGCTTGCCTGCTTGTTGTTGGCGCTGCTGCAAGACAACACGTGGAGTTCTTTGAATTTGGGCGCAAATCGGCACCGGCGAGGATAAGAACGAGCGTCTCTGTTTATTCTCTGAACCCGCCCCTGTTTCTGCTCCTCTGTTCCTCTTCTTCTTTCCTGAACCTGATATTTGAAGCTCAATTATCTCTAAATTTTGCGTAGAAGCGTTCAAATCGATCTGAAGAAAATTTGTATCCCTCATATTTTTCTTCAATTTCCATTACAAGCACATGGCTCGGTTTGACCCCTACCTTGCCCAAACAGAACTCTGAATATGGCGAGTTTGACCAAAACTCACTGATTTTTAGTTAAGCTACTCAATCCTGCCATATTTGAGTCCACTTATCTTCATAATTCACTACAGAACTTAAAACCTAAAAAAAAACTTTGTAGATCTAAAAATCATCTACATTTTTCTCCATATACACTTCTCATGATTCATCCTCAAATATGTTCAAAATCAGCCCTAGATATTACTGTTTGCATCTAGTTAAAGCTGAATATTTCTGAACCAGAAACTTGCAGTGCATTTTTGTCCTAATTCTTCCACTGAACATCAAAATCTTCATAAAGAAAATTTTTATATTTGAAAATTATTTATAACTTGTATTTCAGGAACATTTGCTGATTTGACCCCTAACCCTCTCGAAATTGGCCCTGAACATTGTGGTTTTGCTGAATTCAGACAATATTCAGAGTTTCAGCCTTTTATTCAAACTGACCTCTTTGGAGCCAAAACTCTCCTGAATTTACTACTAAACCTCAAAATCTGTAAACATAAAAGTTATAGATGATAATCCCCTTTACATTTTTCTCAATATGAACTTCCAATGTTTCAGCTTAAATCATATTCTAAAATGCTCCTAAATCTTAGGGTTTTGACTGAAATTAGGAGTTTTAGTTATCTACCAAAGCTGCCACTTTTGAATCCAGTTATCTCCTGAATTCATTACTAAACTCTGAATTCTACCAAAACCAAAGTTTTAGATAAACTGTTTATCTACAACCGTCCTCACATGCACATATTTTGATTCAGCTTTTAATCCACTCCATATAACTCTGAACATTGGGCTTTAACTGACTCTCAGAGTTTCAGATATCTTATTCAAACTGACTGCTTTTAGATTCCTTCTAAACACACTTCCAATGCTTTCCAGGTAAAAAAATGGCATCTCCTTGTACCCCAAACACCCCTCTGCCTACTTGGGTACTTTTCATCCAACACTCCTACAATTCTTAGGCCTCTGAATAGTACTGTTTAAACCAAATTCAGACATAGTCAGACTTTTAGTCTGCTTACTCAAACTAACCATCTCTAAATCCCTTTTTAAATACCTTGATGAGTTCTTCCATGGAAACCAAGGACACCCTTAAATAGTCCACTCAACCAGCTTTCAAATGGACTACTTGCCATCCAGAGTTAACACAATCTTATTTTATAGAAACCTGAACATATTATGGTTGCACAGATTCCAGACCAAGTACAGGATTTTCAGCTAACTCTTTCAAACTGGCTGACTTTTGAATTCAACTCTGGACATCTTACTGATATTTTCCAGGAAAACAAATATCATACTTTTGTAGCCCAAACATCCAGCTTTATAGTGAAGCTCTTATCATCCAACACCTCCACATATCATATCTTGTGGGCCTCTGAATATGGCTGTTTTTATGCTTGTTTCCAGAAAAACAAATGGTACATTCTGCTAGCCAAAACACTTATCCTATCAGCCATGTGCTTGTTGTCCAAAAGTGATATCCGAAATCTTATTTTTATTTAACTCCAAATTCAGTCATTTATCATTGTAGTCCAGACTTAGAAATTTCCTAAGTCTTTAGCTGAAATAATATTCTGTTCAAATTTTGAGGGCTTCACATATGTCCAAGACATTCTTCGATCAATCCCTTCAAACTTGACTCCATTGCAAAGTACACACATTGATCTGCCTCTTTCATGTTGACCAAAAGTTGACTTGTTCAACAAAATTTCAAAATACAAGTTGTTGATCAACCATCTTCTATTTTTCATGCGATCCATTGAATTCAAACTCTTTCTTGATGAATCTTTGTTTCAAACTTCAGATTTGACCTTCCTTTGACTTCTTCTGCTGTTTGACACTCTTTAGAGAGTTTGACATACAAACTCTTCGAACTTCTCAAATTTGGATAAATTCTTTATCAAATTTGACCAAGCTTGACCTCCTTCCCTTTTCTTTCCTCTTTTTCATCTCTTTTATATCCTTAACCTAATTACTTAGGGTTAATTCTTGATTATCAAAAAGTGGGTTGTCACACACTGTTTTGGTTCATTTGAACCAATTATCGCTTCTGGGAATGCTCGGAATTGTGCCTTCTATTAAGTGTCACTGATGCCTCCCATGTCCTACATACATTTGGTCGGTACACAGACTTTTTGCCAAACAGCGATGGAGGCATGCATGGGGAAGGCTGCTTCTTGGTTCTTGCATCTATCTTCTTCTACTACTACTTGCTGCTGATGCAACATCGGAAAGGTTCCATAGCACTTTATTTACACACTTCGCCGATTTGATAGGTATATATGGCCTATGGCCTGATTTTTAGGAGCAGTTTCATTATAACTTCACATGGTGGACCTCATGCTCTACATAAATAATGTAAAGAGGTCAATTATTGTCACATGTGTTACATTGTATTGACTGCACGTGCTATTATATTAACAAATTGTAGTATAATAAATAATTGACGACATAATAAGCTTCTCCAACAGGATTTATGGATGGAAGTCCGAAGACTGGATATTCCAATGCTTGCTTCGGTCACACCAGAGTGGAGTAGAAAATACTTGGACATTGGGAGATGACATGCGTCCTGATGGCTATCATTATGACGGGGCGCTCAGAACCCTAGATGGCTTATTAGAAACTCATTGGAACCCATTGTCAAGGAGGTATAGCGGCAATTCTTGAGGTCCAAGGTTCAATCATGGGTGAATGGCCTCCTCAATGATAGACTCTAAAACCTGATATGTCACTTAGTTCTTGCCCCAAATGGTGTACATATATAATCAATCATTCCGCAATGTCTTCATCACTTCTTTGGAATGTTTTCATTAATGTTACAGTTCATTCATATGCTGAGTAAAATGCCAGCATGCTCCCACATTATTTCACCGTCATTTGGCACATACCATCCACATGTCTACTCACGCGTTCTTTCGAGGATGATAGTCTTTGTTCACATTGATCAATAAGGGGCAGAGCACAGTAATTAATCACTATACGCAACAAATTTGCAGGAAATAAAGCTTTTCCCACGACATTTATTTGCTCAAAATAGAACCTAGATTTATGCTTATGTTCCATTCGAAGAAGCTACACATTTTTCTACGAATACATGAAAGACTTGGATTCTCAGCTGTGTCAGGCATCACTCCAGTTTCCTTGGATTTTTAAAATTTCAGACTTTATAGCTGTCTACAGGTCGGCATGTTCCGAGTACCTCCCAAGCCTACATACGAGTACTGGAGTAACCACATCACTCTCTATGTAGACACTACACAAAAATGGCTTCTTCATGAAAATAGAATCAAATATAAATATAAATATATATATATAGTTTTATCTACACTCGCGTGTAGCTAGTCTCACCATCAGTATAGCACTGTGCGTATGTCTGCATACTCATTTATCACTTTGAGTATGTTCATATACTAATTCTAAAATACTTTAAAAGGATATATACAAAAAATTTCAAACGCACCCCTATTTTTTAAAATATTATAATTATACCTTAGTATTAGAATATAAAAATTAGTATGTCCACATACTGTATGTATGGTCACATACCCAATGTATATACCATCATAAATGTTCTAGCATGATCACATATTTCACGAACATGCTCTTTGTTGGATCAGATACGTCCTACGTCATGAGATACATATGTGGGAGTAGCTAAAAATGCGCGTAGAATGAATTTTGTATATATATATATATATATCCATGTAGCAACTATTTATCGAAGTAAAAGAAAACTTCCATCTCCGTATTTATTTTTCCAAAGTCATTTAATATTGTCAAATGACACATGGTTTATGTACGAAAAACTTGGAACCAACAACTTCACATTAATTGTACAATTTTACCAACCAATGTTATGATCCAGTGAATAAAATCCTGCTACATCACTATTTGAATCTTCCAAGAAGATTCATTTCGACTGGTTCATGGTTTTCTACGTCACCACCTTAAACAGATTTTAACCTTTTTTTGTCTGTCAACTTTCTATTACCATACACAAACGCGAAAGTTATTTTTGACCTCGTAAACTGGCTGTTTGCATCCAAAATCATGTCTCATCACATAAATCCAAAACATTAAATTTATAACTGGGATATCCGTAATATGGTTTTTATTTTCACATTGACCCTTGCAAAGTCGTGTTAAAACTGAGATTTGAACCAATATAAATGCCTTTCTGTGCTCTTGCCTGCAAACTACTGGCTTGAATATAAGATAGATCATCATCATCAATCCTTTTTTCGTTTCAATAAGATGACTTCGGTTGCATAGCATAAACAGATAAAAGGTAAAATAAAAAAGCTACAACGTGGCGACTCAATCCAGGATAAATCGAATGGTCCCATAGCATGAATATGATATGGTTTAAGGCTGCAAGTAGATTTTGGTTTTACCAAAAATACCAAAGGGCGAAATGTTTTCCAGTGGATGAGCACATTTCTTTGCCTTTTCAACTTTCTGCGTAGAATGGAACCTGCTTAGAGCATCTTGGTTTGATACCCATGATATTCTTACCAATTTTTTCTCCTCAAGATTTGGCTACAATTGCCATCGTTAACAGATTTTTTTGGTCACTACAAAAGTTTACCAAGACACAGTAAGAAGCCAATGCAGGAACAGAGGTTTAGCTCCGGAAGAGCTGGCGGCAAGGAAGCAGTTCGTTAGCTCCATGCAGTGCAAGGTTTTGAAAAAGTCTGTATATTCTTACACGACAACATCCGAGACTATGCATGCAGCTGTTTGCGAACTCTTTGAATCAAATAATCCATGCATTTTTATTTCTAATTAATATACTGGGATCATTGTATTTATGTTGTTATCATTCACTCGCGGATTCTGTTAATAAAAACATGCAAACAGAAATAAACTGTACAAAGACAAACATTTTACATTTGCAGCGAAGTTATACTAGCATTTATATTTCTTTTTTTTGTCCAAAAGACTAGGCATTTCATTGTAGGTAACGAGCTCCTTTGTTTGGTACTGTGGTAACTTTTCCATTAAATGGCTGTTCATTATCTACAATATTGCCTACACTGCTGGAAAGTAATTTTTGCTTCTCAGTTTTGTACTATAGTATTTGCTGGTAACTTGGTAGGATATGATTGTGATAAAAACAAAGGCATTCATAGCATCTTTTTTGTGTGTGTAAGTTACAAAGGCAATTCATGACCCGTGAGGATGATGGAACACATGCTCGCGCGGCTAATCCGTTGGCCCCCCAAATGTTCTGCAAGAACTGCCTGCACATGTATCACTGGCCGATGGCCGTCAACGAGAAATAGCAAAGGGTAGGGCGATTGGAGTTGGATCGGCAACAATTGATGCCCATCCGGATGCATATGCGGAGAGCGATTTCTTGGAGAGCATGTGTGAACCCAAACGCGCCCCTGGGTCTTTCATTACATGTGCATTTCCCTGATACCTTCCATGTCAGCTGCATTTCCCTTTACTTAGCTTTAAATTTGATGTACCAACTTACAATTCACGTGACATTTGAAAGTCAGCTGCCATTAGAAAATTTCAGCGTGACAAATGGGCTTCCAGGTCAACTATATTTACAACTCTAAACTTTTAAGCTTCAACGCAAAATTTAAAAATTCAGCGAGATATTAAACATTTAATAGTAAATGGCAAAATGTTTAACATTATTTTCATGTAAACAAAAAGAATAATAAACGATAATTTTGTATAACACTGATCCAACTTAGAGGATAGTTCTAATCCATTGAATGTGAATAATACAACATATCCTTTAATTTCACCGGCTCAAGAATACTGTCATGGATTGCATCCTCCCCTCACAAATGGTGGTACTTCACATGGTGTCATGCGCCAATTGGAAAGTCATCCTGCCAATGGCCTCGCACATATTAGAATTCCATGGCTTTTATTTATGTTGGAAACTTAACTCTTGTTGAAATTTACCAAAAATAAAGTTTGGACCAAACTTTCTTGAACATGAACTGATGATAACTTCTAGACATATACATAGATGGTTCAAGTCAAAAGATTTCGAGGAAAATCCGGAAAATGAAGAGTTCGAGAGGCAAAGTTTATAGAAGATTACAACAAAAGCTAACTCGCTGGCATCCTCGCTGGAAGTAAGCCACACACACACACACACAATGTTGCACCGCCTTGCTGTCTCCAACAACGTCACTGCTGCCTCCACTACCACGACCACAACGTCACGTCCGCCTGAGCTTGCTGTCTTGCCAGATCAATGGAATAGACCAGTACATGTTCCCTTTAAGGTTGATGAATTCATTAGTTTCTGTGTAATTAATTATTACATGTGAAATAAGTACATCACACAAAACATACCTACCCGCGTGTCATCTCTGTGCGTTCCCAATACCTCCGAGCCCTATGCTATGCAATGACGGTGCACGAGCAAAGACCACTGCATCAGGTCCATGGGTCTTTGCAAGATGCAATGAGTTTATAGAGGCACCTCTCCAATTACAACATTTCTATGGTCTTATTATATGTTTTCAAAGTGTATCTCTTGCAGCACTAGTTTGAAGAAACACCTACTGCAAATACATTGCTTATATGCTTGGTTCGTTTGTGCTATATATCTGCCTTTTAGTAATAGTCCCCAACTAACCAGTGTGGCTGCCTCTGTCAAAGATTCCAATCCTGGTCATTACTGTTCATACTTCATACATGATGATAGGTTATATGTGTGTCTGAAACATAAGGCATTTGATGTCTCGTACACAAGTGTCAATGAAGCTCGATTATCTCTGACAGATGATGAATTCGCTAGTTTCACTTTTTACCGAACCATTTATTGAAAAAAATGACGATAGCTCTTGTTGTCAAATAACTATATGATAGATCGAAGATTGTCTATGCAACAAGTGAACGGGTGCAATTCTTCGAGGGTAGCAAATAAGACCAGAATTTTAGTTTTCTCCCAACATTTAAAACTGTATTTGATGAACACAATTTTGAATGTAGCTTGAATGTTCCACTGTTCTAACCCCACTAACAACTAATACTACCTACCTAAAAATGCTGCCTAATAAAGAATTTCTACGTATCCTGTTAGTGTGGTGTTACCAACCGGTACTAAAACCTATAAAATCTATATAGCTGGTACTAATATGAGTATACATATTAGTACCGAAGTTTATACCAACCGGTACTAATATATAGGTTTTAGTATGGTGTTATCACCCGGTACTAAATTTACTATAAATATACCAGTCGGAATTGAATCTAGTAGTAAACTTGCATTAGTATTGGATCCGATTCCGGCCAGTATATTTGTGGTGAATAAATGACTCATTCTATAGTAGTGGATGCCAAGATTTGAAGTTCAGCACCAGTTACACTTTTCTTCATCTGGATAGATCCTAGTTTCAAGTTTCAAAACGAATTCCTACTACAATACACATGGCCTATGCTTGGCTTGTACACAACTGTCTATGTAGCTCAACTGTGCTACCTGCCAGCAATTTTCTAAATTCGTCCAGCTAGTCTATAGGTCCATCAGTTCATCTCCTGTGGCAGGATCATTACTTCCAGTTTTTAATTTTGCATATACACTGATCAAATCAAGAGGATAGTTCTAGTCCATTGAATGGAAATAATTGAACATATCCTCTCATGGGCTCGAGATTACTGTCGTGCAAATTGTCCTCCCCTCACATACGGTGTTTCAAATGGTGCCGCACACCAATTGTGAATCACCCCACTGATGGCCCTGCACATACTCTAATTCCATGGTTTTATTTATTTATTTTGGATAACTAAACTCTTTGAAATTTATCAAAATAAAAAATTGTTTGAGCTTTCAAAAATCAAAACCAGTAAAATATATACCCATTAGGTATTATAATACAACAATGCTATTCGAACTGTTTTTAGTGGGATACATTAATGATTCAAGCCAAAAGAGTCCGAGGCGAATCCTTGAAGAAACGAAAACGAGTCCAAGGTAAAGTTTATAGCTAGACTGCAAACAGCTGGCTCGCAGCCATCCTCACTGAATCTCAGACCAAGATGTTGCACCTCCCCGCTGACAATGCTAGCTAGCACGGCCTGTACTCCCAAAACGTCTCCCCGGCATTTCCGCCTCAAGCAGTTGCGTTGTGGATGCTCCGGACTAGCTTGTTCCCCAGCAGCGTTCACGGCAGCCTGAGTGATCCCCTCCAATCGACCTATGCGTATTCCCAACACATCGATGTTGCTTTAGGGATCAAGGTGCGTCAGCTCTCGAGATTTCCATGTTCCCAATACCTCCCAAGCCTATATGCTGCCGCCACAAATGCACTAGAAATGTACCATGCTCCCTACTGGCCTACCGATACACATTCCAAAATGGTTTCAGATACATGGCTTCGTTTCGCAATATCTGAAGGATGGTGGCAACTGCATCAGAGCATATATAAGAATACTCAGTCACTCAGTACTGGTCCATAATTATGATGACCAAGAAATTTTTTTATGCTTAATCACGTCAAA
Organism: Panicum hallii; assembly: GCF_002211085.1. Taxonomy (NCBI): domain Eukaryota; kingdom Viridiplantae; phylum Streptophyta; class Magnoliopsida; order Poales; family Poaceae; genus Panicum; species Panicum hallii. The sequence goes on from NC_038044.1 coordinate 57,017,000, forward strand.
ATACTGCTACACGATTTAATCCTTTGGGAAAAGTCCAATGTCCCCTTCGAACTAGCACATAGCACAGTAGTCCGATTTTCAACATTCAAATCGGATAACAGAGGCCATCTAGGCCAACTGTCAAAACCGGATAAATTTAGCTCCTTTAATTGTTACAAAGGTGGTTTTATACTTTTTAAAAAATTATAAAATTCTCATTATATCTAAAAATAAAATATAATTCATTTTAAATTAGAAAAACGCAAAATTGGTATTTCTAAAAATGTAACCTATCTCTTGTTGCTCTATTTGAATTTTATTTATTAAAAGTAATAAATATAAATACAAGAAAATAAATACTAGGAACATGAAAAATTATTAAGATGTTGGCACCTGTTTCGTTTTTTCTGATTTAAAATGAATTACTTATGAATCTTTTAGTTTAAACTTGAATATTTTAAATTTTCAAAAAATGTAAAACCACTCAATGTGCCAAATTTGCCTGGTTTTAACAGTTGGATGGCCCTCGTTATCCGGTCTTATAGTTGAAGGTTGAAAATCAGACTTTTGTGATAGTTCGAGAGTCTAAACTGGACTTTTCCCTAATCTTTTTGATCCTCCAAAGCAGATTCTATATATACTTGCAATGCAAAGGGCGCATGATTTTGCATAAAATTATGAAGAGATTTGCCAGGAAGAAGGTTGGGCCAACTTGAGGGTTGAGCCAAGCTAACTTGAGACTGCATCATGTGTTGCAATGTTCTCGAAACATTTTTTCTTTCAAATCACTTATGGACTGATTATATAATTCTTGTACGAAAGACTTAATAGGATACGTCCCACAGTGAGTTTTATTCTGATAGATTTCCAATGTGAATTGAAGGCATAATAATGCTTCTCCCAGTCCCTTCACTAAATCAGGTTTTTGGCAGTTTAATGCCAGGGTTTTAAGTACAGCACTAATTGCCTGTCTTTGCTTCATCTGAGTAGGCATGTATTTATGCAAATGAAAATATTCCATTTTTCCACTCGGCCGGAACGAGAGATGATGTTGTTGATCCATGGTGGACTTACCACGCTAACTGAGTAGCCTAGCTAATCCACGATTCAGTCACACCATGCACACAGAATCTAGTAGTTATCATGCATGTTAAACTTCCCTTTCAAACAAAAGGTTACCATCTTAAACTGAAGGTCCGAAGGGTTGCGGTTCTGCGTTATTGCAAATTCTCCTCCATGCTCGAACATCTCCAAAGTTTTTGTCTGTAGCTTCCACTTTTCCATGTGCTTTCGATGCTTATTGGGCCTTCGTCACTCCAGAGCCGGGGAACAGACTTGTGTTTGTTTTAACAGTAATGGATTCAGTAGTTTCTCAGGCTATGTAATTAATTTTCCGTGTCAATGCAAGCAATTATACCACACAATTTAACAGCCCACAATGATATCTCTGTACGTTCCCGATGCCTCCCAGCCCTATTCTATTCATATGACAGTGCCCAAGCAAAAATAACTCTCCATCAGGCCACGAATCTCAACTGTATTATACATTTCTAAATAGAAGAAAACATAATAGCAACTAAGCGTATCTTTATAGCTACTAGTTTGAACAAACACCTACTGCAAATAGATGTTCTTACCACTTAGATTTGAACCAGCTAGCAATGTTATGAACCAGCTAGCAATGTTATGAACAGCTAACTTGTTGCATCTCTGGTCGATCAGCCGCAGCATGCACGACGTTTGCACTGTCTCGTGCTGTATCCAGCAACGTCACTGCCACCTCCGCCAACATGATCTCTACTCTGAAGTCATTTCCTTAGCATCTGGGAGGTGGTAGCGCTGTTCATCATCCAACAGCGTTCATGGCAGCTTCAGTGGTCCGGTCCTGTTGGTCTCTGCCCATTCCCGGTACATCCCTGGAGGGCTCCTTGTTCAGCATCTCATAATTCACTACATCACCCAAATGGCTTCAGGTCCATGGGTTGGTTTCACAATATCAGAATTCAGAAGTATATATAGGAAGACTGACTGCTCCATAATTATGATGAGCAACTCACTTGAGCCTGAAGCAATTTTTCTGTCGAATCACTTATGTATCCCTTTATATAATTCTCGTACAAAAGACCAAATTGGGAAGAAACGACCGCCCACTTAGTTCTATTTTAACCCCTACCTGAAAACTTGGCGGATCGGATTTTGCACTGTGAAGGCACATTGCTTATCCCAGTACCATTCATTAAATCAGATTTTGACAGTTGATACCCTGGATACGAAGGACAGCACCAATTACTCTTCTTTCAACTTAAGACTTCAGTGTTTTTAAATTGCACATTTTTCTGTGAGTACATGGGAGACAACCGCTCAGCTGTGTCAGGCATCACTCCAGCTTCTTTGGATTTTTAAAATTTCCGACTTCACAGCTTTCTACGGGTCAGCATGTTCCCAGTACCTCCCAAGCCTACATACAAGCACTGGAGTACCGTACCCACATCACTCCCTATGTATCCATGTAGTAGTGTCTTCTCTTTTCAACGTGCACTGGTACTAGCTAGTATATATCTGAAGGATAACTAAAAGAAAACTTCCATCTCCGTATTTATCACCTACAAACTGAATGGTTAAACGCAAATGAATAATGCTGCAAGGTTTATTCTCCAAAGTCATTTCAGTACTGTCAAATGGCACATGGTATCTGTACGAAAGTACGAACCGCCAACTTCACATTATTTGTAGAATTGTACCAACCAATGTAATAATACAGTGAATCATATCCTGCTTCACTATATATTTGAATCTTATAAGAAGTCTCATTTCCACTGGTTCATGGTTCTCTACAGCAACACCTTGGACAGTTTTTAACCGTTATTTTGTCTGACAACATTCTATTGTTCATACACAAAGACAAAAGTTAATTTATTTTTGGCCCGTAAACTGGTGGTTTCCATCAAAATTATGGCTCGTCACGTAAATCCAAAACATTAAATTTGCAACTGAGATCTCCTGACTATGGTTTTTATTTTCACAGCACCCCTTGCAAAGTCCAGTTATAACTGAGATTTGAAGCACTACTTTAAATGCCGCCGGTGCTCTACGCTGCAAAATATATAATGGCTTGAATATAAGGTCATCATCAATCCATTTTTCATTTAAAGAAGATGACTTTAATTTGCTTCTGCATAACATAAATAGGTATAAACAAAAACCTATAAAATGCATGGCTATTCTATCCAGGGAAAATTTACTGGTCGCATGGATATGATTTAAGGTTTCAAGTAGATGTGGGGTTTTACCAAAAATAGCAAAGGGCTAGATGATGTTTTCCAGAGGATGAGCATTCGGTTGCTGTTTCGCCTTTTTGTAGAATGGATGCTTAGATTATGCTTGGTTTGATACCCATGAAATTCTTACCAGATTTTTGCTTGTCCACAAGATTTGCTGCAATTTTGTATCACTAACAGATTTTTTGGCCAATGCAAAAGTTTACCATGATACAGTAGGAAGCCAATAATGCAGGACGGTTCATTAGCTGCATTCAGTCCAAGGTTTTCAAAGTCAGTTAATTCATAATATAATCCATGTTATTAAATTTGCACAACATTCTATCAACGGGTATACTTATGTGAAAAAAGATTTGAGAACACTTACTGCTATGCAGCCATGTGCTTCAGTGTAAAACTCTAAAATTTTGCAGGAAATAAACAAACCCCTCAACCATTTAGACAATCATGACAATTTTTTATCAATTTGATATTTTTGTGTGGACGCGAGATAGAAATTTTAAATAGCAAACTTTTATACAAGCACGTGGGAGACCACCTAGCGCACATAGTCCAAAAATTTGCACAAATTAATAAGCTCCTCAACAAAATAAGCCACCATGACATTTTTCAAAATAAAAATTGTGAGAATTTTATCATGTGAAAATATCGACCTTTCTTTAGTGTTTCTCACAGTTATGGGTAGAATTTAGAAATAATAGGCAAATGGATATTACCCTTCCCGTTCCCTACTCGAACAAATGTATATGGGTGAGGATAAGGGTAATGGGTACACAGTGGTGTCCGTATATAATCCATCAAATAATCTAATGGCACGAGATTATTGCCGTGGATTGCGTTCTTCTGACACAAATGGTGGTCCTTCACATGGTGCCGTCACTTCCCAGTTTTACCGAAAGACCTCTGCGTGTTGTCCTGATGTCAACCAACACCCCCCCCCCCAACTATACATGTCACTTGTGCTACAAATCAAGGAACCATCCCCTCAAGCGTCGTGATTTCGGCCCAAACGGCCCAGTAGCATCCTTCTTCTTCCTCGAGTTCGCGGTGCTCGCCAGCTTCCTCGCCACGGTTAGGGTTAGGGGCTTCGGGGTTGGGGCTTCGGGGTCGGGTTTGTCGTCGGTGGTGTTCCCCGGCTGTAGAGGGAGGGTCATTGGGCAGCGGTGGACCGGCTATGGCGACAGGTTGTTGGCGGGGGCGGGGAGGCGAGGCGGCCGGCGGTGTCCCGCCAGCCGCGGGTGGTGGAGGTTATCCAGTGGGCAGGGTAGATGGCGGGGGAGCGGTGCTTCTCGACGGAGCTGGTGGCGAAGCTGGCACGAAGATGGTGGTAGCGGATTTGGCGGTGCGAGCCGCCGGAGCTGTGGAGGATAGCGGCGCGGGGGAGAGGACTTGATTTGGTAGGGCGGGAGGTGGTAGGGGATCCGGCGGTGGGAGCCACCGAGCCGAGAAAGACGGTTGCACGGGGGCAAGGAGGACGACGGTCGTTGGTGGGCCGGCGGAGACATTTCTTCAGGTGATCCTGATAAACGCAGATTTTATCGCCTTCAGCAATAGCTAAACCCCCCTCCCCCCACCCCCAATGCCCTGCATATACTTGAATGTCATTGCATTTTTGTTTAGTTGTGGAAACATAAACACTTGTTGAGATTTCTTAAACTAATACTTTGCTCAAACATTCCAACACTTAAATTACTGATGCAAAACTTTTAGACATATATAATAGAATGATGCTATTTGATACCGATGTATAGTAGTTTTATTTTTAGGCTGAGTGTTTGGTAATTCCCTTATTACATTGATGAAAGGAATCGGTGCTCGTAGGGGGATGAATTAGGAAAACTTAAAACCGCTCAAATTGCCCAATACATAATCTAGAATATGTTATCTAGATGTGCAACTATGGTTCATCTAGTGTGAAACCCTCATCCCAACCTATAGCCAATCCTAGCTTAATGCTACTATAAAAAAGTAAAGGCACACAACTTGCAAGTAAGAAGTGCATAAACGTAAAGTGAGGGATGAGAGAAAACAAACTCTTGACGCGAGCATTTATCTCGTAGTATCAGTATGTACTAAGCCACCCCTAGTCCACGTTGTTAAAGCACTCACAAAGAGTATTTCTTCTCAGTCACCAAATCTCTTCGGGGACACCCTTTGACTTGCCACAAAGGCTAGGCCCCTTAAGGTTCGTTCCAAGTTTCCCAGTCACCTTGATGCCGCCTTCACTATGGAGCTTCCCACGAAGGAGCGGTCTCCTCGTCCCCCGCAGAAAGCCGTTATCGCCGCTCCACACCAAGCTAGAGGGTTGATGACTTGCCGGCGAGTCGCCAAGACTTCAAGGGGCCGGCACAACAAGATTACAGTGGTGGTTCACTCTAGAACTATGCACAAGGCAGCAACACCTTACTCTCCCACTCTCTCTAGGCTTAACCTAGCACTAACACTCAAAGCATGTGTTAAAGCCTATGGACGTGATCAATTAGCTCTATGGATTGCTTGGAGGTCCTATTTAATGTGTATGTGCTTCTCCTTAACACTAGCAGCCCCAAATGACCTGGGGTGACTTCTTATATAGACTAGAGATCCACTCATAGCCATTACTTGCTATTCTGCTAATAAGCCTAAAGCGTCGGTTAAACCGGTCGCCACAATGGTTTAATCGGTCAGTCTAGGCCTGCATGCTAGCGATTGAATTCCAACGTCCCCTCCTGTTGACGTCATTGCACCGACACAAGGCACCAACGTGTGTTAGTTGAACCGGTGCTAAAAGCACCATTGTCCAAAACCTTCTGGAGCTTCTATGCAAATCACCAGGCCAACTGGGAATTGCACCGACGCCTATCGTTCATATGAAAGGAATCGGTGCTCGTAGCCTAAGAGCGGGAGGGGGTGAATTAGGCAATTCTAAAACCTTAACCTATGGATCAAACTAGTTTGCATAAAATATAATCTAGAATATACTATCTAGATGTGCAACTATAGCCTCATCCCAAATAAGTTTTGCAACTTATAGCCAATCCTAGCGAGGCACTACGCTAAGAAAGTAAAGGCACATAAGTTGCAAGTAAGAAATGAGAAAACGTAAAGGAGGGGATGAGAGAAAGTAAACTCTTATACGCGAGGATTTATCCTATGGTATCGGTAGGCATTAAGCAATTCCTAGTCCATGTTGTTGAAGCACTCACTAAGAGTATTGCTTCTCGATCACCAGATCTCTTCCGGAACTCCACTTGACTTGTCACAAAGGCTCGGCCACTAAGGCTCACGCCAAGTCTTCGGTCACCTTGATGCCACCTTCACTATGGAGCTTCCCACAAAAGAGGGGTCTCCTCACCACCTGCACAAAGCCATCATCGCCGCTCCACATCAAGCCGGAGGGTCGAAGACTTGTCGATGAGCCACGAAAGACTCCAAGGGGCCGGCCACCGAGATACAAGCTTGAGGTTCACTCAAGAACCATCACAACATCATGCTCTCACACTTTCTCTAGTGCTAGCCTAGCACTGCACCTCACAAAGTTTATGCTAAATCTAAGAATTTGATCAATGAGGTCTTTGATTGGCTTGGAGAATTTCAATAGAGTTTCTGTAGCTTCTCACAAACTCCAGCAGCCTCAAATAATCTGAGGTGAGGCCTTATATAGGCTAGAGATCTACTTCTAGCCGTTGCTTGCTTTTCTGCCAAAAAGCCTAAAGCGTCGGTTAAACCGGTCATAGCTGTTGGTTTAACCGGTTACTCTGTATATGCATACTAGTCGTTGAACTTCCCTCTGGCACATCTAACCTTGCTTGCGTCATTCCATCGACGTATTGCACCGACGCACCGTCAGTTCTACCCATCCTGGAGGTTTTGTCCCTTGAACCCTTCTGCACCTTGAAATGCTCTCTGTATCAATAAACTACCTTTTTTTGCACTAAGGGTTTAACCGGAGCCTCTGTCATTTCTTCATTTGATTGTCATATCATCTCCTCATTACACCAACGCATCCCTTCCTATATCATCAGTTCAACCGGTGCTACTGACTTGGCCACAGTAGCAATTCTCCAGTGCACCACTCAGTTCAACCGATGCATGTATTTATGCTAAGCCTTGTCCAAATCATCTCTGCATTTTTACTATTATTTGGACACCTTGACAGCAATTTGGACTATCTTGTATATGGATTGGACTACATCCATGGGATCTAGAAATCCAAAAACTTGAGCTCACAAACCTATTATTCCCATTGACTTTGTTGTCACATAATTACCAAAATCATAATAATGGCCTAATGGGACCATGTTCCTTACACCATAACCTCGGTTTAACCGGTGCTACTGGGCTTCTCTTCACTTGATGCCGTAGCAATTCTAGGTTGCACCAGCCCGTTCATTTTCCATGCCGTCGGTTTAACTGACACAAGTAATCATGCCGCACTTGTCTAATTCGTCGCTACGGTCATTTGGATACCCCTAAAAAATTGTTTGGTTTTTCACCGTAACTTGGGCACCTTGACAGCGATTTGGATACCTTGACTATGGATTGGACTCTATCCATGGAACCTACAAATCCTACAATTTAAGCTCACAAACTTGTTAGCCCTATTAACTATATTGTCGCACAATCATCGAAATCGCAGTTATGGTCTAATGGGACCATGTCCCTTACAATTGATGATCCATATCAAAAGATTCCATGCATGGCAAATTTTATAGTAGTTTATAGTATGGCGTTGCCCTCCCGGCCACTCTGTGTGGGACAACAACAATTTTCGCTTCCAAAACCGTGATCAGTACTACTCCAAAAAAGTGTCAACGGCATCTGAGCTTTAGGCGTTTGTACTGTTCATGCTCGACATTGGCTAGTTCCCTGAAAGCAATCACGGCAACCTCGGAAAGATCCGGTCCTGTCGGACTCTGCGTATCCCCCGGTACATCGTTGGAGGGCTTCGGGTGCACCAAATGTCGAGATTTGTGTATTCCCGATACCTCCCAAGCGTACATGCTTGCAGCCACAAATGAACTAACGCTATATGATCTCTACAGAGAATTACAGACACATCACCAAAATGGCTTCATCATATACATGGCTTCCTTTCGCAATATCTGAAGGATGGTGGCAACTGCATCAGATGTATATATATAAGAACACTCGGCCACTCAGTACTGGTCCATAATTATGACGACCGACAAACCTTTTTTAATGCTTCGTCGCATCCAAATACCAGTACACGATTTAATCCTTTCGATACCTCCCGGGCCCTATTCTAGGCACATGACAGTGCACAAGCAAAAACCTTCCCAGCAGGTCCATGAATCTTCAGCAAGTTGCAATGAGTTTATAGAGGCACCTCTCCAAACACCACATCTCAACTGTATTATACATTTCTAAAAACAAAACATAATAGCAACTAAGTGTATGTTTATATGTAGCTACTAGTTTGAACAAACACCTACCGCAAATAGATGATTCCACCACTTAGATTTGAACCAGCTAGCAATGTTGTGAACAGCTAACTTGCTGCCATGCTTGTTGGATCTCTGGCCTCAGCCGCATGACATTATACCGTCTTGTGCAGTCTACTCCAGTAACGTCACTGCCACCTCCACCAACATGATCTCTACTCCAAAAGCATGTCCGCAGCATCTGGGCGTGAGGCGGTGGCGCTGTTCATCCTCCCGACTGCCTGGTTCCCAAATCCCAACCGCTTTCATGGCAGCCTCAGTGGTCCGATCCTGCTGGTCTCTGTGTGCGTTCCCAGTACATCCCCTGGAGGGCTCCTGGTTGAGCATCTGCCAAGATTTGCGTATTCCTAGTACCTCCCAAAGTCTAACATGCATGCCACCAATAATGCGCTAACCGCGTTCTATCCTCGGAACAGATCGAGAGTCAGAGACGCATCGCAAAAACGGTTTCAGATACTTGGGTGTTGGTTTCACAATATGACTATATCAGAAGTATATATAACAAGACTGACTGCTCCATTATTACTTTTTCTTTCAATTCACTTATGCGTCCATACATACGATTCTGGTACAGAAGACCAAATTAAATTGGAGACCACGGCCCACTGCCTCAACACATGGTGACATGGCGGATCGGATTTGCATTGTGAAGGCACATTGCTTATCCCAGTACCCTTCATTAAATCAGATTTTGACAGCTGATACCATGGATTTGAGAGATCGTGATGATTATCCATTGCGGACTTACCACACTAAGTTGCCAACGGAGTACGTAGCAAACAAAAGTAGTTATCATGTTAACACTGGAGATCTGAAAGGTTACATTCTTCACAATTGCAAATTCTCCACCTGTCCTCGTATCAAGGATTTCATTTGTAGCTCCCATTTCTCTGCAAACATCTCTCATGTCCTTGGTGCTTGCGTCCTCACCATTCCAGACGATGAAATAGACTTGTGTTCGCTTTAAGAGTGATGAACTCATTAGTTTCCTGGCTACGTAATAATATTTCCATGTGAACACAACAAACTTACCTTCCCACATATATCATCTCTGTACATCCAAGATACCTCCCAGCCCTATGTCATGCATATGACAGTGCACAAGCAAAGGCGTCTCCAGCAGCTCAATGAATCTTCAGCAAGTTGCAGTGAGTTCTCCAAACACACATATCAATAGTCTTACATATTTGTAGAAAAAGAAAGGAATATAGTCGCAATAATTAAGTGTGTCTTTGTAGCTCCTAGTTTGAACAAACACCTACAGCAACTATCAATTTAGCTCAACTGTGCTATCTGCCGTATTATATTCCCCAACTAACCACTGGTGGACAAACAGTATAAGCCTTTGAGTTAATTTCCGGATACTGATCGAAGAAAGCATGTACTACGACAGTCCCATTCTTGCTTCGGCATGCTGCCCAGTTGAAGATTCGTACAATACAGGTGTATTGCGACAATCTATATATGTCTGTTCTACTGGCTGAAAACAGAGTAAAATGTGACAACTGTACCGGTCATCATCCTCCGTGTGAAGATCTGAACACTTATCAATCAAGCACACTGCAATTATACATGCATTACGCCTATCATTGTCAGAAGATAACTTGGCAACTAAAACGCTTCTTCGTAAGTTCCTTAAGATACAACTTGCTGAAGAAATCTTCATTGACTATATCCCTTCGACGGATTCAGGGATTGGTTAAGAATTTTGAAGGATCTTTATTCGGAAAAGCGGCCATGTATTGTTTGTGCATACCCATTGTCAGGACACAAACGGCTAGAAATTGTAGCACACCAAATTATAATCTAAGTGCCAATTCAAAAGGTTTCTGCACTATTTAGCTTTCTAAATATGCACATGTTTCTCGTAATTCCCCTGTTGACAGGTTGCAAGGACATGCAAAAATATTTACCAGATAATATAATTGTGAAACCCTGGAGAAAGAAGTTTCTCACTACTGCAACTGCTAGATGGTAGCAACTACCAAATAGGAGTGAAAAGTCCCAGGCCTATCTTTATATTTCTAACATGTGGTCTGATTTTGAAGGAACTTATAATTATAAATAAACCCATCTAAACGTAATAGACAGATTATTTCCAAAATGCATTTTATTTCTAATTGATAATACTGAGATCATTGTATTTACTATGTTGTTATCATTCATTCGCAGATTCTATGAATAAAAACATGCAAACAGAAATAAACTGTACCAGGATAAACATTTTACATTTGCAGCAAAGTTATACTAGCATTTATATTTATTTTTTTGTTCGAAAGACTAGGCATTTTATTTTAGGTAAACAGCTCCTATGTTTGGTACTATAGTAACTTTTCCGCTAAATGGCTGCTCATTATCTGCAATATTGCCTACACTGCTGGAGAGTAATTTTTGCTTCTCAGATTTGTACTATAGTATTGCTGGTAACTTGGTAGGATATGATTGTGATAAAAACAAAGGCATTCATAGCACTGTTTTGTGTGTGTAAGTTACAAAGGCAATTCGTGACCCGTGCGGATGATTGAACACATGCTCGCCCAACTAATCCGTTGGCTCCCCAAATGTTCTGCAAGAACTGCCTGCACATGTATCCACTGGCCGATGGCCATCGACGAGAAATAGCAAAGGGTAGGGCGACTGGAGTTGGATCGGCAACAATTGATGCCCATCCAGATGCATATGAGAGGAATTTCTTGGAGAGTGCGGGTGTGAATCCAAACTCGCCCTGGGTCTTTCATGACATGCCTTTCCCTGATACGTACCTTCCATGTCTGGCATACAGGCGATGGCACCTGTTTACCCATTAGCGATGAAGCCAGTTAGGTCTCCAAGGTCTATATTTATTCCACGAGTTTACACAGGACAATAGTACATGCACGCATGGCAAGTTTATTTCAAAGATTAGAAGCAATTACAGCATATATAACGACACAGCTTTACATATTTTCGACATAAATGTGAAGAGGGCTCACCCACCAACCATACTCCATTGTGAAAATAAAACATACAAGAATTAGGGTAACAGAGACCACCGAGTGTGATTGAATACTAAATTTTCTTTGATTCTATTGTTTAGCCTTCCAAGCCGATTTCCTTTTAGAAAAAAATGTATAACAATTAACAAAGTGTCTATAGTCCAAAATTTTACATTACAGAAGTAGAATGCATCATGAAAGAAACTTCATTGGTACATCAACCTCTGCAACTTTAGAGACTCAAGAGTCAAGACCAACAGTGCTGTGGAAACTTAGACAATCCCTCCTACTCAAATATCACACGTAACGAGTCCTGATATATACACTTTTAATGCTGGACTACGGCATCGTCAGTTTTAGAAAATATTGATCTCTATTATCATGCTTAGGCAAGAATACCAGATGATCTCAAGCTTTAGTGTCCTCAGTTGCCCAATTGTATTTGTTTCTTGAGATCTGCATACTCCCAACACCTCCCAAGTCTGCATGCTGGTGTGAGTGCGCTAACCATGGTTCTCTCTACATGGACTTTTAATAAATAAAATAAATCCGGATCAATTAAAACAGAGGCTTCTCCCTACTATGCATCACCACTTTACCACTTTGCTCTCGACTGTATATGACGGAAACTATTATAAGGAGTATAGCAGGTCCAAGAACTCCATATTTATGTCCAGCCATTATGATCGATAGATACACTATCAGATTCACCAAAGCAATTCACTGCCTAATATAATGGCACATGGTTCTCTTCAGAAAGTTTCAACACCGGTGTAACACCCTAATTTGAATGGTTAATTTGAATTAGTGTGTGACGCGCGTTCATTCATGTTTGTAGGCTAAGAAAAGAATTCAGTTCGGGTTAATGAAATAAATTTAGGCTCTAAAACATGTCTATCACATTCATGCCGCTGCATTATTATTTTTGATTGAGTGTATTCGTGTTCCTAGAGCCCTCAAGGATTTTTCCAGAATTTATTTAGGTCAAATCCTATTTTTCTAAGTTTTTTTTGAACTTCTGAGCAAAAGAAAATCTTCTTTTCCTTTTTTTTCCTTTCTTCATTTTTTCCTTTTCCTTCCCAGGCTGCCAGCCTGTCTCTTCCACCACAGGCCCGATCTTCTACCTCTTGGGCCAACTGCTGACGCCACCCCACCTCTCCCCTTTCCTCTCTCGCTCGTGCGGCCGTGCCCCCTCTTTCCTAGCCAGCAGGCCGCGGCCCGCCACCAGCCCAGCTCGCTCCCTCTCATATAGGTGGGGGCCAACTATTATCCCCCACATCCGGCCGAACCCGACTCGAGTCCGACCGGGGCATTCATGCCGTGCACGCCGAGGCTGATTTGAACTCTCCCTCCCCTAGAGTTGGGCACTGTTTCCACAAAAATCAATCACCCCGAACTGATATGTCGGTTTTTTTGATTTATTCAGTTCAGTGTTGGTTTATATTTTTATCAAATTCGATGGTCGGGTTCGGGTTCTGTTTTGAGGTTCCACCGAACTGAACCAACCAAACCACCGAAATTCCAATTGATCGCAGCATCAGATACTAGCAGCCAGTGAAAAAAGCCGACAACCCATAGATTTTGGCAAACCTCGGCCCAAGTTACAACGCAATAAAATCCCATCCCAACTCACAGCCGAACCTAGTTCTTATCCTCCCGTTCCAACACCACCTAGTCCCTAGACTAGGCGGTGGCTCGGTCCTGCGCGCGCCGCCTCTCCGGCACAGGCGAGCATGCAGCGAAGGCGCAGCTATGCAGGCGAGCGGAGGCCGGCAGCAGGCGGCAATTGCGCAAGCAAGCAGGACCAGCAGCAGGCGCGGAACCGCACAGGCAAGTGTGCGGCACGGTAGGTGAGCGGGGGCTAGCGGCAGGCGCGTGCGAGCGGTAGGCGGTGGGCGCGGGGGCCAGCCGCAAGCGGCGGATCTGTGAGCTCGAGCAGCGGTACGCTGAAGTGGACTTCGGTTTTTTGGTGCCACCGAAAATCCGAACCGAAGAAACCGTCACCTTTGTTGTCGGTTTTTTGATTTTCTGAAACACCAATCGGTTATTTATTCTTGAAGATCGAATTTTTAGCATACCAGAAAAATCGATCCGAACCAAAATGAAAAACCGAATGCCCAGTCCTAATTTTTACTCCTTGCACCTTACAGCATTGAGAGGTCTCTCTAAGCCTAACTGGAAGGACAAAGGAAACCCCTGACGAGCTTTAGAAAATAATTTGAAAACACTTCACCAGTCAGGTTTCTCAATACTTATGACAGTTATGATAGAACCTTGCCATTCGTCAACTTTTTTGGCTCGCATACATAAACAGTACAAGCAAACTATGCTTGTTTAATATTGAATAGTATATTACCGAGGGACGGAAAGCATAATAAACAAAGGCTCTATTCAAATCAAGGCTTTTCATGAACCTCTTAGGCTTGAATTCCTTAGGAAAAATCATTAATCAGAAATGGACCCAATTTGGCACCTTGCACGAAGTGCAAGAAACACTTAAGAATATTACACAGCCTATCGAAAAGACAGGATGCTGGAAATTGGCAGGGCGTAATCTAGTACAAAGAAGGTCCAGATTAACATGTTGACCCAGTGGTTTTGCTGCAGGATGTCTTTCTCGATGAACCAGTGTTCCTGGTACCTCCCATGTTGATATGCATACAAGGATACATGATCCCCATTACCAAAAAAGATTAAAAAAACAATGAAGCCCTGGAGAACCCTTCTCTAGACTTCTGCTGTGAGATCCAAACTATGATAGCTCCTCCTAGACACTGAAGGGTTCCAAAGCTCAGTCCTCGGTTCTTATAATTTTACCAATTGATCAATGAGCAAAATTACCCAAACCCAAAAATATGGAAATTTTTCCATCTCAATTTTATTGTAACCTGGAACATGGTATATACACAGGTTAATGTCCAACTGATTCACGCTACTATCTTTAAGTTTTGGTGTCGAGAGTATCTGATAAAGTTACCGAAAGTTTATAAATAAGCCCACCCAAGCATAGCCAGAAAGTGGTAGTCGTGGGAGTGTGTTGTTCCCATACATCATCTTGACTGCATTTAGTTTTAGTGAACAAGATATTTTCACAACAACTCATCTTAGTTCGAGATATAGCTGCATTTCGTTGAAATTGAATTGTTTGTTTTTTAAGTTTTAATCATTGATTCCCCTGCCTAATCAACTGCTGAAAAAAAGGCAAGAAGAAATATTTATGCAAATAAACATTTCATACTTGCATCATCAGAGGTTCTACTGCATTTGCCTCCACCGACCATAAGTAGCTTCTTATTGACGCAACAGGTGTTCTGAGCTATCAATGTTTACTTTAGATGCACTAAGTATGGGAAACTCATGAAATACTTGTCTTCATTCAATTTCCGCAAAGCAGTGAGGTCAATAGCTTTAGTTTCACATTGAAATATATCATGAAGGGGAGAAGCATAATTACAATACATATTGTTTGCAACCAAAGATGTTAGAAGCATCACAATATGTTTACGCCTAGACAAACGGAGGCATCATATCATTATTCCAATACCAAGGGGGTAGCCGATGAAACTAGGTATAACATCAAAACATATTCTACCTTGTTGCTTCCATGATCTATATGTGTTCCAGATACCTCCTATGCCCAAGTGTGTGTGCGCGCGCACGCGGGGGTGTGTGTGACAGTGTGAGAGGGAGAGGGAGAGAGGGGGGCACGCCAGAGAGGGAGAGGGAGAAAGAGAGAGCCGATTCCCTTTACTACGACGGCAACATTCAAAGATCATAGGGAGGAGGCCTCAGAACTCGACCTTTATTAATATTTCACCGATGATTTAACAAATGCATGGTACAACTTTCTAGAGAATAATTGTAAGTACATGACTTGTCGAGCTTTTTGCAGATTTACCACTTCAAACAACTAGTTTCTCCCATTTACCATGGCAAAGGTTGGATTTGCCCATGTACCACCCAAGATATTGCTACTTTGATTATCCAACCACTGCAACTATTTTACCCCTGGCTCCACCTATTAGATACTTCTTATCCACCTCCTCCCCATATTCCTCCTCCGTGTGTCTGAGCTTTGTCTCCACGGCGGAGAGCAGCCAGCAGGCTGCAGCGCCACACCCGCAGGGGCACCAGCACACCAGCAGAGGCGACAACACGGGCGCACCGTGGCCCATGGTAGCATCCTCGAAACCAAGCGAACCAAGCCAGTGAAGCGGTCCAAGGTGAGGATTGAGGAATTTGTCCATATTTTGTGAAAATGTGTCATTGCAATTTCCGGTTACTTATGAATTTGTGAAAAAATGGCACTGATGTAGTGAGGAATTTTTTATGAAATTTGAATACTTGTAATTTGTAGGTCTGAACTATGAAAAGGAAGAAGAGTGGCAGTGACACTACTGATTTGAAGTCTTTCTTGGAAGGAACTGCTGCAAAAAAGAAACATCCTGAGCCAAAGGGTATTACTCCGTCTACTAATGAAAGCTAGATGCAGATGTTGGTATTCCAAGGATAGAGTTGCAGTGGGACAGGGATAGTACCTCCTGAAGCAGTGAGAGATGAGCGGCGGCGGCCAGCTTAGCCCCCAATAATCAAAAATGATGAATCCATGCTCATAGATGAGTCTGAATCCATTGATGAAGACAATGATAATTATACCATAGTGCATGATCTGAGATTGAGGGCTCCTATATCAAGCTATCCTATCAAAAAGATCAAGATTTGGTTAGAAGGGCATGCATTCCATTGGGGCCATATAGACCAAAGATGAAGAGGGATAGATTTCCGCAACATGATTGTGGAGGTATGTGCCGATTCCAAGCTAAGTAGTTTTAATGAATTCAAGTGGCTGGAGTATAGGGCGCACAAAGATACTGCATATTGCTTTGTTTGCTATTTGTTCAAAGATAGTAGCAAATTTCCTAGTAGAGATGCTTTTGTTGATGAAGGGTTTCAAAATTGGAACATGGAAGTCAGAATTCGTAAACATGCAGGTGCTACTGATAGTGCTCATAGTGAAGCTGAGGAGAAATTTAATTTGTTCTTGAGACCTAGCTAAGACATCAATCGGTGAGTCTATTGCCTCAAACACTACAGAATTCAAAGCTAAATACTTAGCTCATTTGACATGGTCACTTAAGTGCATCTTATTTATTTTGCCTTAGGGGTTGGCTCTTCATGGTCATGATGAGGGAAAGGATTCAAATAATCAAGGGAATTTTAGGGGACTTTAGCAATAGCTGGTAGGGAATTTTGAAGAAGTTAATATGGTGGTTCTTGGAAAAGCTTCACATAATTATCAAATGATTGACCACAAGATTCAGAACCAAATTATTGCTTCCTGTGCTCATGAAACAACCAAATTTGTTATAGGGGAACTTGGTGATGAATGCTTTATCATTCTTGCATATGAATCTAGTGATGCATACCGATAGAAACAATTGGTTCCTTGCTTACATTTTGTCAATAAAAACAAGAAGAGCCCGTTGAGCCATTTTTTGATCTTGTGCAAGTTGAAGATATTACATCATTGACTCTTAAAGAAGCAATCTAGCCCTTGCTTATCTTTCAATTGTCCTTATACAAGGTGTGTTGTCAAGGATATGATGGAGCTAGTAATATGAAAGGTCATGTTAATGGTTTGAAGAAATTAATTATTGAAGAGTACCCATCTGCTTCTTATGTTCATTGCTTCACCCATCAACTTCAACTCAACCTCGTAGTAGTTACTAAGGAGAATATTGATTGTCAATGGTTTTTTGGGTAACTTCATATATATTTGTTGAATGTTCTTGGGATGTCTTGCAAGAAGATCTGCATGCTTCACTTACCGAAGCCGAATATATGATTGAGGCATTGAAATGGGTGAAATTGAAACTGGGCAAGGATTGAATAAAGAGATGGGCTTGGCAAAGCCAAGTGATACACACTGGCCATCTCACTACAAAATTGTGATGCATGTGATGTCTATGTATCCTTCAATTAAGAAAGTTCTCTTTAGGGTTGGGAATGAAAGTAAAGGGGCTGAGGCTAATGGAGCTCAAACTATGCTAAAAGTATGTAAGTCATTTGAGTTTATTTTCCTACTACACTTGATGAATGAAATATTTGGATATACAAATAACTTATGCAATGTTTGGCAAAAGAGAGATCAAGATATTGTAAATGCAATATATCTACTTAAGTTCACAAAGGTATAACTAGATGCTTTGAGAGAAGATACTGGATGGCAAGAATTCCTTAAGAACATCACTTATTTTTGTAAGAAGCACAAAGTTAAAGTTGTTAACATGGATGGAAAGTATATTCCTATATACAAAGATCAAAGCAGTTCTATAAAGGTATCATTAACTACCATCAGTTTTATGTTGATATGTTTTTAGGTGTCATTAATAGGCAAGTTCAAGAGCTCAATAATAGGTTTGATGAGATAAACACAAAGCTACTTCAATGCATGGCATCATTCAGTCTAGCTAATGAACCAGCTTCCTTTTCAATCGTGGCACTATATTGGTGATGTGAGAAATGAAGAGAACTTTAAAAATTTGAGAAGTCTATAAAAGTTGTCTGTTATGTGGGTTAAAATAAGAAAGGCTTCTCGATACGAGAAAGGCTTCATTTTCTGCAATCAAGGTTATCAAAAACAAGCTAAGAAGCATGATGGGGCAGCAATATTTGAATAGTTGCTTGGTCACATTCATTGAAAGGGAATTCTTCTTGCAAGCTAAACATAAGGATATCATCACATATTTTTCAAGCTATGAAGGATCAGAAAGTTATCTTGTAATTTGTAGGCATCCTTATCAATACCATTTTCTGTTTCAATGATTTTATCCTCTATTTATTTCAGATGTTCCCATTTTGACATATTGATAATTTAGTACATCTATTATCTATATGTTGAACAATTGCAAATTATGAATAATTTTATGTTGTTGGTGCTCAATTATGTACTTATGAAAATATACTTTAGGCTATCAAAAAAGAATTTAGCCTTTGAAAATTTTGACCGATACCCTAAATCCTAATCCAGGACCCCACCCCTGGCTTGAGCAGGAAGGTGACCTCATTCCCAGTCACCATGGCATGCACAAGGCTCGACCTCTATCACGCACATGAGCCTCTTCTCCACTAGCTGTCACAGCAAGTCGGGTTTTGCTCTATAACAAAATTTAGGGGATAACAGGACAAAAGTGCAATTACTTCTGTACTCACGGGGATCGCGGGTTAATTTCTAGCAATAGCGAGGGTTTTTAGCAAAAAGGCCTATGGGGCTGCATTGACCAGCATTGACCAGTCGGCTGACGAGGCTCTAGGCCTTCAAATCACGATCTGGCGACTGCACGGGAGTAGGTCTAGGCAGCATTGGCGGGATGTGGATGTAGGGTGGCGCAAGGAAACTCGAGAGCTTGGGGTCGCGGCAAGCTCATCTAGACTGGTCTCGGGGTCTAAAACACGGTGGAGGGTGGTGTACGACGGCAAGGGGTGGCTCGTCTTAGGGAAGCTCGCTCCAGCGAGTAATTCCGCTTGGAACAATGGGAGGGAGCGGAAGGAAGCAACTCGGCAAGCTTGAGTACCTTCCCCTGAAGCTCTTGTGGTAGCTTATTGACGAAGATCGGTGGTGATGCAAGAGATCGATGGCGGCGGCTCAAAGCGGACAGTGGCAGCGTGCAGCTAGGGTTAGGGCGTTGGGGTTTACGTGCGGCGCAGAACGAAATGCATGGGGCTTCAAAGCATGATTCTCGACCTAAAATAGGATATGGTTAGCCTGGGTGTGTGTGCCGAGGGCTTCGGCGTGCGGGTCGAACGGCGCCAAGCTGAACCTAAGTCACGTTCGCTCGGTGGAAGACATTCCCGACAGTGGGCCCCACTTATCATCGTCGGACAGAAACTAGCGGGCAAGGTGGGACCGGATGGGTCAGCACAAGCTAGTGGAGTTGGGCCGTGGGGAGCGTGGATCTAGGCTAGTGAGATGGGCCGGCAGGCCATGGCCCATGCAGGAAAAACACGCACACAGAGAGGGGAGATAGTGTTTGGGGAGAAAAATCACATGCTGGGGGATTTCTCAGCAGGGAATAAAAGAATGCGAGCGTGCCAGTGTACCAAGTACACAAAAATAGATAAACAACAAAGATTAAGGGAACACAAACTTTATTCATATTTTGAAAATACAAATACCGGTTCCCTTGTATATACGTACGCTCCATAGTCTGCCGTAGGGCAGATCCGAATTGGGCAACGTGGTGTTTTGGTTCCAGAGGCCTCGGAAAGCTGCCGGTTAATTACCTCCGCAAGATTTGGCTTGCCGGAGTACCTCCGATTCTGCTGCTGTGGTCATCGTCTTCGGTCTTCGCTTTACGTTCTCCATGCATGATGATGGTGGTGGTGTAGATGTGGGCGTCGGCGTCATCCATGACCACGTCGGTGTCCATAAGCCAATGTAGCGCAGCTGGAACATCAGCGGCATCCGCCCGTGTCGTTCAGCCTCATCGGTCTTGAACGGCGGAGTAGTCGTAGTAGGGGTATGTCGGCGATGCATGGTCACGTGAGCTGGACCGGGTCGACGTCGCGGCAGCTTGGTCGTGGTAGAGATGATCCTCGACGGTTCCACTGATCGGGATAGGACCGTGAGAGCCTGAGCTATTTGGGCACTTGGACGGCGTGCTCCACTCGTGAATGCCTTCAAGTACTGGTACTGGTCCTTGCTTGCTTGCCTGACATGCATGTCCATGCATGAGCATGAACACATCAGCCACGCCCAGCGCCCGTACACGTCCAGGGGCCGTCCTCGCCAGTTCCAAGCGAATGGCAGCGTGGCACCCTCCGCAGATCTCGGCCACGTCACTGTCATCTTGCCGATGCAGTTCTGCAGCCTGCCGTAGATGCTTGCCCGCCGTCAGGGGCGTAGCTCGCCGTTACACCGCCGCCACGAAGAAAGCCGTGCAGCCGTGCTTGTCATCGGAGTTGTCGTTGTTCACGGCTCCATAGCCTTCCGGCATCCATGCAGCGGCGCCGTCTTGTTCGCGGCTCCATGTTTCTCCTGCAGCCTTGCAACGGCGCCGTTGTCGTTGGCGTCTCCTGGCAGCCTGCAGCAGTGCCGTTGTCGTTGGCGCCTCCGTGACTTTCCGGCAGCCTCGTCGCGGCGCTATCAGTGACGGCGGCTGCTCATAGCTGAGCGTGCGAGAGCTCCAGGGCAGTGCGGATGCGTCGGCATCGGCGATGCCATCTCGACTTGGGCATGGCTTGCTCGACGGTCATGGCTTGGGCCTCGGGCATGGAGCTCAGGCCCTCTCGGATGGCATGAAATTGATCCGCATCGGCCGGCGGCGGCGTGGTCTTGTGACAGACCGGCACCATGGCGCCGTTCTGTCCGTCATCTTGATGTTGTCTCCCGTCCTGGTGGCCTCGCGGCGTCATCGTCGCTGCGCGACTGCGGTGGTAGCGTCGCTGCAGCTTGACCTGTACAGAAGGGATCCTGATGCGTTTACGAGCTCCAACTCAGGATGTGTCGTGGTCCAGGCGACGCAGCTTTGGCCTCCGTTCTCTAGCGTGCGACACCACGGCAGCGCAGCTCTTGCCTCTGTTCTCGAGCACCATGGCAACATGGACGGCCATGCATGTATGCGATCTGCAAAAAGCATGGAGGGGAAGTAGAGGATCAACCTACGGCGCTAATAACGATACACGATACTCTCTGAGATATGGGCCTAGGCTTGAGATAGATCTACGTAGAAAGCCTCTAGTCTGTTTAGGTCAGGGACCCCTTGAAATAACATCTCCTGTTCCGTTCGCCGGGGTGGTCGTGTTCTGGCTGACTGCAGCTCATGACAAGGGCCTCTAGAATCTTCCCGTTCTTCTAGAACCTTCTCGGATATGCCGCCTGTCTCGCAGGCTGGCCGTATATTGATACGTCCCGTATTGCTCCTGGATACGTATGCATTGGCAGCTCCAGAGAAACGTGCATGCATGTACTAGTTGCTATGCTGGTCACCACGTACCAAGCAGCAAGCCCATGCAACTAGATTAGCTTGTTTTCTTCTTTTCATGCTTCTCTTCTCTTATTGGTTTAGAGATAGCACGCATAATATGACCCATATAAATACATATATATATATATATAGTTCATTTGACCATATTTGAAGATTTGCACAAAATCTCGTGGGCTGAGTGGGCTGACGGGGAAGCCGAGCTTGTCCTGAGAGAGAGGATTGGAGGGAGAAGGTGGCCTGGGAAGTAGGAGAGGCCACGAACAAAAAAACAAGAAGGGAAAAAGGGAAAAGAGAAAGAGAGGAAGAAAGGACAATGAATCTTTTCTCCGGCTGGAAAAGAATTAAAGCTCTAAAAATGAATTCAGTCCCCAAATAAATTCGGAAAAATTCCAGGTACCCAAGAGCGTACAAACAAAATAAAATGTGTCGGCATGAATGCAAGAAACAATATACAGCCTGTGGTTCATTCATTAATTTAGGAAATAAATTAATCCTAAGCCTTACACAAGATGAACTAAAGCCAAACAAACTAAGTAAATTTTAAACTATTATGAAATCTGAAATTTAGAGTGTTACATACAATTTTCTTTTCTTGTATGCATGATCTCATCCTAGCATCATACGAAATAAAGAAAATTAACCTGTATATATGTAGATCTTGCTAAGAGCGTAGCAACTGAAATTGAGGTGGTCGTGTACGTTCAGAAAGGGAGAAATAAATAGGCAAGTACAGAGAGACAAGGCCCCGGCATCCTGAATCTGAATGTGACAGAAAGTTGGTAGCATGGACAGTAGAGACAATTAATTTCTAAGACTGAGGCTGGTAATGAAATCAAAGAGCACGGAAAACGTTGCTGCTTCTCCGGCCCAAAAATGGCTTTTGCGGCCGGTGGCACCAACGGGAAAGTGATGGCGACCGGGAGAGAGCGAAAGGGAGAGATGGCTCCCTTGGATCAATGGTAGCCAATGGTCATAGCTACTACTTGCATCCACGGACCAAGAAACGTGCGCTTTTGTTGACGGTCCGATTAGAGAAAGAAATGGAGCGCTTTCCAGGTGTGATTCTCTTTATCTCACGGCGGTGACTTTTGTCCTGTATTGAGAATGCGATGGTTTAAAGGAGGCGGCCGGTGGTACGTGCCTTTCAATTGCTCATACAAACAGTCTTTTAGGGTTAATTAGATCCATACCTTGTCCGAGTTCACTGATCTGTCATTACAATTCTTCATATTAGAACCGTATAAATTACAATTTAACAAGTCTTCGAAACATACCACTATTTACCCTTTCGATGTGTTTCTGAAAAATTTTAGATCAAAATACCCTCAGTCTTCTTCTTCCTTTAATCCCCTCTCTCCTTCATCTCCCTCCATGGCGTCCGGATCTCCGATGGCCGCCCGATTGCTAGCTCTCGCGGAGGGGAGGTCCCGCTCTCGCACGGTCATCGCGGTGGACGCCCGCGCTGGGTCCCGCGACTCTCGCGCGCGCCGCGCCCTGCGCGTCCCTCCCGCGCCGGTTGCCCCGCCCCGCGCGGCTGCTGCGCCGCCGCATGCTGCTCCCAAGCGCCCGCGCCGCGCAACATCCCGGCCCGCCCGCACGTAGCCTTGCCGGCCGCGCCGCTGGCTCCTCCTGCACCCGCTGCCTGGTCCTCCACGTCGCTGGCGCGCGCGCAGCTTGCTGCCACGCCGCCCACGCCCCTCGCGCCGCATGCCTCCCACTCCTCCGCCCGCGCGCTGCGAGCCGCTCCGCGCGCTCTCTGTTCCTCCGCTCGCGCCGCGCGCTGCGTGGTGAGAAGAGGAGAGGAGGGAGGTGCACCGCCGGGTGGTAGAGAGGGGAGAGGCCTGCGCGCCGCCACCGAGTAAGGAGAGGCGCGCCGCCGGGAGATAGAGGATGCGCCGGCGGGGTGAGGGAGAGAGACGAAGGAGAGAGGGGATCAGAGGAAGAAGAAGACTGACAGTATTTTGGTTCAAAATATTTTACAAACATATCGAACGGGTAATTAGTAGTATGTTTCGAAAAGTTGTAAAATTATAATGAAACGGTTTCAATATGATGAATTGTAACGGTAGATCAGTGAACTCGAACAACTGTAATGGTATGAATCAGAGAAACTGTCTTAGTGTAGCTGGCTGTATAGTTAGGGAAGATCTAGTAAATCAGAGTTCAAATTCTGGTTCCTCACATTTGTTCAGATAGGGTATTTAATATCTTCCTGTTGCTCACATCATTTTTAAAAAAATTATGGGTTTAAATAAATATGCATCATCTAAACATCGCATCTACCACAAGCAAAAAATTACTAGATTAAATCGAACGACCAATCTGTTAAGCAGTTAGGTCGCATAAATACATGCAACGGCCGACTTTCCAGCCATTACTCTTGTAACGCGACCAGTCACAATCAACTTGATTGACAAAACGACGACGCGACCAGTAGACTTCGCACTGCATACGAAATGTAAGTCGTTGCACACCTTACAAACAATTTTCGTTTCACTTTTCCATTTTACCAGTACTCCTCAGTTGTCCTAGCTAGTTAGTGAGAGCGTCTGTACAAAAATAAATTTAAGTTAAAATAACTATAGGACTGTTTGGATGGACTAAAGTTAAGTGCTAAATTTTAGCGCATATCAGCACTCATACTCTTGGTAAAATTGTAAGTCTTAGCTAAATTTTAGCTCATCCTATTAGCACTTCCGTTTATATAAATTAGTGCTAAAGTTTAGCACTTTTGGATATTAGGACTTAGATTCAAACACGCTCTTTATATACACCCTCGATTCACAACTATTATATATTCAGCATGGCCCGCAGGCCGCAGGGAAACTCCCAATCTAAAACCGCAAACCCTAACCCTGAATTCCCATCCTAATTCAGTTTCTAGTACAATCTTAGATGATTGATGGGTAAACAAGATATCAGTCGATTGAAGAGCAGTAAATCTCTAAAAGAAGCCAATATGCAAAAGACTAAGAAATTTGTGGAGGGCAAATAATTGCACGCATGAATCGATCCAAAGTGACGCTCGCCCCACCCGTGCACCTTGTCGTTATTCTTGATAGCCAACGCCGTCTCCTGCCGCGCGCGAGACGCCATGATCACGACGTCTCGCCGCACTCACCTAAAAGTAGTATTAAATAGGCGTGGAGGAGCCTTGCCCACGACGACGACTCCACCAACTTGACGCGCAAAGCGTCGCACTCAGAGGCTGTTTGCTCTGTGACCTAGGGCGTCGTACCGTGCCTAAGGTGCGGTGGCCGATTCGGCCGCCATACCTGCGGCGCGGGATGTGCAGTGTGGTGTGGCGCCGTAGACCAGAAACCAAACAGCCTCTCAATACGTGTATAGTATACCCTGGAGCTGTGTCACTGTCCATCGCTCGGATACATACGCGTAAATAGTTTTCTTTAAAACACTTCCTGTTAGACCTTTTTCTCTAGAGCTTTTAATTTCTTTATGGACTTCTGAGAAAAAAAAGCCAAAATTAGTGTCACTTGAATTAGGTACCTAAGATACCCAAAGATTAGAACTTTTAGTACTTCACTCTCTCATCTTATAAACAGCGGCACCTCTTGTTATCTTTGCAATAATATAGTAAAAAACTATTTTTATTTTATTAGTTGTACCTTTGTTACGCAAACCGATATGTGCTCGCCCAATTGACCATAGGGATCTATGGCTATGAGAACCCCTAACTGCAAGGGAACATCCTCACTTGCGCCACTAGGCCATTGGCCCATCCTAAAAAGGACGTACTTCATGCATTGTTAGGCTATGCATGTGCCAATAATGCAAATATAGCTTGACCCTACTCCCCAAATATTATAGGTTTATAGGTACATTATTAGGAGAAATATGGTTATGGTGTGCAACTGTTAATATGAATAATTTAGTCGACTAAGAGCAACGGCCATATCGAATAGGATAAATCGACCCCACATTTGCTTCCATACTTATACATTAATCTAAATAGAAATCGTATATTAGTACCATAGAAATTGTAAAGCAAATACGAAATTTATAGTAAATTCACATTGCCTCGGATCCGTATCAAATGTCGAAAATGGAAGTAACTCCTTTAGCTAGACCCTTGCTAGAGACAATATGTGTAATTAAAGATGACAATGACGTATCCATATATGGGAATCCCCATGTGGCAACTTTGGTGTACTATATGTTCCCGGCAATACCAACCAGGGTAGTATATGATTGATTGGGGCAGCAAAAAGTCATGGGCCTAGCCCCTTCCATATGTCCTTCCAAAATTAATGCCTGCCGCGCATGCGTCACTATCTTGCCTGGCTACTTGGGCTTCTGTAGATCTTTCATTTCAAGATTCATGGCATATAACACATGTGTGTTTTTCTCTCCCGGAGCTCTTGGCTCAGTCTATGCTGGTTGGGTAAGCTGGGCAACATTTCCTCGATCTTATTACCTTGTTTGATCTTCCATATTTCTTGCTGCTGCGCGAGCGAAGCGAAAGAGAGTGGCGATGGCGCCATCAGCTTCTCCAGTTCAGGAAGAACCACAGCCTGGGAATGAGCAGTTCAGGAACCACCTTGCTGCAGCAGTGAGGAGCATCAGCTGGGTTTACGCCATCTTTTGGTCAGTTTCAAGCACTGGCCCAGCAGGGTAAGGGATTCTACATATTGTATGTTTATCGAATCTTGATAGAGGATAGATCGCCTAAAGTAACTTTCTAGTGATGTACAGGATTACACTCATACTTAGCGATAGAAATTCCATTTGCCTTTCAGTGACATGTTTTCTGACCATGTGCCAACATTTTTTAAAACAAATGTTGTATGCGATCGCAGAGGCCCGAAACTATTCCATAAAAAGATCAACATTTGACAACTTACGTGCGTTGTTCTTTTTAGGTAATGATGTGTTGTTTCTAGGAGTAGTGTTAAAGTTGCAGTCAATCTTACTAAAGTAGCTATAGGTATCACATATGTGGAATTGTAACTTAACTTAGACTTATTTTAGATCATTAGAGGTAACAAATTTTTAGGTCGATCAAAATCCTAAATATTTTTGCGATCTCATTTCTTAGGTCATAATCTTTTCTTTCATTTTACCTAATACCTCCCATGCCTCTAAAGCAGCTGGAAGAGCTGCTTGGTGATTGAGCCACGTCAATAAAAAAACACTGCCGTCTATGTTATATCCAATGGTCAAAAGATGCTCAAAGACCATGCTAAATAAGTTCACGTACGTGGTAATGTGAGTAATGACTTCTAAGGGAAGTAAGGGACTGTAGAAAACATCTAGGGTTAATGTCTAACACTGTGAAAGAATATGACCCCTAAGTGGGCCATGTATTGTTAATCGGTTTTGGACTTTTTTATCCCAGTATTCTCTATTGGAACTAACAGAGGATCCTAATGATGCCAGAGTATGTATAAACAAATTTTGTACGAATAGTAACAGATAGTTAATGTAGGAAAACGATGTAGCTGATATATTTTGAGCGAAGGGACTAGCAGCATTCTACTAAAGTAATAAATTCCTGATAATGTGTCAACATACAGGCTAACAAAGACCGGTACTATAAACCAGAAAGGACAATTCAGTACCAAAATCCTCCCATCTTTTCCAACAATCCAACATTCTTCTAATTGACTGATTGTATATATTGTTCTTAGTTAAATACCCCCTCCAGTCATGAATAAATGATGTTTTGCGCATTGACATGGTTTTCAAAGTAAAGCTCTAGTCACTAATTCTTTTTACAATATATTTGTAAGTTGTAACACAAAGCAAAACTGTGCTACATTGAAACCATTTCTCAGTAAAAATCTGCACATCATTTTCAAATTAATATCGACATTTATATATAAACTGTAACTTGTAACCAAAATTTGGACTCTCCGCGACTTCAGGCAACCAAAAAGACACTTATTTGTAAGTGGGTGGACTATATTGTAAAGTACCATGGTTTAATAATTTCTCATTTCTTGTGAAAGGGGGTTAGATTATTATATTGATGAAAAAAATAGCTTACATCCCCAAGTTAGCCTGAAATTCAACAAAATTACAAACAAAACACAAACGTACAACTCCTGTTCCATTTTTTCTACATGTCCAGAGCCACCGCCACTTCCGAGTTGCCGCGCTAACGCATCCTTACTATAATGATGAGGAGCTCAAATAAACTTGTGGCGCAGGGTCCTGACATGGAAGGACGGGTTCTACAACGGCGACGTGAAGACGAGGAAGGTAACCACCTCGACCTCGGAGATGACGGCCGACCAGCTCGCCCTGCAGCGAAGCGAGCAGCTCCGGGAGCTCTACGATTCCCTTCAGCTCTCCGGCGGCGACCGCCACCGCGCGAGGCCACCGCGGCCCGCCGCGGCGCTGTCGCCGGAGGACCTCGGCGACACCGAGTGGTTCTACGTGGTCTGCATGACCTACGCCTTCCGGCCTGGCCAAGGGTACGTCGTCCTGAACTCCTGTGTGTCGGCATGCCGTCCCTCGACATGAACCACTGCACTGATGATCGAGAGCACGCATGCCGTCAGGTTGCCGGGCAAGAGCTTGGCGAGGAATGAGCACGTCTGGCTGCGCAACGCCCACCTCGCCGACAGCAAAACCTTCCCCCGCGCGCTGCTGGCAAAGGTATATGCTGTATGTCTCCCTGTGTTCTTCCACGAGTGAAACCAAATAAAGTTATCATATTTATGTTGCAATTTTTAGATCACTAACTGACTTGGTTCTTGGTTATCTGGTGCTACGAACCACTGTATGTGATCATGTATGGGTTTGTTGCACGCAGAGTGCGTCCATTCAGGTACATAAAGCTCTTCATGGATGAACTGATTTGCAGACTCAGGGTAGGTTTTGTGCCTAATTTGCAGGTTTCTGACTACTCCATACGTCTTTGTTCTTCTTTTCATCACAGACAATCGTCTGCATCCCCCTTATGGATGGTGTGCTTGAGCTGGGGACCACTGATTCTGTAAGTTCATTCGCCGTATCTGAACGCATACATATGAAGTTATGAACTACCATCTGAAATTCTGAATGACAACATGAAGTTGCAACTTACAAAGTTTTTGTGTGCATCTTGTGTTTCCGATGGCTGTCAAATAAAAAGCATTTTTTTCACCAAATTAAGTGCTACTGCCAGGTCTTGGAGGACCCTGATCTGGCCAACCGCGCCACCACGCCTTTCCGTGAGCTGCAGTTCCCGGCGTGCACGGAGGAGCCGAACTCCAGCCCATCAGTTGACGAAACCAGAGAAGCCTCGGACATCATTGTATTCGAGGACGTCGATCACAATGCAGCCATGGAACCAATGATCTCCGAGGGGCACGAGCGAGGCAAATTCTTCACTACTGAGTGTCTGCCCGATGCCAACTTCGAGGAAGTCACCATGGAGATCGACGAGCTCTACAACAACTTCTGCGAGGGACTGGACGTGCAGCTTCTTGAGGATGATTGGATCAGCATCGACGGCCTCCTCGAAGCTCCCCCTTCTCTTGAGCCGGCGCCCGAGGCGGCTACCGACGATGGCGATGGTGATCACACTTTGAGCAAGCCTGTTGATGGCTCTCGCTTCTTGTCAAGTTTCAAAGCGTGGACGAGACCGGAATCCGACCGAGCAGCAGCGCCGGCCACAGCAGGAGCGCCACAGAAGATGCTGAAGAAAGTGGTGTCCGGCGGAGCTTGGTGGGCGAGCAATGGCGGTGACGAGAGCACGGCGTGGAGGACAGCAACCCAGGAAAGTGGCATCACCAAGAGCCACGTCATGTCGGAGAGGAGGCGCCGGGAGAAGCTCAACGAGATGTTCCTCGTTCTCAAGTCATTGATTCCATCCACCCGTAAGGTGAGTAACGCAAGTGTGTAGCCATTGGTTTCGTCAGAAAAAAAAAAGAATGCTCCGTCAGAGATATTACGGCATTTAGATGGAGGCAGCTTCTGCCGGTTCGTTTCATAAAAAGTAGTATAATATCCTCCTACCAGCTGGGACTTCACAAACGTTGCTGCAGGTGGACAAAGCATCCATCCTTGCCGAAACCATAGCCTACCTCAGAGAGCTCGAGCGAAGGGTACAAGAGCTGGAATCCAGCAAGGAGCTCAGCACCCCACGCCCTGCAGCAGGCGCGCTGAGGCACCATGACGCTGAGGTCGTCGGAACTAGGAAGGCCGCCTCCGGTGGCGCCAAGAGGAAGAAGAAGGGCTCGGAGCTCGACGCCGGCGATCGGCAGATGGAGCGGCACTATGTTGGCTCCAGTGGTGGCCCGAGCAACGTCAGCATCGCAGTTGCGGACAAGGAGGTGCTCCTGGACGTGCAGTGCCGGTGGAAGGAGCGGCTGATGGCGCGGGTGTTCGATGCCGTCAAGAGCCTCCATCTGAACATTGTCTCGGTTCAGTCGTCCACGCTGGATGGCCTTATGGGACTGAAGGTACGAGCTCAGGTATGCATGTCTCGTTGCGTCGCACGCAGCAAGAGAGAGGGTAGTTGTAGCTAGCGATGCAGCATTATTGTTCAATTTCTATTGATCACGGAAGCCCGTCTTCAGAAAGCTATAAACTTTGATTTACTGACCGATGTTGTTGGGGAATTGTTGTTGCAGTTTGCCAGTTCTGCTGCCGTTGCGCCTGGGATGATCATAGAAGCTCTTCAGGAAGCTATAAGCAGCAGGACTTGAAGGGACGTCACAAAATGTTGTAGTCGTCTTCGTCTCATGTACCAGTGATGCATCATATATCATGATTGACCCGTTTGATTGTACATACATAGCTTCATTTGTTGAAGATGTAACGGTGAAGCACTTTTTTAAGCTATTACTAGCCACCATGCCCGCGCTTCGCTGCTGCTGGTGTCACACCCGGTTTTTAAAATAAAACCGTATGCATCATAGCAGGATCAAGTTCTTTATATATAGCGACATCATAATGGAATAATGAGCAACAATATCATGAAAAGAAGACTTGCAAAGACTAAAAATCTATCAAAGATGTACAGCTATATCCTGAAAACAACAGCTCCACACTTCACAGGCAATTGGATTGGGGTTGCGTACACCTAGAACTCAACAACATCTTCAAAAAACTTCACAACAACTTTATCTTCTGAGCAGTGTTGATTTAGCAAGTGTGAGAATAGTTATGGTTGGTACTCAGCAAATATATTAGAAAAATAAATGACATGCAAAACTTAAACCAAGGATAAAGGCTAGCTGAATAAAGCGGTAAGCATTTTAATGAACAGTTAAACATTAATAATATTTTTACTAAGCCATGAATGAATATTGCCTACATTTATGAAATAAAGAGATAAGTGAGTAATAAATAAACTTGGAACAATGAACAACTGAATTATATTATAGATTCAATTTAGTTAAGTCATGTGAGAGTCCAGACCGCTCTAAACCGTGAGTACGGCTGATATATCAGTTTTACACTCTACAAAAGTTGCACATTTTACCTACAAGTCGTGTTACCCGTCATACGGTGTTGATCAGGCACTATCATCAAACTTCCGAGGTATGACTGCATGCATACACTACAAAGCCTTTACAAAGACTCCTTAACAAGTAGTAGCCCGTTAAGGTTTCAGCCGCTAGGCGAGTGCATCCTCCGCCAAAGCGAGTGTACCCCGTAGGCGTACCAACCCCTTTGGCAGGCCGAGTACCCCTCTTGAACCTAGTACTCCTTCTTGCGCCTTTCGATAAGCTACTAACAAGTTAGAGAAATCTAATTAATTAGTCAAGACCAGAGATATATAGTTCATGTGATTGTAATGTTTTCCCAGGTCGTCGCTCCATGATTTAAATTAATTATCATCATCAGTTCACCATAGTGGTTCCAAAATATAAATCACGTATCAAGTGTTGTTTTTATAAACCACCCGAAACCATATTTTAGCAACTAAAAGAACTACCGATTATTTAAAATAAATAACCCAGCTTCAAAGACATGGATCATAAATAGGGATAAAGTAGGAACCCGTCAAGTTAATGCATGCAAGCGTAAAGTAAATAAAGATTATTAGGACGAAATATGATCAAGGAATATACTTGTCTTTATTCCAAATAATAGCTGCTCAGAGTCTTTAATTCTTGCTCCTGCAACTCTTCATCTTCAGAGCTCTTTAACTATATTCTTTCTACTTGCGACAAGCATCGGCACAAGCATATAACAAACAAGTAAACAAGCACAACTAAGAACAGAGCATCAAATGAAAAACATTAAAAGAGCATACTAAATAATAGAGCTTAAAGCTACGATCGGAGAGCGCAAGAAACACCAAAAATAGAGTCACGGTTGAAAAGATACAGCTATCGGAAAATTTGCATTTTAAGAGAAAAATCTATAAGCTGAATTCATTTTAATTAAGACGCATATGAAGGATATTTGAAAGAAACGCCCAGATTACAATTAACTCCTATTAATTTATATTTGTAAGATACGAGATAAACTTAGTCACATATTATTTATCAGGTTCCACTATAAATTATGTCAATTAATTGTTTAACTAGCAAATTAAACATGTAAGAACATCCAGCGTAAAACTTATCATCCCAGTTTGAGCTAAACAAGTTATTAAAAAATACATTTATGTTGGTATCAATCAATTTAATATTAATTATGAAAGCCGAGTTAGAACTCTAATTAGCTTTTAATTTGAAAAGCTAGTTAAAATAGATATTAATTAAATTAATTCTAAATTTAATTATAAAATAGGAATTACGATACAACAGCGCTATAAAATTTACTATAGCTCACGCTTAAATAAAGCTAACACAACGAGAGCTAACTAAAACGGAGCTAAAATGTGAAAACTGTGCTAGAAACAATGTTGTAGGGATCTATTTGCGATTAACCAAAACCGAGAAGGGTGTAAGAGTTGCAAGACACTACAAATAGTGCTCACAAAAAGAACAAAGTTAAGGGTCAGATCTGAGAAAGGGTTCGGCTGGGACTTATGTGCAGATCTCTAATAGATATAGGGGGTTATCAGCGAAAACAGCAAGACACAAGAAAACATACAGAAATTACAGATTTCTATAGGGGGTTCTTGGCGAAACCTGTAGAACTCATTGCCATGGCGGACAGGGTGGCGGCTATTGTTCCTGGAGTTTGAGCACACGGGAGGCCATGGCGAGATGGGGAAAAGAGAGAGAGGGAGGAGGGGAACTCGTTTGAGGGCTTACCCATGGCGGATGGGGATGGAGCTTGCTGGATTTTGGTCGGAAACAGGAAGCAGGCGGCAGCGGCCCGGTCTGCTCCATGGGCGGCGACGCTCAGCGACTGGACGACGACGAGATAGGGCGGGGAAGGTGCTGTTCGGCGTGGAGAAGCGTGTGTCGCGTCGATTCGCTTGCTCGCCCGACGGTCGCGGCAAATCGGAGTCGGAGGGGTGTGACGGCTTTCTGCTCGTGCAGGCCCTTCGGGCGTTCCGCGCCCGAGCTCGTCAGGTGGTAGAACGTCGACGAGGAGGGGCAGACGGGGTGCGGAACGACAAGGAGATGCCCGTGCTGGTGGCGACTTGCGCCGGCGTGGCTCGAGGCGGCCGGAATCGCACAGTCATCGGCTGTGCGGCGGCGGTCGGTCTGGCCGAGCAGCTCCGCAGCGTCGGCGGTGTTGGAATATTAGGTTCTAGCCCATGTAAATCCAAATAATTCCTGTAAAATCTCAAAGGCCCATTAGTGCATAGGTGCATGGCAACAAGTTAGTCCCACCTTGCTAGTGGAGGTGGAGGGAACCTAACTTAAATAGTTGGATGCTCTCCATACTCTTGCAAGTGTGTGTGAGAGGAAGAAGGAAGAACACGCGCGCGCTCGCTCGCCTCGCCGGGCCGGGCCGGGCTCGGGCGAAGGGCGCGCGCACGCGACGTGCGCGTGAATGGTCCGCCAAAATCCGGGTCTAACCCTTGCGGACATGCGGCTTCTTTTTGCCGATCGGCTCTCTCCGGTCTCGGGCGGGCGAAAGAGCCGATTGTTCTTCGGTCTCGGGCGAACTGCTACGGCTGTAAAAGAACCGATCATTCCCATGATCGGCTCTTCAGACTCGGGTGAAAGAGCCGATTGTTTCCTATGAATCGGCTCTCCAGTCTCGGGTAAAAGGCTGTAGAAAGCCCGGCGGCTTCCTTCCTTTTGCCACTTTGAATCTGTTACGGATTTCACGCGCGGATTTTTGGGACTCGTAACCGACTAGATTTTGGGACGCCAAAACCCTAGCAGTTCTCCTAATAAATACGCGCGGGTGCCGGAACAGATAATACGAACAACGTAGAGAAAAACCTACAACGCACAACACGCCTCAACCTGCCTGTTGTGCCGCCGCGTACACTACTTCATCCCGTTCGTCGGCGTGCACCGGCGATCGGGAGAGCAGGTCTCCGGAACCTCGTCCTCAGCGATCCTGCACCGGGAGAGGGCGAATAAGGTTTTTGGGAAGCGCTCTGCGCGACTGCTCGAACACTTCCACATCGGCTCTGCATCCTCGTCGCCACGGCTCGTCTACCTCTTCGTCAGTGGGGCGCGACTCGGCGTCGTCAAGCGCGCGGAGGTGCTGATCATCGCCGTCGTCATCTTTGCCTGGTTATTCCAGTCACGCAAAACACGTACGACTTTCTGTTCCTAACTATGCTTTTCATACCTAGTATGATTTGGTTAGGATTGATATTGCTGCTGCAATATATTATCTTCTATCATGTTATGAGCATGTTTAGATCTATACGTTTTCTGTACACAATTTTCATCGTGGTCATGATTTATCTTCGGATTAATTTAAAACTGAAACTCTTATTATTTCCATCAATCCAAAAATCTTATTATAGGAATTTCAGTTTCATGGCTGGATTTGTTAATGCTCTGAGGCCTAAGAAGTTCTCTGGCGAGCACTTCAAGAGATGGCAAACGAGAGTGATTTTGTGGCTCTCTGCCATGAACGTGCTGTGGGTGTCCAAGGGCAAACCTGAGGGGCCTCTTACCCCTGATCAGGAGAAGGCCTTTACCGAGGCCAACACACTTTTTGTGGGCGTTGTGATCGGTACACTTGTAGATCGTCTACAGGATGTGTACCTACATCACACAGACGCTAAAAAGTTGTGGGACGCCCTGGAAGCCGATTATGGCGGCACAGATGCTGGCGCTGAGCTGTACATCATGGAGCAGTACCATGACTACAAGATGACCGATGAGAAATCTGTAGTCGTGCAGGCTCATGAGATACAGTGCATGGCCAAAGAGCTTGAGCACCTCAAGATCAACCTACCCGACAAGTTTGTGGCTGGTGGCATTATTGCCAAGCTACCTCCTTCATGGAGGGATTTTGCCACTACTCTCAAACACAAGAGGATAGAGATATCAGTGTCTGATCTGATAGCATCTCTTGATGTTGAGGAGAAAGCTCGGGCCAAGGATGGGCGATCTAAGGCTGCTGAGGGCCAGACTAGTGTCAACATGGTGCAAAAGTCTTATGGCAAAGGCAAGGGCAAGGGAAAGAAGACCAAGCCGCAGCCTACAACTACTTTCAAGAAGAAGAAATTTAAGGAAGGTCAAGGCTGTTTTGTGTGTGGATCTACTGATCATTGGGTAAAGAAGTGCCCACACCGCAAAGGAAGAAAGCCTTCACCTGAGCAGAAGACTGTGAACACGGTCACCATGGCTGGAGTGGAAACCAGTGGGTATAATTCTATACCTTCGGTTTTTTCAGTGTTTCAATCTACTAGTTGGTGGCTTGATACTGGTGCAAATGTTCATGTGTGTTCTGATGCTACCTTGTTTTCTTCTTACCAGACCGCTCGGGATTCTACCGTGATGATGGGCAATGGGTCGCATGCTACTGTTCATGGTGTTGGCATGGTCGATCTGAAACTTACTTCGGGAAAGATCGTGCAGCTGAAGAACGTGCAGCATGTCCCTACTATCGGCAAGAATCTAGTTAGTGGATCCCTTCTGTGTAGGGATGGTTTTAAAGTAGTGATTGAGTCCAATAAATTTGTCGTGTCTAAGTGTGGACAATTTATCGGTAAAGGCTATGAGTGCGGAGGCTTGTTCCGTTTTTCAGTCTCAGATTACTGCAATAAGTCTGTAAACTTAATTTCGGATGGAATAAATGAGAGCGATGCATCTGTTTGGCACTCGCGTTTATGTCATCTGAATTTTGGCTCTATGTTTCGACTTTCCACCATGAGTTTAATTCCGAATTTTTTCATAGTTAAAGGTTCTAAGTGCCATAGTTGCGTGCAGTCTAAGCAACCTCGAAAACCTCACAAGGTAGCAGAGGAGAGACATTTGGCACCTCTAGAACTCGTCCATTCAGATATCTGTGAGATGAATGGAGTGTTAACAGAAGGTGGAAAAAGATATTTCATGACTTTGATTGACGATGCAACTAGATTTTGCTATGTGTACTTGCTGAAAACGAAAGATGAGGCACTTAACTGCTTTAAAATCTATAAGGCTGAACTAGAAACCCAGCTTGAGAAAAAGATCAAACGACTTAGGTCCGATCGAGGAGGTGAATATTTCTCTAATGATTTTGACTTATTCTGTGCGGAACATGGCATTATTCACGAGAGGACGCCTCCCTATTCACCCGAATCAAACGGGGTTGCCGAAAGGAAGAATCGCATGTTGTCTGACTTGGTTAACGCCATGTTAGACACCGCTGGATTATCTAAGGCATGGTGGAGGGAGGCAGTATTGACTGCATGTCATGTCCTGAATAGAGTTCTCATGAAGAATAAGGAAAAGACTCCTTACGAAGAGTGGATTGGGAGAAGACCTTCACTCTCTTACTTGCGCACTTGGGGTTGTTTGGCCAAGGTGAATGTGCCAATCAACAAGAAGCGCAAGTTGGGACCTAAAACTGTGGATTGTATCTTTTTGGGTTATGCACATCATAGCGTTGCTTATAGATTTCTAGTAGTTAAATCTGAGGTGCCTGATATGCTTGTAAATTCTCTGCTTGAGTCTCGTGATGCAACTTTCTTTGAGAATATTTTTCCTATGAAAGCCACGCATGCTATATGTTCATTACCTCTAAATGAAACAGTGAATACAACTCCCAAATCTGTTGATTTTTCTGAACATGATGAACACACACTTGAATCAAATCATGAGGAGATTCACAGTGATGCTCCTAGGAGGAGCAAGAGACAAAAGACTGTGAAGTCTTTTGGTGATGATTTCACTGTATATCTTATAGATAATTCTCCCAAAACAATTTCTGAGGCATTCTCATCTCCTGATGCGGATGATTGGAAAGAAGCTGTCCGTAGCGAGATGGACTCCATTCTCTCCAATGGAACTTGGGAGCTGGTCGAAAGACCGTACAGTTGCAAACCGGTGGGTTGCAAGTGGGTGTTCAAGAAGAAGCTTAAGCCTGATGGTACTATTGACAAGTACAAGGCTAGTCTTGTGGCTAAGGGTTATACCCAGAAAGAAGGTGAAGATTTCTTTGATACTTACTCACCTGTTGCGAGATTGACCACTATTCGTGTGCTACTCTCCCTGGCTGCCTCGCATGGTCTTCTCATCCATCAGATGGATGTTAAGACAGCTTTCCTCAACGGAGAGCTGGAAGAGGAAATCTACATGACACAGCCTGATGGGTTTGTAGTAGAGGGTCATGAGAACAAGGTGTGCAAGTTGTATAAATCTTTGTATGGCCTGAAGCAAGCACCTAAGCAATGGCATGAGAAATTCAACTTAACACTCATATCAGCAGGCTTTAGTGTCAATGAGGCTGATCGATGTGTGTATTACCGCTATGGTGGGGGTCAAGGAGTTATATTGTGTTTGTATGTCGATGACATACTGATTTTTGGCACTAGTCTTGATATGATCAACGAGGTCAAGATATTCTTGTGTCGAAACTTTGATATGAAAGATCTTGGTGAGGCTGATGTTATTCTCAACATCAAGCTGATCAAGGGAGAGAACGGGATTACTCTTTCGCAATCCCATTATGTGGAGAAAATGTTGAATCGTTTTGGCTATAAGGATAGCAAATCTAGTCCAACTCCCTATGATCCGAGCCTGATCATTCGAAAGAACAAAAGAATTGGCAGAGACCAATTGAGATATTCACAGATAATTGGCTCACTCATGTATCCTGCGAGTGCAACGAGGCCTGACATCTCTTTTGCTGTTAGCAAGTTGAGCCGGTTTACTAGTAATCCGGGAGATGATCACTGGCGTGCGCTTGAGCGAGTAATGCACTACTTGGTGGGTACTGTGGAATATGGGATTCACTATTCCGGTTTTCCTACAGTACTGGAAGGATACAGTGATGCTAATTGGATATCGGATCTAGATGAGCTGTATGCCACTAGTGGATACGTCTTCACTTTTGGCGGTGCTGCTGTTTCATGGAAATCATGCAAACGGACGATCCTGACGAGATCTACTATGGAAGCAGAACTCACAGCACTAGATACAACTACAGTGGAAGCCGATTGGCTTCGTGAGCTCTTGATGGACTTACCTATTGTCGAGAAACCATTACCGGCAATAATGATGAACTGTGACAATCAAACTGTGATTGTCAAGGTAGACAGTTCAAAGGACAATATGAAGTCTTCAAGACATATCAAGAGACGGTTAAAATCAGTCAGAAAAATGAGAAACTCCGGAGTTATCACTGTGGGTTATGTCCACACTGAAAAA
Organism: Panicum hallii; assembly: GCF_002211085.1. Taxonomy (NCBI): domain Eukaryota; kingdom Viridiplantae; phylum Streptophyta; class Magnoliopsida; order Poales; family Poaceae; genus Panicum; species Panicum hallii. The sequence continues at coordinate 57,055,293 of NC_038044.1, forward strand.
AATCTGGCTGATCCGTTTACCAAGGGGCTGTCACGTAATGTGATAGACAATGCATCCAAGGAGATGGGTCTGAGACCTGTATAAGCTATTCCCTAGCGGTAACCCAACCTATGTGATCGGAGATCCCGTGAATTAGGATCTGGGAAGAACAAGCTAGAGGTTAGCATGAGAGTAAACTTTTATACTCACTCGAGAAGGATGCAATACTCTCGATTACTGCATGGCAGGTTGGCATTGGCCTTAATGTATTCTGTTGGCTTTAATTAGCAAAGACGTTATCCTGCAGAACGTTCTTGAAAGAATACACCTATGTGAGCCCGACTGTTGGACGGTCGCAGTCTGTGAGATTCAGGTAATCTCTATTAAGCTCATGAAGAGACCAGGGAGTACGACCGATATGCTCCAACCGCGAAGTAGGCTACTGGAGGTCAAGTATCAGTTTGACTGTAAGTGAAACTTATTTGCACAAAACTTGCAATTCAAGCCTTAGTCCATTGTTCAAGTTGTGAATAAGTGTAACTTGCTGTTCTAGATGGAAGTTCAACTTAACAGTCTCCATTGAAACACTGGTATATCAAACAACAGTGGGTTGAGGCAAAGTCATAATGAGACTTTGAGATCTGGTGGGGGATTGTTGGAATATTTGGGTCTAGCCCATGTAAATCCAAATAATTCCTGTAAAATCTCAAAGGCCCATTAGTGCATAGGTGCATGGCAACAAGTTAGTCCCACCTTGCTAGTGGAGGTGGAGGGAACCTAACTTAAATAGTTGGATGCTCTCCATACTCTTGCAAGTGTGTGTGAGAGGAAGAAGGAAGAACACACGCGCGCGCTCGCTCGCCTCGCCGGGCCGGGCCGGGCTCGGGCTCGGGCTCGGGCGAAGGGCGCGCGCACGCGACGTGCGCGTGAATGGTCCGCCAAATCCGGGTCTAACCCTTGCGGACATGCGGCTTCTTTTTGCCGATCGGCTCTCTCCGGTCTCGGGCGGGCGAAAGAGCCGATTGTTCTTCGGTCTCGGGCGAACTGCTACGGCTGTAAAAGAACCGATCATTCCCATGATCGGCTCTTCAGACTCGGGCGAAAGAGCCGATTGTTTCCTATGAATCGGCTCTCCAGTCTCGGGTAAAAGGCTGTAGAAAGCCCGGCGGCTTCCTTCCTTTTGCCACTTTGAATCTGTTACGGATTTCACGCGCGGATTTTTGGGACTCGTAACCGACTAGGTTTTGGGACGCCAAAACCCTAGCAGTTCTCCTAATAAATACGCGCGGGTGCCGGAACAGATAATACGAACAACGTAGAGAAAAACCTACAACGCACAACACGCCTCAACCTGCCTGTTGCGCCGCCGCGTACACTACTTCATCCCGTTCGTCGGCGTGCACCGGCGATCGGGAGAGCAGGTCTCCGGAACCTCGTCCTCAGCGATCCTGCACCGGGAGAGGGCGAATAAGGTTTTTGGGAAGCGCTCTGCGCGACTGCTCGAACACTTCCACATCGGCTCTGCATCCTCATCGCCACGGCTCGTCTACCTCTTCGTCAGTGGGGCGCGACTCGGCGTCGTCAAGTGCGCGGAGGTGCTGATCATCGCCGTCGTCATCTTTGCCTGGTTATTCCAGTCACGCAAAACACGTACGACTTTCTGTTCCTAACTATGCTTTTCATACCTAGTATGATTTGGTTAGGATTGATATTGCTGCTGCAATATATTATCTTCTATCATGTTATGAGCATGTTTAGATCTATACGTTTTCTGTACACAATTTTCATCGTGGTCATGATTTATCTTCGGATTAATTTAAAACTGAAACTCTTATTGTTTCCAACAGGCGGTGCGTCGCGCGAGCGAGAGGGCGAGGCAGCGCTGGCGGCAGGAGGGTGCGGGGGTAGGGCACCACGACGTGTGCGCTCGGTTCAAGAAGGGCCCGGCTGGCCTGGGCGTCCGTGCCCGGGTCAGGTGCGGCCGGGGTCCAATTCGGTCGGACACCGAGCCCTGTTGGTGGCGTGCGACAGGGAGAGAGCAGGGGGAAAACACGGGTGAAGGAAAAATAAAGAATTAAGGAAAAGGAAAAAGGATTAGGGAAAAGGAAAAATAGAGAAAGCTTAAGAAAATAGAGAATAAATACACCCAAAATCTGGAAAATTCTCAAGAAAATTTGAATGATGGATAAATTTATTCAAAAAGGCATTCACAACCTAAAATGGAAATTTTAGGGTGTGACAGCTGGTCAACTGGCATACCATCAAATAGTAATTATCAAAACTACATCGTTAGGATCGAATGAATAGTTCACATTTTATGAACACACATCCGTCAAGAGGAACTTAGAGTATACATATGCTAACGTGATGTGGTTCTATCTAAATTATAAATGAATGTATCGGGTTAGTTGTAGAAAAACTCGTCTTTCTAGATTATATCCGTGGAATATCTAAATCATCTAAAAACTTGAGATATAATTTTACCATTTTACCCTGTATTTGCATTTATCTTTTATGCCTATTCTGCTTCTTGAAGTTTCGCATAACTATCATTTCCAGCAAGAAAAAAGGGAGATGATTTTGATGTAGGCAATATAAATAATTGTTCTGTCCAAATCCGTTCTCTGATAACCCCCTCAACTTACTCAATGAACAATCATATTTTTTTACAGAGCACCATCAACAATAAAAACCACTGTATAAAGAATATGGTCGATATTTCACAATATTACCTCTTCCTTGTATCGACAGCAGGCGTATCCTCCATGAAACATCAGTGTACAGAGCATGGACCTATCTTGATAGGGGTACCTAAATACACATTGATGTGGGCACACACGCGCACATCAATACCTATATACACATATATATGTAGAAAATAAGGTAGTACAAGAAAAATATATAACTCGATGATTGGAGGGGTAGACAAAAATGGGAATTTATAGGAAGAAACAGCGAGAACATGAAAATGTTATTAGAAAATTTTAACTATAACCAAGATTAGAAATATATCAAATAAATAGTCTAGTTGTCAGGGGGATGCATTGTGCATGTAACTACCACATGCAGTCTCCCTGTAAAGCATGGCCATTATATCCATTGGTTTTCTAAACACACACACACAACACACACACACACACACACACATATATACACACACACACACATATATATACACACACCCCTTAGGTGTAGGTGTAGCTACACCTAATACAATTTTTCATTAATAACTGCTGCGCGCGGTTACTTAACACCATTTTACTTAACGTAATTCAATAATTCGGCAATTTGGTTCAGTAATTTCTGATCAGTTCATCAGTAATTTAACTGTTGGGTGTAGAATAATATTACCGTGTGTGTATATACCATGACGTTTCGCTACGGTTGATACTGATATTTATAAATTGTTGAGTGTTATAATGAGGTACAGTATTGGTCTCCTTGTGCTACTGGAACTTACAGTTATGAGCCATCCGAGAATATGTTTTCAAGTAGGTCGTACACCAAGCATTCAACGAAGGCAAAAGTGGAGCATGGTGCATTGGAACGAAGGCAATGCTATGATTATATAGGCTGGAGATGGAAGTATGGAACCAGGGATGCACCGGCTGTAGGAACATGATGACAAAGGGCCTGTTTAGTTTCTTCCGCAAAAACGCAAAAAAGCCGTAAACGCAAAGATGCCAAAGGAATCTTACTAATTTGAAGTACTAAATGAAGTCTATTTACAAAACTTTTTGCATGGATGGGCTGTAAATCGCGAGACGAATCTAATGAGACTACTTAATCCATGTTTTGCAACAGTGATGCTACAGTAACCATCCGCTAATTATTGCTTAATCATGGATTAATTAGCATCATTAGATTCGTCTCGTGATTTACAACCCATCCATGCAAAAATTTTTATAAATAGACTTCATTTAGTACTTCAAATTGGTAAGATTCCTTTGAAAATTTTTTTTTCCCTTTTTGCGCCCTGATCTAAACAGGCCCAAATAAGAAAAGGACAGAAACTAAAGAATCACACTGTAATCAATTAATGTGACATGACTAAACATTCAACAGAGATGGGAGCGGTATGTGTCGTACTCGGTCCTCATTATTATTTGCTCTAGGAAAGCCAGTTCATGTTCATCAACAGTTACATTTTGTTGTGTCACATCGCAAGTGATGCATCACTGTTGTCATCACTAATCTTGCATTACCTACAAGCTCGCATTTGGTGCTTAATCAGGAGTATCTTTACCCTTTGTTATGTGATATAATTTTTAGTTATTGCTGGCCCATTATAGAGGTACCATTATATTAGGAGCCGGTGAACGGCTGAAGCATTCATTTTCTATGAACAGAGTACTTGCTAGGTGATGTTCATGAGAGTGATGGATCGAAGTGCCAGATGCTGCCAAGGTATGAGATATCCATCAGCCACAGCAAAAAAAAAAAAATCTGCACGGTGGATCGAGCCATCCAAACCATATCGGATGCAGCTAAAATTTTAGGCTAACGTGGCCCTTCTAGCAGGCCGCGAAAACGGGCTTATACTTTTAGTGAGCAGCACGCGCGACTGCTATCATCGCCAAAGCAGCATTAATATTTGGGCCATCAGCCCATGTACGCTCCTCAGGCATTGATTTGCGGGTGAAGGAAAGATTCAAAATGAAAAATCAGTAGTTTTTAAACACACTATCAAGTAAAACTATGATTGCATTGTGGTATTTCTCATGGCAAGATTTTCAATAAAATCTTACTTACAATATTTAGATAATTTTCTAGGTGGAATATTTTTTGAAGTTAGAATAATTTTATTGTGAAGTTAGAACAATTGTTCCGGCTCTACGAAAAGATTATTCCAACTTTAGAAAAATAAAAAAGTTCATCCAAATAGGTAAGTGTGGTCTTATTTGAACATCCCGTCATTAGGAATACAACAGTGCAATCAAAATTTGATTTAGACACTTATTTTGAAATTTATAGATTTTTTCATTCTACTCCTCATTTGCACGGAATCCGTTGCTTGTGTCTGGTACAATCTACATGTTGCCTGCCCATTCCCCGATGGTCCATGCTGTCAGTGGAATTGAAAGAGAGAAAGAAAACAACTACTCCCTCGGTCCCTAAATAAGTGTCGTTCGGAAAGCGTGTTTGCGACACAAACACACTTCCCGAGAAAGAGAGAAAGAAAACAACTACTCCCTCGGTCCCTAAATAAGTGTCGTTCGGAAAGCGTGGCAAACACGCTTTCCGAACGACACTTATTTAGGGACCGAGGGAGTAGATCTTAAGGATCTTGTGGGCTAATGTTATGTGCTGCTAAACCGTTGTGGGCTGTAAAATTGAGAAATCGGACACCTGAGCTAACTTCTACGACGCGGTTGTGGGTAGTAGCGCGCAACATGGAACATAAGCGTATCCATCTAGGTGGCGCTTGGATAGTGGGAAATGAGGGGTGGGAGAGGGAAATGAGGATTAGGATAAATCTAGTCCTTTGTTTGAGTAATGGGATATGGAAATAAAAGCGGATAAGAAATGGGATACGGGGCCTTCTTTTCCCAACGTTCAAAACCCAGTGGCGCGGGCGGGTTTTGGTGGGATAAAACTGGACATCACGCAAGATTACGATTTTACCCTCAAAACGAGTTGCTCTGGATAAATCGATCCCCATTACAGCAGCGGCAAGCAGGGCCATTCACTCGTGCCATGGAGACGACGAAGCGTCGCCACTCCGGCTCCTGCCCCCGCCTCATCTCCTCCGGACTTCCTGATGTGGGTTGCTTGGATTGCGAAGACTCGTCACTAAATGTAATCTATGGTGGCACTTTCATTTATGTCTTGTATTCTTTTGTGTTATTTGTGTTATCTATTGTGCAAAATTAGATATTTGGTGAATGGAATATCTAATGTTCTTCATCTGTGCATTTACTGTGATAATGGCTCTGAGATAGATAAACAAGGTAATGGACTATATGAAGCTAAATAAGAAGCGAGACAAGAGGCTCTGGACTGCAGAAGAAGAAAGGATACTTGTAGATATCTCTATGAAATGAATGACTCTGTTTGGATGGTGGACACTGGCCATAAATGTGGCTACCTGCCACATATTGAGAAGGAGCTTGCTAAAAGATTGCCTAATGCTAAGCTTAAAACTGAACCTCATATTCAATCTAAGGTGAAGATAGTGAAGAAGTTGTTGTCCTATATTTTAGATATTCAGCAGAATGGCAGTGGATTTGGGTGGGATGATGAGAGGAAAATGGTCATTGGAGACAAAAAAACTATTCATGGACTGGGCAAAGGTATGGTACCTGGACACTAATGCATTTGCACTGGTTTGATGCTTTGCATATTAATATATTCATGTGCTTTAAATTCATTTGCTAACTCCCACATAAATATACTGCAGAGTCGGCCTGGAGCAGCAGCTTTGTATATGAAGCCTTTTGTGACCTATGACAAACTTTGTGAGATTTATGCTAGTGATTTAGGTAAAGGAGCCAAGGCTAAAGGTCGCGGAGATCCATTTGAATTGCATGAAGAACATTCTTCTGCAGATATGACTGAAGCAACTCACCAATCTGAAAATGATGTTGACTCTCATTGTCAACAGCCATGCCATGGCAGCAACCCATCAAATGGAAGCAAATCCACATGTAGTCGCAAGAGGGTGTTTTTAGATGATGATGTCTTTGCCTCGGAGTTTTCAAATGCAGCAAAATCAATCAAAACTCTTGTGGACGCTGAAACAACAAATGCAGCTGCTATGAATGCTCTCCAGGTAGCATATGCCAAAGAACTTGAGGCTCAAAAGCAGACTGCTGACAGGAGGGAGCAGTTGTTCAATGAGCTAGCAAAATATAATGAATTCAGGCGTGATCAAATTGTGAAGGCTGCTCTTATAATTGGTCAGGATGAAGCAAAGTTGAATATCTTCTTTACCACTCCAGAACAGTTCAAATCCGAGTTTATTCGCCAGGTACTTCAAAGTGTTAAATAGATTGTGTATATAGGGCTGCAATGCTCCCTTTTGTGTAGTATGCGTAGCATCCTGATGTCAAAGGTCATGAGTAGTGTTCTTCCATGGTTCAATGTAAGTATGAACTTTAATTTGCTTACCCTCATTTTGTTTATTTTGCTGTGATGTGTGTAGTCGGCAAGGACGAAATTGACTTCCAATCCTTTGCAAGCACAGTGAAACTTATGTGTCGGTGTTTCGATCACCGGCTAGTAATTTGCGCTGCGCTTTTCGGTGGCTCGATGGCTAACAATCGAAGGTAAGGATCTAGACTGGTTCGGGCAAAAGCCCTACGTCTAGTATGGGGTGGCTCACTTCGTGTTCCTCGAATGCTGGGTGCTTACAACGGGGCACTTGCAAGCGGTGTGTATGCGATGTATGATCGCATCATCCTTTCTAGGGAAGGCCCAGCTCCGTCTTATATATGTGGCGGGCTGGACTACATTGTGTGAGAGAGAGGGTGCTATTTCCTCCGGGGTCGGCTGCCCTACACGTGTCCTACCGGGGCCTGCATCCGTTCGTGCTTCGCCGCCTGCCGAAGTCAAGTCCCATTCATCCGGTCCGTGGCACCGCCTGACACGTCCTTGGTCATGTCCTCCATCACCCTGTCAGGGGATGGCGCCGTTCTCCTCGTGCCCCGTCCCCCGATGCACCGGGGGCGGGCCTCTCACCGAGTTGGCAGGCTCCCTCCTCCTCTTCGCTGGTCAGGAGGTCGGGCGCCTAGTTTCGGCGGCCACCAGGTTCGTGGTAGCGCCCGCTAGCTCAGCGGGCCTACCTTCCCTACGCTTGGCAGCGGAGGGGACCCGGCACGATTCGTCGCATCGTGCTGACGTAGTGGTGGTGCGACCGGCGCGCCTGCGCGGTCACGACGTCATGATGGCCCGTCAAACCTAGGGTTTTCCGCCGGTCCTCCGGTCCATAGGTGGCACCCCTCCCCTGGCTGTCGGGGGAGGGATACGCGCATGTCTTATCATACCTTGGGGAATTAATGCCCCGTTATGCCTTCCCTAGGAAGCCACGCGCTTGGGCTCCCTGCCGAGGCCGGTCCATCCTCCCGGCCCCCACTTCAGCGCGAGAGGTCGGGAGGGCCCCACGTGGCCCGTGCCTCGAGCTTGGGCGCCGCTTTGCGTTGTTGGGCCTGCTTCAGCCACATTCAATGCTTTACCAGCTGGGCCGCCTGACGTCGTCCGACTAACCCTTGCTTAGGCCCTTGAGGGTCGTACTTTGGGGTACCTGTCGCCTGTGACCCCATCATTATGATGTAAATAACTATGCACAGGTCTATGGAGTAATTGTTTTTTTTCTAAGGAAAACTTTATTTCACTCAAGGCTTTATGGAGTAATTGTGTACATATCATATTTGCCTTCGTGGATTCATGCCTGCAATACTTGCTGTGTCTCATAGTCAACAATATTTCTTGTAGGTCCAAGAGTATGCGTATTCAATGGATCAGTTCATGAAAAGGGGCATTTTTGTCAATTAAATTTTATTCCATATTCCTATCCCCTGGCGTACCAAACATGGGTAAGGGTATGAATCCTCGTATCCCTATCCCATACCCAGCTCTTAATATCCCATCCTATTTCCATTTTCCTTTCTCACACACCATCCAAACGCCACCCTAAGGATAGAACGGTGGGTGGTGTGAGGATAGAACATTGCCGTGAGGAGTAGGAAGGGAAAGTAGAGTGGAGAAAGCCACGTCCCACCTTGACCAAAGACGCAATGGTTTTTATTGGCCAACAATTTATCATATACTCTATGCCTACTAAAATATTTTTTTTATTATTGGGATATTTTTTTGAGGAGAAGGAAGCTATATTACTCAGAACAAGTGTTACATTCATGAGCAAATAATCTGCTCAACACAGCTAGGCGACCTGAACCTCCACACCGCCGAGTGTTTGGTTCTTTTCGCAAGCTGCGCCAGCTCATGTGCGGCCCTATTACGCTCCCTTCCTGTGTGAACAAACTCCCAATGCGGGATTGCTCGTCCTGCTTCCAACGCTTCTTCCAGGATGAAACGCAGGGATGATCTTTCTCCATTCCTCTTGCCAAAGAGATTCTTCAGGGATATACAGTCCGACTCCAGGACGATACTACCCTGCACCATTCCGACGCCAGCACGAGACCTTCCTTGCACGCCATTGCTTCCAGCTCTTCCGCATCCTCACCCCGTGCAATGTACTTCCATGCCGTGAACACTACCGAGCCGGCGTTGTCTCGTGCCACAATGCCAACGCCGCCTTCCCTAGAATGAGCATCGAAAGCGCCATCCATATTGACCTTGATACGACCCGGATCCGGGGCCTCCCAGCGAAGCTCCACCGGTGCCGGCCTATCCTTGCGTCCTGCAACCAAAGAGTCAACAACAGCACGCTTACCTTTGGGGTCGAACCCCTCTCGCTGTCTGACCGAGCACACCTCCAGCCAGTACTTCTGCAGGAATCTTACTGAACCAACAATGGAGAGCTTCTCCGTGTCATGAGTAATATTATTCCGTACTTGCCATGATCTCCAAAGTAACAACAGGGCCCCGTTTAGATTGTAAAAAATTTGCAACAGTGCCACTGTAGCACTTTCGTTTGTACTTGACAAATTTTATCTAATCATGGACTAACTAGGTTCAAAAGATTCGTCTCGTGATGTACAATTAAACTGTGCAATTATTTATTTATTTTATATACATTTACTGCTCCATGCATGTGTCCTAAAATTGATGTGATGGAGAAAGAGTGTAAAAGTTAGAATTTGGAAGTGAACTAAACAAGACCCAGCACTCTTGCCCCCGTATCAGTTCCAATTCTGTCAATCAGGCCTGGCAAGCCCGAGTAAATGAGCTGTAAGAACAAGTACCTGACACCCCTGCCGCATGGCTGCACGTAGGTGCAGGGCATGCGGACAACGTATCAGTGCATGCATCACCGATTCCTCCTCCCTGCCGCAGATAGAACAAGTACCTGACACCGGTAGCTTCCTGATTTTCTTATTAACCTCCGTGGCGAGCCCATCGTTAGCTACCCTCCACCCAAAAATAAGAACTTTATGGGGGATTGGCAGCTTCCAAAACGCCTTCCATACAGGGCTGCCGTGCGGGTGTGCTGCAGACGCTTGTCCCTCCTCTGCATCCTGTAGTCCTTTCCCAGGTCGGTAGGCACTGCATACCGAGTATAACCCATTCTTCTCATAGTGCTATGCGATAAAGTCCTCTGTAGCTTTAGTCGGCAGCCTGATATTAAGGATAGCATCCGCGTCGTGGGGACGCATAACTTCTCTGACGACTCCTTCCTTCCACTCCATCCTGTTCTGATCAATAAACTGAGCGACCCACTTTAAATGATTAGGTTGAAGCTTCCCACCAGGACTACTCCGCGACCAGGGTCGAGGGATCCAAGGGTCTCTCTAAATCCTAACCCTTTCCCCTAATCCGATTCTCCAGCACACGCCTCTCTTTACAAGCTCCAAGCCGTGAACAATGGCTTTCCATGTCTGGAACTGAGCTACCGGGAAAGCTGTGTCGAGAAGATTACCGTTTGGATAGTACTTAGCTTTCTACACTCGCGCACACAAGCTACCAGGCCTCTCCACGAGTCGCCATGCCTGCCTCCCAAGCAATGCTTGATTAACAACTTGAGATCACGGAAGCCCAATCCGCCTTGTCCTCTTGCCCGGGTAAACTTGTCCCAAGAAATCCAATGTGTCTTTCGAGTACCAGCAAGCTCACCCTGTTAGATTGATCTCCCAAAGACCACACACACTCGGACCCCAACGGGCCCGGTGGGCCTCCACTCGCCTGCGCCCTGATCAGGGGTGCTCCAGCCTGTTGGTAGCTGGTGGGCCCCCGTCGCACTGTGCTATAAAAGAAGGTAGGGGCCAGCGGCACGCGACATTAGGTTCACCGTGCCGCCGCCACCCAACCAGCAGACCTAAACCCTAGCCGATCTAGTGGACACGCAGTAGCGGCGGGAAGACTCACCGCGAGCCATTGTCGACACCGCCGCCTCGTCTCCACATTTCCCCTTGGCGGCCCCAAGGACGCCGAGATCTGCACCGAGCTGTGGCTGCCTCGAGCATCACCACCACCTGAAGTGATGGCTGGATCATCTGCTGCTCCTGCGACGCAGGGACACGATGGTATGATCACCAGTGCCCATTTCCCTCTTTCCCTCTCTCTCACTCGACTTGTTTTACATCCACTCAACTACATCCGATCCTATCACGCGGTAGTCGATCCTCGAATAAAGTAGTCGATCGATATTCAAAGTAGTCGATCGGGAGGCTTAACACACCCCACCAGTACTTCCGGATACACCTTTTCCAGCGCCTGGTGAACAGAAGCCGGGAGTAGAAACACGCTCATGACGTACACCGGGATGGCTTGTGCCACCGATTTGATCAGGGTTTCCTTCCCAGCAGCTGATAAGAATTTTTCCTCCCACGCATTACATTGTTGGGTCATCCTCTCAGAAATAGTCCGGAATCTATCCGGCACCATTCTCCCTTCCGAGGTTGAAAATCCCAGGTTCTTACTGTGTGCACGTTCAGCTGCTCCTTGACAGACCTGATCACCTCCATATCCTGATTCTCGTTGAACAGGATTGAACACTTGTCAAAATTGACCATCTGTCCCGTTGCACGGCAATATGTTGCAAGGGCGTTCTTCACCTGACCCGCCTGAGCTGACGATGCCCGAAAGAAAAGCAAGCTGTCATCGGCAAATAACAAACTCGTAGTCTCCGGGGCTCGCCTACAGACCTTGATGCCCTCCATAGCTCCTGCTGCCGCGTCCCTGCGCAAGATCCTAGACAGCCCATCAGCAACAAAGAGGAAAAGATATGGCGAAAGTGGATCACCTTGCCGTAAACCACGTGTAGGCCGGAACATGTCCAAAGGGACACCATTGAAGCGAACTGTGTAGCGTAGAGTGGTGACACAGACCATCACCCATTGTACCCAACTGACTATGAAAGCCCAGCTTCACAAGAACTTGTTCTAGGTAATTATTGGGACATATAAAAGCATGACTTCATAAAGTTAAGTTACTATGATGCATATGTAGAAAATACCCCTTTTGTTAAGAAACAATTTCGACCAACTTTAGACCTGAGCAAATTTCAGGTTGGACTGATAAAAAGCATGAAATATTTTGGATCCGATAAAAAACGACGCCAGGCCCGGCCATATTAGAGCAGCAGCAGCGTATAATGCAGGAGGTAGTGCTAAAGTTGGACGCGTCATCCGGGTGCTATCTGGAACGCTCCAGCGTGTAGACAAGCATGCTGAGTCCTACCTCGAAAAAATATTCATTCTTGCCTACATCAATTAGATAAGCATGCCGAGTCGTAGGCTACACTGCCATGAGCACGATGCATTCTGATCCAACATCCATTGAAATGGACTACGAGCCTGTTTGTCTTGGTGTAGTGTGTCTTGCATTCACTACCGGAGACGGCATCTTTGCCGAGTGCCACAAATTTTGCCGAGTGCATTCCGTCGGGCACTCGACGAACAGGACATTTGCCGAGTGCCGCACTCGGTAAAGGGAAACACTCGGCGAAGAGCCTCTTTGCCGAGTGCACGACACTCGGCAAAAAGTGACACTCGGCAAAGATACATTTTGCCGAGTCTCGGGCACTCGGCAAAAAGAGACACTCGGCAAAGCTCCGTCAGCTGTGAACGGCAGCAAACGGCCGTTAGCTTTGCCGAGTGCCACAAGTCAGACACTCGGCAATTGCCGAGTGCCAGACTTGTGGCACTCGGCAAACCGTATTTGATTTTTTTTTCTTTTTGAACCCAAACTTTTTGTGTTGTGATCCTACGTTACCTTGAAGTACATATCAATTTTTTTGCCAATTACTCGAAGTGTTTATTATATTCAGTCAATTTATTTCATTTGATTGCATTTCTTGGAATAATTCAAATTTGAACTGCAAGTCATTCGAAGAGTGGACAAAAATGAATCGAAAAATGATATTCATATTATTGAGCCTACTTCGACACCTTATCCATGAGGAGACAAAAATTTCAACCATCTCATGTTCACGAGGCATGACCACAAACTTGTGGTCCAGTTGTTTTTAAATTTTATAAAAAGCGAATGTGGTTCGAAAATTATGAAACTTGTCGAGATGTCATGATATCATATGCGGAGGCTGTGATAAAAATTTGGCTAGGTTTCGTGAAAGTTTGCCAGCTACGATGTTTAACACGTACTTGACCTTCACATGAAATCATAAATCTTATTTGTACAGGATTCTATTTGTAAGCATCGTATATTAATACTTTCACAAAACCTAGCCAAATTTTTATCACAGCCTCCGCATATGATATCATGACATCTCGACAAGTTTCATAATTTTCGAACCACATTCGCTTTTTATAAAATTTAAAAACAACTGGACCACAAGTTTGTGGTCATGCCTCGTGAACATGAGATGGTTGAAATTTTTGTCTCCTCATGGATAAGGTGTCGAAGTAGGCTCAATAATATGAATATCATTTTTTGATTCATTTTTGTCCACTCTTCGAATGACTTGCAGTTCAAATTTGAATTATTCCAAGAAATGCAATCAAATGAAATAAATTGACTGAATATAATAAACACTTCGAGTAATTGGCAAAAAAATTGATATGTACTTCAAGGTAACGTAGGATCACAACACAAAAAGTTTGGGTTCAAAAAGAAAAAAAATCAAATACGGTTTGCCGAGTGCCCACAAAAGCACTCGGCAAAGAGGTCTTTGCCGAGTGTCAGATCGACCTCTTTGCCGAGTGTCCGCGATCTGACACTCGGCAAAGACCTCTTTGCCGAGTGCCGTGATCTAACACTCGGCAAAGTGGCGTTTATTCAAGGAAACACTTGTGCATTTCGTTCGTCCGTTCATTTCTTTCCTAACGCACCTCCTCGCTCCCCCGGCTCCCGCCGCCCCGGCCCCCGCCGCCTCCTGCGCCCGCCGCCCCGGGCCCCGCCGCCGCCTCGCCCCCTGCCCCGCCGCGCGCCCCCTGCCGCCTTCGGCGCCCGCCGCCCCGGGCCCCGCCGCCCCGGACACGGCGCGCCCTGGCCTCCGCCGCCCCGGCCCACGCCGCCCACCGGCCCAGCGCCGCCCCGTCCCACGCCGCTGTAACGCCCCAAAAATTTCAAACCTAAACTACGCGTTAAAAGAATCCTGATAGAAAATTTATTCGTCGACCCTCTCCGTTTCACCGCCACACTGACGGCCGACGCGCCTGACCGCAGTCCCGTCCTGCACCGCTCACGCGCGACCGTTTTTCCGCAATCAGCGCCGGCGCGATGCTGTTCTCCTCGCGCAGCGCGCAGACGACGTACGCGCGTGGCCGACCGGCCGCGGCTGCGGCCGCGATTGGCGCCGACGCGTTTTCTCCCCCCCCCCCCGCTGTTCCCCTCGCGCCGCGCGCTTCCCCGCGTGGCCGACCGGCCGCGGTCACCGCCGCGACCGGCGCCGGCCCTTCTCCCTCCCTCGTTTTCTTTTCTCTCTTTCCCCCTATTTCTTTTCCTTTTCCCTTTTTCCTTTTCTTCCCTTTCCTTTTCTTTCTTTTCTCCCTTCCCTCCCTTTTCTTTTCTCCTCCCTTCCTTCCTGTTTCCCCCTCCTCTCTCTACTCCCGAGCACCACCGGCCCTCCCCTCGCGCACGCGCCCTCGCGCTCCTGCTCTCGCGCGCACGCCGCCGTACGCGCGCGCGCCGCCGGACCGCGCGCACGCGCACGCGCACGGCCACGGCACGCGCGCGCAATCGCGCGGCTCGCTGCGCCGCCCCGGCCTCGCCGCCCGCGCCGTGCCTGCGCGCGCGCCCCGCTCTAGCCCGCGCTTCGCCGCGCCGCACGCACGCCCGGCCCCGCAACGCCGCGCCGCCCGCTGCGCCACGCCACGCCACGCCCCCGCGCGCTCTGTGCCCGCGCGTGCCGCGCCGCCCGTCGCTGCCCCGCCCCGCCGCGCGCGCGCCGTCGCACAGCGCCGCCCCACGTGCCCGCGTCACGTCGCCTCGGCCTCGCCGCACCACCGCTCGGCGACACACCCGACACGACACGGCCGCCATTAAGGCGTACCGCGCCGCTCGCCGGCCTCCCCACCGGCCACCGCTACTCGCCGCCTTTGGGGGCCTATAAATAGGGCCCTCGCGCGGCCCTCGTTCCCCCACAGCTCCCACCGCCGCCTCCTGCCTCTCCCCGCGCCCCCATCGCCGCCCGCCCGTGCCGCACCACCCGCCGCCGCTGCTTCCCGTCGACCGGCCTCCCCGCGCCACCCCGGCCCGAGGTGAGGGCGGGAATCGAACCCCCTCCTCCCCCTCTCCCTTTTCCCCCACGCGCTCGAGCCGCCCCGGGCCTCGGCCGCCGAGATTGGGCCGGCGCCGAGCCCCCTTTCTCCCCCTCCCCTGTTTCCTGCGGCAGGAGGAAGAAGAAGGGGTGATCTTTGCCCATAGCCCCCTCCCCTTTCTTGTTTTACCCAAAGGACCCCCCCCCCCCTTTAACTACTTCTTTTGCTAATAAGACCTCACTTTTTTTAAAACAAACCCTCCAATACTTGAACCTAGATACATTTGGCACTTTTTAGCATGCCCCGAGAAATTCTAGGATTTACAAAAAAGGTCCCTGCTATTTCCAGATACTTACGAATAAACCCCTAGAGCCCTGTGTGACCACCCGAAACCCCTTTAGCTCGTCATTTGATGTGCGAAACGACCTCCGATCGACCCGAAACTTTACCACGCCCTTTCTAGTATAGTTCTAACCACGCCATTAAGAAACCACCCAGAGATATTGCCCCGACCCCCGTAACTAAATTATTTCCGATTCAAGCCCCACAACGAAAGCTTTTAGTTCTTGCGCTTGATTGTGTGTCCGTTTGTTTGTGTCGTAGGACACGGAGTGAACGAGGAAGGTCTTGACTGTGACCAAGCGAACGAGGACCAGTTCCGCGACTCCGAGCCCGAGGGACAGTGCTACGATCAGGACCTCCCGCAAGGGTTTGACGATGGCAAGTTCAATTCCGCCCTTTGATGCATGTTTCTGTCCTAGTTTTGTTAAACACAACCCAGTGGCCTGTTTTATAAAATTGCATGGTTTTGCGTGCCGTAAACATGGTAGGATAGCCACCCTCGTTGTGATAACCATATCTTGAACACCTGATTTTATAAAGAAAATGCGTGTGTGTGGGAAGGGATAAAATGTGGTTTTGAAAGACGAGTCGGACGGGATGGATGGCAGTTCTGTGTGAATTGCCGTTGGTGTGCTCGTACCTGTGTGGTAGGGCAAGGAAGGGAGATATCTATCCTGTCACCCCTAAGGACCGAGTTGTTGTGACATCTCACCTAGCTTTTTGTCGTGCGAACCACTTGACCGTTGTATGGGCAACGGCTTAGCATAAATCCCACTAGTTAGCCTGATAGTCATCAGGAGAGCTGAGAGCAACGGGTGATCAAGGAGAAGGGATAAGCTCTGTGTGACTTATGCCCCGGTTAAACCTTGGAGATAGGTCGAATGACCCCTTGATGGATCCCGTGATGGCTAGTCAGGTCTAGCTAAGGTGGGTAATGGCTTTGTTGGGATCTGCACCGGCACTAAGGTGTTCGTGTTGTGGTACCCCACCTGTGGGTAAAGTTGCACACCTCTGCAGAGTTAAAATCTATTCGAATAGCCGTGCCCACGGTATTGGGCAAGTTATGGTGTGGTCACATAACTAGTGTTTCTCTCTGGGAATGGATGGGCTGGTGTGAGTGGTTTGGAAAGTGTCCGGCAGTTGTGCCGTGAGCTACGGCGGACGGGGAGTCCGGTAGCAGTTTAAAAACTCGGATCCTGTGTGGATCAACACCGTGTGCTCTTTGATACAAGAAAACCCGTTTTAAAAATGCTTTTAAAACAAACCCCTGCATACAACAGAGTTTTCCGCAAATGAACCATAACCTTATCCTTGAATTGTCCTGTGCATTATTTTCTGTTATACCCCTCCGTGGGTGTGATTGGACTTGCTGAGTACGTTTGTACTCACTCCATTCTTACTTTTACAGTGGAAGACCCAGACTACGTTCCCGAAGACAACGGGTAGGGTTTCGTCCTGCACCCAGTCTTGCCTGTGGTTGAGGCCACCGTTGGATTCCGCATGGCGCAAGACTCTGATGATCCTCTTTTCGTAGCTAGTATAATAGTGTGGGTTTTAGTTGTAATCCTCGCGATAGTGGCGCTTCACTGCCCATTACCGCGCAGAGTTGTACGGTGATGTACCATCTGATGTAATAAAAGTGTTATCAGCCTCCTGGGACTGATAATTCGACACTTTTAAGTCTTCCCTGATGGGGGGACGCTTCAGGTGGTATCAGAGCCATAGACTGGCCGTAGGACGTGACCCTAGGAGCGAAACCCCTTTTCAAGCCCTAGGACTTGTTCCGACTTAGATATTTTTTTCTGCACAAGCACTCACCCCTGGTTTTTACCCTGTTCCAGATGGCTGACAATGGGTGGTCCAACGGAATCTGCCACGCAGAACCCGGCCTCCCCAAGTTACTATTGCTCAGCCTAGAACGCGTTGGGGTCATGGAACCACCGGAGTATGCCTACCGTGAATACATCGCCGGAGGCACCCTTCGGTGCGATGTGATGGTTTTTGTGGAGAAAAGCACCCGCTACCCTGATGTGGACCCTTGGTTCATCTCCACAAAGGGTTTCCGCTTCCCCGACACCTACCGAAAGGCCGCCCGTAAAGCCCTGCGACGACTGCGTGTGCTCTACAGGCACCACCTTCAGCGGACTCCTATGGGATTTTTCCCACCCACTGAAGGAAGAGGACGTACTTGGATTGCCCGAATGAGGGGACTTGGACGAGATGAAGAAGACCTAGAGGATACGGTTTCCCACCTGTCCATCTACCTTACTGGCTTGGATGCACTCTGCCGCGAACAGGCGGCACAACTGAAACAGCTAATCCGTGGGATCGAAAAGATAACCCAGGAGCTGGAGGAACAACGGACAAGAGCTGCAAGCGCCGAGTATTCCTTAGCCGCCCTTCAAGCCCAGATGCAAGAATACGAGAACCGCAACGGAATAGGTGGATGGATAGAGGAAGAAGAGGAAGAACCCATGGAAACCCATTGGGATAAGGGTACTCAGACCGAAAATGAGATGGATCGGTTCCTTCCAATAAAGAAGCGCTCTATTAGGACCGAGGAAGAGTCCCCATGATAGGATTAGCACCCCGAGCTAGAACCCTACCCTAATGACCACGTATCCATGAAAACTGTACCCCCCTTGTTGTAATAATAAATATCATCTACTCCCTTTTGCACCTGTACCAGATTGTTTACCCTGTTTCTGTTTCAGATGGCTGAGGAAGGATGGACCCAGGGCGACTGCCAAACTGCGCCTGGATTCCCCAGCCTTTTGATCAACACCCTGGAAGGCCTTGGCGTTACGGAGCACCCAAGGTACTACAGCCGAGAGTACGAGCACCATGGTACCCTCCGCTGCAGGGTGATCCTGGTCATCGCCAGGAGCAACCGCTACACCAACATCCAGCCCTGGCGGGTGACCGCCACAGGGTTTAGACACCAGGACACCTACCCCTTGGCCATCAGGAAAACGCTCCGTTATTTGTGCCGGATTTTTGAAGAACACCTCGCCCCCTCACCAGCAAGGTTCTTCCCGCCGGCCATCAGAACCCCAGTTTGGGAAGCACGCATGAGAAACCTGGAACGACGCCGCCACGAAGAAGGCCCCCTGTACCAAGTGGCTACTTACCTAGCCGCCCTGGACCAACTCTTTGATGAGCAAGCCAACCTTCTGAGGGAGCAGACCCATCGAGCCGAGCAAGCAGAGCTCGCAGTGAGGCTGCAGCAGATCCGAGCCGCCCATGCTGAGGCAAGAGCCGCAGCCGCGGTTAGCAGCGAAACAGTAGCCCAAGAGAGCCTCAGGCAAGCACGAGACCAGTGTATGCAAGATTGGACCCGAAGTGGAACGCCAGTCCCGGCAATTGGGGAAGACCATGTTTTACTCGGGACACCCATCATAGGATGGGGGACACTCTTCAGAAACACACAAGCCCCACCCGAGAACCCTGAAAGTTCCGCTGCTGCCGCCGAAGAAGATGCTGCCGCGCAACCCTCGACCAATGGAAACCCAGAGGACGGCGAGCAAGGATCACTCGAGCTTCCCGCCCCAGAAGAAGGCCTGCCCCGCGAGTAAAATAACCGATGCCACCCTAGTGATGTGTCCCTAGCCGCTTTTGTCTAAATGGTGCCTGATTCCGGACGAGTAGTACGACACCTAGCCTTACCCAAGCTGTACTTCCCTTGCCATAATAAAGTTATTTGTGCTTGTTGTTTGTGATGTTGTGTGCTGGTTTGTTGTGTGCTGCTTGTTATATGATTACTGGCAGGAGGTAGATACTGCCATATATACGAATTAAGCAACTTAAACATCACATAATAGTAACCCCACTCTACCCAATCGACAGATGGTTCCCCGGAGCGTCACGAGAGCCTCCCGTAGCCGGAACCCCGCAGCCGCTGGCGCCGGAGCACAGCCTGCTGGACGAAATCCCCCTTAGGCAGAACAAGAAGTAAGCCAGAACCGAGGGGAAAATCAAGAAGGAGAGCAACTACCACCACCCCCACCCCTCGGAGATCTGGCCCAAATAATCCACAACCAGACCCTCATATTGGAAACACTGGCCAACGCCCTCGTCAATCGGCAACCCCGAGGGCAGAACATGAACGACAAGCTGACAGCTTTTCTGAGGACCAAGCCACCCACCTTTGCTGGATCTTGCAACCCGTTGGATGCAGACGACTGGTTGCGAGTAATTCAGAGGAAACTCGAACCGTTTGAATGCCAGGACCGAGATAAAGTCCTTCTGGCAGCCCACCAACTCACCGGAACAGCATTATCCTGGTGGGAAAATTATTATGCTGCAGCCGAGGATGCCTCTACTATCACTTGGGAGGAATTCGTGAAGGAATTCCGCCGTTATCACATCCCTTCGGCCACCATGAAGCGCAAGGCGGATGAATTCCGCGCGCTGCAGCAAGGAAGCATGACGGTGGAAGAGTACACCCACCGGTTTATCGAGTTGGCCCGATATGCACCGGAGGAGGTGAACGACGACGACAAGAAACAAGACATGTTCAAGAAGGGGCTAAGCCCAGAACTCCGGACCCTGCTCACCCCTCAGATCTACCCTGACTTCAACACTCATATGAACAAGGCCATCCTTACGGAAAGGGCCAAGGCCGAAGAGAGGAAGGATAATAAACGCAAATTCCTGGAAAGCAAGGCCCGCCAACAGGACCGCTACCAAAAGCCGAGGAACTCCAGCTACACTGCGCCAAGATCTCAGGCCCCGATGCAGTATAGAACTCAGTCTCAAGTGACAGGATCACAGGCCCCGCCTAGGAGCCAGAATACCACAAGGGCCCCGCAGAGCAACGCAAGCCAGGTCGCCCCCGACAGCAACAATGTTAGGGCCTGTTTCAACTACCGTGAAGTAGGCATTACATTGCCAATTGCCCTTATGCCAAGAATAAGCCAGCCACATCAGCCTTCTCCAACACAGTGAATGGACCCAGACCAGCCCTGACTGGTGCCAACCGTGTGCCCGTCCGCAACAATGACAACAGTCAGCAGACAAAGCAGCCCCAGCAATCGTTTGGACGAGCCCGCGTCAATCACATCGATGCGCAGGAGGCACAAGAAGCTCAGGGCGTAGTGCTTGGTGAGTACCTAGTCAACTCAGCTCTGGCAACAGTACTATTTGATTCTGGAGCATCACACTCGTTTATATCCTCAAGCTTTGTGGAAAAACACAAAATACCTACAGTACTACTAAAAACACCCCTACTAACCCGGACGCCTGGGGGCGATATCAAGTGTCAATTAGGTTGTCCACGGGTAAGGATCAACTTAAGTGGGGTAGAATTCCTAGCAGATTTGGTAGTACTTAAGTCTGGGGGAATAAACGTAATCCTTGGAATGGACTGGTTAAGCCGACACAATGGTCTCATAGGCTGCACTGACAAAGTGGTACACCTAACAAACCCTGAAGGAGTACAAGTGATCTGCCATACCCGGGATAGTAAATTTGACCCAATGGTGTTTAGCATGGAAGCCCAGCCCTTAGAAGGAGTCCCGGTAGTGAACGAATACCCAGATGTTTTTCCCGAGGAACTTCCCGGTATGCCACCAGACAGGGATATAGAATTCGTCATCGACCTTAACCCCGGAACCTCCCCTATAGCCAAGAGACCCTATAGGATGGCGGCCTCGGAATTGACGGAATTAAAGAAGCAACTAGAAGAACTACAACGGATTGGCTTTATCAGACCAAGCTCGTCGCCATGGGGAGCCCCGGTTCTGTTTGTCAAAAAGAAAGATGGGAGTATGAGGATGTGTGTAGATTACCGGGCACTGAATGAAGTTACCATTAAGACTAAGTACCCCCTCCCCAGGATTGATGACCTGTTCGATCAGCTAAAAGGAGCCAAGTACTTTTCCAAGATCGATTTAAGGTCAGGATATTTTCAGCTCAAGATTAGGGAAAGTGACATCCCTAAGACAGCTTTTGTCACCCGCTACGGGCAGTTTGAGTTCACTGTAATGTCCTTCGGACTAACCAATGCCCCTGCCTATTTTATGAACCTCATGAACAAAGTATTTATGGACGAGCTGGATAAGTTTGTCGTAGTCTTTATCGACGACATACTTATCTACTCCAAGAGTATTCAGGAACATGAGCAACATCTGCGGGTAGTATTGGAAAAGCTGAGAACACATAGGTTATATGCCAAGTTCAGCAAGTGCGAATTCTGGCTGGAGAGAGTAGCGTTCCTTGGTCACATTCTGACCGCGGAAGGCGTAGCAGTGGACCCAGAGAAGGTCGAAGCAGTTTCCAACTGGCAGCGACCGACTAATGTTAGTGAAATCAGAAGTTTTCTTGGATTAGCTGGGTACTATCGGAGGTTTATTGAGGGATTCTCCAAGATAGCCCGACCCATGACGGAACTTCTCAAGAAGGAGAAGAAGTTCGCCTGGACGGAACCTTGTGAAAGAAGTTTTCAAGAGTTGAAACAAAGGCTGACAACCGCCCCAGTGCTAACCCTACCGGACATTCATCGGGATTTTGTCATTTACTGTGACGCATCCCGACAAGGATTAGGGTGTGTACTGATGCAAGACGGGAAAGTCGTTGCATATGCCTCCCGCCAACTCAGGACTCATGAGCAGAATTATCCGACCCATGACTTGGAATTAGCAGCCGTAGTGCATGCCCTCAAGATTTGGAGGCATTACTTGATTGGGAATAAGTGTGAGATTTACACTGACCATAAGAGCCTGAAGTATATCTTCACCCAGCCAGATTTGAACTTAAGACAAAGGAGATGGTTAGAGTTAGTCAAGGACTATAATTTGGAAATCCATTATCACCCCGGAAAAGCGAATGTGGTAGCCGACGCCTTAAGCCGGAAATCCTATGGACCCAAGGATGACAATCTGCGTGAGGAAATGGCCCGATTAAACGTGCACATTGTTCCTCGAGGTTCCAGCCAAGTGCTAAACGTTCAAACGACACTAGAGGATAGGATTAGAGAAGCCCAAAGCTCGAATCAGGAGTTAATGAAGATCCGCAAACAAACTGGAGAAAACAAAGCACCGGGCTTCAGAGTGGACGATAAGGGGACGTTGTGGTACGAGGATAGGATTTGTGTACCCCAGGATGGAGATTTCCGGCAATTAATCATGGACGAAGCCCATAACTCGGCTTACTCCATCCACCCAGGATCCACCAAAATGTATATGGACATAAGGCAAAAATACTGGTGGAATGGAATGAAAGCGGATATTGCACGATTTGTAGCACATTGTGATACCTGCCAAAGGATCAAGGCCGAACATCAAAAGCCGGCAGGATTATTGCAACCCTTGCCTATCCCGGCCTGAAAATGGGATGAAATAGGAATGGACTTCGTAGTAGGCCTACCCAGAACACAGAAGGGACACGATTCCATATGGGTAATAGTGGATCGACTCACTAAGTCGGCTCACTTTATACCCGTACGAACCACTTACGGTGGAGAAAAGCTGGCAAAGCTTTATGTGGAAAACATAGTAAGGTTACATGGAGTGCCTGGCAGAATTGTCTCAGACAGAGGAACCCAATTCACCTCTAGATTTTGGAAAAGCCTGCATAAAGCCATGGGCACTAAGTTGGATTTTAGCTCCGCATACCACCCGCAGACGGATGGTCAGACTGAAAAGGTAAATCAGGTCATGGAGGACATGCTGAGAGCATGCGTCCTAACCTATGGAAATGATTGGGAGCAGAGCCTACCTTATGCAGAATTCTCGTACAACAATAGTTACCAAGCCAGCTTGGGCATGTCACCATTCGAAGCCCTCTATGGAAGAAAGTGCAAAACTCCCCTGATGTGGTCGGAAGTTGGGGAGCGTGCACTAGTAGGACCCGCGCTCATAAAAGAAGCAGAAGAAAAAGTAGCGGAAATCCGCGAGAAATTGAAAGCGGCTCAGTCCCGACAAAAGAGCTATGCAGACAAGAAGAGGCGGGAAATAAGTTTCAATCCGGGAGAATTTGTCTATCTCAAAGTCTCACCCATTCGAGGGACACGAAGGTTTCAGGTACAAGGAAAATTAGCCCCTCGATATATTGGACCATATCGAGTTCTGAAGAGAGTTGGAGCAGTAGCGTACCGACTGGAGTTACCAGAAGAAATGTCGGATATACACCCAGTATTTCATGTCTCGCAATTAAGAAGGTGTCTGAGAGTACCCGAGGGAGAACATGTGCCGGTGGAAACAATAGACCTGCAGCCGGATTTGCGATATCAAGAAGTGCCGGTCAAGATTCTAGACACTGTCACTAGGAGGACCAGAAACTCCGAAGTACGGATATGCAGAGTTCAATGGAGCAGACACGGAGTAGAAGAAGCAACATGGGAACGCGAAGAGGCGCTAAAGAAGGAGTTTCCCCATCTATTTAGGAGCCAGCCGAATCTCGAGGACGAGATTTATTTAAGTGGGGTAGGTTTGTAACGCCCCGAAAATTTCAAACCTAAACTACGCGTTAAAAGAATCCTGACAGAAAATTTATTCGCCGACCCTCTCCGTTTCACCGCCACACTGACGGCCGACGCGCCTGACCGCAGTCCCGTCCCGCACCGCTCACGCGCGACCGTTTTTCCGCAATCAGCGCCGGCGCGATGCTGTTCTCCTCGCGCAGCGCGCAGACGACGTACGCGCGTGGCCGACCGGCCGCGGCTGCGGCCGCGATTGGCGCCGACGCGTTTTCTTTCCCCCCCCCCCCCCCCCGCTGTTCCCCTCGCGCCGTGCGCTTCCCCGCGTGGCCGACCGGCCGCGGTCACCGCCGCGACCGGCGCCGGCCCTTCTCCCTCCCTCTTTTTCTTTTCTCTCTTTCCCCCTATTTCTTTTCCTTTTCCCTTTTTCCTTTCTTCCCTTTCCTTTTCTTTCTTTTCTCCCTTCCCTCCCTTTTCTTTTCTCCTCCCTTCCTTCCTGTTTCCCCCTCCTCTCTCTACTCCCGAGCACCACCGGCCCTCCCCTCGCGCACGCGCCCTCGCGCTCCTGCTCTCGCGCGCACGCCGCCGTACGCGCGCGCGCCGCCGGACCGCGCGCACGCGCACGCGCACGGCCACGGCACGCGCGCGCAATCGCGCGGCTCGCTGCGCCGCCCCGGCCTCGCCGCCCGCGCCGTGCCTGCGCGCGCGCCCCGCTCTAGCCCGCGCTTCGCCGCGCCGCACGCACGCCCGGCCCCGCAACGCCGCGCCGCCCGCTGCGCCACGCCACGCCACGCCCCCGCGCGCTCTGTGCCCGCGCGTGCCGCGCCGCCCGTCGCTGCCCCGCCCCGCCGCGCGCGCGCCGTCGCACAGCGCCGCCCCACGTGCCCGCGTCACGTCGCCTCGGCCTCGCCGCACCACCGCTCGGCGACACACACGACACGACACGGCCGCCATTAAGGCGTACCGCGCCGCTCGCCGGCCTCCCCACCGGCCACCGCTACCCGCCGCCTTTGGGGCCTATAAATAGGGCCCTCGCGCGGCCCTCGTTCCCCCACAGCTCCCACCGCCGCCTCCTGCCTCTCCCCGCGCCCCCATCGCCGCCCGCCCGTGCCGCACCACCCGCCGCCGCTGCTTCCCGTCGACCGGCCTCCCCGCGCCACCCCGGCCCGAGGTGAGGGCGGGAATCGAACCCCCTCCTCCCCCTCTCCCTTTTCCCCCACGCGCTCGAGCCGCCCCGGGCCTCGGCCGCCGAGATTGGGCCGGCGCCGAGCCCCCTTTCTCCCCCTCCCCTGTTTCCTGCGGCAGGAGGAAGAAGAAGGGGTGATCTTTGCCCATAGCCCCCTCCCCTTTCTTGTTTTACCCAAAGGACCCCCCCCCCCTTTAACTACTTCTTTTGCTAATAAGACCTCACTTTTTTTTAAAACAAACCCTCCAATACTTGAACCTAGATACATTTGGCACTTTTTAGCATGCCCCGAGAAATTCTAGGATTTACAAAAAAGGTCCCTGCTATTTCCAGATACTTACGAATAAACCCCTAGAGCCCTGTGTGACCACCCGAAACCCCTTTAGCTCGTCATTTTATGTGCGAAACGACCTCCGATCGACCCGAAACTTTACCACGCCCTTTCTAGTATAGTTCTAACCACACCATTAAGAAACCACCCAGAGATATTGCCCCGACCCCCGTAACTAAATTATTTCCGATTCAAGCCCCACAACGAAAGCTTTTAGTTCTTGCGCTTGATTGTGTGTCCGTTTGTTTGTGTCGTAGGACACGGAGTGAACGAGGAAGGTCTTGACTGTGACCAAGCGAACGAGGACCAGTTCCGCGACTCCGAGCCCGAGGGACAGTGCTACGATCAGGACCTCCCGCAAGGGTTTGACGATGGCAAGTTCAATTCCGCCCTTTGATGCATGTTTCTGTCCTAGTTTTGTTAAACACAACCCAGTGGCCTGTTTTATAAAATTGCATGGTTTTGCGTGCCGTAAACATGGTAGGATAGCCACCCTCGTTGTGATAACCATATCTTGAACACCTGATTTTATAAAGAAAATGCGTGTGTGTGGGAAGGGATAAAATGTGGTTTTGAAAGACGAGTCGGACGGGATGGATGGCAGTTCTGTGTGAATTGCCGTTGGTGTGCTCGTACCTGTGTGGTAGGGCAAGGAAGGGAGATATCTATCCTGTCACCCCTAAGGACCGAGTTGTTGTGACATCTCACCTAGCTTTTTGTCGTGCGAACCACTTGACCGTTGTATGGGCAACGGCTTAGCATAAATCCCACTAGTTAGCCTGATAGTCATCAGGAGAGCTGAGAGCAACGGGTGATCAAGGAGAAGGGATAAGCTCTGTGTGACTTATGCCCCGGTTAAACCTTGGAGATAGGTCGAATGACCCCTTGATGGATCCCGTGATGGCTAGTCAGGTCTAGCTAAGGTGGGTAATGGCTTTGTTGGGATCTGCACCGGCACTAAGGTGTTCGTGTTGTGGTACCCCACCTGTGGGTAAAGTTGCACACCTCTGCAGAGTTAAAATCTATTCGAATAGCCGTGCCCACGGTATTGGGCAAGTTATGGTGTGGTCACATAACTAGTGTTTCTCTCTGGGAATGGATGGGCTGGTGTGAGTGGTTTGGAAAGTGTCCGGCAGTTGTGCCGTGAGCTACGGCGGACGGGGAGTCCGGTAGCAGTTTAAAAACTCGGATCCTGTGTGGATCAACACCGTGTGCTCTTTGATACAAGAAAACCCGTTTTAAAAATGCTTTTAAAACAAACCCCTGCATACAACAGAGTTTTCCGCAAATGAACCATAACCTTATCCTTGAATTGTCCTGTGCATTATTTTCTGTTATACCCCTCCGTGGGTGTGATTGGACTTGCTGAGTACGTTTGTACTCACTCCATTCTTACTTTTACAGTGGAAGACCCAGACTACGTTCCCGAAGACAACGGGTAGGGTTTCGTCCTGCACCCAGTCTTGCCTGTGGTTGAGGCCACCGTTGGATTCCGCATGGCGCAAGACTCTGATGATCCTCTTTTCGTAGCTAGTATAATAGTGTGGGTTTTAGTTGTAATCCTCGCGATAGTGGCGCTTCACTGCCCATTACCGCGCAGAGTTGTACGGTGATGTACCATCTGATGTAATAAAAGTGTTATCAGCCTCCTGGGACTGATAATTCGACACTTTTAAGTCTTCCCTGATGGGGGACGCTTCAGCCGCCCACCGGCCCAGCGCCGCCCCGGCCCCGCCGCGCCCCACGCCGCCCACCGGCCGAGCGCCGCCCCGGCCCACGCCGCGCGCCCCCTGCCCCGCCCCGGCCCACGCCGCCCACCGGCCCAGCGCCGCCCCGGCCCCGCCGCGCCCCCTGCCCCGCCGCCGCCTCGCCCCCTGCCCCGCCGCGCGCCCCTTGCCCCGCCGCGCCCCCTGCCCCGGCCGCCGCCCCGCCGGCTAGGTAAGTTTTGAAAGCTTTCTTTCTCTCTTTACCAGAAGTAAAGTTACTTGATGTATTACATTAGGGGGTGCTTGCAACTGGTATTTTATATGCTTTAGCATTTTGCAATCTTGGACTTGATCATGACTGCTACTTTGTTTATCATTAATCGATTATAGCTATGTTCAAATGTAACTTCCCAGGAGCACAT
Source organism: Panicum hallii (assembly GCF_002211085.1). Taxonomy (NCBI): domain Eukaryota; kingdom Viridiplantae; phylum Streptophyta; class Magnoliopsida; order Poales; family Poaceae; genus Panicum; species Panicum hallii. The sequence continues at coordinate 57,082,956 of NC_038044.1, forward strand.
GCGTACTTTATGCCACCAAGAATAAGAGTTATAGAGTTACAGAGAAGGTAGTCAAACCAAGTTAACATTGTGCTATAGTGTCTTCTTTCTATATTGTTTTCCCTTTCTGAACTTGGTGTCATGAGTGATGTTGACTTCATCACTTTTGATTAGTTGATTTGCTATCATATATAATTGCAGTCAGAGGTTTGAGTAATATGTCAATGATTTAGTTTTTCTTGGCTGTTGTGTGGCCTCCTGTAAAATCTTTTCTTTACCATATATCTATATGCACAGGATATGTGCAATTACAAAGTATAATCCTCAAGGATTGAAAAGTTTGGTATTCTGTTTGACCCTTTGACATTACATTGTGTCTGATATTAGTAATATGTTTCTACAAATAAAAATAGTAGTAATATATTTCTACAAATCAGTTGTTTGGTTCAGATAAGATATATACCATTTCTTAAAAAGATAAGATATATAGCATCTGTCGGTAACATGGGAATTGTGGTGTCCTACTCTAGTAGCTAAGAAGTTGCCCTTTAGTTTTGGACACCGACGTACGTGTTGCTGTGGTGTCCTACTCTAGTAGCCCTAGGTTGCGTTAGTTAGTTTGGTCACTTTAGTTAGGTTTTGTTGTCTGATGAAAATATTTAATTGATATTACCCTCTGCTTTACATGTTAGAGGATGGAAGACCGTGAGTGGATGTACACTGGCCGCTTAAGTCGGCGTCAGGTCACCGATGAGTGGATCAACAAGACCGATGCTTTCTTGGAGCAGGCGTTTGGCGAAGCTGCTAAAGGAGCGAGTAGAATGTTCTGTCCATGCAACAAATGTGCAAACAGGAAAAGACAGACGAAGAAGGTCATGGGGGAACATCTTTGTTTGAATGGATTTACGGCAGGCTATACCCAGTGGGTCTTCCACGGTGAAGCCGATCGTATGAGAGAGGAGGTGGTGAGGCAACGTGTGCAGCATTATGATGGAGATGCCGGGGTAGCGGAAATGTTAAATGACTATCATGAGGCACAGTTTGTTGAAGGACATACGGAGGAGGAGCCAGAGGCAACTGCAAAGGCGTTCTATGACATGTTTGCCGCGGCACAGAAACCCCTTCACGGACACACAAAGGTTTCTCAATTGGATGCCATTGGACGCATAATGGCGTTAAAGTCGCAGTACAGCCTGAGCCGAGATGCCTTCGATGGTATGTTGACAGTTATTGGCAGCCTACTTCCAGAGGGTCACATTCTGCCAAAGAGCATGTACGAGGCCCGAAAACTTCTTCGTGCACTCAAGATGCCGTATGACCAGATCCATGCTTGTTCGAAGGGGTGTGTCCTATTTAGGAAAGAATATGCAGAATCAAAGTACTGTCCAAAGTGTAAATCCTCTAGGTTCATGGAGGTTGACTCTGGTGATGGGCACAAGAGGCAGCTTGACATTCCCGTGACAATCCTACGTCACCTTCCGTTCATACCGAGGATCCAGCGGCTATACATGATGGAGGAATACGCAAAACAGATGACATGGCACAAAAATGGAAAACGATACAATCCTGATAAGATGGTACATGCGTCCGATGGTGAAGCATGGATCCACTTTGATAGCATTCATCATGAGAAAGCTAGAGATGCTCGTAATGTACGTGTTGCGCTGGCAACAGATGGGTTCAATCCTTATGGAATGATGGCTGCAACATACACATGTTGGCCCGTATTCGTTATCCCCCTCAATCTCCCCCCAGGCGTATGCTTTCAACGACAGAACATATTGTTGTCATTGATTATTCCTGGACACCCGGGGAATAATATGGGTGTGTTCATGGAGCCTCTAATTGATGAATTGGTCCGTGCTTGGGAGGAAGGAGTGTGGACATACGACCGGGCTACAAAGACAAACTTCAAAATGCATGTCTGGTACCAATACTCCCTTCACGATCTGTTGGCATATGGGATATTCAGTGCCTGGTGTGTTCACGGGAAGTACCCATGCCCAGTATGCAAGGAAGGTCTTAGGTTCATTTGGTTGCAGAAGGGTGGCAAGTATTCGGCGTTCGATAAACATCGGCAATTCCTCCCTCTTGACCACGCATTCAGACGAGACATCAAAAATTTTACAAAAGGTGTCGTAGTGACAGACCTTGCACCTCCGATGAAGAGTAGTGCCGCAGTTCGTCAGCAGATAGATGGCCTCATGGTGAATCCAGAAGGTGGCTTTGTGGGATATAGCCAGCAACATATGTGGACTCATATGTCAGGTTTGACTCGGCTCCCCTATTATGATGATCTTCTCCTTCCACACAATATTGATGTGATGCACACTGAAAAGAACGTCGTTGAGGCACTTTGGGCAACAATCATGGATATTCCCAGTAAGACAAAGGACAACGTTAAGGCTAGAGTGGATCTAGCAACAACGTTATGCGATAGACCAAATCTAGAGATGAAGCCTCCTGGTCGCGGAAAGACATGGAGAAAGCCTAAGGCCGATTTCGTATTGAGCAAGCCCCAAAGGAGGGAAGTACTAGAATGGATCAAGAAGTTGATGTTCCCTGATGGGTATGCAGCTAATCTGAGTAGGGGGGTCAACTTATCTACTATGCAAGTATTAGGGATGAAGAGTCATGACTACCACATATGGATTGAGTGGCTTCTTCCGGCGATGGTTCGAGGCTATGTCCCTGAGCATGTCTGGCTAGTGCTTGCAGAGTTGAGCTATTTCTTCCGCCAGCTTTGTGCCAAGGAGTTATCTCGGACCGTGGTTGCAGACTTGGAGAAAATTGCACCGGTGTTGCTCTGTAAGTTGGAGAAGATCTTTCCACCCGGCTTCTTCAATCCGATGGAGCATATGATATTGCACCTTCCGTATGAGGCACGAATGGGGGGGCCCGTTCAGGGTCGTTGGTGCTATCCAATCGAGAGATCTCTAAAGGTTCTTCGGAAGAAATGTGGAAATAAATGCAAAATCGAGGCTTCCATTGCAGAGGCATACATTCTGGAGGAGGTTTCGAACTTTACAACAACATACTATGGTGACAACCTCCCTAGTGTGCACAATCCACCCCCTCGTTACAATGCTAGTGAAAATGAATCGAACCTCAGCCTTTTTCTAGGGCAACTCGGAAGTGCAAGTGGTTCGACCACCAAGACATTGACACATCATGAGTGGCACCAAATAATGCTATATGTGTTGACCAACCTTGACGAGGTGGTGCCGTATATGAAGCAATTTGTTCATGAATTCTGGCGTCAATCAAGGGAACCTACCCAACAGGAATGTGATACCCTTCTTAGCAAGGGTGCTGGAAATGGATTGCCCGATTTCATTTCTTGGTTCAAACAGCAGGTAACCGTCCAATTTAGCTTGTACTTAGTTTGTCATTCGAAGTTGCTCCCATATGCGAATAGTAAAATGATCTATCGTGCTTGAACTTGCAGGGCCATATGATGAATGCTGAGTTGAGACAGGTTGCCGATGGCTTTGCCCTTAGGGTCAGGTCATATTCTGTTTATGACGTCAATGGATATCGTTTTTGTACAGCAAGCTACGAGGCAAGTCGACCCAATCGAAAGACCACAAATACTGGAGTTTTTACTCCTGGCCTTGATGGGATCGAGTATTATGGAAGAATTGAAGATATATACGAACTCAGCTTTTATGGTTGCAAACCTCTTAATCCTGTCATATTCAAATGTCATTGGTTTGATCCTGAAGTAACGAGATGGACATATTCTAATCTTGGGCTAGTGGAAATTCGACAGTATTCCGTCTTACCAGGAGACGATGTCTATATTGTGGCCCAACAGGCCATACAAGTTTATTATCTCCCATATGCGTGCCAAACCAAAGAGCATCTTAAGGGTTGGTATGTTGTACATAAGGTATCACCGCACGGTAAAGTACCTGTCCCAAACGATGAAGATTACAACTTTGACCCAAACACATATGACGGAGAGTTCTTTCAAGAAGACGGGCTAGAAGGGCGATTTGAGATAGACTTAACCGAAGCGGACGGAATGGATGTTGAAACGGTTGTTGATGAGGAGGAGGAGGATGAGGTCCAAAATATGAAAGACTTACAAATGCTAGAACGATTACATTTAGTCGATGCCAATGACGACGTTGATCCTTCGGATACTGTTGAATATGATTTGATTGATAGTGATGATGAGACTTATGATCCAGCTAATCCTGATTATGAAGATTATTTTTAATCAATGTAATACTATATTATTATGTAATTATGTTTTATTTATTTTGCATATCTTGTTATTTACGTCTTGTTTATCTATACTTATTACTTTACTCTTCTTAATTGCAGGTGATTGAACAAAGATGGTAGGCGGTGGGTTGAGGAGCGTTAGGTCGCTTTACCAGAGGGCTAGGTCAGATACAGCTGGGTCGTCTGAGAGGTGCTGGGTCGTCCTCGGTGGGCGTGGCGGTAAAACACCGATAGCTGGCGCGCTAGGTAGGGGTGTTCATCGAGCATCCACTGGAAAACTCGATGGAATCTCTCAGCTTCACCAGCAACGTGCTTGATGAGGGCACAATCTTCATCTTTGGCTCCTGGACCTGCGTTGCCAACGGCTTGGGTGGCTTCAACAGCCACCTAGTTGATTCCAGGAAGCCAGAGGCCTCTGCAGCAACTCGATGCAGTAACCCCGACTCCTTCGTCGACGATCTCGACGAGTTGCTGCTCCCCGATCTACCCAGGCAGATCGAAAAGACGTCCATTTTCTACGCGACTTCAATTCGTGCTGCACCAGGACAACTCAGATCGGATTCAAACCGATCTGAGGAGGCTTCGCGATCTAAGTCTCTCTCCAACTGGGAGGAGAACTTGGATCGCCTCTTCAAGATTTGAGACGAGGGAGCCACAGCGCTCCCCCCTCCCCCGTTCTCGACTACGACTCGGATTCCAACGAAGAGTCGGCTACCTCGCCAGCGTTCACCTTCGGTTTCTGAATCTGCATCCGACGAGGTGGTGGCTTCAACAACCACCTCGCTGAAACCAGGGAGCCGACGGCATCTGCTCCAGCATCCTGCCGCGACATTAACGACCTCGCCGAAGATCTCGGTGGAATTTGATTTTCCGAACTAATCGGGAACCGTAAGAACGAGTCTGGATCCAACCCGACTCCTACTTGTGATGGAGTCAAATTCAGCTCGTGCCACAACGGTGATGCGCCGTCGCCACCAACCCTGACGATGCGGCTCGACTTCAACTAGCGCTGCAGGGCAGATGTGGTGCTACCACTGGCTATGACTACTTCGACAAATCTGCATTGCCAACGATTACTTCAACTACTCGTCTCAACTAGAAACTGGTCGTGGATGAGCCTTAAACTACTTGGTGACTACTTCTGCATGGTCAACAACTGGTCGAGATCAAATCAGTCGACTAGTTGGCTTCATCAACAAATCATCACAGCTCCATCGACGACTGCTGCACTTTCGTCGACAACCGTCCACGTGTTGGCATGTTTCGAGTACTCCGTCGTGGCTCCATCGACGGCCGCTGCGGTTCGTCGACAATCGTCCACAAATGAAGCTAAGTCACTTATACCTTTTCTGAATTTTTCTTCACAGGATCGGATACTTTTTGCGCAATGCGCATTCTCTTCACAGGCCATATCATGTTTGTTCTGATTGCCTGCATGGTTCATCCTGCAACATGGGCAATTGGGTTACACCCTATATGTGCGCTCCACGAGAGTTATCTTTTTTCGCGCAGCGCCGACTGCTTTAGTTTCCTCTCAACGGTTGCTACAATACACAGGTAGCGTACGCTAATCGTGACACCTCGACTCTTCTATACGCCTACGCAACTACACGTGCACGCGGCCAAGCTAACTGCACAATGGTTTACGGCAATTAGGGATCAGATGCCTAGCGTAACAGGCTACCTACCCGGCATCATTATGCGACCCAGCAAGAGTACAACACGAAAAAATTTACATGCATTTTATAATGCTGGGATTCGCTCCTAGCATGATATCATGTATATCAGTTTACAATATACTTTTATGTTTACCTTGTAGGGGACCTGATTTGGACCGTGCTGCTAGGCAAATCGGATTCAACTCCGACTAGTTGGCTTCATCAACAATCGCTCACGACTACTTCTACTTCGCGAGAACGCTCGACTACACGTCCCAGACTACAACGACTACTCGCCAGATCCGACTCTGAATAGTTGACTTCACATCGGCGACTACTTAACTTCGTGAAGAATGCATGGCGACACCCTGACGACTACTTCGACTACTCATTTCGCCTACAAAACTAGTCGGAGACGACTATGCTTGACAACGCGCTGGCAACTATTTCGAGTACTCGTTTCGCCTACATGCTAGTTGGAATTGACTCTGCTCGGTGATATGCTGGCAACTACTTCGACTACTCGTCTCGCCTACAAAACTAGTCGGAATCGACTCCGACCAGTCACCTTCATCGACAGTTCAAGTTTCAGCGGCAACTTGGCCAATACCTGGCTCGGGGGCTGGCGCCACCGACTACTAGGCATATACTATGCGACTCATCTAGCTCTCAAGCTCGGGGGCTGGATACGATAAGGCTCTCAGCAATAAAGGTTTGATTTGAGTGTTAATTTAGGGCGTTTTTTGGAGAAGTTATTTGCTTAACCATTTTTTTCAGGGAACTTATCACGAAAAAAGCGGTTTTCGAATTACTGAGCCAACATGCCCATCTTAACCATCCTTAACCATCAAATCTCTACTGTCATATATTGCATGCCACGATTCTTTAGATCCTTTATTCCAAACCTTAAGGATTTGGATTCAAGACTCGAGGGCTGCGGGACACGTGTCATCAGGAACTTATTTTTCAAATCTGCTGTAAGATAAGGATAGAAGACTCAAGATTAAATTGACCCTCAGCTTGATTCTACGAGTCAACCTAAGGTTCGGAGGCTACTCCATATAGAGTGCGAGTTCAATCATACCCCACATAAAAGAAGACTTGACAAACTACTCGGGGCATAAGCACCTCACAGCCTCGACGCAGCCAAGAAAGTACTCGGAGGACACCTTCAAGATGAAGTTCGGGAGAACTCGAAGACGCCTTCAGAAGTACTCGGACGCCTGCAGTACACGACTACGAAGAGCTTGGGGGCTTGTCAGACCCGGGCACACGGGACTGTGCACGTGAAGTACTTATCCTAGGATACGGGATGGGACATGACATGACCCACGCCATACATCAGCTGTAACTACTCGTAACCTAGTAGAACTACTTATGAAGTAGTAAAACTAGTCGGATACAGCAGGAAACTACCAGAAAAGTACTCGGGTAGGACTCTAGGGTGTTGAAGCGTCCCCCCCATCAGGGAAGACTTAAAAGTGTTGCTTTATCAGTCCCAGGAGGCTGATAACACTTTTATTACATCAGATGGTACATCACCGTACAACTCTACGCGGTAATGGGCAGTGAAGCGCCACTATCGCGAGGATTACAACCAGAACCCACACAACTACACTAGCTATGAACAAAGGATCATCAGAGTCTTGCGCCATACGGAATCCAACGGTGGCCTCAACCACAGGCAAGACTGGGTGCAGGACGAAACCCTACTCGTTGTCTTCGGGGATGTAGTCTGGGTCTTCCACTGTAAAAGTAAGGAAGGGGTGAGTACAAACGTACTCAGCAAGTCCAATCACACCCACGGAGGGGGCATAACAGAATTTAATGCACAGGATAATCCAAGGATAAGGTTATGGTTCATTTGCGGAAAACTCTGTTGTATACAGGGGTTTGTTTTAAAAACATTTTTAAAACGAGTTTTCTTGTACCAAGGAGCACACGATCATGATCCACACAGGATCCAAGTTTTAAACTGCTACCGGACTCCCCGTCCGCCGTAGCACACGGCACAACTGCCGGACACTTTCCAAACCACTCATACCAGCCCATCCATTCCCAGGGTGAAACACTAGTTATGTGACCACACCGTAACTTGCCCAATACCGTGGGCACGGCTATTCGAATAGATTTTAACTCTGCAGAGGTGTGCAACTTTACCCACAGGTGGGGTACCACAGCACGAACACCTTAGTGCCGGTGCAGATCCCAACAAAGCCATTACCCACCTTAGCTAGACCTGACTAGCCACCACGGGATCCATCAAGGGGTCATTCGACCTACCACCGAGGTTTAACCGGGGCATAAGTCACACAGAGCTTATCCCTTCTCCTTGATCACCCGTTGCTCTCAGCTCTCCTGATGGCTATCAGGCTAACTCGTGGGGTTTATGCTAAGCCGTTGCCCATACAACGGTCAAGTGGTTATCACGACAAAAAGCTAGGTGAGATGTCACATCAACTCGGTCCTTAGGGGTGACAAGATGGATATCTCCCTTCCTTGCTCAACCACACAGGTACGAGCACACCAACGGCAATTCACACAGAAATGCCATCCATCTCGTCTAACTCACTTTTCAAAACCACATTTTATCCTTCCCACACACACACATTTTTCTTTATAAAATCAGGTATTCAAGGTATGGCTATCACGGCAAGGGTGGCTATCCTACCATGTTTTCAACACGCAAAACAATGCAATTTTATAAAACAGGCCACTGGGTTGTGTTTATAAAAACTAGGACAGAAACATGCATCAAAGGGCGGGATTGAACTTGCCATCGTCAAACCCTTGCGGGAGGTCCTGATCGTAGCACTGTCCCTCGGGCTCGGAGTCGCAGAACTGGTCCTCGTTCGCTTGGTCACAGTCAAGACCTTCCTCGTTCACTCCGTGTCCTACGACACAAACAAACAGACACACAATCAAGCGCAAGAACTAAAAGCTTTCGTTGTGGGGCTTGAATCGGAAATAATTTAGTTACGGAGATAGGGGTAATATTTTTGGGTGATTTCTTAATGGCACGGCTAGAACTATGCTAGAAGCGGAGTGGTAAAGTTTCGGGTCGATCGGAGGTCGTTTCGCGCATAAAATGTCGAGTTAACGGGGTGTTAGGGTTTAAATAAGGGTCCGAGGGCCTATTCGTAATTGTATATGATATGGAAAGGGCTTGGTCGTAATTTCTATATATGTTTGAGGCTCACTAGAAGGTGGTGGAGGTTTAAGTTTATGTGGTGGAGGGTGTAATTTGGATTACCAGAAAGGGCAGGGTCTCTTTTGCAAACAAACGCAAAAGGGTGAAAGGTTCTTGAGGGAAATAGGGAAAGGGCAGGGGGTTTTGGGCAAATGAGCCCCTTTCTTCCTCCTTCCTCCCGCACAGAGCAGAGGAGGGAAGGTGGGGCGCCGGCGGCGGCCCATCCCGGCCGGCCAGGGCACGGCGGCGGTCCGGGGGTGGGGGAAAAGAAGGAGGAGGGCACGGGGAACCCATCCCCGGCCTCACCTTGGCTCGGGTTGCAGCGAGGGGGGCTGCCCACGGTGGCAGGGGCGGCGGCACAGGGCGGCTCGTCGGGGCGGCGCTGGAGCAAGGGAGGCAAGGGTTCGAGCGGGCGGTGGCGGTGGTGAGGTGGTGGGGGTGCCCCTCGGCCCCTTTTATAGGTGGCCGAGGCGGTGGGGCGGCGGGCTCGGCCGGCGGCGGTCGCGGGCGGCCATTAATGGAGTTTGGCCGCTCGCGGCCGTCGCGACGCGGCGTGGCGGCGGGGCGCAGGCGCCGAGGGCACGTGGGGGGGGTGCTGTGCGGGCACAGGGCGGCGCGGCAGGGGAGCAGTGGCGAGTGGCGACGGGCGGCGCGGCGTCCGTGCGCGCGTGCGCGCGTAGCGCGGCACGGCGCGGGCCAGGGCGAGGGCGCGGCAACGGGCGGCGCGGCGCGGCGGTCAGCGCGGTACGCGGGGCACGCGGAGCACGCGGGGTGGGCGTGCGTGCGCAGCTCGGCCGGGGCAGCGCGGGCGGCTTGGGCGGAGCGCGGTGAGGCAGGCGGCGCGGTGGCGCGGGCGCGCGTGCGTGCCGCGGCCGCGCGCGTGCGCGTGCGCGTGGAGTATGCGCGCGGTCCGGCGCGCGCGCGTACGGTGGCGTGCGCGCGAGGGCGGGGCGCGGCGCGGCCGGGGCCAGAGGCCGGGCGGCGCGGCTGAGCGGCGCACGGGAGCAGGGGAAAGAGGGAAAACAGGAAGGAAGGGAGGAGGAGAAAAGGAAAGGGAGGGAAGGAAGAAAAAGGGAAAGAAAAGAAAAAGGAAGGGAAGGAAAAAGAAAAGGAAGAAGGGAAAAGAAATAGAGAGAAAGAGAGAAAAGAAAAGGAGGGAGGGGGAAGTGCCGGCGCCGATCGCGGCGGCGGCCGTGGCCACGCGCGCGAGATTCTCGCGCTGCGCGAGGAAGGGATTGCGCCGGCGCTAATCGCGGCGGCGGCCGCGGCCGGTCGGCCACGCGCGTACGTCGACTGCGCGCTGCGCGAGAAGAACAGTATTGCCCCGGCGCTGATCGCGGAAAGCGGTCGCGCGTAAGCGGTGCGAGATGTGACGGCGGTTAATTCCGCTGTTGGACAGGAGGGGTTAGGTTTAGGGTTTCGACGAGTGGTTTTTCCTTGAAACACTTTAGCGCGCGATTTAATTTGGTAAATTTTCAGGGCGTCACAAACCTACCCCACTTAATTGAATCTCGTCCTCGAGATTCGGCTGGCTTCTAAATAGATGGGGAAACTCCTTCTTTAGCGCCTCTTCGCGTTCCCATGTCGCTTCTTCCACTCCGTGTCTGCTCCATTGAACTCTGCATAACCGTACTTCGGAGTTTCTTGTCCTCCTAGTGACAGTGTCCAGAATTCTGACCGGTACTTCCTGGTATCGCAGATCCGGCTGTAGATCTATTGTTTCCACCGGCACATGTTCTCCCTCGGGTACTCTTAAACACCTTCTTAATTGCGAGACATGAAACACTGGATGTATATCCGACATTTCTTCTGGTAATTCCAGTCGGTATGCCACTGTTCCGACTCTCTTCAGAACTCGATACGGTCCAATGTACTGAGGGGCTAATTTTCCTTGTACCTGGAATCTTCGTGTCCCTCGAATGGGTGAGACTTTGAGATAAACAAATTCTCCCGGATTGAAACTTATTTCCCGCCTCTTCTTGTCTGCATAGCTCTTTTGTCGGGACTGAGCCGCTTTCAATCTCTCGCGGATTTCTGCTACTTTTTCTTCTGCTTCTTTTATGAGCGCGGGTCCTACTAGGGCACGTTCCCCAACTTCTGACCACATCAGGGGGGTTTTGCACTTTCTTCCATAGAGGGCTTCGAATGGCGACATGCCCAAGCTGGCTTGGTAACTATTATTGTACGAGAATTCTGCATAAGGTAGGCTCTGTTCCCAATCATTTCCATAGGTTAGGACGCATGCTCTCAGCATATCTTCCATGATCTGGTTCACCCTTTCGGTTTGTCCGTCCGTCTGTGGGTGGTATGCGGAGCTGAAATCCAACTTGGTGCCCATGGCCCTATGCAGGCTCTTCCAAAACCTAGAGGTGAATTGGGTTCCTCTATCGGAGACAATTCTGCTAGGCACTCCATGTAACTTTACTATGTTCTCCACGTAAAGCTTTGCCAGCTTTTCCCCACCATAAGTGGTTCGTACAGGTATGAAATGAGCCGATTTAGTGAGTCTGTCCACTATTACCCATATGGAATCGTGTCCCTTCTGTGTTCTAGGCAGACCCACTACAAAGTCCATTCCTATTTCATCCCATTTCCAGACCGGGATAGGCAAGGGTTGCAATAATCCTGCCGGCTTTTGATGTTCGGCCTTGATCCTTTGGCAGGTATCACAATGCGCCACAAACCGTGCAATATCCGCTTTCATTCCATTCCACCAATATTTTTGCCTTATGTCCATATACATTTTGGTGGATCCTGGGTGGATGGAGTAGGCCGAGTTGTGGGCTTCGTCCATGATTATTTGTCGGAAGTCTCCATCCTGGGGTACACAAATCCTATTCTCGTACCATAATGTCCCCTTATCGTCTACTCTGAAACCCGGCGCTTTGTTTTCTCCAGTTTGTTTGCAGATCTTCATTAACTCCTGATCCGAGCTTTGAGCCTTTCTAATTCTATCCTCTAGTGTTGATTGGACGCTTAGCACATGGCTGGATCCTCGAGGAACAATGTGCACATTTAATCGTGCCATTTCCTCACGCAGATTGTCATCCTTGGGTCCATAGGATTTCCGGCTTAAGGCGTCGGCTACCACATTTGCCTTTCCGGGGTGGTAATGGATCTCTAAATTGTAGTCCTTAACCAATTCCAACCATCTCCTCTGCCTTAGGTTCAAATCCGGTTGGGTGAAGATATATTTCAAACTCTTATGGTCGGTGTAAATCTCACACTTATTTCCAATCAAATAGTGTCTCCAAATCTTAAGGGCATGCACTACGGCTGCAAGTTCCAAATCATGGGTCGGATAATTCTGCTCATGAGTCCTGAGTTGGCGGGACGCGTATGCAACGACTTTCCCGTCTTGCATCAGCACACACCCTAATCCTTGTCGGGATGCGTCACAGTAAATGACGAAATCCCGATGAATGTCCGGTAGGGTCAGCACTGGGGCGGTCGTCAACCTTTGTTTCAACTCTTGAAAACTTCTTTCACAGCTTTCTGTCCAGGCGAACTTCTTTTCCTTCTTAAGAAGTTCCGTCATGGGTCGGGCTATCTTGGAGAATCCCTCGATAAATCTCCGATAGTACCCGGCTAATCCAAGAAAACTTCTGATTTCACTAACATTAGTCGGTCGCTGCCAGTTGAAAACTGCTTCGACCTTTTCTGGGTCCACTGCTACGCCTTCCGCGGTCAGAATGTGACCAAGGAAAGCTACTCTCTCCAGCCAGAATTCACACTTGCTGAACTTGGCATATAACCTATGTGCCCTCAGCTTTTCCAATACTACCCGCAGGTGTTGCTCATGTTCCTGCATACTCTTGGAGTAGATAAGTATGTCGTCGATAAAGACCACGACAAACTTATCCAGCTCGTCCATAAATACCTTGTTCATGAGGTTCATAAAATAAGCAGGGGCATTGGTTAGTCCGAAGGACATTACGGTGAACTCAAACTGCCCGTAGCGGGTGACAAAAGCTGTCTTAGGGATGTCACTTTCCCTAATCTTGAGCTGAAAATATCCTGACCTTAAATCGATCTTGGAAAAGTACTTGGCTCCTTTTAGCTGATCGAACAGGTCATCAATCCTGGGGAGGGGGTACTTATTCTTAATGGTAACTTCATTCAGTGCCCGGTAATCTACACACATCCTCATACTCCCGTCTTTCTTTTTGACAAACAGAACCGGGGCTCCCCATGGCGATGAGCTTGGTCTGATAAAGCCAATCCGTTGTAGCTCCTCTAGTTGCTTCTTTAATTCCGTCAATTCCGAAGCCGCCATCCTATAGGGTCTCTTGGCTATAGGGGAGGTTCCGGGGTTAAGGTCGATGACGAATTCTATATCCCTGTCTGGTGGCATACCGGGAAGTTCCTCGGGAAAAATATCTGGGTATTCGTTCACTACCGGGACTCCTTCTAAGGGCTGGGCTTCCATGCTAAACACCATCGGGTCAAATTTACTATCCCGGGTATGGCAGATCACTTGTACTCCTTCAGGGTTTGTTAGGTGTACCACTTTGTCAGTGCAGCCTATGAGACCATTGTGTCGGCTTAACCAGTCCATTCCAAGGATTACGTCTATTCCCCCAGACTTAAGTACTACCAAATCTGCTAGAAATTCTACCCCACTTAAATTGATTCTTACCCGTAGACAGCCTAATTGACAATTGATGTCGCCCCCAGGCGTCCGGGTTAATAGGGGTGTAGCTAGTAGTACTGTAGGTATTTTGTGTTTTTCCACAAAACTTGAGGATATAAACGAGTGCGATGCCCCAGAATCAAATAGTACTGTTGCCAGAGCTGAGTTGACTAGGTACTCACCGAGCACTACTCCCTGAGCTTCTTGAGCCTCCTGCGCATCGATGTGATTGACGCGGGCTCGTCCAAATGATTGCTGGGGCTGCTTCATCTGCTGGCTGTTGTCGTTGTTGCGGATAGGCACTCGGTTGGCACCGGTCAGGGCTGGTCTGGGTCCATTCACCGAGTTGGAGAAGGCTGATGTGGCCGGCTTATTCTTGGCGTAAGGGCAATTGGCAATGTAATGCCCTGTCTCACGGCAGTTGAAACAGGCCCTAACATTGTTGTTGTCGGGGGCGACCTGGCTTGTATTGCTCTGCGGGGCCCTCGTGGTATTCTGGCTTCTGGGCGGGGCCTGTGGTCCTGTCACTTGCGACTGAGTCCTATACTGCATCGGAGCTTGAGATCTTGGTGCAGTGTAGTTGGAGTTCCTCGGCTTTTGGAAGCGGTCCTGCTGGCGGGCCTTGCTTTCCAGGAATTTGCGTTTGTTGTCCTTTCTTTCTTCAGCCTTGGCCCTTTCCGTAAGGATGGCCTTGTTCATCAGAGTGTTGAAGTCAGGGTAAATCTGAGGGGTGAGCAGTGTCCGGAGTTCTGGGCTTAGCCCCTTCTTGAACATGTCTTGCTTCTTGTCATCGTCGCTCACCTCCTCTGGTGCATATCGGGCCAACTCAATGAACCGGTGGGTGTACTCTTCCACCGTCATGCTTCCTTGCTGCAGTGCGCGGAATTCATCTGCCTTGCGCTTCATGGTGGCCGAAGGGATGTGATAGCGGCGAAACTCCCTTACGAATTCTTCCCAAGTAATGGTAGAGGCATCCTCGGCTGCAGCACAATAATTCTCCCACCAGGATAATGCTGTTCCGGTGAGTTGGTGGGCTGCCAGAAGGACTTTGTCCCGGTCCTGGCACTCGAACGGTTCGAGCTTCCTCTGAATCACTCGCAACCAGTCGTCCGCATCCAACGGGTTGCAAGATCCGGCAAAGGTGGGCGGCTTGGTCCTTAGAAAGGCCGTCAGCTTGTCGTTCATATTCTGCCCTCGTGGTTGCCGGTTAACGAGGGCGTTGGCCAGGGTTTCCAGTATGAGGGTCTGGTTGTGAATTATCTGTGCCAGGTCTCCGAGAGGTGGGGGTGGTGGCAGTTGCTCTCCTTCTCGATTTTCCCCTCGGTTCTGGCTTACTTCCTGTTCTGCCTGAGGAGGGTTTTGTCCGGCAGGCTGTGCTCTGGCACCAGCGGCTGCGGGGTTTCGGCTACGGGAGGCCCTCGTGACGCTCCGGGGAACCATCTGCTGATTGGGTAAAGTGGGGTTACGATTAGGTGATGTTTAAGTTGTTTAATTCGTATATAAGGCAGAATCTACCTCCTGCCAGTAGCTATATAACAAGCAGCACACAACAAAACAGCACACAATATCATAAGCAAGAACACAAACAACTTTATTACTGCAAGGGGGGTACAACTTAGGGTGAGACTAGGTCTCGTACTACTCGTCCAGGGTCATGTCCAAGGGCGCGACTAAAAAAAAGGCTGGAGTACATCACTAGGGTGGCGTCGGTCATTCTACTCGCGGGGCAGGCCTTCTTCCGGGGCGGAGAGCGTGAGTGATCCTTGCTCGCCGTCCTCTGGGTTACCATCTGTCGAGGGTTGTGCATCCCCATCTCTTTTCGTGGTGGCAGCAGAACTTTCAGGGTTCTCGGGTGGGGCTTGTGTGTTTCCAAAGAGCGTTCCCCATCCTATGACGGGTGTCCCGAGTAAAACATGGTCTTCCCCGATTGCCGGGACCGGTGTTCCACTTCGGGTCCAATCCTGCATGCGCCGGTCTCGGGCTTGCCTGAGGCTCTCTTGGGCGACTGCTTCGCTACTGACCGCGGCTGCGGCTCTTGCCTCGGCGTGGGCGGCTCGGATCTGCTGTAATCTCACTGCGAGCTCCGCTTGCTCGGCTCGATGGGTCTGCTCCCTCAGAAGGTTGGCTTGCTCGTCAAAGAGTTGGTCCAGGGCGGGTAGGTAAGTAGCCACTTGGTACAGGGGGCCTTCCTCGTGGCGACGTCGTTCCAGGTTTCTCATGCGTGCTTCCCAGACTGGGGTCCTGATGGCCGGCGGGAAAAACTTTGCTGGTGTGGGGGCGAGGTGTTCTTCAAAAATCCGGCACAAATAACGGAGTGCTTTTCTGATGGCCAAGGGGTAGGTGTCCTGGTGCCTAAACCCTGTGGCAGTCACTCGCCAAGGCTGGATGTCGGGGTAGCGGTTGCTCCTGGCGATGACCAGGATCACCCTGCAGCGGAGGGTACCATGGTGCTCGTACTCTCGGCTGTAGTACCTTGGGTGCTCCATAACGCCAAGGTCTTCCAGGGTGTTGATCAAAAGGCTGGGGAAGCCAGGTGCAGCTTGGCAATCGCCCTGGGTCCATCCTTCCTCAGCCATCTGAAACAGAAACAGGGTAAACAATCTGGTACAGGTGCAAAAGGGGGTAGATGATATTTATTATTACAACAAGGGTGGTACAGTTTTCATGGATACGTGATTATTAGGGTAGGGTTCCAGCTCGGGGTGCTAATCCTATCATGGGGATTCTTCCTCGATCCTGATAGAGCGCTTCTTTATTGGAAGGAACCGATCCATCTCGTTTTTGGTCTGCGTACCCTTATCCCAATGGGTCTCCATGGGCTCTTCTTCTTCTTCTTCCTCTATCCATCCACCTATTCCGTTGCGGCTCTCGTACTCTTGCATCTGGGCTTGGAGGGCTGCTAAGGAATACTCGGCGTTTGCGGCCCTAGTTCGTTGTTCCTCCAGCTCCTGGGTTATCTTTTCAATCCCATGGATTAATTTCTTCAGTTGTGCCGCCTGCTCGTTGCAGAGTGCATCCAAGCCAGTAAGGTAGATGGACAGGTGGGAGACCGTATCTTCTAGGTCCTCTTCTTCTCGTCCAAGTCCCCTCATCCGGGCAATCCAAGTGCGCCCTCTTCCTTCAGCGGGTGGGAAAAATCCCATAGGAGTCCGCTGAAGGTGGTGCCTGTAAAGCACACGCAATCGCCGTAGGGCTTTACGGGCGGCCTTTCGGTAGGTGTCAGGGAAACGGAAGCCAGTTGTGGAGATGAACCAAGGGTCCACATCAGGGTAGCGGTTGCTCCTCTCCACAAAGATCATTGTGTCGCACCGAAGGGTGCCTCCGGAGATGTATTCTCGGTAGGCATACTCCGGCGGTTCCATAATCCCAACGCGTTCCAGGCTGAGCAACAATAACTTAGGAAGGCCAGGCTCTGCGTGGCAGATTCCGTTGACCCATCCGTTGTCAGCCATCTAGAACAGGGTAAAAACCAGGGGTAAGTGTTTGTGTGAGAAAAAGAGCTAAGCCAGAGCAAATCCTAGGGCTTAAAAGAGGTTTCGCTCCTAGGGTCACGTCCTACGGCCAGCCTACGGCTCTGATACCACCTGAAGCGTCCTCCCCATCAGGGAAGACTTAAAAGTGTTGCTTTATCAGTCCCAGGAGGCTGATAACACTTTTATTACATCAGATGGTACATCACCGTACAACTCTACGCGGTAATGGGCAGTGAAGCGCCACTATCGCGAGGATTACAACCAGAACCCACACAACTACACTAGCTACGAACAAAGGATCATCAGAGTCTTGCGCCATGCGGAATCCAACGGTGGCCTCAACCACAGGCAAGACTGGGTGCAGGACGAAACCCTACTCGTTGTCTTCGGGGATGTAGTCTGGGTCTTCCACTGTAAAAGTAAGGAAGGGGTGAGTACAAACATACTCAGCAAGTCCAATCACACCCACGGAGGGGGCATAACAGAATTTAATGCACAGGATAATCCAAGGATAAGGTTATGGTTCATTTGCGGAAAACTCTGTTGTATACAGGGGTTTGTTTTAAAAACATTTTTAAAACGAGTTTTCTTGTACCAAGGAGCACACGATCATGATCCACACAGGATCCAAGTTTTAAACTGCTACCGGACTCCCCGTCCGCCGTAGCACACGGCACAACTGCCGGACACTTTCCAAACCACTCATACCAGCCCATCCATTCCCAGGGTGAAACACTAGTTATGTGACCACACCGTAACTTGCCCAATACCGTGGGCACGGCTATTCGAATAGATTTTAACTCTGCAGAGGTGTGCAACTTTACCCACAGGTGGGGTACCACAGCACGAACACCTTAGTGCCGGTGCAGATCCCAACAAAGCCATTACCCACCTTAGCTAGACCTGACTAGCCACCACGGGATCCATCAAGGGGTCATTCGACCTACCACCGAGGTTTAACCGGGGCATAAGTCACACAGAGCTTATCCCTTCTCCTTGATCACCCGTTGCTCTCAGCTCTCCTGATGGCTATCAGGCTAACTCGTGGGGTTTATGCTAAGCCGTTGCCTATACAACGGTCAAGTGGTTAGCACGACAAAAAGCTAGGTGAGATGTCACATCAACTCGGTCCTTAGGGGTGACAAGATGGATATCTCCCTTCCTTGCTCAACCACACAGGTACGAGCACACCAACGGCAATTCACACAGAAATGCCATCCATCTCGTCTAACTCACTTTTCAAAACCACATTTTATCCTTCCCACACACACACATTTTTCTTTATAAAATCAGGTATTCAAGGTATGGCTATCACGGCAAGGGTGGCTATCCTACCATGTTTTCAACACGCAAAACAATGCAATTTTATAAAACAGGCCACTGGGTTGTGTTTATAAAAACTAGGACAGAAACATGCATCAAAGGGCGGGATTGAACTTGCCATCGTCAAACCCTTGCGGGAGGTCCTGATCGTAGCACTGTCCCTCGGGCTCGGAGTCGCGGAACTGGTCCTCGTTCGCTTGGTCACAGTCAAGACCTTCCTCGTTCACTCCGTGTCCTACGACACAAACAAACAGACACACAATCAAGCGCAAGAACTAAAAGCTTTCGTTGTGGGGCTTGAATCGGAAATAATTTAGTTACGGAGATAGGGGTAATATTTTTGGGTGATTTCTTAATGGCACGGCTAGAACTATGCTAGAAGCGGAGTGGTAAAGTTTCGGGTCGATCGGAGGTCGTTTCGCGCATAAAATGTCGAGTTAACGGGGTGTTAGGGTTTAAATAAGGGTCCGAGGGCCTATTCGTAATTGTATATGATATGGAAAGGGCTTGGTCGTAATTTCTATATATGTTTGAGGCTCACTAGAAGGTGGTGGAGGTTTAAGTTTACGTGGTGGAGGGTGTAATTTGGATTACCAGAAAGGGCAGGGTCTCTTTTGCAAACAAACGCAAAAGGGTGAAAGGTTCTTGAGGGAAATAGGGAAAGGGCAGGGGGTTTTGGGCAAATGAGCCCCTTTCTTCCTCCTTCCTCCCGCACAGAGCAGAGGAGGGAAGGTGGGGCGCCGGCGGCGGCCCATCCCGGCCGGCCAGGGCACGGCGGCGGTCCGGGGGTGGGGGAAAAGAAGGAGGAGGGCACGGGGAACCCATCCCCGGCCTCACCTTGGCTCGGGTTGCAGCGAGGGGGGCTGCCCACGGTGGCAGGGGCGGCGGCACAGGGCGGCTCGTCGGGGCGGCGCTGGAGCAAGGGAGGCGAGGGTTCGAGCGGGCGGTGGCGGTGGTGAGGTGGTGGGGGTGCCCCTCGGCCCCTTTTATAGGTGGCCGAGGCGGTGGGGCGGCGGGCTCGGCCGGCGGCGGTCGCGGGCGGCCATTAATGGAGTTTGGCCGCTCGCGGCCGTCGCGACGCGGCGTGGCGGCGGGGCGCAGGCGCCGAGGGCACGTGGGGGGGGTGCTGTGCGGGCACAGGGCGGCGCGGCAGGGGAGCAGTGGCGAGTGGCGACGGGCGGCGCGGCGTCCGTGCGCGCGTGCGCGCGTAGCGCGGCACGGCGCGGGCCAGGGCGAGGGCGCGGCAACGGGCGGCGCGGCGCGGCGGTCAGCGCGGTACGCGGGGCACGCGGAGCACGCGGGGTGGGCGTGCGTGCGCAGCTCGGCCGGGGCAGCGCGGGCGGCTTGGGCGGAGCGCGGTGAGGCAGGCGGCGCGGTGGCGCGGGCGCGCGTGCGTGCCGCGGCCGCGCGCGTGCGCGTGCGCGTGGAGTATGCGCGCGGTCCGGCGCGCGCGCGTACGGTGGCGTGCGCGCGAGGGCGGGGCGCGGCGCGGCCGGGGCCAGAGGCCGGGCGGCGCGGCTGAGCGGCGCACGGGAGCAGGGGAAAGAGGGAAAACAGGAAGGAAGGGAGGAGGAGAAAAGGAAAGGGAGGGAAGGAAGAAAAAGGGAAAGAAAAGAAAAAGGAAGGGAAGGAAAAAGAAAAGGAAGAAGGGAAAAGAAATAGAGAGAAAGAGAGAAAAGAAAAGGAGGGAGGGGGAAGTGCCGGCGCCGATCGCGGCGGCGGCCGTGGCCACGCGCGCGAGATTCTCGCGCTGCGCGAGGAAGGGATTGCGCCGGCGCTAATCGCGGCGGCGGCCGCGGCCGGTCGGCCACGCGCGTACGTCGACTGCGCGCTGCGCGAGAAGAACAGTATTGCCCCGGCGCTGATCGCGGAAAGCGGTCGCGCGTAAGCGGTGCGAGATGTGACGGCGGTTAATTCCGCTGTTGGACAGGAGGGGTTAGGTTTAGGGTTTCGACGAGTGGTTTTTCCTTGAAACACTTTAGCGCGCGATTTAATTTGGTAAATTTTCAGGGCGTCACAGGTGTGTATCTGATTAGGACTTCCGTCTGTTCCCCCAGACTATATAAGGGCGAACAGGATCCCCTCCAAATGGGAAATCACACAGGAGATCATCCGATCACCATCAAAGGCAATACAAATCACACAGGACGTTGGGTATTATGCTCTCGGCGGCCGGAATCTGTCTAAACCTTGTGTTTCTTACACCTTCGAGTTCCTGATCTCGACGACACCCTACCTACAAACTCACCACCTCGGGGGTAAACCTCGGTGGGCGTGGCGGTAAAACACCGACACCGAGCATCTTCAATTGCAACTCCTCTGCCAAACACTACTCCATTGGAGGAGAAGCTATAGTTGGCTTCATATGGAATACCAGGATGAAACGCTCTATATGGGTGATAGTTTGGAGGCATGCCATAAGGGCTAAAGTTTCGAGGAAACTAGATTGAAATTGTTGACTGAATGGAGGAGGAAAATTTGCAAACTGTGATTGCCGATATCCTCATTGGATGGATAGGTTGCTTGTGTCTCCTGTCTCTTGAGAAGAGGAGTTTGAAGGGTTGACAAGGTTGAATGAGTTTGAATCATTCATTGAACTGTCTGGGTTGTAGCTTTTTTTTCCTAGAGAGGGTGGTGGGATGTTTTTTTCCCGGAGATGGTGGTTGTTCCATTGGTTCTGGACGTTTGGATGTGTTGAGTTGTATGCATATTTGTAGTTTGTAGTTGCAAGCTGTAAGCTGCTGGAATAGTTTATGTGTGTAATGGCTAGCAATTTGTCTGGAATAGTACACCTAGCAACTTATAACGGTTAATAGATAAGAAATTATTTTATTTGAAGCACTCGGTGCAAAACCAAACAGTATGGCTAGCACGTTCACCTCCGGCGCACAGCCACACGGAATTCCCCCCCCCCCCACACACACACACCCACCAAAACCAACCCAACCCTCCTACACTGGAGCTCCTCTAGTTTTCATAGCTCCACCGATGTTATAAGTATATCGAGCAGTTCAAAGCTAATACTTCTTTTTAAAAAAATAAGAAGCATGATCAAATTTTTATTTTTTCCTTAAAATAACGCAAATTAGAGTCTTATAAAACCTATATCTATCTTTCGTGGCAGCAAAACATTTTCTAATCAGGTTTCATCCAACAGTCTGACTTGTGGATCCCACCTACATTTTTTCCCCAGGCTTCCGAGAGAAGGAAGCGGGAGCGGGAGCCCAGCATAAATTTTTGCCGCCTTCGAGCTCCACCCAAAAAACACCAACCAAACCGCCTTCCTCCGTCCCCTCCGGTTGCTGCGAGTGGGCCCATGTCGTCGTCTGCGGCTCACCAGAAGGCGACGGCGGCGCCGGCTGAGGAGGAGGCGGCGGAGCACGGGCCCTTCCCCATCGAGCAGCTACAGGTCTGACTCCCTCCGCGGCACCATCTCCCAGCTCTTGGTTCGATCCCTCCAAGAACCGCGTTTCTTGGATGTTTCCACCGTTTCTTGATTGGTGGATCTCGCGAGGGTAGGGTGCTTGATGCTTTTGCATCCCTGAAACCGCGTGAATTGGAGGGTTTGATCGACGATTTGGTCCCTTAGGAGGGGTGCACCGAGGTGGTTTATCCCAATTTGGGGAATGTTCCTGAAGCCTCCCAATCCCCATGTTCTTGATTGTTTTCTCTACGGAAATTCTACAAATGCCAAGGGAATGAAGGTTCTCCTCTCTAATTTTCGTGTTGACGCTACCAAATCCTAATTTCTTGGGCGTCTTCACATGTTGGCCTGCAATTGTCCAATTCGAGTTCTTTAATTCTTCTTTCACTGATCAGAAGAATATGTAGTGCAGCGATAACGAGTATTTGCTTCTGCTGGTTTCAATTAATTTTTCACCACAGATATAGCATTGAGTCACCCTGTCCGTCAGTCTTTCGAATCGGAAAGGCTGCGGATATTGTTTTGCCTTGTACATGAGTTGAATGCAGAAAATAGGTACATGTACTACATTATTGGACTGGAATGTTATGGTTATAGTGCACTTAGGCAAAAAGATGTCCATATGTTCGGAATATCTACTTTTGATGACTTATTTTTTCAGCATTACAATTCAGTATGTGTTAAGATGCATATCAGCATTCAGCAATAGAAGCTGCAATATATTTTTATCTCCTATCAAGCATTTATTTATCTACATTATCTGCAATTCTACTGTTAGACTATACTACTACTTTGCTAGTTCCCTGAGAAAAGTGACATTGTGATAGTTAGGTGCACTACCTATCTTTGCAGAATGCCCTCAGTAGGTTATTGAACTGGATGTGATCTGTTAGTCTTATCTCAATTGGATTATCTCAATTGGAATGGGGGGATCTTCTCGTAGGAAAAAAATATACAAGTGTAGCTGAGCCATCAAATAATTCTTGTAAAATTTCCTCTGCAGGCTTCTGGAATAGCTGCACTTGATGTGAAAAAGCTCAAAGATGCTGGTCTCTGCACAGTGGAATCTGTAGCTTACTCTCCGAGGAAAGATCTTTTGCAAATTAAAGGGATTAGTGAAGCCAAAGTTGACAAGATAATTGAAGCAGGCAAGTAATTGTTTGCTCCTGTTTTAGAGCACATTTTCATTTCTTTTTGTATGAAAATAAAATTTCCATGTGTACATCTGGCAGCTTCCAAGTTGGTTCCACTAGGATTTACTAGCGCTAGCCAACTTCATGCGCAGAGGCTTGAGATCATCCAGATTACAACTGGATCAAGAGAGCTTGATCAAATTTTGGATGGTATTGTACTGCTGCGCTATCATTATTTTTAAATGCCTTACTGCCATAATTGTGGTATATGATAAGTAATAACAAAAACTTTGTAATTATGTTTTCAATTTTAACAGGAGGCATAGAAACTGGGTCTATCACAGAGATCTATGGTGAATTTCGCTCTGCGAAGACTCAGTTGTGCCACACTCTCTGTGTCACATGTCAGGTATTGCGCTCAAATACCAATTCTAAGATACCACATCACCACAACCTTAATACTGGCATGATTTGTAGAACATGCTCCAATATGTCTTTGTCTGTATATTGAAAAGGTTCCTACTATTTACTGCTGTTTGGTGCAAGGAAAATATATTAGTCTGCTCTTCTTGCAGTTATTGTGTAATTTGTTTTTTAGTTTGTCAAATGTGGTAGTGATTTATGCAGCTCCCATTGGACCAAGGTGGTGGTGAAGGAAAGGCTTTGTATATTGATGCAGAGGGAACATTCAGGCCGCAAAGACTTCTCCAGATAGCAGACAGGTGATATGGCAGTTGAAATTTATTTGCTTCACTACTATATATACTTGAACTATTAAACAAGAATGTTTTGCTTACAGGTTTGGCTTGAATGGTGCTGATGTACTGGAGAATGTGGCTTACGCCAGAGCATATAACACTGATCATCAATCAAGACTTTTGCTGGAGGCAGCTTCCATGATGGTGGAGACCAGGTGAGTTTATCCATTTATATAGAACTTTAGATATACATGTCTAGCAACAGTGACAAACTAAAATTGCTAAAAACACTGTACCTTTGATTTCACATGGTGTTTTGGAGGTGTGATACTAATAAGGTAGGAATGATATTCAATATGTTTCGGGTTGCTTACTTTGCTACTGATAAGCAGCTAGCAGCACTAAATTAGATATTAAGAAACTTGATTTATTGTCCCTGTGGAGCACAAGAAAAGGGAATTAGTCGTGATTTACAATCCACATTACCTTCAGGAGTTGGACACTGAATCAGGCAATGCATGCTATTTCAATGTGCATTGGTTCATATGTACTTTGCTGATCTATATCAAATGTCTTTTTTTGCTTACTAAAGCCTACATGGGTTCTTCATCGTACAAAACCTCTGTACTATTCAAACTGATATCTTGTGGGGGCGGACCAAATTTGTTACATTTTCTTTAGATAGGAGGATCCTAATGGTGTGGCTCAATGAGAAAGCATTTTTTTTGTTTGATAATGCTAGTGTAGCAAGTAACAAGGCATTTAGTATGATAATGCTAGTGTAGTAAGTAACAAGGCATTTTGTATGATAATGCTAGTGTAGCAAGTAACAAGGCATGTGCCAGGTTTCTTGCTCCTGTCATAAAGCCATTTAGATCTTGGCATCCTGACATCTTAATTATTTTACAAATTCAAACATTAGAACTCCATTTACCTTTTACCCAACACATGCTTCCCATCCCTAGTATTGCTAAATTGAAGCTCTATTGCTGCAGGTTTGCTCTGATGGTTGTGGATAGTGCCACAGCCCTATATAGAACTGATTTCTCTGGTAGAGGGGAGCTATCAGCAAGACAGATGCATCTGGCTAAGTTTCTTAGGAGCCTTCAGAAGTTAGCAGATGAGGTAATCAGCTTTTACTTTGATCACTGATGACAATCACGAAATATTGGTTCTATTGATTTTCATACATTTGGTCTCGCAAACATTATGCCAACCAAACATTTTTTTTAAATGTACTGCAAGTTTGCAACCAAATTGGAACAATTACTTATACTTTATTTTGCTGTATGCTGCTCGATCAGCAGATCAAGCATAGCACCAACAGATTGGTCTCATGCCTATTTGGTATACTCACTGTTTTTGTTTCTCCTTTTTTTTTTCCTTTTGCTGGCTCTAGTTTGGAGTGGCAGTGGTAATCACTAACCAAGTAGTTGCTCAAGTGGATGGCGCTGCAATGTTTGCTGGGCCACAAATCAAACCCATTGGAGGGAACATCATGGCTCATGCTTCCACAACTAGGTGCACTAAATCAAGTAACCTGATGTCTCTGTAGTGCTGTTTCTGTTCAGTTCCGTGGTGTCTAAAACCGTGTCAATGTTGTGAAATCAGGCTCTTTCTTCGCAAGGGGAGAGGGGAGGAGCGGATCTGTAAAGTAGTAAGCTCTCCCTGTCTGGCTGAAGCTGAAGCAAGGTTTCAGATATCATCCGAGGGTGTCACTGATGTGAAGGACTGAAAACCTCTACGCATTTGCAGCCTACAGCGCTCCTTGCCTGCTCATATGAATCTCCAGTTTGCTGTTTGCATTCTGACCACCAGATATTCTTGAATTGGTGCAGGGACCTTCTTGTACAACCACAATGCCACCATGGGCAATGTGCATCTGTTGTATCTTGGACTGGCATTCTAATACTGTTTCGGATACCATCCAAAATGTGTCACTGATGTGTAGTGTGGCCAAATGATAGATGTACAGCCAACCACATTTGGCAACTCCTCAGCATACTTCAAGCATCCCTGTTCATCTCAATGTACTTTCTTGCCATGATGCCAATTAATCAATTTCATTCTCTTTTAGTGACAAAGTTGATGCTACCAACATTTGAGTTGCTTCGTTATTATGAAAATTATGTTCCTGGTATACATACAAGTATATTGAACAGTGAAATGGATACATATTCCTCTATTGAAGATCTATTTTCATGTAATCTACTGCGTAACTGTCCATAATATCCAGTACTGTTATCTCCGTACTTAGAAGGCAGTTATATTGATCTTCGCTATTAGCAGTGATACAACAGTCATCGTCCTGATGTGCACTACTACCATTCTTGCTGCATTTGCCAGAGTTATGCGTTGAATGCTTTATCTCAAAGCAGCCAAGAAAAAGAAAAGAAAATGCACTGGATTCGGTGGGAGAAGTTGATGAGGCCAAAAGGAGAAGGTGGGCTGGGGTTTAAAGATATTCATACTTTCAATCTAGCTATGTTAGCTCGACAAGGTTGGTTCAAAATAAGGAGTCCCTGTGCTCCAGGATCCTGGGAGCAAAATACTTCCCAGGAGGGGATTTACTGCAGGCTGTCGCTAAGCCGGGCATGTCATATTCATGGAGAAGTATACTGAAGGGTGTGCAAGTTCTGAAAAAAGGCATTATTTTGGAGAGTTGGAAATGGTGGAAATATCAGAATTTGGAAGGACCCCTGGATACCAAAGAAGTGGACCCGATTGCCATCTCGGCCAAGGGGGATGAACCTACAACAAACAGTAGATGAATTGGTTGATCCAGTACTGGGAACAAGGGATGCACAGCTGGTTCGACAGACGTTCTGTCACGAAGATGCTGAAATTATATTGGCTTTACCGGTACACACGATGGATGATTGTGTGGCATGGCACTATGACAAAAAGGGGATGTTCTCTGTCAAATCGGCATACAAGGTGCAAATGGAGGATAATAGAAGGAGATCGGTGAGATGAGTTCAAGGGACATGTGCTGGGTGTTCATTGCGGAAGGAGCATTGGGCCGGCATCTGGGCGCTGAATTGTCCAGGGAAAATTAAGTATTTCCTCTGGCATTTGGCACACAACAGCTTGGCTGTGAGAATGAACCTAGAGAGAAGAGGCATGGACCTGGATACTAGATGTGTTATGTGTAATCGGCTTAATGAGGACAGTGCTCACTTGTTGTTCAAGTGTAAATTTGCTAGGCAGCTATGGAGGAAGCTGGGATTGGAGGAAAAGCAACAGCATCTGGCTGAGTTACAAAATGCAGAAGAAACAATTAAATCAGTTCTGAATATGGAGAAGAGAGACCAAATATATGTCTGTGTGACCCTATATCAGTGGTGGAGGGAAAGGAATAATGTCAGAGAAGGGGAGAGGAGAAGAAGCCCAGCTGAATTAGCATTCATTATTCAGGCGCAGGCAGAGGAGTTTCTGAAAACTTCTGAGGACCTCTTGCTCGTGCTAGCAGGGAGGAAGTGAAACGATGGACGAGGCCAGCTGAGGATGTGCTCAAAATAAACTCAGATGGGTCTTTTAATTGGCAGACAGGTGCAGGAGGGTGGGGAGCTGTCATCAGGAATTCGATGGGGCAAGTTGTAAAGGCAGGAGCAGGGCGCATATTGCTTTCCATACCGAGGTGATCGCAGCGCTAGAGGGAATCAAAATGGCAGAGATGGCCGGCATGACTAACGTAGTCCTGGAGACAGATGCTCTCCTTCTGAAACATGCGTTGGCGAACGACAGTTTCAGGCTCTTTCCGGTGGGTGTGGTCTCATACACGAGATTGAAGCAACAGCGGTCGCATGCTTTAGCTCCTTCTCGTGTTGTCACTGTAATAGAGCTTGTAATCAGGTAGCCCATGCTTTAGCCGCTATTGGTTGTAATGGCCCTCGGGGATACTGGGAGTCAACATCGATAGGCGTCGAGGTTCTGGCAAGGGAAATGCAAGATGTTAATGGCTACCGAATTACAATAGCTAGCTACAGAGAGTGTCTAACAAAATTGTTATCCTCTCTTGCACAACTATTCTCAAGAGCTTTTCATACATCGCATCGGTACCATAAAGGTGATACATCATATAGTCAAAACTGGCAGGAAAACCCCTGGATTCAACAGCAGTAACACCTCGTCTGAGACAACAGTTTCCACATCAATGATCATAGGTACAATTGAATGAGCTCATCACTCACAACAGATGGTGTGAGAACACCAAGATCGGTCAGGAGAAGCGTGAGATATTGCGGAGGGGTGTAGTCTCTTGCCGATGTCTCGACTTCCACACCAGTGGGTACTGGGACTCCAAAATCTATTGGCCGGTGAGCTGGCGTCATGTCCTTTTGGTCCAAGGGATATAGACGAGCAAACTAAAAAATTAGCAAAGACATAGGCAACACCATCAGAGGCTGGTTGCATGCCGCAACTTCATGTTACGATGCCAATCAAAATGCATCATGGTTTACATAAACTTGCTGTGCATAATGGAACTAATCACTTAAGTAGTCATCAGTAGTGTTTCAGTGTCAGCACAATGTGGCAGGCCAAAAACTGAAATTAATCTCTGCTGCTATAAAACATTCTCTAAGAGAATCCACATCTTGTATTCTGTAAGACATTTTTGCATCCAAGTACCAATTAAAATATATCAAGAGATGATAGTGATGAGGGAAGAGCTTGTGAATCAACAAAATGAAATTATTATCACTTAAGTAAATTATCATAGCAGACATACCTTGTAACTTTCAGCTGCCACGTAAACAGGTTTGTTCATACTATGAGCCACAAGAGCTATCTGATAAGTGCCCATCATGTTGATTATTCCTCCGCTCTCAACAACCCCATCAGCACCAACAAATACCATGTCAACTTCATCCATGGAATAAGCAACAGCTGAATCAATTAGCACCTTAACAGGGATGCCTAATGCTGCAAGTTCATTTGACATTCTTAAACCAGTTCTGTCTGGCCTGCCCTCTGCAGTCAAATGAAATAACAAACAGACATTAGAAATTACAAGAGTTTGCAACCAGTGCTTCATATGGATGCTTGGCTGCTTCCTATTGCTCCCAGAAGCAAGAACACGGTTAGGCCAGATAATCAAACCAAAGTAAATAACCATAACAACTCAAAACTGATTATCGCAATATAAAGGTCATGAGGGAAGCAAATAGTAAAACAAAGCCTGCTGCAATTTGCCATTCAATTGCAGAGCATTATGCATCATGACAATTGCACTTTGTGCAATAGAAACGATATCATGTAAATATCAGAATAAGACTGACTGTCTAAGGGAACATAAAAGAAATTTAAGTTTAAACCCATTATGATGCACTTCCAAGCAAGAATATACTATTTCCCATCACCATCGTTGTAGATTATTAGCATGTCATAGTGCACTTTCATGCAATGTGTACATCTTGCAACTAGATCGCTGTACCTGTGCATAGTACCCGTAAGAGCTTGTGATTTGATGCAGCTAGCTTTAGAACTTCCAATACCACTCTGGAATACCCATGTACAAGCATAGTACATCCATCATAAATGAAATCCTGGCTGAGCATTGCAATTGTCTTGCGAGCCTGGAAAGGCATCATACCAGAGCATTAGTAAAAAGAAGGCATACATTCTTGTGTATAAACTAGAATGTAAGTTTTGTATTGGACTATTGGCGGATAACCTTTAATGATATCTCTCCAAATTTTTCTCCACGCTCAATTAAGCGTGATTTTGCTGCATCAAACTTTTCATGCTCCAGATGTGAGGTTCTCGTTACAAACCGCATGAACAAATCACAAGCAGCAGATAGAGAAATGGAAGTAGCATCCCAGGACTGAAATACATAGGAATTTTTAGTGTCAATTACCAAAGTGAAAAAGAACACATGAAAGCTATAACAAAAAAAAAACGCAAAGCAGCACATGATACACCATCCACATGGATAAATCATAACTCCTAGCATTATGATAAATATATTGTCAGAAGAGATTAACAAAGGAAAACCATGCAAAAAATATGTGATGACAGGTGACATCACGGTGAAGGCATGGATTTGCATGCATTGGTTCACATGTGCTTTGCTGATATATGTCAAATGCCTTTTTTTCCTTATTAAAGCCTACATGGGTTCTTCATTGGACAAAACCTCTGTACTATTCAAACTGATATCTTGTGGGGCAGACCAAATTTGTTACATTTTCTTTAGATAGGAGGATCCAACTGGTGTGGCTCAATGAGAAAGCATTTTTTGTATGATAATGCTAGTGTAGGTTCAGGTAACTGCGAAGGCACATTTACCAATCCTGGGGTTCAGGTAACTGCAGGTATAAAGGCGCAATGCAAAAGGACAAAGTACATGAAGCATGATGGCTTTGCACATTAAAACGATTATATCCATCAAGGACTGACATTCAACTATACAATGATAGGTCAGTTGAGTCATTCAGAGCATGGTAATTAAGGTGACATTGTGCCACTACAAAACTAGGGCCAAAAGTGATAATTAAGGTCTGAACCACATTTATGCAAACAGAGTTTCAATTCGCTATCTTTGCTTAACATGAACACACACATAGTTCCAGAACGGATAAGCTATCAGCGCCAGGAAGGCCAAGACCCGTCGAGGGAATCATGCTGATCACTGAAAATATACACACTAGCGCAGTAGCCGGGAACCATGGAGCTGGTGAGTCGGCTGGGTTACCCACCTTGAGCTTGTCCGAGGCCTTCTTGAGCTCGATCTCGAGCTCCATCATGGTGGTGGCTCTGCTGGAGCGGATGACGGCGGCAAGCGCCATGATGGCGGCGACCGCCTCCGCGGCCTCGGGCTTGCGGCGCCAGAAGTTGAATTCCTCGATCACGCCGCCGGCGCCCCCGGGGACGGGGGCGGAGCGGCGGCCGCGTCCGCCGCATCGGCGCCGGGGTTGGCGGCCGCGGCGGCGGCGGCGTGGGCCAGCCAGTCGCTGGATACGACGGCGTGGTGCTCCGCGCGCGTCTGGTAGTAGGCGGAGATGGGCGGCGGGGCGGGGCTAGGGTTAGGGTTTTGGGCGGCGTCGGGCTCCATGGCAGGGGAGAGGACGGGGGGCTGAGGTCGGAGGAGAGGAGGGAGACCAAGTGCGCTGTGGCTCGGTGAGGGATGATCTCGGCCGTCCGTTGCCCCAAAGGGAGGAGATGTTGTAGTTTGTGTTGTTTGCAATGGCACCAAAATTTCACTAAATTCATTCCAGTTTTAAATATACAGAATAAAAATTATTTTATTGCTAATAAATTCATGTAGATTGAATTTCAGAGTGAACAAGGTGACTTTCTTTTTAATTTAAATATCTGTGCTCCCCCCCCCTCCCCCAGAACAATGTCATGTAGTCTTATTTTCATTTTGGACATGGAAGGTTTCCATTTTTACAGATCAGACACGAATGAGACGACCATGTGAAACTTCACTGATTATTTGTCTTGCAGTTCGTTCCCATTATGAACCCCGAAGCTGATCTTTTTATGTTTGTTAAAACGCCGAAACAACAAAGGGCATTTGGTCTAGTGGTATGATTCTCGCTTAGGGTGCGAGAGGTCCCGAGTTCAATTCTCGGAATGCCCCTCTTTGTTTCTTTTTTCTAGTTTTTCCCTATTTTCTGTTTCCAGTTAATTCAGGCCATGCACAGGATTCCAGGGTGTACCCGCGTCAGGTTAGGATGAAGTTGCTGCGTGCTACATAAAGGTCCTGCGTAAAAATTTAATTTCATTTTTATTATGGTTTGCATAGTTTCCACCGGTCCATGGCAAAGGAAACCTCTTTTCATCAAAGCAATTTACTTTTTGGTGGGTGACATAAAACTATAAAAGCAAAGTTTTCTTTTGCATAGTTTTCTTTTGTTTCATAGGATTTGTTTGATTTGTGCCCAAGTCCATCTTAAAAACGAGCTGCAATCAAATAAAGCAAAGCTTATAGGCATCTTGACCCAGGGTGAACGTCTCCAAAAACCATAGAAACCTAAAAGAAGGCAACTTTTTTTGTACATGTACTAACTATGTAGTTTCCATATAAACTTTGGAAACTCGAGCATAACTTACATCCTCATTATTTTTTCTCTTAACTCCGTCACATATCTCTCATTTTCGGTCTTCACCTAAACTGTAGATGTTTTACGATCATCCATCCTTTAGCCAAAAAAGTGGGCTACATGGTCATTCCGCCCAATATGATTAGCTGTCATGTAGCTTTTATATGCCCTTAAATCATTCTAATCAGTTGATTTTCTTATTAATCTTATTTTTCTTTGCTTTAAAACTTTGTTGGGAGTGTTTAGTTCATCATGTAGTTTGTTGGGCAACCCCACGCCCGCATGCCATGAAGTTACTAAATCGGTAGGAGTTTCTATTTCCTTTGGTCTAAGGTCACACTAGGATGTTTTCTTTAAATTGTACTAAACAAAGAAAGAATCTTTGTAATTTTGAGTTCATAAAATGCAGGGCCTACCCATTCTTGGGGAAGACCCGTTTAGGCAATAAATATTTGTTCATAGTAACTCCCTTCGATTCAAAAGCGTTTATTCACAGTAATATTTTTCACTTGACCCACCGGTATGTTATTAGATTTTTCATGGAAAATACTTTAAAATATATAACTTCATCATTTACAGTAGTCTATTCTAGAAAAATCCTTTTTTTATTACATAGTACAACTCAGACACATACAATCACAACGCGCGCATACTCACTCCTATGAACGCACATACGCAACTGTCGGTACATACGGACAGGGGTACCTCCTGCGATGGTGTCCGGCTCCGGCGTGTGCGCCAAGCGCATCGTGGTGGACACGCGCTACCACATGCTAGGCCGCCTTTCCTTGATCATCGCTAAGGAGCTGCTCAACGACCAGAAGGTCGTAGTGGTCCGCTCCGAGCAGATCTGCGTTTCCGGCGGCCTCGTCCATCAGTAAGTCATCCGACAGAGTGTCCAACCAGATGAGCGTAAGGTTATCCGTGACCTCGCCCTTGTCCTCTGGGTGACGGGGTGTACAGCCCGGGCCTGACAGCTGGGGACGTAGTCTCCGGACCTCCCCCCGTGCTCACATAGATCCGGCGCCTCCACGTGCCCACAAGGACAGGGTATTCGGGTCTGGCCTCCACAGGCCCAGACCCCCCAGGGGGTCCGGCACCGCCACGTGTGGGAGCCAGACCCCTATGGTCCTGTCCACCCAGACTGGCCTCGGGGGTCCGAACCTCCCTTCCCCAGGAAGGGGTCCGGAGCCGCCACGTGCTACCAAGGAGGCGACAACGGGGCCATCTCTGCCACGCGCCCATGGCAGAAGGCCTCTCGTGGGGTGCCAGCCCAGCTACCACATTAAATGCGGGTAGATGGGCTGCGCGTGCCCAAGTCGGGGCATGGTGAAAGCATCTAGGCCCCTAATTCGAGTTTTGGTAATTAATGACAACGTTTTGTGGATTAACAACTCCTTTTGAGAAAATGGGTATAGGTTGATCCACGGATGAATGAGAGTTATTTGTGAACGTGTGGATTTTTGGAGACGATGAGCAAAAGCTTGGGCTCAAGGCAAAGGTATAAAATAGGGTTTTTTGAATTTCACCGGTCACAAGGTATTTAGTGGATGAAAAGTGACCGGATTTGTTGGATAGATAGCCGTACTATCAAGAGGGGTCATGTACTCGTGCTTGACGGGTCTCTAGTGCCATTTTGCTCAAAATATCTAAGTGCATGCATGAGGGCTAACTACGCTTTGCCGTTTTATGAAAAAGAACAAGTTTGAGTGCTGACTGCTCAAGCGCGGACGGTCCGCCACTTGGGTGCGGACGGTCCGCTACCGTTACAGAAGGCTTAGTGGGAATCTCTTGTGGCTGGCGGACGGTCCGGTTCTCTTGGGCGGACGGTCCGCCACTCTAACTCCTTTCGTTCCAGAAAGGGTGTTCTCTGGTCTGTCTAAATGATCTGGCCTGCGGACGGTCCGCCGCTGGGGCGCGGACGGTCCGCAGGCTGAAGCGTCCCCCCATCCGGGAAGACTTAAAAGTGTCACTTTATCAGTCCCAGGAGGCTGATAACACTTTTATTACATCAGATGGTACATCACCGTACAACTCTTCGCGGTAATGGGCAGTGAAACGCCACTATCGCGAGGATTACAACAAGGACCCATACTACTACACTAACTACAAACAGGGGATCATCAGAGTCTTGCGCCATGCGGAGCTCCAACGGTGACCTCACCCACAGGCAAGACTGGGTGCAGGACGGGACCCTACTCGTCGTTCTCGGGGTTGTAGTCGGGATCCTCCACTGTAAAGTAAGGACGGGGTGAGTACGAACGTACTCAGCAAGTCCAATCACACCCACGGGGGGGGGTTATAACAGAATTAAATGCACTGGATAATCCAAGGATAAAGTTACGGTTCTTTTGCGGAAACACAAATACATGCAAGGGTTCGTTTTAAAAGCATTTTCCAAAACAGGTTTTCAGGTGTCTAAGAACACACGATGTCGATCCGCACGGATCCAAATTTCAAGCCGCTACCGGACTCCCCGTCCGTCGTAGCACACGGCACCATTACCGGATACTTTCCAAACAACTCACACCAGTTCAACCCTTCCGGAGAGAAACACTAGTTATGTGACCACACCGTAACTTGCCCCAATACCGTGGGCACGGCTATTCGAATAGATTTTTAACTCTGCAGAGGTGTGCAACTTTACCCACAGGTGGGGTACCACAGCCCGAACACCTTGGTGCCGGTGCAGATCCCATCGAAGCCCTTACCCACCGTAGCTAGACCTGACTAGCCACCACGGGGTCTATCAAGGGGTCATTCGACCTAACACCGAGGTTTAACCGGGGCATAAGTCACACAGAGCTTATCCCGTCTCCTTGATCACCCGTTGCTCCCAGCTCTCCTGATGGCTATCAGACTAACTAGTGGGGTTAGGCCAAGCCGTTGCCCATACAACGGTCAAGTGGTTCGCACTACGAGAAGCTAGGTGAGATGTCACATCAACTCGGTCCTTAGGGGTGACAAGATGGATATCTCCCATCCACGCTCAACCACACAGGTACGAGCACACCAACGGCAATTCACATAGAAATGCCATCCATCTCATCTAACTCGCTTTTCAAAACCACATTTTATCCCTTCCCAGACACACACATTTTCTTTATAAATCAGGCAGTCAAAGTATGGTTATTTCAAACAAGGGTGGCTATCCTACCGGGTTTCCAGCACGTAAAACAATGCAATTTTATAAAACAGGCCATTGGGTCGTGTTTATAAAAACTAGGACAAAAACATGCATCAAAGGGCGGAATTGAACTTGCCATCGTCAAACCCTTGCGGGAAGTCCTGATCGAAGCACTGTCCTTCGGGTTCGGGGTCGCAGTACTGGTCCTCAGTTGCTTGGTCGCGGTCGGGAACCTCGTCGTTCACTCCGTGTCCTACGACGCAAACAAACAGACACACAATCAAGCGAAAGAACTAAAAGCTTTTACCGATAGGCTTGAATCGGAAATAATTTAGTTACAGAGTTAGGGATGGTATCTTTGGGTGGTTTCTTAATGGCATGGCTAAAATTATACTAGAAGCGGAGTGGTAAAGTTTCGGGTCAATCGGAGGTCGTTTCGCACATAAAATGACGCGCTAAAGTTGGTTTCAGGGCTTAAACGGGGGTCCAGGGGCTTGGTCGTAATTATCTGAAATGGGTAGGGGTCTAATTGCAAATACTAGAAATATTCAGGCATACTAACGGGTGTCGAGTGTAATTAGGTTCACGTGGTGGGGGGGGGGCTTGGTTTGAAATATTAAAAAGAGCGGGTTCCTTTTGTAAAAAGGGGTGGATTAGAGAGAGGGGGGGGGCTTCTTTGGAAAATCAGAAAACAGTAGGGGGTTTTGGGCGAAATGGCCTCCTTTCTTCCTCCCCTTGCTAACAGGAACAGAGGAGGAGTGGGGGGGGGCGCCGGCGGCTAAATCCGGCCGCCTGGGACCCCGGGCGGCTCGGGTGAGAGGGGGAAAAGGGGGAGGGGGAAGAGGGGAGTTGATTCCCCCACTCACCGCGGGCTGGGGTGGAGCAGAGGGGCGTGCCCACGGCGAGCGGCGGGCGGCGGCGGTGCCACGGCCGGCGGTGGTGCTGCGGCTTAGGGGAGGAGGCGTGCGGCGGCAATGGGGGTTGTGGGAGGACGGAGGGCAGGGCGGGGCCTTCTTATAGGCGGAGTGGAGCAGCAAGGAGGCGGGGCCGGTGGGGAGCGAGGCGCGGGCGGCCGGCGGGCGGTGCGGGCGCCATTAATGGCGCTCGGCCGCTTGCGGCCGTCGCGACGCGGCACGGCGGTGGACGCGGGATGCTAGCGGCGGGCGGCGCGTCGGGGCGGCAGTGGCGGGCGGCAGGCGACGCGGCGGGCGGCGCGACGTCGCGGCCGTCCTGACAGCGAGCGGCGCGGCGGTCGGTGCGGCACGCGGGGCACGCGCGGGCGCGCGCGTGGGCACGGGTGGGCGTGTGCGCGGCAAGGCTGGGCAGGGCGCGTGCGCGGCGCCCAGGGCCGGCGCACGGCCGTGCTGTGGGCGGGAGCAGGGGAAAAACAGGAAGGGAGGGAGGAGGAAGAAAAGGGAGGGGAGGGAGAAAAGAAAGAAAGGAAAAAGGAGAGAAAGATAAAGGGAAAAAGAAATAGGGGAAAAGAAAGAAAAGGAAAAGAGAGCGGGGGAGGGGCCGGCGCCGGTCGCGACGGTGACCGCGGCCGGTCGGCCACGCGGGGAAACGCGCGGCGTGAGGGGAACGGCGAGGGGAAAAGAAATCGCGTCGGCGCCAATCGCGGCCGCAGCCGCGGCCGATCGGCCACGCGTGCGCGGGATTCGCGCGCTGCGCGAGAAATGACTTGCGCCGGCGCTATTCGCGGCGGTGACCGCGTGCGGACGGCAGGCCTCCGAGCGGCGCGGGATGGGATGGCGATACGGTCAGGGGTTAGGGCTATGGTCTGGCGACGAGTGAGCTTTAATCGAACCGTTCTAACGCGCGATTTGATTTTGGTAAATTTTTAGGGCGTCACAAACCTACCCCACTTAAATGAATCTCGTCCTCGAGATTCGGCTGGCTCCTAAATAGATGGGGAAATTCCTTCTTTAGGGCCTCCTCGCGCTCCCAAGTTGCCTCCTCCACTCCATGTCTGCTCCATTGAACTCTGCACATCCGTACTTCGGAGTTTCTTGTCCTTCTAGTGACGGTGTCTAGGATTTTGACTGGCACTTCCTGGTACCGCAGATCCGGCTGTAAATCTATTGTTTCCACCGGCACATGTTCTTCCTCGGGTATTCTCAAGCATCTCCTTAATTGCGAAACATGGAACACTGGGTGTATATCCGACATTTCTTCTGGTAATTCCAGTCGGTACGCCACGGCTCCGACTTTCTTTAGAACTCGATACGGCCCAATGTATCGAGGGGCTAACTTTCCTTGTACCTGAAATCTTCGTGTCCCTCGAATGGGTGAGACTTTGAGATAGACAAAATCTCCTGGGTGGAAACTTATCTCTCGCCTTTTTCTGTCTGCGTAACCTTTTTGTCGGGACTGAGCTGCTTTCAATTTCTCGCGGATCTCCGCTACTTTTTCTTCTGCCTCTTTTATAAAGTCGGGTCCTTCTAGGGCACGTTCTCCGACTTCCGACCACATTAAGGGAGTCCTACACTTTCTTCCGTAGAGGGCTTCGAATGGCGACATACCCAGGCTAGCTTGGTAACTATTATTGTACGAGAATTCTGCATAGGGCAGACTTTGTTCCCAATCGTTTCCGTAGGTCAGGACACATGCTCTTAGCATATCTTCCATGATCTGATTTACCCTTTCGGTTTGACCATCCGTTTGTGGGTGGTATGCGGAGCTAAAATCTAACTTAGTGCCCATGGCTTTGTGTAGGCTTTTCCAAAACCTAGATGTAAATTGGGTCCCTCTATCCGAGACGATTCTGCTGGGCACTCCATGTAACTTCACTATATTTTCCACGTAAAGTTTTGCCAACTTTTCTCCGCCATAAGTGGTCCTTACGGGTATGAAATGTGCCGATTTAGTGAGTCGATCCACAATTACCCATATGGAATCGTGTCCCTTCTGTGTTCGGGGCAGTCCTACTACAAAGTCCATTCCTATCTCATCCCATTTCCATACCGGAATAGGCAAGGGTTGCAATAATCCTGCTGGCTTTTGATGTTCGGCCTTGATCCTTTGGCATGTATCACAATGAGACACGAATCTTGCGATATCCGCCTTCATTCCGTTCCACCAATATTTTTGCTTTATGTCCATATACATTTTGGTGGATCCTGGGTGGATAGAGTAGGCCGAGTTATGGGCTTCGTCCATGATCAATTGCCGGAAGTCTCCACTCTGGGGTACACAAATCCTGTCCTCGTACCATAATGTCCCCTTATCGTCTACTCTGAAACCTGGCGCTTTGTTTTCTCCAGTCTGCTTGCAGATCTTTACTAACTCCTGGTCCAAGCTTTGAGCCCCTCTAATTCTATCCTCCAGAGTTGACTGGACGCTTAACACATGGCTGGAACCTCGAGGAACAATGTGCACATTTAATCGTGCCATTTCCTCGCGCAGGTTGTCATTCTTGGGCCCATAAGATTTCCGACTTAAGGCATCGGCTACCACGTTCGCCTTTCCGGGGTGATACTGAATTTCCAGATTATAGTCTTTGACCAATTCCAACCATCTTCTCT
Organism: Panicum hallii; assembly: GCF_002211085.1. NCBI lineage: Eukaryota > Viridiplantae > Streptophyta > Magnoliopsida > Poales > Poaceae > Panicum > Panicum hallii. Next base: position 57,121,405 of record NC_038044.1, read on the forward strand.
GCCTTAAATTTAAATCTGGCTGAGTAAAGATGTATTTTAGACTCTTGTGGTCGGTGTAAACCTCACACTTATTTCCGATCAGGTAGTGTCTCCAAATTTTAAGGGCATGCACTACGGCTGCTAGTTCCAAATCATGGGTCGGATAGTTCTGCTCATGAGTCTTGAGTTGGCGGGAGGCATATGCAATGACTTTCCCGTCTTGCATCAGTACGCACCCTAATCCTTGTCGGGATGCGTCACAATAGATGACAAAGTCCCGATGAATGTCCGGTAGGGTCAGTACTGGGGCGGTTGTCAGTCTTCGCTTCAATTCTTGAAAACTCCTCTCACAGGATTCTGTCCAAGCAAACTTTTTCTCTTTCTTAAGAAGTTCCGTCATGGGTCGGGCTAACTTGGAGAATCCCTCAATAAACCTCCGATAGTATCCGGCTAACCCGAGAAAACTTCTGATCTCGCTAACGTTAGTTGGCTGCTGCCAATTGGATACGGCTTCAACCTTTTCTGGGTCCACTGCTACACCTTCCGCGGTTAGAATGTGACCAAGAAAAGCTACTCTCTCCAGCCAGAATTCGCACTTGCTGAACTTGGCATATAACCTATGTGCCCTCAGCTTTTCTAATACTACCCGCAGATGTTGCTCATGTTCCTGAATACTCTTAGAGTAGATAAGTATGTCGTCGATAAAGACTACGACGAACTTATCCAACTCGTCCATAAACACTTTGTTCATGAGGTTCATAAAATAGGCAGGGGCATTGGTTAGTCCGAAGGACATTACAGTGAACTCAAACTGCCCGTAGCGGGTGACAAAGGCCGTTTTGGGGATGTCACTTTCTCTAATCTTGAGCTGGAAATACCCTGATCTTAGATCGATCTTCGAAAAGTACTTAGCTCCCTTTAGCTGATCGAACAGGTCATCAATCCTGGGAAGAGGGTACTTGTTCTTAATGGTAACTTCATTCAGTGCCCGGTAATCCACACACATCCTCATGCTCCCATCTTTCTTTTTGACAAACAGGACTGGGGCTCCCCAAGGCGACGAGCTTGGTCTGATGAAACCAATCCGTTGCAGTTCTTCTAGTTGCTTCTTTAATTCTGTCAATTCCGAGGCCGCCATCCTATAGGGTCTCTTGGCTATCGGAGAGGTTCCGGGCATAAGGTCTATGACGAATTCTATATCCCTGTCCGGCGGCATACCGGGAAGCTCTTCAGGAAATACATCTGGGTATTCGTTTACTACCGGGACTCCTTCTAAGGGCTTGGCTTCCATGCTAAATATCATTGGGTCAAATTTACTATCCCGGGTACGGCAGATCACTTGTACTCCTTCGTGGTTGGTTAGGTGTACCACTTTATCAGTGCAGCCTATGAGACCATTGTGTCGGCTTAACCAATCCATCCCAAGGATCACGTCTATTCCCCCAGGCTTAAGTACTACTAAATCTGCTAGGAAGTCTACCCCACTTAAGTTGATCCTTACCCGTGAACAACCTAATTGGCAATTGATGTCGCCTCCAGGCGTCCGGGTTAATAGGGGTGTTTTTAGTAGTACTGTAGGTATTTTGTGTTTCTCCACATAGCTCGAGGATATAAACGAGTGCGATGCTCCAGAATCGAATAATACTGTCGCCAGGGCTGAGTTGACTAAGTACTCACCGAGCACTACGCCCTGAGCTTCTTGAGCCTCCTGCGCGTCGATGTGATTGACGCGGGCTCGTCCAAACGATTGCTGCTTCGCCTGCTGGCCGTTGTCGTTGTTGCGGACGGGCACTCGGTTGGCACCGGTCAGGGCCGGTCTGGGCCCATTCACTGTGTTGGAGAAGGTCGACGTTGCCGGCTTATTCTTGGCGTAGGGGCAATTGGCGATGAAGTGCCCTGTCTCACGGCAGTTGAAACAGGCCCTGACATTGTTGTTGTCGGTGGTGGTCTGACTTGCACTGCTTTGTGGGGCCCTCGAGGTATTCTGGCTTCTAGGCGGGGCCTGTGATCCTGTCACCTGGGACTGAGTTCTATACTGCATTGGGGCCTGAGTTCCTGGTGCAGTATAGCTGGAATTTCTCTGCTTCTGGAGACGGTCTTGTTGGCGAGCCTTACTTTCCAAGAACTTGCGTTTGTTGTCCTTTCTTTCTTCGGCCTTGGCCCTTTCCGTGAGGATGGCCTTGTTCATCAGGGTGTTGAAGTCCGGATAGATTTGGGGAGTAAGCAAGGTCCGTAGCTCCGGGCTTAACCCCTTCTTGAACATGTCTTGCTTTTTGTCGTCGTCGTTCACCTCTTCCGGCGCATATCGGGCCAATTCTATGAACCGGTGGGTGTATTCTTCCACCGTCATATTCCCTTGTTGTAGTGCGCGGAATTCATCCGCCTTGCGCTTCATAGTGGCTGAAGGGATGTGGTAGCGGCGGAACTCCCTTACAAATTCTCCCCAGGTGATGGTGGAGGCATCTTCGGCGGCAGCACAATAGTTCTCCCACCAAGATAATGCCGTTCCGGTGAGCTGGTGGGCTGCCAGGAGGACTTTATCCCGGTCCTGGCATTCGAATGGTTCAAGCTTCCTCTGAATTACTCGCAACCAGTCGTCAGCATCCAACGGGTTGCAGGATCCGGCGAAGGTTGGTGGCTTGGTCCTTAGAAAGGCCGTCAGCTTGTCGTTCATATTTTGCCCTCGCGGCTGCCGGTTAACGAGGGCATTCGCCAGGGTTTCCAGTATGAGAGTCTGGTTATGGATGATCTGCGCCAGGTCTCCGAGGGGTGGGGGTGGTGGTAGTTGTTCTCCTTCTTGACTTCCTCCTCGATTCTGGCTTACTTCTTGTTCTCCTTGGGGAAGATCTTGTTCAACGGGTTGTGCTCCGACACTAGCGGCTACGGGGTTCCGGCCGCGGGAGGCCCTCGCGATGTTCCGGGGAGTCACCTGTCGATTGGGTAAATTGGGGTTACGGTTAAGTGATGTTTAAGTTGCTTAATTCGTGTATATATATATAGGGCAGAATCTACCTTCTGCCGATATCTATATAATTAAGCAGCACACAACTCATCAGCACACGACATCACAAGCAACAAGCACCAACTATTTTATTAAGCAGGGAGGGTACAACTTTAGGGGTACGACTAAGTCTCGTGCTACTCGGCCAGGGTCTTGCAAAAGGGCACGTCTTAAATAGAAAGGCAGGGGGCATCACTGGGACGGCGTCGACCATTCTACTTGCGTGGTGCGTCTTCTTCCGGGGCGGGCAGGGTAAGAGGTTCTCGCTCGCCGTCTTCTGGGTTTCCACTGGTCAAGGGTTGCGCTGCAGCATCTCCCTCGTCGGCGGCAGCAGAGCTTTCAGGGTTCTCGGGTGGGGCTCGTGTGCTCCCAAAAAGTGATCCCCACCCTATGACGGGCGTCCCGAGTAGAACGTGGTCTTCCCCTATCGCCGGGACTGGTGTTCCACTTTGGGTCCAATCTTGCATACGCCGGTCTCGGGCCTGTCTAAGGCTTTCTTGGGCGACAGCTTCGCTACTGGCCGCGGCTGCGGCTCTCGCCTCGGCATGGGCGGCTCGGATCTGCTGTATCCTCACCGCGAGTTCTGCTTGCTCGGCTCGGTGAGTCTGCTCCCTCAGAAGGTTGGCTTGCTCGTCAAAGAGTTGGTCCAGGGCGGCTAGGTAAGTAGCCACTTGGTACAGGGGGCTTTCTTCGTGGCGACGTCGCTCTAGGTTTCTCATGCGCGCTTCCCAGACTGGGGTTCTGATGGCCGGCGGAAAGAACTTCGCTGGTGTAGGGGCGAGGTGTTCTTCAAAAATCCGGCACAAATAACGGAGTGCTTTTCTGATGGCCAAGGGGTAGGTGTCTTGGTGTCTAAACCCTGTGGCGGTCGCCCGCCAGGGCTGGATGTCGGGGTAGCGGTTGCTCCTGGCGATGACCAGGATCACCCTGCAGCGGAGGGTACCATGGTGCTCGTACTCTCGGCTGTAGTACCTTGGGCGCTCTGTAACGCCAAGGCCCTCCAGGGTGTCAATCAAGAGGCTGGGGAATCCAGGTGCAGCTTGGCAATCGCCCTGGGTCCATCCTTCCTCAGCCATCTGAAACAGAAGTAGGGTAAACAACATGGTACAGGTGCAAAAGCGAGTAGATGATATTTATTATTACAACAAGGGTAGTACAGTTTCCATGGATACGTGGTTATTAGGGTAGAGTTTTTTGCTAGGGGTGCTAATCCTATCATGGGGATTCTTCCTCAGTCCTGATAGAGCGCTTCTTTATCGGAAGGAACCGATCCATCTCGTTCTCGGTCTGAGTCCCCTTATCCCAATGGGTTTCCATGGGTTCTTCTTCTTCTTCTTCGATCCATCCACCTATCCCGTTGCGGTTCTCGTATTCTTGCATCTGGGCTTGGAGGGCGGCTAAGGAATACTCGGCGTTTGCGGCTCTTGTCCGTTGTTCCTCCAGCTCCTGGGTTAACTTTTCAACCCCATGGATTAGCTTCTTCAGTTGTGCCGACTGTTCGCGGCAGAGCGCATCCAAGCCAGTAAGGTAGATGGATAGGTGGGAGACCGCATCTTCTAAATCTTCTTCTTCTTGTCCAAGTCTCCTCATCCGAGCAATCCAAGTGCGTCCACTTCTTTCAGCGGGTGGGAAAAATCCCATAGGAGTCCGCTGAAGGTGGTGCCTATAGAGCACACGCAGTCGGCGTAGGGCTTTACGGGCGGCCTTTCGGTAGGTGTCGGGGAATCGGAAGCCCTTTGTGGAGATGAACCAAGGGTCCACCTCAGGGTAGCGGGGGCTTCTCTCCACAAAGATCATCGTGTCGCACCGAAGGGTGCCACCGGAGATGTATTCTCGGTAGGCGTACTCCGGCGTTTCCATAACCCCAACATGTTCCAGGCTGAGCAACAATAACTTAGGAAGGCCAGGCTCTGCGTAACAGACTCCGTTGACCCATCCGTTGTCAGCCATCTGGAACAGGGTAAAAGCCAGGGGTAAGTGTGCGTGCAAAAAGATATCTAAGCTAGAACAAGTCTTAGGGTCTGAAAAGGGGTCTCGCTCCTAGGGTCACGTCCTACGGCCAGCCTACGGCTCTGATACCACCTGAAGCGTCCCCCCATCCGGGAAGACTTAAAAGTGTCACTTTATCAGTCCCAGGAGGCTGATAACACTTTTATTACATCAGATGGTACATCACCGTACAACTCTTCGCGGTAATGGGCAGTGAAACGCCACTATCGCGAGGATTACAACAAGGACCCATACTACTACACTAACTACAAACAGGGGATCATCAGAGTCTTGCGCCATGCGGAGCTCCAACGGTGACCTCACCCACAGGCAAGACTGGGTGCAGGACGGGACCCTACTCGTCGTTCTCGGGGTTGTAGTCGGGATCCTCCACTGTAAAGTAAGGACGGGGTGAGTACGAACGTACTCAGCAAGTCCAATCACACCCACGGGGGGGGGTTATAACAGAATTAAATGCACTGGATAATCCAAGGATAAAGTTACGGTTCTTTTGCGGAAACACAAATACATGCAAGGGTTCGTTTTAAAAGCATTTTCCAAAACAGGTTTTCAGGTGTCTAAGAACACACGATGTCGATCCGCACGGATCCAAATTTCAAGCCGCTACCGGACTCCCCGTCCGTCGTAGCACACGGCACCATTACCGGATACTTTCCAAACAACTCACACCAGTTCAACCCTTCCGGAGAGAAACACTAGTTATGTGACCACACCGTAACTTGCCCCAATACCGTGGGCACGGCTATTCGAATAGATTTTTAACTCTGCAGAGGTGTGCAACTTTACCCACAGGTGGGGTACCACAGCCCGAACACCTTGGTGCCGGTGCAGATCCCATCGAAGCCCTTACCCACCGTAGCTAGACCTGACTAGCCACCACGGGGTCTATCAAGGGGTCATTCGACCTAACACCGAGGTTTAACCGGGGCATAAGTCACACAGAGCTTATCCCGTCTCCTTGATCACCCGTTGCTCCCAGCTCTCCTGATGGCTATCAGACTAACTAGTGGGGTTAGGCCAAGCCGTTGCCCATACAACGGTCAAGTGGTTCGCACTACGAGAAGCTAGGTGAGATGTCACATCAACTCGGTCCTTAGGGGTGACAAGATGGATATCTCCCATCCACGCTCAACCACACAGGTACGAGCACACCAACGGCAATTCACATAGAAATGCCATCCATCTCATCTAACTCGCTTTTCAAAACCACATTTTATCCCTTCCCAGACACACACATTTTCTTTATAAATCAGGCAGTCAAAGTATGGTTATTTCAAACAAGGGTGGCTATCCTACCGGGTTTCCAGCACGTAAAACAATGCAATTTTATAAAACAGGCCATTGGGTCGTGTTTATAAAAACTAGGACAAAAACATGCATCAAAGGGCGGAATTGAACTTGCCATCGTCAAACCCTTGCGGGAAGTCCTGATCGAAGCACTGTCCTTCGGGTTCGGGGTCGCAGTACTGGTCCTCAGTTGCTTGGTCGCGGTCGGGAACCTCGTCGTTCACTCCGTGTCCTACGACGCAAACAAACAGACACACAATCAAGCGAAAGAACTAAAAGCTTTTACCGATAGGCTTGAATCGGAAATAATTTAGTTACAGAGTTAGGGATGGTATCTTTGGGTGGTTTCTTAATGGCATGGCTAAAATTATACTAGAAGCGGAGTGGTAAAGTTTCGGGTCAATCGGAGGTCGTTTCGCACATAAAATGACGCGCTAAAGTTGGTTTCAGGGCTTAAACGGGGGTCCAGGGGCTTGGTCGTAATTATCTGAAATGGGTAGGGGTCTAATTGCAAATACTAGAAATATTCAGGCATACTAACGGGTGTCGAGTGTAATTAGGTTCACGTGGTGGGGGGGGGGGCTTGGTTTGAAATATTAAAAAGAGCGGGTTCCTTTTGTAAAAAGGGGTGGATTAGAGAGAGGGGGGGGGGCTTCTTTGGAAAATCAGAAAACAGTAGGGGGTTTTGGGCGAAATGGCCTCCTTTCTTCCTCCCCTTGCTAACAGGAACAGAGGAGGAGTGGGGGGGGGGCGCCGGCGGCTAAATCCGGCCGCCTGGGACCCCGGGCGGCTCGGGTGAGAGGGGGAAAAGGGGGAGGGGGAAGAGGGGAGTTGATTCCCCCACTCACCGCGGGCTGGGGTGGAGCAGAGGGGCGTGCCCACGGCGAGCGGCGGGCGGCGGCGGTGCCACGGCCGGCGGTGGTGCTGCGGCTTAGGGGAGGAGGCGTGCGGCGGCAATGGGGGTTGTGGGAGGACGGAGGGCAGGGCGGGGCCTTCTTATAGGCGGAGTGGAGCAGCAAGGAGGCGGGGCCGGTGGGGAGCGAGGCGCGGGCGGCCGGCGGGCGGTGCGGGCGCCATTAATGGCGCTCGGCCGCTTGCGGCCGTCGCGACGCGGCACGGCGGTGGACGCGGGATGCTAGCGGCGGGCGGCGCGTCGGGGCGGCAGTGGCGGGCGGCAGGCGACGCGGCGGGCGGCGCGACGTCGCGGCCGTCCTGACAGCGAGCGGCGCGGCGGTCGGTGCGGCACGCGGGGCACGCGCGGGCGCGCGCGTGGGCACGGGTGGGCGTGTGCGCGGCAAGGCTGGGCAGGGCGCGTGCGCGGCGCCCAGGGCCGGCGCACGGCCGTGCTGTGGGCGGGAGCAGGGGAAAAACAGGAAGGGAGGGAGGAGGAAGAAAAGGGAGGGGAGGGAGAAAAGAAAGAAAGGAAAAAGGAGAGAAAGATAAAGGGAAAAAGAAATAGGGGAAAAGAAAGAAAAGGAAAAGAGAGCGGGGGAGGGGCCGGCGCCGGTCGCGGCGGTGACCGCGGCCGGTCGGCCACGCGGGGAAACGCGCGGCGTGAGGGGAACGGCGAGGGGAAAAGAAATCGCGTCGGCGCCAATCGCGGCCGCAGCCGCGGCCGATCGGCCACGCGTGCGCGGGATTCGCGCGCTGCGCGAGAAATGACTTGCGCCGGCGCTATTCGCGGCGGTGACCGCGTGCGGACGGCAGGCCTCCGAGCGGCGCGGGATGGGATGGCGATACGGTCAGGGGTTAGGGCTATGGTCTGGCGACGAGTGAGCTTTAATCGAACCGTTCTAACGCGCGATTTGATTTTGGTAAATTTTTAGGGCGTCACACAGGCTCTCTGATAACTTGATCCAGAAACATTGCTGTCTCTGCCTGTTCTTCTAGGATGAACGGCGGACGGTCCGCCCTTTGGGGGCGGACGGTCCGCTGGCTAATTTCAGGTCTGTTCCAGAGACTGTCATGTCTCTGGAGTTGTGGAACTCTTAACTGCGGACGGTCCGCAGATTGGGCGCGGACGGTCCGCCAGGGCTGTAACGGCTAGTTCTGACACGTATTTAATGCTCTCTGACTCTCTGGTTTATAACGGCGGACGGTCCGGTTTTTGAAACCGGACGGTCCGCGATCTCGCAGAAAAGACTGTAACGGCTAGTTTTTGATGGGATGTCTATATATACCCAATGCCCGGCCTTTGGGTCTCTCTCTTGGCCATTTGGACTGCATTCTTGACACTCTAGAGCTAAGACATCCCTCTCTCTCACACACTTGCTAAGAATTTGCATTTTTGAGAGTGAGAGTGCTTCCTAGTGCATTGCATCAAGAGTTTGAGCTTCGTGGCACTAGGGAATCTTCAAGCAAGGATTATTGGCTTATTACTCTTGGGAGTTGCCGCTCCCTAGACGGCTTGGAGAAGGTGATTTCGTGGAGCTTCTTGAGGGAGATTGTTGAGAAGCCCCGATTTCGGTTGTGAGAGGTTTTGTGCTCACCTCTCTAGCTCACTTTGATCATTATCTTATTTTGAGCAATTTACTTTACTAGAGCTTGAATTGTATCTTGTCACCCTAGGTTGCAAACCCCTCTAGAAATAGTAGTAGTATGACATAGGATTCTCTTTTGTTACTAATTAAATTTCTCTAGTGTTGTTAGTTTTAGTTTTAAACCGCCTATTCACCCTCCTCTAGTCGGTGTTCTTGATCCTACCCATGGCCTGCTCACTGACACACTGGGCAGATGTGCTGACACCACGGTAAGCCCGTCTGTTTCCAAGACGGCGCGTCACTGTGCTCTGCACGCGGGTGGGTGGCGTGTAGTCACATCATGGCGCCGCGCGAGTAATGATGGTCTGCTACAGGAGAGCTGAGGCGTGTGCTGCCACAGTGTGCGCGGAGGCGACGGCGCAGCGGGTCAGGCAGCTCCTTCACCTGTCAGAGGTACTGACCCAACAGCAACAGCATGATTTTCACTGTGCGTAACACTGACAGCAGGTACTGAGCCGATAAGGCGGCACACGACTGTATCCTGACTGTAGATACGCAAATCAACTTCTCGATCGAGAGGACTACAGAGAGGAGCTGGAGAGAAAGATCTCCAAATCTCTCGTATTACAGGCTCCTGTTGGCTGGGCCCACCTGTCGGGGCCCTGCACAGTGTATGCACTCCCCTTATCTATAAAAAGGAGAGCGCACTCGTTAGAACACAAGCTTTTCACAAGTTCTCACAGAGCGCAAGGTCTAGACACACACAAGCACTCTCAAGCAATCCAACACTCAAGTGGACGTATGGTATTACGCTCCGGCGGTCCGAACCACTCTAAATCCTCATGTCTTTCCCATGTTCATCCGCCCTTTGATCAAGCGTTCCTAGGTCTCCCCCAAACTCTTCCTAAACTAGGATTAGGTGGGTGCATTCCGCCGCCCGGCTGGAGATTTCCTCCGACAGCAACCTACCCCTATAAGTATCTTTGAAGACTGAGCCGGCAAATTCTCAAGATTGATGAAGTCACCGCAGGCGCCTGGCTATCGACGGGAACATTGCATACTACTGAAAAGCACAACGCCTTTGAATCCTAGAAAATTGGCTCCCACGATGAGTTGAACCCAGGACCCGAGGTGCTATTGAGGCTCATGTAAGCACTAGACTAGGTAGAGATGTAAATGGTACGGATATTTTCCGAACGACCATCCAACCGAGAGGGACGGATATCAATTTGGATAGTTTTTCTTGAATATCCAGGTACTGTTCCGGATATCGGATATTTAAATCGGATATTGGATTCGGATATAATATGACCAATATTCGGCAGATATCGGATATCCGATCGGATAATTCGGATACTAGATTCGGATAGTTGTATTATTCCAAATATGTACATTAATAAAAAACTGATTTAATCTCTAAAAATTTATAGCTAATTCATTTCTAATTAGAAAAATATAAAATTAGTACCAAATTTTTTCTAAAAGTATAATCTATCTATTGGTACTATATTGGAGTTGAATCTTATTTATTCCTAGTTCAAAAATTAATCTTGAACTCTAGCAATAATTCAACAATAAAAATTTAGTTTGAATTTAGCCTCCTTGAACAGATGAATTGATTCGAGTGCTTGGGAAGTATCATCAATGTAATAAGTTATAATATCATGAATTGAGTGTTTCCAATCTAAACTATATTGCAAGTAAGAATATTATGTAATCGAATCTCTCTCATCTACGTAGTAAGTTAGAAATATCATGCATCTGATTGTTAATTTGTTTTGTCATGCATAATCTAGTTAAAATTTGGACTTATAAAGTGTTTGAATGTTACAACACGTGTGATATGAGTAAATATTGCCTTTACTCGATATCCGAAGAAATATCTATATCTGATATTAACCACATCCAGTTCGCTCAGTATTCGATATACATCTACTCGTATTTATAACCGAAGCAAATCCGCATTCGTATATGCATCCGAGTCTATCCGTCCCTTGCTACAGGCCCTTTCGTAGAAAAATCCATTTACTACACCAAACAATTGGCTTCGTCTGCATCACCTCCTAGATAATATTTTCTCATTTTTATTTCTCAAACTATCTCAAACTATCTCAAATCTTATGCTCGCCACGTTTTTCTCGAACCCATTGGTGGCGAGCCGCCGTCTCGCTGCCTGGTGGGCCCGCCTCAAATTACCACGGGCACAAATGGCCCCTTCTTCTCCTCCCTCCCCCTCTCCCCTCCACGCCACAACCCCCGCTTTCCTTTCTCGTCCCCCGCTCCTCCCACCCTCGGCTCCCGCCTCCCCAAACCCTAGCGGCCTCCCTCCTCGGGGGCGGCCTCCTCCGCGGATCCAGGGCGGGGAGGTTAGGAAGAAAAGGAGGGCGCGCCGGCGGGGGCCAGGATGGACGGGCCCAAGCGGCAGCTGCGGGTGCGCCTCCGCGTCACGGCGCGCCGGCGGGGCGGCGACGGCGCGGACGGGGGCCGCCCCGGCGCGGGGGCCGGCGCGGCCGGGCGGAAGCGCCGCCTCGACGCGCCCGCCCTCAACTCCGCCGCCAAGCTGCAGCGCCGCGAGATCGGGTGCCGCCAGCTCGCCGCGCGCGGCGGCGGGCCCGCGGCCGCCGTGCCCGAGCGCTTCCGGAACATGCGGCTCCAGGTAGTTTTTGCCTTCGCCACCGCCTCCGTTACTCGCTGCTGTCGTCCAGGTCGGGGAGGCCTGCGGCTGTGGGTGGGCCGGGGCGACGCCGCGCGCTGTTGGCGCCGGCGAGCCTAGGGTTTTGGGCCGGCGTCGGTGTCTCGCGTGGTCGATTTCGTGGGAATTCATGGGTAATTTGACATGGAATTTTGATCTCGCGAGTTCCCATCATGCTAGGCGGGAAAATTTCGTTCTTGAGAGGAGAAAGATTTGGTCTTGGGGACTCCCCAATTGTTGAGTTCCCTGCGAAAAGGTCCGCCTTTGAGGCAAACGAGATGCATTTTAGTGTCTTTTCTTGAGTGTGGAACCTTCAACTGTTGGTTTTCACATATGTTATCGTCTAGACGCAACGGCTTGAACATATCATTCCTGTTGGTTGGGGCTGTCACTTGCTGGAATTGAATGCTATCTGTCATTGTTCAGAATTGGGGTCATTGGGATCGGGCTTCAGGTTATTCAATAAGAGAGAATTCTTGGGTTAGGTAATTCGATTTAGTGCTTTGGTGTAAAATGGAGGATGAGAAATGATTTGCAGAACATTTCTAGTATGTACATTATGCATTTCTGTTGTAAAAAAGATTTGGTCTGATGTTCCTCAATTGTTGAGTTCTTGTGAAATATCTGTCTTTGCGACAGATGAGATGCCTTTTAGGGTTATTCTTGAGTGAGGAAGGATCAACTGTTAGTTTTCACATGTGTGATGCTCAGGATGCATTAGTCTGAACATATAATTCTTGTATGTTTCCTTGTTGCATGGGGCGAAATTAGTTGGGGACTCTTTTTTAGGGCTGTATTTCATGCGGGTTCCAATTGTTCTAGATGGGAAATTCTGTCCCTGAGAGAGAAAAAAAAGATTTGATCTTGGGGATTCCCTTGTAAAAGATTGCTCTTTGCGGTAAATGGGATTCCTCTTGAGTCTCGAGGGTTGTTTCTTGTGTGTGCAGGTTTGAATTGCTGATTTTATCATGAGTTGAGCTGTAGATACCTCAGTATGAACTTGATTCTTGTTTGCTTTCTTGGATTGGCACCTGCAACACTGGGGTTGAGTCTGTGAGCTGCTAGAATCGAATAGTAATCGTCATTATTCATAATTCGGGCCTTGTGGATTGCACTTCAAGCATTTTAATCACAGGGAGCTCATGGTTCTGTAATTTGATCTGGAGCTTTGTTATAAAATGGAGCAATGTGAAATGACTTGCAATGAACATTTCAAGTATGTACATTACACCTTTTTTTTGTTCTATGATACCTCGGCGTCATTCTTTTTTTTTCTTTTAAAAACTATCTTGTTTGATGCTGCATAAACCCCTTTCCTGAATTGTTAGGGTTTCTTGGATTAATATGTTCCATTTGGCCTGGCAGTGTTGAACTTTGAGCTGCAGATATCCAACGAGTATGGTTGCATCTTGAGGTTTCTCTTGCTTTCTTAATTTTAGGGGAGGGGGGTTAGCATGATTCAGGCTGGACATTTGAACTGCTCAGTAGAGACTGGGAGCTGTAAATTTGAATTTATAATTTCTTTAGGCTACCCAGTTCTCTCCTGCTTTCACCGTCTATTCCTTTGTGTCGTTTGAGAATTTCTATATGGTTATTGTGGTTCTCTGATACACAAATCTGATTAAAACTGTGCCATTTCTGTTTAGTAGAGTCATAGAGATACCTCAGTACAAGGTCCTGATTCTTTGTTTGTATCTTTGTTCAGTTGGCTTAGTAGAAGAGTCAAAACGACTTTATCGTTGCTGATATGTCTACTGAGATATCTACTAGGTTTTGTGGGTGTGAAATGTGAATCTATGCAATGTTTTGATATGATAATGCTCAAACTTTTTAGTGTGTAGAACTACAGAGCCTGTAATGTGTTCTTAGTTAAGTATAAAGATTGATTTACTGTCTTTTTGCCACAAACGATTTCACTACATTGACATCCTAATCCTTTTGTCTGGTGCAGGAAGAGTTTGATACATATGATGACAACGCTCACCTATTTGTGAAGCTGCAGTTTCTTAGAAGACGATCCAAAATTATTGAGATTGTTGCAGCGAAGGATATCATATTTGCCCTGGCTCATTCTGGTCTTTGTGCTGCTTTCAACCGAGGTAGGTGTTCTAAAGGTGACATATGTATGTGACACAATCTGATAAAAATATGGATGTCATCTGATCTCTGCCTTTGTATTTTTTGTGCCATCAGTAACAAACAAGCGCATATCCTTCTTGAATTTAAGCCCAGATGAAGTGATTCGGAGTTTGTTCTACAACAAGAACAATGATTCACTTATTACTGTATCAGTTTATGCATCTGACAATTTCAGTACATTGAAGTGTAGAACAACCCCAATTGAGTAAGAATCTATGCTCCAGACATTTTTCTCTTAAGTTTCAATGTGATGCTATACGTGACTTTTCAAGAAGCATTATATGAATATGTTTTTTAGAATGTACTTTACAGTTATTTCTTATTCCTATATATGACCTAAAAAGTTTTTAATTGATTTTTGTTGACAAATGCAACTTATGATAGTTCTTGGGCTCAGCTAATTTACGGCTTTTGTATTGTATTGTTCTTTCAGGTATATTAGAAGGAATCAATTAGATGCTGGGTTTCCTCTGTTTGAATCGGAATCTCTGAAGTGGCCTGGATTTGTGGAGTTTGATGATGTAAATGGAAAAGTACTTACATATTCAGCACAGGATGGGTAGGCCCTCTTGAACTGTTCGTTGCATTGAATAGTGTTTTTCACATCAATATTGTTCTGATTGTCATTGTTTTATCTGAAGTATCTATAAGGTCTTTGACTTGAAGAACTACTCCTTTCTATATTCAATACCAGATGAAAATGTCCAGGAGATAAAGATCAGGTTTGTGTTTTTTCCTTCACTTCTATCTATATTCCTGTATTTTAGAGGACAAACGATGACTTCTTAATATTTTTTTTATATATTTCAGTCCAGGAATCATGCTCTTGATATATGATAGAACACCGAGTTATGTTCCATTGAAGATATTATCAATTGAAGATGGGAAGCCACTGAAATTTTTTAAGCACTTGTTGCACCGCAACAAGAAAATTGATTTCATTGAGCAGTTCAATGAGAAGCTTCTTGTCAAGCAAGAGGATGAAAACTTCCAGATACTTGATGTATGTCATATTCGTGAGACTTATGTTAATCTTTTTTTAGCTTCTCTTACTGCATGCAGGACTAATGATTAGATGGTCTTTGTTTTTTGAAGGTGCGGACTTCTGAGCTAATTGAAGTCAGTGTCTCCAAGTTTATGACCCCTTCAGCATTCATTTTTCTTTATGAGAACAATCTCTTCTTGACATTCCGAAACAGAACAGTCGCTGTATGGAACTTTCGGGGAGAGCTTGTGACTTCATTTGAAGACCATTTGCTTTGGCATCATGATTGTAGCACCAACAATATTTACATTACTAGTGACCAGGATCTGATTATCTCGTACTGCAAATCAGAGGTGGTGGCGGAGGATGGTACAGGTATAGTACTCAAAAGCTGATTAGTGACTCAGCAGTTAATAGGTTCCATTATATAATCGCTTCTACTCACTAGTGTGGTTTTTTTACGCGCTTGTGTGCTAGTACACTGATATATAAGTATGTTGGATTGTTTTAATATTAAATCTGGTATAAATGTTGATGTTGGCCACCATTACCATATCATATATCATATATGTGGAACATATTATAGAACCTCCTTTAGTTCTGTAGAACTATTTGTCAGAATTATCCTGACACAAGTGCCATCTGCAGTTACTCCAATTGGATCCATCAACATGAGTGAGATTATGACAGGCAAGTGCATTGCCAAGATCGCTGCCAGCGACCCTGCCCTCAATGTCACCCCTCGCAGACACAATCGCAAGAAGCAGTCCTCAGTCTGGAGCACAGTTCCAGAAGCTCTGGAGGATGTCACAGCGCTGTTCTACGACGAGGACAGGAATGAGATCTACACCGGCAACAGCCATGGCCTGGTCCATGTGTGGTCTAACTAGATGGTAACATGTACATAGTTTCGCCCTTTTGATTCTGACATGAAGATCTTATTAGCTTTACTGCATTCTGTATAATCCCTGACCCAGGGCTCACCTAGTTTTTGTATTTGTCAATAGAATGTGTTTCCTTGAGCAATTGTGAGAACGCAAAGTGTTCTTGTAAATATTTATTTGTTTTATATTGTAATGGCATCTACCATGTTTTATTAACATAGAAATTAGCCTTCGAAAATCAAACTTTGGTGGATACTGTCTGCCAAGTTTCTGGCGGTGAGATCAAATGTAACAGTAGTGATTGGTGAAATGATGTGCTTTGTAACAGCATTGTAGTAACAGCTTGCAGTTCCTGATGGCTGTGGCTCATTTGCCTACAGCTATAGGTTGCTAGATGATCCTATGTGAAGCCCTCCTTTTAATCATGGGGTAATCCATATCTGACTGACCTGAACATTGGCAAGCTCAACAACAGCAGCTATGAAACATGAAAGAATTTCGCCACAATTATAGCCCCCATGAATATTAGTAATGCCAAGATTGTATCAGTATTGGCGAAGACACAGCTACATGACATTAAATCTTCATACGAAAACACAGTTTTACTTTTCGAAGGAACATGGCAATAAAAGATGCCGGCCATCTCTAAAATGGGTCGAGTTTGAATCCGCCCAGATTGTAAAATGCTGGGCCTGTAGCAACCAGAAGCTAGTATTAACTGTTAAGCCAAGGTTAACCTGGTTGGATCCATCCAAGCCCAGTCCAGGGCTTCCACAACTGCAACAAACTCGCGAACAAACTCACGCAGATTAAGGTCGTGGATGATTCTCTGTCTCGACAGATTCAAGTCGACGACGTTCTCGGCGATCTTCATCGTCCATCACTGACTGACCCGCGGCCATGGCGCCCGAGCGGTTCCGCGGCATGCAGCTCCAGGTACACACCTCATCCTCGTCTTCTGGTGCCCCGGCAGGCGCTAGGGTTGGGGTGACTGTCGCCGGCGCCGTTGCCTCTGTCCTCTGGTGTCGGTCCTTCCTATTCTCAACTCGCCTGAGTATTGTCAGTTCTGGTTTCGGTTCTTTGTTTGCATTTATGCTCAATTGTGGACTATGTAGACGAGTGGGTATATTGTTGCTGACATATCTACTGGATTATCTACTGTGGGTCTGTTAAATGTTCTGAATGCAATGTAGCAATAACTTTTTTCATGTATGCAAAATTACTGTCCCTGTATGTTTTCTGGTTGAATAAAAAGTCCAGATTAATTGTTCTTTTGGGCACAAACCATTTCAGTGTACTTAGCATTTACATACATTTTAATTCTTCCTCGTCTTGTGCAGGAAGAATTTGATACCTACGGTGGCTGCGAAGCTCGCCTATCGAAGTCTCCTAAGTTTCTTACAGAAAGATCCAAAATTATTGAAATTGTAGCAGCAAAGGATATCATATTTGCTCTTTCTCAATCTGGGCTTTGCGCTGCTTTTGACCGAGGTAGGTGCTCTGAAGATGAGATCTGTACATGGCACATTCTGAATATCTGATAAAATTTGTCGTCATCATTTGGCCTGCTCTGCCTTTGTACTTTTGTGTCTGCAGTAATGAATAAGCGCATAGCCTTCTTCAATTTAAACCCAGATGAAGTTATTCGGAGCATGTTGTACAACAAGTACAATGATTCGCTTGTCACTGTGTCCCTTTATTCATCCGACAGTTATGGATCGTTGAATTGCAGAACAAACCCGATTGAGTAAGAACATATGCTCCAAAGTCCAAAGTTCTCTTTTTGAAGGAGTGCCCTATAGATGCTAAATATTTTTTAATGTTATTGCTGTTTTTCCTTAGTCCTATATATACACTATTCAAGTATCTTTTCAATCGACTTTTGTTGAACAATGCAACTTACCAAAGTTCTTGGGCTGAGTTGATAATATATTCGACATATTTAAATGTTCCTGCAGGTATGTTAGAAGGAATGAGTTAGATGCTGGATTTCCTATTTTTGAATCCGAATCTCTGAAGTGGCCAGGATTTGTGGAGTTTGATCGTGTGAATGGAGAAGTACCCATATACGCAGCACAGGATCGGTATGCCTTCTTTAACAGTTCACTTTTTTTCGACAGCCATATTGACCTAATTGTCATTCTTTTATGTGCAGTATCTATAAGGTCTTTGACTTGGCGAACTACTCCTTTCTATATTCAATACAAGATAAGAGTGTGCAGGATATAAAGATCAGGTTTGCGCTCTTTTCTCCTGATTTGATCTATCTTACAGTATCCTAGGGGCCCAATTGATGCCTTCTTAAATTTCTTATTTCAGTCAGGGATTCATGCTCGTGATATATGATAGAACGCTGAGTTATGTTTCATTGAAGATATTATCGATCGTAGATGGAAAGCCACTTAAATTTTTTAAGCACTTGTTGCACCCCCAACAAGAAAGTTGATTTCATTGACCATTTCAACGAGAAGTTCCTGGTCAAGCAAGAGGGCGAGAACATTCAGATATTTGATGTATGGCATAGTTCAGGAGCGATATATTACTTTTCCCCCCCTAGAGGAACCCCTAATTCTTGCGAGCCTAATAATTGACGTTCTTTGTGTTGTGAAGGTGTGGAATTCTGAGCTAATAGAAATCAGTGACACCAAGTTTGTGAACTCTCAAGCATTGGTTGTTCTGTATGAGAGGAATCTCTTGATATTCCGGAATAGAACGGCAGCTGTATGGAATTTCCGGAGGAGCTTGTGACTTCTTTTGAAGACCATTTGCTTTGGCATGATGGCGTTTATAGTGCAAACGATATTTATATTACTAAGGATGAGGACCGGGTTATCTCGTACTGCAAATCTGAGGCAGTTGAGGATGATGGTACAGGTGCAGTACTCAAAACCCTTCATTTTCTCGAAATTGCATCATTCATTTATATAAAAATGCAACCACTTCCATCTAGAGAACTACTACACTGATGTATAAAAATGCTAGGTGGTTCTGACATTAAATCCTGTAGAGCATCAATACTAATCATGAATGTGGAGCATACCATGGAATTCGGTTTGTCGAACTATTGGCGGCAAATTTCCTGACACATGTGTCATCTGCAGTTACTCCAATTGAGTCCATCAACATGAGCGAGATTATAACGGGCAAGTGCATTGCGAAGATTGCTGCCAACAACCCTACCATCAGCATCGCCCCTCACAGAAATGGTTGCAATGAGCGGTCCTCGGTCAGCTGCACCCCTCCAGAAGCCCTGAAGGACATTACAGCGGTGTTGTACGACGAGGACAGGAATGAGAGATACACCGGCAACAAACACGATCTGGTGCGTGTGTGGTCCAATTCATCCGGGTTTATTTTCGGGAAACTGTGATTGTGCAGTCTCCTTCTGTATTTCCTTGCTATGCACCATGTTACTATGTTAGTAACATAGAATTTAGCCTCCATGTCAAACTTGGCTGGATATCTGAAGTGATTCGCCGAATACTGTGCTGTTCTTTCAATAGCGCTGTTGTCAGAATTTTCAATTTTCAGATAACTGTGGTTCTTTTCCTGTAAGTAGCTGAATTTGAATGCCCAAATCAGTCTTGTCTGATCAAATGATATGCAAACAATTTTTGATAAATTTGCTGAGCAATCAGCTCAGCTGCTTGCTCGCAAAGCGAGTACCATTGGAAGGTAGTCTAAATGCACGGTGGCTTTCATTAGCATGAATGCACCTGCTGCTTTGCCAGAGCACCCAGACCTGAGTATTCTGATAGTCGTGCTTTCGTTTTGGACTCACCAGTCATCACCTTTGAAAAATTAAAAAAATTGACGGCACTTTAGGCCCCATGAATTGGATGTCAATTGATGCAAAGATCAAGGTCAGTATGGAACCTAAAACAATTTTGGCAGACAATATACTAGTACGTTATTTTCTCATAAACCAAATCAGAATTATGTTATTCAAAGAACCTGGCACAGGGAGGTCTACGACAAAGTTCCAGAATCAAGTTACAGGAAATGTGGAGCTGAGGGGGATCCTAGATATTTACATCACTCTAGAGAACAAACATGCTAGCTTTCTAGCCAAAGGGTTCACAAATGCAAAGAACAAATGAAACATTGTGGAGAGCACACTCCAATAGAAGTACAAGGACTCAGTAGTTCTCATTGGGTACAAAGAAGTCGAATGTCACATCGACGCTACCAGATGATTCTCCAGTGTCCTTGAAGTCGACACCAACGATTTTCCCTCTGTATTGCTCTTCAGATTCCTGGTACTCTGGCTTCACACGGCGCACGGGAACAGTAACGGAGTACACCGTGCCAAGGCCAGCATCAGTTGAGATATCCACTTGGACGTTATCCCGTGATTCTATCTCGACAAACTCAGATAGCGCCTCAATGACGTTCTCCACAATCTTTTTCTTTGCTTCATCACTGACTTCACACCTGTCTGAGAACAGGATCATCTTAAGCCTCTGTTTTGCAATGTTTGCATTGGAGTTTTCCTTTATGGTTGGTGCAGGAAAGATTATCTTCCATGCTAATTTCAGACGGTCAACAAATCCCATGTTAACAACATTGTGAAGGAAGCCTTCCACCTCTTGAGTTATAGGAGAAAAATCCTTCCTTGAAAGAGCATAGGTCTGGGTGGAGCTCTGTGAACAGCTTTGACGGTCAATGATTAGCTGGCTGTTTGTAAGCATGCGATTGCTAGATGCTCCATGAGGAAAGGTACAAAAGTGAGCCTGCAGCATGACATAATTATAATGGTAAGAATTCCAGTATAAACAATGCCAACAAAGTAGAAGCACATTGCAGTACCAAAGCTAGTGGCAGTGCCTGGTATGATTCCACTGACAATCCTAAACCTCCAATACTGAAACTTGCATGAATCTGCATGATAGCATCAGAGCTATATGCAGTACTAAGACTAATATCTGGTATGCGTGACACAGCAGTACACTAGTTTGATCTATGAATCATCGATACTTCACTAACCCAGCCGTACCCGTATCCGATACTTCGATACTCCGATACTCTCTCTATACTACCACTGTGTCGTTTTTCAAACTCACGTATCACCGTATCGCTGTACCAGTATCACCATACCCGTATCGCGTATCGGTGATACATAGAGTTTGATTATTCATATAAGTCATTTCATAGTTAATTGATCATTTCATAGTTAATTGAGCAAGCACACTTCTAGTTTGATTATTCATGTAAGTCATTTCATAGTTAATTGAGCAAGCACACTTCAGGCCTTCTATCAAAGATAAACTAAAGAAATGTGCATATGAAAAAAAAATAAACACAGAGCTAATCTAACAGAGCAAGAATAACATGACAGCAAGGCAAGATAGAAACCACATTTTATGGGGTGAACCCCTCAAATTTGGTCAAAGATGGCCTCAGGAACTCTTCTAACTCCTGATGACAAGGCCAGCGTACTCTTATGTACCATCTCACTTTTGGACAGAAAAAAATGACATCTGGTTTGAGAGTTATATTAAAAGAAATCTAAAAAGGTCCTGATACACAGTATTTTTTATAAATACAAACTTTCTTCATTTCTAGCTACCTTTCCAACCAGACTCATACTCTTCAGATCTACTACCAAGTACTAATGTACAATGAAAAAAAGAAGGAACCAAGCAGTCTGGGTGCTCCTTGTGTGGTCTGGCAAGTAGTGTGTTGCTGGAAATGGCATGCTTTCATGCTCATCTTACCAGAATACTAATACTAATACTTCCACAGTATGAAAAAAACATGAGACGAGGAGATTGTACAAAGCAAATGGAAAAAACAAACCAGAAAAAACATGATACCAAGCAAGCTTAGATCTAGAAATCAGATTGTCTGGTTTTTGTCAAGCAAAGTTGAGACTGCTAGGACTACTAACAAACACACCAGCTTCACTAGCACACTAAATCCACGTAAAATAGAGACACCAAACCACTGCCAGTTTAAATTCATAGCTACACTTTGATGGAGTAAAGTATAATTTTCCAATGTATTACGATAGGCAGCAACAAATGATTGCAATTAAACGAGAACAATAAGAGAGGAGACAAAGCCTACTTAACTTTGATTTTGAGCATAGAACACTATCAAATGGGACACAAAAGCTGTACATACAAGGTAGCATGACAGCATGAAGGGGAAATCCTTTCACCAGAAAATCAAATGCAGGGCACTTATTTACGGTAGGACAGCATGCAAAAATACAATCACTAATTCCAGAAGGGTATATTTGAGGTAATTCCCACAAATGGGTACATGAACCTGATCCCCATCTCCTACAGCTTATGTTCTGAACACAGATATGTAGAATCCAGGAACGAACATCAGAGTTACCAGCCAGAACAAGAACCAAATTAATAGAACAAAATGATAAAACAACAGCAAACTCTTTTGTCCCAGGAATGTTGGGGCAGGCCACAGGCTAACGAGCAAAATGATTAATCTTGGAAAGTGGCAGCTCTGAAAATATAGCTAATACTAAAGGGTTATCCAGAAACAAAAGGGTTCTGGTGGGCCTTCCTCACACCACTGTGGTCCCTTCATACTGCACTCGATTACACTACTCCCCTCCACCCCAGCAGTCCTCTTCCTCCGCCCCTCCAAATTCAGACGATTTTATTATTAAAAAAACAGACGATTTCTCAAATAATTCCCCCATTTCAATCAGCCCTGTCTGTTGTTAACACCTAGCCACAGTATTAGCCTACCAATCAACCAAAAAAATATACCCCACTGCGGACATCACCGCAGAGCACACGGAGAACCAAGGCAACGTCACCACCAGGGGCTCACACAAATCCAGCAGCATACGAGCCGCTCCGCATACCCCAACCAAAATTCCAGCCTTCGAAGCCAATCCAGCGCCATACACGCGCGCTGATTCCAGCTCTATTGCGCAGGATTAAATCAAATGCTAGGATTCTGGGAGGAACAGACCTTGGCGCCGGCGGCGCGGCGGAGCGGCGGGCGGAGCGAGGAGGCGGACGGGGCGAGGAGCGCGCAGGCGTCGCCGCCGCCGACGCAGCCGCCGGAGACGGGCAGCGCCATGGAAGGATGCGACTGAGCTAGGGACCTAGGGTTTTGCTCGCCGGTCGCTTTCTCCGTGCTGTGGAGCGTCGGCTGTTGGACTGGGCTGGACCTGGACTGGACTTGGAAGGGAGCTGGCTGGAACGGCGACGCGGGTGCCTGCCAGGTGGCACCACTGGGTGGGTCAGACAGTGGGCCCGATGGACTGGATTGACGAAGACGGTT
This sequence comes from Panicum hallii, assembly GCF_002211085.1. Lineage (NCBI taxonomy): Eukaryota > Viridiplantae > Streptophyta > Magnoliopsida > Poales > Poaceae > Panicum > Panicum hallii. Next base: position 57,144,125 of record NC_038044.1, read on the forward strand.
GGACTAAATGCTGGGAAATCGGTGGTCACGTGTGTTCTCAGTTTGAAAAATGCTACGGCGACACCGTAGGCTCGTAGCCTTGCTGACACTTCTATGGCTATTTTTTTAAACACGAGAGTCGGACTCTACCGACAAAAGAATAGTGTCGATTAAATTTTTAAATAAATTTAAAAATATGATAATCTGTATCAGTCGAGAACTCAAATCCAGTGGATAGATTTCACCAAAAAAAATCTTATCACCCAGGGGCGGATCCAACGTGGCCCCCCACGGAGCCCTCCAAAGCCCCTCCTACACTTAGTTTGCCTCGTTAATCTAATTTTGTTCATCTTTAGGTATTGCTGAAGTGTTTCTTTGTTACATTGTTTAATTTTCTTTATATCCATCGTGTGGATATATAAGGCCAAATATTATAAGGGTTCTTAGACTCTAAACCTTAAATGAAGAATTTTACAAAAACAAAAAAAGCTATAAAATAAAAAAGAAAGCTAGAAGACTAAGTTTCAATCTTCTTCTTTATTTATGTTTCAACCTTGCAATGTCTTCATGCAACACCAATCTATCACATCTCTCGTTTGCTTAGAAACTTAATGCTCAAATTGTCTGTTTCTTGCCAAATCTTTTCACATAATCTTCGTCTACCGTATGGTGTAAAGAGATATCGATATCGCCTCCAAAAACGCCCGAGCCTTCACCCGCGATAGTTGCCGCTATCGCCCCCATCTCGCCAGCTCCTCAGGCGAGGCCGGATCCGGCCTCACCGGCCTTGGATCCAACGCCAATCCCCACCCTAAGCGCCTGTAGCCTACAGGCACGCCACCACCACCTAGCGGCCACCCGCTACCGTCGGCCATCCTAAGTAAATGTGAGAATAGAAAGGAGAAGAGGGATTCAGGGAAGATGAGCAAAGGGAGAAGGGGCGGGGACGAGGGATGGGAGGCGACGCCGCCCCCAAGTCGCCCCTCGGGCTACGAGAGGGCAGATGAAAAGGTGGCTTCGCCTTAGGTGATCAGAAGCCGATCTTGATTTGCTATTGAAGAGATTCGTCGGGTTCTTAGATTCAGCTTGACATATGGTAAATTTCACGAACTCCTCGTTTCCAACAATTAACAGCATTGGTTTAGTCGGAAACAGAAAACAGTAATTACTACTACTGCTACTAAAAAAGGACCAGCATTAGAAATTTTTGGGAGCGTTTCAACTTCAGGTGACTGAAGGACTCAGGATTCATGAGCCTGATCTGTACAGAATCTGCAGCTACATGCTCCAGTTAAATATTACCATGTAACAGTATGCCTGTCATGTACAGCATTCATACAGGGAAGGTATACGGTGTTGGGGTTGCAGTTCATCTTTTGCATGGGGCGAGATGTCCCTCATCTGTTGAGGGCCACCGAGAACACAACAGAGAGTATGAACCACGCCAGGAAGAAGTAGCCAACGAGCTTTGTTGGGACCTCGTCTTCGGGTTCCTGTTCCCAATTATGCAACAACAACCCGGATCATGTAATGCACAACAAAGAGCAAAGTCACATGGATTTATCTGCTTGTTTTCTTATTAGGAAATAAAAGTGTTTTCCTAGCAGGGACTTGGATGGAATTTTGCACTTTGAAAATTGCCAATAGCTGTCTCATTGTCACTAAATTACGGGACCTACATGTCATCCTCACAACCAATTGTAGTTCTCAAAACTGCATTATTTGAGAGTGCCATTTATCAAATTCCCTGTTTTTTCATCTGAAAACATCAAATTCTTCTACTGGCATATGCAATATGGTTGTGAGGTATTTTGTACTCAGCTTGGGATTTGTAAGATCTAATAAATCCACTAAAACTCCTTTGCTGTTTCTTGACATGGTGCTATTAATGGTAGTTTATTTGTAAAACCCTTAGAGGCAGCAACTTTTTATAATCATTTTGGAGAACGCTAATGAGTTAGTATTGCCAGAGTTTTAAAAACGGTAAGTCATCCTCATAAAATGAAAATTGCAAACCTGTGGAGGATCTGGTGCTGACTCCAAGGGATCTACTTGAAAAGGCCAGACATATCGCTCAGGTTGCCCACTTCTGGACATGCTCCAATCATACAATCTTCGCTCTTCCTCAGTTGATAGTATGGTAAATGATTCCTACAGATGTGCAGATATGATTGAAGTACTGGAAAATGGAATGGGTGAGGTGAGGCCTTCTGGCTCCCAGTTTAGGATCAGAACCTTTAGGAGGTCAAGTTCCTTGTTGAGCTCCTCTTCTTCCAGTTTTTTGCTATTTAGTTCTTCACACCTTTTCTCATAGGCGGCGCTTACCTGATTTTGATATTGAACTCAGTTATTGAAAGATCATAGTGCTCAGCTGAAAGTAGCTACCAATTACTGACAAATAAAGGAAGCCATCAAAACAGTAAAGTGAAGTTGAGAGTAAAGCACACAGTGGAAGTAAACTCGAGGAGTTCATGCAAGGATAAAAGGTACGAGACTGCCTTTATATCTAATCTCCACAATTAGACTCTGGATTTTTATGGTCTCTCTGATGGAGCTAATTGAATGAAACACGACGCACTTGACAGCCATACAAATTTAGTTAAGCCACATGTTAGCTTGAATACCTTACAACGCTTACTCTTAGAAGAGGTGTTTGTCTGATTACTTATGTTTTGGGTCCATGGGAAACATTAATTAATGGGCCCATGCTATTGTGGGAAACTAAAATTTACCTCATCAGTAGAAGCTAGTCTTGTGACTCCAAGCCTCCCATAGTGATCAGCATCTGTAATAGCTGCAAGTATGGAAAAGATATGCTTCAGTACTGAACAGCTTTTTCAACAGGCAAAATGTACTGCGCTATTATCCAGCAACATCCATGAGAACCAGTTCCAGCATCTTGGTCACTGGATACTTCAACAAATGTCATAGTACAATTTATTGTGATTTATCAGGACACAGTAGCTCCTGATTAGGAGGAGGAACTGAAGCTATGCGTACATGTCTAATAAAAAAAAAAGATGCACTATATGCAAGACTACAAATAGTGTGAAAGGGAGTTAAAATTACATCGGTATGTACAAAAGCTAGCAGCGGTCCGGTATGCTACATCACCAAACGTCTTAGCTGAAATTGTAAGTAACTGTTACATCAAAAGTTTTCCCTTTTCCTCCTCGTTGAGATTTCATTGACACTTTTCATTTCAGCAAAAAACATTGTAACTCTGCTAGAATCTGAAAAATTGATGCATCGAAATTCGAAAGTCCCCAGAAACTGACAACTCTATAGGTTGCTTCTATTTCACCCAATTCATATTTCAGAAGAAACTTTTTGAGCAGGAAACAACGGCATCGACGCGATTATTCTTAAGAGGAGGGATGTGCCACGGGGACCAAGAAACGCACCGACGCCACGCATCGCCTTCTGCACATTCTCCGCGGAGATGAGCGAGTAGGGCGGCCGCGTGGAGGTTGCGGCGCCCCCGGCGACTTCGGTGCCCGCCTCATCCACCTCCGCCACCGCGGCGGCGCCCTCTGAGCCCGCGGCCCCGCCGGCTGCAGCGGCTGCGCACCGCGCGCGGAACGACGCCGCAGCCGCGAATCGGGTGGGGAGGGAGCGGAGGCGGAGGGTGGAGTGTGAGGAGCGGGAGCAGGAAGATGTTGCGGACGCGAAGGCGGACGGCGCCTGCGGGGAGGTGATGCCGAGGGCAGCCATGGTGGGGGAGGCTAATGGTGGGAAAGAGGAGAGCGCGGGAGATAAGGGAGGTGGGGATGGAAATAAACGATTTTGAGTTTTCCTTTTTCTTATTTCACATTTAATTTTCAGATTTACTAATAAGAATATAATATTTCTAGTCTCAAATAGAAATTCTCACCAAATTGTATCAAATAGTAAAACCGTGATATGACATTTTTGTTTTTCACGATAAAAAGTCTCATGTTTTTGTCCGTCAGTTTATCCCCAACTATTATACTATTCTAAAAGAGATATTAATAGACCTTTGATTCATAACATCTGGTACTATATTATAAGAATGAGTTAGGTTATGTTTGGATAGTTAAAGATTAGCTAACTAGCTATTAGTTCTATTAGTTGGATGTGTAATATGTTTGGATCCACCAATAATTATTATCATTAATAGATCAAGCTACCCTTGTGTTGAGAAATTTAACACTTGTGGGTAACACGGTATTTTGACTTTTTTTAACTAGGATTAGCTTGGCTAATGAGATAATACTATTTTAATTAGCTGGAATATCATTAACTGATCTGTTTAGATCCTAATAGCTAAATTTAGCTAGCTAACCATTAACCATTAGCTAAAGGATCAAAAGCATGATCTTAGATGAATTTAGTAGATCTCACACTACAACTCTTAACCTATCGAAATTCATATAGGTCGTGTAAGTGTACTTATGCTTGTCCGTATGGCATGCCAACGTGTCCATTAGCATTCGTGATTAACATGAGGCTCCTATAGCTACCAGCGAGAGAGCAGAGAGAAAGGGAGATGTTGTTAACGGATGACATGTGAGTTGACGAGTTGTAATGGAATTTTCATGAGTCATCATGTAGGTTCCAAGATGAGTTAGGAAATTAGGTGACATAAATAAGGTTATATGTAGTGGGATTAACACTGAACATAGATATTTGAATCTTGAGCGATTTAGGGAATCACCTCATATTCAAATCAAACACCTGCAAAAAGCTCATGCACTTAACTAATACGGTCCTTTTCCTACAAGCGCATGTCTCAAATACCACTCTCTCTGTCCGGAAAAAAGAAGAAGCCATTACTATTATTCCATTTAATCTGTGCATGGGTATGCAACAATTCATAGTGTCAAATATGACTAACAAATAGGAACAAGTAAGCACACTTATACCAATTTGTCATATTTGTTTGAAAAAAAGTCGTTTCATGATGGATGATTTTTTGTGAAAGGTTATGATGGATGATGGATGAAGTATCTAAGATAACATTCAGTGCCCATACATTGAGACTTCTTACTTTGGCTTTCAACAACTAAAGCTCTTTGATGCACTTGAGTAGCAGTAAAGAAGTCATAGCCCTCTAATCTTTCCTTAATATGAGAGCGCAAACCACTAAAACCAAATCTGCTAAGTCATTTTCAGCAGTCTTAACACCAAAACATCGATTTTTTATCACGGAATCTTCTAATGTAATCATTAACAGACTCATCGCGCATCCACTTAACTGGTGTTAAGTGAGGTAAATTAAGCTCATTATTTCCACGGAAGAAGTGATCATGAAATTTCTATTCTAATTATTCCCTTGAGCTAATAGAATTAGGAGCTAATGAAGTAACCCATGAAAAAATGGTTCCAGTTAAAGATAAAAAGAATAAGCGCACTTTCAATTCGTTTATAGAACCAACTTCTCTTAACTGCAGAAGATATTGAATAATATGCCCAAAAGTACTTTTATTGTCTTTTCCAAAAGTAAACAGGATACTTTTTTTATAAGTGTGAATTTTGCCTCTAACATCTACTCCAAAATTTTCCTTAAGCATATTAGCCAAATTATTTTTATACTCGGCAAGCACTTGATCAAAATTATTTAAAGATTTTGGCTATGTGGATGTAGACGCATTATGCTGGTTTAGAGCCATATAGCTGGGAGAACCGGTCAGATCGGTTACTGAGACGGTCGGACCGATTGGGCTATACCGGTCGGACCGGATTCAGGAATCGGCCTGACCGGTCTTTGCCTATTTTGCCATCTTATTGCCAGTAGGTGGTCACATTATTAGATTCATAGTTGTGCCTATATACTATTGTTAACAAAAAAGATGTACTATAAAAATTCAAACAGGATTTCTGCTGAATTACACAAAGAGTAGATGGACAGATACTAATTGGATAGGAGTATTAGACTAGTATTAGTATTGTATATTATTTTATGATCAAATAGTTGCTTGCATTTCCCCCTTTATTTTGAATTAACACGAATTCAATTTATATGGTCAAAATTCAATACATGTTTCTACCATAACTGATGGCAGCCGCTTCTCATTACACTTCTTTTGAACCGGTTTGCAAACAATATTCATCAGTTGTTGCTTGGAAATATGAGAGACAAATAACCAGCTAGACTGCATACTACAGGGAATCCTCTCTGAAATCACCGTCAGGCTCTCAGCTTTGGAAATGAAGGCGACCACAATTCATAAGCACGCATGAACACAAAAACTACCAACTAGTCAATCACATACAAACGCCGATTTCACATCGAAAACTCTGACCCCTCCAGTTGTATGATAGAACTAACCAGATTCCACAACACGGCAGATAGTTCGCCTCTTACTTGCTGTTCAATCAGAACATCACGCACAGGATGGACGAACATAAAAACAGAGCACAGATGAACACGGATCTAGTTCATACGATCACATTAATAGCATAGCAGATTCATATAACCAACTCAACAGATTTTGTCCGATCTATAGAAGACACAACCGCCAACATGAAATTATTACGCTCGCTCAACCTCCTCACAGAAGCATCACACGGACTCAGCAGCCTTCACCGACTCGATCCAGCACATGTGAAAGCAGCACCTAGGAGCTGGGAGATGGAGGGCTTGGGCTCGGAGTTCATGCCGATGACGATGACGAGCGGGATGAAGCCGTAGTGCGCCGCCACCTTGGCCGTCTTCATCGTCCACGTGGTCCACTCCTTGACGAGCCGCACCGCGGTCGCCGCCCTGGTGGCCTCCCCGCACCTAGCTGCTTTCACATGTGCTGGATCGAGTCGGTGAAGGTTGCTGAGTCCGTGTGATGATTCTGTGAGGAGGTTGAGCGAGCGTAATAATTTCATGTTGGCGGTTGTGTCTTCTATAGATCGGACAAAATCTGTTGAGTTGGTTATATGAATCTGCTATGCTATTAATGTGATCGTATGAACTAGATCCGTGTTCATCTGTGCTCTGTTTTTATGTTCATCCTGTTAGAATTGATCTCCCTGGACCATCAGACCCCAACGGGCCCGATGGGCCAGCTCACCTCTGCGCCCTGATCGGGGGCGTCCCAGCTGATCTCTAGCTGGTGGGCCCCCGTCGCGCCGCGCTATAAAAGGACAGGTGGGGCCAGCGGCTCGGATCACGAGAATCACCGGCCGCCGCCACCCCACCCACAGTTAACCCTAGCCGATCTAGTCTGCGCGCGGTCAGCGGCGGGAAGCTCCTCCGGCCACCTTCGACGCTCTCTGCTTCGACCCTGACGCCGTGAACGCGACCTCACCTTCGGCCACCACGAGCACGAACGCCTTCGGACCGACCACCGCGACTTCCCGCACTACACCACCATGGCGGGCACATCTGTATCAGCCGGCGCCCAAGGGCACGAAGGTATACCCGTGCCCTTCCCCTGTCTATCTCTCTATCCCTCTCTGTTGCTCGATTAAGTCGATTGCACAGAGCATCTTCTAATCTAATCGCGCACTAGCCGATCCATATTGTTAACATTGGTATCAGTCGCCTTAGCTAATTGCGTTGATTAGCATTGGAAGATTAAGAGGAAAAGAACCCAGAAAAGATCCAAGATAGATTCCCAGAGCACACCCCGCGATCCTAACCCTAACCCTAGACCACACACACTTACCTGGTCTTCCTTGCGCTGCCCACCGTCGGCGTGCGTGGGACGCCGGCGAGCCGACCAGATCCCGCGAGGCCTTGCGCCTCGCGCGGACAGAGGCTGTGCGAGCACGCCGCAAGGCCGCTCGCCGCGCCACAGATCCGGGCACCACGGTGAAGCCCCTCGACGGCCGCGCGCTCACCTTGCGGTGAACGCGCGCGCCGGCGAGGGCGCTCGCCGTGGCGCCGCTCGGTTGCCGCCGGTCGCCGTGCTCTCACTCTCGCTCGGGGTGGAGAAGAAGCAGGCGTCGGGGGAAGGGAAGAAGTGAGCTAGGGTTTTGGAGGCGGGACGGCGAGGGGTTTTTGTTCCGCCGAGACGCGCGCGCGGCCGTCGATCGTGATCGGACGGTCGAGGTCGATCCGCGCACTACCGGGCCTCTTTTGGCCCAGGCGGGAAGGGAAAAAGGCGGCCCGGGCCCAGGTTGTCTCGCCCGAAAGCGCGAGCGCCCGCGCGGGGGTGCGCGAGGGGACGCGGGCCGGGCCTTAGCAGGCCGCGCGCGCGCGTGAGCCCGGTTTTATGCTGGGCCTCGCGGAAGGAGTGGGCCGGCTGGGCCGCTTGCAACAGAAAGCGCAGTGCATTGTTTTTTAAATTTCCAGAAGTCATTTTTCAATAGAATTTGCTTGAATTTGATGCATTTCAAATTCAAACTTGATTGAACTTTGATGCACTGCTTATACAAGATAAATTTAGACACTTTTTTGATAGATTTACAGTTTTCCGCTGCAAAGTTTGAATAGTTTCATATGCTATTGTTTACTTGTCTTGTAATTTAAATTTGAACCAACGGGATAATTTAAATTCTTCAAGGCAAATAGATATTTTTCTGAGTTGTAATATTGTTATCCTTTGACCAATGTTAACAAGTGACAATATTGCAATTTCTAATGCATTACCTTTAATAGATATTTTTCATGTATTATATCTATTTATGCCCAACGGTATTCTAGATTTAATACAAAAGAGATTATGCCTTAATTTTTCATAGATAATTTTCATGTATTAATTCTAACTCTGCCCAACGGTGTTTTAGATTTAATACACAAGGTTATTGCATATTTTAATTCATGACCAACGTCGTATTTATACATATGCAATAACTTATTTGACTTTATTTTAATGTTTTCACCACTCATGAATATTTTCAGGAGGATTATCAATGATGATTTCCATCAACGATATTCCTATATTAAAGGGAGACAATTACAATGAATGGTACAGAAAGCTGGACCTCTATTTCATCATGGGTGAATTGGATTGGGTCCTAACTACACCGACTCCCAAAGAGCCTGTGCCTCCTGAGAGAGAGGACACAGACACAGATGCTTCTTGGAAGCAAACAGAGCTTGCTTATAAGAAAGTAAGAGCAGACTATGAGAGACTTTAGGCAAAATGGTTCCCTGCCAACAAGAAGTGCTTGGCAGTAGTAAAGAACACGATTGAGCCTGCAATTATGGGCTCGATCCCAGACTGTGCCACTGTTATAGAGTATCTTGAAAAATTAAAGAACCAGTACATCGGTTCTTCAAAAACTTATGCAACCCAGTTGATTAAACAACTGGTTTCAGAAAGATACACTGGCGGTGGCATTAGAGAACACATTCATCGCATGGTCAACCAGAACAACAAGCTTAAGTCATTGGACCTTGCCTTCAAGGAGGATCACATTGTCCATCTGGTTTTTGCTTCGTTGCCAAAAGAATTTGACACTTTTGTTGTCAATTACAACACCCAACCACAAACTTGGAATATAGAAAAGACTATTGCGATGTGTGTTTAGGAGGAGGAAAGGATAAGGTCCACCACTGGCGGATCCTTAAACTATGTGAACAAGAAGAAGCATGCCAACTTTAAAGGCAATTTTTCATCTTCTTCTTCATTCTCCTCTAAAAAAAAAGCTCTCAACAAGACAGACCTCAAGAAGGATAGGTTCTAGTTGATAAGGACCAATGCCTCTACTGTAAGGAAAAGGGACACTACAAGAAGAACTGTCACAAATATCTAAAGATGATCATGGAAAAGAGAGGTGAGAACATTATTTCTTTTGTAAATGAATCCTTGTATATAGAATATTCAAAAACCACTTGGTGGATTGATTCAGGAGCAACTGTTCATGTTGCAAATTCATTGCAGGGATTCCATTCGACGAGAACCACTCAAAGAAGCGAAAAGCAAGTTAGAGTGGCAAATGGAGCTCAGGCAGACGTTGAAGCAGTGGGAGACGTTCATTTGGAACTCGACACTGGCTTCATTATAGTCCTTAGGGATGTTTTATATGTACCGTCTTTACACAGAAACTTAATTAGTGTGTCTCACCTGGACAAAGATGGTTATTCCTGTCTATTTGGAGATGGCAGGTGTTTGATCGAATGTAATGATATAGTTATTTCCATTGCATTCAGAAAGAATGATCTTTATTTGATATCGTTACGCGACAGTGTGAATTCCGTATGTGATAACAATGCGAATGTATCCTCGTCTACACTCGCGAATAGAAAACGAAAGAGAACTCAAGATGCGTCGTCGAAATTATGGCACTGTCGTTTAGGCCATATTTCGAGGGGGAGAATAGAGAGATTAATTAAAACCGAAATTCTTCCTCCATTAGAGTTCTCCGACTTAGAATAATGCATTGAATGCATAAAAGGCAAATTCGTTAAGAAAATAAAGAAAAATGCTAAGAGGAGCACAGATGTATTAGAAATAATTCACACAGATATCTGTGGTCCGTTTAATGTAAAGAGTGTGGATGGTTATGACTCGTTCATAACATTCACAGACGATTATTCCCGTTATGGATACATTTATCCAATTAAAGAAAGATCGGAGGCTTTGGATAAATTTAAAATATTCAAGGCCGAAGTAGAAAATCAACACGATTTAAAGATTAAAATCGTAAGATCCGATCGTGGAGGGGAATACTACGGCCGACATACCCAATATGGCCAAGTCCTAGGACCTTTTGCAAAGTTCCTGATGGAGCAAGGCATAGTAGCCCAGTACTCGATGCCGGGCGAACCTCAGCAGAACGGAGTGGCTGAAAGACGCAATCGTACCTTGATGGATATGGTGCGAAGCATGATCAGTTACTCTACATTGCCAGTGAATTTATGGATGGAGGCTCTGAAAATCGCCATTCATATTCTCAACAGAGTTCCAAGTAAATCGGTGCCGAAAACACCGTATGAGATGTGGACAGGAAGAGTACCCTCACTGAATCATCTGCGGGTGTAGGGGAGTCCTGCTGAGGCAAAAGTGTTTAACCCGACTATTGCAAAACTAGATTCCAAAACAGTATCTTGCCATTTTATTGGCTATCCAGAAAGGTCAAAGAGTTTTCATTTCTACTGCCCAGACAGATCCACAAAATTTGTAGAAACGAGACACGCAGTCTTCCTTGAAGATCAAATGATCCGGGGGAGCGGCACAGCAAGGAAGATTGATCTTGAGGAGAAGCGGGTGTATACACCCAATCCTGTGATTCAGGAATCTTTCTTCCCGCTGCCCGCTGTGTCTGCATCGCCAGTGCAAGTCACTGCGATGCCAACACCTGTAGTAGCTCCTTCTGTGGTGACGATGAATGAGGAAGTGGAACCTATTCATCAGGCTCGTGACGAGCACATTGCCGCACAAGAAGAGGAGCAACAGCAGCCCCAAATAGATGAGGCACCGCAGGCTCAGGCTCATGGGAGACCTCAAAGAACAAGGAAGTGCGCTATTTCTGACGACTATGAAGTCTATAATAGCGAAGAAATTCAAATGGAGGATGATCCCACTTCATTTGAAGAAGCCATGAGAAGTGAACACTCATCGAAATGGCTTGATGCCATGGAAGATGAAATAAAATCGATGAGTACCAACAAAGTGTGGGACTTAGAGGAAATTCTTAAAGGAGCCAAAACAGTAGGCTGCAAATGGGTCTACAAAATTAAACATGACTCCCAAGGGAATATAGATAAATTTAAAGCACGACTCGTGGCAAAAGGTTACACACAAAGAGAAGGAATTGATTACAATAAGACTTTTTCCCCAGTCTCATGTAAAGATTCTTTCAGAATCATAATGGCTCTTGTAGCTCATTATGATCTAAAATTACATCAGATGGATGTGAAGATAGCATTCCTGAACGGGGATCTAGATGAAACCGTCTACATGGCACAGCCGAAAGGTTTTGTCGTGGAAGGTAAAGAAAAATTGGGATGCCGCCTGAAGAAATCGATTTATGGGCTAAAGCAAGCTTCAAGACAGTGGTACTTGAAGTTCGATAAAACAATAAAGGAATTCGGGTTTAAAGAAAATGTTGAGGATAATTGCGTTTACGCAAAGTTCAAGAATGGGAAGTATGTCTTCCTAATCCTGTATGTGGACGACATTCTACTAGCAAGTAGTGATGTCAGTCTGCTACTAGAAACGAAAAAGTTTTTATCCTCGTATTTCGAGATGAAAGATCTTGGTGAAGCAAGATTCGTTCTAGGAATCGAGATTCATCGAGACAGATTGAAAGAGGTATTAGGACTATCTCAAAAGACATATATAGAAAAGGTCCTAAAGAAATTCAACATGCATAAATGCAGTGCCTCACCTGCACCTATAGTTAAGGGCGACAGATATGGGGAATTTCAATGCCCCAAGACTCAATATGAAATCGATCAAATGAAAATAGTACCATATGCTTCTGCTGTGGGAAGCTTACAGTATGCACAAGTCTGCACACGCCCTGATATAGCTTACGTTACCGGGTTGCTTGGCAGATTCCAGAGTAATCCAGGACCAGAACACTGGAAGTTAGTAAAGAAAGTTCTGCGCTATTTGCAAGGAACAAAAGGCCTCATGTTAACATACAGAAAAATAGAATCTCTGCGTATCGTAGGATACTCAGACTCCGATTATGCAGGAGATGATAGAAAATCCACGTCTGGATATGTGTTCACCCTTGCCGGGGGAGCAATATCGTGGAAAACTTGCAAACAAACCGTCACTACATCGTCCACAATGTATGCCGAGTTTGTTGTATGTTATGAGGCTACAGGGCAGGTGAACTGGCTAAGGAAGTTCGTACCCGGTCTGAGAATGGTTGATGATATATCTAAACCATTACAGCTGTACTGCGATAGTGAGCCCGCAGTAATGTATGCTCACAACAAGAAGACAAGTGGTGCTGCCAAACACATAGATATAAAGTATTATGTTGTGAAAGATAAAGTCCGAGATCAGATTATAAATCTCGAGCATATAAGCTCAGTGAAAATGCTTGCGGATCCGCTAACGAAAGGCTTACCACCCAGCGTGTTCAAGGAACACGTAGCCGGCATGGGGCTAAGGGATAGCCTGTGATCTTCGGACTAAAAGGGCCCAAACGGTTAAAGAATCCGTCTCTGAATGGAAGCGTGAATTGTAGCTGCTAAATCTATCGACAGATGATCGTGATGATGAGGCATGCTCTATACACAAATCTATGACCAAATGCGAAAAAGTAAAAGTAAAAGAATAGTACAGGGTGAGATCAAGGGGGAGATTGTTAGAATTGATCTCCCTGGACCATCGGACCCCAACGGGCCCGATGGGCCAGCTCACCTCTGCGCCCTGATCGGGAGCGTCCCAGCTGATCTCTAGCTGGTGGGCCCCCGTCGCGCCGCGCTATAAAAGGACAAGTGGGGGCCAGCGGCTCGGATCACGAGAATCACCGGCCGCCGCCACCCCACCCACAGTTAACCCTAGCCGATCTAGTCTGCGCGCGATCAGCGGCGGGAAGCTCCTCCGGCCACCTTCGACGCTCTCTGCTTCGACCCTGACGCCGTGAACGCGACCTCACCTTCGGCCACCGCGAGCACGAACGCCTTCGGACCGACCACCGCGACTTCCCGCACTACACCACCATGGCGGGCACATCTGCATCAGCCGGCGCCCAAGGGCACGAAGGTATACCCGTGCCCTTCCCCTGTCTATCTCTCTATCCCTCTCTGTTACTCGATTAAGTCGATTGCACGGAGTATCTTCTAATCTAATCGCGCACTAGCTGATCCATATTGTTAACACGTCCATCCTGTGCCTGATGTTCTGATTGAACAGCAAGTAAGAGGCGAACTATCTGCCGTGTTGTGGAATCTGGCTAGTTCTATCATACAACTGGAGGGGTCAGAGTTTTCGATGTGAAATCGGCGTTTGTATGTGATTGACTAGTTGGTAGTTTTTGTGTTCATGCGTGCTTATGAATTGTGGTCGCCTTCATTTCCAAAGCTGAGAGCCTGACGGTGATTTCAGAGAGGATTCCCTGTAGTATGCAGTCTAGCTGGTTATTTGTTTCTCATATTTCCAAGCAACAACTGATGAATATTGTTTGCAAACCGGTTCAAAAGAAGTGTATATGCGTTATTTGTTCTCAAAACGTTTATATATATGAGAGACATTCGTCGCGTGTGCATTGCCTTTCTCTGGATTTATATCATCATATACTAATGTAATTGAGTCTGACTGATGCGTATAGGTAGGAAGGAAGCAGCGCCCTTTTCCTTTATCTAAAAAATAATACCTGCTGAACCTCTCGTCATCACACAATTTGATCGGTTAATCAGTGCTTAATGCGGCCTATATCCTATTGTTAAAGCAAAAGATGTTGTATAAATTCAAACAGAAGAACTTCAGCTGAATTACAAACCCATGCATATCGATCTCTTCCGTAATACTTCAGAGCGTACTCCGAACACACTCTGGCACTCATAAAATGCCCGGCACTCAGAAAGAATCAAAAGAGAGGTGAACAAACACACAGACCACGCAATACAAACTCAAAGAGCGAGCAGTAATATATATGCAAGCGAATCAATGGCCGGATCCAGGTGAACCTGCAGCCCGCTTAGTACGATCGCCACCTTCGCCCTGACCACCATCCGGCATGGGCTTCCGGGATACGCCAGTGTGCGTGGTCAGTGCCCAGAGCACGGTGATGAACTCGCCTCCCTCCACCAGCGCGTTCTCATGCCCCTTCATGCGTTCCTCGTCCGTCGATGGTGCCAGGTAGATCATAATCACTACGGGAAACGGTTACTTTGCCGAGTGTCAAAAACACTCGGCAAAACTCCAAAAACACTTGGCAAAGGCTTTGCCGAGTGTTGCACTCGGCAAAGGACACACGGAAGAGAAAATATCGGCAAAAGGGACTTTGCCGAGTGCATTTCGTCGGGCACTCGGCAAAACCTTTGCCGAGCGCAAAGTCCCGCACTCGGTAAATTTTAAGCGCCGTGACGGAGCAGGAACATAACTGACGATTTGCCGAGTGCCTGGTCCTTGGCACTCGACAAAGAAATAATCTTTGCCGAGTGCCGGCGCTGAGGCACTCGGCAAAGATTGTTACTTTGCCGAGTGCCAGATGCCTAGCACTCGGCAAATATTATTTCTTTGCCGAGTGCCAAGGACCTGACACTCGGCAAAGATTCTTCAGATTTTGCCGAGTGCAAACACTCGGCAAAGTGACCAGAATTACCCATTTTAATCTGTTTTTTCTATTTCATCCACGCATATATATCAGAAAAATATATATCATCACAAAGACCACCAACATCACATCTATATCACAAACATCACATCTATATACAAACACAATCGATTCACATACATATCCCAAATCGGTTCACAAACGTATTATCATTACAGACCATAAATATGTCACAAATATGCATGTCTCACAATATAGTCCATATAATCATGAGATGTCAAAAAACATGAGAAGTCTACAGAAACAGGATAAGTGACAAAAATCATCATCAAGACCTCCAACCCGGCGACCTCCAACCCGACGTAATTGGAGAAACATGAGGGTCATTTGAGGCCGCCGATTGATTCTGCAAAAAGGAGAAGCGATCGCATGTGTGAGACAAGATAAATGAAGGTCAGACATGGCTAAAACTTATCCATACTCACAGGAGTAGAAAACTCAGCAGGAGGTCGAGGTGAAGCGAACAACAAAGGTGGTGGAGCTACACCCGCTGCGGCCCCAAGAGTCTGCATGTAGGCAAACATATCCCTCATCCTGTGCTCGTTCTCCACACGTAGCCTCCTCTCTTCTTCTAATTGGGCTTGCAAAATTTTCACTCCAATGTTATGATAATACAAAGAAATTGTATACAATAATCAATGAACGACGAATAAAGAAGAAATGCCCTGGAGTGCCTGTATCCGGTACTGTGAAGTGTCTTGCCGAGGTCGTATGCCTGGTCTCGCACTCGTGCTCCTTGCTCTAATCTAAGATAGAATAGGAGTAGAGGACGAGTCGACTACGCCGTCGGCAATCCAATACCGCCCATGATTCTTTCCTCCTCCAACCCTCATGATGACTTCTCCGTCAAGGTCCTCGGTGGCCGGATCAAACTGTGGACCATGGACCTCCCTTGCCATCGTTGTGTACGCACTGAGGCGGGTATGGACCATCGGGTTGCTGTATGCCTCGGGCCCGTCCTCCGGATTGTAGTTGACGTCAGACGTCGTCTTGTCCTTGTGGGACATAGCATATGCCTTCAAGAGGGAGCAAGGCTGGCCACCATGTGACGACGACTGCAAGAAAACAAGCAAGATGATTAGAAATCATTCATAATTGAGTGTTACATTAAATAAATTCATTCGCGTACCCATGCTTCTGCGTATCCGCTGAGGCTGCGACTGCCTTGATGGTGTGTTGCACCTGGCATCATCAAACGCCGCTCCTGACAAGCATTGTGCGACTCCTCCCACTCGTCGGAGCACCACTTGTGCACCATCTGTCGCCAGCACTCTTGATGCCCGGGGCACCAATAAGGAGTCGTCTACAGGGCATCAAGTATTTGATATATTAGAAGATGAAATTAAACCTGCTTAATGTAAAAAAGAATGCACATTAATTTTCTTTATTTACCTGCAAGTACTGCTCCTCAGTCAAAGACATGGTTCTTGCTTCCGTTTTGGTGACCTTCTCTCCAAGAACGGTGGCGTGAAAACTAATAATGGCCTGGATACGCGCCTCATAGTGCATATCCACGACTCGTTTCTTACAGACTTTGGTAGCCACCACATCAGCTTTGTCCTCAAATCCATCCTCACATCTGAAGAAATCCTGCATGCAAACACGATGTATACCATTCATTTTTTTAAGAATGTGAAATGAATGCAATGTATTTAGCACTTACCCACAGCTCTTGTTTTACCTGCTCCGCCTTGTTGTTGAATACCCTACCATCCCGATCTTCAGCACCAGGGGCGGCGGCGTAGTGGTCGAACCTATAGGCCGGCTCCGTCACTCCACCGTACTCAACCAGGCCAGGGAAGTGTTCCCTACACAGAAGACCGAGGATGCCATTGACGGAGTGTTTGTGAGCAGCACCTGCACTCTGCACAATCGTCCAGGACCTGCACAAATGATTAAGACCTCTTAATAGTTTTAACTTTGAATTTGAACATATAACAAGAAGAAGAAATGGAAATATGAAAAGTTACTTACTTTTCCCCTTCGGGTCGAATCAACGGGCGCCTCTCACGAGGTATCGGTCGCTTAGGGAGACTGGCGGGACCTGTACATGTGATTAAGAAAAATTATTAGTTTCAACTTTAATTTTGAACATATAACATAAAGAAGCAATGAAAATATATAAATGTTCTTACCTCGCAAGTAGACGCTCGATGAACCAGAGGCACCAGAACCAGAGGCGGTCTGCTGCGCCTCGTCCTCCTCCTGCACCTCCTCATCCTCCTCCTGCGCCACATGCACCTCCTCCTCCGTGTCATCTTGCTGCCCCACCTGCACCTCCTCCTCCTCCGCCTCCTGCGGGGGCACCTGCGTCGTCCCCCTCCTCCTCCCCCTCCTCCTCTCAGACGACCTAGATGTAGTTGACCAAGTCCTCTGGTAAAGCGACCTAACACTCCTCAACCCACCGCCTACCATCTTTGTTCAATCACCTGCAATTAAGAAGAGTAAAGTAATAAGTACAGATAAACAAGACGTACTTAGAAAGAGATGCAAAATAAATTAAATATAAATGCATAATAATATAGTATTACATTGATTAAAAATAATCTTCATAATCGGAATTAGCTGGATCATAAGTCTCATCATCACTATCAATCAAATCATAATCAACATTATTCGAAGGATCAACGTCGTCATTGGCATTGCCTAAATATAATCGTTCTAGCATTTGTAAGTCTTTCACATTTTGGATCTCATCCTCCTCCTCATCAACAACCGTTTCAACATCCATTTTGTCCGCTTCAGTTAAGTCTATCTCAAATCGCCCTTCTAGCCCCTCTTCTTGAAAGAACTCTCCGTCATATGTGTTTGGGTCTAAGTTGTAGTCTTCATCGTTTGGAACAGGTACTTTACTGTGCGGTGATACCTTGTGCACAACATACCAACCCTTAAGATGCTCTTTAGTTTGGCACGCATATGGGAGATAATAAACTTGTATGGCCTGTTGGGCCACAATATAGACATCGTCTCCAGGGAAGACGGAATCCTATCGAATTTCCACTAGCCCAAGATTAGAATATGTCTGTCTTGTTACTTCAGGATTAAACCAATGACATTTGAATATGACAGGATTAAGAGGTTTGCAACCATAAAAACTGACTTCTTATATTTGTTCAATTCTTCCATAATGCTCGATCCCATCAAGGCCAGGAGTAAAAACTCCAGTATTTGTGGTCTTTCGATTGGGTCGACTTGCCTCGTAGCTTGCTGTACAAAAACGATATCCATTCATGTCATAAACAGAATATGACCTGACCCTAAGGGCAAAGCCATTGGCAACCTGTCTCAACTCAACATTCATCGTATGGCCCTGCATGTTCAAGCACGATAGATCATTTTATTATTCGCATATGGGAGCAACTTCGAATGACAAAGTAAGTACAAGCTAGATTGGATGGTTACCTGCTGTTTGAACCAATGAATGAAATCGGACAATCCATTTCCAGCACCCTGGCTAAAAAGGGTATCACATTCCTGTTGGGTAGGTTCCCTTGATCGACGCCAGAATTCATGAATAAATTGCTTCATGTACGGCACCACCTCGTCAAGGTTGGTCAACACATATAGCATTATCTGGCGCCACTCTTGATGTGTCAATGTCTTGGTGGTCGAACCACTTGCACTTCCGAGTTGCCCTAGGAAAAGGCTGAGGTTCGATTCATTTTCACTAGCATTGTAACGAGGGGGTGGATTGTGCACACTAGGGAGGTTGTCACCATAGTATGTTGTTAGTGAAGTTCGACACCTCCTCCAGAATGTATGCCTCTGCAATGGAGGCCTCGATTTTACATTTATTTCCACATTTCTTCCGAAGAACCTTTAGAGACCTCTCGATTGGATAGCACCAACGACCCTGAACGGGCCCCCCATTCGTGCCTCATACGGGAGGTACAATATCATATGCTCCATCGGATTGAAGAAGCCGGGTGGAAAGATCTTCTCCAACTTACAGAGCAATGCCGGTGCAATTTTCTCCAAGTCTGCCACCATGGTCCGAGATAACTCCTTGGCACAAAGCTGGCGGAAGAAATAGCTCAACTCTGCAAGCACTAGTCAGACATGCTCAGGGACAAAGCCTCGAACCATCGCCGGAAGAAGCCGCTCAATCCATATGTGGTAGTCATGACTCTTCATCCCTAAGACTCGCATAGTAGATAAGTTGACCCCCTACTCAGATTAGCTGCATACCCATCAGGGAACATCAACCTCTTGATCCATTATAGTACTTCCCTCCTTTGGGGCTTGCTCAATACGAAATCGGCCTTAGGCCTTCTCCATATCTTTCCGCGATCAGGAGGCTTCATCTCTAGGTTTGGTCTATCGCATAACGTTGCTAAATCCACTCTAGCCTTAACATTGTCCTTTGTCTTACTGGGAATGTCCATGATTGTTGCCCAAAGTGCCTCAGTGACATTCTTTTCAGTGTGCATCACATCAATATTGTGTGGAAGGAGAAGATCATCATAATAGGGAGCCGAGTCAAGCCTGACTTATGAGTCCATATATGTTGCTGGCTATATCCCACAAAGCCACCTTCTGGATTCACCATGAGGCCATCTATCTGCTGACAAACTGCGGCACTAGTCTTCATAGGAGGTGCAAGGTCTGTCACTACGACACCTTTCATAAAGTTTTTGATGTCTCGTCTAAATGCATGATCAAGAGGGAGAAATTGCCAATGTTTATCGAACGCCGAATACTTGCCACCCTTCTGCAACCAAATGAACCTAAGACCTTCCTTGCATACTGGGCATGGATACTTCCCGTGAACACACCAGGCACTGAATATCCCATACGCCAATAGGTCATGAAGGGAGTATTGGTACCAGACATGCATTTTGAAGTCTGTCTTTGTAGCCGGGTCGTATGTCCATACTCCTTCCTCCCAAGCACGGACCAATTCATCAATTAGAGCCTCCATGAACACACCCATATTATTCCCCGGGTGTCCAGGAATAATCAACGACAACAATATGTTCTGTCGTTGAAAGCATACGCCTGGGGGGAGATTGAGGGGGATAACGAATACTGGCCAACATGTGTATGGTGCAGCCATCATTCCATAAGGATTGAACCCATCTGTTGCCAGCGCAACACGTACATTACCAGACTCTCTGGCTTTCTCATGATGAATGCTATCAAAGTGGGTCCATGCTTCACCATCGGACGCATGTACCATCTTATCAGGATTGTATCGTTTTCCATTTTTGTGCCGTGTCATCTGTTTTTGCGTATTCCTCTATCATGTATAACCGCTGGATCCTCAGTATGAACGGAAGGTGACGTAGGATTGTCACGGGGATGTCAAGCTACCTCTTGTGCCCATCACCAGAGTCTACCTCCATGAACCTAGAGGATTTACACCTTGGACAATACTTTGATTCTGCGTATTCTGTCCTAAACAGGACACACCCCTTCGGACAAGCATGTATCTGGTCATAAGGCATCTTGAGTGCATGAAGAAGTTTCTGTGCCTCGTACATGCTCTTTGGAAGAATGTGACCCTTCGGAAGTAGGCTGCCAATAACTGTCAACATACCATCGAAGGCGTCTCGGCTCAGGCTATACTGCGACTTTAATGCCATTATGCGTCCAATGGCATCCAATTGAGAAACCTTTGTCTGTCCGTGAAGGGGTTTCTGTGCCGTGGCAAACATGTCGTAGAACACCTTTGCAGTTGCCTCTAGCTCCTCCTCCGTATGTCCTTCAACAAATTGTGCCTCGTGATAGTCATGTAACATTTCCGCTACCCCGGCATCGGCATCATAATCCTCGACACGTTGCCTCACCACCTCCTCTCTCATATGATCGGCTTCACCGTGGAAGACCCACTGGGTATAGCCTGCCGTAAATCCATTCAAACAAAGATGTTCCCCCATGACCTTCTTTGTTTGTCTTTTCCTATTTGCACATTTGCTGCATGGACAGAAAATTCTACTCGCTCCTTTAGCAGCTTCGCCAAACACCCGTTCCAAGAAAGACTCGGTCTTGTTGATCCACTCATCGGTGACTTGACCCCGACTTAAGTGGCCAGTGTACATCCACTCACGGTCTTCCATCCTCTAACATATGCATTTGAAAGTAATATCAATTTCATATGACAAAAGTTTTCATCATAATGCCATGACACACTCTCTAGCATTTTCTATATCACAATGCATTCACATTCTCTAGCCTTTTGTGTATCACAATGTCACATGATAAGCCAAGCCAACTTCTTATATCCTAAAAGATGACTAAGGGGTGTTTGGACGTGCTAAAATTTAGCCCTAGATATATTATTGATTGTATAAATAAATTCTAGTAAAATAGTGGTAGAAGCTATATCTAATGGCCGTGTCATTGTCAGAAACATGAAGTGTTGTAATAGATCGAGAAGTAGTAGGTTGTAACTGTCTTTTTAGTTAGCGCCATGTACCTATACATCCATTTGGGACGGAAGCATTGCCCGTATAGCCATGGCTGCATTGACAACTAAAATTTTCTGGTTTATTCTCGCAAACATCCACAGGACTAAAGTTACAAACATTGCGATCTCCTAGGCTCCTACTCTATGTTAATATATTTAATGGTCCAAAATGGTACCTGTCTCTACTGCAATACCACACACATACATTCATTATTGTCCATGCCAAAAACCATAGCAAACATATTCGCAAATGCCACAAACCATAGCAAACATAGCAGTACCTGCGCGCCATGGCTGCATTGACAACTAAAATTTCCTGGTTTATTCTCGCAAATACCATAGCAAACATATTCGCAAATACACATGCATCAGCTGGTGGAATATGAACGGATGCAGTACCTATGGCGGCCGGCGGCGGGGGCGGGGGCGCGGGCCGGGGGCGCGGCCAGCGGCGGGGGCGGGGGCGGGGGTGCGGGCCGGGGGCGCGGAGCCGGCGGGGTCGGGGGCGGGGTGGCACAGAGTGAAAGTGTGTGGATAAGGTGGGAGGGAGCCGGCACATATTCAAAACCTTTGCTGAGTGCCAGATCATGGGCACTCGGCAAAGGCCCCTCTTTGCCGAGTGCCAGATCAGCGGCACTCGGCAAAGAAATCACATTTTTCAAACCTATTTTGTCAATTTATTGAATTTCTTGTATTTATTGAAATTTGAACTACAAGTCACACGAATAATGGAAAACAATGAATGAAAAAAATGATATTCACGTTATTGAAGGATGCGTCGAGACCTTATCGAGAAAAAAATCAGAAATTTCAAACTTGTTGTCCACGAAACATGACGACGAACTTCTTATCCAGTTGTTTTTAAAATGTATAAAAAGCAAATATGGTCCGAAAATTATGAAACTTGTCGAGATGTAATGATATCACATGGGGAAGCTGTGATAAAAATCTGATGAGGTTTCGTGAAAGTTAAAACATACGATGCTTACAAATTGAAAGTTCTCCAAAGAGATGTATGATTTTATGTGAAATCCGATTAGGTGTTAAACATCGTAGATGTCAAACTTTTATGAAATCTTATACAAATTTTATCACAGTGTCCTCACATGATAACATGACATCTCTACAAGTTTCATAATTTTCCGACCAAATTTATCTTTTATACAATTTAAACACGACTTGAACACAATTTAGTCGCCATGTTTCGTGAATAGTAGGTTTGAAATTTGTGATCCTTTCTTCGATAAGACCTCAAAGCATGCTCATTAACATGAATAACAATTTTTCATTCATTTTTTCCACTATTCGAATGACCACGCAGTTCAAATTTGAATTATTCAAGAAATTCAATAAAATGAAATAAATTGTCAAAATATAGCAAACACTTCGATAAATGAACCTAAATTATATATCTTGTTGAGGAGAATGTAGGATGGCAATAGAAAAAATTTTAGACAAAATAAAGAAAAAAATATGTATATTTTACTGAGTGTCTTGCCTAGGCACTCGGCAAAGACTCACGCCGTTAACTACCGTCACGTCCTGGCGCGCTTTTGCCGAGTGTCATCCTTTGCCGAGTGCTCGACACTTGGCAAAATATTCTTTGCCGAGTGTTTTATTACGCCGAGTGCCAGACAGTTGGCAAAGGATATATTTATCGTGTGTTTTCCTTTGCCGAGTATTGCACTCGGCAAAGAGGATTTTTGCCGAGTGCCCGATATTTTGCGCTCGGCAAATCTCTGGACACTCGGCAAAGTCCTCGTTTCCGGTAGTGAATCTCAGTCCACACATCGCCCAGCATCTTCCACACAATTTCCGGATCATTCGGCGGCTTGCTTCCCGGATCATTCGGCGGCTTTGCCTTTGCCCGTAATGAAGCACCTAGCGTCACACCATTTTTCACCACCTTCTTTTCTGTCCAGCTCCCTTCTCCCTCGAGCTTCATGATCCTCCCGACCCGGGCGGCCTGCCGGAAGAAGAAGAACTCCAGGCAGCCGAGGCTCTCCTTGAGCTCCTTTTTCACGAGGTTGACGACGTCCTCCGTCTTGTCCTGATTGTCCGGCAGGAGCTCCGGGTGGAAGATCACCAGGTATGAACAGTACTTGGACAGCCTCGTCGCCACAATGCTGCTCGAGGTATGAGATGGGAATTTGTCCTCGAATATGGTGGTGGCGATGTGCCAGGTGAGGATGACCTCGGCGATGCTCTTGCTCTTGAACGCCCATTTAAGATCTTGGTCTACCACGGGCTTGCCAATGGAGATGGGAGCAGCATGGTCATGTGCCACGAGGTACTCCATGATGGAGTCCTTAACACAGGCCGGAACAGTCCTGGCCCGCACCAGCAGGGAGAGCGTGGACGGCAGCGGGAAGACCGGCGGCCACCGCAGGTTGAGCACGGAGAACTGCTTGATGGTGAGCTCGCCGTGGCTCATCCTGCTCCGCAGCCACCGGATCCCGCGGAAGCCCCACCTGAAGCTGGGCTTCTCTCGCCACGCCGGCCTGGCCGCGTAGTCGCAGACGAGCGCGACCATGAACCAGTTGGAGAGGAGGAAGACGGCGAGCTCCCAGACGGACTCGTAGACGAAGATGATGAAGAGGAGGAAGGTGATGGCGAGGTCAAGCAGGGCGAAGAAGGTGTTGGGGGACTTTTTGACCTCCTTGAAGAGGCACATGGTCAGGTTGCGGATGCCGGTGCTGAGGGTGTAGTTGTCCGCGTGGATGCTGGCCAGTGAGTAGCCGAAGTCTCCGTTGCCGCAGAGGAAGACGGTCATGAGGCAGAGGCCGAGCACGAGTGCACGACCACGGGGAAGAGGAGGTAGTTGGCGAGCAGGAAGAAGAGGCTCGCGAAGATGACGGGGACGACGGAGTGGTAGTACTCGGAGAGGAAGTTGACGTCGTCGGTGATCACCTGGAACACCGCCTCGGAGTCCGTCGTCGTCCTCACCGTGCCTTCATGTCCGTCCTCCTTGACCTTGTTGTAGTAGAGGCCCTTGAGGATGAGCTCCCTGCCGTGGGTACGGTGGCTTCCTCCTCGGTCAGTGGCTCGATCGTGCTGCTCGAACCGGCGGCGGAGGAGCTTGAAGAGAGCGGAGAGACAGAGCCTCCTCAGGCGTTGGTCTCGATCCCAGCCATCGAAGCTCGAATCACTGTCGGTAAGCCTCCAGACATCGCCGACTGTGAGCTGTGACTACGCCGGGGACGACCGCAACGCCGTTCGGGTCAACGTTCAGATCGTAACCGTCCGCAGTCGCCTCCTTCACCAGCTGATCTTCTCCCACCACGATGTACGGGCACGCCTTCAGCAGCTGCTCAGGCGTCCGTCGTTGAGCAGCATGCTCCACGTCGCCGCCGTCGTGGTGCACGACAGGAACAACGTGGAGGCCAAGGATTTGTGCCATGTAGGAGGCGATGAGCCTGGCGTTCTTGCGTGGGCGTAGGAGCGCTTGCCGAACTCGGTGAAGGCGATCCGCTGCACCACCGTGGTGGCGCAGAGGATCCAGAGGATGCCGAAGAGGATCTTCCGGCCGGCGCTGCGGATGTTGAAGAAGACCAGGCTGCCCAGCCAGACGACGCGGCCGGCGCGCTGGAGGCTGCTGGAGATGCCCTTCGTGCGGATCTCGTCCACCTTCTTGCGGAGGAGCTCCACCAGCAGCATCCACACGAGGATGACCAAAGCCTGCGAGGATGGCGCCGAGGAGAGGACGATGCGGACCTTGGGGTCGAGGATGGCGCTCACGTCGGAGATGCCGCTGAAGAGGTTCAGGTTGAAGAAGACCCCGGCGAGGACGAACATGATGACGGAGGCCGCCACCATGGAGGCCTCATTGCTCTGGTTGACGTACGTGGAGGTGAGGTTGGAGACGAACATCCTAGTGGATTGGTCGCAGACGACATTCTCGAACAGCACCATGGCTACCTCTTGGCCGGCTTCGAGATAGCCACTGTAATAGCTAGCGACACATGCCTCGTATTTATATATACTGACTACTACTATCTAGTTCATCTCAATCCAAAGGAGATCGAAGAGGAATAAGAGCAGAAAATTGTTCCAGCAAGAACAAAGGAAGACGAAGAGCATCGCGTGTAGGCGTAGGTTTGCTTTTTGTCGTCAAATGCGACAAAGCTGCGAGTGATTTAAAGCAGGATGAAGGCACGCAGTAGAGTAAGCTGTAGAGGCAATTTAATTTATTTCCTCCAAAGTTAAAGCTGATATTCTCGCTCGCTTTCCTTTTCCCTCCACCTACCAAACTTTTGAACCCTAAGCTCCATCCCAGGCTTGTGTTGTACACCGTTCATTTGTGCTCGCTATATATGTATGATGCCTATGGAAGCAATGAAGAAGCGGGGCATAGCAAAGCAAATCAAGCAAGAAAGCTAGCGCTTGCCCGGCCATGGCGGCAGCCGACGCCATCGGTCGGAAATCGGCATTCCGGCGGGGGCTCAACGCGACGCGCTTGGCCGTAGCCTCCGCCGTGTCGGTGCCCATCGTCTTGATCGTCGCCTACGCCGTCACCGTGGTCACCTGGACCGAGGAGCGCTCTCTCTCTCGATCACCGGTGGCATCATATACGTGACGCGTGAGTTGGTGCAGCCGCGGAAGGTCGGACTCACCTTCAGCGTCCAGGCCAACAACCCCAGCGGCCGCGCCCGCTTCTACTACACACCGGCCTCCACGGCTTGGTCTTCCTTGCACTACAGGAAAACAGGACATTTTCGACGGCCACTTTTAATTTCGTCGGCCAAGGAGGCGGCCGACGAAAATATTCAATTTATTTCGTCGGCCAAAACAGTTCGACGAAATTACGACTTGTTTTCGTCGGCCCAGAAAGGCCGACGAAAAAATGACTCTATTTTCGTCGGCTAGGACCTAGCCGACGAAAAAATGGTACTATTTTCGTCGGCTAAGGATGGGCCGACGAAACAAGCACACTATTTTTGTCGGCCAACCCTAAGCCGACGAAACTAACTTTAATAAGTTTACCATAATTACCACGCGCAGTACCCCCACACTCACACACAGTACCTTTCCCTCTCCCTGCCCGACCCCGCGCCCGCCCGCCCACGCCGCCACCCCACGCCGCCCGGCCCCGCGCCCCCCGCCGCCGCTGCCGCCGCCCCGCGGCCCGCCTTGCCCCGCCGCACCGCCGCCCCGCGGCCCCCGCGCCCCGTGCGCCCTGTCGCCCACCGTCCGTCTCGGCCCCCGCCTTCATCCCGTGCCGCCCCACGACCCACGCCGCCGCCCCGCGCGGCTCGGCCCCGCCCCCGCCGCAGCCGCCGCCCCCAGCGTCCCGCCTCGCCCTGCCGCCCCGCGCCCCGCCGCCCCGCGCCCCGTGCGCCCCGCCGCCCCGCGCCCGCGTCCCTGCCCGCGCGGGCGTGGCCGCGGCGCGTCCCTGCCCGCGCGCGCCCCTGCCCCTGCGCGCCCCTGCCCGTGCCCGTGCGCCCCGCGCCCCCGCGCGCGGAAGCCCTTTGCCCCGCCCGTGCCCGCGCGCCCGCGCGCCCCCGCGCGCGCCCTTGCCCCCGCGCACCCCTGCCCGTGCTCCCCACGCCCCCGCGCGTGGCAGCCCGTTGCCCCGCCCGCGGCCGCGGGCCGCGCGCCCCTACCCACGCGCGCCCCTGCCCTCGCGCGCCTGCCCACGCGCGCCCCTGCGCTTGCGCGCCCCTGCCCGTGCCCGTGCGCCCGGCGGCCCCGCGCGCGGCAGCCCTTTGCCCCACCCGCGCCCGCACGCGGCAGCCCTGTGCCCCGCCGCGCGCCCCTGCCCGCGCGCCCGTGCGCCCCTGCCCGCGCGCCCGTGCGCCCCCGCTCGTGCCCCTGCCCCCGCGGCCGCCGCCGCCACATCGCGCCCCTACGGCCGCCTCCGCCGCATCGCGCCCGCGCAGCTCCGCGGCCCGCCACCGCCCCCGAGGCCCCACGCCGTGCCCCCGCTGCCGCCCCCGCAGGCAACCGCGGCCCACCGCCGCCCACAGGTATGCTTGCCCGTTCTCTTTGCTGCTAGTTTTGAACTGACCGAATAACTATTAAACTTAGTGATGCATTGTGGTCCACTAGGTAATTTTTTGTATTACTCTTAAACTGTATTACTCTTAAAATATTTGTGTTATATTTCCTAGATAATTATTGTTTGCTTAGTATCGTTAATGAAGTAATATTTCTCACTTTCGTTATGAAGTAGATAGTTTGAGAAAATGAGAGACGATCGAAGTTGGATGTATGATGGTTGGACAAGTAACGGAATGCCTACGCGAGAGTGGATGGTCAACACATAAGCTTTTGTTGATCATGTATTTTTCTTGTCACCTGGTGCTGGTTTGGCAAAGTGTCCATGTAACAAGTGTCAGAATTGTTCTCGTCAAGTCAAGATTGATATGGAGCGTCACCTATGCAAGTGGGGTTTCATGCCGAACTATTAGAGGTGGTATGAGCATGGGGAGTCACAGGAGCAGGAGCCATACAACCTAGTTGATAGCTTTGAGGAGAACGAAGATAGGATGGATGCAATGATGGATGATTTTGTCCAACAGGTTGAGAATGCTGCTGAGGTACCGGAATATTTTGGTCTGCTTGCTTCATCAAAAGAACCATTACATGGGGCCACTACTTTATCACAGCTTGCTGTTGTGACACGGTTAATGGCTATAAAGTCCAAGTACAACTTTTCAGTAAGTTGTTACAATGATCTTGTTGACTTAATTTCGGACATGCTTCCGAAATCTCACAAATTTCCGAAAGACTTTTACTACTCAAAGAAGCTGTTAGCTGGTTTAGGGATGCCGTATCAAAAAATCCATGTCCATGTGTATGAGAACAATTGCATGTTATTTTGGAAGAATAATGAAAATCTCAAGTACTGTTCGTTTTGTAAGAAGTGCAGATATAAGAAGGTGGTGAAAAAAGATGGAAGTGTGCAGATAACAAGTGTGCCCGTTAAGGTGTTACGGTACCTACCATTGAAACCAAGGCTTCAACGGTTGTACCTGTCTCAGAAGACTACAAAACATATGAGATGGCATAAAGAGGGAATTCGTAATAATACAGGATGCATGAGCCATCCATCTGATGGTACAGCTTGGAAGGCCCTCGACCATTATGATCCAAGTTTTGCAAGTGACCCTCGGAATGTGCGTGTTGGGTTGGCCACTGATGGCTTCACTCCCTTTAACTCAAATGCTGCCCCCTACTCCTGTTGGCCAGTGATAACAATTCCATACAATCTTCCACCATCATTATGCATGAAAGATGAGTATGTGTTCTTGACGCTCATTATACCTGGTCCTGGCAATCCCGGTAAGCGTCTGAACATATTTATGGAACCATTGATTGATGAGCTGCATGACTTGTGGAATGGAGTTAGGACATATGACAGCAGTTGGAAGGAATACTTCAATATGCGAGTAGCATTTCTTTGGTCTATTCATGATTTCCCTGCATATGGAATGCTCTCGGGATGGAGCACGCACGGGCGTCTATGTTGTCCGATATGCATGGGTGATACAGATGCTTTTCGTTTGAAATATGGTGGCAAATTCTGCTTTTTTGACTGTCACCGTCGGTTCTTGTCTCATGATCACCCGTTCAGGAATCAACGAGATGTCTTTCGCAAGGACACAATCGTTACTAAGGGTCCACCCAAGCGTTTGACTGGTCAGGAGATTGTAGCAAGCTATTGTCGGTTAATTGCCACAGATGATGGGTTTGAAGGGGTCAAAGAGGAGCATAATTGGACTCATATAGCTGCTATTTGGAGCCTTCCTTATGCTACTGCTCTGATCCTTCCACATAATTTAGACGTAATGCATCAAGAGCGCAATGTTGCAGAAAGTATAATTAGTATGGTTTTTGATTTGAAAGATAAGACTAAAGATAATTTCAAAGCTCGGCAAGACTTAGCTGAAATATGTGTTCAGCCAACCCTTAATCTGAGACCCAATCAAGCTGGCCATATGGGGAAGCCACGTGCTAAGTACTATCTTAAGCCTGCGGAGAGGAAAGAAGTTCTTTTATGGCTGAAGAACCTTAAATTTCCTGATGGATATGCAGCTAATCTGAAACGGGCGGTGAACATTGTAACTGGGAAAATGAATGGTTTGAAAAGTCACGATTACCATATCATCATGGAAAGGTTGTTGCCTGTGATGCTACGTGGGTACCTCCCTGAAGAAATTTGGATAATGTTGGCCGAGTTAAGTTTTTTCTACAGGCAATTATGTGCAAAAGAAATTAACAAGAATACAATGAGAAAACTGAGTAAGGAAATACCTGTCTTAGTATGTAAGATGGAGAAGGTGCTCCCCCCGGGTTTCATGAATGTAATGCAACACTTGTTAATGCATTTGCCTTATGAAGCTGAGGTTGGTGGCCCCGTACAATACAGATGGATGTGCTTTGTTGAACGAGACTTAAAGAAGCTCAAAGCAACCATAGGAAATAAAACACGAGTGGAGGGATGCATTGCCGAGGCATTCTATCTTAAGGAGATCTCACACTACACGAGCACATATTTTGCAGAAGAAAATAACATTAATGCTCATATACCGCGCTACCACACCTCGAATGAGACACCGACGAGCAATCTCAAGCTGCTTCAGTGGACTGGCAAGGCCGTCGGTGCTGGTTTGGTCTATGAAATGTGCACACAAGAATGGAATACTGCATTGTTGTATATGTACACAAATATGGAGGAGATGGAAAAATATTTCGTGTAAGTACCATGTTATATATCTCATATGTGAATCACGTTTAGCGATGTACTTGTGCTAAATAAAGAATCTGTAGGTTGTTTGATCAAGAACAATGGAGATATGCACGACAGCCAACTGCTAAACAGCTCAAAACCTTACGGCGTGAGTGTTTACGTGGTGGTCCAAATTTTGTCACATGGTTTAGAAGATATGTAAGCATCCTTACTCTAACTACCTTATTTATATAACTCGTTATGAGTTAACAAAATTTTAAAACTTGTAGTGCATGAAGGATAGCAATGTCCATGATGATCTAAGACAGCTTTTACATGGAAGCACGACTGCTAGGGGTTATGGTTGCTACAACATAAACGGATTTCGGTTCCGTTCAACCAAGTTTGAAGCAAAAAATCCATATGCCGCCACAACAAATAGTGGAGTTGTGACCACCGCGAGTGCCTCAGATGGTTCTATCACGGAGTATTTCGGTGTCATTCAGAATATAGTGGAGCTGAAGTTTGAAGGTTCAAAAGATTTAAGAGTTGTGTTATTTTATTGTGATTGGTTCAATAGTAAATTAGGTTATGGGGTAAAGCATAACAAAAAATTTGGTTTAGTGGAGGTGAACCACAAATTGCGACTTTCTGGTAACAATCCATTTGTCCTCGCACATCAAGTTGAGATGGTCTATTATATGTCGTATCCATGCTGTTTGGAAAGTTTGGAACCATGGTGGATTGTTCAGAGAGTACGTCCTCCAGGTCGATTGCCTATTCGTGGAGATGAAGGTTATGATGAATGTGAGCTCGATCGTACTGTTCCTGAAGCATTTCAGGAAAATGAGTGTAATGGAGCCTTTGAAGTTGATATTGGGATGGCACTTGACAGATTAGATGGTGACACCGGTGATGTAATAGTTTCTGAGGTTCAAAAGAAAAAACGGCCACGTCGTGCAAGTAAAGTAATGTCCACAACGTATGAAATGCGGCATGGTACTATTTATGGTGGCCCCGTAGCTGAAGAAGATGACCCCGAGGAATTTTAACATGTAATGTGATGTTATATGTAGTTTTTCTTAATAGTGTTCTATTTGGTAATTGTTGTTATGAAACTTGTTATCTTTTATTTACCATTGCTTCATATGATATTAACTAACCATATTTTATTTTTTTAGGATGAGGTCATTTGTGCACTCTCTAAAGGGGAAGGGAAAGAAGGATGTATCCTCGTCTTCAAGAAGTCAGGGAAAGAAGAATGATGGCACAGCATCTTCGGATAGGCCTTCTCTCTTTAGAGGCAGCAGTTCTCATCTGAGCCGAAGAAGTGCACTTCAGCGATGTCTAAACGAGGCTGTGCAAGTAAGTCATATGTAGTTTGCATGTGTAATTTATTTTTTTAATAACAATAAATATATACTTGTATTTGAACAACAAGAAGAGGAAGGTAGGGGTGCGGATGAGGAAGTATATGTCGTGAATGTGGATGGCGATGGAGATGGAGGCAGTGGAGAGGGAGATGGGTGCGAGGACAGAGAAGAGCGCGAGGATGGAGATGGAGATGCAGAGGAGGATGAAGAGGAGGATACTGCTGCACAACCTGTGTTCAGGTACTTATGATCATTTCATGAAAAAAATTTATATGAGCTACCTAACTAATACACCACATTTAGATTTAGAGGCAACAATGTGATGACTCCTGCAGCAACCAATCCGGCAAATCGTCGACAGATTAGGCCACATGGGGGATTGGTAAGTAATATATTTTATTGTCATGATTATTTTATTTAATATATTATATAGTTCAAGTAAGAAACATGGTGGATATCATATTCTAATTGCAGGCAGTGGGACGATATTTGTTGGGAGGGAAGAAATAGGTTAAGACCTGTGAATGCAACACTGGGAACACTTTGTTGGTTTCACTACCCAGGAATGGTCACAATTGGAGGTGTGCTTCAACCTGCATTGAAGTGGGAGCACTATAAGCTGCAATCGGATGATAAGGGTGTCTCGACGGCAGCGAGAGTTTGGAATGATTTCTGGGTACTTTTTTATCATAACTTATCTAACTTGTATAACTACTATCTATTTCATTCATTTATGAGTTGTGTAATGAATTAATTTTTCTTTTTAGGAGAGGTATCGTTTGCCGGAGGGGGAGGAGCAGTGCCTACAAGATAGGGCTCGTTCTGTTTTTAAGAAGGCAGCGACGAAGGTGGTAAGGGACATGATGTCCAATACTCATATACAGTTCGTTTGTTTATACTACAAGAAAGTAAAGCTGCAAGACATGAACAAGAAACTGGGTGCTTCTGAGATATATCTCCGAGAGGATGAGTACCTTGAAGTTGATATTAGCGGTTTGCCTTGGTTGAGAAAGTGTCCGGATGCTTGGCGAGCACTTTGTGCTTATTGGGCTTCACCGAGCTTTGTGGAAAAATTTAGGATGAAGAGAGCTAATCGTCAAGCAGGACCACAGGTTACACAAAGATATGGGGCTGATGGACATCTTCGTTTGGCTCGTGGAATGGTACGTGTTTATTATTTCAATTTGATTATTATGTGCTTACTTGCAATATCACAATTTTTTCTTTGCCAGGAGGCACAAAGTGGGGTGGCACCAAGCTATATTGAAACATACATTCGAGGCCACCACGGCGCAGATCCTACACAGCCAGAGTTGCTTTGCAGTGAGAATGCTACACAGACTCTGGTTAGTAAAATAATTTGATTTCAATTAAGCGATGATTCGAATATAATCTTATTATTGGTTGCCTGAATGGCAAGCGAGATATGGTGATGAAATGGTGGCACGTCATGGGGAGGAACACGATTGGAGGAGGAGTGATGTGGATGTCGGTGCCTTATACTCAAGCGGGGGAGGGAAGAAACATGGCAGGTTCAGCATGTTGAATGGCGTTATTGAAACAAGTGGTGCTTTGAGTGAGGCAAGGTGTTCCCAGTCCACTCAGAATTCTCGGGGGTACCAACGGGAAAGTCAAAGGGAAAGTGTGCTGCAGGAGGAGATAAGGCAGCATAGAGAGGCGATGCAGAGGCAAGAGGAGTGCGCAAGGCAACAGTATGAGTACATACAAGGTTTTTTCGCTCAGCATCGACAGATTCAGGTACTATGCAAGTTTGATATTTTTTCAAATCGTTATGCACTTTCCATTGCTATAAAATATTTAATCTACTATCGGTTTTTAGGAAATGCTGGCGGCTACCCTTGGCTCACAATTTAATTTGCCACCTCTTCCTTCGCCTCCTCCTCCACCGCCGACTTTTGTACCATATGTGCGTCTACCGTCTCCACAAGTGGTAATTATATCGTATAACTAGCAATACTCAAATTGTCTTACATATGCATACTAAATAGATTTAACTTTTTCTATAATCAGGGTTCGAGGAGTACTCATCCTCGAGGAGTTTCTGCCAGCCCGTCCACGCCACCATCGGCAGCGCGTAATATTTCTGGAGGTGACTGCGGCAGCGGATATAATATTACCCCTCCTCCTTGATTTGTGTTTTCGCGTTGTAGGCTCTTGCACTTGCCATGTAGGCCTAGTAGGGGAGCGTGTCAAAAGTCTCATCGCATTACTTTTGGTGGATAACTTGCTTTACCTTGCTTATGGATATGTTATGGATATATTATAACTGTTTATGGATATGTAACTGCTTTGGAGGTTATCGACATCACGTGACATCGTTTCTCGTTCTTTAATTGTATTTATTGGATGTATTTGGTGATTGTATGTTGATGTATTTCATAATTCTGATTGTTTGTTAATGGATTATGGATATGCATAAGCAGTTAGCTGCATCTCAGGTAGCTGCAGCTGCTGTTTGTAAGAGATGCTAGTATTTTACGGCGGACTGGCCGACGAAAATATACTCCAGCATTTTCGTCGGCCGCAGCAGCCGACAAAAATAATATAATTAATTTCATCGGCCAGGGGCCGACGAAAATACGTGATATATTTTCGTCGGCCCACGAAACCGACTAAAATAGTCACAGATGTTTTCGTCGGCTACTGCAGCCGACGAAAATATTACCGTATTTTTGTCGGCTTCCTTGGCCGACGAAAATACACTTATTTTCATCGGCAGCCGACGAAAAAGAGCCTATTTTCGTCGAGTTTATTTTGTCGGTCTATTTTCATCGGTTGGCCGATATTTTCGTCGGCAAATGGCCTATTTTCGTCGGACGAAAATGTCCTGTTTTGCTGTAGTGCTGTGAACAACGGCACGAGCAAGCCTATCGCGAAGTTCAGCACGGGTACGAAGGACATGGTCGTGGCCCCCAACTCGATGCTGCAGACGGAAGCTTATGTGCATGTAGATGACATTCCCCAAATCGCTCCCTACTTCGACGAGCTGTACAACAGCAGCAGCGCCAACATCTTCTCCAACGCGATGCTGATGCTGAACGGTACCCTCGACGTCAGGCTCTACTCGGGTGCACAAGAAGTCCAGTGTCCAGACGGTTTACTACTGCTGGCCGCTCACCATGGGCGCCGCTGGCAACGCCTCCGCGCCGGACATGGATGATAACGTGCCGTGCGGGACCTATGATCCGATGGAATAGTTTCATTCTTTAATTTGTTGGTGTTCTTGTTTAATGCTACTTTGTACAATCATATGTGGATCGGATTTGGTTTGACATCAGCTGGTGTATTTTGAATATGTATTGAATTTGCACAGTTATGCAAATTTGCACTGACTACTACTATCTAGTTCATCTCAATCCAGCAAGAACAAAGGAAGACGAAGAGCATCGCGTGTAGGCGTAGGTTTGCTTTTTTGTCATCAAATTAAATGCGACAAAGCTGCGAGTGATTTAAAGCAGGATCGAGGCACGCAGTAGAGTAAGCTGTAGAGGCGATGTGACCAGCTCGAAAGTGAAGAACATATGACTCAGGTTCTTTCTTTCTTGACAAGCTATCAGGATGCTAACTTTTCTTTTGTATAAAGAACAAAGTATGATGCCCTCATCATCTGTCTATTCTTATATATTATAAGGAGACTTCCTCCTCGCCAATTGACCGGCGATTTGCATTCCTGTCGATCACCGCAATTTTAGTGGACAGTGAATTGGAGAGGGATATTTGGGCTTAGGGTGTGGAGGTTTGGGGTTACTTGCGCCTGCAAGCCTAGTGGAGCTCCGGGGTGGCTTGCCGTCCGGTGGTGAAGGGGGAGAGATGTCGTTAATCTTTGAATTTTTCAGGACCTTGAAGCTTCTAGTAAGAGAATTCATAATTCTCTTAGTGGCTGATAGTGTGAAATATATATTTATATATAGCATCTAAGAACATCTAGTATAGGTGCCAAGCATGTTTGGAACGACGGTCATATAATTGCATGGTAATTCTGATCACGGAAAAGCATACAAACAATAATTCCTTGAAATTTGGACAAAATTTGGATAGAAATGGTGCATCTTTTGATGAGCAGTTATGTTCTATTGGCAAATGGTAATTCTGATCATGGTAAAAAAGATTAACATATCACAGAACTCGTGAAATTTTGAACACTTAATAAGCATGTTGTCTATTATTATTCGAAATGAATAATTTGCCGAAAATGCAAGCACCCCTATTGACTTGATCACTCAACCCGGATAAGCATCTTATTACACAAAAAGAATCTAACCAAAAAAATCGATCAGTATATATGCTCGATGAAACCATCCCCTCCCAATGCATATGGATTGTTTTGAAAAATTCGCAAATCGGCTTGGGCAATATATATAGACAAATCAGCTGCCTCTTCCCCCAACAACAAACGACAAAAGGTCCATCTTGCTGCTTATAGGGTTTTGGAACCACATTCCTACGAGACACATCACTTTAGCAGTGTCACTAGGTAACGCATTATAACCACTTTAATCCTTGGAATCTTTTCTTCCTCAAGTCCTGGCAATTTAATTTATTTCCTTCAAAGTTAAAGCTGATATTCTCGCTCGCTTTCCTTCTCCATCCCAGGCTTGTGCTGTACACTATTCATTTGTGCTCGCTATATATGTATGATGCCTATGGAAGCAATGAAGAAGCGGGGCACAGCCAAGCAAATCAAGCAAGAAAGCTAGCGCTTGCCCGGCCATGGCGGCAGCCGATGCCGTCGGCCGGAAATCGGCGTTCCGGCGGGGGCTCAATGCGACGCGCTTGGCCGTAGCCTCCGCCGTGACGGTGCTCATCGTCTTGATCGTCGCGTACGCCGTCACCGTGGTCACCCGGACCGAGGAGCTCTCTCTCTCGGTCACCGGCGGCATCATATACGTGACGCAGGAGTCGGTGCAGCCGCGGAAGGTCGGACTCACCTTCAGCGTCCAGGCCAACAACCCCAGCGGCCGCGCCCGCTTCTACTACACTGGCCTCCGCGGCTTGGTCTTCCCTGTGAACAACCGCACGAGAAAGCCTATCGCGAACTTCTCCCATGGTATGAAGGACATGGTCGTGGCCCCCAACTCGTTGCTGCAGACGGATGCTCTTGTGCATCTAGATGACATTCCCCTAATCGCTCCCTACTTTGACGAGCTGTACAACAGCAGCAGCGCCAGCATCTTCTCCAACGCGATGCTGACGCTGAACGGTACCCTCGAGGTCGGGCTCTACTCGGTGCACAACAAGTCCAGGGTCCAGACGGTTTACTACTGCTGGCCGCTCACCATGGGCGCCGCTGGCAACGCCTCCGCGCCGGACATGGATGATAACGTGCCGTGCGGGACCTCTGATCCGATGGAATAGTTTCATTCTTTAATTTGTTGGTGTTCTTGTTTAATTCTACTTTGCACAATCATCTGTGGATCGGATTTGGTTTGACACCAGCTGGTGTATTTTGAATATGTATTGAATTTGCACTGTTATGCAAATTAATTGTTGGTATAGAGTGGCGAAGATACTTTCTCTGCCCTTTTCGCCCTCCTTTACAAACTAAGGGAATATGGGTTGGTTTACAAAGCGGTAATTAAGGTAGGCTTATATAAGTTTGCTTTCTCTTCCTTGATCATGACATTCACGCCTTCTTCCTCTTCACCATCCTTCCTTCCATGCGTGGATTCGAAGAGTGCAAGGAACATAGCTCCATTAGATCATAATTGTGATTTTGGTGATTGTGTGACAACATAGTCAATGGGACTAACAAGTTTACGAGCTCAAGTTTGTATGATTTTTAGATCCCATGGATGGAGTCCAATCCATATACAAGATGGTCCAAATCGCTGTCAACATGTCCAAACGACAGCCGAGATGATTTGGACAAGGTTCAGCATGATTACATTAGTCGGTTAAACCGACGGCATGAACTTATAACAGGTTGGTGGTTTGGTGAGTTGATATGGCGATCAAGTGAAGAAATGGCAGAGGCACCGGTTAAACTGACAATGTAAAAGAAGATAACGGTGCAAGCGTGCTGTGGTTACTCAGTATGCATGATTTGGTTCCAGAAGGATTTCCGAGCAAAGTCTTCACCACTCGGCGCATCACGTCGGTGCAATGACGTCAGCACAGGATGGCAATTGGAGTTCAACGGCTAGTAGGCAGGCTAAGTATGACCAGTTAAACTGACAGTGGCGACCGGTTTAATCGATGCTTTATGCTTTTCTGGATAAAAATAAGCAACGGTCATGAGCTGTCCTCTAGCCTATATAAGGCCTCACCCCGGATCATTTGAGGCAGCTAGAGTTCGTGAGAAGCTACAAAAACTCTGCTGAAGTTCTCCAAGCCAACCAAAAAGCTCATTGATCAAATTATTAGGTTTAACACAAGCTTTGGGTAGTGTAGTGCTAGGCTAGCTCTAGGAAGAGTGTGAGAGCAAGATGTTGTGACCCTTTACTGGTTCTTGAGTGAACCTCAAAATTGTAGCTCGGTGTGCCGGCCCCTTGGAGTCTTATTGGCTCGCCGGCAAGTCATTGACCCTTCGGCTTGGTGTGGAGCGGCGACGACTGCTTTGTGCAGGGGACGTGGAGACCCTCTTGTCGGTGTTTTACCGCCCGCCCACTAAAGGGTATACCCGAGGTGTTGAGTTTTAGGTAGGGTGTCGCCGAGATCAGGAACTCGAAGGTGCAAGCAACACGAGGTTTAGACAGTTTCGGGCCGCGATGTGCGTAATATCCTGTGTCCTGTTTGGTGGTTTGTATTGCTTTGGGTGTTGATGTGTTTTGAGGGGGTCCCTGCCCACCCTTATATATCCGGGAGGACAGGGTTACATGAATCCTAGTCCAACACTAGCTTACGAATTTTACTTGAGTACACTCGAGTAGCTTCCTTCTGTATCGACTAGTTCTACTTCGCATGCGAGTAGAGTACAACACAGATAAGGTATAGGACATGTCTTATCCCCTATTCTTGTATGAACTACGTTATATACACAGTCTCATAGTCCTGAGTCTGACAAGCCTCCGAGCTCTTCGTAGCTGAGTACTGCAGGCTCCTCGAGTACTTCCGAAGTAGTCTTTGTCTTCTTTTGAAGCTCCGTCTTGAAGTTTTTCTTCGAGTACTTCTTTGGCTGCATCGAAGCTATGAGGTGCTCATGCTCCGAATTACTTCTTTGGTATGGGGTGCGATGGAAAATTGCACTCCATATAGAGTAGCCCCCGAACCTTAGGTTGAATCGAAGAATCAGGCTGAGGGTCACATTAGTCTTGAATCTTCCTTGCTTACTCTTCGAATATATTCGAAAAATAAGTAGTCGATGCCACGTATCCCGCAGCCCCCGAGTCTTGAATCCAAATCTCTCAGGTTTGGGAAAAAGGATCCAATGGTCGTGGCATGCAGTGAAAAAAATATTCCCTTAGGAAATAATTGGTGTGATGGTACAAATGATAGAGGTTAGATTTGGAATTCAAAAACCCCTTTTTTCGGGACAATTAACCCTGAAAAAATGGTTAATCAAATAATTTCTCTAAAAGTCCACCAAATAACCCCTCATCTTCTGAATATGCCCTGTGACGACTTTTCAACTTCAGAACAGTAAACCTATATCCAGCCGCTGGTTATTTAACCCCGCGGTAACTTAGGATAAAACCTGTGCTTTCACTCTTGAATCCGCCAATCGATGAGCTGCTAACTCTCATAGCAGCCCATAAGGAAATGGGGGTGACCGGCGTGTCTGTAATGTTGTCATTTTTCAAACGCCGAATCCAACCCATCCAGCAACGCCATACGTTAGGCTTCGAGTACATGGGTACTAAAGACCCATCTCGGATGTGCGCAGAGGAATTGACCGACGATGCCGTGCTCATCCAGGTCAAGCGGGTGCTGCTGGATGTGAACACGGTTCCCTACATCCCAGAGCTGTTCTCCGCACAAAATCCTCCAGAGCCGGTAAGCTTTCAACTACTTGGAATACTTTCTGTTGTTCTGGAACTTCCGCTAACTGAGAATCCTTTGCAGGGACACACGGCGTTGTATCAGAGTTATCTGCCACAATCCGATGTCCCCCGACTGTACCACCTTCTCCCCAGCGCCGCAGCTGAAGCGAAAAGGGCTCAATCGTCTGATGATCTGCCCAGCGGCGAGACAACCGAGAGCAAGATCCCCCTGGTGGATGTGACACCTCAGGTATATGGGAGCCAGTCTTAGTGCATTGAGTGTAGGATGTGCTCTTGTGTGCTATTTAAGGACAAGATTTTAGGGTGTTTGTCGGTGTTTTACCGGCTGCCCACCGAGGGATATACCCAAGGTGGTAAGTTTTGGGTGTGGAGACGCCGAGATCAGGAACTCGAAGGTGCAAGGAACACAAGACTTAGACAGGTTCGGGCCGCACGGAGCGTAACACCCTACGTCCTGTATGGTTTTGTATTGCCTTTGGTGTAGATTGACCTAATGATCTTCTGTTTTGAGGGGGGTCCCTGACCTCCCTTATATACCCGAGAGGCCAGAGTTACAAAGATGCTAACCAACCCCACCGAGGGATCATACCAGAACATATCTCGAGTAGATCCCCTCCGTGTTGGTTAGCTCTATCTCCTATCTAAACGGGATAAACAAGAGATAAACAAAATGAATAAGAGATAAGACGAACTTAATCTCTTAAACCTCTTTAAACTACGCTACGCGCCCAGCCCGGTAGCCCTGGGTCTGACAAGCCCCCGAGCTCTTCGTAGCTGAGAACTGCAGGCTTATCGAGTACTTTCGAAGCAGTCTTCGACTTCTTCTGAAGCTTCGTCTTGAAGTCCTTCTTCGAGTACTTGCTTGGCTGCATCGAAGCTATGAGGTGCTCATGCCCCGAATTTTATTCCTGCTATGGTGTGCGATTGAAAAATCGCACTCCATATGGAGTAGCCTCCGAGCCTTAGGTTGAATCGGAGAATCAGACTGAGGGTCCCATTAATCTGCAATCCTCCTTATTCTTCAAAGAAATTTGAAAAATAAGTAGTCGATGCCACGTAGCCCGCAGCCCCCGAGCCTTGAATCCAAATCCCACAAAATTGGAGATAAGGATCCAAAAAATCGTGGCATACAGGCTAAACAATGGCACCATAAGAAGAGACCAAAGTGATGATGCAAATGATGAAATTAGACCAAAAATTCGAAAACCCCTTTTTTCGGGCTAATAGCCCTGAAAAAATGATTAATCAAATATTTAATCCAATCAAACCACCAAATGACCCCTCACCTTCGGGCTATTCCCAAGAACGACTCTTGAACTTCAAAACAGTAACTTTTCCCCACTCCGCTGGTTATTTAACCCCGCGGCAACAGTAGGAAAAAACCACGCTTACAATCCGCATTCCGCCAAAAGCCACCAAAATCCCCAATCTGAGCCAAGCACCGCCGCCATCCCCCCAAGGAGATCCTCCTGCTCCAACCTCCCCGCCCCTCTCCCCGCAGCCCCCGAGCATCTCGTGGCTAGCGCATCGGAGATGGCGTCCAAGAAGTTAGAGATCGAGGAAAGGAAGAAGGATGCGGAGCCATCGACCGCGGAGTGGACACACAGTAAGTGCTCCCTCAACAATCTGAACAAACTAGTCTCCGAGGGGTTGCTGCAAGACAAGAACCTTGTCAACTGGCGCCCCTCTTTCCGTGAACCTTTTCCCATGGAGAATGTCGACGAAATCGTCACATTCTTCCATTTTGCCGAAAGGGGATTGGCCCTCCCCACTTGTTCCTTCTTTCGCGGCCTTCTTTATTATTATAGGATTGAGCTCCATCACCTCAACCCTAATTCCATTTGCCATATTTCCATTTTCATCCATTTCTGCAAAGCATTCCTCGGAATCGAACCCCACTGGGATCTATTCCGCTACCTCTTCCGCGTCAAACCCCAGCCTACCACGAAGAAACTTGCCGTAGTAGGGGGCGCCGGCATCCAACTGCGACAGCAGGCCGGCGAAAAATACCTTGCGTACAAATTCCCCTCAAACCTTCCTGGGTGGAAAAACCTATGGTTTTACATCGAAAACCATGGTTCCCAACTGCCAACGAAGTCGAGCAGACCGCCTGTGGTGAGGGGGGAATGGAACCTTGAGCCCTCCGGCATGGAAATGATTCAAGTCAGAGAGCTGCTGGAGGCCATCGAGGCACAGAAGAAGAAAGGAGTGACCGGCGCCTCCGTCATGTTCTCATTTTACAAACGCCGCGTCCAACCCATCCAACAGCGCTGTTGCCTGGGCTTCGAGTACACAGGCCCCGCTGACCCTTCTCGCATATGCACAGAAGAGCTGCCAGATGAAGTCGCACTCCAGCGAGTCCAGCGGGTGCTGCTAGACGTGGGCGCCGTGCCGTACGTGCCCACATTGTACTCTGCACAAAATCCGCCCACGCCGGTGAGTATTCGACTTCTTGTTGCTGAAGGAACCTGCTATTGCATCATTACGTGACTGAAGAAATCTTCTGCAGGGACACACGGAGTTGTACTGCAGCTACCCGCCGCAACCAGACCTCCCCCGAGCATATCATCTCCTCCCTTCCGCTGCTACTGTGGCCAAGAAGGCTCGCCTTGCTGCAATTCAAGGCAGCAACGAGTCCGCCGCATGCGTGGACTCGCAGGCGGGAGGAGGGGCCGAAGGAGAAGCGC
Source organism: Panicum hallii (assembly GCF_002211085.1). Taxonomy (NCBI): domain Eukaryota; kingdom Viridiplantae; phylum Streptophyta; class Magnoliopsida; order Poales; family Poaceae; genus Panicum; species Panicum hallii. The sequence goes on from NC_038044.1 coordinate 57,186,349, forward strand.
GCCCTTCTGCCACTGCGGCCAAGACGGCTCGCCTTGCTGCAGCTCAAGGTAGCAGCAAGACCACCGACTGCGTGGACTCGCAGGCGGAAGAAGGGACCGAGGGAGAACCGGGCCGGGACAGCTGCTCCGACCAGAGCGTGGAGTTGGCCGGCGCTCTACCACCGGTGCCGAAGGGCCAACGACAAGTGCGCAAACGCAAGGCGCAAGAAGTCGAGTGCTCCAGGTATTGAGTTGCTGTTTTGGCGAGCTGCTAAGTATCAATGGTGCTGAATACTGACAGTATCCTCTCGTAGTCTCCCTGCTCTGCCACCCGGGACCGAGCCCGAAGGGGTGGAAACAGGCCCATCCGCCACCGCTGCAGTGACTATTGCCGTGGCGGGGACCCCTCAATCGGCCGACCAAGCCTCGCCACCAGCAACAGGTGTTCCTCGACGGGCCTGGCGGGTGAGGAAAGCCGCCAAAAAGAAGTCGACACTGTGAGTATTCCTCCGGTCGCTTGAAGGTCGTGTCCTTTCCCACTTGTATAACAGTGACTTCGACATTATCAGGGCTCCAAGCGCGGTGCAGCTTCGGCTGGGCCCGGGCGCGGCTACTGCGGCTCCAGAGCCATCAACCCGAGCTGAACCTTCCGGTGCGGAACCAGCCCCAGCTGCTGCAGCCCCCGAGCCCTCGGCGCCTGGAGAACAAGTACTCGCGGAGCTGGCCCCTGAAGCAGGTGCGACGCTTCCCGACTTGCCGCCTCCCGAGCCCCGACAAGACGAAGCCGAAGCTGGTGGCGAAGAACAAGTCGAAACCCCTGCTGCCGCTCCTACTGATGGCACAGGTACGCGCTTATCTGCCCGCGGCTGGCTGCCGAGGTCTGGGCGCAATATATTGACAACATAATGTTCTTGCAGGTGCCCAGCATCTGCCGCCCGGAGACATCGCCGGTTCCTCGGGGAATCCCCGTGAGATACTGAGGGCCGGGCCGGGGTACAAAAACGTTATCACCACCGACCTGGTGGACGATCCTATGCTGACGGCAGAAAATTTGAGGACCTTCAAGAGCACCTTCAAGGAGCTGTATGACTTCTCCATGGTAAGGCTTGAGTGATATTCCGGTTGTGCGTATCGATGGGCTGTACTGACCCAATTGCCGCGACTGTTGCACAGCATGTGATCACCAAATCTCTGAAGAAATCGGAGAAGCTCGGCGCCGTTGTGAGCGATGCTAAGGAGTTAGCTGTCCTGGATAAGCGCATCTCCGAAGAGAAGATGAAGAATTGCTATCTGCAGCGTGAGCTTGACATACTGAAGCAAGAAAGAACTCGAGAGACTTGGCTGCTCAAGAATGACCTGAAGAACCTTGAAGAAGCCAACTCCAAGCTCCAAAAACAGCTCAAGGAGCAACAAGCGAAGTACCAGGAGCAGCTCAAGGAAGAGAAAAAGGCGCACCAAGGTAAGCCCCCGCTTCACTCGAGTACTTTTCCTTGTAATTTCCCTTGGTTGCTGAAATAGCTTTACCACAGAGCTTAGGAAAATAATAAAACACAAACAGGAGCTGCTTACTGACGTGAAGAATATGCTGTATCGCCGTACAGATGATGTTGAAAGGCTGCAGAAGGTGATCAGCGATACTGAACGGCAGTTCGTCGACCACCTTCAGCAGATCAAAGCGCTGGGCGAGAAGGACGAGCGGCAGCAGAAGGAGCTAGAGGACCTTAGGGGGGCCGCCCAAGAGCTGGTGGACATGGTGGATCCTCCAGAAGAAGGCGAAGCGGGCCCGCGGCCCCTGCTGGAGCGACTCCGCGAAGCCCCGAAGAAAATGCTTAAGTTCTTATCTGAAGCTCCAGTCGCATGCGTGAGCAATGCCCTCGCGTACATAAAGTCCTTCGTGCCAGACGCGCAGCTGGGCATTTTTGCACAGGGGATGGCGGCGGACTGCACGGATGAGCGATTCGAAGTGTACCTGCGAGAGGCCCAACCTGTAGCAAAACAGATTGTACACAGTGTACTGCAGGATTAGGGTATGAGAAACAAGTAATCATTCTCTTGTATATATGGTTATTTTGATGTCTCTACTTGTGTATGTGCCTATGCTGAGTTGATATCCAGGCTTATAAGGCGTAAGTAGTAGACACTACCCTGGGTGCAACGACCCTGAAGGAAGCCATAGCTCCATGTAGGAACTTATCTAACAAGTTGTCCACAACCCGAACTCGTGGGTCTAAACTTGTTAGGAAAGAACGCGAGCATCGTCGCGGGGTTGCCGTACGTAGGGTAGAAAAACGGGACTACCTCGAGTGCGGCGACTCTGAGTGTAGTCGAAAGTCGCTCCTGCTGTGAGCATGCTCCGTAAGCTAGGTAAGACCCGGACGGACAGATCGAGCTTGCTAGGAGCAGGTGCGGGCGATGCCACGGGTTTGCCATTCTTTTTGGCAGAAACAAGACTGTTCTGAGTGCAGCCACTTAGGATGTAGTCGAGGTAGCTCTTTATGCGAGCCTTTCCAGCGTACTGCTGTTAAGCTAGTCGAACGGATCGACTGCGTTGGAAAAAATGCGACTGCTGTCGCGTGCGACCATCCAAGGTCGCGGCGGAACACGATATGTAGCGGAGTAAGACGGAGCCGAGGGTTCCGTCGGGAACTGAAGTCGAAAGGGGATGAGCGGGGCCGTAGCCCCCGCCTTGTTCACGACGGGAAGTCGATTTGTATATAAGTGTTTGCGCGTGACCGTGGTCGTCGTGCAAGTGAGAAGAAATGTACAACCCGAATCATGTGGCACATAGCCTCCAAACTGGTTCGGGGAAAAGAGATCTTCTAAGCCTCCGGGGGTTCAGCAGTCACCGGGCCTCGTCTTAAGGGTAGAACTTGCGCAGGTTCTGAACGTTCCAGGAGTTCGGGACATCCTGACCCTCGGGAAATTGTAGGCGATAAGACCCTGGCCTTGTGACTTGTTTGACAACGAACGGGCCCTCCCACCTTGAGTTGAGCTTGTGTAGGCCGGATTCGTCCTGAATACGACGCAAGACCAATTCGCCCACATTGAATGACCGCTCCCTGATGTTGCGATCATGATATCGCCGGATCCCCTGCAGGTACCGAGCTGACTGGATAAGAGCGGTGCAACGAGCTTCTTCCACAGAGTCGAGCTCTAACTGCCGCACCTCGTCCGCCTCGCCTTCATTGTACATTTCGACCCTTGGGGACTTCCACATAATATCAGCTGGTAGAATGGCTTCAGATCCATATACAGGGAAAAAAGGCATTTGCCCTGTGGCTTTGGACGGCTGAGTCCGAAGCCCCCAGACGACATGCGGCAGCTCATGCACCCATTTGCCTCCCTTCTTGCTATTTTCATCATACAGTCTCTTCTTGAGGCCGTCGATTATCAAGCCGTTCGCCCGTTCGACTTGTCCGTTGGCCCGTGGATGTGCGACTGAGACGTACTTAACTTCGATGCAAGCATTCTCGCAAAACTCCCAGAACTGGTTGGCCGTGAAATTTGATCCCAAGTCCGTGATGATGGTGTTGGGGAAACCGAAACGATGCAAAATATCGGAAATGAAGTCGACGACCCGATCTGGCGTGAGCTTGGCTATCGGCTTGTACTCGATCCACTTGGTGAACTTGTCGATGGCCACCAGCACATGGGTAAAACCGCCAGGCGCCATCGTGAAGGGCCCGATCATGTCGAGGCTCCAACAAGCAAAGGGCCAAGATGGCGGTATAGTGATAAGGCTATGAGCTGGAACATGGGACTGTTTGCCGAAGAATTGACAATTTTGGCACCTGCGCACGAGATCCTCCGCGTCGGTCACTGCGGTGGGCCACCAGAAACCGGCCCTGTATGCTTTCCCAACCAGCGTTCTTGAAGCCGCATGGTTGCCGTAGACACCTTCGTGAATCTCCTGCAGTATATCGTAACCATCTTCCTTTATGACGCACTTCATGAGAACTCCTGACCGGGCGCCACGCCGATAGAGCTTGCCGTTGACCAGGACGAAGCCCTTGCTTCGTCGCACGACGCGCACCGCTTCTGCGCTCTTGGCGTCAATTCCCGCTGGTAGCCGTTGGTCTCGAATGAAGTCGATAAAAGACTCTCGCCAGTCCTCCCCCAGCACCATAACCTCTCGATCGGGTTGTTGGGAACCCGAGTCGATGGTTACCTGCGGAGAAGGCTTGATGGATGGCTGCTCGAGCTCCTGGACGAAAACTCCCGGCGGGACCTGAGCGCGTGTTGACCCCAATTTGGACAGGATATCTGCACCGACATTGTGCTCTCATAGCACATGGTGAACCTCCTTGTTGCAGTCCCACTCCTTGTTGACCTGCTGAACGACAAGAAGAGAGTCGCCATACACGAGTAGTCGCTTGATCCCTAGTGATATGGCCAAACGAAGCCCGTGAAGCAAGGCTTCATACTCAGCTTCATTATTGGATACCTTCCATAGGATCTGAAGGACATACTTCAGCTGTTCGCCCCGAGGGGAGATAAGCAAAACACCAGCACCGCCGCCGTCGAGCTTGAGGGACCCGTCAAAATACATGGTCCAATGCTCTGGCTTGTCCACTGGGGTTGGGACTTGATTCTCCCTCCATTCGGCCATGAAGTCGACTAGAGCCTGCGACTTGATTGCAGTGCGTGGCTTGAAGTCGATTGACAAAGCCCCCAGTTCCACTGCCCATTTAGATATGTGTCCCGTGGCATCTTGATTATGGAGGATATCCGCCAGCGGGAAGTCCGTAACCACAGTAATCTTGTATTCGTTGAAGTAATGGCGCAGTTTCCTTGATGTGATCAAGATTGCATATAAAAGCTTTTGAACGGCTGGATACCGTACCTTTGACTCGGAGAGGACTTCGCTGACGAAGTAGACAGGCCTCTGCACTCCAAACGCATGGCCTTCTTCGCCTCGCTCGACTACAATAGCGCTGCTGACAACATGTGTTGTTGCCGCAATGTAGAGTAGTAAATCCTCGTCTGGTAGCGGAGCTGTAAGGATCAGAGGTGACTGGAGGTGAGTTTTCAAGTCTTGTAGAGCCCGCTCGGCCTCCTCCGTCCATTGGAACTTGTCTTGGCGTTTCAGGAGCTTGAAGAAAGGTAGTCCTCTCTCCCCAAGTCGGGAGATGAACCTGTTCAGGGCCGCCATACAACCCGTCAGCTTCTGCACATCCTTGATTGTGGCTGGAGCCTCCATATCAGTGATGGCCGTGATCTTTATAGGGTTGGCTTCAATGCCCCGGTTGCTGATGATGAACCTGAGCAATTTCCCTGAAGGTACTCCAAAAACGCACTTGGTGGGGTTGAGTTTCCACCGATATCTGCGCAGGCTGCTAAATGTTTCTTCCAAATCCGTGATCAAGTTGTCGGGATCCCTGGTCTTGATGACCACGTCATCCACGTAGGCCTCAACGTTCCGGTGTAGCTGATCCGCGAAACACATCTGGATCGCACGCTGGTACATTGCTCCTGCGTTTTTCAACCCGAAGGACATGGTTTTGTAAGCATATGTCCCGTACGGGGTGATAAACGCTGTCTTGATTTGGTCCTCCTCCTTGAGCGCGATCTGGTGATAACCTGAGTAACAATCAAGAAAACAAAGAAGGACGCAACCGGCCGTTGAGTCGACAACTTGGTCAATGCGCGGCAGCCCAAAATGATCTTTTGGGCAATGCTTGTTGAGATCAGTGTAGTCGACACACATTCTCCATTCATTATTCTTTTTCTTTACAAGAACGGGATTCGCTACCCACTCTGGATGGATTACTTCTTTAATGAATCCAGCCGCGAGAAGTTTAGCGATCTCCCGTTTAATGGCCTCACGCTTGTCGTGGGCAAACCTCTGCAGGCGTTGCTTCTTGGGCGTAGCCGTCGGGTGTACATTCAAGGCATGCTCGATCAACTCCCTGGGCACCCCTGGCATATCTGCTGGTTTCCATGCGAATATGTCTCGGTTAGCCCGAAGGAAGTTGACGAGCGCGAGTTCCTATTTATCACCTAAGCCCGCGCCGATGACAACGGTCTTAGATGAATCTCCCTCCTGGAGCTGGATCGTCTTGAGGGCCACGTCATCAGTCGACTGGATGCTCGACTTGCTGGCCTTCTTGGAGGGAATCTCCAGCCCGGACTGGGAAAGCTGCTGCGCGGCCGCGAGTACTTCTCCCGAAGCATCTGGCACGCGAGTAGTCGAAGCGTACTGGATCGCCTCCTGATTGCAATCGTACGACTTCTTCAGGTCGCCACGGAGGGTGAGTACTCCACCGAGTCCTGGCATCTTAAGAAGCAGATAGACATAATGTGGCACTGCCATGAACTTAGCAAGTGCCGGACGACCCAGTATTGCATGGTAAGAAGATTCAAAAGTAGCCACTTCGAATTTGATGAACTCAGTACGATAATTCTCCCGCGTGCCGAAGGTGACTGGGAGGACCACCGTACCAAGCGGGTGCGTCGCGTTACCTGGGACGATGCCATAAAAGGGGGATTTGCTGGGAACCAGCATATCCTTGAAGTCCAGGCCCATTTTCTTCAGAGTGTTGACGAAGATGAGATTGAGCCCGCTCCCACCATCGATGAGGACCTTGGTGAGCTTGACCTCCGCCACCACCGGATCCAGAACCAGGGGGAACTTACCGGGTTCCGAGCAGCTCGTCCACTGATCGTCGCGAGAGAACGAGATGGGGACCTCCGACCAGCGGAGTGGTCGTGGTACCGCCGGTTCGACGGACATAATCTCCCGAAGAAGCAGCTTCTGGTCCCTCCGGGAACCGAAGTCCTCATCACCCCCGAAGATAACGTTGATAACCTTCGAAGCGTCTTGAAACTTGGGGTTGCGCCCCTGGTCATCGTGGTCATCATCCTCGGGTTCTTTATCAGCAGGTTTCTTATTCTTCTTTCCACCACCGGTGTTGCTGAACGTCCTCCGAAGGTGGTAGCAGTCGATGGCGGCATGATTAGCACCTGGGTGCCATGGGCACTTCTTCTGCAGGAGCTTCTCGAACTCCTCCTGTGTCGTCGACTTCTTGCCCCGTGAAGGACGGTCGATAGCCGCGATGACATCATCTGGCTTTCGTTTCCGGAGTGGACCCGAAAAATCCCGCTGGCTCTTGTCGTTGCGGTTGTCGTTTGGACGCCGCAGATTGCTATCTTGACGCTGCGGAAACCGCTCGCGCATCTTCTCCTCCTGTTCGGACCAATCGTGCATCATATCACGAAGGTCCGCAACAGTCTTTGGCCTGTTCCGCCCGAAGTCCCTGTAGATGCCCGGGTCGGTGATGCCGTTGTAGAAGCAATCGATGATGTCGTCCTCCGAGATGTTCGCGATGGTGGAGTGGACGTCGAAGAAGCGACGCGTGTAGGACCGCAGGAGCTCGTTGCGTTCTTGCTTGCACTGGGCAAGATCATGTCGAGTACCTGCACGAGTAATCGCTCCCTGGAAATTGTCGATGAAGACCTTCTTTAGTCGTTCCCAGGAGTCGATGGAATTGCTACCGAGGCTCTCCAGCCAAGTGAGCGGTGCAGGATCCAAAGCCATCGGGAAGTAGACGACTTTGGTGATATTTGAGCCCCCTGCGACCTCAATGGCCGTGGAGTAGCAACGGAGCCACTGCTGGGGGGCCTGCTTGCCGTCGTACTTGGTGATGCCGATCGGCTTGAAGCCCTCTGGGTACTTGTAGCTGCTGAAACGAGCAGAGAAAGCAGGGAATCGATCGCTACAGTCAGTACCTTCGTTTTCGACTTCTTCGCGGGTCTTGCGCCTGGAAGAAATCATGGTCTGCGCATCACGGCCTTCATTGATGTGCTGGCGCAGGTCCTCTGGAGGAAGTCGATGATTGGCCTGCCGTGGTTGACCCCCTTGCGGTGGCTGCTGCCTCCCGCCAGGGGTCTGGCTCCCGCGAGCGTTGTCGTTGCTGAGCTGGCGTCGAGGATGGCCGCCAGCCGTTCGGCTGTGAGCCTGGCTCCGGCTCTCACCCACGCGCTCCTCCCTGATGGTAGGCGCCGGGTTGTGTTGATCCAGCTGGATCCAGGCCCTCTGCGCGTAGAGGAGTGCCTGACGTACCTTCGGGTCGTGGCTGCGCTCGAGGATGGCCGTCACCCTGGCGATGTTGGCCACCGGAGTCCGGAAGCCCCGTTCGCTGACGGCGGCGAACTTAGGGTCAAGCTCGCGATGCATAGATCGCCTACGCTCGTTGGCCCTCCTCCGTCGGATTGTGCGGGCCCTGTTCCTGGCCCTCCGCGCCTCACGGTCAGCGTCGTTCTCGTCGCCGACATTGGCCGTGATCTCATCTTCGGAGATCACTTCAAAGTTGTCGATGGGAAAATCCCCACCGTCTTCGCCTTCTTCGGCCATCAGCACCTGGCGCGAGGAAAGCTCATGAGAACTTTCGTCGACTAATTCAGTAGACCCCTCCGCCGCGGTGGCCAATGGCCTGCCCTCTTGAAAAGGCAAGGGCTCGAGGTGGGCCACAAGTCGACCCTCCGCCTCGAGTAGATTGGAGAGCGTCATGCCCCTCCAGTGCACAACACGCCCTTCCGGCAAAGAGGTGACCACCAGATCACCGATACCAGAACAACCCAAAGCCCCCCGACACGTGGTGGCTTCAGGCTTTCCATCCTGGAGCAGCAAGTCCAGGTCCTTCTCTAGCATGGAGAGGGACCCAGAAGCGTCAGCCTCCTGAGGATCAGTGGCCGTTTTGCATGGGCCGAGTTGAGATCGGCCATGCAGATCCCTAGATTGGAACAAGTCCAAACCAGGGGAAGTCGTTGCAGCATCAGGAGAAGTCGAAACCGGAGTGGACTCCATCTCGATCTGTGCTGCAGAAGCATGGAGCGGTGAAAGGACCTCAAGATGCCTAGAGGGGGGGTGAATAGGCTAATCTGCAACTTAAAAACACTTCGAGCACGGTTAGCAACACAAGTGTCCGGATACTCCGGATATATGTCCGGATACTCCGGATACAGTGTCCGGAGTCTCCGGAGATAATGTCCGGACTATCCGGGTATGAAAGAAAATGCTACTAATTACAGATAGAGATGCTGTAAATTGAATCCAATAAATTTAGAGGGACAAGTGGTACCTTTGAAGTGTTTCTCACCAGTTATCTTACTCCTGAGACTTGTACAATGATAGATCGCCCTCAAACCCTAAAAGGTTAGTCTCACAAGCAAACAAATACAAATGTACACTAAAATTGCGAGAGAGACACAGAATTTGTTTCCCGAAGTTCACTCCCAAAGGAGCTACGTCTCCGTTGAGGAAGAATTCAAGAGACGGTGCTCAAGAACTCCTATGCTCCTCTCCCAAGGGTGAGACCAACGCTCAAACCCTAGGGTCACTTACTATGAATTCCTCGGAGAGGAATGAAGATTACAAACCAGCTGTGATGCTCACAAATCAATCACGCAATCACAAGTGACGCCTAGCCGTCTAGGAGCTTGGAGCTCCAAGAGTAATAAACTAGAATCCACGGGCTAGACTTGGATTGATGTGCTCAAGAGATGAAATCAAGGCTTACTTGCACAATCTTAGCTCTTGCAACAATCTCACTTCAAACCCCAACGAAAATCACTCAAGAATGGAGCAAATGGGGAGTGAGAGGGCTCTCTTTTGGTTTTCTGCAGTTCTGGTCGAAAATGAGCAAGAGAGAGAGAGAGTGAGAGGGGGCATGGGGGTATTTATACCCCCTCTCCCAGAAACTAGCCGTTGGGAGAGCGGTACTCGGAAACTCCGGGTATATGTCCGGATACTCCGGACCAAACTTGTTTTGCAGACCGGAAACAGTAACCCGGACACTCCGGGTATACGTCCGGATACTCCGGACATTCTGTCCGGACATTGCGGACTGGGACCCGGACACTCCGGGTTAGACACTGAATTTCACATTTAAGTCCCTTTTTGAGTGTTGAGATGGTTTCTTATGATTTTTGTGGGTTCTCTTGAGCACAACTACCATGTCTACACTAATGGATCACAGTTCCCCTTGATAGTACGGCGTTCCTATACTCAATTTCAAAAATAAAATCTAGTCTTTAAGAACACTTGAGGACGCCACTTTTCATATCCTTTTTGAGGGTTCACGCTTCTCTAAAAGCTTTGCTTAGTCACCATTAGCACCTGCACACATGCTTAATAACACGATTAAATATACATGTGCTTTGTCATATATCACCAAAACCCACTTAGGGGGCCTAGATATCTTTCAATCTCCCCCTTTTTGGTGATTGATGACAACCCACATGTATCTCATTTGATAACCATAAAAATGTAATCTTAAGCATGTAAAGAGCTCCCCCTTAATGTATGCCATGAATTTGAATTTCAAATTGACTTCTCTAAAGTCAAGATTGGCATATTAGAAAAAAGATATGGAAACTCTTTATACATTCTACAGTGGGGTGAGCATGTGTGTGCTGAAAAGTGTGTGATGCAAATGTCATGTCATATAATCAAGAAACACTATTGTTTGAACAAGATAACCCGGAGACTCCGGGTTTCAATCCGGAGACTCCGGACCATGTGTCCGGAGTATCCGGAAGAGTTTCCGGAGTATCCGGACCATCAGGTCAGAACACAGAAAAATAACATTGCATCATAATCACATTAAGATCACACTATCAGCTCATCCTTAAAAACAAACTGCAAGCTAGTAATCCATAGAGTAGCACACATTACAAAGTTCCTCACACCACATAGTCCTTACATGAGAATTGTTCAAAAGAAAACGCATAAAGTTGATACAAAGCGATACAAAGCCCAAATGAGTACATAAATGACATTTTCACTCCCCCTTTGTCATCAAGTGCCAAAATGGAGATGAAAAATGGCAAGAAGGTCTTCTACTCATCATCATCTTGGGCATCCTCATCGGAGGTGTCCTCATCCTCATCCGAATCGGGGATTTCGCAGTAGTTTGGAGGTGCTTCTTCCTCGGTCTCTTCCTCTTCATCAAATATCTCTTGGCCACGAGGAGGAGACCGACGGGATCGTGTAGGGGCACGTGTGTGCTGACGTGGGCGAGGAAGAGGAGCATGAGCAGCAGCAGTGGCGGCCTCATCCGCAGTATCCCATTCGGCAAATGGGTCATCAAACTCGGGCAACTCATGGTATGGATCCGCCGGAAGCCCCAAGTGACTCTTAATCTCAATAATGTCACGGCGGTTTTCATTGATCTCTTGAGTTGCAGTCTTGCACATGCAGAAAATGCTCTTAAGAGCCCTCTTGATAAAAGAATCATGATGACCACTGCGAGAAGAAGATGGACCCGAATAAGATGGAGCTGGGTCAAACCTTGGGTTCCTTGTGGCACCGGCATGAAGAGGAGGGGCGTGCGGTGCATCACCGGATCGAGGACGAAGGTGTAGGGCAGCATGCTTGCAATCCTTGGGAAAGGTAACCTTGGTAACCCTCTTAATCATATACATGATGTAAGGAGCAGATGGTAGAAACTTCTATGGATCATTCATCGTCCTCCTTAACTCATTCCAAATGAAATCCATAATAGAGAAGGGTCGCCCACCGGGCATAACACGGGCAAGGAGATTGCAAGCAAAGTACCTAAGAGCAGTGGCATCACCATCCTTTGCATCAATGGTGGCACGAAAAAATTGGTTCATGGTGTAGTAGAAGGGTTGAAGAGTGCTTGCATTGCCGGCTTCCGCTAGAAGAGGATTGTAGAAAAGAGCCGGTAATTGACTTGGCTTTAACTGATGTTCCACATGAATGGGATCTCTCTTCTCATCCTCTGAGCCAAGTCCAAGGAGTCTTGAGAATGTCATGTAATCGACTCCATACTTCACTCCCTCGATAGTCCAAAAGAAGGCAACTTGCCTTGCATCATAATATAGAGAGGAGTGAAACTGAGCAAGAATCTCCTCATTCCAATCATACCGAAATCCCATGATGTCATAAAGACCAAATTCCTTGCACTTTGCAATAGCTTGATTGAAGAATGGATCATTCATCCTCTCAAAATAATCCCAATCAATATACTTGCAAGGAACAATGGGAGCTTTGCCCTTGCGCATGACAACGGAGGAGTAGAAATCTTGATGCAACTGACACCAAAATCTCCTTTCCAAATTTTCAGCCTTCTCATACTTGTAAACATCCTCCTTGCGTGCATCCGTAAGAGCCACAGTCTGCTTGAAATAGTTCCGTCCCATGGAAACAGTAAACTCAGTGAGAATTTGAGGACGGTGAAGCTTTGGGCACCTAGGATATTAGCGTTGATCTTGTGGATATTCAACTTGAAGATGAGGAGGAGTGCGAGGGCAGATATCCCAAGCAATTCCCCGTCTTGATGGATTTGCCCGAGAAGGAGGAGGCGCTGCCATGCTTGGCATCATGTATGGAGCTTGACGAGGTGGACGGGCTTGTGAGCTGCTTCCTGCAGGCTCTTTGCCCGGACGGTGACGAGGATGAAGTTCTCTTGGAGGAGGACTAGGAGGTGAAACTTCCTCCTCTTGGATTTGAGGATCATGACGGTGCTTTTGCCGTCTCTGACCGGAAGAAGCAAGTGCACGTTCACGTCCCATAGCCTGGACATAGGATATATCGATTAGGAGCAAACTAGAAGCAATAGGAATGAGATTCGTAGGCTGAGACTCTAAGAAACCGGAGAGTCCGGATATATGTCCGGATACTCCGGACTGTCCGGAGTATCCGGACAGTACATCCGGAGTCTCCGGGCATCGACATATGAACCCTACTTTCATGAAATCTAGAGATTTGACCATGGGATTTGAATGAAATTTGGGGCACAAGCTGCTGCACATGAGGGAAGATAATGCCCCAAAGGATATCTAGTTTTGACCACTACATTGAGAGATCGGGCGATTTGAAGTTTGAATACCTTAATGAAGAGGAAAACGCGGGAAACTCCAAATCCAAAGTGTTCTCCGGAGATTCCGGACGAGAGAGAGCACTCCCTTCAACGATTCGCAAATCTTACGGGAAAATATGGTGGAAATCGCCCCTTGGGCGAGTGGGAGGCAGTGGAGAGGAGGAGAGGCGCGGTGGAGGTGAAAAATAAGAGATAGAACCGTTTTTGACTGACCCCCCCGCGGTATATATAAGATGGTTTTACCATCCGGAGTATCCGGATGTGTCCGGAGTATCCGGACGTGGGTCCGGAGTATCCGGCTCCCCCTAAAACTGTGATGGATTCTAATGAGAATAGGATTGAATTTTGATATGAGAGATCTAGTGATGTGAGAGGCTTACTTAACTTGAGACTAGCCAGCAATCAACAATGGGAACAATAGTCTCAAGCAAGTAAGAAAAGATTCAAATTATTTTGAAAGTCACACTCCTACCAATTCTAGTAGATTTTTCAAAACAATTTCTCTATAGCACTCAAACATGTGCATGATCTCAAACTAAGTTACGAGAATCCAAAATATTTAGCTCACTCCTCAAGGTACAAAACCTTTGCTCATCAAGTGGTTTAGTGAAGATATCGTCTAGTTGTTTATCGGTGCTCACATGACTTAAAACAATATCTCCTTTGGCTTCATGGTCTCTCAAGAAATGGTGCCTTATGTCAATATGTTTGGTTCTTGAGTGGTTAACGGGGTTGTTAGCTAGCTTGATTGCACTCTCGTTGTCACAGAAGAGTGGAATCTTGCTAAACTTACAACCAAAGTCTCTCAAGGTGGATTTCATCCAAAGTAATTGTGCACAACAAGCACCTGCAGCAACATATTCGGCTTCGGCAGTGGATAAGGCAACGGAATTTTGTTTCTTGGAACTCCAAGACACAAGGGACCGGCCAAGGAATTGACACGTCCCCGATGTACTCTTCCTATCTACCTTGCAACCAGCATAATCCGAATCGGAGTAGCCAAGTAGATTGAAAGTGGAGCCCTTGGGATACCACAAGCCAAGGTACGGAGTGAAAACTAAATATCTTAGAATTCTCTTAACAGCCATAAGATGACACTCCTTAGGATTAGCTTGAAACCTTGCACACATGCACACACTAAGCATGATATCGGGCCTAGATGCACAAAGGTAAAGAAGGGATCCAATCATGGAGCGATATACCTTTTGATCTACGGCCTTGCCATCCTCATTTAGATCGAGATGTCCATTAGTCGGCATGGGTGTCTTGATGGGCTTGGCATTCTCCATGTCAAACTTCTTCAACATATCTTTGGTATACTTGGTTTGACAAATAAAGGTTCCTTCCTTGAGTTGCTTGATTTGAAAGCCAAGAAAGAATGTCAACCCTCCCATCATGGACATCTCGAATCTCTTCGTCATGATCCTACTAAAATCCTCGCACCAAGATTGATTAGTAGAACCAAATATAATGTCATCGACATATATTTGGCACACAAAAATTTCTTTGTCAACTTTGCGAGTGAAAAGAGTAGGATCGGCTTTGCCTATCTCAAAGCCTTTCCTTAAGAGAAAATCCTTAAGGCATTCATACCATGCTCTAGGAGCTTGCTTAAGCCCATAGAGCGCCTTATGGAGCTTGTAGACGTGATTAGGTAGCTTGGGATCTTCAAAACCCGGTGGTTGCTCAACATATACCAATTCGGAGATTGGTCCATTAAGAAAAGCACTCTTCACATCCATTTGGTATAGCTTGAAATCATGGTGAGTTGCAAAGGCAAGCAAGATACGAATTGACTCAAGCCTAGCTACGGGTGATAAGTCTCACCAAAATCCAAACCTTCGATTTGTGTGAAGCCTTGAGCAACCAACCTTGCCTTGTTTCTTGTTACCACGCCATGTTCGTCTTGTTTGTTTCGAAAGACCCACTTTGTTCCAATGACGTTTTGCTTGGGTCTTTCTACCAAGGACCAGACTTCATTCCGTGTGAAGTTGTTCAATTCTTCTTGCATGGCCATCACCCAATCCGGATCATCCAGAGCTTCTTCAACCTTAAGTGGTTCCAAAGAAGAAACAAACGAGTAATGTTCACAAAAGGTTGCTAAACGAGAACGAGTAGTTACCCCTTTGTTTATGCTTCCAAGAATGTTATCCACGGGATGATCCTTTTGGATAATTTGATGAATTCTTGGATGAGAAACTTGAGCTTCATGTTGTATAGGCTTGACTTCTTGTTCATCCTGAGGTTGATCTTGATGTGGAGATGACGGTTCATCTTCTGTAACCCGGATACTCCGGCCCTGTGTCCGGATACTCCGGACAGGGGATCCGGAGTCTCCGGACATATAACCGGAGTTTCCGGGTTGCGCCGCGGAAGTTGATGTAGATGACCCTTTGAACATCAATACATCATCATCATCTTGATCCTCTTGTTCTTGTGGCTTTATTTCACCAGTGGCTAGCTTCTTGATCGCCTTGTTTGGTGATTCTTCCATGCCTACAACATCATCAACTTGCTCTTCTTGAGAGCCATTAGATTCATCAAATTTCACATCACACGCAACTTCAACACAACCGGAGGTTTTGTTGAAGACACGGTATCCATGAGCATTTGAGGCATAACCAAGAAGAAAACCTTCATCAACTTTAGATGCAAATTTAGAGTTTTTGGGCTTCTTGTTAAGAATGAAGCACTTACTTCCAAAAACTCTAAAATATGACACGTTAGGCTTTTTACCAAGTAGAAACTCGTAGGCCGTCTTGTTCAAGATCTTGTGAAGATAAAGACGGTTGATAGCGTGGCATGCCGTGTTGATTGCTTCCGCCCAAAATTGATCCGAGACCTTGTATTCATCAAGCATTGTTCTTGCGGCTTCAATGAGAGTTCTATTTTTCCTTTCAACAATTCCATTTTGTTGTGGAGTATATGGAACGGAGAACTCATGCCCAATGCCCTCTTCTTCTAAAAATTCTTCAATGTTGGTGTTCTTGAATTCGATGCCATTGTCACTTCTCACTTTCTTGATCTTGGTCTCGAATTCATTTTGAGCTCTTTTTGCAAATTTCTTGAATGTCTCTTGCACTACACCTTTGTCATGCAAAAAGAATACCCAAGTGAAACGAGAATAATCATCAACAATGACAAGTCCGTATTTGTTATCACCAATACTTATGTAAGCCACCGGGCCAAAAAGATCCATGTGTAGTAGTTCAAATGGCTTGACGGTGGTGATGATGCTCTTTGACGGATGATGAACACCAACTTGCTTCCCGGCTTGACAAGCACTACAAATTCGATCTTTCTCAAAAGAAACATTTGTTAGTCCTAGAATGTGATCCCCTTTAGGAGCTTGTTGAGATTTCTCATCCCAACATGAGCTAGTCGGCGATGCCATAACCAACCCAAGCTAGACTTTGCCACCAAGCATGTATCAAGTTGAGCCTTTTCTTGTGAAAAATTCACTAGATAAAGCTTTCCCTTGAGTAGACCCTTGAAGGCAACGGAGCCATCGCTTCTCCTAATGACGGTCACACCTTCGTTAGTGAATAAACAATTGAAACCCGATGCACAAAGTTGTGATATGGATAATAAATTATACCCAAGAGATTCGACTAAGAGAACTTTTGAAAGAGAGAATTTTGAGTTGAGATCAATGTTACCGGTACCAAGCACTTTTCCCTTTTGATTTCCGGCAAAAGTAATGTAATGATCATCATTTGATTCTTTCAAACTCTCAAATATGCTTCCTTCTCCGGTCATATGATTTGTGCATCCGCTATCAATCACCCATGTTGATCCACCGGAGAAGTATTCCTACAAAACAAGATTATTCCTTTCTTTTAGGTACCCAACAATACTTGGGTCCTTGAGTGTTAGTCAAAAGCACTTTGGGTACCCACACATGGCTTTTCACCTTAGTGTTCCATGAGTGGTGACCCACAAATCTAGCAACCACTTTACCATGGTGGTTCCTAGTTAAAACATAATCCGCATAAAATGACATTTGAGATAATGTCTTTGGTGTCTTGGGTGCTTGGAATTTGTCTTGTTTCAAAGAGGATGCAACAATTTTGGCACCTTCATCACACGTTGTGCCTCTCTTGATAAACTTGATTTGACTTAGTCCTTGTTTCTCACTATTTCTCCTATGGATGGGAGTTGTCATGTTCACTAGGCCTCCTCTTGCCCCTAAGGCGGCTTTCTTGTTATTCTTGACATAAGGAATGGTTTGAGAAGTGCCATCTTCATTCTTTCCTAGTCCCTTACCTTTCTCAAATCCATATTTGCTTAAGTATCTTGAACCAAACCCCTTGGTATGCTTCTCAAACTCACCTACCCTAGGTGAGGGATTTGTCTTGAGTACTTCCTTGTGAGATGGTGCCTCTTCTTGCACCAATTGGGTGAGTCTACTAATCTCTTTCTTCATAGCTTGCACTTCGGCATGGTTAGTCACACAAGTTTGAATATCAACATTAAAGCATCGTGCACAACCATTACTAGTTGAAGGACTAGATGACTTTGATGCCTTACAAGTGTTAGAGGAACTTACTAAGAGAGTGCTAACTTTAACTTCAAGTGCCGTGTTCATGGCTTGCAAGCTTGTTAAGCTTTCTTGAAGTTTATCATTGTCTCTCTTTAAGTTAGCATGAGTGTCTTCAACTAAAAGAAGTTCTTTAGTTAAGTCATCCACTTTTCTCCTTTCACTAGTAAATGACTCTTCTACCTCAAGAAGCATGTTATCCTTGGCTTTTAGAGATTCTCCAAGCCTCTTGTTTTCCTTCCTTTCATAGGTAAGGTGCTTTTCAAGAGTTTTGGATTTTTCTCTCTCAAGTCTAAACAATTCCTCTTGTGATTCAAGAGTCTCATCTAGATCATCTAGTTTCATTATTAATTTCATTATTCTAGTTGCCGCACTCTTGCCATATTGTTTAATAAGACTAGCAACTTCATCATCATCATCTATTTCATCATCCGATGAGTTCGGAGATATTACCTTTGAGTTCTTTGCCATCAAGCACATAATTGGATCTTGATCTTCATCATCGGTGAGATCTTCAAACAAGCTTGGTTGATGTGAAGATAAAGTCTTGAATACCATGGTTGCAATATCTTCATTGTCGGAGTTGCTTTCTTCATTTGAATCCCATTCTTGACCAAGATGAGCTTCACCAACATGTTTTTTATATCTTGGCTTATCCCTCTTGGATGAACTCTCCTTGGCATTCTTGTTCTTCTTCTTTTCTTCCGGACAATCCGCAATGAAATGCCCGATTTTCTTGCAACCAAAGCATGGCTTGCTTGATCTTCTTCTTGATTCATTCTTGTTCTTGCCAAAGTTTCGAAAGTTGCCCTTCCTTAGAACTCTTCTAAAGTTCTTGATGAAAAAGGCCATTTGCTCATCATCAAGCTCATCATGTTCACTATCACTAGAGTCTTCAATCTTTGAGGGTTGGGTTGCCTTTTCTTTGCCTTTCAACTTAGCTTGAAGAGCCAACCCATTATTCTTTGCAGCTTGCTCTTGTAGATCGGCCAAATCTTGATTTATTTTGACTCTCTTCAATTGATCATGATGAGCCTCAATTCTTCCAAGAACATTCTCGGCGGTGAAATGCTTGAAACCCCTTTCCGCTCTTATCAAACTAGGTAATGTGACATCCCTAGCCATGTAGACGGTTAAGAGCTTATCCACTATCTCACGATCACCCCATTTGTCTCCACCAAGAGACTTGATTTGATTGGTGATCTTTTTCATGCGGTTATACATCTCCTTAACGGTTTCATCTTTCTTCATGGAGAATAGACTTAGTTCATCTTCCAAAGTCTTGATTCTTGATTCTCGGACTTTTCTTGACCCTTGATGATTTACTTGGAGTGTGTCCCAAGCATCCTTCGCGGTAGAAGAATCTTCAATTTTGTCAAACTCTTCCGGACTCACAGAAGAGTGAAGAATGTTCAATGCTTGATAATTTCTTTGTAAGACATATGCTTGAACGGGTGTTGTGGCTTCTCCATCTTCCGGGATCTCACACCCAACTTCAATGATTTTCCAAAGATCCTTGTGAATTGCACTCAAATAACCAAACATTTTGGTCTTCCATTGATTATACCCCGTCCCATCAAAATAAGGAGGCTTTCCCATGTGGATTGAAGCATTGTGATCACTAGGAATTTGAAATGTATAGTCATGACCAATTTGGTGATAGTCGGCTCTTTTCTTCACCTTTGAAGAGCTTGAAGATCTTCTCTTGTAGTCATTGTCCGAGTCATCACTTGACTCGATTATAACTTTAGTGCTTGATTTCTCTTTCTTTCTTTGCAATTTCTTCTTCTTCCTCCAAGCCTTCCATTCTTGAAATGACAACTCATCATCGGTTGTTTCCAAATCTTCTTCCTCTTCTTGTAGCCTGTTCTTTTTCTTATCTTCTGATTTTTCAAATGACTTCTCCTTCTGAACCTCAACCATTGGATCGGCTTGACCCTTGGATGAAGCGTCACTCGACATCTTGACTCTCCAAGCGGTTAAGCTTCAAATATGGAGAACCTTGCTCTGTTACCAATTGAAAGGACCTCAAGATGCCTAGAGGGGGGTGAATAGGCTAATCTGCAACTTAAAAACACTTCGAGCACGGTTAGCAACACAAGTGTCCGGATACTCCGGATATATGTCCGGATACTCCGGATACAGTGTCCGGAGTCTCCGGAGATAATGTCCGGACTATCCGGGTATGAAAGAAAATGCTACTAATTACAGATAGAGATGCTGTAAATTGAATCCAATAAATTTAGAGGGACAAGTGGTACCTTTGAAGTGTTTCTCACCAGTTGTCTTACTCCTGAGACTTGTACAATGATAGATCGCCCTCAAACCCTAAAAGGTTAGTCTCACAAGCAAACAAATACAAATGTACACTAAAATTGCGAGAGAGACACAGAATTTGTTTCCCGAAGTTCACTCCCAAAGGAGCTACGTCTCCGTTGAGGAAGAATTCAAGAGACGGTGCTCAAGAACTCCTATGCTCCTCTCCCAAGGGTGAGACCAACGCTCAAACCCTAGGGTCACTTACTATGAATTCCTCGGAGAGGAATGAAGATTACAAACCAGCTGTGATGCTCACAAATCAATCACGCAATCACAAGCGACGCCTAGCCGTCTAGGAGCTTGGAGCTCCAAGAGTAATAAACTAGAATCCACGGGCTAGACTTGGATTGATGTGCTCAAGAGATGAAATCAAGGCTTACTTGCACAATCTTAGCTCTTGCAACAATCTCACTTCAAACCCCAACGAAAATCACTCAAGAATGGAGCAAATGGGGAGTGAGAGGGCTCTCTTTTGGTTTTCTGCAGTTCTGGTCGAAAATGAGCAAGAGAGAGAGAGTGAGAGGGGGTATGGGGGTATTTATACCCCCTCTCCCAGAAACTAGCCATTGGGAGAGCGGTATCCGGAAACTCCGGGTATATATCCGGATACTCCGGACATAGGGGTCCGGAGACTCCGGACCAAACTTGTTTTGCAGACCGGAAACAGTAACCCGGACACTCCGGGTATACGTCCGGATACTCCGGACATTCCGGACTGGGACCCGGACACTCCGGGTTAGACACTGAATTTCACATTTAAGTCCCTTTTTGAGTGTTGAGATGGTTTCTTATGATTTTTGTGGGTTCTCTTGAGCACAACTACCATGTCTACACTAGTGGATCACAGTTCCCCTTGATAGTACGGCGTTCCTATACTCAATTTCAAAAATAAAATCTAGTCTTTAAGAACACTTGAGGACGCCGCTTTTCATATCCTTTTTGAGGGTTCACGCTTCTCTAAAAGCTTTGCTTAGTCACCATTAGCACCTGCACACATGCTTAATAACACGATTAAATATACGTGTGCTTTGTCATATATCACCAAAACCCACTTAGGGGGCCTAGATATCTTTCAAGCGGCAAGTTGTCGAGCCCGTCAACGAACTTGTCGAGATTGCTGCGAGAATCCGCGGCGAAGGTTTTCGGCCTCATGTCGACGAGGAACCGCCGAAAGTTATCCGCACCATCTGCGATGCAGACCCATGAGCCGAAAACGAAAGTCGTACCCTGAGAGGGAACTGACCTGATGAAACTGAAAGTTGCCATCGAGCTCGCCGGTGGATCTTCGACGCGTTCCCCTACCTGGCGCGCCAGCTGTCGGTGTTTTACCGGCTGCCCATCGAGGGATATACCCAAGGTGGTAAGTTTTGGGTGTGGAGACGCCGAGATCAGGAACTCGAAGGTGCAAGGAACACAAGACTTAGACAGGTTCGGGCCGCACGGAGCGTAACACCCTACGTCCTGTATGGTTTTGTATTGCCTTTGGTGTAGATTGACCTAATGATCTTCTGTTTTGAGGGGGGTCCCTGTCCTCCCTTATATACCCGAGAGACCAGAGTTACAAAGATGCTAACCAACCCCACCGAGGGATCATACCAGAACATATCTCGAGTAGATCCCCTCCGTGTTGGTTAGCTCTATCTCCTATCTAAACGGGATAAACAAGAGATAAACAAAATGAATAAGAGATAAGACGAACTTAATCTCTTAAACCTCTTTAAACTACGCTACGCGCCCAGCCCGGTAGCCCCGGGTCTGACAGTGTTTTCTGTAATTTTAGAAAAATATAGGGCTTAATCTGTTAAATGTATGTGAGGGTGGATAATTTTGAAATATAGGAAGGGCTGATTTGCAAATGATGCTTTTACCTTTAAACCACTGTAAAAAGTGAAAACAAACCAGGGAGCTTTTTGAAATGTAAAATTCAAATGGGTTTTAAAAGAAATTTGACTAGTTGTATGGTTTTTAAAATAACTTTAAAACCTCAACTCTCCTGAAGTTGAACCCTAAAGCAAAGTGATAAAACTTTCTTTTCTCTACACTTTTTGTTTTGGGAGAATTTTCATTTGAGCTCTGGTTTGAAAGTTACTCAAGATTTATAGTGGTGTCCCTGGGTTTTTCAGTATTTGCAACCGGGTCCTGTCTTCCACCTCCAGCTTGCTCTGCTCTGCTCGTGAGCTCCTGTCACCGCCGCTTAACTCCGGCGAGCTGCCCCGGCCGGCACCTGCCCCTGCGCCGCTCGCCAGTGCCACCTCCACCTCCAGCGGACCTGCCCCCGCTGCTTGCCAGGCCCTGGTGGCCATTTCCCGAGCCGCCACGTCATTTCCCGAGCCCTCCACGGCCGCCACGACATCGCCGGCGTTCAGCTCCTCCTTGCCGCGCCCCAGTGCTTCTCTAAGCGTATAACGCCCTTCAGTACCTCGTGAGCCACCCCTTTTGCCTTATCCCCGAGCTCAAATCACCCCCGGTCGTCTTCTTCCTCGCGCCGCCGCCGTTCTTCCTCCTCCGCCGTTCGGCCTCGCCGTCGGCAGCTCGATCCCGAGCCTCCCCTCCCCAACTTCTTGCTCCACCAGCACCACCTCACCCTCCTGAAGCTCATCGCACCGGCCGTTTTCCATTTCCCCCACCAGGACGCCCTGCCCACGAGCACGCCGCCGTTCCCCCGCCGCCGCAGCTCGGCCTCGTCGCCGTGCCACTGCTCCGCCATTCCCTAGCCCCTGCCAAGTGGAGCAGCAGCACCACATCAACCTCACGAAGCTCTCCAGGCACTTGTCGTCCACTCTCCGACTCTCCAGTCACCGGAACGCCGCCGCCAAGCTTCCAGCCGCCGCCGCCGCCTCTGTCCACCGTCGCGCCGCCGCTACAGCTCCTCCCCGGCCCAACTACGGTCACCCCTAAGTCAGCCGTAAGCCCCTGAGCAATTCCCCTCCCTTTCCCCTCACCGCCGGCGAGCTATCTCGCCGGAATTGCTCGCCGTCGATCTGTCCCCGAGAGGAAAGTCGGCCAGGGACCGGATTGCTCTGTTTTAAAAATTTCCAGGGGTCTGTTTGTAAAGGATCAGTCTCCTTTTCCATTTCTTTTTCAGCCAACTTTGAAAATTCATAGGAAATGGTAGAAAAATCCAAAAATAGTAAAACCAGTTTTGCTGTGTTCATAAAAATGAGATCTACAACTTTTTTTGGTGGTCGCCCTGACAATTTGGAGCTTTCAAGGTTACTAAGGTGTAGTTTGAAATCAACTAGTTTTGAAGTTATTTAAATGTCTTCAAAAAGGGATCTTTTGTGTATAACTTGTGTGATTTAAGTTTATTTCCTGCAATTCTTGGTTACTAGTTAGCTTAAGTAGTGTTTAGTTTTGTGTGAAATATCCAAGACTAGTACAATTTTGTAAATTGAATAATTTCAAAATTTGTCAAAATGAGTTCAAACAACTAAGATTTAAGTATAATAAATGCTAAATGTGTTTAAACCTATGATTAGGAATAATTTGCCTTAGCTTTAGGATACTTGCTTAAGGACAAATATTAGTTGTTTGATGATTTTGTCATTTTATTGTTGATACTGAGTGTGTATTGATTTGTTAAATTACAACTTTATCGTGAAGGAAAGATTTGACATGTTTGTTACTAAAAATCAATCCTTGCATATCATATAGACCCGTCAACACTTGAAGACGGAGACTACAAGTTGATCTTGGAACCCGAACCTGGGCTATCTGAAGACTCCGTCCAAGCTACTGAAGAAGTGACTGAAGCCCCGAACCGACGTTCGGAAGTTTTTAACTCGTCTGACCCTAACTTCGCTTCCGAAGGCAAGCCCCGGTGCACATCCCAATATTTCAAGTTATTACAAATTCATTATTATATTATATATTTTGCATTACGTCTAGGAGTTGAGATGAAACCCTAGTTGCATGATATCTTAGGAAACCAATGTGTTGTACCCGAGTCCTTATCGCTTTGATGCTCTGCTAAATAGGACCGGTAAAAGTCGAGTGATTTCCTGTCACTCGCGCGATATAGGAGTTGCTTGTTTACAATTCTGCAACCACTATAAGGATGACGGACAGGGTCATGTGCTGTATCATGACCTGGAAATTTACCCTGTCTGTCTTGATAAATGCTTTAAGGTCAAAATGTGTGGTAGTGGTGGCTAAGCGTTTGAAAGTACTAGCCACATGCCGTGAAATATGGTAAGCGGTAAGCCTAGTAACCGATCGGCCCGGCAAGTGGACATACCTCCCACCACTCGTATTTTGGTTCTTCTTGTTACTCGATTCGATGTGTGGGAATATGTGTTGCAAGGGCAACCAGGAGTACGGGTTTTGTAGTCGCGCTACAACCGTACGTCCTGCACACATTGGGTGTGCGTATGGTCCTGCAGTCGCTTGTGGTGGCCCTGATCCACAACCCGGAATGAAAGGCAAACGGTTGCTTTGAAATCATCATTGGATGATCCAAGCGTGTGTGTTAGGTTTACCTTGCAAGGTTTAAATTCGGTCCGGATCGTCCGCCTCTCACGAGAATTGAGATTGCTTATCCCTTTTACCACAAAGAGTAAAAAGTATAATTGATGATGGAAGAATCTTGTTGATTGATAATCTCTATCTTGCTTGTTTAGTATAGGTGCTTACCTAGAATGGTTAATCAAGCTAGAATCTGAAAGCTAAAAGTTGAAGTAGATTATACTCTTTGTTGCTTTTCAGCTGAAAATAAACCCAGAACCTTACCATACCTTCATAAGTCTAGTTATGGGCTAAAGTATACCCAAACCCGGGTAAGTCTTGCTGAGTATCATTATACTCAGCCTTGCTAGAACTGCTTTCAGGTTTGCCGGCTGAGAACCAGGCTGATAGTGCGTCCTGCCCCTTTGCTGTTCCGCCTAGCTGGTCCGTGGAATGGGATCCGTCCCCGGCCAGCATTGACCCCTCGGAGTGACACCATCGACTGGGCTACGCATGGTGCTGCTGATGGCGACGTTGTTACTCGCGTTATCTTTTCGCTATGACTTTGGTCAACGGGTGTTTACCCGTTGCTTTAAATAACCCTGTGTTTATTTTGCTCCAGTCAGGGCTGGAGAAAACTGGTTTGTAATAATACTGCTTACTATGTGATAAAGACTTGCGCTGTTATGTACCTGGAGTTCATCTTGTATGAGTATAACCTACTCCGATCCTGTGTAACCGTGGTTGTATCGGGCGGTGACCCGACAGACCCATGAGTTGTTCCATTTGAAGTGCATTCGAGATCATCTTGTCCTTGTAAATGATGATTAGTGCACTTGAACCGGAATAATTCAGACGGTTCTGCCACAGCTGGTATCAGAGCTGTAGGTTTAACCTACACTCTATAGTAGATGCAGGAGAAGATCCAGGGATATTACAGCGCTTAGAAATGATTTCAGAATAAAATTTGGTATAACAAAGGAATTTACAAAAGGCGTTGGATTCGCTAAGGTTGTGTGTTTAGTTCGTAGAGCCCTAAGGGTTAGTTTGGGGAACTATCAGGTGACTGCTAGTTACTATACTAGGTTTCTAACTTCCAGCACTACTTTCTGCAAAAACTTAAATTCATGTACAAACCAACCTTATATTCTGTAACGACATCTTCGATCGTAAGGTAAGAAAGGTAAGGATCCTTAGCCAACTGAGGGAGCTTGGCCTTCCCGTCGGTGATGCGAACCGAACGCTGTTTCTCAAGCAGTGGCCTACTTGAGATGCTGCCAATGTACCAACTTCGGTTGACTACATTGGGAGTATATGGTTCGGCGCAGGGTATGGCGATCGCTGTTCATACCCCCGCATGTTGCGGTACCCCCGTGAATACGTTATTCAATAACGTATGTTAACGTTATCTGTACGGCGGTAATTGTACAGATGCTGTTTCTATAGTGAACAGTAATGTTGGGGACGCTTTCATGACGTGCTGGCATGAAAGGTTCATTATTCTACTGTGATTTTCTGCAGGTACACTAACCACGAGTAATAGGCTTGCGAATAGGAAAAACGACTAGTTATATAGGGAGAGACGTATGAATATGTCACCGAAATTAACTTCGTAAGTCCAAAGTTTCTTCGGCAATTGTGTGTTGGCAAGGTCGATTAGAACCGTGCATGCATAATAAACTTATTCGAATGTCTTGTCTGAATGCTTGGCTAAGGACTATTGAAGAGTGGTCTATCCCAGATACAAACTTGTCACGATCCTTCAGACAGCCATCGGGTTTAGTATCTCCCCATTGCTTATCCATCCTCGAGATCTAGGATGTCCTTTCAGTACTGTTATCCAAATCAGTTATCTCAGTACAGCTATCTAATGAAGTCTTCTGCAGAATAGTTGCATTCCAGCCGTTCAATCATTTCATTAGATTCTTGTTCTATGTTGCTGTACCTTGTATCTTACCAATTGAAATCTTGCTTCAGATGGCTGAGACTCCGAATATTCGTTGGGATCGCGAAGGACACGCTCATACCAATGCCTTGCATTGGGAGGGCTTTCCCCGTCTCTTGTGGGAGTCACTTCAGATTTTCGGTTATGACGCACCCCCACTTTACGACGGACATGAGTTTGTTGAAGCAGGTGTTCCTCGGTGTAGGGTGAAGATGACCATTCCGCAGCATCCCTCTCGTTATTTATGGCAACCTGTTACAATTTGCACGATTGGTCACCGCCTTGTGGATACCTTTGAGTCTGCTGCACTTGAAGCCATTCACGTCTTCTGTGACAAGCATCCCGAGGAAGTGGTTGCCTATCCAATCGGTTTGTTCCCAGCCACAGACTCTCGTGACCCCGAGTGGACTTTCAGGATCTCTTGCTGCAGTCATTTATTGGGAGATCTGTCTCTCGAGACACTGCAGACTCTTATCCGGTTCATGAACGTGCAGCATCATTATCAGTTGCTGCAGCGTCGGGGCATGAACCAGTTGTCCACCTTAGCTCAAGCTCACCATGGAACTATCACCCAGTAGCTTGATGAGTTGAATGAGCTTCACACTATCCAGAATGCTCAGGTCGACCTGTTGGCCCAGCGTGATGTGATCATCAACAACCTGGAAAACCAGATCCATGAGAGGGAGACGGTTATCACCCAGCGCAATACCATTATTGAGTTCCTCCAGGATCAGGTTCAAGATCTCACTATTGAGCTTGATGATGCCGTTAACCATATCAACGAGCTTCATAAGCAGCCCATACCACCTGTAGTGCCCGAAGAAAATGAGAGTGAGGAAGAAGAAGAAGATCCAGAGGAAATAGAAGGAGAATCAAGTCTTGACTCCGAACATGGTGATCCCGTCCCAAATCCCCAATCTAATCACTCATCTTCCGGAAGTCTGTCGTCGGTGGGAAACCTCGACGACTATTAGCTCATCGCTCTCTTCGCTATAATAGATATGTCTAGTGTAGAGTAGGATGATCTGATGGGTAGAATAAGCAGTTGTATAGACTAAGAACCACTTGGATGTAAAATAACATGGTGTGCCTTGTACTGGGAGTTGTGGAAGTTGTGTTGTACTATATGTTGAACCGCATGTTCAGTTATGGAGTTTAAGTTTAGTGTCCTATTGCTGCATACTTTGTCTCTATATTTGCATGTGATGGACCAACTGAACATATGCTGTGTATGCCTGATAACAAAAGGAAATAAGCGTGAGTGAACATGATGGATTTTTCCTTTTGTTTCAGATGGTTGGAGCAACACGTGGAACCCCTGAAGGTTTCCGGCCCGACCAGGCCAGCGGTTCGCAACAACCACCACCTCCGCCACCCAATCTAGCAGAGGTAATGGCCCAGCAGACTGAATTACTGAACCAGCTAGTGAGGGCACAGCTGGGGCACTTCCATCATCAGTCCAGAAACCGCGAGGAGAATGCCTCAGCCGGGTATCAGGATTTCTTCAGTACCCAGCCCCCGCTATTTCATAAGACAGAGGAACCTCTAGACGCTGACGCATGGCTCCGTACTGTGGAGTCCAAGTTTGCCCTATTGTCGGCACCGTGCTCGGAGGCGAACAAAGCCCTCTTTGCAGCACAACAACTCCGTGGTACTGCCCGTATATGGTGGGACCACTATTCTGCGATGCAACCAGATGGTCATGTGGTATCTTGGGAAGAGTTCAAGGCCGCATTCCGCGCCCATCATATTCCTGAAGGCTTGATTGAGCACAAGCTCAATGAATTCTTGGTGTTAACTCAGGGCACTCGCACTGTCATGCAATATGCACAGGTGTTTAATCACCTGTGCCAATATGCGAGCTATCATGCAGATACTGACGCCAAAAAGAGAGACCATTTTCGTCGCGGTCTCAACACCAAGCTCCAGGAATGACTGAACTTAGCCCGAGCCAACACTTTTAACGAGTTGGTCAACATGGCCATCACTCAAGAGGACTGTATCTCCGCTCATCGGGCCGAGAAGAAGAGAAAGATCACCCCTGGTCCCTCCGGCACCCAACAGTCGAGGTTTAGGCTGGTGCCGCAGTCAGCGACGCGACCTCCACCTCACGCCAATTTACCAGGAAGATGGGTGGCCAGGCCCCCACAGCAGTCCCAGTTTAACTGACAGTCAGCTCCTCCTCAGCAGCAGCAACAAGGCCTCAGGCCCACTTCCCCTCCTTTTGGTCAAGGAAACAATGGCAACCGTTGTTTCAATTGTGGCAGCCCCTCGCATTTCATCAAGAACTGTCCACAACCTAGGAAATCATTCCAAGGGCAGCCCTCCAACGCAAACAATAAGGGCAAAGGGAAGAAACAGATGGTACAAGTTCGCCAAGGCAGGGTGAACTTCACCACCGTCTCCGAACTCCCCGAGGGCGCTCCCATAATGACGGGTACTTTCACTATCCACCATCAAACCGCCATTATACTTTTTGATTCCGGTGCAACTCATAGCTTTATCAGTTCAAAATTTGCAGCCAAACTAGGCTTAGAATTGTATCCGGTTAATGGAAGTTATTTGATTGCAACCCCGGGTGGTAGAGTTGCAATCAAATATGTAGAAATGTGCCAATCCAGTTGGGCAGCAATCTGGTGAAGACAGATTTGCTTTTGCTGGATCTAGAAGAGATGGATGTTTTGTTAGGTATGGATTGGATATCAGAACACCATGTGTCATTAGATATCTCGTCCAGAGTAGTGGAGATAGACTCACCCTATCAAGGAACTACCACTCTTTATCTATCACAAAGAGGGTGTATCAACTCTTGTGCCTGTGCGGCAGAAGGGATTAAACTCGAAGCCATCCCTATTGTGTGTGAATATCCGGATGTTTTTCCAGACGATCTGCCAGGGATGCCTCCAGATAGGGATGTTGAGTTCATTATCGAGTTATAGCCAGGCACGGCACCTATCTCCAAAAGGCCCTACCGTATGCCACCTAATGAACTGGCAGAACTAAAAACCCAACTTCAAGATCTTCTTGATAAAGGTTACATCCATCCAAGTGCTTCACCATGGGGATGCCCAGCTCTATTCATGAAAAAGAAGGACAATAGCCTACGAATGTGCGTAGACTATCGCCCTCTCAATGCGGTGACAATCAAAAACAAATATCCTCTGCCCCGCATTGACATTCTTTTCGATCAGTTAGCCGGAGCCAAGGTGTTTTCAAAAATTGACCTTCGCTCTGGATATCATCAGATCAAGATAAGACCTTGTGACATTCCAAAAACAGCCTTCTCTACCAGATATGGACTTTACGAATATCTGGTTATGTCCTTTGGTCTTACCAATGCTCCAGCCTATTTCATGTATCTCATGAATTCAGTTTTCATGACGGAGCTAGATAAATTCGTCGTGGTATTCATCGACGATATTCTTATCTATTCTAAAAACCCTGAAGATCACGCCAAACATCTCCGAATAGTTCTTCAGAAGTTAAGAGATCACCGTCTGTATGCCAAATTCTCCAAGTGTGAATTTTGGATTGATACAGTAAAATTCCTAGGCCACACTATTTCTAGCAATGGAATATCTGTGGACCCTAGCAAGGTTCAGGAAGTAATGGATTGGGAGCCTCCTACTTCTGTTCATCAGATCCGTAGCTTTCTAGGTTTGGCTGGCTATTATCGCCGATTCATTCCTGATTTCTCCAGAATAGCCAAACCTATGACCGAGCTACTGAAAAAGAGAATTAAGTTTGTCTGGAGTAAGAAATGCGAAGAAGCATTTCACACCTTAAGAGCCCATCTCACTACTGCCCCAGTGTTGGCTCAACCGGACAACTCTAAACCCTTCGATGTCTATTGTGATGCTTCAGGCATCGGACTCGGTTGTGTACTCATGCAAAACAACCGCGTCATCGCTTATGCTTCTCGAGCACTCCGACCCCATGAGCAAAACTATCCTACTCATGATCTTGAGCTAGCAGCTGTGATTCATGCGCTCAAGATTTGGAGACACCATCTCATGGGAGCCAAGTGTAATATCTACACTGATCACAAGAGCCTCAAATACATATTCACCCAAGCAGATTTGAATATGAGGCAACGCCGTTGGCTGGAACTAATCAAAGATTATGACCTGGAAGTCCATTATCATCCAGGCAAGGCCAACGTGGTTGCCGACGCCTTGAGTCGAAAGGCACATTGCTCTTATTTATCAGTAGAGGCTCTGAATGAAACCCTCTGTTGGGAGATGAGAAAGCTTAACCTGAAAATTATATCCCAAGGTAGTTTGAATCAGCTTTCAGAGGAAGTTCCATTAAAAGATAGTATCATCATGTCCCAACAACATGATGAGGGGATAAAGATCATTAAGCAGAATCTTATCAAAGGAGAGGAGAAATATAAGTGCTTTCAGATAGATCCCTTAGGAGTACTCTGGTTCAAAGAAAGGATTGTTGTGCCTAAGGATCATCAACTCTGAAAGCAAATTCTAGATGAAGCGCATCTGTCCAAGTTCTCTATGCACCTTGGTAGTACTAAAATGTACCAGGACTTGAGACAGAACTTCTGGTGGACTCGCATGAAAAGAGAAATAGCAAGGTATGTTGCCGAATGCGATATCTGCCAGAGGGTCAAAGCCAGTCATATTAAGACTGCTGGTGTCTTGCAACCATTGCCTATTCCCTCTTGGAAATGGGAAGACATCAGTATGGATTTCATCGTTGGCTTGCCCAACACCTCTCAGAAACATGACTCCATTTGGGTAATCGTAGATCAGTTAACCAAAACTGCTCACTTTCTTCCGGTGCATACTACTTTTACCGCCAAGAAGTATGCGGAAATCTACATAGAGCAGATCATTAGACTCCATGGAGTGCCTAAGACGATCATCTCTGATCGTGGTGCTCAATTCATCGCTCGTTTTTGGGAGCAACTTCAAACATCTCTAGGGACTAGACTTATTCGAAGCTCAGCATATCATCCCCAAACGGACGGACAGACCGAAAGAGTCAACCAAATCCTAGAGGATATGCTAAGAGCTTGTGTCATTCAGTATGGCAAAAGTTGGGACCAGTGCTTACCATTGGCAGAATTCTCGTACAATAACAGCTTCCAGTCAAGTCTTCAAATGGCTCCATTCGAAGCTCTATACGGTCGCCGGTGTCGAACTCCTTTGAGTTGGTCACAAGTCGGCGAATGTAAAATCTTTGGACCCGATCTGGTCACAGAAGCTGAATCCAAAGTAAAACACATCCAAACCAATCTTAAGGCAGCCCAATCCAAACAGAAAGGCTACGCAGACAAACGTAGAAAGCCCTTACAGTTTTCTGCAGGAGAGTTTGTGTATCTTCGGGTGTCTCCTACTCGAGGTGTTCAACGTTTCGGCATCAAAGGAAAACTTGCCCCTCGATACGTTGGACCCTTCGAAATCCTTGAGATCTGCGGACCCGTAGCTTATCATCTCCAACTTCCACCTCAGCTAGCGGCTGTCCATAATGTTTTCCATGTCTCCCAACTCAAGAAATGTCTCCAAGTCCCCACAGAGATCATAGATCTACAAGCTGTCGCTATAGAACCCGATCTTTCTTACGCCGAGCATCCTACCAAGATCCTAGATACTGAAGAAAGAAGTACCAGAAGAGCGACGATCAAGATGTATAAAATTCAGTGGAATCATCACACTGAAGAAGAAGCAACTTGGGAAACCGAAGCTTATCTTCAAAAATATTTTCCGGGTTTCCTGAACGACAACCTTTACCCTTGAATCTCCAACTTTATCTTGTTCCGAAATCTCAGGACGAGATTCTTTTTAGGAGGGAGGGTTGTGACACCTCAGGTATATGGGAGCCAGACTTAGTGCATTGAGTGTAGGATGTGCTCTTGTGTGCTGTTTAAGGACAAGATTTTAGGGTGTTTTCTGTAATTTTAGAAAAATATAGGGCTTAATCTGTTAAATGTATGTGAGGGTGGATAATTTTGAAATATAGGAAGGGCTGATTTGCAAATGATGCTTTTACCTTTAAACCACTGCAAAAAGTGAAAACAAACCAGGGAGCTTTTTGAAATGTAAAATTCAAATGGGTTTTAAAAGAAATTTGACTAGTTGTATGGTTTTTAAAATAACTTTAAAACCTCAACTCTCCTGAAGTTGAATCCTAAAGCAAAGTGATAAATTTTTTTTTTCTCTACACTTTTTGTTTTGGGAGAATTTTCATTTGAGCTCTGGTTTGAAAGTTACTTAAGATTTACAGTGGAGTCCCTGGGTTTTTCAGTATTTGCAACCGGGTCCTATCTTCCACCTCCAGCTTGCTCTGCTCTGCTCGTGAGCTCCTGTCACCGCCGCTTAACTCCGGCGAGCTGCCCCGGCCGCCACCTGCCCCCGCGCCGCTCGCCAGTGCCACCTCCACCTCCAGCGCACCTGCCCCCGCCGCTTGCCAGGCCCTGGTGGCCATTTCCCGAGCCGCCACGTCATTTCCCGAGCCCTCCGCGGCCGCCACGACATCGCCGGCGTCCAGCTCCTCCTTGCCGCGCCCCAGTGCTTCTCTAAGCGTATAACGCCCTTCAGTACCTCGTGAGCCACCCCTTTTGCCTTATCCCCGAGCTCAAATCACCCCCGGTCGTCTTCTTCCTCGCGCCGCCGCCGTTCTTCCTCCTCCGCCGTTCGGCCTCGCCGTCGACAGCTCGATCCCGAGCCTCCCCTCCCCAACTTCTTGCTCCACCAGCACCACCTCACCCTCCTGAACCTCATCGCACCGGCCGTTTTCCATTTCCCCCACCAGGACGCCCTGCCCACGAGCACGCAGCCGTTCCCCCGCCGCCGCAGCTCGGCCTCGTCGCCGTCCCACTGCTCCGCCGTTCCCCAGCCCCTGCCAAGTGGAGCAGCAGCACCACATCAACCTCACGAAGCTCTCCAGGCACTTGTCGTCCACTCTCCGACTCTCCAGTCACCGGAACGCCACCGCCAAGCTTCTAGCCGCCGCCGCCGCCTCTGTCCACCGTTGCGCCACCGCTACAGCTCCTCCCCGGCCCAACTCCGGTCACCCCTAAGTCAGCCGTAAGCCCCTGAGCAATTCCCCTCCCTTTCCCCTCACCGCCGGTGAGCTATCTCACCGGAATTGCTCGCCGTCGATCTGTCCCCGAGAGGAAAGCCGGCCAGGGACCG
Organism: Panicum hallii; assembly: GCF_002211085.1. NCBI lineage: Eukaryota > Viridiplantae > Streptophyta > Magnoliopsida > Poales > Poaceae > Panicum > Panicum hallii. The sequence continues at coordinate 57,219,574 of NC_038044.1, forward strand.
GATTGCTCTGTTTTAAAAATTTCCAGGGGTCTGTTTGTAAAGGATCAGTCTCCTTTTCCATTTCTTTTTCAGCCAAATTTGAAAATTCATAGGAAATGGTAGAAAAATCCAAAAATAGTAAAACCAGTTCTGTTGTGTTTATAAAAATGAGATCTACAACTTTGGTTACTAAGGTGTAGTTTGAAATCAACTAGTTTTGAAGTTATTTAAATGTCTTCAAAAAGGGATCTTTTGTGTATAACTTGTGTGATTTAAGTTTATTTCCTGCAATTCTTGGTTACTAGTTAGCTTAAGTAGTGTTTAATTTTGTGTGAAATATCCAAGACCAGTACAATTTTGTAAATTGAATAATTTCAAAATTTGTCAAAATGAGTTCAAACAACTAAGATTTAAGTATAATAAATGCTAAATGTGTTTAAACCTATGATTAGGAATAATTTGCCTTAGCTTTAGGATACTTGCTTAAGGACAAATATTAGTTGTTTGATGATTTTGTCATTTTATTGTTGATACTGAGTGTGTATTGATTTGTTAAATTACAACTTTATCGTGAAGGAAAGATTTGACATGTTTGTTACTAAAAATCAATCCTTGCATATCATATAGACCCGTCAACACTTGAAGATGGAGACTACGAGTTGATCTTGGAACCCGAACCTGGGCTATCTGAAGACTCCGTCCAAGCTACTGAAGTAGTGACTGAAGCCCCGAACCGATGTTCGGAAGTTTTTAACTCGTCTGACCCTAACTTCGCTTCCGAAGGCAAGCCCCGGTGCACATTCCAATATTTCAAGTTATTACAAATTCATTATTATATTATATATTTTGCATTACGTCTAGGAGTTGAGATGAAACCCTAGTTGCATGATATCTTAGGAAACCAATGTGTTATACCCAAGTCCTTATCGCTTAGATGCTCTGCTAAATAGGACCGGTAAAAGTCGAGTGATTTCCTGTCACTCGAGCGATATAGGAGTTGCTTGTTTACAATTCTGCAACCACTATAAGGATGACGGACAGGGTCATGTGCTGTATCATGACCTGGAAATTTACCCTGTCTGTCTTGATAAAAGCTTTAAGGTTGAAATGTGTGGTAGTGGTGGCTAAGCGTTTGAAAGTACTAGCCACATGCTGTGAAATATGGTAAGCGGTAAGCCTACTAACCGATCGGCCCGGCAAGTGGACATACCTCCCACCACTCGTATTTTGGTTCTTCTTGTTACTCGATTCGACGTGTGGGAATACGTGTTGCAAGGGCAACCAGGAGTACGGGTTTTGTAGTCGCGCTACAACCGTACGTCCTGCACACATTGGGTGTGCGTATGGTCCTGCAGTCGCTTGTGGTGGCCCTGATCCACAACCCGGAATGAAAGGCAAACGGTTGCTTCGGAATCATCATTGGATGATCCAAGCGTGTGTGTTAGGTTTACCTTGCAAGGTTTAAATTCGGTCCGGATCGTCCGCCTCTCACGAGAATTGAGATTGCTTATCCCTTTTACCACATAGAGTAAAAAGTATAATTGATGATGGAGGAATCTTGTTGATTGATAATCTCTATCTTGCTTGTTTAGTATAGGTGCTTACCTAGAATGGTTAATCAAGCTAGAATCTGAAAGCTAAAAGTTGAAGTAGATTATACTCTTTTTTGCTTTTCAGCTGAAAATAAACCCAGAACCTTACCATACCTTCATAAGTCTAGTTATGGGGTAAAGTATACCCAAACCCGGGTAAGTCTTGCTGAGTATCATTATACTCAGCCTTGCTAGAACTGCTTTCAGGTTTGCCGGCTGTGAACCAGGCTGATAGTGCGTCCTGCCCCTTTGCTGTTCCGCCTGGCTGGTCCGTGGAATGGGATCCGTCCCCGGCCAGCATTGACCCCTCGGAGTGACACCATCGACTGGGCTACGCATGGTGCTGCTGATGGCGACGTTGTTAGTCGCGTTATCTTTTCGCTATGACTTTGGTCAACGGGTGTTTACCCGTTGCTTTTAAATAATCCTGTGTTTATTTTGCTCCAGTCAGGGCTGGAGAAAACTGGTTTGTAATAATATTGCTTACTATGTGATAAAGACTTGCACTGTTATGTACCTGGAGTTCATCTTGTATGAGTATAACCTACTCCGATCCTGTGTAACCGTGGTTGTATCGGGCAGTGACCCGACAGACCCATGAGTTGTTCCGTTTGAAGTGCATTCGAGATCATCTTGTCCTTGTAAATGATGATTAGTGCACTTGAACCGGAATAATTCAGACGGTTCTGCCACAGCGGAGAAGGCAGCCGAAGGGAAGGCGAACAAGAACAACTCCCCCGGATCGTCCGTGGAGTTGGTAGAAGCCTTGCCATCGGTCCCTCGGGGTTGTCGGGTGGTACGCAAGCGGAAAGCGAACGTAGTCGAATCCACCAGGTATGGGACCGCCGTCTTGTGGAATTGTCAAGTCTTGTGGTTGTTGAATGCTTACTTTGTTTGTGTTGCAGTCCTTCTTCTCCTCCCGCCCCCAAGCACTGAAAGGTGGTCGGGACCGCATTTGCTGGGGATGATGTTCCAACAGGTGGTTCTGCAGAAATTGCTGGGACAGACACGTCGACTACTTCTGCAGGGGTCGTGACAATTGCCGTGGCGGGTACCTCGCCGGGGCATCTCGTGCCCTCGGCTGGTGTGACCCCACCACCGGTAATGAGTACCGTGGTTGTAAAACCACGGGTACTGAGGCTTAAGAATCCCGCCATGAAGAAATCCTCTCTGTGAGTGCAGCTCCTTGTTCATAATGTTTCTTCTGCTCCTTCGAGTTGTTTGATGATATATCTAATTCTGCTGTGTTGGACAAGGAGCTTTGGGGTTGGACAAGCCAGAGCCTATCTCAGCTACTCCAGCCCCCGAGCCGCCAGTCGGACAACCTGAAGCGGAAAGCGCACAACTGCTGCCACCCGGGAATGAGGACCCGACTCTGCCCGACCCACCACCTCCCGAGCCCCAGCAAATTGAATCCAGTGCTGGTGGTGGTGAGCAAGTCGAGGCCACCGATGCCGCTCCTGCGGAAGGCACAGGTAAGTGTATGACCCCCTGCGGCTAACTGCTTAGATCGTAGGCTTCATTTATTTGAACGCTTTTCGACTTGCAGGTGCCCCGCAGCCATCAACTGAAGAGGCTGCGGGTACTTCTGGCAACTCTGGAACTCTGGAACTCTGTTGATGCCTGGGAGAGGACTCGAGAACATTGTCACCAACAATCTATTGGATGATCCTCTCCTCTCGGTCGACAACTTGAGGTATTTTCAGAAGATCTCCAAGGAGATGTACAGGTTTACCCTGGTAAGGCATGACTGTTCTTCTGCCATTATGCTTTGTTGAGTTGTTTTGTCTTCTCAGTCTTCCTCCTTATACAGGGTGTGGCCAGACGCTCTCAAGAAAAATTTGAGAAGCTGAAGGCAGTCGAGATTGGCCTCCGGGAGCTCCAAGCGAAGGATCGACGCATCAATGAAGAAATTCAAAAGAACATCGATCTTCGCAAAGAGCTCGACAAGCTGAAGCAGAAGCGGACACGAGAAACATGGCTGCTCAAGAACGACATCCGTAATCTTGAGAAGTCCAACTCCGAGCTCCAAGAACAGCTCAAGGAGCAGAAAAAGCGCATCAAGGCAAGTCCTGTCCTCACTCGAGTACTTTCTCTAGTAGTTGGTCTTGTGTTCTGAAACACTGTCTTCACCGCAGAGCTTAAGAAACTCTTAGCTTATAAAGAAGAGTTACTTACTGACGTGAAGAATATTCTATATCATCGTACAGATGACGTCGAGAAGCTGCAGAAGGTGATTGCTGATACTAAGAAGCAGTTCGTCGATTGCCTTCAGCAGATCAAAACGCTGGGCGAAGAGAAGGAACAGCGCCAGAAAGAGCTAGAGGACCTAAGGGTAGCCGCCCGACAACTAGTTGAAGTGGTGGATCCGCTGGAAGACGACGCAGCAGACGGGCGATCCTTGCTGGAGCGACTTCGCGGAGCTCCACTGAAAGTCCTTAGCTTCATCGCCGAGGCCTCCACAACATATGTTAGCCATGCCTTAGGTCTTGTAAAGTCATTTTGGCCTAAGGCTCGACTAGAGGTACTCATACAGGGTGTAGCTGCGGACTGATCTGAAGAGCAGTTCAGTGAGTACCTTCTAGAGGCCGGGCCTGTAGCTGAAAAAATAGTAGAGAGTATAGAATAAGATTGAGTTATTGCAAAGACAAGTACTCTTCTCCTTGTAATATATCTGTCAATGCTGTCTACACTATCGTTGCCTTGTGATTTCTGGATTGCCATCCACGTTCATAGGCTAAGTAGTAGACACTGCCCTGGGTGCAGCGACTATGGGAGTAGTCGATATAGCTCCTCAAGTGAGCCCGTCAAACAAGTTAGATTGAATCTGATCGAGCGGATCCAACCTGTTCGGAGTACGTGATCCTCATCGCGATGACTATCATGCTCGTAGCAAGTAGTCAATACTACCCCGAGTGCAGCGACTCTGGGAGTAGTCGATATAGCTCCTCAAGTGAGCCCATCAAACAAGTTAGATTGAATCCGATTGAGCGGATCTAGCCTGTTTGGAAAAATGCGATCATCATCGCAACAACAGTTATGCTCATGGCAAGAGGTCGATTTATATAAAACTTGAACGTGGCTATAGCCTCCGAATTTTAATAGAGAATTTACATTCCTAATTCTGTTGCACATGGCCTCCAAATTGAATCGGAAGGAAACCTCCTTGGCGCTCGAGGAACAGCTATCACTGCGTGTCTTCTTATGGGTAAAACTTTCGTAGGTTCTGTACGTTCCAAGAATTTGGGATATCTTGGCCCTCGGGGTATTGTAGTCGATAAGACCCCGGTCTTGTAATATGCTTGACGATGAACGCTATGAACGCTGGAAAGCGATCACTGCAGTTGGTACCTTCTGGATCGTCCTGTGAACGGTGGAAAGCGATCACTGCAGTCGGTACCTTTTGGATCGGCTACTTCACGCTCTCTACATCTGGAGTCATTTATGGATCGCGCATCGCGTCCTTCATTGATTTTCTAGTGCAGGTCTTCAATGGGTAAGTCTTGAGGATTCCAATGGTTGGGATGATTAGGTTGTCGCGGGTTGCCTCCTGGAGGTGGCTGCTGCCTCCCGCTAGTGGCCTGACTTCCAGGAGCGTTGTCGTTGTTATTGCTTTGTTGATGTCGAGGACGGCTGCCTGCTGTTCGACTGCTAGCCAGGCTGCGGCTTTTGCCCATGTGTTCTTCTCCGATGGCTGACGCTGGGTTTTGTCGATCGAGCTAGATCCATGCTCTCTGTGCATAGCGAAGTGCTTGGCGCTGGTTTGGATTGTTGCTGCGTTCGAGTATGGCGGTTACCCTGGCGATGTTAGCCATGGGGGTTCTAAAGCCCCGCTCGCTCACGACGGTGAATTCGGCGTCCAGTTCACCATGCATAGATCGTATGCACTCGTTGACCCTCCTTCGCCGGGCTACGCGGGCTCTATTCCTGGCCCTTCGTGCCTCACGCTCGGTGTCGTTTTCATCACCGGCGTTGGCTGTGGCCTCGTCTTCGAATATCATGTCAAGTGTTTCGTTGGGTGAGAGGCCATCGTCCTCCCCCTCTTCTGCCATCAACACTTGGCGTGATATGAGTTCGTCGGAGCTCGCTTTGACTAGCTCGGTCGATTCTTCTGCCGTGGTGGCTAATGGCTTTCCCTCCTGAAAAGGCAAGGGCGTGAGGTGTGCCACGAGTCGGTCTTCATCTTCGAGTAGATCGGAGAGTTTCATGCCCTTCCAATGCACGAAATGACCTTCTGGGGTGGAGGTGATCATCAGACCATCATTACCAAGGCAACCCGCAGCTCCCCGACGTGCCGTGGCTTCGAGTTTCCCGATTTGGAGTAAAAAGTCCAAGTCCTTTTCCAATGCGGAGAGGGACTCGGAATTGTTGGCCTCCTGAGGTTCAGTGGCCGAATTGCATGGACCGAGTCATGATCGGCTACGCAAGTCCTCAGATTGGAGCGAGTCCGATCCGAGCATGGTTGTTGCAGCATGGGGTGGATTCATGTTGAAAACGGACTCCTCCTCGATCTTCCTGGCGGAACCATGGGTCAACAGGTCATCGAGATTGTCGACAAACTGGTCGAGCTCGCTGTGAAAACTTGCTGCGAGAGTTTTCGGCTTCATGATGTCGATGGTGAGTCGACAAAAATCACCCGCGCCGTCCGCAACACAGACCCATGAGCCAAAAATGAGCGTCATGCCCTCGGGGAGCATGGCACTGGTGAACTTGAATGATGCCATCGAGTTCGCCAGTGGATCTTCGATGTGCACCCCTACCTGGCGCGCCAGCTGTCGGTGTTTTACCGCCTGCCCACCAAGGGGTATACCCGAGGTGGTGAGTTGTAGGTAGGGTGTCGCCGAGATTAGGAACTCGAAGGTGCAAGCAACACGATGTTTAGATAGTTTCGGGCCGCGATGTGGGTAATACCCTACTTCCTGTTTGGTGGTTTATATTGCCTTGGGTGTTGATATTTTTTTAGGGAGTCCCTGCCCGCCCTTATATATCCGGGAGGACAGGGTTACATGAATCCTAGTCAAACACTAGCTTAGGAATCTTACTCAAGTACAACTCGAGTAGCTTCCTTCTGTATCGACTAGTTCTACCTCGCATGCGAGTAGAGTACAACACAGATAAGGTATTGAACATATCCTATCCCCTATTCCTGTATGAACTACGTTATGTAGACAGTCCCGTAGTCTCGGGTCTAACACAGGCAGCATGGGCCCCCGGCATGTCTGGTGGGCGACATGCGCTCTGACAAGATGGGCGGCGTGAGCCCCCGGTGAGTTTTACGGCTTAACCCCTAGCGTGGCGGGCGACGGGGCTCGCCGTGATGGCATGTCACCTCCAGAGGTCAGGTCGAGGCGTGCCCTCGTCTGTTCTCGTGTTAGAGGCTTGACCTCCGATGTGAGCTTTAACTCCAGCAGGACCCCGAGGGTCCCACACCCCTGAGATGGGCGTGGCCACGTTTGTAGACTCGGGGTCGGGTGAGGCCGAGCTCGTGCCCTCGAGGTCGGGCGAGGCGGAGCCCTTCCCATAGGGGTTGAATGAGGCCGAGCCTGCGCTATTGGTATCGGGCGAGGTGGAGCCCGCGCCCTCAGGGTCGGGCGAGGTGGCTCTCGCCCCGCATCTAGGCCTGATGCTGGGCCATCGATGTTGCTTCAGCTAGTGGGCCGTCCAAGGCGGCGTGGCTCCTCGGTCAGGCTGAGCTGCACATTTTGGGAGGACTAATATGTGATTAGCACCCTAAAGATCACACTTTGGGGGATCCATGATGTTTGCCCCTATCTGTAGCCCCGAGCCCCTACATGGTTTTTGTGAGCCGTGCGGGGGCTTCAATTTACCCGGGCATCATCTCCTGCACTGGGCCGAATGCGTTCCCAGCCTCGCATCTGGGCTAATGTGGTTCGGATATGTTCTCTACCTGCCAGGCTCATGTGGGTGGGTGCGAGCGCACCCACTGGATGTAGCCCTTGAGCCTCTAGGTGAATTAGAGACTCGCGTAGAGGGTTCCGCTAGCGTGCTCGCCCCCGTGTCCTAATTGACGCGACAAATGAGGGATCCCCCTCCGCTTGACTCACATGGGTGTAGCCCCTGAGCCTCTAGGCGAATCAGAGATTCATGCAGAGGGTTAGCTAGCGTGTTCAGAGGGTACTCCGTGATGACGCCTTGGTCCAAATGCCCCTTTGTCGGGTCTCATTTCTGTTGACTGCGGCCAGTAGTAGCCTTTGCAGGCGTCGGATCGTCTGGCATGGGTTCTCCAGCTGAACTCGTCCTTGCTTGCTTTAGGGCTCGCGCGATGCCCGCCGCCTGCTTTTGTCTCAGCCAGCGCCTGTCTACCCTGTCTTATCCTGTGTTGTCCCATCAGGCCTACAGTCGTTGATGGGAATCAGGGCAGGTAGGCTTTTTTAATGCTAGTCGCTTGGTTTTGGCCCGTCCAGCCCCTTGGCGAAGCCCTGCCCGGGCACGGCTATAAATAGCGGCGCTGGGCTCCTGGTTGTTTCACCAAGTCCAACCGGCATAACCTCCAACATTTCATGGTAGAGCTAGGCCACCTAGAGCCCGAGTTCAGCTCGCTTGAGCTGGATCCCGGTCCTTCATTGGTTGCTACTAGTGGATTGACTACGAGCGAAAGAGCGTGAGGAAGGAGAACTTGAGCATCTAGATCCTCGGCTTCACATTCGTGAGGCGGTTGCCTTGGATTAAGTGCTGGTTCCTCATGAGGGTGGAGGCAGATTCATTGCTCTTCGTGAAATCGTTGGGTAGGTGGCGACTCGCCCGTGTCTCCCTACTTCCTTCCGTAGGGAGGCGGAGGCAAGCCTTGCCAGACCTGCCTTGATTTTGTGCAAGAATGATGGTTCCGCTTGGTGCCGTACGGCCTCACCTGGCTTCCCTCTTTCTCATCCTCCCTGCTGCTTTTGCCGGGATCGCCTTGTGGTGGCAGAGGCATACATCGAGGTGGCACGAGACGTACACGTCGACGGCCGCGTACCGCTCCTGCTTCCAAGATAGCCTCACTATTAGTGGGATGGACTGTGATGCAGTCATCCGTTCCATCCCTAGCCCCTGCTAAAGCAGACCTCAGGCAACTCTCGGCGCTACCTTGCGTGGTAGCGCTTAAGTTGTTTGTACTTGTACATGGCCCACGTCCAACCATCCCTTCCATCCAAAATGTAGGTCATTTTGGCAAACCTAGGTTATGTCTTTTGTTATGCGCCTAGAGTGCACCATGTAATCGTATCCCCTTGGTAATTGGGAATAAATGGAGGGTCTTTATGGTGCTTGATCTCAAAGCCCCGTGGCAGCACCCGAGCCTAGAGAGGGGTCGGATGCCGTTGCGAGCATTTTTTCATTCAGGAAGGATCCGAAAGGCGGAGAGGACTCTCTCTCTCTCTCTCTCTCTCTCTTGGCTCTCGCCTCCGCTTTGTATGCGACCACATATTTGGTCTCCTTGCGAGTCCAACCCCCGAGCTCCCGCGCATTAGCGGGATTGTGATCAGGAGGCGGTCTCATCTTGCAATCGCTTCCCTTCAAGTGTCTCTTTTGATGAGGTGGAAGGGTGGAGCCGGGCCACATTTTTCCTCGTTGGTCGAAACGTGGCGCTCGGTGAGCTGATATCAGGTTGTTCCAAGTGGGGCCCCCAGTTCCTGTTCACGGGGATCCAGCATGGGTCAGCTAGTGACCGACTCCAGATTCTCAACGGCCAATCCATATAGTTATCATGTCCGTTCGACCGGTCCAGATGGCTCGTTGCCTTTCTTCAAAGAAAAACCACGGATCATGCTCCAGTCAAGACTCAGATGCGGGTCGGGAGGCCCATGGCCTGCGCGCGCGCCTGGGTGCTGGCCGCTAGTGGGCCCATCTGTCTCCACCCCTCACTCTGGTGGTGCCCTGGGGCAGTTGTGAACCTGTCGGTAGGCCAACCTTCGAACCCTCAGACCTTAATGGGCCGTCGGGGCATTTTCAGCCCGTATCCCTTCTTACCTGTGGGAGCTTTTGGCCCCTGCGGACCCCGAGGGTCAGGCCCGGGCGTGGCACGCACGCACCTCCTGATGGGACGGGGTGACGTGATGTGGCGGACGCGGTAATTATGGTGGTCGTGGGAGTCAAGGCGGCGGTTCGCCTTCTGTCCCCTACCTATAACTAGGGCTCTTGGCCCCTCTGCCATCGCCGCACTAATGCCATCTTTCTGCCTTCTCCACCTCCCCGCCATTAGAGCTTGTGCCGTTCCCCATCTGCGCCCTTGCCCCCGTGTGAGCTCTTGAGCCCTTACCACTACCTAGCAATGGCGTCGTGGTACCGCTCGGATGCGGGTCAGGTGCGTCTGGGGGGTCTTGTCAAGCGCGGACTTCTCTTCCCGCAGTCTACTGTAGGGGAGTGGCTCTTACCTGGCCGTGAGGAGGTGCCAGCGCCATGCGACGGCTATGTTGTCTCCTACGCGCACTTCATGAGCGTGGGCTTGCGATGCCCCCTGATCCCTTCTTCTAGGGCTCCTTCACCACGACCAGATTGAGCTGCAACACCTCAACCCAAATGGGATCCAGCACATTGCAGCATTCATCGCGTTGTGCAAGGGATACTTGGGGATCGAACCCCACTTAGAGCTCTGGAGGTATTTCTTTGCCGTCTCCTTGGTCAAGAAGAAGGATAGGTCGACGGCTCTGATAGGCTGCACCAGAATCCACCTTCGTGGACCCCGAGCCCACGAGTGCATGGTCATCACCACCATGAAATCCATCAAAGGGTGGCATTCATGGTGGTTCTACATCAAGAATCATGACGCCGCCCCCCTTTCGCTCTTCACCGGCCGCACGATTGTGGCGGCTTCGCCGGTGTGGATGTGGGGGCCCATGGACAAGGAGAAGAAGAGGCTCACCCTATTCCTGGGTGCCATAGCGTACCTGAAGGGCCACGACATCTGCGGCACCGGCTTCACCAGAGCTTACCATTCGAGGAGGGTGGCGCCGTTGATGGCGTGCGCCCTTCCGCTATACGGGATGGTGCCTGGCGTGCAGCTTGAGGGCACAACACTTGCTCAGGTTGCACTTCATGATTTAGAGATTTAGCAGCACATCTAGAAGGTGCTGGATCAGCCCGACGCGATGTTCCAGGTTGTGGGGATCTGGCGATGCGGCTTGACACTGGCTTTGTCGATCTGGTGAGTACTTCCCAACCTCCTTTCCATGTCTCGCTCCATTCTGGATCGTACTTTTGGCTTCATGGGTTGGTGTCAGTAGGGACAGTTCAACCCCTTCCACAACTCTCGCGCACCATTACCAGAGAACAAGGTCGTGCGAGTAGAGAACCATGGTGCCGATGAAGCGCGCAAGAAGAAGAAAGATGTGGAGAAGGTGAAGAAGGAAGTAGGGGAGCGTGCAAAGCTGCAATGTGGGGAGCGCCGACAGGGATCGGATGAGGATCTAGAGGACGACGACAACGATGATAACATCAACGACGAGGAGGAGGATGACATCCCCTGGGATGAGCTGGCACGCAACGATGAGGGGTCATCCACGCTACCTTCGGCATCAGCACAGAATCCCCCCGGCCCTATGCCCGCCCCGACGCAGCAGTGGGAGGATGCACGCACGGAGGCGATGAATGTGGATCGCGACACCCCATTGGGAGCTCCGTGCAGGTGGGGATCCAAACGGTAGCATGCCGGAGAGGCGGAGCCAGGGTCGGGGGACCCAACATCGAAGCGCCCTCGCATGGTGGTGTCTCAGTTAGTCGAGGATCTCTTTGTCCTTTCGTGCTTGGCGATTCTCTGCTAATTGCGTGATAATTGTCCTTGGGCCTTTGCTGTAGCGTTGGAGGCCGAGAGGGTCCCTTGGCGGTGGCGCCGTGGAAGGCCCTTGCACTCCGGCGGGCGCCTACGGGGATGGCTGATCTCACACCGAGGGAGAGCGTGGGGGGGCACCGAGGAGGCCACGGTGCAAACGGGGCCGACTTCGCGAACGACGATCAAAGAGCCAGCACAGGGGGATGCGCCTGCGGAGGAGACATTGCCAACGGTGACGCTCATCGAGGAGGGATCGGAAAAAGGCGTGCCTGATTCGCTCCCAGTGGTTGAGGTGCAAATGGCGCTACTACCCCAGCAGGCCGACGCGTCCGCGGTGGGGCGGACGGGCGAGGAAATGGCGCGGGAGGAGCCGCTGTTGACATCAGATGCGGCAGCCCTGGATGAAGAGCCGGCGCAGGAGGAAACTTTGCCACGTGAGGCCGTGGCAATTGTCCAGGAGGAGGCCTTAGCTGCCGATGGCAAGGCTACCACGGCTGCGATGGCAGGGATGGTGCCACCGGAGGTGCCCACCACCTTGGCATTGGTGGGAGCGGCTGACGCCGACCGCGGCGGGAGGTCTTCGCTATCCTTGGCTCAGACGGTTGGTGATCTGCCTGCGCGTGGAGGCGCCCGCCGTGAAGCGGACTCGCAGGATCCCATCGCAGCGATCCTCGCCTTTGGTGATGAGATGGAGGATATAGAGTGGAGGAACATCTCTGATGCTTTATCCGCCTCGCTGGGCGCGCTACACGACATCACCGCCCCAGCGTGTCAGGTATGATGTATCGGCATCCCTGATTCTTGCCTCCTTCTCAGGCATTCCTTACTTGTTCCCTCTTCGTGGTCCCTCATGAGTCGTGGTCGGGACCATCATGCCAAAGAGGCACCACAGCGCGAAGAGCTAGCCGAGCAGCTCACCGCCGCCCGCCAGGAGGTGGTTGATGCTCGAGCCAAGGCAGTCACAAACGCCATGGCCTTCGAGCGGCTGCAAAAGGAGCGGGACCAGTTGGTTCATACCATGGTGGGGCTCCACGGCAAACTCGAAGCAACCGGCCAAGAGCGCGACAATGTCATGCGTCTGTCCGAGGAGAGGGAGGAGCAGGCGCGATTCGCCTAGGGTAGTCTTGCGTGTAAGATCTTTCTCCTCCTCCCTTTAGTTTGTTGGATTTTCTAGGCGTGGCGCGTTTGATCCTCCTCCCTTGCAGACGTCCAGCAGTTTGTGGCTTCCCTCCAGCAGGAGCTCACCATCAAGGCGGACCTAAAGCTCCAAGCCGAGGCGATGGCGGCTGATATCGCCACGGAGGTTGCTTCTGGACGAGCAGAAATCATCCGCCTAAATACCAAGGCGCGCAAGCTTCGCAACCAAGTGGATGGTAAGATTTCGCTTGCTTTCGCCATCCTTCCTGAGTTTTCTGGCAAGCTCTTTGACGTCGTTTATGCATGTTTGGACAGCCCTCAACAAAAAGCTCGGGTAGGAAGTGGTGGCGTGCTGACGCCTGGAGAGGGAGCTCGGCGAGGCATGTCTGGACACCCTCCTCAAGGAGTCCGACGAGCATGACACCCTATGACATGCAGTTGGGTTGGTTTTGGATGACCTTGGGATGAGTTCGGAGGAGGGGACAAGCTTGATCGCAACCCAGGTCATCAACGTCATGGACCGGGCGCGTGGAATGGCGAGGCGGGCGCTGCACCTCAACGTGTAGTGGCCGTTCGCGATCGCGTGCTCTCATTACGAAAACATCGATCTCCAGGCAATGAGCCAAGGCTTCACGCCCGGCTATGACGACGTCGAGCTGGACCAGATTGAGGAAGAGGTGCCCCCCCTTGCGAAGGTCTTGGCTGCAAGGAAGAGGAAGTCGTTTCCAAGGAGTAGTTAGTCGAGCTTAGATGATGAACTGGGCCTGGATGCCCAAAGGATGCCCAAAGATGTGTGTATAAGCAAACTTTTAAGCTTTTGATTTCGGCCGAGAAGGCCTTTGGTGAGGAAGGTTAAGGACGCCCGACCACTCCTAGCATTGAGGCGATAGAAACGGGATGCGAATGCGAGGACTCCGAATACACTGGTGAGCAGTTACACTGTAGCCGCTGGGGCATGGGTTTCCTGCAGTCCGACCAACTTTACTCAGAGCGTGCTCTTTTTGTAGTCTTTATCATCCCATCTTAATCGTAGAGAAGGGGTTGGGCGCAGAAAATTTTCTCGAGTAGGTATGTCAGCAGCCCCCGAGTGAGGCCCGACCTCCTGATGTTGCTGGGGTCGGGCGTCACTAAAGAGCAGACAGAAAAGAGGGTTTTCACACCAGAGCTTGTTAACCAGCATGAATATACACATAGCTTGGAAAGACTAAGGGTAAAAGCAATGTTGCTGTTCAATGTTCTAGACATTGGTGAAGACTTCACCGTCGGTGGTTTGGAGCTTGTAGGTGCCTAGCCGGAGCACTTCCGAGATGATGTACGATCCCTCTCAGGGCGGGGAGAGCTTGTGACGGCCCTTGTCGGGAGCACTTCATGAAGGAGGTAGTTGAGATAGGGCATCCTCCAGTCGGTAGGAGGGTCGGGCTCCACAGCTAGCTTTTCATCGAGCTACATGACTTCAGGGTCAGAAGGAGTCGGCGGACGGTGAGCCCCCGAGCCTTGGGCGAGTGGCTCGGCGCCGACCCGTCCTGGCTACTTGTAACAGACAGAGGGTTTGTACTGGTCACTAGCAATGATGCCAGTCAAGATGAGCTCCCAACCGTATACCATTTTTGCCAGCATGCCGGCCCCTTCATTGAGCCATCTTGGGATATGGTTGAGCTCGAGGCTGTTGAACCTGTCCTCCAGCTGGCTGACCTCTTGGCAATATGCGGCCATCTTGGTACTGTGACAGCTGGATTCTTTCATGACCTGATCGACGATCAACTGCAAGACACCTTGGATCTCAAGCCGTCGGATGCCCAGCTCGATGGCGATACGCAGGTCGTTGATGACCACTTCATACTCAGCCACGTTATTAGAGGCGGGAAAATGAATACGGACCACATACCTCCTACGGAGCTGACAAGACAGATGAAGATAAGCCCCGCGCCATCGCCTTTCTTGCTTAGCAACCCATCGAAGTACACCGTCCATCACTCTTCGTCGACGGCTGCTAGTGGCATCTGGATCTCGGTCCATTTTGCGATGAAGTCGGCCAGCGTTTTCGGATTTGGTGGACTTTCGAGCGGCGTCTGAAATCCCTTGGCCCATCAGCTCGATGTCACACCCTAAAATATTTAATTTTAGAATGTGAGTATCATTTAGAATGTGTTCGTCTATCAATAGGTTTTTCCAAGAATTTTTAGAATTTTTCTAGCAATTATTCTCATTTATCCTAGAGCAAGATCCTTTTTTTATTCAGAAGGCTCTAAAATTCCTTTTCATGAGTCCTAAATATTCTATTTAGAATCCTCGTGACCCAAATTACCTCCCAAGTTTTTCTCGAAATTTTTGGGATTCTTCCGGATATAATTTTCGTGGATTAAAATATTTTTTGGACTTTTCAAGATTTATTTTAAGCTTAAAAATATGTTCTAGAAAATATTTCTATTTTGATTCTCATCGTAGTCGGACGAAACCGTATCTTTATTGTACATCCTTTTAACCTTGTCCTATCCAAATCTTTAAGATGTCCCATCGAGCTCCCGATTCTCTAACCGTCCTCCCCGATCAAGTCTTGAAAACAACGCCTCGTGGCTTGTCTTCAATGCTTTTCCGATAATGTTCGATCACCGTCAGCTCCAACGACTCAGCCTGATTTCTCTCTTTTATATTTCATGTTCTCAAATAGCCCGTTCGTGTTCAACCAGCACAGTCATCTCGTTTTCATGTTCAGACGTCACCCGAACCTGTTTCGGCCCATAACCGAACCTGTCGGCCTCACGCCCACCTGCACGTCACCGGCCCTAGCCTCCCCCACGACTACCTGCTGCTTGCACCCCTACGACCTCTTTCTGCATCGCCTCGAGTTCCTGCAGCCAGTTGCTCCTTTCCCCTTATCCTTCTCTATGATATCACAGCCCCACCTATCATTTTCTTTCCCCTTTTCGTTTTCTGTTCAGGCCCAACCCGTGCACGGGGAGAGCTGGGACTCCCCGCATAGCACCCCTATAAAGAGCGAGCCAAAACCCTCGGGCCTGTGCCCTACCTTGCCGCAGCATGATCTCCTGCTCGCACTCCTTTTCTTGTGCAAAGCCGCCGCATCCTTCTCCCCGAGCTCCTGCGCCCTGCCCTTCCTTCCCCTGCACCCAGACCTGCAGAGCCGCAGCAGCCGTGCACGGGCGCCGCCGTCACCCCTTGCAGCCAGCGCCACCGTCGGTGTCGCCCTTCTCTTGCACAGCATCTGCGTCGCCCCCAGGGGCCCGAGCCACAGCGCCCTGCATCCCCCTGTGCGCCAAGGACCTAGGTGCCCAAGGTCCTGTTCTCCGTCGCAGCCACCAGGACGCCGCCGCCCTACCCTGTGCGTGCTCCTCCACGCCAGCGCCTCGCCTTGCCCTTCTCTGTGCGCCGTCTTGCTCCCTCTCCTGTGCTCCTGTGCCTGTGTGCACCGCTCCTCCCCGCAGGCCGCCAACACAGAGACACGCGCAGCAGCCCAGGAACACAACAGACCCGCCACCGCGACTTTCTCCACAAAATTCGATCGCCACGATGCATCTCCGCGGTAAGTTAGGTATGAAATCGAATCCCCTCGTCGTCCTCTTTCATTTGCCCCGCTCCTTGCGACCTCTCGTGCCTTAGAACAACAGGAATTTGAAGAACAATGACCGCCGGTCAACATTGCTGCCTGATTTAAGTTTTTGCAATTTAGTCCCTAGAGAATTCTATAATTTTCTGTGCCTTGTGAAAATTTCAGAAAACCCCCTAGATCTATTACATCTTCTCAATCCAGCCCCACCGTGGAATTTTTTAGATCTAACCCTAAACTTTTCCTATTTTGCAAGCACTATTTCCTGTGTCTTGTAATTCTTTCCTGCTAACGCCCGAAGTCTATAGTTAATTACGTATAGGTCTCCGCAACCTTGTTTCATGCGTAGTTTTCGCGTTTTAGATCCGTTTCGATCTGTTCTTTTTGTGTTAGTCTTCTAAAACCCTAAGCTATCATTTAGTAGTGTTGTTGTACTGTAATTCCTATTTTCAAAATTAGATATCAATTTAGTTTGAATAATATCCTCGCACCTAATTTTCCGAAATAAAATCCAATTAAGTCTTTACTCCTATTTTTATAATTAATGTTAATTTGATTAATATTAACTTAAATATTTTTGTAATTTAATTTGTTAGTTCAACACAAATCATATGAAGTTATGCGTTTATATGCTCTCACTAGTTTCTTTTATAATTAATTGTTTAAATAGGATAAATTGTACATTGACAATTAATATAAAATTTTGACTAAGTTGTACCTCGTCTTCATAAATGCAAATATAATATGAGTTAATTATAATTAGGGATATTTTCTTTTGAATATCTTTTACATTTGTTTTCTAAATTAAAATAAATGAAAACCTATAGTTCTTTTATTTCTTTTATAATATAAACCTTCTGATAGCTGTTTCTTTTCAACCCTAGCTCTGTTTTCCACATTTCTTTCATTCCCGTGACCGTAGCAACGAGCCCTATCCTTTTATATGCTCTTCTAAAGCTTTCCTTTTGTTTGGTGTATCCGTTCTTATTCGTTCTTATTTGTTTGCTTGCTTGTATGCTTGGACCCGATGCTTGTGTGATGTTAAAAGAAGCGTGATCCAAGAGCTTTGAAGATTTAGAGTTTCAAGAATAAGAGTTGATGACTCTGAGCAGCTATTCTACAAAAGAAAGGTAATTCGTTGATCATCCTTTTATCCTAATAATCACAATAAATATAACTTTTTCTTTATATGCATGCATGTGTCCTAATTTTGATGGATCCTAATTAAGGATATGCCTAGTCTTTATGATCATTCCTTGTCAACCTGGATTTTACCCTTATGTTGGGTAGCTATTGCTTAGTTGCTATAGCTGGTTCTGGTTTGAGAATAATTTATAACCATGATGAGAACAATGATGATGCTACATCTGTTTTATCCATGTTCATGCGCTCTGTGCTGTTAATCACAAGTTTATATGTTTAATCAGAATATGGAGAACCATCCAGGAAAATAGTGCAACCACAATATTATATGGCTCTGGTCTTGGCTAATTAATTGGAGACTCTAGCTTATGATAATCTTACCAAAAGGGCAAGAGGGGTTGCATCGTCGGGGTATAGCTCGGTCCTCTTGAATCATATTGATATACGTGGTCCTTGGCTAAGGCATTACCTCATTAGGGAGGGTTATGACCACTTTGACTTGAAACCTTAGCGGATTATCATAAGTTAGGGAATCTTTGTAAAGGCCTCATAGTGAATCTCTTGCCACTCACCTTGGAAGTGTTTAAGAGGCTAGCTACCTCGGGCAAATCGGGAGACACGAGTTGTGGGTAAAGTGTACAACCTCTGCAGAGTGAAAACTGATATATCAGCCGTGCTCACGATTAAGAGCGGCTTGGACCCTCACATGATAATTGAACTTGAAGATGAATTAAATTGTGGACCATATTTATGGTTATGGTTATCGTGGACCATGTTTATGGTTGTGGTTATACTTATGGTTTTGGTATGAACTTATACCATAGTAATCAGGTGCTAATAAAACTTGACCAACTAAAATTGCTTACCGTAGTAAGCTAGTCAGCCCTTCCTTGATTTTGGCCTTCATGTCATATAATTCCAAACACTTGCTGAGTACCAACCATAAGTGTACTCACGCTTGTTATAATTGCTGCTCAGAGGAGAAAGTGATGTGAAATCTTTTGAGGATGATGCTGAGTTCTAGGCCTGCGCAACCCCTGGTCGATTGCCTATGAAGTTTGGAGTCTCTTTTCATCATACTGTTGCTGATTATTCACTGATGAAGTCACTATATGTATGTATGGAACTTGATCCTGGCATACATATAGTTATGCATTCGGTTTTGTCCTTGATATCCGCCAAGACCTCTCTAATGAAGTACACGGGGCGTTGCACCTTGAGGGCGTGTCCCTCTTCCTCCCGCTCCACAACTAGGGCGGCGCTGACCAACTGTGTGGTGGCGCGATGTAGAGTAGGAGCGGCTCTCCGTCGGTTGGCGGAATGAGAAATGGGGCCTTCTGTCGGTGTTTTACCGGCTGCCCACCGAGGGGTATACCCAAGGTGGTAAGTTTAGGTGAGGAGACGCCGAGATCAGGAACTTGAAGGTGCAAGGAACACAAGATTTAGACAGGTTCGGGCCGCGATATGCGTAATACCCTACGTCCTGTATGGTGGTTCCTCATCTTCTGAATATTCCCCAAAACGACTCTTGAACTTCGAAACAGTAAAACCGCATCCGGCCGCTGGTTATTTAACCCCGCGGTAACGCCAAGTAAAATCTGCGCTTCCAATCGTCAATCCGCCAAGAAATTTCCAAACCCCCCAATCCGAGCCGCACTCCGCCTTCACCCTGTGACAGTTCGTGTATTTGTAATGCTAGGCATATATTTTGTTAGTGTGAAGTATGTGTTTGTTAGTGTAAAGCTTGTGTATGTTTATGTGAAGCTTTTGAAAATTTAAAGTGCAAGTAAAAAGGGTATTTTTGTAATTACAGAAAAACCTAGGGTTGTTTTTGCAAAATGTAATTGGATAGGAGGTATTTTCAAAACAAGTGAAGGGTAGTTTTTCAAACATGTTTTTCTTATTTTGTCCCTTGTAAAAAAAATATATTTATCCAAAAGTTTCATTTGAAATGTGTGTTGAAGTGTGTAAAAATTTTGGGTAAAGTGGTAAAAATAAGGGTATTTATGTACTTTTATGCAAGTTTTTGATTTACAAAAGTAACTCTCAGAGTTACTCAGGACTAAAGTTGTAAAAGGTGCAAGTCATCATGACATGTCTATCCAATCATTATGACGAGTCTATCCCGTCATCATGACGTGTCATAAATGCTTGCGTTTAGATCCTGAATTTTATAAAGTTACACTCTTTAGGACAAAAGTAATTCAAATCCAACTTTTGTTCAAAAACTTCACGTGTAAAGATATAAATTTTGAGTTTTTGAACTTGGGCCCTAAAGCAATGTTGTAGAGTTTGAAAAACTCTCAAACTTTCGTTTTGGGCATTTCTTCATTTGGATTTTAGATTAATGTGAAATTTATGTTTTACAGAAACATCCCTGCAGTTTTCTAAATTTACGCATAAGTCCTTGGGAGAACTCCACTTCCCTTTCTCCTCTGTTTCTCTTCTCCCTGGGCCTTCTTTCCTTTTTTCCCACCGTTGGTTTCTCCTTCTGTGGCTTCCAACCTTATCCACTCCCTCTCCCTCTCTCTCTCTCTCTCTCTCTTTCTCTCCAGGCGGCGGCACAGCTCCAGGCGCGGCTCGGGGCTGGTGCGCGCGCAGGGTGGCGCGCGGCCGACGGCGCGGCTCAGCGCAGGCGCGCGCGCGAGCGCGCGCGGCTCGGGCGGCTGGCCGCGGGAGGAGCGGGCGCTGGCGGCTCGGCTGGCGGTGTGCGGGCCCGGCGCAGGTGCTGGGAGGGAGCGGGCTTGAGCGGCTGCAGCAGGCAGCGGGCGTGGGGGCCAGTGGGCGGCAGCGCTGGAGTGCGCGCGGCGCGAGCAGGCGTGCGCGCGGGCGGAGCGCAGGAGCGGCGCGGGTGGCTGCGGCGTGGCGCGAGCGTTGGGCGGCTGGCGGAGCAGAGCGGATGCGGCTCGGCCGGCGCAGGGCTTGGCAGCGCGGCCCTAGGCGGCGGGAGCATGGGCGCGCGGCTCGGGAGGCATGGAGCAGAGCGCGCGAAGGGCTCAGGCGTGAGCTGATGCGGCGCGATGCAGGCGAGCTGGCGTCAGGCGAGCACGGGAGATGGAGCGGCATGGTTTAGGCGGTGCAGGAGCTCGCGCGCTGGAGAGCCGGTGCAGGTGCTGGAGCGGCAGGAACGTGGGTGGCGCCGAGCGAGTGGCGCGAGCGTGCGCGCGGTGACGCGCGGGAGTTGGCGGTGTGGGCAGGTGTTGAGCGGCCGGAGCAGAGCGGGCCCATGGCCACGAGCAGTCGGTGCTGAAGTGCGACGTGCCGAGTAACGGCACGCGCAGGAGGAGTTGCGGTGGAAAGCTGTTACGCGAGATGCAGGAACGCGGTGGCCGTATCGAAGATGCAGCTCAGGTGTTCGACGAAATGCCGATACGCACGGTGCTGAAGAACGCGAGGGTCCTGCTGTTGGCGAGGCATCATGGGTGCAGGACGCCGTCGGGCGGATGTTGCAACGGCGTGCAGGGAGAACACACGCGGTGCGGGAGGAGCTGCAGTACGGCGGCTGCGAACGAATTCGCACGGGAGCAGCAGGACCGCGCGTGGAAGACGTCGAAGGCCGTTGATGAGAAAGCAGTGGACGAGATCAGACGGCACTGGGAACTCTTCGTGGAGGATTTGGAGGTGGCCAGGTGCGAGTAGACTATGGCCCTCGTGGAGGCAGAGAGGGCGAGTGTGGCGCGGCGAAGCAAAAGCGAAGGTTCGAACGGATTTGGACTAGCACGTCCACGGATACGAGCGAGAGTGTTCTACCGGTGATCGACTCGGCTCGTTTCTGCAGGCGCGTGCGTATGCAAAGCAATGGACCACGCGCAAGCAAGATGGAGGCCGATGGTGTGGAAGCAGAACGAGAGCGGCGGCCTTGCGAATGGTTGCGCAAGTATGCCGGCAGTGCACGCACCGGAGCAGTCAGGTGAAGGAGGGTTTCTTCTTGCGTGGGCAGAGGATGTTCAACCCGTGAACAAGAAAACCCTGAGGTTCGCAGAGGAATTGGCATAGCGAACCAATCCGGCTCTGTCGTCTCGTCCCAGGAGTCCACGACACCCAGCAACTCCTATCCCTCGTCGATCGCCGAGCAAGACCACAGCACCTCAAGAAAGCTCGTGAACCCTCTCATCGTTCTCATCGCCAATCCTGTTCACCGCGGGAATTCACTTTCCGCGTGTTCTCCTCCATAACCAAGGCTACCCCAAGGTTTGCCCTGATCCACTAAATCTTCCTAATGCCGGCGACCCCTTTTGCCGGAACATCATCGTTATATTCCTATTCTCTGTTTTCCCCGACCAGGGACTTAATTGCTTTGATTTAAAAAGTTCTGGGGTGTTCTTTGTAAAATTTTCAAAGCTTCTCTTATTTCAAATCAGTGAACATCTACAAGTTTTATGTTGTGCTCTTGAATTGAAAGTCTTGATTTGTGGTCTAGGTTAACTATTAGGGAATGAATGCTTTATTGTTATAACTGAAAATAAGTCATAGAATATATGCCTTAAGTAGAGATATGTGATATCTAGTTAATCCTTTCGCCCGAGTACTCATATCCCTGCCATCAAGACGTTATCCTTGTCTTGATTGCAGTCTCCTTATGTCCTTTTCGTATAAGGATTCCTGTTAGTCCATGTGTATCTGCTGCTTAGTTAATACATCTCGACAGCTATGCTTCAGTGTCAGATTATCAACCCAGCCACTTAGCATCCGTTTCCTTTGAGTCTATGATGTTTCTGTGTAACAGCTGTCAGCCGATGCATTTCTTTTGATATGCATTTACCCTCGGCTGGTTAGCTGATACGGTTGTTACCTTTCTAGTATCGGCTACTGCCGATACATTTCTTTTGTTCTGTCCTACATCGGCTGCACATAGTCGATGTATCGGAGATACACACACAATCTTAGGATTCTTGCTATCGGCCGATCCAAGCCGATTCTAGTTGCTCTCCATATCAGTTATGGCCGATCAATCCTTAGTTTTCCCATCCTTATCCACACACTTCTATCAGCCGATTTATCGACTGAGAGATCGGCTATATATCTATCAATCACACACCCTTAACCATACTCCAATCGGCTGTACGTCACTCAATTGTTGTGCTGACGTAATCGAGCCGATGCAACCACACCTAGTTACCTGAGATAACACTTAAGCACATCTCAGTTCAGATACAGCTGCTTTAGGAATCATCCCTCTGCTGAAGTAATCGATGCTTTCATCGATCAATTAAGGAACCGATGCACTTTTCAATCGACTAAACCTCTGCTGTTTCCAATCGGCTCTGTTGTAATCTTCAACGAGTAGCCGATTCTAATTAGTTGTCCACCTAAAGCTCTATCTAAGTTTAGTTCAGATCTTTTTGGTTGTTGTGTGAGTAGTGTGTTAAATGAGTGTTGAATTGCAACTTTATTGTGAAGTAAGATAGTTTCATGTGCACACCTTGAATGTAATCTTGCATTGCATGTAGATACGACTACTTCCGCAAACGGTATCTACAAGATCTCCCAGGAGTCTGCAGAGAAGGTTCCTGAAGACCAAGCAAATGTTACCAAGGGATTATCGGAAGTCCCGAACCAAAGTTCGGAAGATAACAATATTAACATCCCTGACTTCAGCCCCACCAGTAAAGGCAAACCCCGGACATAACCCACTATTTTATTTACACTGCAATTTATATCTAATTATATATATTTCTATGCATTAAGTTCTTAGGAATTGCTTGGAACCCTAGATGCATAAATCCTAGGAACCAATGTACTGTACATGAGTCCTTACCGTATAGATGCTCTGCTAATAGGACCGGTAGAAGTCGGGTGATTTCCTGTCACTCGCGCGATATAGGAGTTGTAATGTTTACATTCCTGTTATCACTGTAAGGATGACGGACCGGGTTATGTGCAGTATCATAGAAATGAATGATACCCCGTCTGTGTTGTTGAATTTGGATAAGGTCGCAGTGTGTGGTGATCGGGGTTAAGCGTTTGAAAGTACTAACCACATGCCGCGAAATATGGTAAGCGGTAAGCCTAGTAGCCAATCGGCCCGAGGAGTGGACATACCTCCCACCACTCGTCTTGCTTCTTCTGGTTACTTATGTTCGACGTGTGGGAATACGTGTTGCAAGGGCAACCAGGAATACGGGTTTTGTAGTCGCGCTACAGACGTATGTCCTGCACTTTGGAAGTGCGTATGGTCCTGCAGTCGCTTGTGGTGGACCTGTCCACGAGTCAGAATGAAAGGCAAACGGTTGCTTCGGAACGACCCTGTGGTGTTCCAAGCGTGTGAGTTAGGTTTACCTTGCAAGGTTAAATTCGATTCAGAATCGTCCACTTCTCACGAAGATTGAGACTGCTTGATCCCTTTGTCACATTGAGTAACAAGAGCAATTATATGGTTATCAAAGATGATGTTTGACCAAAGATTTTACCATGCTTGAATAGCTATAGGTGCTCATCTAGATTGAATAATCACATAGAATTTGAAAGCTAAAAGTTGACATTAAGGATCTACCCTTTATTGCTTTTCAGCTGAAAATAAACCCAGAACCCTTGAAAAGCTTTCATGAGTCTAGTTATGGGCTAAAGTATACCCAATCCCGGGTAAGCCTTGCTGAGTATTAGTTATACTCAGCCTTGCTAGTTTTATATTTTTCAGGTAAAGCCTTTGAAGACCCTACTCTTCCCCTGTCTTGGCCCTGTGCTCTCCCAAATGATTGGTCCGTGGAATGGGATCCGTCCCCGGCCAATGCTGATGATGCCGAGTGATGTCATGCCTGGGCTTAGCATGACATCCGTCTTGACGACGTGTTTTAAATCATCGTATGTTTTCCGCTGCCAAAAACCATAGCTTTAACAGTTTGTAATCATTTCTCTAGATTTGAAACTTCGTACTACTTTTAGAAACTCTTGTAATGTAATTTCCTGTGATGTAAAATATGATGGTGACTGTATCTCTGGACTCACCTTCGTGTGAGGTAACCTTATTTGATCCTGTGTATCGGTGGTTTATCGGGACGTTACCCGACAGGCCAAGGGATTATACCGTTCGAAGCACGTTGGAGCCCTCGAAAGTGGACTCGCGTACTTGAGCCGGTATAATTCAGGTTGGTTCTGCCACACACCCCCTTGAAAAAGCCCCAATCTAGCCAAATCTCTCCGTCCCTTTCTCCGCAGCCCCCGAGCAACTCGTGGCGAGTGGATCTAGAAATGGCGCCCAAGAGATCCAATGAGAAGGAAGGGAAAGCGAAAGAGTCGCAACCGCCGTCTGAGGAATGGACTCACAGTAAGTGCTCGAACAATGATCTCATAAAACCTTTTTCCGAGGGTTTGCTCCAAGAAAAAAGTCTTGTCAACTGGCGTCCCTCTTTTCGCGAACCTCTTCCCATGGAAAATGTAGACGAAATCGTCACATTTTACCATTTTGCCGAACGGGGTTTGGCCCTCCCCTCTTGCTCTTTCTTCCGAGGCCTTCTTTATTTCTACGGACTTGAGCTCCATCACCTCGACCCGAATTCCATTTGCCACATTGCCATCTTCATCCATTTTTGCGAAGCTTTCCTTGGAATTGAACCCCACTGGGATCTTTTCCGCTTCCTTTTCCAAGTAAAGCAACAACCCACTTCCAAAAATCCATCCATCGTAGGGGGCGTTGGCATCCAGCTTAGACAACAAGCCGGCGATAAGTACATTTCCTACAAATTCCCCTCTAATATTCCCGGATGGAAGAGCCATTGGTTCTACATCGAGAACCATGCCCCCCAGCTACCTGAAAAATCCGGAAAACCCCCTATCATTAGGCCAGAGTGGAACACCGAACTCTCCAGAGGAGACCTGGACCAAGTCGATGAGTTGTTTGCCACCATAGCAGCTCAAAAAGAAATAGGAGTGACCGGAGCGTCTGTGATGTTTTCTTTCTTCAAACACCGGATCCAGCCAATCCAACAACGCCACACTCTAGGCTTCGAGTACATCGGCGCTGAAGATCCCTCTCGGATGTGCGCAGAGGAGTTGACTGACGACACCGCACTCATCCGAGTCAAGCGAGTGCTGCTGGACGTGGACGCAGTTCCCTACGTCCTGCAGTTGTTTTCTGCGCAAAATCCTCCGAAACCGGTAAGTATTCGACTACTTTTTTAGAACAAGTTATGCTGATCTACCACTGCTAACTGAAAATCTTCTACAGGGACACACAGGGTTGTACCGGAGCTATCCACCACAACCCGACATCCCCCGACCAGACCACCTTCTTCCCAGCGCCGCGGCAGAAGCAAAGAAGGCTCAAGCATCAAAAGCTCAACCAAGCGACGATACAAACAAAAGCGAGAGCCCCCTAGCGGAAAGGGAAACTGAAGGGAAGGCGAGAAGGAACAACTCCCCCGGACCATCCGTGGAGTTGGCCGAAACTCTGCCTTCGGTCCCGCAGGGTCATCGGGTTGTGCGCAAATGGAAAGCACATGTAGTCGAATCCTCCAGGTATGAAGTTGCTGCCTTGTTGAATTGTCAAATATCGGAATTGGTGCATGCTAACACTGCCTTTTTTGCAGTCCCTTTGCTTCTTCTCCCGACCCCAAGCGCCAAGAGGTGACCGAGACCGGACTCGCCGGGAACGATGTTCTAGCAGATGAAGCCGTAGAAACTGCTGGGACAGACCCATCGACTACTTCCGCAGGAGTAGTAACCATTGCTGTGGTGAGCACCGCGCAACCAGCTAGTGTGACCCTACTGCCAGCAACGAGTACCGTGGTTAAAATACCACGGGCTCTAAGAATAAAGAAATCTATCATGAAGAAATCTTCACTATAAGAATAGATCTTTTCTTGCATAATGTAGATCCTATTCTTTTCGACTTGTGTAGTAACATAACTGATTCTGCTATATCAGGTCAATAACTGACATGAGGTATAAGCCAAAGCCCATCGCGGCTACTCCAGCCCCCAGCCGCTGGCTCCTGAGGAGCCAGCCCCCGAGGAACCAGCCCCGAAGGACCCAACACTGCCCGACCCAACACCCCCCGAACCCCAGCAACCCGAAGCCGGAGCTGGTGGTGAAGAACAAGTCGAGGCAACTGATGCCGCTCCTGCAGATGGCACAAGTAAGTGTCTGACTGTCCACGGCTAGCTGCTTAGACCACAGACATCATGTACTGAATGCATCTTGACTTGCAGGTGCCCAACAACCATCTACTGAAAAAGCTGCAGGGACCTCAAGGAGCCCTGGAGATCTGCTGGTGGCCGAACGCGGATACCAGAACATCATCACCACAGCTCTAGTGGATGACCTGATTCTAACGGATGACAACATACGATACTTTAACAAGGTCTCCAAAGAGATGTACAATTTTACCCTGGTAAGGCATGATTACTCTTCTGCCAGTATACGTTGTCGAGTTGCTTGTCTTAATCTTCCCCATTATGCAGGATGTGATCAAGCACTCGCAAAAGAAAACTGAAAAACTGAAGGCAGTCGTGAGTGGCCACCAGGAGCTCGTTGCCAAGAAGAAATGCATATCAGAAGAGCAGACGAAGAACATATATCTTCAGAGAGAGCTCAACAAGCTAAAGCTGGAGCGGACATGAGAGACGTGGCTCCTCAATAATGATCTCCGCAATCTTGAGAAGGCCAACTCCGAGCTCCAGAAACAACTCAAAGAACAGAAGAAGGCGCACCAAGGCAAGCCTTTTCTTCCCTCAAGTACTTTTACTTAACAATTTATCTTGAATTCTGAAAATATCTTCACCGCAGAGCTTAGGAAAGTCTTAACATATAAAGAAGAGCTGCTTACTGATGTGAAAAATATGATGTATCGCCGCACAGATGATGTTGAGAGGCTGCAGAAGGTGATCGCCGGCATCGAACAATAGTTCGCCGACTGCCTTCAGCAAATCAAGACGCTGGGCGAAGAGAAGTAGCGGCGACAGAAGGAGCTGGAGGACCTCAAGGGAGCCACCCAAACGCTTGTGGACATGGTGGATGCACAAGAAGGTCGCGAAGCAGATGAGCGGTCCTTGCTGGAGCGACTTCACGGAGCGCCACAGAAGGTCCTCAATTTTCTCACTGAAGCCCCGATCGCGTGTGTCAGCCACGCTCTTAGCTTTGTGAAATCCTTTTGGCCAGAAGCTCGACTAGAGGCGTTTGCGCAGGGTGTGGCTGCAGAGTGCTCTGAAGAACAATTCAACGAGTACCTCCAAGAAGCCCAACCTGTAGTAGAAAAGATAGTAAAAAGTATACTACAGGATTGAGATGTAAAAACAAGTACTCGTTTCCTTATATATATTTTTCTTTGATGTCTCCACTTGTATGTGCCTTATGACTGAATTGTCATCCAAGTTCAAAGGCTAAGTAGTAGACACTACCCCGGGTGCAACGACCCTGGAAGTAGTCAAAGTAGCTCCGAGTAGGAACCCAGCCAACAAGTTAGATATAACCCGATCGAGCAGGTCTAGTTAGGAAAGAACGCGAGCATCATCGCGAGACTGCCGTGCTTATGGCAAGAATTCAAAACTACGCCGAGTGCAGTGGCTCTGGGCGTAGTCAAAATAGCTCTTCATGCGAGCCCGTCCAACAAGTTAGGTATAAACCGATCGAACGGATCTAACTTGATGGGAAAAATGCGATCGTCATTGCGAACGACCATCAAAGGTCATGGCAAGAAGTCGATTCACACAAAACATGAACGTGGCCGTAGCCTCCGTCAAAACTCATGGCAAGAAGTCAATTCATATAAAATATGAACGTGGCTACAGCCTCCGTATGTTAACAGAAAAAATTTACATTCTGAATTTTGTGACACGTAGCCTCCAAATTGATTCGGAAGAAAAAAGGCCGCCTGGGCGCCTGGAGAACAGCTATCCCCGCATGTTTTCTCATAGGTAGAACTTGCACACGTTCTGAACATTCCAAGAATTTGGGACATCTTGGCCCTCGGGGTATTGTAGTCAATACGACCCAGTCTTGTAACTTGCTTGATGACGAACGGCCCTTCCCACCTCGAGTTGAGCTTGTGTAGGCCGAACTCGTCTTGGATGCGGCGTAGGACCAAATCGCCTATACTAAACGACCGTTCTCTCACGTTGCGGTCGTGATATCACTGGATCCCCTGCAGGTATCGTGCCGACTGGACAAGAGCGGTGCAGTGAGCCTCTTCGACAGAGTCAAGCTCTAACTGCCTTGCTTCGTCCAGCTCGCCTTCATTATATATTTCAGCCCTTGGGGATTTCCACATGATGTCAGCCAGTAAGATAGCTTTAGAGCCGTAGACCAGGAAGAACGATGTTTGTCCTGTGGCTTTGGATGGCTGAGTCCTGAGCCCCCAGACGACATGTGGCAACTCGTGTATCCACATTCCTCCTTTCTTGCTGTTTTCATCATAGAGTCTTTTCTTGAGGCCATCAATTATCATGCCATTCTCCCTCTTGACTTGACCATTGGCTCTTGGGTGTGCAACAGAGACATATTTGACCTCGATGCACGCATTTTCACAGAACTCCCAGAACTGGTTGGCCGTGAAGTTTGATCCCAGGTCTGTGATGATGATATTCGGGAAGCTGAAGCGATGCAAGATATCGGAGATAAAATCAATGACTCGATCTGGTGTGAGCTTGGATATCGGCTTGTACTCGATCCACTTGGTAAACTTGTCGATAGCCACCAATAAATGGGTGAAACCGCCTGGCGCCGTTGTGAAGGGCCCAATCATATCAAAGCTCCAGTAAGCGAACGGCCAGGATGGCGGCATGGTGATGAGACTGTGAGCTGGGACATAAGATTGCTTGCCAAAAAATTGGCAGTTTTGACATCTCCGCACGAGGTCCTCAGCATCGGACACTGCGGTGGGCCACCAGAAATCAGCTCTGTATGCTTTCCCCACCAGCGTTCTTGAAGCTGCATGGTTGCCGCAAACGCCCTTATGTATTTCCCGCAGTATGTCGTAGCCGTATTCTCTCGTGACGCACTACATGACCACCCCTGATCATGCGCCACGCCGGTAGAGCTTACTGTCGACCAGGATGAAACCCTTACTTCTGCGCATGACATGAGCTGCCTCTGCGCTTCTTGCGTCCATCCCCGCTGGTAGTCTTTGATCCCGGATGAAATCGATATAAGCCTCTCTCCAGTCCTCTCCAAGCATCATAACCTCCCGATCAGGCTGTTGAAGGTCAGCATCAGTGGTTACCTGAGGTGAGGGCTTGATGGATGGTTGCTTTAACTCCTGGATGAAAACTCCTGCTGGAACCTGTGCACGAGTGGACCCCAGCTTGGACAGTATATCTGCGCCAACATTATGCTCCCGTACCACATGATGAACCTCCAGGCCGGAAAATTTGTTTTCCAGCTTGCGCACTTCTTGTACATAAGCGTCCATCATCTCCTTGTTGCAGTCCCACTCTTTGTTGACTTGCTGAATGACTAGAAGTGAATCACCATATACAAGAAGTCGCTTGATGCCTAGTGATATCGCCAAACGTAGCCCGTGAAGCAGTGCTTCATATTCGGCTTCATTATTGGATCCCTCCCAAAGGATCTAGAGGACATACTTCAATTGTTCGCCTCTTGGAGAAATAAATAGGACTCCAGCACCGCTGCCATCGAGCTTAAGAGACCCATCGAAGTACATGGTCCAGTGCTCTGGCTTGTCGACTGGAGTTGGGATTTGATTCTCTCTCCACTCAGCCATAAAATCGACTAGAGCTTGAGACTTGATTGCAGTGCGTGGCTTGAAATCGATAGATAAAGCCCCCAGTTCCACTACCCACTTTGATATACGCCCCATGGCATCTTGATTATGGACAATGTCCGCCAACGGAAAATCCGTAATCACAGTGATCTTGTACTCGTCAAAGTAATGGCGCAACTTTCTCGATGTAATCAGAATTGCATATAAGAGTTTTTGAACTGCCGGGTATCGTACCTTGGATTCAGAGAGTACCTCGCTGGCGAAGTACACGGGCCTCTGCACTCCAAACGCATGGCCTTCCTCGCTGCGCTCGACTACAATCGCACTGCTGACAACATGAGTTGTCGCCGTAAAGTAGAGTGGTAGATCTTCTCCCGGCAATGGTGCTGTAAGGACCGAAGGAGACTGAAGGTGATGTTTCAGGTCTTGCAAGGCTCGCTCGGCCTCCTTCGTCCACTAGAACTTGTCTTGGCGTTTCAGGAGCTTGAAGAAGGGTAGTCCTCTCTCCCCGAGCTGGGAGATGAACCTGTTCAGGGCTGCCATACAGCCTGTTAGGTTCTACACATCTTTGATTGTGGTCGGAGCCCCCATATCAGTGATGGCCATAATCTTCACAGGATTGGCTTCAATTCCCCGATTACTGACGATGAACCCGAGCAATTTCCCTGATGATACTCCGAAAACGCATTTAGTTGGGTTGAGCTTCCACCGAAACTTACGTAGGCTGCTGAACGTCTCTTTGAAGTCTACGATCAGGTCGTCGGGATGCCTGGTCTTGATGACCACATCATCCACGTAGGCTTCAACGTTCCGATGCAGCTGATCAGCAAAACACATCTGAATCGCGCGCTGATAGGTTGCTCCTGCATTTTTCAACCCGAAAGATATAGTTTTGTAAACGTACGTCCCAAACGGGGAACGTGGTTTTGATTTGATCCTCCGCCTTGAGCGCAATCTGGTGATATCCTGAATAACAATCAAGGAAGCAGAGGAGTACACAGCCCGCCGTTGAGTCGACGACTTGATCAATGCGCGATAGCCCGAAGTGATCCTTTGGGCAATGCTTGTTGAGATCGGTGTAATCAAAGCACATTCTCCATTCATTATTCGTTTTCCTTACAAGGACGGGATTAGCTACCCATCTGGATGGATTACTTCTTTAATGAAGCTATTTCCGTTTAATGCCTCACGCTTGTCGTGAGCAAACCTTCGAAGGCGTTGCTTTTTGGGCACAGCCTGTGGGTGTACATTCAGACTATGCTCGATCAGTTCCCTGGGCACTCCTAGCATGTCCGCTGGTTTCCACGTGAATATATCTCAGTTAGCCTGAAGGAAACTGACGAGCGCGAATTCCTATTTCTCATCTAAGCCTGCGCTGATGACGGTGGTCTTGGATGAGTCACCCTCCTGGAGCTGGATTGACTTGAGTGCCACGTCATCAGTCGACTGGATGCTCGACTTGCTGGCCTTTCTCAAAGGGATCTCCAGCGTGGCTTGGGAGAGCTACTGCGCGGCCGCGAGTACTTCCCCTGAAGCATCTGGCACACGTGTAGTTGAAACATACTGGATTGCCTCCTGGTTGCAATCATATGACTTCTTCAAGTCGCCTCGGAGAGTGAGTACTCCACTTTGTCCTGGCATCTTGAGAAGTAGATAAACATAATGCGGCACTACCATGAATTTGGCGAGTGCCGGTCGGCCCAGTATGGCATGATAAGAAGATTTGAAGTTAGCAACTTCGAATTTAATGAACTCAGTGCGATAGTTCTCCCTCGTGCCGAAGGTGACTGGAAGAACCACCGTGCCAAGTGGGTACGCCGCATTACCTGGGACAATACCGTAGAAAGTAGACTTGCTTGGAACCAGCATGTCCATGAAGTTCAGACCCATCTTTCTCAAAGTGCTGGCGAAGATGAGGTTGAGACCACTCCCGCCGTTGATGAGCACCTTGGTGAGCCTGACTTCTGCCACCACCGGATCCAGGACCAGGGGGAACTTACCAGGCTCCGAGAAGCTTATCCACTAATGATCGCGAGAGAACGAGATAGGGACCTTTGAGTGGTCGCGATGCCGCCAGCTCAACGGACATGATCTCCCGAAGAAGCAGTTTTTGTTCCCGCCTGGAACCGAAGTGTCCATCTCCCCGAAAGATGACGTTGATGGTCTTTGAGGCATCCTGGAACTTTGCGTTGTGCGTTTGGTCCCCTTGGTTGTCGTCTTCGGGTTCTTTGTCTACTGACTTCTTGTTCTTCTTACCGCCATCAAGATTGCTAAATGTCCTCCGGAGGTGGTAGCAATCAATTGCCGCATGATTGGCACCTGGATGCCATGGGCATTTCTTTTGCAGGAGCTTCTCAAACTCTTCCTGCGTCGTTGTCTTCTTGCCTCGCGAGAGATGATCCACAGCCGCGATGAGATCATCTAGCTTGCGCTTTCGGGATGGACCCGAGTAGTCCCGCTGGCTCTTGTCGTTGCGATTGTCATTTGGACGCCTCAGGTTGCTATCATTGCACCTTCGGAACCGCTCCCGCATCTTTTCCTCCTGCTCGGACCAGTCGTGCATCATATCACAGAGCCCTGTAACAGTTTTCGATCTATTCCGCCCAAAGTCTATGTAGATGCCTGGGTTGGTGATGCCGTTGTAAAAGCAGTCGATGATGTCTTCCTCTGAGATATTCGCAATAGTAGCGCGGACGTCGAAGAAACGGCGTGTATAGGACCGTAGGAGCTTGTTACATTCCTGTTTACATTGAGCAAGATCATGATGAGTACCTGCGCGAGTGATCGCCCTCTAGAAGTTGTCGATGAAGACCTTCTTGAGCTGCTCCTAGGAGTCGATCGAGTTTTTGCTAAGGCTCTCCAACCACGTGAGCGGCGCAGGGTCCAAAGCCATCGGGAAGTAGACGACCTTGGTGATGTTGGAGCCTCTTGTGACTTCAATGGCGGAGGAGTAGCAACGTAGCCATTGCTGAGGAGCTTGCTTGCCATCATACTTGGTGATGCCAATCGGCTTGAAGCCCTCAGGGTACTTGTAACTGCTAAACCGTGCGGAGAAAGCTGGAAAACGGTCGCTGCAGTCAGTACCCTCAGTGTCGGCTACTTCGTGCTCTCTGCGCCTGGAATCAATTGCGGACCGCGCATCGTGTCCTTCATTGATTCTCTGGCGCAGGTCTTCTGGAGGAGGCCGATGATTGGCCTATCGCATGTTACCCCCTGGAGGTGGCTGCTGCCTTCGGCCAGGGGCCTGACTCCCGCGGGCGTTGTCATTGTTGTTGCTGCGCTGAGGTCGGGGACGGCCGCCAGCCATTCGACTGTGAGCCTGGCTTCGACTTACACCCACGCCCTCCTCCCTAAGGGTAGACGCCAGGTTTTGTTGATCAAGCTGAAGCCAAGCCCTCTGTGCGTAACGAAGTGCTTGACGCACGTTCGGATCTTTACTGCGCTCGAGTATAGCCGTTACCTTGGCGATGTTGGCCACTGGAGTCCTGAAACCCCGCTTGGTTATGGCAGCGAATTCGGCGTCAAGCTCACGATGCATAGATCGCATGCGCTCATTGACCCTCCTTCGGCGGGCTGCGCGAGCTTTGTTCCTGGTCCTCCGTGCCTCACGATCGGTGTCGTTTTTGTCGCTAGTGTTGGCTGTGGCCTCATCTTCAGCTACCGCATCAAATTCGACAATGGGCAAGTCGCCATCATCCTCGCCTTCTTCCACCATCAGTACCTGGCGTGAGATGAGCTCATCAGAGCTCGCGTCGACTCCTCTGCGACAGTGGCTAATGGCCTACCCTCCTAAAAAGGCAAGGGCTCGAAGTGTGCCACAAGTCGGTCTTCGGCCTCGAGTAGATCAGAAAGTTTCATGCCCTTCCAATGCACGAAATGCCCCTCCGGAGTGGAGTTGATCACCAGACCGTTGGCACCATAACAACCCGAAGCCCCCCGACGTGCGGTGGCTTCGGGCTTTCTGAGTTGGAGTAAAGAGTCCAAGTCCTTCTCCAATGTGGAGAGGGACTCGGAGATGTTGGCCTCCTGGAGATCAGTGGCCAAATTGCGTAGACCGAGTCATGATCGGCTACGCGGGTCCTCAGATTGGAACGAGTCCAACCCAAGCAAGGTTGTTGCAGCACTGGATGAAGTCGCACCGAAAGCAGACTCCTCCTCGGTCCTCGTAGTGGATCCATGGATTGACAAGTCGCCGAGATTATCGACGAACTTGTCGAGACTTTTCCTTTGATGAATGCGAACCCGCCATGGGAGTTTTCAGCTTCATGTCGACGAGGAATTGACGGAAACTGCCCACACCATCTGCGACGCAGACCCACGAGCCAAAAACAAACATCGTGCCCTGAGAGGGTACCGACCTGGTGAACTGGAAAGATGCCATCGAGTTCGCCGGTGGATCTTCGATGCGCTCCCCTACCTGGCGCGCAAGCTGTCGGTGTTTTACCAGCTGCCCACCGAGGGGTATACCCAAGGTGGTAAGTTTAGGTAAGGAGATGCCGAGATCAGGAACTCGAAGGTGCAAGGAACACAAGATTTAGACAGGTTCGGGCCGCGATGTGCGTAATACCCTACGTTCTGTATGGTGGTTTGTATTGCCTTGGGTGTAGATATTATGTTTTGAGGAGGTCCCTGCCCTCCCCTTATATATCTGGGAGGATAGGATTACATGAATCCTAGTCTAATACTAGCCAAGAAATCGTACCTGAGTACAACTCGAGTAGTTTCCTTCTATACCGACTAGACCTACTCTCATACGAGTAGAGAACAACATAAATAAGAGATAAAGCAAGTCTTATCTCCTAATCCTATTTAAACTACGTTATATACACAGTCCCGTAGCCCCGGGTCTGACACCTTCGTCAGAAGCTCCTTAAGTTTATCGAGCGCCTCCTGAGCCTCGGATGTCCACACAAATCGGTCGGAGGTGTGGTCCATCATCCCCACGAACTCTTGTTGCTAGGTTACAGACAAATGTGCAGTCCTGCAAGGTAGCGCATGGCCTCCGCAGCGTTGCGGAAGCCAAACGAAAATGTTTTTTGGGACGTTCCCAATAGAGATTTCTGGGGAGAGCGGTTCTCCTCTAGAGAGCTATGCCATGATGTTGGCAAGTGAGAAGAGGACGCAGCGCAAGTCCTCCTGGGTCGATCGGGGACCCAGAAAGGTACTGAGCTGGCACTGCAACCCTTTGTGGTCGGAACTGAGGGGCCAGCTGCTTCCAGAGGCGCGGACCTCCAGTGTCCACAGCTTCAACTCCTCAAGGGCCTCGATGATGGAGTCGAGGTCGATGGTGTGAAGGGGTGGGACGGAAGCATGAACTTGCTCCATCTCTCCCTCCATAGTGACGATGAAGTCCAGGCTCCGAAACGTACGAGCGCGCCCAGGGCCCATCCTCCAGCGTGGTTGGCCATCCGCAGCCTGGTGGAATCAACGAGGCGCGTAAAAGGCCCCTACCTGGCGCGCTAACTGTCGGTGTTTCGGACCGCTGACTAGTAAATTTGTGCTTGCGTGTCTGGATCAGATGGTGTGCAAGGAAGGCACAAGGGTTTATACTGGTTCAGGCAGAACGTCCCTACGTCCAGTTCGAGCAGCTCGTGTTCTTGCACTGGTTTGCAGTAGGGGTTACAAACGGTCGAGAGAGGGAACGAGCTCCCAAGTCTCTGGTGAAAAAGTGTTATGTGAGTGCGTGAGTGTCTGAGGATTCAGTCCCCCCTACGGGGGTCCTCCCGTTCCCTTTTATAAGCCAAGGGGCAGGGGTCGGATACATGAGAGAGAAAGAGAGAGATAAGGAATAGAAAGAGGAGGGTCCCGGGGGTCCCGCTGGTCTCCTTCCCTTTACGTGGGCTCCATTGGCCCTGTAGATGCCGATGGGAGTGTCCCTGCACCGCTCCCTGGAGCGACATGTGACGTGGCCTCAACAGGATGGGCGGCGGGGGGCCCCGGTGTGTCTGGTGGGTGACGTGTGCTCCGACAAGATGGGCGGCGTGAGCCCCCGGCGCGTTTTGCGGCTTAACCCCTAGCGCGGTGGTCGACGGGGACTTGCCATGATGGCCTGTCACCTCCGGAGGTCACGTCGAGGCATACCCTCGACTATTCTCGTGTCCAAGGCTTGACCTTTGATGTGAGCTTTCACTCCTACGGGACCCTGAGGGTCCCGTGACTCTGACAGGTGCGGCCGCGTTCGTACACTCAGGGTCGAGCAAGGTCGAGCTCGTGCCCTCGGGGTCAGACGAGGCGGAGCCCTTCCCATAGGGGTCGGATTTTTTATGGAATTTGTCCTTATATTCATATGGGTGAGTGTGTGTACGTGTACGTATGTGTGAGCATCTGTAGTTTAAAAAAAATTCAAACTTCTACTTACTAGTGAAAGATATATATGTGAATGGGTCTGAAAAACTGGGCAAAATGTTGTGATAAATATAAAGTGGTGCTTTTGGTTACCGTTCTATTTAGGTGATCAGTTCAGAAGAGCAAATCATGACGCCACCACCAATCAAATCCTATCGGTGCATCGATCTGCTGCCAACCTCGTTCCAATAATGCCTTAGGACCCATCTGGGTTTAAGAAGGCAGCCCCTAATCATTTCACTGGCAACATTGCTACATATAATTTATTTTATATGTTTACACAGACAATGTGTGAACCAGATTCCAGGCACTTCTGATGAATCATTAGGTAGTTAGTTCTACATACTCAGTTGGATGCTGAAAATAACTAAAGGAACAAATCAACAAGAACTATTTAATTAGGAGGATAATAAGGTAACTTCTTCTCTTTTGGTGCCATGTATATAATACTTATTTGTGAGGCCCAATTGTCCTCGATGCTTACTACGTGGCTTAATTTTGACATCACAGATGAGAAAAGTAATGCGGTGCAAATTGATCGCATAATAGCTCCTCTCTCTAATCTCAACTGTGACAAGAGTGGTGGCAGAAAGAAAAGAAAACGAATAAGTACCAAAGACATCGTTTCAGAAAAAAGAAAAGAAAAGAAAAAACCCAAAGACATCGACCCTCCATCAAAAGAGAGGAACCTCAATGTTGCAAGGGTACGCGCTGCACCTAAAAAGATGGAAGTGTCTTTTGCTTTACACCAGGTCCAAGTAAGGGATAACCGAGTCCTCCTTTGCTGGTCTCCAGGGTTCTTATCTGCTAATTTTCACTTTGGCTCAAATAAATATAATAAACATGCAGATGACTTGCTTAATTAGCTTGTTGTTGATGCACATTAAACACAAATTTTTAACGCCTGAACCCAAGTGAATAGATGTGGTAAAACCATGTTATATGCATTGTTGCAGTAATAGCGCCTGCCCTTCGTAGCGAACTGAGCGGAACTCACTTGATAAAGTTCCTTGTAGCGGAATCTGCGCACCGGGTTCACGAGTGCTCGAATATTTCAAAATTTAGTTTAAGATTTAACTGGCGCTATGTGGTGATGTGCCCGTCGACAGCGAGGCATCTGTTATGACTGTAAGATCTGTCAGTTAAGTCTCTCGGAGGTGCTCATAAAGGTAGGGTTGTGCGTGTATTCATAGGGATGAGTAGGGGCGAAGCTAGCTCTAGTTTTACCATGGAGCACACCATAAGAAGCATACAAAAATTTTCAGCAATAAATAGTGAATTTAAGCCTAGCTAGTGCTAATAAATTTTGTTACCCTCGTGCATGGGCACCAGGCAACATGAATGTGGCGTCGCCCCTGGGATGGGCATGCGTAGGGTATATAGAAGCATTTGCATCTGTCCTGTGTTTCTTAAAGAAACTCTTTATAATAGTTTTGGTGCTCTGCAGGATAAGCTGAAACAACATTAAAAGACGACATGTCGTCTACTTGGCAGATTCAGCCTTAAAAATCCCAGCGAACGTGGTTCAGACAGCAAAACCTTGGCCCAACAAGCGAAATCCTAGGCCAAACGCAGGGACAATGACGATAGACTAACACATGTGCCAAAGATAACTAGGGTGCCAAACATGTGGTTATTTTATGCAAATTACATGCTAAGTCGAATTGATATGTAAGACGTTCGGATGTATTATGGTTGAATGATAACTATTCAATTACAAATTGTAATCGGTTGAATATACAAGTGACGACATGAATTGTAGTTGTATTTTGGTAACTGTGTTGGTTGAAATGTTTCTGTTACAAAATACACAAAACAAACACTACTACTGCAAAAGTAACTTTTAGAGGTAGGTAAAAACGTATTTCTAGGGGCGGATGCAGTACCCGTCCCTGTTTCTTGCAGCTAGAAATATGTATTTGTAGGAGCGGATAACATCGAAGTACAAAGAGGAACTGATTCTGCCTTGCTCTCTAGGCTCCTCCTGTAGTCCTGTATGCCCTTTTGATGACCCTTTTTGTTGATGCTATAATCGACTCTACCAATCACTGGTCGAAGGGAAAGCAAATCGTCCTGATGGGCTTATTTTTGTTGGACAAGCTAGCTAGGCACACTGACACAGGCAACTTTGCTTTATATATGCATTTTCATTTATGGGGAGCGCTTAGCCACATAATGTAAACCACGCGTTGCAAGAGCTGATTTAACTTTACCTCTTATAACGCAAGGAACTAGATGCTGACACTGAAGCTACAAAGTGATGAAGAATAATATTGTACTATTTAACAGTATAGTGTGCTTATCCCAGGATCTTCTCCAGCCAATGTCAGAGCTGATTTATGTTTACCTGTCATCACACGCAAGGAATTATATGCTGAAAATCAAAGCTATACTAAAAGTGACAAAGAACATTGTGTTCAACGGCACAGCATAGCACCTACCTATGTACAATCTTTTCTTTTTCTATGCACAAATTAAAGGATTGTACAATTAGTATATATACTAGACTACTTAAACGACGAGATCCATTAATTGCATGGTTGTTTGTTAATTAAATCATCTCAAGATTACATGACAACGAATGAGGTCATCTATTAGACATCAGCAATATACTAACCTGCCCTAATCTCTTTTGATGTCGCTTTGTTGATGTTATGGATCGGACTCCACATCACTGGTCGAAAGGAAAGCAAATCGCCATATTGGGCTCATTTTGGTGGACAAGCTAGGCACACTATCACAGCCCCTCATCATCATTAGGCAACTTTGCTTTATGTATTTTATGTGTTGGGATGCTTTAGCTAGGCAGATCACGTGAAACACGTTGCGAGAGCTGATTTATCTTTACCTCCTACACGCAAAGGAACTAAATTAAAGCTATAAAAGTGTTGAAGAATATTGTTAAACACTATAGTGTGCAACCCTAACTTATCCAAACTCTTTTCCAGTCAGTGCGAGAGCTGCTTTATCTTTAGTTCTCGGATGGCACAAGGAATTATGTGATTTAACTAAAAGGTACAAAAAATGATGAAGAAATATTGTATTTAAAAGTGCAACGCACCACCTATATATGAAGTCTTCTCGTGCACAGCGTGGTAAGGAATTAATCACTGGGGAACAAATCAGAATATATGAACTAGCTAGTGCACATCTCTTAATACCATTCACACACCAAAAGTAGCCGGGGAACGTGGCCACGTCGCAGACCTTTTCTAACCGTCGGATCGGCAGGCCGGATGGTGCGCGAATCCTAGGTTTTTTGTAAAAGGGCCCTTGTATTTATTCGAAATCAACCCGCAGTCTATGAAAGTTTGTAAATTTTTCACAATATCCCTCACGCTTCGCTCAAATCAATCAACCCACAGTCTGAGACCCTCTCAGTTCTTTTTCCAAACCCTCCTTAGATTCTACTCAAATTAACCCGTAGTCCGCCTTCGGTTATTTTACGAAAGAAACCTCAATTCTTTTATGAAATAAACCCACAGACCGACCCTTCTCTTCGTCAGTTTACAAAATAAACCTCTTTTGCTCACGAAACTAATCCGCAGCCCGTTTTTGTTCACCGTTTCGCAAAACGAACCTCATTTTCTCATACAATCAATCCATGCTCCACCTCAAGACATGTTACTCTTGAAAAGGTAACCTGCACATTTTATACAACTAGCACATCACAATCTGAGACCACAAACGTACGAGGCCTATGGCAATAGGTCATTTCTAATACTGACTCTACTCGTATAATTAAAGTAGCACAGCAACATGTTAGAAATATGCCCTACAGGTAATCATAGAGATGATCATATTTAGTTGTATTCATGATGGATTATGTGTTCATTGAATATCCATGAAAGGCAACTTTTATTGATTCGCACTTATGTAAATTGTTTGTGAGACTCTTTACTTGTATGGTTATTCTGAAGTTATTCCTAGTCGGAGTTTATGTATGAACACATATGAATATTAGACTAGCGCATGTATTAGTTGATGACTATATTTCATAAGTCATATAATATGGAGATGTCAAACTAATAATGTGGGCGCATGTATGACATGAGGCTGGACCGACCCAACTCAAGAAATAGTGATTTCTCATTACACAATGTGTCCGCTGTGTCCTTAGACCTAAGATTGTCGCATGTACACGAGATGTGAACCGACCTACTTAGGAGCCATCAAACGCTACTCTGTAACTGGGTAGTCATAAAGGTGGTTCTCGGGTTTGTCAAGAAGCATGTTGTGTGACATTGTCAATCAAGATGGAATTTGCCCCTCTCTGCTTGAGAGAGATATATCTGGACCCCTCGAGTGATCGGATCAAAGAAATGCATGGTCGTGCTAGGGTTAAGTGTTAACCAAGGATTCCAGATCACAACATTGAGAAAGAGAGGTCAGCTTGGAGCTAGACCAAATATCGTGAGGCAAAGGGAATAACATGTATATGAGATTGTGACGGCTCATCTGATATGATCTTTGGTAGAGGTCGCTGCAAACTATTGGTCGAGTTGGAGTACTTGGGCCATGTCTGTTCATGCGTGAGTCCAAAGGGTCACACACTTAACGAGCTGGAAGCCTAATAAGGATATGATCTAAATTAGACTGGGCTTAGACGCACTAATGTGCCTCGGTTAGGAAGCCCATTAGTGGGCGCCTATAAAAGAAGGGGTGGGGGTGCATGGAGGGGGCACCCTAACTCCATGCGTGCTGGCAACCGCCTGTTCCCACCCCCGTGCCCATGGTTGCCCTCGCGGACCTAGCAGTCTGGAGTGCGACACTTCTTCCCTGTACGTGTGGATATCTTGGAGGTGCTGCATCTGCTGCACGAGGATGAGCCGCACGTGAGGAGGTCTCGCAATTGCACTGCTGGCGACCTACTGCACTACCCCGACGCGCTACAGAAGATCCGCACCCGCGCGTCCAGTGGTAATTTCGTGATCTATAACAACAGTTTTCCTAGTTTATGCGGTGGAAATTTTTATTTATCGCTAGCGTAGCCCACCTCCTATCCCTTCACAATACAGGATCCTATTTTCCTAAAAACATAATAATGCGCTTCTCATGGTACCTCCACAATAACTCGTCATATTTTAATATAACTCCTTCCTTAAGAAAAAAATACCATCACGACTATTAATTGCCAAATTTCACGATTCAAAGTCGAAGTCTCCTCATTTCGTAACTACATTAAGCTACCGACTAATTACGCTCCACCCTCCCTAATAAATAACTTTGCCCCTCCTTCTACCACAATAAATACAGCCATAAAATATCATAGCTCCATTTAGATACACAGCATAATATATTACTTAAATAGTAGCGACACGACAATAGGGTACCTAAAATATCTACCAGGTGCAGCAATGGGCCGCAGACCATGACACATATACGCAACTAACATAGCGACGGATTAATCCTACCTTTGTTTCTTAGAAAAATTGTGCATTTGCCTACACACAATAATTACTGCTCTATGGATTTATCTCCCTTCAGTGGTATCAAAGCCGTAGCTTCTTTGTTATAGGTTTGGATGTGTGCATATGGAGATATGCGTGGATGTAGATGAAAACCCTACTCCTGTTTCGTGTCCTCGCTGCGATGGTCATGTAACGACATACTCCTACCGGTCGAGTATGTGCCATCGGAGTTAAGTGATACACGTAAACCCAGTCAAAGCAGGCAGACATCAAGGAGATTGGTCGAATCAAAACCGAGGATGAATTACCAGATGCATATGATGCGTGGGGTGGCAGATTGGATCTGCTATCAGGTTGAGGGAGTTGCAGAAACATGTTGTTCGGTAAAACAGCCATAACTTTTGCATACGAACTCGGATTGAGGCAAATTTTATATAAAAATTCATCTACAGAAAATTTTACACATGAAATTCAAGCCTTTTGGTGTTTTTGCTGAAATTAGATTTCCCAAAATCAGCCTGGAAGATGGAGTTTTGGGCATTCGAAGTTTAGACGACGTTGCGCCTAACTTGGTTTTGCAGGATCATGTGTGATCGTTATGTGTATGTGATGCATGTACGTAATTTTCATGACCTGCGTGTCATGAGTAATGCGAAGCAGCAGGAGCCAAATCAGCGTGGCTACCTGCCGTCCCCTAGCCTGATCAGCATCGACGCGTCGGCTCTCCTCATCGACAACTCCACGATTGAGGGCTTCGCCGGCAACCTATGGAACATCATCAGGGGGCTCACCGTGGTTGTGATGGCGCAGGTGCACTTCAGGGTGGGCGTGGTTCCCACGAGGCTCTACTGCATCAAGATGTTCTGCGGCGGCGTCCACTTCACCGATGATCAAGACAGCTCAGATGCTACCGTCAATTGCCATAGTTAATTTCCTGTCCATCTGTAATTCATTTCGTGTGTATTCTGGTTGTTGATGAGTTACCGGTTTGAGAAATGTGATGAGCATTTCAAGGATTTTATGTATTTGTTTTGGACATGCTGAGAGTGATGGACTATGCGAGTATGTATATGTACATGGTTGAAATAGCTTTTCCACTCAGATGTTTCCGATCCGAGAGTCAACAAAGAAGACTTGTGGCCTCATTTCGTTTATGAAATTCAACAATACTAAGGTCGGATTTTTCATGGAATTTGTCCTTATATTCATATGGGTGAGTGTGTGTACGTATGTGTGAGCATCTGTAGTTTAAAAAAATTCAAACTTCTACTTACTAGTGAAAGATATATATGTGAATGGGTCTGAAAAACTGGGCAAAATGTTGTGATAAATATAAAGTGGTGCTTTTGGTTACCGTTCTATTTAGGTGATCAGTTCAGAAGAGCAAATCATGACGCCACCACCAATCAAATCCTATCGGTGCATCGATCTGCTGCCAACCTCGTTCCAATAATGCCTTAGGACCCATCTGGGTTTAAGAAGGCAGCCCCTAATCATTTCACTGGCAACATTGCTACATATAATTTATTTTATATGTTTACACTGACAATGTGTGAATCAGATTCCAGGCACTACTGATGAATCATTAGGTAGTTAGTTTACATACTCAGTTGGATGCTGAAAATAACTAAAGGAACAAATCAACAAGAAC
Organism: Panicum hallii; assembly: GCF_002211085.1. Taxonomy (NCBI): domain Eukaryota; kingdom Viridiplantae; phylum Streptophyta; class Magnoliopsida; order Poales; family Poaceae; genus Panicum; species Panicum hallii. Next base: position 57,262,815 of record NC_038044.1, read on the forward strand.
TATTTAATTAGGAGGATAATAAGGTAGCTTCTTCTCTTTTGGTGCCATGTATATAATACTTATTTGTGAGGCCCAATTGTCCTCGATGCTTACTACGTGGCTTAATTTTGACATCACAGATGAGAAAAGTAATGCTGTTTAAATTGATCGCATAATAGCTCCTCTCTGTAATCTCAATTGTGACAAAAGTGGTGACAGAAAGAAAAGAAAACGAATAAGTACCAAAGACATCGTTTCGGAAAAAAAGAAAAGAAAAGAAAAAACCCGAAGACATCGACCCTCCATCGTCAAAAGAGAGGAACCTCAATGTTGCAAGGGTACGCACGGCACAGATGGAAGCGTCTTTTGCTTTACACCACGTCCAAGTAAGGGATAACCGAGTCCTCCTTTGCTGGTCTCCAGGGTTCTTGATTAATTATCTACTTTGGCTCAAATAAATATAAACATGCAGATGACTTGCTTAATTAGCTTGTTGTTGATGCACATTAAACACAAATTTTTAACACCTGAACCCAAGTGAATAGATGTGGTAAAACCATGTTATATGCATTGTTACAGTAACAGCGCCTGCCCTTCATAGCGAACTGAGCGGAACTCACTTGGTAAAGTTCTTTGTAGCAGAATCTACGCACCTGGGTTCACGAGTGCTCGAATATTTCTAAATTTAGTTTAAGATTTAACTAGCGCTATGTGGTGATGTGCCCGTCGACAGCGAGGCATCTGTTTTGACTGTAAGATCTGTCAGCTAAGTTTCTCGGAGGTGCTCATAAAGATAGGGTTGTGTGTGTATTCATAGGGATGAGTATGGGCGAAGCTAGCTCTAGTTTTACCATGGTGCATACCGTAAGAAGCATACAAAAATTTTCAGCAATAAATAGTAAATTTAAGCCTAGCTAGTGGTAATAAAATTTTTTACCCTGGTGCATGGGCACCAGGCAACATGAATGTGGCGTCGCCCCTGGGATGAGTATGCGTAGGGTATATATAGGAGCATTTGCGTCTGTCCTGACGTGTTTCTTAAAGAAACTCTTTCTAATAGTGTTGGTGCTCTGCAGGATAAGCTGAAACAACATTAAAAGACGACATGTCGTCTATTTGGCAGATTCAGCCATAAAAATCCCAGCGAACGTGGTTCAGACAGCAAAACCTTGGCCCAACAAGAGAAATCCTAGGCCAAACGCAGGGACAATGACGACAGACTAATACATATGTGCCAAAGATAACTAGGTGCCAAACATGTGGTTATTTTATGCAAATTACATGCTAAGTCGAATTGATATGTAAGATGTTCGGATGTATTATGGTTGAATGATAACTATTCAATTACAAATTGTAATGGGTTGAATATACAAGTGATGACATGAATTGTAGTTGTATTTTGGTAACTGTGTTGGTTTAAATGTTTCTGTTACAAAATACACAAAAGAAACACTACTACTACAAAAGTAATTTTTAGGGGTAGGTAAAAACGTATTTCTAGGGGCGGGTACAGTACCCGTCCCTGCTTCTCGCAGCTAGAAATAGCTATTTGCAGGAGCAGGTAACGCGTCCGTCCCTAAAATTCGATTTTCAGGGACGGATCATTGGCATGACCTGCTCTTACAAATTAATTTCCAAAAAATGAAAAAAATTAAAAAAATTGAAAACAGCAAAAGAAAAAAGAAAAAATATCCGAGCTAACCGGCCACCAGCACAAGCCTCTCTACTATCGAAGTATAAATTTTTTTAATAAAATTTGCACACTTGCGTAAACTGGGATTCGAACCACTTGCCTGCCTCACTCGTACCCTCCTCTCCACCACGCTACACAATCACTTGTGACTCTATGAGGTATATTATTCTTTTGTATTAACTCTGAAATCAATTTGTAGGAGTGGGTGACGCCATTACTCGCCCCTAGAATCCATTTCCAGGGGCGCGCACTACTACAATAAAGCTCTACGCAAGCGGTCCGGTTAGCCTCTACACAAGCGCTTTCAGGAACCGCTTGAGACGCTCCGCTTGTGATGTAAACCAACATCTCAGGCGGTCGATCAAAAACCGCTTGAGATAGACACACATCACAGGCGGTTTTGTCCAAACAAACCGCTTGTGATAGACCAACATCACAGGCGGTTTGGTCCAAACGCACTGCTTGTGATAGACAAACATCACAGGCGGTTTGGTCTAAACGGACCGCTTGTGAGAAATAAACACTGCGCTTGTGTTTCAGAGACATCACAGGCGGGTTGAAAGAAAAGCCGCTTGTGGTACGAATATATCACAGGCTGTTTATAAGCCAATCCGCTTGTGATAGGAACATATCACAAGCGGTTTTAAGCCGAGCCGCTTGTGATAAATTCATATCACAGGCTGTTTGTAAGCCAATCCGCTTGTGATAGGAACATATCACAAGCGGTTTTAAGCCCAGCCGCTTGTGATAAATACATATCACAAGCGGGTTGCAAGCCCAGACGCTTGTGATCTAACACATCACAAGCGGTTTAATATGTCCAGATTCATATCCAAATTCAATTTGCATTCATAAATCATATCCAGATTCATACAGCAAATAGATATACAGATTTATACAAATCACAGATCACATTCACATAACGACAACAATAGTATTAGCACCAAACCATAATTTACAGCAGCTCAAGTTCAAGTCCATACATCAACATTGAAGAACAGCCCACACATGACATAAGCTAAACAAATTCAAGGTCTAAACACTGTGAACTAGATTGTACAATTCTGGGAGATCAGACAACTTTCCCTTTTCATTGAAGAGTAGTCCATTTGGGGGAAGAACTTCACGGTGCAAAAAGGAAAGCAAGTCTCTTACAACCTTAGCCACGCCGACAGTAGCCATATCTCTTCCTTGCGATTCATCCTTGATGTTGGATTTAGAAACCTGGAATGAAAGCAAAAGGTGCTTTGTAATAGTAATGTCATGGGCTGCAATAAAAAAAATTGAAACATAGACAATGATAGGGAACTTACATCCTCACGGTTGACACGACTCCATTCACATACATAATAACCGCACAGGACAGTACCAGGAGGTTGTTTCTGACTGGTTGAACATAATGATATTGACAAATGAGGCTTGTCCTCTGGATGCTCGCCGCCAAGATCTTTGCAATAAAAACGGTATGCGCTGCATATAAGAATAGCATTGTGAGATTAAGAGAATACATTTGCTAAGTTGTAATTACAAGTGTAAAATAGTCATACTTCTCTAAAATCCTCAAGAAGTCATTATATGCATCCTTTTCCATTCTCAGCGAGTCGAAGACCATGGCTGTACCACTCTTTGGAAAGATCTTGATACAAATGTAGTGGTCACTACATATACATCTACGAAAACACATGTTAAGATCACGATTGCCATAATTTGTAGTTCAAAACCATGTGGAGAACTTACTTAAAGTGGTGCGGAGCTATTATTAACTCCTTGCCATGTTGTACATGATTGTACATGGCTCGCCCGATGTATGCTGCCATTAGCCTCATTTTTTTTCTTTGATTCTTTTTTACTGCTCTCTCAAATTCATCATCATCAAGGTCCTTGTATTCTTCTCCATGTCTCCGAACAACTTCTTTGTAGCGAGCTTGGGATATCATCAATGGATCAAGAAACCCTGTCTGAAGTTGTTTCTTCTTACCATCTATGTACTGCATCCTACATGTAAGAAGCCATAATTGTTAGAATCTGTGCTGTACAAAACTAACAGACATTAAAGTTTAGAGGTACTTACAAGCAAAAGAGGGTTAAGTAGTTGGTTTCCATCATTTTTCGATGGTACAACGACCACAGATCATCAAAGAATAAATGCCGCACAGTATCTACATTATCTTTGCTCCAAAATGCATCATCTGGCACAACATATGAGAAGCCCTCGAGTTTGTGTTTGTTGCTAGCCACCATGTACCACTCATGCATTGTAATCTCTGCAGCCGACAACTTAGAAAGTTGCACCGTTGTCAAGAACGGCCTCCCATTCACAAATTTAGGAGGAACATCCTCCTTCTTGTATATCGGGATATCGACTTGAAGACGTAATGAATCTCGAGTATGAATCATTCCATCTTCTTCCCATACCTCGAGCTTGTCTTTTAATTGGGACCGTGTGCGTACTCCACAAGATGCTGATTCTGCTTTTGACTGATCTGTCATAACTCTCTTCAACCTTTCCAAGTAGCGTGTCACAACTTCTGTCGGTTTCTTGACATTGTCAGTGGCTATTTGTTGATGAATTTTCTTTGAAGTACTTGGCCTTGCAACATTGGTGTCAACCTTTGCTTCCTTTCTAATGTCAGCATCAACATTCTGAGGAACAATTCTGTCCACATCCCCCTCCTCAACTGCCTTCTTCAGAGGTGATATGACTGTTTCACTAGTTTTGTGGGAGGCCGGTGCTATACTTTCCTGCACCATGGGGATTGAACTATCTTTCTATTGCATGGGTGTTGAAGTTGGTGTTGGTGACTTATGACGCGATAGGGGGCTTGAGATCAGCTCATCACCCAACTTAATGTCGCGTCGATGCCAAAGGACCAACTTATTCACTGCTTGCTGCAAAGTCATGATCCCCTCAACTGGATAGTCTATCTCCCAATCTTCACAACCACTATCTATGATCTCTAGAACTTGGACCACAGCATAGAATGGCGGAACAGGACTATCATTGCAGCAAAGCAGTCCTGGTTTTACCACACCAATAGCAGCCTGTTTTGTTTTTGTCCCAGATCGATTGATTGGAATATGAAGACGGCAAGGCGTGTCCTCAACAATGAAGTCTACAGGGAACTTGGTGCCCGATCCCAAGCTTTGCACAGATCCTACACTGCTAGGGACTAGAGGTGGACTCATGGGGCCTGGATGCTGTTCACTCGGTACACATCCTGTTTCCTTCATTCTCTTCATTGCTTCATTAATAGCCTTCTGTACCCTTTCATCAATAGCCTCTTCAAGGGTCCTTTTCGCCTTCTCATGTTTCCTGTATGACGCTGCATACTCTGGAAATGCCTCTCTCCAGGAAATCTTAGAAGAGATTCCCCGAGCCCGTCCAGTGTGTTCAGGAGTGCCAAGTGCTGCAGTTAGTATGTCATTCTCCCTCCGAGGCTTAAACTCGCCCTTCTTTCTCTTTTCTGCATATTCTTGAACTTTTTCTGCAACTTCACCAACCAATTGTGGATGCAACAGTTTGCCCTCATTAGTCAAACCTGCACGAGCTAAGATCCAACAAAGAGCTCGCTCATCGATATCTTTTAATAATGGGTCCAAAGTGCCATTGGCCATAGCTTCCTCAATTATCCTGTTCCACTCCATTGCTTTAGGGAGATATCCGGTTGACCCGAGGCGATGGGGGTGTTTGTTCTTCTTTGCTCTCTGAGAATTAGTTTCGCTCAGCTCTTTGGCCTTCGGTTCGGTCTTCTGACGAACAAATTCCTCCCACTGAGCTTGTGTGATTTTTCCCATTTTCTTCGGCGGAGGAACCCTGTTCTTCTTAACAAAATCCCTATTCATCTCAACCTTCCACCCACGAAACCTCCTGGCCATAGCAGAGAGCATCGACTTCCTTACTGCATCCTCCGTGCCTTTCGGGACCCTGAATGACTCTGACAACTTAGTCCATAGCCTATTGCGGGTGTCCTCATCCAAATCCTTCCACTTCTGAAGTGTGATTGGCACTATATCTCTGACAATAGCCCCACAGGCATTTCGGAACTTTGTAACCACATCAAGTGGTTCTTCAGGAAACCCCTCTGCATTGAGCTTTGTTATGTACATGACTGCACCGGCCTTCAGCTGATTGGGACCTCGTGGCCCTCGTTTCCGCTTCTGTGAAACAGATGATTCAGCCACCGGAGCTTCCTCTGTGTTTCCTGTAGAGCATGCCTCCTCTTTCTTCTCTTCATTTGAGACCTATATATTCAAACAATTGATGGCCTTTAATATATGGACATATTTTAAATGCTACATAATTTAAGTTATCAGGCTGATTTCTATTTACCTCCTCTTCGTTGGGAATATAGTCAGCATCAAGCTCATCTGAAGTTTTTCTCTGTCTCGGAGGTATGGGTGTTGAAGGATTGTCATCACTAGAACTATCCTCCTCCCCGCTGCCTTCACTGGAACTGCTTGATGTCTGCCAATGGAGTCTGGTCGCGTCTTCATTAGATTTGTTACAGACACCGGTCAAGTCCATATCATCCTTCCTAGTAACAAATATAAGCACTGCACATCAGTAGAAAAATATAAGCTAATTCTATGTAACTGAAAACGATGAATCAATGCAATTCAGATCAAGAATACATGCTATCTTAGAACATAAGAGGCAGTTCATGCTAACAAATAGAGGTTAACATAAGAGGCAGTTCATGTATTGTTATCATCTAGGAAGAACAACTGTATTATGTAAAGGGCAGTGCACTAGAGCAGCATCTAGGAAGAACAATTGATGTACGTATATGTAAACTGTGAGGCAGAGAATCAACTACGAGAAGGCCAACAGGAACAGGTACAACCGTGGCTGCACTGGGCTCGGGGACGGCGGTGCTCCGCTCGCGGACGGCGGCCCTCCGCTCGGGGACGGCGGCACTCCGCTCGGGGACGGCGGCCCTCCTCTCGGGGATGGCGGCACTCCGCTCGGGGACGGCGCCCCTCCGCTAGGGCAAGGCGGCACTCCGCTCGGGGACGGCGCCGCTCCGCTCGGGGACGGCGGCCCTCCGCTCGGGCACGGCGGCACTCCGCTCGGGGACGGCGCCCATCCGCTCGGGGACGGCGGCCCTCCGCTAGGGCACGGCGGCACTCCGCTCGGGCACGGCGGCGCTCCGCTCGGGGACGGCGCCGCTCCGCTCGGGGACGGCGGCGCTCCACTCGGGGACGGCGGCGCTCCGCTCGGCTCGAGGATGGCGCGGCCCTCTGGCTGGCAAGGGGATGGCGGCGGGGATGGACACGGCTGGCGCGGTAGGCGGTCGATGAAAATTTTGTCTGGCGGCGCGCCTCCGGGAGGGAGATGAAAATTTTGTTTGGGGCGCGCCTGCGTGGGACACATAGGCATCCATCTGTTCACAAGCGCTTTTTCCTTGACGACCGACTATGATGTAGAACATCACAAGCGCTTCTTCCTTCACGACCGCTTGTGACGTGGAACATCACAAGCGCTTTTTCCTTCCCGACCGCTTGTGAAACCGCTTGCGATACGCTTTTCCTTCCCAACCACTTTTTCCTTCCAGTCCGCTTGGGATAACTTTTTTCAATTTTTGGTCTTATGAAATTTTATTTCAGAATAATCTGTGTGTGAATGTTGGATAAATCTTTTGGTACAATTTCTACATATCATATAGTGCATGAGTGTCGCTGCATAGAATTTTCATGAATTTTCGAGTTCGGTAACTATTTAATTGTATTTAAATGAATTTCTACATGCTTCTTGAGAGTAATTCGAACTTGAACTAAGACTACAAACAATATATCTCAAAAAATTCCTGAAAAATATATATTGTTTAATGTGTTATATTATTGATAGAAAATGATCCAAAATTTAATTGTTTATTTACTAAAAAAGGTACCTTTGCTCTGTGTGATGGCAACAAATAAATCTAATAATATGGATTTTTTGTCCAAAAAATCTATAACTTGACATGGCATCATACTTTAGGTTACTGAACTCCTAGAAAACAAAATCACTTTATTTAGACAAACTTGAAAATACAGTTGTTCATAAGATCACAAGTAAGAGTCACATGGTTAGTATAAAGTCAACTAAATCAATGATCCTATGAACAAGTGTGTTTCCAAAGTTGTCGAAATCAAGTGATTTTTTTCTAGGAGTTCAGTAACCTAAAGTATGATGCCATGTCAAGTTATAGATTTTTTGGACAAAAAATCCATATTATTAGATTTATTTGTTGCCATCACACAGAGCAAAGGTACCTTTTTTAGTAAATAAACAATTAAATTTTGGATCATTTTCTAGAAATTAGTCAATAATATAACACATCAAACAATATATATTTTTTAGGAATTTTTTGAGACATATTGTTTGTAGTCTTAGTTCAAGTTCGAATTACTCTCAAGAAGCATGTAGAAATTCATTTAAATACAATTAAATAGTTACCGAACTCGAAAATTCATGAAAATTCTATGCAGCGACACTCATGCACTATATGATATGTAGAAATTGTACCAAAAGATTTATCCAACATTTACACACAGATTATTCTAAAACGAAATTTCATAAGACCAAAAATTGAAAAAAGTTATCCCAAGCGGACTGGAACGAAAAAGCGGTTGGGAAGGAAAATCGTATCGCAAGCGGTTTCACAAGCGGTCGGGAAGGAAAAAGCGCTTGTGATGTTCCACGTCACAAGCGGTCGTGAAGGAAAAAGCGGTTGTGATGTTCTACATCACAGGCGGTCGTCAAGGAGAAAGCGCTTGTGAAGTTCTACATCACAAGCGGTTTCCGTGTATCTCAAGCGGATTTTGGTTTATATCTGCTTGTGGTGTGTGTACATTATAAACTGGTTGGAATCGAGTTGCAGAGGAACCCTTTCGAGTTTCTACCGTTGCCTAACAGCGCCGCCAAGGCTGCCGTTGGCGAGCTGCCGCCGTCCCTGCCCCGTGCGCCGCGACGTGGGACGAGCTGCCGCCGCTATCCACGAGCGCCGCGGGCCCCGAGCGCCGCGCCGTCCACGGGCTGGCGCCGCGGGCCCCGAGCGCCGATTTGCGTCCACGAGCTGCCGCCGCCAGCCCAGAGCGCCACGCCGTACGTCCATGAGCTGCCACCGTCCCAAAGCGTCGCGCCGTCCAGGAGCTGCCGCCGTCCCCGAGCGTCGCGCCGTGTACGAGCTGCTGTCCCCGAGCAGAGCGCCGCGCGTCCACGAGCTGATGAATCGACCCCAAGCCGCAAGGTATCCTCATCAAATTTGTCTGTTGCTTTTGTTTATGCACATTCGTTCATGATTTAGTGATCGAATTCAATTAATTAGGGGTTTTTGTAGTTCATGGCATAGAATTTTGAAGATTCAGACTTTTGTCATGTACCTATCGATATGATCTTGTTTCACTGTCATGTACCTATCGTCATATGGTCTTGAATTCAATTTACGTTAATCAATATAGGGATAGGCAATGGACCGAGGTTGGATGTACAATGTGCCAAGACCACATCCTCGTACATTCGAAATGTCAGAAGCTTTATTGAAGCGGCCAACAAGCACGCGAATATGCGAAAAAGTAAGGAGATATTGTGCCCATGCATCGATTGTGATAATAAGGTAGCTTGGAGAGATACAGGAGCAATCCAATCACATCTGCTCAAAAGAGGGTTCAAAAACAATTACACGATATGGACAGAACATGGTGAGCTGGATCCGTGTGAAGTGCTTGGTAATGACGAAAGTGCTGTGGGAATGTTAGCTAAAAAGGATGGTAAAGTGGATTCCGTGGATGCCAATCAAGATTTTGTAGAATTTGATTGCGAAGACATGTTGCGCCATATGGATCCAGAAATGTTGAGTTCTATGGGATCACAGAAGAAAGATCTACCTAAATTGGAGGGTCTGGAAAGTGCCTCAAAAGAACCTTTATATGATGAATCAAAGGGCTGTGACAAAGAGTTTACTACACTGCGTACAGTTCTTGAACTTCTTAAGTTGAAGGCTAGCGCCGGATGGTCTGATACTAGCTTCACAGATCTTTTAAATTTTCTGTCCCAACTCCTGCCAAAACCCAACAAAGTACCAACCAGCACTTATAAAGCGAAGAAGCTTATATCTCCCGTAGCTCTGGGTGTGCAAAAAATTCGTGCATGTCCGAACCATTGTATTCTATATCGTGGCGAGTTTGAGAATGCAACAAGATGCCCAGTTTGCAATGTCAGTCGATACAAGAAGAGCTACAATCAAGAGTGTGTGAACAAAATCGCGAAGATAAATAGAAACAAGAAAGCCGCTATCGGACCTGAAATTGATGATGACACTTTTGATGACATGGATGGCAAAAGGAGGTCAAAGATCCCAGCTTTGGTGATGTGGTATCTTCCAGTAATTGATCGCTTGAAGCGTTTGTTCTCAAACCCTAGGGAGGCTGAGCTTATGCGCTGGCATGCTGAAAGTCGCAAGCAGAATAACAAACAGATTCGACACCCTGCTGATGCATCACAGTGGAAAACTTTTGATCATATGTATCCTGAGTTTGCTAAAGAAATCAGAAATGTAAGATTTGCTTTGGGTACAGATGGAATGAATCCATTTGGTGAAAAAAGAAGTATACATAGCACCTGGCCCGTGACTCTGACGATGTACAACCTTCCGTCATGGTTGTGTCACAAAAGGAAGTACATTATGTTGACTATTCTTATTCAAGGTCCGAAAGCAGCTGGTGTTGATATTGATGTGTTCCTGGAACCTCTTATGGAAGATATGGCGAAGCTCTGGAATGAAGGAGTTCGAATATGGGATGAGTATCGCCAGGAGTATTTCAACCTAAGAGCAATTATATTTGTTACCATCCATGATTCTCCCGGGGGCGCCACACTTTCAGGGCAAAAGACCAAAGGAAAGAATGGTTGTGTAGTGTGCGTGGATGGAACTGCTTCCTTATACCTTAAATCATCCAAGAAGTTGGTGTTCATGTGACACAGACGGTTCTTGATGAAGCAGCATAAGTACCGAAAGATGAAAGAGGAATTTAACAATGAACTGGAAAGTGAAGGTGCACCAAAGCCTTATAGCGGGAAACTCATTTTTGAAATTGTAAAAAACATTCAGGTTGTATTCGGAAAGGGGAAAGAAACAAAGGAGAAAAGAGAAAGAGAACTGACCCTTCAACTGACACAACTTTCAAGAAGCAATCGATTTTTTTCAAGTACCTCCCATACTGGAAGGATATGGAAATTTGCCACAGCATTGATTTGATGCATGTAACAAAGAATGTTTTTGATAGCATCATTGGAACCTTACTGGGCATGCCGAGTAAGACAAAGGATGGACTTAAGTCACGCCAGGACCTAGTAGATCTTCAAATCAGATCGGAACTTCATCCAGTGGATAGTGGCAAAGGGAAGCCTTACCTTCCCCCAGCTAGCTACAACTTGACAGTTGAGGAGAAAACAAAAATTTGCAAATGTTTGCGTGGGATCAAAGTGCCCACAGGTTTCTCATCCAATATCAGCAAACTAGTTAGGATGAAGGACTTGTCTCTATTTGGTTACAACTCTCATGACTGCCATATGATGATGACGGTGTTCCTCCCAATTGCGGTAAGAGCCCTCGAAACAGAGCATGTCAAAGTTGTCATCACATGTTTGTGTTACTTTTTCAATGCAGTGTCACAAAAAGTAATAGCTTTAGAAGACTTGGACTATCTGAAGGCATACATCATCGAGACTATGTGCAAGCTTGAAATGTGTTTTCCTCCATCATTTTTTGATATGCAAGTACACCTTATCATACATCTCGTGGATCAGATAAAAATATTAGGGCCACTATATTTACATCATATGTTTCAGTTGGAGCGGTACTTGGCAGTGTTAAAAGGTTATGTGCGAAATCGCGCTCACACAGAGGGTTCAATCATGGAGGGATACACTACAGAAGAAGTGATTGAGAGCTGTATAGATTACATCAGAGATGGAACAATGATAGGTGTGCCTGTACCTAAACATGAGGGTAAACTATGTGGGAGAGGGAGAATGGGCAGGAAAACTTTCCGCGTCGAGGATTACAAGATAGTACATTGTGCTCATGGTAGTGTACTACAACATCTCGCGATAGCCGAGCCTTACATTGAGGAACACCTAGATGAGCTTCGTAAAGAAAATCAGAACCGCACAGAGGACTGGATCATGAGGGAGCACAAACATCATTTTAGCGAATGGTTAATGGACAAAAACATCCCATCCGGAGACTCTTTGGAAGAGAAAACAATGAGGAATTTGGCTTCTGGACCATCGTGTTTAGTGACATCATGGCAAGCATATGACATCAATGGGTACACATTCCACACTAAATCAAAAGACATGAAAAGTGTTATGCAAAATAGCGGTGTTCGTATTGATGCTTTTGACCTACAGGGACAGAAGACCACATATTTTGGATTCATAGAGGAAATATGGGAACTTGATTATGGTCCGAGCTTGAAAATACCCTTATTTAGGTGCCAATGGGTACAACATCCCGGGGGGTGACAGTGGACAACTACGGACTCACACTGGTAGACTTAAAGAAAGTAGGATATAAAGATGACCCGTGGGTTCTAGCCGAATGTGTTGCACAAGTGTTCTATGTACTCGATCCATCAAATGAGAAGTGCCATGTAGTTATTTCTAGAAAGCAAAAAATTGTTGGAGTTGAGAATGTGGGAGACGGAGATGAGGAATACAATAAGTATGAAGAGATGTCCGTCTTTAATGGTCCTGAGAGAATCAAGCGTGTGGAAAAGAAAATTGATAAGAACTTGAAGCCATACATGCGGAAAAATGGTAGTTCATGAAAAATTGTATGAATCAAATTGTATTTGTCATGTGTCCGTTCGACTATGTATTGTGGTTACCAATGAATTTAAAATCTCTCAAGTTCTCTATGTGTGCTATTTAAATTCATTCACATATATATATGGTGGTTTTCTAATAACAATATAAATGCTCATGTTGATGCTAAAGGTCACGGTTAACTGATTTGTTTTGCCTATATGTGCAGCAATGCCCAGGAGAGGTCTCAGCTAGAAACTTCATTTGTTGGAGCTCATTATAGTGTTACATATTAATTTGTTACTTGTAGATTATAGAAATTTCCCTTCTGTGATTCTATATTTATCTATATTGGACTTGAAAGAATATCGATTCTGTGATTCTGTATTGATCTATATTGGACTTGAGTATATTTCATTCTGTGATTCTGGACGAAGGGCCTCTATCTATGCAATTTTACTCGGTTTGGTATTCACATACAAGCGGTTCTATTTAGCTTGACCGCTTGTCATACGTATCCAGCATCACAAGCTTTCCCTGTTACAGACCGCTTGAGATATGAATCCATCACAAGCGGTTAAGATTCTAAAACCGCTTGTGACACATGTCCCGCATTACAAGCGTTTCGTATTACTGACCGTTTGTGATTTCAAAATTATATCACAGCCGGTTAGGTTAAAAACAGTCTGTGATGGTAATAAACTACAAGCGGGTTGTCTTATAAACCGCCTGTGATGTTGACGCGGGTATCACATGCGCTTTTTAATTTCGGACCGCTTGTGATACTTAAACATCACAAACGGTTTGAATGGCCTGGAACATCTCAAGCGGTTTTCCAACCTAGCCACTTGTGATGGAAAAAGGCTACCGCTTGTGTAGAGCCATATTGTACTAGTGGCGTGACGTCATTACCCGTACTTAAAAATATTTTTTCTATTTTATTCTAAAAATTTATTTAAATCTTTAAATATAATAAAATAAATTAAAAAAGTGAAACTTCTACGCTATTGTTCATTGAACTATAGATACTAAAAAATATACTAAGTATATTTCAGTGTATATAAAGGTTAAGATTGTGGAAATCTTAAATTATAACTTAAGTAGTATGAGATGCTATATAGTTATATAGTTATTAGAGAACTTGTAATAATTTTTTGGCCATTAAATGATCTCAAATGAAAAAGTTATCAACTACAAAATTTTAGGTCTCGTCAACCGCTACAATTTTGGTATAAATTTTGACTTCATCCAAGATCATATGAAAAAGTTATAAATTTTTTGCGCGAGACTATTCGTAGAGGCGGGTCATGCCATCACCCGCCCCTAGAAATGCATTTTTAGCGTGACGCCATCACCTGCCCTGTAAATAGTGGTTATTTTTAGGGACCGGTGATGGCATCACCCACCCCTAAAAATGGTGGTCATTTCTAGGGACGGGTGCGCGTCACCTAAAAACCCTAATCTGTTTGTAGGAGTGGGTCTTTTGGACCGCCCTAAAAAAATGGAGCGCTCTGCAAATCATTTTTTATAGTAAAATTAATTATAGATCGAATCATAGGTCGTGAAGAAAAGTTGGATAATGCCCTTTTGATAACCCTTTTTGTTACCAACAAAGAGGAACTGATTCTGCCTTGCTCTCTAGGCTCCTCCTGTAGTCCTGTATGCCCTTTTGATGACCCTTTTTGTTGATGCTATAATCGACTCTACCAATCACTGGTCGAAGGGAAAGCAAATCGTCCTGATGGGCTTCTTTTGTTGGACAAGCTAGCTAGGCACGCTGACACAGGCAACTTTGCTTTATATATGCATTTTCATTTATGGGGAGCGCTTAGCCACATAATGTAAACCACGCGTTGCAAGAGCTGATTTAACTTTACCTCTTATAACGCAAGGAACTAGATGCTGACACTGAAGCTACAAAGTGATGAAGAATAATATTGTACTATTTAACAGTATAGTGTGCTTATCCCAGGATCTTCTCCAGCCAATGTCAGAGCTGATTTATGTTTACCTGTCATCACACGCAAGGAATTGTATGCTGAAAATCAAAGCTATACTAAAAGTGACAAAGAACATTGTGTTCAACGGTACAGCATAGCACCTACCTATGTACAATCTTTTCTTTTTCTATGCACAAATTAAAGGATTGTACAATTAGTATATATACTAGACTACTTAAACGACGAGATCCATTAATTGCATGGTTGTTTGTTAATTAAATCATCTCAAGATTACATGACAACGAATGAGGTCATCTATTAGACATCAGCAATATACTAACCTGCCCTAATCTCTTTTGATGTCGCTTTGTTGATGTTATGGATCGGACTCCACATCACTGGTCGATAGGAAAGCAAATCGCCATATTGGGCTCATTTTGGTGGACAAGCTAGGCACACTATCACAGCCCCTCATCATCATTAGGCAACTTTGCTTTATGTATTTTGGGTCCCTTTGGATCAGCTGTGAACCTTAGATTCACGTTCCAAAAATTATATTCCCAACCAAAGGGTTCCCTTGAACAATCAATTCTCGTAAATCGACCGATTCCGGCTAGTATAAAGTGAACTCGGGGCACACCTCAGATTTCACCGCTTCTCAGCGGTATTTACCCGCACTGCCATCTGTTATGCGATCGAATCATTTTCTCTATTTTCCCCTGTGACCTTCTCTTTCCTTATCCACAAGCTCCATCAGCCGCTGCAGGTCCTCCCGCCGCCCCCCCCCCCCCCCCCGACGCGCCCCCCGCCGCCCCCAACGGGCCACCCGCCGCAGCAGGTCCTCCCGGCGCCCCCCCCCCACCCTGACACGCCCCCGCCGCCCCCGCCCCCGCTGCCCCCAACGCGCCGCCCACCACTGCAGGTCCTCCCGACGCCCGCCCGCCCCCCCCCCCCCCCGACGTGCGCCCGCCGCGCCCCCCAACGCGCCGCCCGCAGCCCCCGCCGCCCGCCTCCCGACGCGCCCCGCCACGCCCCCGCCGCCCCCGCCCCCGCCGCTCCCAACGCGGTTCTCCGTCCAAAATACTCAACAGTACGGTTCTTCAAATCTCATGGCTTGAAGGTGAACATGGGCAAATTGGTGTAGTAAATTTGAAGGTGAACATGGGCAAATTGGTGTAGTAAATTTGAAAACCTCTCTTTTCGGGATGAGTTCCCTGAAAAAATGGTGAACCAAATAACATCCCCAACAAACACCCAAAATTATCTCTCAAATCAACCTTTGTGCCCTGAGCCAATAACTAAATAAGATCTCTAGATAATAATTTGAACAAACCCCTTATTTCGGAATAACATCCCTGAAATAATGGTTAACAAACATCTCCCCAAGATAAATCTTAAAAAGCCTCTTGGATCGGGTATTGTCGAGAAATTTTACAGCGTCCAGCATGTAAGGATGAGAGCTGTCCTTTGAGGCACGCTGAGTGCCTTGTCCCATCAAGCCTCCAAGCTAGGAGCCAGATGATAATTATAAAGTAGTCGTAGCAGAACAGTGGCGCTAGCCCGCGAGTCCAGGTATTGGGCAAGTAGCCGCTGATACTTGAGCAGTCAATGAAGACATCTAGTCAAAGCTGGTCCCGACTAGGATTGTA
This sequence comes from Panicum hallii, assembly GCF_002211085.1. NCBI lineage: Eukaryota > Viridiplantae > Streptophyta > Magnoliopsida > Poales > Poaceae > Panicum > Panicum hallii. The sequence goes on from NC_038044.1 coordinate 57,278,868, forward strand.
GTCCAAGCAAATATTCGAAGTAATCAAACATATGTAGTACTAGTCGTAAACTATTAAACTTCCTGTCATGGGAGCAAGGCCCCTTCAATAACATAGTGTATAAGTTGAAAACAAGTAATATGTTACTGGAAAATAAGGGAGCGAGGCCCCTTCTGCAAAGATTCGCACAGTACTAGTCGGAAACTAGTAGAACGGTGTTGTACTGGAAGTATGAGTGTAAGGCCCCTTCAATAACCCACATTACTAGTCGGAGACTAGTAATTAGCTACTGGAAGAACCATATCTCCAACGTTGAAAGAGTGTCGTTGAACGTTCCAGTCGTGGTAACATCGAATTCCTTGCAAGTAGCGGGCTGACTGGAGCAATGCATTGCATCGGATTTTCTCAGCTGAGTTAAGCTCAAGATGTCGTACAGTGTCAGCCTCGCCTTCTTCAAACATCTCCAGCCATGGACACTTCCACATCACATCGGCTGGTAATATAGTTTCAGAACCGTATACGAGAAAGAAAGGTGACTGGCCTGTGGCTTTGCTTGGTTGTGTGCGAAGCCCCCAGACTACTGATGAGATCTCATTGATCCACTTGCCGTCGTTTGTGTTGTTCTCGTCATAGAGTCTTTTTTCTTCAATCCATCAAGAATCAAGCCATTGGCGCGCTCAACCTGGATATGGCCCGCGGGTGAGCTACTGAAATATATTTGACTTCAATGGAACTGCGTTCACAAAAATCCCAGAATTGATGCGAGTGAAAATTGGATCTCAAATCTGTAATGATGGTGTTGGAAAAGCTAAAGCGGTGTAAGATATCGCAGATGAAAGTAACCACTCAATCTGCAGTGAGAGTTGTGATTGGTTTGTACTCTAAGGGATCTTCGCTCAGGTTGCCCACTTCTGGACATGCTCCAATCATACAATCTTCGCTCTTCCTCAGTTTATAGTATGGTAAATGATTCCTACAGATGTGCAGATATGATTGAAGTACTGGAAAATGGAATGGGTGAAGTGAGCCCTTCTGGCTCCCAGTTTAGGATCAGAACCTTTAGGAGGTCAAGTTCCTTGTTGAGCTCCTCTTCTTCCAGTTTTTTGCTATTTAGTTCTTCACACCTTTTCTCATAGGCGGCGCTTGCCTGATTTTGATATTGAACTCAGTTATTGAAAGATCATAGTGCTCAGCTGAAAGTAGCTACCAAATACTGACAAATAAAGGAAGCCATTAAAACAGTAAAGTGAAGTTGAGAGTAAAGCACACAGTGGAAGTAAACTCGAGGAGTTCATGCAAGGATAAAAGGTACGAGACTGCCTTTATATCTAATCTCCACAATTAGACTCTGGATTTTTATGGTCTCTCTGATGGAGCTAATTGAATGAAACACGACGCACTTGACAGCCATACAAATTTAGTTAAGCCACATGTTAGCTTGAATACCTTACGACGCTTACTCTTAGAAGAGGTGTTTGAAGAGGTGTTTGTCTGATTATTAATGTTTTGGGTCCATTGGAAATATTCATTAATGGGCCCATGCTATTGTGGGAAACTAAAATTTACCTCATCAGTAGAAGCTAGTCTTGTGACTCCAGCCTCCTATAGTGATCAGCATCTGTAATAGCTGCAAGAATGGAAAAGATATGCTTCAGTACCGAACAGCTTTTTCAACAGGCAAAATGTACTGCGCTATTATCCAGCAACATCCATGAGAACCAGTTCCAGCATTTGATTGATTTCTCTTTATCGTTACACTTCTGAAATTAAATAAAAAATAAAATCAGTAAGGCACAGTATATATCAAATATTAGTAGAAAAATACTAAAGTCAGATTATTCCATTTACAGCAAGGTGTTCATTCCACCATTCATCCGAGCAGTCCACAGTTTGTTTACCCTCATCCTATCCGAGCCCAATTGCAAGATTCTTGAACTCCATAAAAAAAATATATAATTCTTTTTCAAAGCATCTATCTTGTTCTTTAATTATTTTTTGGTACGTTTATCAGTAGATTTTTCTGCAAACTTTAATACAAGATTCTTCCAACCGGTAGTAGTGACATTTTTGTTTTTCACGATAAAAAATCTCATGTTTTTGTCCGTCAGTTTATCCCCAACTATTATACTATTCTAAAAGAGATATTAATAGACCTTTGATTCATAAAATCTGGTACTATATTATAAGAATGAGTTAGGTTATGTTTGGGTAGTTAAAGATTAGCTAACTAGCTATTAGTTCTATTAGTTGGATGTGTAATGTGTTTGGATCCACTAATAATTATTAACATTAATAGATCATGCTACCCGTGTGTTGAGAAATTTAACACTTGTGGGTAATACGGTATTTTGAATTTTTTAACTAGGATTAGTTTGGCTATTGAGATAATACTATTTCAATTAGTTGGAATATCATTAACTGATCTGTTTAGATCCACAATAGCTAAATTTAGCTAGCTAACCATTAACATTAGCTAAAGGATCAAAAACATGCACTACCGGAAAAAAGTTCTTTGCCGAGTGTTAACTATTTTGCCGAATGTTTTTTTTCGGGCACTCGGCAAAGAGCGTCTTTGCCGAGCGCCGAAAACGACACTCGGCAAAGACGTCTTTGCCGAGTGCCTTTTTCAGACACTCGGCAAAGATAATTTTCAAATCATATTTTGAAGTAGTAAATTAATTCAAATAAAAATATTTTCAACTATAAAGTTGTATAACTCGTCAAGATGCACAATTCTTGTTTTGGATATTTCTTCATTTGGCAAAATAAATGTAAATTTGTTCACAAAACATATATCTCTCTCTCGTAGTTTATGAAACTATAAGAGAGATATATAAGATTTGTGAACAATATTAGAATTATCATGTCAGATGAAGAAATGACAAAACAACCAAAATAAACTTTGTAGATCTTAAGAAGTTATAAGATTTTACAGTTGGCAACATTTTAATTTGAAGTCATCTTATCAACAAAAACTACATCTAAATATAGAAAATTTAAAATTTGAATTTTGCAAATGATCTTGAATGGAAAAACCATCAAAATTAAAGTTGTAGATCTCAAAAAGTTATGAAAGTTTATAGTTGACAACTTTTTGATTTGAAATCATTGTGTCATATTAAAATACGTTTGGAGTTTTCAAATTTAAAATTCAAATTTTGTAAACGATCTCAGATGAAGAAACTACCAAAATAAAAGTTGTAGATCTCGAAAAGTTATGCCACTTTATAGTTAACAACTTTTTTATTTGAATTTAATTACTATCTCAAATAAATAATTTACACTCGGTTAATTATAATATGTGGAGAATAAAAACGTAACATTAACACATGTGGTTCAATGGTGCAGTGGTAGAGGGAGTTGTTTGTGTGCAGAAGGTCGTGAGTTCGAATCCTATCATTGACAACTTATGGAAAATTGCTAAAAAAAATGTGCAACCCATTAGATGGGTCACTAGCTAGCTGTGCATGCCTCCCCTAATAAATTTTTATTTTCCAGTTTCATCTGTTGGATTTTTGTCCGATTTACATTTTACCGAGTGCTTTTTGGCACTCGGCAAAGACTTTGCCGAGTGCCCGACAAAAGGCATTCGGCAAAGACGTCTTTGCCAACGAAATCTTTGCCGAGTACCCTTTGCCGAGTGTTACACTCGGCAAAGCCTTTGCCGAGTGTAATCGGGGCTTTGCCGAGTGTCCCAGACACTCGGCAAAGCCCCTGAATCCGGTAGTGATGATCTTAGATGAATTTAGTAGATCTCACACTACAACTCTTAACCTATCGAAATTCATATAGGTCGCGTAAGTGTACTTATGCTTGTCCGTATGGCGTGCCAACGTGTCCATTAGCATTCGTGATTAACATGAGGCTCCTATAGCTACCAGCGAGAGAGCAGAGAGAAAGGGAGATGTTGTTAACGGATGACATGTGAGTTGACGAGTTGTAATGGAATTTTCATGAGTCATCATGTAGGTTCCAAGATGAGTTAGGAAATTAGGTGACATAAATAAGGTTATATGTAGTGGGATTAACACTGAACATAGATATTTGAATCTTGAGCGATTTAGGGAATCACCTCATATTCAAATCAAACACCTGCAAAAAGCTCATGCACTTAACTAATACGGTCCTTTTCCTACAAGCGCATGTCTCAAATACTACTCTCTCTGTCCGGAAAAAGAAGCAGCCATTACTATTATTCCATTTAATCTGTGCATGGGTATGCAACAATTCATAGTGTCAAATATGACTAACAAATAGGAACAAGTAAGCACACTTATACCAATTTGTCAGATTTGTTTAAAAAAAACCTCGTTTCATGATGGATGATTTTTTGTGAAAGGTTATGATGGATGATGGATGAAGTATCTAAGACAACATTCAGTGCCCATACGCGCGCGCGCAAAACTGGTAATGTTTATCGGGGTACTTGCACGGACCACATGCCCTCCTCAGGCTGACTCCAACCGAGTATGCAACGGGCTATGCAAAGGCAAAATGCCTGGGTCGGGTGCACTGTAGCGCGAGGCATCATCTCCAATCGACCATGCATACCGGGCGTGCAAAATGAATCCGAGGTGAGAGAAAGTGCAAAATAGCACTCGCTCGGCCGCGAGGCAAAGGACAAGCCTCCAACCGTCGACCAGGAGAGAGAAGAACAGGCGGAGCTCCAGGCGGGTGCGTGGAGGAGCTCCAGGCGGGTCCGTTCGGGACTTCAGCCTCCACGCGCGGCGGGACTCCAGGCGGGCGACGACGAAGCGCGTGGCGGAGGGCGCGGGGGGCCGAAGGCAGGGGGCGGGGGGCGGAGGAGGGCGGGGGGCGGGGGCCGGCGCCGGGGGCGGAGGCCGGCGCGGGCGGACGGAGGCAGGGGGCGGGGGGCGGAGGCAGGGGGCGGGGGCCGGCGCCGGGGGCGGAGGCCGGCGCGGGCGGAGGTCGCGGGGGGCCGGAGGCAGGGGGCGGGGGGCGGAGGCAGGGGCCGGCACGGGCGGAGGCCGGAGGCAGGAGGCGGGGGGCTGGGGCCGGAGGCAGGGGCCGGCGCAGGCGGAGGTCGTAGGGGCCGGAGGCAGGGGCCGGCGCCGGGGGCGGGGGCCGGAGGCAGGGGGCGGAGGCAGGGGGCGGGGGGCGGAGGGGGCGGGGGGCGGGGGCCGGCGCCGGGGGCGGAGGCCGGCGCGGGCGGACGGAGGCAGGGGGCGGGGGGCGGAGGCAGGGGGCGGGGGGCGGAGGAGGGCGGGGGGCGGGGGCCGGCGCGGGCGGAGGTCGCGGGGGGCAGGGGGCGGGGGCGGAGGCAGGGGCCGGCGCGGGCGGAGGCCGGAGGCAGGGGGCGGGGGGCGGGGGCCGGCGCGGGCGGAGGTCGCGGGGGCCGGAGGCAGGGGCCGGCGCCGGGGGCGGGGGCCGGAGGCCGGCGCGGGGGGCGCCGCGCTGCGGAGAGCGCGTGCGGCGCTGCGCTCTGCCACCTCCGTTGCCTACCTGCGCGCGAAATGTCCCTGCTTTGCCGCCAACAGCTTGGAGGTGGGTCAGATAATGCTTTTTTACCTCTCACGATTGGAGGACCGGCACTGCAAAGCGGCCCGGCAAAATGGCCCAGCCATGCAAACGGCGAAATGCATGGCTGATATGCCTCGCGCTGGTTGGAGTCAGCCTCATTCGGATAAGAAAAGCAAGTTGCCGCTTCCTACCTCTCGCTGTCGCTCGGTGGCCCGTCTCTTTCAGTTCCACTTCCACAGGGCGTCTCCCCAAATTGACTCCCTGTCCCTCACTCCCCAGGCGGCAGGAGCCGGCTAGGAGCGCACGGCAGTCGAGCTCCCAGCCGGTGCCCGGTGAGCCGCAAGGGTACGGCACGCGAGCTCTGGGCTGGGAGCGGCCAGGCCGGCAATCGGCGCAGGCGAGCAACTCTGTGCAGGTGAGGGGACTCCCCAAATTCCAATGTCTGATTTCCACGTTGTACAATTGGTGGCTTAGTGCCGATCATAGATCTTTGAATAAATGAGGAAGCAGAATTTTGCCCCAGCGATTTCTCGCGCACTGAAATGCGTCCTCATCCTTATCAAGTTCAGTGATAGTGATAATATATATAGGGACCAAAGGTTTAGAAAAGAGAAGTCTTGCTGAACTTTCCATAAAGTTTCTTGAAACGAATAACCACAGACATGATTTTGTGCCAATTCTTCCTGTAGCAACTGCAGTGTTGAGAGTGTATTTCCTCGATGTATTATCTAAGTTGAGAAATAAGAGGGGAACCAGTACTTACGATTGCTTGTTCACATTTATTGACCGTGATTTTTTTCTGAGCAATTGAGTTAAAATAGTGACACTCAAGCAAAGCGCTTCCAGACCATGAAGGAATGCAAAATTAAGGCTAGTATATCATTTCCTTAAAATATTTTTGTAATTTCTATCTATCAGCTGGGACATCCTTCTTGTGGAAAATTTGCACTTTGTTCTTTTTATTCAACATTTTATTTGACTTGCATACCATACGGACATTTCTCCCCCTAGTTATGACCGACTCCATGGCTGCGGTATTGCAGTTGGGACTGCACAAAGCTGTTTCAATTTGATCAACCGGTGGAAAAAGCATGCCTGCTCACTGGATGGTTATATTACGAGTGCTGGTTCCTAATTTTTCTCTAACTGAGTTCTCGATATCTCCCCTCTCCCGTCAAGGATCCAGCATTATTGCAGATGCAGGGCATTGCTTCTTCCGGCTGTCTTGTTGTGCAATGACACATCTGGCTAACATTCAGGTTATATCCCGTGTACCCTTTTTCCACGCACCAATTTCAGCATACCTTTCAGTTTGAACCGTGCTGCTACTACGGATTAGACATCTGCTCAGTCATCTGCATCCGGGACCCTAACACATAGTAACTATTTACTGTTGTTATTCTTTGAAACGTGCATCCAGGAGCTAGATATTTGGATGGTCACTAACCTCAGCTAATGGCAAAGGACGATCACTAGAGATGGCAGTTGGTAATGTTGTCTGCTACTCGCTCCTATGAATTTACCAGTGGTATGGTAATTTTCTTATGCAGATGGTTTTTATACCTGCAGCAGAAACGAAAGCAGCAGTAAAACGATACAAAAATACAACTTTGGAACCAAAAGATCTTTCGTTTGAAGAATTACAGCAAATGACGAATGATTTCTCGCAGAGCCAAGAAATAAGTAGGGGCGAGCTTGGAGTTGTTTACAAGGTACTATTATCGGTAGTAACAATTTTTTTTAAAAAATCAATCTGTAGCCAGTACTTATAATAGATATTGAATAGGGAGTGACTACAAATGGAGAATTGATTTCTGTGAAGAGGCTTTTCGAGCTACTAGGACTTGACGATGAGCATATCAAGAAGGAGTTTCATAAACTTAGCCTGCTCAAGCATCCAAACCTTGTTCGATTCCTTAGCTATTGCTATGAAGATAATGGAGATGCAGTTCATAGCCAACAGAAAAATAGAGCGCTTTGCTTCGAGTACTTGTATAGTGACAGCCTCCAAACGTATATTTCTGGTACCGTGGTGCTCAAATTCAAGAATGTTATTATTTGTGTGAAGAAAGAAAAAATCTGTGTATTTGCATTTCATCCATTCTCTCTTCCTTTACCTTTTGCAGATAAATGTCAAGGACTTGACTGGCACACACGCTACAAAATTATTCAGGGGATTTGTGAGGGTTCATATTATCTTTATGAGAGACAGAAAGAACCTATTTATCATTTGGACCTAAATCCACGTAATATACTTCTGGATGAGAACATGACGCCAAAACTTACATATTTCGGTTTCTCTAAGATTTTTGGTAAAGATTATTTAACAGACATCTGGGACAGAGACCCTGAAACACTGTCAGTTTCTTGGTGCGCGCGAATCATACCATTTTATAAACAACCAAAGAGCTTGCTATTATTCCAATTATTTGTGTTTAATGGCATGCAGTAAATACTGTCCACCAGAATACATACACCGTGGGACTGTCAAAAGAGTTTGATATGTTCAGCTTGGGTGCTGTAATCATAATAATATTGACAGGACGGGCCGACTACATCAGAATTTCTAACAGATCTTCCCAAGAATTTATCGATTTGGTAAGAAATGCTCTCCATTTCTAACTGGATAAATGGTCATTGTTTGATAAATTCAATGCTACGTCTCATATTTCTATAACATCAGCCATTCCTTAATGTTTGGATTCCACAGACTGTAAAAAACTGGAGCAAAAGGCTGCAACAAACATTTAGTGGTTCTCCACTAGAACTATGCTGCCATCAATTAAAGAAATGCATGGAGGTAGCATTCAGATGCGTGGAGGAGGACAGACATGAAAGGCCTGGTATAGTCGATGTAATCTATGCTCTGAATGAGATTGATGATACTATTGATTGGATGGAAGATGGCCTTTGGGACAAGGTAATAATGATCATTAGTAGCATATGACGTATTTTCCTATTTTCCTATTTGTGTTGCGGTATGGGGAATATAACCACCTACTGTAGCAGTTATAGCTACCTACTAGCTAGCCATATGCCATATCCAAATCAAAAATAGATATACAAAAGACCTCTCCTTCAACTGTGAACTTTAGCATGTAGCCCAAAAATGTATAGTCCCATGCGTTGGCAATATTGTAATAGTATAATTTACCATCCCATGTTGCTATTCTTTGCTCTGCTCTATCTCTTGTTACTGCTACCCTTCCTCCTTGGCTCACACTGCGGCAGCAGGACGTCGAGGGCGGCAAAACGGAAGGCAGTCGTGGCATGCCATGGTCAGGAACTAGTTGGTTTTGGGGCCTACGATGGTGGTAGGTTTCTGATCTTCTGGGCCTTTCTTCAAATAAACTTTTTTTCGTCTTTTGGTGATACTTCGGCATGCACAAGGTCATGAGTGTCCATGTAGAAATTGTTATGGTTAGCAGGAATGATATATAATCATGATGAAAATCATCACATCTTATATCCGGAGAGAATTCAGCATAGCGCCAATCACCAACCAGCACATGATATTTTGTAAACAGTTAGTCACAGTGTCACCAGAGTCAACTAGGTATACCTAGTGTCAGTTGCTCAGTTTGATGCCTTCATTTAATTCTAACTTTAGTAGAAGTAAACCTATGTTAAAGATGGAGTAAAAACATTGGGATGAGTCAATCTTCTACTAGGTGAAAGCACAAGCTAAGGATTTAATGGCATTGTGGAAACTGGCAGCTTTTTTTTTTCTCGAATATGCAGGAGAGCTACATATCATTGCATTAAGATAGAAGAAGAGGTTAAAATAGTATTGAGTTGCATGCACCAACCAATTCAACCTAAAAGCTTAAGCTGATAGGGAAAGGTGGGCAATTTACTTATACTTCAACACTCCCCCTCACGTGCAGGCTCCCTCAGGCCTCAAATGTGGAAATTAGGAGTTGGCTGCAATTATTTTATTTAATCGCGCCCACCAGGATTCGAACTCGAGACCTCTGATACCATATTGAGTTGCATACACCAACCAATTCAACCTAAAAGCTTAAGTTGATAGGAAAAGATGGGCAATAGCCGGTACAACACAACATTTAATGGAAACTGGCAGCTAAAAGAGCTCTTGAAGCTTCATGCCTTCACCGTCCAGTTCATTAGGATGTGTGTTGCCGGGTGCTAGGGCTTTGGGTTCCAGATGACAAAGCTAAGCGTCCGAATCTCATGATCACCCTAGTGGTCTAACAATTTTTTGATACTGGAGGGAGAGCATCGCACTGAGAGACGACACTGGCTGTACTACAAGATCCTTAGATATTGTCCAGTATTTCCTTCATCTACAATATTTACTATTTCTTTAACCAATAACTAGCGCCCGGCAGTGCAAAGAGTACTGATCCTTTCCCACGAGTAATGGATGAGCCAGCAACAAACAATCACCAAGCCAAATAAACACCAATCGCTGAAGATACTGGATTAAAATACTCAAGACTCTCGGCAATACTTGTGAAACTTTGCTTATTTGGTTGTCTTTTCTTATTTTTCAACTTTATATGCAAAATAGATGCGATTTATCTTATATCCATATTATGAATTGCAGGTTGAGCAAAGAGTTGTGGAACTGTCTGTGGGTGAAGATTCCACTCACAGGTAGGCAAATACTACTCGTAAGGAATGTTTCAACTATACGATGCTTTTAGTAATATCGAACATATTGTTAAAAAAAATGATATGAGGCATTCTCATTTTTGATATTATTCAATCACGATTTGCTATCTCAGATTCTACATGGTTATCAATTAGCCCTTGGGAGGACCAATAATATTGACCATTATTTGGCATAAATTTAGAGTTTGTTTGTAATAAGTGTGGACAGATGTCCCTTCTATGAAGCGGCCTGAAGATCGAACTTTTTCCCCATTATCTAAAAAAAGATCAGCACATGGCATTAAAAATGAAATATACTATATTTGCCTAATTATGCATATAAATATGGAAAAAACTAAAATTTTGGATTATGTAATTCATTTTGTAAAGATAAACTAAAATGAATTCACAAACTTTATGGCGTGGATTTAGAAAGAGAAAAGTGATATGAAAGGCAATTTTCACCATGCATTGCATAACCATAAAGGAAATTTGTCAAAGGACGCAACAAAAAATTGTGGCTTGGCTTGGAGTACACTCTTATGTTCAATGATTTTGGCTGCTGGATGACAATACGTAGATGTGTCTCCAAGATACCATACAATAAATTAATCGTTTCTGGCTAAGTGTGATAGTACATGTTTCTTTCCCTATTTCCGGCTTGCTTATCATTCCCTTCCTCTCCCTTACCACTCCTTTCCTTTATCTCTCCCTCCTTTCTCCATCCTACCCCAACAAGAGTTGTCCCATATCCACGTACCCTCCATTCATTGAAGCACAACACAAGCCATAAAGGCGGGTGGTGAGGGTTCAAATCACACTAAATGCGGTCACCCAAGAGGCACAAAAGAACATAGGCTTGGATCCCATTAGATCCATTGAGCAAAGGAACGCCCCAGCAAGGCTCGGAAGTCGTAGCAAGTTCATCAGCTCAGCATACATGCATGCCCGAGAAGATGTAGACATGTAGTTTCTTGTCAAGATCCCTAATAGTGCAAGCATTGGAGCCACCGCCATCAACTGACTCGGGGAGCATCTTGTCCAGATGACGTTCGTTGCAGCGTGTTCGACGTGGCATCCAACTCGAATGAGATCCACTGCCAAAAGAAATATATCCATAGGTGATATGTATGTTAATGGAATTTGGTCACCAATTATATCTTGGTGCACTTCCTTGCCATGGTGGCACCATTTGAACAAGCCAGCATCATTGGCCCCATCGCCATCACCAGTAGCGAGGAGGCAAGACCACGAGAGTTAGGAAGAGAGATGTTAGTGGTAGTGAAAGATATGAGAGAATGAGATTAACATGTAGGACCAAAAGCATTCATTGTCGTCTTGTTACTATTCTCTCTCCTCTTTGTTGTCATCAAGCAAATTTGAACAAGAGAGTGATGGGTATGAACTCAAACTCTTTTAGTGTCCCATAGACAAATTCTCTAATTATGAAGGGTTCTTCAGTTGACCAATAGTCCATTCTTCTTCCCATCAAAAGGAGATCCAATGGGCCATCTATCTTCTTCAACCCTCTAGCCATCAGTCTCATTTCTTCTTGCTTGTGCTCGTTGGCCCCACCACTATGCCATGTGCCACTACTCAGCCTCTAACACAGCCCCCCGATGAGACCATACCCTGCTCCTGGTGCTGAATCAACTTTCTTCTTTCTTGAGCTCTTTGGCCCCACAACTATGCCATGTGCCACTACTCAGCCTCCAATGCAGCCTCCGATGAGACCATACCCTGCTCCTGGTGCTCAATCAACTGTTGTTCTAGCCACCTCCACCCTAAAACTACCCACGGCCATCCTTTGCTAGTCCGATGGAGCGGACCCCTCTACCTGCCTATCATACCCACTAATCACCACTACCACCATGCCACCCTTCAGTCATGGCCTTCCCTCTAAGCCTATCGGAGTTGGGTGAACCCTCAACCCAAACCCTAACCTCGCTGGTGACCTTTGGATTTGGAGATGAAGCCAAGCTTAAATTATAGCTGGAATCGAGCCCTGGAAATTCTTGTGGGAGGGAGTAACATGAGTACCATAGCTCCTGACTTAATAGGGATTGTTGATTAATATTCACTTCTCTGTGACAGGTGGAACTAGCACAATAAGATATGAATCTTCTGGATTGAATTACTGTCTTTGGATTGGTTCTGTGCAGGTAGCGTATAGGCTACGCAAGGCCATGTACATGAGTCATGTACTTAATTAGAGATGATTTATAAGAATTGACAGTACAAACCCGTGCGTTTTTTAGGCTACATCCATGCCATTAGTTTGCAATTCTATATAGGAAATGTGTTTTTACGTGTACGGCTGCAGTTGTTTTAGATTCTAAAAGAATATGTTTCCATTCCACTAATTTTCAAAATGTCTTCTTTACTTAGAATTGATGACATAAATATAGAACTCAAGGTCCTGGAGTGCATAGTTGATGGAAGGGAGGACCCAAGTAATCTAAAATTGCCACTTTTAGAGCTCATCACAAAGAAATTCGCTAATGAGCTGAGAATCGGTAATGGTGGGTGCGGAGAGGTGTATAAGGTAAATCAATTTCTTATGGGATCCCTTTCCTCACAGAAGGTTTGAACTTTTGTGGAGCTAATAGCCATTCTCACAAAGTCTAAACAGGGCGTCTTGCAAAACAAGGTTATTGCTGTGAAGAAGCTTCACAGCAGCCATACGATTGAAGACAAGATGTTCCATCAGGAGGTTCAAAGCTTGATTATGGTTAAGCACCAAAATATGGTACGCTTTCTTGGCTACTGTTTGCATACAGAAGAAAAGGCAATGAAAATGGAAGGAAAAATTATTATGGCGCAGATACGGGAAAGATTGCTCTGTTTTGATTATATGAGCAAAGGGAGCCTCGAGAATCATCTCACTGGTAATTTATACTGTCTTATTAGTATCTATATAATCCACTGTTGTGCTTCCTAATGGTTTAGCCATTCATTTATTTGTTCACCTTCCCTTTTTGCACACCTGTTTAAGTTAAGGTTGATGATTTATAAGTGACTAATAAATCAGAATGGCACAGAGTACTTTGAAGTTTAGCATGTATAAACTAAAAAATGTCTCATGCTTCCATCTTAGTATTAGAACCATGCTAAGACACGATCTCGTCCACAAAGGGGCACATCATCAATCATCCTTTCCAGAACATCATAGTTGTGGCTGGATTTGCATCCATTATCCAAAAGTCAGGTAAAGCTAATGATATTTCTTTTCTATGATGTTAGCATGCTGCTATCCTTTTTATTAGTTGCAAAAAATTGCAAAGACCCATCTGCAATTTCGAAGGTCTGTCAAATGATCAATAACTTACCTTTGTCGGTCTACCCCCTACAACTTGTTCTATATCATGAGTTTAACAAATAAAAGATCTGTAGGTATATGATTTGCAGACTTATACATCTCCTACCAAGTTACATATAAAGTTGTGAAGTTCTTCCTCGATTGGGTTGCTACCTCGGACAAAGCAATTAGATTTGCTATCTCTTATGTTCTTGGTCAATAAAGAACTCCTATTGAAAAGGTTTACCAACTTGCTCTTAAGAGATATATAGCTACTTTTGTGGAAACTATGTAGTAACTCAGCTCCTTAAGTAGCAGCTCAATGATTGGACCTATGAACTTATGTGAGAATCGGATAGCCAATTTACTCTTTAACTTGCTAATAACATGCTCCTTAGTTACATAACCAGCTTGACTTAAAATTTTATAAGAACTCACTAGAGACAGGCAACTTCTGTTGAATCTTACTCATTTGAGGTAGCTAAAAGTCAGCAGCAACCAGCGCATAAAATGAAAAAAAAAAAAACTCAACTACATAAACAACCTTTTATGCATTGGAAGTCTATGTAAATGTTGAATTCTATAAGAATGCATTTAATAGGTATTTTGATCATGCTCAATACATCCAGGGTCATTACGCCCTTGGTCTTAAATTGCGATCATGCTCAATACATCTAGGGTATTTTGATCATGCTCAATACATCCAGATACATAAATCATAGCAATTGAGGATTCAATCGTTAGGACATGTGTCAGGGGCAAATATCACGGATCCCCAATGTTGAAAAAGGCGTTAGGCGCTATCTAGGCGGTGACCCACCGCCTAGAGCCTAGGCGCGCCTAGGCGGGACTATGCGTTTCAAGGTGTTTTTCTAGGCGATGTATAGATACATATACCTTGCCATACACATCATATATCTCTAAAAGAAAAGAAAAACAGAGGATCACTAGGCCTTGAGTCGAAAAATAAGCCCATCAAAGCAGCCCAACAGCCCACTCCCACCTTATCTCCTCCCCTCTCCTCCTCTCGTTCCCGACACCGCCGCCCCTGCCTCCTCCGCGCCTCTGCTGCCGCCCTTCCTCCTCCTCCGTGCCTGCCTCTGCATCCTCCTCCGCCGCGCACCCGCCCCTATCTCCTCCTCCGCCGCCACCCGTCCGTACCTCGGCCGGGGCCCGTCCCTTCTTCCTCCTCCTCCAACGCCGCCGCCGCTGGCGCTCTTTGCTCTACCTCGTCCCTGGGTTGCCGGATCTGCATGTAGGGACACCGGGTCGCCGGATCTGCAAGTAGGGACACCGGGTCGCCGCCTACACCCCAAGGTGCCAGTGGGGCCCACGCGAAGGAGAGGAGAGGCGGCACGATCCCAGGGATCTCTCTCTCTCTCCCCCTCTCGCTCTCTCTCTGTATCCACTCCCTTCCCTTTAACTTATAAAGGAGGAAGGGAGACCCCCCGCCCGGGGGGCGAAGCTCCCACACTCACGTTCACACACGCACACTTCACCAGAGACTTGGGAGCCCTTTCCCTCTCTCGCCCGTTTGTAACCCCTACTGCAAACTTAGTGCAAGAGCACAAGCGGCTCGAACTGGATGTAAGGACATTCTGCCCGAACCATTATAAACCCTCGCGTCTTTCTTGCACACCATCTGGACCAGATGCGCAATCACGAAATTCACTAGTCAGTGGTACGAGACATCGACAACATGCATATATCTTTTGTACTTCCAAACCCAAATAGCATAGAAGCTTCTTGGCCTTGTAGGTTCCTGCAGGGACCTCTTTATGAGATGTAGCAACTTGTTGAATCCCTTGTCAGATACACCATTTGTTACCCTCCATGCCATCAGATCTAATGCGGTCAGCTAGCCGCCTTTGGGCAGTCTTGTTACAGCGGTATTTTTGTGGCCTAACATCAAGTATGGAACCTTCTGAAGCTCTCTTTCATCATTAATGTCTCCCTGTGCATCACACAACCTCCCATCAATCCTGCACTTCTTCCTCTTTGTCTGCGCATTCATCCCCTTAGCTATAGCATTTTTTTATTTTTTTTGTGCCATTTAACTTTTGATCTTGGTGGGTAGTTTATGTTTGGCGATGTAGTTGCACGACCAGCGGCAGCTAGATTAGTTGGGATATCAGGGTTTATAGTTGAGATGCCACCTGCATGGCGTGCCTGCAGGTGCTTCTGATTAGTTACCAAACATCATTAGGCAGTTAGAAAGTAACAATAGCTACGAGAATAGAAAAATAAATGTACTATAATCAAGCAATATTGTGGCAAGGTCAAGGCAAAACAGTGCAAATCATTGGGCAATTTTTACAGAGTTCTTTCTTCTCTAATTCATCTTTAATTTTTTTGTTCTTACATTGCAGGTTCCCAAGTTATCCAGTAGGGGCTCTAAAAAAAGTTATCCAGCAGGGGGAGATCAAGCACAAAGCATTGAAGTAGATATAATGTGCAGTATGGACCAGATCAAGTAAATAAGTACATATGTGGTGAGAGCATGTACATTTCTTGGCTTTTTTGACTAAATATATTCTTCATTAGGCAATAATATTATTCTAGATTAGGCAAATTATGCAATTGTTTTAGGCAATAATATGGTTCTGAATTAGGTAATGATATGGCCAGACATTTAGCCACTAATGTGTTTCTGAATTAGCAAAATATATGATAATGAATTAGGTCATATAGAACTACAAATGTTTGTTACCAGAGGTATACTAACTGCAATCGCTATTCTTTCACTAGTCCATATTTCCTTTCCTGGTTTCAGTCACACAAATGGTGTTTAGGACCTGAAACCTGATATGCCTTCTTTTCTGCGTGCAAGTTTCCATAACGAATCGGCACTATAACATGCTCTTCAGCCGTAAGGCTCCTACGATTGTATTTTTGGGTATATCCCTTTTAGAGTTTGAGTTTTAAACCTTTTATCCATGATGAAACCTAGAGAGTTTTTCCTCACAGCTTGGTGTTTGGTGGCCTGAGAGTTCATAAGATCGTCATCGGCAGCAGTTTAGTTGCAGATCTTGATTTGATTCATGCACAACTTGGTGGTGGTTGTAGTAGCTCCAATGTTTTGTTTGGTCAGTACAACACAAGAGGCAACCACGGCATGTATGCTTGTAGTTTTGAAACTTTGTTAATATTTAGAATTTAGATGAGTGAAAATGCCTTTGAATATGTTATAGTTTGTTAATTGTTTTTCAAAAATTTTTATTGCACTTGTTTAAACATCCAGAAGCAAGTAAATTAGGAGGTGCAGTGGTGTGGGTCTGGTTTTTTGGTGGGAAAATTAGTCCTAACCGGTGCTAGCTTTTTTCTCTTGATCTGCCAGCTTTTGCCAAAAAAGAAAGGTAGCCCTGCGTATTTTGTTTCTTTTCCAAAAACGGAGCGGCTGTACGACAAATCTAAATTACGGCCAGTAGTATGTTAGCCACATCCTTTATAGTTTAGGAGGTTAAGTAAATGAACCTCGATACTTATGGAGGTTGTGTAAACTTATGGAGGTTATGTAAACTTTTTCCAGTTTAGGAACGAGCTGGGATGGAGCCATTCCATCCTGTATTTGGTTAAGGCTATTGATGAAACATTTGTGGCTACGGAGGGGAAGTGTGTGGTCTATAATTATAGTCCGCCAAACTAAACTGATTGGAAGGACCCATGATGCTCAAAGGCTACTTTACGCGTATTGTACCATGCAAAATTATAACATTGGTACATCCAAAACTTGAAAACCATGCTCATGTTCTGGATCTACTCTCATTAACACAAACGTTAACACAAAGAACAATTAAATCGATGAACATGACTCTATATATTCTGTTGACCCTGTGTCTAGAAGAAAAATATTAGTCTGATGAAACATTGGTATTCCACATCTCCATCATCTAATATTCAAGATTGCCACTAAATGAACTTGAGTTTGAGTGAAGCAAATCTTGGTACTGACATTGTGCCTCTGCAACATTCAGAAGCTAGTACATCATGCAGCATTCATCAAACTATATAGTTCTCAATATTTCGAATCACATATGTTCGCAACAAATGCTTCCTTACCACTACCAGAGCTTGAGATCGGAGGTGCGAATGGATCGAGGAGAGGGAGGTTGCGGCATGCATTGCATCGTTTTGGTTTGGAAAAGTTTAGAATGTCCCTTCAGAAAAGAGAAGTTTGGAGTAAGTCTATATAACCCCAAATATTATTGAGATCCATCTACTTAATCATTTAAACTATAAAATCGGATAGTGAACATTAAAAACTATTCAAAACCATTTAAATAATTTCTAGATGGTTTTGTATAGCGATTTTGCTGTTATGGCGCGTGATATGAATAAATTTAAGGTTAATTGGATACGTACCATTACAATTGTCCATTATCATATTGAAAACATACTATTACAGTTCAACAGCTTTTTGAAATGTAACAATGCTTGCCCATTCGATGCGTTTCTTAAAATTTATGCCCAAAATACGTAGGCTTCTTCCTCTCATCCCCTGTCACCTTCATCTCTCGCTCCATGGCGTCCGGCTCTCCGATGGCCGCCCGATTACTAGCTCTCGCGGAGAAGAGGTCCTGCTCTCGCAGGCCGCCGCGCTGGTCGCGCACCCCCGCTGCCTGGCCGCTGCCACCTTCCCGCGGCCACGCTCCTCCGTGCCCCGCGCGCATCCCCGCTCCCCGCCCCGCGGCCGCACGTGCTGCCGCCTCCTCTTCGCGTTCTCAGCGGCGTCTCCCACTCCCCTCTCGTGCCACCGCGCCTGCCCCTCCCTCTCCCTGCCGGGGCTAAGGCACTCCTCCTCCAGGGCTCCACCAACAGCAGAGGGAAGGGCAAGCTCGGCGCCACCAGGGCCGAGGACCCGGCGGCCATCATCGCTGCCGCCACGCCGGGGACCGCCCTCAACGCCGGCGCGCTGCTATGGCCCGCAGCCGTGGCCCACGCTACCATTCCCGCGGAGGACGGCGACGGGAGGAGAGGATCGCCTCAATGCTGTCCCTGGCTGCCGTGGCATTGTCAGCCACGAGCCGGGCGGCTAGCGCCGCCACCGCAGGTGCGTCGCGCGCGGCGCGGCGCGAAGGGAACGGTGCAGAGCGTTGAGGGCCAAGGAGCCTCTCGCACACCTGGTTTGAAGGGTCTTCAAGCGAAGGGGAGGACCGGAGGGTGCTCGCCGGCGTGGGTGCGTCGATGGCGGCGGTAGCAAGCATGGCTGGTGGAAAACCAGCAATTCCCGGCGATGTGGTGCTTGTGGCTCGGTGTGGAGGGTGATGGTGGAGCTGGGAAGGTAGGATGTGTATGGGTGGAGGCGATTTGAAATCCTTGGAGGTTGGCCGGTGTGATTGAGGCTGGCGGCAAAGCATGGGCTGCGGCAATGGCGGCCGGAAATCATTCAATTCCCAATGGAGAGCTGGACGGAGGGGGCTCAGATTTGCTTGTAGAGGGTCAGGAGTGTGTGGCGCAGCTACTGGCGGGTGGAATCAAGGAGCGGTGGAGTGGAGCACACGGATTTTGTGCGGTGGGGCTCAGCAGTTTTGGGGAGGAGCAGAGCAACCTGAGAAGAAGAGGGCATTTTGATCCAAATATCCTTATAAACACATCGAAAAGGGTAAGTAATGGTATATTTTTAAAATATAAAAATTGTAATAGTAAATAGTAATAGTATATCTCAAAATTACGATGATTGTAATAGTATATATCCAATTAACCTATAAATTTATGTGGCATTAAATGGCACGACAAAGCATTTTGGATATGCGCACAAGTTTTAATGGGTGAGGGCCGTGCACTACGTGGCTTCGCCGGACGAGCGTGGGCCGGGCCGGAAATCTGAAAATCCGTTGCATTTGGTGGGCTGCGACCAAGATCTGTGATGTGAAGAAGCACCAGGCCGCGTCTGGCCGCAGCTCAGAGCTTCCTCTCCGCCGCCCCACCCGATGGCGCCGCCGCTCGCCGGCGTCGTCCGCCTCGCCGCGGCCTCCCGCGTGCTGGTCCTGGCCCTCTCCATCCTCGCCCGCCTCCTCTTCCGCCCCTACGACACCTCCGCATCGCTCAGCCCGCCCTGCCTCTCGTCCCCCGCGTCCTCCTCGGATCCCAACGCGTCCGTCTCCGCCGCCGTCTCGTCGCTGGCCGTGTGGGACGGCGTCCACTTCGCCCGCCCCGCCGAGTGCGGGTACGAGTACGAGCAGTCCTTCGCCTTCCTTCCGCTCCTCCCGGCCTCCCTCGCGCTTCTCGCCCGATCCCGTAAGCCGCGCCGCGCTTCCCTGCACCCCCCCCCCCCCCCCCGCTCCACCACCGCACACCCCATTGTTCGGGGACGATGCCTCCTCTGCAGTTGTTCGGATGATCTGATCCGGTTGTGATGATTGATCCTTCTCCCGTGCAGTGTTCGCGCCGCTGGTGCCGGTGCTGGGGTACAGGGCCGTGCTCGTGCTCTCCGGGTATGTCCTCAACAACGTGGCGTTCGTCGCCGCCGCGGCCTACTTCTACAGGTGACCGACGGTCGATGAACTTTACTATTTATCTGAACATATGTTCTCATTGGTTCTTGGGTGTTTCGATGCGCTTCATGTAGTGTATTGTCACTTGCGCACCTAAATTGGGACATCTTAAGTGATTCATCGGTTCTATTAGGTTCTTGATTTGACTATGCTTGATAGCGTCGCACATTCAAACACAATAGGTGCGTTTCTGTGCATTTTTGGGATTATGCCAATTCAAAGTTTGTGAGCGAACATGTTGTTTGGTTGCTTCATGAGATAGTCTTCTAATCTTTGATGTGTTTTGTGGATCGAGATGCTTGTGAACTAATTTCGCTTCTGTGGTGGTCACTGGGTTCGTCTTGTTTTACAATATGTTTTGGTAGTTCCAATGCAAACTCTGTGCCCAAGTTTTATTTAAGTGCAGTCGTTTCTAGTGTAGGACAATCCATATCTAGTTGCTAGAGTTTGCAGTTTTCCTCTACTCAATCATGTCTGATCATACGGTCATGAAAGGTCGGAAGTTAAACCAACTTTTTCTGTGCATATTGCTGCATTATTAAGGCGACTACCAATTCTTATTGCAGATTGTCTGTGTTGATCTTGAAGGACCGGAGAGCAGCTTATCGAGCATCTGTTCTGTTCTGTTTCAACCCCGCTTCTGTGTTTTACTCATCATTGTAATATTCTTTCCCTTTGCACCATTACTAGCAAAGAAACTCGTGCTCAGCATATCGTAACAGCAACATAAATTGTTGTTTTGGCAGGTATTCGGAAAGTCTTTATGCACTGTTTTCTCTTGGAGGACTGTTCTACCTGTTTTCGGGTGCTAATACTGTTGCAGTGATAATGCTCGCCCTCTCTGGTTCAGCTAGGTCAAATGGAGCACTTAATGCTGGTTATTTCTGTTTTCAGGCCTTGCTACAAGCATATGATGCTGCTGTCCGAAAGAAAAGGCCCTTGGTACGTTCAGCTTCAGTTGTTATTGTAAACAGAAATACTTGGCATGAAAAGAATGTATGACATATTATATTGCATTGATTTATCTTTTGTTTCCATAAGATGCAATGAGCAAAGACATGCTTATCTGATAAGTCTTCTTTCTTTTATTGGCCAGTTGGTGGTGCTGGCTCTTGTAGCTGCAGCTTTGCGCTCCATTTTCATATTTCTACCATTCTTTGCTTTCCAAGCATATGGATATTTGAGCATATGCGTTCATGGGAGCTCTGAGGAATTGAGGCCATGGTGCAAAGCAAAAGTTCCGCTTTTGTATGGCTACATTCAAAGCCACTACTGGTAATTATTTCTATCTTAAAGTAGCGTACTAGTATTAGTCAAAGCTAGCATCCTCTTTGTCCTTCTTGCTTTCCTCTGGAATTCTACTAGGGGAGTATTGCATCACTGTATGTATGATTATATGCCTATACAGGGCTCCATGCATATTTTGATTGATGATTTGTTTTTTACAACCATAAGAACTACATGCCCGTCTTTCATGGATTTGACTTGCTTGTTCCTTTGCTGTTCATCCTGTGATCTCTTGGTTGTCAGTCCCTTGCTTCTGCTGAACCACATGATAGGAAACGTGCTAAGATGAACATGGTTATAAGACGACCTCATTTGTGTTCCTTTGAATTTTATTGGAATATTGTGCTTTTCACCATTTTTCTAGGATGCAGCTGCAGTGTGCATTTTCTTAAGTCAGCATATTTTACCTCTCTAGCATACTTAACTGCTCCTTATAAGTTACTTTTGGTTTCTTTTTAGGGGAGTTGGTTTCTTGAGATACTTCCAAGTGAAGCAGCTGCCAAACTTTCTTTTGGCCTCACCAGTATTGTCGCTTGCAATTTATTCAATCATTCATTACACAAAAATTCTTCACCAACTTTTGCAAACAACTAGCATTCACAGGCAGATTATCACTGCTCTTGAGGGAAGGTCACTTGAGTTATATAAAAGAACAGATGATATGCCAGTGTTGAGGAGTGAACTTCCTGCTGGACTCACTAATAAAGCTCATGGTACTATTACAATCTCAATGATTTACGTTTTACTTTGTTTTGAAAAATTATTGCTCATTAACAATTTTTTCTTGGGTTATCTTGATGTCAAGTCTCTTTGAACTGACCTAACAAATATTTTTCTTGAAATTACATATGAAAAGAATTTTGTTAATGAGGATAACCACACAATGTTGGAGTGACCTGTGGATCTATATATATATTTGGAACAATAGATAGGCATAAAGCTTTCATACCCAACCTTACAAATTTCCATGACAGGAAACTCTAAGGTTAAACAGAGAAAGTCAGTTGCCACCGAGACAGCTTCTGCCCCGTTCCATGACACACTGTACACTAACCAAAATATCAAAGAGAATCAAGATGAGGGCTCCATATTACTTGTTCCATTTGTTTTGCATCTGGCATTCATGACATTCACAGCTTTCTTTGTAATGCACGTCCAGGTCAGTACATGCTTTTCCGCATTAATAAAAGCTTGTATGGAGGCCCTACTGATTCCATTGCTTACATACCAACTTCTGTTCCTTTGATGAAGGTATCAACACGGTTTTTGTCTGCTAGTCCCCCGATTTACTGGGCTGCTGCTCACATTTTGGCTTCCCCAAACTGCTGCTCCAAAAGATGGGGCTACTTGATATGTGTTTATTTCATTGCGTACATTCTTCTAGGTAGTCTACTGTTCTCCAACTTCTACCCCTTCACATAAGAACCGTGGCGTTGCAATATCCAACAGTGAACTGCGCAACAGTGGCCTCGGGTGGATTAACTCAACTAGTTGGAGCTTAAGGTTTCCATAGGTAGGCACTCTCCAGGTTCAGCAGATATATATGTTGACTCACTTGTATGGAACTTGCTTGGCTGACATTTTCTTTATATATACAATATATCAGCCAATGTATTATTCGTTCTACTTGTTGGAACAGGTTTTTGTAATTCTTGATGTGGCTGCTTCATTGGCTTGAGGTGCAAACTAACCTTATTCAAGTTTGGCTACCCTTTTGTGAAGGTTTTGGTCTAGGGATTGACAACTATATATGTTCGGCTTTAGCTACCTTTTACTGATCTGTAAGCTGATTCACAGGATGGGAATTTGCGAAATGTAGTGTATAACTTGAATGTACCAGCAATCTAGCATGAAAAACCAAGGCAATGTTTACAAGGACATTCAGCACATAGCAATAACAGCGATGAGCTTATGCCAAGTTAATCAACAAAAATGTTGAACGAAGTTTAATATTCGTTCCAAAATCTGATACAGTACAAAATTTAGGTAGTACATGTTCAGATCTCACAAGGCCCGGAGGCAATCTCTGGAAGAAGTTACTAAACTATGAGCATAGAGGTGATAGATATTATTCATCAACTGTGAGCTTTCAGGTTAGATCAGAGATGTTCAAACAGAGCAGACTCATGGCAAAGACTTGTGCATGGAGTGAACACTAATGTGCTCGAAGATCCAGAGTGTTACAGCGGTAGTTGCATCTTCTCGAAAACAATTATAGCAATAACGGGACCTGCCACATCTCCCAATGCACAACCTGCAAGACATACAAGGATACCGTTAGCTGATGTCGCTTCATACTTATGCTAATGCACTGACCTTATTCTGCTAGTTCTACATGAACTATGAACAGAATTTTTTTTTTTGAGAAAACAAGTGCATGCAGTCGAGCCTCTCGATCTGTCATTATACCTCGAGAGGTAGAAAGAATAGCAATTCCCATTCCGCCCAAAACCTTAGGATTATCCATTCCCGTTCGATCGCGGTGGGGGAGTAAGTCAAAATAGAAAAAATTACTTGCACTCAAGAGAGCTAGGAAATTATTACTCACCAAACCATTGTCCATGCACTGGATGCAGGAGGGCACCAATGCCTGCTCCAACTGAGGCCAAAACCAAAGAGAAACAACTTTTGACGGTAATGCCATAAACCTTCCTCCCAAACAATCTGAATTTATCCATATCGTCAAACTGTTCATCGTCGTCACTTGGTAGTGTTTCGTCGCTAGGCTTACGGATGAAACATCTGTATACCTCAATTATGGATTGCACGACCCAAGCAGCAGCTACTCCCAGTGCATGTGCTGTTCAAAGAAGAAATTTGTGAGAACAAGAAAATTGTGAGAATGATCCCTACAAAAGAAAAATGACACCGCTAACAAATCTGACCTCGGAATGTTGTTCTGGCAACACAGAATGTGTACTGTGGAGTTGACATTCCCCTTGCAGCTTTCCTCTTTGCTGATTTCGAAGCGTCTATTGAAAGAAAATTACATGATAATGCATAAAAAAGGAGTGGTAGATAATAAAGTGATAACAATAATAGTCTTATAAACTGAAACAAATGAACTGCAAGATATTGTTGAGTCATAGCAAAATACATTTTAGCATCATCATATATTATATCTGTAAGATTGTCATATGATCATGAAAAGAAAATGTAGCTAGCATATCTATCCTACATGTGGAGATATGTAAGCTTGCAAAAACACAAGCTCGGGTGAGTCTTAATTGAAATGTGGTAGGGTTGGATTTACACTCCAGCTAAGATCGGCTGCTAATGAGGGTTGCATTTCATTTTCTACTGGATACATGTGCATCTCATTTTAATCTGGATTATGATATTTCTTCTTGTACATGGCTAAGTCATCAGATTCCACCAATATACATTAGCTGGGAACTGAAGGAATTTTCAAATTTGTAACAATAACAGTCTGTTTCGCAATATTTTTGCTGTCAAAGTATCTCACCATTGAGAATAAAAGCCACTCCTTGCACCTACTTCAATGATATAATGTGGTTAAGATCTGGTTAATAAAATTTACAGAGGCATGTGTGGTTTTTAAAATACTATTTTCTTAAACTTTGTGCACCTTTGTTCTGTGAACATGATGATTCACAAATAATGTGATATAGGGGAGCAGTCTTTTTTGTCATCCAAATTATAAATGTCCGTATCACACCATTAACAGCTTTGTAAGAATCGATTCAGCTGGAATGTTCACATGGCTGTGAGTTAAGTTCACTAAGTTAAACAATTGAGACAGCAGGCACCTCTATAGCACATTATCACCAGAACAAAGATAATAAATCATGCCAATTGGAAATTGGTTATGAGTGACTGATGGTTAAGAAACTTAACTAAAAACCTGGACAAAAGGTACTAAAAAGTAAGTGTGCATGTGATCCACAAGTTTTTCTTCAAGCCTGTTGGGTTGTTGTTCTACAGATTCATAGTTATGAATTTCTGGAGTAACATATGTTAAAGTTCCCTACATGATATTAATACAATGCCAATGCTGGTGTCATCAAACAGAGGATCCATTGAAACACAATAACCCGATGCATAGCAAAGTACTTTGAAATATCAAGAAAACTCATCAGATGCCACAAGTTGGAACAACTGAGAAAGATTAAAGAAGCCTTATTACCTTTGAGAAGTTTCCATGCTGTTCTTTGTGAAACATGACGAATTACAATCCTTTCCAATACTCGTCTGGTTGTGACAATAGAAGTCTGAAATGTAAAAGGACAAGAGTATATATATAAATAACTTTATACTTTGAATAGGAAAAATAAAATGGCCTTTTGGCCAATCTTAAGCTTCTTCAATACAACTTAGGCTTCATGCTATACATGCCATAAACCTCCCTCCTCACGGGTTAGATTATTTGGTCTTTTAGTACAATCCAAACGAATTTTTTCATGATAATCCCAGGAAGCCCAACCTACCTGGCCTCGATTCAGATTCCAAGCCACATGAGATTACTAGGAACGAAGTTATAGTTCATATATACAGAGGAAAGTATTATTACTTATTTTGAAGGTAGTCAAGATGGAATGCTAACATCACGGTAATATTCTTAAAAAGCGCAGCAAGAAAAAAGAAATAAAGCAACCTTTTATTCAGGTGTAGTGTTAAATTACACATTAGAAACATTCAATATCAAGGTAGTGAAGTGTTAAAAATTAGAACATACTAACTAATCAATCGGTCAACTGTGTGGGTATCTGATCAACAGTTTGACGATAGAGTGTTTGCACAAAACATGTAAAATTAAGTGCTTGCTACTGGAGGTGCATACTAGGCAGTCTGTTGAAGCTAGAGAGCTGATTGCGGGCAACTTCATAGAAAGCGTGTATAAGTAAATAAGAAAAATAAAAGAACTTACCTCACGCATGATTTGCTTCACTGAATTGTGGAAGGGAGTAACCAGATCCACATGCTTCTCTTCAGGAGGAGCATCTTGAAGCAGATCTTCGTCCTCATCATCAGTATCAGTGTGAGGTTTAGGTTGTATGAGTGGCAAGTAATACAACAGGAAGGACCTCAGGGTTGTGATGGTAAAATTCTTCAACCCAAACGCCGAAAAGAGTGGCTTCAGCTCTGAAGGGTATTCCTTTGTTGGGTATTGGATGTAGTCTGTTCTTGCTTGTTGGATGGAGTTGAGGATCTTGGTATTCAGGTCATTAATAAGTTCAGGAGTACCGTTCCATCCAGCAGTTGTGCCAGCATCGCAATGAGCAACAGTAAACCCAGGAAAGCTGAAGCAAGAATGCAAATTAACCAGTGTCAGGACAATAAAATCGAATGCAGGTAAGCAAAAGAAGACTAAGAAAACTATAAGCAAAACTAAATGTATCGATATCATCAAGACTGTGTAGCAATTTTTTACTGAGTAACTTTCGCATATAATCAAAATTCAACCTTACTAAACTATAATCAATCTTCCTGCCCGCAATAATCTAATAAAAATCTAATCTTTCTACTTCCTGCTCCTCCTCGATCAGGCAAGAGACGCCAATCAACCTGCGCCGACCAAACCCCGCACCACCGGAGCCTAGCTCGCTGCCTGCATCTCGAAGAGTCGACCAAATCCCTAGATACAGCTTGCTACACAACGCGTTGAACACCTCGACCGCGGTACGCCGACACGGGCGGCCAGGCGCGGGCAACCAAGCACGCGCCGGGCGTAGCCGCGCGATAAGCCCTAGCACGAGTAGACCGAGGAGGGGGCGGGAGTGGGGGTGGGGGAGGCGAACTCGAAGAGGTGGCGCGCGGAGAGGGGCACCCCGGTCGAGGAGAAGGCGGCGGCGGCGGTCGCGGCGAAGGCGGCGGCGGAGAGGCCGGCGTGGGAGTGGGCGGAGGAGGAGGAGGCACTGGCGCGGGGCAGGCGGGAGGTGAGGTCGAGGAGGAGCGCGAGGCCGACCGTCATGGCTGGCGCGAGGGGATCTCGAGCTTGTCGAGGCGAGGCGAGGGGGGGATGGCCGAGCCGACCGCGCGCTGTCGTGGAGAGGAAGAAGGGGAGGAGCCGAGACGAGGCCGCGAGAGATATATGGGCCGGTGCAAGTGATGGACTCTTCTCTTTCTTTTTTTTTTAAACTGAAAAATGTACTCTTCTAATTCAAAATCCAACTTTTATATTTCAATTTTCAAACATGTTAATATGTTATGTTTCAAAGTTTGAAATATTTTGTACGCACTGATTCTAAACAGTTGAGTGAATGAAAAGACAAGAAAAAAGGGGACACTTGTAAATTGCATGCTCTGTTTTTTTGCATCTTGTTTTCCACTCTCCTCCTCTATGGATTTAAATCTAAACCCGAGCTTCTACCGCGTCACGGCTCACGATATACAGTTTATGGGCTCGACTGCAACCGCCAGTTAGCAGCTCAATATGGCCTGCCATGAAGTGTAAATGGGCCTGTTTGAGCCTGGTCCTGTGTGTTTTGCTGCTTGGCCAGAGTTGCAACTTGCTACAAAATAGGGCACCCAGGAATGACAGTATTTAGACTTTAGAGCCTCATCAGGAGGAGGTGAATTAGAAATTTAGAACTGATGTTCTGCAGAATCACTTTGATTTGAGCAAATAAAAAGCGAGAATAATCCTAGTTTTCGAATGTTACACCTAATTGTATCCTCTTCCTTCTGCTGCTTTTGTTTTACCTTTTATTGTAAATACACTCTTTAATATCTATAAAATGATTTTGCTCTTGAGGGTGGGAAACTTTAATTTGATCTCCCAAAGTTTTTTTGGTGCTCCATACTATTCTGACCTTGTTTGATCTATTGAACAGAAGTACACGTTCATGAAAAAAATATTGTTGTGACCATTATTGGTACATGTTCTTTCGCACAAAAACATGCTTAGGAGTAGTAATATTATTCAGTAATAGGTATCCTTATAATAATGTTTAAATACATGAATTCCACAATGATACGATTAACTGCCACCATTTTTTTTCTCTAGGGACAAAGGTTATCAACTACTCCCTCCGTTCCAAATTATAGATCGTCTTGGCAAATCCAGATACATAATTTTTGCTTTGCACCTAGATAAACACTATGTCTAAATACATAGCAAACCTAGATAAACATTATGTTTAGATACATTGCAAAAACTATGTATCTGAATTTAGTTTGGAACGGAGGGAGGGCAATAGACCCTTACGAATCCACTTTATTGTTCATTATCAAACAAGTGGTAGATAGGTTGCCATACCAACACTTGGTTAATTAGTTCTAAAAAATCACCTAGGCCAATGCATCAAGATCTCAACAGAAATAAGGCATTGCCTCTTAGGATGGGGACAAAGCTAGAAGCACAACATTACATGGCTCGCTTTGGGAACATAACTTCTACGGTCAAATGGCAGAAAGGTGAAGTTCTTTAAGATTCATAGTAATATGCCCTTGCCTGGTCCCTTGCACTTGCAGTATGTATCTTTCTTGAGAACACATATATAGTATATGCCTATGAGAAGTAAGATAACAGACCTAAGCGTTGGTTGCTGGCTACCTTGAATAGCAAGCTCACCAAGAACAAGAACAAGGTACAAGTACAACTGTACAAGTTACATTGGTGTGGTGCCCTACACAATTTGGAGCTTAAGTTAGAAGGAATGAGATTGTTTCTGGCGCTCTAACCAGTAATTTGAGCATGTACCATCATTTTACACAGTAGCAACACAAGTAGAAGTAAGTTGAGTTTTTTTAGTTTCTTAGGCCTAGTTCTAGGCTGTATAAATTGCACGTATACAAATGCATGGACGAAAGAAAATCTGCAGGGGGGGGGGTGCGGATTTGCACGTGATACAGTGTACTTTAAAGTCTTAAAATATTCAACTTGTAATTGGCATTTGTGTATAGTACTCAACAGGATCATTCATGTCCTTGGAAAGGGAAGATTATCATTGCCTAGCTATTAGTTAGTGTAGCTTCTCAATTATTCCCTCTAATTCAAACTTGCTCCCTAGCATGGTCCAATGTGATGCTGTTTATCCAAAAAAAAATTAGCGAACAGTCCAAGTAAACACCCATTGCTTCATGAAAGAAAAAATTTATATTCTTTTATGCATGGATAATAATCTAGAATAATGTCGGTTTAACTTTAAATACACTATTAATTCTGGAACGGAGCACTACCATTTCCAAAAATATATTTTGTAACTGAACATCTATGTTCTGAAACTGAATAAGATTTTCCAAAAATGTTGTGCTGTCAACTCTTGGATAATAGGTAATTCGAAAGTACCTAGGCAACATGATCTTCATTCTTAGATGAAAATATGAATTGTTGGCGTTGAAATAGTCACTTTTATGTCATGTGATGCTCATTATATCATGGAAGCGCATTGCAAAAGTTCTCGTCTTGAAAGAAAAGTTGAAAGTAAGGCCACCTGCCTTGAATTAATTATTCTTCCAGCAATCATAATGAGTAGCTTTCAAAGAAAAAAGCTAATGAAATAAATTATCAGAACTCGTGCACTTCTTTTGCAGAAGCATGCAGTGCTAATCTACTATAGCTTTGGAATGTGAACCTGAATCTGTTCTGATGCATCAACACGACATCAGGTCAATAATTTTCAGAGCAGCTGAACAAGTTCAGCCAAGCATACACTCCTACTGAAAAAAGTTTTAGAAAGAAAGTTATTCAGGTCGGCCTAAAAGGCCTACCACAAAATACTGAAATTCATAACACACTGTTTTACAACTGGCCTAAAAGATCACAAAGTTGTGATTTCTCCTGCCAGAAACACTGAAATTCTTGTGATTTTTACGCAGTGGCCTTTCTCCTCTTATTTACAAAATACATAAGTATCCTAGTTTGAGACCCTCTAGTTGTTTCAGAAGATTTGTTAATCACAGATTTTTAAGATTTCAAAATGTAAACAACCAGTCCTAATCTAAGGGACTTCTTGAAGCACAGCGAAAAATCAGGCAAAATTTTCCAAACTCTCAAAAAAAATGGAGGTCTAAATTCCAATCACAATAACATCATATCCCTCCACAGATCTAGAGACGCTCTGAAGGGGTATGTTTAGTTGGTGTGCAAGTGCTTTTGCATTTCTGTCGTTTATATTGTTAGGGCCTGTTTGGATCCAACGGAAAGAGAAAGAGAAAGTGCAAAACTTTTGCTCTTTTGCACTTTTTTTGCACTTTTGGATCCAAACACCTCAAAGTGCAAAAGGGCAAATGCTACCATAATTTTGCTAATTATAGATTAATTAGGCTTAATAGATTCGTCTCGTCATTTAGTCCTCATCTATATAATTAGTTTTTTAATTAAACTATATTTAATACTTCTAATTAGCGTCCAAACATCTGATGTGACAGGAGCAAAAATTTTGCCATTTGCCCTTTTGCCATTTTCCCTTGGATCCAAACATAGCCTTAGTCAAACAACCTTCATGATACTTGAGTGAGAATATGAATAATCTGATTTGTGTACTGAAAAGATAGTCCCTAAGATAGCAGGGATGAATCAAAACTTTACAGCATAACTGGAGCTAGTAGGATGAAACAAGTCGCCAATAAACAAAGATAAATCAAGTCTAGAGAACATCAAGATGTCCACTTCAAGAATGTGCCTGAAAAGCATATTCATTTCAGGACCCGCACATTGTTAAAAGAAGGACCCACAGATGTGGAAACAACAAGAAGATAGGATCAGCAGCTAGACAGTGAGATTTTGCCTAGTGTGTTTGTGCACTGTGGGAATGATTGACTTATTCGTCGAGATTTGTGGCTCAGCGCCTTTTGCTCGAGCTCATGGAGCGCGAAATGATAGGTGCCTCTTTGAGATGTCCCTTTCTATTTGTGCAGAAGGCCAAGCATTAGTGAGAGAGAGAGAGAGAGGAGAAAGAATCCCTTTTTGTTTTTCGCAGAAGGTTCAGTAATCATGAGAGCTTGTGTGACGTTACTTTCATGGTTGTTGGCTTTAGATGCATCATGCTCCCAGCTAACCATTGTCACCTAAAGCTGAAAAGAAATCAGTTGGTGCAAGTTGATTGAAGGCTATTTGTGATCAGAACACTGCTGCCACATTTGGTTTTAATTGGCTATGCACAGTTAATTGCAAATCCAGATGTCTATATTATTTGTGTGCATAAGAGATTCCGAAGACATATGACTCTGTCAGAATTTATTGGTACATACAAGAATTCAAAGACATTTCTCATGATTATAGCTAGCAGAAAAAATAGTTCCTGGGCAGATATAGCGTTGAACCATACATCAGTCCACATTTCTGTACGTCAATCGCACCATTCTCTACATGAGCAAGAAGCTGAGAGCTGATTCGTACTCATACACAGTACTTGATCTAGGTTGTTTGACATTTCAATTTTTACCTAGTCCTCTGTTGCAAAAATCAAATATGATAAAGGAAAAATTGGCATTAAAATTTAGTACTATTTAGCTGACCTACTGTTCTGTAATGCAGAACAGAAAAGACCAAAATTCTGGAGGCATTAGAAAATACTATTTAGTAGTATAAATGTTGTTGTTCAAAGTGTGTAAAGTCTACATTTTATCTTGTTATGTATATTTGAATATAAAAGATTAGCATTTGTCATTTGCTGCACCTTATTGTACCTACCTGTAAGCATATCCTGGCAACACATCGTCTTTTAGAGATCTGATCAGAAAACAAATAGGCTTTTAGAGTAGCCTGGGAATGGGGAAACTACCGGATGCTAAGGGTTTCATCCAAAGCTTGTACTGTCGGTGGCTATTTTACTTCCATGCTTGTCTGATATTCTGATATGCTACTTTGCAACCCTGCTCTGACACTGTAGATATAATACTTCTGGGACTTCATATTTAAAAAGATTTCATTGAGGTGATTGAGGAGGAGCATTCCAAAGTAGATCTAATTTGACTCAGGTCCATTGATGTGTTTACTAAACTTGTTTGTTTGCCTCATCCAGTATTAATGGCTCATGAAACTCGAGAAGGGGCATTGTTTTTTTTTTTATCACATAGGATTCCAGGTTTACAATTCATGGTCTCTGAAGATTTGATCTATACACCCATTGGTTACCCCAAAGACCTGTGCTGTTAGAAAATGCATGATACTACGCTTCTACATGTTCTTGTCTATACATGACGATACCACGATATCAAAAAATATAGCTCCTTCGGCAAAAAAAAACTTGTGCATTAATCAATCACCACGAAAATATGAATATGCAATAAATTAACAAATTGTAACACTCATCCTTTTTGGGAACAAATAATTTGCACAGGAAAAGAAGGATGGGGCAAACCATGAATGAACATTGAGCACCTCCCATTGCAAGGGGAAAGACTGCTGGGAAAGGGGAGAAATTTCATTGCGGCTTCACCTTTCATGAACAAAGTAAAACCCTGCTTTTGATAAGGGTGACAGGTACAGTGAGTGATAGAGATGAGTATGTGAGGCCCATGTGGTAAACTTTTAATTAACCCAGTGCACATGGCATCCTCTTACTCCTAAGCTTATCAGAGCCCCAAAGCTCTGCGTTGCATGGTGTCATCCCATAGGCAAACTGCAATGGACCACACCTTAAATATTGCTGTTATACAGGACTTAACAACTCTGACCATGATGCAAAGACAGCAGGTACCTTCATAACCTAGTGCTGCAAAGGACAGGGGTTGTGGGCACTGGTAACAGTTCACCAAAAAGTTTCAGTTTTTCTATGCATTCACTGCTGCAGTTACCTTTGCCCCCATCCATCAGTTTCAGAAAAAATGGTACCGCAGATGCATTCTCCATGGTGAGCCCTACTCTCTTCCTCTGCTTCTCCCTCTTTGTGCCAATTCAAAAAATCCATTTGATAGGGAAACACACAACCTTTGCTTGCTTTCTCTTTCATGCCTGCCTCATCATGGCTTCGTCCTCCTTTAGCATTTGCATCATTTGTGCCACTAAAGCTCCCGCCCTTGTGAAGCATTTCTTGATGCCTCCCAGCTCCCAAATGGCCATACAACTCACACTCATACTCATTTCATGTAGCCTTTACAGTATGTATTCTTCTTCTTCTTCATCATCTTCTTCCCTCTCAGCATCTTCCTCTCTCGCATTGCTGGTGCTTGTCATCTCCACCTGCATCTCCTTGCTCTTCTCCAACTTCAGACACCTACTCAAAGCAGCCACCACCCACAAAGGTAAGGCTACCCCTTCAATGGAGGAGGCTGTGCATCAGGAGAAGAGCATTACGCCACAAGATGAGGTGACGGAGGATGCGCCAGAGGATTTGATGGGAAGCCTATCAGATTCTTCAGAGTGCACCACAAACGACGAAGAGTGCACCGAGGAGGGCTCAATCTCAGAAGACATCGACGATGACGATGAGAGCCTCATAGAGATCTCTCTTGTTGATGGGCACTATGTGGGCGCAGGGCAGGATGAGCAATGTGCATACAAGAAGGAGCTCCTCGCCGAATTCTTTCCTGATTTGGTGCTTGACAAGAGAGACTTCATCGACATCTTGTCAGAGATCAGCGAGGAGGACAGCCTGATCGAGATTGACATCGCAAGAGGCTCCATCAAGTGCTCAAACCTCAGTATCAAGACGTGAAGTTAGCAAAGGTTTGGAGAAACTGAAACCTTCCTCTGCACTGGTTCAAAGCTCTGATCAGGGAAATTAAGGTAGCAGGTTGTACCTGTCCTACTACATGTAATGCTGTAAGGTGTTCTTTCTACAAGAGCTTATGGTTTTTTTTTTTTGTGATTCTTCAGCGGAAGCCTTGTTTTTGTCCTCTGTTTCTTAAAATATTATAGATGAAATAACGTGATTGCACATATTCTGATAAAATGGCCTGTACTTCTTTTCTTTGATATGTATATTCAGTAGATGGTAACTATGTCAGTACTGTGCATAACTGCATAAGCGCATGTACGTTGATTTAAGTGTGGTTAGCAGGATAATTTTACCATGTAAAAAGGGCTAAAATTATTTTGACTGCTGGATTAACACAAAACATTCAGCTAACCAAATAATGTCACCTTAAACTACTTGATATGGTTTATAGATAAGTGGCCATTTAAGCATACAGTACCTGTTAACGACCACACATTGATCTAGTAGTAGTAGCACTAGTACTAGTTTAGGACGCTGGTACTTGAGTGCTGAGGCTAATAATACAGGCCCAAATCATGAAGATCCCATAGCCTTTCTCGGATTCAAAGAACCAAACTGCAGCAGAAAGGACCTTAGCCGCACGAGCTAAACAATTATTTATTTATTTTTGAGCCATATGCCAGTGCCCTGTACCGAATAAATTTGGGCTTTTGATTCAGAAGGACAGAAAAGAATCCAAGAAGTGTTTGGTTGGTGCGAATTATTATTGGTGGAAGGGAAGGAGAATTTAGAGGTGGAAGATTTAAATTCTCTTGCTTGGTTCATGCCTTCATGGGTTACTGTCTTGGAGAAGAGAATTTTAGAGCTCACCTCCCACTCAGTATTCTAAAATCAAGGGTAGAGGGTGGTAATATTTTTTAGGTGGAACATGCATAAATCTCAGATTCTCCACTATTCATATGACTGCTAAACCTATCAACCAAATACTGGTTCATCATGATTTAAGTTGTAATCTCCCACTGCCAAACCTATCAACGAAACAGCTGAACTTTCCCCTTAAACCCAGATGAGTGAAGTCAAACTCCGGTACTAATTTTCTCGACGAGCACCCACCTCCATCACTTGCTAAACGCATCATCCGGTTCGCAGCATAAAAGATAAACTGGGCTCGGGTGAAGCCTACAAAGGAGACAAGAAACCAGCCCATGATGCAAAATTAACTGGAGGCCCAACCCAGCCAATATAACGTGGGCCGCCAAACTTGCTCAACCGGGCCATGATGGCAGCCCAGACGGGGCGCATTTCGATTTTCCTGGCCCGCCGGCAGCTAGCAGATCCCAGGCGGCGGTGTGCCTGCTGCTGGTGGCGTCGGCGAGACCATGCGCCGCCCCTGGACGAGGTGGAGCTAGCTAGCTCTCCTTCGGCCGCCGGCGATATGGTTCGATCCTCCCGTGGAGTTAGTTGGTGCTCCTCGCGCGGCGGCGGCCGGAACAAGGTGGTCGTCACCGACGTGAGGGGCCGAAAACACTCCTCTATCTACGACCCCGACGCCCGCAAGAGCAGCCCCGTCGGCGGCCTTGATGACTCCCGCGCCGGCTTGCAGTAGCTCCTTGGAAGCATTAGTTCAATACTAGTTTCTGTTAGACTGTTCAGATTGCCAACACCTCACCTCTGTCACTCTGTCCCCCGGTCGGGAAGCAACTCCCGGGAGGACGCAACGGAACACATGTACTATTTGTCTATTTGGCTCCGTGATGGTGTGGACATTGGGCCAACAGCCTAGTCCGGCCCAGCGGGTCCGTATGTGCCAATATGCTAGCACCTAGCAGTAGCAGGCATGAACGAGGCACGAATCATGAATTTTTTTTAAAAAGGAATTAAAGAAAAAAAATTAAATTTGAAAAAGGGTGCCGATTTGGAAAATTTTCAAAAATAGGTACCTCCCGCCCGATCAATGGGCGGGAGGCGTGGGGCCGGACACCTCCGGGAGGTCCCAATTTTTTTTCAGACCCCTCCCGAGGATCTCTTCGCGAATAAGAAACTTTTCTTATTCGCGAAGAGACCCCTCCCGCGGTCGGACGGCATCCCGCCCGTTGGACGGGCGGGAGGTGCCGCGTCACACTTTGCTTTCCGGGCAGGGCGTCTCGACACTCATCGCTACTCTCCTGGCCGGTCACTTCTACTGCTGGGTTACATGGCGCTGTCGTTTTCTTGCCCACAGTGAACGCTCGATCGACGACGTATCGGGAAAATAGGATCGATCGCGAATCGAAGGAAAACAACGCATACGACGCGGTCAAACCGGGCAAGGAAGGACAGCATCTCCTCTTTCCACGGCTTCAGCTGACGCGTGTGGTGGCTCTGGAGCGATTGGATCGACGTACTGTGAAGCCAAGCACCCGTACGTCATTGGATCTACATGATGCCTACACTGATAGCCTATGCATGGCTAGCAGGACTTGCTAGCAAGCCTTGCGTAACCACAGGGGGTGACTATGTGACATCTCAATCAGCAAAAGTTAGCCTTGCGTAACCACAGGGGGTGACTATGTGACATCTCAATCAGCAAAAGTTTCGGAGTCTAGTGGTGCTAGCTTGTAGTCAGGAGTAGGAGCAGCGAGGTGTTCGGTTCTCGTACAACCCAGCAGTAGAAGTGACCGGACAGGAGGGCAGCGATGAGCGTTAGACGCCCCACCCGGAAAGTAAAGTGTGGGCGTGCGAGCGACGCGGTACATCCCGCCCGTCCAACCGGCGGGATGCCATCCGACCTCCCGCCCACTCAGCGGGCGGGATGCCGTCCGAATGCGGGAGGGATCTTTTTGCGAATAAAAAAAGTTTCTTATTCGCGAAGAGATCCTCGGGAGGGGCCTAGAAAAAAATTTGGAACCTCCCGCTCCCGCCCGTTGGATGGGCGGGAGGTTTCCGGTCCCACGCCTCCCGCCCATCGGGCGGGAGGTACCCATTTTTTAAAATTTTTCGAATCGGCATCCCTTTTTCGAATTTAAATTTTTTTAGCCTGTTTTTTTAAAAAAGCTCCACGTATCATTCTGTTCCCCGAAACTTTCTTATTTGACACAGATAACTTAATTTCTTTTTTGGTCTTGAAAAAATTTCGCTGCTTTTATATGATCCCGAGTTTCAGTTCTGTTTCTTCTATGACACTACCGTGAGTTTGATGTACAGATTCCGTGAAGTGAACTGAAAAGACTAAATTGCCCCCCTAATCCTCAACCGCCCGCGCATTCGGCCATGACGTCCTTCGCGCCGCCGGACAGGGAGCCCACGGCCACGGCATTATCGTTCGGGTCGCCGGCCATGGTATTCGCGGCCTCCGCGTAGCCTCCGGCGCCTCGGGCCATGGCGTCGTTGGCCCGTCGGAGCCCCCACCCTCCGCACCGCCGGCGCCTCTGCGAGCGGCTGGGAGCCTGGCCTTGGCATCGTTGATCCGTCGGCCATGGCCTTGGCATCGTTGATCCGTCGGCC
Source organism: Panicum hallii (assembly GCF_002211085.1). Classification (NCBI taxonomy): domain Eukaryota; kingdom Viridiplantae; phylum Streptophyta; class Magnoliopsida; order Poales; family Poaceae; genus Panicum; species Panicum hallii. The sequence goes on from NC_038044.1 coordinate 57,316,073, forward strand.
AGGGAGCCCCTGCCCTCCGCACTGCCGGCGCCTCTGCGAGCGGCTGGGAGCCCCTGGCCATGGCGCCATTCGCACCGCCAGCCACGGGAGCCCACGGCCATGGTGTTTGCGGCCTCCACGCCGCTGGCCAAGGAGCCGCCGGCCTCCACGCCACCAGTCCGGGAGCCCTCGCGCCGCTGTCCTTTGCGCCACCAGCCTGGGTGCTCGCAGCCAGCGAGGCCGTGGCCATGGCATTCACGGCCTCCACGCCGCTGGCCAGGGAGCTCCCCACCTCTGCGGCCGCCAACCTCCGCACTTCCGGCCTAGGAGCCCCCCTCCACGACGCCAGCCAGAGAGCCCCGGCCTTCCCCATGTTGTATCCTTCCCCTCGCCTCAGCTCTCCTCCCCCTCCGCATCACTTTCGCCCCCTCCGCACCGCCCCTTCCCCATGCTGCCCCTTCTACAGACGCCACCCTCCACCCCTTCTTCCGTCTTCTTCCCCGCGGGCCGCCCTCCACCCAAGCTTTTGTATCCTTCCCCCACGCGACCACCCATTGTCTGTGCTGCCGCTACCCCCCCCTCCCCCCCCACCCTCCACCCTCGCCACCGTCAAGGTGAGTTGACTAGAGATTCTTTATTAGTGGCGTCAATGTTCATTAGATTTTTGCCCTAGAAATTCTTGATTAGTGGTGAGTAGTGGTGATTAGTGCATGAGATTAGAAATTATTAATTAGTGGCATTCGCGTTCATTAGAATTGTTCCTTGAAATTCTTGATTAGCGGTAAGTAGTGGTGATTAGTGCATTAGATTAGAAAGCTGTAATTAGTGATGAGTCGTGTTCATTAGATTTTTTCTTACAAAATCTTGATTGGTGGTGATTAGTTTATTAGATTGAAAGTTGTGATTAGTGATGAGCAGTGTCCATTAGAATTTTTCTTAGAAATTTTTTATTAGTGGTGATTAATGGTGATTAGTGCATTAGACTAGAAAATTGTGATTAGTGCTGAGTAGTGTTCATTAGAATTTTTTCCCAGCAATGCATATGTAGAAGTTTTAGATCTAATGATATCAAGCCGTGGTCCCCGTGGTGGAGAGGATGTTGCAGACGTGGAGGATGTGGTCGTGATGGAGGACGCTGGATTAGGGACACTCCTATTGTGACTCGACTTCCATGTACTTTTCAAATAATTTTCCCCACTGCAGCCACCTAGCTCTAGCGGAATAGCGTCTCCAATAGTAATATCCTTATTTTATTGTAATTGTTTCTAGTGATAATGGATAACTGAATTTAATCTACATTTAATGTAGACTATCGATCTTATTAGATGGCTTCTGAAGTAGTAGCAACATCAGTTGATACAACTCTTATGGTGCACTCAATGACATCTAATGCACACAACTTTGTGCACTATCTATTTTGACATATGTACGTCCACGAGGAGAGTAGGATTTTTCAAATTGTGGGAATCGGTACATCATCACTTGTAAGATACACTTATGAGAGAATGGGTATTGTATGCCAAACTTTTTATACTATCGCATAAAGATTCTTGGAGAGGGTGAACAAAATGTAACTGCGATTAGTGAGACGTTTGCATCGCAAAACTCTTTGTGAGTGGGTGCAAACACTAGTTGAGCCTTATTAGTTGTGCATCTAGATAACATGTTCTAATCTGTTAGGCTATACAAGCACCGATTGCTTTCCTCGTGGCGGCACAATTTCTCTTTTTGTCAAGTCCGTTGGCTCAAAGTCTTGACATGTCTGTGAGATTAAATCAAGGGAACGTGCCCCACTTGATCTACTTTTATTGAAATGAAGTTTATGTCACAAATGGGAGGAAACAAATAGAAAGGACATTGTTTCTTCCGCAACAATTACTTGGCCATGTTCAGCATGCCGGACAAATACAACAAGATGACACGCATATATATCCTAGCGAGTGCATTGGAGTTCCCCCCGGATGGCAGTTGTTGATGAAGAGGTGCCTCCGTCAGAGGTCTCGCTTGCCCTTGACCTGTCATCCTCAGCTGCAAAACCGGACGGCCCAGCCATAAACGCTGGCAATGCCAGATGAGGGATCTCCACATCCCTCGACTGCAGGGCCCTCACCGCCTCTGCGATGGGTGGGCGCTGGATCGGGTCGGGGTGTGCGCACCAGAGCCCCAAGAGCAGTGCACGCTCCATCTGGCCTCGCTCACCCACGGTGGATTCCTCCCTGAGAGTCGCGTCCGCTGCTTCAAGGATCGCGTTGCCATGGTGCTTTCCCCACACCCATAGCAGCAAGGGAGTGACCATTGTTTGGTGGTCTACGACTGCCGGACGCCGCCCGGAGACGATCTCCAGGAGAACGATGCCAAAGCTGTAGACATCTGACTCTCTACTCCGCTTCCCCGTCGTGACAAAATCTGGGTCTACGTACCCTAGTGTTCCAGCAATGGTACATGTTGTCTTTAACTCGGTCTCGTGGTCAATAAACCTGGCCAAGCCAAAATCAGCTAACTTGGCCACATACCGCGAGTCAAGTAATATGTTGCTGGATTTGATGTCGCCGTGCAGTACACAAACGCTGCAATCTTCATGCAGATACTGCAGGGCTCGGGCTAGGTTGAGGATGATTTTATACCTAGGAAAGCGACCGATGATGAACCAAATGTTAGTCGTCTATCATTCTGTTTGACAAAATACAATACAACTTTAGGCATATTATTCCATCATTAGACAAAGGTGATGACATCAGTAGAGCAGATCTTCGATTGTACCGTACCTCATGGTCCATGACAGCCAACTCCGCGACCCGTGCAAATGCTCGTCAAGATTACCTTGGGCGACAAGCTCGTAAACGAGCAACAGGCGATGCTTCTTCCCATCACTGCACCAGCCAACCAGCTCAACCAGGTTGCGGTGTCTGACCTGACTGATGACCTTGATCTCGTCATCGAACGCTCTCGTGCAGATAGCAGACGATGTTCCTGGTTTGAACTTTTTTATTGCCACCGATCGCCTTGGAGTTGCCAGCTCGCCTCTGTAAACACAAGCGTAGCCTCCCTCGCCGAGCTTCTGCTCCTCGGCAAAGTTGTGTGTCGCCTCGGCCAGCTCTCGGTAACTGAAACTTCTGGCAACATTGGCTGGAGTAGTCTCGTAACTTGTATTAGCCTTTCTTCCGGATCGCCGCCGCAGACACACGTAGCCGGCGATGACGATAAGTACAATCACAGTTACTTCTGCTCCTGTTATAGCAACTACTATCTTCCATGTAACACCCTTGGTGAAGGGTGATGAAGGAGAAGGTACTGCAGCAGGTCCACGGGGCCCCTCCAAGGTGGACTCGAACGACCAGGCCAGTACCCGGTGTAACTCCGACCGCACACTAGTAGCCGCTGAGAAGCCTACGGCCACTATGCTAGGCAATTGTTGCCGCAGGTCGACAACTGAATCCACGCGGTAGCTGGCGTTGCCAATCTGGAGCTCGGCGGCGAGACGCTGCGTGCTGTTCACGTAGCTGATCTGGCAGGTCATCACCCGGCCGGACGTCAGGTTCCTGCCAGGCAGATTAGTGTCGGTATACGCTGTGGAGATGAGGGAGTTGACGTCGATGCCGATGTGGTTGCTGCTGCTGTCGTAATCTGCGTCCATGAACGTGTCCAGCTCGACCGCCACGGCCCGGCTGTTCCCAAACGCGTTCGGGGTATCCGAGCTGAACAGGCCGAGGCTGCCACCGGCGCTTGAGGCGGGGATCTCCGACGGGTAGTGCCCGAGGAAGAAAGCCATGCCGTCGCCACCGGTGCGGTCCGGGTCTGGCAAGATCTGGAAGGAGAATGTAGTGGTGAAACTGGTGAGCTCACCGCTGACCTCGTCCCAAATGGCTACCGGTTCCAGATAGGACGCCCGGCCTACGCTGTTCTCCGAGCCTTTTTTCGTCAGCTCGATCGCATTCTCAAATTTCGTTTCCCCCTGCAAGCTTAATTTTGCGGCCGCTTCCCATCTCTGTTTGGAGAAATCGAAGTCGAAAGAGAGCGAGAATGCCTGAGGTATGTAGAGGATAGACATCAGCCAAAGGGGATGCATGACATCAGTACAAGGGGTTGTAAAAATCGAAGATCAGTTTGATGCGTGTGTCTGGGTGATGATAAACACATGTATACATATATGCACGGAATGGAGGTGCTCTACTCACCATTGAGGGTTTGCATAGTCGTCCATAGCCAAGGACAGATACGTTAGTTGTCAAACGAATAGAATAGCTTGATTTATTCTTTAAATATACATCGCGACCGTCTAAGCATATCCCAACAAGAAAAGATTTAAACCGTGCCATCACTGAAATGTTGTGCTCCCTCCGTTCTTCTAATAGTATACTTATTTTGTATCGTTAAAATTAGCACAAAACTTTGGCCGAAAAGTACTACATTAATGTCTTATACGTGATACAAAATTATAATCATAAGCAGGTAATATTTAAAAAAATCTAATTAATAACATCAATTTTATGCCACAAAAGTATATGTTAGAAAAGTAAAGGTTGGTTATTAAAGGTTGGTTCCAACGAAGTGAATTAAGCCTAACAAAGATAAAGATGAACGGAGCGAAGGAGTATCATATCATCTGAATGTTTTATTACCTACTATGCCGGCCGCTGTCCATTAATTTGGAGCAAATAAAAAATCCGTAAACATGAAAACAAAGTCCAATGGATACAAATTTAACTTTATAGATAACCAAAAAAATTCAACCAAATCCCTTGCGGTAGTTTTTCCTAATTAACCGATCAGCTGTCCTGAAATATATGCATCGATCTTCTAGTTTAAAAGGATCGATTAAGCTAATTAAGTTTTCCTGATTTTACTAGGAGAAGCAGCAGCATAAGCCAAGCAGCACAGCTAGGGGAAAGTACAATTTGTACATCCAGAACAGGTCATTTATAGCTAATCGTGCTTCTTCCACAGCGTAGCTGCTTCGTGGTTTCCGGAATGCGATTGGCGATATCGATCCAAACATATGTCACCATTTCCGTGTTGGGCCAAAGGAGCAAAATGGGGGACTAGCGTAAATCAAAGTTTCTTGCCGTCGGCAAGTTCGATGCATTTATTCCATCCATCTTACGTGACAAATATTTTTGTGATACTAATATGTGAGTGAACATACAGAAAAAATCTACCTATTAGTTTGAACCATCGTTAATCACTAGGTAAATAAATGAATGGAAAAAACATATTGACAGTATACACACATGTTAACGCGAAAACGCGTCGCGTCAAATACCGAGCATTGAACGCAGTGCGCAACAGTGTACCTCGAGGCGTCTTAGCGCAAACCGGTCGGACCGGTGTGGTGGACCAGTAAGACCGATCTCGTCGGGACGGCCCAACGAGGATCCAACAACGCCCGCCCGGGAGGGATCATGTTTATTTGGGTTGTTCTAGGATCGGCAGCCCACCTAGAACGTCCTCAAACGCTGTAGAGCGAATAAGGAACAGCAGATCAGGTTGGAAGAGCTCGGGTTTGGAAAAGGTAAAAAGTAATAGGTTGATTTGGTTTTAATCGATTGGACACCCTCAATCGGCTGCATCCCTTTATATTTATAGGGAGGGGTTAAGGGAGGTCTTAACACTACCGGAAAAAAGATTTTTGCCAAGTGTCAAGTGTTTTGCCGAGTGTTTTTTTTCGGGCACTCGGCAAAGAGCGTCTTTACCGAGTGTCATTTTAGACACTCGGCAAAGAAGCTCTTTGCCGAGTGCCAGCTCTTTGCCGAGTGCCTTTTTTAGGCACTCGGCAAAGAGTCCCTTTGCCGAGTGCCTTTTTCAGACCACTAGGTAAAGATAATTTTCAAATCATATTTTAAAGTAGTAAATTAATTCAAATAAATATATTTTCAACTACAAAGTTGTGTAACTCATCAAGATGCACAATTCTTGTTTTGGACATTTCTTTATTTGACAAAATAAATATAAATTGTTCACAAAACATATATATCTCTCTCATAGTTTATGAAACTATAAGAGAGATATATAAGATTTATAAACAATATTAGAATTATCATGTTAGATAAAGAAATGACAAAACAACTAAAATAAACTTTATAGATCTTGAGAAGTTATAAGATTTTTACAGTTGGCAACATTTTAATTTGAAGTCATCTTGTCAACAAAAACTACATCTGAACATAGAAAATTTAAAATTCGAATTTTGCAAATGACCTCGAATGGAAAAACCATCAAAATTAAAGTTGTAGATCTCAAAAAGTTATGAAAGTTTGCAGTTGACAACGTTTTGATTTGAAATCATTGTGTTATATTAAAATACGTTTGAAGTTTTCAAATTTGAAATTCAAATTTTGTAAACGATCTCGGATGAAGAAACTACCAAAATAAAAGTTGTATATCTCGAAAAGTTATGCCACTTTATAGTTAACAACTTTTTCATTTGAATTTATTTAGTATCTCAAACAAACAATTTACACTCGGTTAATTATAATATGTGGAGAATAAAAACGTAATGTTGACGCACTTGGTCCAATGGTGCAGTGGTAGAGGGAGTTATTTGTGTGCAGGAGGTCGTGAGTTCGAAACCTATCATCGACAACTTATGAAAAATTGCTGGAAAAAATATGCAACCCATTAGATGGGTCACTAGCTGGCTGTGCATGACTCCCCAATAAATTTCTTTTTTTGGATTTTTTCCGATTTACATTTTGCCGAGTGCCTGTTTCTTTTTTTGGATTTTTTCCGATTTACATTTTGCCGAGTGCTTCTCTTTGCCGAGTGCCCGATAAAAGGCACTCGGCAAAGACGTCTTTGCCGACGAAATCGCTGCCGAGTGCCCTTTGCCGAGTGTTACACTCGTTAAAGCCTTTGCCGAGTGTAATCGGGCCTCTGCCAAGTGTCCCAGACACTCGGCAAAGAGCCTGAATCCGGTAGTGTAACCCGTTAGGAGCCAAAATTTATATAAATCCCGTGTCAAAATACAACTCCTAACTCGGACTGTATAGCTACGACAGGCCTGACTTGTCCAATCTGGATCAAGTCTTCTCGAAGTCATAAGTCTCGCATCCAAACTCCAAATCAGACGTTCTATATATGCATTTCGATCATCTTGACGAGAGCTACGTAATGATGAAGTCAAACTTGCATTTTGACAAAATCAACTAGACCACTCTGACCGGTTTGTGCACACCGGTCACATCTGTTCACACGCCTGTGCCAATTTTGATCATCAATACATACCCCCCCCTATTTTTTGGCAAAGTTTGCATGCCAAAGAATAAGATTCTGGATAAAAATTTCCTAAGGACAATGACAAACAATACATTGTCCATATATTACTTCTAACGGCGATAAATGTTATCGGCCATAAGACTTGCTCCAGTTCAAGGTGATGATGAAACATCTCGCTTTGGTTTCCATACTAATTTGGTAGTTGCTGACCTCGCTGTATCATCTCCACCTGTTGCTCCATTGATTTTTGCTTGCGCATCCATTGTAGCCTCCTCTTTTGAGTGTGAGATAAACGACCACCTCAGCTGCAAACACTTATTGTCTTTGGTTCTTGTTTTTCTCACCTCCTTTATCATCAATAAGCGCACTTCTAACTAGATAATTATTGGCCATAATCGGTCTTTGAGATGAACCACCATTTAAGTATGTAGAAGGATATTGGAAGATATATGGTTGCATATGTATTCTACTAAAATCAGAAGGTGTATAGTAAGGATATCACCAAAACCACGGCACAACCGGTCCAACGAATGAATATGGTGCAACAACACAATTACCTTGATGTGGACAAGAATCCGGTTCCTCTCGATGTTCTGTCGATGACTTCATATCATTGGTTCTATTTAGCTATCTCTTCTGCTCCTAAGTAGCTCCTTTCTTCTTATACCTAGTCAGGAGTTCTTCAAAACTTGGCCTTGCTTTATTCCTGGATTTAGACCTATATTTAGAACACCAAGTAGGACCGGCCGGTTACAGAACCGGTTGTTGTAGAACCGACACTTTTGATTTTGTCTTCCCCCCAAGCGTCAAGCTCTTCAATGAAACTTGAGAGGTGTTCCCCAATGAAGCTTTCTCACCTTTTCAAGAGATTCAGATCTTTCTTCACCAACAATTACATTTTTCCCTCATGTTGCTTCGGCTTGATTTAGTCGAATTAACACCTTGGGCGTTGATGTTGCCCTTTGCTTTCTCCAAACTTTTGAGCTGCGCCATGACCGCAGCTAGTTCTTTCTGTTGTGTTTGAGGTGGTTCTTCCTCTCTTCCTTCGTGTTGCTGTTGAGCTGCGGCTGCTGCCGCAACTCTTCTCTTGCTTGTGGATCTGAGGTGATGCTCTACTTGGGCATGTTTCTCTTGCTCAGTAGTGTTCTCGAAGGTTACGGTTCTTCCTGCTGGGGTGGATTGCTCTTGTGCTATGGTTTTGAACTCTGTGGTAGTTCCAGAGGTCACGACCTGCTTCTTCTTCGCTTGTGGAATCGTAGGTTGTTTGGTCGAGCTGAGGACATGGTTGGGCGCCTCTGTTGGGATCGAACAAGCCAATCCCTTACAGAAAGATGGAATGAAATCACTTGCTCAACTGAATAACCTTACAAGCACTCACAAAATCTCAAAAAAATCATCTCGGTTATAGTAAAAGAAGGAGGTATTTATACCCCCTCACCTAAATTAAATTCCAAAACTGCCCTTGGATGCCCAGAATATCCCATGGATATTCCGACCCCGAGGGTCTTTTTACAGCTTAGAGTGTACAAATTGCCTTCTACTGCAGAGATCACGTTTTCCTCGTGGTTCGAAGGTTACCCTCCGATCCCCCTTTACGTGTCCCTTGCGTCTCGCTTCTCCCTGAAGGCCTTCAACACATAGTCGGAGGTTCTCCTACCATCCGATCCTGACCTCTTTACCCCTTCATGAGCTCCTATTGCCGAAACACTGGTCCTGTATATTCAACAAAACAAAGGAAGCGAAGTCCGGATAAACATGACCGGAAATCGAAGGTCACCTCCTGGGTCCTTGCGAACCAGAAAAGTCCCACATAACCCTCGATTCATGCCCAACGGAGGTGGGGATCCCCAACATTGAGACTTCTTACTTTGGCTTTCAACAACTAAAGCTCTTTGATGCACTTGAGTAGCAGTAAAGAAGTCATAGCCCTCTAATCTTTCCTTAATATGACAGCGCAAACCACTAAAAGCCAAATCTGCTGAATCCTTTTCAGCAGTCTTAACACCAAAACATCGATTTTTTTATCACGGAATCTTCTAATGTAATCATTAACAAACTCATCGCGCATCCACTTAACTGATGTTAAGTGAGGTAAATTAAGCTCATTATTTCCACAGAAGAAATGATCATGAAATTTCTATTCTAATTCACTACCGGAGATGGCACCTTTGCCGAGTGCAAAAACTTTTGCCGAGAGCAGTTTGTCGGGCACTCGGCGAATAAGACCTTTGACGAGTGATGCACTCGGTAAAAAGAAACACTCGGCAAACAATAACACTCGGCAAACTAAGTTTTGCCTAGTGCCTTACACTCGGCAAAGAACGACACTCGGCAAAGCTCCGTCAGCTGCGAACGGCAGCAAACGGCCATTAGCTTTGCCGAGTGTCGGTATCGCAGACACTCGGCAAAGGTGTGATTTGCCGAGTGATTTTTCTGGGCACTCGGCAAACCGTATTTATTTTTTTTCTTTTTTCACCTAAACTTTTTCTGTTATGATCCGACATTACCTTGAACTACATATGAAATTTTAGCCAATTACTCGAAGTGTTTATTATATTTAGTCAATTTATTTCATTTGATTGAATTTCTTGGAATAATTCAAATTTGAACTGCGAGTCATTCAAAGAGTGGAAAAAAATGAATTGAAAAATGATATTCATATTATTGAGCCTACTTCGACACCTTATCCATGAACAGATAAGAATTTGAAACATCTCATGTTCACGAGGCATGACCACACACTTGTGGTCCAGTTGTTTTTTAATTTTATAAAAATCAAATGTGGTTAGAAAATCATGAAACTTGTCGAGATGTCATGATATCATATGCGGAGGCTGTGATAAAAATTTGGATAGGTTTCGTGAAATTTGTAACATACGATGCTTACAAACCGAATCATGTACAAATAAGTTTCATGATTTCATGTGAAGGCCGAGTAGGTGTTAAACATCGTAGCTGGTAAACTTTCACGAAACTTTGTCAAATTTTTATCACAGCCTCCACATATGATATAATGACATCTCGACAAGTTTCATGATTTTCTAACCACATTTGCTTTTTATAAAATTAAAAAACAACTGGACCACAAGTTTGTGGTCATGCCTCGTGAACATGAGATGTTTGAAATTCTTGTCTGTTCATGGATAAGGTGTCGAAGTAGGCTCAATAATATGAATATCATTTTTTGATTCATTTTTTTCCACTTTTTGAATGACTTGCAGTTCAAATTTGAATTATTCCAAGAAATTCAATCAAATGAAATAAATTGACTAAATATAATAAACACTTCGAGTAATTGGCTAAAATTTCATATGTAGTTCAAGGTAATGTCGGATCACAACAGAAAAAATTTGGGTGGAAAAAGAAAAAAATAAATACGATTTGCCGAGTGTCAAAGAAAGGGCTCGGCAAATATTATCTTTGCCGAGTGTCCTGTTTGTGGACAGTCGGCAAAAGTCGCCACATTGTCTGTTTGTGTCTTAATGCGTTGAAAAATAAAAAAATAGGGACTTTGCCGAGTGCCCTCTTTTTGGCACTCGGCAAAGAACCCTTTGCCGAGTGCGGCAAAGGGTCTTTTATTCACAGGCTACCCGAACACTTGTGCATTTAGTCGACTCTTATTCCATTCCTTTCCTCGCCGCCCAGCTCCTCGCTGCCCCGGCCCCGCCACCCGGCCGCCGCCGCCGCCCCGGCCGCCGCCGCCCCGGCCACCACCAACTCCTGCCGCCCCGGCCCACGCCGCCCGGCCGGCGCCGCCCCGGCCCACGCCGCCCGGCCGGCGCCGCCCCGGCCCACGCCGCCCGGCCGGCGCCGCCCCGGCCCCCGCTGGCTCCCGCCGCCCCGGCCACTGCCGGCTCCCGCAGCACCCCGGCCCACGCCGCCTGGCCGGTGCCACCCCAACCCCGCCGTGCCCCGGCCCACGCTGCCCGGTCGGCGCCGCCCCGCCCCCCCCCCCCCCCCGCGCCCCGGCCCACGCCGCCCGGCCGGCGCCGCCATGGCCACCGCCGCCGCTCGGCCGCCGCCGTCCCGGCCCCCGTCCCTGCCACCCCGGCTCCAAGAACTGTAAAGCAGGTTAGTGCCTACTGAATAATTAGAATATGTACATAAGTCTTTCTTAAAATATGGTATGAATGCATATAACTTTTTTCTATGATAGCATAGTCAATTATAAATTTGGAATAATATAGCTTTTTTGAGTAATATAGTGTCAGATTTTGAAACAATTTGAGGCCTACAAAATATAAATAGTTCTAGTGCCCAATCGTAGATCATCAATATTGTTCTAGAATAATCATTTAGAAAAATCTACAACGGATTCTTCCCCAGCACATATATATGTTGTATCCTCTGCCTAGCAGCCTTGGGTTGCGATTGTGTCACTTTATTTTGTTCTTGAAAACTTGTATCATATGCAATTGATATTATTCTCGGCTGTACATGTTTAGAGGATGGAAGACCATGAGTGGATGTACAGTGGCCGCTTAGGTCAGGGTCAGGTCACCGATGAATGGATCGACAAGACCGATGCTTTCTTGGAACGGGCGTTTGGCGAAGCTGCTAAAGGAGCGAGTAAAATAGTCTATCCATGCAACAATTGTGTAAATAGGAAGAGACAAACAAAGAAGGTCACGGGGGAACATCTTTGGAGGAATGGATTTAAAGCAGGCTATGCCCGGTGGGTCTACCACGGTGAAGACGGTCATATGAGAGAGGAGGTGGTGAGACCACGCGTGGAGGATTATGATGCCGATGCCGGGTAGCGGACATGCTAAATGACTATCACGAGGCAAAGTTCACTGAAGGACGTACGAAGGAGGAGCCAGAGGAAACCGCAAAGGCGTTCTATGACATGTTTGCCGCGGCACAGAAACCCCTTCACGGACAGACAAAGGTTTCTCAACTGGATGCCATTTGACGCATAATGGCGTTAAAGTCGTAGTATAGCTTGAGTCGAGACGCCTTCGATGGTGCTGACAGTTATTGGCAGTCTGCTTCCGGAGGATCACATTCTGCCAAAGAGCATGTACGAGGCACAGAAACTCCTTCGTGCACTCAAGATGCCGTATGACCAGATACATGCTTGTCCGAAGGGGTGCGTCCTGTTTAGGAAAGAATACGCGGAATCAAAGTACTGTCCAAAGTGTAAATCCTCTAGGTTCATGGAGGTAGACTCTGGTGATGGCCGCAAGAGGCAACTTCACATCCCCGTGAGAATCCTACGTCACCTTCCATTCATACCGAGGATCCAGCGGTTATACATGACTGAGGAATACGCGAAACAGATGACATGGCACAAAAATGGCAAACGATACAATCCTGACAAGATGGTACATGCGTCCGATGGTGAAGCATGGACCCACTTTGATAGCATTCATCATGAGAAAGCCAGAGAGGCTCGTAATGTACACGTTGCGTTGGAAACAGATGGGTTCAATCCTTATCGAATGATGGCTGCCACGTACACATGCTGGCTTGTATTTGTTATCCCCCTCAATCTCCCACCAGGTGTATGCTTTCAACGACAGAACATATTACTATCGTTGATTATTCCTGGACATTCGGGGAATAATATGGGTGTGTTCATGGAGCCTCTAATTGATGAATTGGTCCGTGCTTGGGAGGAAGGAGTATGGACGTACGACCGGGCTACGAAGACAAACTTCAAAATGCATGTTTGGTACCAATACTCCCTGCATTATTTGCTGGTGTATGGGATATTCAGCACCTGGTGTGTTCACTGGAGGTTCCCATGCCCAGTATGCAAGGAAGGTCTTAGGTTCATTTGGTTGCAGAAGGGTGGCAAGTATTCGGCGTTTGACAAACATCGGCAATTCCTCCCTCTTGACCATGCATTCAGATGAGACATCAAGAACTTTACGAAAGGTGTCGAGGTGACAGACCTTGCACCTCCAATGAAGACTAGTGGCTCGGTCCGTCAGCAAATAGATGGTCTCGTGGTCAATCCAGAAGGTGGCTTTGTGGGATATAGCCAGCACCATATGTGGACTCATAAGTCAGGCTTGACTCGGCTCCCCTATTATGATGATCTTCTCCTCCCACACAACATAGATGTGATGCACACTGAAAAGAATGTCGCTGAGGCACTTTGGGCAACAATCATGGACATTTCCGGTAAGACAAAGGACAACGTTAAGGTTAGAGTGGACCTGGCAACATTATGTGATAGACCACACCTAGAGATGAAGCCTCCTGGTCGCGGTAAGACATGGAGAAAGCCTAAGGCCGATTTCGTCTTGACCAAGCCCCAAAGGAGGGAAGTACTAGAATGGATCAAGACGTTGATGTTCCCTGATGGGTATGCAGCTAATCTGAGTAGGGGGGGTCAACTTATCTACTTTGCGAGTCTTAGGGATGAAGAGTCATGATGTAACATCCCGGATTTTTCCGGAATGTTATCTTGGTGGAAAAATCTTGAATTTCAAAAACTTTTCGTGTTGTGCCCTAGTTAGAACAAAATATAAGGTTAATTTCTCTCTGCCTCGAGCTCTTAGTAAATTTAACTGAAATTAAGGACTATTAAAATACTAGTGTGAATATTTGAAGTCCTTTTGGATGTAATTGCATCCTCCTTGTTATAATTGATTGTTGGATTTTCTTGTTTGGCTTTCAATTTTGTGTGAACAAATTGCGTGCAGTTTGAATTTGAATAGGCCATTCAAATCCAAATTCAAACACCAACCCCCCCTAAACCACCCTAGGCCAAAACCCATGCGCGCAGCCCACAAAGCCGGCCCAGCTCCCTCTTCTTTTCCCCGCACAGCACAACCCACGCGAACCGGCCCAACACCATCGGCCCAGCCCAGCTTCGCGACTCGTCGCGACGCCTCCCCTCCTTCCGCCCGGGGCAGCTGACGAGCGGACCCCGCCAGCCAGCTTTCCCCTTCCTCCTTCTCCCGTCGCGACCCGAAGCTTCGCTCCACCCCGCCGTGCTCCGCTCCGCCCGCCGCTCCGCTCCGCTTCGCCCCGCAGCGCTCTGCCCCGCAGCAGCCCTGCTCGCTCCGCCCACGTCGCCGCTCGCCCCGCCTCACGACAACGCGCCGTAACCGCCGCTCCCTCTTCCGCCCGCACCTTTTCCCCTTTTTCCCCTTCTGCCGCGGCCCCGCTCGCTCGCGTCTCCGCCAGCTCGCGCGCGGCCCCGCTCGCTCGCGTCTCCGCCAGCTCGCGCGCCGCCCCGCTCCGCGACAGCCCCGTAACCGCCCGCGCACGCTCCCCTTTTCCCTCCATCCCGGCCGCCCGCGCCGCAGCAGCCAGATGCATGCCGCGTGGCCGTGGCACGGACGCCGGGCACCGCCGCCCTCGGTGTCCGGGCCCGCGCCGCAAACCCTAGGGCCGCCTCCCATAAAAACTCCCACGGCCGCCGCTAAAGCCCTAGCCACCCGCACCCACTTCTCCAATCCGCCGTCGCCGTAGAAGAGGAGGAGAGAAGAGAAGAGGAGGAGAGAAGAGAAGAGGAGGAGAGAAGAGAGGAGGAGGAGGAGGAGTCGAGCTCGAGCAGGAGGACGCCGCCGCCACCACCGGAGCTCTGCCGCGCCTGCGCCCGTACGACTACACCAACGTAGCCGCGCTCCCTGCACAGCCCCGACCCGCCGGCCTCGCCTCTCCGCAGCACCAGCGCTCTTTGCCCCAGCCCCACCGGTGAGCCACGCCGCCGCCGCCCTTTCCTTCCTTTCCCCTGCTGCCGGCGTGAGCCATGGGCCGCCGAGGAACCCTCTGTAGGAACCGTAGGACCTCCCTTCCCTTCCGGCCGCCGTGCCGTCCTTTTTGTGCAGGAGCCCGACGCGCCGCCTCTGCACCCCCGCAAACGCCGTCGCCCCTCGCCGTCGCGTCGTGCCGAGGACCCGGGATGCCGGTGCTCCGCGCACGGCACGGCCACACCGCGGCTCTAGAAAACCAGAACCCGCGTGCATGCGCGCACACCCGCACCACGGGCCCGAGCCGTGCTGCCGCCCATCTGCCTCGGCCTTGCCTTGCCCGCGCCTCGCCTCACCACCGTCGCCACACCACGACCACGCCACGGCCTCGCCGTGCGCGTCCACCCCCCCCCCCCCCCCCGCGACGTCGCGTTCGCGTCGCGGCCCAGCCGTTGAGGCTTTTCCCCGAGCACCCTTCGGGCGTCCACACTCGCACCCGCACCGCGGCGCCCACACGCACACACGCACCCTTGCCGCCGCACTGGATCCAGCCGATGCCACACCAGATCCCGCGGGGGCCGACATGTGGGACCGCCCTGTCAGTGATGGAGAAGACCAGAAGCCGCCGGGCTGCAAGGAGGAGAAGGCGAAGAGGCAGCCCAGCCAGAGGAGAGGAAGGAAGAGAGAGCCGCCAGCCCACTGCGGCCCAAGGATCGTCACGGCCCAAGAAAAAGCCGACCCGCGATGGACCCGAGCCGAGCCGGCCTACACGGCTGGATAGCCCACCTGCCCGAGCCGGCCTGCTGAGCCGCAGGCCGAGCTGACCATGGAGCCTAGCCGAGCTTAGCTGGGCCCCGAGCCGGCCCATCCCTCTTTTGGCCCAAAAACCGACCCAGACCGAGCCTTCCACTTTTCTTTTCCGGCCTGACCCGAGGGACCCACCTGTCAGCCTTGTGCAGAGGCTGACCAGTGGGGCCCGTTGACCGTGGACCCACCTTTGACCGTTGACCGTTGACCGTTGACCGGTCAATGCTGACGTCAGCATACCCAGACCCCCCTGATGACGTCATGCTGACGTCAGCATGCCACGTGGCACGCCCTGGTGCTGCCACGTGTCACTGTTTGGTGATTTTCTTTTCCGAAATTCTTTTATTAATTTCAGAAATAGATTTTCCCTTGGAAAATTCATAATAAATCAACCGGACCTCCGAAAATTATGAAACCAGTTCCATAATTCTTCTAAAATCTTGAACCACCCGTTAGAGTAGGTTTTGTAGTGATTTGGATCTTATTTGCAGAGTTTTGTGCATATTTGCACTTTAGTCCCTACTCTTACTTGTATTTATGAATAGGACCCGACCGCGAGGAGTTGACCGACGACCAGGACTACCCGGAGGCTCAGGAGGACTTCGAAGAGACGCCAGGTTCACGCCCATCTACATTTTGATTACCTATTAGGCATTGCTTGTAGATGGGCTATCGCTATATGTACATTTATATTGAGATGAACCTGCATGGCCTATTTTATGTATCCTGCTCCTTGCCAACCTATCTTACTCGTTTATTATATGAAATGCCTTGTAAATCCTTGAATGTGTATGCGTGGGATGGATAGTCTTGGCGTGTGTGAAGTGGTTCTCTTCAGGAGATGGTGATTAGGGTTTAGCCGGGAGTGGGCAAACTAACTCGATCGTGGATCGAGGGCTTGGGGTGTGTATCTTGGCACACCCTACGGAGTACCTGTGGCGGGTACAGCTTTGGTTACGTTTTGAGGAGTTTGAGGCACCCGTTAAGGGTGCAGTCGCGGACCACCGTGGTGGATACGCTTTTGACGAAGATGCCCGCTTCGGCACATAAGGACCGGGTTAGAGTAACCATGATTTGTGGGAATCTGTTAAGCGTGCACACCACTTGCCCATTATGAGGGTGGGTCCGGTCCGGGGTTAGCAAGCGCGGTACCAAGCCGGTAGGAGGATCGAGTATCGGTGCAGGGGAAGAAGGTGCTGACCTCACGTTCCCCGAGACTCATGGGAGGCTTCACAGTCCCGGGGCGACCTCTCGTGGGAGGATGCGCCCAAGACCCGGGAAAGCCGGATGGTGCCGTGGCTCCTAGTTCCGTTTCAGTAGACCGGTGTTTCGATTATTAGTCGGCTGATCTCCGGCTAATGTCGATTCGAGTGGGTCCAGGTGTACAACCCCTGCAGGGTGAAATCTATACGTATAGCCGCGTCCTCGGTTATGGACATCCCTACTCCTCTGTTGCTCTTATTAGTTTGTTACTCATGATTTCTACCTCCCTCTAGAATAACTTCCTGCCAGGGGGCAGCTGAGATGCGAGGAGAGGGAGTTCTCGCATCGACTTGGTGGTGTTGGAAAGTGTGTGTTGACCGGGAGTTCGGGATGCCGGAAGGGCCCGAGTCGGGAATGAAAGGAGATGTGCATACTTAATTATATATATATTGCATGCATAGGGAAACCCCCAGCTTTACCCCTTGAACTTTGTTATACCCGTAGTATAGACCACAATAAAGCTTGCATCCAGATGGTGACGTGAACCTATCCCATTCCTTGGGGATAGCCTGGTACGATGCAGGATCCGATCCGGAGTTCGACCCCAACGACGACGGATGGTACGACTGAGGCCCGAGCTATGCTCAAGTCGCCTGTGGAGGAGGTTCCTGAAGATGACGGATGGCCGAAGACCTAGCTACCGTTTTGCGCCTTCTGCTTGTTCGATCTAGTCGAGAGGCTTGTAATAAATTCCGTACTACAGATCCTCTGGATTTATGTAATAATTAAACCCGTGTTTGATCTTTTAATGAGTATGACTGTGATATTATGCCTGAAATAAGTTCTGTATGTGATAGCGCTTGATCCAGGGACTATCACGATGATACAGGGAGTCGGATTCCTCGAATCGGGAATCCGGTTCGTTTCACATGACTACCACATATGGATTGAGCGGCTTCTCCCGGCGATGGTTCGAGGCTATGTCCCTGAGAATGTCTGGCTAGTGCTTGCAGAGTTGTGCTATTTTTTTCGCCAGCTTTGTGCCAAGGAGTTATCTCGGACCATGGTTGCAGACTTGGAAATAATTGCACCGATGTTGCTCTGTAAGTTGGAGAAGATCTTTCCACCCGCTTCTTCAATCCGATGGAGCAATTTGTTCATGAATTCTAGCATCGATCAAGGGATCCTACCCAACAGGAATGTGATACCCTTCTTAGACAGGGTGTGGGAACTGGATTGCCCGATTTCATTTCGTGGTTCAAATAGCAGGGCCATAGAATGATGCCCAGTTGAGACAGGTTGCCGATGGTTTTGCCTATAGGGTCAGGTCATATTCTGTTTATGACGCGAATGGATATCATTTTTGTACAACAAGCTATGAGGCAAGTCGACCCAATCGAAAGACCACAAATACTGGAGTTTTTACTCCTAGCCTTGATGGGGTCGAGTATTATGGAAGAATTGAAGAAATATATGAACTCAGTTTTCATGGTTCCAAACCTCTTAATCCTATCATATTCAAATATCATTGGTTTGATCCTGAAGTAACGAGACGGACTGTCGGTGTTTTACCAGCTGCCCACCGAGGGGTATACCCAAGGTGGTAAGTTTTGGGTGAGGAGACGCCGAGATCAAGAACTCGAAGGTGCAAGGAACACAAGATTTAGACAGGTTCGGACCGCACGGAGCGTAACACCCTACGTCCTGTATGGTGATTTGTATTTCCTTTGGTGTAGAATGACCTAATGATCTTCTGTTTTGAGAGAGGTCCCTATCCTCCCTTATATATCCGAGAGGCCAAGGTTACAAAGATACTAACCAACACCAGCTAAGGAATCGTACCAGAACATATCTCGAGTAGATTCCCTCTGTATCGGTTAGCTCTATCTCCTATTCAAATGGAATAATAAGAGATAAACTAAATGAATAAGAGATAAGACGGACTTAATCTCTTAGACCTCTTAAACTACATAATGTACCCAGCCCGGTGGCCCCGGGTCTGACAAGCTTCCGAGCTCTTCGTAGCTGAGTACTGCAGGCTTATCGAGTACTTTCGAAGCAGTCTTCGACTTCTTCTGAAGCTTCGTCTTGAAGTCCTTCTTCAAGTACTTGCTTGGCTGCATCGAAGCTATGAGGTGCTCATGCCCCGAATTATATTTTTATATGGTGTGCGATTGAAAAATCGCACTCGATATGGAGTAGCCCCCGAGCCTTAGGTTGAATCGGAGAATCAGGCTGAGGGTCACTTTAATCTTGAATCTTCCTTACTTACTTTTCGAATAAATTCGAAAAAAATAAGTAGTCGATGCCACGTGCCCCGCAGCCCCCGAGCCTTGAATCCAAATCTCTCAGGTTTGGAAATAAGGATCCAAAAGCCGTGGCATGCAGTGTTACTCTGAAACTGAGCCTCCCGCTGGTTTATTTAATCACGCGGTGGCTTAAGGTTTCTTCTGCACTCTCAGTCTTCATATGAGTCATCTTCGAGTAGTTTTGCAGCGTCCAGCCCCTGAGCTTACGAGCCAGGAGAGCCGAAGGAGCCATATCGAGTAGTGTGCATCGCCCAGCCCCCGAGCCTGGGGACTAGCGGAACTGTGATGACACGCCGTGCTGCCTGGAGGGTTGTTGCTGAAGCTTGATCTGAAAAAAGACAATGCATACATTATGTAGCATAATGTTTTCGAAGATACCGAGTAGTACTCAGTAATAATGTAAAGACACCAAAATTTATTCAGTGTAAAAATTTCACGTCTTGCTCTTGCTAGGCCATGTAATTTCCCCGGGCAGTTAGCCTATTACGTTTAAGCACTTGATCCCTGATGGCCGTAGACCATAGCGTAGGGAACTTAGCCGCATGCACGCGTAGGAGCATAGGCTTACAGAAGAGTCGAGGTTTCACGAATTAAGGCGTGTGCTACCCGAGTACTTTAGCAACCGTTAAGAGAAGACAGAGAAGTCATCATGCGACAAAAAGGATGCGCGGTGCGCATAAAGTAGTCGGCGATGTGTAGCTCTGGAGGGTTTCGTACCCATCGAGAGACGTACACGCATAAGTAGTCGGCGAGAGCGTGTGTGGCAACACGCAAAGATCTATACTTCCATAGGGTGTAGTCCTCATGAAGACTCCAGCACTCAGAACACAACCTTGTGGCGTAGCCTCCGTAGTTAGTGTCCTAAGACCATGGCAAAGCCGTCAGCGCTCAGTGCATTAAGTCCGTGGCAGAGCCTCCAGTGCTCGGTGCACCAAAGCTGTGGCTGTCGGTCTAACATCCCAGGAGTAGTCGATCAGGGCGTAGCCCCCGAGGGTTTCATGCCCGTCGAGAGGCGTACCCGAAAAGGTAGCCGATCCTGTGAAGAACAAGTCGGAAAAGGTATAAATCACTTAGCTTGATTCGTGGACGAATATCGACGAAGCCGTTGAGCTCGTTGATGGAGCTGCGACAGTTTGTTGATGAAGCTCGACTAGTCGGAGTCGATTCTGACTAGTTTTCAAGTCGAGACGAGTAGTTGAAGTAGTCGTCGGTGGGCTGCCGATCATCCTCGCGAAGTCCCATGGTCAGTGGCACCTCGCCACACCACCCACACGCACTCCATCACCGTCCTTATATCTCGAGTGGGCGGCTGACGGAGTAGTTGATGCGGTCGAGTTGTCGTGGCCGAGCAGACGGTTGACAGAGTAGTCGGCATGGCCGCGTCGTCGTGACCGCGTGGGTGTCACTTTATGTCCAGACAGCAGTCCGTGTTGTTGCTGAAGCCGATCAGCCGGGAGACGTGCCCGACTGGTTCTCGATCAGCCAGGCTGCTATGACTGTGTGATAATGTCAGCCAATTCACCAATGCCTCCTTCAAGCGCCTAGAGCAGGCACGACCTTAGACCCATGGGACCCGTCCTCCTTCGGTGCTCAGCCAAGTGGAGGATCACGCATGCATCTCGCGTTGTAGAGAAAATAGATTAGAACAATCTTTGTCAAGGGAAAAACTTACAAGGGATAGATTAGATCGGACGTTGAAGTAGGAAACCGAAAGAATCTTCCCTGTATGTTCGGCGATGCGTGTTTCAATCTGACGTACGCACCTGAGGCGACCTTAGCTAGGTTACCCGCGTACGGAGACCGGGGTCGATACTTGCCGACACGGAGTTGCATCAAGGCGCCGTTCTCGGAGAGTCGGAGGTCGGCACGTAATGGAGGAACGACTACACAGACGCGCGCCGTATTGTCGGATCGACGAGACCAGCCGCTGAGTTGGAAAAATCGCCTCGCGACGATGCTAATGTAGTCGATGATGAAGAGGTCCTTCGAGCTCGCCGGGGGATCGTCGATGTGCGCCCCTACCTGGCGCGCCAGCTGTCGGTGTTTTACCGGCTGCCCACCGAGGGGTATACCCAAGGTGGTAAGTTTTGGGTGAGGAGACGCCGAGATCAAGAACTCGAAGGTGCAAGGAACACAAGATTTAGACAGATTCGGGCCGCACGGAGCGTAACACCCTACGTCCTGTATGGTGATTTGTATTTCCTTTGGTGTAGAATGACCTAATGATCTTCTATTTTGAGAGGTGTCCCTGTCCTCCCTTATATATCTAAGAGGCCAGGGTTATAAAGATACTAACCAACACCAGCTAAGGAATCGTACCAGAACATATCTCGAGTAGATTCCCTCTGTATCGGTTAGCTCTATCTCCTATTTAAACGGAATAAATAAGAGATAAACCAGATGAATAAGAGATAAGACGGACTTAATCTCTTAGACCTCTTAAACTACATAATGTACCCAGCCCGGTGGCCCCGGGTCTGACACGGACATATTCTAATCTTGGGCTAGTCGAAATTCGATAGGATTCCGTCTTACCAGGAGACGATGTCTTTATTATGGCCCAACAGGCCATACAAGTTTATTATCTCCTATATGCGTGCCAAACCAAAGAGCATCTTAAGCGTTGGTATGTTGTGCACAAGGTATCACCGCACGGTAAAGTACCTATCCCAAACGATGAAGATTATAACTTAGACCCTAACACATATGACGGAGAGTTCTTTAAAGAAGAGGGGTTAGAAGGACGATTTGAGATAGACTTAACCGACGCGGACGGAATGGAAGTTGAGAGGATTGTTGACGAGGAGGAGGAGGATGAGGTGCAAAATGTGAAGGACTTACAAATGCTACAACAATTACATTTAGGCAATGCTAATGATGATATTGATTATTCAGATAGTGTTGATTATGACATGGTTGATAGTGATGATGAGACTCATGATCCAGCAGCTCCCGATTATGAAGATTATTTTTAATCAATGTAATACTATATGATTATGTAGTTATATTTTATTTATTTTACATCTCTTTCTAAGTACGTCTTGTTTACGTGTACTTATTACTTTACTCTTCTTAATTGCAGGTGATTAAACAAAGATGTTGGGCAGTGGGATGAGGAGCGTTAGGTCGCTTTACCAGAGGGCCAGGTCCGCTGAAGCTGGGTCGTCTGAGAGGAGGAGGGGGAGGAGGAGGGGGACGACGCAGGTGCCCCTGCAGGAGGCCATGGAGGAGGCGCAGGTGGCGCAGGAGGAGGCGGAGGAGGAGGCGCATGTGGCGCAGGAGGAGGACGACGAGGCGCAAGAGGTGGACGAGGCGCAGCAGACCGCCTCTGGTTCCGCGGCCTCTGGTTCGTCGAGCGTCTACTTGCGAGGTAAGTAACTTTATATGTTTTCATTGCTTCTTCATGTTATATGTTCAAATTCGAAGTAGAAACTAATAATTTTTCTTAATCACTTGTGCAGGTCCCGCGAGTCTCCCTAAGCGACCGATACCTCGTGAGAAACGCCCGATGATTCGACCTGAGGGGGCAAAGTAAGTAAATTTTTATGTTTTCATTGCTTCTTCATGTTATATGTTCAAATTCAAAGTAGAAACTAAAAGTGATGGCTAATCATTTATGCAGGTCCTGGAGGATTGTGGAGAGTGCAGGTGCTACTCACAGACGCTCTGTAAATGGCATCCTCGGTCTTCTGTGCAAGGAACACTTCCTTGGCCTGGTTGAGTACGCTGGAGTGGTGGGGCCGGCCTATACGTTCGACCAATACGCCCCTGCCCCCGATGCTGAAGATCGGGATGGCAGGGTATTCAACAATAAGGTGGAGCGGGTGAAGCGGGAGCTATGGGTAAGTGCTAAATACATCGCATTCATTGCACATTCATGAAATAATGAATGATATACATCGTCTTTGCATGCAGGATTTCTTCAGATGCCAGGATGGGTTTGAGGCCCAGGCTGATGTGGTGGCTACCAGATGCTGTAAGAAACTAGTCGTGGACATGCACTATGAGGCGCGTCTCCAGGCCATTGTAAGTTTCCACGCCACTATCCTTGGAGAGAAGGTCACCAAAACGGACGCAAGAACCATGTCGTTGACTGAGGAGCAGTACTTGCAGGTAAATATAGAATATTAATGTTCATTCTTTTTATATTAAGTATTCATTCCTTTTTATAGTAAGTAGGATTAATTTCATCTTCTAATATGTCATGTACTTGTTGTCCTGTAGATGATTCCTTATTGGTGCGCCATGCATCCCGAGTGCTGGCAACAGATGGTGCAAAAGTGGTGCTCCAACGAGTGGGAGGAGTCGCACAACACTTGTCGGGAGCGACGTTTGATGATGCCAGGTGTATCACACCATCAAGGCAGCCGCACCTCAGCGGATATGCAGAAGCATGTGTACGTGAATTCATTTATTTAATCCAACACTCAATTATGCATGATTTCTAATTGTCTTGCTGGTTTTCTCGCAGTCGTCGTCACATGGTGGCCAGCCTTGCTCCCTCTTCAAGGCATTTGCTATGGCCCACAAGGGCAAGGCGACGTCCGATGTCAACTACAACCCGGAGGACGGGCCCGAGGCATACAGCAACGCGAGCGCCCACAGCCGCCTCAGTGAGTACACATCGATGACAAGGGAGGTCCATGGTCCATATTATGATCCGACCACCGAGGACCTTGACGGTGAAGTCATCATGATGGTCGGAGGAGGTAAGAAGTATGGGCGGTACTGGATTGCCAACGGCGCAATCGGCTTGTCCTCTACTCCTACTCTATCTCAGATTAGAGCAAGGAGCACCAGCGCGACCCCACCCATACGACCTCGGCAGGCACTTCACAGTACCGGATACAGGCACTCCAGGTTACTCTTTCTTTATATGTCGTTTATTGATTATTATAGATCTTTTCTTTGCATTATTGTAACATTTGGGTGAAAGTTTTGCAGGACCAGCTAGAAGAAGAGAGGAGGCTACGTTTGGACTTGGAGGCGAGGATGAAGGCTGAGCGTGAGGCCGAGCGGATGGCCGAGCAGCAGAGAATGAGGGAGATTCTTGCTTACATGGAGAGCCTTGGCGCCACAACGGCTGTTGCTCCGCCAGCTTCGTTGTTTACTCCACCTCGACCTCCACCTCCACCTCCTGATCCGTTTTCTACTCCTGTGAGTATGGATAAGTTTTAGTCATGTATGACCGTCATTTTTCTTATCTCACACATGTAATCTCTTCTACTTTGTGCAGAATCAATCGGCGGCATCAAATGATCCTCATGTTTCTCCAAATTAGTCTCATTGGCCATCTTGGTGATGGTTCTCGAAATTGTTGAACTTGTGAACTTTGTGAACTTGTTGTAATTAGTGGTTGTGAGAACTGTTTGTGAACTTTGTGAACTTGTCCGTTGAACTATTTTCAATTGCTTGTTAACTTCGTCGTTAAACTCTTGTAAAACTTGTGGTTGATCAGCTTGTTTGATGCATCTGTGTAGCTATTGTAAACATATAAAACTATTGTGTGAGCTTCCCAACCGGGGAGGGAGAGAAAACAGGCGTTTCAAAAAAAAAATTATACCTTTGCCGAGTGTAGCACTCGGCAAATTCCCCAGATTTTGCCGAGTGTCACTCAACGCGGCACTCGGCAGAGCACACACTTTGCCGAGTGTCAGCCACGCGGCACTCGGCAAAGTGTGCGCTCTTTGCCGAGTGCTTGTGGAGTGACACTCGGCAAAGGCACTATCTTTGCCGAGTGCCGCCTGTGTGACACTCGGCAAAGTGTGTGCTCTTTGCCGAGTGCCTCGTGGAGTGACACTCGGCAAACGTCCGTCACCGTTTCTTCCGCCGTCACGGCCATTTTTTTTGCCGAGAGCACGATTAGGCACTCGGCAAAGTCTTTGCCGAGTGCCCGACAAAAAACACTCGGCAAAGTCTTTGCCGAGTGCCCGACAAAAAACACTCGGCAAAGAGGTCTTTGCCGACCCTTTCTTTGCCGTTCCCTCTTTGCCGAGTGCAACACTCGGTAAAGGTTTTGCCGAGTGCTTATGTTGCTTTGCCGAGTGTCTCAGACACTCGGCAAATGAGGTGTCTCCCATAGTGATTATTCCCTTGAGCTAATAGAATTAGGAGCTAATGAAGTAACCCATGAAAAAATGGTTCCAGTTAAAGATAAAAAGAACAAGCGCACTTTCAATTCGTTTATAGAACCAACTTCTCCTAACTGCGGAAGATATTGAATAATATGCCCAAAAGTACTTCTATTGTCTTTTCCAAAAGTAAACAAGATACTTTTTTTATGAGTGTGAATTTTGCCTCTAACATCTACTCCAAGATTTTCCTTAAGCATATTAGCCAAATCATTTTTATACTCAGCAAGCACTTGATCAAAATTATTTAAAGATTTTGGCTATGTGGATGTAGACGCATTGTGCTGGTTTAGAGCCATATAGCTGGGAGAACCGGTCAGATCGGTTACTGAGACGGTCGGACCGATTGGGCTATACCGGTCGGACCGGATTCAGGAACCGGTCTGACCGGTCTTTGCCTATTTTGCCATCTTATTGCCAGTAGGTGGTCACATTATTAGATTCATAGTTATGCCTATATACTATTGTTAACAAAAAAAGATGTACTATAAAAATTCAAACAGGATTTCTGCTGAATTACACAAAGAGTAGATGGACAGATACTAATTGGATAGGAGTATTAGACTAGTATTAGTATTGTATATTATTTTATGATAAAATAGTTGCTTGCATTTCCCCCTTTATTTTGAATTAACACGAATTCAATTTATATGGTCAAAAGTTTGGACATCTATTATCAGCTTGCGCTTATCATGAGTATATGCGTTATTTGTTCTCAAAACGTTTATATATATGAGAGACATTCGTCGCGTGTGCATTGCCTTTCTCTGGATTTATATCATCATATACTAATGTGCTACTTTGCTTGATCTTCCAAGATGTAAATACTGGATTGATGCCTTGTATTTTACTACAATACTTCAACAGACGGAGTTGGCGCTTTTGTGCTCCTGAATCTGCTCATCAAGCTTAAGATCATTTTCTTAAAAAAGAATGGATAACATCCCAACCTTTTGCATAGTAACCGAAGTACATATTTATAGGAAATTAAGTTCGCGCAAAGTTTCGTCTCCCACTGTACGAGATACGCCAATCTTACTTTGAACAAATAATTGAGTCTGACTGATGCGTATAGGTAGGAAGGAAGCAGCGCCCTTTTCCTTTATCTAAAAAATAATATCTGCTGAACCTCTCGTCATCACACAATTTGATCGGTTAATCAGTGCTTAATGCGGCCTATATACTATTGTTAAAGCAAAAGATGTTGTATAAATTCAAACAGAACTTCAGCTGAATTACAAACCCATGCATATCGATCTCTTCCGTAATACTTCAGAGCGTACTCCGAACACACTCTGGCACTCATAAAATGCCCGGCACTCAGAAAGAATCAAAAGGGAGGTGAACAAACACACAGAACACGCAATACAAACTCAAAGAGCGAGCAGTAATATATATGCAAGCGAATCAATGGCCGGATCCAGGTGAACCTGCAGCCCGCTTAGTACGATCGCCATCTTCGCCCTGACCACCATCCGGCATGGGCTTCCGGGATACGCCAGTGTGCGTGGTCAGTGCCCAGAGCACGGTGATGAACTCGCCTCCCTCCACCAGCGCGTTCTCATGCCCCTTCATGCGTTCCTCGTCCGTCGATGGTGCCAGGTAGATCATAATCTCCGTCCACACATCGCCCAGCATCTTCCACACAATTTCCGGATCATTCGGCGGCTTGCTTCCCGGATCATTCGGCGGCTTTGCCTTTGCCCGTAATGAAGCACCTAGCGTCACACCATTTTTCACCACCTTCTTTTCTGTCCAGCTCCCTTCTCCCTCGAGCTTCATGATCCTCTCGACCCGGGCGGCCTGCCGGAAGAAGAAGAACTCCAGGCAGCCGAGGCTCTCCTTGAGCTCCTTTTTCACGAGGTCGACGACGTCCTCCGTCTTGTCCTGATTGTCCGGCAGGAGCTCCGGGTGGAAGATCACCAGGTATGAACAGTACTTGGACAGCCTCGTCGCCACAATGCTGCTCGAGGTATGAGATGGGAATTTGTCCTCGAATATGGTGGTGGCGATGTGCCAGGTGAGGATGACCTCGGCGATGCTCTTGCTCTTGAACGCCCATTGAAGATCTTGGTCTACCACGGGCTTGCCAATGGAGATGGGAGCAGCATGGTCATGTGCCACGAGGTACTCCATGATGGAGTCCTTAACAGAGGCCGGAACAGTCCTGGCCCGCACCAGCAGGGAGAGCGTGGACGGCAGCGGGAAGACCGGCGGCCACCGCAGGTTGAGCACGGAGAACTGTTTGATGGTGAGCTCGCCGTGGCTCATCCTGCTCCGCAGCCACCGGATCCGGCGGAAGCCCCACCTGAAGCTGGGCTTCTCTCGCCACGCCGGCCTGGCCGCGTAGTCGCAGACGAGCGCGACCATGAACCAGTTGGAGAGGAGGAAGACGGCGAGCTCCCAGACGGACTCGTAGACGAAGATGATGAAGAGGAGGAAGGTGATGGCGAGGTCAAGCAGGGCGAAGAAGGAGTTGGGGGACTTTTTGACCTCCTTGAAGAGGCACATGGTCAGGTTGCGGATGCCGGTGCTGAGGGTGTAGTTGTCCACGTGGATGCTGGCCAGTGCGTAGCCGAAGTCTCCGTTGCCGCAGAGGAAGACGGTCATGAGGCAGAGGCCGAGCACGACCACGGGCAAGAGGAGGTAGTTGGCGAGCAGGAAGAAGGGGCTCGCGAAGATGACGGGGACGACGGAGTGGTAGTACTCGGAGAGGAAGTTGACGTCGTCGGTGATCACCTGGAACACCGCCTCGGAGTCCGTCGTCATCCTCACCGTGCCTCCATGTCCGTCCTCCTTGACCTTATTGCAGTAGAGGCCCTTGAGGATGAGCTCCCTGCCGTGGGTGGCTTCCTCCTCGGTCAGTGGCTCGTGCTGCTCGAACCGGCGGCGGAGGAGCTTGAAGAGAGCGAAGGAGAGACAGAGCCTCCTCAGGCGTTGGTCTCGATCCCAGCCATCGAAGCTCGAATCACTCTCGGTGAGCCTCCAGACATCGCCGACTGTGACTACGCCGGTGACGACCGCAACGCCGTTCGGGTCAACGTTCAGATCGTAACCGTCCGCCGTCGCCTCCTTCACCAGCTGATCTTCTCCCACCACGATGTACGGGCACGCCTTCAGCAGCTGCTCAGGCGTCGGTCGTTGAGCAGCATGCTCCACGTCGCCGGCGTCGTGGTGCACGACAGGAACAACGTGGAGGCCAAGGATTTGTGCCATGTAGGAGGCGATGAGCCTGGCGTTCTTGCCGTGGGCGTAGGAGCGCTTGCCGAACTCGGTGAAGGCGATCCGCTGCACCACCGTGGTGGCGCAGAGGATCCAGAGGATGCCGAAGAGGATCTTCCGGCCGGCGCTGCGGATGTTGAAGAAGACCAGGCTGCCCAGCCAGACGACACGGCCGGCGCGCTGGAGGCTGCTGGAGATGCCCTTCATGCGGATCTCGTCCACCTTCTTGCGGAGGAGCTCCACCAGCAGCATCCACACGAGGATGACCAAAGCCTGCAGCGTCAGGTCCGTGGCGGCGCCGGCACCGGCGGGCTTGGTGGAGCTGGCCTTGCCGGCGTTCTTGGCCTCGGAAAAGAGGTACGACATGACGGGGAGCAGCAGGGAGAGCGCCGAGGAGAGGACGATGCGGACCTTGGGGTCGAGGATGGCACTCACGTCGGAGATGCCGCTGAAGAGGTTCAGGTTGAAGAAGACCCCGGCGAGGACGAACATGATGACGGAGGCCGCCACCATGGAGGCCTCATTGCTCTGGTTGACGTACGTGGAGGTAAGGTTGGAGACGAACAGCCTAGTGGATTGGTCGCAGACGACATTCTCGAACAGCACCATGGCTACCTCTTGGCCGGGCTTCGAGATAGCCACTGTAATAGCTAGCGACACATGCCTCGTATTTATATATACTGACTACTACTATCTAGTTCATCTCAATCCAAAGGAGATCGAAGAGGAAGAGCAGAAAATTGTTCCAGCAAGAACAAAGGAAGACGAAGAGCATCGCGTGTAGGCGTAGGTTTGCTTTTTTGTCATCAAATGCGACAAAGCTGAGAGTGATTTAAAGCAGGATCGAGGGACGCAGTAGAGTAAGCTGTAGAGGCGATGTGACCAGCTCGAAAGTGAAGAACATGTGACTCAGGTTCTTCTTTCTTGACAAGCTATCAGGATGCTAACTTTTCTTTTGTACTAAAGAACAAAGTATGATGCCCTCATCATCTGTCTATTCTTATATATTATAAGGAGACTTCCTCCTCGCCAATTGACTGACGATTTGCATTCCTATCGATCACCGTAGTTTTAGTGGACAGTGAATTGGAGAGGGATATTTGGGCTTAGGGTGTGGAGGTTTGGGGTTACTTGCGCCTGCAAGCCTAGAGGAGCTCCGGGGTGGCTTGCCGTCCGGTGGTAAAGGCGGGAGAGATGTCGTTAATTTTTGCTTTTTTCGGGACCTTGAAGCTTCTAGTAAGAGAATTCATAATTCTCTTAGTGGCTGATAGTGTGAAATATATATTTATATATAGCATCTAAGAACATCTAGTATAGGTGCCAAGCATGTTTGGAACGACGGTCATATAATTGCATGGTAATTCTGATCATGGAAAAGCATACAAACAATAATTCCTTGAAATTTGGACAAAATTTGGATAGAAATGGTGCATCTTTTGATGAGCAGTTATGTTCTATTGGCAAATGGTAATTCTGATCATGGTAAAAAAGATTAACATATCATAGAACTCGTGAAATTTTGAACACTTAATAAGCATGTTGTCTATTATTATTCGAAATGAATAATTTGCTGAAAATGCAAGCACCCCTATTGACTTGATCACTCAACCCGGATAAGCATCTTATTACACAAAAAGAATCAAACCAACACACTCGATCAGTATATATGCTCGATGAAACCATTCCCTCCCAATGCATATGGATTGTTTTGAAAAATTCGCAAATCGGCTTGGGCAATATATATAGACAAATCAGCTGCCTCTTCCCCCAACAACAAACGACAAAAGGTCCATCTTGCTGCTTATAGGGTTTTGGAACCACATTCCTACGAGACACATCACTTTAGCAGTGTCACTAGGTAACGCATTATAACCACTTTAATCCTTGGAATCTTTTCTTCCTCAAGTCCTGGCAATTTAATTTATTTCCTTCAAAGTTAAAGCTGATATTCTCGCTCGCTTTCCTTTTCCCTCCACCTACCAAACTTTTGAACCCTAAGCTCCATCCCAAGCTTGTGCTGTACACTATTCATTTGTGCTCGCTATATATGTATGATGCCTATGGAAGCAATGAAGAAGCGGGGCACAGCAAAGCAAATCAAGCAAGAAAGCTAGCGCTTGCCCGGCCATGGCGGCAGCCGACGCCGTCGGCCGGAAATCGGCGTTCCGGCGGGGGCTCAACGCGACGCGCTTGGCCGTAGCCTCCGCCGTGACGGTGCTCATCGTCTTGATCGTCGCCTACGCCATCACTGTGGTCACCCGGACCGAGGAGCTCTCTCTCTCGGTCACCGGCGGCATCATATACGTGACGCGGGAGTCGGTGCAGCCGCGGAAGGTCGGACTCTCCTTCAGCGTCCAGGCCAACAACCCCAGCGGCCGCGCCCGCTTCTACTACACCGGCATCCAGGGCTTGGTCTTCCCTGTGAACAACCGCACGAGCAAGGCTATCGCGAAGTTCAAGGTTATGGATATGGTCGTGGCCCCCAACTCGTTGCTGCAGACGGAAGCTTATGTGCATGTAGAAGACATTTCCCAAATCGCTCCCTACTTCGACGAGCTGTACAACAGCAGCAGCGCCAGCATCTTCTCCAACGCGATGCTGAAGCTGAACGGTACCCTCGACGTTGGGCTTTACTCGGTGCACAACAAGTCCAGTGTCCAGACGGTTTACTACTGCTGGCAGCTCACCATGGGCGCCGCTGGCAACGCCTCCGCACCGGACATGGATGATAACGTGCCGTGCGGGACCTATGATCCGATGGAATAGTTTCATTCATTAATTTGTTGGTGTTCTTGTTTAATTCTACTTTGTACAATCATCTGTGGATCGGATTTGGTTTGACACCAGCTGGTGTATTTTGAATATGTATTGAATTTGCACTGTTATGCAAATTAGTTGTTGGTATAGAGTGGCGAAGATACTTTCTCTGCCCTTTTCGCCCTCCTTTACAAACTATACTCAGGGAATATGGGTTGGTTTACAAAGCGGTAATTAAGGTAGGCTTATATAAGTTTGCTTTCTCTTCCTTGATCATGACATTCACGCCTTCTTCCTCTTCACCATTCTTCCTTCCATGCGTGGATTCGAAGAGTGTAAGGAACATAGCTCCATTAGATCATGACTGTGATTTTGGTGATTGCGTGACAATGTAGTCAATGGGACTAATAAATTTACGAGCTCAAGTTTGTATAATTTCTAGGTCCCATGAATGGAGTCCAATCCATATACAAGATGGTCCAAATCACCATCAACATGTCCAAACAACAGCCGAGATGATTTGGACAAGGTTCAGCATGATTACATGAGTCGGTTAAACCGACGGCATGAACTTATAACAGGTTGGTGCTTTGGTAAGTTGATATGGTGATCAAGTGAAGAAATGACAGAGGCACCGGTTAAACCGACAAGGTAAAAGAAGGCAACGGTGCAAGCATGTTGTGGTTACTCAGTATGCATAATTTAGTTCCAGAAGGATTTCTAAGCAAAGTCTTCACCACCGGTTAATCCGACGGTCATCGGCGCATCGCGTCGGTGCAATGACGTCAACAGAGGATGGCAATTGGATTTCAACAGCTAGTAGGCAGGCTAAGTATGACCGGTTAAACCGAGGGTGGGGACTAAACCGACGGTTGGGGACTGGTTTAACCGATGCTTTATGCTTTTCTAGATAAAAGCAAGCAACGGCTATGAACTATCCTCTAACATATATAAGGCCTCACCCCGGATCATTTGATGCAGCTGAAGTTCGTGAGAAGGTACAAAAACTCTGCTGAAGTTCTCCAAGCTAACCAAAGAGCTCATTGATCAAATCATTAGGTTTAGCACAAGCTTTGGGTAGTGCATTGCTAGGCTAGCTCTAGAAAGAGTGTGAGAGCAAGGTGTTGTGACCCTTTACTAGTTCTTGAGTGAACCTAAAAATTGTACCTCGGTGTGCCGGCCCCTTGGAGTCTTATTGGCTTGCAGGCAAATCATCGACCCTCCGGCTTGGTGTGGAGCGGCGAGGACAGCTTTGTGTAGGGGACGTGGAGACTCTCTTCCTTCGTGGAGAAGCTCCTTAGTGGAGACGGCATCGAGGTGACCGGAAACTTGGTGAGAGCCTTGGTGACTAAGCCTTGGTGACAAGTCAAAAAGAGTTCCGAAAGAGACTCAGTGACCGAAAAGTAATACTCTTAGTGAGTGCTTCAACAACGTGGACTAGGGGTAGTTTTGTACCTACCGATACAACGGGATAAATCTTTGTATCGAGAGTTTGCTTCCCGTCATCCTCTTCTTTTAAGCTTCCATATTTCTTATTGCAATCTTGTGTGCTTTTACATTCTTAGTGTAGTATCTTGGTAGGATTGGCTATAGGTTCCAGAACTCTTTAGGATAAGGTTTTCACACTAGTTGAACCCTAGTTGCACATCTAGGTTATATATTTTAGCTTATATTTTGTGCTAACTAGTTTGAGCCAAAAGTTTAGATTTTAGAATTGCCTAATTCACCTCCTCCCCCTCTTAGGCTACGAGCACCGATTCCTTTTAAGTGGTATCAGAGCCGGGGCTCACCTCTTTCACAGAGAAACGTCAATTCCATTAGCAAATTGTGAAAAACGGCTCATTGGAACGGTTAGGCTTCACCGTCTAGTGAGTTAGCTCGTCAGGGAAGTGATGGATCCCTTAGGATTGGCTCCACGGTTTGATGGTATGGGCTTCCAACGTTGAAAGATTTTAATGCAAGCTTATCTCCAACCAACGGGCCTAAATGTTTGGAGAGTTGTGAGTGAAGGCATGAAAAATGATGGTCACCAAGAGAGACAATATAATGTTATTGCAAAAAGTATAATCTTATTTTCTCTTTGTGACAATGTGTTCAATCGTGTGTTTGCTTGCAAAAATTCCTTTGAGCTATGGAAGACTATCAATGAGAACCATGGTGGCACAAAGGATGTGGTCAATGAAAGATATCACGTTCTCATTGATAAACTTAATAGCTTTAAGCAATTTGATCATAAAGATGCTTCATCAATGTACTTATGATTGAATGTTCTTGTGAATGAGATTAACTCCCTAGATGTCAAGAAGATTGAAGAGACGGAACTCATTGGCAAGATCCTTCACTCCCTCCGAAGGCCGGACTATGATTTGGTGAAAACAATTCTCTATGAGAAAGTGCTCAAGACCATGACACCAAATCATGTCCTCAACAAGGTGATCACCCACGAGCTTTGCAACGGCATCAAGCCAAGAGAACCACCTTCTTCACCAACATATAGCGCCCTTGCTAGCAAGCAAGCCAAGAAGTTGAAGAAGATGGTGATCCAAGAAAGCTCAAGTGAAGAGGAAGAAGAGGATGCGGCCAAGAGCTCCTCAAGTGATGAAAAAGAAGAGATGGACCCCAACCTTCTCAACCAAGCCAAGATCTTAAACAAAAGCTTGAAGAAGATCAACATGATGGGGTACATGGTCTTCCTCAAAGATGGCCTCACCATCAAATCATGAAGGTTGAGAGGATCAAGTATGAGAAGAAGAAGCAAGAGAAGAAGGAGAAGAAGCCCAAGCATGAAGCTTTTGCTATCTTCGGAGAATGGGTGAGTGGTGGTGAAGAATCAAGCACAAGTTTAAGCAATGAGTCAATCAAGAGATTCCCCACCCGCACCAACATCAGCACATCATCATCAAACATGTGCCTTATGGCCAAAGGTATGAGTGAAAGCGATATAAGTGATGATGACTCCGATTATCCCTCATTTGGTAAGCTTCTTGACTTGATTCATCAGCAACAAGGAGTCATGAAAAGACAATCTAAAGAAATCAAACAACTTAATGCTCTTAATGATCTTAATGCTACCCTTGTTATAAATTATGATGATTTGTTGTGCAAATTCAAATTGCTTAACAAGGAGCATGAAGAGCTCAAACTAAAAATTGAGAGCATTAATGAAACTAATGACTCTTTGGAAATGGAGCAATCTATCCCTTGTGCAATCCCTATCTTCAAGGTATATGCTTCACCTTCTTGCATTGATTTAATTGATGAATCTTGCTCTAACCCTTGCAATGAGAAATGCTATGAGAATGTTGTTGTAGAATCATGTGATGATCTTATTGCCAAGGAGAATGATGAGCTCAAGCAAGAAGTAGAAAGGTGTTGTCGGTCAAAACCCACCGGCGAGCAGCGACAGGCAACATGAGGAGCCGAGAGGCTCCCGAGACTGCTGGAGGGCCCCGATCCCTCGGTCAACGGCCTAGGATCCGGCACACGCCCTGGCGTCTGGGTTTGCTAGACGTGCCACCTGACCTATACGTGATCAGAAAGGTGTAGAAGTGATTTTTAGTTAGTTTCTTGCATGCACAGACATGTTCAAACATTAGTCCGAGCCATAATCGGCTCTTCAGGAGGTCCCCAGCATCGGCTGTAAAGAGCCGATTGTCTTCCAGAATCAGATCGGATCTGTATATCTAAACGAAATGTGTGTATCCAATACTGATATGAAGTTGCTCTGTAACCAATAAGCTGATTCAATCTACGATGGTTGAAGCCCTTACTGCATAATTGGAACATCCTACGCGTAGTTAAACCTAACAAATACGGAAAATCACAGAGCAGTAACCTAAACAGAGGTCTAAAAAACCAACAAAAGAGCCGATTCCCGAAACAATCCCTCTTCAGGCTAATACAAAGCATCAAACGTACTGCCGGATCATTTAACTCGTTTGAAGGGCCTAATCATGCAGATGTTAAGCTAAATTTTTGACGGGCAAAGACTAACCCTAACAGATTGAATCTAATAATTGAAAATAGAGCAAGGTGCTGCCCTCATACCTGAGATTGGGCACGAGCACAGCTAAATGTTCACAGGTAATAGGCAACGCATGAATACAGTATGAAAAGCCGATGCATCTCTATAAACGTTAAGATAGCCTAGTGTTACTCGCCATCAACAATGCTTTAGTACGAGAAACACAAAGGTAAACAGGCAGGAATGATGCTGCCCCGATCACGCGGAGCGTGATCGGGGCTGCACGGCACTTACCTGAGAGAAACCCTAGAGCAGGGGTGGCGATGCACCGAGAGTTGTTTGTGAATGATTGTTCGTCCTTCATTCGTAGTCTAGGGTACATATTTATAGTCCAGAGACTTGCCTCTACTAACCAACCCTAACT
The DNA here is from genome assembly GCF_002211085.1 of Panicum hallii. Classification (NCBI taxonomy): domain Eukaryota; kingdom Viridiplantae; phylum Streptophyta; class Magnoliopsida; order Poales; family Poaceae; genus Panicum; species Panicum hallii. The sequence goes on from NC_038044.1 coordinate 57,351,733, forward strand.
GACTACGACACGCATCCTGACTATCTCTATCTCAACTAACTTAAACGCACATATCTATCTAGATATGGGCCAATCTGGCCTTAAACCGCCCACGTAGGAGCCGATTCGCAAGCCCATTACAATTATCTTCTGAGCCCATCTTGCTTGCGGCCCACCTTCTAGCCCAGCTAAATTATGGTGATAACACATGCCTCCCTAGTTTCGGCAATAATTATTCCGAAACCATTCTTTTCTTTCCCATCGCCTCGCCTCTTTGTCTTCCAAAATTCGTACATGCGTGCCGCTTTCACTTCCACGGGATGTGGCTGTTCTGCATCTAATTCCTTGGAAACCGTCACGGTGCCGATTCACATTCCACCCTGTCTTCATAAGCCTACCCCCGGTAGTTTTTCTTTTCACTCATCCCCTTCCTTCAGCCATTAGCAACTGCACCAATATGCCCTTCCTTCTCTCGTAATGGCTTCTTCTTCCTCTGCTTCATCCATCATTTCCTTTGAACCTGAGTCCACTCGAGAAGCAACTCCAGAGTATGACCCCATCACTGCCTACGAGGCCTGCGCGATGCAGAGGAGTAGGACTTCCAGACTTGGTCAGAGGATGATGAATCCCTGACTGACAGTGAAGATCTCCAGCCTCTCCTCGGCGGGGAGCTGGATGAAGATGACGAGGACACCGTATCCTGGGAGGGAGACTTCTTTTCCTTGGAAGAAGAAGTCGATACCTCATCAACCGAAGAGGACTCAATGGCAGGGGGCTTCCTGCTTGGTGGGTCGTCGGAGGACGACGACGACGATGACAATGAGGAAGCCGAAGACAGTAGTGGCTTTAGCAACGATAGCAGCGGAGATGATGGCGGCAGCGACGATGATAGCAGCGACGCCAGCGCGACTCCTCCGATCAAGTGCCACAAAGTCTCAGACACCTACCGGTGGTAGATCGTAGGATCAAGCCGATAGATTGGCTCTAGGAGCAATCGGCTCCCCATTTGTAATGACCTTCCCTATGAAGGGAATCTTATGTTTAGTCAACAACTGTTGAGAAGCTGATTCACCGGGAGCCGATGGCAATGCATCGGTTCCTTTCCTTAAAGTGCCGATCCGGATCTGGGTCGATTCTCAAATCAATTCTATTCTCTGCTTAAATTCGGAACTTTCCCAAAATAAATCTACACGGTTTCCCCAAATCCAAGTTGCGCTCCAAAACCCTTGCTCATAAATCCAATCAGAAAAACTCAGACCAAAGCCTTAGAGCACGCACTCGACACTTGCGCAACAAACCCTAGATCCAGTTTCCCGGCCTTCGAACTTCCTTGGGGCTTCAGATGGTGGGATCTTCGCATGCCGATGCGGGCGTCCTTGGTCTGAAGGTAAAACTTCGACCTTCGCTAATTTAATGAAGTGATTATTCGAACCTTTGAAGCATTAAATGATTCTTTTCTGCTATTTGGCTCTTGTCGATTCTTCAGGTTTCAGACATTCTTTTGCCGCATCCTTCTTCCCCCAATTTTTTCTGTCTTGGGCCTCACTCTTATGAGCGTCCGATAGATCTAATTTCTTGTGAGGCCTATCGAATCCCGTTCATGAGCCAAAATATAGACTTAGATTCTTGGGCCGACAGCCTGCGTGCCTGGCCAAATCCTCCCGAGGGCTGGGTATCCTGGTACAACAGGGTGGCGAAAACCTACCAACCCACCTGGGAGACCGTAGAAATAGCCGATGCTCTATCTCTGTCATTGTCTCCCCTTGAAAAGAATGAGAACCTTCTGAAGACCATCGGCTATTTTTGGTCTGATGCCTTGAACTATTTCTTATTTGGCCATGGGCCGATGACCCCAAGCCTTCTAGATGTGGTGATGATCACTGGCTTAGACATTGCATCATCCAGCCCTTCTGCTTACAGACTGTCTGAAGTCTCGTACAAGCTCTCTTCCAAAACGGAGTGCACAAACTGGGGCGCCTACCTGAACCAGCACATCAAGACCACAGGCCCTGTAACTGAGAAGGAACACATGGCCTTTCTAAATCTTTGGTTGGAACATTTCATATTCTGCGGTCCTTACCTTGCCCCAACCAAAAACTACCTCTCCTTAGCATATGAACTGGCCAAAGGCAATACTGTTGGCCTTGGTAAATTGTTCCTGGGGAGGTCTATAGATATCTTCACCTGATGTCTTCTAGTTTGCTCACCCAGAAAAAACTTAGAACCGGTGGTCCTTGGTGGTTCATCCAGTTATGGGCTCACCTATATTTTCAGAACCACATACCACACTTCCCTGTTCTAGCCAAGAATTTCTTTCCAGATCAGAGTGGGAGACGAATCAGGTGTACCAACTTCGGCCAGGCTCTGTATAGTCTTCCTGGTAGCAAGTTGAACCCCACAGATGCCTCAAGCTGGTTTAGGATACTCTATGGAGGTCTGGACAACCCCATCTTCCTTCCTTACGAGGACTCTGAAGTCTTCGAGAACCCAATCACTTTCAGATTGGCTGATTTTGCCGATGACGATGGCACTTGGCATGAGCACTTCTAGTAGAATCATCAAGCCTGGTTATGAATTTTACCAGCCGGTTGTAGCAGCCCGGCAGTTTGGTCTTGGGCAAGTTCCTCCCTATTTCTTCCTTCACCATCTGACCATAAGTAGAACTGATCTGCCCCGATGCTCTTACCAGCCGAAGATGCTATGATCTGTTTACTGACCTTCATCTCCCAATCCCTGTTGATTTATCCTTCACTTCTTTGGCTATCGGCTTTGAGGACTGGTGGTCGATGTGGAAGACTCATATCTTCCGGAAAGCTTTGGGGCCAATGCTGCAGCAGATTAACACTGAATATGAAGCCCCTGAGGAAGAGGTATTACCATCAGTTCAGTATCTCCTCATTATTCCGCTTATCCCCTTCTTCAATCCCGTTTGTTTTCTCTGCAGCAGGAGGATGGTCCGGAGCCCAAGAACGATGATGGCTCCACCTTTAAGTTCTCACTAGTTGCTCCCATGGCCCTCTTTGGCAAGAACGCACCTCCCCCGTCAAAGGCCATAATGCAGATCTAGCCTGGTTTTGCAAAATCGGCTTTCAAGCGGAAATGAGTTTCCAACGTTGCTGCCCCCCGAGCCCACATGAAGGCGAAGAAGATGACTGTCAGAAAAACTCGAAAGGAGGCTGGACCATCTTCTATGGAACGAGAAGCTCCGAACATCAACCAGGTTTGCATGGTCCCTTTAGAATTAGTCCTCTGAACAGGTATATTTTAACTCAATTGCTTTTTTCTTGCTTGCAGGCTAATGTCGTGGATATCTCCAGTGGAGAAGGGCCAGCGCGCCAAGAAGTCCCCACTCTAGAAGCTCCAGAGAACCCTGTGGCAGCAATCAACCCCTTGGTCAACCTCCAGGACCCGACCCTGGAGACTCCAGAGAGTCTTGCAACAACGATCGGCACGCTAGTCAACTTTGAGGAGCTGCAGGAGCCAATGGTCGCCTCATCGGCTATCAACCCTTCTCCGGAAAGGGTGCATCTGCAGGAGCCGATCGCCACCTCTTCGGCTATCGATCCTTCTCCGACAAGGGTGTGTCTGCAGGAGCCGATCATCGCCTCATCGGCTATCGATCCTTCTCCGACAAGGGTGTGTCTGCAGGAGCCGATCGTCGCCTCATCGGCTATCGATCCTTCTCCGATAAGGGTGCGTCTGCAGGAGCTGATCGTCACCTCATCGGCTATCACTCCTTCTTCAGAATAGGTGTGTTTTCTCACCAAGCCGTTTGCATCTTCCTTTCCCTGTGCTGTGCTAATTTTCTACCTTCTTCCAGGGTCTAAACCTCTCGGAGTTGCTCTCCTTTGACCCTGCATCCGTCGGCTCGGCCACACTAGAAATGGATGATCATCAGCCAGATCCGACTGGTGTCGCCAGCCATCTCCTCCGTGTGAAAGGTCTTCTGTCAGCTCCAATTGATGCCTTGGTCCGGGACTCTGACGCAGTGAAGCAGATTCTCGAGGAGATCAAGTCTCAACTCCCGGAAGTCCTTCAGATTAAGCTTTGGCCAGCCGGACACCTCCCCTTCTTTCGGGCAAAGATAGAACAGGCACGACAAAGGATCGAAGCTCGCCGCTCTCAAGCCCCCTTGAAAGCCGATATTGCCGAGAGGTGCTGACTGCTTAATGAGAAGAAGGTGACTCTGGATGCCAAGACTGACACATTTGTACACTCTCAAAGGCTTCAACTTCTGGAGAACGAGTTAGAGGACCTCAAGGCTAAGGTACGGGCAACCGAGCGGCGCATCCAGGAGGAGAAGGACCTTATGGCCCACTCCAAACGAGAAGCAGAGGAGCTGACTGCCCAACTGAAGACAGAGCTCGCAGAGCTAAACGTTCTGAGTCGGTAGGTAGTGTCAGGTGTGGACAAGGACGATGAAGCAATGATTGCTGAAGGTGACCGCGTTCGCCTTGAGGCTATCACAGCCATTGACGAGTTCCTTCAGTAGGCTACTTTGTAATCACTTCTTGTAGCTGGTTGTCTTTCAAAACTTGAATGTATTCAAATTAACTTCTAAAGTCGATGGTTATACATCGGCTATTGGACCAACTCAATGCGTTGGGTACGATATATATATATATATTGTTTATATGCGGGCCGACTGCACGTGTCGGCCCCCTTTCCTTGTGTCCAGTCTGATGCGCAACATCGGCTTCCACCTATACGGCCCATCAGGTCGTATCGGCTCATAGCCTGATGCGTAGCATCGGCTTCCACTCGTTTGGGCCAAGTGAATGCATCGGCTTACAGTCTGATGCGTAGCATCGATTTTATTGCCCATCATCCCACATACTTGGGAAATATTTCTTGAGATGTTGACCATCGACTGCCACTGGAAACTTGATGCCATCTAACTCCTCAAGCATATATGCGTTCCTAGGTAGGACTTGGTCAACTCTTTAAGGCCCATGCCAATTTGGAGACCATTTGCCATGTGCTACATCCTTAGTCGCCAATGGTAGCACCGCTTTCCAAACCAGATCTCCAACTTGGAATTCTTTTGTCTTGACTTTCTTGTTGTATGCGCAGGCTACCTTGGCCTTATTTTCTTTGATTTTCTCAAATGACCGAAGTCTGAGCTCCGTAAGGTTCTCAACATTGTCGTTCATCAGAGCAACATATTCTTCAGTTGTTAGGTCATTTTGAAACTCTATGCGTCTCGAGTCGGCCGTAATCTCCCATGGTAATACAGCATCCTGTCCATACACCAGGTGATAAGGAGAAGTTCTTGTTGCTCCGTGGCACGAAATACGGTATGCCCATAATGCCTCTGACAATACTTCATGCCAACGCCTAGGATGCTCATCAATCTTTCTCTTGATCAACTTGATAAGGCTCTGATTTGATGCTTCGGCTTGTCCATTTGCTTGAGCATAATATGGAGATGACCTGATCAGCTTGATGCCCATGTCTGTAGAGAACCTTTTGAACTTCTCTGATATGAAGACCGACCCTCCATCTATTGTGATGGTCTGAGGAATCCTGAACCTGTGAATGACATGCTCTTTAACAAAATTAATGACATCCTTAGATGCTACTGACTTCGTAGGGACTATCTCCACCCACTTGGTAAAATAATTTGTGATAGCCAAAATAAACTGGTGGCCTTTGCTAGATGGAGGATTAATTTTGCTGATCATGTCCATGCCCCAGCCTCTGAACGGCCATGGTTTGACGATAGGGTTCATTACTGACGCTGGTACCATCTGTATCTTCCCGAACCTCTGACATGCCTGACATCCTTTATAATATTTGAAGCAATCTTCAAGCATGGTGGGCCAATAATACCCTGATCGCCTAATCAGCCACTTCATCTTATGAGCCGATTGGTGAGTCCCGCAAGTGCCTTCGTGGACCTCATGTAAGAGCTGATTCGATTTGATCGGCCTCAAGCATTTGAGCAACAATCCTTCTAGGGTCCTATAGAACATATCGTCCCCTATCAGGACGTAGTTCATGGCCTTGTAGCGTATCCTCTTAGGTGCCCCCCGAACTGAATCCTTCAAGTAATTGAATATATCGGCTCTCCAGTCTCCTTGGTCCAGCAGGTATACCTGAAGATCGGCTCTTTCTGCCACAGCCTTGTATCCCGAAGCCATCTGTGCAAGATCATTGGCCTCTGAATTTTATACCCTAGGTATCCAATAGAAATTTATGTACCTAAATTGGGTCATCAGCTCCTGACATTGTACCCATAACGGGAAGAGCAACTCGCTTTCACACCTGTACTCCTCTGTGAGCTGAGAAATCACCAACTTTGAATCCCCGAAAATTTCCACTGCTTCAGCTCCAGCCTCCAGAAGCAACTCCATACCCTTTCGTACCGCTTCATATTCTGCTAGATTGTTGGTGCAGGCGGTAGGTAATCTGATTGAAAAGGAATATGTTGCCCCCTGAGGTGACACAAGTTGGATACCTATGCCATATCCATCTCCACAAGCCGATTCGTCGAAGTACATGGCCTATGCGCGCACGGAGAGTGCTGCTATGTCAGTATTGATCCTTTCTGCAATGAAATCTGCCAATGCTTGCCCTTTGACTGCCTTCACGGGTTGGTATCGGATATCGAACTCTGACAATGCAAACATCCATTTCCCGAGTCAGCCTTTCAACACAGGAGCCGGTAGCATGTGCTTGATAACATCCGATTTGCAGATGACAATCGTCTTGGCTGATAGCAAGATGTGTCGAAGCTTTGTGCAGGTGAAGAACAAACATAGGCACAACTTTTCAATATCAGGGTATTTGGTCTCTGCATCCAGCATCCTTCTGCTGAGGTTGAACACAACCTTCTTCCTGTCGTCATGCACTTGTATCACCACTGAAGCGATGAAGGTGTCGCCTACCGACAAGTAAACATAGAATGGCTTATCCTGTTGGGGTGGAACTAACACAGGCAGCTTTGACAAATATTCCTATATTTCTTCAAATGCCCGTTGTTGCTCTGCCCCCCAGCGAAACTCATCATTGGCTTTAATCTTCACCAACTCCATAAAAGCCTCAATCCGCCTGGAGAGATTGGAAATAAACCTTCTGACAAAATTGATTTTACCAATGAGCTGCTGGAGCTCCCTCTTTGTAGTAGGTGGGACCATAGTTTTTACAGCTTCTTGAATCTTTAGGCCAATCTCGATTCCCCTCTCATGAACCAAGAAACCCAGGAACTGACCAGCCGATACGCCGAAAATGTATTTCTTCGGATTCATCCTAAGCTCGAACCTTCTGATTCATTCCAGAACTTGCCGTAGGTCTCCCAAATGTCCTTCAACTGATGCAGATTTAACCACGACGTCGTCAATGTATATCTCCACCAACTTGCCATTTAGGTCGTGAAAGATATAATTCATGGCACGTTGATACGTGGCACCGGCATTCTTCAACCTGAAAGTCATGACCACATACTCGAACAGTCCTACTGCCCTAGGTACTCTGAACGCAGTCTTGTGTATGTCCTCCGGAGCCATGAAAATCTGGTTATAGCCGGCGTTACCATCCATGAAACTCAAAATCTTATGACCAGCAACCGCGTTGACCAGTGTTTCCGCGACAGGCATCGGGTATTCGTCCTTCAGAGTAGCTCTGTTGAGGTCTCTAAAGTCCATGCAGACTCGCCATCGGCCATCTTTCTTTTGCATAGGTACGACGCTTGAAATCCACTCGGCATACCTGCACGGCCTGATGAATCCTGCTTCTAGCATTTTCTCCACCTCCTTCTTGACTTCTTTTAGAACTTCAGCCTTCATTTGCCGCGCTCGCTGCTGAAATGGCCAAGATCCCTTCTTGAGAGGGTGCCGATGCTCGACTATGCTCCTATCCAACCTAGGCATCTCCGTGTAATCCTAGGCGAAGCAATCTGCGTACTCCTTCAGCAAAGCTATCATTAGCTCTCGCAGATACGGGCTTAACTTCTTGCTGATAAATGTTGGTCGTGGCTTATCCCCAGGACCAATGTCAACTTCTTCGAGCTCGTCAGCTGATGTAAACCCATATCCTAGCTTTCTATCATCTGTCAAGTCAATGCTGTAAATGGACAAAGGATATGACAAAATGAGTTTCGACCGATCGTTAAGATCGGCCGCCTTATAATTTTCATAAATCCTTGAAGCCTTACAATCGATGTATGGCTGGCTGCTAGAGCGGACCTTCTTGTAACTGCTACAATAATCATGTAAAACACTTGTCATAAAAGTTTACATTTCATTTTTTGTGGCCGATCACGGGGATCGGCCTTGACAAGCGTGTCAGAACAGCTCGTCCTTTGTGTTTCGTCTACTCTGTAAGGCAGTGGATAAGACCAGCCTCACCCCGTTTTTTGTAGCTTCACCGCGGTCACAGCCTTCCAAACTGATCCCTGAGATAGGCTCCTAATCTTCTGCGTCCCAGATGCTCATGGCGGCGTGTGAAATCTCCACTGAATCGTCTGCATGGACCACCTCTACTTCGTATCCATCCCATTGAATCAAACATTGGTGCATCGTGGAAGGGATGCAGCAGTTGGCGTGAATCCAATCCCTCCCAAGTAGGACAGTGTATGTACTCTTGCTGTTGACGATGAAGAAAGAGGTGGGGACAGTCTTGCTTCCCACGGTCAGATCCACACTAAGGACGCCTTGTGCCTCTGATTTTTGGCCGTTGAAATCGCTTAGTATGACGTTGGTCTTGATTAGATCTCCAGTGGACCGCCCCAACCGATGCAACACTGAGTATGGCATTATGTTTACCGCTGCTTCTGTGTTGACCAACATCTTGTTGACAGGCTGGACATTTATATAACCCTTGAGGTATAAAGCCTTCAAATGCTTGCAATTCTTTGCTCGGGGCTTCTCGAATATGACTGGCCGCGGCCGCAAGTCAAGCTGGGCTACCGGTAACTCCTCACGGCCTTGAGCGCTGAACTCCACAGGGAGTACAAACACCATATGTCCATCAGCTGATGTCTTCGCATCGGCTCTTGTCGGTTTTGGATGCCACTCTTTCTTAGGAGGGCGCGATTCCCGTTTCTGGGTGTAATGAACTTTGTCCGCCAAATCCCGGCGCGCCTTTCTTAGCGTCTCAAGATATCTGGCCTCGGCTTTCTCCAGACTACGCAGCCGCTGTACCCTGCGCTTCTAGGAACGGTTAAGTCCATCAGGGCACCAGCGTGGCCGATGATACTTATCCTCCTCCTCTTCAAAGTCCACCCTTTTGCACGGTGGCTGAATTTGCTCTTGCTGGCGCGGCACAGGTCCCAAACGTCGAAACACCGAGATCCCTTCTGCATCGCGCTTCCGAGATCTACACTCTGGGCAATCCTCGACAGTTGGCAATCGGCTCATGCCAGAATCCCAACAATACTTGAAGAACGGGCACCGCCAATGATCACACGTGCTAGAATGTGTCTTCAAGCTCTTCCCAGTACGGCGTTCATATTCTTCATCCTCCAGTTCATGCTGGAGACATTGTTGATACTGGTATTCATACTTTTTGAGGAGATCGGATGAGGCCGGCCGCTGATTCCTGACGTGCCTTACTTGTTCCTCCGTGATATATCCCTTTTTCCCTTTTTGGGGCCGATCGCAGGGATCGGCCTCTTCATTCTTTGTATGGCGACACGATGCAGGCCCTGCCATATTAATGCCAAGTGCGAAATCTAATTGTCATCTCGCAGATCTGTCATAACCTTCTACCATATTCATGCTTGGGAAAGGCTAGGTATCGACTTTCATGGCGTTTTGGCCTGAGATCAATCGGCCTTGTTCAATAGCCGATTGGATCTGCCAACAGAGTTCTTTGCAGTCGCTGGTGTTATGAGTGAAAGAATGATGCCACTTGCAGTATGATCTCCCTTGCAGCTCTTGTGCTGTAGGAAACTTACAGCCTTCAGGTAACTTCAACTGCTTCTCCTTCAATAACAGATCAAATATCTGCTCAATTTTGCTCACGTCGAAGTCAAAACCTTTTGCAGGTCCCTGCTGCTTCACCCACTTACAGGACACGGGATTTGCCCCCCCGAGTCCACTCTGTAACTACTACTTCTTGGTCATCCCCAGAGTCTTCAGCATCTTCTGCATCGATCAAGGTCACTTGACGCTTGAACCTGTCCTGGTACAACTCTGGGTGGTGTTGCTCGTATGTCGTCAATTTCTGCACCAAGTGCGCCAAAGAATTGAACTCCAATTGGAAACCAGATCCTTGATCAGTTTCACCAATCCCAAGGATGCCAGCTCGACTGCCTCTTTTTCTGAAATGCAGGTCGAGTAGCATCGGTTCTTGACCTCTCTGAAGTGCTGGATATATTCTGCCACGGTTTCTCCTCGCTTCTACCGGACTTGTGCCAAATCGGCAATCCCGGCTTCTGCAGTTTCTGAGTGGTACTGGACGTGAAACTGCTCCTCCAACTGCTTTCAGGTGCGGATCGAGTCAGGGCCCAATGATGTGTACCATCCAAAGGCTGGCCCTGTGAGAGACTGCGAGAAAAACCTATCTGACACTGAGATCATCCCTAACTGCGCCAAGTATCGGCTCACATGCTCGATGGAGCTAGATCCTTCTGCTCCACTGAACTTGGTGAACTCAGAGAGCCGATACTTAGACGGCAGAGGGATCAAGTCATATTCGCTTGGATATGGCTTAGTATAGCCGATCGCTCGCCTTTTTGGTAGAATACCAAATTGATCCCTTAAGATGGCGCTGATTTGTTCTACCGTCTGTGCTCCTGGAGCCAAGTGTGTGCTTTCATGACTCGGTCCGGTAGCGTAAGTAGCCAGCCATGCTTGTTTATCGGCATCTGCTTCGGAAACTCCTCCAGCCGTCCTCTGCACCGTATGTACCGGATTATTGTTGTCCGGTATATACATACATATATACTGAAGCGTCCCCCCATCAGGGAAGACTTAAAAGTGTCACTTTATCAGTCCCAGGAGGCTGATAACACTTTTATTACATCAGATGGTACATCACCGTACAACTCTTCGCGGTAATGGGCAGTGAAGCGCCACTATCGCGAGGATTACAACAAAGACCCATACTACTACACTAACTACGAACAGGGGATCATCAGAGTCTTGCGCCATGCGGAGCTCCAACGGTGACCTCACCCACAGGCAAGACTGGGTGCAGGACGGGGCCCTACTCGTCGTTCTCGGGGTTGTAGTCGGGATCCTCCACTGTAAAGTAAGAACGGGGTGAGTACAAACGTACTCAGCAAGTCCAATCACACCCACGGGGGGGGGGGGTATAATAGATTAGATGCACAGGATAATCCAAGGATAAAGTTACGGTTCTTTTGCGGAAACACAATTGTATGCAAGGGTTCGTTTTAAAAACAATTTCCAAAACAAGTTTTTAAGTGTCTAAGAACACACAATGTCGATCCTCACGGATCCAAGTTTCAAGCCGCTACCGGACTCCCCGTCCGTCGTAGCACTCAGCACCATTGCCGGATACTTTTCAAATAACCCACGCCAGTTCAACCCTTCCCAGAGAGAAACGCTAGTTATGTGACCACACCGTAACCTGCCCAATACCGTGGGCACGGCTATTCGAATAGATTTCTAACTCTGCAGAGGTGTGCAACTTTACCCACAGGTGGGGTACCACAGCACGAACACCTTAGTGCCGGTGTAGATCCCATCGAAGCCCTTACCCACCTTAGCTAGACCTGACTAGCCATCACGGGGTCCATCGAGGGGTCATTCGACCTATCTCCGAGGTTTAACCGGGGCATAAGTCACACAGAGCTTATCCCTTCTCCTCGCTTACCCGTCGCTCCCAGCTCTCCTGACGGCCATCAGACTAACTAGTGGGATTAGGCCAAGCCGTTGCCCATACAACGGTCAAGTGGTTTGCACGACAGGAAGCTAGGTGAGATGTCACAACAACTCGGTCCTTAGGGGTGACAGGACGGACATCTCCCTTCCACGCTCAACCACACAGGTACGAGCACACCAACGGCAATTCACACAGAAATGCCATCCATCCCGTCTAACTCGCTTTTCAAAACCACATTTTATCCCTCTCCATACACACACGCGTTTCCTTTATAAAATCAGGTGTTCAAGGTATGGTTATCACAACAAGGGTGGCTACCCTACCATGTTTACGGCACGCAAAACCATGCAATTTCATAAAACAGGCCACTGGGTTGTGTTTGTAAAAACTAGGACAGAAACATGCATCAAAGGGCGGAATTGAACTTGCCATCGTCAAACCCTTGCAGGAAGTCCTGATCGTAGCACTGTCCTTCGGGTTCGGGGTCGCAGTACTGGTCCTCAGTTGCTTGGTCGCGGTCGGGAACCTCGTCGTTCACTCCGTGTCCTACGACGCAAACAAACAGACACACAATCAAGCGAAAGAACTAAAAGCTTTTACCGATAGGCTTGAATCGGAAACAATTTAGTTACGGAGTTAGGGGTGGTATCTCTAGGTGGTTTCTTAATGGCACGGCTAAAACTATACTAGAAAGGGTGTGGTAAAGTTTCGGGTCAATCGGAGGTTGTTTCGCACATAAAATGACGAGCCAAAGATGGTTTCGGGGGTTCGAGGGCTTGTTTGTAAGTATCCGGAAAGAGTGTGGGCCTATTTGTAAATCCTAGAAATACCCTAAGCATGCTAAAAGGTGTCGAATACGTTTAAGTTTATGTTCCGAAGGGTTTGATTTGAATTAACGGAAAGGGTGGGGTCATTTTTGCAAAAAGGCTAATAGAGTGGGGGCTATTTCAATCAGTTAGAGGAGAGGGAGGGGGCTAAGAGCAAAATAGCCCTTTCTTCTTCCTCTAGCCGTGGAAACAGGGGAGGGAGGAGAACAGGGCGCCGGCGGCGGCCCAATCCGGCCGGCCAGGGCACGGCGGCGGCCCGGGAGTGGGGGAAAAGAGGGAGGGGGGCGCGGGGAACCCATCCCCGGCCTTACCTCGGGCCGAGGTGGAGCGAGGGGACGCCCCCACGGTGGGCGGCGGGCGGCAGGGGAAGCTGTGGGTGGCGGCGGCTCTGTGGGCTCGGGGAGGAGCTGCAGGTGGCGGTGGAGGCCGTGGGGAGGCGGCTGCGCGGTGGGGGGGGGGTCTTATAGGGAGAGGGCGGCGGGAAGGAGGCCCTCGGGGGGGTGGCGACCGGCGGCTGCACGGGGCGCCATTAATGGTGCCCCGGCGGCTTGTGGGCGTCGTCGAGCGGCGTGGGCGCCGAGGGCGGGGCGCTGTGCGGCCACAGTGGCCAGGAGGGGACGGCGTGCGCGCGGTCGGGCAGGGCGCCAGCGACGGGCGGCGCGGCACGCGCCCTTGCGCGCACGGGCGGCGCGGCGAGGCGCGGGCCAGGGCGGGCGTGCGGCGACGAGTGGCGCGGCGAGGCGGTCAGCGCGGTACGCGGGCACGCGGAGCACGCGGGGTGGGCGCGCGGCAGCACGGCCGGGCACAGGCGCGGCGCTCGGCCTGGGCTGTGTGCGGGCGAGCGGCAGAGGAGACCGGGAAGGGAAGAGGGAGAGGGAAAAGTGAGAAGGGAAGAAAGAGAGAAAAAGAAAGAGAAAAGAAAAAGGGAGAAAGAGAAAGAGAAAAGGGAGAGAAGAAATGGAAGGGGAAAAGAGAAAGGAGAGAGAGGGGGGGAAACGCGTCGGCGCCGGTCGCGGCGGCGACCGCGGCCGGTCGGCCACGCGCGCGGGATTGGCGCGCGGCACGAGGAGTGCCGGCGTTGATCGCGGCGGGCGGTCGCGCGCGAGCGACAAGCCCTCGAACGATGCGGAATGACGATCCGGTTAGGGTTAGGGTTTTGATCTCGAACCGTTTTTACGATTTATTCTAGCGCGTGAGTGGTGCAGAATGAGACGGCGATAGGGTTTTAGGGGTTAGAGCTAGGATTTCGACAACGAGTGAATTTTTAATTGAACACTCTAGCGCGCGGTTTTTCTTGAGTAAATTTTCAGGGCGTTACAAACCTACCCCACTTAAATGAATCTCGTCCTCGAGATTCGGCTGGCTCCTGAACAGATGGGGAAATTCTTTCTTTAGGGCCTCCTCGCGTTCCCAGGTGGCTTCCTCTTCTCCGTGTCTGCTCCACTGGACTCTGCATATCCGGACCTCGGAGTTTCTTGTCCTTCTGATGACTGTGTCCAGAATTTTGACCGGCACTTCCTGGTACCGCAGATCCGGCTGTAGATCTATTGTTTCCACCGGCACATGTTCTCCTTCGGGTACTCTCAAACATCTCCTTAATTGCGAGACGTGAAACACTGGATGTATATCCGACATTTCTTCCGGTAACTCCAGTCGGTATGCCACTGCTCCTACCTTCTTTAGAACCCGATACGGCCCAATGTATCGAGGGGCTAATTTTCCTTGTACCTGAAATCTTCGTGTCCCTCGAATGGGTGAGACTTTGAGATAGACAAAATCTCCCGGATTGAAGCTTATCTCCCGCCTCTTCTTGTTCGCATAGCTCTTTTGTCGGGACTGAGCCGCTTTTAATTTCTCGCGGATTTCCGCTACTTTTTCTTCTGCTTCTTTTATGAGCGCGGGTCCTACTAGTGCACGCTCTCCAACTTCCGACCACATCAAGGGAGTCTTGCACTTTCTTCCGTAGAGGGCTTCGAATGGCGACATACCCAGGCTGGCTTGGTAACTATTATTGTACGAGAATTCTGCATAGGGCAGACTCTGTTCCCAATCGTTTCCATAGGTCAGGACACATGCTCTCAGCATATCTTCCATGATCTGGTTCACCCTCTCGGTTTGACCATCCGTCTGTGGGTGGTATGCGGAGCTAAAGTCTAACTTAGTGCCCATGGCTTTATGTAGGCTTTTCCAAAACCTAGATGTAAATTGGGTCCCTCTATCCGAGACGATTCTGCTGGGCACTCCATGTAACTTCACTATATTTTCCACGTAAAGTTTTGCCAGCTTTTCTCCGCCATAAGTGGTCCTTACGGGTATGAAATGTGCCGATTTAGTGAGTCGATCCACAATTACCCATATGGAATCGTGTCCTTTCTGTGTTCTGGGCAGTCCCACTACAAAGTCCATGCCTATCTCATCCCATTTCCAAACTGGAATGGGTAGGGGTTGCAATAATCCTGCCGGCTTTTGATGTTCGGCCTTGATCCTTTGGCAAGTATCACACTGCGCCACAAATCGCGCAATATCCGCTTTCATTCCATTCCACCAATATTTTTGTCTTATGTCCATATACATCTTAGTGGATCCTGGGTGGATGGAGTAGGCCGAGTTATGGGCTTCGTCCATGATTATCTGCCGGAAGTCTCCTTCCTGGGGCACACAAATCCTATTCTCGTACCACAACGTTCCCTTATCATCTACTCTGAAGCCCGGCGCTTTGTTTTCTCCGGTTTGTTTGCAGATCTTCATTAACTCTTGATCCGAGCTTTGAGCCTCTCTAATTCTATCCTCTAGGGTTGATTGGACGCTCAGCACATGGCTCGAACCTCGAGGAACAATGTGCACATTTAATCGTGCCATTTCCTCGCGCAGGTTATCATCCTTGGGTCCATAAGTCTTCCGGCTCAGGGCATCGGCCACCACATTCGCTTTTCCGGGGTGGTAATGGATTTCCAAATTATAGTCCTTGACTAGCTCTAACCACCTTCTTTGTCTTAGGTTCAAATCTGACTGGGTGAAAATATACTTCAGACTCTTATGGTCGGTGTAAATCTCACACTTATTTCCAATCAGGTAGTGCCTCCAAATCTTAAGGGCATGCACTACGGCTGCTAATTCCAAGTCATGGGTCGGATAATTTTGCTCATGAGTCCTGAGTTGGCGAGAGGCATATGCAACGACTTTCCCGTCTTGCATCAGTACACACCCTAATCCTTGTCGGGATGCGTCACAGTAAATGACAAAATCCCGATGAATGTCTGGTAGGGTCAGCACTGGGGCGGTCGTCAGCCTTTGTTTTAATTCTTGAAAACTTCTTTCACAACCTTCCGTCCAGGCGAACTTCTTCTCCTTTTTAAGAAGTTCCGTCATGGGTCGGGCTATCTTGGAGAATCCCTCAATAAATCTCCGATAGTACCCGGCTAATCCAAGGAAGCTCCTGATTTCACTAACGTTAGTTGGCCGCTGCCAATTGGAAACGGCTTCGACCTTCTCTGGGTCCACTGCTACGCCTTCCGCGGTTAGGATGTGACCAAGGAAGGCTACTCTCTCCAGCCAGAATTCGCACTTGCTGAACTTGGCATACAACCTATGTGCCCTTAGCTTTTCCAATACTACCCGCAGGTGTTGCTCATGTTCCTGCATACTCTTGGAGTAGATAAGTATGTCGTCGATAAAGACTACGACAAACTTATCTAGCTCGTCCATAAATACCTTGTTCATGAGGTTCATAAAATAGGCAGGGGCATTGGTTAGTCCGAAGGACATTACAGTGAACTCAAACTGCCCGTAGCGGGTGACAAAAGCTGTCTTAGGGATGTCACTTTCCCTAATCTTGAGCTGAAAATATCCTGACCTTAAATCGATCTTAGAAAAGTACTTGGCTCCTTTTAGCTGATCGAAGAGGTCATCAATCCTGGGGAGGGGGTACTTATTCTTAATGGTAACTTCATTCAGTGCCCGGTAATCTACACACATCCTCATACTCCCATCTTTCTTTTTGACAAACAGAACCGGGGCTCCCCATGGCGACGAGCTTGGTCTGATAAAGCCAATCCGTTGTAGTTCTTCTAGTTGCTTCTTTAATTCCATCAATTCCGGGGCCGCCATCCTATAGGGTCTCTTGGCTATAGGGGAGGTTCCGGGGTTAAGGTCGATGACGAATTCTATATCCCTGTCTGGTGGCATACCGGGAAGTTCCTCGGGAAAAACATCTGGGTATTCGTTCACTACCGGGACTCCTTCTAAGGGCTGGGCTTCCATGCTAAACACCATTGGGTCAAATTTACTATCCCGGGTATGGCAGATCACTTGCACTCCTTCAGGGTTTGTTAGGTGTACCACTTTGTCAGTACAGCCTATGAGTCCATTGTGTCGGCTTAACCAGTCCATTCCAAGGATTACGTCTATTCCCCCAGACTTAAGTACTACCAAATCTGCTAGAAAGTCTACCCCACTTAAATTGATTCTTACCTGAGAACAGCCTAATTGACAATTGATGTCGCCCCCAGGCGTCCGGGTTAATAGGGGTGTAGCTAGTAGTACTGTAGGTATTTTGTGTCTTTCCACAAAACTTGAGGATATAAACGAGTGCGATGCTCCAGAATCAAATAATACTGTTGCCAGAGCTGAGTTGACTAGATACTCACCGAGCACTACTCCCTGAGCTTCTTGAGCCTCCTGCGCGTCGATGTGATTGACGCGGGCTCGTCCAAACGATTGCTGGGGCTGCTTCGTCTGCTGACTGTTGTCATTGTTGCGGACGGGCACACGGTTGGCACCAGTCAGGGCCGGTCTGGGTCCATTCACTGTGTTGGAGAAGGCTGATGTGGCCGGCTTATTCTTGGCATAAGGGCAATTTGCAATATAATGCCCTATCTCGCGGCAGTTGAAGCAGGCCCTAACATTGTTGTTGTCGGGGGCGATCTGGCTTGCATTGCTCGGTGGGGCTCTTGTGGTATTCTGGCTCCTGGGCGGGGCCTGTGGTCCTGTCACCTGCGACTGAGTCCTATACTGCATCGGGGCCTGAGATCTTGGTGCAGTGTAGTTGGAGTTTCTCGGCTTTTGGAAGCGATCCTGCTGGCGGGCCTTACTCTCCAGGAATTTGCGTTTGTTCTCCCTCCGCTCTTCGGCTTTGGCCCTTTCCGTAAGGATGGCCTTGTTCATCAAGGTGTTGAAGTCAGGGTAAATCTGAGGGGTGAGTAGGGTCCGGAGTTCTGGGCTTAGCCCCTTCTTGAACATGTCTTGCTTCTTGTCGTCGTCGTTCACCTCCTCCGGTGCATATCGGGCCAACTCAATGAACCGGTGGGTGTACTCTTCCACCGTCATGCTTCCTTGCTGCAATGCGCGGAATTCATCCGCCTTGCGCTTCATGGTGGCCGAAGGAATGTGATAGCGGCGGAACTCCCTTACGAATTCTTCCCAGGTGATGGTAGAGGCATCTTCGGCCGCGGCACAATAATTTTCCCACCAAGATAATGCTGTTCCGGTGAGTTGGTGGGCTGCCAGAAGAACCTTGTCTCTGTCCTGGCATTCGAACGGCTCGAGCTTCCTCTGAATCACTCGTAGCCAGTCGTCTGCATCCAAAGGGTTGCATGATCCAGCAAAGGTGGGCGGCTTGGTCCTTAGAAAAGCTGTCAATTTGTCATTCATGTTCTGCCCGCGTGGTTGCCGGTTAACAATGGCATTGGCCAGTGTTTCCAGTATGAGGGTCTGGTTATGGATTATCTGTGCCAGGTCTCCGAGGGGTGGGGGTGGTGGCAGTTGCTCTCCTTCTTGGTTTTCCCCTCGGTTCTGGCTTACTTCTTGTTCTGCCTGAGGAGGATTCTGCCCAGCAGGCTGTGCTCTGGCACCAGCGGCTGCGGGGTTCCGGCTACGGGAGGCCCTCGTGACGCTCCGGGGAACCATCTGTTGATCGGGTAGAGTGGGGTTACTATTATGTGATGTTTAAGTTGTTTAATTCGTATATAAGGCAGAATCTATCTTCTGCCAATAATTATATAACAAGCAACACGCATCATCACAAACAACAAGCACAAGCAACTTTATTACTGTAGGGGGGGGTACAGCTTGGGGTGAGACCAGGTCTCGTACTACTCGTCCAGGGTCATGTCTAAGGGTACGACTTAAACAAAAGGGGCTGGGGTGTATATCGCTAGGGTGGCGTCGGTCATTCTACTCGCGGGGCGTGCCTTCTTCTGGGGCGGGGAGCGTGAGTGATCCTTGCTCGCCGTCCTCTGGATTTCCATCGGTCGAGGGTTGCGCTGCAGCATTTTCTTCGGCGGCGGCAGCGGAACTTTCAGGGTTCTCGGGTGGGGCTTGAGTGTTCCCAAAGAGCGTTCCCCATCCTATGACAGGCGTCCCGAGTAAAACATGGTCTTCTCCAATTGCCGGGACTGGGGTTCCACTCCGGGTCCAGTCTTGCATGCGCCGGTCTCGAGCTTGCCTGAGGCTCTCTTGGGCTACTGCTTCGTTGCTAACCGCGGCTGCGGCTCTTGCCTCGGCATGGGCGGCTCGAATCTGCTGCAGTCTCACTGCGAGCTCTGCTTGCTCGGCTCGATGGGTCTGCTCCCTCAGAAGGTTGGCTTGCTCATCAAAGAGTTGGTCCAGGGCGGCTAGGTAAGTAGCCACTTGGTACAGGGGACCTTCTTCGTGGCGGCGTCGTTCCAGGTTTCTCATGCGTGCTTCCCAAACTGGGGTTCTGATGGCCGGCGGGAAGAACTTTGCTGGTGTGGGGGCGAGGTGTTCTTCAAAAATCCGGCACAGATAACGGAGTGTTTTTCTGATGGCCAAGGGGTAGGTGTCTTGGTGTCTAAATCCTGTGGCGGTCACTCGCCAGGGTTGGATGTCGGGGTAGCGGTTGCTCCTGGCGATGACCAGGATCACCCTGCAGCGGAGGGTACCATGGTGCTCGTACTCTCGACTGTAGTACCTTGGGCGCTCCGTAACGCCAAGGTCTTCCAGGGTGTTGATCAAAAGGCTGGGGAAGCCAGGTGCAGCTTGGCAATCGCCCTGGGTCCATCCTTCCTCAGCCATCTGAAACAAGGACAAGGTAAACAATAGGTGCAAAAGGGAGTAGGTAACATTTATTATTACAACATAGATGGTACAGTTTTCATGGGCACGTGGTCATTAGGGTAGGATTCTAGTTCGAGGTGCTAATCCTATCATGGGGATTCTTCCTCGGTCCTAATAGAGCGCTTCTTTATTGGAAGGAACCGATCCATCTCGTTTTCGGTCTGCGTACCCTTATCCCAATGGGTCTCCATGGGCTCTTCTTCTTCTTCTTCTTCTTCTATCCATCCACCTATTCCGTTGCGGCTCTCGTACTCTTGCATCTGGGCTTGGAGGGCGGCTAAGGAATACTCGGCGCTTGCGGCTCTAGTTCGTTGTTCCTCCAGCTCCTGGGTTAACTTTTCAATCCCTTGGATTAGCTTCTTCAGTTGTGCCGACTGTTCACGACAGAGTGCATCCAAGCCAGTAAGGTAGATGGATAGGTGGGAGACCGCATCTTCTAAGTCTTCTTCTTCTCGTCCAAGTCTCCTCATCCGGGCAATCCAAGTGCGTCCACTTCTTTCAGCGGGTGGGAAGAATCCCATAGGAGTCCGCTGAAGGTGGTGCCTGTAGAGCACACGCAGTCGGCGCAGGGCTTTACGGGCGGCTTTTCGGTAGGTGTCGGGGAATCGGAAGCCAGTGGTGGAGATAGACCAAGGGTCCACATCTGGGTAGCGGGTGCTCCTCTCCACAAAAATCATCGTGTCGCACCGGAGGGTGCTACCGGAGATGTATTCTCGGTAGGCGTACTCCGGCGTTTCCATAACCCCAACGCGTTCCAGGCTGAGCAACAATAACTTAGGAAGGCCAGGCTCTGCGTAGCAGACTCCGTTGACCCATCCGTTGTCAGCCATCTGGAACAGGGTAAAAAAAAACAGTGGTGAGTGTTAGTGCAAAAAGGTATCTAAGCTAGAACAAGTCCTAGGGTTAAAAAGGGTCTCGCTCCTAGGGTCACGTCCTACGGCCAGCCTACGGCTCTGATACCACCTGAAGCGTCCCCCCATCAGGGAAGACTTAAAAGTGTCACTTTATCAGTCCCAGGAGGCTGATAACACTTTTATTACATCAGATGGTACATCACCGTACAACTCTTCGCGGTAATGGGCAGTGAAGCGCCACTATCGCGAGGATTACAACAAAGACCCATACTACTACACTAACTACGAACAGGGGATCATCAGAGTCTTGCGCCATGCGGAGCTCCAACGGTGACCTCACCCACAGGCAAGACTGGGTGCAGGACGGGGCCCTACTCGTCGTTCTCGGGGTTGTAGTCGGGATCCTCCACTGTAAAGTAAGAACGGGGTGAGTACAAACGTACTCAGCAAGTCCAATCACACCCACGGGGGGGGGGGGGTATAATAGATTAGATGCACAGGATAATCCAAGGATAAAGTTACGGTTCTTTTGCGGAAACACAATTGTATGCAAGGGTTCGTTTTAAAAACAATTTCCAAAACAAGTTTTTAAGTGTCTAAGAACACACAATGTCGATCCTCACGGATCCAAGTTTCAAGCCGCTACCGGACTCCCCGTCCGTCGTAGCACTCAGCACCATTGCCGGATACTTTTCAAATAACCCACGCCAGTTCAACCCTTCCCAGAGAGAAACGCTAGTTATGTGACCACACCGTAACCTGCCCAATACCGTGGGCACGGCTATTCGAATAGATTTCTAACTCTGCAGAGGTGTGCAACTTTACCCACAGGTGGGGTACCACAGCACGAACACCTTAGTGCCGGTGTAGATCCCATCGAAGCCCTTACCCACCTTAGCTAGACCTGACTAGCCATCACGGGGTCCATCGAGGGGTCATTCGACCTATCTCCGAGGTTTAACCGGGGCATAAGTCACACAGAGCTTATCCCTTCTCCTCGCTTACCCGTCGCTCCCAGCTCTCCTGACGGCCATCAGACTAACTAGTGGGATTAGGCCAAGCCGTTGCCCATACAACGGTCAAGTGGTTTGCACGACAGGAAGCTAGGTGAGATGTCACAACAACTCGGTCCTTAGGGGTGACAGGACGGACATCTCCCTTCCACGCTCAACCACACAGGTACGAGCACACCAACGGCAATTCACACAGAAATGCCATCCATCCCGTCTAACTCGCTTTTCAAAACCACATTTTATCCCTCTCCATACACACACGCGTTTCCTTTATAAAATCAGGTGTTCAAGGTATGGTTATCACAACAAGGGTGGCTACCCTACCATGTTTACGGCACGCAAAACCATGCAATTTCATAAAACAGGCCACTGGGTTGTGTTTGTAAAAACTAGGACAGAAACATGCATCAAAGGGCGGAATTGAACTTGCCATCGTCAAACCCTTGCAGGAAGTCCTGATCGTAGCACTGTCCTTCGGGTTCGGGGTCGCAGTACTGGTCCTCAGTTGCTTGGTCGCGGTCGGGAACCTCGTCGTTCACTCCGTGTCCTACGACGCAAACAAACAGACACACAATCAAGCGAAAGAACTAAAAGCTTTTACCGATAGGCTTGAATCGGAAACAATTTAGTTACGGAGTTAGGGGTGGTATCTCTAGGTGGTTTCTTAATGGCACGGCTAAAACTATACTAGAAAGGGTGTGGTAAAGTTTCGGGTCAATCGGAGGTTGTTTCGCACATAAAATGACGAGCCAAAGATGGTTTCGGGGGTTCGAGGGCTTGTTTGTAAGTATCCGGAAAGAGTGTGGGCCTATTTGTAAATCCTAGAAATACCCTAAGCATGCTAAAAGGTGTCGAATACGTTTAAGTTTATGTTCCGAAGGGTTTGATTTGAATTAACGGAAAGGGTGGGGTCATTTTTGCAAAAAGGCTAATAGAGTGGGGGCTATTTCAATCAGTTAGAGGAGAGGGAGGGGGCTAAGAGCAAAATAGCCCTTTCTTCTTCCTCTAGCCGTGGAAACAGGGGAGGGAGGAGAACAGGGCGCCGGCGGCGGCCCAATCCGGCCGGCCAGGGCACGGCGGCGGCCCGGGAGTGGGGGAAAAGAGGGAGGGGGGCGCGGGGAACCCATCCCCGGCCTTACCTCGGGCCGAGGTGGAGCGAGGGGACGCCCCACGGTGGGCGGCGGGCGGCAGGGGAAGCTGTGGGTGGCGGCGGCTCTGTGGGCTCGGGGAGGAGCTGCAGGTGGCGGTGGAGGCCGTGGGGAGGCGGCTGCGCGGTGGGGGGGGGTCTTATAGGGAGAGGGCGGCGGGAAGGAGGCCCTCGGGGGGGTGGCGACCGGCGGCTGCACGGGGCGCCATTAATGGTGCCCCGGCGGCTTGTGGGCGTCGTCGAGCGGCGTGGGCGCCGAGGGCGGGGCGCTGTGCGGCCACAGTGGCCAGGAGGGGACGGCGTGCGCGCGGTCGGGCAGGGCGCCAGCGACGGGCGGCGCGGCACGCGCCCTTGCGCGCACGGGCGGCGCGGCGAGGCGCGGGCCAGGGCGGGCGTGCGGCGACGGGTGGCGCGGCGAGGCGGTCAGCGCGGTACGCGGGCACGCGGAGCACGCGGGGTGGGCGCGCGGCAGCACGGCCGGGCACAGGCGCGGCGCTCGGCCTGGGCTGTGTGCGGGCGAGCGGCAGAGGAGACCGGGAAGGGAAGAGGGAGAGGGAAAAGTGAGAAGGGAAGAAAGAGAGAAAAAGAAAGAGAAAAGAAAAAGGGAGAAAGAGAAAGAGAAAAGGGAGAGAAGAAATGGAAGGGGAAAAGAGAAAGGAGAGAGAGGGGGGAAACGCGTCGGCGCCGGTCGCGGCGGCGACCGCGGCCGGTCGGCCACGCGCGCGGGATTGGCGCGCGGCACGAGGAGTGCCGGCGTTGATCGCGGCGGGCGGTCGCGCGCGAGCGACAAGCCCTCGAACGATGCGGAATGACGATCCGGTTAGGGTTAGGGTTTTGATCTCGAACCGTTTTTACGATTTATTCTAGCGCGTGAGTGGTGCAGAATGAGACGGCGATAGGGTTTTAGGGGTTAGAGCTAGGATTTCGACAACGAGTGAATTTTTAATTGAACACTCTAGCGCGCGGTTTTTCTTGAGTAAATTTTCAGGGCGTTACATATACCCATGTGGGATTTCCTTGGGCGGCTCGCTGAAGAACTGGTGGTCCACTGGGTCACCTCCCACCTTGTAGACAACGTAGGCCGGTGAACCGTGTGCCTTCGGAGCCGCAAGCGTATAAGGCAGCGGTGGCCTAGCCTGGAACGGCAATTCTCCTTTGTGACTCCCCAGGGTAGGTCCTGTTGGAGAGTACTGATGCTTCATGATCTCTTGGACCATGCGCAGCATGACACGCTCAAAAGCGTTCACCAGGCTCTCTGAGTGCCGATGCGGTGAGTGGGCCACCATATAGTTTACCTCCTGGCGAAGAGCACTGTTACGATCTTCTGAAGGGGTGGATAGATCCACTTCATCAAGAGCGCCTTCAGGTGAGAACCCCTTCCACCTAACACCGTGGTGGCGGGTTCTCTCAAAAGAGCCGATGAGATTGTCGGAGGAAATCTCCAGCCGGGTGGCGGAATGCACCCGCCTAATCCTAGTTTAGGAAGAGTTTGGAGGAGACCTAGGAGTGCTTGATCAAAGGGCGAATGAACACGGGAAAGACATGAGGACTTAGAGTGGTTCGGGCCGCCGGAGCGTAATACCCTACGTCCACTTGAGTGTTGGATTGCTTGAGAGAGCTTGACTGTGTCTAGACCTTGTGAGAGCCTGAGAAAAACTTGTGTTCTAACGAGTGCACTCTCCTTTTTATAGACTAAGGGGAGTGCATACACTGTGCAGAGCCCCAACAGGTGGGCTCGGCCATCAGGAGCCTGTAATATGAGAGATATGGAGATCTTCCTCTCTAGCTCCTCTCTGTAGTCCTCTCGATAGGGAAGATGATGTGCGTATCTACAGCCAGGATACAGTCGTGCGCCACCTTACCGGTACAGTACCTGCTGTCAGCGACTACGCACAGTGGAGGACGTGCTGTCACTGTTGGGGTAGAACTCTCTGACAGGCGAAGGAGCTGCACTGACCCGCTGTGTCGTCGCCTCCATGCACACTGTAGCAGCGCACGCCTCGGCTCTTCGGCAACAGACCATCATTACCCACACGCGCGGCGCCGTGAGTTGACTGTACGCCGCTTGCCCACGCACAGTGCGCGGTGATGCGACGCGCCGTCTTGGAAACAGGCGGGCTTACCGTGGTATCAGCGCACCTGCCCAGTGTGTCAGTGGGCAGGCCATGCCCTGACTTAGGCACGCGCAGCCCACCTACCCGTATTTAATGCGGTAGCTGGGCTGGCGCTCCACAGGAGGCCTTCTGCCACGGGCACGTGGCAGGGTTGGCCCTGCAGCCGCCTCCTTGGCAGCTTGAGGCAGCACGTGGTGGCACCGGACCCCTTCCCGGGGAAAGGGAGGTCCGGGCCCCCGAGGCCAGCCCGGATGGATAGGCCCAGAGGGGTCTGGCTCCCACACGCGGCGGCGCCGGTCCCCGTGGGGGGTCCGGGTCTGTGGAGGCCATTCACGAGCACCCTGTCCTCGTGGGCACGTGGAGGCGCCGGGCCTATATGAGCACGGGGGGGAGGTCCGAAGACCATGATCCCAGCTGTCAGGCCCGGGCCGTACGCCCCGTCACCCATAGGACCAAGGCGAGGTCATGGATAACCTCACGCCCATCTAGTTGGAGACCCTGTCAGACGACTTACTGACAGATAGGGTCCGTGGAGGGGCAGGTCGCCTTGCAGCGGGCCACCACGAGCTTCTGGTCATTGAGCAGCTCCTTGGCGATGATGGAGGATAGGCGGCCGAGCATGTGGTGGCGCGCGTCCACCACGATGCGCTTGGCACACACGCCAGAGCCGGACACCATCGCGCCCTTACCTGTGAGGCGGTAGTGACGCGCTAAGGGTCTGGACACCCTAGCAGGAGGTACCCCTGTCCGTATGTACCGACAGAGGCCCCCGGGCCCACCTCGGGTGAGGAACGAACCCGCAGGTGGGGCCATGTCCCAGCGTTGCGCCGGGTGGACGGTTTGCGCCCGTCGAGAAGGGGCAGGAAGGACCTTGCACCCTCGGCGGGATCCCCGAGGGGCCCATCCTCCGCCCACGCTCCGCACGCCAGACGGTTCAGGTTCTTGTCTTATTCGAGCCCGTCCTGCGGCTCTAGCGGTTCGGATTCCGCCTTTTCCCCTCGCCTCCAGCGGCCACTCCTTTGACTGGCGGGCCTGGGCCCACCGGTCATAGAGTGTGAGAGGAGGGGGCCTGGTGTAGGCAACCGTTCGGATTCTCCTCAGTCGCTGCGGGGTTCAAGAGGGCGAGCAGCTTTACTTAAAAGGCAGGCGCTGCAGAGTTCGGCTACCTTCTCACTCTTGCCTTCAACAGACACCGCAGCGCCCCTTCGTCTCCGTGCACACATCTGCAATCTGCTTTTTGCGCTCGGCATTTCATCTCGTCCCTGCTCCCTTGCAATCCACCCCCCGCAATCGCAGCATCCATCATGATGTCTTCTCTTCGTTATCTCCGCCGCTTCCCGTGCGAGAGCCAGCTTGACTCGGTGCGCCATCTCCTGGAGTGGACCACGCCGGAGCTCATCGAGAAGATCCGAACAGGCTCGATTCCCCTCAACGACTTGGCCGCAGGGGAGTTCATCCTCTTCAACTCGTACACCATGTGCGGGTTGGTGCCGCTGATCTCCTCCTTCTTCCTCCTGCTCCTGGAGGAGTTCGGCCTTCAGCTCCAGCACCTCACCCCCCACTCTGTCCTCCTCGTGGCCATCTTCGCCCACTTCATGGAGATGTTCGTGGGGGTCCGTCCCTGCGTCGCCATCTTCAGGCACTTCTACGCCCTGGTCGGGTCAGGGAGGAGCAAGAGCGAGATCGGCGCCTACTACTTCCAGCTCTGGCAAGGGTCGGCCGGCTCCTACATCAGCGCCTTCTCCAGCGCCAAGTGGGAGGACTGGTGTGACGGCTGGGTCATCGTTTCGACTGACGCCAACGACCGCCTGGAGCTGCCGACAGAAGGGCCCCTCAGCGATCGCAGCACCTGGAAGGCCAAGCCATCGTTGCCGGCAGAGCTTGACCCGGTCCTGAACCGGGTCAAGAATCTGGCGAAGGGCGGCCTGACATCCATGATGGTGCTGGGTGATTTCCTGATGTGCCGCATCGCCCCCCTGCAGTAGCGGTCTAGGATGGCCTGCATGTACACAGGGCAAAACGACTGCTGCAGGATCGTGCGCGGGCCCGGCACAGATTTGACCAGGGCGGAGCTGGAGGCCTCGATCCGGACGATGACCGGTGAGGCGTTCACCCTGGAGTCGCTGGTCCTCCCGAGAGGGATCAAGGCCCTGTGCGAGGACAAGGCGATGCGATCAGCAGTCCTGGCGTCGATGCCGACCCTCGACGAGGGTGGCCTGGCGGTCCGGCAGGTAGGAGGAGACCCCAATCATGGGATCCATATCCCCGGCGCCTCGCCCCCCCGCCAGCAACGCGCCGACCAGGGTCCCGGCGGGCCTAGCCATGGAGATTCGGCCCCTACCGGGAAAGGGAAAGGGAAGGAAATGGAGCCGGAGCGCCGCCACAAGCAAAATGTGGGCGCCACCCCGACCCGGAGAGACGACGAGGCGCGGGGAGCGACCACCGCCTGGAGCAGCCAAGAGGAGGGGTCCAGGTCACGGAGGCTCCAGCGCGGTGACAAGTCCTTCGTGGGGGAGCTGGCCCCCAAGCGCCAGAAGACGGCAGAGGCGGAGGGGTAGAGCAGCTCCCAGGCTCCACCACCTCCGCCGCAACACCGGCAGTCGCAGGAGAGGCCGGAGGAGGCGTGGCGGTCTTCTTCGCATCAACAGACTCCACCACCGCCGCGAACGACGGGGCGCCCAGCGACACCGCCACCACCACCAATAGAGCTAGGGCCACAGGCCCCGCCCCCACCGCCAAGGGCTCCCTCGGCTGGAGGCCCCCACCAGAGGATCGGGGAGTCTTCGATGGGAAAGGAGGATCCCCCGATCACACGGGGAGGCTGGGTGTGGCCTGACTTTGAGTAAGTAGCCTTCTCAAGCTTTTCTTTGTTCCATTTAATTTCTAGGTCCTAACCCTGTTGATGTGTGCCAGGGCCCTTTTTCCAGATGCGCCCACCGCGCCTGCCGGTGATTCACCGGCCAGGGGGTCCGGCCCCCAGCCAGCTTCATCCTTCCCTGTTGGGAAGCCGGCGACAGCACCAGCAGGGCCTTTGCCCCTGCCAGCACTAGCAGGGTCTGGACCCGGAGGCCCGGAGTCCGAGGCCACCCCTCGGGAGGCTGAAGACGTACCCCAGGAAGAGGCTGCCCGGCCTGGCGCGACGGCCGAAGAGCCAGCTGCTACGGCGGCGCCGAGCGCCACGGCGGAGACCCCTTCTGCAGAGCCGGCCGCAGAGGAGGTTGCAGTGACGGCGGAGGCAGCCGCCCCGGAGGTCGCAGAGGTCCTCAGCTCTGACCCACAACCTGTGCGGGTGGAGGAACCGGAGGTGGTGCATGGGAGGCGCCTCCACCCGAAGCCTGTGAAGGTTCCTCTCTACCGCCTTATGGCCAAGGGCCAATGGGCAATGGAGGAGATCGAGGAGGGCTTCCGGCAGGAGTGGGAGGAGCTAGAGGCAGAGCGCCACCAACTCTCCGACTGGGAACACCGCCTGTGGGAGCGCATCGAGTCGGTCACCTCCCGCTACGCCGAGGAGCGAGCCCACCTCGAGCAGGAGCGTGACGACCTGCAGGAGTAGATGCACAGGACCCTCGACCGGGAGGCGGCAGTCGCCTAGCAGGAGAGGATGGTGATCGAGCAGGAGCTCGCGATGGAGGAGAGGACGAAGGTAGCCCTCGACTTGACCAAACACGCCAAGGCTACGTTGAGGTTGATCGAGGAGCAGCGCGCCGCCCTCGAGGAACGGGAGGCGGCCATGGCGAAGGAGGAAGCTAGCCTCGCCGTCCACCGGGAAGAGCTGGTGACCCGGACCCAGGGGCTCCAGGAGCGGGAGGCATCTCTCCAGAAGAGGGAGGCCAAGGTGGAGGAGTTCCCGGCGGAGCAAAGCGCCGGGATCGACTGGGTTGTGAGGTGGGTCGGTGAAGCGAACCCCTCCCTGGATGCCCTTGGGCTAAGCCCCATCTAGGTCGCTGAGGCCCCACCTTCACTTGGTACCGTCCTTCCGGTGCTGGACTCCGCCGCCGAGTGACTGCAACACATGAAGTCTACCGTCCTCGACCGCCTGGAGACCGAAGGGCGAGCGGTTGCCCGGACGACGGTGGAGTACATCCTTACCTGCTTCCGGAGCCACGACCCTGCCATGCTGCTGACTCCAGTCCTGGTTGGCCTTGTTCGAGCAACAGCGGCGGCCACACGGGAAGGAGTGCAGGAGACGGCGGACATCGTGGTGTCCCGCATCGAGCGCCGCCCCGAACCTGCAGGGAGAGGGGATCCCTCCGGACCACCAGAACAATAGGAGTAGCTCCTTTTTTTGTTGTTTTTGTAATGTAAAGCTGTGTACATTATAAGTAATATATTTGCTTTGTTATGTTTATGCATCTGTTTTGCGAGAAAACTTAGCTGTTTTTCGATTGCCGATTCAGTGGTGTGCTCTCAAGCGTACCGAGGTCCCTTGGCCCCCTGGAAGGTAGTCACGATGAATTGGGACTAGCTGCCATTAAACCGAGGTCCTGCACATAACTTAGGATCGACGCTTAGCAATCGTCCCCACGGGGTCCCGGACCTTGCCAGCGAGGGTCCTTTGAGTTGCATAGTGAATCAGAGCACCAGGACCTGGGTTCAAGAGTTGAAGGGGTCCGAACTTTTGGGTGCGTGGTTTGAGGTACTACGGTGCTTATCCTAGGGAGGTAGAGTGTGTAGGCTTAGGGTCCCAGACCAGGCTAAGCGGCTACACAACTTTGGACCCTGGCTAAGGACGAGCACATTTCCCTAAAGCCAGTACCTAGAAAGCCGGACCGTTCCCTCCTATGAAGCAGAGGTCCTGGAGCAGAAACGCAAAGTAGCAACTCAAAGCAGGCCTCGGGCTCGGCACGGGAATAAGAGACCACGTGGGGGTTAGCGAAGCAAGAAACAAGGAAAAATAGAATCGCATAAGCCTTAAGGACATGCTGAGAATAAATTTTTCTTTAATAAATTGGTACAGACAGAGTGTGCGATGTACGACAGGGGCCGGGTTTACGAGGGCGGACCTCCACCGCCCTGGTCCGCATAGGGATGCTACCAATTACAAAGGAAAGGATTCCCTCTCAGCTAGGCCCCTAAGGGTAGAACTTACGGAGGTGCTCAATATTCCACGGATTGGGTAGCTAGCTGCATGTCTTCCTCCGTAGCCAAGCGAACAGATCCGAATCAGCACACCTTTGTTACCTTGAAGGGACCCTCCCAGCTGGGGGAGATTTTGTGTAGCCCTTCTCGGTTCAGGATTCACCTTAGGACCAGGTCCCCAACCCGGAGCTCCCTACTATGCACGAACCGTTGATGGTAACGCCGGAGCGCTTGGTTGTACCGTGCATTTCAGACTGCTGCTCGCCATCTTCGCTCATCAACGAGGTCCACGTCTTGGCGACGCTGCTGCTCCTGCAAGTCCTCATAGAAAGCTTGGACTCGTAGCGAGCCCATGGTGATCTCCGGGGGAAGGCATGCTTCGGCCCCGTAGACCAGAAAGAAAGGGGTTTCCCCAGTTGCCCGGTTGGGAGTGGTCCGGTTCCCCCACAGTATGCTCGGAAGCTGGTCAACCTATTTTGCACCATGTTTCTCAAGATCGTCCCGCTCAACTTGGCCATTGCTCCTAGGATGCGCCACGGAGGCGAAACAGAGCTGGATACCAATTTCCTCGCAGTACTCTTGGAAGTATTAGCTCATGAACTGAGTCCCGTTGTTAGTGATAATCCGGTTCGGGACCCCGAACCGACACACAATTGACTTGAGGAAGGTGGTTTCTGACGCCTTGGTAATGTTGACCACTGGGGTTGCTTCCGGCCACTTGGTGAACTTGTCGATGATGACGTAGAGATACCGATACCCGCCGACAGCCCTAGGGAAAGGTCCCAAGATATCCAACCCCCATACGGCAAAGGGCCAAGAGGGTGGAATCATCTGCAGTGCCTGGGCTGGAGTGTGTATCTGCTTTGCATGGAACTGGCATGCCTTGCAGGACCTTACCAGCTCAGCTGCATCCTGGAGCGCTATCGGCCAGTAAAAACCATGCCAGACCGACCAGCGTGCGGGATGAAGAATGACTTCCGCACTCGCCTCCATGGATCTCTGCGAGCAAGTCGTAGCCCTCTTCCCGGGTGATGCACCGCATGAGGATACCGTTGGCGCCACGGTGATAGAGATCCCCTTCTACCACCGTGTATCGCTTAGCCATCCAGACTATGCGCTCAGCAGATGCCTGGTCTTCAGGAAGGAAATTATCTTTCAGGTAGTCCCGGACCTTGGAGATCCATGCATCGGGACCTTCCTGAGAAACTGGGTGCGGCTCCCTGAGGTCTTCGGGACCCTCGAGGGTGCACACAACCCTTGGCGGGTTCCACGGATGGAGCGTCGCCGGGACCGCTAGCTTCGAGGTGCTAGTCCGACCCCCTTTGCCCAGACCGGCAGGCTGGGCAGAAGGCTTCAATAGACATCTTTGGAAAACACCCTCTGGCACGGATGCCTGAGTCGATGCCCTCGCAGAGAGTGCGTCAGCCGCTGAGTTGCC
Organism: Panicum hallii; assembly: GCF_002211085.1. Lineage (NCBI taxonomy): Eukaryota > Viridiplantae > Streptophyta > Magnoliopsida > Poales > Poaceae > Panicum > Panicum hallii. Next base: position 57,383,051 of record NC_038044.1, read on the forward strand.
CTCGCGTGGAATGTGTTGCAGTTCCAGCACATCGAAGTCCTTCTCCAGCTTCCTCACGTGGATGAGGTATGCTGCGAGCTGGGGATTGTTGCAGCAACACTCCCCCCGGACCTGCCTGATGACGAGTTGGCAGTCTCCTTTGACCAGGAGCTCCCGGACCCCCAGGGACAGGGCCACCATGAGTCCAAAGATTAAGGCCTCATACTCCGCCATGTTGTTGGTGGCCTTAAAGTCGAGGAGCACCATGTACTTCACTTGCTCGCCGTTAGGGTCAATGAGGACAACGCCAGCCCCAGCCATCTTATTGCGTGCAGACCCATCGAAAAAGAGCGTCCAGTAGGGTCCGGTGAACACCAGAGCGCTGGCTTGAGGTGGGGGGTTCGACCCATGGTCCGGACCCCCTGAGACGCCTGGAGTCGGAGTCCATTCTACAATGAAGTCCGCAAGGACGTGGCTCATGATAGCGTGGCGTGGTTGGAAGTCGAGTTGAAATCCAGCAAGCTCTGCTGCCCACTTAGCGATGTTGCCCGTGGCGTTGGAATTGTAGAGGATGGCCCTCAATGGGTAAGAGGTCACCACCACAATCTTGTGGGCCTGGAAATAATGACGGAGTTTCCAGGATGCAACGAGTATAGCATAAAGGAGCTTATGCATCTCAGGATACCTGGCCTTTGCCTCATGAAAGACCTCGCTGACGTAGTAGACCAGCTTCTGGACAGTGTTGACTTTACCAGACAGACTGGGTCCTTCTTCTTGAGCTGGGGACTCGCCAGACCCCAGGTCACCTAATGCTTCCCCGGGTCGGGACCCGACCGGACCCTCCGAAGCAGGGCCGGTTGTCACAGTGGTGGAGGCCGGACCTCCATCTCCTACAGGGGGAACCACAGGGGGCCCCTGCGGGAGTTGCTCGGACCTCTCAGCGACTAGCGCCATGCTGATCACTTCAGTCATCACTGCAAGGTAAAGAAACAGTGTCTCTCCTGGGTCCGGGGCGACGAGGACTGGCAGGGAGGTGAGATACTGCTTCATCTTCTGGAAGTCTTGTTCTGCCTCTTCTATCCATGCGAATGGACCGAACCCCCTCATCAGCTTGAAGAAGGGAAGGGCCCTCTCTGCCAGCCTCGAGATGAAGCGGCTGAGGGCTGCAAGGGACCCTGTCAACCTCTGCATGTCCTTGAGATGTGCAGGGGGTCTCATTGCCTCGATCGCCTGGATCTTATCCGGGTTCGCCGCAATTCCCCGGTGTGACACCAGGAACCCGAGGAGCTTTCCCGCCGAAACACCAAAAATGCATTTCTCGAGGTTAAGCTTTGTAGAGGCCGCGCGTAGCTTGTCGAAGACTTGAGCTAAATTTTCTAGGAGGGAATTCGATTCTCTAGTCTTGACAACGATGTCATCAACATACACCTCTACTATATCTCTAACCAAATCACCTAAAGTGATGTTCATTGCATGAGCAAAAGTGTGTAGAGCATTAAGCAGTCCGTATGGCATTTCAATATAGCAATAAAGATCATCCACTGTTACAAAAGTAGTATGCTTTCTATCATCTTTAGCCATTTTGATTTGATGAAAACCAGAATAGGCATCTATGAAGGACAGCAAGTCACACCCGGAGGTGGAGTCTACAATCTGATCTATTCGAGGAAGTGGATACGGGTCTTTTGGACATGCCTTATTGAGATTGGTGTAGTCGATGCACATCCGAAGCTTCCCGTTAGCCTTTGGGACTACGACCGGGTTAGCCAACCACACTGGGTGGTAGACCTCTTCGATGAAGCCAGCCTGCAGCAGCTTACGGACCTCTTCATGGATGAAGTTTTGTCGCTCGATGGACTGCTTTCGTGGCTTTTGTCGGACCGGTCTGGCATCAGGGTGGATCTTCAGATGGTGCTCAATCAACTCCGTAGGGATCTCGGGCATCTGTGACGGTTCCCAGCGAACACGTCAACATTTGCCCGAAGGAAGGCGATGAGCGCGCTTTCCTATTTCTCTCCCAGGTTCCCATCGATGCGGGTGGTCTGGGAGGCTGTCGGTGTTTAACCAGCTGCCCACCGAGGGATATGCCCAAGGTGGTAAGTTTAGGTGAGGAGACACCGAGATCAGGAACTCGAAGGTGCAAGGAACACAAAACTTGGATAGGTTCGGGCCGCGAGGCGCGTAATACCCTAAGTCCTGTATGGTGGTTTGTATTCCCTTAGGTGTTGACGTTGTGTTTTGAATGGGTCCCTGCCCCCCCTTATATATCCGGGAGGTCAGGGTTACAGGAATCCTAACCGATACTAGCCAGAAATCATACCAGAACATATCTTAAGTAGATTCCCTCTGTACCGACTAGCATTATCTTTTATTCATATGAGATAAATAAGAGATAAATGAGATAAATAAGAGATAAGACGGACTTAATCTCTTAAGCCTGTTTAAACTACGTTACATATACAGTCCCGTGGCCCCAGGTCTGACAAATCCCCGAGCTCTTCGTAGCTGAGTACTGCAGGCTTCTCGAGTACTTTCGAAGTAGTCTTCGGCTTCTTCTGAAGCTCCGTCTTGAAGTTCTTCTTCTAGTACTTACTTGATTCCATCGAAGCTATGAGGTGCTCATGCCCCGAATTATATTTTTAACATGGTGTGCGATTGAAAAATCGCACTCCATATGGAGTAGCCCCCGAGCCTTAGGTTGAATCAGAGAATCAGGCTGAGGGTCGCATTAAACTTGAATCCTCCTTACTTACTTTTTCAAATAAATTTCAAAAAATGAGTAGTCGATACCACGTACTCCGCAGCCCCTGAGCCTTAAATCCAAATCCCTCAAGTTTGGAAGTAAGGATCCAAAAATCATGGCATGCAGTGGAAAAATGTCCCAGAATAAATAACTGATGTGATGGTTGTGACACCCTAGGTGTCAAATTGTACCATGATAGGTTATGAAATGTAATGCATGTGTTGAAATGTATAAGGTTGGATGTATTTGTAGAAATAAGACCTTATGTGTAATTTTATGAAAATATGAGTCCTTTTGTGCAAGATACATGAGTTGCAAAAGTAACCTTCAAAGTTTACTAGGGGTTTATATGTAAAGATGTTAGTCATCATGACAGTTTTGAAAAATTGCATGTAAGTCTAAAAGTATGAGAGTTTTGCCTTCGGAAGGACAAAACCCTTATAAAGTTCAAATTTAGTCCAAGTTATCAAAATAAATATGTATACTTTGAGTTTTTGAATTCAAACCCTAAAGCAATGTTGTAGAGCTTGAAAAGTTACACATTTTCATTTTGGTCATTTCTCCATTAGAACCCTGTAACAGTGGGAAATTTAGCTTTACTTTCAGGCCCTTGAAGTTTCTGTATTTTGCAATCAAGTCCTTGGCGCCCTTCAACCTTTCTTCTTCCTCTAGCTGTCCCTCTGTTCCTCTGTTCTTGCGCCGCCGTCGTAATTTCTCGGAATCCCGGCTGGTCAGTGCCGCCCCCTTGCTCCCCCTCACTCCCAGGCGCCGCCCTAGCCCTGCTCTCCGCCCTAACTTGCCCCCGTGGCCTCTCCTCGCGCCACCATGCGTCTGCCGCCGCCGCCCGAGCCATTGCGTGGCCGACCTCTCCACGCCGCCGTGGTTCTCGGCTTTGCGCCCCTCCCTTGTCTTCTCCTCCCTATAAGTAGCTGCCCTGAGACCTCCTGAAGCTAATCCCCCACTCCCTTGCGCCTCTCCCTCGCCGGAGCGCTGCTCCCAGTACCACCCCGCCGCCGCCCTTCGGCTTCACGCCGGCGACCCCCTTTCCGACCTCCCCAAGCCCGGCTAAGCCTTCAAACGGGTGCGTCGTAGTTCCCTCTCACTCCCCACCCCTTTCCCCTTGCCATCCGAGCTTCTCCTTTGCCGGATTTGGGCTTAGACCGAGCTTGCCCCGGCCGGCCATGGCAGAAGGACTTATCTGCGAGAATTTAGATTCTTGCAGGGGCCTATATGAAAGATTTCGATTCTTTCTCCTTTCCAATGTGCTGAACTTTGGAAATTCCTAGGAAATCATAGAAAATTCAAAAAAATGTAAAACCAGTTGGACCTGAATCCTTATTTCAAACTCTATCACTCTTGTTTTTTGACCATGTTATGAAAGTATATGATTTGTGCTGTGTTTAAAATAGAAGTAAATGAATGCTTGTTATTTCATGTGAGTGGTGTTGCTGACTTGTAAATTCAATAGAAAATTGTAGGAAATTCCAAAAATTGCAAAATTAGTTTTGTTAGAAACTAGATTTCAAGTACTATAACTTTTGTTTATGAAGTTTGATATGAAACCCAATACTCTTGTACCTATTTTAAATCTAAGGGTAAAAAGTATTTGATATATAGCTTCTACATTTTAACTTTGCTTCTCATGATTTTTGGCATGTATATTCTGTGAGCTATATGTAACCTTGTGTTGAAATTTCAAACTTAAATTTGTTTCATAACTTAACTTCTTTTGAATTGAGCATTTCAAATTTGAAATGCTAGCTAAGCATGTTCTATAAGCCCAACTAATTAAGATCTTTTGTCATACTCTAATGTGTTGATGATTAGTGTACAATAGAGTTCGGAAACTTTATGATCCTGCTTATCTAAGTTTTGAATTTAGAACTTGGGATTTAAAATTCAAATACGAATGTTCTAGTTTCTATTTGCTATAAATTCAGTGCTATAGTTATAACTCAATTAGGAGTGATAGTTCAAATCTAAACCCCCTGTTAGTTCATGAATCTATGTGTGTTAACTGTTTGGATTGCAACTTTATCGTGAATTAAGATGGCTTTATGTGCACCTTTTTGAATGTGATACTGCATTGCATGTAGATACGACTACCTCCGCGTACGATACCTACGAAATCTCCCAGAAGTCTGTAAAGGATATTTCTGAAGACCAAGTGAACGTCACCAAGGGATTATCTGAAGCTCCGAACTAAAGTTCGGAAGATAATAATACTAACATCTCTGACTCCAGCCCCACCAGTAAAGGCAAGCTCCGGACATATCCCACTATTTTACTTACACTGCAATCTATATCTATTTACGTATTCTATGCATTAAGTTCTTAAGAATTGCTTGAAACCCTAGTTGCATTCTCCTAGGAACCAATGTGATGAATACTAGCACTTAAGTCCGACTAGCTGCTATGCTAATAGGGCCGGTAGAAGTCGGGTGATTTCCTGTCACTCGCGCGATATAGGAGTTGTAATGTTTACATTCCTATATTCACTATAAGGATGACGGACGGGAGTTTTGTGAGGTGTCATGGTTGAGATGATACCCCGTCTGTGTTGTTAAATTTGATAAGGCCGCAGTGTGTGGTAGCGGTGGTTAAGCGTTTGAAAGTACTAGCCACATGCCACAAAATATGGTAAGCGGTAAGCCTAGTAGCCAATCAGCCCGAGGAGTGGACATACCTCCCACCACATGTATTTGGTTCTTCTGGTTACTTGGTTCGACTGGGGAATACGTGTTGCAAGGGCAACCAGGAGTACGGGTTTTGTAGTCGCGCTACAGACGTACGTCCTGCACACATTGGGTGTGCGTATGGTCCTGCAGTCACTTGTGGTGGATCTGATCCACGAGTCGGAATGAAAGGCAAACGGTTGCTTCGGAACGACCCTTTGGTGTTCCAAGCGTGTGAGTTAGGTTTACCTTGCAAGGTTGGAAAATTCGATTCAGAATCGTCCGTTTCTCACGAAGATTGAGACTGCTTGATCCCTTTACCACATAGAGTAACAAGAGCAATGTTATGATTATCAAAGATGATGTTTGGCTAAAGATCTTACCATGCTTGAGTAGTTATAGGTGCTTACCTAGAATGGATAATCAACTAGAACCTGAAAGCTAAAAGTTGAAATTAAGGATCTACTCTTTGTTGCTTTTAAGCTGAAACTAAACCCAGAACCATTATAAGCTTTCATAAGTCTAGTTATGGGCTAAGTATACCCAATCCTGGGTAAGCCTTGCTGAGTATTAGTATACTCAGCCTTGCTAGTTGTATGTTTTTCAGGTAATGCCTTTGAAGACCCTACTCTTCCCCTGTTTTGGCCCTGTGCTCTTCTAGAAGGTTGGTCCGTGGAATGGGATCCGTCCCCGGCCAGCACTGGTGATATCGAGTGATGTCGTGCCCAGGCTTAGCATGACATCCGCCTTGACGACGTGCTGTAATCATCGCGTATGTTTTCCGCTGTTAAAAACCATAGCTTTACAGTTTGTAATGTCTTTTCTAAATTTAGAACTTCGCACTGCTTTAAGGAACTCTTGTATTGTAATTGTCCTGTGATGTAAAATTTGATGGTGACTGTATCTCTAGACTCACCTTCGTGTGAGGTAACTTTATTTGATCCTGTGTATCGGTGGTTTATCGGGACGTTACCCGACAGGCCAAGGGATTATACCGTTTGAAGCACGTTGGAGCCCTCTGGAGTGGACTCGCGTACTTGAGCCGGTATAATTCAGGTTGGTTCTGCCACAGCTGGTATCAGAGCTATAAGGTTACTCTGGAGATATATTTTACCTTAAAAATATTATCAGTATAAAAGTTTGACTAACAAAATGCTTAGCAAAACTACGTTGGTTTCGTTAAGGTTGTGCCTAGTACGTAAAGCCCTAGGGTAATACTTAAGGGAATTACAGGTGGCTATAGTATATGTATATATAACTCTAACTACCAGCATTACCTTTCTGTCAAAACTTAAATTCATGCACAACCCAACTTTACTTTCTGTAACGACACCTTCGATCGTGAGGTAAGAAGGTAAGGATCCTCAGCCAACTGAGGGAGCTTGGCCTTTCTGTCGGTGATGCGAACTGAACGCTGTTTCTCAAGCAGTGGCCTACTTGAGATGCTGCCAATATACCAACTTAGGTTGATTATATTGGGAGTATACGGTTCGGCGCAGGGTATGGCGATCGCTGTTCATACCCCCGCATTTTGCGGTGCCCCCGTGAATACGTTGTTTCGGCGACGTATGCTAACGTTGTCTGTACGGCGGTAATTGTACAGATGCTGTTTCTATAGTGAACAGTAATGATTGGGGACGCTTTCATGACATGCTGGCATGAAAGGTTCATTGGATATATATATATATATATATATATATATATTGTGGTTTTCTGCAGGTACACTAACCACGATTATGAAAATTAGGACGGATAGGGTTTATCGACTAGTTAATAGTGAGAGACGTATGTATTATGCCACCGAAACTGACCACATAAGTCCAAAGATATTCGGCAGTTGTTTTGGTTGTGAGGACGAGTAGAACGTGCATGCATAACACATTAATCAACAAAATGGGTGCTTAATTTTGATGTTTTCCTAAGGGTAGGTGACATGTTGGTTAATCTTAGTATGGTTCCAATAGGATCCTTTAGTTGGGTATCTTAGGTATCTCTCTGATTTCCAGCCTTTGTTATTATCAGAATCACTTATCTCGTTCCATTTACCTTGTAAGTTCTCAGCAGGGTAAATGAATTTCATCATCCGAATCCTTGTTTCAGATGGTTGGAGCCACACGTGGAACCTCGGAAGGTTTCCGGATAGATCAGTCCAGCAATACCCAACAACCGTCACCACCACTTCCCAATCTAGCCGAAGTTTTGGCTCGGCAAACCGAACTTCTCAACTTATTGGTACAAGCCCAGCAGAATCAACAACATCAGCAGTCACGAGGTCGTGATGAACCTCTAGTAGCAACCTATCAAGATTTCCTCAGTACTCAGCCCCCGCTGTTCAGCAAAGCGGAGGAGCCCTTGGATGCCAATGCTTGGTTCCGCACCATTGACTCTAAGTTTGCTCTTTTACGCTTCCATGTGCGGACTCCAACAAGGCTCATTTCGCTGCCCAACAATTACGCGGAGCTGCCCGCATTTGGTGAGATAGTTATTGTGCTATGCAAACTGATGGCCATGTTATCTCCTGGGAGGAATTCCGTAAGGCCTTCAGAGCACATCATATACCTGAGGGATTGATGGAGCGGAAATTGAATGAGTTCTTGGCGCTTACTCAAGGCACCCGCACCGTACTGCAGTATGCACAGGCTTTTAATCACCTGTGTCAGTATGCAGGCTATCATGCTGACAATGATGCCAAGAAGCAAGATCGTTTTCGTCGAGGTTTGAATACTAAGCTCAAAGAACATCTGAATCTTATCAAGGCAAATACCTTCAGTGAGTTGGTTAACATGGCCCTGACTCAGGAGGATTGTATCATGGCACATCGTGCCGAAAAGAAGCGTAAGGTTTCCCCTGAATCCGCGAGCGTTCAACCCTCGTGGTATCAGTTTGATCATAATGTATTGCCTGAAGCACCACAGCGAAATGCTCCAATCGGCAGATTGGTTTTCAGACCGCCTCAACAACAAGGGGAGTATCAACCTTCGGTATCTCTGCAACAACCACAACAAACTGGCCCACGGTCAAATGTTCAACAAGTCCAACAGAAAAGCAGCACGTATTGCTGTTTAAATTGCGGAAGGGCGGATCATTCCGTCAGAAAGTGTCCGCAACCCAAGAAATTTAATCAAGGGCAAAGTTCCAGTCAGAATAACCAGAATAAGGGCAAGAGGCCGATGATGCAAGTCCGACAAGGGCAAATTAACTTCACTACCCTTGCAGAACTTCCGGATGGAGCTCCTATCATGTCGGGTACATTCTTTATATACCATAAACCAGTTGTTACATTATTCGATTCAGGAGCAACTCATAGTTTCATCAGTAATAACTACGGTACCCGAATAGGACTTGATCTTTGTCCTACTAAAGGGTCATATATGATTTCTACCCCCGGAGGAAGGATTACTTCTAACCAAATGGTTAAAAGTGTGCCAATTCAGTTAGGAAGTAAAATAATCAAAACTGATTTGGTCCTGCTAAATTTAGAGGGTATTGATGTTATACTCGGGACAAATTGGATGACAGAACATGGAGTGTTGTTGGACATCTCTTCCCGAGTTATTGAGATTAACTCACCGCATCACGGAGCAACTACCCTCTATCTGCCTCAGCAAGAGTATCTGTACTCTTGCACTTATGCCATCACAGACGTCAAAGTAAAAGATATTCCGATAGTCTGTGAATATCCCGATGTCTTTCCAGACGACTTGCCTGGAATGCCACCAGACAGGGACATCGAGTTCATTATTGAACTTCAACCTGGCACTGCTCCTATTTCTAAGCGGCCATATCGTATGCCTCCAAATGAATTGGCCGAGCTAAAGATCCAACTCCAAGATCTTCTTGACAAAGGATTCATACGCCCAAGTGCTTCACCTTGGGGTTGTCCTGCTCTCTTCGTAAAGAAGAAGGACAATAGCCTAAGGCTATGTGTCGATTATCGTCCACTCAATGCGGTTACTATCAAAAACAAGTATCCTCTTTCCCGCATTGACATCCTGTTCGATCAGCTAGCTGGAGCAAAGGTATTCTCCAAAATTGACTTACGCTCTGGTTACCATCAGATTAAAATCAGGCCTTGTGATATTCCAAAAATGGCCTTCTCAACCAGATATGGACTTTATGAATATCTGGTTATGTCATTTGGGCTTACCAACGCACCGGCATATTTCATGTATCTCATGAATTCAGTCTTTATGCCGGAACTTGACAAATTCGTCGTGGTCTTCATCGATGATATTCTGATATATTCCAAGACTAAAGAAGACCATGCTAATCATATACGTGTCGTTCTTCAACGACTACGTGATCATCGCCTTTATGCCAAATTCTCGAAATATGAATTCTGGCTGGATAGTGTGAAATTTTTGGGACATACTATCTCTAGTGAAGGCATATCGGATGATCCTACTAAAGTTCAGGAAGTTATGGACTGGAAACCCCCAACTTCAGTCCATCAAATCCGAAGTTTCCTTGGATTGGCGGGATATTATCGCCGATTCATTCCAGACTTCTCCAAGATTGCCAAACCTATGACTGAGCTACTTAAGAAAGAAGTTAAGTTCCGCTGGGATAATAAGTGTGATGAAGCATTTCACACTTTGAGAAGACTTTTGACAACTGCCCCAGTATTAGCTCAGCCAGATAATACTCAGCCTTTTGATGTCTAATGCCATGCCTCTGGAACTGGCCTTGGTTGTGTTCTTATGCAAAATAACCGATTCATTGCTTATGCATCCAGAGCACTTCGAGATCATGAGCAAAATTATCCAACTCATGATCTTGAATTGGCAGCTGTTATTTATGCTCTCAAGATCTGGAGACATCATCTTATGGGTACTAAGTGTAACATCTACACTGACCATAAGAGCCTCAAGTATATCTTTACCCAAGCCGACCTGAATATGTGGCAAAGGCGTTGGTTAGAACTGATCAAAGACTACGACCTTGAGGTACATTATCATCCTGGCAAAGCCAACGTGGTTGTGGATGCACTTAGCCGCAAGGCACGTTGTCATTGTTTATCCATTGAGGCTTTCAGTGACACTCTCTGCAATCAAATGAGAAAACTTAATTTAGAGATCATTCCTCAAGGAAGTCTGAATCTACTGTCGATTGAGAATACCCTTCGAGATAAAATTATCATGTCACAACTACATGATAAGGGTATCGAAATTATCAAGTCAAAACTATTCCAGGGGGAAGCAAAATATAAGTGTTTTCACACTGACCATCAAGGAACATTATGGTTCAACAATCGAATTGTTGTACCTAAAGATCATCAACTTCGTAAACAAATCCTTGATGAAGCACATCTATTCAAATTCTCTATTCATCCTGGTAGCACCAAAATGTATCAAGATCTTCGACAGGATTTTTGGTGGACCAGAATGAAAAGAGAGATTGCTAAATATGTATCCGAGTGTGATACGTGCCAGAGAGTTAAAGCCAGTCATCTCAAGGCATCTGGTACACTTCAGCCACTACCCATTCCGACATGGAAATGGGAAGACATCAGTATGGATTTCATTGTTGGTCTTCCTAGTACCTCTCAAAAGCATGACTCCATATGGGTGATCATTGATAGACTCACTAAAACTGCTCATTTTCTTCCCGTGTGTACTATCTATACTACTAAGAAGTATGCTGAAGTCTATCTGGATCAAATTGTTCGGTTGCATGGTGTCCCTAAGACCATTATTTCTGATCGAGGGCCCCAATTCATTGCACGCTTCTGGGAATAGTTGCAGTCTGCTCTTGGAACTAAACTAATTCGAAGCTCTGCATATCATCCTCAAACTGATGGACAGACTGAGTGAGTCAACCAAATACTGGAAGAAATGCTCCGAGCTTGTGTTATACATTATGGTACAAGCTGGGACAAATGTCTTGCCTTGGCCGAATTCTCTTACAACAACAGCTACCAATCTAGTCTTCAGATGGCTCCATTTGAAGCGTTATACGGTCGCAGATGTCAAACTCCTTTGAATTGGTCTCAGACCAGTGAACGCAAAATCTTCGGACCCGACCTGGTTGTAGAAGCCGAAGACAAGGTCAGGGTTATTCAAGCCAATCTCAAAACAGCTCAGTCCAGATAGAAAAGCTATGCAGATAAAAGAAGGAAACCTTTGCAGTTCCAAGTAGGAGATTTTGTTTATCTCCGAGTATCTCCTACTAAGGGTGTTCAGCGTTTTGGCATAAAAGGGAAATTAGCACCACGGTATGTTGGACCCTTTGAGATTCTTAAGGTCTGTGGCCCAGTGGCTTACAAAATTCGCCTTCCATCTCAATTGGCTGCCATTCACGATGTCTTCCATGTCTCTCAACTCAAGAAATGTATTAAAGTACCTACGGAGATCATTGAAACCACCGCCATTGAGATTGAACCCGATCTATCTTACACCGAGCAACCTATTCAAATCTTGGATACCAAGGAAAGAGTCACCAGAAGAAGGACGATTAAGATGTACAAGATTTTGTGGGATCACCACACCGAAGAAGAAGCAACTTGGGAAACAGAATCTTATCTTCAACAAAATTTCCCAAACTTCCTTCAAGCCAATCCCCAAATCTAATCGTCTGATTCCTTCTGCCTTCGAATCTCGGGACGAGATTCCTTTTAGGGGGGAAGGCTGTGACACCCTAGGTGTCAAATTGTACCATGATAGGTTATGAAATGTAATGCATGTGTTGAAATGTATAAGGTTGGATGTATTTGTAGAAATAAGACCTTATGTGTAATTTTATGAAAATATGAGTCCTTTTGTGCAAGATACATGAGTTGCAAAAGTAACCTTCAAAGTTTACTAGGGGTTTATATGTAAAGATGTTAGTCATCATGACAGTTTTGAAAAATTGCATGTAAGTCTAAAAGTATGAGAGTTTTGCCTTGGGAAGGACAAAACCGTTATAAAGTTCAAATTTAGTCCAAGTTATCAAAATAAATATGTATACTTTGAGTTTTTGAATTCAAACCCTAAATCAATGTTGTAGAGCTTGAAAAGTTACACATTTTCTATTTTGGTCATTTCTCCATTAGAACCCTGTAACAGTGGGAAATTTAGCTTTATTTCAGGCCCTTGAAGTTTCTGTATTTTGCAATCAAGTCCTTGGCGCCCTTCAACCTTTCTTCTTCCTCTGGCTGTCCCTCTGTTCCTCTGTTCTTGCGCCGCCGCCGTAATTTCTCAGAATCCCGGCTGGTCAGTGCCGCCCCCCTTGCTCCCCCTCACTCCCAGGCGCCGCCCTAGCCCTGCTCTCCGCCCTAGCTTGCCCCTGTGGCCTCTCCTCGCGCCACCACGCGTGTGCCGCCACCGCCCGAGCCATTGCATGGCCGACCTCTGCATGCCGCCGTGGTTCTCGGCTTTGCGCCCCTCCCTTATCTTCTCCTCCCTATAAGTAGCTGCCCTCAGACCTCCTGAAGGTAATCCCCCACTCCCTTGCGCCTCTCCCTCGCCGGAGCGCTGCTCCCAGTACCACCCCGCCGCCGCCCTTCGGCTTCACGCCGGCGACCCCCTTTCCGACCTCCCCAAGCCCGGCTAAGCCTTCAAACGGGTGCGTCGTAGTTCCCTCTCACTCCCCACCCCTTTCCCCTTGCCATCCGAGCTTCTCCTTCGCCGGATTTGGGCTTAGACCGAGCTTGCCCCGGCCGGCCATGGCAGAAGGACTTATCTGCGAGAATTTAGATTCTTGCAGGGGCCTATATGAAAGATTTCGATTCTTTCTCCTTTCCAATGTGCTGAACTTTGGAAATTCCTAGGAAATCATAGAAAATTCAAAAAAATGTAAAACCAGTTGGACCTGAATCCTTATTTCAAACTCTATCACTCTTGTTTTGTGACCATATTATGAAAGTATATGATTTGTGCTGTGTTTAAAATAGAAGTAAATGAATGCTTGTTATTTCATGTGAGTGGTGTTGCTGACTTGTAAATTCAATAGAAAATTGTAGGAAATTCCAAAAATTGCAAAATTAGTTTTGTTAGAAACTAGATTTCAAGTACTACAACTTTTGTTTATGAAGTTTGGTATGAAACCCAATACTCTTGTACCTATTTTGAATCTAAGGGTAAAAAGTATTTGATATATAGCTTCTACATTTTAACTTTGCTTCTCATGATTTTTGGCATGTATATTCTGTGAGCTATATGTAACCTTGTGTTGAAATTTCAAACTTAGATTTGTTTTATAACTTAACTTCTTTTGAATTGAGCATTTCAAATTTGAAATGCTAGCTAAGCATGTTCTATAAGCCCAACTAATTAAGATCTTTTGTCATACTCTAATGTGTTGATGATTTGTGTACAATAGAGTTCGGAAACTTTATGATCCTGCTTATCTAAGTTTTGAATTTAGAACTTGGGATTTAAAATTCAAATACGAATGTTCTAGTTTTTGTTTGCTATAAATTCAGTGCTATAGTTATAACTCAATTAGGAGTGATAGTTCAAATCTAAACCCCCTGTTAGTTCATGAATCTATGTGTGTTAACTGTTTGGATTGCAACTTTATCGTGAATTAAGATGGCTTTATGTGCACCTTTTTGAATGTGATACTGCATTGCATGTAGATACGACTACCTCCGCGTACGATACCTACGAGATCTCCCAGAAGTCTGTAAAGGATATTTCTAAAGACCAAGTGAACGTCACCAAGGGACTATCTGAAGCTCCGAACTAAAGTTCGGAAGATAATAATACTAACATCTCTGACTCCAGCCCCACCAGTAAAGGCAAGCCCCGGACATAACCCACTATTTTACTTACACTGCAATCTATATCTATTTACGTATTCTATGCATTAAGTTCTTAAGAATTGCTTGAAACCCTAGTTGCATTCTCCTAGGAACCAATGTGATGAATACTAGCACTTGAGTCCGACTAGCTGCTATGCTAATAGGGCCGGTAGAAGTCGGGTGATTTCCTGTCACTCGCGCGATATAGGAGTTGTAATGTTTACATTCCTGTATTCACTATAAGGATGACGGACGGGAGTTTTGTGAGGTATCATTGTTGAGATGATACCCCGTCTGTGTTGTTAAATTGGATAAGGCCGCAGCGTGTGGTAGCGGTGGTTAAGCGTTTGAAAGTACTAGCCACATGCCGCGAAATATGGTAAGCGGTAAGCCTAGTAACCAATCGGCCCGAGGAGTGGACATACCTTCCACCACATGTATTTGGTTCTTCTGGTTACTTGGTTCGACTGGGGAATACGTGTTGCAAGGGCAACCAGGAGTATACTCAGCCTTGCTAGTTGTATGTTTTTCAGGTAATGCCTTTGAAGACCCTACTCTTCCCCTGTTTTGGCCCTGTGCTCTTCCAGAAGTTTGGTCCGTGGAATGGGATCCGTCCCCGGCCAGCACTTGTGATATCGAGTGATGTCGTGCCCGGGCTTAGCATGACATCCGCCTTGACGACGTGCTGTAATCATCGCGTATGTTTTCCGCTGTTAAAAACCATAGCTTTACAGTTTGTAATGTCTTTTCTAAATTTAGAACTTCGCACTGCTTTAAGGAACTCTTGTATTGTAATTGTCCTGTGATGTAAAATTTGATGGTGACTGTATCTCTGGACTCACCTTCGTGTGAGGTAACCTTATTTGATTCAGGTTGGTTCTGCCACAATGGTACAAATGATGGAAGTTAGATCTGAAACTCGAAAAACCCCTTTTTTCGGGACAATTAACCCTAAAAAAATGATTAATCGAATATTTTTTCTAAACAATCCACCAAATGACCCCTCAAATTCCGAATATTCCCTGAAACGACTCTTCAACTTCAAAACAGTAAAACTGCTCCCAGTCGCTGGTTATTTAACCCCGCGGTAACTCCAAGTAAAAATTACGCTTCCAATCTGCAATTCGCCGAAAACCGCCAAAATCCCCAAATAGAGCCGCGCTCCGCCTTCATCCTCCCGGAGAAATCCCAATCCCCCCAGATCTCCCCGCCCCTCTCCCCGCTGCCCCCGAGCAACTCGTGGCGAGCGGATCCAGAGATGGCGCCCAAGAAATCGGAGAAGGATGGGAAGAAGAAGGAGGCATAGCTGCCAACCGGGGAGTGGACATACAGTAAGTGCTCCCTCAACGATCTCAATAGGCTAGTTTCTGAGGGATTGCTCCAAGACAAGAATCTTGTCAATTGGCGCCCCTCTTTTCGTGATCCTTTCCCCATGGAAAATGTTGACGAAATCGTCACATTTTACCATTTTGCTGAATGGGGTTTGGCCCTTCCCTCTTGTTCTTTTTTCCGTGACCTCCTTTACTACTACGGGCTTGAGCTCCATCATCTCAACCTGAACTCCATTTGCCACATCTCAATCTTCATTCATTTCTGTGAAGCCTTCCTCAAAATCGAACCCCAATGGGATCTTTTCCGCTTCCTCTTCCGAGTCAAACCACAACCCACCTCCAAGAATCCATCTGTTGTAGGGGGCGCCGGCATCCAACTTAGACAATAGGCCGGCGACAAGTACCTTGCGTACAAATTCCCCTACAACATTTCCGGGTGGAAAAATCACTGGTTTTATATCGAAAATCATGGCCCCCAACTCCCAGAAAAATCAAACAGTCCACCTGTTGTGAGGCTGGAGTGGAACATCGAGCTTTCCAAGGGGGACATGGATCAAGTTGAAGAACTGCTAGACACCATAGCAACGCATAAGCTGATGGGAGTGACCGGTGCGTCCGTTATGTTTTCCTTCTTCAAACGCCGAGTCTAGCCAATCCAACAACGCCACCCTCTTGGATTCGAGTACACGGGCGCTGAAGATCCGTCTCGCATGTGCGCAGAGGAGCTGTCAGATGAAGCCACGCTCCTCCGAGTCAAGCGGGTGTTGTTGGACGTGAACGCCGTTCCCTATGTCCCAGGACTGTTTTCCGCACAAAGTCCTCCAAGACCGGTGAGTATTCAACTACTTTTTGTTGAAAACAAACTCTGTTCTGCCATTGCTAACTGAAAACCTTCTGTAGGGGTACACAGAGTTGTACCGGAGCTACCCGCCACAACCCGACATCCCTCAGCCAGGCCACCTCCTCCCCAGCACCGCAGCCGAAGCCAAGAGGGCTCGAGTAGCCAAGGCTCTGCCCGGCAGTGAGTCCACGGAAGGCGGAAGCCCCCTGGCGAAGAAGGAAGCCCAGGAGGAGGCGAGTAGAGGCAACTCCCCCGGACCATCCATGGAGTTGACCAAAACTCTGCCTTTGGTCCCACAAGGTTGTCGAGTAGTGCGCAAGCGGAAAGCGCAAGAAGTCGTATCCTCCAGGTATCAATATGCTGTCTTGTTGGCATACACCAATATTGTTGCAGGCTGACATTTTCCGTTTGCAGTCCTCCAGCTGCTCCACCCCAGCCCAGGCGCTAAGAAATGGAAACAAATCCAGCAGCTTCTGCGGTTGTTACCATTGCCGTGGCGGGCACCGCGCCACCAGCTGGTGAGACCCTGCCGCCAACAACGAGTACCGCGCGATGGGCTATGCGGGTGAAGAAGGCTGTCATGAAGAAGTCCACGCTGTAAGTTTGCATCTGATTGCATAGTAATCATTCTGCTCTTGTCGACTTGTATGATGACATAACTGATTCTGCTTCCTTAGGTCTGCGAGCGCCGTGAAGCACAAGCCGAAGCCGGTGGCAGCTACCCTAGCCCCCGAGCCATCGGCCCTGGAAGAGCCCACGCCCCAGGAACCGGCTGCCGGGGCAGACACGACGCTGCCCAATCTGCCGCCACCCGCCGAGCCACAACAAGCCGAAGCCGGGGCTGGTGGTGCGGAACAAGTCGAGGCCCCTGATGCCGCTCCGGCAGATGGCACAGGTAAGTGTCTGACTGCCCACGGCTAGCTACTTAGCCCCAGGTACGATGTACTGAACGCATCTTGCCTTGCAGGTACCCAGCAACCACCGCCTGAAGAAGCCGCAGGGACCACAGGGAGTCCTGGTGAACTGCTGAAGGCCGGGCCCGGGTATCAGAATGTCATCACGACCGATCTGGTGGATGATCCAATGCTAACGGCCAGCAACATAAAGACCTTCAAGAAGGCCTACAAGGAATTGTATGATTTTGCCATGGTAAGACCTGAGTACTTTTCTGCTTGTATACATTGTCGAGTTGCTTGTCTTAATCTCCTCCGTTATGCAGAATGTGATCATGCACTCTCAGAAAAAATTAGAAAAGCTGAAAGCAGTTGTGAGTGGTCACCAAGAGCTTGCTGCCCTGGATAAACGCATATCCGACGAGAAGATGAAGAACTACTATCTGCAGAGGGAGCTCGATATGCTGAAGCAGGAACGGACTCGAGAGATATGGCTCCTCAAGAACGACCTACGGAACCTCGAGAAAGCCAACTCCGAGCTCCAAGAACAACTCGAGGAACAAAAGAAGGCACACCAGGAGCAGCTCAAGGAGCAGAAGAAAGCGCACCAAGGTAAGCCCTTGCTTCCCTCGAGTATTTACACTAAAAAAATTATCTTGGATTCTGAAAAAACCTTCACCATAGAACTTAGGAAAATCTTAATGTTGTTGTCGGTCAAAACCCACTGGCGAGCAGCGACAGGCAACACGAGGAGCCGGGAGGCTTCCGAGACTGCTGGTGGGTCCCGGTCCCTCGGTCAACGGCCCAAGAGTCCGGCACACGCCCTGGCTTGGTGAAGTGCTAGGCGTGCCACCTGACCTATACCTGATCAGGAAGGTGTAGAAATTGTTTGCCAGCTATCTTCCTGTATGCATAGACATGTTAAACATTAGTCCGAGCCGTGATCGGCTCTTACAATGACTCCCAAGATCAGCTAAAGAAGCCGACGGAGTCACTGTACTAGGTCGGACCTATCTTCATACCAAGTTGGACCTTCGGGTACTTATCAGAATCGGCTAGAAGAAGCCGATTGCCATGTTTAACAGATCGGATCTACTAAACATATGAGCGTTTGCACAAATCCGATAGAAAGGATAGAAACATGCTCTGTAATGACCAAGCTAATTCAATCTGCGACGGTAAAAGCTTTCACCGTATAACCGGAACATCCTACGCGTGGTTAAGCCTAACGAACGTGAAAGATAACAATACGCTAACCCAAAACGAGGCCTAAAAACCAACTAACAAGTCGATTCCCGGAACAATGCCTCGTCAGGTTATCATAAGGCATCAAACATGCAGCCGGAACATTTAACCCGTTTGAAAGGCCTAATCATACGGATATTAAACCAATTCTTTGTAACACAAAGAACTACCATAACAGATTAGATCTACTAAGCAATAACAGAGCAAGGCGCTGCCCCTCCGCCCGAAATCGAACATAAGGACAGCTGAACGATTACAAGCAGCAAGCAAAGCATGGATTTACTATTCAGAATCATTGCAGCATCATAATCGTTTAAGATAACTAGTGCTACTCACCATCAAAAACGCTTCAGTACGAGTAACATGAGGATAAACAGATAAACGCGACGCTGTTCTGACCATGCAGGACATGATCGGAGCAGCATGTCGATTACCTGGAGAAAGCCCTTGGAAAGGGGTGGCGATGCGCCGAGAGTTTGTTGTGGATGATTGATTTATTGATTCTCCCGATACATATTTATAGTCCGGAGACTTAATCTTTTCTAACTAATCCTAGCTGATTACGGTACAATCTCTAACTTACTATATTTAAACTATCCTTAGATACACGGCCATCCTGGCCCTTGACACGTTCGCTCAGAAGCTGATTTGCAGACTATTACGATGACTTCCTTCAGCCCATGTTGCTCTTGGCCCATCCTTTGGCCCAGTCAAATCATGGCGATAACACATGCCCCCTGGTTTTGGCAATGATAATTCCAAAACCATCGCCTCTTCGACTTCTTAGACTTGTGTACGCACATACCGCTCCTAGTGCCATTGGACGCGGTCCTTCAACTTCCAAGGCCTGTACACGTACACCACCTCCCATTGCCATTGAACGCGACCCTTCAACTTCTCCCTTGGGAGTCGCGATAACGCCGCTTCGCCTTCCATCTCTGCCTTTATAAGATGGCATTGGCGGATTTATTTCTATCCATCTTCTCCCCCCGTGCATTAGCCGCACTAACACACTCTGCATCCCCTGACAATGGCTTCCTCTTCCTCTGTCTCTTCCAACTCTCCTTCGTCTTCTTCCATCATCTCCATCACTTCCCCTGACTCCGAAACCTCCAGGGAGGCGACGCCGGAGTTCGATCCAATAGCTTCATACGAAGCTCTCGCTCCTCTACATTGGGACACAGAGGAGTGGGACTTCAGCACTTGGTCAGAGGACGATGAACCCTGACCGACGATGAGGACCTCTAGATTCTCCTTCATGGGGATCTAGAAGAAAGCGACGATGAAGATTCCTAGGATGATGATTTCTCCTCTTTCTCAGAAGAAGATGCCGAGGACACTTCCACCGACGACAACTCAGCAGCAGGAGGGTTCCTGCATGGTGGATCGTTGACTTCGGAAGGCAACGGGGACACCAGCGATGACACCAGTGATGATGGCTGCGACAGCAGCAGCACCAGCGGCGGTGATGGCTGCAGCGATGACGACACCAGCGCGTCCCCCCCGTACAAGCGCCGCAAGACCTTAGGAACTTAATGGTGGTAGTTCATAGGATCTTCCGCCATTGAGCGCAGAGCCGGTAGATCGGCTTCTTTTGTAATCACCTTCTGTAAATAAATCCTTTTATTTTAGCAAGCCAATGTCTGACATTTAATCTTAAAGTCCGATGGCATCACATCGGCCCTTTCCCTTGAATTATCTGATCCAATCTCACGCTTTTCTTTTATTCTGTGTTGAAAAATCCCAAGAACTCGAGTACCTTTCAAATGATCTTGCCAATAACAAGAGTACTCTGCAGTCGACTTCTTTGCTTGTTGTTGGATCCCATTCCTCAATCGGGTCAAACAATATGAGTACCAGAAAAACCCCGTGAAGAAGTCGAACCTATTGTTTTAAGATCAAGGGACTCCTGCAACCATCCTCTCTACTTTTATCAAGACCAAGAATTGGCAAGGTCCAATTACTGCTTCTAAAGTCGATGGTTCAACATCGGCTGTTCAACCTTCAATTCCATGTATGGACCGGCACTGCTTTTTTTTCTCTACAGATCTAGCTTGCTCATCTCATTCCACCTTGCAGCCTGATGCATTGCACCGGCTTCCAAAGTACCCGATAGATGCTGTCCTGCAGCCTACGAGGTACCCGATTAGATCAACTCGATGTACTGCAAAGTACTCGATTATATCCTTGCAAATACCCTAATTATACTAGTCCATAGCCTGATGCATTACATCGGCTTCATCACTCGTCTTCCCACATGCTCGGGAAGTATTTCTTGAGATGTTGACCATTGACAGCCACCGAAAATTTAACACCATCTAATTCTTCAAGCATGTATGCATTCCCTGGCAGAACTTGATCAACTCTATAAGGCCCGTGCCAATTTGGAGACCATTTACCATACGCCGCATCCTTAGTCCCCAATGGTAACACCGCTTCCCATACTAAATCCCCAACTTGGAATTCCTTCGGTTTAACCTTCTTGTTGTACGCACGGGCTACCTTGGCCTTATTTTCCTTGATCTTTTCCAGCGACCAAAGCCTGAGTTCTGTAATGTCTTCCACATTGTCGCTCATTAGTGCTGCATATTCTTCAGCAGTCAACTCATTCTGAAACTCTATTCGTCTTGAACCGGCCGTAATTTCCCATGGCAGTACGGCCTCCTGCCCATATACCAGATGATATGGTGAAGTTCTTGTTGCCCCATGGCATGAAACACGATAAGCCCATAACGCTTCTGACAATACCTCATGCCAACGCCGTGGATATTCATCAATCTTCCTTTTGATTAACTTGATCAAGCTCTGATTGGACGCTTCGGCTTGTCCATTTGCTTGAGCATAATATGGAGATGACCTGATTAATTTAATCCCCATGTTGGCAGCGAACTTTTTGAATTCATCAGATATAAACACCGACCCTCCATCTGTTGTAATGGTCTAAGGGATTCCAAACCTATGAATAACATGTTCTTTGATGAAATTGATGACGTCCCTTGATGTTACCGACTTCATAGGCACAGCCTCTACCCATTTGGTGAAATAATCTGTGATGGCCAAGATAAATTGGTGGCCTTTACTTGATGGAGGATTAATCTTACCGATCATGTCCATACCCCAGCCCCTGAATGGCAAAGGTTTAATGATAGGATTCATTGCTGATGCTGGTACTATTTGTATTTTTCCAAACCTCTGACAGGCCTGGCATCCCTTATAATACTTGAAGCAGTCTTCCAGCATATCAGGCCAATAATATCCTGAGCGCCTGATCAACCATTTCATTTTGTCGGCTGATTGATGAGTACCACACGTACCTTCATGGACTTCATGTAAAAGTCAATTGGATTCAATCGGCCCTAAGCACTTAAGTAATAGCCCTTCAAGCGTCTGTAGAACAAGTCATCCCCTATCAGGGCGTACTTCATGGCTCTGTAACGTATCTTCTTAGGTGCCCCCCGAGCCGGATCCTTCAAGTAATTGAAGATATCGACTCTCCAATCTCCCTGATCCAGCAGGTTTATTGGAAGATCGGCTTCATCCGCCGTGTCCTTGTAACCCGAAGCTATCTGGGCAAGATCATTGGCCTCAGAATTTTGTACCCTTGGTATCCAGTAGAAATTTATATATCTGAACTGGGCCATCAGCTCCTGGCACTGTCTCCCCAAAGGAAACAACAACTCGCTTTCACATCGATATGTCTCCGTGAGCTGAGAGATGACCAGTTTTGAATCCCCAAAAACTTCTACTGCTTCTGCTCCTGCTTCGAGAAGTAACTTCATACCTTTGTGCACCGCTTCATACTCAGCTAGATTATTGGTGCAAGGTGTTGACAATCTAATTGAGAAGGAATATGTTTCCCCCCGAGGCGATACGAGCAAGATACCTATGCCAGAACCATCTCCACAGACCGACCCATCAAAATACATTGCCCATGCGCGGATGGAAAGCGCCGCTATGTCTGAGCTGGTTCTTTCAGCAACGAGGTCAGCCAGCGCCTGCCCTTTGACTGCTTTTGCAGGCTGGTACCGGATATCAAATTCAGACAGGGCGAACATCCATTTACCGAGTCGGCCTTTTAACACCGGGGCCGACAACATATGCTTGATAACATCTGATTTGCAGATGACAATTGTCTCGGCAGAAAGCAGGATGTGGCGCAGCTTCGTACAAGTAAAGAATAGACAAAGGCATAGTTTCTCAATTTTAGGGTACCTTGTCTCTGCATCTAGCATCCTCCTGCTGAGATAAAAACAACTCTTTCCTTGCCATCCTGCACTTGTACGATGACTGAAGCAATGGAAGTGGCACCTACTGACAGATAAACATAGAATGGCTTACCCTGCTGGGTGGGACTAACACAGGCGGTTTGGATAAATATTCCTTGATATCTTCAAACGCCTGTTGCTGCTCTGCCCCCCAGCGGAACTCGTCATTGGCTTTAATTTTCACCAACTCCATGAATGGTTCAATTCTCCCTGATAGATCAGAAATGAATCTCCTGACAAAATTGATCTTACCAATGAGTTGTTGGAGCTCCTTCTTCGTAGTAGGTGGCACCATTGACTTTACAGCTTCTTGACTTTTTAGGCCGATCTCAATTCCCCGTTCATGAACCAGAAAACCTAGGAACTGACCGGCCGATACACCAAAGGCACACTTCTTAGGATTCATTCTAAGCCCGAACTTCCTAGTTCGTTCCAAAACTCCCTGTAGATCTCCTAAATGTCCCTCAGCCGATGCAGATTTTACTACCACGTCATCAATGTAAATCTCCACCAGCTTACCAATTAAGTCATGGAACATATAATTCATGGCCCGTTGGTACGTAGCACCAGTATTTTTCAACCCAAAAGTCATGACTACATACTCGAATAATCCCACTGCACCTGGCACTCTGAATGCGGTCTTGTGGATATCCTCTGGAGCCATAAAAAATTGATTATAACCAGCATTGCCATCCATGAAACTTAACATCTTATGACCAGCAGCTGCATTAATCAATATTTCCGCAACTGGCATCGGGTACTCATCCTTTGATGTAGCTCTGTTAAGGTCTCTGAAGTCTACACAGACTCTCCACCGGCCATCTTTCTTCTGTACAGGTACAACACTGGAGATCCATTCAGCATACCTGCATGTCCTGATGAAGCCTGCTTCTATCATCTTTTCGACTTCTTCCTTGACTTCTTCTAGGACTTCAGCCTTTATTTGCCGTGCTCGTTGCTGGAATGGCCGAAATCCTAGCTTAAGAGGGAGCCCATGTTCAACAATACTCCTATCCAAACCGGGCATCTCTGTGTAATCCCAGGCAAAACATTCTGCATATTCTTTTAGCAGCAATATCATCGCCTCTCGCAACTCTGGATTTAACTTCTTGCTGATAAATGTTGGCCGTGGCTTATCCCCAGGACCAATATCGACTTCTTCCAGCTCGTCAGCAGATGTAAACCCGTATCCTAGTTTCCCTTCATCCATCAAGTCGACACTGCAAATAAACAATGAATATGATATTAAAGGATTTGGCCGATCGCAGGGATCGGCCGACATGTTCTTTTCATTAACTTGTGCTTCTTTACAATCAACACATGGCCGGCTACTTGAACGGGCCTTTTTGTGAACTGTATAATGTAACATAGATGATAAAAACAACTCGAGTTCTATTTTTTGGGGCCGATCGCGGGGATCGGCCTCTCCTGTTTCTCTGGTGCAAACTGATTTTGGCACCCCATCTAATCTGTAAGGCCAGTGGATAAGACCAGCCTCACCCCATTTTTTGTAGCCTCCATACGGTCGCAGCCCTCCAAGCTGATCCCTGAGATCGGTTCCTGGTCCTCCGCATCCCAGACACTCATGGCGGCGTGCAAAACTTCAACAAAATCGTCTGCATGGACTACTTCTACTTCATCTCCATCCCATTGAATCAGACATTGGTGCATTGTAGAAGGGATACAGTAATTGGCATGAATCCAATCTCTCCCAAGCAGAACGATGTACGAGCCCTTGCTGTTGACCACAAAAAATGATGTAGGGACAGTTTTACCTCCCACCGTCAGATCCACGCTGAGAACTCCTTGCGCCTCTGATGTTTGTCCGTTGAAGTCACTTAGCGTGATGTTGGTTTTGATTAAGTCCCCAACAGAATGCCCCAACTTGCGCAGCACTAAGTACGGCATTATATTGACTGTTGCTCCTGTATTGACTAGCATCCTGCTGACAGGTTGGCCGTTTCTGTACCCTTTGAGATATAAAGCTTTCAGGTGCCTGTAATTCTTTTCTCAGGGCTTCTCGAATATAACTGGTCATGGACCTAAGTCAAGCTGAGCCACTGGCACTTCCTCACGGCCTGGTGCATGGAACTCTGCAGGGAGAACAAACACCATGTGTGCATCAGCCGATGTGTTCACATCGGCTTTCGACTTCTTGGGCCGCCATACCTTCTTGGAAGAACTCTCTACTTTTCGAGGATTGTGAACCTTTTCTGCCAAATCTGGCCACGCTTTCCTTAATGTTTCCAAGTATTGGGCCTTGGCTTCTTCCAGGCTGCGCAGCCGCTGCACCCTCCGCTTCTGGGACCGGTTGAGCCCATCAGGACACCAGCGTGGCCAGTGATACTTGTCCTCCTCATCTTCTGAATTTCCCACCGTATATGTCGACTTGTCTTGTTCACGGCGAGATTGCCCTGGTCCCAAGCGCTGAAAAACTGAGGCGCTTCTCGTATCTTGCTTCTGAGAATTGCATTCTGGGCAATCTTCAAGGGTAGGTAGTCTTTTCATACCAGAATCCCAGCAGTATATGAAGAACGGGCAATGCCAATGATCCTGTGTATCCTCTCGCCTTCTGAGGCATTTCCCAGTGTGTCGCTCATATTCTTCTTCTTCAGTTTCGCGTTGGAGACGCTGCTGATACTGATACTAGTATTTTCTCAGAAGATGAGAGGAAACTGGTCGTTGATTCCTAACGTACCTGACCTGTTCCTCGGTGATATAGTCCCTTTCTTCTTTTTGGGGCCGATCGCGGGAATCGGCCTCTTGCCTCCTTGAATGTTGACATGATGTATGTCCTGCCATGTTAATACCAAGCGTGAAATCAAGCTGCCGACGCGTTGATTGGTCGTACCCTTCATGGCATACTGCCCCAAGATTAATCAGCCTTGCTCAATGGCCGATTGTATCTGTCGCCGTAGTTCCTTGCAGTCGTCGGTACCATGGGTGAATTATGCCACTTGCAGTATAATCTCCCCTGAAGCTCCTAGGTTGTTGGGATCTTGAAACCTTCAGGGAACTTTAATTGCTTCTCTTTCAGGAGTAAGTCGAATATCTGTTCGACTTTGTTTACATCAAAATCAAATCCTTTTAAAGGACCTTGTTGTTTCACCCACTTGCAGGACATAGGCTTTGCCCCCCGTGCCCACTCCACGACTGCAATCTCTGGGTCATCCTCAGAGTCTTCAGCGTCAACCATTACCACTTGACGCTTGAACTTGTCTTGGTACAACTCTGGATGGCGTTGCTCGTATACTGTCATCTTTTGTACCAGATGTGCCAAAGAGTTGAACTCCAGCTGAAAAACCAAATCCCTGACTGGTTTTACCAATCCCAAGATTGCCAATTCAATAGCTTCTTTCTCTGAAATTCGAATCGAGTAGCATCGATTCTTGACTTCTCTGAAATGCTGAATGTACTCCACCACCGTTTCTCCTCGTTTCTAGAGGACCTGTGCCAAATCAGCAATCCTAGATTCTGCAGCTTCTGAATGATATTGTATATGAAACTGTTCCTCTAGCTGCTTCCAAGTGCGGATAGAATCAGGACCCAATGATGTGTACCATCCAAAAGCCGGCCCTGTGAGAGACTGCGAGAAAAACCTCACCCGCAATGGATCTGACACCGAAATCATCCCTAGCTGTGCCAGATATCGGCTCACATGTTCTATGGAGCTGGATCCCTCTGCCCCGCTGAACTTGGTGAACTCAGGTAGCCGATACTTGGGCGGCAGGGGAATCAAATCGTATTCACTTGGATACGGCTTGGTGTAGCCGATCGCTCGCCTTCTTGGGAGAATGCCAAATTGATCCCTCAAAATAGCACTGATTTGATCTACTGTATGAGCTCCTGGGGCCGAGTGCGTACCTTCATGACTCGGTCTCGTTGCATAAGTAGCCAGCCATGCCTGTTTATCGGCATCGACTACAGATGTCCCTCCAGTAACTTTTTGCGTGGGTTGCGCCGGGTGACCACCATCTGGTATATACGCACAAACATATCCGTGCGGCACCTCCTTGGGGGGTTCACTGAAGAATTGGTGATCAGCAGGGTCACCTCCCACCTTGTATATGACATATGCTGGAGAATTCTGTTGCTCTGGGGCAGCAAATGCATAAGGCACTGGTGGCCTGGTTTGAGAAGGCAACTCCCCCCTGTGACTCCCTAAAGCAGGTCCTGTTGGAGAGTACTGGTGTTTCATGATTTCCTGCACCACACGCACTGCAACGCGCTCAAGGGTGAAGTGCTTTCCTGCACCACCGGGCGTGCCAGAATGTGTTGTCGGTCAAAACCCATCGGCGAGCAGCGACAGGCAACACGAGGAGCCGGGAGGCTTCCGAGACTGCTGGTGGGTCCCGGTCCCTCAGTCAACAGCCCAAGAGTCCGGCACACGCCCTGGCTTGGTGAAGTGCTAAGCGTGCCACCTGACCTATACCTGATCAGAAAGGTGTAGAAATTGTTTGTCAGCTATCTTCCTGCATGCACAGACATGTTAAACATTAGTCCGAGCCGTGATCGGCTCTTACAATGACTCCCAAGATCAGCTAAAGAAGCCGACGGAGTCACTGTACTAGGTCGGACCTGTCTTCATACCAAGTTGGACCTTCGGGTACAGAATCGGCTAGAAGAAGCCGATTGCCATGTTTAACAGATCGGATCTACTAAACATATGAACGTTCGCACAAATCTGATAGAAAGGATAGAAACATGCTCTGTAATTACCAAGCTAATTCAATCTGTGATGGTAAAAGCTTTCACCATATAACCCGGAACATCCTACGCGTGGTTAAGCCTAACGAACATGAAAGATAACAATACGCTAACCCAAAAAGAGGCCTAAAAACCAACTAACAAGTCGATTCCCGGAACAATCCCTCGTCAGGTTATCATAAGGCATCAAACATGCAGCCGAAATATTTAACCCGTTTGAAGGGCCTAATCATACGGATATTAAACCAATTCTTTGTAACACAAAGAACTACCATAACAGATTAGATCTACTAAGTAATAACAGAGCAAGGCGCTGCCCCTACGCCCGAAATCGAACATAAGGACAGCTGAACGATTACAAGCAGCAAGCAAAGCATGGATTTACTATTCAGAATCATTGCAGCATCATAATCGTTTAAGATAACTAGTGCTACTCGCCATAAAAAATGCTTTAGTACGAGTAACACAAGGATAAACAGATAAACGTGACGCTGCTCCAACCATGCAGGACATGATCGGAGCAGCATGTCGATTACCTGGAGAAAGCCCTTGGAAAGGGGTGGCGATGCGCCGAGAGTTTGTTGTGGATGATTGATTTATTGATTCTCCCGATACATATTTATAGTCCGGAGACTTATTCTTTTCTAACTAATCCTAGCTGATTATGGTACAATCTCTAACTTACTATATTTAAACTATCCTTAGATACACGGCCATCCTGGCCCTTGACACGATCGCTCAGAAGCCGATTTGCAGACTATTACGATGACTTCCTTCAGCCCATGTTGCTCTCGGCCCATCCTTTTGGCCCAGTCAAATCATGGCGATAACAAATATGTAAAGAAGAGCTGCTTACTGACATGAAGAATATGCTGTATCGCCGTACAGATGACGTCGAGAGGCTGCAGAAGGTAGTCGCCGACTGCCTTCAGCAGATCAAGACGCTGGGCGAGGAGAAGGGGCGGCGGGAAAAGGAACTGGAGAGTCTCAAGGGAGCCGCCCAGATGCTCGTGGATATGGTGGATCCACCATAAGAAGGCAAAGCAGGTGAGCAGCCCTTGCTGGAGCGGCATCTCGGAGCGCCGGAAAAAGTTGTCAAGTTCCTCACGGAAGCCCCGGTCGCATGTGTCAGCCATGCCCTTGCATTTGTAAAATCCTTTTGGCCAGATGCTTCGCTGGAAATGTTCGCACAGGGAGTGGCTGCGGAGTGTACTGAAGAACAGTTCAACAAATACCTCCAAGAAGCCCAACCTGTAGCAGAACAAGTAGTAAAAAGTGTACTGCAAGATTAAGATGTAAGAAACAAGTATTCATTGCCTTGTATATATTTTTATTTGTTATCTCTACTTGTGTATGCCTTAGCTGAGTTATCATCCAGATTTAGAGGTGAAGTAGTAGACACTGCCCCGAGCGTAACGACCCTGGAAGTAGTCGAAGTAGCTCCGAGTAGGAACCCATCGAACAAGTTAGCCATAACTCGATCAAGTAGGTCTAACTAGTTAGGAAAGAACGCGAGCATCGTCGCGAGATTGCCGTGCATATGGCAAGGAAAACGGAACTACCCCAAGTGCAACGACTCTGGGTGTAGTCGAGATCGCTCCTCATGTGAGTGCGTCCAACAGGTTAGGCGTAAACCAATCGAACGGATCGAATTTGTTAGGAAAGAACGCGGGCATCGCCGCGAGACTGCCATGCTTATGGCAGAAGAAGAAACTACCCGGAGTGCAACGACTCTGGATGTAGTCGAAATTGCTCGTCGTGCGAGCTCATCCAACATACTAGGTATAAACCAATCGAACGGATCGAATTTGTTGGGCAAAATACGATCATCGTCGCAAGCGACCATCCAAGGTCGCGGCAGAAGTCGATTCGTATAAGGCATGAACGGAGCCGAAGCCTCCTCATAACACGAAGTCGATAAAATGGGAACGTGGCCATAGCCTCTGTTACAAATTATGACAAGAAGTCGATAAGACATGAACATGGCCGTAGCCTCCGTTATAACTCATAACAAGAAGTCGATTTATAAAACATGAACGTGGGCGGGGCCTCCGTTTGTTAAGAGAAAGATTTACATTCCGAATCTTGTGACATGCAGCCTCCAAATTGATTCGGAAGAGAGAAGGGCTGCCCAGGCGCCCGGAGAACAGCTAGCCCTGCGCGCCTCCTTATGGGTAAAACTTGCGCAAGTTCTGAATGTTCCAGGAATTCGAGACATCTTGGCCCTTAGGGTATTGTAGTCGATACGACCCCGGTCTTATAACCTGCTTGACGACGAACGGACCTTCCCATCTTGAGTTGAGCTTGTGTAAGCCGGACTCATCTTGGATGCGGTGTAGGTCCAGATCACCTATGTTGAATGACCGTTCCCTCACGTTCCGATCGTGATATCGCCGGATCCCCTGGAGGTATCGGGCTGACTGAACAAAAGCAGTGCAGCTGGCCTCTTCGATAGAATCAAGCTCTAACTGTCTTGCCTCATCCGCCTCGCCTTTGTTGTACATTTTGACCCTTGGGGATTTCCACATGATGTCGGCTGGCAAGATAGCTTCAGAACCATACACAAGAAAGAAAGGGGTTTGCCCTGTGGCTTTGGACGGCTGCGTCCGGAGCACCCAGACGACATGTGGTAATTCGTGTATCCACTTGCCTCCTTTCTTGCTATTTTCATCATAAAGTCTCTTCTTGAGGCCGTCGATTATCATGCCATTCGCCCTCTCGACTTGACCATTGGCCCTTAGGTGTGCAACAGAGACATATTTAATCTCGATGCACGCATTCTCACAGAACTCCCAAAACTGGTTGGCCGTGAAGTTTGACCCCAAGTCCGTGATGATGGTATTCGGGAAGCCGAAGCGATGCAAGATATCGGAGATGAAATCAACAACCCGATCCGGTGTGAGCTTGGCTATCGGCTTGTACTCAATCCACTTGGTAAACTTGTCGATAGCCACCAAAACATGGGTGAAGCCGCCTGGCGCCGTTGTGAAGTGCCCCATCATATCATGGCTCCAGCAAGCAAATGGCCAGGATGGCGGTATGGTGATGAGGCTGTGAGCTGGCACATGAGACTGCTTGCCAAAGAATTGGCAGCTTTGGCACCTACGCACAAGATCCTCAGCATCGGACACCGCGATGGGCCACCAGAAACCAGCTCTATAAGCTTTTCCCACCAATGTTCTTGAAGCTGCGTGGTTGCCGCAAACACCCTCATGTATCTCCCGCAGTATGTCATTGCCGTCTTCTTTCATGACGCACTTCATGATGACGCTTGAACGTGCGCCACGCCAGTAGAACTTGTTGTCGACTAAGATGAACCCTTGCTTCTACGCATGACACGAGCTACCTCTGCACTCCTGGCATCCATCCCCGCTGGTAGCCTTTGGTCCCGGATGAAATCGATATAAGCCTCTCTCCAGTCTTCACCAATCATCATAACCTCCCGATCGGGTTGTTGAGGACCCGCACCGGTGGTTACCTGAGGTGAAGACTTGATGGATGGCTACTTTAACTCCTGAACAAAGACTCCCGCTGGAACCTGTGCACGAGTAGACCCCAGCTTGGACAAAATATCTGCGCCCACATTGTGTTCCCATAACACATGATGAACCTCCAGGCCGGAAAATTTGTTTTCCAGCTTGCGCACTTCCTGTACATAGGCGTCCATCGTCTCCTTGTTGCAGTCCCACTCTTTGTTGACTTGCTGAACAACTAGAAGTGAATCACCATATACAAGAAGTCACTTGATTCCTAGTGATATCGCCAAACGTAGCCCGTGAAGGAGTGCTTCATACTCGGCTTCGTTATTGGATACCTCCCAAAGGATCTGGAGGACATACTTTAATTGTTCCCCTTTTGGAGAAATAAATAGGACTCTAGCGCCGCCGCCGTCGAGCTTGAGAGGTTCATCGAAGTACCTTCCGTCTCGACTTCTTCGCGTATTTTGCGCCTGGAAACAATCACGGACCGCGCATCACGGCCTTCATTGATGTGCTGGCGCAGGTCTTCTGGAGGAGACCGATGATTGGCCTATCACGGATTACCTCCTGGAGGTGGCTGCTGCCTCCCACCAGGAGCCTGACTCCCGCGAGCGTTGTTGTTGTTGTTGCTGCGCGGAGGTCGAGGATGGCCGCCTGCCGTTCGGCTGTGAGCCTGGCTACGGCTCTCGCCCACGCGCTCCTCCCTGAGGGTAGACGCCGGATTCTGCTGATCAAGCTGAATCCAGGCCCTCTGCACGTAACGAAGTGCTTGACGTACGTTCGGGTCATTACTGCGTTTGAGGATAGCCGTAACCCTAGCGATGTTGGCCACCGGAGTCCTGAAGCCCCGCTCGCTCACGGCAGCGAATTCGGCATCAAGTTCGTGATGCATGGATCGCATGCGCTCATTGACCCTCCTTCGACGAGCTGCGCGAGCCCTGTTCCGGGTCCTCCGTGCCTCACGACCGGTGTCATCTTCATCGCCGGCGTTGGCTATGGCCTCTTCTTCGGAGACCGCATCAAGCTCGTCGATGGGCAGATCACCATCGTTCTCACCTTCTTCCGCCATCAGCACCTGGTGGGAGATGAGCTCCTCAGAGCCTTCGTCTACTAGTTCAGTCGACTCCTCCACCACGGTGGCTAGTGGCCTGCCCTCCTGAAAAGGCAAAGGTTCGAGATGGGCAGCAAGCTGATCCTTAGCCTCGAGTAGATCGGAGGGCTTCATGCCCTTCCAATGAACAAAACGCCCCTCCGGTGTGGAGGTGATCATCAGATTAGTGGTTTCGATACAACTCGAAGCCTCCCGACATGCGGTGGCTGCAGGTCCTCCAAGTTGGAGCAGAGAGTCCAAGTCCTTCTCTAACGCGGAGAGGGACTCAGAGATGTTGGCCTCATGGAGATCAGAGGCCAAATTGCACGAAACGAGTTGTGATTGGCGGCCCGAGTCCTTAGATTGGAACGAGTCCAACCCCAGGAGAGTTGTCGCAGTGCTGGATGAAGTCGTACTGGAAGCAGACTCCACCTTGGTTCTCGCAGCGGATGCATGAATTGACAAGTCGTTAAGATCATCAACAAACTTGTCAAGGTTATTACAAGAACTTGCCGCGGAAGTTTTTGGCTTCTGTCAACGAGGAATCGACTGAAACTACCTGCACCATCTGCGATGCAAACGCATGAGCCAAAAACAAGTGTCGTGCCCTGAGAGGGAACTGACCTGGTGAACTGGAAAGATGCCATCGAGGTTGCCGGTGGATCTTCGACGTGCTCTCCTACCTGGCGCGCCAGGTGTCGGTGTTTAACCGGCTGCCCACCAAGGGATATGCCCGAGGTGGTAAGTTTAGGTGAGGAGACACCGAGATTAGGAAATCGAAGGTGCAAGGAACACAAAACTTAGACAGGTTCAGGCCGCGAGGCGCGTAATACCCTACGTCCTGTATGGTGGTTTGTATTCCGTTAGGTGTTGACGTTGTGTTTTGAATGGGTCCCTGCCCCCCCTTATATATCCGGGAGGTCAGGGTTACAGGAATCCTAACCGATACTAGCCAAGGAATCGTACCTGAACATATCTCAAGTAGATTCTCTCTGTACCAACTAGCATTATCTCTTATTCATACGAGATAAATAAGAGATAAATGAGATAAATAAGAGATAAGACGGACTTAATCTCTTAAGCCTGTTTAAACTATGTTACATACACAGTCCCGTGGCCCCGGGTCTGACAGAGGCCTCCGCTCCGACCTGGATGGTCTTCACGGGAACATCGTCCGTATCAGACGGACGGACCTTGGGCGCCTTGGCCGGAGCCTTGGCACGTGAGGATGAGGGGTCGGACCCCTCTGCGCAAGCTGTCGGGGCAAGCCCTGCCGCCAGCGCATGGAGCTTCTCAACCGCCACGACGGCAGCGGTTCGGTCGCTCTGCACGGTGAGGACGCCTGCCGGGGATGGCATCTTGAGGACCAAGTACTCGTAATGGGCAACGGCCATGAACCGGTACAGGGCCGGTCTGCCTATGATGGCATTGAAGGGGAGGTTAACCTCCGCAACTTCGAACAACATGTTTTCCGTGCGGAAGTTCACCTCCGTCCTGAATGTGACCGGCAGGGAGATAGTCCCCACCGGGTAAACGGGATTCGGGCCCACTCCGGAGAATGGGCTCGACGGAGCCAGCTTGGACTCCAGGATCTGCAGGTGTTTAAACGCTACCTAGCTGATGACACTGAGGCCAGCGCCTCCGTCGATCAGCACGTGGTGGAGGCGGACGTTGGCAATGGTGGGGGCCGTGACAAGCGGCAGCACACTAGCACCCGCCATGTTCTCAGGGCAGTCAGACGGCCCGAAGGAGATGGTGGTGCTCTTCCACCGCTGGTGGGGCACCACCTTTAGCATCCCCGGCTTCACCGAGAGAACCTCTCGGCGAAGGGTCATGACGTCCTGCCGAGAGATGAGCTCCGAACTGCCATCGTACATGACGTACAGCTTCTTGCGGCGCTCGTCCCCACCGGACTCGGAGTCGGACTGGTGGAAAAGACCTTTGAGGTCTTTGTTTGGGGTCTGATACCCCAACTCCCTCTCCGTCGTATCTGCATCGGCATCGGAGGCCTTCTCCTTGCCGGACCACCGCGGAGGGGAGGAGCCTTCCCTGGAAGCCTGGTCACACCTCTTGCTAAGGCGCTCCGTGAGCTTCTGGATCTCGCGGCACTCGGCGGCGCTGTGGTGAGCCCCAGGATTAACAGGGCATGACCCGGGGTCGGTGCGCTGTTGACGTGGGCGCTTGCCGCGGGAGTTCTGGCCCCCGGCCACTGCTGCTGCAGCGACTGGACCCCCTACCCGTGACTTATCGAAGCCACGGTTCTTCTTGTTCTTTTTCTTGCCGCTGCCAGGGGCAGTGACACTGGGCTCGCTCGTCTGAGCGGGTCCTTCTTGAGGGGCAGAGTGCCATGCTCGGCCCTCTGCAGCCCTGGCGCATTTGTCCACCAAGGCGAACAAGGTGGTGATGGTTTCCACCTGATGTATCGCCAGCTTCTCCAGCATCTTCTCGTCATGGACCCCCTGACGGAAAGCTGTGATAATAGATGCATCGGAGATACGCGGAATAGTCCCACGTACCTTGGTGAAGCGGGAGATGAAGGCTCGGAGGGTTTCACCGGGTTGTTGCCTCACGGCGTGAAGGTGGGCCTCCACACCGTGCTGCTGGTACGCACTGGCAAAATTTGCCGCGAACTGTGCGCAGAGCTCAACCTAGGACTGGATGGATCCTGGAGTGAGGTTCATGTGCCAAGTCCGAGCTAGCCCGGTCAAGGCTACATGAAAGTAACTCGCCATGACGACGTCGTTACCCCCGGTAACGTGATGGCGATGATGTAGACCTGCAGGAATTCTGACGGGTTGGTTGACCCGTCATACTTTTCCGGCAGGTAGGGCCGAAACTTGGACGGCCAGGCAACCACGCGAAGGTGGTCTGCAAGTGCTGCGCAGCCCACCCCCGACACCGGTGCCTGAGCGGGTCCCTGCGGCCTTGCCACGGCCGCATCGAGCTCGGGCACAAGATCCCGACCCTCAATGTTGAGTCGGCGGTTGCGCGCTCACTCAGTGGAGACGCAGGCATCCTCTCCCGCATGTCTGCGGTTGAGCTCTGCCCAGAGATCCTCGGTCCGTGCACTCCTTACTGATGGTGAGTGCACAGAGCCGGATGCGCCGCCCTGATGACGGTGCTGTCTGGACGCAGATCCCCTCGCTGAGTCTGGGGAGGCCTGTGCCAGATTGAGGAGGCGGTCGACGTCGTCACTGAAAGAACGCCTAGAGGGGGGTGAATAGGCAATCGTTGCTTAAAACCTGCACACAAGAACTCAGCCCGAGGCTGCCTGGCGGACCGTCCGCTGGGAGTGTCCGCTGGGCACTTCCAATATCCGCTGGGCAGTCTCGGGAATGGAATGCAATCGTTCAAAAAATAAAACTTGTATACAAAATCTACTTAAATAGAAAGACTCTAATACAAGTTAGCAACACTAAATGCGGAAGCAATCTAGCACAAAGTAAGTACACAAGTAGATCGGGCAAGAATTCTAAACGGTGGTAAGTATGACAAATGCACAAGAATGAAGTAAGGTAATCAAACACAAGAGACACAAGATTTTCACCCGAGGTTCGAATCCACTCAAGGATTCTACGTCCCCGTTGAGGAGTTCACAAAGGACCGGGTTCCTCTCAACCCTTTCCTCTCTCAAGCAACCACAAAGATCAAACTTGAGCTCTTTACTAGCAACAAAGGTAATACAAACTTCTCAAGACAACCACACCACGAGTTGGTTGTTCTTGAGCACCTCTAACCATCTAGGAGCCAAGCTCCAAGAGTAATAGATGTGGAAAGCTATGGAGAGTGCCAAGAGATGCCCAAGAGAGGTGAATCTATTGGGAAGAACTCGAATCTTGCTTGGATCTTGCTCAAACCCAACCCTAGATTAAAGATTTGGAGTGGAGAAGCTAGGGTTTCACTTTGGGGAGTTTTGGAGAGCTTGAAATGTGCTTGAGACTCAGTTTTTGCTGGTTAGGCAAGAGAGTTTTTCGTTTGGGGTCGTGGGGGTATATATAGTGCCTCACTGAAAACTAGCCGTTAGGCTGTTTTTAGTGACCTGGCGGACTGTCCGCCAGGCCTGGTGGATTGTCTGCCAGGAGCTCTCGGATTTGCATAAATTGCTTCAAGGCTTACACTCCGGATTTGATTTATTCGTGATCTTCCACACACTTTCCACATCCCCCTTGATAGTACGGTATACCTAAACTCAAGAAAACATAAAACAAAGAATTTTCTCCGCTTGCAACACTTTTCTTGACCCGGTACCGTTCTCCAAATTTGAATAATCGTCGGGATTCACTCCTTTTCTTTTCTCCTTTTTGATTTGTTTGACCTCTGCTCTTTATACTCAATTGAAACATTAGATACTTATTTAGGTTGTTATTAATCAACAAAATAGGTCATTAGGCCTAGATGCACTTTCAATCTCCCCCTTTTTGGTGATTGATGACAACCAAAATGAACCAATAAAGACAATGAATTCAATAGAGCTTGAGGAAATATATATGTGATGAGCTCCCCCTAAATCCATGCATCCACAAGATATACATGAACTCCATTTCATAAAGAGCATACCAAATACAGTTATAACACCATGATGAGGTATAACCAAGATAATAGAATATCACATGATTAGATAAACATAGATAAGCAATAGGTTCACAAGCATAGCATAGCATCATCCACAAATAAGTTATTACAAGCCAACTTAGTTCAAATACGAGACAAGCAAAATAAACATATAGTCTCACATACATCCAAATAGAGATAAAAGTTTTGACACTCAAGCTCACCATGACTCTAAAAACACATAGAATGCTAGGATACAATCTTCTCCCCCTTTGGCATCAAGCACCAAAAAGAGAAAAGATAAACGGAAGCTAGGAGTGGCGATTACTCATCATCCTCATCATCGTCATCATCATATTGCTCCCACTCAGCTGGAAGGTCCCTAGGAGGAGATGGTGGAAACGCGGGCCAAGCCGTCTCCTCAATGCCAAGGTGGCGCTCAATCCTGTTGATGCTCTGTTGATTTGCCCGAGCATGAGCGCGAACTACATCATTTGTGTTGCGGCATACCCTGAAGAGAGCCTTCAAGCCATGAACAAAAGCATTGTCTTTCTTGCGAGGACGAGCCCTAGAAGAGGAGGGCATCGCCGAAGTGGAAGGCATGTCCAGAGTGGGCTGGGGTGTAGAGTGAGCTGGCGGTGGAGACACGCTGGACACAAGAAAAATGGCCAGCTCTGTTGGCTGGGCCCGAAGCCTCCTGGCGGACTGTCCGCCAGGCCCGGCGGACTATCCGCCAGGAGCTTTCAACCAGCAGAAACACTCTTCTTCCAAGAAACCTATCCAAACATTTAAATAACCTAGAGAGTAGATTGGATGTATATGATATAAGACATTAGGTATATAATACATGGTTTTCAAGACAACATCACATAAAAATGACCATGTTAACCAACTTGATCCAAATGATCAAGAAAATCCAAGTTTTAATGATCAAGAAAATCCAAGTTTTTCACAAACAAATCATGCATTATTTTGAAAATCATTTTGTTTTTTGTTTTTTTAAAAAATTTACCACTAGATAAGTAGGTGTGCAACACTTCATTCCACATTCCTAGAATCAATGATGTTTAGCTCATTCCTTAACGCACAAAATCTTTTCTCATCTAAGGGTTTGGTGAAGATATCGGCTACTTGGTCGTTTGTTCTCACATGAGAGACCTCTATGTCTCCTTTAAGATTATGATCTCTCAAGAAATGATGCCGGATATCGATGTGTTTGGTTCTAGAGTGCTCACATGGATTTTCGGCTATTTTAATGGCACTCTCATTGTCACATAGAAGTGGAACACAGTTAAAAGTGTAACCATAATCCTTCAGAGTTTGTCGCATCCACAAGAGTTGAGCACAACAATGTGCGGCAGCAACATACTCCGCTTCGGCCGTGGAAAGAGCAACGGAATTTTGTTTCTTAGATGCCCATGATACAAGGGACTTACTCAAGAATTGGCAAGTCCCGGATGTGCTTTTCCTATCAATTTTGCATCCGGCATAATCCGCATCGGAATAGCTAATTAGTTTGAAATTGGAACCTTTTGGATACCAAAGACCTAGGTAAGATGTATGAACTAAATATCTCATGATCCTTTTAAAAGCCTTCAAATGGCACTCCTTAGGATTTGATTGAAATCTTGCACACAAATAAACACTAAGCATAATATCGGACCTAGATGCACAAAGGTAAAGCAATGAACCAATCATGGATCGATAGACCTTTTGATCCACAGATTTACCTCCAATGTCAAGGTCGAGATGTCCATTTGTGCCCATGGGGGTCTTGATTGGCTTTGCATTCTCCATGCTAAACTTCTTGAGTATGTCATGAGTGTACTTGGTTTGGCATAGGAAAGTTCCTTCCTTGAGTTGCTTGACTTGAAATCCTAGGAAGAAGTTCAACTCTCCCTTCATAGACATCTCAAATCGTTTGATCATTGTTTGACTAAACTCATCACAACAAGCTTTGTTAGTAGAACCAAATATAATATCATCAACATATATTTGGCAAACAAATAAATCGTCACCGGCTTTTCTAGTGAATAAAGTAGAGTCGGCTTTGCCAATTTTAAAACTATTTTTAATGAGAAAATCCCTAAGGCATTCATACCATGCTCTAGGTGCTTGCTTAAGCCCATAGAGCGCCTTATGGAGTTTGTAAACATGGTTAGGATACGCTTCTTCCTCAAACCCCGGTGGTTGCTCTACATATACCTCTTCCTTGATTGGGCCATTCAAGAATGCACTTTTGACATCCATTTCATAGAGCTTAAAGTTATGGTGAGTAGCATGGGCAACAAGAATGCGAATTAACTCAAACCTAGCTACGGGTGCAAAAGTTTGATCAAAATCCAAACCTTTGACTTGTCAATAACCTTTTGCCACAAGCCGTGCTTTGTTTCTTGTCACCACACCGTGTTCATCTTGTTTGTTGCGGAACACCCACTTGGTTCCAACAACATTTTGCTTGGGTCGCTCCACCAATGACCAGACTTTATTTCTCTTGAAGTTGTTAAGTTCCTCTTGCATGACCATTACCCAATCCGCATCTTGTAGAGCATCTTCCACCTTAAGAGGTTCAAGAAAAGAAATAAAGGAGTAATGTTCACAAAAAGTAGCAACACGAGAACGAATAGTCACTCCTTTTACAATGTCACCAAGGATGTTGTCCACAGGATGATCCCGTTGAACACTTTGGTGCACCCTAGAATGTGGCACTTGATTTCTTGACTCCTCTTGTTCATCATCCTTCTCTTCTTCTTCTTGTTCAACACCTCCCCTTGATCATTGCCATCTTCTTGATGATCATCATCTTGAGTTGGAGGAGATGCTTTGGTTGAAGATTGTTGACCTTGATCATTGCTTGATTCTTCAGGGCGTACATCTCCAATTGACATGTTCCTTAAGGCTGCACTTGGAGCTTCTTCATCATCTAATTCATCAAGATCAACTTGCTCTACTTGAGAGCCATTAGTCTCATCAAATACCACATCACATGAGATTTCAACACAGCCAGAGGTTTTGTTGAATACTCGATATGCTCGTGAGTTTGAATCATAACCAAGTAGAAAACCTTCCATAGCTTTAGGAGCAAACTTAGAACTCTTAGCTTTCTTGTTGAGAATATAACATTTGCTTCCAAAAACTCTAAAGTATGAAATATTAGGCTTGTTACCGGTGAGAAGCTCATAGGGAGTTTTCTTTAGTAGACGATGAAGATATAGCCGGTTGATGGCGTGACAAGCGGTGTTGACTGCTTCCGCCCAAAACCGGTCAGAGGTCTTGTACTCATCAAGCATTGTCCTTGCCATCTCAATGAGCGCGCGATTCTTCCTCTCCGCCACCCCATTTTGTTGAGGTGCATAGGGAGCGGAGAACTCATGCTTGATTCCTTCTTCATCCAAGTAATCAACTACTTGAGTGCTCTTGAACTCGCTCCCATTATCGCTTCTAATCTTCTTGATTCTTAAGTTGAACTCATTTTGAGCTCTCCTTAAGAACTTCTTAAGAACTCCTTGTGTTTCACTTTTATCATGCAAAAAAGAACACCCAAGTGAAACGTGTATAATCATCAACAATGACTAAACCATATTTGTTACCCCGATGCTTATGTAGGCAATGGGACCAAACAAGTCCATATGAAGCAGTTCCAATGGTTTACTTGTTGTCATGATGTTCTTGGCGGGATGGCTTGACCCAACTTGCTTTCCTACTTGACATGCTCCACAAGGCCTATCTTTCTCAAACACAACATTGGTTAGTCCTATGACGTGATCACCTTTTAGGAGCTTATGAAGATTTTTCATACCAACATGGGCTAGGCGGCGGTGCCACAACCAACCCATGTTAGACTTTGTGATTAAGCATGTATGAAGTTGAGCTTTATCTTTGGTGAAATCCACTACATAAAGCTTTCCCTTTAGTACACCCTTAAATGCAACTGAACCATCACTCCTCCTAGAGATGGTCACACCCTCATTAGTAAATATACAATTATAGCCCATGTTACAAAGTTGTGATACGGATAATAGGTTGTAGTCTAAGGTTTCAACAAGAAAAACTTTTGAAATGAAATGTTCGGAAGATATAGCAATGTTACCAAAACCCAATACTCTTCCCTGGCTATTATCGCCAAAGGAGATTAAGTCGGTTGGATCGTCATTCTCTTCATAAGTTGAGAACATGCTTCTTTCTCCGGTCATGTGGTTGGTGCATCCACTATCAATGATCCACTTCGATCCACCGGAGGCATATCCCTGCAAAACAAGTTTAGGCTTTGTTTTTAGGTACCCAAACTTGCTTGGGTCCTCTCACATTAGTTACAAGTGATTTGGGTATCCACACACAAGTCTTTGGACTCTTGCAGTGT
The DNA here is from genome assembly GCF_002211085.1 of Panicum hallii. Lineage (NCBI taxonomy): Eukaryota > Viridiplantae > Streptophyta > Magnoliopsida > Poales > Poaceae > Panicum > Panicum hallii. Next base: position 57,423,935 of record NC_038044.1, read on the forward strand.
GCCCCAACATATTTAGCAAAGACTCTACCAAACTTGTTCCTGATGATCACATATGATGCATTAAACTCGTAGAAATGCATAATAGGAAGTTTTGATGCATTGGAGGAAATGGGACGGGAGGCTGGAAATCTGCCACCCGAGGGCTCCTAGCGGACTGTCCGCTGGGTCCTGGCGGACTGTCCGCCAGGCACTCTCGGGTGCCCAGCACCGGGAGTAACTTTCGCACTTGCTGCTTCCTTCACAAACTTAGGGAACTCATGCCCATTGATCTTGACTCTTGCATTATACTTTTCCAAACGTTGGAAACCAATACCATCCTTGATGTTGGGACATCTTGAGTTCAAGTATGCACCTCTTGCATATTTGAGTTTTTCCTCCTCAAGATCCTTCTTCTTTTGTTGTGCCTCACCTTCTAAGGATGTGATCTTGATTTTCAAGCTTTCAATCGACTTTACATTAGTAGCACAAGCATCAACATCAATATCCTTGCATCTAAAGCATGGTTGTGCTATGGAGGAGTTGATTGATGGGTCATATTGAGATGTAGAGGCATTGGACAAGAGAGTGTCAAATTGCAATTCAAGGCTTTTGTTTAAGCAAACAAGTTCATCTTGAAGTGCAACATTTGCACTCTTGAGACTAGTGTTAGTCTCCTTGCTTTCCACAAGTTCCTTGTCCAAGGCCTTACATTTTTCTTCTTGCACGGTTATGAGCTCCTTGAGTTCAAGGTTTCTCTTCTTTTCAAGAATGAGCAAGTCCTCTTGTTTCTCAAGGAGATCATTCTTCTCATTCAACTCTTCCATGAGTTCGTTAAACTTAGCAATAGCATTTTTATCTAGATTCTTAAGCATGGCAATCATATCAATATCATTATCATTTTCACTAGAGCTACTAGATGTACTTTCATCGTCACTAGTAGTGTACTTAGGAGAAGAACATGTGGATGGTTTTTACCTTTCTTTTACCTCCCTTTGCCATGAGACAAGTGTGAGTGATGTTTTTCCCATCCTTGAGGTTGGGGAAGAGAGAAGTCTTGTTAAAAGCGAGTGTGGCCACTTCTTCTTCATCCGAGTTGGAGCTCTCATCATCGGAGTCCCACTCCTTGCCAAGATGTGCTTCACCACCTTGTTTCTTCTTGAAGAACTTCTTGTCCTTGGTGAAGTACTTCTTCTCCTTATTGTCCTTCCTCTTCTCTTCCTTGTCCTCTTTCTTCTCATATGGGCAATTTGCAATGAAATGCCCACTCTTGCCACAATTATATCAATTTCTTTTTGTCCTTCTTTTGGAGCTCTCATGCCTCTTGTTGCCCTTGTAGTTGCAGTTTCTCATCAATTTGCTGAAGTTCTTCATGAGAAGAGCCATGTCATCATCATCAAGGCTTGAGCTATTGCTATCATTGTCACTTGATGAGGATTCTTGCACTACTTTTTTGCTCTTCTCCTTCTTATTTGCCTTGAGGGCAATGTCTTATCCTCTTCAAGTTGAGGTTCCCTTGGACAAACTCTTCACATACTTGGCTTCACTTTCCATCATCTCATGGTTGATGATCTTGCCAAGTACATCTTCCGGTGTCATCTTCTTGTAGTTGGGACTCTCCCCTATCAAGGTACATAAGGTTATGTTCCTTACCGAAAAGGCCCTAATCATCCTCTTGCCACTTCATGGTCGGTCCACTTCTTGCTTCCAAGGCTCCTCACTTGATTGATCATCTTCTTGAGCCTTGTGTACATCTCTTGGGGGTTTTCATCATCCAAGATGGCAAACCTCCCAAGTTCTCCTTCTATCATCTCAATTCTTGCCTTCCGAATGGTCCTGGTGTCTTCATGTGCCACTTTGAGAGTATCCCATATCTCCTTGGCACTTTGCAACCCATCCACTTTATCAAATTCCTCTCTACTCAAGGATGAGAGAAGAATGGTTGCGGCTTGAGCATTGCGGTGGAACAATTGTTGCATAGTTGGTCCAAAGCTTTCATCGTCACTATCCGGTTGCTCAATACCTACACATACAATCTCCCAAAGACTAGGGTGAAGAGAAAACAAGTGCCATCTCATATTAGTCCTCCATTGAGAGTAGTTAGTTCCATCAAAGTGTGGGGGTTTTCCAAGAGAAATGGAAAGAAAATTGTTGTTGCAACTCATGTTATCATAGTTGAAAGGAGTGCGAGAGTAGTTAGAAGTAATCGATTTCTTCTTCTTTCTTCTCTTGATGTAGATGGACCCCTCATCACTACTTGATGTTGAGGATGAGGATGATTCAATCACTATTCTCTTGCTCTTGCTCTTGCTCTTCTTCTTGTGATCTCCACTCTTCTTGGAGCCTTCAGACACATCAAACTTGGCGTTGTCGTCTTCCTTGTGCATCTCATCTTCTTTGCCCTTGTTCTTCTCAAGATTCTTGTGAATATCTTCTCCGGCCATGATCTCCTCGAGTTGTTAAACTCAAATTTGAGGAATCTTGCTCTGATACCACTTGAAAGAACACCTAGATGGGGGTGAATAGGCGATCGTTGCTTAAAACTTGCACACAAGAACTCAGCCCGAGGCTGCCTGGCGGACCGTCCACTGGGAGTGTCCGCTGGGCACTTCCAATGTCTGCTGGGCAGTCTCGGGAATGGAATGCAATCGTTCGAAAAATAAAACTTGTATACAAAATCTACTTGAATAGAAACACTCTAATACAAGTTACGAACACTAAATGCTGAAGCAATCTAGCACAAAGTAAGTACACAAGTAGATCGGGCAAGAATTCTAGACAGTGGTAAGTATGACAAATGCACAAGAATGAAGTAAGGTAATCAAACACAAGAGACACAAGATTTTCACTCGAGGTTCGAATCCACTCAAGGATTCTACGTCCCCGTTGAGGAGTTCACAAAGGACCGGGTTCCTCTCAACCCTTTCCTCTCTCAAGCAACCACAAAGGTCAAACTTGAACTCTTTACTAGCAACAAGGGTAATACAAACTTCTCAAGACAACCACACCATGAGTTGGTTGTTCTTGAGCACCTCTAACCGTCTAGGAGCCAAGCTCCAAGAGTAATAGATGTGGAAAGCTATGGAGAGTGCCAAGAGATGCCCAAGAGAGGTGAATCTCTTGGGAAGAACTCGAATCTTGCTTGGATCTTGCTCAAACCCAACCCTAGACCAAAGATTTAGAGTGGAGAAGCTAGGGTTTCACTTTGGGGAGTTTTGGAGAGCTTGAAATGTGCTTGAGACTCAGTTTTTGCTGGTTAGGCAAGAGAGTTTTTCGTTTGTGGTCGTGGGGGTATATATAGTGCCTCACTGAAAACTAGCCGTTAGGCTGTTTTTAGTGACATGGCGGAATGTCCGCCAGGCCTGGTGGACTGTCCGCCAGGAGCTCTCGGATTTGCATAAATTGCTTCAAGGCTTACACTCCGGATTTGATTTATCGGTGATCTTCCACACACTTTCCACATCCCCCTTGATAGTACGGTATACCTAAACTCAAGAAAATATAAAACAAAGAATTTTCTCCGCTTGCAACACTTTTCTTGACCCGGTACCGTTCTCCAAATTTGAATAATCATCGGGATTCACTCCTTTTCTTTTCTCCTTTTTGGTTTCTTTGACCTCTGCTCATTATACTCAATTGAAACATTAGAAACTCATTTAGGTTGTTATTAATCACCAAAATAGGTCATTAGGCCTAGATGCACTTTTAGTCATACCACTGCCTCTGCGCGTCAAGCGAGGCTGCCTCACCAGGCGGGTTGTGGAGCATCTCCCTGGCTGCCACGCGCAGCCCGTTTAGTGCAGGCAGCGATTGGGCCACGGAGGCCCGCTCCACAGCATGCTGTGGTGCAGCACGCACTGCCACCCTAGATGGGGAATGGCGCGTGGCATGTGGTCGTGATGCCCATTTTCCCGCGCCGTTGCGGTCTTGAGCTTCGACCAAGCGCCAACCAAACCTAAATCCCCTTACCTGGCGCGCCAAATGTCAGAGGAAATCTCCAGCCAGATGGCGGAATGCACCCGCCTAATCCCAGTTTAGGAAGAGTTTGGGGGAGATCTAGGAGTGCTTGATCAAAGGGCGGATGAACATGGGAAAGACACGAGGATTTAGAGTGGTTCGGGCCGCCGGAGCGTAATACCCTATGTACACTTAAGTGTTGGATTGCTTGAGAGAGCTTGACTGTGTCTAGACCTTGTGAGAGCCTAAGAAAAACTTGTGTTCTAACGAGTGCACTGTCCTTTTATAGACTAAGGGGAGTGCATACACTATGCGGGGCCCCGATAGGTGGGCCCGGCCATCAGGAGTCTATAATATGAGAGATATGGAGATCTTCCTCTCCAGCTCCTCTCTGTAGTCCTCTCGATAGGGAAGTTGATGTGCGTATCTATAGCCAGGATACAGTCATGCACCACCTTACCGGCACAGTACCTGCTGTCAGCGACTACGCACAGTGGAAGACATGCTATCACTGTTGGGCTAGAACCCTCTGACAGGCGAAGGAGCTGCGCTGACCCGCCACGCCGTCGCCTCTGTGCACACTGTAGCAGTGCACGCCTTGGCTCTCCGGCAGCAGACCATCATTACCCACACGCGTGGCGCCGTGAGTTGACTGTACGCCGCTTGCCTGCGCACAGTGCGTGGTGATGCGACGCGCCGCCTTGGAAACAGGTGGGCTTACCGTGGTGTTAGCACACCTGCCCAGTGTGTCAGTGGGCAGGCCATGCCCTGACTTGGGCACGCATAGCCCACCTACCCGTATTTAATGCGGTAGCTGGGCTGGCACCCCACAGGAGGCCTTCTGCCACGGGCACATGGCAGGGTTGGCCCTCCAGCCGCCTCCTTGGCAGCTTGAGGCGGCACGTGGCAGCACTGGACCCCTTCCCGGGGGAAAGGAAGGTCTGGGCCCTCGAGGCCAGCCCGGATGGACAGGCCCAGAGGGGTCTGGCTCCCACATGCGGCGGCGCCGGACCCCGTGGGGGGTCCGAGCCTATGGATGCTATTCCCGAGCACCCTGTCCTCGTGGGCACGTGAAGGCGCCGGGCCTATATGAGCACGGGGGGGGGGGGGGTCTGGAGACCATGATCCCAGCTGTTAGGCCCAGGCCGTACGCCCCATCACCCATAGGACCAAGGCGAGGTCACGGATAATCTCGTGCCCATCTGGTTGGAGACCCTGTCAGACGACTTACTGACAGATGGGGTCTGCGGAGGGGCAGGTCTCCTTGCAGCGGGCCACCACGACCTTCTGGTTGTTGAGCAGCTCCTTAGCGTTGATGAAGGATAGGCGGCCGAGCATGTGGTGGCGTGCATCCACCACGATGCGCTTGGCGCACACGCCGGAGCCGGACACCATCGCGCCCTTACCTGTGAGGCGGCAGCGACGCGCTAAGGGTCTGGACACCTAGCAGGAGGTACCCCTATCCGTACGTACCAATAGAGATCGGTTACGAAGAGAGCCTTGATCTCATCGTACTTCTGCTTGTGTTCAGCAGACAGCTCCTCATACGTGATTGGATCCTCCCTCGTCATCCCGACGGCGGAAGTTGATGTAGTCGATGAAGAGCGTCCCACCGGGCGTGCCAGAATGTGTTGTCGGTCAAAACCCACCGGCGAGCAGCGACAGGCAACACGAGGAGCCGGGAGGCTCCCGGGACTGCTGGTGGACCCCGGTCCCTTGGTCAACGGCCCAGGATCCGGCACACGCCCTGGCGTCTGGGTTTGCTAGGCGTGCCACCTGACCTATACCTGATTAGGAATGTGTAGAAGTGATTTTCAGTTAGTTACCTGCATGCACAGACACGTTCAAATATTAGTCCGAGCCGTAATCGGCTCTTCGGGAGGTCCTCGGCATCGGCTGTAAAGAGCCGATTGTCTTCCAGAATCAGATCGGATCTGTATATCTAAACGGAATGTGTGTATCCAATACTGATATGAAGTTGCTCTATAACCAATAAGCTGATTCAATCTACGACAGTTGAAGCCCTCACTGCATAATCAGAACATCCTACGCGTAGTTAAGCCTAACAAATACGGAGAATGACAGAGCAGTAACCTAAACAGAGGCCTAAAAACTAACAAAAGAGCCGATTCCCAGAACAATCCCTCTTTAGGCTAATACAAAGCATCAAACGTACTGCCGGATCATTTAACTCGTTTGAAGGGCCTAATCATGCAGATGTTAAGCTAAATCTTTGACGGGCAAAGATTAACCCTAATAGATTGAATCTACTAATCAAGAATAGAGCAAGGTGCTGCCCTCATACCCATGATCGGGCACGAGGACAGCTAAACGTTCACAGGTAATAGGCAACGCATGAATACAGTATGAAAAGCCGATGCATCTCTATAAACGTTAAAATAGCTTAGTGTTACTCGCCATTAACAACGCTTCAGTACGAGAAACATAAAGGTAAATAGGCAGGAATGATGCTGCCCTGGAGCGTGATCGGGGCTGCACGGCACTTACCCGAGAGAAACCCTAGAGCAGGGGTGGCGATACACCGAGAGTTGTTTGTGAATGATTATTCGTCCTTCATTCATAGTCTAGGGTACATATTTATAGTCCGAAGACTTGCCTCTACTAACCAACCCTAACTGACTACGACACGCATCCTGACTATCTCTATCTGAACTAATTTAAACGCACACATCTATCTAGATACATGGCCAATCTGGCCTTAAACCACCCATGCAGGAGCCGATTCGCAAGCCCATTACAATTATCTTCTGAGCCCATCTTGCTCGCAGCCCACCTTCTAGCCCAGCTAAATTATGGCGATAACAAAAGGCTCATGAGGGACTTGGCAAGATTGAAGGGCAAGAACATTGTCCAAACTTCTCAAGATAACCGTGAAGAAATGGTGAAGAAGCTTGAGAAGGGGTCAACTGTGACATGCTTCAAGTGCCATCAAGAAGGCCACAAGTCCTACAAATGTCCTCAACCCAAGAAGATGGTTCCGAATGAGAAGAACAAGAAGAGCTTCACCATCAAGAGTTCTCTCATCTACAACAAGCCCAACCGGAGAAACAAGAGCAAGAGCACCTTCTATGTCATCAAGAAGAAGAGCAAAGGCAAGATTGTTGCCAAAAATGTTGGGAAGAAAGATTGGAGTTGGAACCGCTCCATTTGGGTGCCCAAGGAAGTCATCACCAACATGAAGGGGCATCAAATGGTGTGGGTTCCAAGAATACTTGACGCTCGAAGATCAGCATCGGGGCATTTGGAGGCTTGGCTCACAAGATGATGAGAAGAATCAAGCAAAGAAGTCAAGATCACAAGATTGGACATTCGTTGCCCAAGTCCCCCATAAGGTAATGGTAGCTAGTTTCATTTCAAGCATCATGTAGCTCCATTGCCTTTTCTAGGGTGTATGCATGCGTTGCATTTCTTAGTATTATCTACATGTGGTAGGTTGCTTGTGTCTTACTTTAACCCATGAGCAACCTACATGGTTTGATAAGTGTGTAGAAAAACTACATGGTGTTCAGTTACATGGTACATGGACTTCATGAGGTATGTATTCTATTTTTGTACCATGAACACAATCTATAGGATAAGCTTCCCATTGTTGTCAAAAACAATGTGCATACTTTTGATTGTTGATTAAAACACTAAATGCACACATTTAGGGGGAGTTCATTATATTGTTTGTGATTTTAGAGACTAATAAGTTTGCAAGCTTATCCTTTGTAGTCTCTTGATGGCGTTTTTCCGGTGCAATCACACTAACAGAATGTTGTTCACTCTCCATGTGAATTAACAACTCTACAAGCATGATAAGAGTAATCTTTGTGTTTTCATGCATATTGAGTCATGCCCTATCGAACTTAAATCTTCATATCTAAGTTCATAGGCTATCTGCTCATACATTTGCTCACTTAGTGTACCCAAGTGCTTCTTCACTCAACTTCTGTAACTAGTACAACCCCCAGAGGTATGCAAGGTTCAAACTCTTTCCATTGGTATCATTGTCAATTCTTTGATCTTTTAGAGCTACCTCCGTGCATGATATGATCTAAGATTTCTTGCTCAAATATCTAGTTGTGCACTTGATTTTCACATTATCATTTTGTGCACATATTTGTGGAAAGCTTAGCTCATGTCATGCTAGTTTCATAATTTTGTGATCCACTCTAGTGAGCTTCAAAATGGTATCTTCATTAATATCATATTATTTGGATCATGATTCATGGAACTAACTTCCTAGGCTACTAATTTTTCCTTTGAGCTATATTTTTTTGCTAGGCCCTTTGAGGTGATTTGATTCCAAATGGGGAGAAGTGTGGAATCAAAGCAATCATGGGGCAAATATGGGGGAGAAGTAGTGGTTAAGCAAGGTTTGGGGTACAAGAAATCCAACAAATAAACCCAATATAAAATTCAAAAATTTTGGGAGAAACAAAGGAGGAGACCATGGACTTAGGGGGAGGCCAAGTTCAAGATTAGATGGTGGTAAGCATCCAAGCAAGTGTAAGTGGTTCAATTTATCAATTCTTGCAAATTTGTACTTGCTTTGATTGTGTTGTCATTAATAAACAAAAAGAGGGAGATTGTAAGGAACATGGCCCCATTAGGTCATGATTGTGATTTTGGTTATTGTGTGAGAACATAGTCAATGGGATTAACGAATTTGTGAGCTCAAGTTTGTAGGATTTCTAGGTCTCGTGGATGGAGTACAATCCATATACAAGATGGTCCAAATCGCTATCAAGATGTCCAAGTTGTAGTGAAAATGCAGCCGAGATGATTTGGACAAGGTTCAACATGATTACATGCGTCGGTTTAACCGATGGCATGAAGTTATAATGGGTTGGTGCTTTGGTAAGTTGATATGGTGATCAAGTGAAGAAATGACAGAGGCACCGGTTAAACCGACGGTGCAAAAGAAGGGTCGGTGCAAGCATGTTGTGGTTACTCAGTACGCATGATTTGGTTCCAGAAGGGTTTCCAAGTAAAGTCTTCAGCACTGGTTAAACCAACGGTCATTGGTGCATTACGTCGGTGCAATAATGATAGCAGAGGATGGCAGTTGGAGTTTAACGGCTAGTAGGCAGGCTAAGTGCGACCGGTTCAACCGATGGTGGCGACCGGTTTAACCGACGCTTTATGCTTTTTTAGGTAAAAGCAAGCAATGGTTATGAGCTGCCCTCTAGCCTATATAAGGCCTCACCTCGGGTTATTTGAGGCTGCTGGAGTTTGTGAGAAGCTATACAAACTCTGTTGAAGTTCTCCAAGCCAACCAAAGAGCTCATTGATCAAATCCTTGGGTTTAGCACAACCTTTGGGAGGTGTAATGCTAGGCTAGCTCGAGGAAGAGTATGAGAGCAAGGTGTTGTGACCCTTTACTGGTTCTTGAGTGAACCTCAAGCTTGTACCTTGGTGTGCCGGGCCCTTGAAATCTTAGTGGCTCGCCGGCAAGTCATCGACCCTCCAGCTTGGTGTGGAGCGGCGACGATGGCGTTGTGCGGGGAACATGAAGACCCTCTTCCTTCTTGGAGAAGCTCCTTAGTGTTGAAAACATCGAGGTGACTGGAAACTTGGTGAGAGCCTTGGTGGCTAAGCCTTGGTGGCGAGTCAAGAAGAGTTCCGGAAGAGACTCGATGACTGGGAAGCAATACTCTTAGTGATTGCTTCAACAACGTGGACTAGGTGTGGATTTGTGTCTAAAGATACCACAGAATAAATCTTCATGTTGAGAGTTTGCTTTCCCTCATCCCTTTCTTTTAAGCTTCCCCATTTCTTATTGCAATCTTGTGTGACTTTAAATTTTTAGTGTAGAATCTTGCTAGAATTGGCTATAGGTTGCAAACTCTTTGGGATGAGATTTTCACACTAGTTGAACCCTAGTTGCACATCTAGATTATATATTTTAGCTTATATTTTGTGCTAACTTGTTTGATCCATAGGTTTAGGTTTTAGAATTGCCTAATTCATCCCCTCCCCTTCTTAGGCTATGAGCACCGATTCCTTTCAAAGAGCCATTTCACCAGAAACCACACGGATCGGGGGTGGCCTCCTTAAGGCCTCATTTGGTTAGGTCGGATCGGACCGGAACAAGGCCCGTTCCGGATGATTTAGCCCAGCCCGGAATGAAGTCAAGTTTGCCAAATAATCGCTGTTCGGTTGGCCTGGGCCGGAACCAAACATGGGCCGGATCGGCCTCCCCTTCCACCTCCATGACCCGGAACAAAACCACAGCTTATCACTCCCGGAACCAATCTCGACCAGGTTTGAGTGCCAGTCCAGGATCCACTCGATCCTGGCCTGGAAGGAAACTAGGCCTAGCTATGAAACTGGGCTGCCAAACGGGCCTAAATGTTGTCATCTTGCGTTGTGACCCAGTGACTTTGATCCCGAACCTCCACTTGACGATCTTCACATGAGCACCTTTGATCCACTGAGCGAAGTACAGATACTAGTTATCGATGCTCGGAGGAGATCAGGTGACAAGTGTTTCACTCGATATCCCGAACACCAGCCATGCACGGGTGAGGGCCCACTCCAAAAGACCGAACCCTTGAAACTATGGATCATATCATTAATGTATACCATGAAAAACATCACTCTGCATACTGGAGTTTGCATATTGGAGTTAGCGCGACCGAAGGTTCAATATGACACATGTCATTATTTCTATAGCTGACAGATGGTATTCCTAAGCCTTTTTATCGAGACGCGCATGTTCACATTTCACCACCTATATAAAGCGATGGAAGTGGTTTGGCCGAAACCCGGGCACCACCTCTCACACCGCCTTTCGTCTGGGACGCTGCCCTATAGATCCTCAAATGGATATGGGATGATCCGTGTCGTCGAATTGAGTCAGTTTTCCTCCGTTTGTGGCCCCATGAATCCGTGTGCTTTCCTCGGATTGGTTGGAATGTGTTTCTTCCTTTTATTACTTTGTGTTTTCTTCTAATTCATTAGTAAATCACCTGCATACAAATATCCACCAACACTTATGAAGGTAGTTAGTAATAAACCTTTTCCACTGCCTGGCACACCAGCTGTAGAAGGGTAAACTATAGTAGCAGGGGGCTTAGGGATCGACCACCCCTTAAGATTCATCTAGGATAAGCTCTTCCAGAGCGTGGTGAGGAGAGAATGCAATCACACAAGAGGGTTTAGATAGGTTCAGACCACTCAAGGGCGTAACACCCTGCGTCCTTTGTGTGGGAGATAGATTGAGTTTGGAGATAGATGGAGTTTGCTCTGCAAGTTTAGAAAGATCAATAATGCTCGGGGTTCTCTCCCTTTGCACTTGACTGTTGGTTCCTATTGTGCTCCCCCTCCAATCCTGACACCTTTATGTAGTCAGGAAGACCCATACAATTGAATGGACCAGGGGGACGCACTACAGTACATATACATACTGTGGAGTCTTGAGTGTGTCCGTCCGTCCAAACTACTTCGCATGTCTTCTCCTGTTAGGTTGTGTGTTCTTATTAGGCCTTCGCATCATGCTAGCCCTAGCTTTTCGATGGTGACATGCTCGCCTAGGGGCTGCCATATGCCCTTAGTTCATCATCGCCATGGTGGGCAGACTCCATTGGAAGAACACACTACCTCGATCCTTCTGGCCGGCAGGGGCGGGCCCCATTAAATTCAAGAGTATTCAGTTGAATACCGATTATTTTTGGCAATTTTTTTATATATGTATTATATCATGTGTATATGATTAAAACAAAAATCTCTATATTTCTAAAGCAAGTAAAGATTTCTTAGTCCATCAATCGGAATCCTAATTGGAACTTGGACAAATCAATCGGAATCCTAATCGGAACCCGGATAAATTAATCAGAATACCAATCGGAACCCAAATAATCAATGCCTCACGCAGTCACAGCATGACCTATACACGGAGTGAAAGATTATAAAGTTAGTGATTTCATGTAGATCTGGTTAAAATTTATATTACCCGCAACGCACAGCACTGTACTAGTAACATAACAAACAGGCTCCTAAAGTCCTAATCTCTCCTTTGGCCAAAAAACCTCAGCAACCCACCTCCCATCTCCCAACTGCCAGCCCACACACGGCCCAAAACCGGCAGCCAGGTGCCCAGGTCTGATCCAGACTTGCGCCCCTCTCCAGCCCTTCCAGCTCCTGATTCGCCCCGACGCGGCCATCTGCTCGTCTTGTCAATTGCCCATCACCCTGCGCCCAAGCCGTCTCGCCCCAGCGGCCAGCGCCTGGCTTCCCGGCACTCGTCGCCCCAGGGCCCACGTGCGCCGCGCTAGGGCGCCACGCACGCGCAAGCAGCCAGCTAGATAGAGGTGGCAACACTACTACCGACAGAGTGCAACGACCTCCGACCGGCAACTAGGCAGTGGGCATCATCCTCAAACCAAGCTAGTGAAGTGAACCAAGGTGAGGATTGACAAATTTATCCATATTTCATGAAAATGTATCATTGCAATTTGTGATTACTTATGAAATTATGAAAAAAATTAGCAAAAATGCAGTGAGGAAGTTTTTTTTCTGAAACTTGAATACTTGTAATTTATAATTTATAGGTCTGAACTATGAAAAGAAAGAAGAGTGGCAGTGCCACTGATTTGAAATCTTTCTTACAATTTTATATTGTTGATACTCAATTATGTGCTATGAATCTACACATTATTACATTAGATTGTATAAAGAAATTTAGCCTTTGAAAATTTTAAATACCCACACCCAAATTCCTAGGCCTGCCCTATCACTACTAGATTTTAGGTATATGGCAACGGCTAAAGAAACGTGGCGATAGAGCCAATATAGTTGCAATAGGTATAAATTGCCACAACAGAAATTTAGTTGCGAGCCGTTGCAATTAGCTTTGAGGCAATAGGTGCTTTGCAACGGTATTTGTTTCATGTTGCGATACATGTAATTGCCACACAAAGAAGCATTGCATTAGCTAGTTGTTACAACTTCCGATGTTGTGGCAATACCATGTATTGCCACACAAGTTGGCCGTTGCCATAGTATTTAGTTGCAACGGACTGACACTATGGCAATAGATTGTTTGGCCACGGCCAACATCGTGGCAATAGGGGGTATTGCCACGCGTATATTTAGTTATGATTGATCCTATGGCAACAGAAACCATTTCGTTGAAATAGACTATATTGCCATGATACATGTATGGCGGCAATAATTATTATTGCAACGGAAAATAGTTAGAAGCAAAAAATGATGCCGCAACAACATGTTGTTTGAGGTTATTAACTATTGTAGCATCATTCAATAATGTGTGCAAAAGCATGTATGGATAGAACTAGAGTTGTGGCAATAGTATATAGCAACGAACTACACTCGTTGCGTTTAGAGTTTTTGCATCAGCCAGATCTATGTTGCAATGCATATTGCATTTGATATATTTGGATAATATAAATCATATTTGAAAAAAAAGAATGTACAAAAATATGAATTGTATCATCATGAATATGAAATGAATCCATCATCAATTGTGCCAATCGGTAAAAAATAGTATGTAAAGTGTCCAATACATTATCCGAATTGAAAATAGTTCATAGATAATCAACACTACGACAACATCTATCTTATGTAGGCTACATCAAACTTTGGTTGACACTGCATGATTCCTTATGTTGACCAAGAAAGGCATCCAAGTTCGAGTGATCCATTTAAGTTCAAATATCCTGCTGAAAAAAAAGAATTTGTATGCATCAGCAATACTTAGTAGCAAGTCATTCTTTTTGGAACAAATATGATAGAGACGAAAATAATTCTCAGCCATGATCAATTTACTGATGGTAGATAGAAATCTTATAATAGAGTTATAGTCTCAATTCTCCATAGTTAATGACATAGAATAATATATGACAAAGTAGACAAATAGATAGAATTCTATTGTGGCCTCAAGTCAGCAACCTTGGGGAAATTAAATAATCCAAGGGAACAGCAACACAAGGATTTCCATTTTTTTAAAAAAAGACAACGACAGTAGCAAACTTAGATAGAAAAATTCAGGATTTTTTTCTGAACTAAAACAAGTCCGCTCAACACCCTATTCGACTGAAATCAAACTGAACCCCCACAGAGAATTAAAAAACGGTTAGTAGCCTACATTTATGTGCTAAAGCAGCCAGTTTGTGCCTACACTAGTTCAGCAATGATATATTCATGTATATTGACCAGGCCTAGCTACTTTGATACTGAATCCCCCAATATGTGCTAAAGTAGTGTGATCTGAATTATGATTATGAAAGCTACCATAGAAAAAGAACAGTGTTAAAAGGAACATACAAAGTGAACAGTAGAGTCACCTAATCACACATAATAAGTCATAGCTATGCTTAATCTGCTCCTAGGAGATGTTCCATGGACCATTTCTTTTATTTTTTTGTTGGAAAATAGAAGCAGGTGAAGCAATTAGCAAAGCTACTAGCTATTGACAAGATGAAAAATTCAGGATTTTTTTTTTGAACTAAGCTACAAGTCATTATTAATGGACACAGAGTTTAGGTCGTAAAAAAATTTCCAAATATTGTCTAGAAATCAGATTTGCATTTTATACCTGTTGGCTTCTTGTCCGTACACGTTTTATAGCTACATTCATCAGTTGATGTGTAGAAATATAATTCTTGTTGTTTTGAGAAACACTTTGCGTCGCCTTAGAAGCTAGAGTTTTTCTAGTAGTTTTCTGAACTGTTGGTGTAGCTTCACTCGGGTCGATGCTTTTTGGGGTAGTCTGCATAGGAAGAAATTGTGGAAGAAACTTAGCTCATATTCCAATACCATCATGGGTGCAATCAATATCAAAATATTATTTACCTGAACTGTTCGGGTTTCGCACGCATTTGAAGTTGGAATATCAGCAACACTTTCCTCAACTGTTGGCGTAGCTTCACTTGGGTCGATGCTTTTTGTGGCAGTCTGCATATAAAAAGATAGTGGAAGGAACTTATTAGATCACATTCCAATACCATCATGGGTATGTCGATATCCAAATAATTTTTTACCTGAACTAATGGGGTTCCTCTAGATCCTGCAAGCGCAGCCATAAATTCTTCCCTAAGTGCTTGGAGTTTGTTACTCTCTTCCTCTTTAAACTGTTGCAATTTTTCTTCCAATCTCCTTTCACTTTCAGCTTCTTGATTTGCAAGTTTTTCATTTAACCTGACAACCTCTTCTTGTAGCTCAATATTTTTTTGGTTGGCTGCATCTGTAGCACGGGCTTGTTCTTGGAGTTGATGCTGCATGGATTCCCTCATTGTTGGATGTTTAGACAAGTACCCATGACCATGAACAGTGGATGTTTTGCATCCGTGCTTTGCTTGTAGCTTGACTGGAAAATATTATTTTCCTCATCAGTGGAGACGAAAGCAGGATCAATGCTGCATTGTCTCTCTACAACTTTAAACAATGCATCATCCTAAAGAAATAGCAGCAATGGAGTTAGTATTTCACTTCAAAAATAAAACAATTTATGACTCTTGCTGTGAGTGGTGCATTATTACTCACATATACAGCCCTAGATGCTTCGTCTGACCATTGCCCATTCTTCATGTGCGTGCACATCCAAAGACTTAGATCACCTGGTTCTTCACCTGTTTCAGGGTCTCTCTAAGATGCCAACAATGTATCACATGAGTTGATTGTACACTTGTTAAGAAAGAACCATACAGAATATCATAGGAAAAAAAACCATAAAGTATGTCGTAGCATTACCTGCTCATCGCTAAGTTGGGAAAATGGTTTCGATCCCATGCAATGATTGGTCCTTTTTTTCTCACGGTTGATAGAGTTCCTATTGCTAACCTTCTGCAAATTGTTGAAGTAACAACATATATTAGTACTCCACTGAACATATTGCACATGCATATAAGAAATGGAAATGAAAGGAAACACTACCAGACCTTGAAATCATCACTTCCGAAGTACAGAATCAAGTAGTGCCACTCAACAATATCTAAGTCTTCAGGCTTGTGTTTCATCCTTGCATCATAACTATCATATGCCTTGTATGTAGCACTCAATGTTGATCGCCATCCTTTGTACCGCTCCTTAGCTATGGCCCATATCTTTTCCTTTTGATCATCCATGTTTTGTAGGTCCCACCGGTTCTATTTATTTCAAAGCACGTTCAGAAGGTGAAGTATTTAGCTAACTGAAGAAAAATGTAGGCAACAATATGAAATAATCTGCATACCATTATATCAAGTGCTATAGAATTCTTCACATTTAGCTCTATATCTTTCCATTTTTGGACTCCAATAAGAGGAGCTCTTTTCCTAGTGAACATTACCACTTCATCGACAAACGAGCGAGCGTTAGGGCCTATGGGACCTCCAAGTCTTGATGAAAAATCAATTTTTAGTTTCTGGGAGCCGCTCTTTATTCTCTTTATGGCTGCTGCTAAACCCTTGGCTGCACCACGTCCACCTTTATTGCGCCCTTCATTGGAACCTGCTACGAAAACAATATGTTGGATATGATGACACAATTTGAGCTGGGGAGATGAAGTTGTAAAAAAATGTAGGACGCATAGCACACCATATCCTTTTCTTTTTTTCCGCCGAGCATGAGATGGCAATTCTTTTTGTGGAGATGGGTTGCTAGCAAGACGTCCGTCATCAGGAAGATTGTCATCATCACTGTCATCATCATCTAAATATGATACTGCAATTAATGGAAGCATCAGTATATACAATTATATCACTGTCATGCACTCCTCTAAGATATATCCCTCAGCTATTGAACCTTCAGGGTACGCTTTGTTCCGCACATAGCCTTTAAGCGTACGCAGATACCTCTCAATTGGGTACATCCATCTATAGCATACAGGTCCTCCTAGTTTAGCCTCTTCAGCAAGATGAACCGGCAAATGCATCATGATATCAAAGAAAGCTGGTGGGAAGATCATTTCAAGACGACAAAGAGTTTCTCTAATCGAAATGCTCAGTTTATCTAACTCTTCAGTGCTCAACTCCTTTGAACATATTGCATTGAAGAACCTACTAAGCTCAATCAATGGGATAACAACCTCTTCTGGCAATATGTTACGTACTGCAATGGGTAATAGTTTTTGGAATATAACGTGACAGTCATGAGTTTTAAGTCCAGAAATCTTACACCGCGTCATGTCCACGCATCTCTTGATATTAGAGGCATAACCATCAGGCATCTTCACACCTTGAAGAAATTTGCATAAATATGTCTTCTCATCCGGGCCCAGAGAGTACAATGCAGGAGGCAAAGTGTACTTGTCATTCTTCACCAAAGGATGTTGATCCTTTCTCATGCCCAATTCTTCCATGTCAAGGCGAGCCTTTTCGCTATCCTTTGATTTACCAGCCATGCCTAGCAAAGTCCCTAGTATGCTCTCACAAATGTTTTTTTCAATATGCATCACATCCAAATTATGCCTTACAAGCAATGTTTCCCAGTACGGCAATTCAAAAAAAATACTTTTCTTCCTCCAGTTGTGCCATCTGGTTTCTTCCTCACGTTGCTTCCTCTTTTTTGAGGCGTTCCCAAATGTCACTTGCTCAAAGCTTTCATATTGCTGCAGCACCTGTTCACCAGTCAACGGTACTGGAGCCTCCCTGGTTTCCACCTTGTTGTTGAAGCTAATCTTGTTGCGGCGCCACTTGTGGCCCATTGGCAAAAAACGGCGATGACCCATGTAGCAGTGCTTGGACCCAAATTTCAACCATAAATAGTCAGTATCCTTATTGCAGTATGGACATGCAAACTTGCCTTTTGTGCTCCAGCCAGATAGCATGCCATATGCAGGAAAATCATTAATTGTCCAAAGTAGAACTGCACGCAGAGTGAAATTCTTTTTCACCTTTGCATCCCATGTCTCAACACCATTTACCCAAAGATCTTTTAGCTCATCGATTAGGGGCTGCAAATATACATCTATGTTGTTGCCTGGAGATTTTGGCCCTGGTATCAACATTGACATCATCCAGAACGGTTGTTTTAAACACAACCAAGGAGGCAAATTGTAAGGTATTAGGATCACAGGCCATATAGTGTATGTCACATTCATCATCCCAAATGGATTAAAGCCATCAGATGCAAGACCCAACCTTACATTACGAGGATCCAATGCAAAATCCTCATACTTTTCATCCACGTGCTTCCATGCCATAGAGTTAGCAGGGTGTCTCATTTTTCCATCTTGGACCAGTCCCTCCTTATGCCAACGCATATATTCAGATGTGCTCGCTCTCATGTATAACCTTTGTAGACGAGGAGTAACCGGAAAATACCTCAAGATTTTCTGTGGAACACGCTTCTTCGGTGCAGCATCACTACTCGACGCCTCCCTTTCACTTGAATTAGTCGTTTGCCATCTAGACTCACCACACGTTGGACATGTATCCATGTCAACGTATTCCTTCCGAAATAAAACACAATCATTGATGCATGCATGTATCTTTTGATAGTCCAGGCCAAGATCACGGACTACCTTTTGCACTTTCTCTAAAGTGTCCGGAACACAGTGGCCTTCAGGAAGCACAAGCGAGAACAACTGAAGAATAGCCTTTAATGCACCGTTACTAAGACCAAACATGCACTTTATCTGAAATAGCCTGACAATGAAAGATACCTTAGTAGCCTCCTTGCAACCTGGGTAAAGTTCCCTCTGCGCCTCTGTTAATAATTTAAAGAATGTCTTGGCACTTTCATTCGGCTCTTCAGTTTCACTACCCATGATGTCTCCATGTATTGCACCACTGATTAGTGAAGAAACCAGATCCCTCATAGAATCACAGTCACCTGTTGCACCGTCATTGCCAACCCCTTCACTAATGCCCTCAAATGAATTCTTTTCTTCTCCTTCCCCTTGGATAAAACTTTCAGAAAACCCTCTAAAAATCAAATGAGTTCTAACTTCTTTAATTGTTCGGTAGGACATTGTACGACATCTCGTACATGGACAGGGTGCCGTTTCTCCTTTAGATGTACCAGCAAATGTAGCCTCTATAAATTTCTTGAATCCTTTTTGCCACTCTTCTGTTTGATGTGGTAGGCGCATCCAAGACCTATCATCACGCGAAGACATGCCCCTCAATCTTTTCAATTAAAATGATACACTAATTAAAGTGATCAATGGCCTGCATATACAACAATGAAAAAGGCACTCAATTAAATAAATCTATAATACAAATGTGTGTTTATACATAGAGTCCTTTGAATTCTTTGCCAACATACAAGCTGTTTGAGAAATTGTGTGTTTATAGATTCCCAATTATTAGATATTCTCTACTGATGTATACTGTATCTGTGCTACATCTCACTTCTGTTAGAAAATAAGAACTTTATTTAACACAACGCACAAAAATTTAGCTAAATTAGCAGCAGATTTATTTTACTTCCTAATCTAAACTCACCAACACATGACGAACGGCTGTCCTTTGCCTTCCTCCTCTTGCTGTCGCGCAAGTTTTTAATTAAATTGAAACTACAAATGACATAAGAGAAAAAGTTATGTGCACCATCTCCTATATGCAAACTTGCAGCAACCAATCATAATATAAGCAGAAGATTTACCTAATCTCACCTACACACGCCGCCCTGCTCTCTGCTGCCGCTGGGCAAGGTACGCCTTCGTGCTCACCAAAAAGGGGTGATCCAGATTTTGCAGAGTGCTTAGAATTAGAATCAAAGATCAAATATCTTCATCCAGATTTCCAGCCAAGCCCCAAGCCCCAACCCTCTCATCGATTAGTCTTACTGCTAGAACAATTGCACAAATACTTGGTACAAATCATCAGCCATGAGGCATTTAGACAAGGAGAAACAAAATCTTGGAGCCCTCAGTACTCAAACTACGTACCTTTCACTACCGTCCGTGCGTGCCCGCAGGACGGCAGGTAGCCGCCGGGCGCGATGACGAGTCCGATCTTGTTCAAGAGAAGAGGCAGCCCGGCAGGCAGCCGCCGGGAGCGATGACGAGTCTGATCTTGTCCAAGAGAAGAGACAGGTTGACAGGCATCTGCTGTATTATTGAAGCGTGAGACAAGAAAGGCAGGCAGCCAGGGCGCACTTGCCCGCCGGTTGACAGGCTGCACTAGCTGTGGCGCTCACCAACCTGCCTGCCGCTTGCCCGCCAGTCGCCGTCCCTAAACCCTGATCGCCATCGCGCCTCCCTTGAGGAACGGCGAGTTTTTTTTTTGGCGACGTATAGATCAATCTCACGACGAGTGCTAGTCCATCAATTCTTTTATTCATGGGCC
This sequence comes from Panicum hallii, assembly GCF_002211085.1. Lineage (NCBI taxonomy): Eukaryota > Viridiplantae > Streptophyta > Magnoliopsida > Poales > Poaceae > Panicum > Panicum hallii. The sequence goes on from NC_038044.1 coordinate 57,444,109, forward strand.
CAGGTGTTGGTTAATTTGGTCCACCCATATTTGAGCCAACGAAATATATTTAGTTGCAATACACTTATCTATTGCCACAAATGGAACTAGCATATACCAACAAATATAATCGGTGGCAAAAGCATCATCTTCATGCAATCACTTAGTTTTTTGTTGCAATATAGACAAATATATTGCAACACATGTGAGGACTTAATGCAACAAAATAAATTCGTAGCAATATTGTTTACTACTCGCAACCACTTTGAATTTTATGGCAATAACCCTTACTTATTGCAACGAAATTAAAAATTATAGCAACAGAAAACAAATGTGGCAATAATATGAGCTACTCACAACCATATTTCAATTAGTTGCGGTACCATCTATTTTTTGCAACGGAAATACGAAATGGTTGCAATATCACCTATCTAATGCAACATATTTTGTGTTGCTGCCATGTACTCTGTGGCATTAGCCCTAAAATCTAGTAGTGTATCTGCCGGCCCCACCTAGCAACGTAAGGTGGTGTGCTACCGATGGTTGCCAAAAGTTAGGGGCGAGTGTGTTGGGTTCTGGACAACGCGACTACCCATGCCACCACAGTAGAACATGATGGGCCATGCCGGCCACGCCGTCCACTGTGAAAGCACAATGCCAAAACAAACATGATCACGTACCCTCGAAGCAGAGGCGTGTGACATGATAGCGGCGCGTGCCGTGCCAGACACATTTCATATGTCCGGAGTGGCACATCCACCTACCCCTATAGGTCTTCCTTGGTCCCTGAGCAACGAAGGAGGGCTCTGGGTGTTCTTGGTTCGGGTACTTTACTCCTTGTCAGCGGCGAATCTAGAAATTTAAGTTAGGTGGTCCAATAGAGTAATTTTTTAAAATATTTTAGTGAATAAGTTAATCTAATCATATAAAAATAAGACTTCTCACTTTTCACATTCTCAATTCAATTATCAATTGATGTATATAAGAAAATAATTAGTAGCTATTTTTCTGCTATTAATAAATAAGATCAAAATATGAGAAATTCAGGGGATTAAGATCCTTGGGCCAAATCTTAGGGTGAGCCGGGGCCCACCCGGCCCACCCCCTAGATCCGCCCTGCCCCTAGTAGCCCACGCTCTGACTAGTGGACTCCTGGTAGAGAGTCAACCCCGAGCTCCCCGTAGATTACACACGAGTAGTTTTCTTCGGGGTGACTTAGGGCCTTCTCGGCACTTTGCGCCAAGAAGGCGGTCCCTTGGTAGGTTACACCAGTGCCGACGTGATGCTGCAGGTCCACAGTTCCGCACTTCCAGGGAACCCGTCCCTGCATCGACGACAACTTGTTCTTGAGCAACCGGGAGTGACGCACCAGTTGTAAAGCTCAATTCTCTACTACTTCCTCCATCCCAAATTATAGTTCTTTCTAGCAAGTCAAGATACATAAATTTTGTTGTGTATGTAGACACAATGTATATCTAGATGCATAGAAAAATCTATATATCTAGATTTGCCAAAATGACCTACAATTTAGAATGGAGAGAGTAGTGATATGTTCGTATAATAAATAAGGTATGTATAAGATCCCCTAGATTTTATTTTTATAAAAAGATATGCAATATTTTCTTATGTTGTTTCTTGGTTGATTTGGATTGTGCGCCTATGAAATTCGTCTTGGAATATGGGACCTCATTAGTACCCACGTGGTCGACCTTATTAGCTTTTCCCCGTACTAGCGGAGATGTACGTCCCACAGGTACGTGCTTAAAGTCAAATTATTTAAAAAAGATTGGATTGCATCGAAGTATTACTAAAAAATCTCATTTGTTGCACGATAGAATAACCAATTATATTTGCTATCTAAAAGTCTAAAAGGGAAGCAACATTTAGTATCTATGTAAGACAACCCTTGATTAAATATGTAAGCATATTGTTTTCACGTGGATATTTATGGAATTAGTTAGTCAACAAATTGGCGAGGGACGTGGTGAGCCAGCGCTAATAGGAAGGAATGCCTAACCTGGTTTGTTACCAATGGGAGTCTACATGAGTTTCTTTGGAGCAACTTCTCTCTCAGCCGTTTTCCGATGGTAACTTTCCCACCTATTTGCTTTTTTATCAGCTGGCAGGCTTGCGTACTTCTACCTTGCCCTTTGCCGCTTAGCTTCCCTTTGATCAGTGGAATCACCTGCAATTGTAAAAGAACCATGAATAGATCATTTGTTTATTAATCACAACCATGAAGCATTAATCTTATAATAACAATTTACTAAAAGAATCCATGAGAAAAATTACCATCATCAACATCATGGATAATAGGCTCCTCATGTAATTGTCGCTTATGACGATTCAACGTGTTTGTGATATCTCCAAATGGTCGATGGCCATCCATTGCTAAAAAATATTCAATTATCAAAATATACTGTTTGCATAGAGCCATAATAAAAAAAACTACATGGATCATGGATCTCTGTCAACACAGAAACCTAAAATACATGGTTTCCTATAATCAACATATTAAAAAAATATATCAAAATTAAATGAGAACAACATCTTACCTCTAGTACCTCTAGCAGTTTCAGCAAAGAGCTTGATCTTTCGTTGTCAACATGAAATACAGGCAAGCTGATTGGCACCCTGGTGCAACGGTGGCAAGCAGCATGCTAGGGGTGCCGATCGTGAGGATCAACATAGGGTGATCAAGTAAACATTCGACTGCATGAATGCAGACAAGAAAAAAAATCAGTAAAATATTTGAATGGATAACAGAACCTTACCTCTACAAACTTCTGCGCACCATTGCATCCAGCGACGAAATGACCAGCGCAGCTTAATTCGCACCTCTAAGGCCGGCTTCTAGCAGGACAGGGGCGCTAGTGACCTCCAGGGACAACGGGCGCAAGTGACCTCCAGGACAACGGACGCTAGTGACCTCTAGGACAACGGGCACTAGTGCTGATGACCACGCATTGTGCGACGTTAGGAGGGATAGGGAGAACGGGGGAACGCTGGACAACCAAGGAAACGCGGATGATGTATTACGCCAGTGACCTAAGACATGATTTCAACGCCATGATGAACAACACCTCCTTCCTAACAAACAACATAGAACTGCTATCACAACAGACATTGCCACATGGGCAAGAGGCAGACCTTGATGTTGGATGCGATGTCCTGTTGGATGGCTTCCGATTGGCGGAGAGGTCCTATAGTGGAAGAAGAAATTAGATGGTACCAGCTTCTTGGTGCGGCAGTGTCGGTGTTTCGGACCGCCGACTAGTAAATTTATGCTTGTGCGTCTGGCTCGGATGGTGTGCAAGTAAGACACAAGGGTTTATACTGGTTCGGGCAGAACATCCCTACGTCCAGTTCGAGTTGCTCGTGTTCTTGCACTGGGTTTGCAGTAGGGGTTACAAATGGTCGAGAGAGGGAATGAGCTCCCAAGTCTCTAGTGGCAAAGTGTTATGCGAGTGCGTGAGTGTCTGAGGGTTCCGTCCCCCCTACGGAGGTCCTCCCCTTCCCTTTTATAAGCTAAAGGGCAAAGGTCGGATACATGAGAGAGAGAAAGAGATAAGGAGTAGAAAGAGGAGGGTCCCCGGGATCCCGCTGCTCTCCTTCCGTTTACGTGGACTCCATTGGCCGTGTAGATGATGACGGGGGGTGTCACTGCGCCGCTCCCTAGTGCGACGTGCAACGTGCGCCTCAATAGTACGGGCAGCACGGGCCCCCGGCGTGTTTGGTGGGTGACGTGCGCTCCGACAAGACAGGCGGCGTGAGCCCCCGGCGAGTTTTGCAGCTTAACCCCTAGCGTGGCGGGCGACGAGGGCTCGCCGTGATGGCTTATTACCTCCAGAGGTCACGTCGAGGCGTGTCCTCGCCTGTTCTCACGTCAGAGGCTTGACCTTTGATGTGAGCTTTAACTCCAGCAGGACCCCGAGGGTCCCACATCCTAGAGATGGGCGCAGCCACGTTCGTACACTCGGGGTCGGGCGAGGCGGAGCCCTTCCTATAAGGGTTGGATGAGGCCGAGCCTGCGCCATTGGTATCGGGCGAGGTGGCTCTCACCCCGCGTCTGAGCCTGATGCTGGGCCGTCGATGTTCCTTTAGCTAGTGGGCCTTCCGTGGCCGTGTGGCTCCCCGATCAGGCCGAGCTGCACAGTTTAGGAGGACTAATCCATGATTAGCACCCTAAAGATCGCACTTTGGGGGATCCATGATGTTTGCCCCTATTAGTAGCCCCCGAGCCCCTACGCGGATTTTGAGAGCCATGCGGGGGCTTCATTTTACCCGGGCATCGTCTCCCGCACCGGGCCGAATGTGTTCCCAGCGTCGCATCCTGGCTAATGTGGTTCGGATGTGTTTTCTTCCTGCCAGGCTCATGTGGGTGGGTGTGAGCGCACCCACTGGGTGTAGCCCCTGAGCCTCTAGGTGAATCAGAGATTCATGCAGAGGGTTCCGCTAGTTGCTCGCCCCCGTGTCCTGATTGACACGACCGATGAGAGATCCCCCTCCGCTTGACTCACGTGGCTATAGCCCCTGAGCCTCTGGGCGAATCAGAGATTCACGCAGAGGGTTAGCTAGCGTGTTCAGAGGGTACTCCATGGTGACGCCTTGGTCCAAGCACCCCTTCATCGGGTCTCATTTCTATTGACTGCGGCCGGCAGTAACCTTTGCAGGCGTCGGATCGTCCGGCATGGGTTCTCCAGCTGCACCCATCCTTGCTTGCTTCAGGGCTCGCGCGACGCTCGCCGCCTACTTTTGTCTCAGCCAGCGCCTTCCTACCCGTCTTATCCCGTGTTGTCCCATCAGGCCGGCAGTCATTGATGGGAATCGGGGCAGGTAGGCTTTTTTAATGCTGGTCTCTTGGTTTTGGCCTGTCCAGCCCCGCGGCGATGCCCTGCCCGGGCATGGCTATAAATAGCGGCGCTGGGCTCCTGGTTGTTTCACCAAGTCCAACCGGCAGAACCTCCAACATTGCATGGTAGAGCTAGGCCTCCTAGAGCCCGGGTTTGGCTCGCTCGAGCTGGATCCCGATCCTTCATCAGTTGCTATTAGTGGATTGACTACGAGCGGAGGAGTGTGAGGAAGGATAACTCGAGCGTCTAGATCCTCAGCTTCACTTTCGTGAGGCAGTTGCCTTGGTTCAAGTGCTGGTTCCTCGTGAGGGCGGTGGCAGATTCATTGCTCTTCGTGAAATTGTTGGGTAGGTGGCAGCTCGCCCGTGTCTCCCTACTTCCTTCCCGTAGGGAGGCGGAGGCAAGCCTTGCCAGACCTGCCTTGATTTTGTGCGAGAACGCCAGTTCTGCTTGGTGCTGTATGGCCTCACCTGGCTTCCCTCTTTTTCATCCTCCCCACTGCTGTTGCCGGGCTCACCTCATGGTGGCAGAGGCATACGTCGAAGTGGCACGAGACGTACATGTTGATGGCCGCGTACCGCTCCTACTTCTGAGATAGCCTTGCTATTAGGGGATGGACTGCGATGCAATCGTCCGTTCCATCCCTAGCCCCTGCTAAAGCAGACCTTGGGCAACTCTCGGCGCTACCCTACGTGGTAGTGCTTAAGTTGTTTGTACTTGTACATGGCCCACGGCAAACCATCCCTTCCATCCAAAATGTAGGTCATTTTGGTAAATCTAGGTTATGTCTTTTGTTACGCGCCTAGAGTGCACCATGTAACCATATCTCCTTGGTAATTGGGAATAAATGGAGGGTCTTTATGGTGCTTGATCCCGAAGCCCCATGGCAGCCCTCGAGCTTGTAGAGGGGTCGGATGCTGTTGCGAGTGTTTTTTCGTTCAGGAAGGATCCGAAAGGTGGAGAGGACTCTCTCTCTTTCTCTCTCTCTCTCTCTCTCTCTCTCTCTCGACTCTCGCCTACACTTTGTATGCGACCACATATTGGGTCTCCTTGCGAGTCCGACCCCCGAGCTCCCACGTGTTAGCGGGAGTCTGATCAGGAGGCGGTCTCATCATGCAGTCGCTTCCCTTCAAGTGTCTCTTTTGATGATGTGGAAGGGCGGAGCCATGCCACATTTTTCCTTGTTGGTCAAAACGTGGCACTTGGTCAACTGATATCAGGTTGATCCAAGTGGGGCCCCCAGCTCCTGTTCGCGGAGATCCGGCATGGGTCAGTTGGTGACCGACTCTAGATTCTTGACAGCCAATCCATATAGTTATCATGTCCATTCGACCGGTCCAGACAGCTTGTTGCCTTTCTTCAAAGAAAAACCACGGATCATGCTCCAGTCAAGACTCGGATGCGGGTCGGGAGGCCCATGGCCAGCGCGCGCGTGCCCGTGTGCTAGCCGCTAGTGGGCCCATCCATCTCCGCGCCCTCACTCTGGCGGTGCCCTGGGGCAGTTGTGAACCCATCGGCGGACCAACCTTCGAACCCTCAGACCTTAATGGGTCGTCAGGGCATTTTGAGCCCGTATCCCTTCTTACCTGCGGGAGCTTTTGGCCCCTTTTCCTCTGGGTACATCCCCCGAGGGTCGGGCCCGGGCATAGCGTGCCGCACCTCCCGATGGGATGGGATGACACGACGTGGCAGACGCAGTCATTACGGTGGTCGTGGGAGTCAAGGCGGCGATTCGCCTTTCTATCCCCCTGCCTATAACTAGGGCTCTCGGCCCCTCTGCCGTCACCGCGCCAATCCCATCATTCTGCCTTCTCCACCTCCCCACCACTGGAGCTTGAGCCGTTCCCCATCTGCGCCCTTGCCCCCATGAGAGCTCTTGAGCCCTTACCGCTACCCAGCAATGGCGTCGTGGTACCGCTCGGATGCAGGTCAGGCATGTCTAGGGGGTCTTATCAAGCATGGGCTTCTCTTCCCGCAGTCTACTGCAGGGGAGTGGCTCTTACCTGGCCGTGAGGAGGTGCCGGCGCCACGTGACGGCTATGTTGTCTCCTTTGCGCACTTCCATGAGCGCGGGCTTGCGATGCCCCCTGATCCCTTCTTCTAGGGCTCCTTCACCATGACCAGATTGAGCTACGACACCTCAACCCGAACAGGATCCAGCACATCGCAGCATTCATCGCGTTGTGCGAGGGATACTTGGGGATCGAACCCCACTTAGAGCTCTGGAGGTATTTCTTTGCCGTCTCCTTGGTCAAGAAGAAGGACGGGTCGATGGCTCCGATAGGCTGCGCAGAAATCCATCTTCGCAGACCCCCAGCCCATGAGTACATGGTTATCACCACCATGAAATCCATCAATGGGTGGCATTCGCAGTGGTTTTACATCAAGAATCACGACACCGCCCCCCTTCCGCTCTTCACCGGCCGCACGATTGTGGTGGCTTCACCGGTGTGGGCGAGGGGCCCATGGACAAGGAGAAGAAGAGGCTCACCCTACTCCTGGGTGCCATAGCGTAGCTAAAGGGCCATAACATCTACGGCGCCGGCTTCATCACAGCTTACCACTCGAGGAGGGTGGCGCCGCTGATGGCGCGTGCCTTTCCGCTATACGGGATGGCGCCGGGCGTGCGGCTTGAGGGCACGACGCTTGCTCAGGTTTCGTCCCGTCATTCGGAGATCGAGCAGCGCATCCAGAAGGTGCTGGATCAGCCTGACGCAATGTTCCCGGTCGAGGGGCATCCGGTGATGCGGCCTGACATCGGCTTTGTCGATCTGGTGAGTACTTCCCAACCTCCTTTCCATGTCTCGTTCCAATTTGGATCTTACTTTTGGCTTCGTGGGTCAGTGTCTGTAGGGACAATTCAGCCCATTCCACGACTCTCACGTGCCGTTACCGGAGAACAAGGTCGTGCGAGCAAAGAACCGTAGTGCCGATGAAGCATGCAAGAAGAAGAAAGATGTGGAGAAGGTGAAGAAGGAAGTAGGGGAGCGTGCAAAGCTGCAATGCGGGAAGCGCTGGCAGGGATCGGATGAGGAACTAGAGGAAGACGACAACGATGATGACGTCAATGATGAGGAGGAGGATGACATCCCCTGGGACGAGCTGGCACGCAACGACGAGGGGTCATCCACGCTACCATCGGCATCAGCATAGGTTCCCCTCGGCCCTACAACCGCCCCGGCGCAGCAGGGGGAGGATGCGTGCACAGAGGCGACGGATGCGGATCGCGACACCCCGTTGGGAGCTCCGTGCAGGTGGGGACCCAAATGGCAGCATGCCGGAGAGGCTGAGCTAGGGTCGAGGGACCTGACCCTGAAGCACCCTCACATGGTGGCGTCTCAGTGAGTCAAGGATCTCTTTGTCCTTTCGTGCTTGGCTATTCTCTGCTAATTGCGCAATAACTATCCTTGGGCCTTTGCTGTAGCGTTGGAGACCGAGAGGGTTCCTTGGCGGTGGTGCTGTGGAAGGTCCTTGCGCTCCAGCGGGCGCCTTCGGGGGTGGCTGACCTCACGCCGAGGGAGAGCATGGGGGGTGCCATGGAGGCCACGGCGCAAACAGGCCGACGTCACGGACGACGGTCATGGAGCCGGCGTAGGGGGATGCGCCTGCGGAGGAGACATTGCCAACAGTGACGCTAGTTGAGGAGGGATCAGAAAAAGGCATGCCTGATTTGCTCCTAGAGTTTGAGGCGCAAATGGTGCTACTGCCCCTGTAGGCCGACGCGTCCGCGGTAGGGTGGATGGGTGAGGAAATGACGCGGGAGGAGCCGTGTTTGACATCGGATGCGGCAGCCCTGGATGAAGAGCCGACACGGGAGGAAGCTTCACCGCGAGAGGCCATGGCGATTGTCCAATAGGAGGCCTTAGCTACCGATGGCAAGGCGGCCGCGGCTGCCATGGCGGGGATGGTGCCACCGAAGGTGCCCACCACCTTGGCATTGGTGGGAGTGGATGACGCTGACCGCGGCGGGAGGTCTTCGCCATCCTTTGCTCAGGCGGTTGGTGATCTGCTCGCTAGGCGATGAGCCAAGGCTTCACGCCAAGGCTATGACGATGTCGAGCTGGACCAGATTGAGGAAGAGGTGGCCCCTCTTGCGAAGGTCTTGGCTACAAGGAAGAGGAAGTCGTTTCCAAGGAGTAGTTAGTCAAGCTTAGATGATGAACTGGGCCTGGACACCCAAAGATGTGTGTATAAGCAAACTTTTAAGCTTTTGATTTTGGCCGAGAAGGCCTTTGGCGAGGAAGGTTAAGGACGCCCGACCGCTCCTAGCATTGAGGCAATAGAAACGGAATGCGAATGAGAGGACTTCGATTACACTGGTGAGCAGGGGCACTGTAGCCACTGGGGCATGGGTTTCCTGCAGTCCGACCAACTTTACTCAGAGCGCGCTCTTTTCGTAGCCTTTATCATCCCATCTTAATCGTAGAGAAGGGGTTGGGTGCAGTAAAAATTCTCGAGTAGGTATGTCAGCAGCCCCCGAGTGAGGCCCGACCCCCTGCTGTTGTTGGGGTCGGGCGTCACTAAAGAGCAGACAGAAAAGAGGGTTTTCGCACCAGAGCTTGTTAACAGCGTGAATATACACATAGCTTGGAAAGACTAAGGGTAAAAGCGATGTTGTTGTTCAATGTTCCAAGCTTTGGTGAAGACGTCACCGTCGGCGGTTTGCAGCTTGTAGGTGCCTGGCCGCAGCACTTCCGTGATGATGTACGATCCCTTCCAGGGTGGGGAGAGCTTGCGACGGCCCTTGTCAAGAGCACTTCATGAAGGAGGTAGTCGAGATAGGGCATCCTCCAGTTGGTCGGATGGTCGGGCTCTGCTGCTGGCTTTTTGTCGAGCTACATGACTTCAGGGTCAGAAGGAGTCGACAGCTGGTGAGCCCCCAAGCCTTGGACAGGTGGCTCGACGCCGACCCGTCCTGGCTACTCATAACAGACCGAGGGTTTGTACTGGTCACTAGCGCAGATGCCAGTCAAGACGAGCTCCCGACCATACACCATTTTCGCTAGCATGCTGGCCCCTTCGTTGAGCCATCTTGGGATATGGTTGAGCTCGAGGCCGTCGAACCTTTCCTCCAACTGGTGGACCTCTTGGCAATATGCAGCCATCTTGGTGCTGCGACAGCTGGATTCTTTCAAGACCTGATCGACGACCAGCTGGGAGACACCCTGGATCTCAAGCAGTCGGATGCCCAGCTCGATGGCGATATGCAGGCCGTTGATGAGCGTTCCATACTCGGCCACGTTATTAGAGGTGGGAAAATGAATACGGACCACATACCTCCGACGTGCACCGAGGGGTGAGACGAAGATAAGCCTCGCGCCAGCGCCTTTCTTGCTCAGCGACCCATCAAAGTACACCGTCCATCACTCTTCGTCGATGGCTGCTGGTGGCATGTGGATCCCGATCCATTCTACGATGAACACGATGAAGTCGGCCAATGTTTGGGATTTGGTGGACATTCGAGGGGCGTCCAAAATCCCTTGGCCCATCTGCTTGAGCGCCCACTTCGTGATCCTCCCGGTGGTGACTGGGGTCCGAGCAACCTTGCCGAGAGGGAAGGACGTGACCACCATCACCGGATGTGACTCGAAGTAGCGATGTAGCTTCCTTCTCGCAATCAGGATGGTGTATGGGAGCTTCAAGATTTGCAGGTAACGAGTCTTGGTGTCCGCCAAGACCTCGCTAATGAAGTACACGGGGCGTTGCACCTTGAGGGCGTGTCCCTCTTCCTCCCGCTCCACAACCAGGGCGACGCTGACCACCTGTGTGGTGGTCGTGATGTAGAGCAGGAACGGCTCCCCGTCAATTGGCGGAACGAGAAATGGGGCCTTCGCCAGGAGTCCTTCAGTTTATCGAGTGCCTCCTGAGCCTCGGATGTCCACATAAATCGGTTGGAGGCATGGTCCGTCATCCCCACGAACTCGTTGTCCCTGGGAGATAGGCAAATGTGCGGCCCTGCAAGGTAGCGCATGGCTTCCATTGCGTTGCAGAAGCCAAATGAAAATGTTGTTAGGATGTTCCAATAGAGATTTCTGGGAAGAGCGGTTCTCCTCCGGAGAGCTATGCCATTATGTTGGCAAGCGAGAAGAGGACACAGCGCCAGTCCTCCTGGGTTGATCGGGGACCCAGAAAGGTACTGAGCTGGCACTTCAACCCTTTGTCGTCGGAACCGAGGGGCCAGCTGCTTTCGAAGGCACAGGCCTCCGGTGTCCGAAGCTGCAACTCCTCAAGGGCCTCGTTGACGAAGTCGATGTCGATGGTGTGAAGGGGCGGGACGGAAGCATGAACTTGCTCCATCCCTCCCTCCTAGTGACGATGAAGTCTAGGCTCCCAAAATGTACGAGCACGCCCGGGGCCCATCCTCCAGCGTGGTTGGCCATCCACAGCCTGGTGGAATCAACGAGACGCGCAAAAGGCCCATACCTGGCGCGCCAACTGTCGGTGTTTCGGACCGCCGACTAGTAAATTTGTGCTTGCGCAACTGGATCGGATGGTGTGCAAGGAAGACACAAGGGTTTATACTGGTTCGGGCAGAACGTCCCTATGTCCAGTTCGAGTTGCTCGTGTTTTTGCACTAGTTTGCAGTAAGGGTTACAAATGGTCGAGAGAGGGAACGAGCTCCCAAGTCTCTAGTGGAAAAGTGTTATGCGAGTGATGAGTGTCTGAGGGTTCGGTCCCCCCTTCGGGGGTCCTCCCCTTCCCTTTTATAAGCCAAGGGGCAGGGGTCGGATACATGAGAGAGAGAGAGATAAGAAGTAGAAAGAGGAGGGTCCCCGATGTGACACTCATATAAATAGTATGGTCACACCCTAGAGTTTTAGTGTGTTGTTATGTACAAAATGTGGCAAAAATGTGTTTAAAAAGTGTAATGCCATGAAAAGGTGGTTGTTTATATAATTATATATTAATAGAGGTCCTTTTGTGCTAAATGGGTGGATCTGGAGGGTAGAATTCAAAAGTATGAGGGTTGTTTTGGAAAAGTTGAAAACTTACGTTTAAATCGTAAATGTATGCAAAACTACACCTAGGATGTAGTTGTAGTGTAGTTTTTATATAGGATTTATATAAAGTTTGAAAACTTTGCTAAGTTTTATTTTAATTTCAAAACTATTGCTCTTCTGCAGATGAAACCTAAAGCAAAGTTGTAGAGCTTGAAAAACTATACACTTTTGCTTTTGGGACCATCTCCATTTGAGCACTGGTTTAAAAGTTATTGATACATTACAGTCAGGTCCTTGCTTTTCTCGGAATTTACATCGGAGTCCTCTTCGTCTACCTCCTTCTCTCCCTCCTCTGTTTCCCCCTGCCGCATGCCGCCGCCGCAGTTCGGCCATATGCGTCATCACTGCCGGCTCTGCGCCGCTCAGGACCGTGCCACGTGCCGTCCTGGCCTTTGCCCCACCGCTTCTCGCTCCTGCGCTGGCTCCTCCCCGCTCGACCACGTCGCCCGCCGCCTGCCCGTGATCTGCCGCCGGTGCAGCCCTTCGCCGTCGCTGCCGTGCAGGCCGCCGCTGTGTAGTCCTGCACCGCTCTCCGCTCGCCCACGCATCACTCCCTTCTTCCTCCCAACGCCCGTGCCACATCCGCTGTCATGCCCTCGCCATTCCACGTCAGGCCGCCAATCCCGAGCAGCTGCCACGCCGCCCCGTCAAGCACGCCGGCGCCGCCCGCTGTCTTGGGCACGGCCCGTGACCTCTCCCTCTCCCTCTCTTCTCTGAAGCAACGCGCTGCTATAAAACCCGACCGGACGCCCCTTTCCCCGACGGCTTTGCCTCTTCTTCCTCCTCACGACACCGAGCTGCCGCCGCACATTGCTCACCGGAATTCGCCATGATCTCTCCACCCCGCCCAAATTCCCTCGACCTACTGCTTCCCCACCTCCTCCTCTAGCCACCCGACCCGATCCGATCCAACCCTGGTCTCCCCTTCGCCGGAATTGCGCCCACCCCGAGCCGCCCCTCATCGGCGCCGCCCAAGCTCGGCCTCGTCGTCGACAGCACCCTTCATCACCTCTCCGACCGATCCAAGTATGGGAACCACACCACCATCGCCCCCTGGTGCTCGTGCGCGTGATAGCCCCTCTTGTTCGCCGGCCCTTCACCGGGAACGGAGATGCGCCGCCACGGCCGCCGCACCTCCCTGTCGCTAGCTCTGTTCCCCTATTGCCCGTCGTGCGCTTCCACTTCCACAACGCTCCCTAGGTCTCGTAGTTCTGCCACACCGGCCCCTCCCCGCCGGCGACCTCGCCGCCGGCGAGAACACGCCGGGACCCCGCGGCCAGCTGCTGTTGAGGTCGGGCAGGGACGTATCTGTGAGAAGATTGTTTCTTCCAAGGACCCGAGTGCAAAAAGACCAAGACCCCCCTCCCCCCTCTAGTGGTTCTATTATTTCATGTGTGTATGTTGCTGCCTTGCAAAATTCATAGAAAACCACAGAAAATCCAAAAATTGCAAAACAAATTTTGTTGGAAACTAGATTTCAAACCCTACAACTTTTGTTTATGAAGTTTGTATGAAACTAAATGCTTTTGAGCCTATTTTAAATCTAAGGTTAAAAGATGTTTTGTGTATAACTTTTACATGCTAGCTTTGTTTAGTATGATTTTTGGGAAGTAGCTTCTATAGGTCATGTGTGATCTTGGGTTAAAATTTCAAATCAAACACTATTTTGTAGTTTAAGTTCTTTTGAATTTGGGCTATTCAAATTTGAAACGTTTAAAATTAATTAAGCATGTTCCTTAGGCTTAATTAATTAGATCTTGTTATCATAACCTCATATGTTAATAATTAGTCTATAATTACAATTTTCAAGATTATATAAATTTATTTATCTAAGATTTGAATGTAAACTTGAAATTTGAATTCAAATTCAACTGTTTTAGTCTCTGTTTGTAATAAATTCAATGCTATGATCCTAACCTAACTATAAATGATGATTCAAGACTTAACATGTGGGAGTACGTTCTGCAAGGCAGACAGGAATACGGGATCATGTAGTCACGCTACAGACGTATGTCCTGCACAATTGGTGCGCGTATGGTCCTGCAGTCGCTTGTGGTGGCCTGTCCACGCGTCGGAATGAAAGGCAAACGGTTGCTTCGGAACTATCATTGGATGTTCCAAGCGTGTGAGTTAGGTTTACCCTTGCAAGGTTTGAATTCGATTTAGAATCGTCCGCTTCTCATGAAGATTGAGACTGCTTATTCCTTCTGCCACATAGAGTAAGAAGTGTAACTAATGATGGAACAATCTTGATGAATGATAATCTCTACCTTGCTTGCTTAGTGTAGGTGCTAATCTAGAATGGATAATCAACTAGAATGTGAAAGCTAAAACTTGAAAGTAGTTTATACTCTTTGTTGCTTTTCAGCTGAAAATAAACCCAAAGCCTTGCAATGCCGTCATAAGTCTAGTTACGGGATAAATTATACCCAATCCCGGGTAAGCCTTGCTGAGTATTAGAATACTCAGTCTTGCTAGTATCATTTGCAGGTATAACCTTTGAGAACCCCACGGACAACCCTGCATGGCCATCTTCTGTTCCTTTTGGTTGGTCCGTGGAGTGGGATCCGTCCCCGGCTGGCAGTGACCCTCCTGAGTGACACCAGGCCTTGGGCTGAGCATGGTGTCAACCTTTGCGACGAAAGTAGTCGCGTGTTTATTTTCCTTTCGCCGTGAACATGGACAAGCTGTTTAGCTTGTCGGCTTAAACACCGTTTGTATAGATTTTATTTGCAGTTTGAACAAGGTTTGTAATAATCTTTACTTATCTGTAAATTAAAAAGTTAATGAGCTGTACTGTGATTGTAAACTCGCCTTCGTGCGAGGTAAACCTGCTTCGATCCTGTTGAACCGTGGTTGTATCGGGCGGAGACCCGACAGACCAATGGGTTACACCGTTTGAAGTACGATGAAGCCCTTGAGAGAGGACTTGTGTATTTGAGCCGGTGTAATTCAGGCGGTTCTGCCACAGCTGGTATCAAAGCTGTAGGTTTACCATTACAATTACAATAACTTTTAAAAAGTGTTTTCAGGATAAAATTTGCCAACAAATGAATTCATAACGTACGTTGGATTTGTTAAGGCTGTGCTTAGATTGTAAAGCCCTAGGGATGTATATGAGAAATATCAGGTGGCAGTTAGAATATATATTTATAGCTAGTTCTGACTTGCAGCACTATGTTTTGTCAAAACTTAAATTCATGCACAACTCAACCTTACTTTCTGTAACGACACCTGCGATCGTGAGGTAAGAAGGTAAGGATCCTCAGCTAACTGGGGAGTTAGCCTTCCCGTCGGTGATGCGAACCGAACGCTGTTTCTCAAGTAGTGGCCTACTTGAGATGCAGCCAATATACCAACTTAGGTTGATTATATTGGGAGTATATGGTTCGGCGCAGGGTATGGCAATCGCTGTTCATACCCCCGCATTTTGCGGTACCCCCGTGAATACGTTGTTTCGATGACGTATGTTAACGTTGTCTGTACGGCGGTAATTGTACAGATGCTGTTTCTATAGTGAACAGTACTGTTTGGGGACGCTTTCATGTTGTGCTGCCATGAAAGGTTCATCATATATATATATGTGTGTGTGTGTGTGTGCTTTTCTGCAGGTACACTAACCACGATTAATAGGTTAAGACGGATAGGATTTATCGACTAGTTATTAGGGAGTGTCGTATGTATTGTGCCACCGAAATTAGCTACGTAAATCCAAAGCTATTCGGCAGTTGTGTTGGTTGTGAGGACGAATAGTACGTGCATGCATTATTAAACAAATGAGTACAATGTATGTTTAAATTTTGTTAAGAAGGAATAGTGTGTTGTTCATCCTTAGAATGGGTTGATGGGATTCTCATGATAGTCCTAAGTTGAGTATCTTAAGTATCCTAGGCATTTATCTGATTTCCAGCCTTTGCTATTATCAGACTTGATTATCTGGTTCCATTTATCTTGTGATTTCTCAGCAAGGTAAAAGTCTCACCATTTGCATTCTTGTTGCAGATGGCAGCCCCTCTTAACATCTTTTGGGATCCGGCAGGGCACCTCCACACAAATGCCTTGCATTGGGAAGGTTTTCCTCGCTTACTTTGGGAATCCTTAAGGACATTTGATTATACAGAACCTCCACAATATGATGCGGTAGAATATCAAGAGGAAGGTGTTCACCGAGCTCGAGTTAGAATGATTATTCCTCCACATCCTTTTCGTTCTTAGTGGCAGCCCATTGAAGTTATTGTGATGGGCTATCGTATAGTGGACACTATTGAAGGAGCAGCACTGGAGGCTATTTATCTTTTCTGTAATCAACATCCAAGAGAGGTGGCTGGACAGCCGATCGGTTTATTTTCTACCACAGATCCCAAAGAGTCAGAATGGAACCTCAGAGTAATCCCTGAGAGTCACAGACTGGAAGGTCCAACGGAAGAAGCACTTCGTTGCATGATGTGGTTTATGAATGTGCAGTATCATTATCAACTGTTACTACGTCGCGAAATGGGACAATTAGTTCATGCCGCGCGAAGTCATTTTAGGGAGGCTGATAGATTAATCACCCAAGTTGACCAACTTCGAGCCTTGGCAATCGAGAAAGATGGGATTATTGCCGCCCGGAACGAGACTATTCAGCACCGAGAAGACCAGATCAATGAGAGTGATGCGATAATTACCCAACGCAACACGATCATTGAGTTTCTTCAAGAGCAGATCCAGGATCTTATTCTCAAAGTTGATGATGCCAATGCGCAAATAAATGAACTTCAACAGCAGCCTGCACCTCCTGTGGTACCAGCACCAGAAGGAGAAGAAGAGGAAGATCCTGAAGAAATCGAAGGAGTCTCCGAGATTGATTCTGAGCACAGAGATCCTGTTATCAGTCCCCGTCATTCTTCTTCTGGCAGCCAGTCATCAGTGGGTAATTTAGATGACTTTTAGGTTGGGTGGGTGACAGTCTAGTTGTACTTAGTATAGCAAGGTGTGATATAGGTAATGTGTAGTTTACTTAGATCTAGAGCCACTTACTGTGTATGTGGCATGTGTTCTTAGGTAATGGTTGTAGTGGGTTTAGGTGTGTTGATGTAAGATGTAAGAATCACCAGTGTTCATATAGTAATCCAAATCCTGTGTTTTATCATCCTACTTTATCTTCTTGCATCTGAATGAGTGGATTGAATGGAGCATATGAATCGCATTTCTATTTGGCAATTGTATATCATCTGAAATTTGGAGTAAGGATGTAAATAATAATGGATATCTCCTTTATTTCAGATGGTTGGAGCTACTCGCGGAACTCCGGAAGGATTCTGGACAAATCAGGCCAGTGGTTCTTAGCAACCACCACCCCCACCTCCAAATCTGGCCGAAGTGATGGCCCGACAAACAGAACTCCTTAACCAGCTTGTGCAGACCCAGATGGGCCATTTTCGTCAACAATCCCGAGGCCGCGATGAACCTCCAGCGGCCAGTTATCAAGACTTCCTCAGTACTCAACCTCCGTTATTTCATAAGGCGGATGAACCTCTCGACGCCGATGCCTGGCTCTGTACCATCGAGTCCAAGTACGCCTTATTGCCAGCCCCATGTTCGGATGAGAACAAGACGCTCTTTGCAGCCCAGCAACTCCATGGCACCGCTCGTTTATGGTGGGATCATTTTCACGCCATGCAGCCTGCCGATCATGTCGTCACCTGGGACAAGTTCCGGACTGCGTTTCGAGCGCACCATATACCCGAAGGACTCATTGAGCGAAAGCTCAATGAATTTCTGAACCTGACCCAGGGAACCCGCACCGTTATGCAATACGCACAACTTTTCAACCACTTGTGCCAGTACGCGGGATACCATGCGGACAGTGATGCCCGTAAAAGAGATCGCTTTCACCGAGGTCTGAATACCAAACTTAAAGAATGACTGAATTTAGTGAGGGCCGATAGTTTCAACGAATTGGTCAACATGGCCATTACTCAGGAAGACTGCATTTTAGCCCACAGAGCGGAAAAGAAAAGGAAGACACCAGCGGGGCCTGCAACTTTGCAACCATCAAGGTATCGGTTGGTCCCAAGTACCGCTCCTCGAGCTCCGCCTCGAAGTAATATGCCTGGTAGATGGGTAGCTAGACCACCCCAACAGGCACGATTCAACCGACCACCGACACCTCAACCTCAGCAACAACAACAACAAGGCCCGCGGCCGAGCTTTCCGCCAACCAATCAAGGAAACAGCAACTATCGTTGTTTCAACTACGGAAGCCCGTCCCACTTCATCAAGGATTGCCCTCAACCTAGGAAATCTTTCCAAGGGCAAACATCCAATCGAACCAGCAAGGTCAAGGGCAAGAGACAAGTGGTCCAGGTCCGCCAAGGGAGGGTGAACCTCAACACACTCTTCGAACTCCCTAAAGGGACACCGATAATGATGGGTACATTTTCTATCAACCATCACCCCGTTATTGTTCTTTTTGATACTGTTGCCACCCATAGTTTTATTAGTATGGATTGTGGAACTAAAGTGGGCTTAGATATCTATTCCATAAATGAAGCCTATAGAATCGTAACTCCTGGAGGTAAGATTTTGTCCAATCAAATCTGTAGAATGGTACCAATTCAGCTGGGTAGTCATCTAATCAAAACAGATCTGCTGGTATTAGACCTAAAGGGAATGGATGTCCTTTTAGGTATGAATTCGATGACCCAACATCATGTGTCTTTAGATATCTCTTCCCGAATTGTTGAGATAGGTTCATCTGAGTATGAACCTACCATTCTCTATCTCCCACAACAGCAGTACCTTAACCCTTGCACTTATGCTACAACTGGGGTTAAGCTAAAGGATATTCCTATCGTCCGTGAGTATCCAGATGTCTTTCCAGATGATTTGCCTGGAATGCCCCCAGATAGAGATATCGAGTTTATCATAGAACTCCAACCTGGCACAGCCCCTATTTCTAAGAGATCTTACCGTATGCCTCCTAATGAGTTGGCCGAATTGAAAATCCAACTCCAAGACCTCTTAGACAAAGGTTTCATTCGTTCGAGTGCATCTCCATGGGGTTGTCCAGCTTTATTTGTGAAAAAGAAAGACAATAGCTTAAGGCTATGTGTGGACTATCGTCCTCTCAATGCGGTAACTATCAAAAATAAGTATCCCCTACCCCGCATTGATATTCTCTTCGATCAGTTAGCTGGAGCTAAAGTATTTTCTAAGATAGATCTTCGTTTCGGGTATCATCAAATTAAAATCCGGCCCAGTGACATTCCAAAAACAGCTTTCTCCACTCGATATGGTCTATATGAGTATTTGGTCATGTCGTTTGGACTTACCAATGCTCCCGCCTATTTCATGTACCTCATGAATTCTGTCTTCATGCAAGAACTCGACAAATTTGTTGTGGTCTTTATTGATGACATTTTGATCTATTCCAAAAATCCAGAAGATCATGCCCAACATCTTCATGTTATTCTTCAGCGATTAAGAGACCACCGCCTGTATGCCAAATTCTCCAAGTGCGAGTTTTGGTTAGATACAGTGAAATTTTTGGGCCATACCATCTCTGGTGATGGAATATCCGTCGATCCCAGTAAAGTACAGGAAGTAATGGATTGGAAACCTCCCACGTCAGTTCATCAAATTCGTAGCTTTCTTGGTCTAGCTGGCTATTATCGTCGCTTCATTCCTAACTTTTCCAGAATAGCCAAACCTATGACCGAGCTACTAAAGAAAGGTGTCAAATTCTCTTGGGATAAAAAATGTGAAACTGCATTCCATACTCTCAGAGATCACCTTACGACTGCTCCAGTCTTAGCTCAACCAGATGCATCAAAACCTTTTGACATCTATTGTGATGCATCAAGAACCGGACTTGGTTGTGTACTTATGCAGAACAACCGAGTAATTGCATATGCATCACGAGCACTTAGAGTTCATGAGCAGAACTATCCTACCCATGATCTTGAACTTGCAGCTATCATTCATGCCCTAAAGATCTGGAGACACCATCTAATGGGTACGAAGTGTCATATTTACACTGACCACAAAAGCCTCAAATATATCTTTACACAAGCAGATCTGAATATGAGGCAAAGGCGCTGGCTAGAACTTATCAAAGATTATGACTTAGAAGTGCATTATCATCCAGGCAAGGCTAATGTCGTTGCGGATGCACTTAGTCGCAAGGTGCATTGTTCTTGTCTATCTGTTGAAGTTTTCAACGAAACTCTTTGCTGGGAGATGAGAAAGCTCAACCTAGAAATCATTTCTCAAGGTGACTTGAACCATCTTTCGGATGAAGCCACACTTAGAGATAGTATTGTTCTAGCGCAACAGCGTAGTAAAGGGATCAAGATCATTAAACAGAAGATAACGCAAGGAGAAGGGAAGTATAAATGCTTCCGAGTGGATCCCGAAGGAGTTTTATGGTTCAACGAACGCATTGTTGTACCCAAGGACCATAAGCTCCGCAAGCAAATAATGGACGAGGCTCACCTGTCCAAATTCTCTATGCATCCTGGCAGTACGAAGATGTACCAGGATTTGAAATAAAATTTTTGGTGGACTCGTATGAAACGAGAAATTGCCAAGTATGTCTCAGAATGTGATATCTGCCAAAGAGTCAAAGCCAGTCATTTGAAGACTGCTGGTATCCTTCAACCTCTACCCATTCCCTCGTGGAAGTGGGAGGATATCAGTATGGACTTTATTGTTGGCCTGCCCAACACTTCTTTGAGGCATGACTCTATTTGGGTAATCGTTGATCGATTAACCAAGACTGCACATTTCCTTCCCATACATACTACTTATAATGCCAAGAGGTATGCCGAGATTTATTTGGATCAAATTGTTCGTCTTCATGGAATACCTAAGACGATCATTTCTAATCGTGGAGCACAGTTTATTGCTCGGTTCTGGGAGCAACTTCAAGATGCTCTTGGAACTAAGTTAATTCGAAGCTCTGCATATCATCCTCAAACAGATGGACAGACTGAGAGAATAAATCAGATTTTGGAAGACATGCTTAGAATTTGTGTACTTCAGTTTGACAAAAGTTGGGACAAATGCTTGTCATTGGCAGAATTCTCTTATAATAACAGCTATCATACAAGCATTAAGATGGCCCCATTTGAAGCCTTGTATGGCTGTCGATGCCGAACTCCCTTGAGTTGGTCGCAAACCGGCGAGCGTAAAGTCTTTGGACCTGACCTGGTCATTGAAGCAGAAGATAAAGTGAAGATTATCCAAAACAATCTAAAGGCAGCCCAATCTCGACAGAAAAGCTACGCTGATATATGAAGAAGACCATTACAGTTTCAAGTCGGAGACTTCGTATATCTTCGAGTATCTCCTACTCGGGGAATTCAAAGATTCGGTGTAAAAGGAAAACTTGCTCCTCGATACATCGGACCCTTTGAAATCCTTGAAATTTGTGGACCTGTAGCTTACCGTCTCCAGCTTCCTTCTCAATTAGCGGCCATCCATAACATTTTCCATGTATCTCAACTCAGGAAATGTGTTAAGATTCCTACCGAAATCATCGATTCCCAAACTATCGAAATTGAGCCCGATCTAACCTATACAGAACATCCACTTAGAATACTCGACACTAAAGAAAGGAGTACTAGGAGAAAAACCATCAGAATGTACAAGATTCAGTGGAACCATCATACGGAAGAAGAAGCAACATGGGAAACTGAATCTTATCATCAGCATAATTTCCCAGACTTTCTCCAAACCAACCTCCAGAAGTGATCATTCAAATTCTATCCTATTCCGGAATCTCGGGACGAGATTCTTTTTAGGGGGGAAGGCTGTGACACTCATATAAATAGTATGGTCACACCCTAGAGTTTTAGTGTCATGTTATGTACAAAATGTGGCAAAAATGTGTTTAAAAAGAGTAATGCCATGAAAAGGTGGTTGTTTATATAATTATATATTAATAGAGGTCCTTTTGTGCTAAATGGGTGGATCTGGAGGGTAGAATTCAAAAGTATGAGGGTTGTTTTGCAAAAGTTGAAAACTTACGTTTAAATTGTAAATATATGCAAAACTACACCTAGGATGTAGTTGTAGTGTAGTTTTTATATAGGATTTATATAAAGTTTGAAAACTTTGCTAAGTTTTATTTTAATTTCAAAACTATTGCTCTTCTATAGATGAACCCTAAAGCAAAGTTGTAGAGCTTGAAAAACTATACACTTTTGCTTTTGGGACCATCTCCATTTGAGCACTGTTTTAAAAGTTATTGATACATTAGAGTCAGGTCCTTGCTTTTCTCGGAATTTACATCGGAGTCCTCTTCGTCTACCTCCTTCTCTCCCTCCTCTGTTTCCCCCTGCCGCACGCCGCCGCCGCAGTCCGGCCATGTGCGTCGTCGCTGCCGGCTCTGCGCCGCTCAGGACCGTGCCACGTGCCGTCCTGGCCTTTGCCCCACCGCTTCTCGCTCCTGCGCTGGCTCCTCCCCGCTCGACCACGTCGCCCGCCGCTTGCCCGTGCTCTGCCGCCGGTGCAGCCCTTCGCCGTCGCTGCCGCGCAGGCCGCCGCTGTGTAGTCCTGCGCCGCTCTCCGCTCGCCCATGCGTCACTCCCTTCTTCCTCCCACCGCCCGTGCCACATCCGCTGTCATCCCCTCACCATTCCACGTCGGGCCGCCAATCCCGAGCAGCTGCCACGCCGCCCCGTCAAGCACGCCGGCGCCGCCCGCCGTCCTGGGCGTGGCCCGTGACCTCTCCCTCTTCCTCTCTTCTCTGAAGCAACGTGCTGCTATAAAACCCGACCGGACGCCCCTTTCCCCAACCGCTTTGCCTCTTCTTCCTCCTCACGACACCGAGCCGCCGCCGCACATTGCTCGCCGGAATTCGCCGTGATCTCTCCACCCCGCCCAAATTCCCTCGACCTACCGCTTCCCCACCTCCTCCTCTAGCCACCCGACCCGATCCAGTCCAACCCTGGCCTCCCCTTCACCGGAATTGCGCCCACCCTGAGCCGTCCCTCACCGGCGCCGCCCGAGCTCGGCATCGTCGTCGACAGCACCCTTCGTCACCTCTCCGACCGATCCAAGTATGGGAACCACACCACCATCGCCCCCTGGTGCTCGTGCGCGCGATAGCCCCTCCTGTTCGCCGGCCCTTCACCGGGAACGGCGACGCGCCGCCACAGCCGCCGCACCTCCCTGTCGCTAGCTCTGTTCCCCTGTTGCCCGTCATGCGGTTCCACTTCCACAACGCTCCCTAGGTCTCGTAGGTTCTACCACACCGGCCCCTCCCCGCCGGCGACCTCGCCGCCGGCGAGAACACGCCGGGACCCCGCGGCCAGCCGCTGTCGAGGTCGGGCAGGGACGTATCTATGAGAAGATTGTTTCTTCCAAGGACCCGAGTGCAAAAAAGACCAAGACCCCCCCTCTAGTGGTTCCATTATTTCATGTGTGTATGTTGCTGCCTTGCAAAATTCATAGAAAACCATAGAAAAATCCAAAAATTACAAAACAAATTTTGTTGGAAACTAGATTTCAAACCCTACAGCTTTTGTTTATGAAGTTGGTATGAAACTAAATGCTTTTGAACCTATTTTAAATCTAAGGTTAAAAGATGTTTTGTGTATAACTTTTACATGCTAGCTTTGTTTAGTATGATTTTTGGGAAGTAGCTTCTATAGGTCAAGTGTGATCTTGGGTTAAAATTTCAAATCTAACACTATTTTATAGTTTATGTTCTTTTGAATTTGGGCTATTCAAATTTGAAACGTTTAAAATTAATTAAGCATGTTCCTTAGGCTTAATTAATTAGATCTTGTTATCATAACCTCATATGTTAATAATTAGTCTATAATTACAATTTTCAAGATTATATAAATTTATTTATCTAAGATTTGAATGTAAACTTGAAATTTGAATTCAAATTCAACTGTTTTAGTCTCTGTTTGTAATAAATTCAATGCTATGATCCTAACCTAACTATAAATGATGATTCAAGACTTAACACCCTTGCTCCATGAGTTTATGTGTGTTAATTAATGGATTGCAACTCTATCATGAAGTAAAAACTGTTACTCAAGCATCATTTTAATTAAACTATTGCATATCATGTAGAATCAACGACGCTCGACGACGGAGACTACGAGTTGATCGTGGAACAAGACCAAGGATTTTCCGAAGACCCCGCGAACGTCACCGAGGAACTAACTGAAGTCCCGAACTAAAGTTCGGAAGCCTCTGACACTCCTGTCCCCAACCCCACTCAAGAAGGCAAGCCCCGGACATATTCCACTACTTTATTTACACTACAATGTATATATATATATATCTATATGTGTGCATTAAGTCTAGGAGTTGTAATGAAACCCTAGATGCATGGATACTAGGAACCCATTATATTGTACCCGAGTCCTTGTCGGCTAGATGCACCGCTAATAGGACCGGTAAAAGTCGGGTAATTGCCTGTCACTCGCGCGACATAGGAGTTGCATGTTTACCATTCTGCAGTCACTATAAGGTTGATGTTGATGGACAGGGTCATATGCTGTATCATGACCTGGAAGTTTACCCTGTCTATTTCATTAAAAGTTGATAAGGTCGATATGTATGGTAGTGGTGGCTAAGCGTTTGAAAGTACTAGCCACATGCCGTGAAATATGGTAAAGCGGTAAGCCTAATAACCAATCGGCCCGGCAAGTGGACATACCTCCCACCACTCGATCTTTATTTTATGTTCACACGCACCGACGTGTGGGAGTACGTTCTGCAAGGCAGACAGGAATACGGGATCATGTAGTCACGCTACAGACGTATGTCCTGCACAATTGGTGCGCGTATGGTCCTACAGTCGCTTGTGGTGGCCTGTCCACGCGTCGGAATGAAAGGCAAACGGTTGCTTCGGAACTATCATTGGATGTTCCAAGCGTGTGAGTTAGCTTTACCCTTGCAAGGTTTGAATTCGATTTAGAATCGTCTGCTTCTCACGAAGATTGAGACTGCTTATTCCTTCTGCCACACAGAGTAAGAAGTGTAACTAATGATGGAACAATCTTGATGAATGATAATCTCTACCTTGCTTGCTTAGTGTAGGTGCTAATCTAGAATGGATAATCAACTAGAATGTGAAAGCTAAAACTTGAAAGTAGTTCATACTCTTTGTTGCTTTTCAGCTGAAAATAAACCCAAAGCCTTGCAATGCCGTCATGATTCTAGTTACGGGATAAATTATACCCAATCCCGGGTAAGCCTTGCTGAGTATTAGAATACTCAGTCTTGCTAGTATCATTTGCAGGTATAATCTTTGAGAACCCCACGGACAACCCTGCATGGCCATCTTCTGTTCCTTTTGGCTGGTCCGTGGAGTGGGATCCGTCCCCGGCTGGTAGTGACCCTCCTGAGTGACACCAGGCCTTGGGCTAAGCATGGAGTCAACCTTTGCGACGAAAGTAGTCGCGTGTTTATTTTCCTTTCGCCGTGAACATGGACAAGCTATTTAGCTTGTCGGCTTAAACACCGTTTGTATAGATTTTATTTGCAGTTTGAACAAGGTTTGTAATAATCTTTACTTATCTGTAAATTAAAAAGTTAATGAGCTGTACTGTGATTGTAAACTCACCTTCGTGCGAGGTAAACCTGCTTCGATCCTGTTGAACCATGGTTGTATCGGGCGGAGACCCGACAGACCAATGGGTTACACCGTTTGAAGTACGATGAAGCACTTGAGAGAGGACTCGCGTATTTGAGCCGGTGTAATTCAGGCGGTTCTGCCACACCCGGGATCCCGCTGGTCCCCTTCCCTTTACATGGGCCCCATTGGTGTAGGATCAAGGACACCGGCTAGAGGGGGGTGAATAGATGGTTTTAATTAAAAACAAAGCACTTAGGGGAAATTTAATTAGTACAACAAGAGAATTAAATTTCTAGCCTAAGTTGAGCTAAGTTGGGTTTTCAACCTAGGGTGATCAAGCAAAGCTAGAATCTAGGAATGTAAACTTGCACAAGAGTAGATGCGGTAAAGAATTACAAGGTAACAAACAATATTCAAGACGCAAGAATTTATCCCGTGGTGTCGATGACTTGCCGGTCACCCCTAATCCACGTTGAGGTGGATTCAATGAACTTGATTGCTCCTCTACCAAGTCTTCACTTAGTCTTTGAGCCAATCGATCAAAAAACCTCTCCAAACCTCGGTTCTACTAAGATGCTCTTCGCCGCTCCGGCGAGGCGAGCTCAACCTCTCACAAACTTGGCCACGGCACCTTCACAATCTCCTTTTAAGTGCTTGGTGGCTCACACGATCTCCAAGCCGTCTAGGAGGCGGCAACCTCCAAGAGTAACAAGCCAACGACGCTTGCTTAGAATCCCACTAGTGCCTCAATGATCAACTTCTTTGATGCAATGCACTAAACACTCTCCAACTCACAAGAATGCGATCACTAAGCAATGGTGAGTGAGAGATGAGTGAATGAGAGCTCAAGGATGTTCTAGTATCTTTCTCAAGTGCTAAGAGAGCTCTTATGCAGCCAAGGGGTGAGTATATATAGCCTACCAACACAAACTAGCCGTTTGGAGGAGTTGGTGGGTTTTCGGCGACATTTGCGGACAGTCCGCCAGCTACTGGCAGACAGTCCGCCAGCTCCCCCAATGGTCAACTGTTGCAAAAACGGCGTGGTCAGAACTAGTCGTTACAGCCTAATCGGACAGTCCGCCATATAGGGCTGGACAGTCCGGTTGGACGAAACCTTCTGCCTCAGATGCTGGAGACAAATCGGACTGTCCGTCCATCAGCAACCGGACTGTCCGGGGGTGCCGGACTGTCCGGTCTAACTAGCCGGACTGTCCGGTTCAAGCATAAAGTGCAAGAATTCTCGTTATGTGTGCATCTTTTCTCTCATGTGCCATGTTTCTCAAGGTATGCAATGCAAAGACTCGATCATAAGGCACTTAACAAATTTCCGAGCAAACGAACATCGGCCCCTCTTAATAGTACGGCTATCTAGCCTAAAAACCCGATCGAGTTCTTCTCTACTCTTCTTTGGACCGGCAAAAACAAAATCCCTATGTTATACCTTTGCCTTGAGCTGTCCATTTTGAGTCTCTTCTTAGATCGTTGTGCCATTTGCTTCTTTTCAACTACTCATCTATGGACCATCCTACTCTCATAAATCTCAATGAAGCAGTTAGTCCACTTATAGTTATCATTAATTACCAAAACACAATTTAGGGGCCTAGATGCTTTCAATCTTCTCCTTTTTGGTAATTGATGACAACTAAGCAAAGGAGTGATATAATTCAGTTTTTCAAGCCTATTTCATACACTAGGTATTAGATAGACTTGAGAGAGAATTTTGAAAGACTTACTCATATTCAATTTGAGTATTGTAAGATAGAGTAAGACTTCTTCAAAATTCTAAGAGTAGAAGAAAAACTCCCCCTACATATGTGCATATAATATTTATTGAATTCCACACATATGTCTTGATATAAAAATTTTGGCGAAATTTCCCCTACAAAATGGAAGCGAGGCAAGAGAATACACATATCCAATATTCAAAATTTGTTAGCCTCATCAACCACATCCAAAGATAGATAAGTAAATAACTATTAAGCACAACTAGTTCACCACAACCGATTTTAAAGAGGTTCAAGCACACACATAAGTATTTAGAGTTATTACAAGCCCAAATAGCAAATAGTTCATGCGGAGTAAATAAACATAAAATGCAAATAAATATGAAATGCAAAGAGTTCATAGTTCATGCATGCAAATGCAAGAGGGTCTTCTTCTTCACCAAGAGCAAGCTCCCCCTAAGACCATCCACTCCTTTCTCTTCTTCTCCCCCTTTGGCATCAAGTACCAAAAAGAGAGGCCTTCACTAATTTATCCAAATCAATCGTCTTGTGGTAGAGGCGGTGGAGGAAAATATGGGTGAAAAGGATAGAACGATGGCGGAGGAGTCGGAGCCGGGAATATGGAATAGAAATGATCCGAGAAACCCATGAGACTTGCGTTGATGTTGTGAATGTCTTCTTCAATGCGCTGCTGCCGTGCCTCAATATCTGAGTAACTAGAGGAAGAACAACCATGAGGTCCACTGTGATTTCCACTCACATTCATATCATTAAACCGAGCATCAAGAGCCTCAATGTCAGTGTGTAACCCAGTGTGCACATGCTCAAGTCTAGTCATGATTGGATTATACATAGTGTCGTGAATGTGTTGGCCAAAAGTATTCAGGCGATTGTCCACATAACCATAGAAGTTTTGCTCCATAGTATTAATCCTCTGATTAACTTGCTCTCCATAACTCTCAAAATGAGAAGAGAAACTAGCATTGATATTGTTTTGGAGAGTAGTGAAGTAAGGATCAAAGTACCCTGCAGGAGGCTCCGAAAATTGCTGACCAGGTTGAGGAGGAGGAGGCGCGTCTTGAGCAGGAGCTTCTTGACCGGCATTAGGATTAAATGGAGCATGTGGATCATCAACCTCATTGATGGGAGTGAGAGCTCTCTGACGAAAATCTCTGTCATTAGAGAATGGTTTTTAGGGTGTGTGCTTTTCTGGCCTTGGACCATCAAAATTTGTCTCCTGAATAATGAAAGACATGATATAGGGAGCAAAGTAGATGTTGACCTCAAGATTTTTCTTCTTAAATTGAATTTGATTCATGATTGTCCTCACAACATCCATCTTCTCACCCCTGAGCACATGATCTACAAAGTTCCTTGAATATCCAAGAAAGTTTTCTTGATATCCGCTCTTAGGAACTAGTGTGCACCTAGAAATTTTATTCAAGACTGCAGGCCAATGCTTAAGACCTGTGATGCGCCCATAGAGACGGTCAATTCATGTTCTATTTGGCTCATAGTAGCCTGTAACGTCATCATCTCTCATTTTAGGGTCGTCTTGTAGGCTGATAATGTTAGGACCTGTGGTAAACTTATTGTTGATTTTGATGGCTCTGGCAAAGTCAGCAAAGGAAGCTTCATACTTGATCTTTCCAGTCATCCATTCAATTCGCTCATTTGCAAAATCAAGTTCAACTGTGGCATACAACTGTCGGATGATGGTATTGTTCCAATCACACCTGTGAGTAAGAAACTCTCTTGATCCAATGTGTTGAAGCATCGGGACCAAGTCACACATGACTGGCTGAGAAGACATATAATTAAGATCAATGGTCTGATGTGCAAAGACTATCTTGTTCACTAGATGACCAAAGAATGCCTCTTCTTGCACTTTTGTGTAGAAATAGAGATTGTTAGTGTTTCGCTCAAGACCATATTGATACAGACGTCTTTCTGATGAATAAGCTGCAGCAGTCCAAACTCTTGGGGTAGTGTTAGCTCTCTCATTGATCAGGACATCATCCTCACCCTCATCTTCATAGTCTTCAAAAGGATCATCCACAGGAGTATGGCTAGGAGGAATATATTCCTCATCCTCAGACTCGGAGGAAGAAGAAGGATCATGAATGCGTTGCCTCTTGGGAGCATCGTCCCTTTTTGTTGCACTTTTCTTGACCCTTCCACTACAGTCACAAAATGAGTTTTCACAAATTAGAGACCATAGATAACAAGTATGAGCAGCCATAACCCTATGATTCACCATTTAGGGTTCTTCAATTCACTTAGCCCGATCTCTAAATTTAACTGTGAGAAAATCCTCAAATTATAAGCAAATGATCCTCTCAACATAACTAACAAGTGCCCCAAAGCATACATCCAAAAGTTTGATAGAATGAGAGATCCCCCAACTCAAACCCTAGGCAAAAAGAGAGAAATCCGGAAGAAATAGAGGGGATTTGATTCAATACCGAGAAGACATGACGAGGGGATACCGAGAAGACATGACGAGGGGATCGCGGAGTGTCCGGGGATTGAAACGGAGGGTCCGCGAATCTGGCCAAAAATCAAATTTTGGAGGAGAGGATTTGGTGGTGTGAGGTGAGGAAAAGAGAGAGGAGAGATTATTTTGGGCGGATGGGAACAAATGAAGAGGTGAGGAGGTGTTATGTGCCCGCCGCAAGGGTGTTACTGGGCAAAAATTGGCCCGACCGGACAGTCCGGAAACTACAGGCGGACAGTCCGGTTTGAAGAATGTTTCTATGTGAAAAATGCAATCACGCGGACAGTCCGGTTAACAACTGGCGGACAGTCCACCACAGGCGGACAGTCCGGTTAACAACTGGCGGACAGTCCGCCACAGGCGGACAGGCCGGTTTACCACTGGCGGACAGTCCGGTTTGAGTAGTCAGAGTCCAAATTCCTTGTCCAACTTGCTGATTTTAATCTAAAATCTTCCAATGCCTCAAAATTCAAAGTTCATGATGAATCCATGATATCCAATAACCAATTTGTTGAAGATTTGGCCAGAAGAAGATTGCTTGAACTTGAGAATTTAGAGACCTCATGCATGAAATATGGGACATGTATGAAATGTATTAAGATGAATTTGCTCATAAAGGTAAAAAGCATGAATCTGAAATATGTATCATGTCTCAAGCCACATTAGAGAAGTCAATGACATTGAGTTTATTGCGAAGCTTGCAAAAACGTGATTCATCCAACGGCTTGGTAAAGATATCGGCCAATTGATCAATAGTGCCAATTCCATCAATCTTGATATCTCCCTTGCTAACATGATCCCTAAGAAAATGATGCCGAATATCAATATGCTTGGTTCTTGAGTGTTGTACAGGATTGTTGGCAATCTTGATAGCACTTTCAATGTCACATAATAAAATAATATTCTTAAAATCAATGCTATAGTCAAGAAGAGTTTGTTTCATCCATAATAATTGAGCGCAGCAGCTCCCCGCCGAAATATATTCCGCTTCGGCAGTTGAGAGAGCCACGGAGTTTTGCTTCTTAGAAGACCATGAAACAAGAGAACAACCAAGAAGTTGGCATCCACCGGAAGTGCTCTTTCTATCAATCTTGCAACCGGCATAGTCGGAATCCGAATAACCAACCAATTCAAATTGAGCTCCCTTTGGATACCAAAGACCAATATTTGGAGTATACTTCAAATATCTCATAATTCGCTTTACGGCCGTCAAGTGACATTCTTTAGGTGCGGCTTGAAACCGTGCACACATGCAAACACTAAATATAATGTCGGGCCTAGATGCGGTAAGGTAAAGCAAACTACCAATTATTGATCTATAGAGTTTGAGATCTACCGGTTTACCTCCCTCATCAAGATCAAGGTGACCATTTGTTGCCATAGGTGTTTTAATTGGTTTAGCCTCTTCGATACCAAATTTCTTCAATATATCCTTGACATATTTAGATTGGCAAACAAATGTGCCTGCTTTCAATTGTTTGATTTGAAGACCAAGGAAGAAGCTCAATTCACCAATCATTAACATTTCGAACTCCCTAGACATCATCTTTCCAAATTCTTCACAAAAACTTTCATTAGTAGAACCAAAGATAATGTCATCAACATATATTTGACAAATAAAGATATCATGACCAATCTTCTTAGTAAATAAGGTTGTATCAACTTTCCCAATTTTGAAGCCCCTAGAAGTGAGAAAATTTCTAAGCCTCTCGTACCAAGCACGAGGTGCTTGTTTCAACCCATAGAGAGCCTTAGAAAGTTTAAACACATGGTTCGGCTTCAAGTTGTTCTACAAAAACTAGCTCATTTATTTTTCCATTTAAGAAAGAACTTTTGACATCCATTTGATATAATTTAATGTTATGGTAACAAGCATAAGCAAGTAAGATTCTAATAGCTTCTAATCTAGCTACGGGAGCAAAAGTTTCACCGAAATCCAAACCTTCGACTTGAGTGTAGCCTTGAGCCACTAGTCTTGCCTTGTTCCTTACAACAATTCCATCTTCATTTTGCTTGTTATGAAAGACCCATTAGGTACCAATAACATTGTAATTTTTGGGTCTCTCAACCAATTCCCAAACCTTATTGCGGGTAAAGTTATTTAGTTCTTCATGCATAGCATTCACCCAATCCGGATCTTGTAATGCTTCATCTATACGGTTAGGTTCAATAGAAGAAATAAAAGAATAATGTTGACAAAAGGAAGCAATGCGAGATCGAGTTTGAACACCCTTACTAATATCACCCATAATTTGATCAATGGGGTGATCTTTCGCAACATTATGATGAATTCTAGATTGTGCATTTGGTTCTTGGGTTGATGAAAACGGAGGAGATGGTGACAATAGTTGAGAGTCATCTTGAGGAACATTGTCTTGAATGATATCATTAGAAGGTTGGTCTTGATCATTATTATTAGTTGAAGAGGGTGGATTCCCCCTTACAGAGCACGATGGACCAACGTCTTCATCTTCTTCTTGTCTTGGTCTAATGTCTCCAATCGACATAGTCTTCATGGCATTAGCCAAGCCTTCTTCTCTAACATCTTCAAAATTATCTTTTTCATCTTGAGAGCCATTTGTTTCATCAAACTCAATATCATAAGCTTCTTCAACAATACCCTTGGTCATGTTATATACTCTATAAGCTTTGCTACAAGATGAGTACCCAAGAAGAAATCCTTCATCACACTTGCCTTGAAATTTAGATAACCGGATACCTTTCCTTAATATATAACACTTGCAACCGAAAACCCAAAAATAAGAAATATTGGGTTTTCTTCCAATAAGAAGCTCATAAGGAGTCTTGTTGAAGAACCTATGACAATAGAGTCTATTTGAAGCATGACAAGTGGTATTGATTGCCTCGGCCCAAAAAGAATGAGATACATCATATTCCGAGAGCATTGATCTTGCCATATCAATTAGAGTCCTATTCTTCCTCTCAACCAATCCATTTTGCTCCGGTGCATATGTAGTTGAAAATTCATGTTTAATACCCTTCTCATCACAAAAGTTTTCAATTCTTGAATTCTTAAATTCACTTCCATTGTCACTTCTCACTTTCTTCAATTTGTTCTCAAATTCATTCTCCGCCCTTGTAACAAATCTCTTGAAATTATCACTAACATTGGCCTTGTCATGAAGAAAGAATACCCCAGTATATCTAGAATAGTCATCCACTACCACAAGACAATAACTATTTCCACCAATGCTTCTATAAGTTGTAGGTCCAAATAAGTCCATATGAAGCAACTCAAGAGGTCTTGTGGTTGACATGCTACTCTTGGATGGATGTGAATTTGAGACTTATTTGCTGGCTTGACAAGCGCTACACAATTTATCCTTATCAAACTTGACATCTTTCAACCAACAACAAGATCATACTTGATAAGCCTATTTAATTATTTCATGCCAACATATCCTAGTCTTCTATGCCATAACCAACCCATAGATGACTTAGAAAACAAACATGTGGTTAGGCTAGCTTTCTTAGAAGCAAAATCAACAAGATATAAGCTTTCATGCCTAAAACCTTTAAAGATGTTGGTTTTACCATCTAGAGAAGTAACTTCAAATTCATTACTAGTAAACGCAGATCTATATCCATTATCACATAATTGAGCAATTGAAAGTAAGTTGAAATTAAGAGAATCAACAAGTAGCATATTGGAAAGAGAGAAATCATTAGAGAGAGCTATGTTACCCACACCTTTTACCTTTCCCTTGCTATCATCTCCAAAGGTGATGTTGTCAAAGCTGGAAATACCATAGTCGATATAAGAGAATATTTTCTTGTCACCGGTCATGTGATTAGTGCAACCACTATCAATCACCCAATGTCTTCCACCGGCTTTATAATCCAGCTACAAAGATGAATTACTTCTGTTTAGGTACCCAAACTTGTTTGGGTCCTTGAATATTAGTCACCAAAGTTTTGGGCACCCAAATTGATTTCCTTCTAGTGTCACTAATAGGTAGACCAACAAATTTAGCAAAAATATTCCCATTAGCATTCTTTCTAAGAACATAGGATGCATCAAAGGATCCTTTTCTTGGGCTCATAATCAATACCATTGCGGTTAAGAGTGAATTTTTGACTTGTCCAACAATGGTTGAATTTGGCATGGCTACCAAACCATTTAGCTAGATCCTTGGACAAACAATCAACTTCCTTCTTTAAAGATTCATTCTCCAAGATAAGAGATGCATCACTTGTGCAAGAACTAATACTTGTGCTACAAGAGAAGTTAGATGTACTAGGACAACATGAAGCACATTTTAATTCATCACATTTTGCACAAGAAATTATTTTGTCCTTGACGGTTTCAAGTGCAACTAGAGTGACATAAGCTTCCTTAAGCTTCTCATTACTTTCCTCAAGAAGCTCATTCGAAGCTTGGAGCTCCTCATGGGACTTCTTAAGATTTTCATGAGAAGTCTTTAGCTCCTCATACGAATTTAGAAGAGAGGAGTATTTTCTCTTCCATTCCGCAATTTTGTCACTCTTTTTGCGCAAGATATCATCAGATTCACTAATCATCCTAACAAGATCATCATAAGAAAGTGAGTCTTCTTCATCATCACTAGCCTCATCATTAGTTACCTTAGATTCACCCTTAGCCATGAGGCAATGATGTTTGGAGAAGAGAGATGGAGCTTCTTTGATAGCAATCCCGGCAAGAGCACTTGATGGCTTGTCATCTTCATCATCGAAGCTCTCGTCGGAATCCCACTCCACAAAGTAAGCTTATCCATTCTTCTCTTTCTTGAAGTATTTCTTCTTCTTGTCCTCAATCTTCTTCTTGCCGGTCACCCCTAATCCACGTTGAGGTGGATTCAATGAACTTGATTGCTCCTCTACCAAGTCTTCACTTAGTCTTTGAGCCAATCGATCAAAGAACCTCTCCAAACCTCGGTTCTACTAAGATGCTCTTCACCGCTCCGGCGAGGCGAGCTCAACCTCTCACAAACTTGGCCACGGAACCTTCACAATCTCCTTTTAAGTGCTCGGTGGCTCA
Organism: Panicum hallii; assembly: GCF_002211085.1. Classification (NCBI taxonomy): domain Eukaryota; kingdom Viridiplantae; phylum Streptophyta; class Magnoliopsida; order Poales; family Poaceae; genus Panicum; species Panicum hallii. Next base: position 57,478,771 of record NC_038044.1, read on the forward strand.
CACGATCTCCAAGCCATCTAGGAGGCGGCAACCTCCAAGAGTAACAAGCCAACGACGCTTGCTTAGAATCCCACTAGTGCCTCAATGATCAACTTCTTTGATGCAATGCACTAAACACTCTCCAACTCACAAGAATGCGATCACTAAGCAATGGTGAGTGAGAGATGAGTGAATGAGAGCTCAAGGATGTTCTAATATCTTTCTCAAGTGCTAAGAGAGCTCTTATGCAGCCAAGGGGTGAGTATATATAGCCTACCAACACAAACTAGCCGTTTGGAGGAGTTGGTGGGTTTTCTGCGACATTTGCGGACAGTCCGCTAGCTACTGGCGGACAGTCCGCCAGCTCCCCCAACGGTCAACTGTTGTAAAAATGGCGTGGTCAGAACTAGCCGTTACAGCCTAACCGGACAGTCCGCCATACAGGTCCGGACAGTCCGGTTGGACAAAACCTTCTGCCTCAGATGCTGGAGACAAATTGGACTGTCCGTCCGTCAGCAACCGGACTGTCCAGGGGTGCCGGACTGTCCGGTCTAACTAGTCGGACTGTCCGGTTCAGGCGTGAAGTGCAGGAATTCTCGTTATGTGTGCATCTTTTCTCTCATGTGCCATGTTTCTTAAGGTATGCAATGCAAAGACTCGATCATAAGGCACTTAGCAAATTTCCGAGCAAACGAACATCGGCCCCTCTTAATAGTACGGCTATCTAGCCTAAAAACCCGATCGAGTTCTTCTCTACTCTTCTTTGGACCGGCAAAAACAAAATCCCTATGTTATACCTTTGCCTTGAGCTGTCCATTTTGAGTCTCTTCTTAGATCGTTGTGCCATTTGCTTCTTTTCAACTACTCATCTATGGACCATCCTACTCTCATAAATCTCAATGAAGCAGTTAGTCCACTTATAGTTGTCATTAATTACCCAAACATAATTTAGGGGCCTAGATGCTTTCAATTGGCCCTGTAGATACCGATGGGAGTGTCCCTGCGCCGCTCCTTGCGTGACATGCGACGTGGCCTCAACAGGACGAGTGGCGGGGGGCCCCGGCGTGTCTGGTGGGCGACGTGTGCTCCGACAAGACGGGCGATGTGAGCCCCCGGTGTGTTTTGCGGCTTAACCCCTAGCGCGGCGGGCGATGGGGGCTCGCCGTGATTGCCTGTGTTCTCACGTCAGAGGCTTGACCTCCGACGTGAGCTTTCACTCCAGCAGGACCTCGGGGGTCCCGTGACTCTAAGACGGGTGTGGCCGCGTTCGTACACTCGAGGTCGGGCGAAGTCGAGCTCGTGCCCTCGGGGTCAGGTGAGGCGGAGCCCTTCCCATAGGGGTCGGATGAGGCCGAGCCCGCACCCTTGGGTTGGGGCGAGGCGGAGCCCGCACCCTCAAGGTCGGGCGAGTCGGCTCTCGCCCCGCGTCTGGGCCTGATGCTGGGCCATCTACGTTCCTTCATCCGGTGGGCCGTCCGCGGCCGCATGGCTGCCCGGTCAGGTCGAGCTGCATAGTTTGGAAGGACTAATCCGTGATTAGCTCCCTAAAGAGCGCACTTTGGGGGATCCATGATGTTCGCCCCCGTCAGGCAGCGGCAACAATGGGGTGAATGATTAACCCTAGAGGTGTATAGGTGCAGTGATGGAAGGTAAGGAGACATCATGCTTTTGGAAAAGCTTGCTGCGGCAATAAGGGCACCTGCAATTAGCCTCTTGATTGATTGATAGGGATATCTTGATTTAGTATGGAAAGAATTTATACTACTTAATTTATACCTCTCCATTTATACTACTCTATTTCCTATTTGTCCGTATGAGTGATTCATAAGTAAGAAAAAAATATTTATGAGTCAAGTTTGTGCATAAGGAAAGAAATATGCGGGGATCAATTTTCTCCCTTAATTGTGCGCGTCTTGATGTTGCAATTAGCCTCTTGATTGATTGATAGGGATATCTTGATTTATTTAGTATGGAAAGAATTTATAACATCCATTTATACTACTCTATTTTCTATTTGTACATAAGGAAAAAATATACGGGGATCAAATTTCTTCCTTAGTTGTGAGCATGAGGGTGCTCGAAGCGGCGGGTACACCGGGTGGGTACGTAGAAGGATTTGGTGAAAAAAATTTTAGCTTTTGGGTAGAATTATTTTTTCTTGTATCAAAAAATGGATCTCCACCCCTTTCATCAAATCTTTTGGCTTTTCAATTGGGTCTTTCCGTGAAGAGTACAGTGAACCTAATATTGATGAGAAAGGTTTTAATTGTTTTAATTTCTATAGTATAGATTCGGTTGCAGATGGGATTCTGGCCCATGTGCTTGTACGATACTTTTTCTCTGTTTCTCTTCTTCTATACATAACTTCTGCTTATAGGTGACTCAAATAAACCTTTTAATATGAAAGAACATACTATTTCCCCCAAATAAAAGATGGATGGTTTGATTTTTTTTCGTTTTCTGTAATTAGGGTGGTAGTTTTCTGAAATAAAGGTTCAGATAGACTGCAGGCTGGCATGCTCCCGTATAAACTTGCTTGGTCATCAGCTGTCTACTACCTCGGTCCATTTACTCCATCACCAATAGCCAAGCTTGGACACCATCCCCATGGCTGCTCCGAGCAAAACATGGAACATCCAGAACTACATCCTCGCCGCTCTTGGCGGAACCCTTGCCGCCACCGCCATTGTCATCATGGTCTCGGCAATCTTCAGGCCTGCCCGCATCAGCTTCTTCGTCACCCACGCCACGCGCAGCACGCTGAGCGGCGGCGACGGGGTGTGGCTCAACCTCACCGTTTCTGCCAACACCAGCGGCCAGCGCCGCACCCAGGTGAAGTACGAGAGCATCTTCATCGACCTGGTGAACAGCACGAAGCCCACGGCAACAGACAAAGTCCATGCCGTAGTCACGGCATGGCCAGAGGACTACCTGCCGTCCCCTAGCCTGATCAGCGTCGACGCGTCGGCTCTCCTCATCGACAACTCCACGATTGAGGGCTTCGCCGGCAACCTATCGAACATCATCAGGGGGCTCACCGTGGTTGTGATGGCGCAGGTGCACTTCAGGGTGGGCGTGGTTCCCACGAGGCTCTACGGCATCAAGATGTTCTGCGGCGGCGTCCACTTCACCGATGATCAAGACAGCTCAGATGCTACCGTCGATTGCCATAGTTAATTTCCTGTCCATCTGTAATTCATTTCGTGTGTATTCTGGTTGTTGATGAGTTACCGGTTTGAGAAATGTGATGAGCATTTCAAGGATTTTATGTATTTGTTTTGGACATGCTGAGAGTGATGGACTATGCGAGTATGTATATGTACATGGTTGAAATAGCTTTTCCACTCAGATGTTTCCGATCCGAGAGTCAACAAAGAAGACTTGTGGCCTCATTTCGTTTATGAAATTCAACAATACTAAGGTCGGATTTTTCATGGAATTTGTCCTTATATTCATATGGGTGAGTGTGTGTACGTATGTGTGAGCATCTGTACTTTAAAATAAATTCAAACTTCTACTTACTAGTGAAAGATATATATGTGAATGGGTCTGAAAAACTGGGAAAAATGTTGTGATAAATATAAAGTGGTGCTTTTGGTTACCGTTCTATTTAGGTGATCAGTTCAGAAGAGCAAATCATGACGCCACCACCAATCAAATCCTATCGGTGCATCGATCTGCTGCCAACCTCGTTCCAATAATGCCTTAGGACCCATCTGGGTTTAAGAAGGCAGCCCCTAATCATTTCACTGGCAACATTGCTACATATAATTTATTTTATATGTTTACACTGACAATGTGTGAACCAGATTCCAGGCACTACTGATGAATCATTAGGTAGTTAGTTTACATACTCAGTTGGATGCTGAAAATCAACAAGAACTATTTAATTAGGAGGATAATAAGGTAGCTTCTTCTCTTTTGGTGCCATGTATATAATACTTATTTGTGAGGCCCAATTGTCCTCGATGCTTACTACGTGGCTTAATTTTGACATCACAGATGAGAAAAGTAATGCTGTTTAAATTGATCGCATAATAGCTCCTCTCTGTAATCTCAATTGTGACAAAAGTGGTGACAGAAAGAAAAGAAAACGAATAAGTACCAAAGACATCGTTTCGGAAAAAAGAAAAGAAAAGAAAAAACCCGAAGACATCGACCCTCCATCGTCAAAAGAGAGGAACCTCAATGTTGCAAGGGTACGCACGGCACAGATGGAAGCGTCTTTTGCTTTACACCACGTCCAAGTAAGGGATAACCGAGTCCTCCTTTGCTGGTCTCCAGGGTTCTTGATTAATTATCTACTTTGGCTCAAATAAATATAAACATGCAGATGACTTGCTTAATTAGCTTGTTGTTGATGCACATTAAACACAAATTTTTAACACCTGAACCCAAGTGAATAGATGTGGTAAAACCATGTTATATGCATTGTTACAGTAATAGCGCCTGCCCTTCATAGCGAACTGAGCGGAACTCACTTGGTAAAGTTCTTTGTAGCGGAATCTACGCACCTGGGTTCACGAGTGCTCGAATATTTCTAAATTTAGTTTAAGATTTAACTAGCGCTATGTGGTGATGTGCCCGTCGACAGCGCGGAATCTACGCACCTGGGTTCACGAGTGCTCGAATATTTCTAAATTTAGTTTAAGATTTAACTAGCGCTATGTGGTCATGTGCCCGTCGACAGCGAGGCATCTGTTTTGACTGTAAGATCTGTCAGCTAAGTTTCTCGGAGGTGCTCATAAAGATAGGGTTGTGTGTATTCATAGGGATGAGTATGGGCGAAGCTAGCTCTAGTTTTACCATGGTGCATACCGTAAGAAGCATACAAAAATTTTCAGCAATAAATAGTAAATTTAAGCCTAGCTAGTGGTAATAAAATTTTTTACCCTGGTGCATGGGCACCAGGCAACATGAATGTGGCGTCGCCCCTGGGATGAGTATGCGTAGGGTATATATAGGAGCATTTGCGTCTGTCCTGACGTGTTTCTTAAAGAAACTCTTTCTAATAGTGTTGGTGCTCTGCAGGATAAGCTGAAACAACATTAAAAGACGACATGTCGTCTATTTGGCAGATTCAGCCATAAAAATCCCAGCGAACGTGGTTCAGACAGCAAAACCATGGCCCAACAAGCGAAATCCTAGGCCAAACGCAGGGACAATGACGACAGACTAACACATGTGCCAAAGATAACTAGGGTGCCAAACATGTGGTTATTTTATGCAAATTACATGCTAAGTCGAATTGATATGTAAGACGTTCGGATGTATTATGGTTGAATGATAACTATTCAATTACAAATTGTAATCGGTTGAGTATACAAGTGACGACATGAACTGTAGTTGTATTTTGGTAACTGTGTTGGTTTAAATGTTTCTGTTACAAAATACACAAAACAAACACTACTACTACAAAAATAATTTTTAGAGGTAGGTAAAAACGTATTTCTAGGGACTGGTGCAATACCCGTCCCTATTTCTCGCAGCTAGAAATATCTATTCTCGCAGCTAGAAATCTATTTGCAGGAGCGGGTAACGTCGAAGTACAAAAGGAACTGATTCTGCCTTGCTCTCTAGGCTCCTCCTGTAGTCCTGTATGTTGGAGTAATGGGCTTGGCCCATTTATTCTAATGCATTAAAAGAATTTAACGCCCACTATTAATGCTAGGGAATCAATGCTTAATTCCGTACCGGGAATTGAGGAGGATCTCAACCGACTTAAAAGGTGGACTTCGTGTACACCGCTTGAGAAGCCAGTAAGAGGAGGACGGTGAACCACACGCGCGCGCGCTCGCTCGCCTCGCCTCGCCGAGGCGAGGCGAGGCGAGGCGCGGCGCGGACGGACGGACGGGCGGTGCTCGTGCTCGGCCGGACGTGACGTGACGTGTGCTGAGAACGTTTTTGCAGTAAAGAGCATTAAAACAGAGGGTTAATGTCGATACTAATGACCGGACATTGAAGGCTCTTTACGACGTCCAGGTTCGTTGAACCTGAGGCACATTTACTGCCGCTCATCAAAGCCATTCATGACGTGCCATTCATGACGTCCAGGTTCGTTGAACCTGAGGCATCTCGCGCCTATATAAACCAGCACCCTCTCCTCCCATCCTCACTCATCTCAGCACAGTTCTAGCGTGAGCAGGGCCTCCGGAACCTCTGCTCGCTGATGGTCCTGCACGGGACGCGGGCAATTAGGTTTTTGGGGAGCGTCTTGACGCGACTGCTTGCTCCCTGAACGACTACTTCGTCTACTTCCCGCCGTAGCTGCTCGTGCGAACGGCTACTTCGTCTACTTCCCGGCGTGCCCGTTCGTGGAACGACTACTTCCCGGCGTAACCGTTCGTGGGACTGCACTGCGAATACCTACCTGCATCGACATAGTTCGGCTACTTCGAGCAAGGCCAGTCGAATAGCATGTCTATTCCAGCTGGTAACGGCGCAACCGGTGCCTCTGGCACTGGTCCCGCCTTGGGGTACTTACTAAACCTACTCTGGTTTAATTCTTTGTTCATGCTTATTAGTGAGAATAACATGAACACATGCACATATCTTGTCCACACATTATCACTCATCTATATCATGAAATTGATAGTAATATTTGGAATTAAAATATACCAAAAATTGCCTAGATGTCTAACAATCCAAAAACCTAATCTTGTTAATAGGCTTTCGGTATCTAGCTTTGCTGCATCAATCAAACCACCACCTTTTGATGGTTCAAATTACAAACGTTGGCAAGAGCGGCTTATACTGTGGTTAACACTGTCGAGAGTGATCCATGTGAAAGAGGGTAAGCCTGAACAATTCTCTCCAGAGGAAGGGAGTGCGTTCGATGAGGCTGATATCCTCTTTCGAGGCTTGATCATTAGTGTTCTCGGTGATAACCTGGTGGATTCTTATATCCGGCTGCCAACTGGCAAGGCATTGTGGGATGCTCTTGAGGCTCAATATGGAGTATCTGACGCCGGGAGTGAGTTGTATATCATGGAGCAGTTCCTTGAGTACAGTATGGTCGAAGACCGTTCTGTAGTGGAACAGGCTCATGAAATACATACTCTGGCAAAAGATCTCAAAAATTGCAGCAAAGAGTCCCCATGTGTGTTACCCAATAAGTTTGTGGCCGGAGGTATAATCTCTAAGCTGCCACCTTCTTGGAGGGACTTTGCTACTTCTCTAAAACACAAGAGACAAGAGTTCACAATAGATGGACTCATAGGGACTCTTGATGTTGAGGAGAAGGCGAGAGCAAAGGACATACGTGGGAAAGGAGTTGTTGGTGCTTCAAGTGCCAATCTTGTTCAAAAGAACAACTCCCACAAGAACAAGAAAAAGCCACCGCAGAACCAACCAAAGACTAAGAAGACAACCACTTTTAAGAAGAAGAAGAAGACGGGAGCTTGCTATGTGTGCGGTAGTACGGATCACTTTGCTGTAAAGTGTCCGAACCGCAAAGGCAACGACTGCGCCAACATGGTTATTAGCGAGCCTGGAGGAACATCGGGGTACGGTAATTTATTACCTACTGTTCTTTCAGTCTTTGGTTCACCCGAGTGGTGGGTTGACACTGGTGCTAATATTCATGTTTGTGCTGATGCTTCTTTGTTCTCTTCTTACCAGACCGGCGGGACTTCCTCCTTGCTGATGGGGAACGGATCACATGCGCGTGTTCTTGGTGTTGGTACGGTAAATCTGAAGTTTACTTCGGGGAAGACCGTGCAGCTGAAGAACGTGCAGCATGTCCCCACCATCAAGAAGAATTTAGTCAGCGGCTCTCTACTGTGTAGAGATGGTTTCAAATTAGTCTTTGAGTCCAATAAATGTATCTTGTCTAAGTTTGGTACTTTTGTTGGAAAAGGTTATGAAAGCGGAGGCTTGTTCTGTCTTTCTTTGTCAGATGTTTGTAATAAAGTTGCATACAATGTTATTAACGTTGATGAAACAAATGTTTGGCATTCGAGGCTTTGTCACGTTAATTTTGGTTGTATGATGCGCTTAGCTAATTTGAGTTTAATTCCAAAGTTCACTTTTGTCAAAAATTCTAAGTGTCATGTATGTGTTGAATCAAAACAAACTCGTAAGCCTCATAAGACCGCGGAGGCAAGGAGCTTGGCACCCTTAGAATTAATTCATTCCGATTTGTGCGAAATGAATGGAGTGTTGACAAAAGGTGGTAAAAAATATTTCATGACTTTGATTGATGATAGTACTAGATTTTGTTACATCTATTTGTTGAAGTCAAAAGATGAAGCTTTACACTACTTTAAAATCTATAAAGCTGAAGTAGAAAACCAACTTGAGAGAAAGATCAAAAGAGTTAGGTCAGATCGTGGTGGCGAGTATTTCTCAAATTTATTTACTTTATTCTATGAGGAACATGGTATTATTCATGAGAGGACGCCTCCCTATTCACCTCAGTCAAATGGGGTTGCCGAAAGAAAGAACCGCACTCTAACGGATTTGGTTAACGCCATGTTAGATACAGCGGGACTTTCCAAGGAATGGTGGGGTGAGGCTATATTGACTGCATGTCATGTCCTAAACCGTGTTCCTACAAAGAATAAAGAGATAACTCCATTCGAGGAATGGGAGAAGAAAAGGCCAGCACTGTCATACTTACTTACATGGGGTTGTTTGGCAAAAGTGAGTGTGCCAATAACCAAGAAACGTAAGCTTGGACCTAAAACTATGGATTGTATCTTTCTAGGTTATGCTATTCACAGCGTTGGGTATAGATTTTTAATAGTGAAATCTGGAGTACCTGACATGCATGTTGGTACTATAATGGAGTCAAGAGATGCTACATTTTTTGAAAACATTTTTCCCATGAGAGATGAAACAAGTTCATCTAGGCAAGAGTTCATCGAGGATGATGGCTCTGCTGAGGCGATAGAACACAATGAACATACACTTGTAGTAAATCCTGAGGAGGATAACAATGATGCTCCGAGAAAGAGCAAAAGACAAAGGACTGTAAAGTCTTTTGGTGATGATTTCATTGTATACCTCATAGATGATACACCCAGAACCATTGAAGAGGCATATTCATCTCCTGATGCTGACTATTGGAAGGAAGCAGTAAGGAGTGAGATGGATTCTATTATGTCTAATGGAACCTGGGAGGTCGTTGAACGTCCTTATGGATGTAAACCGGTTGGATGCAAGTGGGTGTTCAAGAAAAAGCTTAGGCCAGATGGTACTATTGAAAAGTACAAGGCTAGGCTTGTGGCCAAGGGTTATACCCAAAAAGAAGGAGAAGATTTCTTTGACACTTATTCACCAGTTGCCCGATTGACCACAATTCGAGTGTTACTTTCCCTGGCAGCCTCTTATGGTCTTCTCGTTCATCAGATGGACGTTAAGACGGCTTTCCTAAATGGAGAGTTAGAAGAGGAGATCTATATGGATCAGCCGGATGGGTTTGTATCAAAGGGTCAAGAAGGAATGGTTTGTAAGTTGTTAAAATCTTTATATGGTCTCAAGCAAGCGCCTAAGCAGTGGCATGAAAAGTTTGATAGAACTTTGACCTCTGCCGGCTTTGTTGTGAACGAAGCTGACAGATGTGTATACTATCGCTATGGTGGGGCTGAAGGAGTGATTTTGTGCTTGTATGTGGATGACATACTGATCTTTGGCACTAGCCTTAATGTGATTAAGGAAGTCAAAGAGTTTTTATCTCAAAATTTTGAGATGAAGGATCTGGGAGAAGCTGATGTTATCCTTAATATAAAACTGGTAAAAGAGATCAATGGTGGGGTGATTCTTACACAGTCTCACTATGTGGAGAAGGTGTTAAGTCGCTTTGGTTATAGCGACTATAAACCTGTCTCAACACCATATGATGCCAGTTTAATTCTTAGAAAGAACAAAAGGATAATGAAAGATCAGCTGAGATATTCTCAGATCATTGGTTCATTAATGTATTTAGCGAGCGCTACAAGACCTGACATCTCGTTTGCTGTAAGCAAATTGAGCCGGTTTGTTTCAAACCCGGGAGATGATCATTGGAAGGCTCTTGAAAGAGTAATGCGCTATCTGAAGGGGACAATGAACTATGGAATTCACTACACCGGGTACCCAAGGGTACTAGAAGGGTATAGTGATTCAAATTGGATTTCTGATGCTGATGAGATAAAGGCCACAAGTGGATATGTGTTTACACTTGGTGGTGGAGCTGTTTCCTGGAAGTCTTGCAAGCAGACCATCTTAACGAGGTCAACTATGGAAGCAGAACTCACAGCATTAGATACCGCCACTGTTGAGGCTGAGTGGCTTCGTGAGCTCCTTATGGACTTGCCGATAGTTGAAAAACCGTTACCGGCAATCCTAATGAACTGTGACAATCAAACGGTAATTGTCAAGGTGAATAGTTCAAACGATAACATGAAGTCATCTAGACATGTGAAAAGGCGGTTGAAATCTGTCAGAAAATTGAGAAACTCCGGAGTTATAGCCTTGGACTATGTTCAGACGGCTAAAAATCTGGCAGATCAGTTTACAAAGGGTCTTTCACGAAATGTGATAGATAATGCATCTATGGAATTGGGCTTGAGACCCACGTGAGTCATTCTTTAGTGGAAACCTGTCCTATGTGATCGGAGATCCCGTGAATTAGGATGGTGAAACAAACTAAAGTCTGACTGTGAGAAGAGAACCTTTGTGAAAAGGGCTCATTCCGTGTATAAGGTGCATTTCTCTTCTATTCTGTATGGCAGGTTGGTCTATACCTTAATGTGTGCCAGGTGGTTTCTTTTAAACAAATGAGTTGTTTTCATGAAACAAAGATGTTGTCCTACAGAACATCTGAAAGGAACACATCTATATGAGTCTGACCATTGGTCATGGTCTATGAGAACTGGGTATTCTCTAGAAACTCATGAAGGGCCTGGAGTATGACTTATAAGCTCCAAACCGCGGGGATGCTCTTGCAGCCTAGTACCAGTGTAGGGCTCTGGTCAAACTTGTTTGCACAAAACTGGCAATTCAAGGCATAGTCTATTGCACAGTTGTGAATAAGTGTAGCCTTTGTCCTAGATGGAAGTTCAACTTAACAGTCTCTGTCGAATACTGGTATATCAATGAGGGAATGAGGGCATTTCTAGTGCGGCTTGAATTTCTTGATGGGGATTGTTGGAGTAATGGGCTTGGCCCATTTATTCTAATGCATTAAAAGAATTTAAAGCCCACTATTAATGCTAGGGAATCAATGCTTAATTCCGTACCGGGAATTGAGGAGGATCTCAACCGACTTAAAAGGTGGACTTCGTGTACACCGCTTGAGAAGCCGGTAAGAGGAGGACGGTGAACCACACGCGCGCGCGCGCTCGCTCGCCTCGCCGTGGCCGTGGCCGTGGCCGTGGCCGAGGCCGAGGCCGAGGCGCGGCGCGGCCGGACGGGCGGTGCGCGTGCGCGTGCTTGTGCTCGTGCACAGCCGGACGTGACGTGCTGAGATGAGATGAGAACGTTTTTGCAGTAAAGAGCATTAAAACAGAGGGTTAATGTCGCACTGGTCCCGCCTTGGGGTACTTACTAAACCTACTCTGGTTTAATTCTTTGTTCATACTTATTAGTGAGAATAACATGAACACATGCACATATCTTGTCCACACATTATCACTCATCTATATCATGAAATTGATAGTAATATTTGGAATTAAAATATACCGAAAATTGCCTAGATGTCTAACACTGTATGCCCTTTTGATGACCCTTTTTGTTGATGCTATAATCGACTCTACCAATCACTGGTCGAAGGGAAAGCAAATCGTCCTGATGGGCTTATTTTTGTTGGACAAGCTAGCTAGGCACACTGACACAGGCAACTTTGCTTTATATATGCATTTTAATTTATGGGGAGCGCTTAGCCACATAATGTAAACCACGCGTTGCAAGAGCTGATTTAACTTTACCTCTTATAACGCAAGGAACTAGATGCTGACACTGAAGCTACAAAGTGATGAAGAATAATATTGTACTATTTAACAGTATAGTGTGCTTATCCCAGGATCTTCTCCAGCCAATGTCAGAGCTGATTTATGTTTACCTGTCATCACACGCAAGGAATTGTATGCTGAAAATCAAAGCTATACTAAAAGTGACAAAGAACATTGTGTTCAACGGTACAGCATAGCACCTACCTATGTACAATCTTTACTTTTTCTATGCACAAATTAAAGGATTGTACAATTAGTATATATACTAGACTACTTAAACGACGAGATCCATTAATTGCATGGTTGTTTGTTAATTAAATCATCTCAAGATTACATGACAACGAATGAGGTCATCTATTAGACATCAGCAATATACTAACCTGTCCTAATCTCTTTTGATGTCGCTTTGTTGATGTTATGGATCGGACTCCACATCACTGGTCGAAAGGAAAGCAAATCGCCATATTGGGCTCATTTTGGTGGACAAGCTAGGCATACTATCACAGCCCCTCATCATCATTAGGCAACTTTGCTTTATGTATTTTATGTGTTGGGATGCTTCAGCTAGCACTACATCAAAACAGGTCAATTTCGTCGGCCAGATTTACTTTCGTCGGCCTAAGCTAAGCCAACGAAAATACGTAAATTATTTCGTCGGTTTATTAAAGCCGACGAAATTGTCTTATTTTCGTCGGCCTGAAAAGGAGCGACGAAACAAACGTCCTATTTTCGTCGGCTTATTTCGCCGGCTTAAACCTAGGCCGACGAAAATAAGGTCCTATTTTCGTCGGCCCACTTAGGCCCACGAAATTAAACCTTTTATTTTCGTCGGCCCAGTCAGGCCCACGAAATTAAGCTCTCTATTTTCATCGGTTCACTCAGGCCCACAAAATTAAGCTCTTTATTTTCGTCGGCGCATTAGACCGACGAAAGTATGTGTGCCCTAAGTCGCCATGCAAGACAGCCACTAGCCGCCACGCTTATCACTCCCGACCGCCCCCCGGCCCCCCTCGCCCCGGCCGCCCGCCGCCCCCGCCGCTCCCGCACGCCGCCGCCGCCCCCCCGCCGCCCGCCGCCCGCCGCCCCCGTGCCCCGGCTGCCCCCGCCGCCCCCGCCGCGCCGCGCGCCCCCTGCGCCCCGACCGGCCCTGCGCCCCGCCGCCCCTGCCGCCCCCCTGCCGCTGCCCCGCGCGGCCCCCCCTCCGCCGGCCCCGCGGCGCCGCCCCGCGCGGCCACCCGCCACTGCCCCGGGGGCCCCCGCCGCCCCGCGCGGCCCCCCCTCCACCGGCCTCGCTGCGCCGCCCGGTGCGGCCCCCGCTCCGCCGGCCCCGCGGCGCCGCCCCGCGCGGCCACCCGCCGCTGCCCCGTGGGTGATCCCTTTTGGCTTTGGTTACTTGTTCAGTTGCTCCATGAATTGCTGCATCAGGATGACTTGTTCTCCAATTAGATCTTGAACCTTCTTTAACAGTCTCCAATTAGATCTTGAACCTTCTTTAACCACGAGCACCAGATATTTGAGACTACATTGAAAATCTTGTTTCTTTCAATAATTATGACAGAGAAACAATTGAGCTTGTTGTGATTATGCATTATTACAATTAGCTTGCAATAATTCTGTTTTTTTTACTTCTCTATGGCAGCAGTTCTAAGTATGCCTGTCATTCTGTTTGTGTTCGTACCCTGTTGTTCTCAATGCGTCATATAACTTTTGTGCCTCAATAAAACTAATTCTCCTCTAAAAACATCAAAATTTCTTTGTGTAGGCTGACAAGCTGCGCTGGTGGTCAATATATCGGGAACCTGAGCATGAACTTGTGGGTCGCATACAACTATATATCCACTATACCACTGCTGCTGATGAGAACAACCTGAAGGTACAGATGCTGCCAATTCAGCTCTCTGAATATGTTACATATTTATCTAATGTAATTTGTTGGCCTCAGTTCATGGTAGACTGTAACCAGCTCACATGCTATTACTATATTCGTTTATTGCTGGTTAATTTACTAGAGATGTAAATGTCACAGTAGTTGAAGGCTCGCAAGCTGCTGTTTTGATTCTTATTAACCTGAGAATAACAGTATCTGGATCAGCTCATCTCTGGCTTGATGGTGTATGATAGTTTTTTTATTGGAAAGGTTATATCAAATTTCTCTTAGATTTTCTCAAAAGGCTTGTTACTTGCCAAACATTTTACTCCCTCCGATCACAAATATAAGCTGGACCTATGGTGAAGAAGATTCCTCTTTTTTTTTAGCAGGAATCCGACTATTTTCGTCGGGCCGACGAAAATACTAATACTTGACGTATTTTCATTGGCCACTTAGGCCGACGAAAATATGACCATATTTTCGTCGGTCGTATTGGCCGACGAAAATATTGTTATTTTCATCGGCAGTCGACGAAAAAGCGCCTATTTTCGTCTACTTTATTCCGTCGGTCTAATTTCGTCGGTTGGCCGACGAAAATAGCTATTTTCGACGGCATTAGGCCTATTTTCGTCGGCCACGACGAAAATAGACTATTTTCCTGTAGTGTAGGCAGATCACGTGAAACACGTTGCGAGAGCTGATTTATCTTTACCTCCTACACGCAAAGGAACTAAATTAAAGCTATAAAAGTGATGAAGAATATTGTTAAACACTGTAGTGTGCAACCCTAACTTATCCAAACTCTTTTCCAGTCAGTGCGAGAGCTGCTTTATCTTTAGTTCTCGGATGGCACAAGGAATTATGTGATTTAACTAAAAGGTACAAAAAATGATGAAGAAATATTGTATTTAAAAGTGCAACGCACCACCTATATATGAAGTCTTCTCGTGCACAGCGTGGTAAGGAATTAATCATTGGGGAACAAATCAGAATATATGAACTAGCTAGTGCACATCTTAAGACGATTCACACACCAAAAGGTAGCCGGGGAACGTGGCTACGTCGCAGACCTTTTCTGACCGTCGGATCGGCCAGCCGGATTCTAGGTTTTTTTATAAAAAAGGCCCTTGTATTTATTCGAAATCAACCCGCAGTCCATGGAAATTTGTAAATTTTTCACAATATCCCTCTCAATTCTTTTTCCAAACCCTCCTCGGATTCTACTGAAATTAACCCGTAGTCCGCCTTTGGTTATTATACAAAAGAAACCTCAAATTTTTTACGAAATAAACCCACAGTCCGACCCTTATCTTCGTCAGTTTAAATAATAAACCTCTTTTGCTCACGAAACTAATCCGCAGCCCATTTTTGTTCACCGTTTCGCAAAACAAACCTCATTTTCTCATACAATCAATTCATGCTCCACCTAAAGACATGTTACTCTTGAAAAGGTAACCTGCACATTTTATACGACTAGTACATCACAATCTGAGACCCTACTTTTTAAGAAAACAAACGTACGAGCCCTATACCAATACGTCATTTCTAATACTGACGCTACTCGTATGATTAAAGTAGCACAACAACATGTTAGAAATATGTCCTAAAGGTAATCATAGTGATGATCATATTTCGTTGTATCCATGATGGATTATGTGTTTATTGAATATCTATGAAAGGCAACTTTTATTGATTGGCAATTATATGAATTGTTTGTGAGACTCTTTAGTTGTTCCTAGTGCATGTATTAGTTGATGACTGTGTTTCATAAGTCATATAATATGGAGATGTCAAACTAATAATGTGGGCGCATGTATGACATGAGGCTGGACCGACCCAACTCGAGAAATAGTGATTTCTCATTACACAATGTGTCCGCTGTGTCCTTAGACCTAAGATTGTCGCATGTACGCAAGATGTGAGCCGACCTACTTAGGAGTTATCAAACGCTACTCCGTAACTGGGTAGTCATAAAGGTGGTTCTCAGGTTTGTCAAGAAGCATGTTGTGTGACATGGTCAGTCAAGATAGAATTTGCCCCTCTCTGCTTGAGAGAGATATCTCTGGGCCCCTCGAGTGATCGGATCAAAGAAATGCACGGCCGTGCTAGGGTTACATGTTAACCAAGGATTCCGGATCATAGCATCGAGAAAGAGAGGTCAGCTTGGAGCTAGACCAAATATCGTGAGGCAAAGGGAATAGCATGTATATGAGATTGTGACGGCTCGTCTGATATGATCTTTGCAGGCGCATAGGAGTTGACACGTCTTGCTAGAGGCCGCTGTCAACTATTGGTCGAGTAGGAGTACTCGAGCCATATCTGTTCACGCGTGAGTCCAAAGGGTCATACACTTAATGGCTGGAAGCCTAATGAGGATATGATCCGAATTAGACTGGACTTAGACTAATGGGCCTCGGTTAGGAAGCGCATTAGTGGGCGCCTATAAAAGAAGGGGTGGGGGCGCATGGAGGGGGAACCCTAACTCCACACCTGCTGGCAACCGCCTGTTCCCACGCCTGCGCCCACAGTTGCCCTCCCGGACCTAGCAGTCCGGAGTGCGACGCTTCTTCCTTATACATGTGGATACCTTGGAGGTACTGCATCTGCTACACGAGGACGAGCCGCACGTGAGGAGGTCTCACAACTGCACTGCCGGCGACCGACTGCACTACCCTAACGCGCTACAGAAGTTCCGCACCCGCGCGTCTAGTGGTAATTCCGTGATCTATAATAGCAGTTTTCCTAGTTTATACGGTGGAAATTTTTATTTATCGCTAGCGTAGCCCACCTCATATCCCTTCACAATAGAGGATCCTATTTTCCTAAAAATATAATAATTCGCTTCTCATGGTACCTCCACAATAACTCGTCATATTTTAATATAACTCCTTTTTCCTTAAACAAAATACCATCACGACTATTAATTGCCAAATTTCATGATTCAAAGTCGAAGTCTCCTCATTTCGCAACTACATTAAGCTACCGACTAATTACGCTCCACCCTCCCTAATAAATAACTTTGCCCCTCCTTCTACCACAAAAAATACAGCCATAAAATATCATAGCTCCATTTAGATACGCAACATAATATATTACTTAAATAGTAGTGACACGACAATAGAGTACCTAAAATATATACCAGGTGCAGCAATGGGCCGCAGACCATGACACCTATGCGCGACTAACATAGCGACGGATTTATCCTAGCTATGTTTCTTAGAAAAATTGTGCATTTGCCTACACACAATAATTACTGCTCTATGGATTTATCTCCTTTCAGTTGTATCAGAGCCGTAGCTTCTTCGTTATAGGTTTGGATGTGTGCATATGGAGATATGCGTGGATGTAGATGAAAACCCTACTCCTGTTTCGTGTTCTCGCTGTGATGGTCGTGTAACGACAAACTCCTACCGGTCGGGTATCTGTCATCGGAGTTAAGTTATACACATAAACCCAGTCAAAGCAGGCGGAGATCAATGGGATTGGTCGAATCAAAACCGAGGATGATCACCAGATGCATATGATGCGTGGGGTGGCAGATTGGATCTGCTATCGGGTTGAGGGAGTTGCAGAAACATGTTGTTCGGTAAAACAGCCATAACTTTTGCATACGAACTCGGCTTGAGGCGAATTTTATATAAAAGTTCATCAACAGAAAATTTTACACATGAAATTCAACCTCTTTGGTGTTTTTTGCTGAAACTAGATTTCCAAAATTGGCCTGGAAGATGGAGTTTTAAGCGTTCGAAGTTTAGATGTCGTTGCGCCTAACTTGGTTTTGCAGGATCATGTGTGATCGGTATGGCCCTTATGTGTATGTGATGCATGTATGTAATTTTCATGACCTGCGTGTCATGAGTAATGCAATGCGGCAGGAGCCAAATGTATTTCCAATCTGTGTAATGGCCTGCGTGCCAATCTATGATGATCCGACCAGACAATGTAACTAGATTTCGGTAGTTATAGTTCTTGGAGGACTCGTCACCTGGAGGATGGCGCACATGGAACATGGAGATGCAGATCACCTTGGTGGACAGATTCTATGGAGATGGAGATCACCATGTGAATATGGGCAAAACTGATTCATAACTATGTGTTTGCCGTTCTTATCATTTTACTTCTACTTGCGATAATGTGTTTTCTACGTACAGTAGAAGTTGACCGATCGATCCCTCGCAATGTTTAAGTTTAAATGCCCCTCCCCCCAACTAAACCTTGCTCCATCGTGTGTCTTGTACAATTAGTGGTGGGTCTATGAAATTAGGGTGCCACTAGTTTTCCTTGACTTGATGAGTTGTATCGGATACTTACACGCATAAAGGACTGGTAATATTAAACAAGGTCATCTTAACGGTTAAGGACCTGTCCATGTTTTACCGCCACGCCCACCGAGGGATACCCCCAAGGTGGTGAGTTTGTAGGTAGGGTGTCGCCGAGATTAGAAACTTGAAGGTGCAAAGGAATGCAAGGTTTTAGACAGGTTCGAGCTGCTGAGAGCGTAATACCCTACATCCTGTGTGGTTTGAATTGCCTTTGATGATGATTATCCCTGAGAGGGTCCCTGTCCACCCTTATATAGTCTAGAAAGATAGGTTTACATGGAAGTCCTAGTTGGTTACAAGCCCAGGAGTCCTACCCGAGTACTTCTCGGGTAGTTTCCTACCGTGTCCGACTAGTTTCACTACTGTATGAGTAATCCTACTGCATTACGAGTAGTTACAAAAGATGTAGGGCATGGGCCATGTTCCATCCCGTATCCTAGGAGAAGTGTGCTATGTGGACAGTCCTGTGTGCCCGGGTCTTACAAGCCCCCGAGCTCTTCGTAGCCGAGTACTGCAGGTGTCCGAGTACTTTTGAAGGCGTCTTCGAGTTCTCCCGAACTCCATCTAGAAGGTGTCTCCAAGTACTTCCTTCGGTGCGTCGAGGATGTGAGGCGCTCATGCCCCAAGTAGTTGTCCAGTCTACTTTATATGGTGTAACGCCCGCATTTTTATCTTATTTAAATTACGTTATCAATCACTCGCTTAAAAATCTTTTAAACCTTTTCCGCCGCTTGAGCTCCTGAAGCCCACCTCTCAATTTTCCGCCATTCCGACATCGCGCAGTCTCTTCCTCTTTTTCCGTGGAGCCGCTCGTCCCTTTTCCTTTTCCACCAACCCTGTCGTCCCGTTACATCACCATCGTGTCACGGTCGGCCGCGTGCGCCCGCTCGGCCGCGACCGTCAGCGCCACGCGCGTGTCCTATCTTTTCTCTTCTTATATTTTGTTTAAATCCATTTTATTTCTCTCTTCAAATTTTTTTCCAGACTCTTTTTTTTGCTTCCTCTTTCTTTTCTCCCCTGTGCTACCTGCTGCCTGCTCGAGCTGTAGCCCGCTCCTTGTGCGCATGCGCGGGCCAGTGCACGACCCGCTGCTACCCATGCACGCCGAGCCGGCATGCGGCCCGCTGCTGCGCCGGCCTGTCCTGTCCCGTCCCCTCACCCTCGCAGCTCGCGCTTTGTCCCCGAGCAACCCAGCCGCCATTATGGCGAGGCTCCTGTACTGCCTGTGACCCCCCCACGCCAGTCATCTACACTCTTCCTCTCGGCCTATAAATCAGACCCCAAGCCGCCCCTCACTCCGCCCACACCGCCCCAACACCTCTCCTCCTCTACCTCACGCTGCAGCTCGCCGCCGCTGCTCACCATTGCCGCCCACCAC
This sequence comes from Panicum hallii, assembly GCF_002211085.1. Classification (NCBI taxonomy): domain Eukaryota; kingdom Viridiplantae; phylum Streptophyta; class Magnoliopsida; order Poales; family Poaceae; genus Panicum; species Panicum hallii. The sequence continues at coordinate 57,498,253 of NC_038044.1, forward strand.
CCATCACCGTGGACAGCCCTCCGTAGACCGTCTCCGCATGAGGTGAGGGCCGGAATCGGACCCCCTCGGCCTCCTCTCTACTTTTTCCCCCTCCCCGGGTGTTGCCATGCGCCAGGGGGCCGGCGCCCATGGCCTGGCCGGCCCCCTCCTGTTCTGTCTCGAGGAAGAAGAAAGGCAGACTTGTGCATAATTCCCTCCACTTTTCCTAATTATGCAGTCCGCAGCCCCCCCCATTTCATGCAACATTATGCTCTGAATCGATTCCAAACTTCACCACGCATCAAATATTCTCTCCAAGTCCCAAGATCCACATCCAACAACTATAATAGCCTCCTCTATTTTTAATCGAAGCTCTCTATTTCCCTTTTTAGCTCATCGGTGAACTTTGTTTTATTGTGTGATTGTTTGTGTATTTTAGCCGACGGTGTGACCGAGGAGGAGCAAGACCGCGAGCCGGAGCTCGAAGACCCGTACCTCGAGGAGGAGCTTCCGGAAGGCTTTGAGGATGGCAAGTCCAATCCCATCCTTTGATGCATATTTATCCCAGTTTTATAAACGCAACCTATTAGCCTGTTTTATAAAATGCATTATTTTATTGCAAGACTTGGTTGGATAGCCACCCCTTGATTGCTATGACTATTCCTTGATGACCTAGGTTAATGTCTATATAGGATTTGCTCTGTCGGACGTTAACTACTGCTAGAGATGCTTATTACCTTTTTATTCCCTTTATTATATTTTAATCATGACCACAAAGCGCTTTACCGAAAATAAGGGTGTGAGTATTTTAAAAGATAAAACGGGATTTTGGGAAAATGAAAGAAAGATATAACCTGATGAGATGGACGGTGTTTTCTGTGTGAAATGCCACTGGTGAGCTTGTACCTTTGTGGTTGAGCATGGTTGGGAGATGTCTGTCTTGTCAATGTAAGGATGAACTGAGGTGTCATCTTGCCTAACCCACCTATCGTACAACCACTCGACCGTTGTGTGGGCAACGGCTTAGCATAAACCCCACTAGTTGTTCTTCTAGCCAAAAGGAGAGCGGGTGAGCAACGGGAGATCATGGAGAAGGAATACGATCTGTGTGAGTTATGTCCCGGTTATGACTTTGTTGATAGGTCATTAACCCCATGGTTGCTTCCGTGTTGGCTAGTTAGACTCAGCTAAGGTGGGTAATGGCTTTGTTAGGATCCGCCGCGACATTAAGGTGTTCGTAGTGCGGTACCCTACTTGTGGGTAAAGTGTACAACCTCTGCAGAGTGTAAAATCTATTCGAATAGCCGTGTCCACGGTATTGGATGAGTTACGGCATGGTCACTTCAATAGACATTTTGGGATGGTTGGTTTTGTGGCGTGGGTTGTTTTGAAAGTGCCCGGCAGTTGTGCAGTGAGCTACTGTGGATGTGGAGTCGGGTAGCATTAAAACTTGGATCCTTTGTGTAGGATCAACCCCACTTATTATTCAATTACTATAGAAATGTCTTGAGAAAACTTTTTTTTTAAATGAACCCTTGCATGTGTAAAACCTCGCTTTATCGCAAATGAACCCTAGCCTCATCCTTGATATATCCGTGCATGATCTCTATTATTCCCCTCCGCGGGTGTGGTTGGACTTGTTGAGTACGTATGTACTCACTCTTGCCTAGTTTTTACAGAGGAGGATCCGAACTTCGTTCCTGTAGACGTCGAGTAGGTCGCCGTCCTGCACCCAACCTTGCCTGTGGTTCGGGGTCTCCACAGGAAGCTTACCATGGCATAAGACTCTGATGTTATCTTAGATTTTGTTGGCACTTTGGTTTGGTTTGTAGTCCTTATGTTGTCCCTCTTAATAGTGGCGTTTCAGTGACCGCTACCTCGACGGTTTGTACGGTAATGAACCATCTGATGTAATAAATATGTTATCAGCCTCCTGGGACTGATATTTGTATCACATTTAGTCACCTCTGATGAGGGGACGCTTCAGGTGGTATCAGAGCCGTAGGTTGGCCGTAGGACGCGACCCTTAAGACCGAGGATATTTTCTAAGCCGTTTCCCACTAGATCTTCCCCCACTTAACTCACCTTTCCACACGGCACTCACCTTTGGCCCTTGTCTGGTTCCAGATGGCTGACAATGGATGGAGTGACAGAATCTGCCCCGCAGAGCCTGGCCTCCCGAAGTTATTGCTACTCAGCCTAGAACGCGTCGGAGTTGTGGACCCACTGGAGTACACCTACCGGGAGTACAACTTCAGAGGGACCCTTCGGTGTGACCTGATGATCTTCGTGGGAAAAAGCACACTTTACCCCGACGTGGATCCCTGGTTCATCTCCACCACTGGCTTTGGGTTCCCAGACACCTACCGAAAGGCTGCCCGAAAAGCCCTACAACGCCTACGCGTGGTCTATAGGCATCATCTTCAGCGAACTCCTATGGGATTTTTCCCACCTGCTGGAGGGAGAGGACGCTCATGGATTGCCCGGATGAGAGGATTGGGAAGGGAAGAAGAAGAACTAGAAGATACGGTTTCCCACCTATCCATTTACCTCACCGGCCTAGACCGACTTTACAGCGAACAGACAAAACAACTGAAGCACCAAATCCGCAGGGCAGAAAAGGCAGAACAAGAGTTGGAAATACAATGGAGGAGAGCAATAGAAGCTGAGGCTCAAGCTGAGAGTTTCCTAGCCTCTCTCCAAGACATATGGCGAAGCAACACTCAAGAAAGGGAACGTATCAAGGCGCACAGAAGAGAAGCTGGATTACTGGAAGGAGAACCCGAGGAAACCCATTGGGATAAGGGCACTCAGACCGAAGATGAGGTATTGGAGCAATGTCTTCCGCCAAAGAAGCGACCAAACTGGATCGGGGAAGAATCCCCTTGGGAAGAGTAGAGTACTTAAGCTAGAGCTATCATCCTAGTAATAATGTATCCTTGGGAGATGTACCCGACCCTAATGAAAAATAAAGACCGTCTATCCTTCTTGTACCCTACCATGTGTGCAAGGCTTGTTCACTCTACTTTTGTTTTCAGATGGCCGAGAATGGTTGGACCCAGGGCGTTTGCCAAGAAGAGCCTGGTTTCCCCCGCCTTTTGATCAACTCCCTGGAGCGCCTCGGTGTTACTGAGCGCCCAAGGTACTACAGCAGAGAGTACGAACACCTCGGCACTCTTCGCTGTAGGGTGGTTCTTTCCATCGCCAGAAGCACCCACTACCCCGACATCGAGCCGTGGCGAGTGACTGCCATAGGATTTCAACATCGGGTTGCCTATCCCTTGGCCATCAGAAAGGCTCTCCGCTACCTGTGCCGGATCTTCGAGGAACACCTTATTCCCACACCGATGAGCCTTTTTCCTCCGGTCATCAGGACGCAAGTCTGGCAGGCCCGCATGAGGAACTTGGAACGGCGCCGCCATCAAGAAGACCTTTTGTACCATGTGGTCGTCTACCTCATCTCCTTGGATAAGCTCTTCGACGAGCAAGCCCGACTCCTAAGAGAGCAAACCCACCGGGCCGAGCAAGCTGAGCTTGCAGTGAGGATGCACCAAATCCGGGTGGCTCAAGCCGAAGCAAGGACCGCGGCCGCTATAAGTAGCGAAGCCGTCGCTCATGAAAACCTCAGGCAGATCCAGGATCGGCGCATGCAAGAATGGACCAGCAGTGGAACGCCCGTCCCGGCAATCGGGGAGACCCAAGTCCTAATTGGAACACCCATCATAGGATGGGGAGGACTTTTTGGGACCCCGCAAGCTCCACCCGAAGGTGCCCAAAGGACAGCTGCAGCCGTAGAAGAAGGAGCTGTCGAACAGTCCCGAGAAAATAGGATCCTCGAAGACGACGAGGAAGAGCTACTCATTCCACTGGAAGTGCACTCCGCCCCGGAAGACGACTCGCCCCGTGAGTAGCATGCCTTAGAGATGCCCCCAGGGATGAAGCCGTCCCGGCCCCAAGCTTAAAGTTGTGCCCCTCCCATCTGTTGTGCCCTTTGTACCCGACCGAGTAGTGCGTGTTTTGGCTGTACCCTCTCAAGTGTTGTACCCCCAGCTTAATAAATAAAACTATTTATGCTTGATGCTTGTTAGTCTGTGTGATTGTCGACAGTAGGTGGAGTCTGCCTTTTCAAAAATATGAAAATAAAACGTCACTTAATTCCAAATCTAAGTCTCATAAAGGTTTTACCCAATCCACAGATGGCCCCCAGGCGTAACACCAGGACCTTCCAAAGTCAGGCACATACCACTCCGAGTGCGGAGAGGCAACAGGGTGTGCAAGGACAAGCCCCCGGCCATGAAGATCAGGAAGATCAGGAAGTAAGCCAGCAGGGAGGAGAAAGCCAAGTAGGAACACGTCAGGCCCCACCCCCACCGGCCATTGACCTGGTGCAAGTGTTGACCAACCAGAACCTCCTACTGGAAGCATTGACCAATGTCATCACCAACCCAAGGCCCCGTGAGCAGAGTACAAATGACAAGTTGACAGCTTTTCTGAGGACCAAGCCACCCACCTTTGCGGGATCCTACAACCCCTTGGATGCAGATGACTGGTTGCGTGTTATCAAGAGAAAACTTGAACCATTTGAGCATGGAGACCGTGACAAGGTCCGTTTGGCTGCTCACCAGCTCACTGGAACTGCTTTGGCTTGGTGGGAGAACTACTGTGCAGCTGCTCAGCATGCCTCCACTATCACTTGGAAGGAATTTGTGGATGAGTTCCGTCGCTATCACATCCCAGCAGCCACCATGAAGCGCAAGGCAGATGAGTTCCGTGAGCTGCAACAAGGCAACAAGTCCGTTGAGGAGTACACATACCAGTTCATAGAACTGGCTCGCTATGCACCGGATGAAGTAGACAAGGATGAAAAGAAGCAGGATATGTTCAGAAAGGGTTTAAATGCAGAACTTAAGAAGCTGCTTTCCCCATGCATCTACCCAGACTTCAACACACTGATGAACATGGCTATCATCACCGAGAGAGCCATGGCAGAGGAAAAGAGAGACAATAAGCGTAAGTTCCTGGAAACCAAGGCTCGCCAGCAGGACCGTTTCCAGAAGCCGAGGCACTTTGGCCCTCCAGTGACTAGGTCCCAAGCCCCTATGCAGTATAGGACCCAGTCACAAGCTACTGGCTCTCAGGCCCCCAACACCTAGTTTAGACAGTTCAAGGGCCAGAACACCATGAAGGCCCCACAGAGCAATGCAAGTCAAGTTACTGCCAGCAACAATGCCCGAGCATGCTTCAACTGCCGTGAGACAGGGCACTTCATTGCCAATTGCCCATATGCCAATAACAAGCCGGCAGCATCAGCCCTCTCCAACTCGGTGAGTGGACCAAGGCCAGCTCTATCAGGATCCAATCGTGTACCCATCCGCAGTAACAATACCGGCAACAACAACCAGCAGAAGGGGCCGCCCCAACAGTCCTTCGGACGAGCCCGCATCAACCACATCAACGCACAGGAGGCTCAGGACGCTCAGGGCGTAGTGCTCGGTGAGTTTCTAGTCAGCTCAGTTTTGGCAACAATATTATTTGATTCTGGAGCATCACATTCATTCGTATCCTCAAGTTTTGTGGAAAAGCACAATATACCTACAGTACTACTAAAAACACCCCTATTAACCCGAACGCCTGGAGGTGACATTAAGTGCCGACTGGGTTGTTCTCGGGTAAGGATCATTTTAAGTGGGGTAGAGTTCCTAGCAGACCTAGTAGTACTTAAGTCTAAAGGTATAGATGTGATCCTTGGAATGGATTGGCTAAGCCTGCACAATGGCCATATAAGTTGTGCTGACAAGGTGGTACACCTAACCAACCCAGAAGGAGTACAAGTAACCTGCCATACTCGGGGAAGTGGACCGGACCCAATGGTTTTTAGTATGGAAGCTAAATCCTTGGAAGAAGTTCTAGTAGTAAACGAATACCTAGATGTTTTCCCTGAAGAACTCCCGGGAATGCCGCCAGATAGGGATATAGAGTTTGTCATCGACCTTGTCCCTGGGACCTCCCCTATAGCTAAGAGACCTTATAGGATGGCAGCCTCTGAATTGGCAGAACTAAAGAGATAACTGGAGGAGTTACAACAAAGTGGTTTCATTAGACCAAGCTCATCACCATGGGGAGCTCCAGTCTTGTTTGTCAAGAAGAAGGACGGAAGCATGAGGATGTGCGTGGATTACCGTGCACTAAATGAAGTCACCATCAAGAACAAATATCCCCTTCCCAGAATTGATGACCTCTTTGATCAGCTGAAGGGAGCCAAGTATTTCTCCAAGATAGACTTAAGGTCAGGATATCATCAGCTCAAGATTAAGGAAAGTGATATTCCGAAGACGGCCTTCGTCACCCGCTACGGGCAATATGAGTTTACGGTGATGTCCTTTGGACTCACCAATGCACCTGCTTATTTCATGAACCTCATGAATAAGGTATTTATGGAAGAGTTAGATAAGTTTGTCGTAGTTTTCATTGATGACATACTTATTTACTCTAAGAGTGTCGAAGAACATGAGCAGCACCTACGAGTGGTTTTGGAAAAGTTGAGAGCGCACAAGCTCTACGCCAAGTTCAGCAAGTGTGAATTTTGGCTTGAGAAAGTAGCATTCCTTGGTCATATCTTGACCGCGGAAGGAGTAGCAGTGGACCTCGAAAAAGTCGAAGCAGTCTCCAATTGGCAGCAACCAACCAATGTTAGTGAAATCAGGAGCTTTCTTGGTTTAGCCGGATATTACCGGAGATTTATTGAAGGATTCTCCAAGATAGCCCGACCCATGACAGAGCTACTCAAGAAAGAGAAGAAGTTCACCTGGACCGAGTCATGTGAGAGAAGCTTCCAGGAGTTAAAGAGAAGACTGACAACCGCCCCGGTATTAACCTTGCCGGATATTCAACGGGACTTTGTCATTTATTGTGATGCATCCCGTCAAGGATTAGGATGTGTCCTTATGCAAGATGGGAAAGTAGTGGCATATGCTTCCTGACAACTCAAGCCTCATGAGCAGAATTACCCAACCCATGATTTGGAGTTTGCAGCCGTAGTACATGCCCTCAAGATTTGGAGACACTATCTGATTGGGAATAGGTGTCAGATCTACACAGACCATAAGAGCTTGAAGTACATCTTCACCCAGCCAGATTTGAACTTAAGGCAAAGAAGGTGGTTAGAACTAGTTAAGGATTATAATGTGGTAATTCATTACCATCCTGGTAAAGCAAACGTGGTGGCAGATGCCTTAAGCCGGAAATCTTATGGACCTAAGGATGCCCACCTACAAGAAGAAATGGCATGATTAAATGTGCACATCACCCCCCATGGTTCCAGTCGCAAGTTGAGTGTTCAACCCACTTTGGAGGATAAGATCAGAAAGGCCCAAGGTTCAGATAAGGACTTGATGAAAATCCGCATGCATACTGGAGAGAACAAGGCACCGGATTTTAGAGTGGATGACAAAGGAACCTTATGGTACAAAGATAGAATTTGCGTACCTAAGGAAGGAGACTTCTGACAGACTATTATGGATGAGGCCCACAACTCGGCATATTCCATCCACCCAGGATCCACCAAGATGTATGTGGATATAAGACAAAAGTATTGGTGGAGTGGAATGAAGGCGGACATTGCACGGTTCGTCGCCCATTGTGATACTTGTCAAAGAATTAAGGCCGAACATCAGAAGCCAGCAGGATTGCTGCAACCCTTACCCATCCCGGTTTGGAAATGGGATGAGATAGGAATGGATTTTGTAGTGGGTTTACCCAAGACACAGAAAGGACATGACTCCATATGGGTGATAGTGGACCGGCTCACAAAAGTCGCTCACTTCCTACCTGTACGACCAATTATGGTGGAGAAAAGCTAGCCCGGCTCTATGTGGACAACATAGTGAAGCTGCATGGTGTGCCTAGCAGAATTGTTTTGGATAGAGGAACCCAATTTACCTCTAGGTTTTGGAAAAGTTTGCATAAGGCCATGGGCACCAAGTTGGATTTCAGTTCGGCTTATCACCCGCAGACCGACGGTCAAACAAAAAGGGTGAACCAGATTATGGAAGATATGCTAAGAGCATGTGTCCTTACTTATGGCAAGGATTGGGAACAAAGTTTACCATATGCTGAGTTTTCATACAACAACGGTTATCAAGCAAGCTTGGGCATGTCACCCTTTGAAGCTCTCTATGGGAGAAAGTGCAGAACCCCACTGATGTGGTCAGAAGTTGGAGAGCATGCCCTAGTTGGACCCGCACTCATAAAGGAAGCGGAAGAAAGAGTGGCCGAAATTAGAGAAAAACTGAAGGCCGCCCAATCTCGACAGAAGAGTTACTCAGACAAGAAGAGATGAGAAGTAAGCTTCAATCCAGGAGACTTCGTCTATCTCAAGGTTTCACCTATTCGAGGGACTCGAAGATTTCAGGTACATGGGAAACTAGCCCCTCGGTACATTGGACCGTACCAAGTACTGAAGAAAATTGGAGCTGTGGCATACCGTCTAGAGCTACCAGAAGGAATGGATGACATACACCCAGTATTCCATGTATCCCAACTGAGAAGATGACTGAGGGTACCCGAGAGAGAGCGTGTGCCAGAAGAAGAAATAGCTTTACAAACAGATCTTCGGTACCAGGAAGTACCTGTCAAGATTTTGGACACTGTCATAAAAAGGACAAGAAACTCTGAAGTACGGATTTGCAGAGTTCAGTGGAGCAGACATGGAGTGGAAGAAGCTACATGGGAACGTGAAGATGCCCTGAAGAAAGAGTTTCCCCATCTATTTAGGAGCCAGCCGAATCTCGAGGACGAGATTCATTTTAAGTGGGGTAGGTTTGTAACGCCCGCGTTTTTATCTTATTTAAATTATGTTATCAATCACTCGCTTAAAAATCTTTTAAACCTTTCCCGCCGCTTGAGCTCCTGAACCCACCTCTCAATTTTCCGCCATTCCGACATCGCGCAGTCTCTTCCTCTTTTTCCGCGGAGCCGCCCGTCCCTTTTCCTTTTCCACCAACCCTGTCGTCTCGTTACATCACCATCGTGTCGCGGTCGGCCGCGTGCGCCTGCCCGGCCGCGACCGTCAGCGCCGCGCGCGTGTCCTATCTTTTCTCTTCTCATATTTTGTTTAAATCCATTTTATTTCTCTCTTCAAATTTTTTTCCAGACTCTTTTTTTTTTGCTTCCTCTTTCTTTTCTCCCCTGTGCTACCTGCTGCCTGCTCGAGCTGTAGCCCGCTCCTTGCGCGCACGCGCGGGCCAGCGCACGACCCGCTGCTACCTGTGCACGCCGAGCCAGCATGCGGCCCGCTGCTGCGCCGGCCTGTCCTGTCCCGTCCCCTCACCCTCGCAGCTCGCGCTTTGTCCCCGAGCAACCCGGCCGCCATTATGGTGAGGCTCCTGTACTGCCCGTGACCCCCCCCCCCACGCCGGCCATCTCCACTCTTCCTCTCGGCCTATAAATCAGACCCCAAGCCGCCCCTCACTCCGCCCACACCGCCCCAACACCTCTCCTCCTCTACCTCACGCTGCAGCTCGCCGCCGCTGCTCACCATTGCTGCCCACCACCCATCACCGTGGACAGCCCTCCGTAGACCGTCTCCGCACGAGGTGAGGGCCGGAATCGGACCCCCTCGGCCTCCTCTCTACTTTTTCCCCCTCCCCGGGTGTTGCCATGCGCCAGGGGGCCGGCGCCCATGGCCTGGCCGCCCCCCTCCTACTATTCCCCTCCCCCTCCTGTTCTGTCTTGAGGAAAAAGAAAGGCAGACTTGTGCATAACCCCCTCCATTTTTCCTCCTTATGCAGTCCGCAGCCCCCCATTTCATACGACATTATGCTCTGAATCGATTCCAAACTTCACCACGCATCAAATATTCTCGCCAAGTCCCAAGATCCACATCCAACAACTATAATAGCCTCCTCTATTTTTAATCGAAGCTCTCTATTTCCCTTTTTAGCTCATCGGTGAACTTTGTTTTATTGTGTGATTGTTTGTGTGTTGTAGCCGACGGTGTGACCGAGGAGGAGCAAGACCGCGAGCCGAAGCCCGAAGACCCGTACCTCGAGGAGGAGCTTCCGGAAGGCTTTGAGGACAGCAAGTCCAATCCCATCCTTTGATGCATATTTATCCCAGTTTTATAAACGCAACCTATTGGCCTGTTTTATAAAATGCATTATTTTATTGCAAGACTTGGTTGGATAGCCACCCCTTGATTGCTATGACTATTCCTTGATGACCTAGGTTAATGTCTATATAGGATTTGCTCTGTCGGACGTTAACTACTGCTAGAGATGCTTATTACCTTTTTATTCCCTTTCTTATATTTTAATCATGACCACAAAGCGCTTTACCCAAAATAAGGGTGTGAGTATTTTAAAAGATAAAACGGGATTTTGGGAAAATGAAAGAAAGATATAACCTGATGAGATGGACGGTGTTTTCTTTATGAAATGCCACTGGTGTGCTTGTACCTTTGTGGTTGAGCATGGTTGGGAGATGTCTGTCTTGTCAATGTAAGGATGAACTGAGGTGTCATCTTGCCTAACCCACTTATCGTACAACCACTCGACCGTTGTGTGGGCAACGGCTTAGCATAAACCCCACTAGTTGTTCTGCTAGCCAAAAGGAGAGCGGGTGAGCAACGGGAGATCATGGAGAAGGAATACGATCTGTGTGAGTTATGTCCCGGTTATGACTTTGTTGATAGGTCATTAACCCCATGGTTGCTTCCGTGTTGGCTAGTTAGACTCAGCTAAGGTGGGTAATGGCTTTGTTAGGATCCGCCACGACATTAAGGTGTTCGTAGTGCGGTATCCTACTTGTGGGTAAAGTGTACAACCTCTGCAGAGTGTAAAATCTATTCGAATAGCCGTGTCCACGGTATTGGACGAGTTACGACATGGTCACTTCAATAGATATTTTGGGATGGTTGGTTTTGTGGCGTGGGTTGTTTTGAAAGTGCCCGGCAGTTGTGCAGTGAGCTACTGTGGATGTGGAGTCGGGTAGCATTAAAACTTGGATCCTTTGTGTAGGATCAACCCCACTTATTATTCAATTACTATAGAAATGTCTTGAGAAAACTTTTTTTTAAATGAACCCTTGCATGTGTAAAACCTCGCTTTATCGCAAATGAACCCTAGCCTCATCCTTGATATATCCTTGCATGATCTCTATTATTCCCCTCCGCGGGTGTGGTTGGACTTGTTGAGTACGTATGTACTCACTCTTGCCTAGTTTTTACAGAGGAGGATCCGAACTTCGTTCCTGAAGACGTCGAGTAGGTCGCCGTCCTGCACCCAACCTTGCCTGTGGTTCGGGGTCTCCACAGGAAGCTTACCATGGCGCAAGACTCTGATATTATCTTAGATTTCGTTGGCACTTTGGTTTGGTTTGTAGTCCTTATGTTGTCCCTCTTGATAGTGGCGCTTCAGTGCCCGCTACCTCGACGGTTTGTACGGTAATGAACCATCTGATGTAATAAATGTGTTATCAGCCTCCTGGGACTGATATTTGTATCACATTTAGTCACCTCTGATGAGGGGACGCTTCATATGGGGTGTGGTTAAACTCGCACTCCATATGGAGTAGCCCCCGAGCCTTAGGTTGACTCGAAGAATCAGGTTGAGGGTCGATTTAATCTTGAGTCTTCTGTCCTTATCTTCCAGCAGATTTTCAAAAATAAGTCGTTGTTGACACATGTCCCGCAGCCCCCGAGCCTTTGAATCCAAATTCCCAAGGTTTTGGAATAAAAGATCCAAAGAATCGTGGCATGAAATATATAACAGTAAAGATTTGATGGTGAACATGGGCAAATTGGTATAGTAAATTTGAAGAGTTCCGTGAAAAAATGGTGAACCAAATAACATCCCCAACAAACACCCAAAATTACCTCTCAAATCAACCTTTGTGCCCTGAGCCAATGACTAAATAAGATCTCTAGATAATAATTTGAACAAACCCCTTATTTTGGAATAACATCCCTGAAATAATGGTTAACAAACATCTCCCCAAGATAAATCTTAAAAAGCCACTTGGATCGGGTATTGTCAAGAAATTTTACAGCATCCAGCATGTAAGGATGAGAGCTATCATTTGAGGCACGCTGAGTGCCTTGTCCCATCAAGCCCCCCAAGCTAGGAGCCAGATGATAATCATAAAGTAGTCATAACAGAATGGTGGCGCTAGCCCGTGAGTCTAGGCATTGGGCAAGTGGCCGCTGATACTTGAGCAGTCAATGAAGACATCTAGTCAAAGCCGGTCCCGACTAGGATTGTAGTCCAAGCAAATATTCGAAGTAATCGAACATATGTAGTACTAGTCGTAAACTAGTAAACTTCCTGTCATGGGAGCGAGGCCCCTTCAATAGCATAGTGTACAAGTCGAAAACAAGTAATATATTACTGGAAAATAAGGGAGCGAGACCCCTTCAGCAAAGATTCACATAGTACTAGTCGGAAACTAGTAGAACGGTATTATACTGGAAGTATGAGCGTAAGGCCCCTTCAGTAACCCAGATTACTAGTCGGAGACTAGTAATTAGCTACTGGAAGAACCATATCTCCAATGTTGAAAGAGTGTCGTTGAACGTTCCAGTCGTGGTAACGTTGAACTCCTTGCAAGTAGCGGGCCGACTGGAGCAATGCATTGCATCGGATTTCCTCAGCTGAGTTAAGCTCGAGATGTCATACAGTGTCAGCCTTGCCTTCTTCAAACATCTCCAGTCGTGGACATTTCGACATCACATCAGCTAGTAATATAGCTTCAGACCCGTATACGAGAAAGAAAGGTGACTGGCCTGTGGCTTTGCTTGGTTGTGTGCGAAGCCCCGAGACTACTGATGAGATCTTATTGATCCACTTGCCGTCCTGTGTGTTGTTCTCATCATAGAGTCTTTTTTCTTCAATCCATCAAGAATCAAGCCATTGACGCGCTCAACCTGGACATTAGCCCGCGGGTGAGCCACTGAAATATATTTGACTTCAATGGAACTGCGTTCACAAAAATTCCAGAATTGATGCGAGTGAAAATAGGATCCCAAATCTGTAATGATGGTGTTGGAAAAGCCAAAGCGGTGTAAGATGTCGCAGATGAAAGTAACCACTCGATCTGCAGTGAGAGTTGTGATTGGTTTGTACTCGATCTACTTGGTAAACTTGTCGATGGGCACGAACACGTCTGTGAAACCTCCTGGCGCAGTTGTTAAGGGCACTATTATGTTCGGACCCCAGCATGCAAATGGCCATGAGGATGGTATAGTAATAAGGTTATAAGCGGGAATATGGGGCTTTTTGCTAAAGAACTACCAGTTGGTACACCGAAGAACGAGTGTTTCGGCATCTGCCAAAGCAGTCGGCCAGTAGAAACCAGATCGAAACGCGTTGGTGAAGCTGCGTGATTCCCGAACATGCCTTCTTGAATCTGCGTGATTCCCGAATGCTCCAGTTAAATATTACCATGTAACAGTATGCCTGTCATGTACAGCATTCATACAGGGAAGGTATACGATGTTGGGGTTGCAGTTCATCTTTTGCATGGGGCGAGATGTCCCTCATCTGTTGAGGGTCACCGAGAACACAACAGAGAGTATGAACCACGCCAGGAAGAAGTAGCCAACGAGCTTTGTTGGGACCTCGTCTTCGGCTTCCTGTTCCCAATTATGCAACAGCAACCCGGATCATGTAATGCATAACAAAGAGCAAAGTCACATGGATTTATCTGCTTGTTTTCTTATTAGGAAATAAAAGTGTTTTCCTAGCAGGGACTTGGATGGAATTTTGCACTTTGAAAATTGCCGATAGCTGTCTCATTGTCACTAAATTACGGGACCTACATGTCATCCTCACAACCAATTGTAGTTCTCAAAACTGCATTATTTGAGAGTGCCATTTATCAAATTCCCTGTTTTTTCATCTGAAAACATCAAATTCTTCTACTGGCATATGCAATATGGTTGTGAGGTATTTTGTACTCAGCTTGGGATTTGTAAGATCTAATAAATACACTAAAACTCCTTTGCTGTTTCTTGACATGGTGCTATTAATGGTAGTTTATTTGTAAAACCCTTAGAAGCAGCAACTTTTTATAATCATTTTGGAGAATGCTAATGAGTTAGTATTGCCAGAGTTTTAAAAACGATAAGTCATCCTCATAAAATGAAAATTGCAAACCTGTGGAGGATCTGGTGCCGACTCTAAGGGATCTTCGCTCAGGTTGCCCACTTCTGGACATGCTCCAATCATACAATCTTCGCTCTTCCTCAGTTGATAGTATGGTAAATGATTCCTACAGATGTGCAGATATGATTGAAGTACTGGAAAATGGAATGGGTGAAGTGAGGCCTTCTGGCTCCCAGTTTAGGATCAGAACCTTTAGGAGGTCAAGTTCCTTGTTGATCAGCTCCTCTTCTTCCAGTTTTTTGCTATTTAGTTCTTCACACCTTTTCTCATAGGCGGCGCTTGCCTGATTTTGATATTGAACTCAGTTATTGAAAGATCATAGTGCTCAGCTGAAAGTAGCTACCAATTACTGACAAATAAAGGAAGCCATTAAAACAGTAAAGTGAAGTTGAGAGTAAAGCACACAGTACTGGAAGTAAACTCGAGGAGTTCATGCAAGGATAAAAGGTACGAGACTGCCTTTATATCTAATCTCCACAATTAGACTCTGGATTTTTATGGTCTCTCTGATGGAGCTAATTGAATGAAATACGACGCACTTGACAGCCATACAAATTTAGTTAAGCCACATGTTAGCTTGAATACCTTACAACGCTTACTCTTAGAAGAGGTGTTTGAAGAGGTGTTTGTCTGATTATTAATGTTTTGGGTCCATTGGAAATATTCATTAATGGGCCCATGCTATTGTGGGAAACTAAAATTTACCTCATCAGTAGAAGCTAGTCTTGTGACTCCAAGCCTCCCATAGTGATCAGCATCTGTAATAGCTGCAAGAATGGAAAAGATATGCTTCAGTACCGAACAGCTTTTTCAACAGGCAAAATGTACTACGCTATTATCCAGCAACATCCATGAGAACCAGTTCCAGCATTTGATTGATTTCTCTTTATTGTTGCACCTCTGAAATTAAATAAAAAATAAAATCAGTAAGGCGCACCTCTAAAATTAAATAAAAAATAAAATCAGTAAGGCACAGTATATATCAAATATTAGTAGAAAAATACTAAAGTCAGATTATTCCACTTACAGCAAGGTGTTCATTCCACCGTTCATCCGAGCAGTCCACAGTTTGTTTACCCTCATCCAATCCAAGTGCAGTTGCAAGATTCTTGAACTCCATAAAAAATGTGTAATCCTTTTCAAAGCATCTATCTTGTTCTTCAATTGTTTTTTGGTACGTTTATCAGCAGATTTTTCTGCAAACTTTGATACAAGATTCTTCCAACCGGTAGTAGTGATATTTTTGTTTTTCACGATAAAAAATCTCATGTTTTTGTCCGTCAGTTTATCCCCAACTATTATACTGTTCTAAAAGAGATATTAATAGACCTTTGATTCATAACATCTGGTACTATATTATAAGAATGAGTTAGGTTATGTTTGGGTAGTTAAAGATTAGCTAACTAGCTATTAGTTCTATTAGTTGGATGTGTAATGTGTTTGGATCCACTAATAATTATTAACATTAATAGATCATGCTACCCATGTGTTGAGAAATTTAACACTTGTGGGTAATACGGTATTTTGAATTTTTTAACTAGGATTAGCTTGGCTAATGAGATAATACTATTTCAATTAGCTGGACTATCATTAACTGATCTGTTTAGATCCGCAATAGCTAAATTTAGCTAGCTAACCATTAACCATTAGCTAAAGCATCAAAAGCATGATCTTAGATGAATTTAGTAGATCTCACACTTCAACTCTTAACCTATCGAAATTCATATAGGTCGTGTAAGTGCACTTATGCTTGTCCGTATGGCATGCCAACGTGTCCATTAGCATTCGTGATTAACATGAGGCTCCTATACACTACCGGAAAAAAAATCTTTGCCGAGTGTCAAATATTTTGCCGAGTGTTTTTTTCGGACACTCGGCAAAGAGCTTCTTTGCCGAGTGCCAGTCTTTTTTAGACACTCGGCAAAGAAGCTCTTTGCCGAGTGCCTTTTTTAGACACTCGGCAAAGAAGCTCTTTGCCGATAGACACTCGGCAAAGAAGCTTTTTGCCGAGTGTTTTTTTTCGGACACTCGGCAAAGAGCTCTTTGCCGAGTGCCTTTTTTAAGACACTCGGCAAAGATAATTTTCAAATCATATTTTGAAGTAGTAAATTAATTCAAATAAAAATATTTTCAACTACAAAGTTGTATAACTCATCAAGATGCATAATTTTTATTTTGGACATTTCTTCATTTGGCAAAATAAATGTACATTTATTTATAAAATATATATATCTCTCTCGTAGTTTATGAAACTATAAGAGAGATATATAAGATTTGTGAACAATATTAGAATTATCATGTCAGATGAAGAAATGACAAAATAACCAAAATAAACTTTGTAGATCTTGAGAAGTTATAAGATTTTACAGTTGGCAACATTTTAATTTGAAGTCATCTTATCAACAAAAACTACATCTGAATATAGAAAATTTAAAATTCGAATTTTGCAAATGACCTCGAATGGAAAAACCATCAAAATTAAAGTTATAGATCTCAAAAAGTTATGAAAGTTTGTAGTTGACAACTTTTTGATTTGAAATCATTGTGTCATATTAAAATACGTTTGAAGTTTTCAAATTTGAAATTCAAATTTTGTAAACGATCTCGGATGAAGAAACTACCAAAATAAAAGCTGTAGATCTCGAAAAGTTATGCCACTTTGTAGTTAACAACTTTTTCATTTGAATTTAGTTACTATCTGAAACAAATAATTTACACTCGGTCAATTATAATATGTGGAGAATAAAAACGTAATGTTGACACATGTGGTTCAATGGTGCAGTGGTAGAGGGAGTTGTTTGTGTGCAGGAGGTCATGAGTTCGAATCCTATCATCGACAACTTATTGAAAATTGCTGAAAAAAATGTGCAACCCATTAGATGGGTCATTAGTTGGCTGTGCATGCCTCCCCTAATAAAATTTATTTTTTCCTATTTCATTTTTTGGATTTTTTCCGATTTACATTTTGCCGAGTGCTTCTCTTTACCGAGTGTTTTTTAGCACTCGGCAAAGCCTTTGCCGAGTGCCCGATAAAAGGCACTCGGTAAAGACGTCTTTGCCGATGAAATCTTTGCCGAGTGCTCTTTGCCGAGTGTTACACTCGGCAAAAGCTTTGCCGAGTGTAATCGGGGCTTTGCCGAGTGTCCCAGACACTCGGCAAAGCCGCTGAATCCGGTAGTGATAGCTACCAGCGAGAGAGCAGAGAGAAAGGGAGATGTTGTTAACGGATGACATGTGAGTTGACGAGTTGTAATGGAATTTTCATGAGTCATCATGTAGGTTCCAAGATGAGTTAGGAAATTAGGTGACATAAATAAGGTTATATGTGTAGTGGGATTAACACTGAACATAGATATTTGAATCTTGAGCGATTTAGGGAATCACCTCATATTCAAATCAAACACCTGCAAAAAGCTCATGCACTTAACTAATACGGTCCTTTTCCTACAAGCGCATGTCTCAAATACTACTCTCTCTGTCCGGAAAAAAGAAGAAGCCATTACTATTATTCCATTTAATCTGCGCATGGGTATGCAACAATTCATAGTGTCAAATATGACTAACAAATAGGAACAAGTAAGCACACTTATACCAATTTGTCAGATTTGTTTAAAAAAAACTCGTTTCATGATGGATGATTTTTTGTGAAAGTTTATGATGGATGATGGATGAAGTATCTAAGATAACATTCAGTGCCCATACATTGAGACTTCTTACTTTGGCTTTCAACAACTAAAGCTCTTTGATGCACTTGAGTAGCAGTAAAGAAGTCATAGCCCTCTAATCTTTCCTTAATATGAGAGCGCAAACCACTAAAAGCCAAATCTGCTAAATCCTTTTCAGCAGTCTTAACACCAAAACATCGGTTTTTTTATCATGGAATCTTCTAATGTAATCATTAACAGACTCATCGCGCATCCACTTAACTGATGTTAAGTGAGGTAAATTAAGCTCATTATTTCCACAGAAGAAGTGATCATGAAATTTCTATTCTAATTATTCCCTTGAGCTAATAGAATTAGGAGCTAATGAAGTAACCTATCGGAGGAAATCTCCAGCCGGGTGGCGGAATGCACCCGTCTAATCCTAATTTAGGATGAGTTTGGGGGAGACCTAGAAACGCTTGACCAAAGAGTGGATGAACACGGGAAAGACACGAGGATTTAGAGTGGTTCGGGCCGCCTGGGCGTAATACCCTACGTCCACTTGTGTGTTGTATTGCTTGAGAAAGCTTGGGCCTTGTGAACCTTATGGACTTGTTCCCCTTGCCCTTGTGTTCTAACGAGCGCATTCTCCCTTTTATAAAGCAAGGGAGGTGCATACACTGAGCGGGATCCCGACAGGCGGGCCCAGCGACAGGAACCTGTAATATGAGAGATATGTGATCTTCTTCTCCAGCTCCTTCCTGTAGTCCTCGTGATAGGGTAGTAGATGTGCGTATCTTCAGCCAGGATATGGACTTGTGCCACCTTACCAGCATATTGCTTGCTTTCAGTGTTTGCACAGTGGAAATCGTGTTGTCGCTGTTGGGTCAGTATCGTCTGATAGGCGAAGGAGCTGCACTAACCCGCCGCGCCGTCGCCTCCGCGCACACTGTTGCAGCGCACGCCTCAGCTCACCTGCAGCAGACCATCATGACCCCTTGCTCACACGCGTGCAGAGCACAGTGACGCGCCGTCTTGGAAACAGGCGGGCTTACCGTGGTGTCAGCATACCTGCCCAGTGTGTCAGTGGGCAGGCTATGCCCTGACTTGGGCACGCACAGCCCACCTACCCGTATTTAATGCGGTAGTTGGGCTGGGGTCCCACGGAGGGCCTTCTGCCACAGGCACGTGGCAGCGTTGGCCCCGTCGTTGCCTCCTTGGCATCACGTGGCAGCACTAGACCCCTTCCCGGGGGAAGGGAGGTCCGGGCCCTCGAGGCCAGTCCAAGTGGATAGGCCCAAAGGGGTCCGGGCCTGTGGAAGCCATGCTCGAGCACCCTGTCCTCGTGGGCACGTGGGGGCGCCAGACCTATATGAGCATGGGGAGGAAGGGGGGAGGTCCGGAGACCATGATCCCAGCTGTCAGGCCCGGACGGTACGCCCCGTTACCCAGAGGACAAGGGCGAGGTCACGGATAACCTTGCGCCCATCTGGTTGGACACTCTGTCAGATGACTTACTGACAGACAAGGCCGCCGGAAATGCAGATCTTCTCGGAGCGGACCACCACGACCTTCTGGTCGTTGAGCAGCTCCTTGGCGATGATCGAGGAAAGGCGGCCGAGCATGTGGTGGCGCGTGTCCACCACGATGCGCTTGGCGCACACGCCGGAGCCGGACACCATCGCGGGAGGGGCTCTGTCTGTATGTACCGACAGAGGCCCCCGGGCCCACCTCGGGTGAGGAACGAACCCGCAGGTGGGGCCATATCCTAGTGTTGTGCTGAGTGGACGGCTTGCTCCCGTTGTGAAGGGGCAGGAAAGTCCTTTCCCCCTCGGCGAGATCCCCGGGGGACCCGTCCTCCGTCCGCGCTCCGCGCGCCAGACGGTTCAGGTTCTTGTCTTATTCGAGCCCGTCCCACGGCTCTGGCGGTTCGGATTCTGCCTTTTTCCCCCGCCTCCAGCGACCACACCTTTGACCGGTGGGCCCGGGCCCACCAGTCATAGGGGGTGAGAGGCGCAGGCCTGGTGTAGGAAACCCTTCGGCTTCTCCTCGGTTGCCGTGGAGTTCAGAGAGGTGAGTAGCTTTACTTAAAAGCAGGCGCCCCGGAGTTTGGCTACCTTTACGCTCTTGCCTTCTCCAGACGCCGCAGCGCCCCTTCGTCTCCGCACGCACATTTGCAATCTGCTTTTTGCGCTCGGCATTTCTTCCTCCTTTGCCTCCTTTCAATCCGAGCCGCCGCAAAGCAGCAGCCATCGCCATGTCTTTGCTTCGCCACCCCCGCCGCTTCCAGCACGAGATCCAGCTTGACTCAGTGCGCCGCCTTTTGGGATGGACCACGCCGGAGCTCGTCGGGAGGATCCGGGCTAGCAAAATTCCCCTCAACGACCTGGCCGCGGGGGAGTTCGTCCTCTTCAACTCGTATGCCCTGTGCGGGCTGGTGCTGCCGATCTCCTCCTTCTTCCTCCTGCTCCTGGAGGAGTTCGGCCTTCAGCTTCAGCACCTCACCCCCCACTCCGTCCTCCTCGTGGCAGTTTTTGCCCACTTCATGGAGATGTTCGTGGGGGTCCGTCCTGCACCGCCATCTTCAGGCACTTCTACGCCCTCATCGGGTTAGGGAGGAGCAAGCGCGAGATTGGCACCTACTACTTCCAGCTCTGGCAAGGGTCGGCCGGTTCCTACATCAGCGCCTTCTCGCAAGTGGGAGGACTGGCATGACGGCTGGGTCATCATCGCGACCGATGCTAATGATCGCCTGGAGCTGCCGACAGAAGGGCCACTCAGCGACCGGAGCACCTGGAAGGCTAAGCTGTTGCTGCCGGAGGAGCTCGTCCTGGTCCTGGACCGGGTCAAAACTCTGGCGAGGGGCGGGCCTGACGTCCATGATGGTGCTGGGCGACTTCCTGAGACGTCGCATCGCTCCCCTGCAGCAGTCTAGGATGGCTTGCATGTACACGGGGTCGAACGACTGCTGCAGGATCATGCGCGAGCCCGGCACAGATTTGACCAGGGCGGAGCTGGAGGCCTCGATCCGAGCGATGACCGGCGAGGCGTTCACCCTGGAGTCATTGGTCCTCCCGAGAGGGATCAAGGCCCTGTGCGAGGACCAGGCGATGCGGTCGGCAGTCCTGGCGTCAATGCCGACCCTCGACGAAGGTGGCCTGGCGGTCCGGCAGGTAGGAGGTGACCCCAATCGGGGATCCATATCCCCGGCACCTCGTCCGACCGCCCGCAATGCGCCAACCAGGGTCCCGGTGGGTCCAGCCACGGAGGTCCGGTCCCCACTTGGAAAGGGAAAGGGAAGGAACCGGAGCTGGAGCGCCACCAAGCAAAATGTGGGCGCTACCCCGACCCGGAGGGACGACGATGCGCGGGGAGCGGCCACCGCCCGGAGCAGCCAAGAGGAGGGATTTAGGTCACGGAGGCTCCAGCGCGGTGATGGGTCCTTCATGGGGGAGCCGGCCCCCAAGCGCCAGAAGACGGCGGAGGCGGAGGGGCAGAGCAGCTCCCAGGCTCCACCACCTCCGCCACAATGCCGGCAGTCGCAGGAGAAGCTGGAGGAGGCGCGGCGGTCTTCTCCGCATCAACAGACTCTGCCGCCGCCAACGACATGACGCCCAGCGATGCCGCCACCACCACCATCGGAGCCAGGGCCACAGGCCCCGCCCTGCCGCCAGGGGCGCCCTCGGTGGGAGGGCCCCACCAGAGGACTGGGGAGTCTTCGATGGGAAAGGAGGACCCCCCGATCACTCGGGGAGGTTGGGTGTGGCCTGACTTCGAGTAAGCAGCTTACTCCTCATGCCTTTCTTTGTTCCATTCAATTTCTGGGTCCTAACCCCGTTGGTGTGTGCTAGGGACCTTTTTCCAGACACGCCTGCCATGCCTACTTGTGATTCACCGGCCGGGGGGTCCGGCCCTCAGCCAGCTCCATCTTCTCCTGCTGGAAAGTCGGCGACAGCACCAGCAGGGCCTCCGCCCCCGCCAGCACCGATAGAGTCCGGACCCGGAGGCCGCACCCCCGGGGGCCGAAGCCACACCCAGGAGGAGGCCGCTCAACCTGCTACGACGGTCGAAGTGCCAGCTGCGGCGGCGGCACCAGACGCCATGGCGGAGGCCCCTCTAGCAGAGCTGGCTGCATAAGAGGTTGCGGCGACGACAGAGGCAGCCGCCCCGGAGGTCAAGGAGGTCCCGAGCTTCGACCCGCAGCCCACTCAGGAGGACGTGCCGGAGGTGGTGCACGGGAGGCACCTTCTTCCGAGCCTGGTGGAGATCCCTCTTCCCTGCCTCCTGATCAAGGCCTAGCGGGCGATGGAGGAGGCAGAGACGGGCTTCCGTCAGGACTGGGAGAGGCTGAAGGTGGAGCGCCTTCGGCTCTCCGACTGGGAGCACTGCATGGGTGACCGCATCAAGACGGTTTCCTCCCGCCACGCCGAGGAGCGAGCCCAGCTCGGGCAGGAGCGTGACGACCTGCAGGAGTAGTTGCAGAGGGTCCTCGAGCAAGAGGCGGTGGCTGCCCGGTGGGAGAAAGCGGCCACCCGGTGGGAGAAGGTGGTTATCGAGCGGGAGCTCGCGATGGAGGAGAGGTCGAAGGTCGCCGTCAAGCTGACCAATCATGCCAAGGCAGCGTTGCAGTTGATCGAGGAGCAGAGCGCCATCCTCCAGGAACGGGAGGTAGCCATGGCGGAGGAGAAGACCAGGCTCGCCGCCCTCTAGGAAGAGCTGGCGACCCAGACCCAGGGGCTCAAGGAACGGGAGGCATCCCTCCAGAAGAGGGAGGCCAAGGTGGAGGAGTTCTCGGCGGAGCGGAGCGCCGGGATCGACGGGGTTGTGAGGTGGGTCGGTGAAGCAAACCACTCCCTGGATGCCCTTGGGCTAAGCCCCATCCAGGTCGCTGAGGCCCCACCTTCACTTGGCGCCGTCCTTCCGGTGCTGGACTCCACCGCCGAGCGACTGCGACACATGAAGTCCGCCGTCCTCGACCACCTGGAGACCGAAGGGCGAGCTGTTGCCCGAGCGACGGCGGAGTACATCCTTACCTGCCTTTGGAGCCACGACCCCGCCATGCTGCTGACTCCAGTCCTGGTCGGCCCTGTTCGAGCAACGGTGGGGGCCGCACGGGAAGGAGTGCAGGAAACAGCGGACATCGTGGTGTCCCGCATTGAGCGCCGCCCCGAACCTGCAGGGATAGGGGACCCCTCCGGACCACCAGAACAATAGGAGTAGCTCCACTATTTTTTTATAATGTAAAGCTGTGTGCATTATAAGTAATATATTTGTTTTGTTATGTTATGCATCTATTTTGCGAGAAAACTTAGCTGTTTTTTGATTGCCGATTCTGTCATGTCCTTTTAGGCCTGCCGAGGTCACTTGGCCCCCTGGGAGGTAGTCGCGATGAATCGGGACTAGCTACAATTAAACCGAGGTCCTGCACATGACTTAGAAAGCGATCTTTCCCACGAGATCCTGGGTCTTGCCAACAAGGGTCCTTTGAGTTGCATAGCAAATCAGAGCACCAGGTCCTGGGTTCAAGAGTTGAAGGGGTCCGGGCTCTTGGGTACGTGGTTTGAGGTACTACGGTGCTTATCCTAGGGAGGTAGAGTGTGTAAGCTTAGGGTACGGAACCAGGCTAAGCGGCTACACAACTCTATACCCCGGCAGAGGACGAGCACGTTTTCCAGAAGCCAGTCCCCAGAAAGCCGGACCCTTGCCCCCAGTGAAATAGAGCTCCTGGAGCAGAAATGCAAAGCAGCAACTCAAAGCAGGCCTCGGGCATGGCATGGAATAAGGGACCACGTGGGGGTTAGCGAAGCAAGAAACAAGGGAAAGACAGAATTGCATAAGCCTTATGGACATACTGAGAATAAATTTTTTCCTTAATAAACTGGTACAGAGAGAGTGTGCGATGGACGACAGGGGCTGGGTTTACGAGGACGGACCTCCACCGCCCTGGTCCGCACAGGGATGCTACCATTTACAAAGGAAAGAATTTTCTCTCAGCCAGGCCCCTAAGGGTAGAACTTACGGAGGTGCTCAATATTCCACGGATTGGGTAGCTGCATGCCTTCCTCCGTAGCCAAGCAAACAGATCCGGGTCGGCACACCTTTGTTACCTTGAAGGGACCCTCCCAGCTGGGGGAGAGTTTGTGTAGCCCTTCTCGGTTCAGGATTCGCCTTAGGACTAGGTCCCCGACCCGGAGCTCCCTACTATGTACGAATCATTGATGATAACGCCGGAGCGCTTCGTTGTACCGTGCATTTCGGACTGCTGCTCGCCATCTTCGCTCATCGACGAGGTCCACATCTTGGCGACGCTGCCGCTCCTGCAAGTCCTCATCGAAAGCTTGGACTCGTAGTGAGCCCATGGTGATCTCCAGGGGAAGGCATGCTTCGGCCCCGTAGACCAGGAAGAAAGGGGTCTCCCCAGTCGCCCGGCTAGGTGTGGTCCGGTTCCCCCACAGTACAATTGGAAGCTGATCGACCCATTTTGCGCCATGTTTCTCAAGATCGTTGTAGGTTCGGATCTTTAGCCCTCTGAGGATCTCAGCATTAGCCCGCTCGACTTGGCCATTGCTCCTGGGATGCACCACAGAGGCGAAATAGAGCCGGATACCAATGTCTTCGCAGTACTCTTGGAAGTATTGGCTCGTGAACTGAGTCCCATTGTCAATGATGGTCCGGTTCGGGACCCCGAACCGACACACAATTGACTTGAGAAAGGTGTTTGCTGACGCCTTGGTAATGTTGACCACTGGGGTTGCTTCCGGCCACATGGTGAACTTGTCGATGGTGACGTAGAGGTACCGGTACCCACCGACGGCCCTAGGGAAAGGTCCCAAGATATCCAACCCCCATACAGCGAAAGACCAAGAGGGTGGAATCATCTGCAGTGCCTGAGCTGGAGTGTGTATCTGCTTTGCATGGAACTGGCATGCCTTGCAGGACCTTACCAGCTTAGCTGCATCCTGGAGCGCTGTCGGCCAGTAAAAACCATGCCGGAAGGCCTTACCGACCAGCGTGCGGGATGAAGAATGACTTCCGCACTTGCCTCCATGGATTTCTGCGAGCAAGTCGCAGCCCTCTCCCCGGGTGATGCATCACATGAGGATACCGTTGGCGCCATGACGGTAGAGATCCCCTTCTGCCACCGTGTATCGCTTAGCCATCCGGACTATGCGCTCAGCAGATGCTTGATCTTCAGGAAGGAAATTATCTTTCAGGTAGTCCCGGACCTTGGAGATCCATGCATGGGGACCTTCCTGAGAAACTGGGCGCGGCTCCCTGAGGTCTTCGGGACCCTCGAGGGTGCACACAACCCTTGGCGGGTTCCACGGATGGAGCGCCGCCGAGACCGCTAGTTTCGAAGTGCCAGTCCGACCCCCTTCGCCCAGACCGGCAGGCTGGCAGAAGGCTTCAGCAGGCGTCTTTGTAAAACACCTTATGGCACGGATGCCTGAGTCGATGCCCTCACGAAGAGTGCATCAGCTGCTGAGTTGCCTTCGCGTGGAACGTGTTGCAGTTCCAGCACATCGAAGTCCTTCTCCAGCTTCCTCACGTGGATGAGGTATGCTGCAAGCTGGGGATTGTTGCAGCAACACTCCCCACGGACTTGCCTGATGACGAGTTGGGAGTCTCTTTTGACCAGGAGCTCCCAGACCCCCAGGGACAGGGCCACCGTGAGTCCAAAGATTAAGGCCTCATACTCCGCCATATTGTTGGTGGCCTCAAAGTCGAGGAGCACAATGTACTTCACTTGCTCGCCGTCTAGGTCAATGAGGACCACTCTAGCCCCAGCCTCCTTGCTGCGTGCAGACCCATCGAAGAAGAGTGTCCAGTGGGGTCCGGTGAATACCGAAGCCCTGGCCTCTGGACGTGGGGGGTCCGACCCATGGTCCGGACCCCCTTGGACACTTGGTGCTGGTGTCCACTCTGCAACGAAGTCAGCGAGAACCTAGCTCTTGATGGCGTGGTGTGGCTAGAAGTCGAGTTGAAATCCAGCAAGCTCTGCTGCCCACTTGGCGATATTGCCTGTGGCGTTGGAATTGTGGAGGATGGCCCTCAGCGGGTAGGAGGTCACCACCACAATCTTATGGGCCTGGAATTAATGACAGCGCTTCCGGGACGCAATGAGTATAGCATAAAGGAGCTTATGCGTCTCAGGATACCTAGCCTTTGCCTCATGAAGGACCTCACTGATGTAGTAGATCGGCTTCTAGATTGTCTTGACTTTACCAGCGAAACCTGGTCCTTCCACTTAAGCTGGAGACTCGCCGGACCCCAGGCCTTCTGATTCTTCCCGGGGTCGGGACCCGGCCAGACCCTCCGAAGCAGGGTCGGTTGTCACACTGGTGGAGGCCGGACCTCCACCTCCTTCAGGGGGAACCACGGGGCCCCCTGCAGGAGTTGCTCGGACCTCTCAGCGACCAGCACCATGCTAATCACTTCAGTCATCGCTGCAAGGTAGAGAAACAGCATCTCACCTGGGTCCGGGGCGACCAGGACCAGTAGGGAGGTGAGGTACTGCTTCATCTCCTGGAAGGCTTGTTGGGCCTCTTCCGTCCATGTGAATGGACCAGACCCCCTCATCAGCTTGAAGAAGGGAAGGGCCCTCTCCGCCAGTCTCGAGATGAAGCGGCTGAGGGCTGCAAGGGACCCCGTCAACTTTTGCACGTCCTTGAGACGCGCAGGGGGTCTCATTGCCTCGATTGCCCGGATCTTATCCGGGTTCGCCTCGATTCCCCGGTGTGACACCAAGAACCCGAGAAGCTTTCCCGCTGAAACGCCAAAGATGCATTTCTCAGGGTTAAGCTTTGTAGAGGTCGCGCGTAGCTTGTCGAAGACTCGATCTAAATTTTCTAGAAGGGAATTCGATTCTCTAGTCTTGACAACGATGTCATCAACATACACCTCTACTATATCTCTAACCAAATCACCTAAAGTGATGTTCATTGCACGAGCAAAGGTGGGTAGAGCATTAAGCAGTCCATATGGCATTACTATATAGCAATAAAGACCATCCACTGTTACAAAAGCAGTATGCTTCCTATCATCTTTAGCCATTTTGATTTGATGAAAACCAGAATAGGCATCTATGAAGGAGAGCAAGTCACACCCGGAGGTGGAGTCTACAATCTGATCTATTCGCGGAAGTGGATAGGGGTCTTTTGGACATGCCTTATTGAGATTGGTGTAGTCGATGCACATCCAAAGCTTCCCGTTAGCCTTTGGGACAATGACCGGATTGGCCAACCACACTAGGTGGTAGACCTCTTCGATGAAGCCGTCCTGCAGCAGCTTGCAGACCTCTTTACGGATGAAGTTCTGCCGCTCGATGGACTGCTTCCGTGGCTTTTGCCGGACCGGCCTAGCATCAGGGTGGATCTTCAGAAGGTGCTCAATCACCTCCCTAGGGATCCCGGGCATCTGTGATAGTTCCCAGGCGAACACGTCGACATTTGCCTAGAGGAAGGCGATGAGCGCGCTTTCCTATTTCTCTCCCAGGTTCCCAACGATGCAGGTGGTCTGGGAGGCCTCCGCTCCGACCTGGATGGTCTTCACGGTAACATCATCCGTATCAGACGGACGGACCTTGGGCGCCTTGGCCGGAGCCTTGGCACGTGAGGATGAGGGGTCGGACCCCTCGATGCCAGCTGCCGGGGCAAGCCCCGCTGCCAGCGCATGGAGCTTCTCAACTGCCACGACGGCAGCGGTCCGGTCGCTCTGCACGGTGAGGACGCCTGCCGGGGATGGCATCTTGAGGACCAAGTACCCATAATGGGAAACGGCCATGAACCGGTACAGAGCCGGTCTGCCAATGATGGCATTGAAGGGGACGTTCACCTTCGCCACTTCAAACTGAACGTTCTCCGTGCGGAAGTTTACCTCCATCCCGAATGTGACTGGCAGGGAGATGGTCCCCACCGGGTTAACGGGATTTGGGCCCACTCCGGAGAATGGGCGCGACGGGGCCAACTTTGACTCTGGGATCTGCATGTGCTTGAACGCTGCATAGCTGATGACACTGAGGCCAGCGCCTCCGTCAATCAGCACGTGGTGGAGCCGGACGTTGGCAATGGTGGGGACCGTGACAAGCGGCAACACCCCAGCGCCCACCATGTTCTCAGGGCAGTCAAATGGCCCGAAGGAGATGGTGGTGCTCCTCCACCGCTGGTGGGGGGCCGCCTTTGGCATCCCCGGCTTTACTGAGAGAACCTCTCGGCGAAGGGTTTTGACATCCCGCCGGGAGACGAGCTCCGAACTGCCGCCGTACATGACGTACAGCTTCTTGTGGCGCTCGTCCCCACCGGACTCGGAGTCGGACTGGTGGAAGAGACCCTTGAGGTCTTTGTTTGGGGTCTGATACCCCAACTCCCTCTCCATCGCGGCCGCATCAGCATCGGAGGCCTTCTCCTTGCCGGACCGCCCCGTGGAGGGGAGGGGCCTTCCCTGGAGGCTTGGTCGCGTCTCTTGCTAACGCGCTCCGCGAGCTTCTGGATCTCGCGGCACTCAGCGGCACTGTGGCGAGCCCCAGGATGAACAGAGCATGACCCGGGGTCGGTGCGCTGTTGACGTGGGCGCTTGCCGCGGGGGTTCTGGCCCCGGCCGCTGTTGCTGCAGCGACCGGACCCCCTATCCATGACTTATCGAAGCCACGGTTCTTCTTATTCTTTTTCTTGTCGCTGCCAGGGGTAGCGACACTGGGCCCCTCATCTGAGCGGGCCCTCCTTGAGGGGTAGAGTGCCATGCACGGCCCTCTGCAGCTCTGGTGCATTTGTCCGCCAAGGCGAACAAGGTGGTGACGGTTTCCACCTGATGTGTCGCTAGCTTCTCCAGCATCTTCTCGTCACGGACCCCCTGACGGAAAGCCGTGATAATAGATGCATCAGGCGGGAGATGAAGGCCCGGAGGGTTTCCCCGGGTTGTTGCCTCACGGCGTGGAGGTGGGCCTCCACACCATGCTGCTGGTACGCACTAGCAAAATTTGCCGTGAACTGTGCGCAAAGCTCACCCCAGGACTGGATGGATCCCGGAGTGAGGTTCATGAGCCAAGTCCGGGCTGGCCCGGTCAAGGCTACATGGAAGTAACTTGCCATGACGGCTTCATTACCCCCAGCCGCCGTGATGGCGGTGATGTAGACCTGCAGGAATTCTGACGGGTTGGTGGACCCGTCGCACTTTTCTAGCAGGTGTGGCCGAAACTTAGATGGCCAGGCCACTGCACGAAGGTGCTCTGCGAGCACTGCGCAGCCCACCCCAACTACTGGTGCCTGGGCAAGTCCCTGCAGTTTCGGTACAACCGCATCTAGTTCAGCACCGAGGTCGCGACCCTCGATGTTGAGCCGGCGGTTGTGCGCCCACTCGATGGAGATGCGGGCGTCCTCTCCCGCACGTCTGCGGTTGAGCTCCGCCCGTAGGTCCTCGGTCCGTGCACTCCTCACCGATGGTGAGTGCACGGAGCCAGATGCGCCGCCCTGATGACGGCGTTGCCTAGACGCAGATCCCCCTGCTGAGCGTGGGGAGGCCTGTGCCAGGTTGAGGAGGCGGTTGATGTCGTCACGCCATTGCCTCTATGCGTCGAGCGAGGCCGCCTCACCAGGCGGGTTGCGGAGCAACTCCCTGGCTGTCACGAGCGGCCCGTTTGGTGCCGGCAACGATTGGGCCACGGAGGCCCGCTCCACAGCATGCTGTGGTGCAGCAAGCGCTGCCACCCTGGATGGGGGACGGCGCGTGGCGTGTGGCGTGGACGACGCCACTTCCTCGCCCAAGAGGAGGTCATGATGCCCATTTTCCCGCGCCATTGCGGTCTTGAGCTTTGACCAAGTGCAAACCAAACCTAAATCCCCCTACCTGGCGCGCCAAATGTCGGAGGAAATCTCTAGCCGGGTGGTGGAATGCACCCGCCTAATCCTAGTTTAGGATGAGTTTGGGGGAGATCTAGGAACGCTTGACCAAAGAATAGATGAACACGGGAAAGACACGAGGATTTAGAGTGGTTCGGGCCACAGGGGCGTAATACCCTACGTCCACTTGTGTGTTGTATTGCTTGAGAAAGCTTAGGCCTTGTGAACCTTATGGACTTGTTCCCCTTGCCCTTGTGTTCTAACGAGCGCATTCTCCCTTTTATAGAGCAAGGGAGGTGCATACACTGAGCGGGACCCTGACAGGCAGGCCCGGCGACAGGAGCCCGTAATATGAGAGATATGTGATCTTCTTCTCCAGCTCCTTCCTGTAGTCCTCGCGATAGGGAAGTTGATGTGCGTATCTTCGGCCAGGATATGGACTTGTGCCACCTTACCGGCACAGTGCCTGCTGTCAGTGTTTGCACAGTGGAAATCATGCTGTCGCTGTTGGGTCAGTACCGTCTGACAGGCGAAGGAGCTGCGCTGACCCGCCGCGCACGCCTCAGCTCACCTGCAGCAGACCATCATGACCCCTTGTTCACACGCGTGCGGCACTGTGATGTGACTGCACGCCGCTCGTCCGCGCGCAGAGCACAGTGACGCGCCGCCTTGGAAACAGGCGGGCTTACCGTGGTGTCAGCATACCTACCCAGTGTGTCAGTGGGCAGGCTATGCCCTGACTTGGGCACGCGCAGCCCACCTACCCGTAATTAATGAGGTAGTTGGGCTGGCGTCCCACGGAGGGCCTTTTGCCACGGGCACGTGGCAGGGTTGGCCCCGTCGTTGCCTCCTTGGCATCACGTGGCAGCACCGGACCCTTTCCCAAGGGAAGGGGAGGTCCGGACCCTCGAGGCCAGTCCGGGTGGATAGGCCCAAAAGGGTCTGGCTCCCACGCGTGGCGGCGCCGGACCCCCTGGGGGGTCCGGGCCTGTGGAAGCCATGCCCGAGCACCCTGTCCTCGTGGGCACGTGGGGGCGCCAGACCAGGCGGAGGTCCGGAAACCATGATCCCAGCTGTCAGGCCCGGACCGTACGCCCCGTTACCCAAAGGACAAGGGCGAGATCACGGATAGCCTTGCGCCCATCTGGTTGGACACTCTGTCAGATGACTTAATGACGGACAAGGCCGCCGGAAACGCAGATCTACTCGGAGCGGACCACCATGATCTTCTGGTCGTTGAGCAGCTCCTTGGTGATGATCGAGGAAAGGCGGCCGAGCATGTGGTGGTGCGTGTCCACCACGATACGCTTGGCGCACACGCCGGAGCCGGACACCATCGCGGGAGGTACCCCTGTCCATATGTACGGACATAACCTATGAAAAAACGGTTCCAGTTAAAGATAAAAATAATAAGCGCACTTTCAATTCGTTTATAGAACCAACTTCTCCTAACTGCGGAAGGTATTGAATAATATGCCCAAAAGTACTTTTATTGTCTTTTCCAAAAGTAAACAGGATACTTTTTTTATTAGTGTGAATTTTGCCTCTAACATCTACTCCAAGATTTTCCTTAAGCATATTAGCCAAATCATTTTTATACTCGTGTTATCGCCATATTCTGGACGGGCTAGAAGTGGGCCGTGGAGCAAGATGGGCTTGAGAAACGGTTATGATAAGCTTGCAGATCGGGTTCCGTACGGGCGTTTGGGGCCCACAAGGCCGTGTAAACTCAGGTTTAGGCAGTTAAGATTTGTGTCGTGTTTGATTAGGGTTAGTTAAGGAGAGCAAGTCTACGGACTATAAATATGTACCATGAATAAACAAGAAAGAGAGATTCATTCATCAACAACACACGGCGCATCGCCTCCCCTGTTCCAGGGTTCTTCATCGGGTAAGTGCCATGTTGCCCCCTGATCACGCTTCGCGTGATCGGGGGCGCATTGCTCTTACTTGTTGCTTTATATGTTGCTCGTTCTGAAGCCTTGTAGATGGCGGGTAGCATTAGTTATCATAGTGCGCATAGAATAATGTTATTTTTGTATCATGATCTTACTCTGTTCATTGTTCTTGCGTGCTCCGCGATCATCGCGCCTAGTCATGGGTGCAATGATCGCATCTTGCTTTGTTTATGTTGATAGATCTAATCTGTTATGGCTAGTTCCTGCTTGTTAGGGGTTTAGCTCAATATGTGCACGATTAGGCCTTGCAAACGAGTTGAAAGTTCCGGCAGTACGTTAGTATCGGATCTTAGCCTGTATAGAGGTCTCTTTAGGAATCGGCTCTTTAGTTGTTCTTAGAGTCTCTGTTCGGGTTGTTTGTTCTGATGCTCTGCGTATTCGTTAGGCTCAATCACGTGTAGGACGTTCCGATTGTGTAGTGAGGGCTTAGCTGTCGTGGATTGGGTTAGATTAATATCTTTAAAGCAAGTTTTATCCTATTATCATATTCACATGTTGTCTGACCCAAAGATCCGATCCGGTAATGATGCAATCGGCTCTTTACAGCCGATACCGGGGAGGGGTGATGAGCCGATCACGGCTCGGATTAACCTTTACAAGTGTCTGTGCTTACAGGAATTTCACGAATCACACCTTCCTGATCAGGTACAGGATCAGGTGGCACGCCTAGCAACCCCAACGCGAGGAGCCTGGCGGGCCCCGGTCCCTCGGTCAACGGCCCAGCGATCTGGCGCACACCCTGGCTTGGGGTTGCTAGGCGTGCCACCTGATCCTGTACCTGATCAGGAAGGTGTGATTCGTGAAATTCCTGTAAGCACAGACACTTGTAAAGGTTAATCCGAGCCGTGATCGGCTCATCACCCCTCCCCGGTATCGGCTGTAAAGAGCCGATTGCATCATTACCGGATCGGATCTTTGGGTCAGACAACATGTGAATATGATAATAGGATAAAACTTGCTTTAAAGATATTAATCTAACCCAATCCACGACAGCTAAGCCCTCACTACACAATCGGAACGTCCTACACGTGATTGAGCCTAACGAATACGCAGAGCATCAGAACAAACAACCCGAACAGAGACTCTAAGAACAACTAAAGAGCCGATTCCTAAAGAGACCTCTATACAGGCTAAGATCCGATACTAACGTACTGCCGGAACTTTCAACTCGTTTGCAAGGCCTAATCGTGCACATATTGAGCTAAACCCCTAACAAGCAGGAACTAGCCATAACAGATTAGATCTATCAACATAAACAAAGCAAGATGCGATCATTGCACCCATGACTAGGCGCGATGATCGCGGAGCACGCAAGAACAATGAACAGAGTAAGATCATGATACAAAAATAACATTATTCTATGCGCACTATGATAACTAATGCTACCCGCCATCTACAAGGCTTCAGAACGAGCAACATATAAAGCAACAAGTAAGAGCAATGCGCCCCCGATCACGCGAAGCGTGATCAGGGGGCAACATGGCACTTACCCGATGAAGAACCCTGGAACAGGGGAGGCGATGCGCCGTGTGTTGTTGATGAATGAATCTCTCTTTCTTGTTTATTCATGGTACATATTTATAGTCCGTAGACTTGCTCTCCTTAACTAACCCTAATCAAACACGACACAAATCTTAACTGCCTAAACCTGAGTTTACACGGCCTTGTGGGCCCCAAACGCCCGTACGGAACCCGATCTGCAAGCTTATCATAACCGTTTCTCAAGCCCATCTTGCTCCACGGCCCACTTCTAGCCCGTCCAGAATATGGCGATAACAACTCGGCAAGCACTTGATCAAAATTATTTAAAGATTTTGGCTATGTGGATGTAGACACATTGTGCTGGTTTAGAGCCATATAGCTGGGAGAACCGGTCAGATCGGTTACTGAGATGGTCGGACCGATTGGGCTATACCGGTCAGACAGGATTCAAGAATCGGTCTGACCGGTCTTTGCCTATTTTGCCATCTTATTGCCAGTAGGTGGTCACAGTATTAGATTCATAGTTGTGCCTATATACTATTGTTAACAAAAAAGATGTACTATAAAAATTCAAACAGGATTTCTGCTGAATTACACAAAGAGTAGATGGACAGATACTAATTGGATAGGAGTATTAGACTAGTATTAGTATTGTATATTATTTTATGATCAAATAGTTGCTTGCATTTCCCCCTTTATTTTGAATTAACACGAATTCAATTTATATGGTCAAAATTTGGACATCTATTATCAGCTTGCGCTTATCATGAGTATATGCGTTATTTGTTCTCAAAACGTTTATATATATGAGAGACATTCGTCGCGTGTGCATTGCCTTTCTCTGGATTTATATCATCATATACTAATGTAATTGAGTCTGACTGATGCGTATAGGTATGAAGGAAGCAGCGCCCTTTTCCTTTATCTAAAAAATAATATCTGCTGAACCTCTCGTCATCACACAATTTGATCAGTTAATCAGTGCTTAATGCGGCCTATATACTATTGTTAAAGAAAAAGATGTTGTATAAATTCAAACAGAACTTCAGCTGAATTACAAACCCATGGATATCGATCTCTTCCGTAATACTTCAGAGCGTACTCCGAACACACTCTGGCACTCATAAAATGCCCGGCACTCAGAAAGAATCAAAAGGGAGGTGAACAAACACACAGAACACGCAATACAAACTCAAAGAGCGAGCAGTAATATATATGCAAGCGAATCAATGGCCGGATCCAGGTGAACCTGCAGCCCGCTTAGTACGATCGCCATCTTCGCCCTGACCACCATCCGGCATGGGCTTCCGGGATACGCCAGTGTGCGTGGTCAGTGCCCAGAGCACGGTGATGAACTCGCCTCCCTCCACCAGCGCGTTCTCATGCCCCTTCATGCGTTCCTCGTCCGTCGATGGTGCCAGGTAGATCATAATCTCCGTCCACACATCGCCCAGCATCTTCCACACAATTTCCGGATCATTCGGCGGCTTTGCCTTTGCCCGTAATGAAGCACCTAGCGTCACACCATTTTTCACCACCTTCTTTTCTGTCCAGCTCCCTTCTCCCTCGAGCTTCATGATCCTCTCGACCCGGGCGGCCTGCCGGAAGAAGAAGAACTCCAGGCAGCCGAGGCTCTCCTTGAGCTCCTTTTTCACGAGGTCGACGACGTCCTCCGTCTTGTCCTGATTGTCCGGCAGGAGCTCCGGGTGGAAGATCACCAGGTATGAACAGTACTTGGACAGCCTCGTCGCCACAATGCTGCTCGAGGTATGAGATGGGAATTTGTCCTCGAATATGGTGGTGGCGATGTGCCAGGTGAGGATGACCTCGGCGATGCTCTTGCTCTTGAACGCCCATTTAAGATCTTGGTCTACCACGGGCTTGCCTTTGGAGATGGGAGCAGCATGGTCATGTGCCACGAGGTACTCCATGATGGAGTCCTTAACACAGGCCGGAACAGTCCTGGCCCGCACCAGCAGGGAGAGCGTGGACGGCAGCGGGAAGACCGGCGGCCACCGCAGGTTGAGCACGGAGAACTGCTTGATGGTGAGCTCGCCGTGGCTCATCCTGCTCCGCAGCCACCGGATCCGGCGGAAGCCCCACCTGAAGCTGGGCTTCTCTCGCCACGCCGGCCTGGCCGCGTAGTCGCAGACGAGCGCGACCATGAACCAGTTGGAGAGGAGGAAGACGGCGAGCTCCCAGACGGACTCGTAGACGAAGATGATGAAGAGGAGGAAGGTGATGGCGAGGTCAAGCAGGGCGAAGAAGGAGTTGGGGGACTTTTTGACCTCCTTGAAGAGGCACATGGTCAGGTTGCGGATGCCGGTGCTGAGGGTGTAGTTGTCCGCGTGGATGCTGGTCAGTGAGTAGCCGAAGTCTCCGTTGCCGCAGAGGAAGACGGTCATGAGGCAGAGGCCGAGCACGACCACGGGGAAGAGGAGGTAGTTGGCGAGCAGGAAGAAGGGGCTCGCGAAGATGACGGGGACGACGGAGTGGTAGTACTCGGAGAGGAAGTTGACGTCGTCGGTGATCACCTGGAACACCGCCTCGGAGTCCGTCGTCGTCCTCACCGTGCCTCCATGTCCGTCCTCCTTGACCTTGTTGTAGTAGAGGCCCTTGAGGATGAGCTCCCTGCCGTGGGTGGCTTCCTCCTCGGTCAGTGGCTCGTGCTGCTCGAACCGGCGGCGGAGGAGCTTGAAGAGAGCGAAGGAGAGACAGAGCCTCCTCAGGCGTTGGTCTCGATCCCACGAATCACTCTCGGTGAGCCTCCAGACATCGCCGACTGTGACTACGCCGGGGACGACCGCAACGCCGTTCGGGTCAACGTTCAGATCGTAACCGTCCGCCGTCGCCTCCTTCACCAGCTGATCTTCTCCCACCACGATGTACGGGCACGCCTTCAGCAGCTGCTCAGGCGTCCGTCGTTGAGCAGCATGCTCCACGTCGCCGCCGTCGTGGTGCACGACAGGAACAACGTGGAGGCCAAGGATTTGTGCCATGTAGGAGGCGATGAGCCTGGCGTTCTTGCCGTGGGCGTAGGAGCGCTTGCCGAACTCGGTGAAGGCGATCCGCTGCACCACCGTGGTGGCGCAGAGGATCCAGAGGATGCCGAAGAGGATCTTCCGGCCGGCGCTGCGGATGTTGAAGAAGACCAGGCTGCCCAGCCAGACGACGCGGCCGGCGCGCTGGAGGCTGCTGGAGATGCCCTTCATGCGGATCTCGTCCACCTTCTTGCGGAGGAGCTCCACAGCATCCACAGGAGGATGACCAAAGCCTGCAGCGTCAGGTCCGTGGCGGCGCCGGCACCGGCGGGCTTGGTGGAGCTGGCCTTGCCGGCGTTCTTGGCCTCGGAAAAGAGGTACGACATGACGGGGAGCAGCAGGGAGAGCGCCGAGGAGAGGACGATGCGGACCTTGGGGTCGAGGATGGCGCTCACGTCGGAGATGCCGCTGAAGAGGTTCAGGTTGAAGAAGACCCCGGCGAGGACGAACATGATGACGGAGGCCGCCACCATAGAGGCCTCATTGCTCTGGTTGACGTACGTGGAGGTGAGGTTGGAGACGAACAGCCTAGTGGATTGGTCGCAGACGACATTCTCGAACAGCACCATGGCTACCTCTTGGCCGGCTTCGAGATAGCCACTGTAATAGCTAGCGACACATGCCTCGTATTTATATATACTGACTACTACTATCTAGTTCATCTCAATCCAAAGGAGATCGAAGAGGAAGAGCAGAAAATTGTTCCAGCAAGAACAAAGGAAGACGAAGAGCATCGCGTGTAGGCGTAGGTTTGCTTTTTGTCATCAAATGCGACAAAGCTGCGAGTGATTTAAAGCAGGATCGAGGCACGCAGTAGAGTAAGCTGTAGAGGCAATTTAATTTATTTCCTTCAAAGTTAAAGCTGATATTCTCGCTCGCTTTCCTACTCCATCCCAGGCTTGTGTTGTACACCATTCATTTGTGCTCGCTATATATGTATGATGCCTATGGAAGCAATGAAGAAGCGGGGCACAGCAAAGCAAATCAAGCAAGAAAGCTAGTGCTTGCCCGGCCATGGCGGCAGCCGACGCCGTCGGCCGGAAATCGGCGTTCCGGCGGGGGCTCAACGCGACGCGCTTGGCCGGCCGTAGCCTCTGCCGTGACGGTGCTCATCGTCTTGATCGTCGCCTACGCCGTCACCGTGGTCACCCGGACCGAGGAGCTCTCTCTCTCGGTCACCGGTGGCATCATATACATGAAGCCGGAGGCGGTGCAGCCGCGGAAGGTCGGACTCACCTTCAGCGTCCAGGCCAACAACCCCAGCGGCCGCGCCCGCTTCTACTACACCGGCCTCCACGGCAAGGTCTTCCTTGTGAACAACGGCACGAGCAAGCCTATCGCGAAGTTCAGCACGGGTATGAAGGACATGGTCGTGGCCCCCAACTCGATGCTGCAGACGGAAGCTTATGTGCATGTAAGTGACATTCCCCAAATCGCTCCCTACTTCGACGAGCTGTACAGCAGCAGCAGCGCCAACATCTTCTCCAACGCGATGATGACGCTGAACGGTACCCTCGACGTCAGGCTCTACTCGGTGCACAACAAGTCCAGTGTCCAGACGGTTTACTACTGCTGGCCGCTAACCATGGGCGCCGCTGGCAACGCCTCCGCGCCGGACATGGATGATAACGTGCCATGCGGGACCTATGATCCGATGGAATAGTTTCATTCTTTAATTTGTTGGTGTTCTTGTTTAATTCTACTTTGTACAATCATATGTGGATCGGATTTGGTTTGACACCAGCTGGTGTATTTTGAATATGTATTGAATTTGCACTGTTATGCAAATTTGCACTGACTACTACTATCTAGTTCATCTCAATCCAAAGGAGATCGAAGAGGAAGAGCAGGAAATTGTTCCAGCAAGAACAAAGGAAGACGAAGAGCATCGCGTGTAGGCGTAGGTTTGCTTTTTTGTCATCAAATGCGACAAAGCTGCGAGTGATTTAAAGCAGGATCGAGGCACGCAGTAGAGTAAGCTGCAGAGGCGATGTGACCAGCTCGAAAGTGAAGAACATGTGACTCAGGTTCTTTCTTTCTTGACAAGCTATCAGGATGCTAACTTTTCTTTTGTATAAAGAACAAAGTATGATGCCCTCATCATCTGTCTATTCTTATATATTATAAGGAGACTTCCTCCTCGCCAATTGACTGGCGATTTGCATTCCTGTCGATCACCGCAATTTTAGTGGATAGTGAATTGGAGAGGGATATTTGGGCTTAGGGCGCCGGAGCTCCTCTAGGCTCGCAGGCGCAAGTAACCCCAAACCTCCACACCCTAAGCCCAAATATCCCTCTCCAATTCACTGTCCACTGTGGTGAAGGCGGGAGAGATGTCGTTAATCTTTGCTTTTTTCGGGACCTTGAAGCTTCTAGTAAGAGAATTCATAATTCTCTTAGTGGCTGATAGTGTGAAATATATATATTTATATATATCATCTAAGAACATCTAGTATAGGTGCCAAGCATGTTTGGAATGACGGTCATATAATTGCATGGTAATTCTGATCATGGAAAAGCATACAAACAATAATTCCTTGAAATTTGGACAAAATTTGGATAGAAATGGTGCATCTTTTGATGAGCAGTTATGTTCTATTGGCAAATGGTAATTCTGATCATGGTAAAAAAGATTAACATATCATAGAGCTCGTGAAATTTTGAACACTTAATAAGCATGTTGTCTATTATTATTCGAAATGAATAATTTGCTGATCACTCAACCCGGATAAGCATCTTATTACACAAAAAGAATCTAACCAACACACTCGATCAGTATATATGCTTGATGAAACCATTCCCTCCCAATGCATATGGATTGTTTTGAAAAATTCGCAAATCGGCTTGGGCAATATATATAGACAAATCAGCTGCCTCTTCCCCCAACAACAAACGACAAAAGGTCCATCTTACTGCTTATAGGGTTTTGGAACCACATTCCTACGAGACACATCACTTTAGCAGTGTCACTAGGTAACGCATTATAACCACTTTAATCCTTGGAATCTTTTCTTCCTCAAGTCCTGGTAGTTTAATTTATTTCCTTCAAAGTTAGAGCTGATATTCTCTCTCGCTTTCCTTTTCCCTCCACCTACCAAACTTTT
This sequence comes from Panicum hallii, assembly GCF_002211085.1. Classification (NCBI taxonomy): domain Eukaryota; kingdom Viridiplantae; phylum Streptophyta; class Magnoliopsida; order Poales; family Poaceae; genus Panicum; species Panicum hallii. Next base: position 57,537,454 of record NC_038044.1, read on the forward strand.
GAACCCTAAGCTCCATCCAGGCTTGTGCTGTACACTATTCATTTGTGCTCGCTATATATGTATGATGCCTATGGAAGCAATGAAGAAGCGGGGCACAGCAAAGCAAATCAAGCAAGAAAGCTAGCGCTTGCCCGGCCATGGCGGCAGCCGACGCCGTCGGCCGGAAATCGGCGTTCCGGCGGGGGCTCAACGCGACGCGCTTGGCCGTAGCCTCCGCCGTGATGGTGCTCATCGTCTTGATCGTCGCCTACGCCGTCACCGTGGTCACCCGGACCGAGGAGCTCTCTCTCTCGGTCACCGGCGGCATCATATACGTGACGCGGGAGTCGGTGCAGCCGCGGGAGGTCCGACTCACCTTCAGCGTCCAGGCCAACAACCCCAGCGGCCGCGCCCGCTTCTACTACACCGGCCTCCACGGCTTGGTCTCCCTTGTGAACAACGGCACGAGCAAGCCTATCGTGAAGTTCAGCACGGGTATGAAGGACATGGTCGTGGCCCCCAACTCGATGCTGCAGACGGATGCTCTTGTGCATGTAGATGACATTCCCCTAATCGCTCCCTACTTCGACGAGCTGTACAACAGCAGCAGCGCCAGCATCTTCTCCAACGCGATGCTGACGCTGAACGGTACCCTCGACGTCGGGCTCTACTCGGTGCACAACAAGTCCAGTCTCCAGACGGTTTACTACTGCTGGCCGCTCACCATGGGCGCCGCTGGCAACGCCTCCGCGCCGGACATGGATGATAACGTGCCGTGCGGGACCTCTGATCCGATGGAATAGTTTCATTCTTTAATTTGTTGGTGTTCTTGTTTAATTCTACTTTGCACAATCATCTGTGGATCGGATTTGGTTTGACACCAGCTGGTGTATTTTGAATATGTATTGAATTTGCACTGTTATGCAAATTAGTTGTTGGTATAGAGTGACGAAGATACTTTCTCTGCCCTTTTCGCCCTCCTTTACAAACTATACTAAGGGAATATGGGTTGGTTTACAAAGCGGTAATTAAGGTAGGCTTATATAAGTTTGCTTTCTCTTCCTTGATCATGACATTCACGCCTTCTTCCTCTTCACCATCCTTCCTTCCATGCGTGGATTCGAAGAGTGCAAGGAATATAGCTCCATTAGATCATAATTGTAATTTTGGTGATTGTGTGACAATATAGTCAATGGGACCAACAAGTTTACAAGCTCAAGTTTGTATGATTTTTAGATCCCATGGATGGAGTCCAATCCATATACAAGATGGTCCAAATCGTTGTCAAGATGTCCAAATGACAGCCGAGATAATTTGGACAAGGTTCTACATGATTACATGAGTCGGTTAAACCGATGGCATGAACTTATAACGGGTTGGTGCTTTGGTGAGTTGATATGGCGATCAAGTGAAGAAATGACAGAGGCACCGGTTAAACCGACAATGCAAAAGAAGACGTCGGTGCAAGCGTACTATGGTTACTCAGTACGCATGATTTGGTTCCAGAAGGATTTCCAAGCAAAGTCTTCACCACCGGTTAATCCGACGGTCGTCGGTGCATCACGTCGGTGCAATGATGTCAGCAGAGAATGGCAATTGGAGTTCAACGACTAGTAGGCAGGCTAAGTATGACCGGTTAAACCGATGGTGGCGACCGGTTTAATCGATGCTTTATGCTTTTCTGGATAAAAATAAGCAACGGCTATGAGCTATCCTCTAGCCTATATAAGGCCTCACCCCGGATCATTTGATGCAGCTGGAGTTCGTGAGAAGCTACAGAAACTCTGCTGAAGTTCTCCATGCCAACCAAAGAGCTCATTGATCAAATTATTAGGTTTAGCACAAGCTTTGGTAGTGCAGTGCTAGGCTAGCTCTAGGAAGAGTGTGAGAGTAAGGTGTTGTGACTCTTTGCTGGTTCTTGAGTGAACCTCAAAATTGTACCTCGGTGTGCCAGCCCCTTGGAGTCTTATTGGCTCGCCGGCAAGTCATTGATCCTCAGGCTTGGTGTGGAGCGGCGACGACGGCTCTGTGCAGGGGACGTGGCCGCCCTCTTCCTATGCGGAGAAGCTCCTTAGTGGAGACGGCATCGTGGTGACCGGGAACTTGGCGAGAGCCTTGGTGGCTAAGCCTTGGTGGCGAGTCAAGAAGAGTTTTGGAAGAGACTTGGTGATCGAAAATTAATACTCTTAGTGAGTGCTTCAACAACGTGGACTAGGGGTAGCTTTGTGCCTACCGATACTATGGGATAAATCTTCGTGTCGAGAGTTTGCTTCCCCTCATCCTCTTCTTTTAAGCTTCCACATTTCTTATTGCAATCTTGTGTGCCTTTACATTCTTAGTATAGTATCTTGCTAGGATTGGCTATAGGTTCCAAAACTCTTTGGGATGATGTTTTCACACTAGTTGAACTCTAGTTGCATATCTAGGTTATATGTTTTAGCTTATATTTTGTGCTAACTGGTTTGATCCATAGGTTCAGGTTTTAGAATTGCCTAATTCACCCCCTCCCCCTCTTAGGCTACGAGCACTGATTCCTTTTAAGTGGTATCAGAGCCGGGGCTCACTTCTTTCACAAAGAAACGTCAATTCCATTAGCGAATTGTGAAAACCGGCTCATTGGAACGGTTAGGCTTCACCCCCTAGTGATTTAGCTCGTCGGGGAAGGGATTGATACCTTAGGATTGGCTCCACAGTTCAATCACATAGGCTTCCAACGTTGAAAGATTTTAATGCAAGCTTATCTCCAAGCAACGGGTCTAAATGTTTGGAGAGTTGTGAGTGAAGGCATGAAAAATGATGGTCACCAAGATAGACAATATAATGTTATTGCAAAACATATAATCTTGTCTTCTCTTTGTGACAATGTGTTCAATCGTGTGTTTGCTTGCAAAAATTCCTTTGAGCTATGGAAGACTATCAATGAGAAGAATGGTGGCACAAAGGATGTGGTCAATGAAAGATATCATGTTCTCATTGATAAGCTTAATAGCTTTAAGCAATTTGATCATAAAGATGCTTCATCAATGTACCCACGATTGAATGTTCTTGTGAATGAGATTAACTCCCTAGATGTCAAGAAGATTGAAGAGATGAAACTCATTGGCAAGATCCTTCACTCCCTCCGAAGGCCGGACTATGATTTGGTGACAACAATTCTCTATGAGAAAGAGCTCAAGACCATGACACCAAATCATGTCCTCCACCTTCTTCACCAACATATAGCTCCCTTGCTAGCAAGCAAGCCAAGAAGTTGAAGAAGATGGTGATCCAAGAAAGCTCAAGTGAAGAGGAAGAAGAGGATGCAGCCAAGAGCTCCTCAAGTGATGAAAAAGAAGAGATGGACCCCAAGCTTCTCAAGCAAGTCAAGATCTTAAACAAAAGCTTAAAGAAGATCAACATGATGGGGTACATGGTCTTCCTCAAAGATGGGCCTCACCATCAATTCATGAAGGTTGAGAGGATCAAGTACGAGAAGAAGAAGCAAGAGAAGAAGGAGAAGAAGCCCAAGCATGAAGCTTTTGCTATCTTCGGAGAATGGGTGAGTGGTGGTGAAGAATCAAGCACAAGTTCAAGCGATGAGACAATCAAGATATTTACCACCCGCACCAACATCGGCACATCATTATCAAACATGTGCCTTATGGATAAAGGTATGAGTGAAAGCGATGTAAGTGATGATGACTCCGACTCTCCCTCATTTGATAAGCTTCTTGACTTGATTCATCAGGAACAAGGAGTCATGAAAAGACAATCTAAAGAAATCAAACAACTTAATGCTCTTAGTGATCTTAATGCTACCCTTGTTATAAATTATGATGATTTGTTGTGCAAATTCAAATTGCTTAACAAAGAGCATGAAGAGCTCAAATAAAAAATTAAGAGCATTAAGAATGAAACTAATGACTCTTTAGAAATGGAGCAATCTATCCCTTGTGCAATCCCTATCTTCAAGGTATATGCTTCACCTTCTTGCATTGATTTAATTGATGAATCTTGCTGTAACCCTTGCAATGAGAAATGCTATGAGAATGTTGTTGTAGAATCATGAGATGATCTTATTGCCGAGGAGAATGATGAGCTCAAGAAAGAAGTAGAAAGGCTCATGAGGGACTTGGCAAGATTGAAGGGCAAGAGCATTGCCCAACCTTCTCAAGATAACCGTGAAGACATGGTGAAGAAGCTTGAGAAGGGGTCAACTGTGACATGCTTCAAGTGCCATCAAGAAGGCCACAAGTCCTACAAATGTCCTCAACCCAAGAAGATGGTTCCAGATGAGAAGAACAAGAAGAGCTTCACCATCAAGAGTTCTCTCATCTACAACAAGCCCAACCAGAGAAACAAGAGCAAGAGCACCTTCTATGTCATCAAGAAGAAGAGAAAAGGCAAGATGGTTGCCCACAAGGTTGGGAAGAAATATTAGAGTTAGAATCACTCCATTTGGATGCCCAAGGAAGTCATCACCAACATGAAGGGGCATCAAATGGTGTGGGTTCCAAAGAATACTTGAAGCCCGAAGATCGGCATTGGTACATTTGGAGGCTTGGCTCACAAGATGATGAGAAGAATCAAGCAAAGAAGTCAAGCTCACAAGATTGGACATTCGTTGCCCAAGTCCCCCATAAGGTAATGGTAGCTAGTTTCATTTCAAGCATCATGTAGCTTGCTATGTTGTATGCATGCGTTGCGTTTCCTAGTATTATCTACATATGGTAGGTTGCTTGTGTCTTACTTTAACCCATGAGCAACCTACATGGTTTGATAAGTGTGTAGAAGAACTACACGGTGTTCACTTACATGGTAGATGGACTTCATGAGGTATGTATTCTATTTTTGTACCATGAACACAATCTATAAGATAAGCTTCCCATTGTTGTCAAAAACAATATGCATACTTTTGATTGTTGATTAAAACACTAAATGCACACATTTAGGGGGAGTTCATTCTATTGTTTATGATTTTAGAGACTAACAAGTTTGCAAGCTTATCCTTTGTAGTCTCTTGATGGTGTTTTTCCGGTGCAATCACACTAAGAGAATGTTGTTCACTCTTAATGTGAATTAACAACTCTACAAGCGTGAAAGAGTAATCTTTGTGCTTTCATGCATATTGAATCATGCCCTATCGAACTTAAATCTTCATATATAAGTTCATAGGCTATGTGCTCATACATTTATTCACCTTAGTTTACCCAAGTGCTTCTTCACTCAACTTCTTTCAAGTGGTACAACCAAGGTAAATAGTACAAACCCCGGAGGTATGCAAGGTTCAAACTCTTTTCATTGGTATCATTGTCAATTCTTTGATCTTTTAGAGCTACCTCCGTACATGATATGATCTAAGCTTTCTTGCTCAAATATCTAGTTGTGCACTTGATTTTCACATTATCATTTTTTGCACACATTTGTGGAAAGCTTAGCTCATGTCATGCTAGTTTCATGATTTTGTGATCCACCCTAGTGAGCTTCAAAATGGTATCTTCATTGATATCATATTATTTGGATCATGATTCATGGAGCTAGCTTCCTAGGCTACTAATTTTTTCCTTTGAGTTATATTGTTTTGCTAGGCCCTTTTAGGTGATTTGATTCCAAATGGGGAGAAGTGTGGAATCAAAGCAATTGTGGTGCAAATATGGGGGAGAAGTAGTGGTCAAGCAAGGTTTGGGTTACAAGAAATCCAACAAATAAACCTAATATAAAATTCAAAATTTTTGGGAGAAACAAAGGAGGAGACCAAGGACTTAGGGGGAGGCCAAGTTCAAGATTGGATGGTGGTAAGCATCCAAGCAAGTGTAAGTGGTTCAATTTATCAATTCTTGCAAATTTGTACTTGCTTTGATTGTGTTGTTATCAATAAACAAAAAGAGGGAGATTGTAAGGAACATGGCCCCATTAGGCCATGATTGTAATTTTGGTGATGGTGTGAGAACATAGTCAATGGGATTAACGAGTTTGTGAGCTCAAGTTTGTAGGATTTCTAGATCTCATGGATGGAGTGCAATCCATATACTAGATAGTCCAAATCGCTGTCAAGATGATCAAGTTGCAGTGAAAATGCAGCCGAGATGATTTGGACAAGGTTCAACATGATTACATACGTTGGTTAAACCGACGGCATGAAGTTATAACGGGTTGGTGCTTTGGTAAGTTGATATGGCGATCAAGTGAAGAAATAACAAAGGCACCGGTTAAACTGATGGTGCAAAAGAAGGGTTGGTGCAAGCGTGTTGTGGTTACTCAGTACGCATGATTTGGTTCCAGAAGGGTTTCCAAGCAAATGATTTGGTTCCAGAAGGGTTTCCAAGCAAAGTCTTCAGCACCGGTTAAACCGACGGTCGTTGGTTCATTGCGTCGGTGTAATGATGTTAGCAGAGGATGACAGTTGGAGTTTAACGGCTAGTAGGCAGGCTAAGTGTGACCAGTTAAACCGACGATGGCGACCGGTTTAATCGACGCTTTATGCTTTTGTAGGTAAAAGCAAGCAATGGCTATGAGCTGTCCTCTATCCTATATAAGGCCTCACCCCAGGTTATTTGAGGCTGCTGGAGTTTGTGAGAAGCTATAGAAATTCTACTGAAGTTCTCCAAGCCAACCAAAGAGCTCATTGATCAAATCCTTGGGTTTAGCACAAGCTTTGGAAGGTGTAGTGCTAGGCTAGCTCTAGGAAGAGTGTGAGAGCAAGGTGTTGTGACCCTTTGCTGGTTCTTGAGTGAACCTCAAGCTTGTATCTTGGTGTGCCGGCCCCTTGGAGTCTTAGTGGCTCGCTGGCAAGTCATCGACCCTCCAGCTTGGTGTGGAGCGGTGACAATGGCTTTGTGCGGGGGATGTGGAGACCCTCTTCCATCTTGGAGAAGCTCCTTAGTATTGACGGCATCGAGGTGACCGGGAACTTGGTGAGAGCCTTGGTGGCGAGTCAAGAAGAGTTCCGGAAGAGACTCGATGATCGGGAAGCAATACTCTTAGTGATTGCTTCAACAACGTGGACTAGGGGTGGCTTTGTGCCTACACATACCACAGGATAAATCTTTGTGTCAAGATTTTGCTTTCCCTCATCCCCTTATTTTAAGCTTCCGCATTTTTTATTGCAATCTTGTGTGACTTTAAATTCTTAGTGTAGTATCTTGCTAGAATTGGCTATAGGTTGCAAACTCTTTGGGATGAGATTTTCACACTAGTTGAACCCTAGTTGCACATCTAGGTTATATATTTTAGTTTATATTTTGTGCTAACACGTTTGAGCCATAGGTTCATGTTTTAGAATTGCCTAATTCACCCCCTCCCCCTCTTGGGCTACGAGTACCGATTCCTTTCAAAGAGCCATTTCACCAGAAACCACACGGATCGGGGGTGGCCTCCTTAAGGCCTCATTTGGTTAGGCCTGATCGGACCGGAACGAGGCCCGTTCCAAATGATTTGGTCCAGCCCGGAAATGAAGTCAAGTTTGCGAAATAATCGCTGTTCGGTTGGCTTGGGCTGGAACCAAACATGGGCCGGATCGACATCCCCTTCCACCTCCACGACCCGGAACAAAACAACACCTTATCACTCCCGGAACCAATCTCGACCAGGTTTGAGTGCCAGTCCAGGATCCACTCGATCGTGGCCTAGAAGGAAACCAGGCCTGGCTATGAAACTGGGCTGCCAAACGGGCCTAAATGTTGTCATCTTGCATTGTGACCCAGTGACTTTGATCCCGGACCTCCACTTGACGAGCTTCACATGAGCACCTTATTGATCCACTGAGCGAAGTCCAGATACTAGTTATCGATGCTCGGAGGTGATCAGGTGACAAGCGTTTCATTCGAGATCCCGAACACCAGCCGCCCACGGGTGAGGGCCCACTCCAAAAGACCGAACCCTTGAAACTATGGATCATATCATTAATGTATACCATGAAAAACGTCACCCTGCATACTGGAGTTTGCATATTGGAGTTAGCGCGATCGAAGGTTCAATATGACACATGTTGTTATTTCTATAGCTGACAGATAGTATTCCTAAGCCTTTTTACTGAGACACGCATGTTCACTTTTCACCACCTATATAAAGCGATGGAAGTGGTTCGGCCGAAACCCGGGCACCACCTCTCACACCGCCTTTCGTTTGGGACGCTGCCCTATAGATCCTCAATGGATACGGGGTGATCCATGTCGTTGAATTGACTCATTTTTCCTCCATTTGTGGCCCCATGAATCCATGTGGTTTCCTCGGATTGATTGGAATGTGTTTCTTCCTTTTATTACTTTTTGTTTCCTTCTAATTCATTAGTAAATCACCTGCATACAAATATCCACCAAATCTTATGAAGGTAGTTAGTAATAAACCTTTTCCACTGCCTGGCACACCAGCTATAGAAGGGTAAACTCTAGTAGCAGGGGGCTTAGGGATTGATCACCCCTTAAGATTCATCCAGGATAAGCTCTTCCAGAGCGTGGTGAGGAGAGAATGCAATCACACAAGAGGGTTTAGATAGGTTCAGACCACTCAAGGGCATAACACCTTGCGTCCTTTGTGTGGGAGATAGATTGAGTTTGCTCTGCAAGTTTAGAAAGATCAATAATGCTCGTTGTTCTCTCCCTTTGCACTAGCCTGTTGGTTCCTATTGTTCTCCCCCTCCAATCCTGAGCCTACCTTTATGTAGTCAGGAAGACCCATACAATTGAATGGACCAGGGGGACGCACTACAGTAAAGTACATACTGTGGAGTCTTGAGTGTGTCTGTCCGTCCAAACTACTTCGGACGTCTTCTCCTGTTAGGTTGTGTGTTCTTATTAGGGCTTCGCATCATGCTAGCCCTAGCTTTTCGAAGGTGACATGCTCGCCTAGGGGTTGCCATATGCCCTTAGTTCATCATCACCATGGTGGGCAGACTCCATTGGAGGAACACACCGCCTCGATCCTTCTGCCGGCAGGGGCGGGCCCCATAAAATTTAAGAGTATTCAGTTGAATACCCATTATTTTTGGCAATTTTTTATATATGGATTATATCATGTGTAAATGATTAAAAACAAAATCTCCATATTTCTAAAGCAAGTAAAGATTCCTTAGTCCGTCAATCAGAATCCTAATCGGAACTTGGACAAATCAATCAGAATCCTAATCGGAACCCAGATAAATTAATTGGAATCCTAATTGGAACCCAAACAATCAATGCCTCACGCGGTCACAGTATGGCTTATACACGGAGTGAAAGATTACAAAGTTGGTAATCTTATGTAGATCCGGTTAAAATGTATATTACCCGCAACGCACAGAGCACTGTGCTAGTAACATAAAAAACAGCTCCTAAAATCTTAATCTCTCCTTTGGCCAAAAAACCTCAGCAGCCCACCTCCCATCTCCCACCTGCCAGCTCACACACGGCCAAAACCGGCAGCCAGGTGCCCAGGTCTGATCCAGACTTGCGCCCCCCTCCAGCCCTTCCGTCTCCTGATTCGCCCCGACATGGCCATCTGCTCGTCTTGTCGTTGCCCGTCACCCCGCCGGCCACCGCCTTGCGCCCCAGCCATCTCGCCCCAGCGGCCAGCGCCTGGCTTCCTGACACTCGTCGCCCTGGGCCCATGTACGCTTCGCTGGGGCGCCACGCACGCCCCCGCTACCGCCGCCGCCCCTCGCGCCCCGCCTCACCCGCCGCACCACCGCCCCGCGCCCCGTGCTCCCCGCCGCCCCTGCCCGCCCCGCGCCGTGAGCCCCTGCCCGTACTCGCCTGCCCGCGCGCGCCCCTGCCCCCGTGCGCGGCAGCCCGTTGCCCCGCCCGCGTCCGCGCGCCCCTGCCCGTGCGCCCCGCTCGCCCCGCGCCCCTGCCCGTGCGCCCCGCTCGCCCCGCGCCCTTACCCATGCGCCTCCGCGCGCCCCTGCCCGTTGCCCCGCGCGGCTCTGCCCCGCAGCTGCCCTGCCGCCTCATCGCACCCCCTCGCGCCCGCGCCGCGCGGCCGCCCCCGCCCCCGCAGGCAACCGCCGCCGCCCCCGCGGCCCACCGCCGCCCACAGGTATGCTTGCCCGTTCTCTTTGCTGCTAGTTTTGAACTGACCGAATAATTATTAAACTTAGCGATGCATTGTTGTCCACTACTCTAAGGCCATAAACTGTATTACTCTTAAAATATTTGTGTTACATTTTCTAGATAATTATTGTTTGCTTAGTATCGCTAATGAAGTAACATTTCTCACTTTCGTTATGAAGTAGCTAGTTTGAGAAAATGAGAGACGATCGAAGTTGGATGTATGATGGTTGGACAAGTAACGGAATGCCTACGCGAGAGTGGATGGTCAACACACAAGGTTTTGTTGATCATGTATTTTTCTTGTCTCCTGGCGGTGGTTTGGCAAAGTGTCCATGTAACAAGTGTCAGAATTGTTCTTGTCAAGTCAAGATTGATATGGAGCGTCACCAATGCAAGTGGGGTTTCATGCCGAACTATGAGAGGTGGTATGAGCATGGGGAGTCACAGGAGCAGGAGCCATACAATCTAGTTGATAGCTTTGAGGAAAACGAAGATAGGATGGATGCAATGATGGATGATTTTGTCCAACAGGTTGAGAATGCTGCTGAGGTACCAGAATATTTTGGTCTGCTTGCATCATCAAAAGAACCATTACATGGGGCCACTACTTTGTCACAGTTTGCTGCTGTGACACGGTTAATGGCTATAAAATCCAAGTACAACTTTTCAGTAAGTTGTTACAATGATCTTGTTGACTTAATTTCGGACATGCTTCCGAAACCTCACAAGTTCCCGAAAGACTTTTACTACTCAAAGAAGCTGTTAGCTGGTTTAGGGATGCCGTATCAAAAAATCCATGTGTGTGAGAATAATTGCATGTTATTTTGGAAGAACAATGAAAATCTCAAGTACTGTTCGTTTTGTAAGAAGTGCAGATACAAGAAGATGGTGAAAAAAGATGGAAGTGTGCAGATAACAAGTGTGCCCGTTAAGGTGTTACGGTACCTGCCATTGAAACCAAGGCTTCAACAGTTGTACCTGTCTCAGAAGACTGCAAAACATATGAGATGGCATAAAGAGGGAATTTGTAATAATATAGGGTGCATGAGCCATCCATCTGATGGTACAGCTTGGAAGGCCCTCAACCATTATGATCCAAGTTTTGCATGTGACCCTCGGAATGTGCGTGTTGGGTTGGCCACTGATGGCTTCACTCCCTTTAACTCAAATGCTGCCCCCTACTCATGTTGGCCAGTGATAACAATTCCATACAATCTTCCACCATCATTATGCATGAAAGATGAGTATGTGTTCTTGACGCTCATTATACCTGGCCCTGACAATCCCGGTAAGCGTTTGAACATGTTCATGGAACCATTGATTGATGAGTTGCATGACTTGTGGAATGGAGTTAGGACATATGACAGCAGTCGGAAGGAATAGTTCAATATGCGAGTAGCATTTCTTTGGTCTATTCATGATTTCCCTGCATATGGAATGTTCTCGGGATGGAGCACGCAAGGTCGTCTATGTTGTCCGATATGCATGTGATGACTCCTGCAGCAACCAATCCGGCAAATCGTCGACAGATTAGGCCACATGGGGATTGGTAAGTAATATATTCTATTGTTGTGATTGTTTTATTTAATATATTATATAGTTCAAGTAAGAAACATGATGGATATCATGTTCTAATTGCAGCCAGTGGGACGATATTTATTGGGAGGGAAGAAATAAGTTAAGACCTATGAATGCAACATTGGGAACACTTTGTCGGTTTCACTACCCAGGAATGGTCACAATTGGAGGTGTGCTTCAGCCTGCATTGAAGTGGGAGCACTATAAGCTGCAATCGGATGATCAGGGCATCACGACGGCAGCGAGAGTTTGGAATGAGTTCTGGGTACTTTTTTATCATAACTTGTCTAACTTGTATAACTACTACCTATTTGATTAATTTGTGAGTTGTCTAATGAATTAATTTTTCTTTTTAGGAGAGGTATCGTTTGCCGGAGGGTGAGGAGTAGTGCCTACAAGATAGGGCTCGTTCTGTGTTTGAGAAGGCAGCGACGAAGGTGGTAAGGGACATGATATCCAATGCTCGTATACAGTGCGTTTATTTATACTACAAGAAAATAAAGCTGCAAGACATGAACAAGAAACTGGGTGCTTCTGAGATATATCTCCGAGAGGATGAGTACCTTGAAGTTGATATTAGCGGTTTGCCTTGGTTGAGAAAGTGTCCGGATGCTTGGCGAGAACTTTGTGCTTATTGGGCTTCACCTAGCTTTGTGGAAAAATCTAGGATGAAGAGAGCTAATCGTCAAGCAGGACCACGGGTTACACAAAGATATGGGGCTGATGGACATCTTCGTTTGGCTCGTCAAATGGTACGTGTTTATTATTTCAATTTGATTATTATGTGGTTACTTGCAATATCATAATTTTTTCTTTGTCAGGAAGCACGAAGTGGGGTGGCACCAAGCTATATTGAAACATACATTCGAGGCCACCACGGCGCAGATCCTACACAGCCAGAGTTGCTTTGCAGTGAGAATGCCACACAGACTCTGATTAGTAAAATAATTTGATTTCAATTAAGCGATGATTCGAATATAATCTTATTATTGGTTGCTGAATGGTAGGCGAGATATGGTGATGAAATGGTGGCACGTCATGGGGAGGAACACCATGGGAGGAGGAGAGATGTGGATGTCGGTGCCTTATACTCAAGCGGGGGAGGGAAAAAACATGGCAGGTTCAGCATGTTGAATGGTGTTATTGAAACAAGTGGTGCTTTGAGTGAGGCAAGGTGTTCCCAGTCCACTCAGAATTCTCGGGGCTACCAACGGGAAAGTTAAAAGGAAAGTCTACTACAGGAGGAGATAAGGCAGCATAGAGAGGCGATGCAGAGGCAAGAGGAGTGGGCAAGCCAACAGCACGAGTACATATAAGGTTTTTTCGCTCAGCAACGACAGATTCAGGTACTATGCAAGTTTGATATTTTTTCAAGTCCTTATGCACTTTTCATTGCTATAAGATATTTAATCTACTGTCAGTTTTTAGGAAATGCTAGCGGCTACCCTTGGTTCACAATTTAATTTGCCACCTCTTCCTTCGCCTCCTCCTCCACCTCCGATTTTTGTACCATATGTGTGTCTACCGTCTCCACAAGTGGTAATTATATCCTATAACTAGCAATGCTCAAATTGTCTTACATATGCGTACTAAATAGATTTAACTTTTTCTATAATCAGGGTTCGACAAGTACTCATCCTCGAGGAGTTTCTGCCAGCCCATCCACGCTACCATTGGCAGTGCGTAATATTTCTGGAGGTGACTGTGGTAGCGGACATAATATTACCTCTCCTTGATTTGTGTTTTCACGTTGTAGGCCCTTGCACTTGCCATGTAGGCCTAGCATTGGAGCGTGTCGAAAGTCTAGGCATCGCATTACTTTCGGCGGATAACTTGCATTACCTTGCTTATGGATATGTTAATAAGTAACTGCTTATGGATATGTATGTTAAGTAACTGCTTTGGAGGTTATCGACATCATGTTGCATCGTTTCTCGTTCTTTAACTGTACTTATTGGATGTATTTGGTGATTGTACGTTGATATATTTCATAATTCTGCTTAATGATTGGGTTTCATAGCTGCTATCAAAGGTAGCTGCTTTTTTAAGCAGATCCCGGTATTTTCGTCGGCCACCAAGGCCGACGAAATTACTTGTACTATTTTTGTCGGCCACTTCAGCCGATGAAAATAGTAAAAGTAATTTCGTAGGCCCCGGGCCGATGAAAATACGTGACCTATTTTCATCGGTCTTGGAAGCCGACGAAAATAGTGACGTTTTTTCGTCGGCCATTCAAGCTGATGAAAATAGGATCATATTTTCGTCGGCCATACTGGCCGACGAAAATAACGATATTTTCGTCGGCTGCTGACAAAAAAGTGCTTATTTTCGTCGACTTTATTCTGTCGGCCTAATTTCATCGGCGGACCGACGAAAATAGCTATTTTCGACGGCATTAGGCTCATTTTCGTTGGCTTCTGGCTGACGAAAATATTCTGTTTTCCTATAGTGTACCGACAGAGTGCTGCGACCTCCGACTGGCAAGCAGGCAGTGGGCATCATCCTCAAACTAGCCAGTGAAGTGAACCAAGGTGAGAATTGACAAATTTATCCATATTTCATGAAAATGTGTCATTGCAATTTGTGGTTACTTATGAAATTGTGAAAAAATTAGCAAAAATGTAGTGAGGAAGTTTTTTCTAAAACTTGAATACTTGTAATTTATAGGTGTGAACTATGAAAAGGAAGAAGAGTGGCAGTGCCACTACTGATTTGAAATCTTTCTTACAATTTTATGTTGTTGATACTCAATTATGTGCTATGAATCTACACATTACTACATTAGGCTGTATAAAGAAATTTAGCCTTTGAAAATGTCAAATACCCACACCCAAATTCCTAGGCCTGCCCTGTCTGCCGGCCCCGCCTAGCAAAAATAGTTGCCAAAAGTTAGGGGCGGGTGTGTTGGGTTCTGGACAGGGCAACCACCCATGCCACCACAATACAACATGATGGGCCATGTCGGCCACGCCGTCCACTGTGAAAGCACAATGCCAAAACAAACTTGATCACGTACCCTCGAAGTATAGGTGTGTGACATGATAGAGGCGCGTGCCGTGCCAGACACATTTCATATGTGCGGAGTGGCACATCCACCTACCCCTCTAGTAGGTCTTCCTTGGTCCCCGAGCAACAAAGGAGGGCTCTGGGTGTTCTTGGTTCGGGTACTTTACTCCTAGTCAGTGGCGAATCTAGAAATTTAAGTTAGGTGGTCCAATAGGGCAATTTTTTAAATATTTTAGTAAATAAGTTAATCTAATCATATAAAAATGAAACTTCTCACTTTTCACATTCTCATTTCAATTATCAATTGATGTATACAAGAAAATAATTAGTAGCTATTTTTTCTGCCATTAATAAATAAGATCAAAATATGAGAAAATTAGAGGATTAAGCTCTTTGGGCCAATTCTTAGGGTGAGCTGGGGCCCACCAGGCCCAGCCCCGAGATCCGCCCCTGCCCCTAGTGGCCCGCGCTTTGACTAGTGGGCTCCTGATAGAGAGTCGACCCTAAGCTCCCCGTAGATTACACACGAGTAGTTTTCTTCGGGGGGCTCAGGGCCTTCTCGGCACTTTGCGCCAAGAAGGCGGTCCCTTGGTAGGTCACACCAGTGCCGACGTGATGCTGCAGGTCCGCAGTTCTGCACGTCCAGGGAACCTGTCCCTGCATCAACGACAACTTGTTCTTGAGCAACCGGTAGTGACGCACCAGTTGTAAAGCTCAATTCTCTACTGCTCCCTCCATCCTAAATTATAGTTCTTTCTGGCAAGTCAAGATACATAAATTTTGTTGTGTATGTAGACACAATGTATATTTTTAGATACATAGTAAAATCTATATATCTAGATTTACCAAAATGACCTACAATTTGAAATAGATGGAGTAGTGATTTCTTCATATAATAAATAAGGTATGTATAAGATCCCCTATATTTTATTTTTATAAAAAGGTATGCAATATTTTCTTATGTTATTTCTTGGTTGCTTTGGATTGTGCGCCTATGAAATTCGTCTTGGAATATGGGACCTCATTAGTACCCACGTGGTCGACCTTATTAGCTTTTCCCGTGGAGATGTATGTCCCATAGGCACGTGCTTAAAGTCAAATTATTTAAAAATGATTGGATTGCATCGAAGTACTACTAAAAAATCTCATTTGTTGCATGATGGAATAACCAATTATGTTTGTTATCTAAAAGTCTAAAAGGGAAGCAACATTTAGTATCTATATAAGACAACCCTTGATTAAATATGTAAGCATATTATTTTCACATGGATATTTATGGAATTAGTTAGTCAACAAATTGGCGAGGGACGTGGTGAGCCAGGCTAATAGGAAGGAATGCCTAGCCTGGTTTGTTACCAATGGAAGTCTACATGAGTTTATTTAGAGCAGCTTCTCTCTCAGCCTTTTTCCGATGGTAACTTTCCCACCTATTTGCATTCAACTCTGCTTTTTTATCAGCTGGCAGGCTTGCGTACTTCTCCCTTGCCCTTTGCTGCTTAGCTTCCCTTTGATCAGTGGAATCACCTGCAATTGTAAAAGAACCATGAATAGATCATTTGTTTATTAATCACAACCATGAAGCATTAGGCTTATAATAACAATTTACTAAAAGAATACATGAGAAAAATTACCATCATCAACATCATGGATAACAGGCTCCTCATGTAATTGTCGCTTATGATGATTCAACGTGTTTGTGATATCTCCAAATGGTCGATGGCCATCCATTGCTACGAAATATTCAATTATCAAAATATACCGTTTGCATAGAGCCATAATAAAAAAAAACTACATGGATCATGGATCTCTACAAACACAGAAACCTAAAATACAAGGTTTCCTATAATCAACATATCAAAAAAATATATCAAAAGTTAAATGAGAACAACATCTTACCTCTAGCAGTTTCAGCAAAGAGCTTGATCTTTCGTTGTCAACGTGAAATACAAACACAGGGCAAGCTGATTGGCGTCCTGGTGCAATGGTGGCAAGCAACACGCTAGGGGTGCCGATCGTGAGGGTCAACATAGGGTGACCAAGTAAACATTTGAATGCATGAATGCAGACAAAAAAAATCAATAAAATGTTTGAATGGATAACAGAACCTTACCCCTACAAACTTCTGCGCACCATTGCATCCAGCAACGAAATGACCAACGCAACTTAATTCGCATCTCTAAGGCCAACTTCTAGCAGGATAGGGGCGCTAGTGACCTCCAGGGACAACGGGCGCAAGTGATCTCCACGACAACGGGCGCTAGTGACCTCCAGGACAATGGGCGCTGGTGCTGATGACCATGCACTGTGCGATTTTAGGAGGGACAGGGAGAATGGGGGAATGCTGGACAACCAGGGAAACGCGGATGATGTGTTGCGTCGGTTACCTAAGACATGATTTCAACGTCATGATGAACAACACCTCCTACCTAACCAACAACATAAAACTGCTATCACAACAAACATTGCCACATGGGCAAGAGGCAGACCTTGGTGTTGGATGCGACGTCCTATTGGATAGCTTCTGATCGGCGGAGAGGTCCTATATTGGAAGAAGAAATTAGATGGTACCAGCTTCTTGGTGCGACATGTCGGTGTTTAACTGGCTGCCCACCGAGGGTATACCCAAGGTGGTAAGTTTTGGGTGAGGAGACGCCGAGATCAAGAACTCAAAGGTGCAAGGAACACAAAGCTTAGACAGATTCGGGCCGCTAGGTGCGTAATACCCTACATCCTGTGTGGTGATTTGTATTGCCTTAGGTGTAGAATGATCTAGAGATCGTGTTTTGAGAGGGGTCCCTGTCCTCCCTTATATATCTGAGAGGCCAGGGTTACAAAGATACTAACCAACACCGGTTAAGGAATCATACCAGAACATATCTCGAGTAGATTCCCCCTATATCGGTTAGCCTTATCTCCTATTTAAACAGGATAAATAAGAGATAAACGTGATAAATAAGAGATAAGACGGACTTAATCTCTTAAACCTCTTTAAACTACGTTATATACACAGTCCCGTGGCCTCGGGTCTGACAAGCCCCCGAGCTCTTCGTAGCTGAGTACTGCAGGCTTATCGAGTACTTTCGAAGTAGTCTTCGGCTTCTTTTAAAGCTCCGTCTTGAAGTCCTTCTTCGAGTACCTGCTTGGCTGCATCGAAGCTATGAGGTGCTCATGCCCCGAATTATATTTTTAATATGGTGTGCAATTTGAAAAATCGCACTCCATATGGAGTAGCCCCCGAGCCTTAGGTTGAATCGGAGAATTAGGCTGAGGGTCCCATTAGTCTATAATCCTCCTTATCCTTCAAAGAAATTTAAAAAATAAGTAGTCGATGCCACGTACCCCGCAGCCCCCGAGCCTTGAATCCAAATCCCACAAAATTGGAGATAAGGATCCAAAAACCGTGGCATGCAGGCTAAAAAATGACAACCTGAGAAATTACCAAAATGATGATACAAATGATGGAAATTAGATCATGAATTTGAAAACCCCTTTTTTCGGGCTAATTAACCCTGAAAAGATGAGTAGTCAAACATTTAATCCAAACAGTCCACCAAATGACCCCTCAACTTCGGAATATTCCCAAAAACGACTCTTGAACTTTAGAACAGTAAATTTTCCCCACCCTGCTGGTTATTTAACCCCGCGGCAACAGTGAGAAAAACTGTGCTTCCAATCTACATTTTGCCAAGAGCCACAAAAATCCCCAATCAGAGCCACGCGCCGCCGCCATCCCCCCAAAAGAAATCCCCCAACCCTAATCTCCCCGCCCCTCTCCCCGCAGCCCCCGAGCATCTCGTGGCAAGCGAATTGGAGATGGCGCCCAAGAAATCAGAGATCGAAGGGAAAAAGAAGGAGGCGCAGCCGTCGACCGGAGAGTGGACATACAGTAAGTGCTCCCTCACCGATCTGAATAGGCTAGTTTCCGAGGGGTTGCTACAAGAGAAGAATCTTGTCAACTGGCGCCCCTCTTTCCGTGAACCTT
This sequence comes from Panicum hallii, assembly GCF_002211085.1. Taxonomy (NCBI): domain Eukaryota; kingdom Viridiplantae; phylum Streptophyta; class Magnoliopsida; order Poales; family Poaceae; genus Panicum; species Panicum hallii. The sequence continues at coordinate 57,556,003 of NC_038044.1, forward strand.
TTCCCATGGAAAATGTTGATGAAATCATCACATTTCTCCATTTTGCCGAACGGGGATTGGCCCTCCCCTCTTGTTCTTTCTTCCGCGGCCTTCTCTATTATTATGGGCTCGAGCTCCATCACCTCAACCCGAATTCTATCTGCCGCATCTCAATTTTTATCTATTTCTGCGAAGCTTTCCTCGGAATCGAACCCCACTGGGATCTTTTCCGCTTCCTCTTCCGCGTCAAACCACAGCCCACTTCGAAAAACCTTTCCGTTGCAGGGGGCGCCAGCATGCAACTGCGTCAGCAGGCCGGCGACAAATATCTCTCATACAAATTCCCCTCCAACCTTCCCGGGTGGAAAAATCACTGGTTCTATATCGAGAACCATGCTCCCCAACTCCCAGCAAAATCCAACCGTCCACCTGTAGTGAGGCCAGAATGGAATCTTGAACTGTCCAGGGGAGACATGGATCAAGTCGAAGAACTGCTAGACATCATAGAGGCACAAAAGATGATGGGAGTGACCGGCGCTTCCGTCATGTTCTCATTTTTCAAACGCCGCGTCCAGCCGATCCATCAACGCCACCATCTTGGATTCAAGTACACAGGCTCCACTGATCCTTCTCGCATGTGCGCAGAGGAACTATCAGACGAAGCCGCACTCCACCAAGTCTAGTGGGTGTTACTGGTCGTGGACGCCGTGCCTCACGTGCCTGGGATGTTTTCCGCACGAAATCCGCCCAAACCAGTAAGTACTCGACTACCTTTTGTTGAAATCCACCTCTGTCACTCTATCACTAACTGAAGAACCTTCTGCAGGGACACACGGAATTGTACCGCAGCTACCCGCCATGACCCGATATCCCCCGGCCGGACCACCTCCTCCCTAGCGCCGCTGTAGAAGCCAAAAGGGCTCGTGTAGCTGCAGCTCAGCGCAGCAGCGGGTCCACAGAGGATGTGAGCCCCCAGGCGGAGGAGGGAGCTGAAGGAGAAGCGCATCGGGACAACTCCTCCGAGCCAGTCGTGGAGTTGGCCGACGCTTTGCCGCTAGTGCCGCAAGGTCGTCGGATAGTGCGGAAGCGAAAAGCGCAAGAAATCGAATCCTCCGGGTACTTGCTTTTGCCTTGTTGTATTGCTATATGTTGATATTGTGTCGTGCTTACAATGTCCTCCTGTAGTCCTTCCACCTCCTCCCCCCGGGCCGAGACTGAAGAAGAGGAAACAGCTCCATCGGCCGCCGCAGCCATCACCATCGCCGTGGCGGGGACCGCGCCATTGGCTGGTGAAACCCTGCCGCCCGCAACGGAAACGCCACGACAGGCCTTGTGGTTGAAAAGGGCTATCAAGAAGAAGTCTACACTGTAAGTTTGCCTCTGGTTGCACAATAATTTTTTGATCTTTCGACTTGTGTAGTGTCTGACTTCGACTTCATTAGAGCTGCAAGCGCCGCGGACTTCCAGCTGACGCCGGCCTCGACTACCCCAGCCCCCGGGTCTTCGGCCCAAGAAGAATCTTCAAGCGCGGGGGCAATCACGGCAGCTCCAGCCCCCGAGCCGTCGGCCCCCGAAGGGCCGACGCCCGCGGAGCCAGCCCCCGAGGCGGACGCGACGCTGCCCGACTTGCCGCCTCCCGAGCTCCAAGAAGTCGACGCCGGAGCTGGTGGCGGAGAACAAGTCGAGGCCCCTAATGCCGCTCCAGCAGATGGCACAGGTAAGCATCTGACCACCCACGGCTAACTGCTGAGACCCAGGCGCAGTATTCTAAAAAACATGTGTACTTGTAGGTGCTCAGCCTGCACCCCTTGAAGAAGCTGCCGGGACATCAAAGAGTCCTAGAGAGATGCTAAAAGCCAGGCCCGAAGAAAAGGACATCATCGACACCGAACTGGTGTATGACCCGAAGCTGACAGCCGAGAACGTAAGGGGCTTTAGGAGAGCTTACAAAGAACTGTATAACTTTACCATGGTAAGTCCCAAGTGCATGTCTGCTTGTATGCGTTGTCGAGTAGTTTTGACATGACCTCCTCTTCTATGCAGGATGTGATCACTGACTCCCGGAGGAAATCAGAAAAACTGCGGGGAGTTGTGAGTGACCACAAAGAACTTGCTGCTCTGAAAAGACGCGTTGACGACGAGAAGACGAAGAACTTGCATCTCGAGAAAGCCAACTCCGAGCTCCAGCGACAACCCGAGGAACAGAAGAAGGCGCTCGAGGCGCAACAGAACGCGCACCAGGAGCAGCTCAAGGAACAAAAGAAAGCGCACCAAGGTAAGCCATTGCTTCCCTCGAGTACTTGCACTGAACGACTCATCCTGGATTCTGAAAAACTTTCCACCATAGAACTTAGGAGAATCTTAATGAGTAAAGAAGAGCTACTTACTGATGTGAAGAACCTGCTCTATCGCCGTACAGATGACGTCGAGAGGCTGCAGAAGGTGGTCGGTGACACTGAACAACAGTTCGTCGACTGCCTTCAGCGAATCAAGATGCTGGGCGAAGAGCTCGAAGACCTCAGGGGGGCCGCCCGGGAGCTGGTGGACATGGTGGATCCACCGAAGGAAGGCGAAGCAAACCCTCGGCCCTTGCTAGAGCGGCTCCGCGAGGCCCCGAAGAAAGTATTCAAATTCCTCTCCGAGGCTCCTGTCGCATGCGTCAGCAACGCCCTCGCGATTGTGAAGTCCTTCCTGCCAAACGCGCAGCTGAAAATATTTGCTCAAGGAATGGCGGCGGACTGCACCGAGGATCAGTTTGACAGATACCTCCTAGAAGCCCAACCTGTATCAGAACATATAGTTCAAAGTGTAATGCAGGATTAGGGTGTTAAAAACAAGCATTTACTTCCTTGTATATATGGTTTCTTTTGATGTCTCTACTTGTGTGTGTGTGTGCCTTGGCTGAATTGGAATCCAGGCTTACAAGGCTTAAGTAGTAGACACTACCCTGGGTGCAACGACCCGAAAGGTAGCTATGGCTCCCAGTAAGAACTCATCTAACAGATTAGCCACAACTCGATCGAGCGGGTCTAAACTTGTTAGGAGAGAATGCGAGCATTGTCGCGGAATTGCCGTGCTTAAGGCAGAAAAACAAGACTACCCCGAGTGCAATGACTCTGGATGCAGTCGAAGTCGCTCCTCATATGAGCGCGCTCCTTGAGTTAGGTAAGAACCGGACGGACGATTCGAACTCGTTGGGAGCAAACGCGGGCATCACCGTGATTCTACCGTGTTTATGGCAAAAACAAAACTACCCTGAGTTCGACGACTCGGGATGTAGTCGAGGTAGCTCTTTACGCGAGCCTGTCCAACAAGCTGGATATAAACCAGTCGAACGGATCAATTTGTTGGGATAGATGCGACTACTGTCGTGTGCGACCATCCAAGGTCGCGGCGGAAGTCGAGTCGCAGGAGATATGAATGGAGCTAATGGTTACGTCGAAACATGAAATCGATAAGATATAAACGTGGCCATGGCCTCCGTACAATCCACGACAAGAATATGATTTATGTAAATACTGCAAGTGGCCGTAGCCTCCGCATGTTCACAGAGAAATTTACAACCCGAATCTTGTGGTGCGTAGCCTCCAAACTGATTCGAGGAAAGGAGACCGTCTAAACCTCCGGAGATTTAGCTATATCTGGACATCTTCTCATGGGTAGAACTTGCGTAGGTTCTGGATGTTTCAAGAATTTGGAACATCTTGACCCTCGGGATATTGTAGTCGATAAGACCCTGGTCTTGTAACCTGTTTGACGACAAACGGGCCCTCCCACCTTGAGTTTAGCTTGTGTAGGCCGGACTCATCTTGAATGCGACGCAAGACCAAGTCACCAATGCTGAATGACCGCTCCCTCACGTTGCGATCATGATATCGCCGGATCCCCTGCAGGTATCGGGCTGACTGAACAAGAGCGGTGCAGCGAGCCTCTTCAACAGAATTGAGCTCTAATTGCCTCGCCTCGTCCGCCTCGCCTTCGTTGTACATTTCGACCCTTGGGGATTTCCACATGATATCGGCAGGTAAAATAGCTTTAGATCCGTATACAAGGAAGAAAGGCGTTTGTCCTGTGGCTTGGGGCGGCTGAGTCCAAAGCCCCCAGGCGACATGTGGCAGCTCATGTGAAGCGTCCCCCCCCCCCATCAGGGAAGACTTAAAAGTGATGCTTTATCAGTCCCAGGAGGCTGATAACACTTTTATTACATCATATGGTACATCACCGTACAGCCCTACGCGGTAATGGGCAGTGAAGCGCCACTATCGCGAGGATTACAACTAAAACCCACACTACTACACTAGCTACGAAAAGAGGATCATCAGAGTCTTGCGCCATACGGAACTCCAACGGTGGCCTTAACCACAGGCAAGACTGGGTGCAGGACGGAACCCTACTCGACGTCTTCGGGGATGTAGGCTGGGTCTTCTACTGTAAAAGTAAGAATGGGGTGAGTACAAACGTACTCAGCAAGTCCAACCACACCCACGGAGGGGGTATAACAGAATTAGATGCACAGGGTAATCCAAGGAATAGGTTATGGTTCATTTGCGGGAAAACTCGATTGTATGCAAAGGTTCGTTTAAAAACATTTTCGAAACAAGTTTTCTAGCATCAAGGATCACATGATGTCGATCCACACAGGATCCAGGTTTTAAGCTGCTACCGGACTCCCCGTCCGCCGTAGCACACGGCACAACTGCCGGACACTTTCCAAACAACTCACTCCAGCCCAACCATTCCCGGAGAGAAACACTAGTTATGTGACCACACCATAACTTGCCCAATACCGTGGGCACGGCTATTCGAATAGATTTCAACTCTGCAGAGGTGTGCAACTTTACCCACAGGTGGGGTACCGCAACACGATCACCTTAGTGTCGGTGCAGATCCCAACAAAGCCATTACCCACCTTAGCTAGACCTGACTAGCCACCACGGGATCCATCAAGGGGTCATTCGACCTATCTCCGAGGTTTAACTGGGGCATAAGTCACACAGAGCTTATCCCTTCTCCTTGATCACCCGTTGCTCTCAGCCCTCCTGATGGCTATCAGACTAACTAGTGGGATTTATGCTAAGCCGTTGCCCACACAACGGTCAAGTGGTTTGCACGACAGGAAGCTAGGTGAGATGACACATCAACTCGGTCCTTAGGGGTGACAAGATGGATATCTTCCTTCCTCGCTCAACCACACAGGTACGAGCACACCAACGGCAATTCACACAGAAATGCCATCCATCCCGTCTGACTCATCTTTCAAAACCACATTTTATCCCTTCCTATACGCACACATTTCTTTATAAAACCAGGTGGTCAAGGTATGGTTATCACAAACAAGGGTGGCTATCCTACCATGTTTTTAGCAAGCAAAACCATGCAATTTTATAAAACAGGCCACTGGGTTGTGTTTATAAAAACTAGGACAGAAACATGCATCAAAGGGCGGGATTGAACTTGCCATCATCAAACCCCTGCGGGAGGTCCTGATCGAAGCACTGTCCCTCGGGTTCGGGATCGCAGAACTGGTCCTCGTTCGCTTGGTCACAATCGGGACCTTCCTCGTTCACTCCGGGTCCTACAGCGCAAACAAACAAGCACACAATCAACTGAAAGAACTAAAAGCTTTTATCGTTGAGCTTGTATCGGAAATAATTTAGTTACGGAGATAGGGTTAATATTTTTGGGTGGTTTCTTAATGGCATGGTCGGAACTATACTAAAAAGGGCGTGGCAAAGTTTCAGGTCAATCGGAGGTCGTTTGGCGCATAAAATGACGAGGCGAAGGGGGTTTCGGGGCTAAACAGGGGTCCAGGGGCTTATTCGTAAATATCCGGAAAGAGCAAGGACCTATTTGCAAATTCTAGGAATATTCAGGGTACGCTAAAAGGGCGTCGAGTATATTTAGGTTTACGTAAATGAAGGGGTTTGGTTTGAAATGTTATAAAGGGCAGGGTCTCTTTAGCAAAAGAAGGGGGTTCTTTTTGGGGGATTACAGGGAAAGGGAGGGGGCTATGGGCAAAATGCCCCTTCTTCCTCCTCTCCCCCGTGCAGAACAGAGGGGGGGAAAGGGGGGGCGCGGGCGGCGGCCAAATCCGGCCGGCCCGGGGTTCGATGGCGGTCCTGGGGTGGGGGAAAAGGGAGAGGGGGGCACGGGGATTCTATCCCCGGCCTCACCTTGGGCCGAGGTGGAGCGAGGAAGCGTGACGACGGGAGCGGGCGGCGGCGGTGCCGATGGCTCGGCGGGGCGGCGTTGGGAGCTTGGAAGGCAGCGGGCGGTGGCGGTGGAGGCCGTGGGGGAACGAGGAGCGGGGCAGGGGCCTATTTATAGGCGAGGTGAGGCTGCGGGAAGGCCGGGGGTAAGTGAAGGCCGGCGAGCGGCGCGGAGCGCCATTAATGGCGTTCGTCCGTTCGCCCGCGTCGTGACGCGGCGTGCGGTGCAAGCATAGGACGATGGTGGTGTGTGCCAGCGGCGGGCGGCGCGTCGGGGCGAGGCGCGGCAGCGGAGGGCGGCGCGGCGTCGAGGGGCCGGGCGCGCGCGCGCACGCGGCGCGGCGAGGCGCGGGCCAGAGCGGGACGCGGGCGACGGTCGGCACGGCGCGGTGCACGGCCACGCGCTGCGCGTGCGCGCGCGTCGTGGCGTGGCCGGGGTGAGGCAGGTGCACGGCCTGGGTGGCGTTCGGGCACGCGGCATGGGAAGGAAGGGAAGAGAGAAGGAAGGAGGGGGGGGGAAGGAAGAAGGAAAGAAAAAAAGAAAAAGGGAAGAAAGGAAAAGAGAAAAGAGAAAGAGAGATTGGGAAAAAGAAAAGAAAAGAAATAGGAGAGAGAAAAAGGGAAAAGGAGAGAGAGGGGGGGGGGCGCGTCGGCGCCGATCGCGGCGGCGACCGCGGCCGGTCGGCCACGCGCGTGCGGCATTCGCGCGCTGCGCGAGGAGAAAGGAATCGCGCCGGCGCTAATCGCGGCGGGTGATCGCGCGTGGGCGGCAGGCCACCGAGCGGCGCGGGATGGGACGGCGACGAGGAAGAAAAGGGTACGGTCCTCGAAAAAGGGGCTGGGTCAACAGCTGGAGCTGAGCGTCTGGTCGGTGAAGAGTCCGGGAGGTGATTAGGGTTTCAATGTTTTGAACAAAACATCTCAGCGCGTAATTTAATTTGGTGAATTTTCAGGGCGTCACATCATGTATCCATTTGCCCCCCTTCTTGTTGTTTTCATCGTAGAGTCTCTTCTTGAGGTCGTCGATTATCAAACCGTTCGCCCTTTCGACTTGTCCATTGGACCTTGGGTGTGCGATCGAGACATATTTAACCTCGATATATGCATTCTCACAGAATTCCCAGAACTGGTTGGCCGTGAAATTGGATCCCAAATCTGTGATGATGGTATTGGGGAAGCCGAAGCGGTGCAAGGTATCCGAGATGAGGTCAACAACCCGATCCGGTGTAAGCTTGGCTATCGGCTTGTACTCAATCCACTTGGTAAACGTGTCGATAGCCACCAGAACATGGGTGAAACCACCTGGCGCCATTGTCAAGGGCCCAATCATGTCGAGGCTCCAACAAGCAAAGGGCCAGGATGGCAGTATGGTGATGAGGCTGTGGGCTGGAACATGAGTCTGCTTGCCGAAGAATTGATAATTTTGGCACCTGCGCACAAGATCCTCCACGTCGGATACTACAGTGGGCCACCAGAAACCAGCCTTGTACGCCTTCCCCACCAGCGTTCTTGAAGCTACGTGGTTACCGCAGACACCTTCGTGGATCTCCCGCAGTATGTCGTAACCTTCTTCCTTTGTGACGCACTTCATGAGAACACCTGACCGAGCGCCGCGCCGATAGAGCTTGCTGTTGACCAGGACAAAACCCTTGCTTCTGCGCATGATGCGTGCCGCCTCTGTGCTCCTGGCATCGATTCCTGCTGGTAGCTTTTGATCTTGGATGAAGTCGATAAAAGCCTCTCGCCAATCCTCTCGCAGCACCATAACCTCTCGATCAGGTTGTTGGGGACCCGCGTCGATGGTTACCTGCGGAGAAGACTTGATTGATGGCTGCTTGAGCTCCTGGACAAAAACTCCTGGTGGGACCTGAGCACGTGTCGACCCCAGTTTGGACAAAGTATCTGCGCCAACATTGTGCTCTCGTAGCACGTGATGAACCTCCAAGCCGGAAAATTTATTTTCTAGCTTGCGCACTTCCTGCACATAGGCGTTCATCGTCTCCTTGCTGCAGTCCCACTCTTTGTTGACTTGCTGCACAACAAGAAGAGAATCGCCATACACAAGTAGTCGCTTGATCCCTAGTGATATTGCTAAACGAAGCCCGTGAAGCAAGGCTTCATACTCGCCTTCATTGTTGGATATTGCCCCCAGGATCTGAAGGACATACTTGAATTGTTCTCCTCGTGGAGAAATAAGCAGGACTCCAGCGCCGCTGCCATCGAGCTTGAGGGACCCATCAATGTACATGGTCCAGTGCTCTAGCTTATCGACCGGAGTTGGGACTTGATTCTCCCTCCATTCAGCCATGAAGTCGACTAGAGCTTGAGACTTGATTGCAGTGCGTGGCTTGAAGTCGATTGATAAAGCTCCCAGTTCCACTGCCCACTTTGATATACGCCCCGTGGCATCTTGATTGTGAAGAAAATTAGCCAGCGGGAAATTCGTAACCACAGTGATCTTGTACTCGTCGAAATAATGGCGCAGCTTTCTTGATGCGATTAGAATTGCATATAAAAGCTTTTGAACGGCGGGATATCGTACCTTGGATTCGGAGAGTACCTCGCTGACGAAGTAGACAGGCCTCCGCACTCCAAATGCATGGCCTTCCTCGCCTCGCTCGACTACAATAGCACTGCTAACAACATGAGTTGTTGCCGCGATGTAGAGTAGTAGATCCTCCCCCGGCAATGGTGCTGTAAGGATCAGAGATGACTGAAGGTGATGTTTCAGATCCTGCAGGGCCCACTCGGTCTCCTCCGTCCATTGGAATTTATCTTGGCATTTCAGGAGCTTGAAGAAGGGTAGTCCTCTCTCCTCGAGTCGGGAGATGAACCTGTTCAGGGCCGCCATACAACCTATTAACTTCTGCACATCCTTGATTGTGGCCGGAGCCCCCATATCAGTGATGGCCGTGATCTTTACAGGGTTGGCTTCGATGCCCCGGTTGCTAACGATGAACCCGAGCAATTTCCCTGAAGGCACTCCAAAAACGCACTTGGTAGGATTGAGTTTCCACTGAAACCTGCGCAGACTGCTAAATGTTTCCCCCAAATCTGCAATCAAGTCATCGGAATCCCTATTCCGGTGCAGCTGATCCGTAAAGCACATCTGGATCGTGCGCTGAAAGGTTGCTCCTGCATTCTTCAACCCGAAGGACATGGTTTTGTAGGCGTATATCCCGTACGGGGTGATGAATGCTGTCTTGATTTGGTCCTCCTCCTTGAGCGCAATCTGATGATATCCTGAGTAACAATCAAGAAAATAAAAAAGGACACAACCAGCTGTCGAATCGACAACTTGGTCAATGCGCGGCAGCCCAAAGCGGTCCTTTGGGCAGTGCTTGTTGAGATCAGTGTAGTCGACACACATTCTCCATTCATTGTTCTTTTTCTTTACAAGAACGGGATTAGCTACCCACTCTGGATGGATTACTTCTTTAATGAATCCAGCCGCGAGAAGTTTAGCTATCTCCCGTTTGATGGCCTCACGCTTGTCGTGAGCAAACCTTCACAGGCGTTGCTTCTTAGGCACAGCCTTCGGGTGTACATTCAAAGCGTGTTCGATCAACTCCCTAGGCACCCCTGGCATATCCGCTGGTTTCCACGCGAATATGTCTCGGTTAGACCGAAGGAAGCTGACGAGCGCGAGTTCCTATTTGTCACCTAAGCCCGCGCCAATGACAGCGGTTTTAGATGAATCTCCCTCCTGGAGCTGGATCGTCTTGAGGGCCACGTCGTCAGTCGACTGGATGCTCGACTTGCTGGCCTTCTTGGAGGTAATCTCCAGCCCGGACTGGGATAACTGCTGCGCAGCTGCGAGTACTTCTCCGGAAGCATCTGACACACGAGTAGTCGAGGCATACTGAATTGCCTTCTGGTTGCAGTCATACAACTTCTTCAAGTCACCTCGGAGAGTAAGAACTCCACTTAACCTTGGCATCTTGAGAAGAAGATAAACGTAATGTGGCACTGCCATAAACTTGGCAAGTGCCGGACGGCCCAAAATTGCATGGTAAGAAGATTCAAAGTTAGCTACTTCGAACTTGATAAACTCAGTGCGGTAGTTCTCCCTCGTGCCGAAGGTGACTGGGAGGACGACCATACCAAGTGGGTGTGCCGCGTTACCTTGGGACGATGCTGTAAAAAGGGGACTTGCTGGGAACCAGCATGTCCTTGAAATCCAGGCCCATCTTCGTCAAAGTGCTGACGAAGATGAGGTTGAGCCCGCTTCCGCCATCGATGAGGACCTTGGTAAGCTTGACCTCCGCCACCACAGGATCGAGGACCAAGGGGAACTTTCCGGGTTCCAAAAAGCTCATCCATTGGTCGTCGCGGGAGAACGAGATGGGGACCTCCGACTAACGGAGCGGTCGTGGTACCGCCGGCTCGACGGACGTGATTTCCCGGAGAAGCAGCTTCTGGTCCCGCCTGGAGCTAAAATCCTCGTCTCCCCCGAAGATGACGTTGATGACCTTCGAAGCGTCCTGGAACTTCAGGTTGCGCCCTTGGTCGTCGTGGTCGTCATCCTCGGGTTCTTTGTCTGCAGGCTTCTTGTTCTTCTTACCACCACCGGAGTTGCTGAACGTCCTCCGAAGGTGATAACAGTCGATGGCAGCGTGGTTGGCACCTGGGTGCCATGGGCACTTTTTCTGCAGGAGCTTCTCGAACTCCTCCTGCGTTGTCGACTTCTTGCCCCGCAAAGGACGATCCAAAGCCGTGATGTATCATCTGGCTTTCGTTTTCGGGGTGGACCCGAAAAGTCCCGCTGGCCTTTGTCGTTGCGGTTGTCGTTTGGGCACCTCGGTTGCTATCTTGACGCCGCGAGAATCGCTCCGGCATCTTCTCCTCCTGTTCGGACCAATTGTGCATCATATCACGAAGGCCCGCAACGGTCTTTGGCCTGTTCCGCCCAAAATCTCTGTAGATGCCTGGGTCGGTGATGCCGTTGTAGAAGCAGTCGATGATGTCATCCTCCAAAATGTTCGCGATGGTGGCGCGGACGTCGAAGAAGTGATGAGTGTAGGACCGCAGGAGCTCGTTACGTTCCTGTTTACACTGGGCAAGATCGTGACGAGTACCTGCACGAGCGATCGCTCCCTGGAAGTTGTTGATGAAGACCTTCTTGAGTCGCTCCCAGGAGTCGATGGAGTTGCTGCTGAGGCTCTCCAGCCAGGTGAGCGGCGCAGGGTCCAAAGCCATCGGAAAGTAGATGACTTTGGTGATCTTCGAGCCCCCTGTGACCTCAATGGCCGTGGAGTAACAACGGAGCCACTGCTGAGGGGCCTGCTTGCCGTCGTACTTGGTGATGCCGATCGGCTTGAAGCCCTCAGGGTACTTATAGCTGCTGAATCGCGCAGAGAAAGCTGGAAAACGATCACTGCAATCGGTCCCTTCAGTCTCGACTTCTTCACGTACCTTACACCTGGAGGAGATCACAGTCTGCGCATCGCGGCCTTCATTAATGTGCTGGCGCAAAACTTCTGTAGGAGGCCGATGATTGGCCTGTCGCAGGTTACCCCCCGAAGGTGGCTGTTGCCTCCCGCCAGGGGCCTGGCTCCCGCGAGCGTTGTTGTTGTTGTGGCTGGGCTAAAGTCGAGGGCGACCGCCAGCCATTCGGCTATGAGCCTGGCTCCGACTCTCTCCCACGCGCTCCTCCCTGATGGTGGAAGCTGGATTTTGTTGATCCAACTGGATCCAGGTCCTCTGCGCGTAAAGGAGTGCTTGGCGCACATCCGGATCGTGGCTGCGCTCGAGGATGGCCGGAACCCTGGCAATGTTGGCCACCGGGGTCCTGAAACCCCGTTCGCTTACAGCGACAAACTCAGGGTCAAGCTCGCGATACATAGATCGCCTACGCTCGTTGGCCCTCCTTCGCCGGATTGCGCGGGCCCTGTTCCTGGCCCTCCGCGCCTCGCGATCGGCGTCGTTCTCTTCCCCGGCGTTGGCAGTGGCCTCATCTTCAGAGACCACTTCGAAGTCGATGATGGGAAGACCACCATCATACTCGCCTCCTTCCGCCATTAGCACCTGGCGGGAGGTGAGCTCATCAGAGCTCGTGTCGACTAGTTCAGTCGACCCCTCCGCCACGGTAGCCAACGGCCTGCCTTCTTGAAAGGGCAGGGGCTCGAGGTGAGCCACAAGTCGACCCTCTGCCTCGAGTAGATCGGAGAGCGCCATGCCCCTCCAATGCACAATGCGCCCCCCGGCATGGGGGTGATCATCAGATCACTAGCGCCAAAACAACCCGAAGCCCCCCGACACGCGGTGGCTTCAGGCCTTCCGCCCTGGAGTAGAAAGTCCAGGTCCTTCTCTAGCATGGAGAGGGACCCAGAGACATTGGCCTCCTGGAGATCAGTGGCCGGTTTGCACGAACCGAGTTGGGATCGGTTGTGCGGGTCCCTAGATTGGAACGAGTCCAACCTAGGGGAAGTTGCTGCAACGCTGAAAAAATTTGAGCCTGGAGCAGACTCCATCTCGATCTTTGTTGCAGAAGCACAGGTCGACAAGTTGTCGAGATCGTCGACGAACTTATCGAGGTCGCTACGGAGATTCGTAGTGGAAGTCTTTGGCTTCATGTCAACGAGGAATCGCCAAAAATTGCCTACACCATCTGCGATGCAGGCCCACGAGCCAAAAACGAATGTCGTGCCTTGAGAGGGAACTGACCTGGTGAATTTGAAGGACGCCATCGAGCTCGCCGATGGATCTTTGACGCGTGCCCCTACCTGGCGCGCCAGCTGTCGGTGTTTAATCGGCTGCCCACCGAGGGTATACCCAAGGTGGTAAGTTTTGGGTGAGGAGACGCCGAGATCAAGAACTCGAAGGTGCAAGGAACACAAAGCTTAGACAGGTTCGGGCCGCTAGGTTCGTAATACCCTACGTCCTGTGTGGTGATTTGTATTGTCTTAGGTGTAGAATGATCTAGAGATCGTGTTTTGAGAGGGGTCCCTGTCCTCCCTTATATATATCTAAGAGGCCAGGGTTACAAAGATACTAACCAACACCGGCTAAGGAATCATACCAGAACATATCTCGATTAGATTCCCCCTGTATCGGTTAGCCTTATCTCCTATTTAAACGGGATAAATAAGAGATAAACGAGATAAATAAGAGATAAGACGGACTTAATCTCTTAAACCTCTTTAAACTACGTTATGTACACAGTCCCATGGCTCCGGGTCTGACACGGCAGTGTAGGTGTTTCAGACCGCTGACTAGTAAATTTGTGCTTGCGCGTCTGGCTCGGATGGTGTGCAAGGAAGACACAAGAGTTTATACTAGTTCGGGCAAAACATCCCTACGTCCAGCTCGAGCTGCTCGTGTTCTTGCACTGGTTTGCAGTAGGGGTTATAAACGGTCGAGAGAGGGAATGAGCTCCCAAGTCTCTAGTAGCAAAGTGTTATGCGAGTGCATGAGTATCTGAGGGTTCGGTTCCCCCTACGGGGGTCCTCCTCTTCCCTTTTATAAGCCAAAGGGCAGGGGTCGGATACATGAGAGAGAGAGAGATAAGGAGTAGAAAGAGGAGGGTCCTCGGGATCCTGTTGCTCTCCTTCCATTTACGTGGGCTCCATTGGTCCTGTAGATGATGATTGGGGTGTCCCTGCACCACTCCCTAGCACCACGTGCGATGTGCACCTCAACAGTACGGGCAGCATGGGCCCCCGGCATGTCTGGTGGGCGATGTGTGCTCCGACAAGACGGTCGGCATGAGCCGCCGGCAAGTTTTATGGCTTAACCCTAGCGTGGCGGGCGACGGGGGCTCGCCGTGATGGCCTATCACCTCCAAAGGTCACGTCGAGGTGTGCCCTCGCCTGTTCTCGCGTTAGAGGCTTGACCTCCGATGTGAGCTTTAACTCCAGCAGGACCCCGAGGGTCCCACACCCTTGAGATGGGCGCGGCCACGTTCGTACACTCGTGGTCGGGCGAGGCCGAGCTCGTGCCCTCGAGGTCGGGTGAGGCGGAGCCCTTCCCATAGGGGTCGGATGAGGCCGAGCCTGTGCCATTGGTATCGGGTGAGGTAGAGCCTGCGCCTCGGGGTCGAGCGAGGCGGCTCTCGCCCCGCGTCTGGGCCTGATGCTGGGCCGTCGATGTTCCTTCTGCTAGTGGGCCGTTCACGGCCGCGTGGCTCCCCGGTCAGGCCGAGCTGCATATTTTGGGAGGACTAATCCATGATTAGCACCCTAAAGACTGCACTTTGGGGGATCCATGATGTTTGCCCCTATCAGTAGCCCTCATGCCCCTACGCGGCTTTTGTGAGCCGTGTGGGGGCTTCATTTTACTCGGGCATCATCTCCTGCACCAGGCCGAATGCGTTCCCAGACTCGCTTCTGGGCTAACGTGGTTTGGATGTGTTCTCTTCCTGCCAGGCTCAAGTGGGTGGGTGCGAGCGTACCCACTGGATGTAGCCCTTGAGCCTTTGGGTGAACCAGAGACTCGCGCAAAGGGTTCCGCTAGCATGCTCGCCCCCGTGTCCTAATTGAAGCGACCGATGAGAGATCCCCCTCCGCTTGACTCACATGGGTGTAGCTTCCGAGCCTGTGGGTGAATCAGAGATTAGCGTAGAGGGTTAGCTAGCGTGTTCAGAGGGTATTCCGTGGTGATGCCTTCGTCCAAGCGCCCCTTCATCGGGTCTCATTTCTGTTGACTGCGGCCGGTAGTAGCCTTTGCAGGCGTCGTATCATCCGGCATGGCTTCTCCAACTGCACTTGTCCTTGCTTGCTTCAGGGCTCGCGCGATGCCCGCCGCCTACTTTTGTCTCAGCTAGCGCCTGCCTACCCCGTCTTATCCCGTGTTGTCCCGTCAGGCCTGCAGTCGTTGATGGGAATCGGGGCAGGTAGGCTTTTTTAATGCTAGTCGCTTGGTTTTGGCCCGTCCAGCCCCGCGGCGAAGCCCTGCCCGGGCATGGCTATAAATAGCGGTGCTGGGCTCCTGGTTGTTTCACCAAGTCCAACCGGCAGAACCTCCAACATTGCATGGTAGAGCTAGGCCTCCTAGAGCCCGGGTTCAGCTCGCTCAAGCTGGATCCCGGTCCTTCATCAGTTGCTGTTAGTGGATTGACTACGAGCGGAAGAGCGTGAGGAAGGAGAACTCGAGCATCTAGATCCTCGGTTTCACATTCGTGAGGCGGTTGCCTTGGTTCAAGTGCTGGCTCCTCATGAGGGTGGAGGCAAATTCATTGCTCTTCGTAAAATCGTTGGGTAGGTGGCGGCTCGCCCGTGTCTCCCTGCTTCCTTCCCGTAGGGAGGCGGAGGCAAGTCTTGCCAGACCTACCTTGATTTTTTGCGAGAACGACGGTTCCGCTTGGTGCCGTATGGCCTCACCTGGCTTCCCTCTTTCTCATCCTCCCCGCTGCTGTTGCCGGGATCGCCTCATGGTGGCAGATGCATACGTCGAGGTGGCACAAAACGTACACGTCGATGGCCATGTACCACTCCTGCTTCCAAGACAGCCTCGCTATTAGGGGATGGACTGTGATGCAGTCATCCGTTCCATCCCTAGCCCCTGCTAAAGCAGACCTCGGGCAACTCTCAGCGCTACCCTGCGTGGTAGCGCTTAAGTTGTTTGTACTTGTACATGGCCCACGTCCAACCATCCCTTCCATCCAAAATGTAGGTCATTTTGGCAAACCTAGGTTATGTCTTTTGTTATGCGCCTAGAGTGCACCATGTAATCATATCCCCTTGGTAATTGGGAATAAACGGAGGGTCTTTATGGTGCTTGATCCCGAAGCCCCGTGGCAGCACCCGAGCCTAGAGAGGGGCCGGATGCTGTTGCGAGCATTTTTTCATTCAGGAAGGATCCGAAAGGCGGAGAGGACTCTCTCTCTCTCTCTCTCTCTCTCTCTCTCTCTCTCTCTCTCTCGGCTCTCGCCTCTTCTTTCTATGCGACCACATATTTGGTCTCTTGCGAGTCCGACCCCCGAGCTCCCACGCGTTAGCGGGAGTGTGATCAGGAGGCGGTCTTGTCTTGCGGTCGCTTCGCTTCAAGTGTCTCTTTTGATGATGTGGAAGGCCGGATGTGACACTCAGGTAATTAGTGTTGTCACACCCTAAATTTAAGTATGGTGTTATGTGCAATAAGTGGTAAAAGTGTGTTTGAAAAATTAAATGCTAAGAGAAAAGGGTTATTTATATAATTATATTTTAATTAACGTCCTTTTATGCTAAATGGGTGAACCTGGAGGGTAGAATTTAAATGTATGAGGGTTATTTTGCAAAAGTCAAAAATTTGTGTTTAAATCGCAAAAGTAGGTGAAACTACCCTTTGGATATAAATGTGGTGTAATTTTAAAATAGGATTTATGCAAAGTTTGAAAATCTTGTTAAATTTCAAATTAGTTGCAAATCCTTAGCTCTTCTGTGGATGAACCTTAAAGCAAAGTTGTACATTTTGAAAAACCATACACTTTTGCTTTTGGGCCCATCTCCAATTGAGCACTGGTTGAAAAGTTATCTATGCTTTACAGAAGGGTCCCTGCCTTTCTCTAAATTTGCGTTTAGATCCTCCATCGTCTTCCTCGGGTCCCCGATCTCCTCTGTTCCTCTACGCGCGCGCGCGACCGCCGCCAACAGCCGCTTCCCAAGCTTGTGCAGCGCTGCGCCGCCCGTCCACGCGTCACCCCATTCTCCTCCCACCGCCCGTGCTGCCTCCGTTGTTCTCCCCTCGCCTTGCCACGTCGCACCACCGGAGCCGAGCGGCTGCCACGCACCCGAGGGCACGCCGGCGCTGCCCGCCGTCTTGAGCTCCGCCCATGACCGCCCCCTCTCTCTCCCTCTCTCTCCCATCAGCTGAGCCGTGCTACCCCTTTAAAGCCGACCCGAACCCCACCTTCCCTCGCCTGTTTCCTCTTCTTCCTCCTTGCGCCACCGAAGTCCGCCCGTGCTTCCTCGCCGGAATTCGTCGTGACCCCTTCACCCCGTCCAAATCCCCTCGGCCTACCGCTTCCCCACCTCCTCCACTAGCCCTCCGACCTGATCCGGTCCAACCCCCGGCCCCCTTCACCGAAATCGCCCCCACCCCGAGCTGCCTCTCACCGGAGCCGCCCGAGCTCGACCTCACCATCGACAACCCGCTTCCACCACTTCTTCGGCCAATTCAAGTACAGGAATCGCATCCCCATCTCCCCCTGGTGCTTATGCGCGCTTTAGATCCCCATGTTCACCGGCCCTTCGCCGGGAACGGCGACGCGCTGCCACGGCCGCCGCATCTCCCCGTTGCCGGTCGTGTACCTTCCCTCCCATACAGCTCTCTGGGTCCCGTAGACCCTGCCCGACCAGCCCCTCCCTGCCGGTAACCTTGCCGCCGGTGAGAACGCGCCGGGGCCGAACGGTCGGCCACCGTCGGGGCCTGGCAGGGGCATAAGTGCAAGAGTTTTTAGTGTCCCAGGGACCCAGGCGCAAATATACCGAGGACCCCCCCAAGTGATTGCTATTTCATGTGTGTAGAGCAACTGCCTTGTAAAATTCGTAGAAAATTGTAGAAAAATCCAAAATTTGCAAAATAATTTTGTTGAAAACTAGATTTCAAGCCCTACAACTTTTATTAATGAAGTTTAGTTTGAAACTAAATATTTTTTAATCTATTTTAAACTTAGGGTTAAAAGGTATTTTGTACATAACTTCTACATATTAGCTTTGTTTCTCGTGATTTTTGATGTGTAACTTCTATAGGTCATGTGTGAGCTTGTGTTGAAGTTTCAAACCAAGTACTGTTTTGTAATTTAAATTCTTTTGAATTTGGGTAATTCAAATTTGAGATGATTTGAAATTAACTAAGCATGTTCCTTAAGCTTACTTAATTAGATCTTTTAGTTATAATCTAATGTGTTAATAATTAATCTATAATTAAGTTTTCAAGACTTTATAATTCTAGTTACCTAAACTTTGAAGTTAAACTTGGAAATTCGAATTCAAATTTAAATGTCTTAATTCCTATTTCCCAACAAATCCAATACTATAATCATAACTTAATTATAAATGATAATTCAAGGCTAAACCCCCTTGTTTCATGAGTTCATGTGTGTTCATTATTGGATTGCAACTTTATCGTGAAATAAAGTTTTTAACTCAAGCAACATCTCAATTAAATTATTGCATATCATGTAGAATCAACGACGCTTGACGATGGAGACTACGAGTTGGTCTTGGGACAAGACCAAGGGTTTTCTGAAGACCCGATAAACGTCGCCAAGGATCTAACTGAAGCCCCGAACCAAAGTTCGGAAGTCCCTGACCTTCCTGCCCCCAACCCTACTCAATAGGGCAAGCCCCGATGCATATCCTAGTATTTTCATGTGTTACAATTTCATTATTATATTATGTATCTTGCATTATGTCTAGGAGTTGAACTGAAACCCTAGTTGCATAAGATCTTAGGGATCCGATGTATTGTACCCGAGTCCTTATCGCATTAGATGCTCTGCTAAATAGGGCCGGTAGAAGTCGGGTGATTTCCTATCACTCGCACGATATAGGAGTTGAATGATTTACCATTCTGCAATCACTATAAGGATCATGGACGGGGTTATGTGCAGTAACATGACCTGGAAATTTACCCCGTCTGTGTTGATTAAAGTTGATAAGGTCGAAGTGTGTGGTAGTGGTGGCTAAGCGTTTGAAAGTACTAGCCACATGCCGCGAAATATGGTAAAGCGGTAAGCCTAGTAACCAATCGGCCCGGCAAGTGGACATACCTCCCACCACTCGTAATTTGGTTTTTCTCACGCACCAACGGGTGGGAGTATGTTCTGCAAGGCAGACAGGAATACGGGATCATGTAGTCGCGCTACAGACGTATGTCCTGCACAATTGGTGTGCGTACGGTCCTGCAGTCGCTTGTGGTGGCCTGCTCCATGACCCGGAATGAGAGGCAAACGGTTGCTTCGGAACAATCATTGGATGTTCCAAGCGTGTGAGTTAGGTTTACCTTGCAAGGTTGAAATTCGATTTAGAATCGTCCGTTTCTCGCGGAGATTGAGACTGCTTATCCCTTTTGCCACATAGAGTAAGAAGTGTAATTATTGATGGAATAATCCAGATGAATTATAATCTCTACCTTGCTTGCCTAGAGTAGGTACTAACCTAGAATGGATAATCAACTAGAATATGAAAGCTAAAATTTGAAATTAGTTCATACTCTTTGTTGCTTTTTAGCTGAAAATAAACCCAGAGCCTTTACAATGCCTTCATGAGTCTAGCTACAGGCTAATGTATACCCAACCCCGGGTAAGCCTTGCTGAGTATTAGAATACTCAGTCTTGCTAGTATCTTTTTCAGGTATAGCCTTCGAGAACCCCACGGACAACCCTGCATGGCCAACTTCTATCCCAGATGGCTGGTCCGTGGAATGGGATCCGTCCCCGGCTGGCAGTGACCCTCCTGAATGACACCAGGCCTTGGGCTGAGCATGGTGTCAACCTTTGCAACGTGTGTAGTCGCGTGTTTATTTCCCTTCCGCTGTGAGCATGGATAAGCTGTTTGGCTTGTCGGTTTAAACACTGTTTGTGTAAATTTTACTTACCGTTTGAACAACGTTTGTAATAATATTGCATATCTGTAAATTACAAGTTGATGAGCTGTACTGTGACTGTAAACTCACCTTCGTGCGAGGTAAACCTGCTTCGATCCTGTTGAACCGTGGTTGCATCGGGCGGAGACCCGACAGACCAATGGGTTGTTCCGTTTGAAGTGCGTTGGGTTGTTACCGGCTATATAGCGATGACTGGCGCACTTGAACCGGAATAATTCAGGCGGTTCTGCCACAGCTGGTATCAGAGCTGTAGGTTTGCTTTTACAACTACAGTAGCTCTTAAAAAGTGTTTTCAGGATAAAATTTGCCAACAAAGGAATTTACAACGTACGTTTGATTCGTTAAGGTTGGTGCTAGAACACAAAGCCCTAGGGAAGTATATGGGAATTAATAGGTGGCTACTAGAATATGTATATATGTATAGATAGTTCTGACTTGCAGCACTACTTTCCGTCAAAACTTAAATTCATGCACAACCCAACCTTACTTCCTATAACGACACCTGCGATCGTGAGGTAAGAAGGTAAGGATCCTCAGCTAACTGGGGAGTTAGCCTTCCTGTCGGTGATGCGAACCGAACGCTGTTTCTCAAGCAGTGACCTACTTGAGATGCTGCCAATATATCAACTTAGGTTGATTATATTGGGAGTATATGGTTCGGCGCAGGGTATGGCGATCGCTGTTCATACCCCCGCATTTGCGGTACCCCCGTGAATACGTTGTTTCGATAATGTATGTTAACGTCGTCTGTACGGCGGTAATTGTACAGATGTTGTTTCTATAGCGAACAGTACTGTTTTGGGATGCTTTCATGTCGTGCTGCCATGAAAGGTTCAAGTTATATATATGTGATCTTCTGCAGGTACACTAACCACGATCAATAAGGTTAGGGCGGATAGGGATTATCGACTAGTTAATAGGGAGAGCCGTATGTATTGTGCCACCAAAATTGACCCCGTAAGCCCGAAGATATTCGGCAGTTGTTTTGGTTGTGAGGTCGAATAGAACGTGCATGCATAATCCATCCTCAAATAAACAAATGCAGTGTATGTTGGTCTATTAAGGATGAATAGTGTGTTGTTTATCTCTAGAAGGGGTTGCTAGGATTCCCATGGTAGTTTTAAGTTGAGTATCTTAAGTACCTTAGGTATCTATCTGATTTGCAGTCTTTGCTGTTTTCAGAATTGATTATCTCGTTCTATTTATCTTGTGATTTTTTAGCAAGGTAAACAGTCTCACCATTTGCATTCTTGTTGCAGATGGCAGCCCCTTCCAATGTCTTTTGGGATCCGGCAGGGCATCTCCACACAAATGCCTTGCACTGGGAGGGTTTTCCTCGACTACTTTGGGAATCCTTAAGGTCATTCGATTATACGGAGCCTCCACAATATGATGCAGTAGAATATCAGGAAGAAGGCGTTCATCAAGCTCGAGTCAGAATGACTATTCTTCAACATCCTTTTCGTTCCCAATGGCAGCCCATTGAAGTTATTGTGATGGGCTATCGTATAGTGGATACTATTGAAGGGGCAGCCCTCGAAGCCATTTACCTTTTCTGTAATCAGCACCCCAGGGAAGTCGCAGGACAGCCTATTGGTTTATTCTCTACAACAGGTCCCAACGATCCAGAATGGAATCCCAGGGTAGTCCCTGAGAGTCATAGGCTGGAAGGTTCAACAGAAGAAGCACTGCAGGGTATGATGCGGTTTATGAATGTGCAATATCATTATCAACTGTTACTGCGTCGCGAGATGGGACAGTTGATCAATGCCGCGCGAAGTCTCTATAGGGAGGCTGATAGACAAGTCACCCAAGTTGACCAACTTCGAGCCTTGGTAATCGAGAAAGATGGGATCATCGCCGCCCGGAACGAGACTATTCATCATCGAGAAGATCAAATCAATGAGAGTGATGCGATAATTACCCAACGCAACACAATCATTGAGTTTCTCCAAGAGCAGATTCACGACCTCATCCTTGAGGTTGATGATGCCCACGCCCACATCAATGAACTCCAACAGCAGCCAGTACCTCCGGCTGTACCAGTTCCAGAAGAAGAAGAAGAAGATCCTGAAGAAATCGAAGGAGTCTCCGAGATCGACTCTGAGCACGGAGATCCTGTTATCAGTCCCCATCATTCTTCTTCTGGCAGTCAGTCATCAGTGGGCAATCTTGATGATTTTTAGTTTTGTGGAGATAGGGATACCCTAGTTGTAATTAATGTAGAAAAGTGTGACATAGGTAGTGTGTAGTTTACCTAGATCTAGAGCCACTTGTTGTATAGGTGGCATGTGTACTTAGGCAATGGCTTGTAGTGGTTTAAGTGTGCTGATGTAAGATGTAAGGATCACCAGTGTTTATATAGTAATTTAAACCCTATGTTTTACCCTCCTTCTTTATCTTACTGCATCTGAACTGAATTGATTGAATGGAGCACATGAATTACATTCTGTTTGGTAATTGCATATCATCTGAAATTGGAGTAAGAATATGGTTGATAACGGATATCTCCTTTATTTCAGATGGTTGGAGCTACTCGCAGAACCCCGGAAGGATTCTGGGCAGATCAGGCTAGCGGTTCTCAACAACCGCCACCTCCAAATCTGGCCGAAGTCATGGCCCGACAAACAGAACTTCTTAACCAACTTGTGCAGGCTCAAATGGGCCAGTTCCATTATCAATCCCGAGGCCGCGATGAACCTCCAGCGGCCAGTTATCAGGACTTTCTCAGTACTCAGCCTCCACTGTTCCATAAGGCGGATGAACCTCTCGACGCTGACGCCTGGCTCCGCACCATCGAGTCCAAGTTCGCCTTATTGCCAGCCCCATGTTCAGATGAGAATAAGGCGCTCTTTGCAGCCCAGCAACTCCGAGGCACTGCCCGCTTATGGTGGGATCAGTTTCATGCCATGCAGCCTGCCTGTCATGTTGTTACTTGGGATGATTTTCGGACCGCTTTTCGAGCGCATCACATCCCGGAGGGACTCATTGAGCGAAAGCTCAATGAATTTTTCAATTTGACCCAAGGTACCCGCACCGTTATGCAGTACGCACAAGTCTTCAATCACTTGTGCTAGTATGCGAGATCTCATGCGGACACTGATGCCCGCAAACGTGATCGCTTTCGCCGAGGCCTGAACACCAAGCTTAAAGAATGGTTGAATTTGGTGAAGGCCGATAATTTCAATGAGCTGGTCAATATGGCCATCACCCAGGAAGATTGCATTTCAGCCCACAGGGCAGAGAAGAAAAGAAAGACACCTACAGGTCCTTCAAATCCACAACCGCCAAGGTATCGGTTGATCCAGACCACTGCTACCCGTGCACCCCCGCGAAGTAATCCACCTGGCCAATGGGTAGCCAGACCACCCCAACCAGCATGACTCAACCGACCACCAACACCGCCATTTCAGCAGCAACAGCAACAGGGCCTGCGGCCGACTTTTCCGCTAGCTACGCAAGGGAACAGTAATTATCGCTGTTTCAACTGCGGAAGCCCATCCCACTTTATCAAGGATTGCCCTCAACCTAGGAAATCTTTCCAAGGGCAAACATTCAATCCAACTAACAAGGGCAGGGGCAAGAAGCAAGTGGTCCAGGTCCGCCAGGGAAGGGTGAACTTCACCACTCTCTCCGAACTCCCCGAAGGGACGCCAATAATGACGGGTACTTTCTCTATCAACTATCAACCCGTACTTGTTCTTTTTGACTCTGGTGCCACCCATAGTTTTATTAGTATGGATTGTGGAACTAAAGTGGGTTTGGATATCTATTCTATAAATGAAGCCTATAGGATCATAACTCCTGGCGGTAAGATTTTGTCCAATCAAATCTGTAGAATGGTACCAATTCAGCTGGGTAGTCACCTAATCAAAACAGATTTGCTAGTATTAGACCTAAAGGGAATAGATGTTATTTTAGGTATGAATTGGATGACCTAGAATCAAGTGTCCTTGGATATCCCATCCCGAACCGTGGAGATAAATTTCCCTGAACAGAAACCTATCATTCTTTATCTTCCACCACGGGAATGTGTCAATTCTTGTACCTATGCAGCTACAGGGATCAAATTAAATGATATCCCTGTTGTTTGTGAATATCCCGATGTCTTTCCAGATGATTTGCCTAGAATACCCCCAGATCGAGATGTCAAGTTTGTCATAGAACTTCAACCCGGTACAACCCGTATCTCCAAGAGACCCTATTGTATGCCACCTAATGAGCTTGCCGAGTTGAAAATCCAACTCCAAGACCTCTTAGACAAGGGTTTCATTCGTCCAAGTGCATCACCATGGGGTTGTCCAGCCTTATTTGTGAAAAAGAAAGACAATAGCTTAAGGCTATGTGTGGACTACCGTCCTCTCAATGCGGTAACTATCAAAAACAAGTATCCCCTACCCCGCATTGATATTCTCTTCGATCAGTTAGCCGGAGCTAAGGTATTCTCTAAAATAGATCTTTGTTCCGCCTATCATCAAATTAAGATTCGGCCCAGTGACATTCCAAAAACAGCTTTCTCCACTCGATATGGTCTATACGAGTATCTGGTCATGTCGTTTGGTCTCACCAATGCTCCAGCATATTTCATGTATCTCATGAATTCTGTCTTCATGCAAGAACTCGACAAATTTGTTGTGGTCTTCATTGATGACATTCTGATCTATTCCAAAAACCCAGAAGATCATACCAAACATCTTCATGTCATTCTTCAGCGATTGAGAGACCACCATATATACGCCAAATTCTCTAAGTGCGAGTTCTGGTAGGATACCGTAAAATTTCTGGGCCATACTATTTCCGGTAATGGTATATCCGTTGACCCTAGCAAAGTACAAGAAGTGATGGATTGGAAACCTCCCACGTCAGTCCATCAGATTCGTAGCTTTCTTGGTCTAGCTGGCTATTATCGTCGCTTCATTCCTGACTTCTCTAGAATAGCCAAACCTATGACCGAACTACTAAAGAAAGGTGTGAAATTCTTATGGGATTAAAAATGCGGCGATGCATTCCATACTCTCAGAGATCGTCTTACGACTGCTCCAGTCTTAGCTCAACCAGATGTGTCAAAACCCTTTGATATTTATTGTGATGCTTCAGGAACCGGACTTGGTTGTGAACTTATGCAGGATAACCGAGTAATTGCATATGCATCACGAGCACTTAGGGTTCATGAACAGAACTACCCCACCCATGATCTCGAACTTGCAGCTGTCATTCATGCCCTAAAGATCTGGAGACACCATCTAATGGGTACGAAGTGTCATATCTACACTGACCACAAAAGCCTCAAGTATATCTTCACCCAAGCAGATCTGAATATGAGGCAAAGGCGCTGGCTAGAACTTATTAAAGATTATGATTTGGAGGTACATTATCATCCAGGCAAGGCTAATGTCGATGCGGATGCACTCAGTCGCAAGGCACATTGTTCTTGCTTATCTGTAGAAGATTTCAACAAGACTCTTTGTTGGGAAATGAGAAAGCTTAATCTGGAAATCGTTCCCCAAGGTGACTTAAACCATCTCTCAGTTGAAGCCACGCTTAGGGATAGCATTGTTCTAGCTCAACAGCGCAATAAAGGGGTCAGAATTATTAAGCAGAAGATAAAACAAGGAGAAGGGAAGTATAAGTGCTTCCGAGTAGATCCAGAAGGAGTTTTATGGTTCAACGAACGTATCGTTGTACCCAAGGACCATAAGCTCCGTAAACAGATATTGGACGAAGCCCACCTATCCAAATTCTCTATGCACCCTGGTAGTACTAAGATGTACCAGGATCTGAAACAAAACTTTTGGTGGACTCGTATGAAATGGGAAATTGCCAAGTATGTCTCAGAATGTGATATCTGCCAAAGAGTCAAGGCTAGTCATCTGAAAACTGTTGGTATCCTTCAACCTTTACCCATTCCCTCTTGGAAATGGGAGGATATCAGTATGGACTTTATTGTTGGTTTACCTAATACTTCTCCGAGACATGACTCTATTTGGGTAATCGTTGATCGATTAACCAAGACTGCACATCTCCTTCCCGTGCATACTACGTATATTGCCAAAAAGTATGCCGAGATCTATTTGGATCAAATTGTTTGTCTTCATGGAATACCTAAGATGATCATTTCTGATTGTGGAGCACCATTTATTGCTCAGTTCTGGGAGCAACTCCAATATGCTCTTGGAACTAAGTTAATTCGAAGCTCTGCATATCACCCTCAGACAGACGGACAGACTGATAGAATAAATCAGATCTTGGAAGATATGCTCAGAGCTTGTGTCCTCCAATATGATAAGAATTTGGATAAATGCCTACCACTGGCAGAATTCTCGTACAACAACAGCTATCAGACCAGTCTCAAAATGACCCCGTTCAAAGCATTGTACGGTCGGTGCCGAACTCCTTTGAGTTGGTCACAAACCGGCGAACGTAAAATCTTTGAACCCGACCTGGTCATTGAAGCAGAGGATAAAGTGAAGATTATCCAGAACAATCTAAAGGCAGCCGAGTCTCGGTAGAAAAGCTACGCAGATATACGAAGAAGACCATTACAGTTTCAAGTCGGAGACTTCGTATATCTTCGAGTATCTCCTACCCGAGGTATTCAAAGGTTCGGCGTAAAAGGGAAACTTGCTCCTCGATACATCGGACCCTTTGAAATCCTTGAAATCTGTGGACCCGTAGCTTACTGGCTTCAACTTCCTTCTCAATTAGCGGCCATCCATAACATCTTCCATGTATCCCAACTCAGGAAGTGTGTTAAGATTCCTACCGAAATCATCGATTCCCAAGCCATCGAAATCGAGCCTGATCTGACCTATACAGAATATCCTCTTAGAGTGCTAGACACTAAAGAAAGAAGCACTAGAAGAGAAACCATCAGAATGTACAGGATTCAGTAGAACAACATACAGAAGAAGAAGCAACATGGGAAACTGAATCCTATCTTCAACACAATTTCCCAGACTTCCTTCAAGCCAACCTCCGGACTTATCATTCAAATCTATTCTGTTCCGGAATCTCGGGACGAGATTCTTTTTAGGGGGGAAGGCTGTGACACTCAGATAATTAGTGTTGTCACACCCTAAATTTAAGTATGGTGTTATGTGCAATAAGTGGTAAAAGTGTGTTTGAAAAATTAAATGCTAAGAGAAAAGGGTTATTTATATAATTATATTTTAATTAAGGTCATTTTATGCTAAATGGGTGAACCTGGAGGGTAGAATTCAAATGTATGAGGGCTATTTTGCAAAAGTCAAAAACTTGTGTTTAAATCGCAAAAGTAGGTGAAACTACCCTTTGGATATAAATGTGGTGTAATTTTAAAATAGGATTTATGCAAAGTTTGAAAATTTTGTTAAATTTCAAATTTGTTGCAAATCCTTAGCTCTTCTGTGGATGAACCTTAAAGCAAAGTTATACATTTTGAAAAACCATACACTTTTGCTTTTAAGCCCATCTCCAATGGAGCACTGGTTGGAAAGTTATCTATGCTTTACAGAAGGGTCCCTGCCTTTCTCTGAATTTGCGTTTAGATCCTCCATCATCTTCCTCGGTTCCTCTGCGCGCACGCGTGACCGCCGCCGCCGGCCGCTTCCCGAGCTTCTGCAGCGCTGCGCCGCCCGTCCACGCGTCACCCCACTCTCCTCCCACCGCCTGTGCTGCCTCCGTTGTTCACCCCTCGCCTTGCCACGTCGCACCACCGGAGCCGAGCGGCTGCCACACACCCGAGGGCACGCCGGCGCCGCCCGCCGTCTTGAGCTCCGCCCGTGACCGCCCCCTCTCTCTCCCTCTCTCTCCCATCAGCTGAGCCGTGCTACCCCTTTAAAGCCGACCCGAACCCCACCTTCCCTCGCCTGTTTCCTCTTCTTCCTCCTTGCGCCACCGAAGTCCGCCCGTGCTTCCTCGCCGGAATTCATCGTGACCCCTTCACCCCGTCAAAATCCCCTCGGCCTACCGCTTCCCCACCTCCTCCACTAGCCCTCCGACCTGATCCGGTCCAACCCTCGGCCCCCCTTCGCCGGAATCGCCCCCACCCCGAGCCGCCTCTCACCGAAGCCGCCCGAGCTAAAATTTGAAAGTAGTTCGTACTCTTTGTTGCTTTTCAGCTGAAAATAAACCCAGAGCCTTTACAATGCCTTCATGAGTCTAGCTACGGGCTAATGTATACCCAACCCCGGGTAAGCCTTGCTGAGTATTAGAATACTCAGTCTCGCTAGTATCTTTTTCAGGTATAGCCTTCGAGAACCCCACGGACAACTCTGCATGGCCAACTTCTATCCCAGATGGCTGGTCCGTGGAATGGGATCCGTCCCCGGCTGGCAGTGACCCTCCTGAATGACACCAGGCCTTGGGCTGAGCATGGTGTCAACCTTTGCGACGTGTGTAGTCGCGTGTTTATTACCCTTCCGCTGTGAGCATGGATAAGCTGTTTGGCTTGTCGGTTTAAACACTGTTTGTGTAAATTTTACTTACCGTTTGAACAACGTTTGTAATAATATTGCATATCTGTAAATTACAAGTTGATGAGCTGTACTGTGACTGTAAACTCGCCTTCGCGCGAGGTAAACCTGCTTCGATCCTGTTGAACCGTGGTTTCATCGGGCGGAGACCCGACAGACCAATGGGTTGTTCCGTTTGAAGTGCGTTGGGTTGTTACCGGCTGTATAGCGATGACTGGCGCACTTGAACCGAAATAATTCAGGCGGTTCTGCCACACCGGAGCCGTGCCACATTTTTCCTCATTGGTCAAAATGTGGTGCTCGGTGAGCTGATATTGTGTTGATCCGAGTGGGGCCCCTAGTTCCTGTTCGCGGGGATCCAGCATGGGTCAGCTGGTGACCGACTCCAGATTCTCAACGGCCAATCCATATAGTTATCATGTCCGTTCGACCGGTCCAGATGGCTCGTTGCCTTTCTTCAAAGAAAAACCACGGATCATGCTCCAGTCAAGACTCGGATGCGGGTCGGGAGGCCCATGGCCGGCGCGCGCGCCCGGATGCTGGCCGCTAGTGGGCCCATCCATCTCCACCCCTCACTCTGGTGGTGCCCTAGGGCAGTTCTGAACCCGTCAGTGAGCCAACCTTCGAACCCTCAGACCTTAATGGGCCGTCGGGGTGTTTTCAGTCTGTATCCCTTCTTACCTGTGGGAGCTTTTGGCCCATTTTCCCCCAGGTGCGGTCCCCGAGGGTCGGGCCCGGGAGTGGCATGCGCGCACCTCCCGATGGGATGGGGCGACGCGACATGGCGGACGCGGTCATTACGGTGGCTGTGGGAGTCAAGGCGGCGGTTCACCTTCTGTCCCCTACCTATAACTAGGGCTCTCAGCCCCTCTACCGTTGCCGCGCTAATCCCATCTTTCTGCCTTCTCCACCTCCCCGCCATTGGAGCTTGAGCCGTTCCCCATCTGGGCCCTTGCCCCCGTGAGAGCTCTTGAGCCCTTACCACTACCTAGCAATGGCGTCGTGGTACCGCTCGGATGTGGGTCAGGCACGTCTGGGGGGTCTTGTCAAGCACGGGCTTCTCTTCCTGCAGTCTACTGCAGGGGAGTGGCTCTTACCTGGCCGTGAGGAGGTGCCAGCACCATGCGACGGCTATGTTGTCTCCTTTGCGCACTTCCATGAGCGTGGGCTTGCGATGCCCCCTGATCCCTTCTTCTAGGGCTCCTTCACCATGACCAGATTGAGCTGCAACACCTCAACCCGAACGGGATCCAGCACATCGCAACATTCATCGCGTTGTGTGAGGGATACCTGGGGATCGAACCCCACTTAGAGCTCTGGAGGTATTTCTTTGTCGTCTCCTTGGTGAAGAAGAAGGACGGTTTGACGGCTCTGATAGGCTGCGCCAGAATCCACCTTCACAGACCTCGAGCCCATGAGTACATGGTCATCACCACCACGAAATCCATCAAAGGGTGGCATTCGCGGTGGTTCTACATCAAGAATCACAACGCCGCCCCCCTCCGCTCTTCACCGGCCGCACGATTGTGGCGGCTTCGCCGGTGTGGGTGTGGGGGCCTGTGGACAAGGAGAAGATGAGGCTCACCCTACTTCTGGGTGCCATAGCATACCTGAAGGGCCACGACATCTGTGGCACCGGCTTCACCAGAGCTTACCACTCGAGGAGGGTGGCGCCGCTGATGGCGTTCGCCCTTCCGCTGTACGGGATGGCGCCTGGCATGCGGCTTGAGGGCACGACACTTGCTCAGGTTTTGCTTCGTGATTTAGAGATCGAGCAGCGCATCTAGGAGGTGCTGGATCAGCCTGACGCAATGTTCCCAGTCGAGGGGCATCCGGCGATGCGGCTTGACACCGGCTTTGTCGATCTGGTGAGTACTTCCCAACCTCCTTTCCATGTCTCGCTCCATCCTGGATCTTACTTTTGGCTTCATGGGTCGGTGTCTGAAGGGACAGTCAGCCCCTTCTGCGACTCTCGCGCGCCGTTACCGGAGAATGAGGTCGTGCGAGTAGAGAACCATGGTGCCGATGAAGCGCACAAGAAGAAGAAACATGCGGAGAAACTGAAGAAGGAAGTAGGGGAGCGTGCAAAGCTGCAATGTGGGGAGCACCGACAGGGATCGGATGAGGATCTAGAATACGATGGCAACAACGATAACGTCGACGAGGAGGAGGAGGACGACATCCCCTGGGACGAGCTTGCACGCGACGATGAGGGGTCATCCATGCTACCTTCGGCATCAGCACAGGTTCCCCCCGGCCTATGCCTGCCCCGGTGCAGCAGGGGGAGGATACGCGCACGGAGGCGATGAATGTGGATTGTGACACCCCGTTGGGAGCTCGGTGCAGGTGGGGATCCAAATGGCCGCATGCAGGAGAGGCGGAGCTAGGGTCGGGGGACCCAACATCGAAGCGCCCTCGCATGGTTGTGTCTCGGTTAGTCGAGGATCTATTTGTCCTTTCGTGCTTGGCGATTCTCTGCTAATTGCGTGATAACTGTCCTTGGGCCTTTGCTGTAGCATTGGAGGCTGAGAGGGTCCCTTGGTGGTGGCGCCATGGAAGGTCCTTGACTCCGGCGGGCGCCTTCGGGGGTGGTTGACCTCACACCAAGGGAGAGCGTGGGGGGCGCCGAGGAGGCCACGGCGCAAACAGGGCTGGCTTCGCGGACGACAGTCAAAGAGCCAGCACTGGGGGACGCGCCTACGGAGGAGACGTTGCTAACGGTGACGCTCATCGAGGAGGGATCGGAAAAGGTGTGCTTGATTCGCTCCCAGTGGTCGAGGCGCAAACGGTGCTACTACCCCAGCAGGTCGACGCGTCCGCGGTGGGACGGACGGGTGAGGAAATGGCGCGGGAGGAGCCACTGTTGACATTTGATGCGGTAGCCTTGGATGAAGAGCCAGCGCGGGAGGAAACTTCACCGCGTGAGGCCGTGGCGATTGTCCAGGAGGAGGCCTTAGCTGCCGATGGCGGGGATGGTGCCACCGGAGGTGTCCACCACCTTGGCATTAGTGGGAGCGGCTGACGCCGACCGTGGCGGGAGATCTTCACCATCCTTGGCTCAGACGGTTGGCGATCTGCCCGTGCGTGGAGGCGCCCACCGTGAAGCAGACTCACAGGATCCCTTCGCAGCGATCCTCGCCTTTGGTGATGAGATGGAGGATACAGAGTGGAGGAACATCTCTGAAGCTTTGTTCGCCACGCTGGGCGTGCTGCACGACATCACCGCCCCAGCGTGTTAGGTATGATGTATCGGCATCCATGATTCTTGCCTCCTTCTAGGGCATTCCTGACTTGTTCCCTCTTCGTGGTCCCTCATGAGTCGTGGCCGGGACCATTGTGCCAAAGAGGCGTGACGGCGCGAAGAGCTAGACGAGCAGCTCACCACCGCCCGCCAGGAGGTGGTTGATGCTCGAGCCAAGGCGGTCACGGACGCCATGGCATTCGAGTGGCTGCAAAAGGAGCGGGACCAGTTGGTTCATACCATGGAGGGGCTCCACGGCAAACTCGAAGCAACCGGCCAAGAGCGTGACACTGTCGTGCGTCTATCCGAGGAGAGGGAGGAGCAGGCGCGATTGGCCTAGGGCAGTCTTGCGTGTAAGATCTTTCTCCTCCTCCCTTCAGTTTGTTGGATTTTTTTGAGCATGGGGCGTTTGATCCTTCTCCCTTGCAGACGTCCAGCAGTAGGTGGCTTCCCTCCAGCAGGAGTTCGCTGTCAAGGCGGACCTAAAGCTCCAAGCCGAGGCGATGGCGACTGACATCACCATGGAGGTTGCTTCTGGACGAGTGGAAATCATCCGCCTAAATACCAAGGCGCGCAAGCTTCGCAACCAAGTGGATGGTAAGATTTTGCTTGCTTTTGCCGTCCTTCTTGAGTTTTCTGGCAAGCTCTTTGACGTCGTTTATGCATGTCTGGACAGCCCTTGATGAAAAGCTTGGGTAGGAAGTGGTTGCGCGCCGACGCCTGGAGAGGGAGCTCGGCGAGGCATGTCTGGACACCCTCCTCAAGGAGTCCGATGAGCATGACACCTTACGACCTGCCGTTGGGTTGGTTTTGGATGAACCTTGGGATGAATTCGGAGGAGGGGACAAGCTCGATCGCAACCCAGGTCATCAACATCACAGACCGGGCGCGCGGAATGGCGAGGCAGGCGCTGCACCTCGACATGCAGTGGCTGTTCGTGATCGCGTGCTCTCATTACGAAAACTTCGATCTCCAGGCAATGAGCCAAGGCTTCGTGCTCGGCTATGATGACGCCGAGCTGGACCAGATTGAGGAAGAGGTGGCCCCCCTTGCGAAGGTCTTGGCTGTAAGGAAGAGGAAGTTGTTTCCAAGGAGTAGTTAGTCGAGCTTAGATGATGCACTGGGCCTGGATGCCCAAAGGACGCCCAAAGACGAGTGTATAAGCAAACTTTTAAGCTTTTGATTTCACTCGAGAAGGCCTTTGGCGAGGAAGGTTAAGGACGCCCGATTGCTCCTAGCATTGAGGCGATAGAAACGGGATGCGAATGAGAGGACTCCAATTACACTGGTGAGCAGGGGCACTGTAGCCGCTGGGGTGTGGGTTTCCTGCAGTCCAACCAACTTTACTCAGAGTGCGCTCTTTTCGTAGCCTTTATCATCCCATCTTAATCGTAGAGAAGGGGTTGGGCACAGAAAATTTTCTCGAGTAGGTATGTCAGCAGCCCCCAAGTGAGGCCCGACCCCCTGATGTTGCTAGGGTCGGGCGTCACTAAAGAGCGGATAGAAAAGAGGGTTTTCACACCAGAGCTTGTTAACCAGTGTGAATATACACATAGCTTGGAAATACTAAGGGTAAAAGCGATGTTGTTGTTCAATGTTCCAGGCATTGGTGAAGACTTCACCGTCGGCGGTTTGGAGCTTGTAGGTGCCTAGCCAGAGCACTTCCGAGACGATGTACGATCCCTCTCAGGGCGGGAAGAGCTTGTGACGGCCCTTGTCAGGAGCACTTCATGAAGGAGGTAGTTGAGATAGGGCACCCTCCAGTCGGTAGGAGGGTCGGGCTCCACTGCTGGCTTTTCGTCGAGCTACATGACTTCAGGGTTAGAAGGAGTCGGCGGCTGTTGAGCCCCCGAGCCTTGGGCTAGTGGCTCGGTGCCGACCCATCCTAGCTACTTGTAACAGACCGAGGGTTTGTACTGGTCACTAGCGATGATGCCAGTTAAGATGAGCTCCTAACCGTACACCATTTTCGCCAGCATGCCAGCCCCTTCGTTGAGCCATCTTGGGATATGGTAGAGCTCGAGGCCGTTGAACCTGTCCTCCAGCTGGTGGACCTCTTGGCAATATGCGGCCATCTTGGTGCTGCGACAGCTAGATTCTTTCATGACCTGATCGATGATCAGCTGCGAGACACCATGGATCTCAAGCCGTCGGATGCCCAGCTTGATGGCGATATGCAGGTTGTTGATGAGCGCTTCATGCTCGGCCACATTATTAGAGGCGGGAAAATGAATACGGACAACATACCTCCTACGGTGCTGAGGGGACAGACGAAGATATGCCCCACGCCAGCGCCTTTCTTGCTCAGCAACCCATCGAAGTACACCGTCCATCACTCTTCGTCGACGGCTGCTAGTGGCATCTGGATCCCGATCCATTTTGCGATGAAGTCGGCCAGCGTTTGGGATTTGATGGACGTTCGAGCGGCGTCTGAAATCCCTTGGCCCATCAGCTCGATGTCACACCCTAAAATATTTAATTTTAGGATGTGAGTATCTTTTAGAATGTGTACGTCTATCAATAGGGTTTTCCGAGAATTTTTAGAATTTTTCTAGCAATTATTCTCATTTATCCTAGAGCTAGATCCATTTTTTTTATTCGGAAAGCTCTAAAATTCCTTTTCATGAGTTCCAAATATTTTATTTAGAATCCTCGTGACCCAAATTACCTCCCGAGTTTTCCTCAGAATTTTTGGGGTTCTTCCGGATATAGTTTTCATGGATTATAATATTTATCTGGACTTTTCTAGATTTATTTTAAGCTTAAAAATATGTTCTAGAAAATATTTCTATTTTGATTCTCATCGTAGTTGGACCAAGCCGTATCTTTGTTGTACATCCTTTTAACCTTATCCTCTCCGAATCTTTAAGATGTCCCATCGAGCTCCCGATCCTTTAACCGTCCTCTCCGATCAAGTCATGCTTGAAAACGACGTCTCGTGGCTCATCTTCAGTGCTTTTCCGACGATGTTCAATCACCGTTAGCTCCAACGACTCGGCCTGATTTCTCTCTTTTAAATTTCACGTTCTCGAATAGCCCATTCGTGTTCAACCAGCACAGTCAACTCATTTTCATGTTCGGCCCTCACCCGAACCTATTTCGGCCCATAACCGAACCCCTCGGCCTCACGCCCACCTGCACGTCACTGGCCCTATCCTCCCCCACGACTCCCTGCTGCTTGCACCCCCTGCGACCTCTTTCTGCATCGCGCCGAGTTCTTGCAGCCAGTCGCTCCTTTCCCCTGATCCTTCTTTATGATATCACGGACCCACCTGTCATTTTCTTTTCCCCTTTTCATTTTCTATTCAGGCCCAACCCGTGCACGGGGAGAGCTCGGACTCCCCGCACAGCACCCCTATAAAGAGCGAGCCAAAACCCTCGGGCCTGTGCCCTACCCTGCTGCAGCATGATCTCCTGCTCGTACTCCTTTTCCTGTACAACACCACCGCATCCTTCTCCCCGAGCTCCTGCGCCCTGCCGTTCCTTCCCCTGCGCCCAGACCTACATAGACGCAGCAGCCGTGCACAGGCGCCGCCGTCTCCCCTTGTAGCCAGCGCCACCGCTGGTGTCGCCCTTCTCCTACACAGCATCTGCGTCGCCCCCAGGTGCCCGAGCCACGGCGCCCTACATCCTCCTATGCGCCAACGACCCAGGCGCCCGAGGTCCTGTTCTCCGCCGCAGCCAACAAGACGCTGCCGCCCTACCCTGTGTGCGCTCCTCCACGCCAATGCCGTGCCTTGCCCTTCTCTGTGCGCCATCCTGCTCCCTCTCCCGCGCGTCTGCGCCTGTGCGCACCGCTCCTCCCTGCAGGCCGCCGCCACAGAGACAGGCGCAGCAGCCCAGGAACAGAACAGACCCGCCGCCGTGACTTTCTCCTGATTTGAGCTTTTTGCCATTTAATCCCTGCAGAATTCTGTAATTATCGTGTAATTTTCTATGTCTTGTGAAAATTTTAGAAAACCCCCTAGATCTATTACATCTTCTTAATCCAGCCCGACCGTGGAATTTTTTAGATCTAACCCTAAACTTTTCCTATTTTGCAAGCACTATTTCCTGTGTCTTGTAATTGTTTCTTGCTAACCCCCGAAGTCTATAGTTAATTACGTATAGGTCCCTGCAACCTTGTTTCATGCGTAGTTTCTGCGTTTTAGATCTGTTTCGATCCGTTCTTTTTGCATTAGTCTTCTAAAACCCTAAGCTATCATTTAATAGTGTTGTTGTACCGTAATTCCTATTTTTAAAATTAGATATCAATTTAGTTTGAATAATATCCTCTCATCTAGTTTTCCGAAATAAAATCCTATTAAGTCGTTACTCCGGTTTTCAGAATTAATGTTAATTTGATTAATATCAACTTAAATATGTTTGTAATTTAATTTGTTAGTTCAACATGAATCATATGAAATTATGCGTCTATATGCTCTCACTAGTTTCTTTTAAATAAATTGTTTAAATAGGAGAAATTTTACATTAACAATTAATATAAAATTTTGACTAAGTTGCACCTCGTCTTCATAACTGCAAATATAATATGAGTTAATTATAATTAGGGATATGTTATTTTGACTATCTTTTCTAAATTAAAATAAATGAAAATCTATAGTTCTTTTATTTCTTTTATAACATAAATCTTCTGATATCTGTTTCTTTTAAACCCTAGCTCTGTTTTCCGCATTTCTTTCGTTCTCGTGACCGTAGCAATGAGCCCTATCCTTTTGTACGCTCTTTTAAAGCTTTCCTTTTGTTTGGTGTATCCATTCTTATTCGTTCTTGTTTGTTTGCTTGCTTCTATGCTTGGGCCCAATGCTTATGTGACGTTAGAAGAAGCGTGATCCAAGAGCTTTGAAGATTTAGAGTTTCAAGAACAAGAATTCAAGACTCTGAGCAGATATTCTCAAAAAGAAAGGCAAGTGTTTCCTTGATCATCCTGTGTCCTAATAATCACAATAAATATAACTTTTTCTTTATATGCATGCATGTGTCCTAATTTTGATGTGTCACATCCGATTTATAAGGACATAAATCGAGCAATCATATATGCGCCAGGATCAAGTTACGCATACATACAACAGAATCATCAAGATATCACAACACGTATCTCGAAATAAAAGCGTATAAATTATAAATGAATATCTTTATTACAACTGAATCAAGAATCAGTTCAAGGAATGCGGAAGCGTAAAATAAATACATGAAAGGCAGGGCGCCACAGGGACGTCGGCTGGGAGACAACGCCTAGAAATCGTCGAGTCCGCTGATGTAGTTCTCCACGTCGCCTCGTACTGAGCAGCAGTCAAAGACATCCCAAAGAGAACAGAAGAGTAGAGGAGGCAAGTGTGAGTACACAACTTGTACTCAACAAGTATAACACGAGTTATGAGGCTCTAAGGTTAGCTGACTCAACTGCATTAGCTTTTAATCTTGGCAAATTTTATTAAAACTATTTACTACAAGTGGATGAATTACCCTGACCCAAGTTACATAATAATTAATCAAGATTGAACATGAGACTACTGGTAAACCAAGCCAAACCACCAAGGTAAAACCCCACTAATCAGACGGAGGGTCTGGGCCGCTCATGAACGTGAGCATGGCTAGTATACCAGTTTTACACTCTCGAGAGGTTGCACAACTTTACCCACAAGTCGTGAGCTACGCTAGTTGTTCATCACACTTCCTTAGGTGAGATGACTAGCAAGCGCACTACGAGACCGTTACAAAGGACCACGTTAGTAAGGTGTAACCGCTAAGGTTTCTGGATCAGCAACTATGGGGCCCACCTCACGGGGGTACAAGCACACAGCACAGACCAAGCCGGAGGAGCAGGGACCATTGAAGCTTACCACCCCTCTTGCCCACGCAGGTAAGTTACTCCCAAACCAAAATGACCTAATTAGTAAGTCAAGACCGTCCCATTCCAGTCTTGTGGTTGCGCGGTTGTCCCAGGTTGTCGCTCTATGAACCGGTCCTTATGGAGAGTGGCCAACCAAGCACTAAGCACCGTGCTGGCCCCCTAAACCATGTTTCTAACAAAACATATTTTAAGGAGACGTGAGCCACTCAAGCACACAGCACAGAGGGCCACTCTCAGAATTAAGTTGCATATAACCATTAATCAAATTAATTAAAAAGGACTGAGATGTGAGAGCGCAGCACCTAGCACAACTAACCAAAATGCAACCCAAGGTATATATATATAAAGGATAAATTGGCTAGGACATCCTTATAGGCATACAGAATTAAAATGCAGTATAAAATTGTATTTAAAAGTGATGGGTTATTCATGTTATACTTGCCTTCCTCGAAGTTCTCCTGCTGCTGCTTAAACTGCTCTGCAGAAAGGGGCTCCTGGTACTCATCCAAAGGCTCGGCGTCTACTCACGATCGCAACGCCAAAAACATGGTCCAGCACATACACGTTCATGCAAACAAGATAAAAGATAAGAAACAGTACATCATTACATAAAACAGCACACAAAACTATGATAGAACTGTTCTACACATTACAACGATCGCGTGAGCGTGAAAACCATCTAAAACGGAGCTAAGACGCGAAATCTAGGGCTAAAACAAGGTCCTGGGACCTTTCTGCAAGAAAACAGGAAGATCTAAGGGGTTCTGCACAAAAACCAGGGGCCTAAATGTAATTAAAGGTTAGATCTGGGGTCTAACCCCCAAAAACACCAGGGATGGACTGCGGACCCAATTTCCAGGAAGCTCAGGGGGCTCCGGTGCTAAAAAACAGGACCTAATTGGAATTTCTTTTGAATAAGCATGGACTGCGGGTTGATTCCAAGAGAATCCAGGGGCTCTTTAACAAAAAGACCAGACCGAAGGGATATCGGGGAGCGTCAGCCGTCGGATCGGGATCGGATGATCCGGACCCCATCCAAACTGGATCTAATCTTGGCCATTGGTTTCCGATCGGATGGTCTCGGGTTTTGGGCTGCAGGGGGGGCGGCGCTACTGTTCCGGCGACGAATCCCGCGGCGGCGCTTCGCCGGCGCTGGCCAAAATCGGTCCTTCGGAGGTCTTCGAGCGGGGCTTGGGCTGGGGAGGATCAGAGGGACACGACGAGCGTTCCTCGGGGCTCAGCACGGCCGGCCTGAGGTCGTGCGTGACCTGCTCCGACGAGGGGCGGCATTGGTCGCCGGTGGATGGCGCGGATGTGGTTCCGGCTCGAGTTTGGGCTAAGCCCCGCACGGTTCTGCACCAGCGCGACCCTAGGAATCTACTGAGGGTTTTGGCACGGGTATAGGGCACAGGGTGGAGCGGCCGGCGGAGAGGGGCTGATCCTCGCGACGGGGCTCGCCGGAGATGGCGTGGTGCCCTCGGATTCGGGCTGCTATCACACCGGCCGTGTCTACACCAAGAAGGGAGAGAGAGAAAGCTCACCGTGGGCTCGGGATGGTTGCAGAGCTGCGGAGACGTGCCCTCGGTGAAGCCCGGCGGTGAGCGGAGGCTGGCGCTCGTGGGGAAGGGCCTTGGGGTGCGCTGCAGGGCTCCGGGGAAGGCTGGGGGTGCAGAGGCGGCTGAGGGAGAGCGCGAGGGACGGCTGCGGCTAAGAAAAAGGGTGGGGCAGCCTTGGCGTGCGGGTCGGCCGTGCAACGAAGCTCCCGCTTCTCCCGGGGTCGTTGCGGCTCGTCCCAATCCGAGCGCGGGCACGCTTCTAGAAGATCCAGGCGGGGGACGAGGCCAGCGTGCGGCTCGGGCTGGGTGCGGCGCAGGGGGAGAAGGCCCGGGGTACGGCGGAGCGGGGCCACGGGCAGCGACCGAGCGGCCGGGCCGGCGGGGAAGAAAACAGAGCAGGGGGTCGGGCGCTGGAAGGAAGAAGAAAGGGGAAGCGCCGACAGGTGGGGTCGAGCGGCCAGTGAGAGAGGAGAGATGGCGCGGCTCGGGCTGGCGCTGAGGGGCTGAAGGAGCTGGGCCTCGGGTGCGGCCCACGCGGGGAAAAGGAGGAAGAGGGAAGAGGGAAAGGAGAAATGGGCCGCGGTTTAGGAAAGGGAAAAGAAAGCTGGGCTGCTGGGTTGGGCTGCCTTCTCTTATTCCTCTCTTCCTTTCTTTTCTAAACTAACTCAAATCAATTTGAATCCAAATGGAATTTGAATTCAACCTCAACTATTCAACCAAACAAAAGAAATGCACCAGCATGAATGCACAAACATATTGATCCTAGAATAAATTTTAATTTCTTGTGGTATAAATTTAATTTAAATGCAGAATAAATCAAGAAAAACCTTAGAAATTTCATTTAAGCCAAAATAAATTCATTAAAATTTAGGAAATTTACATTAGGGTGTTACATGATGGATCCTAATTAAGGATATGCCTAGTCTTTATGATCATTCCTTGTCAATCTGGGTTTTACCTTTATGTTGGGTAGCTATTGCTTAGTTGCTATAGCTGGTTCTGGTTTGGGAATAATTTATAACCATGATGAGAACAATGATGATGCTACATCTGTTTTATCCATGTTCATGCGCTCTGTGTTGTTAATCACAAGATTATATGTTTAATCGAAATATGGAGAACCACCCAGGAAAATAGTGTAACCAAAATACTATATGGCTCTGGTCTTGGCTAATTAATTAGAGACTCTAGCTTATGATAATCTTACCGAAAGGGCAAGAGGGGTTGCATCGTCGGGGTATAGCTCGGTCCTCTTGAGGCATATTGATATATGTGGTCCTTGGCTAAGGCATTACCTCATTAGGGAGGGTTATGACCGCTTTGACTTGAAACCTTAGCGGATTATCATAAGTTAGGGAATCTTTGTAAAGGCCTCGTAGTGAATCCCTTGCCACTCACCTCGGAAGTGTTTAAGAGGCTATCTACCTCGGGAAAATCGGGAGACACGAGTTGTGGGTAAAGTGTACAACCCTGCAGAGTGAAAACTGATATATCAGCCGTGCTCACGGTTAAGAGCGGCTTGAACCCTCACATGATAATTGAACTTGAAGATGAATTAAATCGTGGACCATGTTTATGGTTATGGTTATCGTGGACCATGTTTATGGTTGTGGTTATGCTTATGTTGTATCTCTTCTCTCTCTTTTAATGTGAGTTTTGGTATGAACTTATACCATAGTAATCAGGTGCTAATAAAACTTGACCAACTAAAATTGCTTATCGCAGTAAGCTAGTCAACCCTTCCTTGATTTTGGCCTTCATGTCATATAATTCCCAACACTTGCTGAGTACCAACCATAAGTGTACTCACGCTTGTTATAATTGCTGCTCAGAGAAGAAAGTGATGTGAAGTCTTTTGAGGATGATGCTGAGTTCTAGACCTGCGCAACCCCCGGTCGATTTCTTGTGAAGTTTGGAGTCTCCATTTCCAGGATAAGCTGTATAACTCTAATAATCTTTATAGTCTTTTAATTCTCTTTTCGTGATACTGTTGCTGATTATTCGCTAATGAAGTCACTATATGTATATAACTTGATCCTGGCATACATATAGTTATGCATTCGGTTTTGTCCTTAAAAATCGGGTGTGACACTCGAGCGCCCACTTCGCGAGAAATGGGGCCTTCGTCAGGAGCTCCTTGAGTTTATCGAGCGCCTCCTGAGCCTCGGATGTCCACACAAATCGGTCGGAGGTGTGGTCCATCATCTCCACTAACTCGTTGTCACTAGGACATAGGGAAATATGCGGCCCTGCAAGGTAGCGCATGGCCTCCGCAGTGTTGCAGAAGCCAAACGAAAATGTTGTTGGGACGTTCCTAATAGAGATTTCTGGGGAGAGCTGTTCTCCTCCGGAGAGCTATGCCATGATGTTGGCAAGTGAGAAGAGGACGCAGCGCAAGTCCTCCTGGGTCGATCGGGGACCCAGAAAGGTACTGAGCTGGGAATGCAACCCTTTATGGTCGGAACCGAGGGGCCAGCTGCTTCTAGAGGTGCAGGCCTCCGGTGTCCGCAGCTGTAACTCCTCAAGGGCCTCGATGACGGAGTCGAGGTTGATGGTGTGAAGGGGCGGGATGGAAACATGAACTTGCTCCATCCCTCCCTCCATAGTGATGATGAAGTCCAAGCTTCCGAAACGTACGAGCGTGCCCAGGGCCCATCCTCCGGTGTGGTTGGCCATCCGCAGCCTGGTGGAATCAACGAGACGCGCAAAAGGCCCCTACTTGGCGCGCTAACTGCCGGTGTTTCGGACCGCCGACTAGTAAATTTGTGCTTGCGCGTCTGGATCGGATGGTGTGCAAGGAAGGCACAAGGGTTTATACTGGTTCGGGCAGAACATCCCTATGTCCAGTTCGAGCTGCTTGTGTTCTTGCACTCGTTTGCAGTAGGGGTTACAAATGATCGAGAGAGGAAACGAGCTCCCAAGTCTCTGGTGGAAAAGTGTTATGTGAGTACGTGAGTGTCTGAGGGTTCGGTCCCCCCTACGGGGGTCCTCCCCTTCCCTTTTATAAGCCAAGGGGCAGGGGTCGGATACATGAGAGAGAAAGAGAGAGATAAGGAGTAGAAAGAGGAGGGTCCTGGGGGTCCCGCTGGTCTCCTTCCCTTTATGTGGGCTCCATTGGCCCTGTAGATGCCGATGGGAGTGTCCCTGCACCGCTCTCTGGCGCGACATGTGACATGGCGTCAACAGGACGGGCGGCGGGGGGCCCTGGCGTGTCTGGTGGGTGACGTGTGCTCCGACAAGACGGGCGGCGTGAGCCCCCGGCGCGTTTTGCGGCTTAACCCCTAGCGCGGCGGGCGACGGGGGCTTGCCGTGATGGCCTGTCACCTCCGGAGGTCACGTCGAGGCATACCCTCGACTGTTCTCGCGTCAGAGGCTTGACCTCCGAATGTGAACTTTCACTCATGCGGGACCCTGAGGGTCCCACATCTCTAAGACGGGCGTGGCCGTGTCCGTACACTCGGGGTCGGGCGAGGCCAAGCTCGTGCCCTCAGGGTCAAGTGAGGCGGAGCCCTTCCCATAGGGGTCGGATGAGGCCGAGCTCGCGCCCTTGGGGTGGGGCGAGGCGGAGCCCGCGCCCCCGGGGTCAGGCGAGTCGGCTCTCGCCCCGTGTTTGGGCCTGATGCTGGGCCATCGACATTCCTTCATCCAGTGGGCCGTCCGCGGCCGCGTGGCTGCCCAGTCAGGCCAAGCTGCACAGTTTGGGAGGACTAATCCGTGATTAGCTCCCTAAAGACCGCACTTTGGGGGATCCATGATGTTCGCCCCCGTCAGGCAACGGCAACAATGGGGTGAATGATTAACTCTAGAGGTGTATGCTCTTATTGCCGCAGGAAGCCTTTCCAAAAGCATGATGTCTCCCTACCTTCCATCACTACACCTATAAATCCTAATTACCCTCTTGATTGATTGATAGGGATATCTTGATTTAGTATGGAAAGAATTTATACTACTTAATTTATACCCCTCCATTTATACTACTCTATTTCCTATTTGTCCGTATGAGTGATCCATAAGTAAGGAAAAAAATATTCATGAGTCGAGTTTGTGCATAAGGAAAGAAATATACGGGGATCAATTTTCTCCCCTAATTGTGCGCGTCTTGATGTCACAATTAGCCTCTTGATTGATTGATAGGGATATCAATATTTATTTAGTATGGAAAGAATTTATAATATTTATGCCCCTCCATTTATACTACTCTATTTTCTATTTGTGCATAAGGAAAGAAATATACGGGGATCAATTTTCTTCCTTAATTGTGCGCATGAGGGTGCTCCATGCAGCGGGTACACCGGGCGGGTATGTAGAAGACTTTGGTGAAAAAAGTTTTAGCTTTTGGGTAGAATTATTTTTCCTTGTATCAGAAAATGAGTCTCCACCTCTTTCATCAAATCTTTTGGCTTGTCAAGTGGGACTTTTCTTGAAGAGTATAGTGGACCTA
Source organism: Panicum hallii (assembly GCF_002211085.1). Taxonomy (NCBI): domain Eukaryota; kingdom Viridiplantae; phylum Streptophyta; class Magnoliopsida; order Poales; family Poaceae; genus Panicum; species Panicum hallii. The sequence continues at coordinate 57,599,263 of NC_038044.1, forward strand.
ATATTGATCAGAAAGATTTCAACTGTTTTAATTTCTATAGTATAGATTCGGTTGCAGTTGTGATTCTGACCCATATGCTTGTACGATACTTTTTCTCTGTTTCTCTTCTTCTATACATAACTTCTGCTTATAGGTGACTCAAATAAACCTTTTAATATGAAAGAACATACTATTTCCCACAAATAAAAGATGGATGGTTTGATTTTTTTTCGTTTTCTGTAATTACGGTGGTAGTTTTCTGAAATAAAGGTACAGATAGACTGCAGGCTGGCATGCTCCCATATAAACTTGCTTGGTCATCAGCTGTCTACTACCTCGGTCCATTTACTCCATCACCAATAGCCAAGCTTGGACACCATCCCCATGGCTGCTCCGAGCAAAACATGGAACATCAAGAACTACATCCTCGCCGCTCTTGGCGGAACCCTGGCCGCCACCGCCATCGTCATCATGGTCTCGGCAATCTTCAGGCCTGCCCGCATCAGCTTCTTCGTCACCCACGCCAGGCGCAGCACGCCGAGCGGCGGCGGCGGGGTGTGGCTCACCCTCACCGTTTCTGCCAACACCAGCGGCCAGAGCCGCACCCAGGTGAAGTACGAGAGCATCTTCATCGACCTGGTGAACAGCACGAAGCCCACGGCACCAGACAGAGTCATTGCCAAAGTCAATGCCACGGCATGGCCAACGGGCTACCTGCCGTCCCCTAGCCTGGTCAGCGTCGACGCGTCGGCTCTCCTCATCGGCAATGAAACGATTGAGGGCTTCGCCGGCAACCTGCCGAACATCATCAGGGGGCTCACCGTGGTTGTGACGGCGCATGTGCACTTCAGGGTCGGCGTGCCCACGAGGCTCTACGGCATCAAGGTGTTCTGCGGCGGCGTCCACTTCACCGATGATCAAGACAGCTCAGATGCTACCGTCAGTTGCCATAGTTAATTTCCTGTCCATCCGTAATTCATTTCGTGTGTATTCTGGTTGTTGATGAGTTACCGGTTTGAGAAATGTGATAAGCATTTCAAGGATTTTATGTATTTGTTTTGGACATGCTGAGAGTGATGGACTATGCGAGTATGTATATGTACATGGTTGAAATAGCTTTTCCACTCAGATGTTTCCGATCCGAGAGTCAGCAAAGAAGACTTGTGGCCTCATTTCGTTTATGAAATTCAACAATACTAAGGTCGGATTTTTCATGGAATTTGTCCTTATATTCATATGGGTGAGTGTGTGTACATATATGTGAGCATCTGTAGTTTAAAAAAAATCAAACTTCTACTTACTAGTGAAAGATATATATGTGAATGGGGTCTGAAAAACTGGGCAAAATGTTGTGATAAATATAAAGTGGTGCTTTTGGTTACCGTTCTATTTAGGTGATCAGTTCAGAAGAGCAAATCATGACGCCACCACCAATCAAATCCTATCGGTGCATCGATCTGCTGCCAACCTCGTTCCAATAATGCCTTAGGACCCATCTGGGTTTAAGAAGGCAGCCCCTAATCATTTCACTGGCAACATTGCTACATATAATTTATTTTATATGTTTACACAGACAATGTGTGAACCAGATTCCAGGCACTACTGATGAATCATTAGGTAGTTAGTTCTACATACTCAGTTGGATGCTGAAAATAACTAAACGAACAAATCAACAAGAACTATTTAATAAGGAGGATAATAAGGTAGCTTCTTCTCTTTTGGTGCCATGTATATAATACTTATTTGTGAGGCCCAATTGTCCTTGATGCTTACTACGTGGCTTAATTTTGACATCACAGATGAGAAAAGTAATGCGGTTTAAATTGATCGCATAATAGCTCCTCTCTCTAATCTCAATTGTGACAAAAGTGGTGACAGAAAGAAAAGAAAACGAATAAGTACCAAAGACATCGTTTCAGAAAAAAGAAAAGAAAAGAAAAAACCCAAAGACATCGACCCTCCATCAAAAGAGAGGAACCTCAATGTTGCAAGGGTACGCGCTGCACCTAAAAAGATGGAAGTGTCTTTTGCTTTACACCACGTCCAAGTAAGGGATAACCGAGTCCTCCTTTGCTGGTCTCCAGGGTTCTTATCTGCTAATTTTCACTTTGGCTCAAATAAATATAATAAACATGCAGATGACTTGCTTAATTAGCTTGTTGTTGATGCACATTAAACACAAATTTTTAACGCCTGAACCCAAGTGAATAGATGTGGTAAAACCATGTTATATGCATTGTTGCAGTAATAGCGCCTGCCCTTCGTAGCGAACTGAGCGGAACTCACTTGATAAAGTTCCTTGTAGCGGAATCTGCGCACCGGGTTCACGAGTGCTCGAATATTTCAAAATTTAGTTTAAGATTTAACTGGCGCTATGTGGTGATGTGCCCGTCGACAGCGAGGCATCTGTTATGACTGTAAGATCTGTCAGTTAAGTCTCTCGGAGGTGCTCATAAAGGTAGGGTTGTGCGTGTATTCATAGGGATGAGTAGGGGCGAAGCTAGCTCTAGTTTTACCATGGAGCACACCATAAGAAGCATACAAAAATTTTCAGCAATAAATAGTGAATTTAAGCCTAGCTAGTGCTAATAAATTTTGTTACCCTCGTGCATGGGCACCAGGCAACATGAATGTGGCGTCGCCCCTGGGATGGGCATGCGTAGGGTATATAGAAGCATTTGCATCTGTCCTGTGTTTCTTAAAGAAACTCTTTATAATAGTTTTGGTGCTCTGCAGGATAAGCTGAAACAACATTAAAAGACGACATGTCGTCTACTTGGCAGATTCAGCCTTAAAAATCCCAGCGAACGTGGTTCAGACAGCAAAACCTTGGCCCAACAAGCGAAATCCTAGGCCAAACGCAGGGACAATGACGATAGACTAACACATGTGCCAAAGATAACTAGGGTGCCAAACATGTGGTTATTTTATGCAAATTACATGCTAAGTCGAATTGATATGTAAGACGTTCGGATGTATTATGGTTGAATGATAACTATTCAATTACAAATTGTAATCGGTTGAATATACAAGTGACGACATGAATTGTAGTTGTATTTTGGTAACTGTGTTGGTTGAAATGTTTCTGTTACAAAATACACAAAACAAACACTACTACTGCAAAAGTAACTTTTAGAGGTAGGTAAAAACGTATTTCTAGGGGCGGATGCAGTACCCGTCCCTATTTCTTGCAGCTAGAAATATGTATTTGTAGGAGCGGATAACATCGAAGTACAAAGAGGAACTGATTCTGCCTTGCTCTCTAGGCTCCTCCTGTAGTCCTGTATGCCCTTTTGATGACCCTTTTTGTTGATGCTATAATCGACTCTACCAATCACTGGTCGAAGGGAAAGCAAATCGTCCTGATGGGCTTATTTTTGTTGGACAAGCTAGCTAGGCACACTGACACAGGCAACTTTGCTTTATATATGCATTTTAATTTATGGGGAGCGCTTAGCCACATAATGTAAACCACGCGTTGCAAGAGCTGATTTAACTTTACCTCTTATAACGCAAGGAACTAGATGCTGACACTGAAGCTACAAAGTGATGAAGAATAATATTGTACTATTTAACAGTATAGTGTGCTTATCCCAGGATCTTCTCCAGCCAATGTCAGAGCTGATTTATGTTTACCTGTCATCACACGCAAGGAATTATATGCTGAAAATCAAAGCTATACTAAAAGTGACAAAGAACATTGTGTTCAACGGCACAGCATAGCACCTACCTATGTACAATCTTTTCTTTTTCTATGCACAAATTAAAGGATTGTACAATTAGTATATATACTAGACTACTTAAACGACGAGATCCATTAATTGCATGGTTGTTTGTTAATTAAATCATCTCAAGATTACATGACAACGAATGAGGTCATCTATTAGACATCAGCAATATACTAACCTGCCCTAATCTCTTTTGATGTCGCTTTGTTGATGTTATGGATCGGACTCCACATCACTGGTCGAAAGGAAAGCAAATCGCCATATTGGGCTCATTTTGGTGGACAAGCTAGGCACACTATCACAGCCCCTCATCATCATTAGGCAACTTTGCTTTATGTATTTTATGTGTTGGGATGCTTTAGCTAGGCAGATCACGTGAAACACGTTGCGAGAGCTGATTTATCTTTACCTCCTACACGCAAAGGAACTAAATTAAAGCTATAAAAGTGTTGAAGAATATTGTTAAACACTATAGTGTGCAACCCTAACTTATCCAAACTCTTTTCCAGTCAGTGCGAGAGCTGCTTTATCTTTAGTTCTCGGATGGCACAAGGAATTATGTGATTTAACTAAAAGGTACAAAAAATGATGAAGAAATATTGTATTTAAAAGTGCAACGCACCACCTATATATGAAGTCTTCTCGTGCACAGCGTGGTAAGGAATTAATCACTGGGGAACAAATCAGAATATATGAACTAGCTAGTGCACATCTCTTAATACGATTCACACACCAAAAGTAGCCGGGGAACGTGGCCACGTCGCAGACCTTTTCTAACCGTCGGATCGGCAGGCCGGATGGTGTGCGAATCCTAGGTTTTTTGTAAAAGGGCCCTTGTATTTATTCGAAATCAACCCGCAGTCTATGAAAGTTTGTAAATTTTTCACAATATCCCTCACGCTTCACTCAAATCAATCAACCCACAGTCTGAGACCCTCTCAGTTCTTTTTCCAAACCCTCCTCAGATTCTACTCAAATTAACCAGTAGTCCGCCTTCGGTTATTTTACAAAAGAAACCTCAATTCTTTTATGAAATAAACCCACAGACCGACCCTTCTCTTCGTCAGTTTACAAAATAAACCTCTTTTGCTCACGAAACTAATCCGCAGCCCGTTTTTGTTCACCGTTTCGCAAAACGAACCTCATTTTCTCATACAATCAATCCATGCTCCACCTCAAGACATGTTACTCTTGAAAAGGTAACCTGCACATTTTATACAACTAGCACATCACAATCTGAGACCACAAACGTACGAGGCCTATGGCAATACGTCATTTCTAATACTGACTCTACTCGTATAATTAAAGTAGCACAGCAACATGTTAGAAATATGCCCTAGAGGTAATCATAGAGATGATCATATTTAGTTGTATTCATGATGGATTATGTGTTCATTGAATATCCATGAAAGGCAACTTTTATTGATTCGCACTTATGTAAATTGTTTGTGAGACTCTTTACTTGTATGGTTATTCTGAAGTTATTCCTAGTCGGAGTTTATGTATGAACACATATGAATATTAGACTAGCGCATGTATTAGTTGATGACTGTATTTCATAAGTCATATAATATGGAGATGTCAAACTAATAATGTGGGCGCATGTATGACATGAGGCTGGACCGACCCAACTCAAGAAATAGTGATTTCTCATTACACAATGTGTCCGCTGTGTCCTTAGACCTAAGATTGTCGCATGTACACGAGATGTGAACCGACCTACTTAGGAGCCATCAAACGCTACTCTGTAACTGGGTAGTCATAAAGGTGGTTCTCGGGTTTGTCAAGAAGCATGTTGTGTGACATTGTCAATCAAGATGGAATTTGCCCCTCTCTGCTTGAGAGAGATATATCTGGACCCCTCGAGTGATCGGATCAAAGAAATGCATGGCCGTGCTAGGGTTAAGTGTTAACCAAGGATTCCAGATCACAGCATTGAGAAACAGAGGTCAGCTTGGAGCTAGACCAAATATCGTGAGGCAAAGGGAATAGCATGTATATGAGATTGTGATGGCTCGTCTGATATGATCTTTGCTCGCGCATAGGAGTTGACACATCTTGGTAGAGGTCGCTGCAAACTATTGGTCGAGTTGGAGTACTTGGGCCATGTCTGTTCATGCGTGAGTCCAAAGGGTCACACACTTAACAAGCTGGAAGCCTAATAAGGATATGATCCAAATTAGACTGGGCTTAGATGCACTAATGTGCCTCGGTTAGGAAGCCCATTAGTGGGCGCCTATAAAAGAAGGGGTGGGGGTGCATGGAGGGGGCACCCTAACTCCATGCGTGCTGGCAACCGCCTGTTCCCACCCCCGTGCCCATGGTTGCCCTCGCGGACCTAGCAGTCTGGAGTGCGACACTTCTTCCCTGTACGTGTGGATATCTTGGAGGTGCTGCATCTGCTGCACGAGGATGAGCCGCACGTGAGGAGGTCTCGCAATTGCACTGCTGGCGACCTACTGCACTACCCCGACGCGCTACAGAAGTTTCGCACCCGCGCGTCCAGTGGTAATTTCGTGATCTATAACAACAGTTTTCCTAGTTTATGCGGTGGAAATTTTTGTTTATCGCTAGCGTAGCCCACCTCCTATCCCTTCACAATACAGGATCCTATTTTCCTAAAAACATAATAATGCGCTTCTCATGGTACCTCCACAATAACTCGTCATATTTTAATATAACTCCTTCCTTAAGAAAAAAAATACCATCACGACTATTAATTGCCAAATTTCACGATTCAAAGTCGAAGTCTCCTCATTTCGTAACTACATTAAGCTACCGACTAATTACGCTCCACCCTCCCTAATAAATAACTTTGCCCCTCCTTCTACCACAATAAATACAGCCATAAAATATCATAGCTCCATTTAGATACGCAGCATAATATATTACTTAAATAGTAGCGACACGACAATAGGGTACCTAAAATATCTACCAGGTGCAGCAATGGGCCGCAGACCATGACACATATACGCAACTAACATAGCGACGGATTAATCCTACCTTTGTTTCTTAGAAAAATTGTGCATTTGCCTACACACAATAATTACTGCTCTATGGATTTATCTCCCTTCAGTGGTATCAAAGCCGTAGCTTCTTTGTTATAGGTTTGGATGTGTGCATATGGAGATATGCATGGATGTAGATGAAAATCCTACTCCTGTTTCGTGTCCTCGCTGCGATGGTCATGTAACGACATACTCCTACCGGTCGAGTATGTGCCATCGGAGTTAAGTGATACACGTAAACCCAGTCAAAGCAGGCGGAGATCAAGGAGATTGGTCGAATCAAAACCGAGGATGAATTACCAGATGCATATGATGCGTGGGGTGGCAGATTGGATCTGCTATCAGGTTGAGGGAGTTGCAGAAACATGTTGTTCGGTAAAACAGCCATAACTTTTGCATACGAACTCGGATTGAGGCAAATTTTATATAAAAATTCATCTACAGAAAATTTTACACATGAAATTCAAGCCTTTTGGTGTTTTTTCTGAAATTAGATTTCCCAAAATCGGCCTGGAAGATGGAGTTTTGGGCATTCGAAGTTTAGACGACGTTGCGCCTAACTTGGTTTTGCAGGATCATGTGTGATCGTTATGTGTATGTGATGCATGTATGTAATTTTCATGACCTGCGTGTCATGAGTAATGCGAAGCAGCAGGAGCCAAATGTATTTCCAATCTGTGTAATAGCCTGCATGCCAACCTATGATGATCCGACCAGATAATGTAACTAGATTTCGGTAGTTATAGTTCTTGGAGGAGTCGTCACCTGGAGGATGGCGCACATGGAACATGGAGATGCAGATCACCTTGGTGGACAGATTCTATGGAGATGGAGATCACCATGTGAATATGGGCAATACACAGATTCTATGGAGATGGAGATCAACATTGAATATGGGCAATACTGATTCACAACTATGGGTTTGCCGTTCTTATCATTTTACTTCTACTTGCGATAATGTGAAAGTTGTGATTGCCTTGTACTCGATCCACTTGGTAAACTTGTCGATGGGCACAAACACGTGTGTGAAACCTCCTGGTGCAGTTGTTAAGGGCCCTATCATGTTCGGGCCTCAGCATGCAAACGGCCATGAGGGTGGTATAGTAATAAGGTTATAAGCCGGAACATGGGGCTTTTTGCCAAAGAACTGGCAATTGGTACACTGGAGAACGAGTGCTTTCGCATCTACCAAAGCAGTTGGCCAGTACAAACCAGATCAAAATGCCTTGGTGAAGCTGCGTGATTCCCGAACATGCCTTCGTGAATCTGCGTGATTCCCGAACATGCTTTCGTGAATCTCTTGGAGTATCTCTTTGCCCTCCTCCATGCTGACACACTTCATGAGTATGCCTGATGCTTATGCTTGCTTGTACACATTGCCCCCGACTAGAACATACCCTTTGCTGCACCGTAGGATGTGAGTAGATTCAGTGCTTTATGGGTCGATATCGGGGGGTAGTTTGTGCTCTTGGATATAGTTGATGAAGGCCACCCTCCAATCGACCTCGATCATTAAGTCCTCTCGGCCGGGTTCCTTAGGACCTTGAGTGATGGAACTTGAGTCTGATGCCCTGATGGAAGCATGATGCAACTCGTGAATGAAAATTCCCGGTGGGACGTTAGCTCGATCAGAACCCATTTTGGAGAGCACATCCGCGCCCACATTGTTGTTGCGAACCACTTGGTGAATTTCGAGCCCCGAGAACTTTTTCTCGAGCTTGCGTATTTTCATAACGTAAGCATCCATGGTGTCCTTGTTGATGTCCCACTCCTTGTTAACTTGTTGAACCACCAGTAAGGAGTCACCATAGATGAGTAATCGCTTGATGCCCAGGGAAATTGCCAGGCGCAGCCCGTGCAATAATGCCTCGTACTCGGCCTCGTTGTTGGACACCTCGAATCGTATTTGAAACACATACTTGAGCTGTTCTCCTCTAGGGCTGATGAAAAGTACTCCCGCACTGCCGCCACCGAGCTTGAGTGAACCGTTGAAGTACATGACCCAATGCTCTGGCTGGTTGGTTGGGGCTTCCACTTGGTTTTCTCACCACTCCGCCATGAAATCGACTAGTGCCTGCAACTTGATGGCTGTCCGAGGCTTGAAGTCGAGTGTACGGGCTCCCAACTCTACTGCCCACTTGGAGATGCTCCTTGTAGCATCCCCATTGTGGAGGATATCCGCCAATGGGAAGTCGGAGACCACCAGGATATTGTATGCATCGAAGTAGTGGCGAAGCCTCCTGGAAGTGATGAGTATACCGTAAAGTATTTTCTGAATCGTTGGATAACGAACATTAGATTCAGAGAGGACTTCGCTGATGAAGTAAACTGGTCGCTGCACCCCGAAGGCGTGGCCTTCTTCCTATCGTTCCACTACGATTGCCGTACTGACGACATGAGTAATCGCGGTGATATAGAGTAGCAGATTCTCACATGGTTGGGGAGCCGTCAAGATGGGAGGCGATTGCAGATGGTGCTTGAGATCTTGCAGTGCCTGGTTTGCCTCCTCGATCCACTTGAACTTATTGTGGCGCTTGAGCAATTTGAAGAAGGGTAGTCCCCTTTCTCCAAGTCAGGAGATGAATCTATTCAAACCTGCCATGCAGCCTGTGAGCTTCTGGACGTCCTTGATCATTCTTGGAGCATCCATGGCTATGATGGCGTTGATCTTCCCCTGATTTGCTTCGATCCCACAGTGACTTACAATGAACCTGAGTAGTTTTCCTTGAGGCACACCAAAGACACACTTTGTCGGGTTAAGCTTCCATCGAAACCATCGCAAGCCGTTGAAGGTCTCCTCAAGATCAGAGATGAACTCATCATGGGATCTGCTCTTGATGACCATGTCATCCACGTAAGCTTCAACGTTGCGGTGTAGCTGGTCCATGAAGCACAGTTGGATGGCCCGTTAGTAGGTGGCTCCTGTGTTCTTCAACCCGAAAGACATCGTAGTATATGCGTATGCTCCAAAGGGGGTGATGAACGCCGTTTTGATCTGGTCTTCCTCCTTGAGATCCAACCAGCCGTAGAGTCGATGACTTGGTCGATGTGTGGGAGCACGAAGGGGTCCTTCGGGCCGTGTTTGTTGAGATCAGTATAATCCACGCACATCCTTCGTTCATTATTATTCTTTTTTAATACAAGTACAGGGTTAGCTAGCCACTCGGGGTGGTACACTTCTCTAATAAAACCAGCCACGAGTAGTTTTGCTAGCTCTTTCTTGATGGCCTCCCTCTTGTCGGGGGTGAAGCGCCGTAGTCGTTTCTTCTTCGGAGTGGCTTTAGGGTTGACTTTTAGGCAATGCTCAATCAACTCCTTGGGCACCCTTGGCATATCCACTGGTTTCCATACGAATATGTCCTGGTTAACCCTAAGGAAGTTGATGAGCGCGCTTTCCTATTTGTCGCCTAAGCCACCCCTGATCAAAGTAGTCTTAGATGGGTCGCCCTCTTGTAGCTAAATGGCCTGATGCCAATATCGCTAGGGCTGGGTTTAACCCTCGACTGGCTGGATCGCTAGTTGGAGATCTCCATCTCTGTGTTAGTTAGCTTCAGCGTGCCGTGAGTACTTCTGCAGATGGCTCTGGAGCACATAAAGTCGTGGCGTACTCGATCGCCTCCTGGTTGCAGTTGTACGATTTCTTCAGGTCACCACGGAGTGCGAGTACGCCTGTCTTGCCTGGCATCTTGAGTAGCAGGTAGACGTAGTGGGGCATGGCCACGAATTTGGCTAGTGCCAGTCTGCCAAGGATGGCATGGTATGACGAGTCGAAGTCCGCCACCTCAAACTTGATGTACTCGGTGCGGTAGTTGTCTTTCGTCCCAAAGGTGACTGACACGACCACTGACCCGAGTGGTGTAGCCGTGTTACCCAGGATAATGCCATAGAAAGGAGCTTTGCTGGGGGTGAGAATCTTGGAGATTTCCAGTCCCATCTTCTTGAGAGTACTCGTGAAAGGCAGGTTGAGGCTCCTCCCGCCGTCAATGAGTACTCGGGTGAGCTGTGAGCTTGCTACGATAGGGTCTAGGACAAGTGGGAATTTACCCGACCCGGAGAAGCTGGTCCATTGATCATCCCTGGAGAAGGAGATCAGGACCTCACTGTATCTGAGAGGTCGTGTCGTGGCTAGCTCCACAGAGAGTATTTCTCGCAGGGTCAACTTCTGCGCACACTTGGAAGGGAATCCGCCATCACCGCCGAAGATGATGTTGACGACGTTCTTCGGATCTTGGAAATCTTGAGCCCCCGACTTGTCACCTCCTTCATCATCCTCCTTGTCTTTTCATTTTCCTACTTGAGGGAGGGGTGGTGCATGGAGTGATTTGCAGATGGTGACACACTCGAAGAGCGTATGCCGTGACTTCGGGTGTATCGGACATTGTTTGTGCATGACTTTCTCATAATCCGAGTCGTTGTTCCCCAACTTCTTGCCATGCGGGTTGCGCTTGACAGCCGCAACTTCAGAGTCTGGCTTGCGCTTCCGAGTATTCCCCGAGTGGTTCCGCTGGCTTTTGTCGAAGTGGCCGTTGCCATTGCCTTGCTTGTCATGGTTGCGTTTGGGGAAGCAGTTGTTTTCCTCATCCTCTTGGTCAGCCCACCGTGCCATCATGTCATGCAGATCCACGGCAGTAGTCGGACGGTTGCGCCTGAAGTCGTGGTACGTGTTCTTCGAGAAGAGGCTATTTTGGAAGAAACGAATGACGTCCTCATCGGTGATGTTGGCGATGGTGGCGCGCGTCTTGAAGAAACACCGTGTGTAGGATCTTAGGGTCTCGTTCATCTCTTGCTTCACCTAGGACAGGTCGTGTCGAGTGCCCGCCCTGATCATGGATCCCTATAAGTTGTCGATGAAGGCCCGCTTGAGGTCATCTCATGAGTCGATGGAGTTTGGCTTGAGGCTTTCAAGCCACGTGAGGGGTGTAGACTCCAGAGCCACCGGGAAGTAGAGAGCTTTCGTAGAATTAGATCCCCCTAAAACTTCAATGGTGGCGGAGTAGCAACGAATCCACTGGCGCAGGTCCTGCTTATCGTCATATTTGGGGATTCCGACTGGTTTGAAGTCCTTTGGGTAGGACTTGCAAATGGTGCTGGTGGTGAAGGCAGGGAAGCGATCACTATCGTCGTCATCGTGGCACCTGCCGGTACAGTTCCTTCTTCTCACTTCAATGAAAAGCCGCGCGTCACAGCCTTCGTTGATCTTCTACCTGAGGTCGATCGTGGGAGCGTCGTGGAGGTTGGCCTCGACTGGATCTTGGCCATGATGCCTTGCCCCACGCTGGTTGCGAGTGGGTTGTTGTACTTCTTGTTCATTGTTGCCACGCGCGGACGGGTGGCCCTCGTTGCGCTGGCAGTTGTCGTTCCTCCGGCTCTCGAGCCCTCCTCCAGGGGTGCGACTGACCAGCGCGGTATCACCATGGTGCTCAGACCTCGAGGGCTGATTCCGAGTGGAAGACACTAGATGTTGCCTATTGAGTTGCACGAGCGCGCGTTGGGTCAAGTACTGAAGCCTTTGTACCTGAGGATTGGGTGGGAGTTGTTGAGCTAGGAGTGCTGCTTCTGCGATGGCGCCAATTGGCATACGGTACTCGTGATCCACGACTGCTGCAAAAGTGTTGCTGTGGCAGAACCAACCTGAATTACACCGGCTCAAGTACACGAGTCCTCTCTTGAGGGCTACCTCGTGCTTCAAACGGTATAATCCTTTGGCCTATCGGGTAACGTCCCGATAAACCACCAAACGCAGGATCCAACAAGGTACCTCGCACGAAGGCGAGTCCAGAGATATAAATGCCATTACACTTTACATCACAGGCAGATATATTACATATGCATATAAAAGTAACATCAGTGTCCAACGAAGGACATTATTACAAAACAGTCTAAGTTTTTAAATCTTAGCATCGGAGTTTGAAAAGCGTAAACAATGTACACGTCGTTATTACAGATGTCATGCTAGCCCTGGCACAACATCACTCGGCGGAATCTGTGTTGGCCGGGGACGGATCCCACTCCACGGACCAACCATCAGGCAGGGGGTAGGGCCACGGTGTAATGAAAGCTGGCTCATCAGGGAGATTACCTGAATTAAATCAACAAAAGCAAGGCTGAGTATACTAATACTCAGCAAGGCTTACCCGTCTCATGGTATACTTAGCCATGTATCTAGACTTATGCAGGCTTTCCAGGTTTTGGGTAGAGTTTTCAGCTGAAAAGCAACAAAGAGTAGATCCTTATTTTCAACTTTTAGCTTTCAGGTTCTAGTTGATTAACCATTCTAGGTAAGCACCTATAATTACTCAAACATGGTAGAATTTTTATTCAAACATCATCTTTGATAATCACAAAGTTGCTCTTGTTACTCTATGTGGCAAAGGGATTAAGCAGTCTCAATCTCCGTGAGAAACGGACGATTCCTGAATCGAATTTCAAAACCTTGCAAGGATAAACCTAACACACACGCTTGGAACACCAAAGGGTCGTTCCGAAGCAACCGTTTGCCTTTCATTCCGACTCGTGGATCAGATCCACCACAAGTGGCTGCAGGACCATACGCACTTCCAAAGTGCAGGACGTACGTCTGTAGCGCGACTACAAAACCTGTACTCCTGGTTGCCCAGCAACACGTATTCCTACACGTCGAACCAAGTAACCAAAAGAAGCAAATACATGTGGTGGGGGGTATGTCCACTCCTCGGGCCGATTGGTTACTAGGCTTACCGCTTACCATATTTCACAGCATGTGGCTAGTACTTTCAAACGCTTAACCACCGCTACCATACACTGCGGCCTTATCAAGTTCCACAACACAGACGGGGTATCATCTCAACCATGATACCTCATGAAACTCCCGTCCGTCATCCATATAATGATAACAGGAATGTAAACAGTACAACTCCTATATCGCGCGAGTGACAGGAAATCACTCGACTTCTACCGGTCCTATAAGCAGAGCAGCTATTCGGACTCAAGTTCTAATGTTCAATACATAGGTTCCTGGAATTATGCAACTAAGGTTTCCAAACAACTCCTAAGAACTTAATGCATAAAGATATATATAAATAGTATAGTTTGCAGTGTAATAAAGTAGGGGTTATGTCCGGGGCTTGCCTTCGCTGGTGGGGCTGGGGTTAGTCAAATTAATATCTTCCGAACCTTGGTTCGGGGCTTCAGAGAATTCCGCGACGAGATTCCCGGGGTCTTCAGAATAACCTCCTTCTAGTTCCGGGATTAGCTGATAATCTCCGTCAGCGAGAATGGTCGAGTCTACATGATGTGCAAAGGTATAAATTATGGAATGCATATACTTTTATTTTAATTCACGATATAGTTGCAATCCAATTAAAAGAACACTATATTACAACAAACAACCTAACTACCCTGTACTGGGCAGTCATTTATCGGGTATTATGTGTTTTATCTAAACCCATTAAACAACAGGGTTGATTACACTAATTATCCAACTAGTGGCATAAGGTAACAGGTTGGGGTGTGTTTCTAATGTTTATCTTAAATAACTTTAGTTACTTGTTATATTAATTATTTACATGAATCTTATGTTACTATTATATTATGGACTACATAAACTATGTCCAATTTGTTTGACACCTAATCCTTGGGTGGAAATTCTAACAAGAGGTTATACCATTAAAGAACAGTACCCTAAATATTTTCATGATTTTTGAGCATTTTAAAAGTATAAATATTAATTATACAAAGTGAATTACACCTTACTTCTAATTAAACTTGTACATTCAGAAAATAATACTTAAATACTGGGATAATTATTTTTCTTCAATTCTACATGTTAAAAGAAAATTAACACAACTGGTTTCACATTTTTATCATTTTTCTATCATTTATTATGCATTTCTTAAGCCTACAAGTAACTAAAATTAACATTTAAATTACAGCACAAAACATTCAGAAACTGAAGTTTATCCCTTAAGTAAAGTTGTAGATCTTTATCTAAGGATTCCAACAAAATTTAGTTTGCATTTTTATGAGTTTTCCTTGAATTGATATAGAATTTCAAATTTGGCAGCTTAATTTACACAAGGGGTCCTTCAGGTACTATTCATCTGAGTCTAAGGGTGTGCAGATAGCCCCCTGGACTTTTAAGTCTTCTACCCTGAGGTCCTTGGGCTGGAAACCGAAACAGAGCAGAAGGAGGACGGTCGTGTTCCGGCGACGGCGATCACCGGCGGCGAGGTCTCAGGGAAAGAAAGGGTGCAGGAGCTCACGAGGGTTCTGTTGCACCACGTGTCGAGGGCTAGGGTGGCCGGAATGATAGATCTCGACGAGAGCCCGAGGCGGCGGCGGAGAGGTCACTGTCGACGGCAGTGCTCCGGCGGTGAAGGGCGGCAGAGACCCTGCGCATGAGCTTCAGTAAGTCATGGGGAAGGTGTAGGTACCACCAATTGGAAGCATACGTGTCGGATGGAGAGCAATCGGCGAAGACAGTGGCGGCGGCGGCGGGGACGAATACCGGCGAGCTTCGGAAGGGCGATGTACTCGACTAGAGAGCCAACGGATGGGTCGTGGAGCTTCGGGGTGGTGATGTGGTGCTGGCTAAGGGGTCATGGGGGTGTGGGGAGGCTCGAGTCGTGCTGCCCACGGTGAGGCCGAAGGTGGCGACGGCGGCGCTCGTCGGAGGCGAAGCTCCGGTTGAAATTGGAGGGCAACAGTTGGTCAATGAGCACTAGTGAACTATGGGGAAGCTTGTGCAAGGGTTGATTGGGGCGGAGAAGGTCTGGTGCTGGCTGCCCACGGGCGTGCCGTGCGTGGCCGGAGCGAGAGGAGACGACGGCGGTGGAATGTGGTTCGGGCGCTCGGAAATTGGCACTGGAACTTGAGGAACAGGATGTAGGAGTCAAGTTAATGCTGTTGCGCTCGAGAGATAGGAAGCTAAGGCGCTTCGGTGAGCTTTCCACGGCGACGAGGAGGTGGCGGCCGACGGACGCTCGGTGAAGTCGTGGCGCGCGCGCGAGAGGCAGCAGGGGAGAGGAAAGAGGTCGGGTAGGGAGGAGACGACGCGTGGGCACTTGCAGGAGCTGGAGGTGGAGCTTGGGGCGCGGCGCCGGCGGTAAGCGGCGGTGGCAGGAGCAGAGCAGAGGGAAGCGGCGGTGACAGAGGAAGATGAAGTAGCAGGTGTCAGTAGGACTTGTTTGTGATTTCCAAAAAGTTCAGGGACCTCTCGGTAAACTAAAATTTCTTACTGCTACAAAGATCAAATAAGAAAATGCTCAACGTGAAAGTTGTAGAGTTTTTCAAACTCTACAATATTGCTTTAGGGCTTAGGTTCAAAAACTCAAAGTTTACAACTCTTTAAGTTAAGTTTATGAATAAAGGTAGAATTTAAATTACTTTTGTCTTTGTTCAAATAATTTGATCAAACTTTGGGTATGTGTACAAATTTTCCTGAGATGTCATGATTACTTGTGTTTTTACACATTAACCCTTAAGTAAATCTGAGTTTTGCTTTTATCTTTCAACATAGGTCCTTAGTTTCATGCAAAGTCTATTTCTCTTGGGTTTTAACTTAATATTTGTACTTTTCTTCTCTATGGTCATTTGAATTTGACATTTAATAGCATTTTTACACAATTGCACATAGGGACTTATAAAGTTCATAATTTACAAATATACCCCTAGTTCTCGGTACAATTCATATACACCATAGCATGCATACAACTCACTAATACCTAGTGTCTATATCTCTAATTACCTGAATGTTACAGTTGCTAAGATCCCTTGGTTCGTGGGTGCGATTCTGCGTTGAGCGCGCTTGGCGTTCTTTACTCGCCGGATCCTTCGGTGCATCTCGTCTTCATCTTGGGGAGCATCAGCTGTGGGCTCATCGGCTGAGACGTCCGTGAGTTGTTCATTGTCGTGCTTGGGGTCCAGCTCATCGTCCTCCGCGTTGTGAAGGGAGGCCATGCAAACTTAACGATTCGGCGAGTGATTAGCCCTAAGGCTGTACTCGAGTAGCTCTATGCTACTTTCTCCTTCTTCCACGATGGGAGAGAGGGGTCTACCCTCCTAAAAGGGGAGTTCCTGTGTGAAGGCCACAAGGTGGGATTCGTAATCGAGTAGTTCGGAGGGCTCAAAGCCTTTCCAATACACGAAACATCCTTGCGACGTTGATGTGATGGTTAAACCTAGAAGGCTGCCCAAAAATGATTTGGTGTGGCTGTCAGTTTGCGAGTGGTTTTCAAGAGCGGGGGCCGCCCGACGGGCGGTGGCTCCCTCATCTCCAAGTCCTTTTCAGAACTGACTTGAAGATGTAGTACTGCGCGGGGAGTACTCTTTGTTGGAGTCCGAGTAGGTGTCGAAAATGGGGGCCCCCCAACAAGCGGTGGCGTCCACGTCCATGATCTTGAGTAGCAGATCCAAATCCTCCTCCAAGTTGGAGAGGGATTTAGATCGTGAGGTCTTTTAAGATCGGTTTTAATCTGACCTTAATAGATCTGGTGCATCACGAGTGGAAGTCGCGTTGAAAACGGACATCTTTTCGATCTGCTGGGCCAGATCGGGAAGCAGCATATCGTCGAGGTTGTCGATGAAGTCGTCGAGATCGCTGCTTGGAGTTAATGAAGTCGCCACCAGTAGAGTTGGCTAGGTGGCTATTAAAGCCACCCGAACCATTAGCGACGTAGATCTAGAGCCGAAGATGAAGGTTGTGCCCTCATCGAGCACAGCACTGGTGAAGTTGAAGATGCCACCGAATTCTCCGGTGGATGCTCGATGAACAGCCCTATCTAGCACGCCAGCTGTCAGTGTTTTACCGCCATGCCCACCGAGGGGTACCCCCGAGGTGGTGAGTTTGTAGGTAGGGTGTCGCCGAGATTAGGAACTCGAAGGTGCAAAGGAACGTAAGGTTTTAGACAGGTTTGGGCCGTTGAGAGCGTAATACCCTACGTCCTGTGTGGTTTGAATTGCCTTTGATGATGATTATCCGTGAGGGGGTCCCTATCCACCCTTATATAGTCTGGGGGATAGGTTTACATGGAAGTTCTAGTCGGTTACAAGCTCAGGAGTCCTACCTGAGTACTTCTCGAGTAGTTTCCTACCATGTCCGACTAGTTTCACTACTGTAGGAGTAATCCTACTGCATTACGAGTAGTTACAAAAGATGTAGGGCATGGGCCATATCCCATCCCGTATCCTAGGTGAAGTGTGCCACGTGGACAGTCCCGTGTGCCCGGATCTGACAAGACCTTTGGGCATAAAGGTTGGGAGCCGAGACATAGAGATGTCACCCAACAACAAGAGTCATATGTGATATGATTAGCAAAGAGTTTCTTACCAATCTACCTATCTTTTAGCGGTGATGCTAAAGCTCACTAGTCGACTTGATAGTTGTGGGTCTTGAATCACTAAGTTTCAATGGAGGGATATTGATTTTAGTGGGAGTAGATTCTGTTAAATGTTTAATGTGATTTACTCTATCATGGATACATTTGTCTTAGTGTTTTTGCATTATTATTTTGTTGTAGATCAATGGCACCTAGCACCACCACCTCTTTTATTTTGCGTTCGATCCGTGAGAAGGATAAGTTGAATGAGACTAACTATACGGATTGGATCCGTAACCTAAAAATTGTTATTAGGGTTGAGAAAAATGAAGACATTCTTGATACTCCATTACCAGAAGAACCTACTGAAGATGCAACTGCTGCTGTCAAGAATGCTTACAAGAAAGCATGTGACAACAATCTTGAAGTGAGTTGCCTCATGCTCGCTTGCATGGAACCCGAGCTGTAGATGTAGTTTGAAACAAACCATGAGGCGCATGATATGATCGTGGTGCTTCAGGACATGTCACAGACACAGGCCAGGACAGAAAGGTTCAATGTGTCCAAGGCCTTTGTTGAGAGCAAGCTGGCACAGGGCGCAGCAGTGGGGCCGCATGTGATCAAGATGGTTGGTTACACGCAGAGGTTGGAGAAGCTGGGCTTCCTACTCGGCCAAGAGTTGGCCACTGATTTCATTCTTGCATCTTTACTGCCGGGCTATGGGAACTTCATCTCGAACTACCACATGCACGGGGCTTATGTCACACCCGGTTTTAGAAAGAAAACCGAATGCATCTCATATGTGCACCAGGATCAAGTTCCACATATATGATAGATGATACAAGTATATATCCGAAACAATATCATAACGAAAGAGAGTATCATAGTACTTTATTACAAGACCGAAAGTCTTAATCTTAAGCGAATAGATAAACATTTATAACTAGCAGTGGACTTCAACTTCACAGGTAGATGACTGCAAGACATACGTCTAGAACTCCTCAAAATCTTCAGGGAACTCCGAACAATTATCTTGTTCTGAGCAGCATTAGTTTTAATAAAGCAAGGGTGAGTACACTTATGGTTGGTACTCAGCAAGTGGAGTAAATTATATGACATGCAAGACCAAAATCAAGGGAAAGCTGACATAGTTTGACTGCGTAACCATTTTTAGTTGATCAAGTTTTATTTAGCAAGCATTAACTAAGTGTAAGTATATACCAACCCTTAAATAAATAAAAGAGATAAGATAACAATAATAAATAAAGAACATCAATTTAGATCATCTTTAAGTTCAATTATCATGTGAGGGGCCAAGCCGCTCTTAACCGTGAGCACAGCTGATATATCAGTTTTCACTCTGCAGAGGTTGTACACTTTACCCACAACTCGTGTTTCCCTTAATACCCGGGTTTGCAAGACCCTTAAACACTTCCAAGGTGAGTAGCAGGGATTTACTACGAGACCTTTATAAAGATTCCCTAACTTGCAACGGTCTGCTAAGGTTTCAGGCCGCAGTGGTTATAACCCTCCCTAATGAGGAAGACGCCTTAACCAGGATCGTATCCACGCCTCAAGAGGACCGAGCTATACCCCATCAACGCAATCCCCTCTTGCCCTTTCGGTAAAACCATTACAAGCTAAAGTTTCTAATTAAGTAGTCAAGACCAGAGCCATGTAGTATTATGGTTCCACTGTTTTCCTAGGTTGTTCTCCATGTTCCAATTAATGCAGTGATCTTAATTATCACCGTAAATATATTCCAGAACATGAGTAAACCAGTGTAGCATAATTTCAGGTTATCCAACCAAAGTTTAAGTAAAAGCAACTAGCATAGCTACAACATAAGTATAACAACCCAGGTTTAATCAAGGAAGTTCAAAAGAAACTAGGCACATCTTTAGTTTGGGATCCATCATATTCTAGACACATGCATGCATATAAAGTAAATATTTATATTTATAAAGTGATTAGGACCGGGATATGATCAAGGACCACTTACCTTCGTCAAAGAATTGCTGCTGCTCGGGAACGTCTTCAAAGCTTTGCTCTTAGGGACCCTCGAACTGCGCATCGTCCATCGTGACACACAAGTACATAAAAATAAACAAATACAATAAATAAAAAATAGTACACCAAACAATATAAACAGAGCAAAACAACGTTAGAAAGCTACTGTATATGTCGCAAGGGTCGCGTGAGCATGAGAATCGATAAAAACGGAGTTAAAATGAAGAAGTTATGGCTAAAACATGATTCCACGGGCTTATTTGTAGAATATTTGAAACTAGAAGGGCTCTGGGTAAAGAAACCGATAGCTAGAACATAATTAAACCTCGGACTAGGGTTTAGATTGCAAAACAGAGAGGCTAGAGATGGTGGGTTCTATTTTAGAAAAGGACAGGGGCTTAAACAGAAGAAAATGGATCTACTCGTGAATACTTTTGAACTGCTATGGACTGCGGGTTCATTTCTATAGAACTCAGGGGCTAAAGCGCAAAATAACATAGGGTGGGTCCCGGCCGTCAGCGAAACAAGAGGGAGGGGAGGAGGGAGCTAGTACGCGTGGGTGGGCCGTGGGCCAGTTGCTGGACTGGGCCGCGCAGTGGAGGAAGAAGGAAAGAGGGCTAGCTGGGCTGGGCCGCAAGGAGGAAAAAGAGAGAGGAAAAAGGAAAAAGGGAGTGGGCCAGGCCCAAAGAGAAAATGAGGGAGAAAAAGAATTGCATTCAAATGGATTTGAATTTAAATTTAAAATTTAAATTCAAATAGAAGATAAACAATAAAATAATGCAATGCGGCATGAAATGCACAAAACCTATATTTCCTTATGTTTCTTTTTATGGTTAAGTCAATTACTATTAATTCACGGTAAATGCTCTAAAATCAAAATAATGGAATAAAAACGTTATGGGTCCTAAAAGGAATCTAGCAAAAATTTATTTAGGTTTCTAATTTGAAAATTAGGGTGTTACAGCTTAAAAGAGCTTGAATGAGCTATGCAGCATGCTCAAGACAGCAGAAAGTGACATCAAGAAGAGCACGGGCGGCGGCCATGTGATGGCGGTGCAAAAAAAAGCCTAACTTCAAGAAGAAGGGTACTTAGTGGAAGAAGAAGGACAAGGCTAAGGTTGAGAACCCCATTTAGAACCCAGATCCTAAGGCTAAAACTGGACCACCAGCTGACACTGAGTGCTTTCACTGTCATGAAAAGGCTCATTGGAAGACGAACCGCAAGGTGCACTTGGCTTCTTTGAAGAACCGTGGAAGTAAGAGTACTTCCAAATCAGGTACCCTTACTATTTATGTTATGGATATTTTGATTGCTGATTCTTTCATCAATTCTTGGGTATTTGATACCGGATTGGTTGCTCATATTTGCAATTCGATGCAGGGGCTGACAAGAAGTAGAAGCGTGGCAAGAGGAGAAGTTGATTTCCACGTGGGCAATAATGCAAGAGTTGCTGCGTTGAGCGTCGGGACGATGCAACTCCACCTCCCATCAGGATTTATTATGGAGTTGAATAATTATAATTTTGTTCCTAGTTTGAGTCGAAACATTCTATCTCCTTCATGTTTGACGATGGATGGTTATTCGTTTGCGAATGAAAATAATGGTTGTGTGATCTCTAAGAATGATATGTCTGTGGCTTCTACGCCTATTAAGAATGGGTTGTTTGTTTTAAATCTTGATGATTCACCGATCTGTAATGTAAGTGCTAAAAGGTTTTGGCCTAATGATTTGAGTCCTACCTATATGTGGCATTGTCGTTTGGGTCATATAAGTGAGAAGCGCATGAAGAAGCTCCATTTGGATGGGCTTCTAACTTCATTTGATTTTGAATCATACGAGACATGCAAAGCTTGTTTGCTAGGCAAGATGACCAGGACACCATTCATAGGTTTTCCTGAGAGAGCATCGGACTTGCTGGAACTCATATATACAGATGTGTACGGACCAATGAGCATGACGGCTAGAGGAGGATTCCAATACTTCATAACTTTCACTGATGATTTGAGTAGATATGGCTATATCTATTTGATGAAGCATAAGTCTGAAACCTTTGACAAGTTCAAGCAATTTGAGAATGAGGTTGAAAATCAACGTGGCAAGAAAATTAAGGCCTTGCGATTTGATCGAGGAGGCAAGTATTTGAGTCATGAGTTTAGCAATCATCTGAAGAGTTGCGGAATTGTTCCACAACTCACGCCACCTGGAACACCTCAAAGAAATGGTGTGTCCGAGCGACGTAATCGAACCTTGTTGGACATGGTTCGGTCGATGATGAGCCAGTCGGACCTACCGTTATTGTTTTGGGGTTACGCTTTAGAAATAGCAGCTTTCACACTGAACAGAGTACCATCTAAATCCGTAGTTAAGACACCATATGAGATATGGACTAGGAAGACTCCCAGCTTGTCTTTTCTGAAAATTTGGGGATGTGAAGTTTTTGTCAAGCGACTTCAGTCGGACAAGCTAAATCCCAAATCGGATAAGTGCATATTTGTGGTGTATTACTTCTACAACCGATCAGAGGCCAAAGTGTTTGTTGCTCAGAACGGTGTTTTCTTAGAGAAAGAGTTTCTCAAGAAGGAGAAAAGTGGACAGAAGGTGTATCTTGAAGAGGTTCAAGATGAGCCAATCGAGCAAGATTCAACAAGTGATGCTAATGTAGCAGAACAAGTTGAGATACCCGTGGCAAGAGAAGCACCACCGCAGCCACGAAGGTCGGCAAGGCTCCGCGCGGCTCTTGAGATATTATTGTTGGACAGTGATGAGCTTGCAACATATGCAGAAGCGATGATGGACCCAGATTCTGAGAAATGGCAGAGTGCCATGAGATCTGAGATAGATTCCATGGGAGACAATCAAGTTTGGAACTTGGTTGACCCACATGATGGTGTTAAAGCCATTGAGTGCAAATGGATCTATAAGAAGAAGAAAGATATGGATGGAAATGTTCACAACTCTAAGGCTCGACTTGTCACAAAAGGGTTTAGACAAGTTCAAGGAGTTGACAACGACAAGACATCTCTCTAGTAGCGATGCTTAAATCTATTCAGACCATTCTAGCAATAGCCGCATATTTCGATTATGAGATATGGCAGATGGATGTCAAAACAACTTTCCTGAACGAAAATCTGGATGAGGACGTGTGTATGATACAGTCCGAAGGTTTTGTCAATCCGACCAATGCTGGAAAGGTATGCAAACTTCAAAAATCCATTTACGGGTTGAAGCAAGCATCTCGGAGTTGGAATATTCGTTTTGATCAAGTAGTCAAAGGGTTTGGTTTTCTTTAGAGCGAAGAAGAAGCTTGTGTTTACAAGAAGGAAAGTGGGAGCTCTGTTGTATTTCTGATCTTGTATGTAGATGACATATTGCTGATTGTGAATGATATTCCTATGCTGGAATCCATAAAGACTTCACTAAAAAATAGTTTTTCTGTGAAGGATGTAGGGAAAGCCGCATACATTCTGGGCATAAGAATCTACGGAGATAGATCAAGAAGACTTATTGGATTAAGTCAAGATACTTACATTGACAAGGTGTTGAAATGTTTCAACATGGAACAATCAAAGGAAGGGTTCTTACCTATGTCACACGGTATACATCTCAGCAAGACTCAGTGTCCTTCGACGACTGATGAGCTGGATCGCATAAGTAAGGTTCCATACGCTTCAGCAATTGGATCTATCATGTATGCGATGATAAGTACATGCCCAGATGTCTCATATGCTCTAAGTGCTACGAGCAGGTACCAGTCTGATCCAAGTGAGAGTCACTGGACAGCGGTGAAAAATATTCTTAAGTACTTCAGAAGGACTAAAGATGTATTCCTAGTCTATGGAGGTGAGAAGGAGCTCACTGTAACGGGTTACACTGATGCTAGCTTCCAAACCAACAAAGATGATTCAAAGTCATATTCAGGATTTGTGTTCACATTGAATGGTGGTGCTATAAGTTGGAAAAGTTCCAAGCAGGATATGGTAGCTGATTCTACAACGGAAGCCGAGTACATTGCAGCTTCGGAAGCCGCAAAGGAAGGGATTTGGAATCCTCATAGAGCTTGGTGTGTTTCCGAATGCGTCTAGCCCTTTGAACCTCTACTGTGACAACAATGGGGGATAGAACACGTTAAGGAGCCAAGGAATCACCAGAAGAACAAACATGTACTGCGGAAGTTTCACCTCATACGAGAGTTCATTAGACAGGGTGAGATCAAGATATGCAAGATACACACAGATTTGAATGTTGCTGATCCTTTGACAAAGCCTCTTCCACAGCCTAAGCATTAAGCGCACACAAGAGCTATGGGTATTAGATATCTTCTAGATTAGACTCTAGTGCAAGTGGGAGACCGTTAGAAATATGCTCTAGAGGTAATTATAGAGATGATCATATTTTATTGTATTCCATGATGTATTATGTGTTCATTGAATATCCAAGAAAGAAACTTGTATTGATTGGCAATTATGTGAATTGTTTGTGAGACTCTTTACTTGTATGGTTATTCTAAAGTTGTTCCTAATTGGAGTTTATGTATGAACATACATGAATATTAGACTAGCGCATGTATTTGTTGATGACTGTGTTTCACAAGTCATATGACATGGAGATGTCAAACTAATAATGTGGGTGCATGTATGACATGAGGCTGGACCGACCCAACTCGAGAAATAGAGATTTCTCATTACACAATGTGTACGCTGTGTCCTTAGACCTGAGATTGTCGCATGTACTCAAGATATGAACCGACTTGCTTAGGAGCCATCAAACGCTACTCCGTAATTGGGTAGTTATAAAGGTGGTAAGCATGCTGCGAGATATGGTCAGTCAAGATGGGATTTGCTCCTCTCTGCTTGAGAGAGATATCTCTTGGTCCCTTGAGTGATCCGATCAAGAAATGCATGGCCGTGCTAGGGTTAAGTGTTAACCAAGGATTCTAGATCATAGCATCGAGAAAGAGAGGTTAGCTTGGAGCTAGACCAAATATCGTGAGGCAAAGAGAATACCATGTATATGAGATTGCAACGGCTCGTCTGATATGATCTTTGCGCGCACATAGGAGTTGACACGTCTTACTAGAAACCACTGTCAACTATTGGTCGAGTAGGAGTACACAGGTCATGTCTGTTCATGCGTGAGCCCAAAGGGTCACACACTTAAGGGGTTGGAAGCCTAACGAGTATATGATCCGAACTAGACTGGGCTTAGGTGCACTAATGGGCCTCAGTTAGGAAGCCCATTAGTGGGCGCCTATAAAAGAAGGGGTGGGGGCGCGTGGAGGGGGAACCCTAACTCGACGCCTGCTGGCAGCCGCCTGTTCCCACGCCCGCGCCCACGGTTGCCCTCGTGTACCTAGCAGTTCGGAGTGCGACGCTTCTTCCCTGTACGTGTGCATACCTTGGAGGTGCTGCATCTGCTCCACGAGTACAAGCCGCACGTGAGGAGGTCTCGCAACTGCATTGTCGGCGACAGACTGCACTACCCCGACGCGCTACAGAAGTTCCGCACCCGCGCGTGTAGTGGTAATTCTATGATCTATAACAGCAGTTTTCCTAGTTTATGCGGCGGAAATTTTTGTTTATCGCTAGCGTAGCCCACCTCATATCCCTACACAATAGAGGATCCTATTTTCCTAAAAAGATAATAATGCGCTTCTCATGGTACCTCCACAATAACTCGTCATATTTTAATATAACTCCTTTTTCCTTAAACAAAATACCATCATGACTATTAATTGCCAAATTTCGTGATTCAAAGTCGAAGTCTCCACATTTCGCAACTACATTAAGCTACCGACTAATTACGCTCCACCCTCCCTAATAAATAACTTTGCCCCTCCTTCTACCACAACAAATACAGCCATAAAATATCATAGCTCCATTTAGATACGCAACATAATATATTACTTAAATAGTAGCGACACGACAACAGAGTACCTTAAATATGTACTAGGTGCAGCAATGGGCCGCAGATCATGACACCTATGCGAAACTAACGTAGCGACGGATTTATCCTACCTATGTTGCGTAGAAAAATTATGCATTTGCCTAAACACAATAATTACTGCTCTACGTATGAACTAAAATCTGTATCAACTACGATACTACAACACGGAATACGGGCCCTACGCGGCAAAGCCGCACGCCTTTCTAGTCTATGCTAATATGAAAAAAAGAAAATAAGGTGGACACGTACGAGCGTCCGATCTACACCGTACCGTCTACTCACAGGATCAATCAGTTAACATTAAGAGAGCCTTCCCCACACACGTCCCCTAATTAAAAATTAAAATAGCAATTCGCAGATGTTACCCTTTAGTGCGTCAAAGTAATCTAAGCTAATTTCCGGTTGACGGACCAGAACCATTGGATAAGGAATCAATGGTCCAGATTGATCGTGTGCCACTACTATATGTGCTTCTTCCACCTATGTTTCTTCAGCACACGCCTGCAATCCTTTCAGGCTTCAGCGTGCCGGTGCAGGGCCGGACCCTATATAGATGACTACTAGGTATTTCCTGAAATATAATGGTCAGTGTTTTTGCCAGAAAATCAAGCATGTAGGTATATGCATGTGTGTATTTTGTTGGGCCACATCCTATGGGTCCTGCCAGGCAATGCAGTCCATGCTCCCATTGGGCCAGGCCCATGCATCAACTCCTACTAACAGAGTCCAAGGAATTAGGGATCTATCTCTTCACATGCATATAACAGCTTCGCGGGCAGGGGGGAAGCCAGCCTGAGAGACCACCAGGATCGGCTGTACTAAATGACTGGATCAAGCCTACTTAGATTAACTATGAACAGTAATTTAGTTAAGGAATTACCTACGGAATTTCTTGGGGTCAGCTAATCCCGATGACAAGCTCTAGGTCCACCCCTGTTCGCAGGTAAGTGAACATCAACAAGTGTCCATGATGGAGAGCCAGCGGAGAACAACGCGGACGGTGGGACGACGTCGATCGAGCCGCCGCCCGGCCACGGCGATGGCCTTTGTCTCGATCGGCAGGGTGGAACGGGGAGCAGGGGCCGCGCAGGTGGTGCATCGTAATTTAGTTATTGATTAATAGTTGCTTCGTTTTTATTTACATATCATATTAGATTTATGCTAAATTTAATTTGGCTAATTTTGATTAAGCCTATAGAAAAATATAGCAACAACCATACTATGCAACATAGACACTATCAACATATATTTTATAGTGGATTATTCAATTAAAAAGATTGGCATTGTAAGTGTTATTATTTTTATATAAATTTAATCAAAGTTGATAAAATTTGACGCACTAATGCGATGTATAAATAAAAATAAAGGGGTATGTTTAGTAATGGACCGAATAACTTTATTTTGAAAAATATTTTTAAAAATATTATTTGATATATTATTAGCCGAGACTGTTCAGTTACTGTCCTATTTTTTTGAAATTCTGGGTGCTTTTGAACTATTGACTTTTGGGGTGTTCAAAAATCAAATACCACCAAAAGTCAGAAGGTGAAAAGCACAGCAGAAGGAGCCCATACTTTTTCACTATTACTTCGGGTTAACATCTTTGGTACATCAATTTCAGAGTGTGCCTCTCAAAACATGTTAACTGTTAATCCTAACGTCTTGTCCTCACACATATATTCCATCCCGCACGTAATTACAGTTTCGGGATCGTGTTTCGCGAGTCCACTCTGGCATTAGTGATGCTTAAATGCTGGTGGGCCTCGTACTATATCAAAATTAGCAATTAAATAAAGAGAAAGGATGATAAGAGCAATTCCAACCCACAGTGTCTATGAGTAGTATCTATATTATCATGTCATTAAGACACCACCTCTAGAAACTACACTATATAACCCATGATATCTTGGTGCGGCTTTATATTAAACTCACTCTCTTCTCAACCTATTATATTTGTTCTCCATTTATTACAAAGACACCACATCACTTCCAATGCACAACTTGATATTGTCTGGTTCTCGTATTGACACTGGATCATGCATGAAACCCGATTTCTTCCTCTCTTCACTCTCTCTCATTTATTATGGTACCATATAAGCTAAAAATTATATGTGTCAATATAATTAATGCGATGGAAACCATCCTACAGAGGGTTGGAGATGTCATAAGGCGAACAAATACGAAAGACTAAGAGTGTACTGCACAATGCCCCTTTAGCTTTGGTAGCACGGAGCCTATAGGCTTTATTTAAAGAAGCCACGCACAAAACTGACAATAATGAAGCTAAGATGCCCCCTTCTTTAGATAAAGAAAAAAGATTGAAGAAACCAGATTCTGTTCCCCCATTATCTTGAAAAAGAAAAGGTCCGTAAGATGCCACTTGTCTATACCGGCAGCATCTTGGAGTTAGCCATGCAAGCAATGGCTCATGCGACCGGATGAATCACCTCTATCTGATGATGATGGGGTCCGGCCGGCTTCCTTCCTGTAGAAGTAGAACGTGGGTGCAACCACAGGCTAGAATAGGATTCATCAGCAAAGTAGAGCGCTAGCTCCGAATGGGCCTCGTTTGGGGTCGCAGATCGACTAAGATGTGTACATGCTGTGAGGAAGAAAGGATAACGGAGATTCCGCCTTTGCTGATGCTACCGATTCCACCAATAATCGCAGATCAAAGCAAAGGCTGAAAGGAAGTAGTCCTGCCGGGCTTGTTTTTGATGGACAAGAAACAAGGCAACTTTAATTTGCTTTACATATGCATTTTATGTGAACCACGTTGCGACAGCTCATTAATAATAATCTATAGCTCCGATCACGCAACGAATTAGATACTGAAGCTACCGCTACTAGAAAAATAGTTCCAGGTGACACAAGCCTTTCATCTCTAGTGACGGACATTATTCTTACGGACCGCCACGTAAATGGTGTGGTGGAAAACCTCCGC
This sequence comes from Panicum hallii, assembly GCF_002211085.1. Classification (NCBI taxonomy): domain Eukaryota; kingdom Viridiplantae; phylum Streptophyta; class Magnoliopsida; order Poales; family Poaceae; genus Panicum; species Panicum hallii. The sequence continues at coordinate 57,628,170 of NC_038044.1, forward strand.
TAGAAATGGAGTCATTTCTACTGGGGATTCTCTTAACGAACCGTCGCTAGGGATGGAGTCACAGTCAACTCCCCAATACTATATTTTTTTATAAAAGTTTAATGTAACCTTGTGTAACACCCTAAATTTTGAAATTAGAAGCTTAATTAAATTTTGCTAGAATTCTCTTAGGATCGTAAGGTTTTTATCTTCTCATTTTGATTTTAGAGAATTTATCATGAAATAATAGCAATTTAATAAACTATAAAAAGAAATATAAGGAACTATAGGATTTGTGCATTTCATGCCCCATGCATTATTTTATTTTTTGTTTTTCATTTAAATTTAAATCTCAAATTCAAATTCAAATGCCTTTGAAAAGCATTTCTTTTTCCCTCTCTTTTCCTAGTTAGGCCGGCCCACCCTTCTTTTTCTTTTTCTCTCTTTCTTTTTCTCCTTGCGGCCCAGCCCAACCGGCTCTCTCTTCTCTCCCGCACGGCCCAACCCAGGCGGCCTTTCTTTCCCCCTCTCCTACCGCGCGCGGTCCAACTCCTCCCCCCTGGCCCAATCCGCCCGCGCGCCGGCCCTTCTTTCTCCTCTCCTCTTTCTTCTGCTGACGGCCGGGGCCCAGGGTCGTCCCCGACCTCGAGCCAGACTCGGGCTCGAGGCCGAGTCCACCCCGGTGCTGCCTCGCCCGCGCGCCACCTTAGGCCTGCACGCCCGACGTCCGGCCGCCCCTATTTAAGGCCTTGACCCATGCCCTAACTATCCCCAAGCCGCAGCCGCCGCCTCCTGCCGTAAAGCCCTAGCACTCCGAGCTCCGCCGCCGCACGCCATTGACGAGCCTCGGCCGCACGTCGTGCCGCCGCTCCGCCGTTCCTTCTCCTCCGTCAGCCACCGCAGGAGCAATGCAGTGGGGTAAGGGTACCCGCACGCCGCCTCTCTCCCTCTCCCTTGCTTCCCTCGTGCCCGCGCGACCTCGCTGTGTACCTGAGCCGCCGCTCACCGTCGCGCCGTCGCCCTGACCGTTACCGCCGCCCCCAGAGCCTTTAGATCGATTCCCAGTGATGCCCGCTTGCTCCCAATGCAATCCCAGCTCGAAATCGAGGCCGGGAGCGCGTTTACGCCTCCCAACCCTAAACCCTAAACCCTAAACCCTAAACCCTAATCCCCAGCAATGCGCCGCCTCCCCGCGCCCCCAACCATCCCACGCCGTTAGATCTAGATCCAACAGGTTAGATTAGATCTAAACCGAGTCAATAGATCCAGATACCGGTCAACCCATGGTCATTTTGCGTTTTAGCCCTTGAGTTTTGTAGAAATCAACCTGCAGTCCACGGTAGTTCAAAAGTATTCACGAATAGATCCTTTATCTTCTATTTAGGCCCCTATCTTTTCAAAAATAGAACCCGCAGTTCTAGATCCTTCTGTTTTACAATCTAACCCCTAGAACTAAGGTTTAATTATGATCTAGCCCTCAGTTTCTTCGGTCAGAGCCCTTTTAGTTTCAAATCCTCTACAAATAAGCCCCTAGAATCATGTTTTAGCCCTAATTTCTCCGTTTTAACTCCGTTTTTATCGATTCTTGCGCTCACGCGATCCTTACGACATATGTAGTAGCTTTATTACATTATTTTGCTTTATTTATATTGATTGGTGTACTGTTTCTTATTTATTATATTTGTTTGTTTGTATGTACTTGTGTGATTACGATAGACGGTACGCAGTTCGAGGGTCCGCAAGAGCCAAGCTTTGAAGACGTTCCCAAGCAGCAGCAGTGCTTTGACGAAGGCAAGTGGTCCTTGATCATACTCCGGTCCTAATAACTTTATAAATACACACATTTACTTTATATGCATGCATGAGTCTAGAATATGATGGATCCCATTTAAGGATGTGCCTAGTTTCTGGTGAATTTCCTAGATAAAACCTGGGTTATTATTTATGTTGTAGCTACCCTACTTGCTTTTACTTAGATGATGGTTGGATAATCTGGAGATCATGTTACACTGGTATACACATGTTATGGAATATTTTAATGATGATGATTGAGATCATTGTATTAATTAAAACATGAAGGACCACCCAGGAAAACAATACAACCACAATACTACGTGGCTCTGGTCTTGGCTAATTAATTAGAAATTTTAGCTTATGATAATCTTACCGGAAGAGCAAGAGGGGTTGCATCATCGGGGTATAGCTCGGTCCTCTTGAGGCATATTGATATATGTGGTCCTTGACTAAGGCATTATCTCATTAGGAAGGGTTATGACCGCTTTGACTTGAAATCTTAGTGGATTGTTATAAGTTAGGAAATCTTTGTAAAGGCCTCGTAGTGAATCCCTTCCACTCACCTAGGAAGTGTTTAAGGGCCTTGCAAACCCGGGCATCAAGGGAAACACGAATTATGGGTAAAGTGTACAACCTCTACAGAGTGAAAACTGATATATCAGCCGTGCTCACGGTTAAGAGCAACTTCGACACTCACATGATGATTAAACTTTAAGATGACATAAAGCGATGTTCTTTGTTTATTTATGATGATGCTTATCTATCACTGATATATGTTTAAGGAATTGGTATATACTTATACTTAGTTAAGCTTGCTTAATAAAATTTGATCAACTAAAATTGCTTATCGCAGTCAAATCATGTCAGCTTTTCCTTGAATATAGCCTTGCATGTCATATAATTTACTCCACTTGCTGAGTACCAACCATAAGTGTACTCACACTTGCTTTATTAAAAATAATGCTGCTCAACACAAGATAATTGTACGGAGTTCTCTGAAGATCTCGAAGAGTACTAGGCGTATGTCTCCAGTCATCTACCTATAAAGTCGAAGCTGCTGCTAGTTATCAACGTTTATTTAATCGTTTAAGATTAAGACTGTCGGTTATGTAATAAAGCACTATTATACACTATTCGTTAATGTATTGTTTCGGATATTCACATATGACGTCTACTGTATGTGCGGAACTTGATCCTGGCGCATATATGGGATGCACTCGGTTACCTTTTCTAAATCGGGTGTGACACCTTGATTTAGTAAGTTTGTTCGTAGAGATAATTAAATTATATTTTTATGCAATAATATTCTTTTTTGAGAAGTCAAATTTATTTCTACCTCTTCGCATTCGAACTACGTGTGGTGTGAAAAATAATCTTTGAATTGCAAACAAACATATATGGAAGTACATGCATACATCTTAATACCACATGCAATTTGGAAGGAAAAGATTCAAGAAATTGTATACTTTACACTCTAGTTTTATTAGTCACTTTATAGTTTCTTAAATTCAATAATACCCACATTTTTTGAAAAGATTTTGAAATATGGCAAGGGACCAAAACACAATCATATAATATTCAAAAAAAGTATCATCAAATTAAAGCCCGCCATATATGCACTTGTATCGAGAGCGGAGGCCCTTGGCATCCTGGTTGCCTAGAATCCTTGAACTTGATTAGAAATTGGGATATGCACACGACGTGCACAAGGCTGTGCACATAACGTGTTTATGTAATATTTGCTATGATATATGTGTGTTGCCTGTGATAACTTTGTTGTGATGATACATGATGATATTGCTGCCTGTGATGTTTGGTTTCGCCCAGCACCATGACCGGCAAACATGGATGTCTGCATCTGCTGGCTGCAGCAGCAGCCCGGGTACTGAGAATTAATCTAGTGTAGATGGAGGATGATGACCTTGGAGCAGCATAGCAGATCTATGGAGCTGTGGTGGGCGACAAGAAGCACCAGTTGAGCAAGAGGGCCGTGCCTAGCCAGCTGAAGGAGTATCATAGGGATAAAACTTATTTCTCATCCTATGAAACTTCCTCTCCTCTCTCCTCATAATTATCATACCATATCACAAATTTGCTGATGTGGAATATATTATTTAGTATTTATGAAACTCTTATGAAATCTTTCATTGAGACTGGGCTTATAATAACGCTTTTCTTGTTATTTTAAATATGGTGTCCGAATGTAATGCATGAAAATGGAAAAAGTGTTCTAGCTTAATTCTTATTTCGAATGCAGTAACAAGCGAATCCAATACCAGGTAGGTAGGATTCTTTAAGGTATGGAGGGGAGAGAGGGGGAAGTGAGAGAAACAAGTCGTATCCTACCATCTGTACGAGTTTTAGTCTATTGTCATGCGACTAGTAACATGTCTCTATCCGTGCACAAACTAAAAGTTTATAAAGCTACCACGGGACAACTTAAAAGACAAATTATTATAGGGGCTGTTTATATTGTTGTGTCAACATTACGTATCAACACATGAGACCGCAACGCGCATGTACTTTGTCCAAAATATGTATGTATTTCCTTTTTGGACTTCCCCAGACAATAGCTCTTAAGCTTCACTTCACACGTATAATAAGAAGCTTAAGATAGACCACGCAAATACATGTACACGAGTTTACTGGGCTTATTCAAAACGCGACCATACAATGGCCCAAAACGACGGTAGGTAAATATATAGCATATATAGGTAGCAAGGTAGGTATGTAGGTAGGTTTGTTGTGAGGATTGGTAGCAGGCAGATCCATGGTGAATTGGTGCCCTCAGCAGGCGGCACCGCGGAACCCCATGGTGGCGCCGGCGACATTGTACAGCACCTCGAACGTCTGCAGCTGGACGTTGCCGATGACCCCCATCGCCCGGTCGTCGCTGCCGGGGGCGAAGGCGAGGCAGTCGGAGAAGAGGATCCCCGACGGGTCGAGCTCCACGGCGGCGCTGTGGTCGAACACCAGCGTGATCTTCGGCAGCGTGACGCGGCGGACGCCCCTGAAGTCGTAGCAGGTGTCGAGCTGGTTCTTGGGCGGCGCCGCGCGGTACATCCCCATCCTGGCCCGGAAGGCGGCGCGCAGCGCGCTGTACGCCGTCGGCGGGAGGCGCGTGATCACCGTCCGGGAGTCCACGACGGAGCCGGGCGCGAACACCGCCGGCGGCACGGAGAGGGTCTGACCGGCGACGACGATGGCCTGGAGGCGGACGAGGTACAGCATCGGCGCCTGCCTGATGCTGAACATGGGCGTCAGGACGTACCGGGAGGAGGCGACCCTGGGCACGCCGAGGACGAAGAAGCCGCTGTAGCTCGCCGTCCGCGGGAGGCAGTAGGAGAAGACGCCGCCGTAGGTGAGCCTGGTCTGCGACACAAGCGACTGCGCGCCGCGGCCGAGCGCCATGATCCCGGCGGTGTCGTTGGGGAAGTGGCCCTGCACGGCGTGACTGCACCCGAACTGGAACCCGCCGATCACCGACGTGGGGTTCAGCCGCAGCACGTCGGAGATGTAGGTGCCCATGGTGGACCGCCCGTCGGGGTACTGGACGCGGTACTGGCACTGCCGGGACCCGGGGGCGCAGCCGTTGCCGTAGGGGCCGAGCTGCCGGCAGATGGGCGAGCCGCAGGCGAACGGCGCGTACGTCGACGACTGGGAGGGGTCGTAGAGGATGTCCGTCTGGGGGTGGCACTGCGGCATGGGGCAGGGGGCGCACTGGACCCACGCCACGTCGCTGGCGGTGTCGAGCACCATCGTCTGCTTCACGCCCGGCAGCCGCTGCCCGCCGCTGCCGCCGGCCGCCGGTTCGAAGATGGTCACCGCCTCGGAGCCCTAGTTGCATTGCATGATTGCATCATCATCAAACAGTAGCTAAGTCATCAGCCACGGGACGGTACGATCGACATATATTAATGAAAACACAAGATCTGCATATATATACATATACATATACATATATATATGTATGTATGTATGTATGTATGTATGTAAGTAAATATTAATGTGTTCTTGCCTTTGACGTGGGGTTACTGGCTGCGCCAACGTTTGGTGCAATGTTGGGAGCGTGCTCCGACTGTCCGGAATCGACTTTCGATTCCGGCAGGCTGCTGCCGTCGTCTGCCTGGGGAGCGCTGCCGGCGAGCTTCCTCTGGATGTAGCCCACGCGGTGCTGGTCCTGCAGCAGCACGTCGGCCGGCGCCGGCGACCAACTTCCCGCCGCCACCGAGCACGGGCCATAGGAGTGGCTCAGCGGCACCCAGCTGCTGGCGGTAAGGTTCGCCGGCGCATCCACTGCAGCAAGCAGCACAAGTTATCTGGCCACACCATTCTCGTATCATCGTATGCGTGCAGTATGGATTATACTAACAAACAATTTGCACGTGTGGACACATGACAATCACATACCCCTGAGCCCTTGACACACCGGCTTCGGCTTCAGCCAGCTCGTGGCCACGACGACGTAGTCGGCCGCGGCCTCGTCCGCCGCCGTTCCGCCGGAGAGAGAGGCGGCGGAGCTGCTATACAGACACAAGAGGCCGAGAGGAATAAGAAGCCAGACCGCTGGTGGAGCCATTGCTGACCTGGCCTAGCTGCTTCCCCAAACAGTGGAGTGGTGGCCGGTCGACCGATGCTTGGTGACGCTGCCAAGAAGCAGTATATATAGGCGAGCGATCGAGCAGGCTCAGCTCACAAGCTACAATGATTGTTGGACAAGACATACTGGCGCGGAACTTCTGCTTTGTCAATCGGCGAAAAGCTGATTATTGATCTTCACGTAATGAATTAGATGCTGAAAGTTGAAACCGTAGCAATTACGAGCACAAGTGATGAAATAAGGATGTTGTATTTTGACGCACGAAGTACCTCGTGTCCATGCATTTTGTAAACACCTCCACTAGCACGGAAAAGACCTTTCATCGACCCCTTAGTCCCGGCCGGGGTTGGATCCGAGACTAATGAAAGTATTAGTCCCGGATCCAACGGGCTAGAAGGACGGGGGACCTTTAGTCCCGGTTGAAGAGTTACTTTTTAATTCCGGTTGTAGGCTTCAATCGGGACTAAAGCTTTTTTCACGAGTCAATTTAAAAGAAAAGCATCTCTAGAATCACATGTGTTCTGTATACGTGGGGTGGTAAGAAAACTATATGCGAGGCAGGAGATCTTGAGTTTGATTCCTACGGACCGCAGGATTTGATTGTTCTTGCCAATTATTTTTTGGACATTGCAAACCTTTTAGTCCCAATTTCAACAACCGAACCGGAAATCGGGACTACATAGGATTTCCCAACCGGAACTAATATCGTGTTCTCTACTAATGCTCGCTGCCGAAGGACATGTATCTACCACAGAAAGGAAATAGTGTGTCGTTGAGATATAAGAGGTAGCTAGAAAAGGATACAAAATATGTGGAAATGGTGTGTCACTAAGATATAAAAATGCAATTTACAGAGACGGGTGAAGCCATGGCCCGCTCCAACAAATGGTTCCACGCAAAATAATTTATAACTTTTTTATATGATCTCAGATGAAGTTAAACTTTATACTAAAATTATAGACGTTGACAAGACCTACAATTTTATAGTTGATAAATTTTTATTTAAGGTCATTTAATAGTCCAAAAATTATTATGAGTTCTCTAATATTAAAATCTAGAAGTTTTGATTTTTTTTTTATAAACAACCACAGATGAAGAGTAGTTCCATATTCAAGTTGTAGTGGTAAGATCTAAAATTTTATAGTTTATACATTATTTATTTAAGACCGTTTAGAATCATAAGATCATTTAATAGTTATACCCCTACACATGACTATAACTATATATAGTAAATCATACAACTCAATACATACTTTGAACTTTCCACAATTTTAACCTTTATATATATACTAAAATATATTTAGCATGTTTTTTCTGTATCTATAGTTCACAATAACCACAGTGTGGAAGTTTTTCACTTTTTTATTTTTTGCTATATTTAAAGATTTAAATGAATTTCTAAAATAAAATAGAAAAATATTTTCAGAGGCTGATGATGGCGTCACCCACCCCTAGAATCAGATTTCTAGGGGCAGGTGATAGCGTCACCCACTTCTACAAAATCAATTTCAGAGTAAATATAAAAGAATAGCATACTTCGTAAAGTTATATGTGACTGTAACGTGGTGGAGAGGAGGGTGAACATGAGGCCTGAGGTAAGCAGTTCGAACCCCGGTTTACGCAAGTGTGCATATTTCGTAAAAAAATTGTACCTCGATAGTGAGGGGGTTTGTGGTGGTGGCCGGTTGGTTGGGATATTTTTTCTTTTTTATTTTATTATTTTCGAGTTTCTTCTGATTTTTTAATTTTCTAAAAATTGATTTGCAGGGCAGGTTAGGCCATGACTTGCCCCTGCAAATCGATGCGTTTTCAGCTGCGAGAAGCAGAAACGGGCACCGCACCCACCCTAAAAATAGATTTTCAACCGCCTCTGCAACCCCTTTTGTAGTAGTGGCCGGTACCGATATTAATTGATTTTTTTAATCTGTTCAAATTATGAAAATACCCTTACCTTCAGAAATAAATTTGTTTAATTCAGGTATCAGATCAACGACCAACAATAATTAAATAATAGTAGTACTTTCCAACCGTACCACTATGACAAGGCTCAAACTTCACTACTATAGAACAACATCTCTCGCCCAACCGGTTCCAAACTTGTTGCAGTACAGGCTTTGGAATCGAGATTATTATTGAAACGAATGTGGAGCTGGTTGATCTTTAATGTAAAGATATCAGCTCAACAAAAGTGATGGAGGATACCTCCTAGGCTCCTATCACCGGTTCGACGTCTCCTATGCTGCTATACAGCTTGCGAAAGCATCGAGGCTTCTTTTTCCTTTTTTTTTCCATTTATTATCCATCATTGCAGTGGAAGGAATCAGAATACTATACTTGGTTGCATACCTTCCGGAGTTCTTTTCACTTTCGCGCTTGGATGGAAGCCTTACAAGTCACCAGGTACCATCTACCACGCCCACCATCAAAAGAAAAGCGAACCAATCCAAGGCTGCCACTGAAGACGTATGACACTAATCCCGATTTGATTTCTCACTAATGGAAAATGAGTTCCGGCTTTTTCATTCTTCGGTTCATATACAGCATCACAATTCATTTCTACAATGTTTCATCAAGTCAAGTCAAGGCCCAGGCGTTTTGGATCCATCGGATGATCCGAATGATAGATTTGTTGACATCGCAGGATAGCGTCAGAGAACATACAGTGAAGTAATGGCTAATTTTTGGGTGGACAAGTTTAACGTCGTGGAATTTACTACGAGGAGAGATTATTGCGTAGATTAGAGTATAGTGGGATTTAAGTCCAAACGCATTTAAATGGGGCTTGCCTCGTCTCGAAAAAATTTGATGGTGATGTGGGGATTTCAATGGCCAATTTGATGGAGGTACATGCCGAGTGACCCAGTGTATAGAATGTTTTCATTAGATCAATAACTATCCAATTTGAATGTTTGGGGCTGTAAAGATACCACCTCACTTGGTCATTTGAATAGGATGGATTTCAGAGTAAGGCTAGACACATTGAGAAGATTGCAGAGCCATCAAAATACTCAATTAAATCAAGAAAATTAGCAAGTATTATTATGTGATCGGTAACAGAATAGGCCATGGGAGCATATAATGGCTAGCTATTGCTGCCTAGGGTGGATCAAGGCGTTCTCCAACCTTGAAATATAGTGTGGCTAGTACCTTGGAACCTTTGCATGGTTCGCCAACAAATGTGTCGACACTCTACATGGTGTGTAGAAGCAATGGGTGATGTGTATGGGGGACTTGGAGGACCTTTTCTTTATGACCACTGCTAGAAAACGGGTTGAAGATGCAGGTCTAAACTACTAGCTGACTTTGCACCCGGTATCGACTGCAACAGCGGGGTGCCCATGGAGGGCTTTTGGCACCGGGTCATGCCACGACCCGTTACCATTGGCTTCTCGAGGCCACAAGCGCCAGGTTGTGGCATGACCCGGTGCTAATGGAGCGGACTTAGCACCGGGATGGTTATACCATGACCCGGGACTAATGTCGCTGCCTATATATACAAGACACTCTCCCCTCCCCAAGCTGTCATGAACTCAGCACCGTTCATGCCAGCCGAGTGACGGGAGAGGAGGGGAATTTTTGCAATTTTTTTGCAAAGAAAGGTTAGCAATTTTTATATATGTGTTTAATATTTTTTTAGATGTAGTTAGCAACTGATTTAGTTTATTATTGTTCTATAGTTAGCAAGTGATTTAGTTTATAATTGTTATATTAATTGTTATACATGTGATAATTATTTTTCTAGATATAGTTAGCAATTGATTTAGTTTGTAATTGTTATAATACTTATTATACCTGTGATAATTATTTTAGTTAGCTATAGTTAGCATTTGATTTAGATAGTAATTTTAGTTTTAATTACACATTCTGAAATGAATTGTTTGGACACTCTAATGATGTACATAAGGATCTGTTTCTGAAAATACTTCATGCCTCCTTCAATATAGTCCTGGGAACATTGAAATCTTTCAGGCTGACACTAAAGCTATCGACAAGTAAAAATTTCATCAGCAATGTGGTTGCAGCACATTCAGAAATTGCGTAGCCTCCTTTGGACCCTTCTCAAAAAGAATAGAGGACACCAAATCAGTGAACAAGGTATGAACACAATCTTTGTTAAGATTCAACTTTGTAAATGATGTTATAAAGTTGGATAAGATTATGTCAATGGCTTGATCACTAATTTGGTGTTCTCTGTTCTATTTTAGAAGGGTCAAAGGGAGGCCATGCAATTTTTAAATGTGCTGCAACCACATTGCTGATGGAATTTTTACAAGAACACAAAAGTGGAAGATACAGGCAGTGGTGCTTGCTCTCAGTCAGTAGCATGGCACTGGGACGCAGCCGGATATTGTGATTAGCCTGGCCTCTCAGCCACATAGCATCCCCTGGGGATGAGACCCAAGAGAACGTGCCAGCGATCCACACCTAAAGATGCCCAATAGATGATATCACCATGCAGACAACATGTGAGCTATATGTCAAAGTAACAAATATCACCGCTCTGGTAGCCTCGGGTCGGCCTTACCAGTGATCCCTGGTGGTACCATTCATGGTAGGTAGGTAACCCCTGCTACTCTGTTGTCACCGTGGAGCAGATCGTGGAAGCCGGCGGACAAAATGAAAAGCTCGAGCTCGATTTCGTTGGAGGGGATGGAGAAAAGGCGTCGGGAGAGGCACTCCACGGTGTCAATCTATGACACAAGGCTTACATCAAACTTATTGGGAATACAACAGCTCTCGTGGATCCTCCTTCTCCACCAGACGCAGATAATGATGATGATGACTTTGATGGTGGTCCTTCATCTCCGCCACCATGGCCTCCCCCCCCCCATCACCTCCGCTAAGGGCCAGGAGTACTCTAACTCCTCCACCACAGGCCAAATGGAAAAAAACAGACCTTGTCCCTCCCACCAGCTGGAAACCCCAAGAAGCGGAGGATTGTCAAAAAGAAAATAGGGCCTAAGAAGAAATTAGCTTATGAGCTGATCGATGAGGAACTGAAGGAGCATATATGCCAAGTAGTGAAAGATCATTTCAAACCTACACTAAGAGAAGAGGGTGCAAATAGAAGCAGTACTGGCATCAAAGCTCTACGATTGCTTAAGCGACGCCGCTAAGTGAAAGGTAAAACTACCCTCGGACTTTGATCGCACGCAAAAAAGGCCCATTAGGAACAGAAGAAATATGGAAAGACCGTTCCTCAGCTAGGCACAGAACAAAAAATCCTTGAGCCCCTCCGGGTGCAGACGGATAAAGAGAAACATATGACGGAATTTGTGCAAGAAACGAGATTTACCTACGCGCAGGTAGCCGGGCAAACGGGCAAACGGATGATCTCCCATTAGCTGAAGTTGTTAGTGTTCCATATGAGTATGGAAAACCTTTTGTTATTCAAGACAAGGAGAGCAATCTAGGCATGCAGATGCACAGATTCCATAGTTGGTACCTGCAAATGTCGAAGGAAGAAGACCCGATGCACATGTTTGGAGTTAAGTATCGCGACCACAATTTCTTCATTGGGGAGGATGTCTTATGGGTGAACTTTGAATATGTGCATGCAATATACCGTCGAGATGCCCTCAACATCTCTCTCATCACCATCTAGTTCCTATAAGCATCGACTAATCTTCAGATTAATACATTTTATTAACCAGCACTGTATTCTTTATGTACTATCTAATTTATATTGTATCGTGTAGTATGGAGCTTCAAAGATGCCAAACTAAAGGATGGCAGCATCAGGTGGGCTTCATGAATCCCATTGTTATCAACGAGGCAAATGTACGGTCGAGATATTAGTAAACGTGTGTTAACATGTTCAATGCCCTAGATAAGTGTTATCGCCATAACTTAGGCGGGCCAGAAAGGTGGGCCGAGAAGCAAGATGGCCTCAAAAGGTAATCATAGTGGGCTTGCGAATCGGACCCTGTGCAGGTGTTTGAGGCTAAGTTTGGCCATGTATCTAGATAGGCTTGTGTGTTTAAATAGTTTAGATAGAGATAGCCAAGATTCGTGTCGTGTTAGTTAGGATTGGCTAGGGAAGGCAAGTCTCCGGACTATAAATATGTACCCTGGATTATGAATAAGGGAATCAATCAATTGTTCACCAATAATTCTCGGCGCATCGCCACCCCTGTTCTAGGGTTTCTCGGGTAAGTGCCGCCGCGTGATCGGGGCAGCATCGTCCCTGCTTATCCGTCTTTTGTATTTCTTGTTCTGAAGCGTTGTTGATGGCGAGTAGCACTAGTTATCGTAATATTTATAGAGTACCATCAGTTCTTTCATGCCTTATTTATGCATCGTTTGTTACCTGTAGACGTTCAGCTGTCCTTGTGTCCGATCTCGGGTGTAAGGGCAGCATCTTGCTCTGTTTCATTTAGTAGATCCAATTTGTTATGGTTAGTCTTTGTTTATCGAAGATTTAGTTTAATATCTGCATGATTAGGCCATTCAAATGGGTTGAATGTTCCGGCAGTATGTTTGACGCTTTATGACAGCTTAAAAAGGGATCGTTCCGGGAATCAGCTTTTAGTTGGTTTTTAGACCTCTGTTTAGGTTATTGTTTCGTTACCTTCCGTATCTGTTAGGCTCAATTACGTGTAGGATGTTCCGGTTATGCAGTGAAAGCTTTAACTGTGGTAGATTGGATTAGCTTAATGGTTACAGAGCAAGATTTATATTACCATCAGATATAGTTGCCTTGTTTATAGATCCGATCTGGTACTGAACACAATCGGCTCTTTACAGCCGATATAGGGAGTCACCTGATGAGCCGATCATGGCTTGGACTAATGTTTACATGTGTCTGTGCATGCAGGAAACTAACATATAATACCTTCCTGATCAGGTATTATATACCTTCCTGATCAGGTACAAGATCAGGTGGCACGCCTAGCAACCCGGACGCCAGGACGTGTGCCGGATCTCGGGCCGTTGACCGAGGGACCGGGGCCCACCAGCAGTCCCGGGAGCCTCTTGGCTCCTCGTGTTGCCTGTCGCTGCTCGCCGGCGGGTTTTGACCGACAACAATAAGCAACACTACAAACTCTATATACTCCTACCCTACAACTTCGAGTAAGTCTTGATCGACTTGTAACTCTTTTCTTTTCGTAAATACTTGTTAAGTCTAATACATGTATATATGCTTGTATATCTATATGTGCAGCTTTCATTGGATTTTTCTCGTAATTTTTGTGGAGTCTAGAAAATTTATAGCGTTCGACTCGAAGAGGAAAAATAGAGAAAATCCAACACATCATAGACCCATTGAACAGGTAAGTTTAATTTGCCTAATAAAATCCTTTTCATTTTTCGATCAATTAAACATCGGACATATTTTTACGCGCAGGGTGTGGAAAAGGTTTGTGAAAAAGCACAGAAGCCAAGGTCAATGGAAGGATGAATTGACCGTTAAAATGGACTTTTCGGTATGTGGGGTCGTTACCATTTTGCATATCTCATTTGGTGCTATATATACGCTTTGTAACTAATTTATTCCTCCTATAGTGTTCGTGACAAGAAAAAGAAAATAATTAGTGTGAGTACTATATATATGAATTCATGCACTGTAACCTATTCTGGGAAGGCTACGACGGAGGACCTAAGAGTACGTACAAACCATTCGTAAATACGTTTCTAATTATGCTGACGCGATGAATTAATATATCGAGCTTTATTTTTTCAAAATGATAGATGATGCGAATCAAGGATGAAGTTCTCCATGTGGATAGGATCGAGGCCGTGTCGGGGCAGCTCACAGGATTCATTATGAGGGAGATCCTGGATCCGAAACGCGAGTTCTACCACGACCGCCATATTAATAGAGTAGTATCCGCATCGAGGTCGTGAGGGCTTAGAACTTGTAATCAAGATAGAAATGATTGCTCGTTACATTTCTAGTAATTGTAATCGTGATATTTGTATAAGTGTAAATGTTATTATGTCTAAATAACTTATTTACATGATTGGCAGTGATATTTAGTTATTTTCGTACATTATTTTAACTCGAACGCGACTAATGAACTGCAGTAGTGTATAGCTCCGGTACACGTAGCAATTTTACAAGTACAAACACTAATAAACAATCGAAATAAAATACAATTTGGAAAAAAGTGGGAAAACCCTTTAGTACCGCAATCGGTACAAAGGAGCTGCCAGCTTGCATCAACGTGGCGGCCCCTCTGGTACCTGTTGATCTTTCCAACTATACTAAAGGAGGCCTTTGGCACCGGGTAAAATATCCGGTGTCCAAGATCGAGACTTTCAATCTCGATTCCCTAGTACCGGTTGAAAACCGATCACCAGTACTAAGGGTTGTTTTCTATTCTAGTAGTGGACTAAAGCTCCACCGTAGTGGAAGAAGCAGCAAGATCCATGACGATATCATTATTCGATGCTACAGCATGGACTAGCACTACTACATATTGATGAAAATATTTTACCACCGTCTTTGTAAAACCAGCGGTGAAAATACTCTCTGTAGTAGTGTAGGGCTGACCTTCCTGGCAACAATACCACGGGATAAAATTAAATCAACGTGCCGATTTTATTTGATTTTTCGTGCTCATCCTTTTACTTACACATTTAAACTTCCCCAGTTAAATTCTTGCATCCTGCTTGTCAACTTACTTTCAGGAGTAGCTTCTACGTTAGCTCGGTATATGGGTCCGGGTATAAGTTGCAAAACTCCAGAGCACATCAAGGTAGGTTATGCGTGGTAGTTTTTTCCTTTATACAAATCTTTGTCGGAGCCGAGAAGTTTTTAAGCATCCAAATTTAATTTATCTCCCTCCCCTTTTAGGATATATAGGTGTACTAATTTCTTAAAATAAACTTTATATTCTTTGCATAAATTGCATAGCAGCTATCTGGTTTGAAAAACCAATACAAAATGGGGTTGCAGACCGACTAAACAGTGCAAACAAAGGACAGCTGATTCGGCCTTGATAGCATTGCTTGCTTGTCACCAGCTGACTCCACTAATCATTATTGCTCGACGCGGGAAAGCAAGTCCATGCATGGTCCTAACCTTATCAAAAAGAAAAAAAAAAGAAATTGTTGGACAAGAAACACGTACGGGCAGAGCCACTCTGCTTTATGTATCTTAGGCGGGTCATGTGAACCACGCCGAGCGAGGGAGCAGACTAATCTTGACGAAAAGATTTAGATGCTAATAGTGAGATGAGATTAACAAAAGCGACCACTGAGGAGAGGGCACAGTGGCCGGCACAGCTTTAGCTAGCTTTCCTCTGCAGGTAGCTGATGGCAACCAAGCGATCGAAAGGCTCTTCGATCGATCTCTTTTGAGGATTCATATCGATCATTGCAGAAGAAGGAAGGAGGAGGAATCAGATTTTTTGCAGATAGATTCCGTGCACAATCGCTTTATTAGTCCACCTGAAGTCTATGCTCGATCGGCTTGATCAGGGTTGTAACTCTGTTTCTTTTTCGACGCTATTGTTCTCACTCGTAAATAAATTTAACAGAAGAGCTAAACGTCAGGATCCAAATGGTCTTTGAATCGTGTGAAATGAAATCCCTAGAGCCAGTCCACCTCTTCCAACACATCGCTCGCTCTTGACAGAATTTACTTCCCAGCCCAGCCAATAATTTAGCCCAAGAAGCATCCCACGTATTTTCAGGAAACCAGGCAGGCTCGATATATATGGCCAATAATTCAGCGGAAGAAGAAGGAACGGCTCATCTTCCAGCCCACCAAAAGCTCACTGTTCATCTTCATCCTCTACTCTGTCAGCTTCATTCCCATCGCCCCCGCCCCGCCCCATCGTGCCGCCTCCATCGCAGCCGCCGACGCCGCAGCTGCCCCGCCGCAACCTCCCTTCCCCTTCCTCCACTGGTGGTCGGCGGCTCCTACCACCTTACCACCCCACCCAGTGCCTGCTGCCGCCTGGGTTCCATCCGCCCCGCCGCCGCCACGACTGTGTTGCTCGTCGCCCCCGCCGCCGATCCAGCCCATCCGGTTGTCTCCCGTTGTCCCAGCCCCGGCCGCCGTCTCGCCCACCACGACCGCGGGGCCAACCGTCCACCCCAAGCTCCTTCTAAGAACGCAGACACCTGAGAGGCCCCACTCCCCGAAACCCGAACCCTAAGGCTCCCACGGCGGCGGCTCCGCCGCTCCGGCGTACGTGACGGTGTGCCCGAGAGTAGAGAGAAGACGTGTGGAGGAGGAAGGAAGAAGAGGATCCGATGGCTCACAATATTTGCACGAATCTCAAACTCTGGAAGATGAGCAGGCTTCCTACCGGAGTTTGAAGATGAGTAGGCTTCCTACCTTCCGGAAGATATATAGGATCTACCGGAGAACCATCCCACGTTAATGCTATGTGTTTCACTCGAGCAGCGCTGACTCTGTAGCGGCGGACCGTCGGTCTGTTTGTTTTCTCAGGTTTGGTTAGTTGTTTAGGCCGGGTGTCTGTCCGAATTGCAGCCGAAACGAATTTTGTTGCATTGCAGCTTGGAAAATTTTTGTTCGAATTCACATGCCGGCCTGATGCCTCAACTCTGACCGAGATGGCATACGTGCTAACTAATCTTCTTGTTCTTCCTAGCATTGACCGTATTCGGTCGGCGGTTTTATGCCTCAACTCTGACGAACGTTAATCGGAATTCCATGCATATAGAGATTCTGCCTAGCTCTTAATCTTCCAAATTCCCGGATTGGGCTTCAAAATTTGCAGATCAGGAAGAGCAGTCTCGGCCTGCGCCCCTGCCGGTGTTCTCCGACCTGACCGGCCCACCAATCTGCCTTCGCTCGTTCGTGGCTGCTGACAGGTACGGGCTCAACAGGCTTAAGGTGATTTGCGAGCAGATGCTCTTGGTCTCGATCGGGGCATCGACATCAAGACGGCAGCATCGACAATGGCTGTAGCGGAGCTGCAGCACAACTGCCCAGGGCTTGAAACCAAGTGCATCGAGTTCATAGCCGGAAGGTCAGCTCAAAAACTTGACGCCGTCGTCTTTGGCAACACAGGGTACAGACATCAGGAGGCGTGCATGGCCAAACGGGCCGCCCGGTCCGGCATGGCATGGCACTAGCGCGGCGACACGGGCACGGTCAGGCCATGTCGGCACGGCGTGCTAACCCCGCAGCCCAGGCACGACACTAGGTGCCAGCATGATATGGACACTGTCGGCCCGGCGTGCTCGTGCTGCCTTGAGATTGACACCCCACAGCAGTAGCAGTGTGCGAAGCGAGGAGGCCGGTGGTGGGGTGGTGTGGTGCGCCACGCGGCGAGGTCACGTGCGGGGAGGCTGGTAGTGGCAGCGCACATGCGGAAAGGTCAGGGATTGTGGCGGCAACAGCGGCGCGAGAGGCCAGCGGCGGCCGCAGCAACAACACTAGATCTGGCGAGCTCGAGAACAGAGAGGGAAGAAGGGGAGGGGCCCGCCAGACTGGCGCTGGAAGGCAGGTGAGAGCCGGTAGCAGCTAGGAAGAGGGAAAATGAATTAGGGTTTGGACGAATCGTCAGGAAGACATATACGAGGGATAGGCCTAACAGGCTGAGAGATTAAACGGGCCATGCTTGTGCCGCTCAATGGGCTGAGATGTCGATCCAAGCACGACACAACGCACTGGGCCTTGCTGGCCCAGGCATGATCTGGATCAGGCTATGCTTGGGTCGTGCATTAGTAGGCCGTACATCGGGCCATCTTTTAGACCTAACCCATTTGGCAAACTATACTTGATCCTGAATCCTGACCGAGCTTCTTAAGGCTGTTGTCAGTGGAAGAAAGAGTAGATCGATAGATATTAGTTAGATAATAAGGAGTGTACGACTAAGTAATATATCGATAGATTCAAGAAATTGTATACTTTACACTCTAGTTTTATTAGTAACTTTATAGTTTCTTAAATTCAATAATACCCACATTTTTTGAAAAGATTTTGAAATATGGCAAGGGACCAAAACACAATCATGTAATATTCAAAAAAGTATCATCAAATTAAAGCCCGCCATATATGCACTTGTATCGAGAGCGGAGGCCCTTGGCATCCTGGTTGCCTAGAATCCTTGAACTTGATGAGAAATTGGGATATGCACACGACGTGCACAAGGCTGTGCAGATAACGTGTTTATGTACTATTTGCTATGATATATGTGTGTTGCCTGTGATAACTTTGTTGTGATGATACATGATGATATTGCTGCCTGTGATGTTTGGTTTCGCCCAGCACCATGACCGGCAAACATGGATGTCTGCATCTGCTGGCTGCAGCAGCAGCCCGGGCACTGAGAATTAATCTAGTGTAGATGGAGGATGATGACCTTGGAGCAGCATAGCAGATCTATGGAGCTGTGGTGGGCGACAAGAAGCACCAGTTGAGCAAGAGGGCCGTGCCTAGCCAGCTAAAGGAGTATCATAGGGATAAAACTCATTTCTCATCCTATAAAACTTCCTCTCCTCTCTCCTCATAATTACCATACCATATCACAAATTTGCTGATGTGGAATATATTATTTAATATTTATGAAACTCTTATGAAATCTTTCATTGAGACTGGGCTTATAATAACGCTTTTCTTGTTATTTTAAATATGGTGTCCGAATGTAATGCATGAAAATGGAAAAAGTGTTCTAGCTTAATTCTTATTTCGAATGCAGTAACAAGCGAATCCAATACCAGGTAGGTAGGATTCTTTAAGGTATGGAGGGGAGAGAGGGGGAAGTGAGAGAAACAAGTCGTATCCTACCATCTGTACGAGTTTTAGTCTATTGTCATGCGACTAGTAACATGTCTCTATCCGTGCACAAACTAAAAGTTTATAAAGCTACCACGGGACAACTTAAAAGACAAATTATTATAGGGGCTGTTTATATTGTTGTGTCAACATTACGTATCAACACATGAGACCGCAACGCGCATGTACTTTGTCCAAAATATGTATGTATTTCCTTTTTGGACTTCCCCAGACAATAGCTCTTAAGCTTCACTTCACACGTATAATAAGAAGCTTAAGATAGACCACGCAAATACATGTACACGAGTTTACTGGGCTTATTCAAAACGCGACCATACAATGGCCCAAAACGACGGTAGGTAAATATATAGCATATATAGGTAGCAAGGTAGGTATGTAGGTAGGTTTGTTGTGAGGATTGGTAGCAGGCAGATCCATGGTGAATTGGTGCCCTCAGCAGGCGGCACCGCGGAACCCCATGGTGGCGCCGGCGACATTGTACAGCACCTCGAACGTCTGCAGCTGGACGTTGCCGATGACCCCCATCGCCCGGTCGTCGCTGCCGGGGGCGAAGGCGAGGCAGTCGGAGAAGAGGATCCCCGACGGGTCGAGCTCCACGGCGGCGCTGTGGTCGAACACCAGCGTGATCTTCGGCAGCGTGACGCGGCGGACGCCCCTGAAGTCGTAGCAGGTGTCGAGCTGGTTCTTGGGCGGCGCCGCGCGGTACATCCCCATCCTGGCCCGGAAGGCGGCGCGCAGCGCGCTGTACGCCGTCGGCGGGAGGCGCGTGATCACCGTCCGGGAGTCCACGACGGAGCCGGGCGCGAACACCGCCGGCGGCACGGAGAGGGTCTGACCGGCGACGACGATGGCCTGGAGGCGGACGAGGTACAGCATCGGCGCCTGCCTGATGCTGAACATGGGCGTCAGGACGTACCGGGAGGAGGCGACCCTGGGCACGCCGAGGACGAAGAAGCCGCTGTAGCTCGCCGTCCGCGGGAGGCAGTAGGAGAAGACGCCGCCGTAGGTGAGCCTGGTCTGCGACACAAGCGACTGCGCGCCGCGGCCGAGCGCCATGATCCCGGCGGTGTCGTTGGGGAAGTGGCCCTGCACGGCGTGACTGCACCCGAACTGGAACCCGCCGATCACCGACGTGGGGTTCAGCCGCAGCACGTCGGAGATGTAGGTGCCCATGGTGGACCGCCCGTCGGGGTACTGGACGCGGTACTGGCACTGCCGGGACCCGGGGGCGCAGCCGTTGCCGTAGGGGCCGAGCTGCCGGCAGATGGGCGAGCCGCAGGTGAACGGCGCGTACGTCGACGACTGGGAGGGGTCGTAGAGGATGTCCGTCTGGGGGTGGCACTGCGGCATGGGGCAGGGGGCGCACTGGACCCACGCCACGTCGCTGGCGGTGTCGAGCACCATCGTCTGCTTCACGCCCGGCAGCCGCTGCCCGCCGCTGCCGCCGGCCGCCGGTTCGAAGATGGTCACCGCCTCGGAGCCCTAGTTGCATTGCATGATTGCATCATCATCAAACAGTAGCTAAGTCATCAGCCACGGGACGGTACGATCGACATATATTAATGAAAACACAAGATCTGCATATATATATATATACATATACATATATATATGTATGTATGTATGTATGTATGTATGTATGTATGTATGTATGTATGTAAATATTAATGTGTTCTTGCCTTTGACGTGGGGTTGTTGGCTGCGCCAACGTTTGGTCCAATGGTGGGAGCGTGCTCCGACTGTCCGGAATCGCATTTCGATTCCGGCAGGTCGCTGCCGTTGTCGTCCTGGGGAGCGCTGCCGGCGAGCTTCCTCTGGATGTAGCCCACGCGGTGCTGGTCCTGTAGCAGCACGTCGGCCGGCGCCGGCGACCAACTTCCCGCCGCCACCGAGCACGGGCCATAGGAGTGGCTCAGCGGCACCCAGCTGCTGGCGGTAAGGTTCGCCGGCGCATCCACTGCAGCAAGCAGCACGAGTTATCTCGCCACACCATTTTCGTATCATCGTATGCGTGCAGTATGGATTATACTAACAAACAATTTGCACGTGTGGACACATGACAATCACATACCCCTGAGCCCTTGACACACCGGCTTCGGCTTCAGCCAGCTCGTGGCCACGACGACGTAGTCGGCCGCGGCCTCGTCCGCCGCCGTTGCGCCGGAGAGAGAGGCGACGGAGCTGCTATACAGACACAAGAGGCCGAGAGGAATAAGAAGCCAGACCGCTGGTGGAGCCATTGCTGACCTGGCCTAGCTGCTTCCCCAAACAGTGGAGTGGTGGCCGGTCGACCGATGCTTGGTGACGCTGCCAAGAAGCAGTATATATAGGCGACCGAGATCGAGCAGGCTCAGCTCACAAGCTACAATGATTGTTGGACAAGACATACTGGCGCGGAACTTCTGCTTTGTCAATCGGCGAAAAGCTGATTATTGATCTTCACGTAATGGATTAGATGCTGAAAGTTGAAACCGTAGCAATTACGAGCACAAGTGATGAAATAAGGATGTTGTATTTTGACGCACGAAGTACCTCGTGTCCATGCATTTTGTAAACACATCCACTGGCACAGAAAAGACCTTTCATCGACACCTTGGTCCTGGCCGGGGTTGGACCCAAGACCAATGAAAGCATTAGTCCCGGATCCAACGGGCTAGAAGGACGGGGGACCTTTAGTCCCGGTTGAAGAGTTACCTTTTAGTCCCGATTGTAGACTCCAACCGGGACTAAAGGGTTCTTTACGGGTCAGTTTAAAAGAAAAGCATCGCATCTAGAATCACATGTGTCCTGTATAGGTAGGGTGGTAAGAAAACTATATATGAGGTAGGACTCTTTTGATTCCTACGGACCGCAGGATTTGATTGTTCTTGCCAATTATTTTTTGGACATTGCAGACCTTTTAGTCCCGATTTCTACAACCGAACTGGAAACCGGGACTACATAGCATTTCCCAACCGGAACTAATGTCGTGTTCTCTACTAGTGCTCGCTGCCGAAGGACATGTACCTACCACAGAAAGGAAATAGTGTGTCGTTGAGATATAAGAGGTAGCTAGAAAAGGATACAAAATATGTGGAAATAGTGTGTCATTGAAATATAAAAATGTAATTTACATGGACGGGTGAAGCCATGGCCCGCTCCTACAAATGGTTCCACGCAAAATAATTCATAACTTTTTCATATGATCTCGGATGAAATTAAACTTTATACCAAAATTATAAAGGTTGACGAGACCTATAATTTTTGTAGTTGATAAATTTTTATTTAAGGTCATTTAGTAGTCCAAAAATTATTATAAGTTCTCTAATTTTAAAATCTAGAAGTTTTAAATTTTTTTTAAACAACCACGGATGAAGAGTAGTTTCATATTCAAGTTGTAGTGGTAAGGTCTAAAATTTTATAGTTTATACATTATTTATTTAAAACTGTTTAGAATCATAAGATCATTTAATAGTTATACCCCTACACATGACTATAACTATATAGTATCTCATACAACTCAATTCATACTTTGAACTTTCCACAATCTTAACCTTTATATATATACTAAAATATATTTAGCATGTTTTTTCTGTATCTATAGTTCACAATAACCATAGTGTGGAAGTTTCACTTTTTTATTTTTTTGCTATATTTAAAGATTTAAATGAATTTCTAAAATAAAATAGAAAAATATTTTCAGATGCTGATGATGGCGTCACCCGCCCCTGGAAACAGATTTCTAGGGGCGGGTGATAGCGTCATCCACTTCTACAAAATCAATTTCAGAGTAAATATAAAAGAATAGCATACTTCATAAAGTTAAATGTGACTGTGTAGCGTGGTGGAGTGGAGGGTACACACGAGGCTTGAGGTAAGCAATTCGAACCCCGGTTTACGCAAGTGTGCATATTTCATAAAAAATTGTACCTTGATAGCAGAGGGGTTTGTGGTGGTGGCCGGTTGGTTGGGATATTTTTTCTTTTTTATTTTATTGTTTTTGAGTTTGTTCTGATTTTTTTAATTTTTCTAGAAATTGATTTGCAGGGCAGGTTAGGCCATAACCTACCCCTACAAATCAAATCGATGCGTTTTCAGCTGCGAGAAACAGAAACGGGTACCGCACCCGCTCCTAAAAATAGATTTTCAACCGCCTCTGCAACCCCTTTTGTAGTAGTGGCTGGTACCGATATTAATTGATTTTTTTAATCTGTTCAAATTATGAAAATACCCTTACAATAAATTTGTTTAATTCACGTATCAGATCAACGACCAACAATAATTAGATAATAGTAGTACTTGTTATAGTACAGGCTTTGGAATCGAGATTATTATTGAAATGAAAGTGGAGCTGGTTGATCTTTAATGTAAAGATATCAGCTCAACAAAAGTGATGGAGGATACCTCCTAGGCTCCTATCACCGGTTCGACGTCTCCTATACTGCTATACAGCTTGCAAAAGCATCGAGGCTTCTTTTTCCTTTATTTTTTTTGCATTTATTATCCATCATTGCAGTGGAAGGAATCAGAATACTATACTTGGTTGCATACCTTCCGGAGTTCTTTTCACTTTCGCGCTTGGATGGATGCCTTACAAGTCACCAGGTACCATCTACCACGCCCACCATCAAAAGAAAAGCGAACCAATCCAAGGCTGCCACTGAAGACGTATGACACTAATCCCGATTTGATTTCTCACTAATGGAAAATGAGTTCCGGCTTTTTCATTCTTCGGTTCATATACAGCATCACAATTCATTACTGCAATGTTTCATCATGAATTTTCATAAGTCAAGCCAAGGCCCAGGCGTTTTGAATCCATCGGATGATCCGAATGATAGATTTGTTGACACCGGAGGATAGCGTCAGAGAACATAATGTGAGAGCCGTCCAATTTAACATCATTTTAAGCGAACCGCCGGTCCTTATCACGAAGATGAGAGCTAACACACGCTCGCACTAATGGCGCGCCACGGGTTAACCCACATCTAAATTATAAAGGACCAACCCTTCATTCACCAAAAATAATATCAAATCCGGTAGTCCCGGTATGTGCTCTACTATATGCCCAAAATCATGCATACGCACATACTGTGGTAGAACCGCCTGAATTATTTCGGATCAAGTGCGCTAGTCATCGCTATACAGCCGATACTAACTCAACGCACTTCAAACGGAACAACCCATTGGTCTGTCGGGTCTCCGCCCGATACAACCACGGTTGAACAGGATCGAAGCAGGTTTACCTCGCACGAAGGCGAGTTTACAATCACACAACAGCTCACCAACTTTTAATTCACAGAATATTAAATATTATTACAAACCGTTTCAAACTTAAGGTAAACTTATACAAATATTGTTTAAAAACCACAAGCTATGCAAGCTTGTGTAGAGTCACAGCGGAAGAAATTAACACGCGACTACACACGTCGTGAAGGTTGACACCACGCTTAGCCCGAAACATGGCGTCACTCAGGAGGGTCACTACCGGCCGGGCCAGCCAAACGGAATAGAAAATGGCCAGGCTGGACTATCCGTTTGGTTCACACCGGTCATACCTAAAAAGCAGACTAGCAAGACTGAGTATACTAATACTCAGCAAGACTTAACCGTTTCATGGTATACTTAGCCATGTAACTAGACTTATGAAGGCTTGTAATGGTTCTGGGTTTAATTTTAGCTGAAAAGCAACAAAGAGTATGATCTAATTTTCATATTTTAGCTTTCCAATTCTAGTTGCATTAACCGGTCTAGGTAAGCACCTATACTAGATAAGCAAGGTAGAGATTAGCATCCATCAAGATTATTCCAACAATAGTTACTGTTCTTACTCTATGTGGCAGAAGGAATAACCAGTCTCAATCTCCGCGAGAAACGGACGATTCTGAATCGAATTTCCAAACCTTGCAAGGGTAAACCTAACTGACATGCTTGGAACATCCAATGATAATTCCGAAGCAACCGTTTGCCTTTCATTCCGACTCGTGGATCAGGGCCACCACAAGCGACTGTAAGACCATACGCACAATCAATGTGCAGGACATACGTCTGTAGTGCGACTATATGACCGTACTCCTGTCCGCTGCGAGGAACGTACTCTCGCACATCGGTGCGTATGGAAAACCAAATTACGAGTGGTGGGAGGTATGTCCACTTCTCGGGCCGATTGGTTACTAGGCTTACCGCTTTCCATATTTCACGGCATGTGGCTAGTACTTTCAAACGCTTAACCACCACTACCACACACTGCGATCTTATCAACTTTTCTCAACACAGACGGGGTAATCCTTCAAGTCATGGTACTGCACATGACCCCGTCCATCATCCTTACAGTGATTGCAGAATAGTAAACATTCAATTTCTATATCGCGCCGAGTGACAGAAAATCACCCGACTTCTGCCGGTCCTATTAGCAGAGCATCTATGCGATAAGAATTCAGGTACAATACATAGGTTCCTAGGATTCATACATCTAGGGTTCCATTTCAACTCCTAGACTTAATGCATAATATAGATATATAAGTATAAAACTGTGTAATTGTAATAATTTGCATTACTGGGTTATGCATCGGGGCTCGCCTTCTTGAGCGGGGCTGGGGTCAGGGTTGTCAAAGTCTTCCGAACCTTAGTTCGAGGCTTCCGTTAAAGTCTCGACGACGTTTGCAGGATCTTCAGAAATCCCTTGCTCGGTTTCCGGGACTAACTCGTAGTTTCCGTCGTCGAGTGTCGCTGACTCTACATGATATGCAATGATTCGAATTAGGTGGTTCTTGAGTTAAGAAGGTTACTTTACGATAAAGTTGCAATCTAACAAATTGATTCACACAATTTCATAAAGCAAGAGTTTTAAATATAAACCTACTATTGGTATCTAATTTAATTATCCTAATTAGTTGAATTAATTGAATTAGGTTAACAAGTTTGATTTTAATTTGAAATCTATAAAGGCTATGGCCTTGAACTTTTGTGGATAAGTTTATTCCTAATGGATGAGCTAACTATGAATTTTTCATAATTTTCTGGAAATAGAAACTAAAGTATTTGAATTAAGTTCAAATTTTAAGTTTAAATGCAAACTTTAGACAAAATAGTGTCATAAATTCTTGAAATATTTATTATGAATTACTCAATTATAGATCATCCCATGGTAAAAATATCTAAGTATGAAAATCTTAGTAACATGCTTGAATAAATTTAAACTCTTTCTAGCTTGTTTTGCGTAAGTTTAAAGTAACTCAAGTTAGGGTTCAGTACTATAAGTGAATTTTTCACACAAGATCACTTATATCCTAAACAGACTACACAACAAAAATCACAAGAAATAGAGCTAACATACAGAAGTTATACTCAAGATACCCTTTTGCTAAACTTTAAAATAACTCTAAAAATAACTTGTTTCCTACTGTACTTTAGTAACAAAAGTTGTATAGTTTAACTTCTGGAGTACAACAAAGTTGGTTTGGCCATTTTTGGATTTTTCTACAATTTCCTATGGATTTTACAAGTTAGCTGATTTGAATAGGGAGGTACTGATTTTCTACAGAAAGGCCCCTGGAAAGATTTGAATCTTTGCAATCGGGTCCTTGGCCGGGCTACACAGGGAAGCCGATCGATGCCGATCAAATTCCGGCGAGGGGGCTCACCGGCGGCGAGGGGAAAGTGAGGGGAAAGGTTTAGGAGCTCACGGCGGTCACGGGGGTGGCCGGTGTTGGGGAAGAGAAGGGCTGAGGCGGCGGGTCGACGGCGAACAGAGGCGGGCGGCGGAGCTCCGAGGGACGTCAATAGCGTTCCGGTGGCTGGAGGGTAGGAGAGTGGCGGGGAAGTAGCTGGGAAGCTTCTACGTGATAATGTGGTGCTGGTGGTGTGCTTGGCCGGGGCTAAGAGGCAGTAGATCGTCGGGACGACGGCGAGGCCGAGCGGCGACGGAAGCTCGAGCTCACCGGCGCTGTGGTCCGGTTGATCTAGCGTGGGAGAACAAAATTGGGCAGGCTTGTGAGCTTCAGTGGGTTGCTGTGGTGCTACTAGAGCACTGGATCAGGGGTGAGAAGCGGCAGCGGCGGCTATCGACGGTGAGCCGAGGCTACGGCGGGGCTCCGGCGAGGTGTGGTGCTCGGGAAAGAGAAAATTAGTGGAAATGCAAGTGCGTGAAGGCAAGAGTGGGTTCGTGGGGAGCTCCAGGACATGCTCAAGGTCCAGAAGAAAGCACGGCCGCGCGGGAGCAGCTGCTGGCAACTGACGGGATGCGTGGCGGCTCGGGCGGCGGCGGCGCTGAAAGCATCTAGGCCCCTAAATTGTGTTTTGGTAATTAATGACAACTATAAGTGGACTAACTGCTTCATTGAGGTTTATGAGAGTAGGATGGTCCATAGATGAATAGATGAAAAGAAGCAAATGGCGCAACGATCTAAGAAGAGACTCAAAATGGACAGATCAAGGCAAAGGTATAACATAGGGATTTTATTTTTTGCCGATCCAAAGAAGAGTAGAGAAGAACTCAACCGGGTTTTAAAGCTAGATAGCCGTACTATTAAGAGGGGTCGATGTTCGTTTGCTCGGAAATTTACTAAGTGCCTTATGATCGAGTCTTTGCATTGCATACCTTGAGAATCATGGCACATGAGAGAAAAGATGCACACATAACGAGATTTCTTGCACTTCACGCCTGAATCGGACAGTCCGGCTCGTCTGTCCGAACAGTCCGGTTGCTTACAGCGGATAGTCCGGTTTGTCTCCAGTATCTGAGATAGAAAGTTTTGTCTAACCGGACTGTCTGGTCCTGTATAGCGGACTGTCCGGTTAGGCTGTAATGGCTAGTTCTGACCACGCCGTTTTTGCAACAGTTGACCGCTGGGGGAGCTGGCGGACTGTCCGCAAATATCGCAGAAAACCACCAACTCCTCCAAACGGCTAGTTTGTGTTGGTAGGCTATATATACTCACCCTTTGGCTGCATGAGAGCTCTCTTGGCACTTGAGAAAGATACTAGAACATCCTTGAGCTCTCATTCACTCATCTCTCACTCACCATTGCTTAGTGATTGCATTCTTGTGAGTTGGAGAGTGTTTAGTGCATTGCATCAAAGAGGTTGATCATTGAGGCACTAGTGGGATTCCAAGCATGCGTCCTTGGCTTGTTACTCTTGGAGGTTGCTGCCTCCTAGACGGCTTGGAGGTCGTGTGGGCCACCGAGCACTTAAAAGGAGATTGTGAAGGTGCCGTGGCCAAGTTTGTGAGAGGTTAAGCTCACCTCGCCGGAGCGGTGAAGAGCATCTTAGTGGAACCGAGGTTTGGAGAGGTTCTTTGATCAATTGGCTCAAAGACTAAGTGAAGACTTGGTAGAGGAGCAATCGAGTTCATTGAATCCACCTCAACGTGGATTAGGGGTGACCGGCAAGTCATCGACACCACAGGATAAATTGTTGTGTCTTGAGTATTGTTTCTTACCTTGCAATTCTTTACCGCATCTACTCTCGTGCAAGTTTACATTCCTAGATTCTAGCTTTGCTTGATCACCCTAGATTGCAAACCCAACTTAGCTCAACTTAGGCTAGAAATTTAATTCTCTTGTTGTTTAAACTAAATTTCCCTTAAGTGCTTTGTTTTTAGTTAAAACCGTCTATTCACCCCCCCTCTAGCCGGTGTCCCTGATCCTACAGGCGCGACGTGGAGAAGCGAGGAGAGGGCAAGCGCGGGGTGGGGAGCGGCGGCGCGGGTGCTGGGGCAGCACGTGGCGCGAAGAGAGGCGACGCGGGGGCAGCTGGTGCTTGGCACATGGCCGGCGAGGGCGGCGGGGGTCGGGCGCAGAGAAAACAGAGAGAGGGGGACTGGTGGTAGACGAAGGGGGACTTAGTTGCAATTTCCCAAAAGTGCAGGGACTCCACTGTAAAGCCTAGTTAACATTCAAACCATAGCTCAAATAAAAATGTACCCAAAAGCAAAAGTGTAGGGTTTAGCAAGATCTACAACTTTGCTTTAAGGTTCAGTTGCAAAAGAGTTAAGGATTTGAATTTAA
Organism: Panicum hallii; assembly: GCF_002211085.1. Lineage (NCBI taxonomy): Eukaryota > Viridiplantae > Streptophyta > Magnoliopsida > Poales > Poaceae > Panicum > Panicum hallii. The sequence goes on from NC_038044.1 coordinate 57,657,253, forward strand.
CTTAGAACTTAGCAAAGTTTTAAACTTTAAAGAAATCCTATTTAAAATCTACACTACACTTGCATCCTTTGGGTAGTTTCACCTCTATTTGCGGTTTAAAAGTAAGTTCTTGACTTTTTGCAAAACAACCTTCATATGTTTTGATTTTACCTCCCATTCTCACCCATTTTGCACCAAAGGACCTAAATTTTTCAGAATTATAAAAATATCCTTTTCCCTTTGCATTCAAATTTTAGCACACATACATAAGATCAAACATGCACACTTTATACTAGAATCTAGTGTGTTTTTAATCCTAAATACCTGAATGTCACACATACCGTCACAAACCCATACATCGCCGATGATCCACAAAGACCAAGTTTTAATACAAAGCTAAACAACTAGTCATTACAGGAGCAAAATGGAGGAAGGTTCCAAATCTGAAATTTAAAGGTTCAAATATGTGATACAAGCCTTGGGCTCACAGTTAACATTAGAGAGGGGCATAAACCATAAAGTTTAATGTTCAACATGATATCCCCAAATACGAAATGATTGCGCAGCGGAAAAACATAATGAGATAGAACAATGGCGTCTTGCTCACGGACACCATTATAACCGCATCGGCCTACTCCTCACCCGCACCGGAATCGGCGTGGTAGAAATGGCCAAACACCACATCCGGCTCACCTGCAACTTAGTTAATAAAGCAACATGAGTATAAAGGTACTCGCAAGACTTACACGAATAATTAATAACCAAGGATTATGCATATGAAGGCTCACAAAGGGGGCTTTAGGGTTAAGTAATATTAAATAAGCATGAGCTCCCTAATTCCACCACCTAGCTTCCTAGCATTTTAATTAACTTGCCCAACCCACCTCAAGTTTTAGTTAATTGAATCCACCAACGACCATGCATCATAAAGGTGATAACATGTACCCATCCAACAAAACCGATACTTCTACGAAGAATTCATAGGATAAAGAGCTTGCTCATGACCGAGAGCGCGGCAATTCAAATTGATTCAATAACCTTGCAAGGGTATACTTTTTTACCCACACGACACAAGGACCATGCGACTCACTCAACCGATCATGTTGAGCAAGGGTGTACTCGCATCAACCTTTCCCGACAAGTTTCAACCGTTGAACATCACGCCTAACTTGCGCGGAGAGTTACCTAGGTCCACCGGGGACACCCCTAAGCCTCTCTCCAAAGCCCTATGGCCACGCATCTAAGACCGTGCATCAAAGATTAGAACTAGAAGGTAATCGGTTTATCCACCCTATGAATGGATATGTGGTAGTACGATAAGTGCTCAAATCTGAGGTCATCCACGGACGGTCCTTAACCGATTCAAGCGGACTATGCCTCCGAGACTCCTTTCTCTAGGCCCTACCTTCCACTCGAATCATGACATAACTTCCCAACTAAACCTTTCCGAACTTCCAACATTCAAACCGAATAAGCGCGAATATAACTAAAAGTGGGTAGTGAGCAAGGTGACCCTATTCCAATGTTTCTTGCAAACTAAAAACCAACTCTAAGCATGGCTAAGCATTTGCTTTATCATTTAGTTGTTAACTACACGTGTCAAGGACATGAAAGTAAAAGCAAGGAAAGTCATAGCATGAAATTAGGATCAACGATGCAATAGATAAACATGTACATATACATATATACCCCATTGAGATAACTAAATCTAATCAGTTAAGAGGGTCAAGGGATCATGCTTAGCTGCTTGCCTTGGTTATCTTCTTGCTCAACGACAAACTCGGCTCCCGGCTCGGCTTTGACGGTCTCGGCGGGCTCAACGGGTTTGTCCTCCGGCGTTTCGGTCACTATAATACATGAGTGAGACGTGTGCATTAGAATGATGCCAATGATATGAAAATGAGATGGCATGATATGTAATGGAAATAGAGTGTCACTCAATACAAGGAAGCAATGCAAACCCATGGCACAACAAAGATCGATTACTAATTTTAGTTCTAAGACCGAGGCTGACCTTGCTCCCACAACAACTTAACAAGCAGAATCATGATTTTATTTCTGCATACAGGGGATCTCAAAAGGAAATCATGAGAGTTGAATTTGCAGCCAAATTAATTTTTTGGAATTACTTATGTTATTTACAATTTTCAGCTACTAGAATCAAGTTAAATCTTAAAAGGGTATTCAAAGCAGTTTCATAAATCCTTAGAGAATTACCAGAGACAAAAGACATGATAACAAAGGTAACAGAAGTGGTTTTGCCATTTTATCACTTTTCAAACTAAATTTATGAAATTAATAAGCTAGCAGGGCAGCAAACTACTAAACACACTAAACCCTACCAAACAGCCTAGGGTCATTTATACAAGTTGCACCATTAGATAGAGCATTTTACAAGGAATCTAACAAGATCTAATTTGTCATTTTTAGAGCATTACACAGCAAGTTAAACAATTAACTTGATTTAGAAAGAATAAAATATGACTTAAAGCACAGGACTCTAACATGCTCAACCATAATTTTTGCTCGTAGATCTATCACAGAGCAAACAAACAAAACAAGTTTCACCATTTTTGGAGATCTATACAATTTTCTAGGCAATTTACAAGATCACAGCATGAAATAATAGAAGGAACCGGGCAGAAAATGATAGATCCACCCGGATCTAACGCTCCTGGGCGCCGACAGGCGGGCCCAGGCTGCCAGCCCCGGGCCAGGCGGAGTCAAGGCCGGGGCGCAAGCCTTGACTCACCACGGGCATGGCCGGGGCGCGCCCACGAGCAGCCCGCGCGCGAACGCTCGCGCGCGGCGCGGTGTCGTGGCGGCCGACGGGCGGCGATGCGGCAGCCGACAGGCGGCGATGCGGCGGGGGCGCAAACAGGGCGGGGTAGTGCACGCACGGCAGCATGGCAAGGCAGGGTTGCTCACCCGCAGCACGGGCGAGCGGCAGCGCGACGAGGAAAGGCGGCGGCGGGCGGGCGGTGTCGCCGGGGAGCACCTGCGGAAGGGGAGATGGGTCGGTGAGAGCTCGAATCGAGCGAGGGAGCGGAGGGGGCGGTGCACGCGCGGCCAATCGGGCGGCAGCTCACCGACGGCGGCGGATTGCAGTGGCCGACGGAGCAGAGGGGAGAGGAAGAGGCGGAGCTAGGGTTCGGCCGGGGGAAGGAGAACGGGCGGCGTTCGAAATGGAGAGAGAGAGAAGAGGAGGTGAGCGGGCGGGCGCGGTATAATTCCCACCCGAGGCCGCGCTGGCCAACCGGCGGGCGTCGAAGTGACCGCGCGGCGGCCAACGGACGGGCGCGGGTGCGCGAGGAAGACGGAGGGAGGGGCTGACACGCGGGCCCGGGGGCGCGGGGAGGGGCTGACGTGGCTGACAGGTGGGGCCGGCAGGGAAAAATCACCCGAAAAATAAACCTCTAGTTTCCAAATTCAAAATTTGCTATTTCCTGGGCTCCAAAATTTCCCAAATGTTTACTGGAAGAAGATCACACTACCAAGAACATAATGCAATAACAAACACTCAAAAGGATATTAAAGATTGCTCACACAAATTCGAGCAAAACCATAGTTTTCCAATTTTCCAAGAATTTTATGGCTGGGGTTATATATTAAAAAATTCTCAAAAATTATTCATAATTCAATATTTGAAATCTAGTATTTGAATAAAATGTTTGGGGGCCTAGTTACTTAGGGAAATTGGAACTTCCTTTACAACCTTCACTCACACAAAGCAAGAAAAATTGAATACACCAATCCAAAACATGCACATGATGCTTGATTATGAATGGATGATGCTCATGATGCTGTGGTTAACTTTTTGATCATGTTAAAATGTTTTGGGTCATGACAATTCCCACCCCCCCCCCTTAAGAAAATCTCGTCCTGGGATTTGGTGGATGGAATGCGATAAAGCTCCAAGTGCGATAAGGGCATATTCACCTAGACAAGATAAACATCTAAGAAAGGATGTGCAAGGCATGGATGGTGGGGAGTGGTAGGACAATCCTAGTTTCTCTTTGATGGTGATTGTGTACACATATATGATATCTAGAAAGATGAACTTCATAAAGAAAGTTGGGTGCGGTGGGGGAGGGCTCGAGGACTCACTCATGGAAGAAGAAGTCGGGGTAGTCTTGATGCAAACGATCCTCACCTTCCCATGTGGCTTCGTCTTCAGAGTGGTTGCTCTATTGAACTTTCACAAACTTCACCATACTTTGCTTCACCTTCCTTTCATCATAATCAAGGATGGCAATAGGATGTTCTTCGTAGGTAAGACCCGCTTGAATATCAAGTGTTTCAAGATCGATGGCGTCGGTCGGGACACAGAGACACTTCTTCAATTGGGAGATATGGAACACATTGTGAACGGTGGAAAGTGATTGGGGAAGCTCCAAATGATAAGCCACCATTCCAACCCTTTTAATGACTCAGAAAGGTCCAACGAAATGAGGTGCCAATTTGCCCTTGACCCGGAAGCGACGATTGCCCTTGAAAGGAGAGACCTTGTTGCAGAACCAACCTAAATTACATCGGCTCAAGTGCGCTGATCCTTTTTCGAAAGGCAATAAGAACTCAAATGCACTTCAAACAGTGTAACCCCGTGGTCTGTCGGGTAAAGTCCCGATAAAACCACCTAACTCAGGATCAAAACAAGGTACCTCGCACGAAGGCGAGTCCAGAGATACAATCACCGAAAATTTTACTTCACAGGCATAATATTACATTAGTATTCAAACATATATGGTAGCAAGACCTAACTAGTACGAATTTATACAAAACTGTTCAAAGTTAGAGTATCTGCAGCGGAAAATAAAACACGACACTACCAGACATCGCAGAACGGATATTGAGCTAAGCCCAAGCTCAACATCACTCGGAGAATCCTGTGTTGGCCGAGGACGGATCCCACTCCATGGACCAACCATTGGGAAGAGCATAGGGCCAAAGCACAGACAGAGCAGAGTCCTCAGGGAGGTTAGCTGAAATATAGTTAAATTTGCAAGTCTGAGTATTCTAATACTCAGCAAGGCTTACCCGTTTCATGGTATACTTAGCCATGTAGCTAGACTATGAAGGCTCATAATGGTTCTGGGTATAGTTTCAGCTGAAAAGCAAAGAGTAGATCCTTAATTTCAACTTTTAGCTTTCAGGTTCTAGTTGGTTATCCATTCTAAGCAAACAACTATAGCTACTCAAGCATGGTAGAACTTTTTAAACAAACATCATCCTTTGATCATCATCAGGTTGCTCTTATTACTCTATGTGGCAAAGGGATCAAGCAGTCTCAATCTCGACGAGAAACGGATGATTCTGAATCGAATTTCAAAACCTTGCAAGGGTAAACCTAACTCACACGCTTGGAACATCCAATGATCGTTCCGAAGCAACCGTTTGCCTTTCATTCGGACTCGTGGATCAGTGCCACCACAAGCGACTGTAGGACCATACGCACATCCAATATGCAGGACGTATGTCTGTAGCGTGACTAAATGACCATACTCCTGTCCGCTGTGCGAAACGTACTCCCGCATGTTGGTTCATGTGCGAAAAACCAAATTACGAGTGGTGGGGGGTATGTCCACTTCTCGGGCTGATCGGTTACTAGGCTTACCGCTTACCATATTTCGCGGCATGTGGCTAGTACTTTCAAACGCTTAATCACCGCTACCACACACTGCGACCTTATCAAATTTTCATCAACACAGACGGGGTTTTTTGCCAAGGTCATGAATCACATTCACAACCCCATTTGTCATCCTTACAGTGGTTGCAGGAATGTAAACATTGCAACTCCTATAAAGCTCGCGAGTGACAGGGAATCACTCGACTTGTACCGGCCCTATTAGCTTATCAGCTAGTCGGACTCAGGTTCTAATATTCAATACATAGGTTCCTAGGAATATGCAACTAAGGCTTCAATTCAATTCCTAGAAACTTAAATGCACAAGTAGATATACATGAATATATAAATTGCAGTGTAGTGAAAATAGCGGTTTATATCCGGAGCTTGCCTTTGTTGGTGGGGCTGGGGTCAGAGATGTCAATACTAAAAGTTTCCAAATCGGAGTTCGGGGCTTCTGTTAAATCTCCGACGATATTCCCGGGGTCTTCAGAAATATCCCCTTCTGGTTCCGGGATCAGCTGGTAGTTTTCGTCAGCGAGAGTTGTCGAGTCTTTATGATATGCAAACATCACAGTTGAGAAAAGGCATACACTTCTCTTTTATTTCACGATAAAGTTGCAATCCAACAAGTTAGTTAAACTTCTTCTACGGGTAGTCATTTATCGAGTATAATCATAATTACCTAATTGCATTGAATGACATGTTGAGTTACTCTAAACAACTAAGCTAATTACATTAAGTAGCATTGGAAAAGATCCTAATTTATCTAACCAATTCTCTTAAACATTATTAATTTACTTTATCTATTAGACTAATGGTCTTTTTAAGAAAAAGGGTTATTATTTTAACTCTTGGTCAACTAATAAAACCTTAAGTCAGGAATAAATACTAATGCTATAAAAATTAGTATAATTGGGTCTAATTGAAATGAGCTTATCATAGAATTTTTAGAACATTTCATGCAGCATAGCAATTAGAATAATTAACTCAATTAAACAATATTTGGATCAAGAACTATTTTTCTAGTTTGATCTATTGCAAATCTAAGAATAAAAATTTTGCTGGAAAAAGGTTGATCTGAATTTAAGTTACTTTGATTTTACCAGGATTTTTATCCTTATAGCAATTATGCTATAAAATAAATAAAAACAGCATTGTGATATTAAGATCTATTTTATATCGGAAGTTCTACACTAGTCCTTGTGCTGAAATTTTGTGATCATACTACACTACTCAAAAGTAATACTGTAATTTAATTTCATAAATTTTCTTAAACCAGAACTATTATTCATGAATTATCTTTGAATCTAAGCCTAAATTCATAATTTAAGCTACTCTATGCTACTAATGTTCAAAATTTTATCATGAACTACACATGCTGCACGAAGGTTAGAGTAAAATGTTGAGCTACAAACACTATCATATTCACCCTTGAATAAATCCTAAAGCTTTCATCAATATAAAACAAAGACACTTAAATATCATAGCTAGGAAATAGTTCTGAGTCTACAAATTTTACATAAATCTATTCATGAGACACACATCCTATGTTTCAAATTTCATCAATAGCATAGCTATGGATCATGAGATCTAATTAACACACCCATTTCCTAGTATTTATTCTAATTCAAAATATTCACTTATTCAGCTCAAAGTTATAACACAAAACTTGTAGAGTTTACTTCAAGGATTCAAACAAAACTGGTTTGACATTTTTTTGAATTTTCTACGAATTCTTACAAATTTCTAAAATCACTAATTTTGAATTGAAGGGAGGGACTGGAATCTTGCAGCCAGGCCCTCAGAAAGATTTAAATCAATGCAATTAAGTCCTTGGCTCATTGGGGAAGAGAGCCGAGACTTGCCGGCTAAATTTCGGCGACGGTGGTCACCGGTGGCGAGGGGGAACTGGTCAGGAAGGATCAGGGGGCTAGGGGGAACCTCGCTAGGGGTGACGTGCAGGTCGGGGTCGACCGGGGGGGGGGGTGGAACGGCGGTGAGCCGAGGCGGCGGCGATGGAGCTCGACTACGGAGGCGGTGTTCCGGCGTGATGGCTCACCGGCGGTGGATCGGAGGTGGGGGAATAGCTCCAGGGGGTCAAAGCGGTCCTTCCAAGCTACTTGGCTGGAGCTAGGACAGCCAGAAGAGCGGGTCCCCACGGCGACACGGGACGGCGGCGGAGAAAATAACACCGGCGAGCGTCGGGAAGGCCAAACCGAAGCTCAAAAGAAGTCGAGTGAAGGGTGGCAAGCTTCACAGGATCAAGGCTGTCACACCCGATTTATAAGGACATAAATCGAGCAATCATATATGCGCCAGGATCAAGTCACGCATATATACAACAGATTATCAAGATATCACAACACATGTCACGAATAACATTAATATAAATCGTAGACAAATCATGAATGAATTATTTTATTACAACCGAATCAAGAATCGGTTCAAGAGTTGCGGAAGCGTAAAAGAGATACATGAAGAGCTGGGCGCCACAGGGACGTCGACTGGGAGACAAACGCCTAGAAGTCGTCGAAGCCGCTGACGTAGTCCTCCACGTTGCCGGGCACTGAGCAGCAGTCGAAGATATCCGAAGTGGAACAGAAGAGAAGAGAGGCAAGTGTGAGTACAAACTAGTACTCAACAAGTATAACACAAACTATGAGGCTCTAGGCTAGCTGACTCAACTGCATTAGCTTTTAGTCTTGGCAAATTTTTATTGAAGCTATTAACTATAAGTGGATGAATTACCATAAACCCAGATTGCATAAGAATTAATCAATATTAATTAAGAGCTACGGAGAACCATCCAACCAAACCACCCGGGGAATCTCCCTCGTCAAAGGTTGATAACCCCACTAATCAGACGGAGGATCTGGGCCGCTCATGACTGTGAGCACAGCTGCTATATCAGTTTTACACTCTCGAGAGGTTGCACAACTTTACCCACAAGTCGTGAGCTACACTAGTTGTTCATCACACTTCCTTAGGTGAGATGGCTAGCAAGCACACTACGAGACCGTTACAAAGAATCACATTGGTAAGGTGTAACCGCTAAGGATTCTGGATCAGCAACGATGGGGCCCACCTCCGGGGGTACAAGACACACAGCACAGACCAAGCCGGAGGAGCAGGGACCATTGGAGCTTACCACCCCTCTTGCCCACGCAGGTAAGTTACTCCCGAACCAACACGACCTAATTAGTAAGTCAAGACCGTCCCATTCCAGTCTTGTGGTTGCGCGGTTGTCCCAGGTTGTCGCTCTATGAACCGGTCCTTATGGAGAGTGGCCAACCAAGCACTAAGCACCGTGCTGGCCCCCTAAACCATGTTTCTAATAAAAACATCTTTTAAGGAGACGTGAGCCACTCAAGCACACAGCACAGAGGGCCACTCTCAGGATTAAGTTGCATAAGACCATTAATCAAATTAATTAAAAAGGACCAATTGGGTTATAGCGCAGCAACCTAGCACAACTAACCAAAATGCAACCCAAAGGATATATATAAAGGATATAAAGTGGCTAGGAAAGTCCTTATAGGCATACAGTATTAAAATGCAGTATGAAATTGTATTAAAAAGTGATAGGAGGTTCATGTTATACTTGCCTTCCTCGTACTCTCCCGGCTGCTGCTCGAACTGCTCGGAAGACGGCTGCTCCTGGTACTGGTCCAAAGGCTCCGCGTCTACTCACGATCATCAAACATAGTCCACACATACACACATGCACAAACAATAGCAAACTATAAGAAAACAGTACACCAATACAATAGAACAGCACATGAAACTAGCCTAGAACTAATCTACGCGTTATAACGATCGCGTGGATATAAAGAACACCTAAAACGGAGCTAAAACGCGAAAACTACGCTTAAAACAACATCCAGGGACCTATTTGCGAGAAAAACAGAACTTCCAGGGGCTTCTGGACAAAAACCGAGGGCTTAAGCATAAATAAACCCTAGACACAGGGGCTAACTAGCTAAAAACCCTAAGCTGGACTGCGGGTTCTAATTCTATAAAGATCAGGGGCTTCGGTGCAAGAAATAGGGCTAAACTGCAATTACTATTGAACTGCAGTGGACCGCGGGTTTATTCTTGGAAAACGCAGAGGCTCTTTAGCAAAATGGCTCGGCTGAAGCGGTACGTTTTATTCTGGGCCCTTAGATCCGGATCGGGCGGCTGAGATTAGACTCTTAAAACGAAGGGGTATCTGTGGATCTGGACGCTTGGATTTGGATCTGACGGCGCGAGCGAAACGGTACGTGGGTTCTGATCTGATCCGTCGATCGCGGATCGGACGGCTCACGGCGAAGGGGTATGCGGCTTCTAATCAGACCCGTTGATCGTGGATCGGGCGGCCAGGACCAAAGGGGAAAGAGACACAGGGGCTGGCGGCGGCAATTGCTCGCCGGAGGTGGCTGTCGCGGCGGCGCCTCGCCGGAGGACATGCGATCCCGCGCTCCTGTGGCTGGTTTGGAACGGGATCAGGCCGAGGAGATAGAGAAGCGCACGGGGAATCCTTTTGGGGAAAGGAGAGGCAGCCAAATTGGCCGTGGCGGCCGGGCGGCGGCGAGCAGAGGCTCGGGAGCCTCGGCGAGCTCGCGCGGCTGCGGGGAAACAAGACCGAGGAAGGAGAGGAGGGGATTAGCGTCCTTACCCCACCAGGGTAAGCTCACGGTGCTCAGGCAACTGCAGGGGGCGGCGACGAGACGGCGCGGCGACGGCCCGTGGCTTGGCGGCGGCGGCACGGCACGGGTGAGCGGCGTCCGGCCGTTGCAGGGAGCTAAGGACCCCAATAACTAGCGCAAACTAACCCGGGTAAGGGTACGATGCTCACCGAGGTGGAAAACGGCCGAAGATGTGGTGGTGTTGCCGGATTACAGCGGGGCAGAGGCGGAGGAACGCGGCGGCGCAGAGGCTCTGCACGGGCGGGGTGCTAGGGTTGGAGGCGGCAGCGCACGGTTGGGGAGATGAGAGCGCAGGGGTCGGGGGTCCCACTTATGAGGCGGCGGAACCCTCGGCATGCGGGCCCAGGCGCGGCGGCGCGGAGATCCCGGCGGCGGGCTGCACGGCCGTTACGGAGGGGAAGGGAGAAGGAGCTGACCAGTGGGACCCGGTTGGCAGAGAAAGAAAAGGAGAGGGGCGCACGCGGGCCGGCCTGGCTGTGAGAGCGAGAGGGGAAAGGAAGAGAGGGTGGAGCTCGGGCTGGGAAAAAGATGGGCCTCGGGCTTGGCCCACGCGGAAAAAAAAAAGGAGAAGAGAGAGGCCCGAGGTGGGGAGGGAAGCTGGGCTGGCCAAGGCTGCTGGTTGGGCTGCCTCCTTTCATCCTTTTTCCTTTTCTTCTTTTGTTTTTCTAACTCATTAATTCAAACAATTCTAATTGAATTCAAATACAATTTGAATTCAAACCTATACACTCAACACAAATGAAACAATGCTGCAGCATGAATGCACAAACACGTTAATCCTATGATAAATTTTATTTTCTTGCGTTATAAAATTACTTTAAATGCGAGATAAATTTGAGAAAACTCTGGAAAATTTATTTAAGCCCAAATAAATTCATTAAAAGTAGGGAAAATTACATTAGGGTGTTACAAAGGCGGAGCTATGGGAAGGGCTGTCATGGATCGGGAAGGGCTGGGGTGATGTGCCCACGATGAGTGGAGCTCATCGGAGACGAAAAGTGGGCGGCGATGGTGGATCCGGGGCTCGGGGTGAAATGCGACTGCACGAGAGAGCAAAATGGAGGGAGGGGAAGCTACTGAAGGGTGGGGAAAGCACGCACGGGCGCTAGCCACGGCGGCGGCGAGGTGGCGGCCGGGCAGAGCTCGGGCAGAGGCAGGGCGGCGTGGCGTGCACGGGAGAAGGCCAGAGGAGAAGAGCTAGGGTGGTGGCCGGCCTGAGGGCAACGCGTGGGAGCTGCTAGAGCAGGAGGTGGTGCCAGCAGAGCTGCAGCGGCGGTGAGCAGCGGCGGTCTGCGATGGCAAACAGCTGCTGGCGGCTCGGGCGGGTGGCGGAGCGGCGTGGCGCGCTTGGGGGAGGCCAGCAGGAAGGGGTTGAGGCGGTGGGCGAGCTCGGGGGAGACGCGTGGAAGCCAGGAGAGGTAGGCAGGGGCCTCGAGCAACACGGCATGGCGGCCAGCGGCGGCGCTGCTCCGCGGCAGAGGGGGAACAGAGGAAGAAGAAGAAGAGGGGGGGCGGGGGTCGCCAGGGGCTGAGATGTAAACTCTAAAAACTCTAGGGACCTTAATGTAAAGCTAGATTTTCTCGGTGTTCTAAAGCTCAAATGAGAAAATGGTCAAAATAAAAGTTGTAGAACTTTTCAAACCCTACAACTTTTATTTAGGGTTTAAATTCAAAAACTCAAAGGATAGAGCTTTATTTTAAAACCTTGGACTTAATTCAAACTTTTTAAAGTTTTTGTCCTTATTAGGGTAAATTTCATGTATGTTGGACTTAATTGCAAGTTCTATGTAATGTAATGATGACTAGTACTCTTACACTTTGACCCCTAGTCAAAATTGGAAGTTACATTTGTAATTCAAATATTTTGCATAAAAGGACTCATACACATAAGTCCTTATTTTCGCACATTCACTCAATTTCACTCAATTCACTACTTATATTACACATTCTTTCCTAGTGTTTTACAATTTTGACACCTAGGGTGTCACAACCTTCCCCCCTAAAAGGAATCTCGTCCCGAGATTACAGGAATGATACATTGGAAGATAGCTACTTAAGGATTCTTAAGAAATTTGGGAAAATTTTTCTTAAGATAATCTTCAGTCTCCTAGGTGGCTTCATCAATGGTATGGTGGTCCCATAAGATCTTATACATCTTAAGCTTCTTTCTTCTAGTGACTCTCTCCTTGGTATCTAGAATTTGAAGAGGTTGTTCGACATAAGATAGATCAGGCTCGATCTCGATGGCTTGGGATTCAAGGACCTCAGTAGGCACTTTGATGCACTTCTTGAGTTGTGATATATGGAAGACATCATGAATGGTGGCCATTTGAGTAGGAAGACGGATTCTGTAAGCCACTGGGCCACAAGTTTCAGTGATTTCAAAGGGTCCACTATATCGAGGTGCTAACTTTCCTTTTATGCCGAAACATTGAACACCCTTAGTAGGAGATACTCGAAGATAGACATAATCTCCTACATGGAATTGTAATGGTTTTCTCCTTTGGTCTGCATAACTTTTCTATCTAGACTGAGCTGCCTTAAGGTTGGCTTGGATAAGCTTGACTTTCTTTTTGGCTTCGGTAACTAAGTCTGGTCCAAAGATTTTGCGTTCGCCAGTCTCAGACCAACTCAAAGGAGTTTGACATCTTCGACCGCATAATGCCTCAAAGGGGGCCATTTGAAGACTGGACTGATAACTGTTGTTATAAGAAAACTCGGCCAAGGCTAGACATTTGTCCTAGTTCATACCATAGTGAATGATACAAGCTCGGAGCATGTCTTCAAGGATCTGATTAACTCGCTCAGTCTGTCCATCAGTTTGCGGATAGTATGCAGAGCTTCGAATCAGCTTAGTTCCGAGAGATGCTTGCAACTGCTCCCAGAAGCGTGCAATGAATTGTGCTCCTCGATCAGAAATGATTGTCTTAGGAACACCATGTAGACGAATAATTTGATCAAGATAGACTTCGGCATACTTCTTAGCAGTGTAAGTCGTATGCACGGGAAGGAAATGGGCAGTTTTGGTGAGTCTATCAATGATTACCCAGATGGAATCATGCTTTTCAGATGTGTTGGGAAGACCAATGATGAAATCCATACTGATGTCTTCCCATTTCCAGGATGGAATAGGCAGTGCTTGGAGTGTACCTGATACCTTCAGATGACTGGCTTTGACTCGCTGGCAGGTATCACATTCGGATACATACTTAGTAATTTCTCTTTTCATCCTGGTCCACCAAAAGTTTCGTCTAAGGTCTTGGTACATTTTAGTACTACCAGGATGAATAGAAAACTTGGACAGATGTGCGTCATCAAGGATTTGTTTACGAAGCTGATGATTCTTAGGTACAACAATACGATTGTTGAACCATAGAACTCCTTGATTATCAGTGTGGAAACATCTATATTTAGCATCTCCCTGAGATAGTTTCTGTTTGATAATTTTGATACCTTCATCATGCAATTGCGACACGATGATATTATCTTGAAGAGTAGATTTAATAGATATGAGATTCAGGCTATCTTGAGGAATAATCTCCAGATTGAGTTTCCTTAGCTGATAGCAGAGAGTTTCACTGAAGATTTCTATAGATAAGCAATGACAATGTGCCTTGCGGCTTAGTGCATCCGCAACTACATTGGCCTTGCCGGGATGGTAGTGTACCTCAAGATCGTAATCCTTGATCAACTCTAACCAACGCCTTTGCCTCATATTTAGGTCAGCTTGAGTAAAGATGTATTTGAGGCTCTTATGGTCAGTGTAAATTTTACACTTGGCACCCATAAGATGATGTCTCCAAATCTTGAGAGCATGAATAACAGCTGCTAACTCGAGATCATGAGTTGGATAGTTTTGTTCATGATTCTGGAGTGCTCTGGAAGCATAAGCAATGACCCGGTTGTTTTGCATAAGCACACAACCAAGTCCGGTTCCGGAAGCATCGCAATAGACATCGAAAGGCTTGGTACTATCTGGCTGAGCTAGCACTGGAGCAGTGGTTAGAAGTTTTCTCAGTGTGTGAAATGCTTTTTCACACTTATCATCCCAATAGAATGTAACCTCCTTCTTAAGTAATTCAGTCATTGGCTTGGCTATCTTGGAGAAGTCTGGAATGAATCGTCGATAATATCCTGCCAATCCAAGGAAACAGCGGATTTGATGGACTGAAGTTGGAGGCTTCCAATCCATAAACTTTCTAAACTTTGGTTGGATCAACTGATATGCCCTCACTGGAGATAGTATGTCCTAAAAATTTCACACTATCAAGCCAGAACTCACATTTAGAGAATTTGGCATAAAGGTGATGATCACGTAGTCGTTGAAGAACGACACGTAAATGATCAGCATGATCTTCTTTAGTCTTAGAGTATATCAAAATATCGTCAATGAAAACTACGACGAACTAATCAAGCTCCGGCATAAAGACTAAATTCATAAGATACATGAAGTATGCCAGTGCATTAGTGAGTCCAAAAGACATAACCAGATATTCATAAAGTTCGTATCTAGTCGAGAAAGCCGTTTTTGGAACATCACTAGGCTTGATTTTGATCTGATGGTAACCAGAGCGTAGATCAATCTTAGAAAAGACTTTGGCTCCAGCTAGTTGGTCAAATAGGATATCAATGCGGGGAAGAGGGTACTTATTTTTGATAGTGACCGCATTAGGTGGATGGTAATCGACACATAGCCTTATGCTATTTTACTTTTTCTTCACAAATAGGGCAGGGCATCCCCAAGGTGAAGCACTTGGGCGTATGAAACCCTTATCAAGAAGATCTTGAAGTTGGATTTTTAGCTCGGCCAGTTCGTTAGGTGGCATACAATACGGCCTCTTGGAAATAGGGGCTGTACCAGGTTGGAGCTCAATAATGAACTCGATGTCCCGATCTGGTGGCATTCTGGGCAGATCATCTGGAAAGACATCAGGATATTCACAGACTATAGGAATGTCTTCTAATTTGATGTCTGTGGTAGCATAAACGCAAGAGCGGAAAGACTCTTATTGGAGTAGATAGAGAGTAGTAGCTACTTCATATGGTGAGTCAATCTTAATAACTCGGGAAGAGATATATAATATCACTTTATGCTTTGTCATCCAATCCATCCCAAGTATGATATCCATACCCTCTAAACTCAGCAAAACCAAATCAGTTTTTATTACCTTGCTACTCAACTATATTGGCACATATCTAATTAACTGATTGGAATTTATCTTTCCCCCAGGGGTAGAGATCATGTACGACCCCTTGGTTTGACAATAATCAAGTCCTACTCAGGCAACACACTTATCACTGATGAAGCCACTACAAGAATTATGATTTTTTATGACAAAAGTCCTCATGACGAGGACAAATATCGTCATATATTGTAACATTAGATGACGACAAAATCTATGTCGTCATAAATTCATGAGCCCTTGAACTATTTATGACCACTCTCTTCTTTTGGTCACATAAAGATGCCTAGCGTCGTCACAAAATGTCAACCAGAGTAGCCGATCGTCTGTTATGGTTTTAATGACGATATGAAGTGGTTTTTTGTGACCTTTTCTGTACATCATTGTTTGTTAATTATAACATGATCCCTGAACAGAAGTTGAACTTGGCCATTTCGAATCGTTCCCCAAAATTCCCCACTCCCACGCAGCGGCGGGCGGTGTTCGGGCGGCAGGCGGGCAGCGTCCGGGTGAGCGGACCGCGGCTACCGAGCGCGGATGCCGGCGGTGGGTGGGTCGGTGTAGCGTTGCGGGCGGGCAGGCCGAGCTTGGCGGGCGGCCTGGTGGAGCGCGGTGGGTGGCGGATCTCGACGGGACGCCAGGGCGGGCGGCGGATCTGGACGTGCGGGCGGGCGAAGCAGGTGGCCTCTGGTGTGAGGCCTGGGCGTGCGGGTGGGCGGACCCGGGCGTGAGTCCAGTGCGTGCGGGCAGGCAGAGCAGGGCGGTCTGAGCTCGGCGTGCGGGTGGGCCTCTGGGCGAGCGTCGGTCGGGGTGGTAGAGCACGGCCGCCGTCGTGCTGCCTCTGGGCGGAGCCGGCTCCCCCTCTCCCCAGCTGACGGCGCTGGACGGTTCCAGGAGACTGCTGTGGCGGCGACGGCGACGACGGCGCCATGTCCAAGTGGGGTAGCTCGGCTACTCAATCGAGGGGCAGTGGAGTGTCCAGGATGGTTGAGCGCCATCTGGAGCCAAGCTCGATGTGGGAGCTGCAGCCATATCCTCTTGGTAAGGAGACTGGACTCCCCTTGATCCCATGCCCTGACTGTGGGATGGCGAGGGTGATAGAGAGGCGGTCAGGGAAGGACACGACCGAGAACTACCTGCGTGTGTTCTTCAAATGTCCACGGAACTCAGTGAGCATCCACTTGTATGATTTGAGCTGAGAAGTTCTTCATCCCTATTTATCCAGCTATGGTTAAGGAAATTGTTTTGTTATTGTTGTAGTTTCCTAAGCTTTGCGGGTTCTATAATTTCCAAAGGCAGTATTTGGATAAGCTGGAGGAGCTTGGCATTGTCGCAATCCACAAATGCCCCCTGGCAATGGACATTGGTGATGAAGCTGAAGAGGTAGCAGATGCATCATCTGGGAGAATGGTCATGAATATGCGGGCTGGTGAACTACAGATTGAGGCCAAGGTGGACAATCTTGCGTGCAAGTTCAACCTTTTGATGTCTGTTTTAGTAGTTGGTCTTGGCTGTGTGTTGATGTATGTTGCAGGCAGGCAGTGAAGTCAAGTTCACTGCATAATGTATTTTAGTCTTTGTAGGTGATGGTTGCAGTGTAGTATGAACAATGCAATCTGGTGCAGTTGGTCTTCGCTTTTGTAATGTAAGAACAAGGTGGTGCATTTTCTAGCATTGCAATCTGGTCGATGGTCAAGCAATGCAAACTGGTTCTTTTTTCAAGCAATGCATTTTATTCATGTGTGAAACATTATGTGCCAATATTGGATGGGCTTGCATTCAGGCAAGCAAGAAATGAAAAGGAAGGAAATGGAATAGTGTATTTAGCAAATTTATGCGTGATGAAATATTGGCAGAATGTATGTTATTTCCGGCCAATACATTTTGTGACAAATTATGTACATTCCATGACATGGCCTTGGGGTCATAAAAACCCAGAAATCCATTTTAGGACAGATTCTGGGCATGACACATGAAGTCCCCATATATATACACACACATCATGTGAATGAAATCTGGACACTACTGTAACTTGCATCACACATGAAGTATACACTAAAAATAGAAACATTGCATATAAGGTCTTGCAATCTCATAATTCAGATACAAATGTAGTAGCATAATTGAAATACAACAAAGTCAATAACAGAAAAGTTCATGCATGGTTCACATATGTCTAGAAATGCAAAGGTCAATCAGCATCACTGTCTTCTCCTAAAGTATTGCCTTCTTCTGGACTATGGTACTCAAGGTTGGTTTCATCTTCATCTTCGCGGTCTGCTTCATCACCTTGAGCAATATGTTTTTGTCGACGGATGCTCTCGACGAGGTCTCTACTAATAGGGCTGCCTGGTTCATTATCCATGTGCAACAAATCCATATCTGGAGGAATGTCTCTCACTGCACCATCTCTAGATGAAATATGCTCCTCTTGGTATGCCTCTTGAGATGTCATTTGTACTTGTTCATGGGTTGGTTGGTTTGTGTCGGACTCTTCGACATCAAATATATGTCGGTGGCCAAATTCTTGTAGCACTCGCCAACATGGCCCTAATTTTGTATCTTCCAAGAAAAATACCTGTGTAGCATCTGTGGCCATAATGAAAGGATCATCCTTATACCATCGGCCTGTGATGTTTATGCTCTTGAAGTAACCATCATCTTTCATGTGGTATGTCCTTCCCCCAAGATGGTACCATTCAAATCGTAATAAGATAACAGTTCTACTCCCTTTGCTGTTCTTACTGTAACTCAGCTCAATAATGTCTATGATTGTCCCATAGAAGTTCATTGTGTCATCACCGTGAGTACCTGGGCACTTGATGGTGGAGTTCTGTGTCTTCCTATGTTCATCACGAGCCGTAGTGTGGTACCGTACCCCATTGATTATACAGGCTGTGTACGAACGCACTCGCGGATCCGGCCCACATGCTAGTGAGTACAAGTCTTCGTCAACAAGTGTTGTGCCTTCATATTTCAATTTGGTAATCTGCCGGTAAAAAACATACAGAATTAGTGAATTTGAAAATGTATTGGATCATAAATGATGAAGTCATGCTGTAGAAAGTAGAACACACATGATTCTCGAACCATGCAGCGAATTGTGTTGACATCTTTTTTTCAACATTGTTGACCTCGTCTTGTTCTAATTGTGCCCTATACATGCTGCAAAGGAAGAAGGTAATTAGTTATTTTGTGACACTAGTATTGAATAAAGATGGCTGCAATAGCAGGAATTACTCACTCTTTGTATTCGTCAACTTCTTCGCAGTTATTTAGAACAAACCAAACCATGGAGTCTATGTCTTTGTCTTGGTAATGAAGATTTGAAGCACCCAACAGGTTAATACCATGATCAAAAATAGAGTAACCATTGGGTGAGATGTTCTCTTGTCCATCTAAGTTTCTTTCAGGCCTAGTGAACCTACTAATGATGTCACTGAAATATGTTGAGCACTGGGTCATACACTCATAGGCGGTGTATGCCTCCGCAATAGATCCTTCTGGTCTTTCTTGATTGCGAACGAAACGCTTAAAGGTGCCCAACCTTCTCTCAATGGGATACATCCATCCATACTGCACCGGTCCCCTAAGGAGTGCCTCATCAGGTAAGTGTACTGCTAGGTGAACCATAACATCGAAAAATGCTGGAGGATAGATTTTCTCTAGCTTGCAAATGATAAGCACAATATCTTCCTTCATCTGGTGTAGTGCATCAACCTTTATAGTTTTGGAGCAAATTTGTCTAAAAAACCAACCCAATTCAGCAATTACTTCATATACATTTTTGCGCACCAAACCACGAAGGCCAGTTGGTAAAATATGCTGCAGCATTATATGACAGTCATGTGTTTTCAGCCCATGGATTGATCCTCCTCCCTCCATATTGACACATCTTGATATGTTGGAGGCATAGCCATCTGGAAACTTAACATTGCTCACAAATTGCAAGAACTTCTTCTTGTCTTCTGGTTTTAGAACGTAACAAGCTCTTGGCTTTGATGATGAACTACCACTGTCATCTAGCAAATGAAGCTCTTTTCTTATACCTCTATCCTCCAAATCTAGTCTAGCAGCGATGGTGTCCTTTGTCTTATTTGGGATATTAAGCAGAGTTGACAAAATGGCTTCACATATGTTTTTCTCTATGTGCATAACATCAAGGTTGTGCTGTAGCTTCAATTTTGACCAGTATGGTAAATCATACAAGCTAACCTTCAGATGCCATACTGGTTCATCTACATTACGATATCGTTTTCTTGGTTTTGGCTTATTTGGATTCTTGCCTGGAACATAGCAAACTGAATCCAACCTTGCCATAACCTCATCTGCAGTAAATTTCCTTGGCTGCTCTCTTTTTTCATGCTTGCCATTGAAAGATTTGTTTGTCCTCCAAGCATGGTCGTTAGGGAGGAAATGTCTATGGTTTATGAAACCAATTTTGTTTCTAAGACATTCGGAGCATGGATTCTCATCATAGTATACACATGCAAAGTAACCCTTAGTGGTTCTGCCTGACATGGTGCCCAATGCAGGGTAGTCATGGATTCCAAACAGAATCGCTGCACGCAGGCTAAAGTCTTTGCCTTCAACTGCATCATAAGTTTTTACACCCTTCCAAAGCTCCATCAGGTCTGCTATCAAAGGCTGCATAAACACATGGAAATCTTTGCCTGGTGATTTTTTGCCTGGAATTAGTAAAGCAAGCATATAATTGGAATTGTCCATGCACATCCAGGGTGGAAAATTGTATGGTACCACTAACACTGGCCATAGGCTATATGAATTGCTCATCTGACCAAATGGGTTAAATCCATCAGTAGCAATGGCTAACCTCAAATTGCGGGGATCATCTACAAAAGACTTGAAAGTCTCATCAAAATCTTTCCAAGCTTCCCCATCAGCAGGATGTCTCATTTCATTTTCAATGGGTACCCTCTTTTCCTTGTGCCATCTTGCATATTGTGCCCGCTGCTTTGACATGAAAAGCCTTTGAAGGCGTGGAATTATTGGAAAGTAACGGAGGACCTTGTGAGGAACTTTCTTTCTGCCCTCCTTGTTCACTTTCCATCTTGTGAAGCCACAAACTGGGCAATGATCATCGCCTTCATGGTCCTTCCAAAACAAGGCACAATCATACTTGCACGCATCAATAGAAACATAACCAAAACCATGCTTCCAAAACACAGCTTTCATCTCGTTATATGACTTAGGAATTCCGGGCACATTCTTCAAAGTTGAAGAAAGCAACTCAAGGAATGCATCGAACCCAGATGTTGTTATCCGATTGTACACTTTTATATGCAGCAGTTTAATCATGAAAGATAGCCTAGTCTCCTCAGTGCAACCTGGATAAAGTTCACGCTTTGCCTCTTCCATGAGTTGTTTATATAAGTTACCACCGAGGCCATGGCTTGCTGCGTCGCGCAAATCTTGAATCAACCCCTGAACTCCCCTTGCACCATCATCTATGACATCTTCAGCTTGTCCTTCCTCATCAAGTGGTGCCTGGCCTTGGTCAGTTCCATCACATGACATATCTTCAGGTACAACAGCGAGTTCTCCATCATCATCTTATCCAACATCATCTTCTTCCTCTCCATGATGAGCCCACCTAATATAGCACCTAGACATACCATTGAGCTCGATATCCTCGTGTACATCATCTAGGCTTTTCTCTTTCCGGTTCAAGCATTTTCGGCATGGGCACTTGATTTTCTCATCTGCACTACTACATCTAGCTCTGACATATTCCATGAAGTGTTGGACACCAGACAAAAAGGCCGGCAAAAATGGTGCACTTGTATAAATCCAACTTCTATCCATCTCGACCTGGATAAATTAGGTGCAAAGAGTAACAAATCCATCTTAAATCCCTAGACTAAAGTTAAAACAGTACAAGAAAAAATGGTAAATTGACAAAGGTACACATCACTGAACTCACCTTGTGGGGGTGGTTGCCGCGCGTGGATGCTGGTGGGGGGTGGAGCAGCTCGTTTTGCTGGTGAAGATCCACCGTGGGTTGGACCCTTGGGCTCCACGTACCACAGTGCAGGTGAGGGGAGGGGCGGCGGCTGCTGGAGCTGAGGGGGTGGGCGCCAGATGCACGTGAGGGGAGGGGCGACGGCTGCTGGAGGTGAGGGGGTGGGCGCCAGATGCAGGTGAGGGGAGGGGCGGCGGCTGCTGGAGCTGAGGGGGTGGGCGCCAGATGCACGTGAGGGGAGGGGCGGCGGCTGCTGGAGGTGAGGGGCGGCGAGGCCGGTGAGTGCAGGTGCTGGTCGCCGGCAAGCCTGCAGGGTGAGGGGAGGGGCGGCAAGGCAGCAGGCCCGTTGGGCCGGCCTGATGCCTACAGGCAGTGGCCAAGCGGCAACACAATGAGCAATGGCCAAGCGGGCACACAGTGGCCAGGTTGTCCAGCGTATCAATGACATGTGGGCCCAGATGTTCATGTCTAAATCTTGTAACAAATTTTTGTCCTACATACCATCTCGAAATCTGATGCATTTTTTTCTAAAAATTTGTAAAATCATGATCATTCAAATTTTTTTGTTGATTTTGATCATATTTTCATGTTCCAAAGTTTGAACGATTTACAAGTCGAGGGAACAATCTCTCATATAGCCTCATGAAACTATTAGTGAGACATGTAATTTTTATGAACAAACTTACTGCCACTTTCTCGAATGAACTAACTACCAAAACAAAAAGTGTTTATTTTGATGAGATGTGCAATCTTTGTGTTCATCACTTTTTATTTTGAAAGTATTTAGTACACCAATTTTTAGTCCATAGACCGTCAAATTTGAAATTCAAATTTGAAACTGTCAAAAAAAGTTCAAATGAAAAAATAGCCAAAACCAAAAATGTAGAACTGGACGAGTTGAACATTTTTGTTTTATACATTCATTTCATTTTCAATCGTTTACTAGGCCTAAAAATCGGTTTGAAATCCTAATAGAACTCAAAGGGTCACTGAAAATCCGGGCCCACCCGCCAGGGCCAAATTTTCGCTGCCGCACCTGGCTCTCTCCCGCGCTATCCCGCTCGCCGACACATGGGACCCACCCCACCTCCCGCTCAAGCCATCCAAATCCCCCCTCGCCTTATCCTCTTGCCCGGCTAGGGATAGGGGAAAAATCCCCAATCCTTGGTCCCCTCTCCTCGCCGACACACCACCCCCGCCGTCCCTCCAGCCCCGGCCCGCTGCCGCGCCGACCCACCACCCCCGCTGCCGCGCCGACCCACCACCCCCACTGTCCCTCAAGCCCCTGCTGCCGCGCCGACCCACCACCCCCGCTGTCCCTCAAGCCCCTGCTGCCGCGCCGACCCATCACCCCCGCTGTCGCACCGACCCACCACCCCCGCTATCCCTCAAGCCCCTGCTGCCGCGCTGACCCATCACCCCCGCTGCCGTGCCGACCCACCACCCCCGCTGTCCCTCAAGCCCCTGCTGCCGCGCCGACCCATCACCCTCGCTACCGCGCCGACCCACCACCCCCGCTGTCACTCAACCCCGCAACGTCAACGAGCATGGCCTCCTCCTACCTCCCCGCCACTTAGCGGCGCCCAGCGCGGACGACATCCACGTCAACGCCAGAGGTCGGAGAGCCCCGTCGACATCCTAAACTTTGCTCGGACAGAGGCGCACCGAAGGCATCCACGTGCACTCCTCAACGCCGGCTATAGTCTGCTTCCTCCTCCTCCAAAGGTACTCTGCTTCCCCCTTCTCCTCCATTGCTTGGTAATTGCACGTCTAGAAATGTTCAGAAAAGTTACAGTCTGAATACTGAAGCTGTTGCCTGCAAATGAGTTAATGAATCATGAAGGCAGGTTCTGCCAAGGACCTGGTTTTGTCTTACATTCTGTTAATTGTTATTTTTTCTTCTTCCTAACATTTTAAAGAATACTGATTTGTTAGTTCTTTTGCATCTCTTTTACAGAAACTGAATCCAGTTTCTGCTCTTTGTGCGTTTCATGAAACTAAGTAAGAAATGAAAAAAACTCAGTACGAGCTGGAAAGGGATGAAAGGGTAAGGGAGGTCCAGGAAATTTTTGCGTCTCTGGGTATTCCAATACTAGCTCAAGATGTTAGAGATGTTTTTTCAAAAAAGGAAAAGTGCATGGGGAAGACAATAGAGTCTGACAATGAATATGACCCATCCTCTGACATTGATAACCAATGTGACAGTGATGATGACTACGATGATGACCTAAATAATGAGGATAATACTGAGGTGAGATGCATTACTAGGCCAATTAACAAGTATGTAGTTAGTCTTTTTCAATCATGTACTTCATTGTAGTCATTTAGTGTACTTCACTCATTATCCTTAATCGATAAGATGCATGTTTCTCTTGGCAGGTACGAGCGATGGTTCCAGGAACTCGCACTAAGAAGCAAAAGACGGCACAAATGGCGGCTGCAAACCAGCTGCCACCGTGCTCGCCTACCAAATTTACTAGGAAACAGGCAGCCAGGCCTACTCGAGGCCGTCCACCACCTAGGGATGCAAACCAGCTGCCACCGTGCACGCCTACCAGATTGACTAGGCAACAGGCAGCCATGGCATTGCCTGCAGGCCGTCCACCACCTAGGGATGCAAACCAGCTGCCACTGTGCACGCCTACCAGATTGACTAGGCAACAGGCAGCCATGGCATCGCCTGGAGGCCGTCCACCACCTAAGGATGCAAACCAGCTACCACCGTGCACGCCTACCAGATTGACTAGGCAACAGGCAGCCATGGCATCGCCTGGAGGCCGTCCACCACCTAGGGAAAGATTGCGCTTGCCTGCTAAGACCGCTTCGAAAGCCAACCCAAAAACTAATCCCATTTCCAGTGCTTCTAGATTACCCAGCACCAGTCCACCCATATCTACGCCTAGTGGAAACACTGAGCATAGTACTCCTACTCCTACACCCATCCTTGCCGTGTTTCCACAAGTTACTCCCACGACTAGTGTTAACCAATCAGTTCCTATAGAAACCTCGCCAGATGTACAGAGCTCTAGGCAAAGCAATGACATCAATGACTCAAATGACCAAGTTGATGCCAATTCAGAGGGTCATACAATTGAAGGAGAACCAGTTGGTGACTTTGTTCCTGGTAATCAATATGTGTTTCCAACCACTATTATCTACATTCAATATCTACATTTGTGGCTGCTATAATAACCCATTTTGCATGTTATTTGCCAATGCAGCGCCCCGAAAGGAAGTCCGCAAGAAAACCATAGGGCTTGGCTTAGAGAAGATGATAAAGAGAGGAAACAAGCTGCCTATCCAAGTGGCTGAAGGGAAGAAAAGATCTGATGTCCCACTTCAAGCAGCGAAGCTGGCATCAGAAACTGGTGTAGCTCTTAGAGACAAGCTGCCTATCTACACATCTTGAAAGCTTTATGAAAAAGATGGGGGGCCAGTAGAAGTACAAAAAGTGCTTGATAAAGTGGCGGTGAGACACCTAATTCACTTCAACTACTTTCTTTCATTACTAGCTCTACTCCCATGTAAGAAATTTTGTCAAATAAATGATTTGTGTGATTGCAGAATAGGTTGGATGTGGATGTTAAGAATGATGGACCAAGCAAATCTGCATGCACTGATATCATTAAGAAGGGAGTAAAGCAGCAGAGGTATCACCTAAAAAGGAAGTACTTCGACGAGTCCCTGACAATGGAACAGCTGTTGGCCAAAAAACCTCCACCTAAAATGAAGAAAGAGGAGTGGATCGAGCTCGTAAAGTACTGGTGTGACCCAAAGAATCAGGTCCATGGCCTGCATCACTGCTTTTGTTAACATGCAATCAAACTATGCCTGTGAATTTGAAGTTTGTATTGCATTTGTGGTGCAGGAGAAATCTGCGAAGAATAAAGTAAACCGATCCAAGGTGCAGCTTCACTAAAAAACTGGTTCTAGGTCCTACATAGCCTATCGATACAGCCTGGTAATACTATTGCTTTCACTTTGGGGCACTTTTTGGGTGCTTTTGGGTTGTATGTTCAACATCTTTAAGCTCCTGTTATGTTGCAAAGGAAAATGTAGTTCATGGCTATTTGTAGTGTTTTTCCTCTACTGAATAGCTATTTGTAGTGTTTTTCCTTTTGGAATTTATTTGCACAGGGAAACTGAGAAAGATGGATGAAAAGGGCAAGGCTCTTTCTGATACTAAACATTTTGCTTCTGGTACTGTATGTGATTATTTTGTTCTGTATGCACACTGATTGCCTGGTTTCCGGCTGGATCCTTTTGTTACTATGCAATGCAAACTGAGATGTGTGCTTCAAAGTCATCCAAGGCTTTTACATGCTGCAGAGGCCTAAGTACAACAACAGCGATCCAGATGCTGTAGAGTTCTTTGGGGAATGTATGAAAAGTTCCAAAAATGGTCGCACTCCTCTTGCCAATGAAATATATGTAAGTTCCAAAATGATTTGATACATCTATTGTACTCAAGTACGTGCCTGGCCTTGTTATTAACTGCATTCTCTTTATGTAGGAACAGATGGTGGCAGAGAAGGATAGAGAGCCAGAAGAAGGAGAAGCAAAAAAAATCTCCCACCAAGATTGTTGATGAAACTCTTAGCGAGATCAGCCGCTCATCCACATTTCTTCCTAACATTGGTGCCCCTCGACCATCAAAGAATGCTCAGTCCTCATCGACAGTAGCACAAGCACGCATCCGAGCTGAGTTTGAGGCAAGCCTCCAAGCTGAAAGAGAGGAAGCTGCTAGGAAGCGGGAAGAGTTGCAGGCACAACTTCAAGCTCAGCACGACGCACTTGAAGAAAACCAAAATTTGCTGCAGCAGACCCAAGAGGAAGTGAGGGGGATGACTAGCAGGTTTGAGGAGACTAATGCGCTGTTGCGAGCTGTCCTGAGACTTCAGAAAGATTGAGGTATGACTGCAGTTTCTGAGGATGAGGCCTTTGTCTAAGCTTTTGCTACATTGCTTCAACTTAGTCTGTGCTTGGAACTTTGTGAGAACTATATGCCATCTGGTTGTATGTTAGATTGTGCCATATATTTGTTTGTTTGCTGGAACCTGGAACCTGCAACCTAGAACCTGGAACTATGTGGTTGGACAAGTATGCTGCAAGTTTGTGGTTGGAACATGTGGATCCATGATTGCTTCAGTGAATTGTGTTGACCTGTGAATTCTGAATGATTTGTGAATTGTGGTGTCAATCCTGTGGATGATGGCTGATATATGTGTATTAATTATGCTTTTGTATGCTGTGATGAAAGACCAGTGGGGCGACGCCGTCATGAATGGAATGCCAATTTGTGACGCCACAGACTCGTCTGCAAATGTGTGTAAATAGCATACAAACCAGTACAAAACATGACAAAATATAAGTGTCACATAATCTACAAAAACTATACATGATGACACTGCGATGTCACGAAAAACCATCGAAACTTGTTCTTCGTCTTAGCATTTGTGACGACTCGTACATAATGTGATGCGTTGACTAGCTAATATATGACAGAAGTACTCGTCATAAAAGGCAACAATATGTGACGCTACAAACCCTCCGTCACAAAAGATACAGACATTTTGTGACCGTGGACCATAAAACCGTCACGAGGTACTTTATGTGACGGTCGTTTTGTGACGACACTGTGATGCGGGGATTTTGGTCATAACTTACTTTTTATGACCAATTGCATACTTTACATGACAGATTTGGTTTGTCATAAAAGCTAAGATTTCTTGTAGTGAGCTATGGGTTGCACCGAAATCAAATAGGATAATAACGGGTTGATACTTGATAGAAAATGTACCCGTCATCAAGGGGGCTCCTTCTAGAAGTTCTGCAAGGGTGGTAAAGTAAACTCGCCCTTGCCGGACTTGCATTACTCGCTTCTTGCCCTTGCTCTGATTGTTCTGACTAGAATTCTGCCCTGACGGTCTCTTCGGTGAAATTTCCAACTAAATGTTCAAGATGGTTTGTTCTGAAGATCCACTCAGCATCATGTGCAAAAACTGCCGGAAACAGTGCAATGGGACAAGCTGCTACCTCCTCCGGATGCTGTTCACAAAAGGTGGTGATAGCCTTGAGGGCTGCTACTTTAAAAGCATCCACGAGATGATATCCGACAACCTCTATCTCAATGGATTGCAACTCAAGGATAGGATGTTGGGAAACAGTGACAGTAGCACAGCATCGAGGGATTCTGACCTTAGTAAACTCACAACCCTTATACTGGGGTGGGTACCGGTAGTGAAATATACGAAGTGTATCCCACAAGATTCTCGAAAACCCTTCCCAATGTAGGCAAGCGGTGTGAGCATATCCCTCAGCATTCCGATAGATCCTCTGAACATCTGCCATCTGAATCAAAAGGATTCAAATATTAGATTGGATATACATTTCCTAAAGTTCGAAGAAGACTATGGAAAGATGTGAGTCAAGCTCATGGAAATGCTAGAATGCACCAAGATATACATCCAACTAAGAACTCACAAAGTAAATGGAACAAGATATGTGATTCTAGTCACAGCAAGGAATGGAGATTAGATAGTTATGATAGATTTGGCGGATGAAACAAAGATACCGAGATACTAAACCCTATGGCTATTTGTGTGACCATTTCTAGGCTGCACTTAGATAACCATACTCTAGGTATCCCCATAACAATATAAGCACAAATTCTAATTTACAAACAATTCAAGGATGCATGCAGGCACTAACGTCCTCACAAACCAAAAATAACTGCCCAGTAATCTAGGTCTTACGTAGTTAATTACTGTGGTATAATATAGATACGTCTCTCCCTATAGTATCTAGTCGATAAGTCCTATCCGTTCAAACCTATCGAATCGTGGTTAACATACCTGCAGAAAACACAATATATACATATATACTGAACCTTCCATGCCAGCATGTCATGAAAGCGTTCCCAAATATTACTGTTCACTATAGAAACAGCATATGTACAATTACCGCCGTACAGACAACGTTAACATACATTATCGAAACAACGTATTCACGGGGGTACCGCAAAATGCGGGGGTATGAACAGCGATCGCCATACCCTACGCCTAACCATATACTCCTAATATAATCAACCTAAGTTGGTATATTGGCAGCATCTCAAGTAAGCCACTGCTTGAAAACAGCGTTCGGTTTGCATCACCGTCGGGAAGGCTAACTCCCCAGTTAGCTGAGGATCCTTAACTTCTTACCTCATCATCGAAGGTGTTGTTACAAAATGTAAAGTTGATTGTGCATAAATTTAAGTTTTAATGGAAAATTAATGCTGGAAGTTAGAGTTATATATATATATATAGCCACCTCTAACTCCCTTATTAAACATCACCCTAGGGCTTTACGTACTAAGCACAATCCTTAACGAAACCAACGTAGTTTTGTAAAATACGTTGTCGGTCCAATTTTATACTAAAAGCAATTTTAAGACAATTCATATCTCTGGTGTACATTTGTTAGCTCTGATACTAGCTGTGGAAGAACCAACCTGAATTACACCAGCTCAAGCGCGCTGATCCTTTTTCGGAAGGCAATAAGAACTCAAATGCACTTCAAACTGTGTAACCCCGTGGTCTGTAGGGTAAAGTCCTGATAAAACCACCTAACTCAGGATCAAAACAAGGTACGTCTTACGAAGGCGAGTCCAGAGATACAATCACCGAAAATTTTACTTCACAGGCATAATATTACATTAGTATTCAAACATATATGGTAGCAAGACCTAACTAGTACAAATTTATACAAAACTGTTCAAAGTTAGAGTATCTGCAGCAGAAAATAAATCACGACACTACCAGACTTCGCAGAATGGATATTGAGCTAAGCCCAAGCTCAACATCACTCGGAGAAACCTGTGTTGGCCGGGGACGGATCCCACTCCACGGAATAACCATCGGGAAGAGCATAGGGCTAGGGCACAGACAGAGCAGAGTCCTCAGGGAGGTTACCTGAAATATAGTTAAATTTGCAAGTCTGAGTATTCTAATACTCAGCAAGGCTTACCAGTTTTATGGTATACTTAGCCATGTAGCTAGACTATGAAGGCTCATAATGGTTCTGGGTATAGTTTCAGCTGAAAAGCAACAAAGAGTAGATCATTAATTTTAACTTTTAGCTTTCAGGTTCTAGTTGGTTATCCATTCTAAGCAAGCAACTATAGCTACTCAAGCATGGTAGAACTTTTTAAACAAACATCATCCTTTGATCATCATCAGGTTGCTCTTATTACTCTATGTGGCAAAGGGATCAAGCAGTCTCAATCTCCGCGAGAAACGGATGATTCTAAATTGAATTTCAAAACCTTGCAAGGGTAAACCTTGATCGTTCCGAAGCAACCGTTTGCCTTGCATTCCGACTCGTGGATCAGTGCCACCACAAGCGACTGTAGGACCATACGCACATCCAATGTGCAGGCTTTCTTCTGTAGCGTGACTACATGACCGTACTCCTGTCCGCTGTACGGAACGTACTCCCGCACATTGGTGCGTGTGCGAAAAACCAAATTACGAGTGGTGGGGGGTATGTCCACTCCTCAGGCCGATCGGTTACTAGGCTTACCGCTTACCATATTTCGTGGCATGTGGCTAGTACTTTCAAACGCTTAACCACCGCTACCACACACTGCGACCTTATCAAATTTTCATCAACACAGATGGGGTTTTTTGCCAAGGTCATGAATCATATTCACAACCCCGTCTGTCATCCTTATAGTGGTTGCAGGAATGTGAACATTGCAACTCCTATAAAGCTCGCGAGTGACAGGGAATCACTCAACTTCTACCGGTCCTATTAGCTTAGCAGCTAGTCGGACTCAGGTTCTAGCATTCAATACATAGGTTCCTAGGAATATGCAACTAAGGTTTCAATTCAATTCTTAGAAACTTAAATCCACAAGTAGATATACATGAATATATAAATTGCAGTGTAGTAAAAATAGCGGTTTATGTCCGAGGCTTACCTTCGTTGGTGGGGCTGGGGTCAGAGATGACAATACTAAAAGTTTCCGAACCGGGGCTCGGGGCTTCTGTTAAATCTCCAACGACGTTCCCAGGATCTTCAGAAATATCCCCTTCTGGTTCCGGGATCAGCTGGTAGTCTCCGTCAGCGAGAGTTGTCGAGTCTATATAATATGCAAACATCAGAGTTGAGAAAATGCATACACTTCTCTTTTATTTCACGATAAAGTTGCAATCCAACAAGTTAGTTAAACTTCTTCTACGGGCAGTCATTTATCGAGTATAATCATAATTACCTAATTGCATTGAATGACATGTTGAGTTACTCTAAACAACTAAGCTAATTACATTAAGTAGCATTGGAAAAGATCCTAATTTATCTAACCAATTCTCTTAGACGTTATTAATTTACTTTGTCAATTAGACTAAAGGTCTTTTTAAGAAAAAGGGGTTATTATTTTAATTCTTGGTCAACTAATAAAATCTTATGTAAGGAATAATTACTAATGCTATAAAAATTAGTACAATTGGGTCTAATTGAAATGAGCTTATCATAGAATTTTTGGAACATTTCATGCAGCATAGCAATTAGAATAATTAACTCAATTAAATAATATTTAGATCAAGAACTATTTTTCTAGTTTGATCTATTGCAAATCTATGGATAAAAATTTTGTTGGAAAAAGGTTGATCCGAATTTAAGTTACTTTGATTTTATCAGGATTTTCTTCCTTATAGCAATTATGCTATAAAATAAATAAAAACAGCATTGTGATATGAAGATCTATTTTATATCGGAAGTTCTACACTAGTCCTTGTGCTGAAATTTTGTGATCATACTACACTACTCAAAAGTAATTCTGTAATTTAATTTCATAAATTTTCTTAAACCATAACTATTATTCATGAATTATCTTTGAATCTAAGCCTAAATTTATAACTTAAGCTACTCTATGCTACTAATGTTCAAAATTTTATCATGGACTACACATGCTGCACAAAGGTTAGAGTAAAATGTTCAGCTACAAACACTATCATATTCACCCTTGAATAAATCCTAAAGCTTTCATCAATTTAAAACAAAGACACTTAAATATCATAGTTAGGAAACAGTTCTGAGTCTACAAATTTTACATAAATCTATTCATGAGACACACATCCTATGTTTCAAATTTCATCAATATCATAGCTATGGATCATGAGATCTAATTAACACACCCATTTCCTAGTATTTATTCTAATTCAAGATATTCACTTATTCAACTCAAAGTTATAACAGAAAAGTTGTAGAGTTTACTTCAAGGATTCAAACAAAACTAGTTTGACATTTTTCTGAATTTTCTACGAATTCTTACAAATTTCTAAATATCACTAATTTTGAATTGAAGGGAGGGACTGGAATCTTGCAGCCAGGCCCTCAGGTAGATTTAAATCAATGCAATCAAGTTCTTGGCTCATTGGGGAAGAGAGCCGAGACTTGCCGGCTAAATTTCGGCGACGGTGGTCACCGGCGGCGAGGGGGAACTGGTCAGGAAGGATCAGGGGGTAGGGGGAACCTCGCTAGGGGTGACGTGCAGGTCGGGGTCAACCGGAGGGGGTGGAACGGCGGTGAGCTGAGACGGCGGCGATGGAGCTCGACTACGGTGGCGGTGTTCCGGTGAGATGGCTCACCGGCGGTGGATCGGAGGTGGGGGAATAGCTCCAATCGGTCAAGGCGGTCCTTCCAAGCTACTTGGCTGGAGCTAGGACGGCCGGAAGAGTGGGTCCCCACGGTGACCCGGGATGGCGGCGGAGAAAATAACACCGGCGAGCGTCGGGAAGGCCAAACCGAAGCTCAAAAGAAGTCGAGTGAAGGGTGGCGAGCTTCACAAGATCAAGGCGAAGCTATGGGAGGGGCTGTCGTGGATCGGGAAGGGTTGGGGTGATCTGCCCACGATGAGCGGAGCTCGTCGGAGATGAAGAGCGGGCGGCGATGGTGTATCCGGGGCTCGGGGTGAAATGCGACTGCACGAGAGAGCAAAATGGAGGGAGGGGAAGCTACTGAAGGTCTTGGACCAGAGAAGAAGGGTGGGGAAAGCACGCACGGGCGCTAGCCACGACGGTGGCGAGGTGGCGGCCGGGTAGTGCTCGGGCAGAGGCACGGCATGGCGTGCACGGGAGAAGGCCAGAGGAGAAGAGCTAGGGTGGTGGCCAGCCTAAGGGCGACGTGTGGGAGCTGCCAGAGCAGGAGGTGGTGCTGGCAGAGCAGCAGCGGCGGTGAGCGGCGGCGGTCTGCGGCAAAAAGCTGCTGGCGGCTCGGGCGGGCGGCGGAGCGGCGTGGCGCGCTCGGGAGAGGCCAGCAGGAAGGGGTTGAGGCGGTGGGCGAGCTCGAGGGCGATGCGTGGAGGCCAGGAGAGGCAGGCGGGGGCCTTGGGCGGCATGGCACGGCGGCCAGCAGCGGCGCTGCTATGCGGCAGAGGGGGAGCAGAGGAAGAAGAAGGGGGGGGGGGGGCAGGGGCTGAGATGTAAACTCTAAAAACTCTAGGGACCTCGATGTAAAGCTAGATTTTTTTCACTGTTCTAAAGCTCAAATGAGAAAATGGTCAAAATAAAAGTTGTAGAACTTTTCAAACTCTACAACTTTTATTCAGGGTTTAAATTCAAAAACTCAAAGGATAGAGCTTTATTTTAAAACCTTGGACTTAATTCAAACTTTTTAAAGTTTTTGTCCTTATTAGGGTAAATTTCGTGTATTTTTGGACTTAATTGCAAGTTCTATGTAATGTAATGATGACTAGTACTCTTACACTTTGACCCCTAGTCAAAATTGGAAGTTACATTTGTAATTCAATTATTTTGCATAAAAGGACTCATACTTTTGAAAAATTACACATAAGTCCTTATTTTCACACATTCACTCAATTTCACTCAATTCACTACTTATATTACACATTCTTTCCTAGTGTTTTACAATTTTGACACCTAGGGTGTCACAGACCTTAAGATAGACATGATCACCAACCTTGAAATGGACTTCACGGCGGTGACGATCGGCGTATATCTTTTGACGGGATTGAGCAATACGAAGATTTTCGAGAATGATCTTGACTTGGTCCTTGGTATCCTTCACTAAATCTGGGCCAAAGAAAGGCCTTTCCCCAGACTCGGACCAATTGATAGGCGTTCGACACCGCCGTCCATAGAGAGCTTCAAAAGGAGACATCTTGATACTTGCTTGGTAACTATTGTTATAAGAAAATTCCGCGAACGGCAACCAAGTGGCCCATTTCTTCTCATACACTAGAACACAAGCCCTTAGCATTATCTTCAAGGATTTGATTCACTCTCTTGGTTTGGCCGTCGGTTTGAGTGTGGTAAGCGGTGCTATAGGTAAGGTCGGTTCCCATGGCTTCATGAAGACTTCTCCAAAAGTGGGCAACAAATTGAGGACAACAATCGGAGACAATTGTTTTTGGAACACCATGGAGGCATACGATGCGAGTGAGATATAACTCCGCATTTTCCTTAGCTCGGTAGGTAGTCTTGACCGGTAGAAAGTGAGCCGATTTGGTTAAACGGTCAACGATTACCCAAATAGAATCATACCCTTGAGTAGTCTTCGGTAACCCGGTGATAAAATCCATCCTAATATTTTCCCACTTCCATGATGGAATAGGCAAAGGTTGAAGAGTACCGGCCGGGTTGAGATGTATGACCTTAACCCTTTGGCAAACATCGCATTCGGCGACGTATCGAGCGATTTCCCGCTTCATGCTAGTCCACCAAAACCTTTGCTTGAGATCTTGAAACATTTTGGTACTACCCGGATGAATGGAGAATTGAGAGTTATGAGCTTCATCATGGATTAGACGCATCAAGTTGTGATCCTTAGGCACGACAATACGCTTCCCAAAGAATAGGACTCTTTGATCATCACAAGAAAAACATTGAGCTTTACCCTCCTTCATCAAGGTACGAATTCGGGCCATACCGTTGTTATTCTTTTGAGCTTCCGCAAGTTGATCGTAGAGGTCGGACTTGATTACGAGAGCACCAATATAACCTTCCTTGACCATTCCCATTTCAAGTTTCCGGAATTCATCACAAAGAGTATGAAGAAGAGGTCCCATAGCCAAACAATTGCATTGGGCCTTGCGGCTTAGTGCATCGGCAACGACATTTGCCTTACCGGGATGATAGTAAACTTCAAGATCATAGTCTTTGATTAACTCAAGCCACCTATGTTGCCTCATGTTGAGATCGGATTTGGATGAAGATATATTTAAGACTTTTATGATCGATGTAGATATTGCAATGATTACCAAGAAGATAGTGGCACCATATCTTTAGAGCATGGACAACGGCTGCAAGCTCCAAATCATGGGTCGGATAATTTTCTTCGTGTCGCTTGAGTTGACGAGAGGCATAGGCCACCACTTGGCCTTCTTGCATAAGAACACAACCAAGACCGACGCGAGAGGCATCACAATAGACATCAAAGTTCTTGTGAATATTTGAGTGAGCGAGAATGGGAGCGGTAGTAAGATGATCTTTGAGAGTTTGAAAGGCTTCTTCACAAGCTTGGGACCATTCGAACTTGACCCCATTTTTCAATAACTCGGTCATAGGCTTGGCAATTTTTGAAAAGTTTTCTATGAACCAGCGATAGTATCCCGCAAGTCCAAGAAAACTCCGGATATCGATGACATTTCAAGATTGTTTCCATTCAAGAACATCTTGCACCTTGCTAGGATCGATGCCGACGCCATCCTGGGAGAGAATATGACCAAGAAAAGATACCTTCTCAAGCCAAAACTCGCACTTGCTAAACTTGGCATATAGACGACGCTTCCGAAGCTTTTGCAATACAATATGGATGTGACGAGCATGATCATCTCGAGTCTTCGAATAGATAAGAATATCATCAATGAAGATAACCATAAAGATATCAAGTTCCTCCGTGAAGATACTATTCATTAAGTACATGAAATACGCCAATGCATTGGTGAGGCCAAAGGACATGACGGTGTATTCATAGAGACCATATCTAGTAGAGAAAGCCGTTTTTGGAATATCTTCTTGGTGAATCTTAATTTGATGATAACCCAACCTTAGATCAATCTTGGAGAAATAGCAAGCTCCCGAAAGTTGGTCAAATAAGATACCAATACGAGGAAGGGGGTATTTATTTTTAATGGTGACCTCATTCAACGGACGGTAGTCAACACACATCCGTAAACTATCATCCTTCTACTTCACGAAGATAGCCGGGCATCCCCAAGGAGAGGAACTCGGACAAATGAAACCCTTATCCAAAGGACCTTGAGTTGCTCTTTCAATTCCTTCAACTCATTAGGGGGCATACGGTAAGGATGCTTGGAAATGGGAGCCGTCCCAGGCTTTAGCTCAATAACGAACTCCACCTTATGATCGGGAGGCATGCCCGGTAATTCTTCCGGAAAGACGTCCGGATACTCACAAACCACAGGAATGTTTTCCAACGCCGTGGTTTCGGTACCCGTCATGGCATAGAGACAAACTTCGTTTTTGGCGAGGGAGAAGAGAACCCTATTCCCGGAGGGGTGCAAGAGATCGATGGTGCGTGGCCCACATTTGATGAACCCATCATGTTTTCCCAACCAATTCATTCCAAGGATCACATCTAAACCTAGCTTATCTAGGATGAGAAGATTTGCTCAAAATGTGGCTCCCTCAATAAGAATTGGGACTTTATCTACAAAATGTTTCGAGATGATTTCCCCACCCGGTGATTCTATGTGGTATGGTAGTGGTAGGGTTTGCATTTGAAGTTTACTATGCGTCATGAATTTCTTGTTAATGGAAGAAAGGGTTGCTCCGGAATAAAAAAGGACAAGGGCAGAATGAGAATTTATGAGAAGCGTACCCATGAGCACGTCAGCATCCTCCGGAATCTCTTTCGCGGTGGTGTAGTTGAGGCGGCCACGCTTGGGAGCTTGTGATGGCTTGGCTCCTTGACGTGGGGCTTGCGGTGGAGGGTTGTTGGGCCTCGGTGCATTGGAGGCACCGCCTTGCCTTGGAGATGGACAATTCTTGGAGATGTGGCCCATGCCACCACAATTGTAGCATGGACGCCTTGCGGCACCGCTTGGGTTGTTCTAATAAGCATTGGCTGGCCTTGGAGCTTGTCCTTGAGGAGGTTGGGGGTGGCGCACAACCCACATGGGGCGCGGTGGTTGTGCACCCAGTGCACGAGGTGGGGGAGGTTGTGGCCCCACACGTGGGCGGGAGGAGCTACCACCCGCCGAGTTAGGAGCGGGACGCTTGTGCTTGGCCACAAGTCTCTCCATCTTATGTTCGGCGTGAATGGCAATATTCACCAAGTCATTGAAGTCATCAAACTTGGTGGTAGAGAGCTTGTCTTGCGATTCTTCCGAGAGGCCGTCATAAAACCTCTCCCGCTACTTAGCATCGGTGGACACTTCATCGGGTGCATATTGAGAGAGAGCGTTGAAGGCATTGACATAAGACATTACTGTCAGACCCGGGGCCACGGGACTATGTACATAACGTAGTTTAAATAGGCTTAAGAGATAAAGCCCGTCTTATCTCTTATTTACCTCATTTATCTCTTATTTATCTCATATGAATAGGAGATAAAGCTAGTCGGTAAAGAAGGAATCTACTCGAGTTGTATTCGGTTACGATTCCTTATCTAGTATTGGACTAGGATTCTTGTAACCCTAACCTCCCAGATATATAAGGGGGGGCAGGGACCCCCTCAAAACAGATCATCAAGATCATTCTACACCCAAGGCAATACAAATCACCACCCAGGACGTAGGGTATTACGCACCTCGCGGCCCGAACCTGTCTAAGTTTTGTGTTCCTTGCATCTTCGAGTTCCTGATCTCGGTGCTCCTCATCTAAACATACCATCTTGGGCATACCCCTCGGTGGGCAGCCGGTAAATCACCGACAGCTGGCGCTCAAGGAGGAGGATCAAATCAAGACCGCGTTCATCACCCCGTTCGGGACTTACGCCTACAAAACTATATCTTTTGGTTTGAAAAATGCAGGAGCAACCTATCAGCGCGCTATTCAGATGTGTTTTGCTGATCAGCTGCATCGGAATGTTGAAGCCTACGTGGATGACATGGTCATCAAGACCAGGAATCCCGATGGCCTGATTGCAGACTTGGAAGAAACGTTCAGCAGCCTACGCAAGTTTCAGTGGAAGCTCAACCCAGCTAAATGGTTTTTTGGAGTACCATCAGGGAAATTGCTCAGGTTCATCGTCAGCAATCGGGGACTTGAAGCCAACCCTGTGAAGATTTCGGCCATCACTGATATGGGGGCTCCGGCCACAATCAAAGATGTACAGAAGCAAACAGGCTGTATGGCAGCCCTGAACAGGTTCATCTCCCGGCTCGGGGAGAGAAGACTACCCTTCTTCAAGCTCCTGAAGTGCCAGAACAAGTTCCAGTGGACAGAGGAGGCCGAGCGAGCCTTGCAAGACCTGAAGCATCAACTTCAGTCTCCTCCAGTCCTTACAGCACCATAGCCGGGAGAAGACCTACTACTCTACATTGCGGCAACAACTCATGTTGTCATGTCACACCCTAAAATATTTAATTTTAGGATGTGACTATCTTTTACAATGTGTTCATCTATCAATAGGATTTTCCGAGAATTTTAAAGATTTTCTGGCAATTATTCTATTTATCCAAGAGCTAGATCCATTTTTTTATTTGGAAAGCTCTAAAATTCTTTTTCATGAAGTCCAAATATTCTATTTGGATTCCTCGTGTCCTAAAATTACCTCCTGAGTTTTCCTCGGAAAATTTTGGGATTCTTCCATATACATTTTCTTGGTTTGAAATATTTATCTCGACATTTCTAGATTTATCTTAAAATTAAAAATGTGTTCTGGACAATATTTCTATTTTGATTTTCATCGTAGTCGGATATTTGTTGTACATCCTTTTAACCTTATCCTCTCCGAATCATTAAGAAGTTCCGTTGAGCTCCCGATCCTCTAACCGTTTCCCCCGATCAAGTTATGCTTGAAAACGACGCCTCGTGGCTTGTCTTCGGTATTTTTCCGATGATGTTCGATCGCCGTCAGCCCCAACGACTCGGCCTGATCCCTTCTTTCTCTTTTCGCGCTCCCAAATAAATGGTTCACGTTCAACCAGCTCTGTCAGCTCGTTTTCTCGTTCAGCCCTCACCCGAACCTGTTTCGGCATGTAACCGAATTCGCTTGGTCAATCTCGTTTTCTTTTTCCGTTACCTCTTCTATCCTCTCTTTGCTCGCTAAAATGTGGGACCCGCTGGTTAGCCCTATCACATCTCTCCCATGGGCAATATGGACTCAGGAATGAGTCCCACCCTGACGTACCGCCATTCTGAGCGTGCACAACACGCCAAGCCAGGGTTCCGATTGTCTCCTATAAACGACGAGCGCCCGAGCCCTGCGTTCCCTGCTATTGCATCGCCTCTTCCCTACTCGCAAACCCCTAGGCCTCGCGTCTAACGACTCCTCTCGTGGACCTGTCTAGGCTCGGCCTCCCTTGCAGCTATTTGAGTCCAGAAAAGCCGTCTGTGCCCAGACGTGCGCATCACGCTAGGGTATCGAAAACCATATAAAGGGCGAGCAAAACCCTCGGTCTATGCCCTGCCCTGCTACTGTCTCCTCCCTGTTTCCCAGCATCACCGAGAGCCCAGGCCCCCTCCCGTTCCTCCTGCTCGCGCGTGTGTGCCGCCAAGACGCCACGTTCATCCACGCCCGGCCTTGCGCGCCATTTGCAGAACAGCCGCCGCCATCGCCCAGCCCCCTGCGCTGCCTCCTGCTGCCGTGCTTGCTCCTGTGCGCCACCAGATGCACCGCCCCTGCTCTTCTTTCTTCCCCAGCACTGCACCCGTCCGCACCAGCAGAAGGGCCGCCGGCCACCAGGGTGCCGTGCCCCGCCTCTGCGACACCCCCAGGCGCCAAGCGCCTGCAGGCCGCCCTACGCCGCGCCCTCCCCCGTGCAATGCGCCCCCCAGTAGGCCGCCCCTGCCTCTGCAGCCGCCGCCAGGAGCAAATGGACGAAACAGACCGCAGCCGCCTTCTTCCTCTGCAAAATTCGATCGCCACGATACATATCCGCGGCAAGTAAGGTATGGAATGGAATCCCCTCGTCGTCCTCTTTCATTTGCCCCGCTTCCCGCGATCTCCCGTGCCCAAAATCGACGGGAATTTGAGCTACAGTACCCGCCGTCGCCATTGGAGCTGTGTTGTGAAGCTGTTACAAATTAGTCCCTAGAAGATTCTATAATTATCGCATAAATATCTGTGTCTTGTGAAATTTGCAAAAAACCCTAGATCTATTATATCTTCTCAATCCAGCCCCACCATAGAATTTTTCAGATCTAACCCTAAACTTTCATGTATTTGCAAGCACTATTTTCTGAGTCCAGTATTTCTTTCCTGCTAACCCCCGAAGTCTATAGTTAATTACGTATACATCCCTGTAGCGTTGTTTCATGCATAGTTTCCGTGTTTTAAATCCGTTTCGATCCGTTCTTTTTGCGTTAGTCTTCTAAAACCCTAAGCTATCATTTAGTAGTGTTGTTGTACCATAATTTCTATTTTTAAAATTAGATATCAATTTCATATTTTTGAATAATATCCTCTCATCTAGTTTTTCGAAATAAAATCCAATCAAATCTTTATTCCGGTTTTTATAATTATTGTTAACTTGATTAATATCAATTCAAATGTGTTTATAATTTAATTTGTGTAGTTCAACTCAAATCATAAAGTTTGATGTTTAGATGCTCTCACCGGTTTCTTTCTAATTAATTGCTTAATTCGGATAATTCATACATAGGCAATTATATATAAAATTTGATTAAGTTGTACCTCATCTTTATAAATACAAATATAATAGGAGTTAATTATAATTAGGAATATTTCTATTTTATATCTTTTACATTAATTTTATAAATTAAAATAAATGAAAGCCTATAGTTCTTTTATTTATTTTATAATATAAATCTTCCAATAGCTGTATCTTTTCAACCCTAGCTCCGTTTTCCGCGTTCCTTTCACCCTCGTGACCATAGCAACGAGCCCTATCATTTTGTATGCTCTTTTAAAGTTTTCCTTTTTGATTGGTGTATCTGTTCTTAGTCGTTCTTGTTTGTTTGCTTGCTGTATGTTTGTCCCGATGCTTGTGTGACGTTAGAAGGAGCATGATCCAAGAGTTTTGAAGATTTAGAGTTTCAAGAATAAGAGTTGAAGACTCTGAGCAGCTATTCTCTAAAAGAAAGGAAAGTGTTTCCTTTATGTTGGGTAGCTATTGCTTAGTTGCTATAACTGGTTCTGGTTTGGGAATAATATATAACCATGATGACAACGATGATGATGCTACACCTGTTTTATCCATGTTCATGCTCTTTGTGTTGTTGATCACAAGATCATATGTTTTAATCGGAACATGGAGAACCACCCAGGAAAATAGTGCAACCACAATACTATATGGCTCTGGTCTTGGCTAATTAATTAGAAACTCTATCTTGTGATGATCTTACCGAAAGGGCAAGAGGGGAGTACGTTGATGGGGTATAGCTCGGTCCTCTTGAGGCATATTGATATATGTGGTCCTTGGCTACGGCATTTCCTCATTAGGGAGGGTTATGACCACTGCGGCCTGAAACCTTAGCGGATTGTCATAAGTTAGGGAATCTTTGTAAAGGCCTCGTAGTGAATCCCTTGCCACTCACCTCGGAAGTGTTTAAGAGGCTAGCAACCTCAAGCAAATTGGGAAACACGAATTGTGGGTAAAGTGTACAACCTCTACAGAGTGAAAACTGATATATCAGCCGTGCTCACGGTTAAGAGCGGCTTGGACCCTCACATGATTAATTGAACTTGAAGATGAATTAAATCATGGACCATGGTTATGGTTATGGTTATCGTGGACCATGTTTATGGTTGTGGTTATGCTTATGCTGTATCTCTTCTCTCTCTTTTAATGTGGGTTTTGGTATGAACTTATACCTTAGTAATCAGGTGCTAATAAAACTTGACCAACAAAAATTGCTTATCGCAGTAAGCCAGTTAGCCTTTCCTTGATTTTGGCCATCATGTCATATAATTCCCAACACTTGCTGAGTACCAACCATAAGTGTACTCATGCTTGTTATAGTTGCTGCTCAGAGAAGAAAGAGATGTGAAGTCTTTTGAAGATGATGCTGAGTTCTAGGCTTGCGCAACCCCCGGTCGATTGCCTGTGAAGTTTGGAGTCTTCGTTTGCAGGATAAGCTGTATAACTCTGATAATCTTTGTAGTCTTTTAATTCTCTTTTCATGATACTGTTGTTGATTATTCACTAATGAAGTCACTATATGTATGGAACTTGATCCTGGCATACATATAGTTATGCATTCGGTTTTGTCCTTAAAAACCGGGTGTGACATGTCAGCAGTGCAATTGTAGACGAGCGAGGCGAGGAAGGCCATGCATTTGGAGTGCAGAGGCCTGTATACTTTGTCAGTGAGGTACTCTCTGAATCCAAGGTACGATACCTGGCAGTTCAGAAACTTTTATATGCAATTTTGATTACATCAAAGAAATTGCGCCATTACTTCGATGAGTACAAGATCACTGTGATTACGGATTTTCCGTTGGCGGATATTCTCCATCATCAAGATGCCATGGGGTGTATATCAAAGTGGGCAGTGGAACTGGGGGCTTTGTCTATCGACTTCAAGCCACGCACTGCAATCAAGTCTCAAGCTCTAGTCGATTTTATGGCTGAATGGAGGGAGAATCAAATTCCAACTCCAGTCGACAAGCCAGAGCACTGGACCATGTACTTTGATGAGTCTCTTAAGCTCGAGGGCGGTGGTTCTGGAGTTCTATTTATTTCTCCAAGAGGTGAACAATTGAAGTATGTCCTCCAGATCCTTTGGGAGGTATCCAATAATGAAGCCGAGTATGAAGCACTCCTTCACGGCTCCGTTTGGCGATATCACTAGGCATCAAGTGACTTCTTGTATATGGTGATTCCCTTTTAGTTGTTCAGCAAGTCAACAAAGAGTGGGACTGCAACAAGGAGACGATGGACGCTTATGTACAAGAAGTACGCAAGCTGGAAAACAAATTTTCCGGCCTGGAGGTTCATCATGTGTTACGGGAGCATAATGTTTGCGCAGATATTCTATCTAAGCTGGGATCTACCCGTGCATAGGTTCCAGCGGGAGTCTTTGTCCAGGAGTTAAAGCAGCCATCCATCAAGTCTTCACCTCAGGTAACCACCGATGCGGGTCCTCAACCACCTGATCGGGAGGTTATGATGCTTGGTGAAGACTGGAGAGAGGCTTATATTGATTTCATCCACGATCAAAGGCTGCCAGCGGGGATGGACGCAAGGAGCGCAGATGCAACTCATGTCATGCACAGAAGTAAGGGGTTCGTCTTAGTCGACAACAAGCTCTACCGACGTGACGCTCGATCAGGTGTTCTCATGAAGTGCGTCAAGAATGAAGACGGCTACGACATACTGCGGGAGATACATGAGGGTGTTTGCAGCAATCACACAGCTTCAAGAACGCTGGTGGGGAAAGCATACAGAGCTAGTTTCTGGTGGCCCACCGCAGTGTCCGATGCTGAGGAACTTGTGCGGAGATGACAAAACTGCCAATTCTTCGGCAAGCAGTCTCACGTTCCATCTCACAGTCTCATCACCATACCGCCATCCTGGCCTTTTGCTTGCTGGAGCCTCGATATGATTGGGCCCTTCACAATGGCGCCAGGCGGCTTCACCCATGTGTTGGTGGCTATCGACAAATTTACCAAGTGGATCGAGTACAAGCCGATAGCCAAGCTCACACCAGATCGGGTTGTTGATTTCATCTCCGATATCTTGCATCGCTTCGGCTTCCCGAATACCATCATCACGGACTTGGGATCAAATTTCACGGCCAACCAGTTCTGAGAGTTCTGTGAAAAAGCGTGCATCGAGATTAAATATGTCTCTGTTGCACACCCAAGGGCCAATGGTCAAGTCGAGAGGGCGAACGGCATGATAATTGATGGCCACAAAAAAAGACTCTATGATGAAAACAGCAAGAAGGGAGGCAAGTGGATACATGAATTGCCACATGTCGTCTGGGGGCTCCAGACTCAACCGTCCAAAGCCACAGATGGAGGCTCCGGCCACGTTCATGTTTTATAAATCGACTTCTTGCCATAAGTTGTGACGGAGGCTACGGCCAAGTTCATGTTTTGTCGACGACGTGTTACAAGTTTTGATGGAGGCTTCGGTTACGTTCATGCTTTATATGAATCGACTTCTGCCGTGACCTTTGATGGTCGCTTGCGACGATGATCGCATTTTTCCTAACAAATCTGATCCGTTCGATTGGTTTATACCTAACTTGTTGGATGGGCTCGCATGAGGAGCTATTTTGACTACATCCAGAGTCGCGGCACTCGGGGTAGTTTATTTTTCTGCCATAAGCATGGCAGTCTCGCGGCGATGCTCGCGTTCATTCCCAACAAGTTCAATCCGTTCGATTGGTTCATACCTAACTTGTTGGATGCGCTCATATGAGGAGCGATCTCGACTACGCCCAGAGTCGTTGCACTCGGGGTAGTTTCGTTTCCTTGCC
The DNA here is from genome assembly GCF_002211085.1 of Panicum hallii. Classification (NCBI taxonomy): domain Eukaryota; kingdom Viridiplantae; phylum Streptophyta; class Magnoliopsida; order Poales; family Poaceae; genus Panicum; species Panicum hallii. Next base: position 57,701,295 of record NC_038044.1, read on the forward strand.
ATAAGCACGGCAGTCTCGCGACGATGCTCGCGTTCTTTCCTAACTGGTTAGACCTGCTCGATCGGGATATGTCTAACTTGTTGGACAGGTTCCTACTCGGAGCTACTACAACTACTTCCAGGGTCGCTGCACCCGGGGTAGTGTCTACTACTTAGCCTTTAAATCTGGATGACAATTCAGTTAAGTCACATACAAGTAGAGACATCAAATAAAAATATATATACAAGGCAACAAGTACTTGCTTTTATATTCTAATCCTGCAGTACACTTTTTACTATTTGTTCTGCTACAGGTTGGGCTTCTTGGAGGTACACATTGAATTGTTCTTCAGCACACTCCGCCGCCACTCCCTGCGTGAACATTTCTAGTTGAGCTTCTGGCCAAAAGAATTTTACAAAGGCGAGGGCGTGGCCGACACATGCGACCGGGGCTTCTGTGAGGAACTTGACGACCTTCTGCGGCGCTCCGAGAAGTCGCTCCAGCAAGGGCTGCTCGCCTGCTTCGCCTTCTTCTGGTGGATCCACCATGTCCACAAGCTCCTGGGCGGCCCCCCTGAGGTCCTCCAGCTCCTTTCGCCGCTGCTCATCCTTCTCGCCTAGTGTCTTGATCTGCCGAAGGCAATCGGCGAACTGTTGTTCAGTGACGGCGATTACCTTCTGCAGTTTTTCGACATCATCTATACGGCGATACAGCATATTCTTCACGTCAGTAAGTAGCTCTTCTTTGTATGTTAAGATTTTCCTAAGCTCTGCGGTGAAGATATTCTCAGAGTCCAAGAAAAATTGTTAAGGGAAAGTACTCGAGAGAAGAAAGGGGCCTACCTTGGTGCGCTTTCTTCTGCTCCTTGAGTTGCTCCTAGAGCTTGGAGTGGGCCTTCTCGAGGTTGCGGAGGTCGTTCTTGAGGAGCCACGTCTCTAGAGTCCGCTCTTGCTTCAGCTTGTTGAGCTCTCTCTGAAAATATATGTTCTTCGTCAGCTCTTCGGATATGCGCTTTTGCTTGGCTGCAAGCTCCTGGTGACCACTCACGACTGCTTTCAACTTCTGGGATTTCTTTTGTGAGTGCGTGATCACGTTCTGCATAAAGGGGAAGATTAAGACAAGCAACTCGACAACATAATACAAGCAGAAGAGTAATCACGTCTTACCATGGCAAAATCGTACAACTCCTTGTTGGCCTTCTTGAAGGTTTTTATGTTATTGTCCGTCAACATTGGGTCATCCACCAGATCTATGGTGATGATGTTCTGGTACCCAGGCCCAGCCATCAGCTGATCTCCAAGACTCCGTGAGGTCCCTGCGGCTTATTCCGAAGGCGGTTGTTGGGCACCTGCAAGTCATGATGCATTCAGTACATAATGCCTGGGGTCTAAGCAGCTAGCCATGGGCAGTCAGACACTTACCTGCGCCATCTGCAGGAGCAGCATCAGGAGCCTCGACTTGTCCCTCACCACCAGCTCCGGCTTCGGCTTGTTGGGGCTCGGGGGGTGGCAGGTCGGGCAGTGTCGCGTCTGCCTCGGGGGCTGGCTCCTTGGTCGTGGGGCTGGGGTAGCTGCGGCCGGTTTCGAGTTGTGCCTCACGGCGCTTCCAGACCTAATGAAGCAGAGTCAGTTATATCATTACAAGTTGAAAAGGACAAAATGTTCATTATGCAACAAGATGTACACTTACAGCGAAGACCTCTTCATGACAGCCTTCTTCACCCTCACGGCCCGTGGTGTCCCAACCATGGTACTTGTTGCTGGTGGCGGGGTGACACCAGCTGGTGGCACGGTGCTCGCCACGGCAATGGTCACCGATCCTATCGCCGAAGCTGCTAGATCCGTTCCCATCTCTTGGCGCCCGGGCTCGGGTGGAGAAGCGGGTGGACTGCAAATGGAAAATGTCAGCATGCAACAATATTGATGTATGACAACAAGGCAGCATATTCATACCTAGAGGACTCGACTTCTTGCGCTTTTCATTTGCGCACAACCCGGTGACCCTACGGGACCGAAGGCAGAGTATCGGTCAACTCCACGGATGGTCCGGGGGAGTTGCCTCTTCTCGCATCCCTCTCGGCTTCCCTTTCCGCCAAGGGGCTTCCGCCTTCAGTGGACTCGCTGCCGGGCAGAGCCTCGGCTACTCGAGCCCTCTTCACTTCGGCCGCGGCACTAGGGAGAAGATGGACTGGTCGAGGGATGTCAGGTTGTGGAGGGTAGCTGCGGTACAACTCTGTATGCCCCTACAGAAGGTTTTCAGTTAGCAGTGGCAGGATAGAATTTGTTTTCAGCATAAACTAGTCGAGCACTTACCGGATTCAGAGGATTTTGTGCAGCAAACAGTTGCGGGATGTAGGGAACCGCATCCACATCCAGTAGCACTCGCCTGACCCAGGTGAGTGCAGCTTCGTCCGTCAGCTCCTCTGTGCACATGCGAGATGGACCTTCAGCGCCCTTGTACTCGAATCCAAGTATATGGCGTTGCTGGATTGGCTGGACTCGGCGTCTGAAGAAGGAAAACATCACAGATGCGCCGGTCACTCCCATTTCCTTATGAGCTATTATGGTATCTAGCAACTCATCGACTTGATCCATGTCCCCCCTGGGAAGTTCGATATTCCAATCCGGCCTTACAACAGGTGGTTTATTTGACTTTTCTAGGAGTTGGGGGGGGTATGATTTTTGATGTAGAACCAATGATTTTTCCACCCGGGGATGTTGGAGGGGAATTTGTACGAAAGGTACTTGTCGCCGGCTTGTTGTCTAAGTTGCATGCCAGCGCCCCCTACAACAGATGGATTTTTTGAGGTGGGTTGTGGTTTTACACGGAAAAGGAAGCGGAAAAGATCCCAATGGGGTTCGATTCCGAGGAAGGCTTCACAGAAATGGATAAAGATTGAGATATGGCAAATGGAATTCGGGTTGAGATGATGGAGCTCAAGCCCGTAGTAGTAAAGAAGGCCACGGAAAAAAGAGCAAGAGGGGAGGGCCAGACCCTGTTCGGTAAAATGGTACAATGTGATGATTTCGTCTACATTTTCCATGGGGAAAGGTTCCCGAAAGGAGGGGCGCCAGTTGACAAGATTCTTGTCTTGGAGCAATCCCTCGGAGACAAGTTTATTGAGGTCGTTACGGGAGCACTTACTGTGTATCCACTCTCCAGACGGCGGCTGCGCCTCTTTCTTCTTCCCATCCTTCTCAGATTTCTTGGGTGCCATTTCCAGATCCCCTCGCCACGAGTTGCTCGGGGGCTGCGGGGAAAGGGGCGGGAAGATTTGGGTGGATTGGGGTTCTTTAAGAGGGAGAAGGCGGGATGCGGCTCTATTTGGGGATTTTGGAAGTTCTTGGTGGATCGCAGATTGAAAGCATAGTTTTTACTCGGTGTTATCGCGGGGTTAAATAACCAGCGGCTGGGTACAGTTTTCCTGCTTTGAAGTTGAAGAGTTGTTCCAGGGAATATTCGGAAGTTGAGGGGTCATTTGGTGGATTGTTTAGATAAAATATTCGATTAATCATTTTTTCAGGGTTAACTGTCCCGAAAAAAGGGTTTTTTTGAATTCCAGATCTAACTTCCATTATTTGTACCATCACACCAATTATTTACCATGTGGACATTTTTACACTGCATGCCACGACTTTTGGATCCTTATTTCCAAACCTGAGAGATTTGGATTCAAGGCTCAGGGGCTGTGGGATACGTGACATTGACTACTTATTTTTTTGAATTTATTTGAAAAAGTAAGTAAGGAAGATTCAAGACTAATGCGACCCACAGCCTGATTCTCTGATTCAACCTAAGGCTCGGGGGCTACTCCATATGGAGTGCGATTTTTCAATCGCACACCATATCAAAGAAATCATTCGGGGCATGAGCACCTTATAGCTTCGATGCAGCCAAGTAAGTACTCGAAGGAGAACTTCAAGATGAAGCTTCAAAAGAAGCCGAAGACTACTTCAAAAGTACTCGAGAAGCCTACAGTACTCAGCTATGAAGAGCTCGGGGGCTTGTCAGACCCGGGGCCACGGGACTGTGTACATAACGTAGTTTAAATAGGCTTAAGACATAAAGCCCGTCTTATCTCTTATTTACCTCATTTATCTCTTATTTATCTCGTATGAATAGGAGATAAAGCTAGTCGGTACAGAAGAAATCTACTCGAGTTGTATTCGGTTACGATTCCTTATCTAGTATTGGACTAGAATTCTTGTAACCCTAACCTCCCGGATATACAAGAGGGGGCAGGGACCCCCTCAAAACAGATCATCAAGATCATTCTACACCCAAGTAATACAAATCACCGCACAGGACGTAGGTGTCACACCCGATTTTTAGGGAAAAAACCGAATGCATAACTATATGTATGCCAGGATCAAGTTCCATACATATAGTGACTTCATCAGTGAATAATCAGTAACAGTATCATGAAAAGAGAATTAAAAGACTATAAAGATTATCAGAGTTATACAGCTTATCCTGGAAACGGAGACTCCAAACTTCACAGGCAATCGACCAGGAGTTGCGCAGGCCTAGAACCCAGCATCATCTTCAAAAGACTTCACATCACTTTCTCCTCTGAACAGCAATTATAACAAGCGTGAGTACACTTATGGTTGGTACTCAGCAAGTGTTGGGAATTATATGACATGAAGGCCAAAAGCAAGGAAAGGCTGACTGACTTACTGCAATAAGCAATTTTAGTTGGTCAAGTTTTATTAGCACCTAATTAGGTATAAGTTCATACCAAAACCCACATTTAAAAGAGAGAGAAGAGATACAGCATAACCATAACCGCAACCATAAACATGGTCCACGATAACCATAACCATAACCATGGTCTATGATTTAATTCATCTTCAAGTTCAATTATCATGTGAGGGTCCAAGCCGCTCTTAACCGTGAGCATGGCTGATATATCAGTTTTCACTCTGCAGAGGTTGTACACTTTACCCACAATTCGTGTCTCCCGGTTTACCCGAGGTAGCTAGCCTCTTAAACACTTCCGAGATGAGTGGCAAGGGATTCACTACGAGACCTTTACAAAGATTCTCTAACTTATGACAATCCGCTAAGGTTTCAGGCCGCAGTGGTCATAACCCTCCCTAATGAGGAAATGCCGTAGCCAAGGACCACATATATCAATATGCCTCAAGAGGACCGAGCTATACCCCATCAACGCACTCCCCTCTTGCCCTTTCGGTAAGATCATCACAAGCTAGAGTTTCTAATTAATTAGCCAAGACCAGAGCCATATAGTATTGTGGTTGCACTGTTTTCCTGGGTGGTTCTCCATGTTCCGATTAAGACATATTGTCTTGTAATTAACAACACAACGAGTATGAACATGGATAAAACAGTTGTAACATCATCATTGTTATCATCATAGTCATATATTATTCCCAAACCAGAACTAGTGGTAGCAACTAAGCAATATCTACCCAACAATAAAGGTAAAATCCAGGTTGACAAGGAATGATCATAAAGACTATGCATATCCTTAATTAGGATCCATCAAAATTAGGACACATGCATGCATATAAAGAAAAAGTTATATTTATTGTGATTATTAGGACAAAAACATGATCAAGGAAACACTTGCCTTTCCTTTAGAGAATAGCTGCTCAAAGTCTTCAACTCTTATTCTTGAAACTCTAAATCATCAAAACTCTTGGATCACGCTTCTTCTAACGTCACACAAGCATCGGGTCCAAGCATACAAGCAAGCAAACAAACAAGAACGACTAAGAACAGATACAGCAAACAAAAGAAAAGCTTTAAAAGAGCATACAAAAGAATAGGGCTCGTTGCTACGGTCACAAGGGCGAAAGGAACGCGGAAAACGGAGCTAGGGTTCAAAAGATACAGCTATCGGAAGATTTATATTATAAAAGAAATAAAAGAACTATAGGCTTTCATTTATTTTAATTTAGAAAACTAATATAAAAGATATAAAAGAGAAATATCTCTAATTATAATTAACTCATATTATCTTTGCATTTATAAAGACGAAATACAACTTAATCAAAATTTTATATTAATTGTCTATGTACGAATTATCCAAATTAAATAATTAATTAGAAAGAAACCGGTGAGAGCATCTAAACATCGAACTTTATGATTAGAGTTGAACTACACAAATTAAATTACAAACACACTTAAGTTGATATTAATCAAATTAACATTAGTTATGAAAACCGGAGTAAAGACTTAATTGGATTTTATTTCGGATAACTAGATGAGAGGATATTATTCAAATTAAATTCAAATCTAATTTTAAAAACAGGAATTACGGTACAACAACACTAGTAGACGATAGCTTAGGATTTTAGCAGATTAACGCAAAAAGAACGGATCTAAAACGCGGAAACTATGCATAAAACAGCGTTGCAGGGACGTATACGCAATTAACTATAGCTTTCAGGGCTTAGCAGAAAAGAAATACTAGACTCAGAAAATAGGACTTGCAAATATAGAAAAGATTAGGGTTAGATCTGAAAAATTCCACGGTGGGGCTGGATTCAGAAGATGTAATATATCTAGGGGGTTTTTTGCAAAAATTTGCATGACACAGAAATTCATCTAAAGGTTACCGGATCTTCCAGGGACCTAATCGTAAAACCTTCACAGCACAGCACCCATGGCGCCGGCGGGTACTGTAGCTCAGATTCCCGTCGATTTTGGGCACGGGAGATCGCGGGAAGCGGGGCAAATGAAAGAGGACGACGAGGGGATTCCATTCCATACCTAACTTACCACGAGGATGCATCGAGGTGATCGAATTTTGCGGAGGAAGTTGTGACGGCGTCTCTGTTCATGGCAGTTTCAGTCCTGCTTGTGGCGGCAGCACTGCAGAGGCAGGGTCGGCCTGCTGGGGGGGCGCGGCGCATGGGGGAAGGCGCGGCGCAGGGCGGCCTACAGGGGCTCGGGCTGGCGGCGCTGGGGGGTGGCGATGCAGGGGCATGGCGACGTTCTTGTGTGCGCATAGGAGAAGGGCGGCGCTGGACAGGAGGGAGGAGCTCAGGCGGCACTGCTGGTCCTGGCTGCAGGAGACTCGAGGGGCGCGGCACTTCCTGGTCGCGCACAAGCAGGAGGTCGTGCGGCGGCGGCAGGAGGGCGGCACACAGGAAGGGCACAAGCAGGGCACAGCGATGGCGGCAGCATCTGTTCGTGGATGTGAAGGAAAAGGGAGAGCAGAAGCGCGAGGGAAATCTAGGGCCGGCTACGTGGGCAGCAGGGACGCGATGCAGAGGCTAGGGTTACGCAAGAATTTGTAGGGCACGCAGGAGCTGACGCAGGGGAGAAAATTAGGGCCGGCTACTGGGGAACAGGTGGTGCAAGACGCGTTTAAATAGGCCTGGAGATATCGTGCTGGGCTCCAACTCGAACGAGGATAAGGACGCGACGGCGCATCGGACTGGGACTCGTTCTTGAGTCCGGATTGCCCACGAGAGATGAGATTGGACCGACCAGCGGGTCCCACAATTGAACGAGCAAAGAGAGGATAGAAGAGGTAACGGAGAGAGGAAACGAGAATGGCCGAACGAGTTCGGTTATGGGCCGAAATAGGTTCAGGTAAGGGCCGAACGTGAAAACGAGCTGACAGAGCTGGTTGAACGTGAACCATTTATTTGGGAGCGCGAAAAGACAAGGAAAGGATCAGGCCGAGTCGTTGGAGCTAATGGTGATCAAACATCGTCGGAAAAACACTGAAGACGAGCCACGCAGCGTCATTTTCAAGCATGACCTGATCGAGGAGAATGGTTAGAGAATCGGGAGCTCGATGGAACCTATTAAAGATTCAGAGAGGCAAGATTAAAAGGATGTACAACAAGATACGGCTCGTCCGACTACGATGAGAATCAAAATAGAAATATTTTCCAGAACATATTTTTAAGTTTAAAATAAATCTAGAAAAGTCCAGATAAATATTTCAAACCACGAAACGTATATCCGGAAGAATCCCAAAGTTTTTCGAGGAAAACTTGGGAGGTAATTTTAGGACACGAGGAATCCAAATAAAATATTTGGACTTCATGAAAAAGAATTTTAGAGCTTTCCAAATAAAAATGGATCTAGCTCTCAGATAAATAGAATAATTGCCACAAAGATCTTTAAAATTCTCGGAAAATCCCATTGACAGAGGAACGCATTGTAAAAGATATTCACATCCTAAAATTAAATATTTTAGGGTGTGACAGAACTACCCCCCTTAAACAGAATCTCGTCCCGAGATTCGCAAGGGCTGGTCACAAAGAAGAGAGTTAGGGCAAAAAGATTGCATCAATGAGGTGACAAGATAATAAGGTGGGTATCGAGAAAAGAGAGAATTTGGATTTGGATCTTCACTTGCTTTCAGTTGGATTGAGCAGAAGGCGTTGACGAGAGATTCGCAGGGGCTGGTGATTTGGAGGGGGAGATAGAACATAGAGTTTTTTTTAAGGAGTAAGGCGAGATGGCAAGATGGGTAACAAGAAAAGGAGGGAGGATGATTGGGTCTTCTTCATATGCTTCCAAGCAGATGGGGTTGACGAGAGATTTACAAAATCTTGTGGTTGGAAGGAGATGACAAGGTAAAAAGATGGGTATCTAGGAAGAGAGAAAATGGATTTGGGTCTTCTGTGCTAACTTTTGCTAAGGAGCAAGAAGACGGCGTCGATGAGAGATTCGTAAAGTTTAGAGATAGAAAGGAGAGATAAGGCAAAGAGCTTCTGACAAGGAGTAAAGCGATATTACAAGACGGGTATCGAGACAAAAGAATGGAATTTGGGTTTGGGTCTTTTCTGCTGGCTTATGCTTTGGAACGTGAGGATGTCGTGGTTGAGAAAACTAGGGGATAAATGATGTCATTGCAGGCACAAGTCCCACAACACATCCACGAGCAAAAACAAGGAGTCTAAGCAGTCAAGAGCAAAACAACAAGCATTACAAGCACACCAAAACAAACTATCAAACAACCGAAACTAGCGTTTTACAACTAAAAAGGGAAACCTCTTAAGTATGGGTCATATCCTATAGCTTTATCTTTTCTTGAGTTAGGCATCTATCTCAGCTTGTCTGGCGGAACATTGGCTTCTCGAGTGTAATACCTATGAGTCCAATGCAGTCTTCAGTTTCTCTGCCTTGACTTCTTGTAGTAGACTGCTACTTCCATTCTTCATGTGGGGCACAAGGTTGGACAATCTAACGTTTGTAACCAGAGGAGAAAAAACTAAATAAATCCATTTGGAATAAAATACAAGGGGATTTCCAAAGTGGCCAAACTTGAAATCAAGGAGAATGTAAATTGGAACAAACGGATACAAGGTAACCAATGCCAATGAGGGTACAAATGGACAAGAAAATTATGAAATGTAACCGCAATGGAAAGGAGGGGATAAAAGAAAAGGATACAGAGTTAGATAAAAGTAGCATCAAGGATGAGATAAATGAAGAAGGATGACGAATAAACAACAAGAGGGTCAAGGATATGGTCAAATATGACTTTTATGTCAAAATAGATCTTAGAAAACGACCATTGCTATCTAGGCTGGCATCCTACGGTCGACACAACTCTGATACCACCTCTGTCACACCCGGTTTTTAAGGACAAAACCGAATGCATAACTATATATATGCCAGGATCAAGTTCCATACATATAGTGACTTCATCAGTGAATAATCAGTAACAGTATCATGAAAAGAGAATTAAAAGACTATAAAGATTATCAGAGTTATACAGCTTATCCTGGAAACGGAGACTCCAAACTTAACAGGCAATCAACCGGGGATCGCGCAGGCCTAAAACCCAGCATCATCTTCAAAAGACTTCACATCACTTTCTCCTCTAAACAGCAATTATAACAAGCGTGAGTACACTTATGGTTGGTACTCAGCAAGTGTTGGAATTATATGACATGAAGGCCAAAAGCAAGGAAAGACTGACTGGCTTACTGCGATAAGCAATTTTAGTTGGTCAAATTTTATTAGCACCTGATTACTAAGGTATAAGCTCATACCAAAACCCACATTTAAAAGAGAGAGAAGAGATACAGCATAACCATAACCGTAACCATAAACATGGTCCACGATAACTATAACCATAACCATGGTCTATGATTTAATTCATCTTCAAGTTCAATTATCATGTGAGGGTCCAAGCCGCTCTTAACCGTGAGCACGGCTGATATATCAGTTTTCACTCTGCAGAGGTTGTACACTTTACCCACAATTCGTGTCTCCCGGTTTGCCCGATGTAGCTAGACTCTTAAACACTTCCGAGGTGAGTGGCAAGGGATTCGCTACGAGGCCTTTACAAAGATTCTCTAACTTATGACAATCCACTAAGGTTTCAGGCCGCAGTGGTCATAACCCTCCCTAATGAGGAAATGCCTTAGACAAGGACCACATATATCAATATGCCTCAAGAGGACCGGGCTATACCCCATCAACGCACTCTCCTCTTGCCGTTTCGGTAAGATCATCACAAGCTAGAGTTTCTAATTAATTAGCCAAGACCAGAGCCATATAGTATTATGGTTGCACTGTTTTCCTGGGTGGTTCTCCATGTTCCGATTAAGACATATTATCTTGTAATTAACAACACAACGAGAATGAACATGGATAAAACAGTTGTAACATCATCATTGTTATCATCATAGTTCTATATTATTCCCAAACCAGAACCAGTGGTAGCAACTAAGCAATAGCTACCCAACAATAAAGGTAAAATCCAGGTTGACAAGGAATGATCATAAAGACTAGGCATATCCTTAATTAGGATCCATCAAAATTAGGACACATGCATGCATATAAAGAAAAAGTTATATTTATTGTGATTATTAGAACAAAAACATGATCAAGGAAACACTTGCCTTTCCTTTAGAGAATAGCTGCTTAGAGTCTTCAACTCTTATTCTTGAAACTCTAAATCTTCAAAACTCTTGGATCACGCTCCTTCTAACGTCACACAAGCATCGAGTCCAAGCATACAAGCAAGCAAACAAACAAGAACGACTAAGAACAGATATAGCAAACAAAAGAAAAGCTTTAAAAGAGCGTACAAAAGAATAGGGCTCGTTGCTACGGTCACAAGGGCGAAAGGAACGCGGAAAACGGAGCTAGGGTTGACAAGATACAGCTATCGGAAGATTTATATTATAAAAGAAAATAAAACAACTATAGGCTTTCATTTATTTTAGTTTAGAAAACTAATATAAAAGATATAAAAGAGAAATATCTCTAATTATAATTAACTCATATTATCTTTGCATTTATAAAGACGAAATACAACTTAATCAAAATTTTATATTAATTGTCCATGTACGAATTATCCGAATTAAACAATTAATTAGAAAGAAACCGGTGAGACCATCTAAACATCGAACTTTATGATTCAAGTTGAACTACACAAATTAAATTACAAACACACTTAAGTTGATATTAATCAAATTAACATTAGTTATGAAAACCGGAGTAAAGACTTAATTGAATTTTATTTCGGATAACTAGATGAGAGGATATTATTCAAATTAAATTGATATCTAATTTTAAAAATAGGAATTACGGTACAACAACACTAGACGATAGCTTAGGATTTTAGAAGATTAACGGAAAAAGAACGGATCAAAACGGATCTAAAACGCGGAAACTATGCATAAAACAACGTTGTAGGGACGTATACGCAATTAACTATAATTTTCAGGGGTTAGCAGAAAAGAAATACTAGACTCAGAAAATAGTATTTGCAAATACAGAAAAGATTAGGGTTAGATCTGAAAAACTTCACGGTGGGGCTGGATTGAGAAGATGTAATAGATCTAGGGGGTTTTCTGCAAAATTTGCAAGACACAGAAATTCATCTAAAGGTTACCGGATCTTCCAGGGACCTAATCGTAAAACCTTCACAGCACAGCACCCATGGCGCCGGCGGGTACTGTAGCTAAGATTCCCGTCGATTTTGGGCACGGGAGATCGCGGGAAGCGGGGCAAATGAAAGAGGACGACGAGGGGATTCCATTCCATACCTAACTTACCACGGGGACGCATCGAGGTGATCGAATTTTGCGGAGGAATTTGTGACGGCGTCTCTGTTCATGGCAGTTTCATTCCTGCTTGTGGCGGCAGCACTGCAGAGGCAGGGTCGGCCTGCTGGGGGGCATGGCGCACGGGGGAAGGCGCGGCGCAGGGCAGCCTGCAGGGGCTCAGGCTGGCGGCGCTGGGGGGTGGCGATGCAGGGGCATGGCGACGTTCTGGTGTGCGCACAGGAGAAGGGCGGCGCTGGACAGGAGGGAGGAGCTCAGGCGGCGCTGCTGGTCCTGGCTGCAGGAGACTCGAGGGGCGCGGCACTTCCTGGTGGCGCACAAGCAGGAGGTCGTGCGGTGGTGGCAGGAGGTCCCGGGGCAGGAGGGCGGCACACAGGAAGGGCACAGGCAGGGCACAGCGACGGCGGCAGCATCTGTTCGTGGATGTGAAGGAAGAGGGAGAGCATAAGCGCGAGGGAAATCTAGGGCCGGCTACGTGGGCAGCAGGGACACGATGCAGAGGCTAGGGTTACGCGAGAATTTATAGGGCACGCAGGAGCCGACGCAGGGGAGAATATTAGGGCCAGCTACTGGGGAACAGGTGGTGCAAGACGCGTTTAAATAGGCCTGGAGATATCGTGCTGGGCTCCAACTCGAACGAGGATAAGGACGCGACGGCGCATCGGACTGGGACTCGTTCTTGAGTCCGGATTGCCCACGGGAGACGAGATTGGACCGACCAGCGGGTCCCACAATTTAACGAGCAAAGAGAGGATAGAAGAGGTAACGGAGAGAGGAAACGAGAATGGCTGAACGAGTTCGGTTATGGGCCAAAACAGGTTCAGGTAAGGGCCGAACGTGAAAACGAGCTGACAGAGCTGGTTGAACGTGAACCATTTATTTGGGAGCGCGAAAAGACAAGGAAAGGATCAGGCCGAGTCGTTGGAGCTGATGGTGATCAAACATCGTCGGAAAAAACACTGAAGACGAGCCACGCGGCGTCGTTTTCAAGCATGACCTGATCGAGGAGAATGGTTAGAGAATCGGGAGCTCGATGGAACCTATTAAAGATTCGGAGAGGCAAGATTAAAAGGATGTACAACAAGATACGGCTCGTCCGACTACGATGAGAATCAAAATAGAAATATTTTCCAGAACATATTTTTAAATTTAAAATAAATCTAGAAAAGTCCAGATAAATATTTCAAACCACGAAAAGTATATCCGGAAGAATCCCAAAATTTTTCGAGGAAAACTTGGGAGGTAATTTTAGGACACGAGGAATTCAAATAAAATATTTGGACTTCATGGAAAATAATTTTAGAGCTTTCCAAATAAAAATGGATCTAGCTCTCAGATAAATAGAATAATTGCCACAAAGATCTTTAAAATTCTCGGAAAATCCCATTGACAGAGGAACGCATTGTAAAAGACATTCACATCCTAAAATTAAATATTTTAGGGTGTGATAGTAGGGTATTACGCACCTCGTGGCCCGAACCTGTCTAAATTTTGTGTTCCTTGCACCTTTGAGTTCCTGATCTCGCTGTCTCCTCACCTAAACTTACCACCTTGGGCATACCCCTCGGTGGGCAGCCGGTAAAACACCGACAATTACATCGTGATGACCTTGAGTGAGATTAAGGAATTCCTTTTTCTTGATGTCCATGATACCCTTGGGGCTGTGGAAGGAGTGAAATGCCGTCCAGAACTCCTCCCACGTGAAGCGGTGATTCGCGAGTTGCGAGGCCTTCCAATTCCGCCACCAAGCCCTCGGGGCATCATGAAGTTGGTAAGCGGCGAATAAGACCTTCTCATGTTGCTCACATTGGATGAGATTGAGCTTCTCCTCAATGACATGAAGCCAAAAATCCGCATAGGATCCTTGGAGCCACGGAAGATAGGTGGGTTGGTGCGAAAGAAATCCCCATACTTGTTCACTTGAGGCTCCTCTATAGGAGCTTGATTGCCGGTGTTGCCCAAGTTGCCAATATGGTTGACCAATTGCCCGAGGAGTTGAGTTTGTTGGGCAAGCACATCCGCGAGAGTGGGGTGCATGGGAGGGTTGGGAAGATCGTTGTTGTTGTTGTTACTGTTGTTGTTGTTATTCCCACCTGAACCGTTCCCACGGTTCGTGCCGGTTCCTAAACGCAAATTCATCCTAGCAAGAATTAAGATAGGTTAGCAACCGAGGGAGAAAGGTAATGATCTTAAGGGGAAGCGATGAAATGATAAAATGTAGATAATGATTTGACATAGGATCGAGACTCGAGCGATGACTATCAAGGCAAAATTATATATCCGGTTACTAGAGACATAAGTTTGACAAGCGCAAACGATTTGGACATCAACACTCGAGACCATTTAGGGCAGATTTAGAGATAAAAAAGACGAGAAACGGTCACTTATATACTTCATAAATTATTCTATGCATATGAGTGCATGCATGCAACATATGAGTGCAATATGTCGTTACCTCACATCGTTCCCACACAATAACATAAGGCTCATAATAAATTTTTAGGAAGCACGCATAGATGGCACACGATTAACTTGCATAAATAAGGCTGCTAATAAAACATCGAGGAATAACCATAACCATAAGACCAACTTAACTTTACTTCACAAGCATTCAACAAGTTAAACCAATACGAAATGAGCGTGTTTTAACATCCTAGCGCTTAATTCCACCTTACAACCACATTACTCAAAGTGCTACGACCCTCCTACTAGCACTTGGAATAATGGGCGACTCTCCCCCTCACCAAACGATAAACGAATCATGGGTCAAGTAGCTCCAGAAATCCCAAAAGATTCGCGCGGGTGGCGGGCTTCACATGGAACCGACACACGCGCAACCCAATCAAAATGGGATTGTACGTCTCTCTCGTCTCGGCCCATGCACCCACCACATGCGGAAAGCGATGCGAAGGAGGCGCCTCCTCTTGTGGCATGTTCCGCGGCCAATCATCCATGATCCTCTTAGGCAATCTCATTGACCGAAGGTATGGCTCCACTTGGTATTGGAGGCGGACGAGACGGCTCCTCGTCTCCTCCAACTCCCATACCAAACTCTGGTGTGCCATCTCATAGGCGGAAACGGTGTCCGCCATGCACTTTTCCAAAGTGTAAGGCCCAACCGGAGGTGAGACAATGTGAGCAATGGGAGCCTCGGGTCCCCGCACCGGAAGGTAAGGGAAAGGAGCCTCCCAAAGCTCGCGGTGCTCGTGGCGAAGGCAGGTAATAGCTTCACGTGCCACCTCTTGAATGACCATCTCTACCGAGGTACCACAAGCGCGGAAGTTGTACGCCACTGCTCCCACCACCAACCTTGCCTCAAGGTGGAGGGTCGCCATGTAGTCCACCAATCCGACTCCATAGCCACGAGCATAGACCTCATACTCGGGCTGAAAAGTGTAGTGCGCCCTCCTCAGCATCTCATTGAGGATCGCAGAGAACCCAATCGTCTCCGGAGCACGGGTCGCCATGATCAACTTGGCCATCTATCCATAAAGACATGAGTGATTAAGCATATTTAATTAACAGGTGAAGCAATAGAGGAAAAATAGCTCTAAGACCAAGGGAGGAATTTAGCAATTAATCCTTAGGTTCAGATTTTACAAGAAATAAATATTAGTGCAAGTACTCAATTTTACAAGAAATAAATATCATGGAACCTCGGCTCTGATACCCGCTGTGAGAACCGCCCAATTTAACATCATTTTAAGCGAACCACCGGTCCTTATCATGAACATGAGAGCTAACACGCGCTCGCACTAATGGCGCGCCACGGGTTAACCCACATCTAAATTATAAAGGACCAACCCTTCATTCGCCAAAAATGATATCAAATCCAGTAGTCCCGGTATGTGCTCCACCATATGCCCAAGAACATGCATACGCACATACCGTCACAAGCCCATACATCACCGATGATCCACAAAGATCAAGTTTTAATACAAAGCTAAACAACTAGTCATTACAGGACCAAAATGGAGGAAGGTTCCAAATCTGAAATTTAAAGGTTCAAATACGTGATACAAGCCTTGGGCTCACAGTTAACATTAGAGAGGGGCATAAACCATAAAGTTTAATGTTCAACATGATATCCCCAAATATGAAATGATTGCGCAGCGGAAAAACATAACGAGATAGAACAATGGCGTCTTGCTCAAGGATACCATTATAACCGCATCGGCCTACTCCTCACCAGCACCGGAATTGGCGAGGTAGAAATGGCCAAACACCACATCCGGCTCACCTGCAACTTAGTTAATAAAGCAACATGAGTACAAAGGTACTCGCAAGATTTACGCGAATAATTAATAACCAAGGATTATGCATATGAAGGCTCACAAAGGGGGCTTTAGGGTTAAGTAATATTAAATAAGCATGAGCTCCCTAATTCCACCACCTAGCTTCCTAGCATTTTAATTAACTCGCCCAACCCACCTCAAGTTTTAGTTAATTGAATCAACCAACCACTATGCATCATAAAGGTGATAACATGTACCCATCCAACAAAACTGATACTTCTACGAAGAATTCATAGGATAAAGAGCTTGCTCATGACCGAGAGCGCGGCAATTCGAATTGATTCAATAACCTTGCAAGGGTGTACTTCTTTACCCACACGACATAAGGACCATGTGACTCACTCAACCAATCACGTTGAGCAAGGGGGTACTCGCATCAACCTTTCCCGACAGGTTTCAACCGTTGAACATCACGCCTAACTTGCGCGGAGAGTTACCTAGGTCCACCGGGGACACCCCTAAGCCTCTCTACAAAGCTCTATGGCCACGCATCTAGGACCGTGCATCAAAGATTAGAACTAGAAGGTAATCGGTTTATCCAACCCGTGAATGGATATGTGGTAGTACGATAAGAGCTCAAATCCGAGGTCATCCACGGACGGTCCTTAACCGATTCAAGCAGACTATGCCTCCGAGACTCCTTTCTCTAGGCCCTACTTCCGCTCGAATCATGACATAACTTCCTAACTAAACCTTTCCGAACTTCCAACATTCAAACCGAATAAGTGCGAATATAACTAAAAGTGGGTAGTGAGCAAGGTGACCCTATTCTAATGTTTCTTGCAAACTAAAAACCAACTCTAAGCATGGCTAAGAATTTGCTTGATCATTTAGTTGTTAACTACACGTGTCAAGGACATGAAAGTAAAAGCAAGGAAAGTCATAGCATGAAATTAGGATCAACGATGCAATAGATAAATATATAGCATATACATATATACCCCATTGAGATAACTAAATCTAATCAAGTTAAGAGGGTCAAGAGATCATGCTTAGCTGCTTGCCTTGGTTATCTTCTTGCTCAACGACAAACTCGGCTCCCGGCTCGGCTTTGACGGTCTCAGCGGGCTCAACGGGTTCGTCCTCCGGCGTTTCGGTCACTATAATGCATGAATGAGATGTGTGCATTAGAATGATGCCAATGATATGAAAATGAGATAGCATGATATGAAATGGAAATAGAGTGTCACTCAACACAAGGAAGCAAAGCAAACCATGGCACAACAAAGCTCGATTACTAATTTTAGTTCTAAGACCGAGGGCGACCTTGCTCCCACAACAACTTAACAAGCATAGTCATGATTTTATTTCTGCATACAGGGGATCTCAAAAGGAAATCATGAGAGTTGAATTTGCAGCCAAATTAATTTTGTGGAATTACTTATGTTATTTACAATTTTCAGCTACTAGAATCAAGTTAAATCTTAAAAGGGTATTCAAAGCAGTTTCATAAATCCTTAGAGAATTACCAGAGACAAAAGACATGATAACAAAGGTAACAGAAGTGGTTTTGCCATTTTATCACTTTTCAAACTAAAGTTATGAAATTAATAAGCTTGCAGGGCAGCAAACTATTAAACACACTAAACCCTACCAAACAGGCTAGGGTCATTTATACAAGTTGCACCATTAGATAGAGCATTGGAATCTAACAAGATTTAATTTGGCATTTTTAGAGCATTACACAGCAAGTTAAGCAATTAACTTGATTTAGAAAGAATAAAATATGACTTAAAGCACAGGACTCTAACATGCTCAACCATAATTTTTCCTGGTAGATCTATCATAGAGCAAATAAACAAAATAAGTTTCACCATTTTTGGAGATCTATACAATTTTCTAGGCAATTTACAAGATCACAGCATGAAATAATAGAAGGAACCGGGCAGAAAACGCTAGATCCACCGCTCCTGGGCGCCGACAAGTGGGCCCAGGCTGCCAGCCCCGGGCCGGCGGAGTCAAGGCCGGGGCGCAGTCCTTGACTCGCCACGGGCACGGCCGGAGCGCGCCCACGACGCAGCCCGCGCGCGAACACGCGCACGCGGTGCGGCGTCGCGGCGGCAGACGGGCGGCGACGCGGCGGGGTGCAAACAGGGCGGGGTAGCGCACGCACGGGCAGCACGGCAAGGCAGCGGTGCTCACCCGCAGCACGGGCGAGCGGAGTGGGGCGGCGAGCGGCGGCACGATGAGGAAAGGCAGCGGCGGGCGGGCGACGTCGCCGGGGAGCACCTGCGGAAGGGGAGATGGGTCGGTGAGAGCTCGAATCGAGGGAGGGAGTGGAGGGGGCGGTGCACGCGCGGCCAATCGGGCGGCGGCTCACCGATGGCGGCGGATTGCGGCGACCGGCCGAGCGGAGGGGAGAGGAAGAGGCGGAGCTAGGGTTCAGCCGGGGGAAGGAGAATGGGCGGCGTTCGAAATGGAGAGAGAGAGAGAAGAGGAGGTGAGCGGGCGGGCGCGGGATAATTCCCGCCCGAGGCCGCGCTGGCCAACCGGCGGGCGTCGAAGCGACGCCGCTGCGCGGCCGGCCAACGGGCGGGCGCGGGTGCGTGAGGAAGACGGAGGGAGGGGCTGACGCGAGGGCCCGGGGGCACGGGGAGGGGCTGACGCGGCTGACAGGTGGGGCCGGCAGGGAAAAATCCCCAAAAAACAAAGCTCTAGTTTCCAAATTCAAAAACTGCTATTTCCCGAGCTCCAAAATTTCCCAAATGTTTACTAGAAGAAGATCAGACTACCAAGAATACAATGCAATAACAAACACTCAAAAAGCTATCAAAGATTGCTCACAAAAAGTCGAGCAAAACCATAGTTTTCCAATTTTCCAAGAATTTTATGGCTCGGTTTGTATATCCAAAAATACTCAAAAATTATTCAAAATTCAACACTTGAAATCTAGTATTTGAATAAAATGTTTGAGGGCATAGTTACTTAGGGAAATTGGAACTTCCTTTACAACCTTCACTCACACAAAGCAAGAAAAATTAAATACACCAATCCAAAACATGCACATGATGCTTGATTATGAATGGATGATGCTCATGATGTTGTGGTTAACTTTTTGATCACGTTAAAATGTTTTGGGTCGTGACACATACAGTGAAGTAATGGCTAATTTTGGGGTGGACAAGTTTAACGTCGTGTAATATACTACGAGGAGTGATTATTGCGTAGATTAGCGTATAGTGGGATTTAAGTCCAAACGCATTTAAATGGGGCTTGCCTCGTGTCGAAAAAATTTGATGGTGATGTGGGGATTTCAATGGCCAATTTGATGGATGTACATGCCGAGTGGCCCAGTGTATAGAATGTTTTCATTAGATCAATGACTATCCAATTTGAATGTTTGAGGCTGTAAAGCTACCACCTCACTTGGTCAATTGAATAGGATGGATTTCAGAGTAAGGCTAGACACATTGAGAAGATTGCAGAGCCATCAAAGTACTCAATTAAATCAAGAAAATTAGCAAGTATTAGTATGTGATCGGTAACAGAATAGGCCATGGGAGCATATAATGGCTAGCTATTGCTGCCTAGGGAGGATCAAGGCGTTCTCCAACCTTGAAATATAGTGTGGCTAGTACCTTGGAACCTTTGCATGGTTCGCCAACAAATGTGTCGACACTCTACATGGTGTGTAGAAGCAATGGGTGATGTGTATGGGGACTTGGAGGACCTTTTCTTTATGACCACTACTAGAAAACGGGTTAAAGATCCAGGTCTAAACTACCAGCTGACGTTGCCCCCGGTATCGATTGCAATGGCATGGTGCCCATGGAGGGCTTTTGGCACCGGGTCATGCCACGACCCGGTACCATTGGCTTTTCGAGGCCACAAGCACCAGCTTGTGGCATGACCCGGTGCTAATGGAGCGGACTTAGCACCGAGACGGGCCATACCATGATCCGGGACTAATGCCACCGCCTATATATTCAAGACACCCTCCCCCTCCCCAAGCTGCCATGAACTCAGCACTGTTTATGCCAGCCGAGTGACGGGAGAGGAGAGGAATTTTTGCAATTCTTTTGCAAAGAAAGGTTTGCAATTTATATATGTGTTTATTATTTTTTTAAATGTAGTTAGCAACTGATTTAGTTTACTATTGTTCTATACATGTGATAATGTTTATTAGATGTAGTTAGCAAGTGATTTAGTTTATAATTGTTATACATGTGATAATTATTTTTTTAGATATAGTTAGCAATTGATTTAGTTTGTAATTGTTATAATACTTATTATACCTGTGATAATTATTTTAGTTAGCTATAGTTAGCATTTGATTTAGATAGTAATTTTAGTTTTAATTACGCATTCTGAAATGAATTGTTTGGACACTCTAATGATGTATATAAGGATCTATTTCTGAAAACTTTTCATGCCTCCTTCAATATAGCCTTGGGAACCTTTTTAGGCTCACACTAAAGCTATCGACAAGTAAAAATACCATCAGCAATGTGGTTGCGGCACATTCAGAAATTGCATAGCCTCCCTTGGACCCTTCTCAAAAAGAATAGAGGACATCAAATCAGTGAACAAGGTATGAACATAATCTTTGTTAAGATTCAACTTTGTAAATGATGTTATAAAGTTGGATAAGATTATGTTCATGGCTTGTTCACTGATTTGGTGTTCTCTGCTCTATTTTAGAAGGGTTGAAGGGAGGCCATGCAATTTTTTAAATGTGTACCACATTGCTGATGGAATTTTTACAAGAACACAAAAGTGGAAGATACAAGCTCAGATGGACGAAAGGGTCCAACAAGTGGCGCTTGCTCTGAGTCAGTATCATGGCACTGGGGCGCAGCCGGATATTGTGATTAACCCAGCCTCTCAGCGACGTAGCATCCCCTGGGGATGAGACCCAAGAGAACGTGCCAGCGATCGACACCTAAAGATGCCCAATAGATGATATCACCATGCAGACAGCATGTGAGCTACATGTCAAAGTAAAAAATATCACCACTCTGGTAGCCTATGGGTCGGCTTTACCGGTGATCCCTGGTGGTACGATTCATGGTAGGCAGGTACCCCCTGGCTACTCCGTTGTCACCATGGAGCATATCGTGGAAGCCGGCGGACAAAATGAAAAGCTCAAGCTCGATTTTGTTGGAGGGGATGGAGAAAAGGCGTTGGGAGAGGCACTCCATGGTGTCATTCTATGACACAAGGCTTACATCAAACTTATTGGGAATACAACAGCTCTCGTGGATCCTCCTTCTCCACCAGACGCAGATAATGATGATGACGACTTTGATGGTGGTCCTTCATCTCCGCCACCATGGCCTCCCCCACCATCGCCTCCGCCAAGGGCCAGGAGTACTCCGACTCCTCCAGCACCGGCCAAATGGAAAAAAAACAGACCTTGTCCCTCCCACCAGCTGGAAACCCCAAGAAGCGGAGGATTGTCAAAAAGAAAATAGGGCCTAAGAAGAAATTAGCTTACGAGCTGATCGACGCGGAACTGAAGGAGCATACATGCCAAGCAGTGAAAAATCATTTCAAACCTACACTAAGAGAAGAGGGTGCCAATAGAAGCAGTACTAGCATCAAAGCTCTACAATTGCTTAAGCGACACTGCTAAGTGAAAGGTAAAACTACCCTAACTTTGATCGCACGCTAATAAAGGCCCATCAGGAACAGAAGAAATATGGAAAGACCGTTCCTCAGCTAGGCACAGAATAGAAAATCCTTGAGCCCCTTCGGGTGCAGACGGATAAAGAGAAACATGCGATGGAATTTGTGCAAGAAACGGGATTTACCTATGCGCAAACAGCCGGGCAAACGGGCAAACGGATGATCTCCCATTAGCTGAAGTTTTTAGTGTTTCATACGAGTATGGAAAACCTTTTGTCACTCAAGACAAGGAGATCAATCTAGGCATGTAGATGCACAGATTCCATAGTTGGTACCTGCAAATGTCGAAGGAAGAAGACCCGATGCACATGTTTGGAGTTAAGTTTCGCAACCACGATTTCTTCAATGGGGAGGATGACTTATGGGTGAACTTTGACTATGTGCATGCAATATACCATCAAGATGCCCTCAACATCTCTATCATCACCATCTAGTTCCTATACGCATCAACTAATCTCCAAGTTAATACATTTTATTAACTAGCACCGTATTCTTTGTGTACTATCTAATTTATATTGTACCGTGCAGTAGGGAGCTTCAAAGATGCCAAACTAAAGGATGGCAGCATCAGATGGGCTTCATGAATCACATTGTTATCAACGAGACAAACGTACGGTCGAGATATTAGGAAATGTGTGTTAACATGTTCAATGCCCCAGATAAGCAACACTACAAACTCTATATACTCCTACCCTACAACTTCGAGTAAGTTTTGATCGACTTGTAACTCTTTTCTTTTCCTAAATACTTGTTAAGTCTAATACATGTATATATGCTTGTATATCTATATGTGCAGCTTTCATTGGATTTTGCTCATAATTTGTGTGGAGTCTAGCAAATTTATAGTGTTCGACTCGAAGAGGAAAAATAGAGAAAATCCAACACATCATAGACCCATTGAACAGGTAAGTTTAATTTGCCTAATAAAATCCTTTTCATTTTTCGATCAATTAAACATCGGACATATTTTTACGCGCAGGGTGTGGAAAAGGTTTGTGAAAAAGCATAGAGGCCAAGGTCAATGGAAGGATGAATTGACCGTTAGAATGGACTTTCCGGTATGTGGGGTCGTTACCATTTTGCATATCTCATTTGGTGCTCTGTATATGCTTTGTAACTAATTTATTCCTCCTATAGTGTTCATGACAAGAAAAAGAAAATAATTAGTGTGAGTACTATGTATATGAATTCATGCACTGTAACCTATTCTGGGAAGGCTACGACGGAGGACCTAAGAGTACGTACAAACCGTTCGTAAATACATTTCTAATTATGCTGACGCGATGAATTAATATATCGAGCTTTAATTTTTCAAAATAATAGATGATGCGAATCAAGGATGAAGTTCTCCATATGGATAGGATCAAGGCCGTGTCGGAGCAGCTCACAGGATTCATTATGAGGGAGATCCTGGATCCAAAATGCGAGTTCTACCATGACGGCCATATTAATAGAGTAGTATCTGCATCGACATCGTGAGGGCTTAGAACTTGTAATCAAGATAGAAATGATTGCTCATTACATTTCTAGTAATTGTAATCGTGATATTTGTATAAGTGTAAATGATATTATATCTAAATAACTTTTTACATGATTGGCAGTGACATTTAGTTATTTTCGTACATTATTTTAACTCGAACGCGACTAATGAACTGTAGTAGTGTATAGCTCAGGTACGCGTAGCAATTTTACAAGTACAAACAGTAATAAATAATTTAAATAAAATAGAATTTGAAAAAAATGGGAAAACACTTTAGTACCACAACCGGTACCAAAGGGGCTGCCAGCTTGCGTCAACGTGGTGGCCCCTCTGGTACCTGTTGATCTTTCCAACCATACCAAAGGAGGCCTTTGGCACCGGGTAAAATATCCGGTGTCCAAGATCGAGTCTTTCAGTCTCGGTTTCCTAGTACCGGTTGAAAAATTAGGACCAAGACCGGTTTTCAACCGGTACGAGGGTTGTTTTCTAGTAGTGGACTAAAGCTCCATCTTAGTGGAAGAAGCAGCAAGATCCATGACGATATAATTATTCGATGCTACGGACTAGCACTACTACATATTGATGAAAATATTTCACCACCGTCTTTATAAAACCAGCGGTGAAAATATTTTCTATAGTAGTGTAGGGGTGACCTTTCTGGCAACAATACCATAGGATAAAATTAAATCAATGCGCCAATTTTATTTGATTTTTCATGCTCATCTCTTTACTTACACATTTAAACTTCCCTAGTTAAATTCTTGCATCCTGCTTGTCAACATACTTTCAGGAGTAGCTTCTACGTTAGCTCGATATATCGGTCCAGGTATAAGTTGCAAAACTCGAGAGCACATCAAGGTAGGTTATGCGTGGTAGTTTTTTCCTTTATACAAATCTTTGTCGGAGCCGAGAAGGTTTTTAAGCATCCAAATTTAATTTATCTCCCTCCCCCTTTTAGGATATATAGGTGTACTAATTTCTTAAAATAAACTTTATATTCTTTGCATAAATTGCATATCAGCTATCTGGTTTGAAAAACCAATACAAAATGGGGTTGCAGACCGACTAAACAGTGCAAACAAAGGACAGCTGATTCGGCCTTGATAGCATTGCTTGCTTGTCACCAGCTGATTCCACTAATCATTATTGCTCGACGCGGGAAAGCAAGTCCATGCATGGTCCTAACCTTATCAAAAAGAAAAAAAAAAGAAATTGTTGGACAAGAAACACGTACGGGCAGAGCCACTCTGCTTTATGTATCTTAGGCGGGTCATGTGAACCACGCCGAGCGAGGGAGCAGACTAATCTTGACGAAAAGAATTAGATGCTAATAATGAGATGAGATTAATAACAAAAGCGACCACTGACGAGAGGGCACAGTAGCCGGCACAGCGCTAGCTAGCTTTCCTCTGCAGCTAGCTGATGGCAACAAAGCGATCGAAAGGCTCTTCGATCGATCTCTTTTGAGGATTCATATCGATCATTGCAGTGGAAGGAAGGAGGAGGAATCAGATTTTTTGCAGATAGATTCCGTGCACACTCGCTTTATTAGTCGACCTGAAGTCTATGCTCGATCGGCTTGATCAGGGTTGTAACTCTGTTTCTTTTTCGACGCTATTGTTCTCACTCGTAAATAAATTTAACAGAAGAGCTAAACGTCAGGATCCAAATGGTCTTTGAATCGTGTGAAATGAAATCCCTAGAGCCAGTCCACCTCTTCCAACACATCGCTCGCTTTTGACAGAATTTACTTCCCAGCCCAGCCAATAATTTAGCCCAAGAAGCATCCCACATATTTTCAGGAAACCAGGCAGGCTCGATATATATGGCCAATAATTCAGCGGAAGAAGAAGGAACGGCTCATCTTCCAGCCCACCAAAAGCTCACTGTTCATCTTCATCCTCTACTCTGTCAGCTTCATTCCCATCGCCCCCGCCCCGCCCCATCGTGCCGCCTCCATCGCAGCCGCCGACGCCGCAGCTGCCCCGCCGCAACCTCCCTTCCCCTTCCTCCACTGGTGGTCGGCGGCTCCTACCACCTTACCACCCCACCCAGTGCCTGCTGCCGCCTGGGTTCCATCCGCCCCGCCGCCGCCACGACTGTGTTGCTCGTCGCCCCCGCCGCCGATCCAGCCCATCCGGTTGTCTCCCGTTGTCCCAGCCCCGGCCGCCGTCTCGCCCACCACGACCGCGGGGCCAACCGTCCACCCCAAGCTCCTTCTAAGGACGCAGACACCTGAGAGGCTCCACTCCCCGGAACCCGAACCCTAAGGCCCCCACGGCGGCGGCTCCGCCGCTCCGGCGTACGTGACGATGAGCCTGAGAGTAGAGAGAAGACGCATGGAGGAGGAAGGAAGAAGAGGATCCGATGGCTCACAATGCTTGCACGAATCTCAAACTCTGAAAGATAAGTAGGCTTCCTACCGGAGTTTGAAGATGAGTAGGCTTCCTACCTTCCGGAAGATATATAGGATCTACCGAAGAACCATCCCACGCTAATGCTACGTGTTTCACTCGAGCAGAGCTGACTCTGTAGCGGCGGACTGTCGGTCTGTTTGTTTTCTCAGGTTTGGTTAGTTGTTTAGGCCGGGTGTCTGTCCGAATTGCAGCCAAAACGAATTTTGTTGCACTGCAGCTTGGAAAATTTTTGTTCGAATTCACATGCCGGCCTGATGCCTCAACTCTGACCGAGAAGGCATAATACGTGCTAAACTAATCTACTTGTTCTTCCTAGCATTGACCGTATTCGGTCGGTCGGTTTTATGCCTCAACTCTGACGAACGTTAATCGGAATTCCATGCATATAGAGATTCTGCCTAGCTCTTAATCTTCCAAATTCCCGGATTGGGCTTCAAAGTTTGCAGATCAGGAAGAGCAGTCTCGGCCTGCGCCCCTGCCGGTGTTCTCCGACCTGACCGGCCCACCAATCTGCCTTCGCTCGTTCGTGGCTGCTGACAGGTACGGGCTCGACAGGCTTAAGGTGATTTGCGAGCAGATGCTCTTGGTCTCGATCGGGGCATCGACATCAAGACGGCAACATCGACAATGGCTCTAGCGGAGCTGCAGCACAACTGCCCAGGGCTCGAAACCAAGTGCATCGAGTTCATAGCCGGAAGGTCAGCTCAAAAACTTGACGCCGTCGTCTTTGGCAACACAAGGTACAGACATCTGGAGGCGTGCATGGCCAAACGGGCCGCCCGGTCCGGCATGGCATGGCACTAGCACGGCGCCACACGGGCACGGTCAGGCCGTGCCGGCACAGCGTGCTAACCCCGCAGCCCAGGCACGACACTAGGTGCATCGAGTCGTGCCGTGTGTCGTGCCAGCATGATATGGACACTGCCGGCCCGGCTTGCTCGTGCCGCCTTGAGATTGACACCCCACGGCAGTAGCATCACGCGAAGCAAGGAGGCCGGTGGTGGGGTGGTGTGGTGCGCCACGTGGCGAGGTCATGTGCGGGAAGGCTGGTAGTGGCAGCGCATGTGGAAAGGCCAGGGATTGTGGCGGCAACAGCAGCGCGGGAGGCTAGCGGCAGCCGCAGGAACAACACTAGATGTGGCGAGATCGGGAATGGAGAGGGAAGAAGGGGAGGGGGCCCGCCAGACTGGCGCTGGAAGGTAGGTGAGAGCCGGTAGCAGCTAGGAAGAGGGAAAATGAATTAGGGTTTGGACGAATCGTCAGGAAGACATATACGAGGGATAGGCCTAACAGGCCGAGAGATTAAACGGGCTATGCTTGTGCCGCTCAATGGGCTGAGATGTCGATCCAAGCACGACACAACGCACTGGGCCTTGCTGGCCCAGGCATGATCTGGATCAGGCTATGCTTGGGTCGTGCATTAGTAGGCCGTACATCGGGCCATCTTTTAGACCTAACCCATTTGGCAAACTATACTTGATCCTGAATCCTGACTGAGCTTCTTAAGACTGTTGTCAGTGGAAGAAAGAGTAGATCGATAGATATTAGTTAGATAATAAGGAGTGTACCACTAAGTAATATATAGTTCATTAAGTCCATCTTTTAAGTTACCAAAACGACTAGCTTACGTCTGTCTGCTATATATTAGTAATATGTGCAACTACTAGTTTCTTGCATGCATTTCGCCCCCTTTAATTTGAGTTTTAACATGGATGAACATGGTCCGAAAATGGACATCTCAATCTTGACTACCATGTACTAGAATACTATAGCATCCAAAATGCTAGCATCCATATTAGCATCCAACAAAACACCAATATGCACTCTCGAGAGATTCATTTAGGGAGTTACGCACAGCACAAAATATATCTATCTGTCTATCCCTACTATGTTCTTTTTTGCAAAACATAGTGCAGACGCAGATATTCATATCGACGCACGTACATTCACCCATATAAATACATGCATGAACGATACCCCTCTGAGCACCATCGAGAGACTAAGCTGGCAGATATCAAGATTGACAAAGTTACCGTAGACGCTTCATTATCGACGGGCACATGTCGGACGTCGCGTAATAAATCCTGTAAAATACGAGCACCCGTGCTGAGTCGAGAAGTCAAACTGGGCTGGTTATGTTCACTATACGACAGCTCCAAGATAGCGACTTCATTATGATCGGTATAAGTCATTTTAGCGATCAACCATCGGTCAGCAAAGAGTTTTACCGACCCTTGTAAAAGTGGCATCAGTATAAGTTTATACCGACCGACACCTTTTTACTGACCGACAGACAGACAGTTTGATGCCCCAGCGAGTTTTACCAACATACGCATATATATTTTACCGACCAACTATTTGAGGATATACACCATTTTCACCGACTGATTGTTCAAGATCATTTTAATGGAATGAAAAGCTAATTTACCATGAGTGACCATAATAACCATACAAACATCCATCACAACGTTAGAGTGGTGATACATTAACAAAACAAAGATATCATCATGACATTGATTCATTCATATAGATAGCACACATCAAGTTCAAAATATCACATTAAATGGTATCACACAAGATACTATATGTGATATTACACATATCCTAGCTTAAAATAGCTCATAGGCATCCATCAGTAGTTCAGCACTATGAGCGGCTAGTGGCTTAGCTTTCTACTTTCTACCTAGCACCCATCCAAGATGTTCCTGAAAATCAAAACTGTAATGCAATCAGTAACATCTTACATACCTCCATTTTCAATACATAGAAACAAAGATAGAAGATGCATGGTCGGAATCACAAATGAGTATTGCACGTCAACAACTTCAAAGGGATCAAGTCAACGGGTATAGCCTTCTAATAGGAAGGTAAGTAATAGCAAGACATACAATTTGCATGACTGCAACCACTACAGGAAAACGGCAAACTTCCGACGGCCAAACTAAACTTTCGACGGCCCCGTCGGAATTTAACTAACTTCCGACGACCATCGAGACAGCCGTCGGAAGTTTATAATTTCCGACGACTTAGTTCCGTCCAACGGACTTCCGACGGCTTAGCGCTAAACCGTCGGAAGTTAAATAACTTCCGACGGTTTAGCGGTAACTTCCGACGGCTAAGCTTTCGACGGCCCCGTCGGAATTTAACTAACTTCCGACGACCATCGAGACAGCCGTCGGAAGTTTATAATTTCCGACGACTTAGTTCCGTCCAACAGACTTCCGACGGCTTAGCGCTAAACCGTCGGAAGTTAAATAACTTCCGACGGTTTAGCGGTAACTTCCGACGGCTAAGCCGTCGGAAGTTACGGTTTTTCCTGTAGTGAACATTAGTTGAAGAATCTGTCAGTAAGCTTCAAGTTCATCGCTCTGTGATATATGTTTTGGTATTATACTAAAAAGATTAGTTCAATACGAAAATAACTGCGTAGCACAACTTTTGCAGACATAAGGTGACAGATTTAGAAATGCTCAAACTGAAAGATATGTTAATTCCTAATTAGTAGATGTGTTTGTGTGCAGATACCGACTGATGGTCGCTCGGTGAAACTTGAATTACCGACCGAGGGATTGTTACACAACTTTATCGACCGATTGTTCGTCACTAATCTTCTATTTTTGCTGACCCACGTCTGTCGGGATTTTGGGGCTGTGGTATAGTGGTTACACCGTAAGAAACTTCACCAGTTGAGCTACCTTAGTTTGCTGCAAAGTTCTTTTTTTCATGCTATGTTCCATCTTGTGATCTCAAAACATCATATTTTTTTATACCCTTTCTTATCTGCGTGAAAAATTTTAGACTTCTTTAACAGCGTATGGGCATAGACCTTATGCATATAGACCTAGTATATCCGGGAAGAAAATGGAATTAACATCGAGACAAATATTCCAAAATACAATATTTAAGCGAAATCAAGCCTGTCTGAGCATCGAAACATGACATTATCTAAGGACAAGAGAGTGCATGACAAGTACAAATGCTCATGCAAGCCGAGACAGAAAAATTCAGACACCGGCGGCAAGATGATGCAAGATCGGCGGCCATGGCAGCTCGCACGGGAACGCCACGTCCCAGCCGTCCTCGTCGGGCACGACCTCCGCCTCGGCGGTGTCGATGTCCAAGCGATACGCCCACCGTTCCCCCCGCCGCCACACCGCGACCAGCGCCGTGTCCGTCACGTTGATCATCCACTGCGCCGGCTCGCCGGAGAAGCACGACGGGCGGTACCCCGGCGGCCCGCGCGCCACTGCCGCCAGCTCTATCGTCTTCTCAAGCGCCACTCGCCACTGCCCCGGGGCAGAGAGAAGACCTTCAGAACGACGCCGGCCGCTGCGGCAAGGAGTCCAAGGACGCGCGCCTCGCCGTCCCCGCCGGCGGTGACCTTCAGCGCCGCCGCGCGCTCGTCCAGGCCTTCCGCGCGTGGCAGCTCGGAGCACGAGACCTCGCCCGTGGTCCGGTCCAGAGCCTCCACCGCGCCCCCGCCGGCGTGCCAGAACAGGGACGCCCTGGTGCGGCCCATGAAGTCCCTCATCCTCTCCCAGCCCATGCTGTGCCCGCGCCACGCGCCGCCGCCGCGCTCACGCGACGAGGTGAACGTGGAGCCGCGGCAGCGGCCGCGGCGGTCGTAGACCACGCACGTCACCCGGAAGCTCGACAGGCCGACGCCGCCGACGCCGCCGCCGTCGAGGAGGAAGGGCCCGGAGTGGAGGTGGTAGCGGCCGGACCGCACCATGTGAGGGATCACCCTGTAGCGCCGCTCGAGGGGGTCGCAGATGACCATGTGCATCCGCCAGGTTGGGCTGCAGTCCTCGCGCTCCTCGAAGGCCCAGAGGAGGAGGCCGCCGCGGCTGTCCTGGATCCTCCAGAACCACGGGTCCACGACCCCTTCGCCGCCAGGCGCGCGCCAGAGGAAGTCGAGGGAGAAGCGGGCGGCGGGAGGGGGCGAGGTCGTCCTGGCGGCGGCGACGAAGGCCGTGCGCGCGCGCTCGGGGGAACAGCTCGGGAAGCGACGGCGGCCGTTGTGGTAGGAGCCGGCAACGAGGTGGCGTCCGCTGTCGCGCGAGGCGAAGCGGCGGAGAAACCGGGCGCCGGCGACAACGCCGCGCCACCGCCTGCACGCCGCCGCCGCGCGGATGAGGTGAGCGGGGGAGGGGAAGCGCAGGAGGATGAGCTCGAGGACGTCGTCGGGGATGCCGTGCAGTGGATGTCACCCATGGCGGTCTGCCTTCCCAACTCCGATCCCAAACGCGTAGCTAGATGCTACGATATGATCCCTGTCATGGCCGCCGCGCCGTTATAATACCAGGATGTCGATACGTTGATTTCCGAGTAGAAAGTTGGAACGGGTGTTTTGGTTAGCCGATCGACGTGCTCGACTCGGATTCCACGAAGCATACCACCCAAACGGATGCGGATACGGAACCATGAACCTTGTTTTGAAATCCGAAGAAACCTGAACGGATCGAGATAGTTAGGGGCCATTTTGGTGCGGGTCGAGCTGGTGTCGAACTGTCGATCGGTGGTATGGTGTACATTACGGCATCTGCAGCGGTTCCCAATAAATATCTAACAGTAACATATTATTGAAATATTCTAATTATATTCTAATACCACTGTATACTAATTATATTCTAATACCACTTTATAGATTATTGAAAAAGATATTTTTACAATTTCCCAATAACTTATCACAATACAACGGAGAGATAAAATCCTCCTCGTATTTGAGGGGAGTTGGGGTGAAATATTGGGATAACCCAATAATTATCGCGAATTTTGGGAACTGCTAGAGTATATCTTCATCCCAAAATTGTCAGATTATTAAGGAAAGGAACACTGTTGGAGATATCCAACCAATAGTGGAGTTGTGGAGGGTTTTAGTTGAGTGGTGCGATGATTGTTGCGCGGCACACTTTGATGTCACAATGCAACCTATCAATGCTGTTTGTTGAGTTAAAAGAAGAAGAGTAATTTGATAGCGTTATGCATGTTGATGTTGTAATCCAACCAATTGATGTTCATTTATCGTGCTGCATTGCTTGAGCCAATCTCATTCTTAATATATATAATCGGTTCCTCACACTTTCGCCAGATTAAAAGAACTTGTCATACTTTCTAAATTATCCTTGATATATATAGGATCCAATTTGCTGGGAGAACAAAAAATCTTGTGTAGATCTTTAGCTATAACCAAATAAGTGCTTAAGTTGGTTAAGTTAGAGGATCCAGCAGTCCTCCTTTCCCCAATAAATTATCAATATTAAAAAAATATATGCTCCAATAGTTCTCCAGTACCCCTTTCCTCAATAGCTATTGGTTTGTCCCAATATTTTACCCCAACTCACCTTAAATAGAGGAGAATTTTGGCTCTTCTAATACGTTAGTTGTATTGAAATGATATATCGGAAACTGTAAAAATATCTCCCCCGACAACTTATAAAAGTGGTATTGGGATATCCTAATAACCTCTTATTAGAAGATGTTTATCGAAGGACTGCTGAACATACTTTTAGACCGCAAATAAAACTAAAATGGCCCGTAATTTGGTTACGGAATATTTGTTCAATTTCTTCCATTCCCTCTCAGTCCATTGCATTCTACATTAAATTAATCTAGAAATATCAAAACCACTGATAGTTTAGGACGGAGCGAGTACTGCTTATGTCTCCAGAGCTGGTTCTGTTCGGTGGATATTAAACATGATTGGAGTGGGTTAGATGAATAGTAGATTTAGTCCTCGTATTCTCTTTACGAGGTGATTAACCGATGAACGAACGAAATGAAACAGGAAAATAGATGCTGAATTAATATTGGACAAGCCGACTCAGCAGGACTGTGCGAAATCCACGTCAGACACAAGCAGCAGCGCTGCTGGCCTGCTGGGTGCTGGCCGTCCCGTCTAGCTCACAGCGGAGTAGAAAGCCGGGCCCAGCAGTCAGCCTCTCATGCTTACCGAGAGCGAGCAACCAGAGAGAGAAGGGCCCACCTTCCCCTCTCCTCAGTGAGTCTGCGCGCGATCTCTTCCGTCTTCGCCGCATCCGATCTCGATTCCCCCGACACGGCGAGTCCCCCGGTCAGCGCCGCCGCCTCCTCCCCTCTCCGGTCGTCATCGCCGTCATGGTTAGCAACAACCCCCGCCCCTCTCCCCACCTCCTCCTCCTCCCCCCTCCCACTTCCACCCCCTCGGAGCGGCGACCTGCGGAGCCGACCGAATCTGGCTCCCGGGCCGGCGCGGCCCGGCCGCGGTTTGGCGGGGCGATCGGAGCCGCGCACGCTCTTCACCGGATGGGCAAGGGCTGTGGGGGGTTTAGCTATCGAGCCTCGAGCCTAGTGGCTCGTTGTTGGCGCGGCCGCCGCGCGGAATTGCAGGCGGGTCTCGCGGCGCGGGCTGCTGGAACCGGGTGCTTGGTGCTCCGATTTCAGCAGCCGCCGCTGGCTTATAGGTGAATCCGGCCGAAGAGTAAGGGACGCCGACGGCAATAGGTTGAAGCTCCTTTTTGTTTGCTAAATTTAATCATGATAGTTGAAATTGGTGCTACGTGTGATCCTGGTACAGCTTTGGCACAAGGGGTCCTGTTCTATTTTCGCCTTAGCTGACTCAG
Source organism: Panicum hallii (assembly GCF_002211085.1). NCBI lineage: Eukaryota > Viridiplantae > Streptophyta > Magnoliopsida > Poales > Poaceae > Panicum > Panicum hallii. The sequence goes on from NC_038044.1 coordinate 57,734,712, forward strand.
TAGTAGCAGTTGTCAGTCTGTTTGTTCTCTTAGGTTGGGTTGTTTAGGCTGGGTGTCTGCATTGCAGCCGAAACGAATTCCATTGCAGCTTGGGAAAATTTGGTTCGCATTCACATGTCTTACACTTGTTTGTTTTCTGATGAACAACGCGCTGCATGTAGAGATTTTAGCTCTTAAGGTTCTTCCGATGTGGAAGTATTGGATATGATTTTCCATGATCTACCATAATGATAATGGAACTCTATGGGAATGTGAATTCAGAATTACATCATTGGAGCATTCAAGCCACCATGTGACATCTCGATTACATTCTCTGATGCGAGGACCAGGAAGCAGGTACAGTGCTTATATCCTCATGTTCCTGCCAGTTGGGTTTCCCACCAGAGTTCTGCTTATAGCTTACAAACTGTGGTTTCTGCTGTTGTCATTTCACAGGTTTCAGTTAAGAAGGACAATGGGAAAACAACAATGGTCCCTGTTTTCCAGAGCCTAGAGACAATATCTGGAGAAGTATGATTTCCTTGTTTCCTTGTTCTTACCTACCTTGCTTGGGTCGAGCCTAGTATTCAGCTCAGGTAAAATGGCTTTCAGGTATCGATAGCACCAGTCCCAGGTAAAAGGATTGAACACATGGGTGTTAAGATCGAGTTGCTGGGCCAAATAGGTATGCTATCTTACCCTCAGCTGCTTCTTGTTCTATAAGTAGCACGTTAATTATGAGGCAACAGTTTTGCTTCTAGAGATGCCATAGTCACTGTTATTCAATTCCACACATCCTGCTTAGGTTATGTGACTTCGCAGGCTAGTTATCTTTGTTTAATGTCTTCATGAACAACCAGTTTCTTGTTATGGATTTATTCCATTTTGTTATGCTATTAAGATGTTTGATTGTTCGTTCTGATGATTCTTGACACAAACTGCATTGCATATCCATGTTACTATGTTGCTCTAAGATGGCTGTTGTTTCTGATTATTTCCTTTTTTTCTGCATCTACTGGTTGCTGTTATATTTATTTTTGCTGAAAATGCTGCTGTAGACAGTTTTGTTTACATGATCCATTACAGTCTTCAATTTTGCTGAACATATTTCGCATTACATGCCAACTTCATGCTCTGCATGAATATGGTTTCTGTCGTGAATAGAAGTACTGAATGTTTGTGCATTTATGGAGTAATTTTTCTACTGTCAAATTACGGAAACATCCTGTCTACTGTTTCTACTTTTGGTCCTCCAAGATCCTGATGTTTACAATGGGGGACCATTTCTTTTACAGAGCTGTATTTTGACCGAGGGAACTTCTATGACTTCACTTCATTAGGTGAGTTTCTGGTGCATGATATGCCAGTACGTCTTATAGTGGATTTGTGCAATGTCTGGACTTGTGATTTTTTTTTCTTTTATGTTAGAAATCTGAGAACATAGGCTAGTTAGTTATTATTAATATAATGATATGCAGCCCTCCTGTGTGTTTGAGAAAGAAAAAGTTAATAATTATTATCCCTGGTAAATCCTCTTGCTGTCGTCCTTAGTTTCTCAGCACGATAGTATTCAAGTTTCACCATACCATTATCTTGGTACGTTACTCAAATGGTTAAACCTGTGATTTGTTAACAAAAGGAATAAATCAAAGTGAAGCTTTATGAAAGCTTTATAGATCAAGGTTTACGAACACGACATGATAACCGAATGAAAACCACCGAGTCTGGTATTAACATTTACTAGGCATCACAATAACATCTTGGAATAATTCTCAGTCAGTAAACAGACCAAGCAAGACATAAGACATGAAACAGAAATGCATGATAAATACAAGCTTTTAAACTAAAACAAAAAGTACACAACTGTTCTTTTTTTGAGACAAAAATACGCAACTGTTCTAATTTCTATGCCTTTAAATACATTGAGATGTGTTGTACCATATTTGGCTATTTTTATACTCATCAACTCAGATTTCAGTTCCCCTTACTGTTTTCCTTATCTCTTCCTTTAGTTAGACTGTTGACGTAAAACTAAATCACCTGGCTAGACTAGAATCCTGGGCTAGTAACTAAGATGTGCCAAAAGGGTCTCCTGAACTTGTTGTTCCGCTAGTAGTGAGTTGGTCAAGTTATTAACTTATGCTTTCTCTGCATTGACATATTACTATTTATTATTATTACTACATGAGAAGCTATTATGACTTGAAATGCACTGTTTACCTGTGCAGTGCGTGAGTTGGATGTTCCTGGTGAAATCTATGAAAGAAAGACATACCCATTTGAGTTTTCGACTGTTGAAATGCCATATGAGTCTTACAATGGGACAAATGTCAGACTGAGGTAAGCAAATGCTATGATTTAGATCAGCACTCTTATTGAGTTTTTTTTTCATATTTAAATCTTTTACTGCCATTATAGTTCCAAATTTTGGTTTTGCAAAAACTTGTGGGAACTGGTTGGTATTGGTTCATCTTCGCACACAACTTGAAATGTTGAATTTAATTGTACTCGAATTGGCTTCGGTCAAATACTGTTGATCACTTAAATTCAGTTTTTAAATTTAGATTTGAATATTTCAATGCCAAGATTTATTTTCCCAGTACCCACTGGAAGTCCAGTTGCTAGCAGGCTTGCGAATCTGCAACCTTCCGTGTCACAATGTCTGATATCTGCTTTTTACTAACTTATGAATTGGAATACATGGAAGTTTCATATAAAATAAGATGTTTAAGACATTTTTAACTGCCTTTACAGGCATGGCATAGGATATCATTTCTTTAGTTCCATTGATTTGTTTCTGCCTCTCTGTATGATAAGGATGCATGATCAGCTCACTGTTATATCACATATATCTTCCTGTGAAAGATTTTAGGCTATAGCAAAGTACAAGTATAATCCCTCATTATTTGGCTAGTAAGTTTGAGAGTAAACTATCATATTTCCTAAAGTCATGCATTTCCATTTTGGCTCAAGCAAAATCAACGGTTAATCAAATGTTAACCAAAACATGTACACTTGACTACTTGAGTGCCTCTTACATCATTTCACTTGTTTGAAATGTCTTGCAAGTTCATGGTAAGCGTAAAATATTCATATGCTGGAGAAAATTATATAGTGAAGCACATGTAAAGGACAATGTACCCTTGATGCCCTTGCAGGTACATTTTAAAGGTGACTATTGGCAGAAACTATGTTGGGAATATTGTGGAATACCGGGATTTCTGTGTAAGTTGATAACCACCATTATATTTATACTGCCTACATGAAAGCTTTAGAACCATAGACTTTATTTATAGTATTTTGGAACAATTTCACCAGATTTTTTTATATGTTTATCACCGTGCAATATATTTGTTCCGTTCAATTTTGCCATCATTGACAGTAACTAACACATTCAAGACAATAGATTTATTAATTTTCATGTGTTCTAGCAGATTGTATAGTTTTTTTTTCAGAGTCATGATTCGTTTTCCTACTCTTCTGGCAGGTTAGAAACTACTCTCCTGTCCCTACAATCAATAATAGTATTAAGGTGAGTTCTTAATTTCTTACTAACGGAAGCTTATTTTTTAAAATTTTGATGCTTGTAAGATACTTTAGTAACTCAGGATATAACTTAACTGTGTTATATTATACTTGTACAGTCTCTCAAATTGACATTTTAGGTGTCTTTGTCTAGCAATATTGACCACATTTCCCTTCAGAGTTCATGTTAGCCTGCCTTATTACAGGAGGTTCTAGAAACCTGTGAAGCCTGGTCTTTTTTTTTTTTTTTTTTGCCTGAAAACTGAAAAATCTGGTCAGTTTGATTTTCATAAAATGGAATAGGTCATGGCTTAATGGACTTTTTTATCCCCATCTCTTAAGAATGGATACTTTTCTTTTACTTCGACATGATCCAGATATTGAATCTTGAAATATCAGTTTTGATAATTTGGAATCAAGGGAAGAGATAAATTAGCTGTTTTTCACTAGCCACTCCAGGTCCTTTCTTTTTTGCGGAAAAAACAGATCCTGAACTCTAAGTACTGATCCAATATAACTACCACCGGTCTGACATAATTCAAGCTTAGATATGAAGGTGAAGAGAAAAGGCTTGGATGTGCAAACAAAAGCCCTGGAGTATCCTGACCCTCCCTACCATTCTTAGATAGTAATATTCCAAATGAGCCTGTCCATTCCAAGGTTTGTGTCATAATTCAAATGAGCAATAATATTCTTGCGGAAAGATGCTTGTTGTGTTGATGGTTTTCATTTAATAAGCTGACTCCACCCAAAATATATATAATAAACAGCCCTAATGTGATGGAGTTTATTAGAGTTACTTCACACCTTTTTTAAGACATGTCCTGACGAGCAAGTTAATAATTTATTTCCCTATCATTCTATTCGGCTTATACTTAATTGCATGCCTTTTTCTATTTAATGTGGTTAAACTAAGAATGATCTTTCTAAAAACATAGCTGGTTGTACATTTCATTATGAAATTCATGTTACTGAGTTTTTCTTTTTCAGATGGAAGTTGGAATTGAGGATTGCTTACATATTGAGTTTGAGTACAGCAAAAGCAAGTAAGATCACAGGCATATGTCTAACTGTTTGTCTGTTCCGATAAGCTTCTCACTATGGAAACCTGCATATTATTCATATTTTGCATTTTCTTTTTGCAGGTACCATCTCAATGATGTGATTATTGGGAAGATATACTTCCTTCTTGTTAGAATAAAGATAAAAAATATGGAGCTGGAGATTCGGCGTAGGGAGTCAACAGGGTCAGGCTCTAACACATATGTTGAAACTGAGACTCTTGCTAAGTTTGAGCTGATGGATGGTGCTCCTGTCAGAGGTATGATTTGCTACTTCACAGTGTAGTGAGTGCTTGCTTCGTGCTGTAAAGCAAAGCATTCATGTCCATTCATTGATCTCATGGCTGCACTCTGTCACCTGTAGCTTCAACACCTCAAAAGTTTAAAGCAATAATGTGCCTAAACATTAAGGAATTAATTTGTTAGCAATTTCAAACCCATATGAAACACTGACAGAACCCAATTCATTTGAGTTAATTGCTTTTGCTCATGGGAGTTCTAAATTGCTGTGGCCACTGATAGAGAGGGAGAGGGAGAGGGAGTACCAGCAGTCCCTTGTATGGCTTTTGCCTTTTTGCTGTGAATCATAGAAGTTGGTCCAGTCTACATTTGGACTAGGACCAGCTGGAAGGATGCTCATCATGGCAAAAGGACCATGATGCATAAAGTAATGACCTTTTCTTCAGATGTTTACCATCATGATCTGTCATTTTCCAACGCCGCCTATGGTTCGAAGCCTGAATCTGGTCAGATGCGGTTGCAGTATACCTGCTTTGCCCATGTAGGAAAACCATTTGGTGAGCTGGGAGTGGAATGAATCATGTTCCATCCTTGAATTACACATGGATGCAACCAGGATCGAGCCAAGTCCCATCCTATCGAAGCTAGGCCATATCATTTTTCAAGGATGTTGATGTTGTTTTCCCGCATAGCTAATCAAATTGTGTTTGCAGGTGAGTCTATTCCAGTGAGGCTGTTCCTGACGCCTTATGAGCTGACCCCAACTTACCGCAACATAAACAACAAATTCAGCGTCAAATACTACCTGAATCTTGTCCTTGTGGATGAGGAAGATCGGAGGTACTTCAAGCAGCAAGAGATCACCATGTACCGTCTCCTAGAATCTGCCCCTTCTTCCTAGATCCCAGCCTGGAGCAGCAAGATGTTCACCTCTCAGGTTTTGTATAATGGAGTGTGAGGTTAGAGCGATGTCGTGTTTACCTGTATATAACTCCAGAAGAGCGCCGCAGTTTGACTGCTGCTAGGCCATGCACGCTGCACTGTCCTGTTGTTTATGTTCTTTTTTCCCACTCCTTACCTTGCTTGTGGGCTATGGCACAACCGTGGTCACCTGCCTCTATTTATTTACCATTCTCGTGAGGCGTCTACAAGAAGCATGTTTGATTTGTCGATATTTTTCTGCGGGGTGTTAGTTTAGTCTGACAGTAATGTAATATGTTTTCGCAAGTCAAACAATGTGGATTTTACTTGGGAGTGTCCTGTTAGATGGCAGATTGTTTGTGTTTCATGCACCATGTATCATGCAAGTTCTGCTTCTTTAATGCCATTCTCGAGCTGTTTATTAGCAATCTGTTCATGAAGAAGGTACCTATAGCTTCCAAGCTGCTTTGATTCCATAAACTTTCGATCCATTGTTGCGAAATCCAAACCATCAACAATCCAATGTCCCCTTCCACAGTTCCATGTAAGATCAAGATCGGCAATCCAGCAACAAGCAAAACCAAGCCATCAAGCCAACTCCAGACAGCATCACCAATCTACTGCATTATTCCCCTATCTATAAGCTTCAGCACCTTCCCCTTGTCTATACCACCTACTACTTTAGTCACACCTGAATTGAAAGCAACTCCTACTAAGCTCTCCAGACTCCACAGGACCTCAGGCCAGGAGCCAGAAATCCCTCTGCCTCCTGGTGGTGATGAGGTAGCCGCCGCCTCGCCGGCTCTTCCGCCGGACGGCGAGCGCCATGCACGCCGCGTGCTGCACGCAGTAGTCGGCGGCGCTTGCGCCTCCGCCTCCGCCGCCACCGCCCCCGGCCGCGCCCTTGACGCCGGCCATCCACATCGACAGCAGCCGCCACGTGACGGACCGCTTCTTCTGGCCGACGACGAGCAGCGACACGCCCTGCTTCCTCGCCGCCTCCACGATCGCGGGGCCCCGGTCCTTCCCCTCCGCCAGGGAAAGCTCCACGCGCACCTGGTAGAACCCAACAAAAAAAGAACAAAATAGCAAACTGAAACATGATGAATTTTCTCACAATGTAACAACAGTCTGAATCTTTTTAAAAGATTTGGCAAATTGTTTTTTTTCCCCTCTTGCAACAAGTTCGAGCATAGGTGAGGCTTGTCATTAGTGACTTGGGGGAGCTTGTCCTGAAACTTTGCACGGGCATGTGCCCAACAACAAGAGGCAATCATGGTCAAAGCTGGGAATGGAGGGCCATGATCCTGTCTGCCGGGGACATGCTTGTACCCTCTGATAATGCTCAGCCACATGCCCCCAGTCCCCCACCCCGCTGTCAGTTGCGATCTTTGCTTGCAATCGCAGCTCTGTGCTGCCGGGCATATTTTCCCTTTGATCTGACAGTAAATGGGCCCTCCTTTTCAATTTGCTACTGTTTTCGTGTAGAATGCCTTGTTTGGTGGACATGCTGTCCTGCAAGATTTAGGGCCCGTTCTAGACTTTAGTTCATATTATGTCGTACGTTTGGACACTAATTAGGAGTACTAAATACATAATAATTATAAAACTAATTGCACAGATGGAGGTTAATTCATGAGATGAATCTATTAAGCCTAATTAGTTCATAATTTAACAATATTTTGCTACAGTAAACATATACTAATGATGGATTAATTAGGCTTAATAGATTCGTCTCTTTTATTGTAGGGTTATATGCACAATGGAATCTTCTTTCCTTTGAAATGATGAACTATTGAATCCTTCTATTGCGCATTCATTGATTCTGTTGCTTGCACCAAAGAGCACATAGCAGGAGATGGTGTGTTCAGCAGATGCTTGCTGTACCAGCCCAAAGGAAGTCAATTATTTAGGAGGACCGGGTATAGTAAAGAGCTATGCATGGATGGCATCAGATCAAGGACTCTCTTTTATAGACCGTCACTGTGGCACTAAATGCACGGCAGTTCTGGCTTGGCAACATCATCAACGCCAATCTTAATCTTGATGCTGCGATTGGTTAGCAGTAGAGGGAGGAAATTGATGTTGCAATTAGTGTTCCTCCCTTACATCGTACTAGCTTGTTCTATAGATTGTGAAAATGTTTTCTTAATTATGTACACCATACTAGATACAAAGTTTACTTCAATAGACCCAGAAGACCAACCAATCTGAGATTAAGTTGAGCCCAAAAAAAGTACCACTTAGCAACCAAAATTAGCCAGAACCAGCACTAGAAAAGTCACCAGCAACTTCAGCTTTGTGTTTATATGTAATCGTACTTGCTAAGTGCTACTTGGACCTACAACCAGTATATCACCAACAAAAAGAGAAATTATAACGATATAAATAATGCAAAGCTGAATGCTTTATATGTGATTGCAGATACCTCTGGTCTCTTGGCCTGGCAGATGCTCCTCATCGCCTCCAGGTGCTGACACCCTCTTGGATCGCGTCCTAATTTGAGATGATCCACCAAACAAGGAAAAAAAACAATCTTACTCACAATTCAAGTTCGTGATCGCCGCGACGAGTTCGTCAGTTCTGCAAGCTTACGCACGGTTCTTGCTGTTGCCGCCTGCTCCCTTGACGACGTCGAGCAGGACGAGCGTGTCGCAGGGCCGGACGGCGTGCGAGAGCGCCCAGTGCAGCGCCGTCCTGGCCTCCTCGCTGCCGCCGTCCGCCGCCACCATCACTTTCCTTCCCACGACGACGGCGACAGCCTCACTGCCGCCCTTCTTCTTCGCCTCCTCGTCCTCCTCTCCCTTCAGCGAGTTGCTCTCGCCGCAACCGTCGCTAGAACCGGCCTCCTTGGCGCCGCATATCGACGGCGGCGCGGCGGTGGGCGCGGCGCCGCCGCTGCCGGACCTGATCCGGTGGAGGCAGAAGGAACGCAGCGGCCTGGCCATAGAGGATGTGTGCGTGGCACGGCCGGGCGAGCTAGTGAAGTGGCGGAGAGTGGAGTGAAGCGGCAGAGTTTTGTGTGATGAAGTGAGGCCGTGATGCCGTCAGAGCAATCAGCACTGGCTGGCATGTGGGTCCCACCGGCGGAGTACTAAGGGTAAAACCGTAAAAACGCACGCGGTGATACGTCGTTTGTGCTTGTCCCATGCACACGGGGGTGGTTTTGGTAGGTCGGCCGGCGGCCACCTAAACTGGCGCCTTTTTTCCCTTCTTCTGTGGATTTTTACCTTTCTGGTTAACTCTTAATAACTTTTAAATTAGACAGCTAGGTTTAGGATGGAACTAATACAGGACAACTATAAGGAGGCAACTAGGATGAGTGGTGGCTTCTGTCGAATGAATGTAGTTTTGGATCCTTCACTCAATCAAAGTTGAACTAACAGATGGATCCGTTGGTACAACATCTCCAGCAGACTACTCATCTCTCGTACTCGATATATTTTCTCTCTTCCTCACTAATAATATTTTTTATATTTTTGGTAGTTAGTGCTACAACAGATTACTCAATGGATAGGGTGGAGAGAGTAATTCTCTACATTTGAGCAAGAGGAAGGTGTGTTTTGCGATCACCGAAAATATAATATTTTGGTATTGGCAATGGAATTGGTAATCTGCTGGAGCACCTCCCATTATCAAAAGGATAGTTTTTCAGTATTAGGGAGAGGGATGAGTAATCTACTAGAGATGCTCTTAAGATATGTTTGGATGGGTTAAAGTTGAGTGCTAAACTTTAGCACCTATTAGAAACTCATATCCTAAAGTTTTTGAGTTTTGGCTAAAGTTTAGCCCATCCTATTAGCACTCATGTTTGGATGAGGTAGTGCTAAAATTTAGCACTTTTGGACTGTAGCACTTGGATCCAAACACCCTCTTGATAAGCAGTCACATGTGCTAACTCAGATATTGCAGTTTATTACTCTCTATTTTCATTACATAATAAATAGAGTTACCATCAGAAAATATTTAGCTTCGAATTTTCAAACATCTCCTGTCTGTGATGATATAATTCTTTTGTGATCCCTAGATAAAACATATCATTGCACTTGGTTGACAGTAGTGTGATCCAAGAAAGAGGAACTAGAAGGTGCATAATTAATTTAGAACATTCTGCCAATCAATCATCATGGCCCATGGACCTAAGCAAGAAATCCTTATCTTATCCTAGCCTGCTGTTTTGGCCATAAAGCCTGACATTGTAGCATGATATGGTTGACAAAAATGCAGGCATGTCTTGACAAATGTTTGCCCTTACCTGACTCATGGCCATCTGTGTATATTAGCCAGCATTACATATGTGTGTGTATACATTCCACTTGTTGTGTTGAGTCACGGGCAAGGCCAGCACAGATCTGGGTATGTGCACTCATGATAGCACCATGTGTGGCGAACTGGTGATTGCTGTGATAGAAAGACATCTGAGCCTTAGGTAGCTGCATCGTGATGGCACTTTTCATGTAAGGCTCAGATGTGCCACTAGAAGCTGCTGGTATTTGAATCCCAACATTATGGCAGCTTTAGCATGAAATAGGGAGGCAAAGGTCATGATGTGGTAGAAGTCTTTCTAAAAGCTTTATTCATGAATGCCTGTTTTCCTTGGGATTTGTTTTCTCTTCACAAAATATCCAAGAGAATAATTTTTTTCTAAAGTCCTTTTTTCTATTCATGAAAATTTGGAAAAGGAAGAGGACTATTGCAGCACTTCTTTTTTAGGAAAGGGACTATTGTAGCATTATTTTTCCTAATAACTTAGCAAACGTTTGCTCGCATTTATTGCTACCGTGCCAAATGTCAGCATCAGCCTATCAGTTTTGGTCAAGATCTGCCAAATGATTTCAGTGACTAGAGTGCTGACAAGAGAAGGCAGCAGCAATAATATAGCTCACCACATCACAACTAGGACTAGTCTAAAACTCTAAAATTTAACCCATTGTTTGGTTCATGGTTTAAATTAAATCTTGACGCTTTTATGTTATCATTATAACATATTATTGTGAACTGCAAATAACATTGCCAGAGAATTTTGTTTAAAGATCTACATATACAATTATGTGCTATAATTGTTCCTTCTCTTTAGGAAGGGCCGCATCTTTTTTTTTATGGGCATCAGCATGGATAAGAGGATGAAAGCAGAGCTCCCTGGCCCAGCTAGCCCAGCTCGAATTCATCCTCCGATGTTAGCCCATACGCACACCAATTTCAGCCCATATACGGAAGGCATCCTGGACCCTCTCTGGGCCTGGTTGTTAATTAGTGAGAGGTGTTGTCAGGCTGGGCCAGCAGCAGACAGAGCTCGCGAAAACAACAGCCCAAATGACAGACAGCAAGCAGCACAGTATGTTACAGGCAGACAGACAGAAACGGGCGTGCTGTTCCAAGCAACGCGCGTGACCGGCAGCGCAGGAAGAATACTGTAGGCCGGCCGACGTGCACGTCCCAAGGAGATGTATACAAAAGAAAGATTTGAAGCCCCCTTGTAAAAGGAAGAAAGATTTGAAGCAAATAAATCCGTAATTTTCAACTGGAATGTTTAAATTAAATACAGATTGCACCATTAAATTTTTTACGATGAAATCTTTAAAATAGAATCCCAGTTGACTATATTTAAGTAACTTTTAAGCTGGAATAATTTTATCTTCACAGTAAAATTGTTCCATCTTAAGTTTCGTTCGAATGTAGTTAAGTGTAATTTTGTTTTGAAGATCTCGTCGTTAGAAACACAATGATGCAATCGGAATTTAATTTGAACAGTTGATTTGGAAATTAGGGATTTTTTTTAATTTGAATTTTTGTTTACACAGAACCCCCATAACCAAGGAATCGTGAGGCAACGAGGGACAGAAGACCTTTGCGATGCTCTGTTTCGAGGTGGCGCGCGACCTCGATTATTTGCGGACAGGAACTACAGCAAACAAGAGACCAGATAGATGTTCAGATTTCAGAAAGATTGGAATCTAGCAACAAGAAAGGATAGATCACTAACTAATCCACCCCTCCTGTGCGAACTCTGAAGCAAGCTCATCACGAACCAAGAAAGTGACAGTCTGACAGAGACTAGAGCAATGCATCATCTGATGAGCACCTGCATGCAGTTCAGTACGCGCTCCTTCTAGCCGCCGCGTTGGCCAGAGGCAGGCGGACGGAGCAGCCACCACGGCAAACCGGTCGCCGCTCCATGTGGCGCCGCCGGCGGTGGTGCTGGCTCGTCGTCGGAGTCGGCGGCACTGCGGTTTACCGGGACAGATTTTCATTTTTTTCCTTTTCCAGTTGAAGGAAGTGAACAAAGAACATGTTGCTCACCAGATGTTCAGGTTGGGAACGGCGGCGCCTTCTGCTGATGTAGAGGAAGCTGGGCTGTTCTTGGCGTGCAGGGATGGATCCAATAATGCAGCCTTCTCCTTCTCATATGAACACAGAAGCACACCATGTCAGATCAGTTGTAACAGAGCTCAACATCCATCGGAGACGACTTCCATTTTCCCAAAACGCGAAGAGATTAGAATGCATCAGTTATTTCAGAAGTACATATAAAGAATACCGAAAATTATGTGCTACAATACCAAGGAGGCAAGGACGCTTATTGTTCCATAGGTGTAATAAGAAGATGTACCTTCTCAAGAAGAGTATTTTGTTCCATCAGAAACCTTTCCTGCAAGAAGGGAATTTTGATTACTCTCACATCTCACAAAAAAAGCTAACACAAACATTCAAGAATTTGAAGAATCAAAATCGATTAGCATTCCATTTTTTAAAAATAAAAATGTTTTCTTCGAACGATGAAAATGGTGACTGCTTTATTTGGCATTTGCCTTCTTTCGGAGCTCCTCGATCGAGTTGAGCAAGACGTGGTCCTGAAAGTTGGTACCAAAAAGTCACCGCGAGCACTGACGTGTGAGTACTAGACATGCATGTACATTCAGCGTGCATGTGACCTGTACCTTCCTGGATCTGATGCTCCTCAGAGCGCTGTCTATCTGGTGCTCAAGCTGCTGCACCTCTCTGAATGTCAGGGACTCAAGTTGCTCCCCCATCAGATTCCTGAGCCATTGGAAGTGTGAGAAGATAAGGGCCGACCAATGCTTCATGTATCATTATATATATATATATATATATATATATATATATATATATATATATGTATATATATATATATATATGTATATATATATATATGTATATATATATATATATATGCATGGGACATGCCAGGTGAACAGGAGTTTCTCTGAGGCTATGTTTGGCTAATTTGATGCAGCCAAATCAAGCTTCTGTTTAACAGTCATTTTGGTCATTAACTATTTGCAGCTTGCATTGTTAGTTTGTTACCTTTGGCTCTTCTGCAGAGCCTCAATTTTGGACCTCAACTTGATGTGATCATAGCTCATGTTGCCCTGCAAATGGTAAGTGTGCGTGGTTAGTAAGAGCAAGGGCACAACGCACAAATCCGAACCCAGGTTCCAGCTTAACTTCCTACCTGCGTTTCTTCAGGGCGGTCTTCCATCACATCCCCACCTTCACATAGTAAATACCTCTCATATCGGTCAAGGATTCGCTCCATGCTATTGAAAGAAGAAATTGGGAAAATGGTCGTTAATATTTAATATATCACTCTACTATATAATTTGGTTCCAACTTCGTACCCTTATTATTTGTCATCCTATTATTATTAAGGTATCTTTAGAAAGGAGACAATAGACAGTATGATGAACTATCTGCCAATTGAGTTATGTAAATGCCAATACGATGTGAAAATGGTTTCGCCAACCGACTGGAGTTTAGCATAAAAACTACATGTCATCTGCATGCAGAGAAAACACTGTCCCAAAAACCATAGACAGAATAATACATGGATGAGGGACAGAGGGAGTAGTGCATGTAAGAGTACAAGCCAATCACATCCAATAACTCGGTCAGTCAAGGGTTGAGTGAAGTGATCCACATAGGCAATACGTTTGCAAATTGCATTTGTGTTTTTTTTTTTGCTTTTGAGGTATGAAGATACATTGATTTTGTCAGTTTCAGTGGTAGGTACAATAAGGCAGAACACAGTAGATCATTGAAATCCAGTACAGTTCAGATTTCAGAACAAGATGAGGCTGTCCTTGCAGCTCAGTGACATCCAACTCAGTAATTTCAGGTAGCGGGTGCCACTGTTCTGCTGGACTCCAGAGACAGCTTTAGTTAGACACACATAGGTCAGTGTTGTCAGTTGCCACAGCTCATTCATATGCAATGAAACAAAACCATTAGGGCCTACTATTTACTGTTATTGGTTAAACCTTAATTAAGGGCATGCATGTAAAACGTGATGTACATAAGCAAATAGCTAGTATACAATACAAGATGTTTAGGTATAAGTGCTTAAATGAGATAATGCCCTAACTTCACGAAGCACATCATGCAAAGAAAAATAAATCTCTTCAATAGTGTAAACTGGTGTTTGAATAGGCTCAACCGCACGCCTTAGACACAGAGCAAAAAGTTAAACATGGTATCCACCTTATAAGTCTTATAAGCGTGTGGTGCACGGACAAACACCGTTTTATCTAAGCACCACAGGGGTACTGTGGCCTAAAGGTAGGTCTTACGGGAGGGACTATGTAAAAAGACGTATTGTGCATTTATAGTGAGCTTCCGAGCAGTTTTACTCTAAACACTAAATAGTCGGTTGCCTATCGCTCACTATTTATTCTAGGTAATAAGTTATTATTTAAGCAGGTTGAACTATCATCAAACAAGATATACAGATGATTAAACGGAAATGGCTAGCCACGGTATATACGGGCAGCGTTTACGAAGCTTTAGGCTGCGTTTGGTTTAGCTTTTTGAACATGTTTCTGCTTTCAGAAAGCAGAAGCTGAGCAAAAAAGGTTCAGCTTTTCTGTAGTACAAATTTGAAAGCAGGTTGTATCCTGCTTTTGCAGCTTTCCTAAATTTGTGAAAACTATACACCTACTATTGGTCACATATATACCCTTTCAATTTTTTTATATATAAGAAAACAAAGATTTTCATATATAGGAAAATAAAAATAAAAAAGAATAAAAAAGTTAACTCCAAATATTTTCATATATATAAAAATAAAGATTTAAAGGAAAAAGAATTTGGTCAACACAAAGAAATATTGTATACTGTCAATTTGCATAAAGATAATATATAATTTTTTCACGGTCGACGACTCACAGCAGTTTGAACCAAACGACTTTCAGCTTTTTCACAGCAGGCATCTCACAGCAGTTTTTCTCACAGCAGACATCTGACAGCAGCTTTTTGACAGTTCACAACTGAACCAAACGCACCCTTAAACTATTCCTGGCCATCTACCTTCACCCAAATCTTACCTATTCTCAAGAAGGCTGCTGCGATCTTTATTTAGTAACTTTGAGGAAACACAGCAAAGTACATTTAGAAGCATTTAACCAGCACAACGTAGTAACCTACTATACGTCCCTGTTTATAGATTAACTAAATGAGATATCTTGTGGAATTGGTACGGTCTGGGCTAGAGAACCGTAGTAAAAGTGGCCAGGATTTAGAAGATGTCTGTTTGGCTACTGTATGCCACGTTCTATGAAGAAGGACATCCAGCCTTTTCCCTCCATGGAATCTCGGTGTCACAGCAACGTAGACCTTTCCTCGTCCGAACTAGCCCAGCAGCTTTTTAATTTGCAATGCTTTTTTTTGGACCTGAAGCTGGTGTGTGTGATGTGTGTGTGCAGAGGTGAGTGAGAGTGCAGTGACTGGTGTAGAGTACACGCGGTGGCAGCACAGTGCCGTACAGGGCTGTACTATACTTCCAAAGATAGTGCGTACCAGGTGCCTCCAAATTTGCGAGTGATCTATCTATCGTTCCCTACTAGCACTAGCTAGCTAGCCAGATTCGTATATATATACCAGAAGAGAAAAAAGGCATCGATCGATGATGGCGGCGGCCATGCATGCAGACGTCGTCGGCCGTCGGCGGCGGCTCGTAGTTATTAGTCATTACCTGCCGTCGTGCGCGGCGAAGTCGTGGAGCCTGCCCTTGTCGGAGAAGACGAGCAGCGCGACGTCGGCGTCGCAGAGCACGGCGAGCTCGCGCGCCTTCTTCGCCAGCCCGCGCCGCCGCTTCGAGAACGTCACCTGCCGGCTCACGCTGTTCTCGATCCGCCACACCTCCACCTTCCCGCGCCCGCGCCCGCGCCCGCGCCCCATCTCCGGCCGGCCGGCGAGCCGCTCGCTCTGGCTCTGCCCAGCCGCCGATCGATCGACG
This sequence comes from Panicum hallii, assembly GCF_002211085.1. Taxonomy (NCBI): domain Eukaryota; kingdom Viridiplantae; phylum Streptophyta; class Magnoliopsida; order Poales; family Poaceae; genus Panicum; species Panicum hallii. The sequence goes on from NC_038044.1 coordinate 57,750,690, forward strand.
AACGGCCGCCGGACGAATGGTGGCAGCTCAGACAGACAAAGCTGGCTAGCTAGAGCTATAGCCTTGCATTGGTGCTATTTGTAGCAGCGGGGTCGGCTGACGGGCAGCTGCATGCGCGGCCGCCGCTGTCAACCGGCGGTTGGCCGCGGCGCCTGCCGCGGTGGGCGCCATCCCGTACGGCGCGGCGCGAGTGGCCGGCGGCCGTAACGAGGCCGTATAGCCCGGCCGCCGGGGCCCACCGGAGCAACAGACAGATTCCCCGGCGTCTCTGCTGAAAGGAGGGATCCGTGACCGTGAGCATGCAGCAACGGACGGAGTGCGCGTGGTTAGAAAGTTTTGCAATCTAAGGGTCTGTTTAGTTCCTGCTAGCGTAAACGCAAAATTTTTTTTCGATGGAATCTTAGCAATTTGAAGTACTAAATAAAGTCTATTTACAAAACTTTTTACACAGATGGGTTGTAAATCGCGAGACGAATCTAATGATGCTAATTAATTCATGATTAAGTAATAATTAGCGGATGGTTACTGTAGCATTAATGTTGCAAAATATGGATTAAGTAGACTCATTAGATTCGTCTCGCGATTTACAGCCCATCCTTGCAAAAAAGTTTTGCAAAATATGGATTCACAGCTTTTTTATTTACGGGGTGGGAACTAAACAGGGCTGGGGTTCCTCTTTTCTTGTCTGCCCAAATGCAATGTGCGTGGGATGGGACCATAGTCACAGAAATCGAGAAATTAGGATCGAAGGTACTGTTTCTCGATCCGGAAAGGCCGATCACGTTTCGGAAACGCGGGCTCAATTTCGTCCCCACCTTCTAAAGACCTCTCATAAGGATCGTATCCCGTTCCTCGATCCTGTTAATCCCGAAACTTTGTGACTATGGATGGGACATGGGATATATAGGTGATCCTTTTCAGTTTATTCAGAATCCTATCAAATCAAATCGTGTGGATTTATGGATGAAATTTGTTCAGAATCAAAGTACAAACCCGAAGAAATTGGGGGCCTATTTAGATCCCATGTAAACGCAAAAATGTGTAAATGTAAAATGGTGGCTGTAAACGCAAAAAAACCGTAAACACAAAAATGCCGTAAACGTAAAATTTTCGAAGGAATCTTACCAATTTGAAGTACTAAATGAAGTCTATTTACAAAACTTTTTGCATGGATGGGCTGTAAATCGCGAGACGAATCTAATGAGCCTACTTAATCCATGTTTTGCAACAGTGATGCTACAGTAACCATCCGCTAATTATTGCTTAATCATGGATTAATTAGCATCATTAGATTCGTCTCGCGACTTACAGCACATCTGTGCAAAAAGTTTTGTAAATAGACTTCATTTAGTACTTCAAATTGGCAAGATTCCGTCGCAAAAAAATTTTGCGTTTACAGGTCCCAAATGCCAAAAAAATGCGCCGATCCGTTTAGATATGTAAAGAGCCTGTTTAGTTTTGAGGCCTTAAAGGCAAAAAAAATTTTTGCAAAGAAATTTTGCTAATTTGAAGTACTAAATGAAGTCTATTTACAAAACTTTTTGCATGGATGGGTTGTAAATCACGAGACGAATCTAATGATGCTAATTAATCCATGATTAAGCAATAATTAGCGGATGGTTACTGTAGCATCACTGTTGCAAATCATGGATTAAGCAGGCTTATTAGATTCGTCTCGCGATTTACAGCTCATCCATGCAAAAAGTTTTGTAAATAAACTTCATTTAGTACTTCAAATTAGCAAGATTCTTTTAGCATCTTTGCGGTTACGGTTTTTTTGCGTTTTTACGCTGGGAACTAAACGGTCCAAAGACAAAAACGCTGTAAACGCAAAAAATTTTGCCTTTAAGCGCCGATCTAAACAGGCCCTGGAAATGCATTGGTAGTTCAGAACCTGAGGTATCCTCTATGGGCGTTGTGGTGTTGCTACATCTGTATCTGCATCCGTCTGAATCCTGAGCCGCCTGCTCTGCTGTATGGCAGGAGCCAGCCTTTCTCCGTCTCCGAAATATTCCGCATAGATGAGTGATAAGGTCTTTGGAGCAAGAAAACGGATCTGCACAATTTTCATGCATGTGACGATCTGCCAATCTCAGCTCCGTTTTACGGCTAGTATGGCACCTAATCTCCTGTTGCACAAGTACTCGCAGCAGGGCAAGTGCAATGCCGGTTAGCACCCAGGTACTGTAAATCTGTTGGCCAAATTTTGCTGCAGGGAGCTAGCTTAGGGACGACATAGGTTTTTTTTTGTTGTTGTTCATGTAAGAAATGATGCTGAGCGCTACTTTTATGAATGTTTGCTCCGCCTTTCTTATAATGTTCATATCAGGAAACTAAATTGTCTTATTTTTTCCCTCGCCAATTTATTGTTGTTGTTGTGTGTGTTGGTGTGTGGGGATGGAGGTGCACAACAAAGACGTGGCAAAGGCTTATTGTTTTCTTGACAGACACTACATCAAAACAGCTCAATTTCGTCGGCCAGATGTAATTTCGTCCGCTAAAATCAAGCCGATGAAAATAAATAGTTTATTTCGTCGGTCAACACAGGCCGATGAAATTAGAATTTATTTTCGTCGGCTAGTCAAAGGCCGACGAAAAATGGTCCATATTTTCGTCGGCTAGACCCTGACCGACGAAATACAAAGACTATTTTCGTCGGCCAGTCCTTGGCCGATGAAAATATAAATAGAGGAACCCTAAAAGCGTCGTTCGATCGGATCTTATTCTAGGCCGGGCTCACACTTGCGTGTTCTCTCCCCCGCGCCAGAGCCCCCCCCCCCCCCCCCCCCCCCCGCCGCCGCCGCCACCCCCACGCCGCGGCCCCCGCCGCCGCCCCGCGCGGCCGACCCGCGGCCCCCGCCGCAGCCCCTCTGCCCCCACCGCTCGCATATTGGATTTTTTTTGGTTCCTTTCTTCATTTATTTTTGCTTTACTTCATATTAATCATACTGATGGTATCTTTAATTTGCTGCTACTCAGCAGCTCTGTTCTGGCCTTCTGGGTGTAAGTTTGATAAATGGATCTTTGAATCTTTCACTCATTATCGATATGTGTCCAAACTCAAACTGCTAATGAAACAACTATTTTCATGTATTACCAACATAAGTGCTACTGGCATATTCAGCTATTACATTATTATGAATTAATTGTATAGTATGTGCGCTTTCAGATATTACTCTGGCAGGCCATAACCATTTTACTACTTTTTCTCTTGATTATTTATTCTGATACATGTCATGTTACAGCTGCTAATGGAGTTGTTATTGCCACTGAGAAGAAACTGCCATCTATTTTAGTGGATGAAATATCTGTATGTGTAACATCATCGTTATCTATGACGTCCTCTCAGTCAAATAGCATCATTTGTTTTTCTGGCACGAGCACTAATAAAATACCAAATGCAAACTTGTAGATGCAAAAGATTCAAGCGTTGAGTCCAAATATTGGAGTTGTTTACAGGTACTTTCCTATGCTATTTGTACCTTTTGGTTGCTTTACTGCTCACATTCTTTATGGATGCTGAAAGTCTTGCTCTATATGTTTACCTTATATTTCTGAACTTAACAATGTACGAGATCACATACCATAATATGTTGACATGGCTGATCTAGGGTTTTAGTGTTAGCTTCTTAGCTGTCACATCCACTTTGCACTTTTCTTACTAATGAGATGGTGTAAGATAAACTAGAAAGAAAAAGGACTATAATCCATGATCACAAGCTCTCACTGTTAAACTTAAGATATGAAGATTGCTGGATTCTGCCTTCCACTCCAGGCCCTCCTTTTATCTGTTTCTTTGTCTTGATTCGAATGTTTCCACAATATCATGTTATTTGGTCCTTGGTATTTGCATCCCACTGAATGGTACTGGAGTATTCTTTAATCAACTCAACACTGATGTCATTATGCTATTTTTTTAAATAAAAAACTCTTGTTAATACCAATATTGAAAGCAGAATATGAAAGCAATATGTTTTTATTTGTGTCAAAAATACTTTCAGTAGGTTTCAATAATACATCACATGGAAGCTGTGCTTGTTTTTGAGGACCCCATCAGTACCAAAAATTTATGTGTGACTGATGGTGTATTCATATAAGATTGAATGTATGTCAGCACAATGAGTTGCATGAATTCTGCCCTACTTGGATCCAATATTCAGAACAAGTAATGCCAACAATTAAATATGCTTATACATTCAAGTAACCATTTCTGCAAAAGTTACTTTTAGTGACTCAGCTAATGCTATAGGATCTAATTTGTTTCTTGGTTGCTAAAATCTGAGGTCTAAGAAACAACATGTTAATATGAATCCTCTTTCATGTATTCTATTTTCGGGCATTTTTTGTTTACTTGTTTCTTGACAAATGTTTTCTTAAAGTAACTTTTCAAAGTTTGAATAATTCAAGATATTTGTAGCTGCTGCTGCAGGCCTGAATTTTGCTAAGGAACCTTTCTGGTGGAGGGGAAGAAAATATTTTTTGTTGCTCTTTGTGGAATGTAGGTAGCATCACAATTTTAGTGTTCAATGTATTTGCAACTTTGGAACAAGATTATGGGTGGGTTACATGGATTTTGCGTTCAGAGTTGATTGAAAAAGATGTGTCATACAAAAGATGGGTGGGTTATTATATGCAGCTGTTTTTTTTAAGCAGGATCTAGTATTTTCGTCGGCCAGGTGGCCGACGAAAATAAGACATGGCCGATGAAAATACTTGTCGTATTTTCGTCGGCCATTAAGCCGACGAAAATGGCGATATTTTTTTCGTCAGCCACCTGGGCCGATAAAAATACGTCCATATTTTCGTCGGCCGAATAGGCCGACGAAAATACAATTATTTTCGTCGGCAGCCGATGAAAAAACTCCTATTTTCGTCTATTTTATTTCGTTGGGCTAATTTCGTCGGTTGACCGACGAAAATAGCTATTTTCGTCGGCTTCTGGCCGACGAAATTATACTATTTTCCTGTAGTGAGATCCGACAAGTTAACTGTTGGTCTACGTATTGATAGAGAAGGAAAATACAAGACATAACACAACAACAAAATAAAATAAAAGGAAAACTACCAACACCACAAACGTCCTACAGTGGCAAACTCAGTCAACAACCAGCCACCAACAAACCACCTCTGCATCAACAACTAGAACGACCACCGCAAGCTCCATAGCAAAGTCGAAAGCTGAAAGGACCTTTGATGTCGTTCAGAGGGGGTGAATAGGCGGTTCTGAAATTTTTACATAAAAATTTGCAACAGAAACTTGCAGCAGAATTAGTAATTTACAGAAACTCCGGAGATTTGTCCGGAACCTCCAGAACTTGCGAAGTTTCCGTAGAAATCCGCGGAGTCTCCAAAAATAACAAAAATTTCACAACACGCCTATGGAAACCACAACCAAAAGTAGATGGATAAATTATCATACAAGGGTGTGTTGTTTCTAAGCTATTTCACTACATACTTACAGCTCAAACCTTCTCAAAATATCGATGGAGATGAACCTTAGAAATGAGCTAGCACAAGCAACAAGTGAAATTAACAAATCAAGTCGAGGCGAGTAGTCGAAGTAGTCATCGGCGGGCCGCCAATCATCCTCGCGAAGTCGAGGTGCCCCACGGTGGGCGCCAGCACGGCCTTCTGGTGAACTGGAAAGATGCCATCGAGTTCGCCGGTGGATCTTCGATGCGCTCCCCTACCTGACGTGCCAGCTGTCGTGTTTTACCGGCTGCCCACCAAGGGATATGCCCAAGGTGGTAAGTTTAGGTGAGGGGACGCCGAGATCAAGAACTCGAAGGTGCAAGGAACACAAGATTTAGATAGGTTCGGGCCGCGAGGTGCGTAATACCCTACGTCCTGTATGGTAGTTTGTATTCTCTTGGGTGTAGAATGATCTGGAGATCTTGTTTTGAGAGAGGTCCCTGCCCTCACTTATATATCCGGGAGGTCAGGGTTACAAGGATCCTAACCAACACCAGCCAAGGAATCGTACCAGAACATATCTCGAGTGGATTTCTTCTGTATCGGTTAGCTTTATCTCCTATTTAAATGGGATAAATAAGAGATAAACGAGATAAATAAGAGATAAGACGGATTTAATCTCTTAAACCTCTTTAAACTACGTTATGTACACAGTCCCGTGGCTCCGGGTCTGACAGAGAGCCTCACAACAATACCTTCTGAAAAAAAGGACGTGACGCTTTCAGCGTCACCATTGTCGGCATTGACAAGGAATCGAGTAGGCCTTTCGCTGAGAAACCCAAACCACACACCCCCACCTTAGGTGTGGGCCACCATTATTGTACCGATCCGAACGTCGTCATGCGAGACCATACGCTAAGATAGCGTCCGCAATGAACTGTCCTGCTAGCTTGCCAACACTGCTGCACTGAGAAGCAAGGGCGGACCGTAGTGGAGGCGAAACTGGGCATCGGCCCCTACTTCCTTCATGCGCTGCTCCACTGCAAGTCTATGTATGTGCTTGTTCGGCTCATGTCCACAAGCAGAAATCTACAAGAGTAAGCTCAATTAGCCCCTACTTGCTCTGGCTCCACGTTCCGCCACCGCTGACAAGGCCACATGCCGCTTATTACACTGGTATCATGGCAATAGGGGAGAGAGGGGCAGCGAAACGTTTTGTTTGCCGCATCAATTTTGGGGCCCATAACAAAGATATGACGAGCTGACGGATTAGGGATGATTCTCCCCTCCAAGAGCATCTCCGGCTGATTATTCATCCTCTTTAATACAAAAAAAAAACTATCTTTTTAGTGATCCAGCAGATTAGAATTCCATTTCCAATACCAAAAATATTTTTAGCGATCGCCAAAACACACCTCTCTCTTAGGGAGTTCTTTTCTTCTACCTTATCCATCGAGTAATTTGCTGCAGCACTGGCTACAAAAATATAAGAGGTGTTATTGGAGAGAGAAAATATATATGATATTATTGGTGGAGAGAGAAAATATATTGAATATGGAAGATGAGTAATCCGCTGAAATTGCTCTAAAATAACGGGTACCGTGAGTTTGACAACCAAAGTTTGTTAGGCTCTAAACAAAACCAATGACCATATAGCATATCCATGATTTATGATACAGTATACATGAACTTACTGTTATGGATGGAAGATGGACTTTGCACCCAACCATCCCTTATTAGTTATTACGGAGTTGACTCAATTATTTTAACCATGAAAAGACAACCTTAAACGACAGTCGAGAAGGATGATTTTAACACTAATCACAAAGCCTATTAATGAAGGCAAAGAACTGGTAGGACCGAGCCTAATGAGGGGAGGGGGCGAATTAGCTAGGACAACTAATAACTATTTCTTGGCATTCACTAAAGCTTGCTCTGAGAGTCAAAATAAACCTAAACATACCTATCTAGACGTCAATTATTAAGGTTTATCCGGTGTTTATGCCAACCCACAACGAGTTCTGCAACCTAGAGCAAATCATATCAAGGATGGACTAGCCTATCAAGTTAGGCTAAAGGCACCCAAGTTGCGAGAAAATAAATGGAGAAATGTAAATAACTGAATGGTGATGCATACTAGCATGAATGCTCAATAAATCTGTCAAATGGGAGTTCGACAAATGATGCATACTAACATGAAAGTTCAATAAATCTGTAAATTTGTCAAATGGGAGTTCAACAAGTGATGCATAGTGGCATGAAAGTTAAATAAATCTGTCAAATGGGAGTTCAACAAGTGATGCATACTAGCATTAAAGTTCAATAAATCTGTCAAATCACTGAATGGCGAATTACTTGATAAACATACTGGCATAAAAGTTCAACAAGTAATGCATACTAGCATTAAAGTGCATTTTAGACATTGAAAGAACTCATCTACTGCAGCTCAACATCTGCATAGTAACTTATCTATCACCTCACCACTACAGAAAGGTGAGAAGTTTCTGAAGTTGGACAGAACTCAGGACAATTTTAGTAAACAAATGAGCCTTAAACAGCAAACATATTCAATATGACGCAACTTGGAACAGTTTTATACATCAAAACATCACTCACAATAATGTCAACATAGTCGTAACACCCAATTCCATCAACAAGGATAGAGGTCAGCTCTTAGTACCAGTAGCTGCTGATTGACAGACAACACACATAAACACATGCATACATACAAGCAATCCCAGCAACATACATACCATGAGCAGTTTGATAGTTACTCATGGGAACACAAGGTTTTTGTTAAGCAGGAACCTTTCTTCCAAGCTCATGGCTGAACTAACAGGAGGTGGCATCACTTGCCATCCTTGCTACCACTGAAAAGATAGTCGAGTGAAGAGCCACCACCTGGAGCAGCTTGCACCTTGGTTGACGGACGGTCCTGCAGCATCACACGACAGCTACTAAGCATAAATTGCACAATTATTTCATGGTACAGATTTCGTAGATGTCATTGTGCATTTTCAGCCACAAACTAAGTACATTAACAAACAACCTGTTTGGAATAAATGATCATGAACATTTGGTTTTCATATATAAGGCATTTCAGCAAACTATTCACTACTACAGTAGAAGTGTTCAAGGGATTGAAGGGACTCCATCTGAAAGGCCAAACAACTCAGTAGATATCTTCATGCAAATTGCATCAGCACAAGGCATTTCCATTTGCATGTGCAGAAACTTGAATGTCTTGGGTGGGGGTTACCACAAAGCATTAGTAAACCCAAAAGTCGAACTCTCCTTAAAAGTTCAAACCACATGACAACAGGCAACAGAGATTATTCCAACTGGTATTAATGACATACTGGATTTAACAGCTATGATTGTGATAAAATATTACAAATATTTATGGCTATAGTATCAAATAACAAGGAGGGTCTGGCCTCTTATATTTGTCAGAGATTTACTAAGATTTCCTCTACCAGAGTGAAAAATGGCTAAACATAAAAGTACAAAAAGGCTGAGGTCAGTAGATAGAGCTTGCCCATTGCAACCATGTTTCATATAAATGTAAATGAACACAGCACTGCAATCATATTCTCAAGGGTACTTGTTGCAAACCCTAAACCTAAACGAGTACTTCTAGATCATAGGCTAAGAGTAAATTATGTACAACAGCGAATAGAAAATTTTTCTTCCCCACCTGCATAACACTCAATTGCTAGACCAAAATAGCAGAATCAAAATGTTCATAAGTCATTGAATACTGACCGTAAGGAAATTTCCACAGTTCTGACCTTCAGCTCTCATGTAATTGTTCGCTTTACTACTTTGAATACCAGCTGGGATATCTTTTAGTTTCTCAGCAGTGGAGGGAGGTGCAGGCTTTTGGACCGGTGTTGGCTTCTCAGCTGATTTTGGAGCTTCATCACCACCAAAGAGGTAGCCTAAGGAACTCTGACCACCCCCACTGCTAACACCACGACCCATCTTACAGAAGTTTGTCTGTTACTCTGCAAAATTAGTTTGAGGTACAAGAGTAGTGTTATCCCCAGAGTACCCAAAAAGCACAAGCAGCGTGCAGCACAATTATAAAATTCCAAAGATAGCATTCATGGTTAAACAACAAAAGGAATTTCATTTGTGTTAGTTTTATTCGACCCTACAAGCACTTCATCAGCAATAAAGCGAAGGACTTCAAGATGTTGGCAACTAATGACTCAATTTCCTAAGCAAAGGGATAGGTCCACACAATTTGCAGCATAGCAAGCTAGCTAATACTTAGGTAAACAAGAGTAGTGAAACACCAGAACATATTAGAGAAACACTTTTGACCGCGGGATGAACCGCCAGGTTATACCCAATCTAAGATATTAATTCATATGACTGTGACACAATCTAAAAGGAAAATGGATACTTGTCTGCAGCTTGCTACTTCTGCTTGCTTCCTTTTTAAGCAATGTCGTTGAACCGCTTACAAGAAACGGTACCAAGCTAGTGCCACAAGATTTGCTCAATTATTGGTCCAGAGAAAAGTGCAAGCCAACTAAAGAAACTTGGTCCAGTACAGCCTACTGATGTATCCACCTCAACTTCCCCCTGATGGGTAAGCCATTGGCAGCGGCCAGAAACGACACATGATGGCATTACAAAATTTCCCATCTATAGCGACATGCACAAGGCCAATTGTGTAAAGGCACTCTCTGAATTTCAAAAATAAATTCCATCGTGCGTGCACGCACGCACCATGGTTCGTCGCCACCGACAAACAGAACCTCTGACATTCTTGTCAAAGAAACCGTAACACCTAAGGAACAGATTCTCTTCGCCGAATCTCTGCGCCTAAGCTCCGGTCCACTGCACTGAACTGTGGAGCCGCAGCGGACCGAGCAACAGATCGGAGAACACCACCATGGCAGATTACAGAATCAGCAGGCTCGAGCAAGAACTGGACCGCACAGCGCGCAATTATCCACACCAAGGCCTGAATCAGCACCACGATGCCAGATCACACCGCAGCGCGGAGGCAGCTAGATGGATGCAAAGCTCCGAGGCCGAATCCCAGGCACGAAGCTACCCCGCATTCGCCCAACCCGAGGCGGGAACTCAAAAACCCACGGCCCAGCGCGCCGGTAACGCGGCATCAGGCCGTCCCAACCGCCGAGAGTTTCGCGGGGAAATCCCCGCCGAATCTCGGGGAATGGCGGCTGCGGGGAGCTGCAATCGGTGCCGGAGCTCGTGGAGCAGCTAGATTCGGGGAGATGACGCACCTCGGTGGCCGGATCCGGGTGGGGGGAGGCGGGGGATCCCGCAGCCGCCGCCGCTCGCTGCCCAGAGCCGCAGGTGAGGAAGGCACGCGGGGGGGGGGGGGGGGGGGGGAGCCGACCCTGGGCCGGCTCTCCGTGCCTTATTTTAGTGGGCGGAGCTTTTTCGATACAGTCCCTCAAGTTTCCGCTAATCAGATTCCCGCGCCTGACGTTGACAAGGTAACCGCGAGGTAATGGTGATGGTCGCTTTGTTTACTTTCAGCTCGAAAGTTTATTTTCTCGCGGAATTTTATGTTTAAAATGAACCTAGCCATTTGAACAGTGATGGTTGGTAGTGATTTTGTGGATGACACTCGTGTGCTTTTCGACATGTACAATATTCCACGTGTTTTTCATGTTTGGATTTGGATGTAGGTGGTTGTGTTTGTGAATGTTTTATAAGAAAGGACTAAAAACTAATTACATTTTTTTAGTCTGATCTCTGTTGGCCACACCCAAAGTCAAGTTTACTGTGGAATTTTGGCATATAATTTGATGTCTAGAGGCCCCATTGTCAGGTGCATTAGGGTCATGGTTTCCAATCAGAAGTAGGAATGATGTAGGGCAATGGGTGGGCCAATGTAAGAGAGTGGTGGTGGTGGATTTGATTGACTAGCAGAGCTAGGTAACAGTGGGACACAAAATGGTTTTTACATGGATTTGTAAATGAACCATGTTTTGGTTTGTAAAATATAGAGCCTCCTAATTGGCGGCGGATCGCTTCTATTTTAGCTGTCACTCATAGAACACCATCTCTAACCATTGTCAAAGGTAATGCCATGCTGGGATGATACACGTTTGTTTGCTTGCCAAAGTCTATATTTCACTGAAATAACAGTTACAATTGTCAAAGGTAACTTCTATTTCTATGCTTGGATGTATATTGCCACAATGTGTAATGTTTGGAGTAAAAAAAATGCAGCTTTTAACTTTTTTTTTCAAATTCTCACCTAGATCCATACACTCCAAAATCAAGAAAACGTTTTGACGATCATGGATGCATTTTACTTTATTTTTTATATGTGAGGACTTAAAAAAACTAACACATTTTTGTTGCTCTATTCTGCCCTTTTAAGGCCACACATAACATCAAGTTCACTGTACTAGCTTCGTTGCCATAGATTTGATGGCTAGAGGAGGCCCTACTGTTGGGTGCATTCAGGTTGCGGTTTTGCATCAGGTGGGTATGATGGAAGGTGAATGGTTGCAGCTGGATTCGGTGGATTAGGAGAGCTAGATGCTCGTGGGGCCATGGAACGCATGAAGCTGGTTATTTATTTGATCCAACAAAATTTAGTGTCTATTCTTTTCAGGGGAAAGAAAATAGAGTATACATATTGCTTGCCATCGATATTTTTTTTCTTTTTAAATTTGTTTTACTTAGCTCCTGCGTGTCCCTCTCCCTCTCCTCTGATGATATAAAGTTATCAAATTATGTTGAATTTTCTGCTCCCTTTTTCTTTCCGTTTTGGAATTTGAATGACTCAAAGCGCTTGGCATAGTACTCGAATGGATGGAGGCTCCATCAACCCAATGTTAAAAGTCAACGAGCACATTTCAAGAAAAAAAACGAATAAAAAAGGGGGCAAAAGGGGATCATACAAAAAAAATGTTCATTATGCTAAACATAAGTTCTCACATAAATAACCAGGTAAATCAAAACATCACAATGATTATGATGCTTGATCCTTCAAACGTTTGTAATCTACAACTGCTTCCAATAATATAACCCAGCTAATGAAGGGGGGAACAACTCTTCTGTAGAAAAAGGTAGCAGCACAACAGAGCTCCCATCTCTCTCTTCCTCGTACTGATAATGACAGATGAACCATCATGTACAGGTCCAAAAGTGGAGGTGAACATATCATTAGTATTGCTATAAACAGGGTAACCTATTGGTGCATATGTTCATCTGATAGCTCTCTGAATTTCAATCTTGTCAATACAATTTACAGCCATCTGAATGATAGAAGGGCTAAAACCCAGAAAAAGAAATATAATCATATACACGGGGAGATACTTGATATTAGCCTGCTCCCAGTGTATGGTATTTATTCACTGGATCCATCATCATCTTTGCTGCTAAGAATGTCATCTTTGCTACTTAGGGTTCGTATTATCGCTTCTAACACCTTGATATCACTATCTTTCTTTGCAATCTCCTCTTGCTTCAGCCGCAGCTCCTCCATGTGTAGCTCAAACACTCCTGCAAGATGTAAACGTGATTAAAGACAGCATTCAGTTCTCGAAAATGCTCAGTAGAAACAGGACAGTACATACTTGCAGTGTTCTCCAGCTCCTTTGTGACCTCCTGCGCGCGTAACTCTGCGGCTCGTTGGGCAGCTTCAGCCTGGCGTTTCTCTGTACGAGCTCGAGCTGCGGCAGAAATGGCAGCATCAAGTTCGCGTTCCAGAGACTGAACCCTCTGGTCAAGAACCTAATCCACAGCAACAAGCACAAACTTAGGTAACTCATGTGGGATAATGATCAACTTGAAGCCAGGAAACCAACAAATATGACATATTTCCCCATCCAGAATAAATATAGATTCGGCCGCAGCAGAGCCAAATGGTCAATGAAATTCGCATTTATGTAGTTCCTCTGGATACAAATATTTTTCAAATCTCAAAGTATGCAAATCAGGGAAATAACATGCTTTGGTTTTGTACCATATACATTGTTTCATAATAACTAGTTAAAATTAGTATAGCACATTACTGCATACACCAGATTTATAACTACAGATGCACTAAAGGACACAAACTTTAATAGCTATTAATAAAAAAACCTTATCAATTACTATTTCTGTGGAGATCCCAAAATGTAAAAATGTCCTGCACTCCAAAGGAACTAACTTTAATTTAAACTCAATATAGAAAATGATGATTTTACAACAAAGCAACTAAATACTGATGTAGTGATGTCTTCAGCGTATGCTTCAACCGACTCCGATTAAGTTGCTATAAGCTGGACTTCATTGCTATAAGCTTAAGGAATCCAAGGCAGGAGTATCTGTGATAGAACACAAAAGAGACAAAGGTACATAACCTACAATGTCACAATACAGTTTAAAAAATTAGCATAGCATGAACTTCCGTTTCTGGAGATTATGTAATGTCTTCCACATTATCAAATTGACAATATATGTGAAACTCAGAGGAGCAAAATTTGAGAGGTAGTGTCCACAGTATCAAACAGATGCACACACTATATATCCACAAAGGATGAACACGTCATATGTTATCAGGACACCCGTGCCCTAATTTTATTTGCCGAGTCAGACACCCAGTACCAATGTCAGATTCCAACTGATATTTGGCGTAACCCCAAAAAATCTGCCGAATCAGTCACCTAGACCTGTGTGTCCATGTAACGCTGGCTATCCAAAAGATGGACACATAAATCCACCTTTCCTGCTTTTTGCGTTAGTTAATCAAGTCACTAGATCCAAAGTTTAGGCCGGAAATACTCATTTTGACAAAAGACATCCATGCATCTTCACATTCATGGTACCAAAACATCATATCAGTGTTGGCATATTACACTAAAACAACAAGCTTGCCTATGGAGTGCAAAATCTTAGTGTTTCAAGTCCAGCACAATTCTACAGCAATGACGAAAGATGAGAAGTCCCACCGGCAAAAAATGGACACAAAGTATCAGCTTTACCAATCAATTTTTGCATTCCATCAAAACAACTAAATTCCATTTGATTGGACTCGGCATCAAAATTTCCTGCTAGCTCTACAGACCCATGCCAAAAGGACCTAATCATTCAAGCACTCAAAATCACACCCAGCTCAAGGACCACCCTCTTGCTTTCTCGCCTTCGGGTTTCTGCATTTCAAGCGAACGAGGGGAGTACGCCCGGCAGGGATTCGGGAGCACGCCATATACCTTGATGGTGCGGGCCTGGTCGGCGGCGAGCGAGGCCTTGGAGAAGATGTCGTCGTCGACGAAGACGGCCTTCCGCGCAAGCAGCTTCTGCAGCGCGTCCACGTTGGCGCCCAGCTCCCCGAGGTTCCCGATCGCCGCGCTCCACCGCTCCCCCGCCGCCGCCGCGGGAGCGCCGGACGACGACGAAGGAGACGGCGAACCCGAGGCCGCGGCGCCGGGGGCAGGGGCGGCCACAGCCGCCGACTTCTCCCTCTGCGCCGCCATGATCCCCGCCGCCGATCTCGGCGGAGTCCGCTGCCTACCTGACTGCCTCGGCTGAGCTCCCTTCCCCTTTTCCGCTTTGGGCCCTGGGGTTTGCTCGAAATCGCGGACAAGGGACAACCTCCAGTGCCGACACGCCGCCCAGACACTGACGCCCGGGACCACCCCGCCCGTGGGGCCCGCGTGTCAGCGCTGCTACACGCCGTGCCCTCCCGTCACCGCCTCTCCCCCCGGAAATATCCGTCGCCCACCCGCGGGCGTGGAAAAGCCAACGCGATCGGACGGCGGGATCCGCCGCTGCCCACGCCGATCGACGGCGGAGGACGCCCCCGCGAGCCCTATATCTCCCTCTCCTCCCCCACCTGCCTGCGCCTCCACTCGCCTCTCGCCGCCGCCTTCGTGTCCTCTCCCCTAAACCCTTCCGCCCATCTGGCCCCCTCCCCCTCAGGTAAGCCCTTAAACCCTAGCGGTTTGGTGGATGCGTCGTTGTGGGGGGCGATTGGCGAGTAGGGTGTACCAGGACATGCTGCCGTTTATCGTTGTTTTCCATGGCTTTGCGCGGCGAGGGGTTTAGGGTTTACCTGGATGGCTGAGTGGTGGGAACCGATCTCTGGTTGGTGTCCTCGCTTTGGGTGTCGCCCCTTTGCGTTGGGTGATCAACTTGCCGCTAGTTTGGTTATTTGTTGGCGTTTCCTGTCCCCAAGGTGGCATGAAGCTGTCGTCTAGCGTATCTTTGCGCTCGTGGTCATCTGCTCTACAGATATCATATGGTCTTGCCAGTGCCAATGGATGCTCCATTTTTTGCTGCCGTAGTTTGATGGATGCTCTTATAACGTTTATGCGTAATTTGTATTTCTTTCTGTTACAATGTTTGGATATAAGAGATGTCATAGATTTGGTAACTCTGAGTCAGGCTGTATGTAAGGCCAAAATTTACCTGTTTCTAATGCTGTTTTTTAAGGATTTACTCAGAAGATCAATGTTCCGTAGAATTGAATTAAAAAAATTCCAAGATCTATACCAAGTTAATTTGTTCCACAACATTTTAACTTGGTTGCTGTTTATCTCCTATGACCTTGGAGGATGCATGGATTTTTGGTGGTTCTTGCTTTATTAGTTGGAAACATTGCTTGTCTACGCTACTGATAAAGCCTAGCTTCTCCATGAGTTTGAAATCTTATTTCCCCACCCTGATTTGCTGTTCTCTCAAATGTCGTAATTTTTTTTTACATTTTTTAGGGTTTAGATTTAGACAAAAACACATGTTTTCAACAAATTGGAAGCTATCCATTCAATTAGTTGGTGTTTGGAACATCTATTTTCTGGTGTACTTATAATACAAAAGTATCTTAAAGCTTATCTATATTATGTGTTATATGTATTACATGTATGTTGCTAACACTAGATGTTCTCCTGTTGCAGTTTGGAACGATGGCACTTGCTAATAAGCTTGGTGGCCTGCTTAAGAAAGCCACTAGTTCAAATCCTTCTATCTATCAAGCAATCAGATGCATGTCATCATCCAAGCTCTTTGTTGGAGGTTCTGGCCTGTGAATATTTTATATGCTCATCTGCTTACTTCTTTACCTTTTCTGTTGCTCCATATTTTCCTGATGCCTATAAAATGTTGTTCAGGGCTTTCTTATGGCACCGATGATCACAGTCTTAGAGATGCCTTTTCCAATTATGGCCAGGTTATTGAAGGTACCATGCCCTTTGCACTCTTCGTGGCCTAACTTTTTTTTTGCTGCGCCTGTCTTGGTTCTACTTTTAGCTGACTAGATATGCTTCAATCTGTCCAGCTAGGGTTATCATGGACCGTGAGTCTGGAAGATCTAGAGGTTTTGGCTTTATAACTTACACATCATCCGAGGAGGCTTCTGCTGCCATCACAGCCATGGATGGAAAGGTTAGTAACTTGGGATGGTTATTATTATTATCTTGCCTTTCGGTTGGCATGGTAATAATATTTCATCATGTTTCAGCAAAGATGATTTGTCTATAACCAACTAATTTTTATTAATTTGCACCCTTGACCTTAACTTAGGCTAACCTCTGCTCAGGTTCTCCTAATCCTAGCTCTCTTCCCAATATCATTTTTAATTTTTGTGCATTATATTACAATAGAACATTATGATAGGTTTAGAGTGTTGATAGATAGTAAAATTTTTATTGAAATTTATGTTGATTGCATGTTTTTTGTCATTCACGCTCGTAGCCTGTGGTTATATCAGTATCAAGGAGCAGTTAGTTAGTGTGCGCTGCAATTATATATTCCAGGAAGTTGCAGCTTGGGCAGCAGTGATGTGTTACTTGTTCAATGTTAAGAAAAAACCGTGATATTCAGTCATAAATGGAACTGTTTCATTATGATGGATGATTCTGTACTTGTTTACTCTTCCACTTTTTTACATTGATCCTTCAACTTCCATTGATGCGATATATTAATTTAATGTAAACTGTTAATGTATGTTTGAAATGGATCATATTATTTGCTCTGCTATTTATTCTTTGATCTTTTGGTCGGTCATTTGAATTTTGAGTGGTCATTTCAAAGTGTTCACAGTATGAAAATTGATGTGATTTTTATCTTTTTTTAATTTTGAGTGTTTTTTCTTAAAATTAAATAATTAATATTCTACACCTTACTTCTTCTTGCTGATTCCAGGATCTCCATGGAAGGAACATACGGGTTAACCATGCTACCGAGAGAACTGGTGGCTTCCGGGCCGGTGGCGGTGGTGGTTTTGGTGGTGGTGGCTACGGCGGCGGCGGCGGTGGTTACGGCGGCGGCTACGGTGGGGGCTATGGTGGCGGCAGCAGCGGCGGTGGGGGTTATGGTGGCAACTATGGCAACAGGAGTGGTGGTGGCTATGGGGGTGGTGGAGTTGCAGATGGATCTGGGGGCAATTTTGCTGCTGGAGGTGGTGACGGCTTTGGCAGCAACTTTGGTGGTGACAGTGGGTTTGGCGCTGCCGGTGGCTCCACTGGTGGTGATGAGTTCTCTGCTGGTGGCAGCTTCAGCAGCAACAGGAATGACGGAATCATGGATGATATGTTCAAGGACGACGAGCCTGACAACTACGCCGACAAAAGGGCCTAGCTTTTGTCCTCCAAGCTACCCTAGTGTACCAGTAAAAATGAGGCGAATGATCATCCGGATGAGATTCCAGGACAATCTGTAGTGGCTGGTGTTTTTCTGTTAGCTTTGTATGTCTCTTCTGTCTAAATAACAGAACGAGGCACCTTGTGTTGAACGGACTATCGAAGTGTGCTTTATTTGACTTGCTCTGTTGCATGTTTGCGCCTCTGGCAAACGATGGCAGACGTTCCTGTTTCAAGGTCTTTCTGGCAGTGCTATATCTTGGTTCTGCTAGTACACCTGGCTTGCTTTATTATCCTGTCTGAAATCCTGTGGGACTGGTAAGAGTTTCTATAAATTCAAAAATCTTCAGTTTAATTCCCGAGTCGTTCATTAATTTTTTTCTCTAGAATATCACTAGTGCTCACCCATCAGTTGCGTTTATTGTAAGATTTGTGGATCTACTCAAGGTTGATCTTGTAGGTATATCTTAATCATCTGTGAGTTCCAGTCTGAAATTCTCGAGTGCGTCAAGTCTCTTGTCTTTCCAGAATTTTAATGTGTCGCACTCGCACGCAGGCCGCAGCGCGATAGAGTTGGATGTCCTTGCTCGAAGCAAATCAAAATGGATGCAAACTTTGCTTGACGACTATCCCATTCGTCCCTGACGTATGCATAGGAAATACGCTCAGATTGTACCTGCAAGCTACTGCAGGGCAAGTGCCGCATGCCACAGGAGGAGCACACATGCCGTAGAAGATTTTTTTTAGATTGATCACAGCGGATGGATGGTTTGATCTTTTCCAGTTTTCTTTGATCAACCTGAGAATTTACTCAGAATATGTTCTCTCTTTCTATAAAGGTATATAGCACGAGATGCTCATGTTGTCTAGCTAGCAGATCTTGCAGTCAACACCAATCAAGTACTTTTCAAATCCCCTATCTGCTCCCTGATTGATTGGAGAAAAAAAACCCGACGAAGAACACCAAAACAATGGTGTGTCAGGTGGAAGGACGCCGCCTACCACCTGTTCAGAAACGTGTGCGTTCAGTGTGGCGCCGATCCTTGCGTCTCTGTCTTGGTCGCCATTCGCTTGGAGGAAAAAGACCCGACGGTCGCTGTCGTCGATCCCAATCCTTCTGAACGGCGACACGAGCGCATCGCTTGCTGCCCGCGTCTCGTCATCCTCCTCTGGCGCTCCCCCATAAAGGCTAAAGCTAGCCACCTCCAATCCTCCACTGGCGAAGTCAATCTGAATGTGGTAATAAACTCGTGCAGATCAAGCCGGACTTTTCAGTGAATCTAGTCAGCGGCGGCCGCTCCTACTTGCCGCGCCGCTTAAAGTGGCCATGGACCGTGCCGTTGCCTGCGCGACTTCGTCTTGTCTGCTGCTCATCACTTGCCACAACAAGGTAAGAAGAGGCTCTTGGCTTCCTCGGCGTTCCTGCTTGTCCTTGGCTTGTTCATGGATGGATTCTCTCTGACGACGGATCGATGTTGAAAAAAAGGTGCTGGAGATGTTCGTGGTCGAGGACAAGGCCGGCGCCATCGCGGTGATGCTGGCGTCGCTGCTGCTGCTGGGCACCTGGCCGGCGCTGCTCACGCTGCTGGAGCGCCGGGGCCGGCTGCCGCAGCACACCTACCTGGACTACTCGCTGACCAACTTCCTCGCCGCCGTGCTCATCGCGCTCACCTTCGGCCAGCTCGGGGCCGGCGAGCCCGACTTCTTCGCGCAGCTCAGCCAGGTGATCGAGCAACAACTACTCTTCTTGGTCTGGTCACTGATGAGAGGTGAGAACATCCGATCCTTGCGACGAGGCCATCGGTTCTGAAATTTTGAATGATTTTGTGTTGGATTGGAGGATAACTGGCCCTCGGTGATGTTCGCCATGGCCGGCGGCGTGGTGCTCAGCGTCGGGAACCTGTCGACGCAGTATGCCTGGGCGTATGTGGGTCTCTCCGTGACCGAGGTCATCAGCTGCAGCATGGTGGTGGTCATAGGTAAGGGATATCATCAGATCAATGCAACTCCTTCCTGATCATGTGGCCTTTGGTATTTGGTGATTCTCATGCTCATGCTTAGCTTGATCATGTGATTGATGGTCATGGTTTTTTGTGATTCTCATGCTCATTCTTCACCATGTGGTTTTTGGTGTTCGCAGGCACGACGCTGAACTACTTCCTGGACAACCGCATCAACAGGGCGGAGATACTCTTCCCCGGCGTGGCGTGCTTCCTCATCGCCGTCATCCTCGGCTCCGCTGTCCATGCCTCCAATGCAGCTGACAACAAGGAAAAACTTAGGTGATCGTGCTGTGACTGAATCACCTCCTACTTTCAGAAACTGTTCTGAACGCTAGGCAGGCCTTTCGCATCTTTTTAGTCACTGGTCTGATCATTGTATCACGGAACGTTGCAGGGCAAGTGGAATCGAGGAGCCAAGCAAAGAAGTACTTGACAAAGGAATGCTGCCCGAATATGCGAGAAGAACTGCTTTCTGCTGCTGCTGACATGTTGCAGATTCTAACTTTTTCATGACCTTTTCAATTTCAGATGCTCCCAAGGACTTGGAGGATGGATCCTCTGGAGCTAAGCATGCCCCCAGCAGCAAAGCT
Source organism: Panicum hallii (assembly GCF_002211085.1). Taxonomy (NCBI): domain Eukaryota; kingdom Viridiplantae; phylum Streptophyta; class Magnoliopsida; order Poales; family Poaceae; genus Panicum; species Panicum hallii. Next base: position 57,771,258 of record NC_038044.1, read on the forward strand.
GAGGCAGGCACTGCAGAATACCTCATCCAGCTCGAAGAGCGGCGTTCGATCAAGGTAACATGTCGTCTCGTCATCCATGCATCCTCACCAAAACAAGCAACATGATTGATCTCCAAGACGTTTCACTGTACTCACCAGGTATCCAGGTCGAGCACCTTCTTCGGTCTTGGGATAGTCTTCTTCTCCGGCGTGTGCCTGTCGCTCTTCTCCCCGGCGTTCAACCTGGCCACCAACGACCAGTGGCACGCCCTCCCCGGCGGCGTGCCGCACCTAGCGGTCTACACCGCCTTCTTCTACTTCTCCATCTCGTGCTTCATCATCAACGTCGGCCTCAACATCCTGTTCCTCTACCGGCCGATGGCCGGCGCGCCCGAGTCCTCCCTCAGGGCCTACCTCAGCGACTGGAAAGGCCGGCAGTGGGCGCTCCTCGCCGGCCTGCTCGGTGGCTTCGGCAACGGGCTCCAGTTCATGGGCGGCCAGGCTGCTGGCTACGCTGCTGCTGATGCTGTTCAGGCATGTCTGGCTGCTTGTTCATCCATTGTTTAAATTCATGACATTTAGATCCTAGAATCCTGAACCTTCAAAACGGGAGTTTGCAACTTTTTCGCATCATGATTTGTTTGCGAAGATTCTGATTGTTTATTTCACTTTCACCAGGCATTGCCTCTTGTGAGCACATTCTGGGGCGTCCTGCTGTTCGGGGAGTACCGGAAGTCGTCGCGGAGAACCTACATCCTGCTCGGGCTCATGCTGTTCATGTTCGTCGCCGCCGTCGCCGTGCTCATGGCCTCGTCAGGTCACAGGGGCAACAAGTGATCACCGCTCCCTGTGTTTTCCAAATGCTGCTCATCGTGTGTTTGCAAGAGCAAACTATTACCCTTGCCAACAGGATGCAAAGAAATTCAGACAACAAGGCAAGGGACCCTGCTTCAGGAACCAACCAACAAGGCGAATTCGATTCGTGATGTTTTCAATAGAATGGGGATTTAAATAAAAAATGCTTGTGGTGTGGTTCCATGAAAGCATAAAAAGTGTAGGACTATATGTATAATAGTTTTTTCTTTCTGTTCTTTCCAAAGACTATTTGGAGCAGATATGATGATAGTAACTGAAGTTGTTCCGGGAGTTTCTCAGTATGCTTCTCGGATTCGTGCAGTTCATCATGCAACATTAAGAGGCAAATGCAAGGAACCATAAATATGTCTTCTTTGACACGCTCATCACAAGACATACTATTAAGTGCAGAGGTTAAATCAAACATCCCAGTTTCTTGAGAGCAGGGGGCGGCAAAGCAAAAAAAAAAAATCAGGGTATACAGATCAACTCAACCCTCTCTGCCGTCGGTGAAAAAAAAGTGTATTCTTATCGTTCGAGAGGCGGGTGAAGGGGAGTTCGACCACGGGCGCCTAGGGGAGGCGAAAGGGAGGTGCCCTCGGCCTCGTTGGCGGCATGTTTGCTGGTCATGGAGGCATCAGGTGAAAGGATAGAGCGCTGAGAGGAGTGATGCGGTGCATGGTTGAGAGGCATCCAGTTACCCATTTGAATTTTAAAATTAGGAAAACCGGTGTCCGAAAGGAATGTTCTTTGTAACTTTTATCATGGATTTAATTCAAGTTACCTCTTCGTCCATACATTTTCTTTTACAACGTACTAAGCTTATATTTTCTTTTAAACTAACAATATACTAACATAATTCTTTTGAATTTTAATAAAGATATTACAAAATCTGGATGTTGGAATTCATGGGCATCTTCTTAAAGTCAAATGAGGAGATAATTCCAATCTAGTGTACCTGGGGTACAAAAGTTTAAGATCTAATTCAGCCTAAGAAAGTTCTAACAAAAAAACAGTAAAGAAGGAAATGGGGGGAAAAATAAATTTACTAACTTTGAAGTTGACCTTTCCTCTCCTCAAGTGTAAAATGCTTTTACAAGTTCAAACTTCAAAAATATGTTGTATTTTTTAATTTTCCAGAATATCAATTTGAAGAGAAGACGGCTAGCCCTCATATAGCATTTTAGAGGTATTTTTCTTTTGGTGACACCTAAATTTTTTTCCGTACCTCTACCACTTCCACTGTTTCTCTGATCAACATTCATTCAAATTAAAGATCTATAAATTTTGCTAGTTATGTGATTGCTTCCTAATCTTTTCCTGCCATTTCCCTTTTGAAAAGGGATTGGCCAGGATCACATTTTTTATGAAGGTATCTTATGAAATGCATCATAATTATATCGATCGATGGATTGGTAGTTACAATCCTACCATTATCAACTCAGGGCAGCAGCCTGCACACACGTGGCTTTACATGCAGGTAATTTTTATGCCGGTCGAAACAAATGCCAATAATTCTATTCTAAGTCTAGTGTAAGACCTGAAAAAAGCTCGGGAACATAACAAAAACTGCTCAGAGGCAGCACAAGGAGACTAAAGAAGAGTAAGTTGGTGATGTGGTCTTAGGATGGTTGCAGCAAATGGTTGAATCAGCGGGGAGCTTGTCAAGTGAAAAGTGACTGCAGCAGCTCTGGTGACCTCAGGTTGGCGACACACTCGAACTGCAATGGAATGGAACACAGTTCATTACAAGGTTGCAAAATCAACAGGCTTTGACTTGCACATCAACAAGAAGGATATTTGTGATTTCACTTGCAAGTTTGTTAGGCTTCATTTTGGGTGGTGGTTCTATGAACTCAAACAGCGAATTTGTGATTGCGTACCTTTTGCTGCCCGTACTTCTCACGAATGGATTTGAGGGGGCAATTATTGGTGTTATGTTGTAGTTTCTGTAGAGCACACACGCACATTCGAATATTGGAACTTTTGTAAGAGGTGTAGTGCTCAAGAGTAGGGTTCTGTAAAGAGGAGCCACATATTAAATATAAGACAACTTTTAAGATGATGCAGAGGTACACATGCAGTATTTTTTGTACGAACCCATGGATGGTCTGATTGGTTAAGTGTCCATCTTGCAAGGAAAACTGAAGATGCTGCCACCACTGAAGGAAGAAATTTCAGGAAACCATAGTCGATCAAAGTCAACTCTGCTAGATAATTGGCCAGATAACACAATGTAGACGAAGGAGCCTGGAAATGTAGTTTGGCAACTTAGTGATGAGGATAATACATATAAATTGAAAGGAACTGTTCAAATGTGGTTGGGTGCTGATCTTACTATACAAGAAGCCTGTGCTGCTCTTAGGAATCTCCTGATCAAAGTTAAAGAGAACAAGTATGTTTGTGAAGAAACAACTATGCATGGAAAAAGGTAGTATATGTCGATATGTGTGAAGCATTGAGAGTAACCTGAGAAACATGTTTGTTGTTGGAACAGATAAATGAAATCCCAGGTCATCAAGCACTTTACGCTCCATTTCCAGAACCTGTGGATTCAGGAGGATGTCAGCTCTGGGAATTCAATGGCTATTTGCATATATGTTCAGCAATCCCCTCAGACTCCAGGTGAAACAAATACCTCAGCCTTCTGATATGTACTGTCTGTTATGATACAAAATTCTTCAACGCTAGGAGCACAAAACTCTTCATATTTCCTGCAAAAGGGAAGTTTATGATATTTCCAGTGACATGGAAATCACTGGCACCATGGCATAAGCAAAAATAATAACATAGAACTTGCAGAGTCATTCATTTGTAATTATTTGTTGAATTATTTACTGCATAAGATGCTTCAGCATCTAGGCAAACCACATGCCATTATAGGATACATTCTCCTATCAACTGGACAAGTGCAAAGCTTCTCAACAGTAAGTATTAAATTCTAAAACTTACGAGGCTATAAGCATGCTGGTTATTCCAAGAAGTTGTAGTTTCTGCATTTGGATACAATTCTGAGAAAGAAATTGGTCAATAAGATATACTGTAAGGTAAAGTGTATCTGCCACAAGCTTATATTCTTCAGAAACCTGCAATGAGAACAATGCATAAAACTTCATAAGAGAAGCCATGAGAAGCAAAGATTCAAATGTGTATAAAGGATAATTATCGCGTGAAAAGGAAACGGCAGATGCCTTGAAAGCATGAAAGAAATAAATAGTCTGATTGTGATGATGAAGACATCAATCACTATACAGTGACCGCTTCAGCATATCATTGTCACCAAGTTATGCGTTGAATGGATAAAGGATGATTCAGTCATCATCAACTGGTTCAACTTTTTTTTTAAAATATGCAGGAAAGCTGCGCATCATTGCAATAAGGAGAAGAAAGTATTTAGAGTACAACCCACACACACACCCAAACTGGTTCAATTATCTCACATATATTTCTCCTCTTCTGTGACATCAGATAACTATAAACGTGGACAGAGAAGGAAAGAATTTTCATAGATACAGTATGTAGAACTCACATATAAGTACATAACTAAATAGTTCATGTTTGTATGAAAACACACAAGTTGTGCAATGAGATTCCAACGATGAATGACCCAATACTGTCCTAAAAACATAATTGAACAGTTTTTGTCTAATCTTCATCATTACGATCCATACTAACCTCAACAAGCCAATCAATTAGAAGACCTCGCATGCTCGTTGTGATGTCTTGTTGCAAAGTTTCCATGTAATTTGGCCTAGGTCTTCTTATAAGCTGGGGGATAAGATAAGAACAAAATGGAGTCTGAGCACAATCAATCAAGAATAGCATGCCGACAATGCAGCACAGAGATGAAAACAAGTATCCCGAACATAATATTTGTCCCCTAGGTCATAAGACTTGCGAAATGTGAGGGAACCAATGGTCTGCCTAAACAGTAGTAAGAAGATTGTATTTTTCACCAAAGAACATTAACATACCTCTGAGGCCATTAGATTTCTGTATATCTCTGCAACGTAGGTAACACACATTTGAGGATCACCATTATTTTTGTCAATATCTACAATGTTTAAACCATCAGAGCCCCCTGTAACAAAATACAGATATTTAGCAGCTACATCTACTAAATAAGACTGCAGAATGACCGATTTATAATCAAGAGTATACTCAGAAAAGATGCAGGCCAGCCAGCAACTCAAGGTAACATGACAAGCCATAAGTAGCCCTAAGCATTTTGGTGGAATTAGCTGCGGCTGTGGCTTCTAACTAATTTTAACTATGGTTGCATGCATCTTAAGATGTAGAGTCCAGGATACTGTATCATCTCAAAAGCTAATTTAAACTAGGAAAAATCAAGATGCTCAATGCTGGAAAAATAAAGATGCAACTGGACTAACCAGCCTTTAAGGCAGCAATTTCGAGTTTATTCCTGGCATTTCTTTCCTCAAAGAATGCCTCATGAAAAGCACTGTCTCTGTTTTGTTCAATATTCTGTAATGATACAGCCCCCTCTTTTTCAACCAAACCAATCTGCTTCTTTTTCTGTGCCAAAAGGTCTACCTTTTGTGTTTCTTCAGCACTGTTAGAATCATTCACAAATAAACTCCCCCCAGCAGCTAGAGGGAGAAGCTTGGGGTTCTTATTTGAACACTGCTTGTTTATGCACTGTCCAACCTTCTGGGAAGGCCTCGGCTGGAACAAAGGAATGACTTATTATTCTATCGAGAATGATTGGTAGAGTGAAGATTGACAAATCATCATAGGATAAAGTAGTAATGTGTTGAACATATTGATACCTGCAACTTAGTTACAGCAGTGCATTTTTTGCAAGCATTAGCACAGCTTATGTTGGTTACATTCTTGAGAACTATGCGCTTTTTAGGCTGAGGAGCTGAAGCTCCAGCATCGGCATAAGAATTTTCATCTGAAGTTTCCCTTTTCATCTTTCCTTTTGCTGCATGTTTTTGTTCGGCTTTCAGAGGAAGTGGTACAGAAGGAGCCGCCCCAGATCTTGTACGATTCGCAGCAGCTTTAGATCGTGTGATTCTACCACTGGTTGCTTGGCAAGCAATAAGTACATGTTTTTCTTTTCTTCCAGCCATGCAAGCCTGAATTTGCTAAAACAATGATGAATTTATGATATGAGTACCGAGGGTAAAGAAAGGAATAACATGAGAAGAGTTGTGGAACCGAATAGGTAAATTATAGTACATATTATGACATTAGAATCATGCTACATTGTGAGATAAACAAGGGCAAATGCTGGGCTAACATAAAAATCAGTTCTTTGGCGAGCCAAGACCTATTTACACTCAAGTGCATAGGTTGAACTAAAACTATCTGATGTCATGAGAGAAAAAGTCGGAGAAACAATAAATTATCTCAGAGCATCAGATTACATAAGCACTTTGACAAATTCCATTCTGCCACATCATCCCATCAAATTACTTGTTCAAGTTACAACTTCGAATTAAAAAATTAACAAAACTCAAACCACAGCCATGAAACTAAGATTGCTCTGCTGCAGAACCAACTTGAACTACAATCGAAATGTGAAACCAGGTTAAATTTTTTTGTTTCCTTCAATAAAAAAAGGACTCTTTTCCAGAAGTTACAGTGTTCTTGACACGACAATATGTTCTTTCCAGAGTGATTAAGACAACAATGCAGAGAGGAATGCAACCGGCACACTTGCCCACGCAACAACAGAATAGATCAAGCTCATAAACATAGCGCATCTACAGAATCAAAGAGAAATCAAAGCCCATAGTTTTCAAGGCAAACAACCTAAATCTGAATGGGGGGCAGATTTAACTTTAATCCCCAAGATTATTTGGTGGAGATGAACTAGTACCACAGTGCCCAATTCCCACCGTGCATCAACCAAATCTGCGATGAGCCGTACGCCGATTGGGGACGAGATAAAGATTCGTGTTTAAGCGCTCGTCAGGGAAGGGAATGTGCTGCAGAAAAAAAAATAGGACGAACGTTTTGCGGAAGAAAGGTCGCCGGGGGGGCTTTCGTACCAGGAAATCAAACCAGGTAGGACAGGCGTTCCGTCCGTCTCCGCTCTTTGCCAGCACCGCAGATCAGGACGATGACGAGGAGGCGGGGAGGCGCGGTCGCGGCGGGACGGCCGGGCGCTGGATCTCAGCGCCGGCCCCGGCGGCGTGAGGCTCAAGAGCAGAGTGTGGAGGCGAGGAGTGAACTCGGCCGCTGGTTAGGGGGGGTTTAAGGCGTTTAGGGCGGGCTGGGGTCACCATTTGAAACAGGGCCAAATCAGCAATTTATCACAGTAAAATGTGGTAATCTTTTTTGTGGCTTGCTGCCAATTAGTACTCTTTCCATCCATTCTCTCTCTTTTTTATCACATATAACCAGTGTTTTTAAGGTATCCTTGAGGTGTCGCCTAGGTGACAAGGCGGTGGTGGCTCGACTCATCTAAGGTGTCGCCTTATCCCGTCTTAGCCCGCCTAGACGTCGCCTAGGCGATAAGACGGTAGTGGCTCACCTCATCTCGCCTTAATAGCGCTTTAAAATTATGGATATAACTAAATTTTGTACCAGTTATTGGACCATTTAAATGTTAGGTATAACCCAATTAGCCATTAATTTCTTTTTTTTGTCTTCTTTTATTATTTTTATTTTTTTCTGCAACCTAGATTGAGACTAATTCGGTTCATCTAACATTTGGTCCAGCACTTTATCCCATGGTCTGTATAATAATGTTTGGAAAATTCGGCTACATGGGCGAAGTCTAGTGCCCCCATATAACCTATATGGATTCAACATATATGGTTAGAAGTTTTTTTTTGAAAGGACGTATATTGTTAGAAGTTACTGGGCTTGAATTTTGAAATAAGTTCATGCCTTATGTATTGGGAAAGTTCAATCCATCACACCTTTCAATTACCTTTGATTATGGTATATTTTCCTCTATTCCAAATTACATGTCGTTTTAGTTTTTTCCGGATATACGTTATGTCTGGATATATAGCAAAGACAATGTTTCTAGAAAAGTTAAAACGACTTATAATTCGGAACGAAGGGAATACTCCACTATAAATTGCGCCATCTGTTTGATCCATCTGTTCCCACAATCAAGTACACTCCAATCAGTTTCTATTGATGGTTTTCCAAATGCAGTGGATGTATCGCTTCCAAACTGAAGGCAGGGTTTGAAACGATGAAAGGTGAACTTGATCTGACTGCAGCGGATGTTCGACTTGACCAGGTGTCTTGCAAACAATCTATTTGATTGATGTTATCTGTGACCGATAAGAGATCACATGAAATTCTCCAAATTATGAGATAGACATCACATTTTACTTTGTTCAGGGGATAACAATTGCTCCCTTATACTGTCTTATTCTATAACTCCCCCAAAACCCTTAACATCCAGACAAAAGGATGGAGGTCAAAACCAAAAAAAGTTTCACCCATCATGGAACCCCATTCTGGAGGTTCTTGAAATAATGTGGAGGGAATAAACACAAGAACCTGCCAATTCTTGCTCCACATCAGGGGTCCTAGAACCAGATGTTCAACCTAAGGAGCTTCCGTGGGTAGTTAATTATTCGTCAATTGATAGTGCAAGAATCAGTATCAGTCTTGCTGGAAATAACATTATGCCAAGTAGGCCATCAGAGCTCGTTAAAATCAGAGACAACCCAATCGGCTTTTCTTGCAACCGCCTCCCTCATCTGGACTCCTCCATAGCAAATAAACAAGTCCGCTCCACCGGGTTGCCGAGCCTGCCAGGCCATATGCATAAACATGAACTTAAGATTCTTCTGAACTGGACGGTTTCCTTTAAGCAGTAACAGCTAAACAACATATAAAGTTATAAACCATCTACCGAGTTAATATCAGCATACTGAAAACTAGGGAACATTTTTCCAGATTGCAATCCTCGCTAATGTGGTGCTACCAAGGCTCCATAGGTACAATGCACAATTAATTACCTCAAGATCAGTTGCACCATCTCCAATCATAACAACTGACTTGTACCTGCATTTCTGCATGCACTACAGTATCAACAATGTGCCAAATGCCAAGGAGGAAAAGGTGCAGTGATAAGAGTTGCATCCAGACATGTCTTATGTGTTGAACAGCCACAGCTTTACCCTCACTTCGTGAAGTAGGTTCAGTGGGGTCAAACCCCACATACTCTCCAGAGATTCCAAACAGTAATTGATTAGCAAAAATGTTCTCAAGGGGAACACCAAGCTCCAATGCAACAGGCTGGCAGAATGAGCAATGGGTAGGTAAAAAACAGACTTTGTTGAGTATGGAAAGTGACTTAAAAATTATCAAAACTTCTTGCATTGTTTTTATAGATGAAGAGTGTAACACATATCAGTTTATGATGAGAAAATTAAAAAATGTATCCCAAAGAATGGAAGAATCTGGTTTTGTTTGTTCCTGCAATCTTTGAAACTCTGTCGAAAGTAAGGCTAAAGAAACACGAAGTTGAATCAAACAGAAGCTTGAGGGATCAAAATCAGAGTATAAAATGCATACTGACTTCCCTGAAATATCACCAGGTAAGTATTAGACAGCTATAGTGTTTATACCTTGATCATCTGTCGGAAGCCCCCAGAAACAATTAGACATCAGCATTTCTAGCTTTTAGCTTCTCGATCAGTTCAGCTATTCCAGAAGATATCCTACAGAACAAATGCCACTTGCATCAAGACTAGTAGAACAAATGAGAGGCCAATCTACAAGACTACAATTAATGGGTATGCCGGTAAGGGCAACATTGCCATGCAACATGAGGGTTGTATCTGGTGGCTGCATCGATATGTATATGCAGGAATCAGAAAATGTATCAAAAAGGAAGGCTTGTGTTGACTTACAACAAACAGATAATGTGGGAGCAGCGCGATATACAAAGCCACATTTATTTAAAATGAATAAGAAGTTATCAAGTACTTCCTCATCCAACATGAACCATGAAAATGTGCTAGGAAAGCAGGATTACAATTTACAAACATCCAAAACAATCCATTATTTCCTTCTGTGATCTAACCATCTCAAAAACATAACCGAACAACAATAGAATATCACTTAAAATTAATACAAGAACAAGACAATGAACTTGCATGTGAGCTTACCTTGGTGGCCTCTGCTCTATACAGTCCTGTACTTGTTCAATGGATGGCTTGAATAGAGATAGCCGAGCAGCAAGTGCCTCTTCAAATGCAACAGATCCAGCCATGGCCCTAGGAACAAGAAACGAAGATTAAAATTAGCACTTGAATTGAACATTACACACAGCTTGCAGCATTATGCAAAGGATTACTTGGCTACAGCTCCAGAAGCTAACATCTTTTTAATTACTTAGCTGTCCACTGGGCAACTGCCTGGCCTGCCCCGTAGAAATCTGCAAGCTCATCGATGCCCTCGTCCAGGCAGACCGTGCTGTCGACGTCAAAGCACACCGCGTCGGCATCGCACCAGGTCCTGATAACCTCTGGAGAGAATACCAAGGTTGGCATAACACGATCTTGACTAGTAGAACTACAACGTTACTGCACAAAAATAAATCTCACGGCACTGATGTTTGGAAGGCTGGTGGTCCTCCAAATTTGAGGACGAAGAACTCTTATACAAGGCTGGTGGTATGAAACTGAGATGATTTGAAAGTCTGACATGGTGGGACAGAGGCTTCCTCAAGTTTCTTGGTAAACCTGAATTCTTTGGCAACCAAACTGAGGACACCTAAGGATTGTAAATCGACTGGACTGGGTAGACTTTCCGTCCATTCAATTGGGCCATTTAAGTAAACATACCGTAGCTTTAATGATCGTTGCAGAAACACACACGCACCCACACAAGTCATTGGACTAGTGGCACTTGATTTGGTTGGGTAAAGGTATTTATGTTTGTTGTTTGAAAAAAAAATCTTATGATTAATTGATAATAATAAAAATCTGGGCTTCATACCAACTAGCAATAACATGTTATTCTGAGTTTAATCACTAGATGAAAACCCAATGGCACTTTACAATGAGTTGCAGCAGTGATATCACATTGAAAGCAACGCTGAATTGTTCAGAAGGGGGCAATTTTGGCCCAGCGAGAAACACCGGAGAAGTTTGGTCTTCTTCTTTTGCATCGTACGCGCATTCTAAAGGAATACATGTACACCACTACACCCTATCAGGCCAGAGATTAGCCGACTAGGTAAGAGGAAATGTAGCTAGCCTGTAGGCATCTCGACGGGGGCAGGCGATCTGGCGGCGATGGAGTGATGGATGCTCTAAAGAAGTAGTAAGATAGATCTCATCCCGGGTTCCGACCTTCCGGAACAAGGACGAGAAGAAAAACATACTCACCTCCGGCTTCCCCGGTGACGGCCTGGCGTATCGACCGGCGAGCGGTGGCGGTGGCGGCGGCGTTGTGTCGTTGGAGGGGCTCCGCTCACCAGGTGGAAAGCGGCGGCAGCTCAACTGGCAGGTGGGCCTGCCAAAGGCAAGGCGACGCAGGTGGGCCTCCTCCGATCCAAAGGCCAGCAAGAGTCCACGTGGCATCTTCACTGCGACGCACACCCGTGCAAGTATACTACCCACGTGGCGGCTCCACTTCTACGCCGCCGCCGCCGCATGGCCCGGGCCTCCCTCGCGGCCTCGCTCCCCATCGCCGCCGCCGCGAGATTCCGATTCCGCCCCAGCTTCCGCGGCATGGCCTCCGCATCCGCCGCGGTGGGCGCGCCCGCGAGGGTGGGCGTGGTGCAGATGACCTCCGTGGGGGACGTCGACGCCAACTACGCCACCTGCTCCCGCCTCACCAAGGCAAGCCCCCGCTCCCCCTCTCGTTGACTCTAGCTAGATAGACCGCGCTGTTAGCTGGGCTACCACTGGCTGGGCCGCCGCCGTGCCATCCCGGCCGGGGGTAGGCGGTGGTATGGTAGGCTGCACCCTCCTACCTGACATTACTCGCAACTTAGCAAAGTGGTGGTTAAGTTTTCGTGGTGGGTAGATTTATCAGTGACGCAGAGAAGATGCAGCGCCAATGTCCAGCAGCCGATTGAATTGGTGGAACCCAATTTTGGGAGGGAAAATAATTGTGATTGAGGAAATGGAAAGAAATGGATGCACAGTTCAAATGCTCATTTGGAAATGAGAAATTTCTTCGGTTTTTTCATGTGCGGGTGTCAATGGAATCGGAGTGGAAAAAATTGCTAGGTTATTTTAATGTGTCAACTGTAGTTCGGGTGAACATGAATGGCGGTTGAAACTTGGAAGTGACCGTTCCTGTCGTACATCAATTCCATGGCACAACCAGCTTTGCTTCCTGTAGAAGAGCAGAGCTAAGCAATGTTCAAATATGGAACTTTATGTTATAATGTACTCCCTCCATTTTTAAATATATGACAAGGATAAGCTAATTACTTCAAATATGAACTAATTACCTTGTCCTATAATGTATCTGATGTTCACGAAACCGTTGTCAATAAGGCTAATAGTTTTTAGTAGTTACTAGTTACTAGTTAGTACCCTTAGTAGCCCCATTGTATTTACCATAATAATATGTTTGTTGTTTTGTAATGTTAGGTTCTCTTAAGTTGTTTCTTCTATTTGCCCTGTTTTTGTTATCAATAATGCTGAGTAGACTAACATGGTGTACTTTATTTTAGGAAGCAGCTGCATCTGGAGTGAAATTTCTTTGTTTTCCTGAGGTCTTCTCATTCATTGGATCCAAGGATGGCGAGTCTGTTAAGCTAGCTGAACCATTAGATGGGCCAATAATGCAGAGATATTGCTCACTTGCAAAGTTAGTGAGAACAAAATTGTTGCTTTTCTTTTAATATTTCACATCTGTCTTGTTTCAAAGTGAATAGACTACAGAGTGAATCATTTAATGTCCCAGAATGCACCTGTATTCAGGGTAAATGCTCTTGTTCTCTAACTTGAATCTTCATTTTTTTTCATCTCACATATGTATCTTTTTACCATGGCTTTGTGTTATGCTCCCCTGTCCCTCTATTAGTTGATTCAAAGACTTCTTTTAGCTCATAGGCATGTATACAAGCATATTTAACACTTCTACACTTTCCTTTTAACTGCGTCCTTGGTAGCATCCACAATTTTTTATGACATTTTGATTTTCTGTTAGTGGAATTGGCACTCGACTTATCAGAACTTTACTTTGGCAGAGAATCAGGCATGTGGTTATCTCTTGGGGGGTTCCAGGAAAAGGGACCTGATGATTCTCACCAGTACAATACTCATGTCTTAATTGATGATTCTGGAAAAGTTAGGAACTCATATCGAAAAATACATTTGTAAGTTCAACTTTCACATCTGTGATGAGAACTTCCTTTTAGAAATATTTGCAAACAGCTAGAACTTAAGTCACTTGTGTTTTCTATTGTCAAAGGTGGGATTTACGGTGCATCTTCCGAGTGCTAAGTGTAGATTCTTTTTATCATCTTCGTCAATAAGGAAACATGATTACCACATTTCTCTATTTCAGTTCTATTAGTTGTTTTTTTTAACCAGGGAAACACTGCTCATAGTGATAAACTTAAAAACATGATGACATTTCAGCTAAGTAGTCATAGCACAGAAGTGTATTTACAAATGTTCTGTCAAAATGATAAACATTTGGTATCAAAGTGGCTGATCATTCTTTTCCTTCCTTTTGTGGCAAAGGTTTGATGTTGATGTACCTGGCAATATGGTGTACAAGGAAAGTCGTTTCACAACTGCAGGTAACTGTATATTTCCAAGAGTATCTGTTTTCTGGCAGAGATTGATCTATTATTTATGATATATGTAAACTTTTCGGTTTTGGTTAAACAACGACTGCTATATGAGTTGAATTTTCCATATTGATATTGTCAGGCAATGTGTCCATGAAACTACGCAAAGCATACATATAGCAGGGTCATACAATGCAAATTTTCTCTTGTAATAAAACTTATGCCTAAGCAACTCTACGTGCTTTCTATAAGTTTCTTCTAGTTATAACAACCCAAGATCATTCAAATACATAGGTTATGCAAGAATTGCATGTAGCAATTTGTTTATAATCATTCTTGCCTAGTTTATTCTGACTTCTCAGTATCTTATATTGAGCTAAATAGTTGTGGTAAAAGTTACATCACGTTGACTTGACTGCAAAAATGACTGCTATTGTAGTACTGTATTGGATAAAGTAATATCTGCTGTTACAATGTCAGATTGCAGTAAATTCCTTATATGTGATTTTTTATGATGTGTTATCTCTCTTATCAGGCAATACAATTGTCGCTGTGGATAGCCCTTTTGGACGGTTGGGTCTTACCGTTTGTTATGATTTGAGATTCCCAGAGCTTTATCAAATTTTGCGCTTTAAGCATCAAGCACAGGTGGTTATGCATTCTAATATACTGTACACAAACTATATGATTGGTTATATGGAATTGGAATGCCTGCCTATCTACCCCATTGGCTATTGCATATTTTCTGGTCCTGTCTTAATAAGTTTGTTTTTTATAGGTGTTACTAGTTCCCTCCGCATTCACAAAGGTAACCGGGGAGGCACACTGGGAAATTCTCCTCCGTGCCCGTGCAATTGAGACACAATGTTATGTATGTCAATCAACTCCTATCTTCTCATTTACTTGTGTACTTGTTCGGTTATTTTGTATTTTTGTGTTATTTGCAACATGGAATAGATAATATAAAGTTAATGATGAACAAATAACAGAATTTCTTCTTTTTGTTATTTTACATAATGGAGAATGTGTTCAAACCATATTGCTAGGTTATCTATTTGAAAATCCACTATGTGATATTTGTGATTGCCAATTCAACACGAATGAGCTATGCTTGTTTCAAATCCTCCGTTTATGTGATGTACTGAGATATGTAAATCAGTTTGGCCTCGCATGATCTAAGCAAGTTAAATTAAGAATTCCCAAACAATTCATAGGTTATTGCTGCGGCTCAAGCTGGAAAGCATAATGAGAAAAGAGAGAGCTATGGCGATTCTATAATTATTGACCCATGGGGAACAGTGATAGCTCGACTTCCAGGTATACCTTTTTCATCTCCATTTGTTAAGTCAGGTTTAGATTTATCTGGTTACTTCAATACCTCGTTTCATAACTACCATAAATAATTTATTTCCTCGGAATTAATCATCAACATCCGCTACATTGAAATGATTGCCATGGAAAATACAATTGGCCTGGTATTGCATACTGTATGTTTGTGCTGGTGTTCTTTTTATCCCAACACTATGTGGAAACAACTGTTATACACATCCATTGGACACACTGGTTGATAAAAATTTTTGTGACTACAGATCGGCTCTCCACCGGATTTGCAGTTGCAGATCTTGATTTGTCAAAAGTTGAGGCTGTGAGAACTCGAATGCCAATCTCAGAGGTACTATGCTTTCCGGGGACCAACCGTCACTTTTTCTGTGAAGGAAATTATGTTCAAAGTTCAAACAGAACCAGAAGTTTTGTTCGTCTATAACAGCTTACTCTTATCCTATGTTTTGCAGCACCGAAAGTTCGACAGCGATTGGAAATCCTCAACTCAACAATAGCTCAGAACTGGTCCTGTGTTTCCTCTGTTTATACATTTACATTTGGCATATTCGTTTATATGCACAATTGCCACAGTTTGAATAGTTTGTTTGGGGACCCTCCAGTAGGACAAAGATGTAACACAAAATAAGCTGCAATGACGATGGCGGCACTGGGTAGAAATTGATGTATGACAGCTTAAGTCACTTGCTACTAGCTGGAAATTTGTAGTTTGTCCTACCAAGTTTTCAGTGGCTACAGTATTGGAATGTGCATTCAGACGTCACAATGAGCATGTGAATGATCTGGTGTTGTATCGTGAGCTAGAAATTGATTAAACTGAGATGCTTGAATCATTATATGCAAAGCACCAAAAGAAATTAATCTCTACATTCACATGTCATGATATAAAGTTTTTTTTTCTTTTTTTGTGAGTTGAACCAGTTCAACTTCCACATGCAAGTAAAACTACCCATTACTATGACATGAGCTTGGCTAGTCTCACTACAACAAACAAAACAAGCAAAACCCAAGTTGACTACAAATCATTTAGAAATGAAGCAAATCTTTGTTGTCAAACTAAATTGGATTACATCAGAGTTCAACGTTTAACAACGTAGGTAATCATGAAGAACTAAACATAATGTCATCACACTCACACTGATGTATTACCAACTGTTTCCCTATTGAAACCATATTAATCAACCACCAACTGTACAAAGATATTACACGCTTGTGTCCAGGAGGCCGACATTATTCCGCACATAGTTAGTGTGATATTGAAACAGAGAGTAAACCATTCTATTTCCTATTGAATACAAAATCTCAATTTTCAAACTTCTCTAATCTTTTCCTCATGAAAGAATAATTCCGTGTAAATTTGGTACTGACAAATTAAAATTAATATCTTCAGTCTGTTTTACTCAAATCTAAAGTCAATTTCCACATGGTATATACCACATTACAGAAATGCTAAATTACATTTTGAATAAAAGCATCTGAGTTATTACAAAATCTTTTTTGAAAGTTATTACAAAAACTCTTGCAGAGTGTACACTTAGTTAATGTTTCGCATACAAAAAGGAATAATGGGTAATAGCTGAACGCAGTGCCCACATAGTATACAGTGTTGGTATCTATGTTTCAACGAATAAACCAGTAAAGAACATCTATCATCAAATGTTGTGCCAGAAATCACCCTTTCATTGGGAAGCAATCACTTAAAAAAACAGGCAATTTGTTGGCTATATGGAAACAACTTGAATATTGATTCCTCTTTCTATAACTAACAGAAATATAAAACAAAGATAAGCGATTCTTCAGTAGTATAGGACATTTCAGCAAACAAACAAAGAATCCTACACAGGAAAACATCCACTAGAACCAAGGAGATACATAAATATCCATTTACACACAAGGACCGCAATGCTCAAAAAAGAAGGAAAAAAACAAAGGAGAAGTTGTATTTTAGTAAATAATATATAACTCACGATGCAAGACAAAGTACCGAAAAGGGGCGAAAAAGGCATGGTGGATAACAAGAGTATCAGACATTAACCATAAAACAGTGATATCATACACTGTCAAAGTACTAGAAGTTGTTTGGCTGTGCCACACTGCCACCTCATACACAAATACATTAGATAACGGCAAGAAGAATTACTAATTTAACTGAAACAGCTAGCCCCATAAAGTGAGGACGCATAATACATGAGTGTACTCATGCACCAACTAAAAGTACAAACATCAGAAAGACACACACAAGTAGAAGCTGCTGCTGCTGCAACAGAAGACCACACTATGATACAATGATCAGCAACATCAGAAAAAAGTTGAGCCGTGCCGAGAAAGTCAGATTACTGGTTCTCATTCCCATCATCTGGTAATGACTTAAAAACAAGGGAACATATGGAAGGAAAAGTTCCTAGCCAGAGTCTCCAAGATCATGGATGATATGCACTTTTCCGCTATCCATGTCATAAGACATTAGTGTTTTCTTATCATGACCAAAAACAAAGAATACCATTTTGCGGTCTGGGTGGATAGCAACAACAACAAACTCCCGAAGTCCGAGGTCGACATACTCCTTTCCGACCAGATGCTTAAAGCTTACCGTGTGCTTTAAGGTCCATTCTCCGCTATCTCCATCCTCAAGTACCCAGATTGCTAGCTTATCCCCAACCACATCACCACCGATTGCAAGATGCAACCGCCCTTGGGAGAGATCAATGAATCCAGCAGCATCATCAAAGAAGGGTGAATCCTCGCAGCGTGGAAAATCAATGGCCCTCCAAGTTTTGTCCTCCACATCCACTGCCCCTACCAAACCATCAAATGCGACGTGCATCACACCATTGACAAATACACTCTTAGAATCGTACAGCGGAGTAATTCCAAAGCTCCAGCCACTCTGCTTGTAGCTCCAAACTCCAGTTGCGGATGAGTATATCTTCACCACCAGGACACAACCATCCCCAGCATCGTCGTCGTCCTCCTCCTTCTCCAACTGAAACTCAAAGACGTGGAAGTGGGAGGAGAAGGCCGGTTCGAACCCGAGGCAGACCAGCAGCACTTTTTCCGACCAGCGCCGGGAGACCGGCACGGCGACCCACTTCTCGGTGGCGGGATTGACGACGAGGTAATCGAACTCGTCCTTGCCGGGGAACCTGTGGCAGCGGCAGAGGAGGAGGCCGCTGCAGCCGTCCAGCAGCACGAGGTGCTCCCGCTCGCGGTCGGGCAGGAACGAGAAGGACGCGTCGATGAGCGCGGGGCCCGTCGCGGGACGCGTCGGTGAAGCAGTACCGCGGCGGCGCCGGATGTGCGGAGCCGCCTGGTGTGGTTCGACGCGGAAGAAGCCGGCGAGGGTCTGGGGGAGCCTCGCGCGGTGGTCGGGGTGGGAGATGAGCGCGCGAGGTGGTCGGGGTGGGAGATGAGACGCACCGGAAACGGCAGAGGGACCTGTGCGGCACGCGCGCGAGGATCTCGACGAGGAGGTCGTCGGTGAGCTGGGCCGCTGGGCTCGGCTCCCGGTCCCGCCTCCTCCGGGTCCTCTTCTTGGCCGGGCGGACGGCGAGCTGCTGCTGCAGACGACGAGGTTTGGGCCTTTACGAGAGGAGGTAGAGCATTCGGTCGTTCGGGCCACAATTGGCCCGTTTATGAGAGAAGAGAGGTAGAGAGGGGAGGTGATACCAAGTCTGAATTTTCAGACCTCCCCTATTATTTTCCTCAGGAAAGAATAATTCCATGTGAATTTGGTAGTTTCAAATTAAAACTAATATCTTCAGTCTATTTTAACCCAAATCTATGATCCATACCACATTATAGAAAATGCTAATTTACATGTTAAACGCACATGAGTTATTACAAAAACTGCTGAAGAGTGCAGTAGAGAGAGCACTTGGTTAATGTTTGGCACAGAAAAAAAATGAGGGAGTAGATAAATGGCTGAACATAGTGGCCAGTTGGCCCCATATTCTACAATGCTGCATGTTTTAAGGAATAAACCAGTAAAATCATCTCTTATCAAACTCTTGACATTGGAAAGTCATATCCCTTAATAAAATAGTAAATATCAGGAAATTATTCTTGCTCAAATGGAGGCTGCTTGGGCATCAAATTACTATACTATATTCTACATATACTTGACATGAAGCAATGGAATATAAGGAACAGAGATATAGAGCCGTTTGGGAGGGCTCCAGCTCCTTCTGGCAAATCATTGTTCATCAGAGCCGGTTTTCTCTCTCCTCTTCCCTCTCTTATAAAGCCAGGAGGAGCCGGTGGAGTCTTGAACCAGCTCCGATGAACAGTGCTTTGCCGGGAGCAGCCGGAGCCCTCCCAAATAGGCCCATAGACACAAATATAAGCTATTCTTCAGTTGCATAGATCACTTAATTAAGCAAAGTAAGGATAAATCACTAATTTATCCATGTTTTGGCATTGCTCATGATTATTAGAGGTCACATTGTTTGTACATTGCCTACATTTTGACACGGCTACAAACCGAACGACAATATTTTATTCATATTTTGTCATTGCCCATAATTGCCTATGGCCAATTTTTGGCTTAGCCTCTTGGGGTAAGCAACCAAATAGGCCCCTAGTCTCATGTACAAGAGTTTTGTGCCATCCAACACTTCCATTTTCTCCGGGCGGTGGTGATGGCGGTAAAAGCATGCGACTGAGGGTGGCTGCTGGGTTCATGGCTTTTGACGAGCAAATCTGCATTTGCTTCGGCGCTTGCAGGAAACAAAGAGCACTGTAAGGATATAAGTGTAATTTGCTCTTCCGTAAGGGTCTCTTTTGTTGTTTGGTGTGGTAGTGGCTTTTCTTGAAGTTACATTAATGCACAAATTAGTTTTTAAAAGGTATTAAAAATTAGAGCAGGTTTTGGTATTGTCCTTTGTGGTGAAACTATTACATCTGTGCGCGGTTTGGTATGCCTCCAACTCTAAAAAGTTCGTGGAGTTCTTGGATCTGCTTATACCTAGCTCCAGAAATTTTTGGAGGTAGAGTTGTAAATAAATCAAGGATCTTTTGCTAAGTCATTATACTTTTATTTTACATTTAAAATAAAAATAGAAAATATTTTAATTTATTTAACAAACTTCAACTCCAGCATGGATCTCAGAATTGTGGAGCCATACCAAACAAACCCATATGTTTAGATCTCTGACTCGATAAAGTTTGTTGGTATGTACAACTAATTTTTTGTTTCAATGTTATGCGACGATTTGTCATGACGTCGGCAAAACTACCATTCAAGTCATCTAAGTAGCCATACATACATACATACATACATACATACATACATACATACATACATACATACATACATACATACATACATACATACATACATACATATAAAGGATGGGTGTGTATGCATATACTCTCTCGTTCTATAAAAATGCAATTACAACTAGTGCCTAATTAAATGATCATATTTAGTTTGCATAGTAGTAAAGCTAACTCCTAGATGTTATTTTAGGCTTTCCGTTTAGTTCATGCAGCCAACAAATAAGAGATAAATTGTTTTTCACCGTCACTAATCTGTTTCAAAAAATAGATTACATTCTTCATCGATTTAGGGAGTACTCTAGCAAATGTATTTGGAAATTCTTGCAATATGATCGGCCATAAAAGAATAGGCACAAGAGAAAGGTTTACGGTAAAATCACTCCACCCGTAGCGGTAACCTTGTCCATGTCAACTTACAACTTTGGGCGTGTTCGTTTTCTATTCTCTAAATTTTAGACCTATCATATCAAAGAGAATCTTGTCATTTAGAAGTATTAAATAAAATCTAATTACAAAAATTTTTGCACAGATGGGTGCTAATTCGCGAGACAAATTTAATGAGCCTAATTAATCCATAATTTGCCACAGTGATGCTACAGTAATCATCCGCTAATCATAAACTAATATACCTCATTAGATTCGTCTCGCGAATTAGCCCTGGGGTTCTGCAATTAATTTTATAATTAGACTTTATTTAATACTTCTAAATAATAAGATTTTCTTTGACGTGATCCTGTTTAGGCTCCAGGAAACGAACCCACCCTTTATCCTCAAACAGAAAAACAAGTTGGACCCGCCGTGAATGTGAATCCCCTCCCGGCCTCCCCCTCCCCCCCGACACCTCCGGAGCCCAAACCCTAGCGCGGCGGGCGGCCATGGCGTCCGCGGCGGGCGGCGCGCCGAAGCGCTGCTACTACGAGGTCCTGGGCCTCTCCCGCGACTGCTCCCCGACCGACATCAAGCTCGCCTTCCGCCGCCTCGCGCTCTCGCTCCACCCCGACAAGCAGGCCCCCGGCGCCGACCTCGCCGCCGCCACCGCCGCCTTCCAGGAGCTCCAGCACGCGCACTCCGTCCTCTCCGACCCGCAGGAGCGCGCCTACTACGACTCCCACCGCTCCCAGATCCTCTTCTCCGACGCCTCCGCCGCCGGCGCCAAATCCGCCTCCCCCGTCCCGGACCTCTTCGCCTTCTTCTCCTCCTCCGCTTTCTCCGGCTTCTCGGACACCGGCCGCGGCTTCTACAAGGTCTACGGCGACGTCTTCGACAGGGTCTTCGCGCAGGAGCTCGCCTACGCGCGCCGGATGGGGGTCCCCGAGCCCGCCGCGCCGCCCGTCATCGGGAACCTCGATTCACCCTACGCGCAGGTCACCGCCTTCTACAATTACTGGCTGGGGTTCGGCTCGGTCATGGACTTTGGGTGGGCGGCCGAGTGGGACGCCGCGCGTGGGGAGAACCGCCGCGTCCGCAGGCTCATGGAGGAGGACAACAAGAAGGCCATGCGCAAGGCGCGGCGGGAGTACAATGACGCTGTCAGGGGCCTCGCCGCGTTCTGCAAGAAGAGGGACAAGAGGGTGGTGGACATGGCGCTGAAGAAGAAAGCGGAGGAGGAGAAGAGGAGGGCTGAGGAGAAGGAGAGGAAGAAGGAGGAGGAGAAGAGGAAGAAGGAGCGGGCGATGTCGTACCAGGAGCCCGATTGGGCGAGGGTGGAGGAAGAGGAAGTCCTTTATGATGATGATGAGGAAGAGGAGATGAAGGCCAAAAGGAAGGAGGAGCTGTACTGCGTGGTGTGTAATAAGAAGTTCAAATCGGATAAGCAGTGGAAGAACCACGAGCAGTCGAAGAAGCATAGGGATAAGATCGCTGAGCTGAGAATGGCGTTTAAGGAGGAGGAGGAGTCTTTGAAGGAGGCAGAGGAGGAAGGAGAAGGTGATTGGAATGAAGTTGATGTGGGATTTGATTTTAAGCCTACCCAGGAGTCGGATGATGAGAGTGTATTTTCAGATGCTGCGGAAGAGTTGGCTGAAGAGTTGGAGGAAGGCTTGGAGGTGCATGATAAAGAGAATGATGATAAGGTTTCCGATAGCGCAGAGCAGGAGGTTGGTTCATATGATGAGGCCAGTGTATTGGAGGCAATGCTGTCAAACCGCGAGAACAGGAAGGGTGCTTATGTGCCTCCTCCAGAGGAAGCTTTGTCAGGTGCTGCTGAGGATGATGATGATGATAGAAGTTCTGAAGTTAATAACACAAAAAGGAAAGGACGCAGGAGACGAGCAGCAAAGAAGGAACAAGATGAAGGTACTTATGCTGATAATGAGCAGCATGGTAAAAATGAGGCCCAGCCTCAGGAATCCGGCCATGGTAATGATGTTGATGATAAGATGGAAGGGCCATCCTCTTCTAATGACGACGGTGCTTCAGCAAGCAAGGAAGATAAGCAGAATGGGAAAAACAACAATCCTAAAAAGAACAGAAAGAACAAGAAAGGCGCAGAAAAGAAAACTGTTTCTGCTGATCAGAAGAGTACATCAAAGGCTGACCAGAAGAGCACATCAAAGGGGAAGAAGCAAAAAGTACATATACTATCTTTCCTTTTCCAAGCTAATACTTCATTCATATTTCGGTCTTACTTCTATATTTTGCAATAAGCTTGCTGTTGCATTTGTTATAGAACCCTTTATGCTGTTCAGTCGCCTCCATGCTTTTAATTTGAACCACATGTGTACGGTGTCCCATCTAACTGACTAATGCCCAAAACTATGCATTCCGAATGTTTGTACTTTGCAAAGTTGTGTGGAGAGGGTACTTTGCAAAGTTGTGCGTAGAGGGTATGTGTTACTTCAGAACCGATATTTATAGCATTGCATAGTGCATATGACGAGATGTTTTGAGCCAGGCATCATTTGAGGACGTTAGTGAACTCCTAAGAGTACAAAATATATTGGTAATGTTGTTCCTAACGGACCATAGAGCAAGGCAAGGCATTGGATTAGTTCCTAGCCAGCTGGCCCTAAGGAGAGGTAGTTTGATGACCATGTAGAAAGTTCCTTACTCTGCTGTACCCTTTATTTAAAATCTTAGTGTGGGCTTCAACCATTTTAAACTGGCATTTGGGTAATACTCTATTATACCTTTATGACAATGGCAGGTGACTAGAACTGTCATCTGGCATATTGAGAATGTTGGATGACATGACATTGAACTAGGCAGTTTGCTTGCACCCTTAGTAAAACAACCTTCAGGATCTGGTGGCCTTTTACATACCTTTAGCGTATTCCACTGTTGTTTTGTAAAACAAAATTTGGTTGCAGCATTTTTGTAATTGACTTTCCTTTTGTCTAGTCCAGATACAAAATGGGTGGCATGCTCTAAAAATTACAACTTCCATTGATATTACTTCTTGACAATTTGGAAAATAAAGCTGGGATGATTAAAAGTATAAAAAACAGTTAGGAGTAACGTAAAGGGAAAAACAAGAAACATGATTGGTTGCATACGCTGTGGCTGTGATGTTTAACTTAAACAGGATAGGCTTTGCCAACTCTAGTCTCCTGTTTATTCTTGTTATGTTCTATATTTTTGCTTACGCTTTGCACCCCCTGTCTAAACCCACACGATGTGTGGGGTCACAGAATTTCGGGAAAGTCCCTTGTTTTCACTATTGTGATGAATTGTATACCGCATATGTCTGTATATTTGATTCGAAAGCTTATATCATGTACACGTTTGTGAAACTTTGTTTGAGATCATCCAATTGTAAGCTGCACATATTCAGAGCACGCATAAGTTTACTTGCTCCTCTTAAGGGGTAATGGTATGATCTTGATCGAACTATATGCAATAAACATCTGTTAACTGATTAATTGTACATGTCCTGTTTCAATGTTAACGCCTGATATATTGTATCAGGATGTCTCAAAGGCACCCAGCAATGATTGTGAAACCTGTGGAGGAACTTTTGAGTCAAGGTATTGTAGCTAAGTCCATTTCCCCCCTCCTCCCTCTCCCAGTACTACGTTGTGATCATACCTTAGAATTGGTAAGACATTTGTGGTTAAGCTGAAAATGGTCTCCTTGCAGGAACAAGTTGTTCTCTCACTTGGAGGAAACAGGTCATGCGATGCTAAAGACGCGCCAGAAAAATCGTGGATGAGGGAAATAAGTTTAAACTCCCTAACATTTTGTCACTTGTTGATTCCGGTAGTTAGCACATAATGCATGATTCTATTATTTATGGCCCAATTTTGATCTGTAATGGACCCTGGACCAGAATTTTCCTTCCGTCTCTGTGTAGTGTGGATAGGAGATGTTGTTTTGGTTACTACAATGCCTTTGTGGTACAGGTAGAAAGAAAGGTTTGATGAGTACAATAACATTATCTGAGCGGCTTATGTTAGATCGTCAATCTTGTACACTTAGTCTTGGACTTGTACTGCAAAACGATGGTGTACTGGTATAATGGCACGGTGGTATGGCGAGCAGCATGAATGTGATGAACATTTTGGTGTGAACCAGTGCCTGTAAGGTTGTAGTGCTGGTCTGTGGCTCAAACTGCAAATATGTACCGTAAGGCGGTGGGAGTACTTGGCATACTAGCTAAGGGCTTCATATCTCATGTTTTAGACATTTTCACCCTGTTCATGATGAATAACATCATGATATTGATAAACTTTCTGGAACAATTTCATTTGGTATCCTATCTGCAGGTTCTCTTTGGAAAGAATATAATAACTTCTATATAGTTCTATGCTTCAACAATCAAAACACAAACATTTCTTATGTACATCTCCATTCAACTGAAAATTTCATGAATGGAATGGAATACCCTCCCATTTGCTTCCTGGAGCAGGGTCCCTTGCTTTGCTGCTTGAATCACTTTTGCGTCTTGACCGCAAGAGTGGTTTGCGCTTGCAAACACAAGATGAGCAACACTTGAAGTACAACGGGGGATCACTTCGTGCTCCTGTGACCTGATGAAGCCATGAGCGTTGCCACGGCAGCGACGAACATGAACAGCATGAAACCGAGCAGGATGTAGGTCTTCCGCGACGACTTCCGGTACTCCCCGAACAGCAGAATGCCCCAGAATGTGCTCACAAGCGGCAGCGCCTGATGAAAACAGAAATCAGAATCTCCATAAACGATTCTTGACGCTCAAAGTTGACTTTTCAGTAGTATTTTCGTGAGATGCTCATTTCGAAGATTCAGAGTTTTGGATGACATCAGTTTGAAGAATGGACAAGCACTCAGGCATACCTGAACAGCATCAGCAGCCGCATAGCCGGCAGCCTGGCCACCCATGAACTGAAACCCGTTGCCGAACCCGCAGAGCAAGCCAGCGAGGAGAGCCCACTGCCGGCCGTTCCAGTCGTTGAGGTAGGCCTTGAAGGAGGACTTGGGCACGCCGGCCATGGGGCGGTAGAGGAACAGGATGTTCAGCCCGATGCCGATGACGAAGCACGAGATGGAGAAGTAGAAGAAGGCTGTGTACACCACCAGGTGCGGCACGCCGTCCTTAAGGGTGTGCCACTGGTCGTTGGTGGCCAGGTTGAACGCCGGGGAGAAGAGCGAGAAGCACACACCCGAGAAGAAGACGATGCTGAGCCCGATGAAGGTGCTTGATCCGAAGACCTGCGCGAAGAAAATTGGTCAAGCAGATCAGTCCGGTGCATGAAACAACCATGTTCTTCCTTTCAGCAAAATATTTTGTTTCTGAAGAATGAAGTTTTCAATAAAATGTTCGGAATAAAGACTGATGCTATCACTCTTGTTTCTGATAGGATCATCAGATGACAAAACGCTAGGTTACCTTAATCGATCGCCTCTCTTCAAGCTCAATGAGGTATTCTGCTGTCCCTGCCTCAGCTCTGGTAACATGCTTGGTTCCAGAGGCTCCATTCTCCAGGTCCTTGGGAGCGTCTGGAACTAGAGAAGTTACTAAAAACCACCATCTGCAGGAAATCAAGAGTAGTAGTAGCTCTGAAACTCTGACAATGTACCTTTGTCTGGGACTCCTTTACTTGGTTCCACACTTCCATTTGCCCTGGAAATTATGGTTGTCATGATCAGCTCAGTGAATACACAATGTTCTAATGGCCAGTACAAAGAATTCAGAAGTGGTTCAGTTGCAGATGTGGCTGAGAGGCTTATACAGCAAAGAATATGAAAGATCAGACCCTTTGTTGTAGAGCTCAAAAGTTCAGAAAAACACGGAACACAATTACCCACCCAAGTTTGTTGGAGGCATTGAGTTTCTCCTCGTTATCGGCGGCATTGGAGGCATGGACAGCAGAGCCGAGGATGACGGCAACAAGGAAGCATGCCACACCTGCGAACAGAATCTCTGCCTTGTTGATGCGGTTGTCCAGGAAGTAGTTCAGTGTTGTACCTGAAAAACACAGGGAAGAGCACATGAGATTTATATATATAAACATCCAAAAATCAGGGAGACAAACAAGAATTCTGTTGAACACATTGACAGTAGTTAGTTTTTTTCCTACAAATTCACTATATACATGAGAGTTGAGATATTTGTCCCACCAACTGTCAACTGCGCCAAAATTATTCCAAGGATGCTCTTTAAGACGAACTACATGTACTTCTATTTCGAAAGCTGCTACTAACATTTCTTCAGCTGTATAAGTTCACACATATTGCCCTGATAAATGAGCTTGTTTACAACTAACAGGCCAATTTGCTCAAGAAACTTGTTCTGTCAGATAACCACAGCACGATTTGCCTGCATCTAAAAAGATATTTGTGTCAACATTTTCCTTTTCCTTGTAAGCAACATCTTCTCGTGAATATTCGTAGACTCTGAATCCAGCAAATTCCATGTATGAGGAAAGACGCTAATTTATATAATCATTGAAGGTCCCTCCCATGTGATTAATAACTACGGTGACATGATCAGAATGAGCAGTGCCGCATCACCATCACCAAAAGGATAGCCAGCAATACTGATACTTGTTGCAAGTAGGAACCTAACAGAGATGAGTGGTTTTCACCAACCTATCACCACCACCATGCTGGAGCTGATAACCTCAGTCACCGAGAGACCCACGTACGCCCAAGCATACTGCGTCGACAGGTTCCCAACACTGAGCACCACACCTCCCGCCATGGCGAACAGCACCGAAGGCCAATTGTCCTTCAACACAAAAACCATTCGAATTTCAGAAATCAGAATCAGCACCCTCGGCTGATGATTTCGTCGCAAGAATGTTCTCATCAGTTACATACCAAGAGTGTTTCTTACCTGGCTGAGCTGGGTGAAGAAGTTGGGCATGCCGTCCTTGCTGTCCCCGAGCTGGCCGAAGGTGAGCGCGATGAGCACGGCGGCGAGGAGGTTGGTGAAGGAGTAGTCCAGGTAGGTGTGCTGCGGCAGCCTCCCCCGGCGCTCCAACAGTGTGAGCACGGCTGGCCAGGTGCCCAGGAACAGGAGCGACGCCAGCATCAGGGCGATGGCGCCACCCTTGTCCTCGATCACGTACATCGTGAGGCCGGCTCTGATGGAGGACAAGGAGCTCAGGAGAGGGTCTTGGAGCACCTGCAGCAGGGAGGGAGCAAATTAAATGGTTTTCTCAAATGTCAGAGACTTGGGACGCTAGTTTGTGTCCAGCTGATGAAGAAGCTGAATTCTGTGAACTGAATCTGTTTTTATGGGTAAGTTTTCGCCATCTCCACAACTGATCATTCAGCCTTTTCCTGTAGCGTTTGCTAAAACTGAAACTGAAGAATCAAAAGTTGCACCTAAATTTGGAAGATGATGTTACCTATTTTCAGCTATTCTACACATCCGAAATGTTCATTTCTTCTTACTTTTAGAACAAGCAACAGAAATATCAGAAGGAGAGAAAGAAAGGGGCATAGAAAATTTATTGAAAAGGAGACTCCAATTATTGAGGACCAAACATGAACAAGAAAGCTTCCTCCCAACTACAGTCCCCACGGGTTAGATTCAGATTCAGATTCTTGATTCTTCAGAGCAGGGGAAGGTTCACCCCCCAATTCCCATCCAAGAACACGTCAACAGGGGGGGGGGGGGGGGGGCGACAATGGAAAAGGGGAAGGAGAGGAAGAAGAAGAAGAGCAAAGGAACCCAAGCACCGCCTACCTCGTGGCAAGTGAGCGGAGAGGACGCACATGCAAGAACATGGTCCATGGCTCGCCGTCTTATAGCAGCGACAAGCACTGAAACTCGCGAAAGCAATTCCCTACCGGGCCACTGACCGAAAAGTCCAACTTGATCTGCACAAGTTTGAATCGCGCGGCGAACGCGAGTTTGCGGCGTCTGCAACCTCCAGACTCACCAATGGCGTTGGAGCTTTATGGGAGGGTGGGAATGGAGGAGATGTGAAGGAACGGACAAGCAGTGCCCGCATCACCGTTGGACATTATTGCTGGGGTGACAGTGACCCCCTGGCCGCCTCGTCCAAGCAATGTTCAGCATGATTTGGGAAGAAACTTTTCTGAAGACATGAGTATATAGGGAGCACCTTTTATCTAGAAAATGAATTTTTTGGTTTTGTAAGCTACTGAATTTGGTCGAAGAAATAAGCAAATAGGAAACTGCTAACTAGTGGAATTAGAGTAGTGCACTCATCAGTCAGAGCATCAAAGGTAAACAACCAAACATGTCTCCTTCGCTCGTGTCATATTCAGAGAAAGCAGCACTATCAAAATTCTCTGCATGAATCCAACAAGGAAAGGACTTGCACTTTCTCCCATATAGAAAAAAAAAGAAAATCCTCCCATCTTTTTCATTCTTTTGTTTCCTTTCGTCGGAAGAAAAAGGCCTGCACACCCAGCAAGACACGGTGTCGCCCGGCCGGCCATCGGGAGCAACCGACTCGGCTGCGCTCGCCGGAGCGATTCAGACCAGGAGCATCTCAATAACGAACTGCTCGCCGGAGCTAGTTAAGTTTCCCGGCGAAACGGCGAGCTGTGGCGGTCGCCGGCAGCCGCGCCGAATCCCAAACCAGAAACTCAGAACCGGATAAGAACAGAGGGCGACGGACAGATAGATAGATACCTCAGTGGCGCTTCTCCTCCTCCTCCCTGGGAGAAGCCGTCAAGAACTCGCGCCGGCCGGTGTGTGGTTGGTCTCTCTCCTCGGCTGCTCTTGAGTTTTTCCAGACGGAGGTGCCGGGACAAACCGAGGTGAATGCCTTATAAAATTCTGCGTGGTCTGGTCCTCTCTCTGCCGCGGCGGATTCTTGAGCTGCGCGGAGAGATTCTTGGTGGTGCTCGCCCTGCCTTTAGCTGGTGGCGCCCTTTGACTCCGGATCTGGAGAGTGGTTGGAACGACAGATTCTCCCGCCGCCGATCGATCAGTGAGTCAGTTTCTCACAGATTCCCGCGCTATTCGGCTCGGTTTGTTCTGCTCCCCACTCGCTCTCCACCGTATGTGGATGCGGTTGATTCGCGTGCCACTGAAACCCAATGCAGACTCTTTTTTTTTTCTTTCATCAAAGAAACCTGTCCAAATAGTCTCCCATTTTCCCGCTCGTATCGATCAATCAAGGTGCGAGTACGCATTCGACATTCTCATCGTTGAAAAGACTGGCAGAAAAATGCGAATCCTCCGCACGAGGATGAGTTTGACTAAAAATGAATTTAATAGTTTAGGGACAAACTTAACCCATCGAGTATTTTATCTTAAGAAATCTAATGGACTGAGATACGATCAGTATGGGCAAAGCCAACCATGTCCAAATAGTCTCCCATTTTCCCACTTGTACCATTCAATCGAGTACAATAAGCCATCACGCATTTGAAAATTCGCATCATTGAAAAGACAGATAAACGGAAATCCTCTGAACAAGTTGTCAGATTACTTTATTTGTTCAGATTCCTTTTCTTTTATTCCCCTTCGATTGATTACTACTTGGAATATTAGATGGTTTTGGCCACGCTTGATTTGCTCCAGCCTCTAACTAGTTGGCGTTTCGATCATGCCCTCCACTAAATATATATAAAAATCTTTTGGTGGCCTTCACATGATGGAGCAACCGAGCGAGATTCATTTGGTTGATCAAGCTGTTCATGTGGCCCGTGCTCGTTCAAGCTAGCAGCTCATCATGACATGTAATGGGGACACGTCATAGCCAACGATAAAATACACCCTTAGAGCCGTGCGGCAACCGGTACCACCTAGTCGGTACTAAACCAGTACTAAACGTGCCACCTAGAAAAAATAAAAAAAATTGTAACGAACCCGGGAGGCCCGCACACACGTAAATACGCGTGCAGGGCTGTGAGGATTTGAACCCACAACCTCCAACCTTGCATGTAGTTTCTTTACCATCCCATATATGCATCATACATGAATAGTTAGGAGATGGTTTTCTTTTGAAGTAACTTATGGATGACCATTTAATACCGGACCAAGACACCGACCAGTACTAAGTGGCACCCTTTAGTACCGGGTGGTGTCATTGACCGATATAAAATGGCCGCGCCATTTTAGTACCGGGCCAAAATCCCAACTGTACTAAAAGGTGATATTTAGTACCGGTCGGTGTTTTGGCCCGGTACTAAAAGTGGTTCTAAGGTTTTCAAATTTGAACCCGGTACTAAAATAGTTTCGTGATAGATTTAGTACTTGACAAAATTACCATGTGCCAAAAAGGGCACCGAAAAATGTTCTCCAAGAGCACATTGTTCACATAAGTTTCCAAGGGCAGAGAGGTATTAATAAGTTTCAAGGATATATTGTGTATGTTATAGCTGGATCCAGGAAATGAATCATACTAGAATGATATGCATGCGAGAGTGCAGAGCGATCCAATAGCTCCGAGGTGTCCATAAGGATGAGTGCGAGCGTTTGTGTTTTTACAGTCTTAGACAAAATAAACACTCATGTGCATTTTCAAAAGTAGGTCCTCTCGTCCCTTTTTTCCTCATATATTCTTGCCTTTTTCTTAATGAAACACGCACCTGTAGTTAACAAATTTACTTAAAATGTAGTCCCCAATTATGTACCTGTTCATCCGAGTGAGTCGTCCATCCGAACGAGTACGCTGTCACGTTAATATAAGTCGAATTGTCCCGGCAGCCAGGGGCGGAGCCATAGTGTATGCCACTTGGACCGCGGCATACCCTGTGGCCGAGTGGATGCCTGTGTTAAAATAAAAAAAACTTCTGCTTCCGCTTCTCTAGAGAGGGCACAAGACACGACATGACCGTGCTGGATGCCAGCCGCCTGCAGCCTCTCATCCCCTCAGCATCAGCCTGCTCGTCCAGGGATAAAGGGCAGGGCTCCAGTGAACCAGTTCACTGCTTCAGTCTCCAAAGCAAATTGCTAATGCTGGTTCGTGTGATCGTGTCTAATTTTTGACTCGTTGCTTTGTGCCTGATTGACCCTCTTTCGTGCATGTACCCGTTGTCCGTTCTTGCAAAGGCTTTAGGTTAAAGAATAAGTTAGGTGATAGTGTGGTTAGATGATTTGTTTAATCATACTCCTTAAATAGGGCATTTTCATCAAAGTGATAAAGGTGATATAACTAAGACTTTTATGAAGATTCTTTGAACCATTTTAGACGTGTAAGCTTCCTTTATGCATATTTTCGATTTACATATTTTATGGCTCTTAATTGTCGAATTTAATACTTCACATATTATTTATACTAATGTATACCAAATGTTTTAGCAGATTTTGATATTATTTTTAGAGTATGCCATTTCTATATGGATTATACCGAATTGTATATGAAAAAATTATCGCAGCATACCCTTTACTAAAATTCTAGATCCGCCACTGCTGGGCTCCCCAGGTTTACCAGATGATGTCATTTGGGACTCGTTTTTCCTTTTGCTCGCATTGAGCTAGCTCGCTCGATGTCAAGCTCAAGCAAAATAGTCAGTCAAGTGTATGTAGCCATCCAGTAGCGGTTTTGCTATGCTACGTTTCCCCCTTAATTTGCTACCACTTCAAGTTGTGGACGTATCTTGAGATGCGGACACGTGTCGCCCACGCCCTGCTGTGGCCGTACGATGCATGTGCCGGGGTTGACTCGGCTCGTCTGGCGGCGGCGATATCTTTGACCAGCTGCCTGATACTGACAGTTTGTTTATTCCAACTGGTATGGAAATAATCATCCATCATTGACTGACAGTGAGCTGCAGCGGTGGCAGAGCCAAAACTACGACCACGGGCCGTCGGATCAATTTGA
This sequence comes from Panicum hallii, assembly GCF_002211085.1. Classification (NCBI taxonomy): domain Eukaryota; kingdom Viridiplantae; phylum Streptophyta; class Magnoliopsida; order Poales; family Poaceae; genus Panicum; species Panicum hallii. The sequence goes on from NC_038044.1 coordinate 57,803,589, forward strand.
CACTGTCCAAACAAGTTCCGAATTTCTTGGTCTGCTGATCGGCCCATCAGTATTGAAATTAGTTGGGCTGCACTGACGTGGGCTGGACAAGGAGTCACCACACCAAATTCTACTGGGCTCACAAACAGCATCTTTCGCAAAGTGTGCTTATTGGTGGACGGTGTGTTACTGTTACCGAGCATAGGGCCAGGATTAGGTTTCGCCAACGCTGAGGGGTCTGGTTTCTGTGGCGTTCCTATAGCACCAGTCCAGGTTGAAGGAAAGCTTCTCCCATATGTTATTAGCAAGATTTTAAATAACTAGCTATAACTACCGTTGTAGCCGGTTATACCTGCTAGGAAGGGCAGCTGTAATGGTATTTAGTCCATTAAATCTGGCTATAGTCCGCTAAATACCGTAACGGCAGCCCTGCCGCTAAACGTCTTACCGGTAATTTAAAACCATGATTATTAGCGTGTAGTGTTGCAGCTCTTGTGCAAACTTACAAAGTTACAGCATTGCCTTGTTGTTTCGGCATAGTCACAGCCAAGCTCCGCAGCCACCGGCGAGCTCACACAGGCTGTCTGGCTGAGGTATAAACGTAAGACCCATAGCTCATCGCTCGTCAGCTATGGCAGCAGCAAGCTATCTACAGCCAAATTAAATTTGTGAAAACACAAACACCCTTGAGCTTTGTGAGACTAGTAATAATGACAAGGATATAGGCCGGGCCACAAAAGAGAACACGCCTCAGAAACACAAGAAAAGCTGAACACCATGGTAGCTGAAAACTGAAACTAACGTGGGTTGCTGGGGAACACTGCAAAGTAGGGAAGAGGTATTCAAGAGGATGTTGATCGACCCTCAACATCCTACACGTACCAGATGATGCTATCTTAAGCTTTTAACTCTCCGCAGGGTAGCGGGGAATCGGAGAGATCGAAGTCTTGGAATTCTGGAACCAGAGGAGGCATGATTAGGCGAAGAATGTAGAGGAATGCTTATTCGGAGTAGATGTGTTCATAACAACTCAAATCAAGCCTGCCCCAGTCGTGCCTTGGAAGCACATGGACGCAATGTGAAACGGTGGACTCGCGATCTGCTGGCTTCCTGGGCCTGGAACTTGAGAAAAGTTCCTCCTCTACAGTGGACTTAGAGTTGCTGATGCTTCCCTCATATACCTATCTATCCTTCTTGCACACATGTGTGCATAATAGTTTGCAAACAGGCATACAACACAAGGTCAGATGATTAATCAACTAGCTTATTATGAACAATTAACCGTATTTTTTTCCAAAGTTACAGAGGGGACTAAGGGTCTGTTTGAAGGAGCTAGAGTTAAGCGCTAAACTTTAGCATATATTAGCACTCATGCACATGCTAAAATTTTTAAGTCTTAGCTAAAGTTAAGCCCGTCCCATTATTAGCATTTCCGTTTGGATGAGCTAGTGCTAAAGTTTAGCACTTACACCTATTAACACTTTAGATCCAAATGAAGCCTAAGTGTATGAATGGAATACACGAACCAAGCAGTAGAGCAGCGCTGCTGTTGAGGACGAAGAACTTATTATATGGAACCTGACAAAGAAAGGAATAATAATGTGGGTAGTGTCATAGCATGTCATCTTCCACAAACTTTAATTCACTCGTTGGGGTTGCAAGTATAATCAATGCACGCCACCTAATTATCACTTGATTTGCCACTCTATTGATGATTTATTAATTACTACGTGCATCTTTCCATTGCAAGTAAAATGTCTAGCATAATATCCAGTTCTCTTCCATCCTATGATCGGAATGATGGAATATCCAGTTAAGCCCATTTTTGCATGGCACGTTGCTTATACTGGAAGGTTATAACAATATTTCCCAAATCATATTTATAGTATAGCATGTCCACCACTGTCATCTAGGAGTGGTAAAGGGTCTAGAAATTTAACTTTGAAATTTGAAGAATCTGGCTCAAAAAAGACTGGGCTCATATTTTGTATATTTAAGCTAAGGATGATTAATAACTGAGTTAGATTGTTAAGGTAGCATTAGAGATATAATCCATTACCACCCTTCCGTCATCACCCGCATGCATAGGAAAAAAACCCGAACCGGTTCACTGGTTGGACCGGCAAAACCGTGAACTGGTGACCCAACGGTTCGGTTCAATCAAAAGATCGGTCATGGAATGGAATTGAACTGGTGTGAACCGATTGAACCGTCTGGTTTTTATTGAACCAGTGAACCGGTTTTTTAGTGAATCATATACTAATTTGATGTTTGGACACTAGTTTCATGCTTTGGACAGTGGACCATTACGGTATTAGCATACTATCTTATATATTATACCATATGTGCTATGTTTGGATAAATTTTATAACATATATGATAGAAAACTTGCATATATTTGTGTATAAATTGTGATAAATTTATATTATGTAGTTGGAAAATGAAGAAGTAGATTGGTACGGTGGGTGAGAGGAAATAAGGTGGGGGCATGGAAGAATGAGGCCCATTTAGAAGTAGGTTGTTTGTGCATGTTTAATGCTTGCTCATTTGCAACCGAGAATGTTCGATAGCGATGACATTTCATATAAACTTCAATTCACACCTTTGGGTTGGTTTAAGTATGGCAACCGATTCAATGTGTACCACCAAATTAATACCACTTGAGTTCTCATTCTATTGATGGTATCTATGTGCATGTGACCACTCAACTAGGATCACCAGTTCTATTTGATCTAGTGGCTGCAAAAATATCCCCTTTCACCCTCAATGGATAACCTTGGGAAATTCTTTTGAAAATTTAGTTTTTCCATGATCATGTATTAGCCCCTCCCACTTGTTGTTGAGAAACGGAGGTGGATGACTGGATGAGCATGCAGTTGAAGTGTCCAAATGTGGGGATAAAGGCAGAAGAAGAGAAGATCAGCTCCTTGTTACTCTGGTTGCCTGACTGGTTACAGGATATGAGCTTGCAGATGTCTCTCATTCTAAGTTAGAAATGAAACTGATTCGCAAGAAACAAAAACACTGGACATGAACAAATTTAATTCTAGACGTTGAAGGGCGCATGTGTAACTTGGGAGAGGGGGCGGGGCAACACTGGTAGTTGTAGTGCCATGCATGGTGTGGACGAAATTAAGTAGCCAAGCATCGAGATTTCAGCTTTGTCCAGCATGAAGGGATCCACCCTTGTCCATTATGAAGTAATTAAATTCAGCTTTAATGCAGCATAGAGGATTGTGATTTGTGAGCACTCCTGCTTATCAATATTTTGATGCTGCAAATAAGCTGAATGTTGGTGCTGTCAAAAAGTAGGTGGTCAGAAACTTGCTGATACTTCCCGTTCTCAGCTATAGCAGCTCTAATTTCCAGTTGTACATGGGGTGGTGAAGCGTCTTAAATTTTAGCATAGATAATCCTAAGGACTGGGTTTGAAAAGGATCGGGATCTTATCTTATATAATTTAAAGCTAAAAATATATAAGGATCAAGTTGGATTGTGAAGAGAGCACTGGAGCCATGATCCATTACCACCCCTAGTTGTAAGTAAGAGCAGAAACACAATGCAGTGCTAGAGGGGATGTGATCAAGTGTATTGCTGGAGTTAGGAATGTAAAAGACTTATGTCTATATGATTTTTTTTCAAAAAAGAAACTTTTGTACATGTATAATAAATATGTTCGGATCAACTCCCTTCCTTAAAAATTATACATCATTTTAGTTTCGTCGAGGTGAAACTTTCTATAATGATCAAATTTATAGAAATATTGATTTTTTTATGAACCATAGCTGACTAGATGTAAAAAGGCGTGCCAGCATGGCATGCCATGTAGGATGAAGGATTAAATTGAACCGGATGGAGAAGTTTGAGGATTGAAATGGTCTTTTTGGAAGTTTAGAGATGAAGTTGAGCTTCGACTGAAAATATAAGGTCGAAATTAACTATTCCACATGTTTGTCCGGCCCACTTGGATTTTGTCTTCAGTTCCGCCACTGGGTGGCGCTGGTGACCGAGCGAGCGAGCGGAACTAGAGAAGACAACGATGGCTACACTAGGTTTTGTCATTGTGCGGTCCTCCCCTGCCTTTCCGTAATGTTATTTTCGGCCACTACAGTAGATGTGAGTTAAAAAATTTCTTAGATAACCATGCAGCTCAAGTTCTTTCTCTACAATCACCCTACGTTTTCCTTTTTTCCCTTCTATTTCTCACTTGGTAATTTGTACCTGTTGTACTGATACTAGGTTGCTTTCTTTTATTCAAGAATGCAAAACAAGAACAATCTAAGCTTACTAGGCAGTGATTGATGCCAAAGAAAATATATCCTCATTCACTTTGAATTAGAATCTGAGATATGGACCTATGATGCTTTAGATTTGAATCTGATCGAACCATGAAATGTTTTATTTTCTGTAATCCTAGGATTTCAACAAATTAACCGGACCACTATCATATGATGAAATATTGTAGGAGGTTATTGTAGGACTGATGAGTTATCTGCAGATCTACATACAAATAGAATGCGTGATCATGCATAGGAAAGAAGTAATTAGTCACCATCATATGATGCTTGAACAAAAGCAACTTTGTTTCATTTGGGACAACAATTAATATGTAAAAGAATTCCATTGTCGGTGTGTCACAGCGATTACAATTTTCTAGGGGTGGTCCTATTACAACATTGTATACTGTGAGCTTTAGGTTCAATGATCCTTGATACTTTTCTGTCGAACCAAGTTAAGTTTGTTCGCCTAACTGATCTCAATGTACTCCGATGTCACCGAGAGATAAAGATCATGAATACTTTCTTCAGTACCAGTTGCCTCTGCAGCACTATATGGCTCGTGGATCTTCAGGTAACTGATCAAGATCTCTTAAGTTTCCTTGTCATGCATAGTATAGCTGGTATTCGGATAATATTGCAGGAAGGGAATGAAAGCGTTTTCTACAAGCTGCTCAGTTACAATGTTGAGGAGTTACTTAAATGTGAAATTGTTTCATTAATTTTCTTTGCTCAGTTTAGAAATACTTTGACTGAATTTTAAGTGCATGCAAATTCAGTTCCACATAAACATATTTTACAGCATTCTATGTATGCATTTATCTACAACATTTTCCTAGAGGCTCATATTTTTACACCACCTATAACATGATTTGCAAATTTTGCATTCACAACCTTGAACTTCTATAGTGCTTTCATAATCAGTTTCAGGACTTATCCATGTTTAGGAGCTCAAATTTACAATTCTTTCTCCTTATCGCTACCCTTTTCCCTGAGCTTTTAGGAAATATCAAGCAAAGGGAAGAAGGTACTGATAATAAGAGGGGAATTGACTCACTTTAAACTTTAAAGAGATAATCAGTGAATTATATGATTTAGATCTCATTTTTAGAACATATATATTTTTTGCCCATGAGATTATAATAAATAACTTCTAAAGCACATTTAGATTTATTTTCTTTATTTATAAACAATTATGTTATATACCACAAATGACTGCTAATAACTCATTCTGCTGTTCACACTACTGGACAAAACAATTGGACTGCAATGTCGTTCAATCTGCAAGATTGCATAACGGTTAGTATGCTTCATGCCATGTGTACGGCTTCCTGATGCATTTCGTTTAGGATTCTGCAGAGTAATTATCATTATCCATACAATGAATTAAATGCTAATGATGTCATTAACTAAAGCAGCCTTCCTGCATGTGCTTTGTTCTTTCTTTCTTCCTGTTTTGAATAATTGGAATCATAATTTTGATATTAGGTACTCGAACGGAAGGGATGATATACACCCTGTAATTTTAGTGCCTCCAGATTCGAAAAAAAATAGTGTTGCATATAGTTCTGCCACAAATATAGTACAAATTTAATCATAAGTATTAGATATGCACATCTATGGTAATATCTAGCTATGGAGCACTCACACGTGATTCTAATAATTTATTCTGTTTTTCTTTCCCTTATCAAGGTCGCATGCTTGTACTCGAGATTAACGTAAAGTGAAAGCATAAATGCCAATTTGGCAACCAAGCTCTTTGGGAGAAAGCTTGCTATGGTTGATCTTGCAAGAAGGCAATAGCAGTTTTGTTTCTTGGTCGTTAATTAATTTTCAGGAAAAAGCAAGTTGTAATCATACAAGAGTAGTTTGAATACCCTGTGATGAAAAAAAAGGAAATTTAGTATATCTGGTGATTGTGGACTTATTCAATACGAGTCACATAGTTGTCTAATTGTTTGGCATCCTTATTATTTTTTTGTTGTTTTGTTCATAATAGGGGCGCAAAGCGCGCTGAATGTTCTAGTTGCAATAATTCCTTACTTGACGCCCACCTCTAGCCGAATATAGAGCTAAAGCAGTAGTGTAGTGCCGGTCCGAGCTAATTGTATTGCAGTAAGGCACCAGGTAGGAAACAATTATATAGAATTCAACGAGTAAGCAAGAACTATTGTTTTTAGCATAGCTTTTAGTTTTTTTTGCTTCTTTTTTTGCGAAACGTCTCCGTGCTATATCTAGTGCATTGATAAGCAAAAGTCATGTGAAGCATTATCCAATAAGATTCCTACCAAACAGGCCCATAAATAGAAGCGGGTGATAAATACTTTCTCCATTCGTTTTTGATAGACCTATTTAAGAAAACTGAAACTCTCTTTTTTGATAGTTCTATTTGAATTGTTGTCTTGATTTTGACACAAACAACCAGTTCCTGTACAGAAAAAGCTGGTGCATGTACTCTCTACCTTTTTATTTACATAATGTATTAGATTTGTTCTAAGTTAAAGTTAGCTAACTTTGACCAAATCTATAGAAAAATATAGTAACAATTATACTATCCAACATATAAACTATTAACGTATACTTCATGGTGAATTCAATGAAATAAATTTGGTATTATAAATGTTATTATTTTTTTATAAATTTGGTTAAAGTTGGTAAAATTTGAGTTATGACAAAATAAAAATAGAGAGAGTATATGATAATGTCGATATTGAGGAGTACTCGCGGAGAATCATTTCCATTAACGAGGAGTACATGATGATGTGATGTATGATTCAGGGTGGTGATTTAAGTAAATGATGGTAAATTACTGATGTGTAATGATAAGCAACCATCTTTGAACTTGGTGGCAGGGTACGGTAAATTATATTTACTTCTTTACTGTAGTTTTCCCTATAGCAATTGATTTATTTACCATATTGTGGAGAGGCTAGAATGAAATACCACGGTAATGGGGAACTGTAGTTTTTCAGGGCAACGGGGAACTAATAATGATGGCAAATTGTAGGTTGCTGGGTACGCTGCTGCTGATGCGGTCCAGGTACTCGATCGATCTTTCAGAGCTTCGGTCACGAACTGCAACTGCGACAGGATATCTGCTTCTCATTGCCAATTGGTACGCACAACTTTTGGCGTTCTGTGAGCAGGCGCTGCCGCTCGTCAGCACGGTCTGTGCGGTCATCTTCCCGGAGGTCGTCGAGGAAGACGTACCTGGCCTGCTGCTGGCCGCCATGCTGTGGCGATGTTCGTGGTGGCTGTTGCAGTTCTCATCAGCGGGGCGTAGGAAGACTTGACACCCAATGTCTTTGCCAAGTGTCAAGTTAATGCAACCAGTGGACACCTACAAGTGATGATGCGACTATAAATCAGGAACGGTTCAAGTTCATGTGAGCACAAATTTTAGTGATTTGGACGCTACACGCATCCCGTTGTTCTGGCCCAGTGGAGTCTGACTTGGGCTCTCCGGACCCCTCTTTTGCACTGGCCCGAGAGAGATCTTTCTTGAGGGGGCATGTTACCGATGACTCCGCAGCCTACTTACTAGCCCTAGGGTCAAAGCCCAAAGCAGTTGAGCCTGTATCACACACAGGCCCAGGCGATGCAAAAGGAACCAAAGATGCTGCACTATGGAAATGAAAATCATTCTCGTTTTCTCCATGCCACTCCAATCCAGGAAGTTCTCTACTGTAAGAAAAATAATCCTTCTTTTTATGAAAGGAAGAAAAATAATCCTATTAGACTATCAATAAGAAAAATAATCCTTCTTTTTTGCGAAAGTAAGAAAAATAATCCTATTAGACTATCCATAGTGATTTGAGTGATAACATAATCATTTGGACTTACAAGTTTGTTAAGTGAATATTTGTAGAATTTTTAGTCCCATGAATAAAGTCCAAACCACAACAAAACCATTCAAATCAAGTGATCCATATCCTTGGTAGAGCTCCAATGTAAGATTACGGGTGATATTTGCTTATCGATACCACTGGATAAATCGTCGTGCCAAGTTTACATTATCTCTAACCCACTCCTTTACGATACCATATTTTATACTATCAACTTATGTGCTTCTATATTTTTTAAAGTAGTGTTTGTTAGGATTGGCTCTAAGTTGCAAAATTCTTTGTGGGTGGGTGCAAACACTAGATGAATCTTAATTGCACATCTAGATAGTATAATCTAGCCTATGTTGTGTGCAAAATAGTGAAAACCATAGGTTAAGATTACCTAGTTGACCCCTTTCCCTTCTTAAACCATACGAGCACCAATTCATTTCAAATTTACATAGAGGTAGTGCAGTGGCTTGGACATGCAAATTAGGATGCTGAGTGCTTGAGTTGTTGGTATCGTTGTGCATCCTTGAGCTTTTCAACTAACATGCGCGGTGCGCGAGGAGTTTCCCCAAACACGGGTTGGCGGCGGGGAACGCTACAAGACGGAGATGGGGATATAATCGATCCTCAACATCCCCCACCAGAAGACGCTATCTAAATCTTGAATTTCAGAAGCAAACTTCTGTATTGTGGCCTGATAGCTGTTGATGCTTCCCATACCTAACTATCCGTCTTAGTACGTATGTGTGCACAACAGTTTGCAAACATGCATACAACACACGGTCAGACTTCTTTTATCGCACTGTGACTTTGAGACTCTCTGTAATTTCGTTGCTTTCCTATGAAATTTGGGCACAGTCCTCAGTGGAAAACACACGTTCAGGCGATTAACAATATGAAGATGCAGTTTATTTGGTGCAAGTTACGGAGGGGATCAGTGCTTGAATGGAAATCAAGCAACATGAACCGAGTAGCAGAGCAGTGCTGCTGTTTATTAGGACAATTAACTTATATAGAACCTAGTGACAAGGGATCGATCAGAAAGGAAATAAATGTGGGGCGGGTGAGAGGAAATGATGTGGCGGCTTGCAAGAATAATGAAGCCTCGTTCGGAACAAATGAATTTTTCAAATTAAATGGTAAGAAGAATGGGTTTTAGAAGTAGCTTGGTTGTGTGTGATTAATGCCGGTTCACTTGTCAATGACTAGCTTAGGGTGCATGGGTGGTAGAGGTGACATCTTCCGCAAACTTTAACTCACTCCTTGAGGTTGCAGGTACGCCAACATCCAATGTGCACCACCTAATTACCACTTTATTTTCTACTCTTCTATTGATTGTTTACTATGTGAATCTGACCATTGCAAGTAGAGGTTGCGGGTGCGTGCGGATGCGGACCTCTTTCCGGGTTTAATATTTTTTTTTACAAAAATCTTTTGGTACCAGGTGGAAGCTTCACCCGGTACTGAAGGAAGTCTTAGGCACCGGGTAAAACACCTGATGACGAAACTCATGACTTTAGTCTCAGCTTTGGAGTACCGGTTCTAGAACCGGTGACTAGGGCCATTTCTATCCGGTATTATTGAAGGCTTATTTTCTAGTAGTGATTCGATAGCAAAGACATTTTCCATAAACTTCAATTCACACCTTTAGGTTGTTGCAAGTATGGGAATCGATTCAATGCGTACTACCAAATTATTAGCACTTGACTTCTCACTCTATCGATGGTTGCTATGTACATGTGACTACTCAAGTAGGATCGCCAGTTCTATTTGATCCAGAATATCCATTTTCACCATTATCTATGGATAACCGTGCGAAATTATTTGAATCCTTAGCTTTTCCATGATGACGTATTAGCCCCTCCCAGTCGTTGTTGAGAAACAGTGGTGGATGAGCATGCAGTTGAAGTGTCCAAATGTGGGGCAAAGGCACGAGCGAAGAGAGGATCAGCTCCTTGTTGCTCTGGTTGCTTGACTGGATTACAAGGGATATTGTTATGCTTGCTGGCTTGCTGATGTCTCTCATTCAAATTAAAGATAGAAATGAAACTGATTTAGCTTTGGGCCGGGTGCCTTTTTTTAACACTTTCTTACTTCTTTACTATATTAATAAATACAGGCCATGAATAAATTGTATTCCGGACGTTCAAGGGTGCATGCAATTTGGGAGAGGTGGAGCGTAGATATATAGGCGGGGCAACACTGGTAGTGGTAGTGCCATGCATGGTGTGGACGAAATTAAGTAGCCATATGCATGGAGATTTGTATTGTAGTGCAAAGGAAAAGCAATTAATGTCAGAAGCCCAGGATTGGAAGGCACCTGATGAGGATATCACTCATTTCGATGCATGCAATACTTCTCCGCTGGATATTCAAGATCCAATCACTAGAGCTCGTGCACGACAATTGAATTTAGAGGTGAGCTCGTTCCTAAGCACTTCAACTTATAGTTTTAAGAATAGATTGCTACCTAATGATTATATTGTGATTAGAAACCAAGGAGAGGACCAAGAGATGTATGGAGAAGGGCTTGGAGGCGTGGAGGTACAGCAAGGGAGTGCAAGCCAAAGTTGGAGACACAATCCAAGTCGACTTCGAGTTCACCTCGGAGTCCAGGAGCAGTCTGCCTTAAATTGGACGCTCAGACCATATACGGAGTCGGATTTGGACGTTCTGTATAGGGTTGGAACCAGAATTTCATAAGGCTTCCAATAGTATCGGTCCCACCTTAAAATTCTTTCTGAGTCGACGGAAATTGTCAAAACAAGTGGACGTCCAGAGTCTGTCAGGGTGCTGTGTCACCATCTTTTGGGCCGCTGGCTCGTGTATCGTGTTGGAGCCTATTAGGGTTGCGTTCAAGGGACTTGCACGTCCCTAACTCCTTTTTATTCAGTAGCCATCGCTACTTTAGGGTTTGGATTTTGCTTAGATTCAATCTGTCATCGAACAATGTCGCCGTCCATCGGTTTGTGAGACCCCAACTTGTGAGTTTAATCATTCATCCTTGTTCTTGCTTGTGTTCTTCGATTCGCAGGCAAGGATTAGCCTTGTTCTTGCTTGTGTTCTTCATTCTTCCTTGTTCTTGCTTGTGTTCTTCGATTCGCATGCAAGGATTAGCCTTCTTGGCGAGGTTGACCAAGCACCGCCGGTTCGATAACCAGAGGAGACGTTGTACTGCGATTGCGGGATTCGGAACGTGTTGTTCAGAAGCCGGATCGAACTATGTAGCGACTCCACCAAATCAAGAGCTATCAGAACCTTTCAGAATATTGGGAACCCTAGTCTACATCAGCACCGGTACACGTTTCAACGTAGGGCCATTCGAATCTACGGAATAATCCAAATAGGTGAACTAAAATGTAGACTAAAGTTTAGTTCCACCCCAACTAAAATTTAGTCCATTAGTACTCAAAACCCACCTAATTCGGACTAAATCAATCTATGAACTGCGAAAAGATCAAACTACCCCTCACTATACTCATGTAGGCACAACAACAGCATAATCCAAGGGTAAAAGGGACATTTTTATGTGTCCTACCTAAAATTTAGTCCATGGATCCAAATAGTTTAGTTATCGTATATTTACTCACCTAAAGTTTAGTTTAGACTAAAATTTAATCCTAGGTGAACCAAACAGGGCCTTAATCACTATTAGTCGCGAATCCACCTTGTCCAGCATGAAGGGATCTACACCCATGTCCATGGGTAATTAAATTCAGCCTTAGTACAGCATAGAGGATTGTGAGCCCTCCTCCCGCCCATAGTCAATATTTTGACGCTGCAACTAGGCTGAATGTTGGTGCTGTCAAACAACAGGCGGTCAGAAACTTGCTGGTACTTCCCATTCTCAGCTGTAGCAGCTCTAATTTCTGATTGTACGTATGTAAGAGCAGAAACGCAATGCAGTTCTAGAGTGGACGCTCTATGCTCACGGGTGATCAAGCGTATTGCTAGAGTTAGGAATGGAAAAGACATGTTGAACTATGGAGAAGAAAACATAATGCAATGAAGGTAGGGATGCAGTTCCTATATATGCTGGTAGCTGACTCCCTGGGAGAAGGGATTTAAAATTGGAAGCGGTTCTTCTGCAGTTATTGCCGTCTTCAAAGCCTTCAGCAGCTCCTGGTCGGGCTTCTGGCTCTGGGTCATGGCGCTGGCCTCCAAACTCGTTCTTCTCCTCAATCAATCCATTGGCTACGACGACGGTGCAAACGGCAAATAAACAGAAACAAAATAAAATGAGCCCAAATGGAGCCGAGAATAGAAAGAATGGGTAGAGAATAATTTTAGAAGAATTTAGGGGGGAGTGAATCGGAGTTTAGATGATGGAGATATGAATTTGTAATGTTTGGCTGCTATTCAAATTCCGAAAATTGAATAACATGTAGGAGAGCGAGTGTACGGATTGTTGGCCCAGTAGGATGACGCTTGGGCTTTTGGATTGGTGGGCTCACATCTGTTTAGAAAAATAGAACGGAGAGGGTGAGGGAGATTGGTGGGCTCACATCTCTTGTTCGTCTGTTCTGTCGGCGAGGACGACGACTGCGGCGGCGTGGGTGAGGTGAGGTTGCTGTGGTGGGCGGCAGGTGCACGCAGCGGCATGGTGCTGTGCGGCAGCGATCAGCCGTCGTCGCTGGGCCCGGAGGCGCGCACGCTCCGGCGGCCCGGCGTGATGCCGCATGAGGGTGACGCACGCCCCGTACCGAAGGTGTTAGGGATGGCCACGAGGAGGGCAGCCTGAGCCGCGGCAATTCTACCAGCAGCAGCAGCAACGGCGGACGATCGAAAGGCGCTGCAGGCTGGTGCTCCGGACCTCGCGGATCGAAGGTGAGTGAAGCCTGCGATTGGAATGCGGCTTCCGGTTGTTGGTTACGACTTGCGACTGCAATTTCTCGATCTGCCTGGGTCGTTTTCTTCGGTTGCTGTTCACGTATTGAGTGAATGAAAATGATATGGTACTGCTCTGTACAGGAGTTGAAGTGTTGAACATTCAGAGTTTCAGCTGTACCGGTTTTTGTTTCCTCCAAATTTCAATGGCTCTAAACTTAGTTACACAGTAAACCTAGTTTGCCAAATTTTACGCATGAAACAGTTGGGCTTTGCACATAAATACTATGGTGTATACTGCTGATGATTTTTTTACTTAATTTGTATTAGCGATGGATTAATGATGGGTACATCATGTGCGGTACCACGGTATATAATGTGGTGATTGCTTGGAGAAATGCATTGTAAACCTAATAGTAAGACCAATTAATTAAAAAATTGAGAACATAAGTATAGGATTATTAAAATGGCTCCAAGTAATAGTTGATTTTTTTGATTCGTAATGAGTGGATCCAAGCATACTGGATGTGGGCAGGGGCAGATTTTTTTTTTTTTTTGGGGGGGGGGGGGGGTTGGTTTTGCAGGGGGCTCCTGCCTCCCAAAGATTAATGGATACTTTCTAAGCCCGCTCTCTATTTTTGGGAAGAAAGGTTGAAAAAGAAGGGGGCATGAAGAAGAAGAAAAAGAAGATGAGCCCTCTCTTCACTCCCTAGCTAGATTCGCCAGGGGTTCAGCTTTCACGTGTTATGAAGGAACTTTATTAAATCCACTCAAACTAAACTTAGTGTCGCTTCTAGTAGAAAAGATTTCTTACTCACTACTTATATACTTTTTAAGAAAAAAATGATATAAGATTGGACTAAATGCATAAAAGGACAAGATGACCTGCACCAGAGGGAAAACCTGTAAATTCAAATGAAACTAAAGGTTGATTTTCCATTTTCATAGGACACCGTTGTCCCGTAATTTCCTGTAAACTTTGAGACAATCAGATTGTTGTCGACGGTTGATGCTAGCGGCGCACAGTAGTCTTATGATCCATTTTGCTTGGCAGTTCACAAGATGGTCTTCAGCCAGCTAAGGTGCGGATTAAGTTAGTGCGATTTTACAGCCTCGGGGCACAGGGCGAAGTTTCCCTGTGTACCAGCACCACTACCTGTATCGTTTTCAGGATGTTTGCTGCGAAAGGATTATGCCTAAACGGCTGGGCTCCATGACCCAACATCTCCCAGCAACAAGAGGTTTGAGAGCTGCAGTGCTGCTAACAACGAGATCTCTTTCAAGAAAGCAACACCGTCAGAAGCTGCTGGCCAAGTCGTGGTGATACTTGCTGATACTTCCTATTCCTATAGGTAATGTTTATGGCTTATTCCTGGTTGTATGCCTATGTGCAATACAACACACCTTTGTTCAAGCATTGCAGTAATTCCTTACATGACATCTAGCTCTAGCCACATATATAGAGCTAAAGCAGTAGTGTAGTGCCGGCCCGAGCTATATAGGATCCAATCAGTAGGCAAGGACTATTGCTTTTATCATAGCTTTTATTTTTTTTGCCTCATTTTTTGCAAAATGGTTTTGTGCTATATACAGTGCATTGATAAGCAAAATCAGGTGAAACAGGATCCAATAAGAGTCCTACCAAATAGGTAAATATAGAAGCGGGTGATGAATCCTTCATCCATTCTCTTTTGACAGACCTATTTAAAAATTAAAATTCTCTCTTTTGATAGTTCTATTTTAGTTGTCGTCTCGGTTTTAAGATTCAGATCCCATACAAAGTAATTTTTCTATAAAAAGCTAGTGCATGCATGTATATGATAACATCAATATCAAGGAGTACTCACGGAAAATTATTTCCATCCATAAGGACATGATGACGTGATTAATTCAATGATAAGCATGGTCTTTCTCCTTATCATTGTGATTAAGTGAAATAGGTCCATCAAAAGAGAATGGAGGGAGTAAAGGACAAGGTGGGATTTCTAGGTGTAGTCAATAATAAGGGTAGAGTAGGTGGGATAGTGAGGTTCTTCTTCATCTTACTATTTTGCTTGAATCTGGTATGATTTAGGGTGGTGATTTCAATAAATGATGGCAAATTACTGATGTGTAATGATAAGCAACCATCTTTGAACTTGGTGACAGGGTACAATAGATTATTTCTTTATGTAGTTTTTCCTATAACAATTGATGCATTTTCCATATTCTTTTTTTGGTAGTACAATGATGCTAGTGGAAAGGTTAGAATAAAATACCACGGTAATGAGGAACTATAGTTTTTTAGGGCAACAGGGAACTAATGTCTAATTAAAATTACAAGTCAGAGTGTGACTATGCAGTGTAAGCTAGTAGCCGGGAGCTTAAATGAAGCTAGTGTTGAGTAAAGAGAGTCAACAATAAGGGTAGAACAAGGGGGAAGTGAGGTTCTTTTTCCATCTTACTATCCTGCTTCTCCTAAGCTAAAGTAGTATTGCAGCAGCACCTGAGCTAGTAGTAAGCTAGCAAGTATAGGAGATAAAACTATACAACACCAATTAAAAATGGGAAGGATATAACACCTCCTTTCACTTTGAAATTATATTGTAATTACGCTCCATGTGACATTCTGCCGGACCTCACTTTTGAACTGTGTCTATGAAAGGACCTCAAGATGCCTAGAGGGGAGTGAATAGGCTAATCTGAAACTTAAAATACTTTGAAAACTGTAACACAGATGTCCAGATACTCCGGATATATATCTGGATACTCCGGACTTTGTGTCCGGAGTTTCCGGAGATATTGTCCGGAGAGTCTGGGTATGAAACGATCTGCACAAAAATAAAGATACTGATACTGTAATTTAGATCGAGTAAATTTAGAAGAGCTAGTGGTACCTTTGAAGTGTTTCTCATCGGTTGTCTTACTCTAGAGACTTGTATAATACTAGATCGATCACAAACCCTAAAATATTAGTCTCACAAGCAAATAACCAATAGTTCAGAGTAAAGTGATACGGAGAGGCAAGGATTTGTTTCCCGAAGTTCACTCCCAAAGAAACTATGTCTCCATTGAAGAAGAGTTCAAGACATGGTGCTCAAGAACCCTTATGCTCGTCCCCAAGGGCGAGACCGACGCTCAAGCCCAAGGTCACTTACTATGAAATCCTCCGAGAGGATGGCAAGTACAAACTTCTTGTGGAGCTCATAATACGGCTGAGCACTCACAAGCACGCCTAGTCGTTTAGGAGCACTTAGCTCCAAGAGTAACAAACTTCAATCATCGGCTTGACAAGGACCTAGTGCTCAAGGGATTTGGATGGCAGCTCACTAAGCATAAATCTCTCCTCTTGCAACATTCTCACTTGAATCCCCAATGGAAATCACTCATAGATGGAAGGAGGGGTGTTAAATGGCTCTTTCAAGGTGTTTCAAACTGTGCAGCATGAAAATGAGCAAGAGAGTCAGCTGTTGAGGGTATGAGGGGGTATTTATACCCCCACTCCAAAAACTAGCCGTTGGAGCAAGAGGTGTCCAGAAACTCCTGGCAAATGTCCGGATAGTCTAGACACTGGGGTCCGGACACTCCGGACTCAACGAAAACTACTGACGGAGAACAGATACCGGGAGACTCTGGGTATATGTTCGGATACTCCGGACTTTGTGTCCGGATATTCCGGACCCGGAGTATCCGGACTCACTAGGGACGCTCTCAAAACTTTGTGGTGTAGGTTTGACTCACAAGTATTTGTATGGGTTCTCTTGAGCACTAGTTCTAAGTCAAAATCTGCAGATTAAAGTCCCTCTTGATAGTACGGGGTTCCTATACTCAAAAATAAAACAAAAGTCTACTCTTCGAGTAAATATCAACCACCATTTTTTTATTTTCTTTTGAGTGGTCCTACTTCATCATAGGTTTTGCTTGTTCAACTTTTAGCACCTGCACACATGCTAAGTAAACGCGATTAAACGTACATGTGTTTTGTCATCTAAAACCAAAACCCACTAAGGGGCCTAGATATCTTTCAATCTTCCTTTTTTGGTGATTGATGACAATACACATGTAATTCATTTGATAATCATAAGCTGTAAATATCTATCATATAAAGAGCACCCTTAATATATGCCATGAACTTGAATTCAAATTAATTTCTCAAATGTCAATATTGGCACATTAGGGCAAAGACAAGAAAACTCTTTATCAATCTACAGTGGGGTGAGCATGTGTGTGCTAAGATAATGTGTGATGCAAATGACAAGTTATGCACTCAAGAAAAATTAGTGTTGGCAGCAAAACCCGGAGACTCCGGGTATATGTCCGGAGACTCCGGACAACGTGTCCGGAGTATCGGGCTAAATAACCGGAGTATCCGGACCTCCTACACAGAACATAGAAAACAACAAGTCATCACAATTCCAATAAGCATCACACTATCATTTAAGCCTTAGAACAACTTTAAACTTAACAACTAAGCAGATTAAGGCACAGAGTACGCATATTACAACTTGTTTTCACACGCCACATAGTCCTTACACAAAAGATAGATAGATAAAGTGTGATACAAGCCGATAGAGTTTGATTATAGGTCCAAGTCCAAATGATTACAAGAATAATGAAAAGGGAATGAAAAGGTCACTCCCCCTTTGTCATCAAGTGCCAAAAAGGGAATGAAAAGGCGATAAGATCAACTATTCATCATCATCATCGGCATCTTCCTTGGAAGTGTCCTCATCTTCGTCGGAGTCCTGGTGCTCATGGTAGTCTTGAGGCGCGTCTTCTCTCATCTCCTCATCTTCATCAAAGATCTCTTGGCCACTGGGAGGATCACGACGGGATCGAGTAGAAGCATGAGTCCGGCGATGAGGGTGAGGGAGTGGAGCATGAGCAGCTGCAATGGCAGCATTATCCGCTGCGTCCCACTCGGCAAAAGGGTCATCAAACTCAGGCAACTCATGATATGGATCCGTAGGAAGGCCTAGGTGATTCTTGATCTTGATGATATCCCTACGGTTCTCATTAACTTCCTTAGCCACGAACTTGCACATGCAGAAAATACTTTGTAGAACACATTTGATGAATGAGCTGCTGCGACCATGATGAGAAGAAGATGTACCCGAATAAGATGGAGCTGGGTCAAACCTCAGGTTTTGGTGCTCATGTTGCATCATCGGAGAGCGGATGAATACGAAGAGGCTCATGCTTGCAGTCCTTCAGAAATGTGATCATGGTGACCCTCTCAATCATATACATAATATAAGGAGCTAAAGGCAAGAATTTCTTTGGATCATTCATTGTCCGTCTCAGCTCATTCCAAATAAAATCCATGATGCAAAAGGATCTTCCAACGGGCATGGTACGAGCAAGGAGATTGCAAGCAAAGTAGCAGAGTGCCGTGGTATCTCCATCCTTAGCATCAATAATGGCACGGAAAAAATAAATTTATAGTGTAGTAGTAAGGTTGGAGAGTGCTTGCGTTACCGGCTTCAGCTAAGATGGGATTGTAGAATAGAGCGGGCAACTGACTAGGCTTCAACTGATTATCAACATGAATGGGGTCACGCTTCTCATCATTAGAGCCAAGTCCAAAAAGCCATGAGAAAGTCATGTAGTCCACTCCATACTTGACGCCTTTGGTGGTCCAATAGAAGGCAATCTTTCTTGCATCATAATCAAGAGAGGAATGGAACTGGGCAAGGATCTCTTCATTCCAATCGTACCGAAAACCCATAATATTATAGAGACCAAACTCTCGGCACTTTGCAATTGTTTCATTGAAGAATGGATCATTGAATCTCTCAAAGTAAGCCCAATCCACATACTTGCAAGGGACAATTGGTGCCTTGCCATTGCGCAAAACCACAGAGGAATAGAAATCCTGATGCAACTGACACCAAAACCTTCTTTCCAAATTTTCTTCCTTCTCATACTTATACACATCTTCTGTCTGAGCATTGGTGAGGGCCACGGCTTGCTTGAAATAATCTCTGGCCATTTGAACAACATACCCATCTGGAATCTAAGGGCGAGCAAGCTTGGGACAAACTGGATATCGAGTCTGATCTGCTGAGAAGACGACCTCCAAGCGAGGCGGTGTCCATGGGAAAATATCTGCTGCAATGCCCCTTTTGGAAGGATTAGCCCTAGATGAAGGATTTGGCATGCTTGCCATCATGTAGGGGGCTTGATGTGACGAAGGTGCTTGTGAACTGCTGCTGCCTGCGGGTTCTTTGCTAGGACGACAATGGGGTCGTAGTTCTCTTGGAGGAGGACTAGGAGGGGAAGCTTTCTTCCTCTTGAATTTGTGGATCATGGTGGCGCTTTTGCCGCCGCTGACCAGATAGTTCACCTGCTCTCCCTATTTTCTAGATAAGAGATGTGGTTTGATTAAGAACGAGTCTAGATAGAATTTGATTGAAAAGAATAGGACCAGTCACACGAAGTCCGAAGACTCCGGGTATATATCTGGATACTCCAGACACCAGGGTCGGAGTATCCGGGCCTATATCCAGAGTATCCGGATATCGTGCCCCAAAACCCTAGGGGAGATTGTTCTTGCCTCAAAGATTTGCAAGAAATGTGTGGTGGGAAGGTAAAAATCGTCCCTAGGATGAGAGAGAGGGAGAGGAGGAAGAAAAGGCGGCGTCGTCGGTGAATGAAGGAGAGAAAGGATTGTTCAAACCGACCCCATGGTAGATATACTCAATATTTACTGACCGGAGTATCCAGACAAATATCCGGAGTATCCGACTAACCCGGAGTATCCGGACATATGTTCAGAGTATCCGGCTCCCCCTGGAACTGAGCAGAAACTTCTTGATTGAGGTTGATAGTGATTGATTTCAAAGATAAGGACTTGATTTGGAAGATAGGAACTAGTGGCAAATAGTTACTTCACTTGAGATCAGCCAGCAGACAATCATGAAGAACAATGATCTCAAGCGAGTCACCTTAAAGATCCAAAAATTTCATAAAAAAAACTTTCACAAGTTTTGATCAAAAAATTTGTTTTGAAAAGATTCCTAGTCTAAGAACACAAGAATATGCACAAGAGT
Source organism: Panicum hallii (assembly GCF_002211085.1). Taxonomy (NCBI): domain Eukaryota; kingdom Viridiplantae; phylum Streptophyta; class Magnoliopsida; order Poales; family Poaceae; genus Panicum; species Panicum hallii. The sequence goes on from NC_038044.1 coordinate 57,823,536, forward strand.
TCAAACTAGGTTACGAGAATCCAAGATGCTTAGCTCACTCCTCAAAGCACAAACTTTTGCTCATCTAGAGGCTTAGTGAAGATATCGACAAGTTGCCCGTCGGCGCTTACATGACGTAAAGCAATATCTCCCTTAGCCTCATGATCCCTTAAGAAGTGATGTCGAATATCTATGTGCTTTGTTTGGAAGTGTTGGACTGGGTTGTTAGCTAGCTTGATTGCACTCTCATTGTCACATAATAGAGGAATTGCATCAAAATGACAACCAAAGTCACTCAACGTTTGCCTCATCTATAAGAGTAGTGCACAACACGCACTAGCGGCGACATATTCAACCTCCGCCGTGGATAAGGCAACCGAATTTTGCTTCTTGGAGCTCCACGCTACTAAGGAATGGCCACGGAATTGGCACGTCCCCGTAGTGCTCTTTCGATCCACCTTGCAACCGGCATAATCCGAATCAGAATAGCCAAGTAGATCGAAAGATGAGCCCTTAGGATACCATAAGCCAAGGTTAGGAGTGAGAACCAAATACCTTAGGATTCTCTTAACCGTCATTAAATGACATTCTTTCGGATTAGCTTGAAATCTTGCATACGTGCACACACTAAGCGTGATATCAGGCCTAGGTGCACAAAGGTAAAGAATCGATCCAATCATGGAGCAATATACCTTTTGATCCACGGCCTTTCCTTCTTCATTTAGGTCGAGATGTCCTTGAGTCGACATAGGAGTTTTGATGGGTTTGGCATTCTCCATGTCAAACTTCTTGAGCATATCCTTGATGTACTTGGTTTGACTAATGAATGTGCCATCCTTAAGTTGCTTGATTTGGAATCCAACGATGAAGGCCAACTCACCCATCATAGACATCTCGAATCTCTTTGTCATAATCCTACTAAACTCCTCGCACCAAGACTTGTTAGTAGAACCAAATATAATATCATCGACATATATTTGGCACACAAAAATATCATTATCAACCTTGCGAGTAAAGAGAGTAGGATCGGCTTTGCCAATTTCTAAGCCTTTCCTTAAGAGAAAATCCTTAAGGCATTCATATAATGCTCTTGGGGCTTGCTTAAGTCCATAGAGCGCCTTATGTAGCTTGTAGACGTGGTTTGGAAACTTGGGATCTTCAAAGGACGGTGCTTGCTCAACATATACTGTGGCAGAACCAACCTGAATTATACCGGCTCAAGTACGCGAGTCCTTAATGAAGGGCTACCTCGCACTTTAAACGGTATAAAACTATTGGTCTGTCGGGTAACGTCCCGATAAACCACCGAACGCAGGATCCAACAAGGTACCTCACACGAAGGTGAGTCCAGAGATACAATGCCAAAATAATTTACACCACAGGCAGTTATATTACAAAAATATACAAAATAACATTTGTTCTCACTGAGGAGAGTTTATTACAACACAAGTTCAAGTTTCTGGTTAAAGCAGCGGAGTTTGAAAAGCGTAGCTAATATACACGACGTCATTACAGATATTATGCTAGCCCTGGCATAATATCACTCGGCGGAGTCTGTGTTGGCCGGGGACGGATCCCATTCCACGGACCAACCATCAGGCAAAGGATAAGGCCATGGTGTAATGAATGCGGGCTCTTCAGAAGAGTTACCTGAAGTAAATCAACAAAGCAAGGCTGAGTATACTAATACTCAGCAAGACTTACCCGGAATTGGGTATATCTTAGCCCATAACTTGACTCATGTTGGCTTTTAGCTTTGGGTAGGGTTTTCAGCTGAAAAGCATCGAAGAGTAGATCCTTATTTTCAATTTTTAGCTTTCAGGTTCTAGTTGATTAACCATTCTAGGTAAGCACCTATAACTATCCAAACATGGTAAAATCTTTACTCAAACATCATCTTTGATAATCACAAAGTTACTCTTGTTACTCTATGTGATAAAGAGGATAAGCAGTCTCATACATCGTGAGAGGCGGACGATTCTGAATCGAGATTCAACCCTTGCAAGGTAAACCTAACACACACGCTTGGAACACCACAGGGTTGTTCCGAAGCAACCGTTTGCCTTTCATTCCGACTCGTGGATCAGATCCACCACAAGCGACTGCAGGTCATATGCACATCCAAAGTGCAGGAAGTACGTCTGTAGCGCGACTACAAAACCCGTACTCCTGGTTGCCCAGCAACACATATGCCTACACGTCGAACAAAGTAACAAAAAGAAGCAAATACATGTGGTGGGAGGTATGTCCACTCCTCGGGCCGATCGGTTACTAGGCTTACCGCTTACCATATTTCACGGCATGTGGCTAGTACTTTCAAACGCTTAGCCACCGCTACCACACACTGCGGCCTTATCAAAATTCAACAACATAGACGGGGTATCATTTTGACCATGATACCTCATAAAACTCCCGTCCGGCATCCTTATAGTGATAGCAGGAATGTAAATCATTACAATTCCTAAGTCGCGCGAGTGACAGGAAATCACTCGACTTCTACCGATCCTATAAGCAGAGCAGCTAGTCGGACTCCAATTCTAGTGTTCAATACATTGGTTCCTGGAGTAATGCAACTAAGTTTTCAAACAACTCCTAAGAACGTAATGCATAAAATGATACATAAATAAATAGTATAGGTTGCAGTGTAATAAAGTAGGGGTTATGTCCGGGGCTTGCCTTCGCTGGTGGGGTTGGGGTTAGTCAAAATATTTTCTTCCGAACCTTGGTTCGGGGCTTCAGAGAAATCCGCAACGAGAGTCCCGGGGTCTTCAGAATATCCTTCTTCCAGTTCCGGGATCAGCTGATAATCTCCATCAGCGAGCGTGGTCGAGTCTATATGAGATGCAAGGTTACCAGTTATGAAATTGTATAGATATTTTTATAATGATTCACAATAAAGTTGCAATCCAATCCTAAGAAAAATTACATTATGATGATAAGTTAACTACCCTGCACTGGGCAGTCATTTATTGAGTATTAGTTATTTTATCTAAATCCATTAGACAACGGGGTTGATGACACTAATTAACTAACTAGTAGCATGAAGCAACAAGTGGGGTGGTTTTTAACATTTATATTAAAAAGCTTTACAAATTGACCTCACAATTTATATGAACTTTAAATTACCATTACCTTATAAACCAAATATATTATATCTCAATTAATTAACATCTAATTCTTAGTTGAAAATTTAATAATATGTTGCAATAATACAAAACAGAACATTAATATATTTTTCATGATTTTTTTTTGAATATATGAAAGTGTGTTTATTAATTATATTATGTAACTACACATTATTTCTAACAAAATCTATACAATCAGAAATTATTACTAGAGTACAAGGCTAATTATTTTTCTTCAATTCTACATGTTAAAAGAAAATTATTAGCATTGGTTTTACTATTTTATCATTTTTCTATGAATTACTATGTATTTCTTAAGTCTACAAGCAATTAACTTTGATATTTAAATTAGGTCACTAAACATTCAAAAAAAGAAGTCGAGCTCTAAAGCAAAGTTGCAGATCTTTGTCTAAAGATTCCAACAAAATTTAGTTTACCATTTTATGATTTTTCCTTGAAGAGATACGGTATTTCTAAGTTGGCAGCAAAAATTACATAAGGAGGTCCCTCAGCACTATTCAACTGAGTCTAGGGCTTTGCAAGAAACCCCCTGTACTTCTATTTCTTCTAACCCGAAGTCCTTGGCCGTGAACCCGAGCAGAGCAGGGTGAAGGCGACCGTGTTCCAAGGGCAGGGAAAGGTTCAGGGCCTTACTGTGGTCCAATTGCTCTACTTGTCGTGGACGGGGATGGCCGGAATAGTGGGGTTCGACTTGAGCCCGAGGTGACGGCGGAGGGGTCGACGGCGACGAGGATGCTCCGGCGATGAACGTGGGCCAAGATCCTGCGCACGAGAACCAGTGAGTCGTGGGGAACGTGTACGTGCCATCAATTTGATGAAAACATGCTGGATCGAGGGAACTCGACGGAGACCGATGCGGCGGCGGCGAGGAAGAACGCCGGCGAGCGTCGGGGAGGCACTGTGGTGCACCAGAGGGTCAATGGATGGGTCGTACAGCTTCAGGGTGATGATGTGGTTCTGGCTAGGAGGTCGTGGTGGTGTGGGAGTGCCTGGAGCGAGCTGCCCACGGTGGAGGCCGAAGGCGACGGCGGCGGCGCTCGTCGAGGACCGGGCTCCAGTGGAAATTGGGGAGGATCAGGAGGTCGTCGAGCACGAGCAAGTCACGGGAAAGCTGATGCGAGTGTGGGCTGGGGCGGAGGAGGTCCGGTGTGGGCTGCCCACGGGCGGGTTGTGCACGGCCGGGGAGGAAGAAGACGACGGCGACGGAATGCAGCTCGGTCACTGGGAATTGGACGCGGGAAGTAGCAGAACAGCATGTGGGTGTGGATGTAGTGCTGCTGCGCGCGAGAGAGAGGAGAAGGTAAAGGCTCTGGGGTGGCCTGTCCACGGCGACCAGGAGGTGGCGGCCGGAGTAAGCTCGGGGATGGCGTGGCGCGCGCGCGTGCGGCCAGGAAAGGAGAGGGAAGCGGTCGGAACGGAGGGGAAATGACGCGTGGAGGGGACATCCAGCAGGAGGTGGTGCTCGGGAAGCCGTGCCGGCAGTGAACGGCGGCGACAGGAGCAGAGCAGAAGGGGGAAGCGGCGCGGTCAGAGGAGGAAGAAGCAGAGGGATGTCAGGAGGACTTGTTCGAAATTTCCAAAGATTCCAGGGACCCCTCTGTAAACTAAGATTTCCCATTGATAGAAAAGTCTAATGAGAAAGGTGTCTAAACCAAAGTTGTAGAGAATTTCAATTCCTACAAAACTGCTTTAAGGTTCAAGTTCAAAATCTCAAAGAATATAGTTTTATTTTAAACTTTAGAGCACCATTCAAATTATAAACTTTGTTTTGTAATTCAAACATAATGCTTTAATGCTTAGGGTCTTTTTGCAAGTTTTCCTGCAGTCATCATTACTAGTTCTTTTTACACTTTAGCCCTTAGGTAAAACTAAGTTTTACTTTTATCTTTTTACCAATTCACATGTAAGTCCTTATACAATTGTATTAATTACATAAAGGTCCTTAATTCCATATAAAGCCTATTTCCCTTAGTGTTTATTTAACTTTTGCTCTTTTCTTTTCTATAGCCATCTGAAATTTGACACTTAGGATCATTTTCACACACTTGCACATAAGAATTTATAAAATTCATAATTTACAAATATACCCTTTTTGCTTTGTACAACTTGTATACACTATATCCTTCTTACATATATTATTCCCAAACTTAATATCTAGTTGTCTAACTACCTGGATATCACATATACCAATTCGGAGATTGGTCCATTCAGAAAAGCACTCTTCATATCCATTTGATATAGCTTGAAATCATGGTGAGTAGCATAGGCAAGTAAAATACGAATTGATTCAAGCCTAGCTACGGGAGCATTTGTCTCACCAAAATCCAAACCTTCAATTTGTGTGAAGCCTTGAGCAACCAACCTTGCCTTGATTCTTGTTACCACGCTATTCTCATCTTGTTTATTTTGAAAGACCCACTTGGTTCCAATGACGTTTTGCTTGGGTCTTTCTACTAAGGACCAGACTTTATTCCATGTGAAGTTGTTCAATTCTTCTTGCATAGCCATCACCCAGTCCGGATCATCTAAAGCTTCATCTACTTTAAAAGGTTCCAAAGAGGAAACAAACGAGTAATGTTCACAAAAGGTAGCCAAACGAGAACGAGTCGTTACCCCTTTACTAATACTTCCAAGAATATTATCCACCGGATGATTCTTTTGAATGATTTGATGAACTCTTGGATGAGGGATTGAGGCTTGATGTTGAATGAGTTCAGCTTCTTTCTCTGCTTGAGGTTGATCTTGATGTGGAGTTGACGATTTAGCTTCATTTTCCCAAATAGTCCAGGCCTCTGTCCGGATACTCCGGACATATGGTCGGAGTATCCGGGTTGCGCGGCGGATGGAGTGTTGGATGGCCCATGAAGCATCAAATCATCATCATCATCTTGATCAACTTGTTCTTAAGGCTTTATTTCACAAGTGGCTAGCATCTTGATTGCCTTACTTGATGGTTCTTCCATACCTACAACAATATCAACTTGCTCCCCTTGAGAGCCATTAGATTCATCGAATGTCACATCATACGCAACTTCAACACACCCGGAGGTTTTGTTAAAGATACGACAGCCATGAGCATTCGAGGCATAACCAAGAAGAAAACCTTCATCAACTTTAGAAGCAAACTTAGAGTTTTTGGGCTTCTTGTTAAGAATGAAGCACTTACTTCCAAAAACTCTAAAGTAAGGCACATTAGGCTTTTTAAAAATGAGAAGCTCGTATGCCGTCTTGCAAATATAGGCGGTTGATGGCATGACACGCCGTGTTGATTGCTTCCGCCTAAAATTTATCCGAGATTTTGTATTCATAAAGTATCATCCTTGCGGCTTCAAGGAGGGTTCTATTTTTCCTCTCAACAATTCCATTTTATTGAGGTGTGTATGAACCGAAAACTCATGACCGATTCCTTCTCCTTTCAGAAATTCTTCTATGTTGATGTTCTTGAATTCGATGCCATTGTCACTTCTTACTTTCTTGATCTTGGTTTCAAGCTCATTTTGAGCTCTTTTTGCAAACTTCTTAAATGTATCTTGTACTTCACACTAATGCTTATGTAGGCCACCAGACCAAAGAGATCCATGTGAAGTAGTTCAAATGGCTTGACGGTGGTGACGATGCTCTTTGAAGGATGAGGAACACCAACTTCTTTCCAGCTTGGCACGCACAACACACACGATCCTTCTCAAAAGAAACATTGGTTAGTCCTATTATGTGGTCCCCTTTTAAGAGCTTATTGAGATTTTTCATCCCAATATGAGCTAGTCGGCGATGGCATAACCAACCCAAGCTAGACTTTGCCACCAAGCATGTGTCAAGTTGAGCCTTTTCTTGTGAAAAATCAACTAGATAAAGCTTTCCCTGGAGCACTCCCTTGAAAGCAACGGAGTCATCACTTCTCCTAATGACGGTCACACCCGCGTTAGTGAATAAACAATTAAAGCCCGTGTTACAAAGTTGTGAAATAGAAAACAAATTGTAACCAAGAGATTCAACCAAAAGAACTTCTGAGATAGAAAATTTTGAGTTCAGATTGATATTACCGGTGCCAAGCACTTTCCCTTTATCTTTTCCGGCAAAGGTTATAAAATGATCTCCATTTGATTCTTTCAATGTTTTGAACATATTGCCATCTCCGGTCATATGATTTGTGCATCTGTTATTGATCACCCATGTTGATCCACTGGAGGAATATCCCTACAAAACAAGATTACTCTTTCTTTTTAGGTACCCAATGATACTTGGGTCCTAGTGTGTTAGTTATAAGCACCTTGGGTATTCACAAATGGCTCTTCCTAGTGTTCCATGTGCGGTGACCCACAAATTTTGCAACCACTTACCACAGTGGTTTCTTGTTAGCACATAATCTGCATAAAAGAATACATAAGAAAATGATTCTTGTGCCTTTGAGTTGATTGTGCTTGAGGCTTGAAACTTATCTTGTCTTGATGAGAATGCAACAATCTTGGCACCCTCATCACATGTAGTACCTCCCTTGACAAACTTGACATGACTAGTTTCTTGAATTTTACCATTTCCCTTGCGGATGGGAGTAGTCATGTTCACTAGATCTCCATTTGTACCCAAGGCATCCGTCTTGTTATTCTTGACAAATGGAATATTTTGTGACGCACCTTCTCCATTCTTCCTAAGTCCCTTACCTTTCTTAAATCCATACTTCCTCAAATATCTTGATCCGAAACCCTTGATGTGTTTTTCAAACTCACCTACCCTTGATGAGGGGCTCATGTTGGGGACTTGCTTGTGAGAAGGTGCTTCATCTTTTTGCACTAGTTGAGTAAGTCTAGTGATCTCTTTCCTCATTGATTCATTTTGGCATGGTTAGTAGCACAAGTTTGAATATCTATATTATAACAACGTGCACAACCATTACTTGTTGAAGGGCTAGAGGAATTAGATGACTCCCTAGCTTTGGAGGTGCTTTCCACAAGTGTTAAATTGAACTTCAAGTGCCGTGTGAATGGCTTGCTAGCTTGTTAGGCTTTCTTGAAGTTTCTCATTGTCACTCCTTAGGTTGGTATGAGTGTCCTTAACTAAAGATAGATTCTTAGTCAATTCATCCACTTTTCCTCTTTCACTAGTGAGTGCCTCTTCCACCTCAAGAAGTATGCTATCCTTGGTTTTGAGCGAGTCCTGAAGCTTCTTATTTTCCTTACTTTCATTGGTAAGGTTTATTTCAAGAGATTCGGATTTTTCTCTCTCAAGTCTAAGCAATTCCTCTTGTGATTCAAGAGACTCATCTAATTCATCTAATTTCATCATTAGTTTCATTATTCTAGTTGCACCCTTTTTGCCATATTGTTTAACAAGAATAGCAACTTCATCTTCCTCATATATTTCGTCATCCGATGAGCTTGGGGATATTACCTTTAAGCCTTTTGCCATGAGGCACATGGTTGGGTCTTGATCTTCATCATCGGTGAGATCTTCAAATAAGATTGTGGAGTGAGAAGAAGTTGTCTTCAACGCCATGGTTGCAACATCTTGACCTTCGGAGTCACTTTCTTCATTTGAAACCCACTCTTGACCAAGATGTGCTTCACTGGAGTATTTCTTGTGTCTTGGCTTGTCTCTCTTGAATGAGCTCTCCTTGGTGTCCTTGTTCTTCTTCTTTTCTCCCGGACAATCCGCAATGAAATGCCCAATTTTCTTACAACCAAAACAAGGCTTGTTTGATCTTCGTCTTGGCTCATACTTGCTCTTATTCTTGCCAAAGTTTCGGAAGTTGGTCTTCTTCATAACCCTTCTAAAATTCTTGATGAAGAAAGCCATTTCCTCATCATCTAGCTCATCATCTTCATCACTACTCGAGTCATCATATCTTGAGGGTTTGTTGCCTTCTCTTTGCCCTTTGAATTTGCTTGGAGAGCCAATCCATTGTTCTTTGTTGCTTGTTCTTGAAGTTCGGCCAAATCTTGATCGATCTTGACTCTCTTCAATTGATCATGATGAGCTTCTATTCTTCCAAGAACATTTTTGGCGGTGAAATGCTTGAGTCCTCTTTCAGCTCTTATCAAGATAGGTAGCGTGATGTCCCTTGCCATGTATACAGTCAAGAGCTTGTCAACAATTTCACGATCACCCCACTTGTTACCACCAAGTGATTTGATTCGGTTTATGATTTCTTCATGCGATTATACATCTCCTTGATGATTTCATCTTTCTTCATGGAGAACAGACTTAGTTCATCTTCCAAAGTTTTGATTCTTGACTCACGAACTTTTCTTAAACCTTGATGATTTACATGGAGTGTATCCCAAGCATCTTTGGCGGTGGGAGCATCATTGATCTTGTCAAACTCTTCCGAACTCACGGAAGAGTGAAGAATATTCAATGCTTGATAGTTTTTTTGCAACACATATGCTTGCACCGGCGTTGTGGCTTCATCGTCTTCCGGGATTTCACAACCTATTTTAATAATCTTCCAAAGATCCTTGTGAATTGCACTTAAATAACCAAATATTTTTGTCTTCCATTGATTATACCCCGTCCTATCAAAATAAGGGGGCTTTCTCATATGAATTGATGCACTATGATCACTTGGAATTTGAAATATATAGTCATGAGAAACACGATGATACCCAGTTTTTTCTTTTTCTTTGAAGAGCTTCCTTTGTTGGAAGAGCGTGAAGGCCTTCTCGTATAGTCGGTGTCGGAGTCGTCGCTTGACTCGATCACGATCTTGGTGATTGACTTCTTCTTCTTTCTTTGCAATTTCTTCTTCTTCCACCATTCCTTCCACACAAGGTAAGACAACTCATCATTGCTTGTTTCCAACTCATCTTCTTCTTGCTCTTCATGTGAGTCTTTCTTCTTCTTTATCTTGGAACCCGTTGAGCCTAAGATCTTACTATCTTCGGGCTTTTCTTCTAGGGTTTTATCTTTGTCACCTTCATACATCGGATTGATGGGATTCTTGGATAATGGATCACCCGATATCTTGATTCTCTGAGCAGTTAAGCTTTAAAGATGGAGAACGAGGCTCTAATACCAATTGAAAGGATCTCAAGATGCCTGGAGGGGGGGGGGGAGGGTGAATTGGCTAATCTGAAACTTAAAACACTTTAAAAACTATCAGTAATATAGATGTCCAGATACTCCAGATATATGTCCGGATACTCTGGACTTTGTGTCCGAAGTTTCTGGAGACATTGTCCGGAGAGTCCGGGTATGAAACGATCTACACAAAAACAAACATACTGATGCTATAATTTAGATCGAGTAAATTTAGAAGAGCTAGTGGTATCTTTGAAGTGTTTCTCACCAGTTGTCTTACTTTAAAGACTTGTATAATAGTAGATCGATCACAAACCCTAAAATGTTAGTCTCACAAGCAAATAACCAATAGTTCAAAGTAAGGTGAGATGGAGAGGCAAGGATTTATTTCTCGAAGTTCACTCCCAAAGGAACTACGTCTCCGTTGAGGAAGAGCTCACGAGACGGTGCTCAAGAACTCTTATGCTCCTCCCCAAGGGCGAGACCGACGCTCAAGCCTAAGGTCACTTACTATGAAATCCTCCGAGAGGATGGCGAGTACAAACTTCTTGTGAAGCTCACAATGCGGCTAAACACTCACAAGCACGCCTAGTCATCTAGGAGCACTTAGCTCCAAGAGTAACAAACTTCAATCACCGGCTTGACAAGGACCTAGTGCTCAAGGGATTTGAATGGCAGCTCACTAAGCATAAATCTCTGCTCTTGCAACACTCTCACTTGAATCCCCAATGGAAATCACTCAAAGATGGAAGGAGGGGTGTGATATGGCTCTTTCAAGGTGTTTCAAACTGTACAGCATGAAAGAATGCTGACTGAAGGGGTATGAGGGGTATTTATATCCTCACTCATAAAAACTAGCCATTGGCGAAAGGGCACCCGGATACTCCGGGTATATGTCCGGATACTCCGGACATTGTCCCCGGACATTTCGGAAAGAGATCCGGATATCTGCCATTGGTGAAAGGGTACCCGGATACTCCGGGTATATGTCCGGATACTCCGGACATCGTCCCCGGACATTCCGGACATAGACTTGGAGACTCCGGTTTTGGCAGACACACTCTCAAAAATATCATTTTAAAGTGGTTTTTGTGGCTCATAAGTATTTGTATGGGTTCTCATGAGCACTAGTTTCATGTCAAAATCTGCAGATCAATCTTTAATAGTACGGGGTTCTTATACTCAAAAATAAAACAAAAGTCTACTCTTCGAGTAAATTTCAACCACCGCTTTTTCATTTCCTTTTGAGGGGTCGTACTTCATCATATATTTTGCTGGTTTAACTTTAGCACCCGCACACATGCTAGATAATAAGATTAAATGTATATGTGTTTTGTCATCTAAACACCAAAACCCACTTAGGGGCCTAGATATTTTTCAGTCTACTTGAAACTGATTACGTTCTGAATTCAGTCTACATTTGTGGTGCAGAGTGTGTCATGTTGCATAATTCACCTGACAGTCTTAGAATTACCCTTTCCGGCATTCTATGTATTGTTTACTAATTTCATTGTGCAACCGTACCTTCTCAGATGATTAAAATTCTGCCCTCACTGTGATGATGCATGCTTTCGATTCTCAAGTTCATGTGAAGTAGCTTACAAGGTTTCAGTTGCATTATCTCTGTCGACTTCATTATATATGTGGTAAGATCTCTTTACATTATAAGCTTCTATTTCAGAAGAAATTTTAAATATTGCGCCGTAATTCAACGAAAGTTAAAAAGAAATAAATTGACCGACATATACGATGATGCAGAAAAAGGACGACAAAAGATGGCATAATCTGGACCCTCTTAGTAGCAAACTATCCTTCTAAAGGTAGGAACATCATGATGAGTAATTAGATGGACCCATGTAGAACAGGTTATCTGAAGAAGACAGATCATCCTTCATGAGGATCCTCCACTGAAGTATGCTCATGAAATGTTGTGCTCAGCAGTGGTATTGGGAAAATTGCTGATGATTCCCATTCCTATCCTTGTGGATGTATATATATGTGGGCGATTGAGGGGAAACCGTGCAACTATGCTATATCCAATTAGAAGTCAGCTTACTGCAGGCAACCGCACTGTGGATATATATTTTAGAATGAAAGATCAAAGAATCACATTAAAATTGATATTGAATTGAAGAAGTAGTGTTGCTAGCTATTAGCTAAGAATGATAACCTTTATATAGGATCGTGTGACCATGAACTACGTGGGGCGGCGGGTGGACCAATTGAAGTAGGATCAGGGAAACCGTAATTCTATTTCTATTTTCTTACTGACTAAAAATTATAATATACATTTCATCTCTCAACAAAATGAGTAAAATGCACTCCCGTTCCTCGAACTTGCTCAAGCTGTCATCCCAGTCCACAAACTTTCAAAATGCACATTCAGATCCTTAAACTTACAGATCGTATCATGTGAAGTCTAAATCATCATTTTTAAGTCATAAAGTAAAAGTGTTTCAACTTATGTGGAGCTTACATATGGGTCCAAATTTTATTTTTGAAATTTTCTGTTCAACTCTTATATTTTCTATTTATTTCTAAAATTTTATTTCTAAACTTATGCCGAATATTTTATTTTCCAATATTGCTCCAAAATTTGTCCTTTTTATTTTCCTTTTTTTTACAAATTTGGACATACGATTTTCTTGTTTTAAATTTTTTATACAGATCTTTCGTATTTGAATATATTTGTACAAATAAATTGGTATAACTATATTTATATGTATATAATTTTTTATTTGAAGAAATTATATAACTTTCGATTTAGTTTAAACAATTATGATTTGGACCTCACGTGATATGATCAGCATATTGGAACTTAATGGATGGATTCAGTACAATGTTTGCTTCGGGGAGCAAATAAAGTGAATAGGTGCATGGGCGCTGCTGGTTCCATGTTGCCACAGACCAGGCAAGTGGTGGCGCATGAGTATTCTTGGATGCCTATGATAAACAAAAACTATAAGTTTTATTTTGGATTATTGGATCGACCTAAAAACTTGATAAAATTAATTAGAATAGCATTGTGCGCAATTAATTTAGGAAGAGAAATGAACTAGGATTGCATGCCATCGTAATTATTTAGTTAACCCTACCCACTTGCATCCCTAGTAGTCTTTGATCCAAGGAAATCATCAAGTGGTGGTAAACCAGAAAATTCCAGTCGGAGCCTATGGTTATGGAAGCAAAGATTTAGATGGATAGTACTCAAAGCGTTGAAGTTATAGCAGATCATCAACAGAATAAACTACAAAGGACTATCCTTATTATTTTTATTCATAGTGCATTACTGTCTAATTGAAAGATGGACAAAAAAAAGAGAAACATGAGAAAGAAGTTGCCTGTTCTTTATTCTCACGAAAAAAACAAAGTTGGCTGTTCTTTAGACGTGGTGAACATGAACACCAATTGCATCAAGGTACATCCCAGCACGAGCAAAGAATCCCACAATACCGCTTCCCTTCTGCACGGGAACACTGAAGGGAGTCCCTATCTCCGTCGACCAAGGCCCAAAGGTTTGAACATTGGTGATAACTTTAAGTGAAGTTATAACCGTGGCACCATCGAACGTCCCATATGTTCCTGAGATTTCCTTGACAAACTCAGAGGCAGCAATTGGATCTGCATGGAAAGTAGTACAGATTAATTAGATATCATGATGACTATTAAACTCTTGCAGTTGTATCATTCACGATCATAGTGAATGCCTATTGTCATAACTATATATGGTTCACTTATTACTATATACTCAGCATAAAAGGCAAATAAATTAAAGAAATATCATCACTACTGACCTTGTGAGGGCTGCCACCTGAACCACCCCATGGACCTGCAGTGTGCTTCTGGCCGGTTTGGTCGATGTATGTAAACGTAACGGAGTGAATAACCACGCCACACATAACGGTGATACTTTCAAGATGCTTTGGGGGTTCTGCGATGTCCTTAGGTGACCCTCCATGCCCACCCCATGGTCCAATCTTGTGGGTATGATGGGGGACCTCCTGGTGTTTTGTTATCAGAGATGTAAGTCAGTTTGTTGAATGAAGTGTATAATAATTATTGAGTAAAATGCACCGCCAGTCCTCGAATTTGGCTCGGGGTGTCATTCTGGCTTCATAAACTTTTAAAATGCATATTCAGATACTTAAACTTATTAATTGTATCATGTGAGGTCCAAATCACAGTGGTTTAAGCTAAATCGAAAATTATATAATTTGCTCAAATAAAAAATTATATACGCACAAAAATAATTCATACCAATTTACTTGTACAAATATATTCAAATACAAAAGATCTGTATAAAAAATTGTAAAATAAAAAATTTATATGATCACATTTGTAAAATATAGAAAATAAAAAAATAAATTTTGGAGAAAATATTGGCAAAGAAAATATTCGACATAAAGTTTTGAAACAAAATTTTGATTTTTTTTGAAAATATTAGAGTTGATCAGAAAATTTTAAAAATAAAATTTGGACCCACATGTTAGCTTCATATAAGTTGACACTTTCATTTTTTTAACTTAAAATTAATAATTTGAACTTCACGTGATACGGCTAGTAAGTTTGAGGATCTAAAATATGCATTTTGAAAGTTTGAGGATCGGGATGGCACCCCGAACCAAGTTCAAGGGCCGGTGGTGCATTTTACTCATAATTATTAATGAAACTACCAAATGTTTCTCACCGATGGCGGGTCCTTGTTGAGCCGTGGGCAGAATCCTTAGATGGTAAGTTCCATCATATTCCCGTCGTGATTGTGTTCGTGAAGCCTTTTGTAGATGACTCCGGTTGCCATGGCAAGCTCTCCGGTTCCCCCAACAATAGCCCACTCGCCGTGCTCAACGACTACTCCCATCACTTGCAAAGTAGACCCCTTGAACCTGGATCTCCCATGGAAGTAAAAACCATCAATTATGAATCAATCAAAGGGTTAATACAGAAAGTAGCAGCGCTGGGTCATCGTGCATTAGTTTTTCTCCCAAAACAAAAGAACATGGTCATCCCTGCCTGCAGGTACCTTCCATCCTCGAACACTAGGCGGAAGGAGTTGTGCCAGTTCCCGGCGTTGATGTGCAGGCCGTGCGCCCGTGCGACGAGCTTGGCGTCAGGGCCCGGACCGTCGTACACGGTCCAGTTGTTAGCAGCCAGCTCGCCCATCACGGGCGGAGGGTTCAGGAGCGACGCCTGGATTACCCTTGGGCCCCGGCAGTTGTTGTGCAGGTACAGACCACGGATGCTGATGATGAGCTCGTCGCGCTGCGCCATGTGATGTCTTGCTTCCTCCTGGTGGTGATTTCCCTGCGCGCGGTGTCTCAGAATTATTATAGTGTCGTTGAGTGTTATACCTCTCGTCAGATCGATCGCCGGGAAATTCTGTTCGCAGATCGCTGGTCGTCGCCTACTACGCTGGGGGATCTGATCTGAAAACAAAAGGCTTAGGATCGAATGATCTGGGAGACCAAACGAGAATCCCACACCAGCACAAGTTCATTCCCTGTTTGCGTGTTTACAAATGACTACTATATATGTATATATAAAGCAACAGACAAATGACTACTAAGGATAGATACGTGCACAGCACGTTTAAATCTCTAATATGTTACTTATGGGGTAATTCTCTCAAGACACCAGGATGAGTACGAGACAAGGACATGCAAGGAAAAATGACATGCATGCGTGCATGTTGTTAGCATCCCTGGATTAACACACCGTGTCAGGATTAACAACGTAACTGCTACATACAGTCTCTTCAGGAACTCTGGCATATAACTTCTAATCGGCAAACATTTTCCTTTGTTACTAGTACTAGGAGAAGATGGACGATGGCACCGGCAGGTCGCTACTTTCATGGTATCTTTTTTCCTTTTCAGATCGGACTATTGCACAAACTGGTTTTCAGATCTCGGCAATGCTTCGCCCCGTACATCTGCAGTCTCTTTCTTCTTACCAACCGTTCCTTCACCATCCTCATTCCGAGCTCGACACAATTTCAAGCTGCTGTGTCCCACCCCCACTGGCTGGCCATCTCGCCGCCCATGCTGCCTCTGTGACCGGCAGCAGTGGATGATGACGTTCACCTACTCGCAATCTTGACGCCATCAACTGGCAAATGGCACCCTTAATTACTATTGTTAGGGCCAGCAGGCCGTTTGCGAGGAGCATGCCGAGAAAGGCCTCATGGTAATCCACTGCATGCCATCACTCGCGGTTGCAGGAGCTGCGTCTTGTGAGGCAACTGATGCGTTGGGCGGTCGGGCCTCCTTTTTTGCCTGAATGCTACTTTCAGATCCATGGGATTTCCGCACTTTCCTGAATGCCTCCTATGCCTACTTCGGATGTATATACGTGAGTTGGAGAATTGGCAATGTGCGTACGAGATAGCATGCATGAGCCACTATTGCTTTCTTGTTTATTTCTGATCTGGTTGTCATTTTATTGCCTTCATACTATCATCCAGGACCAAAATAAGAAATGAATGGAAAAGTTCAGATGGTACCCCACTAACTATCAGACTGCTACAAGTTCAGTTCCCCATGAATTTCTCTTAATGCTATCCATCTAATTTTCATCACGAACCAGATTTTACCATGTAAGAAATATGGCCCCGATAGACCATAATTGTGATTTTGGTGATTGAGTGACAGCATAGTCAATGGGACTAACAAGCCTGTGAGCTCAAGATTTGTACGATTTCTAGATCCTATGGATGGAGTCCAATTCATATACAAGACGGTCCAAATCGCTGTCAAGGTGTCCAAGTTGAAGTGAAAAACTAGAGAGAATATATTTAGGGTATCCAATTGACGGCAGCGATGATTTGGACAAAGTGCAGCAGGAAATGGACAACCGGTTAAACCGACGCTCTTGAAAATGAACTGATCAGTGCAATGAGGAGAAGGCATGACGATCAAGTGGAGAAATGCTAGAGGCACCAGTTGAACCGACGCCCTAGAGTTAAGCGTCGTCGGTGCATTCGTAGTTTATTGATACAGTACTGAATTTGGAGTTGATGCGTTCTGTCTCAGAGAATTCCTTCAGAACCGGTTGAATCGACGGTGCGTTGGTGCAATGCATCGGTGCAATGACGCAAGCAAGCTCAGGCGTGGTAGAGAGACGTTCAACGGCTAGCATGTAGATTCAGAGTAACCGGTTAAACCGTTGGCTATGACCAGTTTAACCGATGCTTTAGGCTTTTTACAGAAAAGCATACAACGGTTAGGAGTGGATCTCTAGCCTGTATAGCACCTCACCCCAGGTCATCTTGAGGTTGCTGGAGTTCGTGAGAAGCTAAATAAACTCTGCTGAAGTTCTCCAAGCCAACCAAAGAGCTCATAGATCAAATTCTTAGATTTAGCACAAGCTTTATGAGGTGTAGCGCTAGACTAGATCTAAAGAGTGTGAGAGCAAGGTGTTGTGACCTTGTGATGGTTCTTGAGTGAACCTCAAGCTTGTACCTCGGTGTGCCGGCCCCTTGGAGTCTTTGTGGCTCGTCGGCAAGTCTTCGACCCTCTGGCTTGGTGTAGAGCGGCGATAACATCTTTGTGCGGGGGACGAGGAGACCCTTCCTTCATGGGAAGCTCCGTACTGAAGGTGGCATCATGGTGAATGGGGGACTTGGCGTGAGCCTTAGTGGCCGAGCTTTTGTGGCAAGTTAAGGGTAATCCCGGAAGAGACTTGGTGACCGGGAAGTAATACTTCTAGTGAATACTTCAACAACGTGGACTAGGGGTGGCTTAGTGCCTACTGATAAATCCTCGCGTCAAGAGTTTGCTTTCTCTTATCCCTTCCTTTATATTTCTGCATTACTCTTACAACTTATGTGCCTTTACTTTCTTAGTATAGTATTTTTCTAGAATTGGCTACTGTTTGGGATGAGGGTTTCGTATTAGTTGAACCTTAGTTGCACATCTAGATAGCATGATCTAGTTTATATTTTTGTGCAAACTAGCTTGAGCCATAAGTTAAAATTTTAGAATTGCCTAATTCACCCCTCCCTCTTAGACTACGAGCACCGATTGCTTTCGTACCTATCATCATTTTGACCGTTCGTTGATGTGGTTATCTAACGTATCTAGCTGAATGGTATGCTTTTGTTTCTTGAACGCCTTTCATCCTTTCAGATTTCGCAGTTCCTCGTTAAGTCCGTCAAGATCGCCACGGATGGGCGTACATAGCAAACAAACCACCCTATTAATTGGCGTTGTAACCTCATGTTTGTTCCTTCTTTGTTAGTCCTATGTACACATTTTTCATTACTTATTTTTTTCACAGAAATCAAGGGCTCAGATTTATTTTAGATCTTACCTCTTAAGTGGTAAGAGAAGGTAAGATGGCAAGGCCCTTCGGTAAATCGTATTTATTGATGAACTACAGTAATTTTGTTTGCGAGTTGTCCCTTGCTTTAGTGGTCTTTGCATCCTTCTGGTGGCTCCTAAATCAGCAAAAATATCCGGAACGGGAGCTAGATTTCAGTGATGACTGTAACGGCTAGCTTCTGCATGGCAATCTTGACGCCACCAACTGGCAAATACCACCCTAAGACCATCTCCAGCAAGCTTACCCTTCCTCTAACCCATTTTAGGGGAAAATCCCCTGGGACCCACCATCTCCGCAACTAGGTTTGAACGTTGTTTCCAGCGGAGTCGCGCTTCCGTCGCACCATCCCGCTGGCGGCGCTGTGGGTCGTTGGTTCCCGCACTCGGGCGGAAGACGACCGCGTTCCCCGACGGGCGCGGTAGCTCCCTGGCGACGCGCCGCTCCCCAGCGACCTCTCCGACGACCAGGTATGGCCGGTTCGACGCCCTCTGCTCTCTCTTTTTTTTGTGACATCAAAATTGCCCATTTTTGTTGTGATCTCTGAACCCAAGTTGTCCCAATTGTGGATTGCTCATGTGTATGTTTCGATTTAGGTTTAGGATGGCATGGCTTCGAAAGCTTCGGCGTGAACGCAGGGAAGGGACTTCACGAGCCTACGACGACGTGTTGGTGGCGACCACCATTGCTCGTATCGCCACAGAGGAAGAAGAAAACAAGCCTAACCTGCGTCGGGGTTCAATTGTAGGATGCCGGACCATTGTACGGGATAGATACAGTGGGTATTGTTGTTTGATGGAGGACTATTTCGTTTCCAACTCTATCTATGGTGAAAACTTATTTCGCCGCCGGTTAGTTTCCAACATTTTATCGACATTGTTTAACTTGTCTTCGTACTGATCGTAGTATGGTTTCATCGTCATCACAGGTTCCGAATGACTAAGAATATGTTTGAATATATTAAGGATGCATGTGAGCAAGCAAACTCATACTTTAAGTGGAGACAAAATGCTGCAGGACAATGGGGCTTGGCTCTAGTGCAGAAGGTAATTGCTGCTTTGCGCATGCTTGCATACGGAGGTCCAGCTGATAGCATAGATGAGTACCTTCGGATGGGAGAAAGCACCATAATTGAGAGTGTGAACCAGTTTACATGAACCATTGTTGATCTATATGGCCCTAGGTTCTTAAGGCAGCCAACAAGTGCTGACATACAAACTTTGTTGGAAGTTGCTGAAGCACGTGGATTTCCAGGCTTGTTGGGTTCGATTGATTGTATGCATTGGGAGTGGGAGAATTGCCCTACCGCGTGGCATGGTCAATATAGAGGTCACTTTGAAAAGCCTACTCTGATTCTTGAGGCAGTTGCTAGTTATGATACATGGATATGGCATGCTTTCTTTGGACTTCCGGGATCATTGAACGATATCAATGTGCTGCATCGTTCACCGGTGTTTGACAATATAGCAGAAGGTAATGCTCCAGCGGTTCAATTTAACGTAAACAGCAGGGAGTACAACATGGGTTACTATCTGGCAGATGGTATATATCCTCCTTGGGCTACTTTGATCAATGGTATTCAAGAACCTAAGACTAACAAGCACAAAGAATTTACGAACAGGCAAGCTGAATTTCGTAAAGATGTGGAACGGACTTTCGGTATTTTGCAAGGATAGTATGGAATCATCAAAGGGCCAGCTAGGCTATTGGGTCAGGTTGACCTAAAGTACATTGTTGATTGTATCATCATACTACACAATATGGGTATCGAGTACGAGAGAGGATTGGATCAGCTGCGGGCACAAGATTATGAAGGTGCGTCGGATCCCAGATTGGGCAATGATAATACAAACGTGCCAGAGCTAACATTATTGATGGAGAATCACCATAGGATCCAGAGTCGACAAGGAAATGCACAATTGAAGCTTGATCTTATCGAGCATATTTCGAGCAAGTACGGAGATAGATAACTATTTATTCATGGATTACTCTATGGAACTATTTATTCGTGTATGGATACACATGTTCTGAACCTGTTATTTCTGTTGAATAATACAACATGTATGGATTCATGTATGGATGTACTGAATTTCTCACAGCACGTATGGATGACCTGAATTTCTCACAGCATGTATGGATGGATTTCATGTATCATTGTTCAGTTTAAAAAATATATGGACAGCATTACTAGTTGATGACAGAATTCTCACTGCATTCATGTATGGACAGCAAACAGAATTCTCACACCAAACATAATTCCCACAGCAAACATAATTCCCACAGCAAACAGAATAAAGGTACAGGGCTATCACACAGCCAAAACACAATAAAGGTACAGGGCTATCAAGCAGCCCTTGCTTAACTACTGTCAAGCAATCCCGACTTAACTAAGATCAGACGAACCCTCGCCACTTGCAGCCCTCGCAGCAATCCCCTTTTGCTTTCTAATGTAGTAATTCCTGACCCATGGTGCCATCTTCTCAACATCAAGACTCATGACCTTATCTTCTCGGTCTTCCTTTTGCAGGTTCAACAACTCGGTTGCTATCTCAAGTTGTTTCTCCTGAATTGAAAGATGTTTCTCCTGCAGGGCAAGCTTCCTCTCAGCACGTGTAGCAATCGCCTGGGCTTCCTCAATGGTTGCAGCCTCTACTTTTGCATCATATTTGGACCTATCTTCATGAATCTTTTGCAGCACGTCTATGTATGCTGAGCTGCTAGAAGAAGAGCCAGTAGGGGTAGTGCGCGCAACCTTTTTGCCTTGTCTCTTCCAATGGGCCGGGTAGGAATAGTTGAACCCTCAGTCCCCTCTTGGACACTAGCCCCCGGTGAACCCTAAGTCACATCTTGGACAGAAGCCTTGTTCTTGGTGCCTTTCTGGTACTCCTTCGCTAACCAATCATTCCATTTGGCTGAATGGCGAAGAATTAACCAACAATGGATCAGCTTGAATGGGCTTTCAACGACACCGGCATACATTTGCAGAGCGTCCTTCACCTACACATATATGACATAAGGTTCATTACTACAGATGATAGGGAAAAGCCTTCAAGATGAACCGAAAACACTGCAGTTTTCACAGGCTAAACATCCAAATGCTTAAACAACATGATCTCACAGTGACAAAAGAATCCATTATCATGTATGTGAGTCTGGTAATCGCACAACAAAAACCTTCTCCTCTACTACACATCCTGGTCAAAATACAACAGTTAAAGAATTACCTTGTCATCTTCACTTTGCCCACTCTGATTGCACCTAACAATCTCACTATGGAAGCCACAGAAGCGAGCAGTCTCTTTCTAGATGTCTCCCCACCTATGCTGCAGAGAACTGATAGACCTCACAGTGGGATTCCTGGTAACTTCATTGTAGTAATCAGAAATTCTTGTCCAGTATGACTTGTATGTCTGGTTCACCCCAACTGCAGCATCCTTTGACACATTCAGGTAGGCAGAGCAGAGTGCCTCGTCTTCATCTTGAGCAAAATTCTTGAACCTCGACGTAGTTCCCTTCTTTTTTCCTCCAGTTGCAGGCATACTTGCGGCCTCTCCCTCCTGAAACACAGGACCATCGATCAATGCACATATATGAATATTTGTAACCAACAATTAGAACTACATATATACATACTTGGCCATCTTGCTGTTCAACATTCGCAGTCACATCAGGAGGGGTGCCATTCATCATAGCAGTGAGGTCAATGGTGGGTGTGTAATTCACTTCACCAGTGAACTGGCCCTGGGAACTAAATTGATTCCAGAAATGATCCATGACGATTCTACAAAATGTACTAGCACAACATAAATCATGTATACAACCATGGAAATCGCCTAGATCTGAGAGGGAAATCCCTAGTTCAAGGGGGAAAGGGCAGAGCACGGGCATGTATACCGGGGTGCGGGTGCTTCCAGACCCGACGAAGAGTAGGGCTTGGCCTCCGGCGCTTGGCACCCGTCTCGTCGCTGTCGACCTCCCGCTGATGAATCCAGGCCCGCTGGCGAGACCTACGACGCAATGAAACGGGTCAGATACGGCGCGGTAGATCGGGGACGGCCGCGAGTGCGGCGGAAGGAGGCAGAGCTTGCCATGGGGGAGCTCAAGCGAGAAGCGAGGGGGGAGCTTGAGCAAGAGGCGAGGGGGAAGATGAGCGAGAGGAGAGTACCGGGGAAGACGAGGAGCGAGAGGATTGACTGTTGGCTCCGGAGAGGATGGGGGGAGAGAGAAAGACCCATAGAAAAGGGGTGCGGGGGGGGGGGATGCGCGTTTTGGGGGAGAGTTTAGAGGAACCCCTGGAGCAGTGAATAGGACCAAAAGTCCTATATTTTGGGATAAAGTGTGGGATGGGAGATATTGCTGGAGATAGTCTAACTAGATTAGGACCAGCAGGCCATTTGCGAGGAGAATGCCAAGAAAGGCCTCAGGGTAATCCACCACACGCCATGACTTGCGGTTGCAGCAGCTGCGTCCTGAGATGCAGCTGATGCGTTGGGCCTCCTTTTTGCCTGGATGCTACTTTCAGATCCATGAGATTTCCGTCCACCTTGCTTGCATCAACAATGGTGTGAACATGAACACGAGGAAATGGTCTAGACTACTATGCCTACTTGCGATGTATTGCATGCATTAGCCACTATTGCTTTCTTGTTTATTTCTGTTCTGGTTGTCATTTTATTGACTTCATATTTAAGTGCATATTATCATCCCGACCCAAAATAAGAAATGAGTGGAAAAGATCAGATGGTAGTCTTCGGTAATGGGTACCCCACTAAATATCAGACTGCTAGAAGTTCAGTTGCCCATTAATTTCTCTGAATGGTATTCATCTTTTTTTTTGCGAGGACCTGAATGGTATCTATCTAACTTTCATCAAGAACCAGATTCTACCATCATCACTTTGACCGTTCATTCGTGTGCTTATCTGATGTATCTAGCTGAATGGTATGCTTTTATTTCTGGAACCCCTTTCATCCTTTCAACATAGTACACATAAAAAAATTATATTTTCCCATCTTCGTGTTCTTCTGTGATGATTTATAATTACAATTATTCCAAGTTAAAGACTTCAAAGCTTCCTGTTAATTTCGATTCATTGTTCTTCATAGTTCATGGCACAGATCCCCATAGGATGCGTGATCTTCTTCTTACTGAGTCTGGTGGTGGACGATGCTTTTGTGGGAGCACCTGTTTGGCCACACTGCCACACACCACCTGCTGGCCGTGCCCCTGGGTAGGGGCAAGGACTGCAACGACCAGAAGATCATAAGGATGATGGGGGACAGGCTGGGTATGGCATCGCAGAAGATGACGCTGTCCCACCTGCAAGTTTCTGTTTTCTGGGTGGCCGATATGTACAGATCAGGCGGCAACGGAAATAGTGGAGAGTTCTAAAACCATTCCTGATGCCTACCATGCCTAGTGTTACGTGGATTGTCAAATCTACCGAGTTTGATAGTTTGAAATGCGTGGCATATTTCCAGTCATAGCAATTAGGACTGGGCTGCGACAAACCGCTCAACTACCTAGTTTACATGGAACTGAAGCGTAATATTCGGATAGGTGGCTTCGTTCTACATAGGAAAACAAGTTCTTATATATGGAAGGTAGCGGGCGATAAGGGAATGACAATAGTGGGTGGGTGAGTGTGAAGAACAGCTTTGGGCTCTTATGAGCTCCATGTGATTTTCTGTTCATCCTTGATGCTTTTAGTTTGCACCGTGCATGCGGTATGTACTTGGTTGCTAATTCAGTATATTGTGTACTGGTGGTGCAGGTGTATTTGTGTTGCTCACAACGTGTCATGTAGCCCAGGGCACTGTCATTTTTTCCCTGCACCAAAAGTCTCTCAACCGAATTCATTCACAAACCCGGAATCAACTTTCTTGGCTGATGCAGCTTTTTCAGTGAGTTTTGCTTACATGCTCCTCAGGAAATGAAGGGGCAGAAGTACCAATAAAGACTATGCTAACTATGCACGTTAATTGCCCTGTTCATGGTTTATGACCCCCGTTAAACCGTAGTACTTTGTGAGCGCGAGCGGGATGATGATATATGTCCACCGTGCGGACCGGCGTCATCTGGTGGTTTTGAGACGTGAGATCGACGACGACCATCAAGTTAGCGAACAGGAACGGTGCACCAACGAGGAACACGATCCAGGTGCTGCTGGCCATGTCCGAGGCCGCGTCATGCTCTGCTCTGATGGTTGTTTGGGGACAGCCGGACAGGTCGGTCCAACTCGCCTGATCATGCCATTTTTTTTAGATAAGGGCCTGATCATGCCATGGAGCTCGACGATAGAAACTGTGGGTTCGACGGTACAAGCCAGTGACGACGAGATATATTAGTGAATTAGTTTCTATACAAGGGTGCCAACACAGAGCTTCCAGTAGTTGGGTATGGTACCCTGATCGGTTGAATTCTCTGCTTGGTGATGGGATGAGGGAAAACAGAATGGCGACTTCATGGAGCCCACCATGTAGGAGGTTTACCAAATGTTTTTCAAACTTCACGAATATACCAATGCTTTTTTTTTAATCACAGGGTGCCAACAGTGCCGATAATTTGCTATAGATGTACCCTCATCGGTTGCATCCTCTGCTCTAACGTTAAGGATAGATGTCAAATGCTACATAAGCTCGAGGGCCGACGTAGGAACAGGATGGAGGGCCGTGCATTCTTGTTGGTACAATGAATCTACGTTCAATTAGCATACAATGTACGTAGATTCATTGTACGCTAATTGTACAATGAATCTTGATACTTAAATTAATAGTACAGTCCCAGCTGGTAGCTAGCTATATATGAGAGGAAACTTTTATATATAAAAGTGAGTGGTAAGGAAAGGACGGGTGGGCGCCACAGTATTGGCAGCCGTGATCACCACGATGCTGTAATTGATGAGTTCCATTCTTTTTCGCCCCAGCACTCTTTGAACTTGTGTCTACCATGCACTTCATTCTGAATTCAGGATACATTTTTTCTGTGTACAGTTTTTTCTTTGAAGGTACTAGTTTACGTACCCATCCAATTCCACTCCATGGCATGCACCGTGGTCCACGGACTCTAAGCATGTTAGGCTATCGTTCAATCTAGTTGCAGTGTCTTTAAATTAATGCCTCTCTTTTACTCCATTTACCTTTGTATAATGCCTACCTTAGTGTGCATCGTGCATGTTCATATCTGTTATAGACACATCAGCACACATAGTATATTTCTTTTTTTTTCATGCATATTTGGCTTGTATTTATTGGATGATTGCATCAGCCATCCGGAGCTAGAGGACGAGCAGGAATAACCAGTAAACGTGTACGCAACTAAACTAGTTTCAACCTGAGTTTTCACCCACAGCTACTCTACTCGCCGTTCATGCTACCACGTAACTTCCAGCGAAGGCCTGTTCTCGCCACTACATTGGAATGAACACGGTGGCAATGCAGTGGTGGCTGCAAAAGGGTAGTAATAACTGTGAGAAATGCTGTGACTGCATCCATGTATGACTGGCCTCTATGCCCCAACCCTGACGAAAACCTGTGGCTTCTGGCAGGCGGCCCGCTCTCGCCACCATACCACAGCGAGCCCGAGCAGTGTACAAAGTTCCGCAACCAAATCCATGAGAATCACTTTGTGGAATATTGGTTATTCGTAACTTGCTGATACATCCCATTCCTAGAAAATGCTTATTTGTAACTTGCTTCATGAATGTGTGAATACGGAAGACATTTTTGTGTGTAGTGCTATGATGGAGGCGAAGCATATACGAATAAGATGTTGTAGTAGTGAAGGACTCGGGAAGTAGTTGGCTCACAGGCAGGGAAGAACGACTATATATGGATAATGCTCAGAAAAGGGAAGGAAAAGATGGGTGGCCAGTATAAGGGCGGAAATAAGGCACTTGCATCAATCTGTAATCATGTTGCTTCTTCTTTTTGTTTTTTTACGAAACATAGATGTAGACGCTCGTATATACACACACACATACGAATACATGCATGCAATTCTACCCCAATGAGCACATCCGAGAGATTGAATGGATTTATCTCGAGATTGATAAAGTCGACGTCACCATATGTACCTCGTTGTCGATGAATGTGTGGCCTACCACTGAAAGAATAATGATAAGATTATGTTGCTTCTTTGATGTATATATATGTCCTCCAGGTGGTGCCATGTTGACCTAACTGTTAATATTGATTTTGGCTGTGTTGATCACACGATTTAGCACATTCTGCCAAGCACAAAATACTATTTCTGACGGGTGAAAATTTGTTTTGTTTATACCATAGTTTATGTTACGCATTCTTGCTTTGCATGCCGACTAAATTGCCAAAAACACAAGAAGTAGTATTCTGGAATAGAACTAACAACTGGAGTCCATGGCTACAAAGATTGGAGGAAGCAGGGGACTTCGGTTTAGATGAAGTAAAAGAGTTCACACCTGCTACATCTCCAACAATTGTTATGGCCGTCATGACTTATTCTGTCATTCAGGTCAATGTTACGAAAATCAGCACAAAAAAAAAAAGACGAAGCAAACATTCAAAAGCTATATGCATAAAGGTTGGTTTTGGACCGCGTAGAGCATAATGCCCTTTGTCAAGTTAGTGGCAGTCCTATTTGGGTCCTAGAACTAAACACGTCCCCAACTTTGGGTATTGGGCATTCCATAACTCCATGGAAAATGGAAGTTGGTGTTGGTTCCAACCGTTTTGCATGACCAAGAAGATCCATCCTGTTGAGCCTATCTATGAGAAGAAGCCATAAAGACTGTTCGTGCTAGATAAAAGATTTCTCAAGCCATATACAAGATCTACATGAACTGGAATGCCACCGGATATGCTCCCACTGTGATCATAATTGACAAGGGGGATAATGGGTTCTCATGCATATTATATATACCAGCTGAGAAGTATAACCCAAAGTTCAACATTTTAAAATTCAATATAAGCCAGAAACTTCATGGTGTCGAAAAATAATTTATTAGCGTCGTCAGACAGAATGATTGGGTTCCACTTGATGATGGAATATTGATTCTAGTTAACCTGGCCATAAATTATGCAATAGCAAAGTGGCTTGCATCCGACCTGCTGTTGAGTCTATGCTCTGCAATCATCTATCCTGACTGTTCATAATCTCAGTGCAGAACTGTTCAGCGAGACACGAAGCTAGCAGCATCACATTTCTAACGTTGGCTGAGACATTTGTCACATGATTCATGGGTACACAAGTAACACAACCAGCCCTAGCTTCAGAGCGACGGGGATAACAGGTCCCCACACGTGCCTTCCAACAAAACTATCTGCCACCTTGCCTATTTCCCTTGGCTAGCTTCTATATGAAAGCAGAATTAGAGAGGCAAAACTGGATTGATTGATGGAGAGTACAGGAGGTACAATATATAGGCAAGGAAACCCTAGGGGTGGTTTATAGAATCAGCACCAATAATCAAGGGATCCTTGCCTATCCTATCAACAGATCCACAAAACCTGGGACAGTCCTATAAGGCTAATACTCCTGTCTAACACGCCCCCGCAGTCTGAGCGTCAGCCACTGCACACGTTCAGACTGGACCGAAACTCCGCAAAGACCGAAGAAGGAAGCCCCTTGGTGAAGATGTCGGCGTACTGAGAAGAAGTCGGTACGTGCAAAACACGAACATCTCCAACAGCAACTCGTTCCCTGACGAAGTGAAGGTCAATCTCAATGTGTTTGGTGCGCTGATGTTGCACTGGGTTTGAGGACATGTAAACTGCGCTGATGTTGTCACAATAGACCAACGTGGCACGGCGCAGAGGAGCATGAAGCTCTTGTAGAAGCTGGCGCAACCATGAAGCTTCGGCAACACCATTTGCCACAGCGCGATACTCGGCCTCAGCGCTGGATCTGGACACGGTGGTCTGACGCTTGGAGGACCAGGAGACAAGACAGGCACCAAGAAACACAGCATAGCCCGAGGTGGACTTGCGTGTATCAGGACAGCCAGCCCAATCAGCGTCAGTGTAGACCACAAGATCAGTAGCAGAGGACGGTCGTAGCAGAAGACCCAAATGAAGAGTGCCCTTGACGTAGCGGAGAATGCGCTTCAGAGCAGCCAGATGAGGTTCCCGAGGATCGTGCATATGAAGGCAAACCTGCTGGACGGCGTAGGCAATGTCAGGCCGAGTGAAGGTCAAGTACTGGAGAGCACCAGCAAGACTCCGAAACTCAGAGGCATCAGCAACTGGGGCGCCATCTGTAGCAGAGACCTTGGGGTTTGTATCCACTGGAGTCAGACAGGGCTTGCAATCCGCCATATGAGCACGAGCTAGGATGTCAACCATGTACTGCTGCTGAGAAAGGAAAAGGCCATCATCACGGCGCTGAACCTGCATACCGAGGAAGTAGTGTAGGTCACCAAGATCCTTCATGGAGAACTCGTGCTGGAGGGCAGAGATGATCCAACCAAGGAGCGCAGTGGAGGAGGCGGTGAGGATGATATCGTCGACATAGAGTAGCAAGTAGGCAACATCAGAACCACGCTTGTAGACGAATAGCGACGTGTCTGACTTGGCTTCAGTGAACCCCACGGACAGAAGATAAGTGGCGAACCGGCTGTACCAGGCACGGGGGGCTTGCTTCAATCCATAGAGGGACTTGTTGAGCTGACAAACAAAATCCGGACGAGCGGAGTCCTCGAAACCAGCAGGCTGCATAGAGTAGACTGTCTCGGTCAAAGTGCCGTGCAAAAAGGCATTCTTCACATCGAGCTGGTGGATGGGCCAGCGATTGGAGAGAGCCAGGGAGAGCACAGTCCGAACGGTAGCAGGCTTCACGACCGGGCTGAACGTTTCTGAATAATCCACGCCCGGCCGCTGAGTGAAACCGCGAAGAACCCAGCGGGCCTTGTACCGCTCAAGTGACCCATCGGCATTGAACTTGTGCTTGAAGACCCACTTGCCGGTGACCACATTGGCGCGCGGGGGGCGCGGCACGAGATCCCAAGTGTTGTTCTTCAAAAGGGCAGCATGTTCCTCTTCCATAGCAGCACGCCAGTTTGGGTCGGCAAGTGCGCTACGGAAGGTCTTGGGCACTGGAGACAGAATGGCGGCGGTGAAGAGCTTGGGTACTCTGAAACCGCTCTTCGCGCGCGTGGTCATGGTGTGCTGGTTGCTCACTGGTGGGACAGCAACAGCACCCGCCGGCAGGGACGTGCTGGAGGACGGCGGGGGAGACGCGCCAGAGGTGGGCGCCGGGGCTGGGCGCTCCCGGCGGGTGTACACCTGTTGGAAGAGGTGGTCAGGGCGCGCAGAGGGCGCCGTGACCGCTTGGTGCGGCGGTGTCGTCGAGGAAGGGCCCGGCGCTGCGCCGGGCGTCGGTGAGGCCTCCGGAGCCAGTCCAGGCATGGCTGGAAAGCCCGGAGGAGGTCCACGAGCCGCGCATGGCCGTGCGGCAGGAGCAGGGGCCGCACGTGGCTGTGCGGACGGTGGTGCAGAGGCCGAGCCGACCATGGGCGCGCCGGGCGAGGGAGGGCCGGCTGGGAGCGCATCTAGCGCTGCTGAACCAGCCGGAGGAGCGCCGGGCGCAGCCGCACGTGGCTGTGCGGGGTGAGTCACGCCAGAGCCTGCAGAGAGAAACTTTTGCACAGGACCAATAGGTGCTGGCACACAGTCAGTAGTATCCAAAAAATCAAGGTCAGCCGGTGAGGAAGAAGGGCCCTGCTCAGCATAAGGGAACGAGGACTCGTCGAAAACGACGTGGCGGGAGATGATGACTCTGTTGGTGGAAGGGTCAAGACAGCGGTATCCTTTATGATGAGCAGAGTAACCTAAGAAGATGCAGAGGGCTGACCGGGGGGACAGCTTGTGGGGAGCAGTAGCAGACAGGTTAGGATAACACTTACACCCGAAAACGCGGAGATGGTCATAGGTAGGCGCAGTGCCAAGGAGGGCGGCATGCGGCGTGCCAGACGCGAGTGTTTTGGTGGGTAAGATGTTAAGGAGATGGGTAGCTGTCTGAAGTGCTTCAACCCAGAAGCGAGGGGGTAGGGAGGCCTGGAACAGAAGGGAGCGCACAACGTTATTAGTGGAACGAATGATGCGCTCGGCCTTACCGTTCTGAGAGGAGGTGTAAGGGCAGGACATGCGAAGGTGGACACCGTGACTGAGGAAGAACGTGCGGGAGCTAGAGTTGTCAAACTCTTTTCCATTGTCGCACTGGATTGCCTTCACGGTGCGGCCAAACTGGGTAGACACGTAGGCAAAAAAGTGAGCAATCATCGGGAAAGCGTCAGATTTAAGTTTCAGAGGAAACGTCCATAAGTAATGGGAACAATCATCAAGAATGACCAAATAATATTTAAAACCCGAAACACTGAGAATAGGAGACGTCCACAAATCACAATGTATAAGATCAAAATTATGTGTAGCTCTTGAGGTTGACACAGGAAAAGGAAGACGCAGATGACGCCCTAGCTGACAGGCATGGCATAGCGAAGAGCTAGTGTCGTGACGGCAGGCAGGGAGACCCGACGAAGCAAGCTGGGAGAGCGCCTCTTGTCCGGGGTGGCCAAGGCGGCGATGCCAAAGGGTAGACTCAGTGGCGGCTGCGAGGGAGTGGGCGACCGGCAGGCGGAGAGGATACAGCGGCCCGGAGCTATTGCACCTTGCGATCAGTCTCCGGGACAGAAGATCCTTCACAGAACAACCAGACGGGTCAAATTCCACTGAGCAATTGTTATCGATGGTAAACTGTCGGACGGAAATAAGATTCTTAATAAGTTGAGGGGAAACCAAAACGTTATTAAGATGAAGCTGGGGAGTAAGAGCAGTATTACCGGTGGATGTGACAGGAAGCAAGGAGCCGTTACCGACAACAATTGAACAAGGGGTAGGATACCGCATGGGAAAAATATGGGAAAGAGAACTGGAAGAAGAGGACATGTGAGAGGTAGCACCTGAGTCAAAATACCACTCGTTGGTCTGCTGGGGCTGATTCAGCGCCATGGTGCTGAATGTTGATGCCAGAGATTGCTGATCCCAGGACGAGGGACCAACCGACGAGGGGAAGAAGCCGGGGGGCAGTGGAGAACACTGGCCAGCATGCTCCAAGGGCGCGCGAGGCGCCGCCGGCTGCTGGGGGTGCTGCTGCGCCAGGAGAGCCTGCTGGGGAGGGCGCGCAGGCAGAGACGCCAGTGGAGGCCGCGGACCGGGCCACATCTGGATGGTGCCGGTCCACGGGTTGTAGAAGGACGGCCAGGACGGCGTGGTGCGGTTCTGGGCAGTGCTGGAGGTGCCCGTCTGGGAGCCCTGGCCTCCGGAAGCCTGACCAGAGCCCTTGCCGCCGCGGCGGCTGCGGCGGCTCTTGGGTGGCGGAGCAGAGGGGCCGCCCTGGGAGGCGACGGCACCCCCGGAGCCCTGGGAGGGGCCGCCAGTCGCTGAGGTGGGGGCGGTGGAGGTTGCCAGAGCCGTCGCCTGCGTCGAGTGGTGCTCCATCGTCATCTCCTCGAGGAGGAGATCAGCCTTCGCATCGACGAAGGTGGGGAAGGGACGCCCCCGACGAAGATGCATCCCGACGGCCTTGAAGCGCTCGTTCAGACCGCGGATGACGTTGAGGACGAGGGTGCGGTCGGAGACGGTCTCGCCCAAGTCCTCAAGCATATCCGCCATGCGCTTCATCTCCTTGCAGTACGCAGCGACCGACAGATCGCCCTGGGCGAAGTTGCGGAACTTCGCCTCGAGGAGTAGGGCGCGCGTCTCCTTGTTGTTGAGGAACTGGGACTCAACAGCAAGCCAGGCGACGCGAGCGGTGGAGTTGCGCGAGGAGATGGAGGCAGCCAGGTCGTCGGTAATGGTACCGAAGATCCATGACTTGACAACGCAGTCCATGCGCTGCCAGTCAGGGAAGGAGGGCGCCGAGTCGTTCTGCAAGACATGATCCTGCAGAGAATACTTGCCGACGGTGAGGAGAAACTGGTCGCGCCACCGGTTGTAGTTGCCGGCGGTGAGGTCGAGAACAACCGGGATGAGGGCGCGGATGTTCTGAACTGCCACCGCCTGGGCATGAAGGTTGGCAAGCGCAGCAGCTTCATGAAGGAGGAGCGCCTGACGAAGCTCGCGGCGGTTGGAAAACTCCGCGTCCTGATCAGAAGAGGCGCCAGCCACGTCGGGGTCGTCGGCGTCGGAGTCGGGGTCGCCGGCGGCCGCGCGCTCGTGCTCGGCGCGAGCGAGGGCGTCGCGCTCGCGGATCGCGGCGGCTTCACGCTCCTGGGCGGCAGCCTGGGCCTCCTGGAGGGCGGCAGAGGCGCGCGCTAGGGCCGCGCGGCGCGTCTCCGTCTTCCTGGCCTCGCGCAGACGCGCGGCGGCATCAGCGTCGGCCGCCGCAGCGGCCGGATCGGGCGGCGGGAAGGCGGCGGCGACCATAGAGGCAGAGGGAGAGGGAGGAGGGGAGCCGGTCATCGCGGCCTGGTGAGGGGCCGGCGCGGGATCGGCGGCGCTGCCAGGGAGGCGCGTCGGGGAGAAGGGAGAAGCGCGGCCGGGAGGCGCGCAGGGCGCGGCCAGAGGCGCGCAGGAAGGGCGGAAGCAGAGGAGGTCACGGACCGAGATGAACTCGTGATACCATGAAAGCAGAATTAGAGAGGCAAAACTGGATTGATTGATGGAGAGTACAGGAGGTACAATATATAGGCAAGGAAACCCTAGGGGTGGTTTATAGAATCAGCACCAATAATCAAGGGATCCTTGCCTATCCTATCAACAGATCCACAAAACCTGGGACAGTCCTATAAGGCTAATACTCCTGTCTAACACTATAGAATTTACTGACTGTGCACGGCCGGAGCCATCTCGTTCGAGTATTGCCCAACTACTTGGACACTCTGGTCTCACGTGGTGAAACGGCAGGAAAACATCGTCAAGTATAGTGAAAAACACGGTGGCTCAATGAATCATCATGTTTGGGATCGAGCGAGTCGTGGTGCTAACAGAGAGGAACCCTAACCGAAAGCTAGCTCTAAACATAAATCACCACCACCACTTTGAATTTCTAATAGAAAGGATCGGAGGAGCTTCTTATGTTGTGTGGCGACAATAGCGGCGATTGGGTGGCTAGCAGGCATCCCCTGCCCAAGCACAAATTGATGCAAGGAGGCTGAAGAGTGTTGGACATTCCTCAAGCCTCTCCACCAGAGGCAGTTGTTGGAGTCATGGCGGAGATGCACACGACGTGGTCTGAAACTTGCTGATACATCTCATTCCTAACAAATAGGCATAATAACTTTCTACAAGAATGTGTGTGGATAATAAGCTAGACAGACATTTTGGTGCAGAATGCAGTGATCGAGGAAAGCCTATAGGAATATGCACCGAGATGTAGTACTCGTAGTAGTCCAGTGACTGAGCAAATAGTTGTCTCATAAGCAGGACAGAACAATACATCAAGGTCATGCATGTCGTCTGTCATAGTTGCTACATATGCTGGCTTGTTAATGGATTGAGTAATTAAGAAAAATATTTCTCTCAAGCATTTATTGTTTTGGAACTACCCATCAAGCATGATCTTTATTGAAAACTGGAAGTACTGAAACTTCAATATATCAAGGTCATGCATGTCGTCTGTCTAACAATCCGGTACGTGGGTACGAATTTTGCTGAGACAACTGGAAGTCCCAGGCCTCTATTGAAAACTCAAAGTACTGAAACTTCAACGACAAGAAAGTTAATGCTATTAGGATTATCTCCCACCTACGCCTTCGGTTATCATATTTTATTGGACGTCCACGTCCCCTTGCCTTATCTTTATATAACATCGCTGTGCAACAGCAAACTCATTGTATTTTCCTTCATCCTGGACCTCTTCAAGGTTCTCTAGTCTCCACATCCATTGCTCAATCATACCCATTGTTAGGAATGAGAGGAATCAGAAAGTTAACCAGCACCTTCAAGAATGCAACTAGCCCATGTGTGCAACAACTCTTAGGTATATGACAAAGAGGCTGGCATGGTTGGACATCTTGTTTCGGAAGATTTGTAAGGTTAGACTAAGTCACTGGGAGATGGTGAGAAGCAGGGGGTCCAGGGGAATGTAATGCCTACCTAGTGGGTGGATACGCCAGGATAGTCTAGTTGTCTAGTTGATCATCTCGCTATGTCAGTTTTACCTCTCTGATGAATGTTTTCATCTAAACCTATTTAGGACATGGGGATGTCCTTAAGCACTCGCCGCAATGGAGCTAGTTGGCCTATGAATTGTATCAATAGATTTATTTTGAAGCTGATTTAAAATGATATTATAACAACTGATGACATGCCGAGACTAGCTTTTTCCTACGCAATACGGCTTGCATTGATTAGCGTGGATCATGGGTATCTTTTGAACAAGTTCTTATTGAGTCGGCTAGGTTTCAATCGGATTTATAAGAGCTTTATGAGCATTAAATTTGATGACACATCAATAATCTTGTTGACTTGGTAAGCACTTCGTGAGGAGGGGGGGTGTTGTTCTTCCCATAAAACCCAACGGGCTCGGTTACCAAGTCTAAAAAAATACAATGAACCCCGCCCTGAGGATGTTATCATTTCATGGCACGACACATTTGATCACAACATAATATAAGAATTAAATGTCATGGCTTGTCTACGAAATAGTGCAATAAAACTATTGCACTGAGAGAGATGGTTTCATCTTATAAACACTATACCACAACACCAATATCCCGTCAGATATCAATCGCTATAACTAGACAATTACCAATGAACCATCGGCCGGTAAAGAGTTCTAGCGAACAATCTGTCAGTATTTGAATATTTCCCGATCGTGTATGAGTCGGTAAAAATATTTACATATATCGTTGAAGGTCGGCAAATACTAAGAATTGGGTCTAACTATCTGTCGGCAAACTCGTGCGAGGCCTCAGTTAATAGGCCCATGACTGAAGCCAACAGCCCTCTCAAACCCTTGTTTGCCCTCAACCGCTCACTCTCCAGCCGTTGCCGACTGCTACTCGGCTACCCGCCAAGGGCCATGGCCCTGTGGCACTGACGGCCGAAGGAGCCCCACGCGCCGCCGGCTGCCGCTGAGGCCCCGTGTTCGTGGCCCTGCGGGGCCGCCGCCAAAGTGGCTCCATGACGTCGTAGCCCTACAGCGCCCCCCACCGAAGAGGGTCCGTGCTGCCGGCCACCGCTGAGGCTGAGGCCCTGCGGCATCGCTCGCCGAATAGTCCCCATGCTGCCGGCCGGCGGAGAGCCCCCAAGTTGCCAGCCGCTGAAGGTAGATGTACGCCTCGGGCCCTCCCTTGAACCCTCCCCTTCCTTGCTATGTGGATCTGACAAATTGTGTGTTGGTGAAGCTGCCTCCTCCTTGACGAACTGGTAGACACCTTTGATTTGTGTTACAAACTTAAGGCTATTCATCAGTTGTATCACTACTAATGCTGCGCGGCATCATCATGTTGCGGGAAAATCAAAGAATCTTTTGGAATTCAGTTTAAGATGAGCACAGGTGTGGTATTATTATTCACCCCTTTGCAACTGTAATTGTATCACTTTTCTTTCTCTATATATAGTATTTTCGTGTGTATATGTCACTGCAAATTTTATTACTGAAGGGACCCGATGTTGCAATAAATGCCTCAAAATATTGTTTTATGGGAGGTTTTGATGCAACCAGGTGCGTTCTTTCACTTCTAAAAATTTATAAGTAGAGTCCAGTATATTTATGGCCCTTGCTCTTCATAATGATGCTTGAAGAAGCAGTGTATTTTTAGTTTTTAGTTAGCATTGCATTGCTTAGATTATTTTTTCCTTACCAAATTGTCTATTTTCTCCCCAAAAATTCTTTTGCAGTAATTTATTGGCTGGAAATTTGTTTGGCATATCACTTCGTGGAACACATTCTCATGCTTTTGTTACTTGTATATGGCCAGTAAAAATATCCTTCCTGTTATGAATAAATGAAAGCTTTCACAACTACAATAATTTTCTTCACTGGAGAGCATTATTTCTATGCATACTGTAGTTGCATTAGTCAAATAAAACCTTTGTTCTTCACTACAGTGCCTGTTAGCCCCATTTTCAGGATTCAGGGTAATGTTTTAGCCATGCTATATTTCTTTTGTTGTGTTTTTTAGTCCGATGTGAAACCTATGGGTTATCATTTGAGTATAGTGACTTTTCATGTCATTTTTGTACAATGTGCACAACATTTGGTACTGTCCTTTGCATTTGGATCTACATAAATTCATGCTTAGATACAGATTTAGAAAATCAAGCTTAGATACACATTTTGGGGGTACCATTTCTTTTTTTGCCATTTATTGCTAGTTGGTTCTTTCCTGATTTAGTAATACTTTCGAACCTTTCAGAGCCTTGATGAGATCCCAGACAAGACCCTCACTACAGGAAAACGGCAAACTTCCGACGGCCAAAATAAAGTTTCGACGGCCCCGTCGGAAGCTACTTAACTTCCGACGGCCAACTAGATAGCCGTCGGAAGTTACTTAACTTCCGACGGCTCTAACTGCGGCCGTCGGAAGTTTGCCGTTTTCCTGTCGGAAGTTACTTAACTTCCGACGGCTCTAACTGCGGCCGTCGGAAGTTTGCCGTTTCCCCGTCGGAAGCTACTTAACTTCCGACGGCCAACTAGATAGCCGTCGGAAGCTACTTAACTTCCGACGGCCAAAATAAAGTTAAGTAACTTCCGACGGCCACAGTTAGAGCCGTCGGAAGTTAAGCTCTCGTTGGCCGTCGGAAGTTAATTGGCACGACGTTACCCCCCGGCCGGGCTCGCGTTATCTCCGGCTACCGCTTTTTTTCCCCAAATCGATCTCTATCTCAGCTCCCCCGCCGCCGCGCCACCGCCCGTCCCCGCCGCCGCCCGGCCGCGCCGCCCGTCCGCGCCGCCGTCCGCACCGCCGCGGGCCGCGTCCGCGCCCGCGCCGCCGCCCGTCCGCGCCGCCCCGCGCGCCCGCGCGCGCGCCGCCCGTCCGCGCCCGTCCGCGCCGCCCCCCGCGCCGCTCCCCGTCCGCGCCGCCCCGCCGCCTCCGCCCCCGGGCCGCGCGGCCGCCCGGCCTCCCGCGCAGCCGCCCGTCCGCGCCCGCGCGCGCGCCGCCGCCTCCGCCCCCGGGCCGCGCGGCCGCCCGGCCTCCCGCGCCGCCGCCCGTCCCGCCGCGCCCCGCGCCGCCCGGTCTCCCGCGCCGCCGCCCGTCCGCGCCGCCCGGCCTCCCGCGCCGCCGCCCGTCCGCGCCGCCCGTCCCCGCCGCCCCCCGGGCCGCGCCGCCGCCCGTTCCCGCCGCCGCCCGGCCGCGCCGCCGTCTGTGCCGCGCGGCTGCCCGTCCGCGCCGCCGCCCGTTCCCGCGGCCGCCCGTCCCCGCCGCCGCCCGGCCACGCCGCCGTCCGTGCCGCGCTGCCGCCCGTCCCCGCCGCCCCCCGGGCCGCGCCGCCGCCCGTTCCCGCCGCCGCCCGGCCGCGCCACCCGGCCCCCCGCCACCCGGCCGCTCCGCCCGGCCCGTCGCCGCCCGACCCCCCGCCGTCCAGGTTAGTGCAGCACCGTCGGAAGTTAAATATAGTATTGTATTTGATATGCATATTATAGTGATTAAATATAGTATTGTATTTGATATGCATATTATTATGATATATCTAATTTAAAATTAAGCGCTCAAGATAACTATATTCTAACTTTGGAATTATTTAACTTAAAGTATGGATGAGGATCGACGATGGATGTACGAAGATTGGCCTAATTTGTCAGATAAATGGATAGCTAATACGGAGGAATTTGTTAAGCGTGCTTTTGCTATGTCAAAGAATGGAAATGATGTGAGATGCCCATGTAGCTGTTGCCGTATTTGCCATTGTCAGACTAGGAAAGTTTTGTCCTCACATCTAATAAAGTATGGTTTCATGCCTAACTATGAGGTGTGGGTGTATCACGGTGAAGCTTTACCTCCTCAGAATGCACCAGAAGTCCCAATACCATTAGAAGTGCCGACATCACCACAAGTTCTAAGTAATGATAATGGAGAGTATGATAGAATGGATGAGATGCTTCGTGATTTAGGGGAAGATATGGAGCTCCCATCCGAGACTGAGGATCCACCCACGTCGGAGGCTAAAAATTTTTTCGAGCTCCTTAAAGCTTCAGAAAAGCCGTTGCACGAGCACACAAAAGTGACTGTCCTTGCTTTCGTGACTCGACTCATGGCTATTAAGTCCAAATTCACATTATCTCACAATTGTTACAATATGATCTTGAATTTGATTGGTGATATACTTCCGGCAAATCACAAGATGCCTAAAGATGTCTACCAGTCAAGGAAATTGTTGTCTGGGCTTGGTATGGACTACAAAAAGATAGATGTTTGTCCAAATAACTGTATGCTGTTTTGGAAAAATGATATAGATTTGAAGAAGTGTCGAAAGTGTCAAGAATCGAGGTTTGTGGAGGTTGTAAATGAAGATGGTGAAAAGGTGACTACAGAGATAGCACAAAAGCAACTTCGCTACATGCCTCTTATGCCTCGGTTGAAGCGGTTATTTTTATCAAAGAATACTGCTAAGCACATGAGATGGCACAAAGAGAGGGTGCGTGCAAACCCAGACTTGATGGTGCACCCGTCTGATACCGATGCATGGAAAGCTTTAGATGATTTTGATCCAAATTTTGCTAGTGATGCGAGAAATGTTCGGCTTGGTTTGGCGACAGATGGTTTCTCACCTTTTAATATGACTGCATCATCATATTCTTGTTGGCCGGTATTTGCTATTCTGTACAACCTTCCACCACATCTTTGCATGAAATATGATTATATGTTCTTGTGTCTTGTAATTCCTGGTCCGGAACATCCTGGAACACGACTTCATGTGATGATGCAACCTTTAATCGATGATCTAGATAAGTTGTGGCAAGGTGTTGAGGCATATGACTGTTACAAGAAACAAAGATTTACCCTTCGAGCTGCATTTCTATGGTCGATCCATGATTTCCCGGCATATGGTATATTTGCTGGCTGGAGCTGTCATGGACTTTTAACCTGTCCGATCTGTGGTAAAGATACAGACTGTTTCCGCCTTGAGTTCGGTGGTAAGATATGTTACTTTGATTGCCACAGACGCTTTTTGCCAGAGAATCATCCATTCAGATTTCAGAGGAACGCTTTCAGGAAGGATACTATTGTCACGAAGGGGCCACCGAAGCGTATGAGTGGAACAGAGATTCTAGCTATGTTGAAAGATTTAAAGATGATACAGATGGAAATGGATATGTTGGTTTTGGAACTGAGCACAACTGGACTCATATATGTGGATTATGGGACCTTCCTTATGTCAAATCGCTGATTCTAATGCACAATATCGATTTGATGCACCAGGAACGTAATGTTGGTGAAAGCATTATAAGTATGTGCATGGAATTCACTGATAGAACGAAAGACAATGTAAAGGCCAGAAAGGACTTGGCACAGATTTGTAATCGACCGTCCCTAGAGTTGACTGAAAGTGGTGGTAAGCCACGAGCTGCTTTTTGTCTGAAATCCAAACAGAAAAAAGAGGTAATGAAGTGGTTGAAGAATTTGAAGTTCCCCGATGGTTATGCGGCAGGTTTTAGGAGGGCTGTGAATTTGAAGACCGGAAAAATAAATGGGTTGAAGAGTCATGATTACCATATAATTATGGAGAGACTTCTTCCTGTTATGTTTCGCGGATTTGTACATGATGATGTGTGGAAAGTGTTGGCTGAGTTAAGCTACTTCTATCGGCAACTTTATGCTAAAGAAATCAAGAAAGAGATGATGGAGAAGTTGCAGAAAGAGATACCAATACTTTTATGCAAGTTGGAAAAAGTTTTTCCTCCAGGCTTCAAGGCGTAGACAATTGCTGGAACACTTAACTCCAGAGATGCAGGGGCAGATTGCGTTCCAGAGAGATGAGGTATATATGTAATGTTTAAATGTGTATTCTAATTTTGAGATTCAATATAATTACTGCAATATGTTATGTATTTTGTAGAGTGAAGAGGAGACGGAAGAGGAGACAAGTCGCAAGGAGTCGGACGAGGCGGGCCGGGAGAATGACTTAGGTGGTTGGGATAGATGGTGTGAAGGATCTGCTGGTGGAGGGTCGGCAGGTCAAGGGTCAAGAGTTGGTGGGTCAAGAGCTGGAGAGACTAGTGCTGGTGCTGCGGGGACAGGAGCTGGTGATGAAGGGGCAGGAGCTGGAGAGGCTGGGGCTGGGGCTGGAGGGTCTGAAGCTGGAGGATCTGGAGGGCAGGGTCGGACACATAGGCGGCGGTCGAAGATTGGTTGGATTCCGCCACCTAAACCTCCAAGAGAAGAAGAAAAGTGCGTGATCACACCAAATGGAGATGGGTTAGTATGTTTTTCTATGTTTTAGTACATAATCCTTATTCCGAATTGATTCTAATTGTTTTATATACTTGTAGGTCTTGGTTTGAACCTAATTTCCCAGGTGTTGGTCATTTAAGACAGGTGAACAAAATCTTAGGTAACATATGCCGTATGCTTTGGCCTGGAATGGTAGAACTTGT
Source organism: Panicum hallii (assembly GCF_002211085.1). Classification (NCBI taxonomy): domain Eukaryota; kingdom Viridiplantae; phylum Streptophyta; class Magnoliopsida; order Poales; family Poaceae; genus Panicum; species Panicum hallii. Next base: position 57,864,506 of record NC_038044.1, read on the forward strand.
TTCTGGTGAACGGATCCCAGCTACATCTTGGAATCATTATAGATATAGTGTGAACATAACATTCGGCGATACCCAAAAGGCAGTTTGGGCTGAGTTTTGGGTATGATTGCTCTTATGTATTGATTTAATTTTCTACATACGATGGCTACTGACTGCGTAAAATTTTTGCAGAAATACTACAAGTTGCCTGAGGAGGGAGCTTATGATGATCATGCCAGACGTGTGTTCCACCATAACGCACACATTGTGGTTAGAGATATGATTTCTTATGCCAGAATTTAGGTTGTTGCCTCTTATCTGGAACGGACTCAAGGGATACGATTTGAGAAGAAACGGGATGCTGGAAAATATTACTTGACTGAGGAGCAATACCGCGAGGTAAACTGTTGCAAGTTGCAATTAGTATGATTCTGTTTGTTACCTTGAAACGAAATATTATTGTGCAGGAAATGATTCCGTGGATGGCCACATGTGAGGAGGCTTATCATGCCTTATGTCACTATTGGACCACGTATGAGTTCAAAAGCATTTCCCAGAGAAATAGAGGAAATCGTGGAACTGAGTCCTATCATACCTACGGAGGTGATGGGCACTTCCGATTGGCCAAACGCATTGTAAGTGAACTCTTTGAAATGAATTCTATTAATTTCATATATCAATACATGCTTCTTTAATTTTTTGTTGTATGTATAGGAAGTTCGCACAGGTGTAGCGCCGAGTGATATTCAGGTCTACCTTGAAGGTCATAGAGGACGTGATCCTACAAATCCAGATCAGTTATGCTCTCAGGCGGCTACAGAGCGTCTGGTATATCTTAATTTACAAAATTAGCACTATCAAGTTGTCATGAAACAATCTTATGTAACTGTGTGATTTTGTTATTTGAAGGCGGCATATGGTGACCAAATGATTGCTCGCCATGGAGAGGGTTATGATTGGAGAAACGCGCCTATTGATCCTGAGGCCGTTTACAGTAGTGGTGGTGGAAAACCTCATGGCCGGTTAGATTTCTTTAAATTTCAATCTAATTTGATCTTTCAGCAAGTCTGGTATATCTAAATTTCAATCTATTTGTAGGTATCCATTATTCGACAAAGTTATTGACTCGAGTCAGGTGCCGTCGCGTCAAAGAGCGGGATCGTCGCGGTCAGCAAGTCGCAGCACAAGTAGTGGCGACGACAGCGCGGAGGTTGTAAGGCTGCGTGAAAGAGTAAGACAATAGGAGCTACAGCAGCAGTGGTTCCAAGCTCAACTTGCACAACAAAATGCAATACTGCAGGTAAATCTTAATTGTTAAAACTTAGGTTAAGTTACATTCTTGCTGACAAATTTGATCTTTCAGCAAATAGCGAGCCAACAGAATATACAAGTGCCACCACTGGTACATCCACCTTTTGCACAGGCCGGTTGGCCATCAGCTTCACCTCAGGTATGATAGTCAACGATTCAAATGTTAGTTCATAGTCATTGCAAAATATGGTCACTCTAAATAAATATTATCCAATTAGTTATCTTTCAAACTAATCTTGTCCATTTATCTTTTATAGCCTTTTCACACCCCACCACCTAACCTTGCGGCACCGGGAGACTCACACGTTCATCCAACATCGAATTGGGCGGATCAATTCATTGGAAGTGGCGGATCAGTTGAACCAGGTGATGGAGGCGGCCAAACTTAAGTGAAACATTGTTGTTCTATGAATTTGTTTCATATGATATGATACTTGTATGAAGTTTTTGAACTTTAATTATGAACCTCTGAAGTTTACGTATGTGGATATATGAATTGTGTACTTGCGTGCAATTTCTGATCGTGAATTATAATTGTGGATGAAATTTGATTGTATGTAATGCTTGTGGTTGGTTTTGGGGTTTTAGGTTTGAAATTGCTCTGTTTGCTGGGTAAGCTTAACTTCCGACGGTTTCTGGGAAACCGTCGGAAGTTAGACGTCTATAACTTCCGACGGCCACGGAAAACCGTCGGAAGTTATCAAACGGACGTCAGCTGCCGTTTGCCAGGCTAACTTCCGACGGTTCGCCGGGCCGTCGGAAGTTTGGGAAACTTCCGACGGTTTTGTTCTATGCCGTCGGAAGTGTAAAATTTCCGACGCCTTACTGCCGTCCAACTGACTTCCGACGGCTTAGCGCTAAACCGTCGGAAGTAACTTCCGACGGTTTACCCGTAACTTCCGACGGTTTAGCCGTCGGAAGTTACGGTTTTTCCTGTAGTGCCTCAGGAGCAAAGATGGTTGAAGAGTTTGCCTGGATTTTTTCCGTTTAGTGCAAGAGTGCTTCAAAAAACTTGCCGGTCGGCAAAAATTTATCCTGATGCCACTTTTACCAACTAATAGTTAGAGTTGGTATAACTGTATACCGACTGATGGTTGATCACTGAAATGACTTATACCAACTTTAATGAAGTTGCTATATATTGGGGCTGTGGTATAGTAAAAGCTGATATGTAAAACTTGATAACACTACAATGAAACTATGCATTGAGAATAACCTTACACGTCACAAACGATTCACGCACATCACATGCATCTTTTTATATTCCAGCATCTCTGCGAAACACATGAACTTGATTGATATGGTGAGACACGTGAACACAGTGACGCCAGAACCAATCCAGTGCATGTCCATCATTACAAAAACCGCATGTTGGTAATGATGAAGAATGCCTAAGTTAACCGGCTTACCGTCCGTTATCAGAGATGGGTTACAAATTACCTTTGACAAAATACTTGTTACATCTAAAGACTTTCTTGTAACTGACAACACATAAGAATCGTTACCAGTTTGTCGATGAGTGTCCTACGGAAAAGTTATAGATAATGAACGAAGAACGATGCATATAATTTGTAAAAGGTAACAGATTTTATTCTTTGCATGTTACGCATAACTTACATGTAACAGGCTAATAAAATAAATTTGCAAAAAGATAGCCTAATAAAATATTGCATGCTACCTATATCCTGTGCCCCTAGGTACCAAGAACCTTGCTTCTTCTCCACGTACTGGGAGCACAAAAAAACTTAATGTTACATGGACATCCGTCCTGGACTTGATAGAAAACCTTAATATTTGTCTTCTACCACAATGGATTTATAAGTTATTAGCTAGGTTTTGTTAATGATGGAAAGTGCAAGACATTTCTTGTTTCGAATGAAAAGAAAAGTGCAAGATATATATTTTGGAGTACAAAAATAAGACAATCTCTCAACAGATAAAAGATAGTTTGCGGTAACATGATGTCCTCAGTTAAACCTAATTAGAGTCCATCTAGATCCATCCACATGTGTGACACCTCAGGTATATGGGAACCAGACTTAGTGCATTGAGTGTAGGATGTGCTCTTGTGTGTTATTTAAGGATAAGATTTTAGGGTGTTTTCTGTAATTTTAGAAAAATATAGGGTTTAATGTGCAAAATGTGTGTGGGAGTGGATAATTTTAAAATATAGGAAGGGCTGTTTTGCAAATGATGCTTTTACTTTGAAACCACTGTAAAGAGTGAAAACAAATCAGGGAGTTGTTTGAAATGTAAAATTTAAATAGGTTTTAAAAGAGATTTGACTAGTTGTATGGTTTTTAAAATAACTTTGAAACCTCAACTCTTCTGAAGGTGAACCCTAAAGAAAAAGTGTAGAACTTTTTATTCTCTACACTTTTGGTTGTTGGAGCATTTTCATTTGAGCTCTAGTTTAAAAGCTACTCAAGCTTTACAGTGAGCCCCCTGGACTTTTGAACTTTTGCAACCGGGTCCTCGTCGTCCACCTCCAGCTTCTCTGTTTCTCCCGAGAGCTGCTGACGCCGCCGCTTAACTCTGGCGAGCTGCCCCGGCCGCCACCTGCCCCTGCGCCGCTCGCTAGTGCCACCTCCACCTCCAGCGCACCTGCCCCGCCGCTTGCCAGGCCTTGGTGGCCGTTTTCCCGAGCCGCCACGCCATCCCCGAGCGCTCCACGGCCGCCACGACATCGCCGGCCCAGCTCCTCCTTGCCGCGCCTCAGGCTCCTCCGAGTGCTTAAAACCCTTCAGTACCTCGTGAGCCATCTCTTTTGCCTTCTCCCCGAGCTCAATTTCGCCCCGGCCCCTTCTCCCTCGTATCGCCGCCGTCCGCCATTGCGCCGCCGTTCGGCCTCGCCGTCGGCAGCTCAATCCCGAGCCTCCCCTCCCCGATTTCTTGCTCCACCAGCACCACCTCACCCTCCTGAAGCTCATCGCACCGGCCGTTTTCCATTTCCCCCACCGGAGACGCCTGCCCACGAGCACGCCGCCGCTCCTCCGCCGCCGCAGCTCGGCCTCGTCGCCGTCCCACTGCTCCGCCGTCCCCCAGCCCCTGCCAAGTGGAGCAACAGCACCACATCAACCTCACGAAGTTCTCCAGGCACTCGTCGTTCCTTCCCCGACCCTCCAATCACCGGAACGCCGCCGCCAATCTTCCAGCCGCCGCCGCCGCCTCTGTTCCCCGTCGCGCCGCCGCTACAGCTCCTCCCCGGCCCAACTTCGGTCACCCCTGAGTCCCTTGTAAGCCCCTGAGCATTTTCCCTCCCTTTCCCCTCGTTGCCGGCGAGCTATCTCGCCGGAATTGATCGCCGTCGATCTGTCCCCGAGAGGAAAACCGGCCAGGGACCTGATTGCTCTGTTTTAAAAACTTCCAGGGGTCTGTTTGTAAAGGATCAGTCCCCTTTTCTATTTCCTTTTCAGCCAACTTTGAAAATTCATAGGAAATGGTAGAAAAATCCAAAAATGGTAAAACCAGTTCTGTTGTGTTCATAAAAATGAGTTCTACAACTTTTGTTACTAAGGTGCAGTTTGAAATCAACTAGTTTTGAAGTTATTTAAATATTTTCAAAAAGGGATCTTTTGTGTATAACTTGTGTGATTTAAGTTTATTTCCTGCAACTCTTGGCTACTAGTTAGTTCAAGTAGTGTTTAGTTTTGTGTGAACTTTTCAAGACCAGTGTAATTTTGTAAATTAAGTAATTTTCAAAATTGGTCAAAATAGGTTCAAACAATTAAGCTTTAAGTATAATTTATGATAAATGTGTTTAAACCTATGATTAAGAATAATATACTTTAGCTTTGTGATACTTACTTAAGGACAATTATTAGTTGTTTAATGAGTTTGTCATTTTATTGTTGATGCTAAGTGTGTATTGATTATTAAATTACAACTTTATCATGAAGGAAAGTCTTAACATATTTGTCACTAAAAATCAACCCTTGCATATCATATAGACTCGTCGACGCTTGAAGATGGAGACTTCGAGTTAATCTTGGAACCCGAACCTGGGCTATCTGAAGACTCCGTCTAAGTTACTGAAGAAGTGACTGAAGCCCCGAACCGACGTTCGGAAGTTTTTAACTCATCTGACCCTAGCTTCCCTTCTGAAGGCAAGCCCCGGTGCACATCCTAATATTTTCAAGCTATTACAAATTCAGTATTATATTATATATTTTTGCATTACGTCTAGGAGTTGAGATGAAACCCTAGCTGCATGATATCTTAGGAAACCAATGTGTTGTACCCGAGTCCTTATCGCTTAGATGCTCTGCTAAATAGGACCGGTAAAAGTCGAGTGATTTCCTGTCACTCGCGCGATTTAGGAGTTGCTTGTTTACAATTCTGCAACCACTATAAGGATGACGGACAGGGTCATGTGTTGTATCATGACCTGGAAATTTACCCTGTCTGTTTGGATAAAAGCTTTAAGGTCGAAATATGTGGTAGTGGTGGCTAAGCGTTTGAAAGTACTAGCCACATGCCGTGAAATATGGTAAGCGGTAAGCCTAGTAACCGATCGGCCCGGCAAGTGGACATACCTCCCACCACTCGTATTTTGGTTCTTCTTGTTACTCGATTCGACGTGTGGGAATACGTGTTGCAAGGGCAACCAGGAGTACGGGTTGTAGTCGCGCTACAGCCGTACGTCCTGCACACATTGGGTGTGCGTATGGTCCTGCAGTCGCTTGTGGTGGCCCTGATCCACAACCCGGAATGAAAGGTAAACGGTTGCTTCGGAATCATCGTTGGATGTTCCAAGTGTGTGTGTTAGGTTTACCTTGCAAGGTTGAAATTTCGGTCCGGATCGTCCGCCTCTCACGAAGATTGAGACTGCTTATCCCTTTTGCCACATCGAGTAAAAAGTGTATTTGTTGATGGAATAATTTTGATGGATGATATTCTCTATCTTGCTTGTTTAGTATAGGTGCTTACCTAGAATGGTCAATCAAGCTAGAATCTGAAAGCTAAAACTTGAAATAGATTATACTCTTTTTTGCTTTTCAGCTGAAAAATAAACCCAGAACCTTACCATACTCTCATGAGTCTAGTTAAGGGCTAAAGTATACCCAAGCCCGGGTAAGTCTTGCTGAGTATTAGTATACTCAGTCTTGCTAGAACTGCTTTCAGGTATGCCGGTTGAGAACCAGGTTGATAGTGCGTCCTGCCCCTTTGCTGTTCCGCCTGGTTGGTCCGTGGAATGGGATCCGTCCCCGGCCAGCATTGACCCCTCGGAGTGACACCATCGACTGGGCTACGCATGGTGCTGCTGATGGCGACGTTGTTAGTCGCGTTGTCTTTTCGCTGTGACTTTGGTCAACAGGTGTTTACCCGTTGTTTTTAATAACCCTTTGTTTATTTTGCTCCAGTCAAGGGCTGGAGAAAACTGGTTTGTAATAATACTGCTTACTCTGTGATAAAGGCTTGCGCTGTTATATACCTGGAGTTCATCTTGTATGAGTATGACCTACTCCGATCCTGTGTAACCGTGGTTATATCGGGCGGTGACCCGACAGACCCATGGGTTATTCCGTTTGAAGTGCATTTGAGATCATCTTGTCTTTGTAAATGATGATTGGTGCACTTGAACCGGAATAATTCAGACGGTTCTGCCACAACATGTTCTTCTCTCATTCTTCGTCGTCTCCGTTCCTTGCACTTGGCATATGAGCTCCATGATGATGGTGAGCCTGGAAATCTAAATTGCAATTGGAGCTCCAAGTGTTACTGGGTATTACAACAACACCAAAATATTGATGGTTTCTTAGGGAACTGTTGCTGCATGCACACAGACTTACTAAATATAATGGAGCAAAATGACTTATTTTTTAGATAAATCTTGCATCATAGGATAACCTTTTTTTTTTTGCCACGGAGAGAGTACTATCAAATACTAGATATTTCCTACCAAATATATCATACTCCCTCCGTTTTAAATTATAGATTGTTTTAGCAAATTTAGATGCATAATTTTTGCTATGGATCTAGACACAATGTATATCTAGATGTATTACAAAAACTATATATCTAGATATCTTCTAGCAAGTACCTGACGATTCAGCTGATGTGCTCATATAGTCGCCAACGATTCGTGTGGATCACGAGCATCTTTTTAGTTCCTGCATTTCTATTGAACACGTGGATAGGATGTTTTTGATATGGTGAGACCAAATTTCTGACGTGACCCATCGCACAGCTAATGGTTCGATCATGTACTTGTCATGATAAGTTACTGCTTTTCCTCCATCCATATCACTATATGCCATAGTAATATATAACTTTAACTAGACAAAAGTCGAATTTACAAATTATAAACAATAACTTGTCAAATAATATGCTTATTTAATATAGGAAAGCTGCATCAATGGATTTATGTTCAAAGTTGATTTAAGATGATATAGATTAGCATTTGTAACATATTGCAAGAATAATCAAATGTGCATGCATACTTTCGAACACTAGCGATTTTGTACCAAATATGTCTTACATTGAGAGGAGTCAGATGCTTCTTTCATGCTCATTCTTTTGAAAGCAATCCGTCATAGGAAGTGGTTGCATGTGCAATGGGCCAGGGAAACCAACAATAATGCACTCGCTGGCCGGCCCACAGGTCAGACAACAAGCCATCCCTTATAAATACAATAGCAATCATACATAAGCCCCATAGGCCATAGCTACTGGAACACAAGCACTCAAAATCTCTCGCAGAGACCAGCTAGTCCACCGGCCGGCGATGATGCCCTATGGCACCGCCGCAGAGGCGGAGGCGGCGCTTGGGCGTTCCTTGACGTGGGCAGAGGCCTGGTGGTTCTGGTACTCAGCAAGAATGCCGGACTTCTGGCTCATGTGGCACATCGCCCTTGTCTACTTCGTCATGTATGCAATCGTTCCGCTACCCCTCCTGCTTCTCCAGCAGCTCGCGCCGGCAATTACCTTGAAGTACAAGCTGCAGCCCCGAGTAAAGCTGCCGTCTCCGATCGCCATACTACAGTACATGAGGGACAACACGCTTCTTGCACTGTTCATCATCGGTCCTTTCCCGCCATCTACTCTGCTGCATTCAAAGGTCTGTATACTGCTAATTTATTTGTTAAATTTACTAAACCCAGCAGGCATTGCAAATTAAATAAACATTTAAATATAGATAATAGGACTAACTTAAAATGTAGTACAATTAGTTGCCATTATACACGCCTAGCCTTAGCCTAGCTATGGAATTGCATGGGCCAATTGCTAAGCTAATAATAAGTGAAGTTGGTGCTCACAAAATGTAGTACAAGTAGTTCTTTAATAGAATAGTTAACCTCAAGAATGAATCATAACAATTATGGAAACAAAGCTAATTAAGTATTCATCTGTGCCAGTAAATTGACTAGTGCAATTTACAGAAAAGATCGGCGAGATCAACTTATTATTAAGAATAACCTTGTACTTCATACGACAGATGTTGGGGATCCGGATGTGGCTTCCGTTGCCTTCTGCATGGGAGACAGTGACACAGCTCGTTGTGTACTCCTTGGTGGAGGACTACATGTCCTTCTGGTTGCATCGCTTTCTCCACAACAAGTGGGGCTACGATAAGATTCACCATGTCAACCACGAGATCAGGACACCGACGGGCTTCGCTGCATCCTATGCCGACGGCATGGAGCTAACCATGTATGCCATTACTATCTTCGCTGGGCCGGCCATCGTGCCGTGCCATGCCATGTCACCACGCATTGGCTTTGGTTCTCCATACGCAAAACGGAGGCCATGGACGCACACAGCGGGTAATTATCAGATAAAGTTAAGTTGTTATCCTTAAGTTTATAATTATTTGAATTTCTATGTATTTAGAATTTATTATTTGTATTTGACGAATGATCGCTTGTTATTGACCTCATCTTGTAACGCAGCTACGACTTTCCGTTCAGCCCTCGAAGTTGATCCCGTTCTATGGCGGCGCAAAATTTCACAACTACCATCACTATGCGGGAGGACAAAGCCAGAGCAATTTCAGTTCTGTTTTCACATACTGGGACTATTTATATGGGACAAACAAAGTAATAAGTTTATTGTTTCTATGCAAGTTATGGATTAATACTATACTTTATACGTAACTCGTCACATTAGCTTATTTCTCGCCTTTATTTTCTCTCTTTCAGGGCTGCATGTACCACTAGGGAAGACTATTAATGGTATAGCTCTGTTCATACTTTTGCCATCTTCTTACTTGATATCTACCAGTACAAATTTGACTTATATCTCCATTGATCTGAAAGTCTGTACTAGCATGCCACACATGATCCGACCAGCTATATGCATGTTTACTTCTTTTTTTTATGAGGTCAAGCATTAACTTTTGTACTTCGTGTGCAGCTCAAGATGAAGGAGGCCGAACACAACAACGTGAAGACCCGCAGAGACAGCAGCGGGAAAGAGGACCGAGAGATTAGCTACCCTTTTTATGCATGAATACGTGGAATTAAGTGGACACCCAAGACATACATTACTATTGTTCCTTTGTCAAGGAAAGACAACAAATAAACCTTAACTACCACAGGGTGTGCCGATCATAAGTATCCATATGTACACTTGCAATCAGTTCATGTGGTGCCCAATAGTACGTAGTAGCATCGATGTAAAGTTATAAACAAGGAAGAAAACAATACTATTGGTTCCTCAACTATTCAAATTTCACTAATATATTACTCTTTGTTTGGGTAAATAAGAGAAACAGTTTTTATCAATAGGAAGACCCTGGTCTGGAGCACATCTGCCTACTGCAGACACCCTTGGGGACAGTATCCAGACACCGTTGTGATGAGCGGTGGCTAGCATTCACCCAACGCAGGTGGCACCATCCTGATGTCGTCTTCTTCATTTCCTTGTACGAGAGGTTGTTGAAGCCATACCCAAATTAACGGGGCTGTGTTGTCACTGCATCTTGGGCCCAGTGGCACACATAGAGATTTCCTATAGCCTGGGCGAACATAGTAACTGATAAACAAGTTTATACAAGCATTTATGTTCAGTGACTTCCACTACGGTCACCATGTCTCGATCCTGAAAGAATCATGGATAACTAAATAGGGCACTGATGAAGTAATGACCCATTAACCAAGAGCAAAATCAATTATAACTATTCCGTCAAAATCAAGAGCAAAATCAATTGTTCAGTTATCTACCATTCTATGATATTTGAAGCCCAGCCATGAGACATGAGACAGGAGACATGTGGTGGTGCCTGCCATTCATTTCGTCAACTCGTTACATTATGTTCGTGGTCTAGGCTTAGGCATAGTGACCGGTGCAAGGCCTGCGGCAAAAGGCCTCACTGTCAAGCCTGCGCACGCCCTCAAGCTGTTAGCAGCAAGGTAACGGGGATAGAAGTAGAGAATGGAATTCAGGTAGAGGAGCAAGAATTGGGATGAGATCAGATGGATTTCGACCAACGAGGTTTGGTTAACTTGGGGAAGAAGTAGCTTGTTCATACATGATGTCGTCTCCTCTCATCCCTCATCTCTTATCCTGCTCACAGGCAGGTTACACACGCACGCCACTATTTTTAGGCTGGGCCCACTTGGGCCGATGACCCTCCTGTTGGGCCGACGAGCTCTTGGACGATCCACCTCAGTCACTTCATCAGTAGTCGGCGCAGCAGCCGTAGTCGATGCCGTAACATTCCCTCCCTCATAAGAGCCTGCTTGACCCCAAGCAGGGGCCCTGGGAAAAGACCGCTTGACTGCATGAAAATCTTCCCAAGTTGCAAGCTCAGTGGACATACCAGACCACTTGATAAGCACCTGTTCCACAGTATCAGGGCCACGAGCAATGAACCTCCTCTGAAGCACCAGGTAAGGCAGAAGCAACAGACTGAGTAGATGGTGGAGCTTTCTTGAGAAGGGATACATAGAACACCGGATGAATATGCGCACACGCTGGCAAGGACAACTTGTAAGCAACAGGAACCAACTTTGGCAGCAATCTGATAAGGCCCAAAGAACTTGAACGCCAGTTTTTGGTTGGCACGAGGAGCAAGCGATGACTGCACGTACGGTTGTAACTTAATGAAAACCCAATCACCCACTTCAAACGACCGTTCAGAACGATGTTTGTCGGCTTGATTCTTCATGCGATGCTGAGCGTGAAGCAAATGTTGTTGTGTCAGACGATCCATTACTGAACGATCCTCCAACCATGGTCCCAATTCAGAAGTCACAAGAGTCGGTACAGCATCAGGACCAAAGCAGCGCAGCTTATAACCATACAGAGCTTCAAAGGGTGATCGGTCCAAGGCAGAATGCAGACTAGTATTATACCAATGCTCAGCGAGAGAGAGCCACTGATTCCACTATGACGGACACGCATGAATGAAACACCTCAAAAATGTTTGCAAGCATTGATTGACGCGTTCATTTTGGCTGTCAGATTGCGGATGGTATGCTGAGCTCATGCACAACTGGACATCGGCCAACGTAAATAATTCTCGCCATAAGCGACTCAAGAAGATCCTGTCGCGGTCAGAGATGATAGACTGCGGCAACCCGTGCAGCTTATAGACATGAGCCAGAAACAACTTAGCAACGGATAGTGCAGTAAAAGGGTGTTTGAGAGCTAAGAAATGTCCATACATCGTAAGTTTGTCCACCACCACTAAAATGGCATTAAATCTTCCAGAAGACGGAAGTCCCTCGATGAAGTCCACTGAAATAATCTGCCAGGCAGATGATGGTATTTGCACTGGTTGAAGAAGACCAGGGTACTTGGCTTGGTCAGGTTTTGCTTGACTGCAGACAGTACAAGCTGAAACAAATGTCTGAACAGATGTTTTCATGGCCAGCCAGGCAAAGTACTGTTTAAGTCGACCTAGAGTGACTGGTACTCCTGAGTGGCCTCCAATAGGTGAATTGTGCAAAGCTAAAATGATCTTGTGTTGCAACTGATGATTGGAGCCCAACCAAATACGGTTATGATAACGCAGAACACCATCCCTCAAAGTGAAGCCCGGGACAGCATCAGCATCAACAAGAAGCTGAGTGATTAGGTTCTGAGAATTGTCATCATGTACATATCCTTGGATCACTTCCTCCAGCCAAGCAGGAACAACAGTAGCCATAGCATTAATTTCAGCAGATGTGGAATGTGGCTGACGAGATAAGGCATCAGCCACCCTGTTGTCAGCACCGGCCTTGTATATAATTTTATATTGAAGTCCTAGCAACTTGGAGAAAACCTTCTGCTGCCAGTGGGTATATATGTAACCTTTGCACATTCAAGTGGATCAGACTCTTTTGATCAGTGAAGATGTGAAACTCAGCAAGCTGAAGATAATGCCTCCATTGGTCAACAGCAATGAGAATAGCAAGATATTTTTTCTCATAAGTTGATAATCCTTGTGTTTTTGGGCCTAAGGCCTTACTAATATAAGCTAATTGGTGCCCAGCTTGCATCAGGACTGCACCAACGCCCACAGCACATGCATCTGTCTCAATAGCAAAAGGAAGAGAAAAGTCAGGCACGGCCAGCACAGGGGCAGAACATAAGGCTGACTTGAGCTCTTGAAAAGCTACTGCTTGTTCGGATATCCACACAAACATAGCATTCTTCTTAAGCAACTCAGTGAGGGGTCTTGCCAGAATAGCAAAGAATCTCACAAACTTTCTGTAGTACCCGGCTAGGCCCAAAAAACTCCTCAACTCTTTAACATTGGTTGGAGTAGGCCATTGAGAAACAGTTTCCACTTTACTTGGATCAGTTGCAACACAGCCTTGACTAATGATATGGCCCAAGTACTGGATCTTCCTTTGGGCGAAGGAGCATTTAGATAACTTAACTTGCCAGTGATCTTGTGCCAACAACTGCAAGACAGTTCTCAAGTGCTCAACATGTTCCTCGTAGGGATTGCTGTGCACCAATATATCGTCAAAGAAAACCAGCACACACTTCCTCAATAGTGGTGCCAATGTGCTACACTTCCTCAATAATGGTGCCAATGTGCTGTTCATGGCCCCTTGAGATGTACCTGGTGCTCCACAAAGGCCAAATGCCATCACTTTAAACTCAAAATGGCCATGATGAGTTTGAAATGCAGTTTTAAATTCTTCACCAGCTTTCAACCGGATTTGATGATAGCCTGCACTGAGATCCAAAGTAGAAAACCAACTTGCTTTGGCCAGCTCATCCATTAACTGATCAAAGACTGGTATTGGAAACTTGCTCTTCAGAGTTACAGCATTTAAGTATCTATAGTCAACACAAAAACGCCAAGATCCATCCTTCTTTTTCACCAACAAAACAGGAGAAGCAAATTCACTCACACTGATTTGGATGAACCACTTGGCAAGCATCTCAGCAACTTGTGTTTCAATTTCATCCTTGAGGGCTGGAGGATATCTTTAAGCCCTTACATGAACAGGTTTAGCACCAGGAATCAAATGAATGGTATGGTCACAAGTTCTCTCCGGTGGCAAGGCAGAAATAGGGGCAAACACATACTCAAAATCAGACAAAGCAGCAGCAATTTCTTTAGGAATGGCAGAAACAGCATCACGGCTGGACGGATCAACAACCAGGGAGCACAACTGAATGACAAAAATCTCTGGTAACTGAGGGAGAATGCCTTGAAGAATTGCAGTAGCCCCTTTGTAAGGCAACTTCATCCACTTGTGTGCCCAATGGACTTGCATCGGGCTAAACTCCTCTAACCAATCCATTCCAATAATTAGTTCATAAGAGTTGAGAGACAACACCTTCAAGTCTGAAGTGAACTGATAGCCTTGCACAAACCACTGCCCTTGAGGTAAATGAGCCTCACAGTGCATAATACCACCATTGGCTACCTGCACCCTGACTGATGACTGAAGTGGCAACAAAGCAGGTAACTGAGCAGCTAGTGTTTGCGAGATGAAAGAATGTGAACTACCTGAATCAATCAGAATAGTCACACGGTGCCCTTGAATATCCCCCTGGAATTTCATTGTCCTAGGACCAACTGAGCCAGATGCAGCATCCTTAGACAAAGCCATGTACAATTGTTTCCTAGAAGCCACAGACACAGAATCCACATCCTGATCCACACTGAAAAGCTCCAGTAGTTCTTGGACCACATGAAGCTGCACGGTTGGAGCACATTTGTGATCTCGGCTTCACTTTTCAGCATAGAGATCGCATGGCCCCTTAGCACGACTGTACTGCCGCAGAGCTGATAACTTCTCACCCATGGACTTGCTGGACTCCAAGCGTAGCAAGAAAATAAGATGTTGTCATATGTGAGTTGAAATGTGCGGTTGGGCGGACATGATAATATAGGGGTGGTAGAGGGAGACTTGATTATTAATTTTCCAAATATTTATTTCAGCATAGTATTGGTGTTTCCGTCCAGTTGTTAAATAACTATCGTGTCATAATGCTTCAGTTAACACATATTTTAATTTTGACCATTGACATCTCTTTAAATTTTTATACATTACTTTTTGAAATGGTATAGCTACATTTGAATGTGTTTAATACTATTATTTATGGTTTAAGTAGTGTCCTTGTGACCATGCTTTTGTCTAAAACGATAATTATGTGAAGACTAGAGGAAGTACTAGTAAGTATTCAACACTGCATTTCAATAAAAACTAGAAGGTTTGCGTCATCTCAACAAATAATAGAAAAATCTATATTTATTCACATACTCATCACTGCATTTATTCACAAATCATCACACGATTCATAATCACAGACTAAACACATAGTAGAAAACTAATCAATTGCATCGCTTCGTCCCGTTGCTCCTCCTGACGAGATATAAAGATACAAAACGGACTAAAACAAGGAATGAAAAAAAATCCAAACAATCGATCAATTGACGCTTGCATCCGGCAGCCATACATTCCCCCTTTGCATTGGCTTGCTACCCCTGGGAACTCCGAGCACTGCTTCTGCATGAACTAGAAGCCTCGATAGATTAGTTTTTTTATGGACAAGATAAAAAAATATCGTGCCTTTCCAAAGAACCCCTTTGTGCCTTTATAGTAGAGATAATAGTCAAGTTACATTCTATAACCTTTTGTTTGGAAACTAAGCTTCCTTGTGATGAAAACTATCCACCTGAGTTCAAATCCAACTTAGCATGCCGCAGTCATGTTTTCATAGATTTCTTCCATAAGTATAAACAGTAGGTGCTATTGTTTAGTGGTGGACATGTCAATCAACAGCCAGGCGCCTGTGATGACTTCACCAATCTCATGATCTCCTAGCTAGCCTAGTCTATTGGAGGTGTTTACAGTGTGAGCGCCCATGCATATATACGAGCACCTGTGTCTCTTGAAATGATTAGTTGGTTTATGAGTATCCATTTGTTGCATCATCAGATCATGAATATCGAATACAATATCAGCATCTCTTCTCGATCATCTGCTCCTCGTTGTTCTTCCCCAGCAATTTTTACCTTACAAATCAGATCATACGAGGATTCATTCCACCAGAGATTAGCCTGCCACGCAATACATTTTGACTGGAGTTCATAACTGCCATTCGTATCAGCTGATACGCTAGGTTTATTTGACTTGCTGATCCCTCTCAATCCTAGATACAGCTAGGCATTTTATTGAGCAACTGTGGTGGAGACGGTAGCAAGACATCCGGAAGAAATATTATACAGACGACAAGCACAGTTGCTCCAAAGATATGATGTTGTCATAAAGGGGGAGAAAATTAAAGGGTTGTACTGGGACCATAAAGTGGTAATTAACCGGGAGGTGGTAGGACCATTGGTCTGGCCATGTCAACATGCACGCTACAGGCGTGATGGTATGAGCATATACACAGTAAAGCCTACCGGTCCAAAACCGTATATGCTTCTTATATTATTGTGTTATTTATTAGGAAACGTCTGACACTGTGCTAACAGAAAATAAAATTTGAACCCATATTTACACAGGATCCTTGTATTGCCTTATCCCAGGAGGGAGAAGCTGCTATTGGTGATGTGCCCAATTAACCGTAGAAGTAGCAGTAATTAACTATTTGATTGGTGCTATGCATTTCTGTGTACGATTCTTTAATTTTTTGTGTGTGAGCGTTGCTTTAATTAGGTGGTTGTCAACTACATGATATAGAAGCTAAAAAGGTTTTCTTTATCGGATAAGAAGTTGAATGCTAGAAGTACACATAATAGAAATTTAAATAATTGACTACGCTAAAATGGGATGTATCAAGTTATAATAAATATTTGGTAACACCTACACTCATATAAAACAAAAAATAACACTTGGGAAATAAAAAACAAAGATGACCCTAATGCAACCAGCAATCGAGTACAGTTAATTTATTTACGATGGATCTAGCAATTTAGGTCCACGTCATCGTCTTGGTGAACTGACCAGAGCAAGTAAGCCCTAGCATCAACGATCCCCGTTCTCCCGTCATCACACGTACATTGGGTATCCAGCTTAGCTTGGACACAGCATCTGTCATCTGCCGGTTGCGGCAGTCAGAGTAGCTTCGATCTGCTGGTTGGAGAAGGCCAAGATGAGCAGCATGTACTCACATAGAAGCACCATTGTCTTGAACCTCCTCATCACGGGTCCATACTGTGTTATCTTCGATCTACCTTAGTTGTAAAATCGGCTTTATAATCGATACCTCAGGGGCCCAACTCGTCCTATGCTGCGAGCGGCACAAAACCTCCTCGGGCCAACATGTGCTGATTAACTTGCTGATTCCTCTCATTCCAAGCTAGGCATAAGATTGGATTAACATTTGTAAAGGTGGACATACTAAACTACGAGAGTATGAGAGCCAGCAATGGTGCGGCTCAGCTGCCCGTGGACATGATATATATGTAGTAAAGATGAAGCAAGGGGTTGCGACCACCCGAGTCCAAGAAAAAGTTGCAATTGAATGTGCTGTTTCAGAATGCTGAACTGAAAATGCAAATAAAACATGAGAATGAACGGTTTTGGGGGTGGCTTGGCCACATTTCAGCACTATAAATAGTCACGATACTCCACCAGCACAAAACCGTGGCTTATTTGCCTGTCAACTGTCATGACGCTTTCAACAGAAACTAAGAATTGAAGATCATGTCGTCTCTCAATGAAGTTCTGTGTTTTTGCAAGTCAACTGTCTGTCATGCCTTAGGTTGACACTTAGTCATATGGGCTCCCGATATGGTACTCCAGTTAGACAAGTACCTCTTCAGAGGTAAGAGTTCAAATAAATCTATACCACTATATTTTAAAATAAATAATAAAATATAACTAGGAAAGAAACAAAAAGAAAATACCTGGCTATCCCAGCCCATCCTCACGCGACCCGTCCTCCCTTATCTGGTTGCCATCCCTCACGCCATGCGATCCCAATCTCTGCCTCAAAACTATTTGTAATAATAGCCTCGTCCAGTAGCTAAGTACTAACATCATTGTTTTGCTTCAACCTTATTGGACTGCAATAGTGCCTACACGGGCCTATCAACCTCTCGACTCTAGTAAGGGAAACTGGTAGGCCTTATTTAAGTATTACAATACGCATAATGTAGTGTGACATAGAGCTTCTGAATGAATCATATTGGTGGTCAGAGCGGCTTGCGCATATCCATCCATAACCAGATCATTATTGTGAAGCTTAATATTGTTCTGCAAATTAAATTCCGAAGCAATTTTATCTATCTTTTCAGTCTTATCCCTCCTAAGTTTTATCATTGACTAATTCATTCACAGGAATATCTCATTATATTTTTTTTGTACATTATATGATCATTATTTATTTGGAAAAAGTCTAAATTACTTCCCTCAACTATAGCTAAAGTCTGGATAACCCACTAAACTATCGTTTGGTTTATTTTACCCCCCAAAACCATGCCCTTTGGTTTAAATTACCCCCTAATACAATTTGTCTTTTTCATTTCTCCATACATAGGTGGAGTTATAAGATGAAATTTTACAAGATGGTAGCATACATCATAACACATGTTAGAAAAAATACATCATAATTTTTTATCATTATTTTGATAGGTTAGGATATTTAATAATAAATTAACCATTGGAGTTCAAAATTATATGAAAACTAATGATGAAAAATTATAACAAATTTTTAATCTGCATTGTGATGTCCACTACTATCCTGCAAAATTTGAAATTAAAATTCAACTTGTGTATAGAGAAACGAAAATAACAAATTGTATTATGGGATAAATGAACTAAATGGCATAGTTTAGGGGGTAAATTGAACCAAGTTATAGTTTAGGGGGTTATTCAGACTTTGGCTATACTTGAAGGGAGTAAACTGAAATTTTTCCTTATGTTAAACCTTTATTAAAGGTAAAACAAGAGTTGTATATGATCATTTCATCTAACTCGAGATGGGCCAGGCCCTTGCTGAGTATATTGATATTTAAATAATTGAAGCTTATTGAGAAAGAAAACACAAGAGAGAAAGCTAGGGACTACGCTTTACGTTCTCCTCAAATTTTAGTTACCCAAGATTTCCAGATACCTCCCAAACTTAGATAGCTAGTTGTAACGTTTTTCGTTGCTTGCAATGCAGTTAAATGTAGTTGTGACATGCCAAAGGAGAGATGCATTCGAGTATACTAATAGAATGCTCGAGAAGGAGCGCAATTGAAGAAATGGTGTACGCGCTGCAACAAAGTTGATGATCTATCTATCACGTGTGTTGGATCGGAGGATGATTTTTGTAAGGGTACTGTGTGGCGGTGAACGTAACCCAAAGGCACTGTATACATGCATGTTGGTTCAGCACACTGGTCGAGTGAGTAGTACATTATTGCTTGGCATTTTCTCCAGACACTACACCACGGTTGGCTTATGGTAATTTGTGATCAGTTGCTAAAAGCGCTTGCAACAACTTGCGATCAGTTGCTATAGGGTTTTAGCAACCGACGCGGTCCGTCGCTGTAAGTGGGGTTGCTAAAGGCTTTAACAACCGTCCACTTCTTTAGCAACCGACCCTCCATAGCTGTTGTATACCTTTACCAACCGAATGTACAACCCATTTAGCAACCAACAGTAAGTTATGGAGACTGATATAATCTGAATAAGTAATGTCAATTCAGAGCTATTTATGCTGTAAACCAATTACAGTAAACAAGCAGTCACATAGCCATAAGTAAACAGGCAGTCCTTCACATGATGAGTGAGTATAAACAAGCAAGAAATCATCACAAATGACTTATATCAAGTTAATTGACTTCATTAAGCAGTCCTTCACATGGTCATAAGTTACCATCATCTTTCCAAATGATCCAACTAATGAGGCCTAACTAGCTAGTTTTGTCACAAAAGCAACCACACTTGCAATTAGTTTACAGCATAATGTTTGCATGTTTACAAAATCTGTCACAAAAGACTTCCATGCCATGTACTTGAAACAGTCCTGCACAAGCTTCTGGCACCCAGAATTCTTCAGCCTACACTAAGATCCTAACAGTCTTGCAATTATCAATTCTTCAGCTTATCCCTTCCTGGACACTAAGAGGAAAAAATTAGTCAGTTATCAAGTGAAAGCAACGATGACAAAAAAAAGTGCTACTTGCAACTAACAACAGGTTGAGTTGGCTGTCTTAATGCTTTAATCACCCAGCAGGTTGAACATTATCATTTTTTTAATTTCTGTCATATGCGCTACTTGCAACTAACAACAGCTATCCTAAGAACAAACAAAAGTAGTTCCAATAACAAGTAGGTTGCTGGCTGTTGCATATATAGTTCTATCTCTATCCTAAGAACAAACAAAAGTAGTTCTGTCATGGTAAAACAGCAACTTATGAGAAGGCTGGTGCATTTTTCAACCACAATATATACCTGAACCAGCTGGTGCCTTGTTTGTAACCTTCAGCTGTTAACATTAGGAACAATTATTTAATAATGGTCACATATATGAATCAAAACATAAACAAGCTGAAGCATATCTCATTACCTTCTTGTATGGCCATGCAAGCCTTCTCATCCTAGTATTAGCCATAGTTTGCATGTTGCCATATGGATGAGGAAGAACTTCATCTCGCTTGAGCACACAAGTCACAATAACTTCACAATATTGCCTTCCAATTGGCTCACCTCCAACTATTGTGTCCGGTTTAGTGGAAACAATTGTTCCTTTAGCTACGGGCACATTGGCTCTCAACAAGGCATATAATATGACATCTTTTCCAATCTAAACATATGATTAACAACAACTGAATTCAGTGTCTTATAGGATTATGCCCCCTATGGAGTATAGAAATTGTAAAAAAGGATGAGAAACTTACAAGAGCATCATGTGGAGACCGAGGAGCATCTGTCTTTGGTGTTGCTGCCTTTGAACTTTGCAGCTGATCATCGTCATCTCCAGAAGCATAATCTTTGTCATTAGGGTCATCCTCACCATTCCTTGCACTAAAGAACTGTAGTGTACCCTTAATCAGTGCAAACAAGCAAAAACCATAGCAAAAAATCAGATCCAGTCCTCACTTTTAAGCCATGGAATAGTACCTGATTTGTTTGTGTAGTAGAACCATGGTGTGACGCGGGCTCTTCACTTGCGCGGTCCTTTTGTGCTCTTTGCTCAATTTCAGCCTCCAACTCAAGTATACGCTGTTGTAGAGCAGCCTTCTCATTTTCAGCCTTGTTACGAGCAAAAATCTCCATTTGAAGTCTAGTTGGCTTATAGGACTTCAATCCTGGAGTGCCAATATCTTGAGGAGTTGGACCCAAACCCAAACATCGGACAGATCCTTTTGGCTCTTTCTCTCCACAAATGATAGCAAATGCATCACCTTCTTGAATTGTTCGATCTTTTATTTCTGGATAGACTTGAAGAATGTCTTTAATTTGATTCTATTAGATATTAGATGGGTTCATATGTCAAAGATATATTTTGCTAACAAGATATGAGATGAGTTCATATGACACTAAAGAGGCTTACAATCACTTGTTCTGCGGACTGTGAAGGAACTCCATCCTTCCTCGTATGGGTCTTGACAAAGATATCATCTCTTCGTGGAGGACGACCAAGTTCCATAGCCTATATCAATTCTTGTAAGTAACAATAATGTATACAATTTGAACAGATCTAACTACTAGTTCATGTGCTGAACATTACCAGATCTAACTACAATTTGAACAATATATATCAAGCAGATCGAACATTACCAGATCATGTGCTGAACATGCAAAGCTCACACTACCAGTTGTATGGTGTAACTGCACATGTTTCCTATTTTGTTTGGCTGTTCCAGATCGATCCTAACACAGAATTAACAAATTTATATACATTGCATAGAGGTTCTAAGCTTGGTATTGCAAAATACACGTCATATTACATGTTTCTTACCTGAAACTCAGAAGACAACCAATACTTGTAGATACTTTGCCAGTCATCATCATTGATTCTTTCATCAGGACATTCTGGAATTTCCTCTAATGTCAAATCAGGATTAAAGTACTGGTCCTTTAAATCTGTCTTGAATTGTTTCCACTTCATATGTGCAGAACGCAAAAACCAATGTATGGCAGCATCATCAACATCAAAATACTGCTTTAATTCAGTCCACAGCTCTAACTTCTTTTGAATATCAATAAGCCTCCAATCCCTATGAGCAATCGACATCTTCTTCCTAACGTGGCAGCCAATAGCACTAGAGAGTTGCCTACCAGTTTTACCAACAGGTTGACCATGTTCATTGAGATGTACCTTGATCTTAGACATTTGAGGTGTCCGTGAGAAGATCTCATCCATCTTAGTTATGCCCCTTGCAGCCCTCTTTTTTGTACCACTAGTTATGTCATCAGTCTGAGCATCTTCAACTGGACATAGCAGCAAAGGGAAAGCAAAGGGAAAAAGAATATTAGCATTACTATTGTTAAAGCAAAAGGAAAAACAATACTACTGTTAAATAAAATCAGTACCATTGTCAGTAAGAAAGTCTCCATCTAGCAGCAAATCATCAAGTACATCCTCTTCATGCTGAGGTTTGTTTCTTTGTGGCCTTGGACGCAAGTTTGGTTTACTTGGCTGAAATTCTGGTTTACTTGTTGCAGTACGTTTTTTCTACAAGCAAATGCGATGCATGTGAAATAGTAATCTGCCACAGATTCTACAAGTAAATGTCATGGGAAACAAACCTTTAAAGTTTCCGTAGCCAAACCTTGCTGCCCCATGTCTTTGACAATTTCAGCGATGTTCAAATCTGTGAATCTCCTTTTGATCCTCTTAATATTTTCAAGCCTTTCCTGCTCATATTCATTGGATGACCCAGCTTTATTATTGCCTCTTGCGTTTGGCATTTAGTTTCCTGAAAAAATGACAAACAGATCAGATATATGTACTCAAATGACAATACAAACATAAGGATATGCACACATTAGCTTACAAAATGAACCAAGAAGTCAAGGGAAAAAAAGACAAATAACATAACTTACTTTCTAGATTTCTGTCCATGTTTTACTCCACTGACAATTATACCATCTATATCTGTTCTAGCACATGGGACACGTCCAGCAACCACACTTTTAGGCATACTAGGGTTCAAATCAGGGATTGTAATATTAACACCAATATCAGCGTCAAGCAATTCATCCTGTGTATCATCACTTACATACAAATCTTGATGCTTTGGTTGAACTACAGCAACCCAATCAGTATCAACTGGATCGGGAACGTAGAAGACTTGAGATGCCTGTGATGCTAATATGAAAGGCTCATCTGACATCTTATCACCGGTGTTGAACAAGTGCTTGAAGTTAACAGTGGTGATCCCGAACTGATCTGTTTTCACCCATTTGTTGTGTCCTCGGTTATCAACCCAATCACACTTGAAAAGCACAACATTTCCTTTATGGTAATAGTTCAATTCAATGATTTGTTTTATGATACCGTAATAGATGTGTTTCCCTACTACTTGATTATCATTTCCTCTTTCAAAGTGTGTTGTCTCCGCAACTAGAGCTACCCCACTACTTTGGACAGATCTATTCTCATCATAGGAATGTGTATGGAAGTTGAGACCATTGATTGTGTAGCTGTTATATTGATTTGCAATCATCATTGGTCCTTTCGCTAAAATTTTGATCTCTTCAGATACGTCCTCACACATTCCCTCGACCTGTAATTAGTAGCACTACTGTTAAGTATTCACTGATTTCACTTGAGATGCTTAATTTAGAACTCAATTTACTACTTACATGCAACCTGAACCACTCATGAAAGGATCTATGATGCATGCGGTTGATCTCACGCTGATTTCGAAAACCAATTGAGGAGAGGTACAGAGCATGCTCGCTGAAAAGACCAACAAAAAAATTAAACAAAGATGAAAAATAATCTAGGCAATATCAATTGAGTTGTACTGCTTACTTTAGGTATGGCTCTATATTAGCATAGTTGAAAAGGACATATCTATGTGCTTGAAGCCATGTCTTGTGATCTAAATTCAGAATACAATTTCCTGCCAATGCTCGACCAATATTGTGAAAGAAAGGTGTTGTAACAGAAATTTCTGTTTGCAAGCTCTCATTATTTCTAACTCTATGCTTAAAGTGAGTTTCATCTTGTAAATACCAAGAACAATGTGTTAGGGCATCGTCAAACATAGAACCCTCCATAATTGATCCCTCCGGGTGACTTTTGGTACGAACATAGCCCTTACATTTCTTAAGAAACCTATACATGTACAAAACAGCACTCATCAATTTATCAAAAAAGTAGTTTATTGTTTTGTATGTTGCAATATGCACTAGATAATTACCTCTCCACTGGCCACATGCTACGAAAATGGACTGGTCCTGCCATTCTTGCTTGTTCAGCAAGATGCACCATCAAATGAACATTAATGGTAAAAAATGATGGAGGAAAAATAATCTCTAGCAGGCTCAAGATTTCAGCTATTTCAGACTGTAGCCTTTGCATATCACTTATTCGTAGAGCAGGGGAGTACAATTTCTTGAAGAAGTTGCTTAAACGAATTAAAACAGCACTAACTTCTTCAGGAAGAACTCTCCGCACAGCAAGTGGAAGCAAATCTTGTAGAAGAATATGGCTACCATGACTGTTAAGACCAATAATCTTTTTGTCACTAACAAGAACATTATGTCGAATATCAGCTGCATATCCATCCGGAAACTTGACCCCTTTCAAAACTTGACAAAACAGTTTCTTTTCAGCGGGACTCATTAAGTAGGGTGCAGGAGGTAAGTAAAATTGATTATCATCTAGTTCAACCGGATGAAGGTCACTTCTAATACCTAAAGCTTGAAGGTCCAAGCGAGCATTCAAATTATCCTTAGATTTTCCAGATATGTCCAACAAAGTGTTGATTATGTTGTCACACACATTTTTTTCTATGTACATGGCATCATAATTATATCGGATCATCAAGTCCTTCCAGTATGGAAGAATGAACCAAATAGGTCTTCTTTTCAAAAAGATTAATGACTCCCCTTCCTTGCGTTGAGAATTCCTAGCTGCCTTGTTGGATGGGTTCTTGCCATAAACTGTTTTTAGGTTCTTTGTATATTCCAGAATTTCATCTCCAGAAAGAGGAGCAGGCGCTGGCCTCAACTCAGCGTCACCACCAAATGAAGCAACATCAAACCTTAATGGGTGATTTGGATGCAAAAACCTACGATGACCCATGTAGCAATGTTTGCTGCCATTCCCAAGTCTAAGAGAACAGATCAAGGAGTGACAGTCAGGGCACGCTGCCTCACCAGATGTGACAAACCCAGACACACTACCGAGACCAGGAAAATCAGTGATGGTGTAAAGTATTGCAGCACGCAAATGAAAGTATTCACCCTTCGAAGCATCATAAGTTCTCACACCATTAACAAACATATCAAGCAGATCGTATACAAGTGGCTGCCAGTAGACATCCATATCACTACCAACAGAATACCGACCGGGGATTAACGCAGACATAATGAAATTTGAATCCTTCATGCACATTGCAGGTGGAAAGTTGAGTGGGATCAAAATGACAGGCCAAATACTGTAACTAACATTCATAGTCCTATACGGATTGAAACCATCGGTGGCAAATGCTAGGCGAATATTGCGACTATCAGCAGCAAATTCAGGATTCTTCTGATCAAAATCCTTCCACAAAAGTGAATCAGCGGGATGTCTAAGCAAGCCATCTTTTATTCGGCGTTCCTCATGCCACCTTGTGAGACTTGCAGTTTTAGAGGATACAAACAATCTTTGAAGTCTTTTCTTAATAGGAAAATAGCGAAGAACTTTTTTAGGAACCTTGTAATCCCGTTTCCCATCTAGACTCTTCTTTTCCGATTTCCAACGTGATGCATTACAATTTGGACATGTATCAGATTTTTCATGCTCTTTCCAAAAGAGGATGCAATTATTTTCGCATGCATGAATAGTAGTATACCCAACTCCCACCGATTTGACCACTTTCTTTGCTTCATGAAAATTTTTAGGAAGTTCTGAACCTCTAGGCAGCACATCAGCAAGTAGGTCTATCAACAAATCAAAACTTCTATCTGTCCAACCTCCAATAAGTTTGATGCGAAGTAATCGAACTAGGAAACGTAGCTTTGAGTATTTACTGCATCCTGGGTATAATTCTTGACTATTATCTTCTGCTAACTTACAAATTGAAGCTACATCATTACTAGGTGGCTCAAAAGATTCATCATGCTCCATACACCCTCCATCATCTAAACCACAAGCTAAGTCCCTAATCAACTCATCTATATCATCATCTTCGCTGCGTTGCTCAATAAACTCATCTATATCGTCTTCATTCACAGAAGACGAAGAAACTTCTCCATGTAAGGTCCATGTTTGGTACCCTTTTAGAAAACCATCACATATCACGTGTTCTCGTACTTCACTTGCCTCTCTCCAAAATGAGTTAACACACTTTCGACAAGGGCATAATATCTTGTTCCCTACTGCTGAATTTCTAAACGCAAAAGCTAGAAAACCATTCAACCCTTTTTCATAGGCCTCCGTTTCCCTATATGCAATTCCTATGTTAAAAATAAATATAACTACAGCAGCAAACAATTTCAGTTATTATGAACAAGTTGTTCGGTACCTAGCCTCATTGGTGATCCACGATTTATCCATGCACCTTTATGTGAGATACGAAACAACTTTCAAATATGGAATCTAAAAACAGATAACAAGCATCAAAACATAGTTGCATATTTTTGTAATGTACATGCATACGCAAGGTATGAAAAGAACTCAGAGGCACACAGAGAAAATTAATGAATGGGTATGCAAAATTACCCTTTGTGTGAGCTGAGGTTTGATAAGGTTAATGTCAACCGCCTTCCAATGAGAAACGCTTTGCTCCAGCTGAAATCGGTACCTGCAAAGACAAGAAGTAGCAGTACCAATCAGTAGCTGCAAGATTTGTACACTGTGTTTACGAAATAATAATTCCCTACTGCGGGAGAGAGGGAGCAGAGCGGCCAGCGGGAGGGAGCAGTGCGAATGTCTTCAGTAATGCGGGCAAGCAATAAGTCCAGAGCAGATCGAACTTGGGAGGGAGAGAGCTGAGCGACCAGCGGGAGGGAGCAGTGCGGCAGGGCGGAGGCGGGCGCGCGGGCCGCGGTGGGCGCGCGGGCGGCGGGTGGCAGCAGGCACGCAGGCGTGCAGGCGGCGGCCAGCGCGCAGGCGCGCGGGCGGGGGGGCGTGCGGGCGGCTGCGGGCGCGCGGGCGGGCGGCAGCAGGCATGCGGGCGCGCGGGCGGCGGCGGGCCCGCAGGGGGCGCGGGCGGCGGCGGGCGGCGGGGGCGCGCGGACGGCGGCGGGCGTGGGGGCGGCGGACGGCGGGGGCGCGGCGGGCGGCGGGGGCGTGCGGACGGCGTGCGGGCGGCGGGCGCGGGGGGCGCGCGGGCGGCGGGGGCGCGCGGACGCCGGCGGGCGGCGGGGGCGCAGCTGTGCAGGCAGGAGCGCGCGTGAGGCACTTAGGGTTGGGGAGGGGTTGGGGGGGGGCAGCCGTTTGTTGGGCCACTTGTTCGATTTGGGCTGCAAATTCAACGAAAATTTTCGCGCGTAGTTTGGGCGCGCGGGAGTCTGCCCGCCTAAACCTTTAGCTACCGACTGTCGGTCTCGATATAACATATTTACCAACCGATCGTCTGTTGATATAATCGTACAGTTTTAGCAACTGATCGACTATTACTAAAACGGCTATTAGCTACCAACTTTCCATCCTAACCTTTTAACAACCAACAGCTAGTAGTTAGTATCAGTTGCTAAATGTCATCCGTGGTATAGTGAGAGTACGTAGTCAACTAAATAAATTAGATATGCTTTGGTTTGTTGGCTAAGATATTGATTAGTTGGTGCTTTATTAGGAACAGCAATGCCAGTGAAAGAAGTTGGCCTGTCCTCTCTCCTCTCTTCTCCTTTTGTCCTCTTAGTTAAAGTGTAAGGATAATATATTGGGGCAGTTGGTCATGATATTGTAAATATCAATTACAGATATATAACTCATGCATGTGTTGTTTGAATCTTATGCGTGTACATCACGCTTGTAGCAAGTTGTTGTTATCTAAGATTTACTTAATTATCTCTATCTATGACAGCTACCGGGAGACTAAGGCCTCAGCATTATTGGTCTCCCATCAAGCCAACCAGTCGCTGATGAACATCTGAACCAACCCCAGCCATAACAAAGGAGCATTAGTTATGATCATGGTTTTAAATCATCGGCTAAGGCGTTTAGCGGAAGAGCTGCCATTACGACGTTTAGCGGGCAATAGCCGGCATTTAGCGCGCTATAGCTGACTTTAACGGGCTAAATAACATAGCGGCTGCCCTTTCTAGCAGCTATAGCCAGGCAGTTATAGCCGGTTATTTAAAACCTTGGTTACGAGGCAGGCGAACCCAGCACCTAATGATACAACTTAATTCGGTCTTAATAGTTTTGTTTCAGGAGCATTACCCATGTGAAGGTGTAGGAATGGAAATCGAAGTTTCCCATTCTCCTCGTCAGACACCCATTGTTATTCAGCTCAAGTATGCGGTCTAAGTGCAGCTTCTGATAGGCCGATCGGGCGATCGATGAGGCCATGATACCTGGCCAAGGAGAAGGTGAACATGAGCAGCATGACCTTTTGCTTCGATGCTCGTTTCTTTATGGCTGGGCAGGCCTTTAGAGCCGGTAAGTGCAGTCTCTACTTCCATGCTCTACTTGCATTCCTCTGCTATCAGAGAGCTAAGGTCCATGGGAGCAGCTCTAGCTGAAGCAAATCCAATCACCAGTTCTTCTGCTCCAGGTCCCAGTTATTTGACACTGACCTACTGTAGTCTCCCAAGAGCGGCACAAAGACATCTTAGGTGAATCTGTTCTGATTGGCTTGCTGATTCCTCTCATTCCTATCAGCTATATGGTTCATATAATAAGGTGGCCGGCGATATAGTAAGCTGGAAGAGCTGATGAGGTTGATCATGAAAGAGCAGGAGGGGGGGTGGGTGTGTATTATAAGAGAGCATAAGAGCCGAGAAGGAAGCTGCGCCCTAGTGGCATGATGCTATATAGAGCAAGCAAGGGGTTGTATTGGAACGATGCAAATCTAGGATAACCAATTAAAGAGATGCAAAACAATTTAGAACGAACTGATATGACATGGCATATCATTGGAGCACTACTACAGAAGCGTGCTGTGCGATTCAGTATTTTCAGAATTCCATAAGTGGATTGCAGTTTTCCATATATTAGGGTGTACTAGCAGGTTTAGCAGGTTCCGTATAATGATGTCCACGCAGGTTCTCTTTGAGGATGTCGCCTCCTCCCCCACGCTGCCCCACACCAAGTCCGTCTGTCGCGCCATCCAAGCCGCAAAGCGCGATCTTGGTAACGGAAAGGAGGAGAAGAAGAGACCGTCGAAGACCTTGTCGCCGCCGCCGATGATCCCCTCCGCGTGCGATCCGCATCTCGTCCCGCGCCTCCTCTCCTACGCCGGCGCCTCGCCCGCGCGGCCGCAGGCGGCGGCGCTGCTGGAGCTCTCGGAGGTGGAGAAGGTGCTGCCCGAAGTCCGGGCAGGCGACGTGCGCGTGTTCCCCCGTCGGCGAGGGCGGGCTGCCCGGCGGCGCCTGCGTCGACTCACATGGTCGTCGCCACAACATCGCGCAGGCGCTCCTGTACAAGGCACGGACTCCCCTGAATTCCCCTTCCCCTGCCTCCCCCTAGAAAAACGAAAGGAAGGTTCTTTAGATCCACATGTCGTGTATGGCTCATGACTGCTCGCCGATGACCTGCAACCAGCTAGTTTAAACTGTATTTTTGCACGTTGGAAAGTCATATGCAGTGGCATAAGTACTCGTAACATAGACATGAGAGCTGACAGTTTAAACTTGAATGGTGCCTGATTTTAGTTCGTGTATCTTTGCATGTTCCTAGTCCAAGTGTTGTCTTGAATCCATGCCTGCCGAACAAGCTTGTTGGAATCACTCAAACCATGCCTGGAACCATTCCTATTCGGGAACCATTCCCTGGCTGCCGAACGAGCCCCGAGTCAGCGCCGCGCCGCCCCCCGGCCGCGTAGCACACGCTGCCTCACGTGAACGCGTTCCCGAGCCTCCACACCAGCCCTGCTGCGACCAGCGTCTTGTTATTTAATTTACTTGATGAATTTGTGTGAAGGCTGGATTGGGTATGGATTGAGGTAGCTAACACTGGAGATCTGATTACTATATGTGTTGATTGCACTTGCCACTACGTGAAAAATCAGTCCACAATGATGCTGGTCAGATAAATGCTACGATCCCTAGAAACAACTAGCTCCAGCCGGCACTGCTTGGTCTTCTAGAGAATATGGTGGTTGTTCCCAGCAGATGCATCGTGGTAATAAGCTGAAAGCAGGACAAAGCATGCTTCATGGGACCTGTATGTGCTTGATAACTTGCTGATTCCTCTCATTCCTAGCTAGGTACATGATTGAGTAACATTAATAACAAAGGTGGACACACTATGCTTACTATGTGTTGTAGGATAGCATGAGATAAGCCCCGTGTGTGTATATACATATATATATATATATATGTATGTGTATATATGTATATAATATATATATGATGGTCTTTCTCTCCCTATGTGAGTGTGTGTGTGCATATGGCGTTGGAGCTCTAGCAAAAAAGAAGTAAAATGAAACGAACAATTATACATAGTAATATTAATTCAAAATTAACAAATTTATGTAAAATGACCGTTTGTCAACTTATTCTGCAGCTCCTTGCAAATTTTACTAACATGCTGGTGAATAGCACGGCTGCACAACAAAGTTAAACAATATAATACACCTTCTTGTACATGAGATATAAAATAACAGTAGAATTTACAATTACTGGAGCACATTAATTTTAGGTCCAGTAAGCAGAATGAACTACATGTATATTACTCTTTACAGTGTTACGTTAATGCGATAGTACAGCTTGGCATAGTTACCCTAAATGTTCTGTAGAATGATGAACCGCATGCCACGGAAAATTTCAGCAGCTTAACTATGCCATATAAGATTTTACCCATGACACACAAACACAACCCTGCAAGGGAGAGTCAGAGTGTGAAAATAAGACAAGCCATCCTAGCTAGTGGATAGGGGCTACTTGAAATGAGTCTCCCGACTGCACAGCCATCAATAGAGCAAGTGGAAACAGACGTGAAATTTGTATGGGTCATTATATCAAAGGACTTGGTACTGGTTGGCGACCGGCCATCAAATATCGCACTTAAGTGAAAACGCCATGTACCCATCATCTTCGATACCCATGTGATGGTTAACTTGCTGATTCCTCTCGTTCCTACTTATTAGGCCGCCTAAGCTGGAATAGATCCATCGAGCTTTTGAGATGTGTGTGCTTCTGTTTTGTGCGGTTTTGGGATAGATGGTCTTATAAAGAGCAAGCAACGGACTGCGCCAGGAGAAGGGAAATCCAAGAAAATGTGATAGTGAACGTGGTGGGTGGGAGACAACAATGCACATTCATCAATTAAACATGCAAATGTGAGGGAGCATGGGGGCAGTAGATTGATTAGAAGATGCTTGCTGATGACTGTGGCTAGTGTGGGATCATACGGAACATGGGTTGCAAAGCAATCGAACTGGAGCAGACAAGAATCACAGATTCACAGTCAAGCTTACTTTGCGCAGTAATCTAGTCCAAATTTATGAACTTTTGCAGGATTATGGCTTGAGTTTCGGTAGGGTTCCCATCTTTGTGGACAACATGTCAGCCATTAGCATTGCAAAGAACCCTGTCTTACACTCCAGAACCAAGCACATAGATATCCGATTCCATTTCCTGCGAGACAACCATGAGAGAGGACACATAGACCTGATCCATGTCCCTTCAGAGAGGCAAACCGCAGATATCCTCACCAAACCGCTAGAGCAGGACACCTTTGCACGCTTGCGAGGGGAGCTTGGGGTTTGTTACCCCTTTTAATCGCTGACTTTTCTTTGGTTAGCTTTATAGGTTTTATTTGCTTCTCTTCATTTTCTAGGTTTGGTAATTGCATTGTGTATGTACATTGTACATGTTTGCATTTTGCATTGCTACACTGCACTGGCATTCTTGTATACACTGTTATGATCTTCTAGTGCTTGCTAGTGTAGTTTCTTAGACTCGATCATGTATAGTTTGCTCCACAGTATATGTCATATCATTTGAGTTAAGCTATTTTGATTTGAAAATTTGAAAACATGGTCACCCTGTCTTGGCTACTAGTATGATAGGATGTATTGATGTGCTTTGCTATCTTAATCATGCTAGTGTGGCTTGTAATCTTTGACATGAGCTAAAATTGTTAAATTTGTTTAAAAATATGTCTGAAATGGAATGAAAAGATCCAGGTGGGATTGCTTGTCGCACTGATCGAGCTTTCGGGACGGCTCACATAGCACTAGTGAGAACCCGGGCAAGGCTGTGCATGACTGAAGCGAGTGCCTTAAGCTTCTGACTGCCTTTGGCATAGGCTTGGCCTCGTTGCTAAGTAAAGCATGACAAGCTTTCAACCCCTGGCAAAATCACTTGCTTGATAAGTTTGAAATGCAGAATTGAATCATGATAAAATATATTGGCTGCTTTGGATCACCTTGTATGAGTTTGACTAGCACTGCCTTCTTTATCCTATTTGCTATTGCTAGATCATGGGTGATGCTTTTATTTTTGCTGAACTGAACTTGCTAGCTCTAGAATTGATTGATATATCCTGTTGAGCTAGATTCAGTTCTTGTTTATGAAGCACATTTGCCTGTCACTAGTTGATCATATCTGTGTATGCCTTAATGTTTCACGTACACCCTCTGCACGACATTCATTGCATAGCATGATTTCAGGGGGAGTTTTAGGCTTGATGTGTGCATGTGCCAACAAGGGGGAGAATTTTTGGGAGAAGTGATCGAACAAGGGGGAGACTTGGTTGATTTTTGAAACTTGTTGCACAAGGCTTTGACGTGATTAGAGTTGAACTTGTGAGAGGGAAAAGGTTTGCTTGGGGAGTGTCTGTTTGTTTCTGGCTCCTGGTTTTCCTCGTTTTCCCTCCACTTCCAGCATGACTGCGTCGAGCTTAACCTCTGTCTTTGAGGAGTCATGTTTTGGCTTTTGATCGATTGCGTCGAGCCGTTGCCCTTGTCTTAGGGAATCGATCTGTGCTTGAGTAAGTGACTATTCTTGACTTTTTGAGCTTTTTGTCACTTGCTTGAGTTCTTCACTTTCTTGCTTCTATTTTATCACTTCTTTGGTTTCAGGTGGTGTGTTGACAATGCACTCATCAAGGGGGGTATTAAGGAATGTTGAGTACTCTATCCTGCCTGTGATGAGTGAATTGTCAACCGTGCGGTGTGATCGTGCGCTTGGTCTTTGGATTGCAGGCACACGGGCGTCGAGTGTCGACGTAGAGTTGCCGTGGAGGAGCTCGGGCTGGGCGGCAGCTGTGGCGTCCACTCCTGGATCAAGGACGCAAGCGGCGATGGAAGGCGGGTTTCTTGGTTTGCGCCACAAAACCAAGGAGGTGGACGGCGGTTGAAGACGCCAAGTCGTGGAGGCACGGGCGTCGGTCTCGAGACTGACGGAGGCGACGGGCGTCGACGGCGTCTAGGGCCTCGCTGCGGGCGAGGAGGTGACGGGCATCGGGCGGCGTCTAGGGCCATCAGAAGGCCGAGGCGGGAATGGCGTCTAGGGCCACGGCGTTGAGGCTGGAATCTTCCCGCGCGTGGAGTTTTGGCGGTTTTCTCAAAACCGGCCACCTACCCGGGTTTTGCGGACCCTCCAAAACCGCGGACCGGATCTTCGTCCACACGGCGGCATCGCGGAGAAGACTTCGACTCGATGAAAGAACCTCGACCGTCGGATGAGTCCAATGTATCTTTTCCAGTTTTGCCCCTACGGGCTTTCTAGTGTCTAGTTAAGTCTGGGGGTATTTTAGTCTTTAGTCTAGAGAGTTAGTGGGGTTAAAAGAAAGAGGAGGACAGCCAGCTCAGGGAGTCTGTGTGTTCCCGTCGCCCCCCCCCCCCTTCTGGTTTTCTTTTGTTCTTCTGGTTTCTCCTCCCCTCCCCTTTTTCCTTCCTCTAGGGTTAGGATTTGGTGATGGAATTTTGAGAGCTTGTATCACGGATTCATGGGAAAAGGAGGCCCTTCCCTCCTAGTGCCCTCCGGGCTTAATCAATTCGTGTTGTTTTTCTCGCTGTAGTTTGGATTCCCGTTCTTGTTTTGTATCTGCGCAGGCACCAGGGAGCGCACCAAGCGCTGAGCAGCAGGGAGCAGTGGCTGCTATGCAGCGTGCAAGGAGAACAGGCAGCCTGCAGTGCTAGCCCCTTGGCCTTGGTGCACAGAGGCAGCAAGTAGCAGGGAGCGGTGGCTGCTATGCAGCATGCAAGGAGAACAGGGAGCCTGCAGCGCTAGCACCTTGGCCTTGGTGCGCAGAGGCAGCAAGCAGCAGGGAGGTAAGCAGCTTGCACGGCAGCAGCAGCAATTTAATTGTTTTAGTTGATATGCAAATTCCAGTGACCTCGGGCGACAGTAGAGGTAGCAGTTCAGGATGCACGTTTGACGCACAGCAGCTGTTTGATGAATTGCCTAACTAGTTTTTCTTTCTTCACTGATTTTGCTAGATTTGTTTTAGGTCGCAGATGTGTAGTTAACTCTTGTTCTAGGGTTGTTTTCTAGCTGTAGTTTGTTTGTCCCCTCACTAGATTTATTTGCTCGCTCTAGTTTATTTAATTTCCTGCTTAGTTATATCCTGAAAAAGCAAAACACAAACTAGTTGTTTAGCGCTCTTGCTAATTAGTTTTAATTCTATTTCTACTAGTGTTTGTTTTATCTGTGCACTAACTCTGTCTTGTCGAGTTCTTGTCGAGTTGAGCTTCCGATGTTTTCTCTCTGATCAGCTTCCGTTTGGTTGCGCGTGTGTGCGTGTTTGTGAGATTTTTCACCGCTTTGCTTCTGAGAGTGTGTTTTGGCTTCCGATTGTGAGTCAAGAGTATTCCTAGTGCTGATAGTCGTTCTGAACTATGCAGTACTGATACTCCTCGTCCGAGGTGTGTTGGGTGTAATCGGGACTTTTCTCTTCAGTTTTTCAAATAGAATTTGAGGCTCCCATTCACCCCCCCTCTGGTCGCCTATCTGGTCCTTCAATTGGTATCAGAGCTTGGTTGAGGTTTTCAGTACCTTAACCGGTTCGAAAACCACTTGTCGACCATGGCGAGTCTTGGTAAGATCCCCATGTTTGCCGGCGAGTACTATGCTTATTGGAAGGTGCGTATGCGTGCCTTCTTGCAAAGCATGGGAGCTGAGGTTTGGGAGATTACCAAGAACCAGGCTTACGAGGTGCTTGCCGTTCGGACCACACCTCTTCAGGTGTCTGAGCACGAGGCTAACGCCAAGGCTGTCAATGCCTTGTTCGCTGGCGTTTCTCGTGCGGAGTTCTCACGCGTCCAGAGTTTTCAGGAAGCCCACAAAGTTTGGACGTGCCTTGAGAACTACCACGAGGGCACACCTCAGGTGAAGGCTAGACTGTTCGAGACTCACCGGCGTGAATACGAGAATTTCACACAGGGGCCGGGTGAGAGCATTAGCGATATGTTCAGTCGGTTTCAATCGATTGTGAACAAAGTCAATGTGAATAGATCTACTGATGCCCTTGAGTACACGGAGCACGAGAAGGCCCTCAAGCTGCTCTACGCACTTGACCGCTCTGTGTGGGATCTCAAGGTGAACACGATCATTGAGTCTGCAGGCTATGAGACTCTAACCGTGAACGAGCTTTTCAGCAAGCTCAAGGCCACGGAGGTGGATAACCAGACACGAGCCAAGCTCAATGGTGCCCCTCCTTCAAAGAGCATCGCTCTTGTGACTGGTCCAGGTGGAATGAGCTCCAACGCCAACTCTGCTCTTGGCTTTTCTCTTGCCTCTTTGCCTTCTGTTACAGATGAGCAGCTGGAGACGCTGGGCGACGACGACTTGTGCCTCCTCATCAGCAAGTTCCAGCGCGTCTACCACAACAGGCAGAGGAAGAAGAACCCCGGGTGCTACAACTGCGGCGATTTGAACCACTTCATCGCCGATTGCCCCAAGAAGTCCGGCGGTGGCCAGATCAACCACTTCGACTACTACTGCCACCGTGACCGCGACGTGGGAGGCTCCAACAAGGAGCGTCGGTGCCACAAGCACCGCAGTCGTGACCGGGGAGGACGCTTCGACAAGGAGTCGCTAAAGAAGCGCTTCCAGTACAAGGCCAAGAAGCGGGAGAAGGCATTTCTGGCGCAGCTCAGCGACCTCGACAAGAGCTCCGACACCGACCGATCTTCTTCACCGACCTCTGACGACGGCGACAAGAAGAAGAAGAAGCAGGACAAGGAAGCCACCGGTTTCATCGGCCTGTGCTTGGTGGCCAGTTGGCGCAAGGGTTTCTGCACCATGGCGGGCGAAGCCGATGGTGCTCGTGCGTCTTCAGGTGGACATGCTACACCGACGCACGTCGATTCTTCTCCTGGATCCGAGAGCAATTCAGAGGTAAACTCCACAATCGACCTGCTTGATATGGAGGTTAGGGAGTTGTACGCCGCTCTCGACAACCAGAAGAGGCTGCTTAAGGAAGCAGCTAAAGAGCGTAGAAAGCTTAGGGCTGAGCTGGCTTGTGCCAGGGAGAAATCTAGTGAGGATGAGTGCGCTGGCTGCATATCTCACATGAATGATCTTGTTGCTCTCCGTGCCAAGCATGATGAGAACGTCGCGAACTTAGATGTTGCTAAGACTTCGCTTGCTGACGTGTCTCATGAGCTCGCTAAGGCCAAGCATGAACTAGAACTGGTTAAGGACGCTCCTATTGTTAGCGATATGCTTGAATGTGATGAGTGTCCTATCTTTAAGTCCAATCTAGCTTCGTTGCAGTCCAAGTTTGCTACTGTTGTGTGCGAGCTAGAGGAGATGAAGTCTAGGCCAGTTCTGCTTGGTGCTTGCAAGTTTTGTCCCACGCTTAGGTCGGAGCTAGATGAGAAGAACGCCTTGGTTAAGTCTTTAGGGAAGACTAAGGTCGTGGAGTCTAGCCCACCTATTGACTGCTCTGTTTGCCCTGGTTTAATCTCTGATTTGGATAATCTTGCAGTAGAGAAAGCTAACTTGGAGAATGAGAATACCTATCTTAGAGCGATTCTTAGTTGGGTTTCTGCTAGTGAGCCGCAGTTGGGCATGATGATTAAGCAGTTCAAGCGTGGTGATGGGTTTGGGGTCGGTTACACATACACGAAGTCAGACTTTGACAAGTTGTATGGTAAGATCGGCAAGGCTGCTGGAAACACTGCTAGTACAAGCACGCAGCCTTTGCTCGTTGACCCCGCGGATGGTGTGCTTAAAGAACCACCGAAAGCACCTCCGCAGAAGCAGGTTTGGGTTCCAAAACCCAATGAGCTGAGGAATCCCCTCGACACGCTCCCTGCTACTGCAGCCCAGGTTGCCCAGAAGAAGGGGGTTGCTTCTCCCCGTCCGCAGGCTAGGCCTCCACCTCCCAAGCGTGAGGTGAGGTACCACTGCGAGTACTGTGACAGGGAAGGTCACCTTGAGGAGTTTTGCTTCAGAAGAAAGCGGGCTATGAGGCGTGAGCAGGAGATTCGAAACGCGGACATGTACTTTGCTCGGGTGCATGGTCCTCCTCGGCATGGTGGTAGGCGAGATGCTTGGGCGCGCCGTGTAGGTGGAGGTCAGGGAGACGGTGGGGGTTACCGTGCTCCAGCGGGTGGTCGCTTTGCCGGCCGTGCACCTGGTAGTTTTCAGTACGGTTATGGACCACGGGACCGAGGTTTTGGAGGAGGTTTTGAGGATCCACGCTTTCCTCGCGGTGGTGTTCGTCAGTCACGCGGTAGACGGGACGGGGGATACGCTTTGTCTGGTTTTGCTAACCCCTCTGTAGAGCAAATGGCTCGACACTGGTTTGCTTCTCACTTTGCTAACCCCAGTGTTGAGACATTTGCTCACCCTTTGTCTCACTACTGATGTGCAGGTTGGAGGCTTGGAGAACAGGTGGATCATGGACTCCGGTTGTTCGCGCCACATGACCGGAAATGACAAATGGTTCTCCAGCCTCACCCCGATGCGCTCAAAGGAGTACATTGTGTTCGGGGATAATGGAAGAGGAAAGGTACGTGGACTTGGCGCTGTTCGAGTTTCTGATCGCTTTACCCTGAGAGAAGTTGCTTTGGTTTCGAATCTTGGTTTCAATTTGCTCTCTGTTTCGCAACTTCTTGATGAGGGGTTTGAGGTTCGCTTCAAGGAGGGCTGTTCGCGTGTTTTGGATTCCAGAGGAGATTTGGTTTGCCGGATTACACCTCGTGATCGGGTTTTCTTGGTTGACTTTTCTGGAACTCCTCTTGGCCCTTCTCGTTGCTTGTTGGCTGGTCCTTCTTCCGATTTGTGGAAGTGGCATAGGAGACTTGGACATTTGAGCTTCGATTTGTTGTCGAGACTTAGCTCACTTGGCCTAATCCGAGGATTGCCCAAATTGAAGTTTGAAAAGGACCTTGTGTGCCATCCGTGTCGCCATGGGAAGATGATTGCCGCTTCTCATCCGCCTGTTAATTAGGTGATGACCTCTCACCCTGGAGAGTTGCTACATATGGACACTGTAGGTCCTTCTCGGGTGATGTCAGTTGGTGGGAAGTGGTACGTTCTTGTGATCGTGGATGATTTTTCTCGCTATTCTTGGGTCTTTTTCATGAGAACCAAGGATGAGGCTTTCAATTTTGTTCGAGACTTGATCTTGAGGTTGAAAAATGAGCTACCCCAGGCCATAAGAGCGATTCGCAGTGATAATGGCACAGAATTCAAAAACGCTCGTTTTGACGCCTTTTGCAGTGATCAAGGACTTGAACACCAGTATTCTTCTCCCTACACTCCACAGCAGAATGGAGTTGTAGAGCGGAAGAATCGGACGCTGGTTGAGATGGCGAGGATGATGCTCGATGAGCATAGGACTCCTCGCAAATACTGGGCTGAGGCGGTTAACACCGCTTGTTACGTGTCCAACCGCATTTTCTTGCGTGCTTTCAAGCACAGGACCTCTTATGAGTTGCGATTTGGACGCCAGCCCCGTGTTGACCATCTCAGAGTTTTCGGTTGCCGGTGCTTTGTGCTGAAAGATGGAAATCTTGATAAGTTTGAGTCTCGCTCGTCTGACGGCATTTTT
This sequence comes from Panicum hallii, assembly GCF_002211085.1. Taxonomy (NCBI): domain Eukaryota; kingdom Viridiplantae; phylum Streptophyta; class Magnoliopsida; order Poales; family Poaceae; genus Panicum; species Panicum hallii. The sequence goes on from NC_038044.1 coordinate 57,903,416, forward strand.
CTCGGTTATGCTTCTCACTCTAGAGCGTACCGTATGCTGATTATTGATACTAACTGAAGTACTACCAGGTCTGCTAGAAATTCTACCCCACTTAAATTGATTCTTACTCGTAGACAGCCTAATTGACAATTGATGTCGCCCCCAGGCGTCCGGGTTAATAGGGGTGTGGCTAGTAGCACTGTAGGTATTTTGTGTTTTTCCACAAAACTCGAGGATATAAACGAGTGCGATGCCCCGGAATCAAATAGTACTGTTGCTAGAGCTGAGTTGACCAGGTACTCACCGAGCACTACTCCCTGAGCTTCTTGAGCCTCCTGCGCGTCGATGTGATTGACGCGGGCTCGTCCAAACGATTGCTGGGGCTGCTTCGTCTGCTGGCTGTTGTCATTGTTGCGGACGGGCACTCGGTTGGCGCCGGTCAGAGCTGGTCTGGGTCCATTTACTGTGTTGGAGAAGGCTGACGTGGCCGGCTTATTCTTGGCGTAAGGGCAGTTGGCAATGTAATGCCCTACCTCGCGGCAGTTGAAGCAAGCCCTAACATTGTTGTTGTCTGGGGCGACCTGGCTTGCATTACTCTGTGGGGCCCTCATGGTATTCTGGTTCCTAGACTGCGTGTCAGGGGCCCGTGGTCCTGTTACTTGAGACTGGGTCCTATACTGCATTGGGGCCTGAGATCTTGGTGCAGTATAGCTGGAGTTCCTCTGCTTTTGGAAGCGGTCCTGCTGGCGGGCCTTGCTCTCCAGGAATTTCCGCTTGTTGTCCTTCCGCTCTTCGGTCTTGGCCCTTTCTGTGAGGATGGCTTTGTTCATTAGGGTGTTGAAGTCCGGGTAGATCTGAGGGGTAAGCAGGGTCCGGAGTTCTGGGCTTAGCCCCTTCTTGAACATATCCTGTTTCTTGTCGTCGTCGTTCACTTCCTCTGGTGCATATCTGGCCAATTCTATGAACCGGTGGGTGTACTCCTCCACCGTCATGCTTCCTTGTTGTAGTGCGCGGAATTCATCCGCCTTGCGCTTCATGGTGGCCGAAGGGATGTGGTAGCGGCGGAACTCCCTTACGAACTCTCCCCAGGTGATGGTAGAGGCATCTTCGGCTGCGGCACAATAGTTTTCCCACCAGGATAATGCTGTTCCGGTGAGCTGGTGGGCTGCTAGAAGGACTTTGTCCCGGTCCTGGCATTCAAAGGGTTCGAGCTTCCTCTGAATCACTCGCAACCAATCGTCCGCGTCCAGAGGGTTGCAGGATCCGGCAAAGGTGGGCGGCTTGGTCCTCAGGAAGGCTGTCAGCTTGTCATTCATACTCTGTCCGCGTGGTTGCCTGTTAACAATGGCGTTGGCCAGTGTTTCCAGTATGAGGGTCTGGTTATGGATTATCTGTGCCAAGTCTCCGAGGGGTGGGGGTGGTGGTAGTTGTTCTCCTTCTTGACTTCCTCCTCGGTTCTGGCTTACTTCTTGTTCTGCCTGAGGGGGATTTCGTCCAGCAGGCTGTGCTCCGGCACCAGCGGCTGCGGGGTTCCGGCTACGGGAGGCCCTCGTGACGCTCCGGGGAACCATCTGTTGATTGGGTAGAGTGGGGTTACGATTATGTGATGTTTAAGTTGTTTAATTCGTATATAAGGCAGAATCTACCTCCTGCCAGTAGTTATATAAACAAGCAGCACACAACAGCACACAACATCACAAGCAAGAGCACAAACAACTTTATTACTGCAAGGGGGTACAGCTTAGGGTGAGACTAGGTCTCGTACTACTCGTCCAGGGTCATGTCCAAGGGCACAACTTAAACAAAAGGGGCTGGGGGTACATCACTAGGCTGGCGTCGGTCATTCTACTCGCGGGGCTGGCCTTCTTCTGGGGTGGAGAGGGTGAGCAATCCTCCGCCGTTCTCTGGGTTTCCATCCGCCGAGGGTTGTGCAGCACCATCTCTTTCCGCGGTGGCAGCAGAACTTTCCGGGTTCTCGGATGGGGCTTGTGGGTTTCCAAAGAGTGTTCCCCATCCTATGACGGGTGTCCCGAGTAAAACATGGTCTTCTCCGATTGCCGGGACAGGTGTTCCGCTTCGGGTCCAATCTTGCATGCGCCGGTCTCGGGCTTGCCTGAGGCTCTCTTGGGCTACGGCTTCGCTACTGATCGCGGCTGCGGCTCTTGCTTCGGCGTGGGCGGCTTGGATCTGCCGTAGTCTCACTGCTAGCTCCGCTTGCTCAGCTCGATGGGTCTGCTCCCTTAGAAGGTTGGCTTGTTCATCGAAGAGCTGGTTCAGGGCGGCTAGGTAAGTAGCTACTTGGTACAGGGGGCCTTCTTCGTGGCGACGTCGTTCCAGGTTTCTTATGCGTGCTTCCCAAACTGGGGTTCTGATGGCCGGCGGGAAGAACTTTGCTGGTGTGGGGGCGAGGTGTTCTTCAAAAATCCGGCACAAATAACGGAGTGCTTTTCTGATGGCCAAAGGGTAGGTGTCTTGGTGTCTAAACCCCGTGGCGGTCGCACGCCAAGGCTGGATGTCGGGGTAGCGGTTGCTCCTGGCGATGACCAGGATCACCCTGCAGCGGAGGGTACCATGGTGCTCGTACTCTCGGCTGTAGTACCTTGGGCGTTCTGTAACGCCAAGGTCTTCCAGGGTGTTGATCAAAAGGCTGGGGAATCCAGGTGCAGCTTGGCAATCGCCCTGGGTCCATCCTTCCTCAGCCATCTGAAATAAGGACAGGGTAAACAATCTGGCACAAGTGCAAAGGGAGTAGATAACATTTATTATTACAACAGGCATGGTACAGTTTTCATGGATACGTGGTCATTAGGGTAGGGTTCTAGCTTAGAGTGCTAATCCTATCATGGGGATTCTTCCTCGATCCTAATATGGCGTTTCTTTATTGGGAGGAACCGATCCATCTCATCTTCGATCTGAGTACCCTTATCCCAATGGGTTTCCATGGGTTCTTTTTCTTCTTCCTCTATCCATCCACCTATGCCATTACGGTTCTCGTATTCTTGCATCTGGGCTTGGAGGGTGGCTAAGGAATACTCGGCGCTTGCGGCTCTTGTCCGTTGTTCCTCCAGCTCCTGGGTTATCTTTTCAATCCCATGGATTAGCTGCTTCAGTTGTGCCGCCTGTTCGCGGTAGAGTGCATCCAAGCCAGTAAGGTAGATGGACAGGTGGGAGACCGTATCTTCTAGGTCTTCTTCTTCTCGTCCAAGTCTCCTCATCCAGGCAATCCAAGTGTGTCCACTTCTTTCAGCGGGTGGGAAAAATCCCATAGGAGTCCGTCGAAGGTGGTGCCTGTATAGCACACGCAGTCGTCGTAGGGCTTTACGGGCGGCCTTTCGGTAGGTGTCGGGGAAGCGGAAACCAGTTGTGGAGATGAACCAAGGGTCCACATCAGGGTAGCGGGTGCTTTTCTCCACAAAAACCATCATGTCGCACCGAAGGGTGCCTCCGGCGATGTACTCACGGTAGGCATACTCCGGTGGTTCCATGACCCCAACGCGTTCCAGGCTGAGCAATAATAATTTAGGAAGGCCGGGCTCTGCGTGGCAGATTCCGTTGACCCATCCACTGTCAGCCATCTGGAACAGGGTAAAAACCAGGGGTGAGTGTCTGTGCAGAAAGTATCTATTGAAATGAGTTCTAGGGTATAAAAGGGGGTTTCGCTCCTAGGGTCACGTCCTACGGCCAGCCTACGGCTCTGATACCACCTGAAGCGTCCCCCCATCAGGGAAGACTTAAAAGTGATGCTTTATCAGTCCCAGGAGGCTGATAACACTTTTATTACATCAGATGGTGCATCACCGTACAACTCTACGCGGTAATGGGCAGTGAAGCGCCACTATCGCGAGGATTACAACTAAAACCCACACTACTACACTAGCTACGAACAGCGGATCATCAGAGTCTTGCGCCATGCGGAGTCCTAGCGGTGGCCTCGCCCACAGGCAAGACTGGGTGCAGGACGGAACCCTACTCGATGTCTTCGGGGACGTAGTCGGGGTCTTCCACTGTAAAAGTAAGAATGGGGTGAGTACAAACGTACTCAGCAAGTCCAATCACTCCCACGGAGGGGGGGGGTATAACAGAGTTAAATGCACAGGATAATCCAAGGGTAAAGGTATGGTTCATTTGCGGAAAATTCGGTTATATGCAAAGGTCTGTGTAAAACATTTCTCAAAAACAGTTTTTCAGTAATAAAGAGCACATGATGCTGATCCACACAGGATCCAAGTTTTAACAGCTACCGGACTCCCCGTCCGCCGTAGCACACGGCACAACTACCGGATACCTTCCAAACAACTCACACCAACCCAACCGTTCCCAGAGAGAAACACTAGTTATGTGACCACACCGTAACCTGCCCAATGCCGTGGGCACGGCTATTCGAATAGATTTTTAACTCTGCAGAGGTGTACAACTTTACCCACAGGTGGGGTACCACAGCACGAACACCTTAGTGCCGGTGCAGATCCCATCAAAGCCCTTACCCACCTTAGCTAGGCCTGACTAGCCACCACGGGATCTTTCAAGGGATCATTCGACCTATCTCCGAGGTTTAACCGGGGCATAAGTCACACAGAGCTTATCCCGTCTCCTTGATCACCCGTTGCTCTCAGCTCTCCTGATGGCTATCAGACTAACTAGTGGGGTTAGGCTATGCCGTTGCCCACACAACGGTCAAGTGGTTCGCACGACAAGAAGCTAGGTGAGATGTCACATCAACTCGGTCCTTAGGGGTGACAAGATGGATATCTCCCTTCCTCGCTCAACCACACAGGTACGAGCACACCAGCGGCAATTCACACAGAAATGCCATCCATCCCGTCTAACTCATCTTTCAAAACACATTTTATCCCTTCCCACACACACACACATTTTCTTTATAAAATCAGGTAGTCAAGGTATGGTTATCACAAACAAGGGTGGCTATCCTACCATGTTTTCAGCAAGCAAAACCATGCAAATTTATAAAACAGGCCACTGGGTTGTGTTTATAAAAACTGGGATAGAAACATGCATCAAAGGGCGGGATTGAACTTGCCATCGTCAAGTCCTTGCGGGAAGTCCTGGTCGAAGCACTGTCCCTCGGGTTCGGGGTCGCAGAACTGGTCCTCGTTCGCTTGGTCACAGTCAGGACCTTCCTCGTTCACTCCGTGTCCTACGACGCAAACAAACAGACACACAATCACGCGCAAGAACTAAAAGCTTTTATCGTCGAGCTTGAATCGGAAATAATTTAGTTACGGAGGTAGGGGTAATATTTTTGGGTGGTTTCTTAATGGCATGGTTAGAATTATACTAGAAGTGGAGTGGTAAAGTTTCGGATCGATCGGAGGTCGTTTCGCACATAAAATGACGAGTTAACAGGGCTCCAGGGGTTTATTCGTAAGCATCTGGGGGGGGGCAAGGGCCTATTTGCAAATTCTAGAAATACACAGGCACGCTAAAGGGTGTCAAATACAAATGGCTCGTGTAATGGAGGGTTTATTTTGAATTATTAAAAAGAGCGAGGTTTCTTTTGCAAAGAAAGGGTGGATAGCTCCTAAGGGGGGGTTTTCTTTGGGAAATACAGGGGAGGCCAGGGGGTTATGGGCATAATGCCCTTTCTTCTTCCTCCTGCCGCAGGAAACAGAGAGGGGGGAAAGGGGCTCGGCGCCGGCCCAATCCCGGCGGCCGAGGCCCGGGGCGGCTCGAGCGCGTGGGGGAAAAGGGAGAGGGGAAGGAGGGGGTTCGATTCCCGCCCTCACCTTGGGCCGGGGTGGCGCGTGGAGGCCGGTCGACAGCGGGCAGTGGGCGGCGGCGGGGCTATGGGCGGCGGCGGCGCTGCAGCTCGGGAAAGAAGGGGCCGTGCGGTGGGTGAGGTCGTGGGGAGGGGCGGCTGCGCGGGCGGTCTATTTATAGGCCAAGGAAGGCGGTGGGCGGTGGTGGCCGGTGAGGGGCCATTAATGGCGCCTCGGTCGCATGCTGTCGTCGCGACGCGGCGTGGCGGGGAGGGCGCCGAGCTCCGTACGTGGTGCTGTGCCGGCACAGGAGCGGCGCGAGCGGCGAGGCGGGGTGCAACAGCGGCGGGCGGCGCGGCGAACGACGGGCGGCGCGGCCGCGTGCGCGTGCGGGGCGGCGTGGCGCGGCCAGGGGTGCGGCGCGTCGCGCGGATGGCGCGGCACGGCGCGGGCCAGAGCGGGGCGTGGGCACGGCGCGGCGCACGGCGCGGCGCACGGCCACGCGGGGCACGCGGGGGCGAGCGCGTGCGCGGCACGGCAGCGCGCGGCGTGGGGCGCTCGGGAGCAGAGGCAGGGGAAAGAGAGGGGAGGAGAAGAGAGGAGGGAAAAGGAAGAAGGGAGGAAAAAGGGAAAAAGAAAGGAAAAAGGAAAAGGGAAGAAAGGAAAGGAAAGAAAGAAAGAGAGAGAGATTGGAAAAAGAAAAGAAAAGGAAGAAATGGGAGGGAGAAAAAGGAAAAGGAGAGAGAGGGGGAAGGGGCGCGTCGGCGCCGGTCGCGGCGGCGACCGCGGCCGGTCGGCCACGCGAGCGCGGGGATTCGCGCGCGGCATGAGGAGCGCCGGCGCTAATCGCGGCAGCGGTCGCGGCCGGTCGGCCACGCGCGCGGTATTCGCGAGGAGAGAAAGAAAAGGAAGGGAGTCGCGTCTGCGTTAATTACGGCGGACGGTCGCGCGTGATGCGGAACGGAACAGCACTCCGGTTAGGGTTAGGGTTTTGGCGTCGAACCGTTTTTACGAATCACTCTAGCGCATGATTTCATTAAGTGAATTTTCAGGGCGTCACAAACCTACCCCACTTAAATGAATCTCGTCCTCGAGATTCGGCTGGCTCGTAAATAGGTGGGGAAACTCCTTCTTTAGCGCCTCTTCGCGTTCCCATGTTGCTTCTTCTACTCCGTGTCTGCTCCATTGAACTCTGCATATCCGTACTTCGGAGTTTCTTGTCCTCCTAGTGACAGTGTCCAGAATTTTGACCGGTACTTCCTGGTATCGCAAATCCGGCTGTAGGTCTATTGTTTCCACCGGCACATGTTCTCCCTCGGGTACTCTTAAACACCTTCTTAATTGTGAGACATGAAATACTGGGTGTATGTCCGACATTTCTTCTGGTAACTCCAGTCGGTATGCCACGGCTCCGACTTTCTTTAGAACTCGATACGGTCCGATGTATCGAGGGGCCAATTTTCCTTGCACTTGAAACCTTCGCGTTTCTCGAATAGGTGAGACTTTGAGATAGACAAATTCTCCCGGATTGAAACTTATTTCCCGCCTCTTCTTGTCCGCATAGCTCTTTTGTCGGGACTGAGCCGCTTTCAATTTCTCGCGGATTTCCGCTACTTTTTCTTCTGCTTCTTTTATGAGCGCGGGTCCTACTAGGGCACGTTCTCCAACTTCCGACCACATCAAAGGGGTTTTGCACTTCCTTCCATAGAGGGCTTCGAATGGCGACATGCCCAAGCTGGCTTGGTAACTATTGTTGTACAAGAATTCCGCATAAGGCAGACTCTGTTCCCAGTCTTTTCCGTAAGTCAGGACACATGCTCTCAGCATATCTTCCATAATTTGATTTACCCTCTCGGTTTGACCGTCAGTCTGTGGATGATATGCGGAACTGAAATCTAACTTGGTGCCCATGGCTTGATGCAGGCTTTTCCAAAATCTAGAGGTGAATTGGGTTCCTCTATCCGAGAAAATTCTGCTAGGTACTCCATGTAACTTTACTATGTTCTCCACGTAAAGCTTTGCCAGCTTTTCTCCACCATAAGTGGTTCGTACGGGTATGAAATGAGCCGATTTAGTGAGTCGGTCTACTATTACCCATATGGAATCATGTCCCTTCTATGTTCTGGGTAGGCCTACTACGAAGTCCATTCCTATTTCATCCCATTTCCAGACCGGGATAGGCAAGGGTTGCAATAATCCTGCTGGCTTTTGATGTTCGGCCTTGATCCTTTGGCAGGTATCACAATGTGCCACAAATCGTGCAATATCCGCTTTCATTCCATTCCACCAGTATTTTTGCCTTATGTCCATATACATTTTGGTGGATCCTGGGTGGATAGAGTAGGCCGAGTTATGGGCTTCGTCCATGATTAGCTGCCGGAAGTCTCCATTCCGGGGCACACAAATCCTATCCTCGTAACATAATATCCCCTTATCGTCTACTCTGAAACCCGGTGCTTTGTTTTCTCCAGTTTGTTTGCAAATCCTTACTAACTCTTGATCCGATCCTTGAGCCTCTCTGATTCTATCCTCTAGTGTTGATCGGACGTTCAGCACCTGGCTGGAACCTCGAGGAACAACGTGCACATTTAATCGTGCCATTTCCTCGCGTAGATGGTCATCCTCGGGTCCATAGCTTTTCCGACTTAAGGCATCGGCTACTACGTTTGCTTTCCCGGGGTGATAATGAATTTCCAAGTCGTAGTCCTTGACCAACTCCAACCATCTTCTTTGCCTTAAGTTTAAATCCGGCTGGGTAAAGATATACTTCAGACTCTTGTGGTCGGTGTAAACCTCACACTTATTTCCAATCAGGTAATGTCTCCAAATCTTAAGGGCATGCACTACGGCTGCTAATTCCAAATCATGGGTCGGATAATTCTGCTCATGAGTCCTGAGTTGGCGGGAAGCATATGCAACGACTTTCCTGTCTTGCATCAGTACACACCCTAATCCTTGTCGGGACGCGTCACAATAGATGACAAAATCCCGGTGAATATCTGGTAGGGTCAGCACTGGGGCGGTTGTCAACCTTTGCTTCAATTCTTGAAAACTCCTTTCACAACTTTCCGTCCAAGCAAACTTCTTCTCCTTCTTAAGAAGTTCTGTCATGGGTCGGGCTATTTTGGAGAATCCCTCAATAAATCTCCGATAGTACCCGGCTAATCCAAGAAAGTTCCTGATTTCGCTAACGTTAGTCGGTCGCTGCCAGTTGGAAACGGCTTCGACCTTCTCCGGGTCCACTGCTACTCCTTCCGCGGTTAGGATGTGACCAAGGAAGGCTACTCTTTCCAGCCAGAATTCACACTTGCTAAACTTGGCATATAGCCTATGCGCCCTCAGCTTTTCCAATACTACCCGCAGGTGTTGCTCATGTTCCTGAATACTCTTGGAGTAGATAAGTATGTCGTCGATAAAGACTACGACAAACTTATCCAGCTCGTCCATAAATACTTTGTTCATGAGGTTCATAAAATAGGCAGGGGCATTGGTTAGTCCAAAGGACATTACGGTGAACTCAAACTGCCCGTAGCGGGTGACAAAAGCTGTCTTAGGGATGTCACTTTCCCTAATCTTGAGCTGAAAATATCCTGACCTTAGATCGATCTTGGAAAAGTACTTGGCTCCTTTTAGCTGATCGAACAGGTCATCAATCCTGGGGAGGGGGTACTTGTTCTTAATGGTGACCTCGTTCAGTGCCCGGTAATCTACACACAACCTCATACTCCCATCTTTCTTCTTAACAAATAGGACTGGGGCTCCCCATGGTGACGAGCTTGGTCTGACGAAACCAATTCGTTGCAGCTCCTCTAGTTGTTTCTTTAATTCCGTCAACTCGGATGCCGCCATCCTATAGGGTCTTTTGGCTATAGGGGAGGTTCCGGGGTTAAGGTCGATGACGTATTCTATATCCCTGTCTGGTGGCATACCGGGAAGTTCCTCGGGAAAAACATCTGGGTATTCGTTTACTACCGGAACTCCTTCTAAGGGCTGGGCTTCCATGCTAAACACCATTGGGTCAAATTTACTATCCCGGGTATGGCAGATCACTTGTACCCCTTCAGGGTTTGTTAGGTGTACCACTTTGTCAGTGCAGCCTATGAGACCATTGTGTCGGCTTAACCAGTCCATTCCAAGGATTACGTCTATTCCCCCAGACTTAAGTACTACCAGGTCTGCTAGAAATTCTACCCCACTTAAATTGATTCTTACCCGTAGACAGCCTAATTGACAATTGATGTCGCCCCCAGGCGTCCGGGTTAATAGGGGTGTGGCTAGTAGCACTATAGGTATTTTGTGTTTTTCCACAAAACTCGAGGATATAAACGAGTGCGATGCCCCAGAATCAAATAGTACTGTTGCCAGAGCTGAGTTGACCAGGTACTCACCGAGCACTACTCGCTGAGCTTCTTGAGCCTCCTGCGCGTCGATGTGATTGACGCGGGCTCGTCCAAACGATTGCTGGGGCTGCTTCGTCTGCTGGCTGTTGTCATTGTTGCGGACGGGCACTCGGTTGGCGCCGGTCAGAGCTGGTCTGGGTCCATTTACTGTGTTGGAGAAGGCTGACGTGGCCGGCTTATTCTTGGCGTAAGGGCAGTTGGCAATGTAATGCCCTACCTCGCGGCAGTTGAAGCAAGCCCTAACATTGTTGTTGTCTGGGGCGACCTGGCTTGCATTACTCTGTGGGGCCCTCATGGTATTCTGGTTCCTAGACTGCGTGTCAGGGGCCCGTGGTCCTGTTACTTGAGACTGGGTCCTATACTGCATTGGGGCCTGAGATCTTGGTGCAGTATAGCTGGAGTTCCTCTGCTTTTGGAAGCGGTCCTGCTGGCGGGCCTTGCTCTCCAGGAATTTCCGCTTGTTGTCCTTCCGCTCTTCGGTCTTGGCCCTTTCTGTGAGGATGGCTTTGTTCATTAGGGTGTTGAAGTCCGGGTAGATCTGAGGGGTAAGCAGGGTCCGGAGTTCTGGGCTTAGCCCCTTCTTGAACATATCCTGTTTCTTGTCGTCGTCGTTCACTTCCTCTGGTGCATATCTGGCCAATTCTATGAACCGGTGGGTGTACTCCTCCACCGTCATGCTTCCTTGTTGTAGTGCGCGGAATTCATCCGCCTTGCGCTTCATGGTGGCCGAAGGGATGTGGTAGCGGCGGAACTCCCTTACGAACTCTCCCCAGGTGATGGTAGAGGCATCTTCGGCTGCGGCACAATAGTTTTCCCACCAGGATAATGCTGTTCCGGTGAGCTGGTGGGCTGCTAGAAGGACTTTGTCCCGGTCCTGGCATTCGAAGGGTTCGAGCTTCCTCTGAATCACTCGCAACCAATCGTCCGCGTCCAGAGGGTTGCAGGATCCGGCAAAGGTGGGCGGCTTGGTCCTCAGGAAGGCTGTCAGCTTGTCATTCATACTCTGTCCGCGTGGTTGCCTGTTAACAATGGCGTTGGCCAGTGTTTCCAGTATGAGGGTCTGGTTATGGATTATCTGTGCCAAGTCTCCGAGGGGTGGGGGTGGTGGTAGTTGTTCTCCTTCTTGACTTCCTCCTCGGTTCTGGCTTACTTCTTGTTCTGCCTGAGGGGGATTTCGTCCAGCAGGCTGTGCTCCGGCACCAGCGGCTGCGGGGTTCCGGCTACGGGAGGCCCTCGTGACGCTCCGGGGAACCATCTGTTGATTGGGTAGAGTGGGGTTACGATTATGTGATGTTTAAGTTGTTTAATTCGTATATAAGGCAGAATCTACCTCCTGCCAGTAGTTATATAAACAAGCAGCACACAACAGCACACAACATCACAAGCAAGAGCACAAACAACTTTATTACTGCAAGGGGGTACAGCTTAGGGTGAGACTAGGTCTCGTACTACTCGTCCAGGGTCATGTCCAAGGGCACAACTTAAACAAAAGGGGCTGGGGGTACATCACTAGGCTGGCGTCGGTCATTCTACTCGCGGGGCTGGCCTTCTTCTGGGGTGGAGAGGGTGAGCAATCCTCCGCCGTTCTCTGGGTTTCCATCCGCCGAGGGTTGTGCAGCACCATCTCTTTCCGCGGTGGCAGCAGAACTTTCCGGGTTCTCGGATGGGGCTTGTGGGTTTCCAAAGAGTGTTCCCCATCCTATGACGGGTGTCCCGAGTAAAACATGGTCTTCTCCGATTGCCGGGACAGGTGTTCCGCTTCGGGTCCAATCTTGCATGCGCCGGTCTCGGGCTTGCCTGAGGCTCTCTTGGGCTACGGCTTCGCTACTGATCGCGGCTGCGGCTCTTGCTTCGGCGTGGGCGGCTTGGATCTGCCGTAGTCTCACTGCTAGCTCCGCTTGCTCAGCTCGATGGGTCTGCTCCCTTAGAAGGTTGGCTTGTTCATCGAAGAGCTGGTCCAGGGCGGCTAGGTAAGTAGCTACTTGGTACAGGGGGCCTTCTTCGTGGCGACGTCGTTCCAGGTTTCTTATGCGTGCTTCCCAAACTGGGGTTCTGATGGCCGGCGGGAAGAACTTTGCTGGTGTGGGGGCGAGGTGTTCTTCAAAAATCCGGCACAAATAACGGAGTGCTTTTCTGATGGCCAAAGGATAGGTGTCTTGGTGTCTAAACCCCGTGGCGGTCGCACGCCAAGGCTGGATGTCGGGGTAGCGGTTGCTCCTGGCGATGACCAGGATCACCCTGCAGCGGAGGGTACCATGGTGCTCGTACTCTCGGCTGTAGTACCTTGGGCGTTCTGTAACGCCAAGGTCTTCCAGGGTGTTGATCAAAAGGCTGGGGAATCCAGGTGCAGCTTGGCAATCGCCCTGGGTCCATCCTTCCTCAGCCATCTGAAACAAGGACAGGGTAAACAATCTGGCACAGGTGCAAAGGGAGTAGATAACATTTATTATTACAACAGGGATGGTACAGTTTTCATGGATACGTGGTCATTAAGGTAGGGTTCTAGCTTAGAGTGCTAATCCTATCATGGGGATTCTTCCTCGATCCTAATATGGCGTTTCTTTATTGGGAGGAACCGATCCATCTCATCTTCGATCTGAGTACCCTTATCCCAATGGGTTTCCATGGGTTCTTTTTCTTCTTCCTCTATCCATCCACCTATGCCATTACGGTTCTCGTATTCTTGCATCTGGGCTTGGAGGGTGGCTAAGGAATACTCGGCGCTTGCGGCTCTTGTCCGTTGTTCCTCCAGCTCCTGGGTTATCTTTTCAATCCCATGGATTAGCTGCTTCAGTTGTGCCGCCTGTTCGCGGTAGAGTGCATCCAAGCCAGTAAGGTAGATGGACAGGTGGGAGACCGTATCTTCTAGGTCTTCTTCTTCTCGTCCAAGTCTCCTCATCCGGGCAATCCAAGTGCGTCCACTTCTTTCAGCGGGTGGGAAAAATCCCATAGGAGTCCGTCGAAGGTGGTGCCTGTATAGCACACGCAGTCGTCGTAGGGCTTTACGGGCGGCCTTTCGGTAGGTGTCGGGGAAGCGGAAACCAGTTGTGGAGATGAACCAAGGGTCCACATCAGGGTAGCGGGTGCTTTTCTCCACAAAAACCATCATGTCGCACCGAAGGGTGCCTCCGGCGATGTACTCACGGTAGGCATACTCCGGTGGTTCCATGACCCCAACGCGTTCCAGGCTGAGCAATAATAATTTAGGAAGGCCGGGCTCTGCGTGGCAGATTCCGTTGACCCATCCACTGTCAGCCATCTGGAACAGGGTAAAAACCAGGGGTGAGTGTCTGTGCAGAAAGTATCTATTGAAACGAGTTCTAGGGTATAAAAGGGGGTTTCGCTCCTAGGGTCACGTCCTACGGCCAGCCTACGGCTCTGATACCACCTGAAGCGTCCCCCCATCAGGGAAGACTTAAAAGTGATGCTTTATCAGTCCCAGGAGGCTGATAACACTTTTATTACATCAGATGGTGCATCACCGTACAACTCTACGCGGTAATGGGCAGTGAAGCGCCACTATCGCGAGGATTACAACTAAAACCCACACTACTACACTAGCTACGAACAGCGGATCATCAGAGTCTTGCGCCATGCGGAGTCCTAGCGGTGGCCTCGCCCACAGGCAAGACTGGGTGCAGGACGGAACCCTACTCGATGTCTTCGGGGACGTAGTCGGGGTCTTCCACTGTAAAAGTAAGAATGGGGTGAGTACAAACGTACTCAGCAAGTCCAATCACTCCCACGGAGGGGGGGTATAACAGAGTTAAATGCACAGGATAATCCAAGGGTAAAGCTATGGTTCATTTGCGGAAAATTCGGTTATATGCAAAGGTCTGTGTAAAACATTTCTCAAAAACAGTTTTTCAGTAATAAAGAGCACATGATGCTGATCCACACAGGATCCAAGTTTTAACAGCTACCGGACTCCCCGTCCGCCGTAGCACACGGCACAACTGCCGGATACCTTCCAAACAACTCACACCAACCCAACCGTTCCCAGAGAGAAACACTAGTTATGTGACCACACCGTAACCTGCCCAATGCCGTGGGCACGGCTATTCGAATAGATTTTTAACTCTGCAGAGGTGTGCAACTTTACCCACAGGTGGGGTACCACAGCACGAACACCTTAGTGCCGGTGCAGATCCCATCAAAGCCCTTACCCACCTTAGCTAGGCCTGACTAGCCACCACGGGATCTTTCAAGGGGTCATTCGACCTATCTCCGAGGTTTAACCGGGGCATAAGTCACACAGAGCTTATCCCGTCTCCTTGATCACCCGTTGCTCTCAGCTCTCCTGATGGCTATCAGACTAACTAGTGGGGTTAGGCTATGCCGTTGCCCACACAACGGTCAAGTGGTTCGCACGACAAGAAGCTAGGTGAGATGTCACATCAACTCGGTCCTTAGGGGTGACAAGATGGATATCTCCCTTCCTCGCTCAACCACACAGGTACGAGCACACCAGCGGCAATTCACACAGAAATGCCATCCATCCCGTCTAACTCATCTTTCAAAACACATTTTATCCCTTCCCACACACACACACATTTTCTTTATAAAATCAGGTAGTCAAGGTATGGTTATCACAAACAAGGGTGGCTATCCTACCATGTTTTCAGCAAGCAAAACCATGCAAATTTATAAAACAGGCCACTGGGTTGTGTTTATAAAAACTGGGATAGAAACATGCATCAAAGGGCGGGATTGAACTTGCCATCGTCAAGTCCTTGCGGGAAGTCCTGGTCGAAGCACTGTCCCTCGGGTTCGGGGTCGCAGAACTGGTCCTCGTTCGCTTGGTCACAGTCAGGACCTTCCTCGTTCACTCCGTGTCCTACGACGCAAACAAACAGACACACAATCACGCGCAAGAACTAAAAGCTTTTATCGTCGAGCTTGAATCGGAAATAATTTAGTTACGGAGGTAGGGGTAATATTTTTGGGTGGTTTCTTAATGGCATGGTTAGAATTATACTAGAAGTGGAGTGGTAAAGTTTCGGATCGATCGGAGGTCGTTTCGCACATAAAATGACGAGTTAACAGGGCTCCAGGGGTTTATTCGTAAGCGTCTGGGGGGGGGGGCCAAGGGCCTATTTGCAAATTCTAGAAATACACAGGCACGCTAAAGGGTGTCAAATACAAATGGCTCGTGTAATGGAGGGTTTATTTTGAATTATTAAAAAGAGCGAGGTTTCTTTTGCAAAGAAAGGGTGGATAGCTCCTAAGGGGGGGTTTTCTTTGGGAAATACAGGGGAGGCCAGGGGGTTATGGGCATAATGCCCTTTCTTCTTCCTCCTGCCGCAGGAAATAGAGAGGGGGGAAAGGGGCTCGGCGCCGGCCCAATCCCGGCGGCCGAGGCCCGGGGCGGCTCGAGCGCGTGGGGGAAAAGGGAGAGGGGAAGGAGGGGGTTCGATTCCTGCCCTCACCTTGGGCCGGGGTGGCGCGTGGAGGCCGGTCGACAGCGGGCAGTGGGCGGCGGCGGGGCTATGGGCGGCGGCGGCGCTGCAGCTCGGGAAAGAAGGGGCCGTGCGGTGGGTGAGGTCGTGGGGAGGGGCGGCTGCGCGGGCGGTCTATTTATAGGCCAAGGAAGGCGGTGGGCGGTGGTGGCCGGTGAGGGGCCATTACTGGCGCCTCGGTCGCATGCTGTCGTCGCGACGCGGCGTGGCGGGGAGGGCGCCGAGCTCCGTACGTGGTGCTGTGCCGGCACAGGAGCGGCGCGAGCGGCGAGGCGGGGTGCAACAGCGGCGGGCGGCGCGGCGAACGACGGGCGGCGCGGCCGCGTGCGCGTGCGGGGCGGCGTGGCGCGGCCAGGGGCGCGGCGCGTCGCGCGGATGGCGCGGCACGGCGCGGGCCAGAGCGGGGCGTGGGCACGGCGCGGCGCACGGCGCGGCGCACGGCCACGCGGGGCACGCGGGGGCGAGCGCGTGCGCGGCACGGCAGCGCGCGGCGTGTGGCGCTCGGGAGCAGAGGCAGGGGAAAGAGAGGGGAGGAGAAGAGAGGAGGGAAAAGGAAGAAGGGAGGAAAAAGGGAAAAAGAAAGGAAAAAGGAAAAGGGAAGAAAGGAAAGGAAAGAAAGAAAGAGAGAGAGATTGGAAAAAGAAAAGAAAAGGAAGAAATGGGAGGGAGAAAAAGGAAAAGGAGAGAGAGGGGGAAGGGGCGCGTCGACGCCGGTCGCGGCGGCGACCGCGGCCGGTCGGCCACGCGAGCGCGGGGATTCGCGCGCGGCACGAGGAGCGCCGGCGCTAATCGCGGCAGCGGTCGCGGCCGGTCGGCCACGCGCGCGGTATTCGCGAGGAGAGAAAGAAAAGGAAGGGAGTCGCGTCTGCGTTAATTACGGCGGACGGTCGCGCGTGATGCGGAACGGAACAGCACTCTGGTTAGGGTTAGGGTTTTGGCGTCGAACCGTTTTTACGAATCACTCTAGCGCATGATTTCATTAAGTGAATTTTCAGGGCGTCACACTAACATCGTCAGAGAGACTTGTGAAGTCACTTTCGATGAGACTGCACCGTGCAATTCTTCTGTCTTTGAAGTTGCAGGAGATGATGAGCTCGGCACATCCATCTTTGAAAATGAGGAGGAAGAAGCTGCAGAGGGCGAGGCTGAGGCTACCACGCGTGCTGTGGACCCAGTTGCCTCCGCCACGAGCTCGGACGATGATGACGGCCCCGATCCGACTACGTCTACTTCACGGGGGCCGATCGAGCAGGTGACTCAGGCTTCACCAGCTACACCTGAGGAGACACCAGACTTGGTTGAGGAGGAGGCGATTTCGACGCGGGAAGCACCTCGACATATTCAGCGTTGTCATCCACCTCAATAGAAACTAGGTGATCTCAACGAACGAGTCACCAGGTCCAAGGTAACGAGTATCGCAGGCTTTGCTCATTCAGCGTTTGTTGCCTCTTTTGAGCCCAAGGATATTGGACATGCTCTTTCTGATTCTAATTGGGTCAATGCCATGCATGAGGAACTTGAAAATTTTGAAAGAAACCAAGTTTGGGTTAGTCGAGCCTCCACCTACTTGTAATCCCATCGGAACGAAATGGGTTTTCAAAAACAAGCAGGGTGAGGATGGGTTGGTTGTTCGGAACAAGGCTCGTCTTGTTGCCCAGGGGTTTTGCCAAAAAGAGGGTATTGATTTTGAGGAGACTTTTGCCCATGTTGCTCGTTTGGAAGCTATTCGAATCTTTCTTGCATTTGCTGCTTCCAAGGGTTTTAAAGTTTTCCAAATGGACGTTAAATCTGCCTTCTTGAATGGTTTTATCGAAGAAGAGGTTTATGTGAAGCAACCCCCTGGTTTCGAAAATCCCAAGTTTCCAAACCGTGTTTATAAACTTCAAAAAGCTCTTTACGGTTTGAAACAGACACCTAGAGCTTGGTATGATAGATTGAAAACCTTTTTGCTGGCTCAGGGCTTTAAAATGGGATGTGTGGATAAAACTTTATTCCTCATGCGGTCTGGCACTGATTTTCTATTAGTTCAGATATACGTGGATGATATTATCTTTGGTGGCTCTTCTCACGCTCTTGTCTCCAAGTTTTCTGAGCAGATGTCCAGGGAGTTCGAGATGAGCATGATGGGTGAGCTGCAGTTCTTCCTCGGGCTGCAGATCAAGCAAACTCCTCAGGGCACGTTCGTCCATCAAGCCAAGTACACCAGGGACTGGCTGCGGAAGTTCGACATGAGTGACGTGTCACCTCAGCCGGCTCCGATCAGCACATCGACGGCGCTTGATGAGGACTTGGACGGCGAGGCGGTGGACCAAAAGGAGTACAGGAGCATGATCGGCTCCCTCCTGTACCTGACGGCGACACGACCGGACATTCAGTTCGCCGTCTGCCTTTGTGCGCGCTACCAGGCTTCTCCGCGCACCTCCCACAGGCAAGTGGTGAAACGCATCTTTAGGTATCTGAAATTCACCCCTGAATTTGGTCTTTGGTATTCTACGGATTCTTCTCTGGTTTTGGTGGGCTTTTCTGATGCCGATTTCGGTGGGTGTCGGTTGGATCGCAAGTCGACATCCGGCACTTGTCAATTTCTTGGTACATCTTTGGTGTCTTGGTCCTCTCGCAAGCAGGCTAGTGTAGCGCTTTCTTCTATAGAAGCTGAGTATGTTGCCGCTGGTAGCTGCTGCTCCCAGATTCTTTGGATGAAACAAACCTTGCAGGATTATGGCTTGAGTTTCGGTAGGGTTCCCATCTTTGTGGACAACATGTCAGCCATTAGCATTGCAAAGAACCCTGTCTTACACTCCAGAACCAAGCACATAGATATCCGATTCCATTTCCTGCGAGACAACCATGAGAGAGGACACATAGACCTGATCCATGTCCCTTCAGAGAGGCAAACCGCAGATATCCTCACCAAACCGCTAGAGCAGGACACCTTTGCACGCTTGCGAGGGGAGCTTGGGGTTTGTTACCCCTTTTAATCGCTGACTTTTCTTTGGTTAGCTTTATAGGTTTTATTTGCTTCTCTTCATTTTCTAGGTTTGGTAATTGCATTGTGTATGTACATTGTACATGTTTGCATTTTGCATTGCTACACTGCACTGGCATTCTTGTATACACTGTTATGATCTTCTAGTGCTTGCTAGTGTAGTTTCTTAGACTCGATCATGTATAGTTTGCTCCACAGTATATGTCATATCATCTGAGTTAAGCTATTTTGATTTGAAAATTTGAAAACATGGTCACCCTGTCTTGGCTACTAGTATGATAGGATGTATTGATGTGCTTTGCTATCTTAATCATGCTAGTGTGGCTTGTAATCTTTGACATGAGCTAAAATTGTTAAATTTGTTTAAAAATATGTCTGAAATGGAATGAAAAGATCCAGGTGGGATTGCTTGTCGCACTGATCGAGCTTTCAGGACGGCTCACATAGCACTAGTGAGAACCCGGGCAAGGCTGTGCATGACTGAAGCGAGTGCCTTAAGCTTCTGACTGCCTTTGGCATAGGCTTGGCCTCGTTGCTAAGTAAAGCATGACAAGCTTTCAACCCCTGGCAAAATCACTTGCTTGATAAGTTTGAAATGCAGAATTGAATCATGATAAAATATATTGGCTGCTTTGGATCACCTTGTATGAGTTTGACTAGCACTGCCTTCTTTATCCTATTTGCTATTGCTAGATCATGGGTGATGCTTTTATTTTTGCTGAACTGAACTTGCTAGCTCTAGAATTGATTGATATATCCTGTTGAGCTAGATTCAGTTCTTGTTTATGAAGCACATTTGCCTGTCACTAGTTGATCATATCTGTGTATGCCTTAATGTTTCACGTACACCCTCTGCACGACATTCATTGCATAGCATGATTTCAGGGGGAGTTTTAGGCTTGATGTGTGCATGTGCCAACAAGGGGGAGAATTTTTGGGAGAAGTGATCGAACAAGGGGGAGACTTGGTTGATTTTTGAAACTTGTTGCACAAGGCTTTGACGTGATTAGAGTTGAACTTGTGAGAGGGAAAAGGTTTGCTTGGGGAGTGTCTGTTTGTTTCTGGCTCCTGGTTTTCCTCGTTTTCCCTCCACTTCCAGCATGACTGCGTCGAGCTTAACCTCTGTCTTTGAGGAGTCATGTTTTGGCTTTTGATCGATTGCGTCGAGCCGTTGCCCTTGTCTTAGGGAATCGATCTGTGCTTGAGTAAGTGACTATTCTTGACTTTCTGAGCTTTTTGTCACTTGCTTGAGTTCTTCACTTTCTTGCTTCTATTTTATCACTTCTTTGGTTTCAGGTGGTGTGTTGACAATGCACTCATCAAGGGGGACATTGAGGAATGTTGAGTACTCTATCCTGCCTGTGATGAGTGAATTGTCAACCGTGCGGTGTGATCGTGCGCTTG
Source organism: Panicum hallii (assembly GCF_002211085.1). Taxonomy (NCBI): domain Eukaryota; kingdom Viridiplantae; phylum Streptophyta; class Magnoliopsida; order Poales; family Poaceae; genus Panicum; species Panicum hallii. The sequence goes on from NC_038044.1 coordinate 57,923,361, forward strand.
GTCTTTGGATTGCAGGCACACGGGCGTCGAGTGTCGACATAGAGTTGCCGTGGAGGAGCTCGGGCTGGGTGGCAGCTGTGGCGTCCACTCCTGGATCAAGGACGCAAGCGGCGACGGAAGGCGGGTTTCTTGGTTTGCGCCACAAAACCAAGGAGGTGGACGGCGGTTGAAGACGCCAAGTCGTGGAGGCACGGGCGTCGGTCTCGAGACTGACGGAGGCGACGGGCGTCGACAGCGTCTAGGGCCTCGCTGCGGGCGAGGAGGTGACGGGCATCGGGCGGCGTCTAGGGCCATCAGAAGGCCGAGGCGGGAATGGCGTCTAGGGCCACGGCGTTGAGGCGGGAATCTTCCCGCGCGTGGAGTTTTGGCGGTTTTCTCAAAACCGGCCACCTACCCGGGTTTTGCGGACCCTCCAAAACCGCGGACCGGATCTTCGTCCACACGGCGGCATCGCGGAGAAGACTTCGACTCGAAGAAAGAACCTCGGCCGTCGGATGAGTCCAATGTATCTTTTCCAGTTTTGCCCCTACGGGCTTTCTAGTGTCTAGTTAAGTCTGGGGGTATTTTAGTCTTTAGTCTAGAGAGTTAGTGGGGTTAAAAGAAAGAGGAGGACAGCCAGCTCAGGGAGTCTGTGTGTTCCCGTCGCCCCCCTTTCTGGTTTTCTTTTGTTCTTCTGGTTTCTCCTCCCCTCCCCTTTTTCCTTCCTCTAGGGTTAGGATTTGGTGATGGAATTTTGAGAGCTTGTATCACGGATTCATGGGAAAGGAGGCCCTTCCCTCCTAGTGCCCTCCGGGCTTAATCAATTCGTGTTGTTTTTCTCGCTGTAGTTTGGATTCCCGTTCTTGTTTTGTATCTGCGCAGGCACCAGGGAGCGCACCAAGCGCTGAGCAGCAGGGAGCAGTGGCTACTATGCAGCGTGCAAGGAGAACAGGCAGCCTGCAGCGCTAGCCCCTTGGCCTTGGTGCGCAGAGGCAGCAAGTAGCAGGGAGCAGTGGCTGCTATGCAGCATGCAAGGAGAACAGGGAGCCTGCAGCGCTAGCACCTTGGCCTTGGTGCGCAGAGGCAGCAAGCAGCAGGGAGGTAAGCAGCTTGCACGGCAGCAGCAGCAATTTAATTGTTTTAGTTGATATGCAAATTCCAGTGACCTCGGGCGACAGTAGAGGTAGCAGTTCAGGATGCACGTTTGACGCACAGCAGCTGTTTGATGAATTGTCTAACTAGTTTTTCTTTCTTCACTGATTTTGCTAGATTTGTTTTAGGTCGCAGATGTGTAGTTAACTCTTGTTCTAGGGTTGTTTTCTAGCTGTAGTTTGTTTGTCCCCTCACTAGATTTATTTGCTCGCTCTAGCTTATTTAATTTCCTGCTTAGTTATATCCTGAAAAAGCAAAACACAAACTAGTTGTTTAGCGCTCTTGCTAATTAGTTTTAATTCTATTTCTACTGGTGTTTGTTTTATCTGTGCACTAACTCTGTCTTGTCGAGTTGAGCTTCCGATGTTTTCTCTCTGATCAGCTTCCGTTCGGTTGCACGTGTGTGCGTGTTTGTGAGATTTTTCACCGCTTTGCTTCTGAGAGTGTGTTTTGGCTTCCGATTGTGATTCAAGAGTATTCCTAGTGCTGATAGTCGTTCTGAGCTATGCAGTACTGATACTCCTCGTCCGAGGTGCGTTGGGTGTAATCGGGACTTTTCTCTTCAGTTTTTCAAATCGAATTTGTGGCTCCCATTCACCCCCCTCTGGTCGCCTATCTGGTCCTTCAAAAAGGTAGAATTTACAATTATGGATCGAGCAGCAGTTTTAGGTCCAGTAAGTTGAATTGACCAGCTTATAATTTTGCTCTTTACAAGACTAACTCAATGAGATAGTACAGCTTGCTAAGTTCTAAGCGCGGAAAGAAAAGGAAAAAGACAATGCACGAGATTACAAACAATTATCATAAACGTTCTGTAGAATGACCTTCATTCAAAGAAGACTTCAGCAGCTTCACTTGCACAGAAGGTTTTAGTTGATTAAGTTCCCAAAAACACCACCCTGCGAGGATGGGTCCAGGGTGATCCAAACAGTACCCATTCAGTGGTATCCTTTGCAGTAGTCTCTGATGCTCCTGTGGTTAAACCCTTGCTACTAGGATTGTTATCCATGCGCCCAATGTTTGCCGATCAACACCTTGTAGTTAAGCTAGAGTGGTGCGAGCCCATCAACCAACGCCAAGTGCTGTTTAACTTGCCAATTCCTCTCATTCCTACCGAGGCCTAAGCAGCTGGAAGAGATATTTGTGTTTCTGTGTTAGGTGGTGTGCTTGATGTGATACTAGCATCATGAGACTTGATGAGAAGGCACCTGCGTGAAGATGATGTTACAAAAGAGCGAGCAAAGATTATATTGCAAACAGGATAACTGAATGTGGTGCGCCGGAGATAACAATGCAGATTCATCATTAAAAAGCTTTCAGCAGAAGCTCAAACATCCAGCTGTCTCAAAGAGTGGGCTAGAAAAATTGTTAGACCAATCTCAATGAGGAGTTTCATGGGTATTAAGTTTCGTACCACATCAGCAAAATTGCTGACTTGGCAAGGTCATTACGAGTAGATAGAGGAGTTTCATCCCCGTAACACCCAGCAGGCATAGTTACCAAGTCTCCAATTTTGATAACAGTGTAATAAAACTATGCTCTGAGATTGGCTTATACTAGTACTAGCTGGCAAATCATACTCGTTCATATTGCCCATTTTGATCAAAATCACATCTAATCTAAGCTAAAACTCCGACAAACAAATTACAACTGTGGAAATATATGTAGATATCAATATAGTGTTAACTCTAACTGCTTACAAAAATAAAAAATACTTAGATCTTCAAATACATGTGGGCCTTGATGTTAAAATGTAGGGAGATAACCAGAACCTTAAAATAATTATATATTCAAATACTAGTATCATGAACGCTTGCAAAAGACAACATCAGCTGTATCTAGTCATTGGAATATTTGGTACCTCTAGTTCAATAGAAAACAAAAAAAAAAAGCAATGGAAGGGAAATAACCTTAACCACGTCCATGGCATACGTACCATAGCACTAGACAACACTAAAGAAGAACTAAAATGATCCTAATGTAGTCAGCAACGTACTAAGATAGTTCATTTACATGGTGAAGGACCTAGCATTTCAGCTCCACGTCAGATGCTTTGCTTTGGTGAACTGGCCAGAGAAAGTGGGCCCCTCCACAACACCCAGTCTCAATCCCCGTTCTCCTCATTACACCCCATCCATTTAGAACTTGCAGATGATCAAGTTTTGAGTAACACAGCTAGGCATTGCTCTACGCTCCCACGCATATATGTTTTATTCCGTCAGTTGTGGCAAATAGAGCGGCTTCAGGTGACTGGAGGAGGCCATGAAGAATATGAGTAGTCTGCTCGCCAACCGCATATACTATGTGCGCCGCGATGACCGCCTGTACTCGCCAAATACCCCAAAACGTGCTCATGCATGACTTCAATGCAAATCATTTCCCAATTCCCAGCAGTGCCTGCCTTCATCCATACCTCCCTGCGCAGGAAATGCTTCGAAAAATTTCGCCTGCAAATACTTAGCCGCAATTGTTCATCGAAACTCCCAATGCAAAATTTGTTTCTTCAAATGATAGACGGAGGACTTACAATGCTATACCACACCATACCTCGATTCTTATTGATTTCAAACACTTAGCAAATGGTTCATAAGTTGTACCTTAGTATTGTTACCTTTATTTCATCAAAAAATAGTTCTTTCTAGCATAAGAGAGATTATAAATATTAACTAGGGAACAAGGATATTCCTTGCACTAGGAGCCCAATTTAAGCACTTACACTGTTCCACGAGAGGGAGAGGGAGAGGGAGAGGGAGAGCAGCACAATGGAACAACAATTGCTCTATCTTGGGCATAATTTAACCAGCAGCTGAGTACACTTCACGCACCAGGTTCGTCTAGTTAGCAGATTACTTCCACATCAGCTGGTTGGTGAACTCACTGGAGCTAGTGGGCCCAGCTCCATGTCCTCGCTCAGCTCCACGTGCCATGGCACAAGTTTTCAAAAAAAAACTAATATTCGTATGCGCAAATTGTGCATCTCATGGTTCAGGCTTAGATCCTGTCTGAATTGCTGTGAACAAGCGCTTGCTGATGGTAAGAGCAGCTTTCGTGCTGATGTTGAACGGTGGTGGAGGCCACGAGCACGACCTCAGCGATCATGAACACATCGATAGGCACCACAGATACACGCAAGGGTGCAAGACATACGTTCGATTCATGCAGCCCACAAGTTAAAAAGCTTGAAGTATCACAACTTTCCTCTAGGAAAAATTGCAAGAAACGAATCTACAAGAAAATAAATCTAGAAGGGAATTATTAGCAATACAGCATGTCACTGTATCCTTACATTTCGTGGCCGCTCAGCCAGCATTTCGGTTCTGTTACATCATATATACTAGATGAATTAATGTTGCAAAACCGTATGTGCATCTGCATCTTGGGGAAGATTAGGTGCCAACGTGCAAATCTATTATATTAAACTCGCCGATTCCTCCCATTCCTTTCTAGCTAGCTAGGACTAAGCAGGATGAGATCGATCTTGTGACACAGTATATGTGTTGCGGTGTTGGAAGTAGTGTGTTTAATATGGTACTAGCATCATGAGACGTTAGAAGGAAGTTGCACATAGATGATGTTATGAAGAGCAAGCAAGGGGATGCACCGGGACAAAGGAACTCAAAGGTATCGTTATAACTGGTGAAGCCGTGAAGGTGGTGGGTATGTGCTGATAACATTAATTGTAGATTCACCGAACATACAAATCGCCTATCATCGATATATTTTGCCATTTTAGAAGCTTTCAATAGAAGCTCAGAGCATCTGCTGTGTAAACGGAATTCTGCAAATATCATATTTCTCCAAGTTCGTTCAATACATTTTTTTTCCAATCGGTCATTGGTGAACACGACCGGACCTAGCAGTTTAGCTCCACTCCAGGTGATGGTGAACTGACCGAACCTAGTGTGGACTCCGCCACCAGCGAGATTCCCATTCTCCCAATCACGTATCTAGTGGACCACAGCACATGCCTGTGCGGTAATCTAAGACACTTGTGGAGGAACTCACTCCGCTTGTATCGTTATCGGTTATCCAATGCAAGCACCCAATGGTATGGGGTTGACCCTTGTAGTTAAGTGAGAGCCGCGTGAGCCAATCTCGGATGCTCTTGTGCTGGTTAACGTGCTGATTCCTTTCATTCCTACTTGTTGGGCCTAAGTTGGATGAGATCGGACTTGTGAGATACGTGGGTAGTGTGCTTGATATGGTACCAAGATGATATTATAAAGAGCAAGCAAAGGAATGTACCAGGTGACAATTGAAGGAGGCGTGGATGGAGATAGTAACATGGTATCAATGAAATGTAATAAATTTGAAAAATGATGAATATGGTCATATCACAACTAGTAAGTGATTAAATATGCAGCTGTATTGATGCTTTTCAATAGGAAAGCTCGGGAGCTTTCCTGTTTTTTCTTCAACTTTACAGTCATGGCCTTGGTGGACAGTTCCCTATATATGTATGCTGACCATGTGGTGGTAGAGGAACCACACGGTGAGCCCCCCGCTGGTGGAGCGGTGGAGAAGAAGGTGAGGGAGAAAAATAAACGAGAAGGTGTGTACACGCCCGCAAGGAGGACATATATGGCTTGATACACCAATTAAATATGCAACACAAATGAGGACGAATTAAGATGTCATATATGGCAATATTTATGCTAAAATATACAAATACTCCACCAGTCAAAAACCATGATCAACTTGCCAGGCATTGAAGCTCTAATATTTAAATCATTCACTAGAGGCTTGTAACTTAGTATTGTCTCAATGAAATTCTATATTTCTTGAAGTTCACCGGATATACTTTTTAACCAGAAAGTGATGATCTAGGTTGACACATGCCCATATGCAGAAGTGCACTCAGTAATAAGTGTGACTAGCCAAAATTGAAGAAAGGGGAGAAGGGACCATGCTGATGGTTACGGCCACAGGGACCAAGAAGTATGTATCTAAGAATGAAGCATGACAACAGTGGCCTAAATGTGTATAGCAACTACCACCCATCATGGCCATGGAATGTGAGTGCAGCCCTGTAGCTAGTTGAGACTTGCACAAAGCCACAATATATTTTTGTGTGCTGGTTAATTAACCTGCCGATTCCTCTCAGTCCTATCTTGGCATATCAGGTGGAGACAGTAATCTGGAGGATAAGCTCAAGCTTGTCAAATGTGTGTGTTGGCAGGTTGGGGTGGCGGTGGGGATGACATTGCTGTATGAGGGTGTTGAGACGCGTGAAGGCAGTTGGCTAGAGATGATGCAGTGAAGTGTAACCAAGGATTGTACTAGCACAAAGGATATATGAAGAAGGTTGTGGCCAGGAGATGATTCTGAATCATTGGTTAAAGATGCCAGTGATATGAGCATTAGTGCTTGTAAAGTGTCAGATGCCCATTTGTATCAAGCTCACTGATGACGAAGGTTTCACAAATACTGTACGCGCATTTGTATGCAATTATGCCTACTGCATTACTAAGTTTCTACACACATAGACATGGACCGTGTAACTCTCTTTGATCCAGCAGCAGAGACGGTCCAAACGGATAAGGCCAAGCACTACCAGAAAATGGAGATTTCGTGAGAGCCGGAAACACTCATAAAAATAGCCAAAACCGACACGAAAATGATCTGTGACGTCTAACTTTTACGAAAGTCCCTCATGAATCGGGCATCACGAAAACAACATCTTCGTGAGAGTCAACCGTCATGATCCATTTTCATGGCGGGAATTCGTTGTGGCGATCTCCACGAAATATGTTACACCTCCAGGTCACCATAATTATTTTCGTGAGAGCAAAGCGTCATGAAAGTGCCGCTACGAATATTTTTCCTCTGTAACTCTCATGAAAATTCAAGGGGTTGGAAGACAATATTCCAAAGCCAGTAATTAATGCTGCAAAAAAACTTAAATTGAGAAGGTTCGGCAACATGCTAGTTAAGGTTTCCGTACATACATATAGAATACAAATTAAATTCACAAGGCATGGCCGAGTGGCCGAGTGCGCATGCCAACTACCACCTCTCTTTCTGGTTTTGCCCGAATAATAGACTCATCATCACTTAAAGCTATGAAGCTATGAACAAGTGAAGCGGCTGATGATATGGTCTGGACGCATTGTCTGGGTCCAGCATTGTCACTTAAAACTATAGATGCTTCTCGTTCAGGGTCTAGCGGCATTGTCACATTTTTAAGTACAAACCGGGGCATGCACGAGGAATCTGGACTTGCTAACAAATATTTATTATGTCTGGTCAAAAATGCTCTAAAAATACCTGCATAGAATTCAGTTTAACAAAACATATTAGGATCCTCTGCACTACTATTGGATATGTATTATATTAATGCAATAGCCCAAAATCATGACTGCCGGTAATCCGCGCTTCATTATTTCCAGCTTTCGAAGATCACAAGTTTCCCTTGTCTCAACTTCCCTCGTCTCAACGAAATTCAGCATTTTTGCAAGTCAACCATATAGTCGATCGTCTCGATCACCTGCTCGTACGAATGCAATGAGAAATCACACTCACTAACAAATTTGCAAGGGTGGCATAATCAAGCATATGTGCTCATCAACTCCCGTCATGCAGATAAACACGTCCATGATGAGGACCAACAATAATGCTGTGCACAGTAACCAACTACTGCTCATCAGGATTCTAAGGTAGGGATAGATGCCAATCTCTCTCTCTCTGTCTCTCTCTCCCTCCCTCCCTCTCGCGCGCTCTCTCCCTCTCTCTCTCTCTCGCACGTGTGCTCTCTCCCTCTCTCTCATTTTCTCAAAAAGTGTGATGAATGTTGAGGATGAATCCAATCATCTCTCTCTATCGCTCTCTTAATGTATTTGTATATATCTAAAAAAACCTCCTCTCTTGAGGAACCTACACCCACGCACCCTAGAATATATATAGAATGAACAAAACAGGAGCTACATACTTCTTATACTGATCAATAAAGTGATGTAGATTTGGATTAAATTCATTGGTACAAACGACTGGTACAGAGGAGCATCCGATCCTACTCTATCCATCCAAGGCATCACGTGAACAGGCAAAGATGGATAATAGATCGGATTGCTCGCAGCAGGTCCAACCGACACAAAACCAGGTGTTCAACCGTATTCGCATGATGCGTTGTAGCTAGCTAGCTAGCTAAGAGCTGCACAAAACCGTTGCTGATAATCCAGTGCTGGTCAACCTCCTGATTCTCTCGCTCCTAGCTTGGCCTATGATTGAGAACAGAGAGGTGGAGACAGTAACCTACAGGAGCTCAAGCTATTGTCAAATGGATGTGATAATCAGAGGCCTTGAGGGTCATGGCGGAGACAGTAACAGAGAGGTGTTGATCGAGGCCTTGAGGGTAATGGCTCATACAACAGTTAAATGAGGGCATTGAGTCCCGGTAGGACAATTGCCCAAAGATGAGGTGCGAATCAGTGCTCGTAGTCTAAAAGGGGGAGGGGATGAATTAGGCAAACTTAAAACCTTAATATAACTAGTTTGCACAAAATATAATCTAGTTTGTACAAAATATAATCTAGAACATACTATCTAGATGTGCAACTATGGTTCATTTTTGTGTAGGATGACTGATCAAATAAATATGGATTGCCAAGTTTCTCCAATAAGAGTTTTGCCTGAACATTAGGAAATCTGGGAATCTAAGTTCAGACATGGATTGGAGCTTTCTACTTCAGCTTTAGAACACAGATTCATCTGATGCAGAGTGAACTTGAACTGGGTGAACTGTAGGTGCTGAGCTGAGATGATCCAAGGGTGAAGTATAGAAGCAGAAGAAAGTTTACCCATTTCAGATATCATGTATATCTACTTTTAGTCTGGAATATTGTATATTATTACCTTCTGCATTATTTTCTTCCATGTACAACAGTTTATTTAATGGAAATATATGATAACTTCCAAAGATCCTGATGCATTTCTACGGTTGATGGATATAAAGACATGTCTAGTTACCCATAGTAATTGAGTAATTGGCCAGCCATAAAAAAGTTGATGTTATTGCAATTTAAAAAGCAAAAAATCAATGTATTGCTTTTTCCAAATTACAACACATATATGCGTGGGGGAAACCTAAATATATCCATTGCTACCTTGCAACGCTTAATCACACAGCTTACCAACGTATATGAAAACGTTACAATAAACCCGCCCTCGCAATGCCGCCTATTGCAACAGATACCATATGCGTTGGTATAGACCCTACAAACGCTTATTTGGGTTTCTTGCAACACATATATGTGTTGCTAAAGGGGTCATCCTCTTGTAGTGAGCTTACCAAGTTCTAAGCATCAAGAGCGGTGCGAGCCCATCTACAACCGTGAAGTGTTGTTTAACTTGCTGATTCCTCTCATTCCTACCTATGTCTAATAAGCTGGAAGAAATTTTTGAGTTTCTGTGTTAGGCAGTGTGCTTGCTTGATATGATAGTAGCATCACGAGACATGAGAACGCAGGTGCGCGAAGATGATGTTCTAAAGAGACAACAAAGGAATGTATTGGGATAAGGGAAATCCAAGGAAACAGGATAACTGAAGGTGATGGCCTAGTGGGTGGGAGATAAACAATGCAGATTCGTCAATAACGTGTCAAACTAATGGTATACATAAAGGCTCCACGATCAGGTCTTTCAGGGCCACTTGAAATGAATGAATGAATCAGAAAGGCTCCACCATTCAGCATCAAGATTAAATTCCCTGTCACTAAGTCCTGCTAGTTTGAAAGTTGTCAGCAGTAGCTAGCTTGGACATCAAGCTATCTCAAAGAGAGAGAGCTAGCTAGCAACATTGTCTTATACTAGTACCAGCTGGCAAATCGTACTCCCATATGTTGCCCATTTTGATCCAAAGCAGTTCTAAGCTAAAACTCTGACAAAAAAATTACAAATGTAGAGATATATGTATGTAGATACCAATCCAGTGTTAGCTCTAACAGCAGCTTACAGAATTTAAAAATACTTATATCTTCGAATACATGTGAGCCTTGATGTTAAAATGTAGGGAGATAATCAGGATCTTAATTAATAAATTACTAGAAACCACGGCGCGGCCTTGCCGCGCTGGTATTGGAGGAGGCCAGTGTTTTCGTGAGGGGTGCATCATTTTAGTATTTAATATATTGATAATCAAATATTATTCTATCAGTGTAAATATTTCAGGTCAAGTTATAGACTCGGATATTGGGCTCGCTAGGATTCTTGCCAAGAAGAGGAAGGCTAGCCAGAGAAGCAATATGCTGGTGGTAGCCTCGATGGCGTGTTGCCATGGCAAATGGGGGGAAATAATCAAAAGTAGATGCAGAGGAATGGATACTATTCTTTTGCATAGATGCAGTTGTGTGACTTCCAGTATTGTTTCTTAAGTTCGTAGCCGTTCAAAAGGTAGTAAACACATATGATCTATTGCTATGTAAATTTCTTTATTCCCTAAATCGTTGATGTTGATTGAACTGGTTTCTCAACCTTAGCTTGAAAGTTTGGATGCATACCTGATTAACTTGGGATCTTTTCTGTTGCCGGTGCTAATGACTGGCGTGGAAAGCTGTGAGCACGGTGGAAGAATAGATACGTTCTAGCTTCGATGGGGGAACACGTGCAAGTGCGAGCTGCACTTCTGCAGCCATCGCGGCAAGAGAAAAAGGATGGAGCGAAGTGGAGAGAGGGTATCTGGAAGGGATGGGAGTATCCGGAGAAGTCGCAGGGCAGTATCTGGAAGCGACAGGGGCATGATACAGAGCGACGCTGCCTGTTCAGAAACAGCTAGAGAAACTTACCTTTTGTTTCTGCTACAACCATCCGATTGGAATTAGCCATGGATCCAACGGCCGCGAAAAAATAGGCGACGTGGCCCAATAGTTAGCTAGAGCTTGGTCCAGGTTTAGAGGTTTAGAGATTCCAAAATAGTTATGTATTCAAATATGATTTCCAAGCAACCAGTGATTTCCAATCAACCCAGTCTATAGCAGTGGCGGATCTAGGATTATATTAAAATCTACCTCTGGAGAATTCATCGCTACTATCTATAAATTGTATACATTGTACAAAGCACTAACAAATCAAGCGTGAACAAATAACTGGATCGGAGCAACCAGATAAAATTACATGGAACATAGAGAATAAAACTAATCAGTGTTTGGTTCAGCAATTGTAATGGTAACATTAATGTAAACGGTGCTAGCATCCATGCAGGCATGCAGCGATTGGTGCCCCGCATGCGCGTGCGTGCATGCAGCTACGCAAATGCAGTTGATTCGGAGCGGAGCCGTATCGGATAACGCTCACAGGTGGGCGGTATCGTCATTGCCTCATTGTATAGCCTGGTACCCGATATGGTAATGGATCACCCTGTAAACTGATTACGGGATATTTTAGCCGAACCAAACACCACCTAAGATGGAGTTCTAATATTATAATTATAAGTGATTGTAAACTGAAAACAAACCGTACGTGTTCTTCTTCACCAGCTTCAGAAAAGCTCAAGCTTTTGGAGCGCGAGCATTAATAATGGATCAACTCTCTCTCTCTCTGCGATCGGAGCAGAGTGTAATTATTCAAATTTAATTCTAACGAATTCAATCTACTAACGCGTTTGGCTGGCCGGCCTCAGTAGATGGAGCGGCTGCAAGCCGCTTTTTGCCTTTGGTTTGAGCAAAACAGATTCTTGTTTCACCGAGGAAAAGCATCCTTCAACGTATTCTGCCTCTCGGTGCCCGTCCCGTCACGCTGCTTCATTCCACGGGCTATGCTTCAAGCTGCAACGGGCCAGACCATGCATGCAAACGATGCCCATGTTAGCAGATAGTAACTGCTTGTGATACACGTTCGTGCAGCAGAGCTTCGTGGTTAGGCCTTGCGTCGCATGCAGTAATGCCGCTGCAGCTGTGGAGAAGGAAGTTGTTTGCCGGTGAACAGGTGCGGTCGCCGCCATGCATCCCCATACCGCCAATCCTCAATGATGAAGTGCTGGTTAACATGCCGATTCCTCTCATTCCTACTTAGCACTAAGATGGAAGAGATCTGGCATGTGAGATATATGGATGTTTTGCTTGATATGATACTAGCACCATGAGACCTGAGAAGGCAGTTGCGTTGAGAAGATATTATGAAGAGCAAGCAAAGGAATGTAGTGAGATGTGGGAAATCGTGACACTTAAGGTGGTGGATGGGAGATAATAATGCAGATTCATCAATTAAATGTATAAAGCAAATGTGAAAGAACTGATGAAGAGATTTCAGCATACTACTTTAGTACCGGTATATATAAAGGATCCACCGATAAAACATTTCCTGTCCATGTCATGGAAGTTTGGCTGTTTTGATCTTTCATTAGAGAGGTTCGGAACTTCCTGTTGTCTCGATGAAATTCTCTTTTCTCCAACTCAGCCCACGCGCGCTCGCCGTCTGCACCGCGCCCAACCTCGCAGGCCACCAACGCTCCTCTCATAAGAAATACAGTAGTTTACATCATATGCAACTTGGCATTGCTCTACGCATGAACTTCCATCGGAATGACAAGTTGTATAGGACTTGTTGAATGGAGTTCAAATCTGTAGATAGGTAGGATAGAGTTTATTAGTACTTTAGTTCAATACTTCCATCGGAATGGCAAGTTGTATAGTACTTTAGTTTATTAGCGCTTGTATATTTGATCCTCTCCCTCTCCAAAGGCTCTCGGTGGCCCTGTTCGCAGTTTGGTGCCAAACCGAAGGGAGAGAGAAGAAGATGAGATTGCAGACTTAGCAGGAAGATGATTCATCCCTTGACTAGTCATGTCACGGCACAAGTGCGATAAACCATGGCGAAGTTAGTGCAAAACGACTCTAAATAGACTCCCAGTTATAAGAGGCTTGGTATTACAGTGGAGGGGACTCAAGTAAACCTTATTACGATATTTCAGGGTAACTGTTAGACAGATAGGATAGGTCAGGGGTTAAATATTGGGGTTTGTCCTTCATAAAAATGAGTTATACTGTTTTCTAGATGGCAAATTGGTTTTTGCAACATCTCTTCCTTATCGAAGCAATAATTCATTTTTTTGCATTTAACATGATTAAGAGCATAAGAGCCACTAGATCCGGCCAAAATAGAAAATGATTAGTGGCTAATGCGGTAAGGAATTTTTAGGGCATATTTTAAGCAAGTGCTGAGTACAAGTCATGGTGTACTAGTCTGGTTGGGGAGCATGCTGTTGCTTAGGAGCCAGTGCACTCCATGGCAGGTACCACCCAATCTTCATACTCCTCGACTAGACGAATCCGTACCCAGCTCACTGCATGATGACCAACGCACCTGTGCAGACAACCTTACTACTTCACACATCTATCGAAGGAGTATGTAGCTAGCTTTAGATAGATTGTCTCTCCGATCTACCAGCAGCCATGCACAAACTGGCTTCTGCAGGTGGATGGATCAGGCCATGAGTATGCCATGGTAATGGCGAGAACATGACCAGAATGTGTACACCACCAACACCTGGATGAATTAACTTGCTGATTCCTCTCATTCATATCTTTGTGTATGACACATATAGTAACAGAGGTGCATGAGAAACCAGTAGACGAGATGATGCTATAAAAAGAGCAAGGGGTTTGTACCGGGACGAGACAGACCCAAGTAAAACCGTGATAACTGAAGGTGGTGGATGTGAGAAAATCCAGAATCATCAATTGGAGATGTTAAACAAATTAGTGCCACATTAAGAAAGTGTGTAAAACTAACATTAAGAAAGTAGTTCTTATTAAAACGAACATGATGATGTAATCATATTTTGATTTGGATAGATAGTTGTAAAACTATATATTTTTTAGATTTGAAATTAATTTGCATGCGCTCATTATGCCCTCACATGCAACATGCAGAAAACAGTGGGGTAGGGAGCTCTCCACCCATCGTTATAGGGAGAGCCCATACATTAAATATCCGTATGCTAGCTTGTGGGAGACAATTTCATCTTTTATTTTATCTTATTGAACACTTGCAACTCTGCAGCTATTTCAACACTAAAGATTATGCACAGAAAAATCAGTCAGTAGTGTTTTATACGCTTGTGATCTTTGGTGAAAGGAGATAGTAAGCATGTCATCTATGTTAACAATAGTCATCTCCACTTAATCCAAGCTACTTTCGCGTACCCGGTAATTTTGTAAAGTGGCTGCCCTAACAGTACGTACAATCTTGGGAATTCAAGTCAAAGGTATTCCCTTCCAACAACCTGCTAAAGAGTCGCAGTAAATTTTTCCAAATCCGATCGGCTGACACTCTTGACAATAAAATGAAGTTGTGGCTCCTTCATTGAAGTGATCATTCCAATATGACGTCATATGATTTCAGATGAATACAAACTTTATATTACAATTGTAGGGCTCGATCGACGAGATCTAAAACTTGTAGTTGACCATTTTTTTCATTTGAGATTGTTTAGTAGTTCAACAAAATCATTATAAATGAATGTATGTGTGTTAGACTCTATAGCATGAATGTATAAGTATATGTGAATGTGAATGCAATATGTATTAAGATTGCGAAGTTTTGATCATTTGAAAGAAACATTTGAGAAATATGAAATATATTTTGTGTAAGTATATATATGTATATGTCTATATTTTGATGAAAAAAGGAAACTAAAAAATAAAGAAATAATTCTAGGGGCCGATGATGGTTTCACCCGCTCCTGAAACGTCACCCATCCTTAGAAATTTTTTTCAAAGTTAATACAAAATAATAGCATATCTTATAGTCATATTCGAATTTATGGTGTAGTGTGAATAAACATACGCAAGGCTGGAGGTTTATCGGTTCGAGTCTTGTAAACCGTATGAGGGCAAAAAATTACACATCTCTGTGACTGAATACATGGTGGCTTCCTGGGTTTGTGGAAAAAACCAGACCGAGCTCCGCCTCGCTACCAAATCCGCATCGCAATGCGGACCAGAGCCGGATAGCTTGTGACCTTGATCCCTCCCATTCCTACTATTGCATGTGATAACTGAGAGTAACTGTGGGGATGATAGCACAGCTGGAAGACATCGAACAAGAAAACACGCAGACAAGTGTAGTTGCTCTGAGATGGCCGCTTATAAAGAGGCGAGCAAGCGGTTGTACAGGGAATATAAAATCCCAGATCAAGTGTTGGAGAGGTGATGGGTGATGGGAATGGGACACTACATTTATAGACTCATCATCACTTGAAGCTATGAACAAGTGAAGTTAATGAGATGGCCTGGACGCATTGTCAGGGTCCAGCATTGTCACTTAAAACGATAGATGCTGCTTGTTCAGGGTCCAGCATTGTCAGGTTTTAAGTACAAGCCGGGACATGCACGAGGAATCTGGACTTGCTAGCAAATGTGCATGCATGCATGTCTGGGTCTTGTTTAGATTGCAAATTTTTTGTAATAGTGACATTGTAGCACTTTCGTTTGTATTTGACAAATTTTATCTAATCATGGACTAATTAGGCTCAAAAGACTCGTCTCGTGATGTACAATTAAACTGTGCAATTAGTTATTTTTTGTACATACATTTACTGCTCCATGCATGTGTCCCAAAATTGATGTGATGGAGAGAGAGTATAAAAAGTTGGAATTTGGGGTGCATCTAAAGGGCCTGGTCAAAATGCTCTGAAATACCAGCATAGAATTCAGTTTAACAAAACAAAATAAAAACAATGTCTGTACAACTAGAGGACCAACTGCGCTCACTCACTTTGAGAATGAACAGGGGATCGCTTGGGCAGATTTTGGCACACTATTGGATATGTATTATATTAATGCACAGGCCCAAAACCATGACTCGCATGTAATCCACGCTTCGTTATTTTCAGTTCTTGTTAAAACGAACATAATGATGTAATTGATTTGGATGTATAGTCGTAAAATTATAGATTTTTTAGATTTGAAATTGATTTGCATGCGCTCATTATGCCGCCTCACATGCAACTTGCAGGGAACAGTGGGGGTAGGTACCGGGGCTCTCCACCAATCGTTATCGGGAGAGCCCTTACATTAAATGATCATATTCTAGCTTGTGGGAGACAATTTCATATTTGATCTTATTGAGCACTTGCAACTCTGCAACTTTTTCAACACTAAAGATTATGCGATTCCTTTCCCATTAGCTTTTGCTGCAAGAAAATCAGTAGCACTTTATGAGCTTGCGATCTTAGGTGAAAGGAAATAGTAAGCATGTCATCTATGTTAAACAATAGTCATCTCTCCACTTAATCCATGCTACTTTCACGTACCCAGTAATTTTGTAAAGTGGGTGTCCTAACAGTACGTACAACTGTGCAAATTCACATCAAACGTATTCCCTTCCAACAACCTGCGAAAGCATCATAGTAACTGTTTCCAAATCCAATCGCCCTAGTTTCAATCCTGTGGGTTCGGTTGAGACTCTTGACAATAAAAATGAAGTTGTGGCTACTTCATTGATGTGATCGTTCAAATATAACGTCATCCTCACAGTGTTGTTGGAAGCTTCACCAGAAGCCCCGCCATGTAGACCCTGCCCATCCACTCATCCTTCTCTGCGACTAGCGGAGCTCGAGTTCAGGTGTTGTTTCATGAACTTCTGCTGCCCGACAGGGTGCCATTCTTCTGTTGCAGCCAGACCGAGCTCTGCCTCGCTAACAAATCCGCATCACAATGCGGACGAGAGCTGGATAGCTCATGACCCTGATCCCTCCAATTCCTAGCTTTGCGTGTGACAGCTGAGTAAATGGGGAGATGGTAGCAGCACAGCTGGAAGACATCTAACAAGAAAAATATGCAGACAAGTGTAGTTGCTCCGAGATGGCCTTATAAAGAGGCGAGCAAGCGCGGATCTACAGGGACCATAAAATCCCAGATTAAGTGATGGAGAGGCGTGGTGGGTGATGAGACACGATATTTATAGACTCATCATCACTTAAAGCTACGAACGAATAAGTGAAGTTGATGAGATGGTCTGGACGCATTGTCAGGGTCCAGCATTGTCACTTAAAACTATAGACGCTACTTGTTTAGGGTCCAGCATTCTCACGTTCTAAGTACAAATTTTCATGCATATCTGGTCAAAACATGCTCTGAAATACAAGCATAGAATTCAGTTTATTAACAAAAGAAAATGAAAAACTATGTCTGTACAAGTAGAGAGGATCCACTGCACTCAGTAACTATGAGAATGAATGGGGATGGCATGGCCAGATTTCGGCACACTATTGGCCTGATATGTATTATATTAATGCACCGGCCAAAAATCATGACTCGCATGTAATCCACGCTTCGTTATTTTCAGTTTTCGATAGAAGACAGAAGTTTCCCTCATCTCTGCATTTTTTGCATGTCAACCATATATACAGTCATCTCACTTGCTCGTATGAATGCCATGAGAAATCCACACTCACTAACACACTAACAAGGGTGGCATAATCAAGCACATATGCTCATCAACTCTCGTCATGCAGATAAACACGTCCAGGATGGGGACCAACAATGATGTGTGCATAGTAGCCAACTACTGCTCATCATCAGGGCTCTACAGGAGAAGGACGCCAATTGTTTCTCTCTCAAATTTTCTCGAAAACTGGGACGAATGTTAGGATAAACCCAATCATACCTCTCTCTCTATCACTCTCTTAATTTGTATATATCTCAGAAACCCTCCTCTCTTGAAGAACCTACACCCAAACACCCTAGAATATATATAGAATATGAACAAAATAGGAGCTACATACTTCTTATATTGATCATTAACGTGATGCAATAATTTGCATTAAAGTGATTGGTACAAAGTACTGGTACGGTGGAGCAGCCGATCCTACTCTATCCGATCCGGCCAAGGCAACATGTGAACAGGCAAGGCTGGAGAACAGATCCGATTGCTAGCAGCAGCCCCAATCGACGCAAAACAATGTCTCCAACTGTATCCGCACGATGCGTTGCAGCTAGCTGAGAGCAACACAAAGCCATCGCTGGTTTTCCAGTGCTTGTCAACCTCCTGATTCCTCTCGCTCCTAGCTTGGCCTATGATTCAGTAACAGAGGTGGAGACAGTAACCTAGATAAGTTCAAGCTAGTCAAATGTGTGTGTGTTGAGGCCTTGAGGGTCGAGCAAGGGGGTGGGGATGGGCATGGGATTCATCCAACACTTATATGAAGGCATTGGGACCCCGGAGGGCAATTGCCCAAAGATGAGGCATTAACGATAAAGGTGATAACTGAAGGTGGTGGGTGGGAGATTATTACGATTCACTGATTAAAAGACTCAAAACAAAACAGAACTTGATGGCATGGCCATATGACTTATTAAGCCTAAGCTGGAAGAGATCAAGCTTGTTTGATATTTTGATGGTGTGCAGTGTGCTTGATATGATACTAGCACCATGACACCTGAGAAGGCAGTTGGGCTGAGAAGATATTATAAAGAGCAAGCAAAGGAGTGTAATGGGATGTGGGAAATCCAAAAAAACGTGACAATTGAATATGGTAGATGGGAGATAGATACATAGGTTTATCAACTAGAGCAAGGCTAATAATTTAGCCGGCAGCTGGCTTTACTAGTGTCATGTTACTTACGGTCTATATAACAGCCCACTCGTATAATAGGTAGCTGTTGATATAGGCTACATCATTAATATATAGCCCACTTCATCCTCTCACATAATACCTTAGAATATGTGTCTCAGTTAGCTGTAAGTTTGCAACCCACTTCTTCTCTCTCTCCTCCACGTCAGCATTAATGTCACGTGGCAACTCATATAGCCCGCTTACATGTTCTTATAATACTTGCTCTTACATGTGCGAAGCTAATGTGAACAAACTGATGAACGGCATGGTCAGGTTTCAGCAGCAGCAACTAGTACAGGTGATTAAAGTTTCCCAACAATGTCATTGAAATTTGGCTGTTTTGAGCTTCGAACAGAAGCTTGGAACTTTCGGTTGTCTCGATCATCAAAATTCTGCATTTCTTCAAGTTCTTTCAATATTTTTTTTCAACCATACAGTCATGGCCTCGGTGGACACACTTCCCTACATGCACGCCGACCGTGGGGTGGCAGAGGAACCACACGTTAGCTCCCATGCTGGTGGCTAAGCAGGCGAGGGAGAAGATAAAGTAGGCCATGTACACCACCAAGGAGAGCGTGCCACTGGCCGGTCATTGGTTGCCAAGTTGAACGCCAGCATGAATAACGCGTAGAACACGCTCTCGAAGACGATGATCCAGATGCCTAGAAGCATGTGGGAGGCTAGCACCTGGCCCGCCTTCAAACCCACAGTCCAGTGTTTGCTTCACCTTCTAAGCCACTCTAGGCGATGCAAATTAAACCAGCTGCCATAGCTTGCTGATAGCTAGTTATTCCATTTGTTCTGGTTAACATGCTAATCTTCCACTCGTATTGTCTCAATTAAATTCTATATTTCTGGAGGTTCACTCAGTATACTTTTTAACCGGTACACTCATGATCTAGGTTGACACTTGCCTATATGCAAAAGTGCACCCACTAACAAATGTGATTCGCCACAATTGAAGAAAAGGGAGAAGGGACCATGCTTATATATATGGCCATGGCCGTGAGGAGAAGATGAAGTATCTAAGCATGAGGCTTGACAGCAATTGCCTAACGTGTGTAGCAACTATCGCTCATCGTGGCCTATGAACATGAGTGAACACCCATAGCTAGTTGAGACCAGCACAAAGCCGCATCATATTTTTGTGCTGGTTAACTTGCTGATTCCTCTCACTCCTATCTTGGCATATATCACTATGCCAGAAAAGCATATTAGTGACGCGTCTAGACAATTATTAGTGATGCGGAAAAAATGCGTCACTTATATTGCGTCTGTGATGTGAACACATTAGTGACGTGGAAAAACGCGTCACTGATGAAGATGACCATTCATCAGAGACGTGTGTTGGCAAAACATGTCTCTAATGACTCTCATTAGAGATGCGTTTTGGCAATCAGCGTCTCTGATGAATTAAAAAACAAAAGAAAGAAAAAGGAACATGAAAAGGTATTGGAAATTGGTCATTCGTACATCACAGTTCCTCCTCTCATCACATATGCATTCAAAAGAGTAATTTACAACAGCTTTTGTTTATACATGTATATCCGCATCGTTGCTACACTATGTACAAATATGACAACTGAAAGGTTAAAGAGGTTTTGAAGAATGAAGTTACAGTGTAAAGATACCATGCTAATGTAATGCTACATTATGTAAAGATACAACGTTATGGCCATGATCATGCTGCAAACAAGATCAAGTAACTCAGCAAGGGTCATGAAAAGCAACAGCCTATAAAAACATGTCCTCGTATGCCAAGTTAATCCAAATGAAGGTCAAGATATGCTACAATTTCAGTTAGATCCAGTGGTGGCATTTCCTGCTTTATATTCCAAACTCAGATTAGAAAGGACACTCTAAACAATAAGCAATCAGATCAGCTAGCAACAGAAAATTCCAGAAATGAACATGCAGTAGGAGTTAATGCGCAAGTTAGGCAATTGAGGTGGAGATGTTTCGGTGTGTGCTTTTGACAAAGGCCTTGAGATTGTAAAGAAGCATGCCAAATGATTAACACATACCAGCAACACATTGTTCAGTCCAAAAGATAATTAGTTACTATCATCAAACATGTCTTAGTTACTATCAGTACCAAGCACTAATTATCTTCAAGGAGATCCATCCAAGTAGCTATTGTTGATCTATGGAGAACACAAGAAAAATCCACTAGAGCTACTTATCCAGATTAAGGCAAGACAAAGAAGAGAGTGATTTAAATATTAGCTAATGCATTCAGGTTACCCGTCATTCAATGAGTAGGTGAACATTCATTCAAGTAAACAAGCAACAGGCTGCTATGCAGAACAGAGATATAAAAAGATAGCACACGCTGCTCTTGTGCTGGTTACCTGGTGACCTAGGTTCCTGAAAATGGCCAATATATAACTGTGTGGTGGTGGTAAAGTTAGATGATGTTGCTTCATGTCAAAACTGATTAACTGAATGTTGTTGAATGCCCCTCACATCTGAAAGCAGGTTTGACCATTGAGCCCAGACATACAGCACACATAGAGAAAAAAGGATATGATCTGTTCAGACCTGCGCAGAGCACCGACAGGAGCATGGGCATAGTTGGTGGGAGCTTACCAGCCGAGCGGAAGCCACGCGGGTGAACGATGCCGCTACTCGTCACTTGAGCTGAACTCGGTTACCTGCAAGGAGCAAGAACAAACAACAAGGGAGAAACATCAGTTCGAGGCATAAGTGCACAAAAAACAGAGACATCAAAAGAACATAAGTGTATAAAAAAAACAGACTTAAAAAGAAAAAAAGAAGCAAGATAATGTTATATTGGCAAAAAAAATAGAAACAAACTTGCTCTCCCTTTTTATAATTTTTTCTGGCATACAAACAGTATGCATTAGAATCTTCATACCCGCCATCTGTTAATCTCTCAGCTCCAGCTATATCATCTTCCTCAAATGAAGTATCATCAAGAGCAGCATCGTTGAACAAATCACCCACAGGGCATAGGCAACCAGCTTCATCCCATGCAATATGTAATGTGCGTGAAGACACCTAAATGTAGGGAAAATGAAACTTCAGAAAACAAACAGCTACAGTATAGAAAAAGATATAGGGCTAAACAACCTAAATAGAATCATGAGTTAGTACAAATTTCACATTATAACTAAACCAACAGCCAGAGCTAGCATACCAACTTTGAAGAACTGAAACCAGGGGTGGAGCAAGGGCCCGTGCTGGGGGTGGGCTGCAGCACGGGTCCAGCCCAGGTAGCATCAAGTAGTACCATGTACTTTAGCCCAAGACAGAAGGCCCAACAGTAGCCGATTCAGCCCAGACAGCCCAGGATGGCTACACGTGTATGTAAAGAAGGCAAAAAGCCCGATCATTTTTCTCGTCCGGAGAGCAGAGGGCGACTTTTCAGCTTCTAAATCTAGGCGGCACCGCGGCAGGCGCAGCACTCAGCACTTCAGCAGCAGGACTGTTCAGCAGGACTGGGCGGCAGGCCGGCAGCCTTCCTCTGATGCTCGCCAATCGCAGTCGCCGTCGCCGGTCACCTCATCACCACTTGCTCCGCTAATCGGCTGCTGCTGCTCCGTCCAGCAACTCCAGATTCTTCTGTCCAGGTAACTAGGTGAGCAAATTAGACCCATCCGGCCATTCTCAAATTAAGTATTCTTCATAATTTAGATTGGAAATAGATACATAGTTCGTATGAGATCACTTTGTTTCTGAAACTAATTTCAGTTACATATTTATTCATTACTACTTTGCTAGGATGGAGAAGTATTATAAGAAGGATGATTCTAAGAAAAGTACTCATCAACCTAAAGAAAGTTGTGCTCAGGCCAAAAGACCACTTGTTGAACTGATTATGGATGACATAGTTGCTGATCCGGGACTTCGAAAGCCAATTGATGACTTCCATCATGACATTAGGGATGATGCCAGGAGAGCATTTTTGGAAATGGGTCCATTTCAGCCAGCGTCATAAGTTTCCACGGACACAAGGAAAAGGTCAGACTAGGGGTTTTGTTCAAAAATGGTTTGAGCAATTTGATTGGCTAGAGTAAGTGTGAACAAAGATGCAGCTTACTGTTTTTATTGCTTCCTCTTTACGCCGCCAAGAACCAACATTTTTGGTAATGATGCATTCACCAAAGTAGGATTTAGGAACTGGAAGAATGGAAAAAAAGGTTTCAGGGAGCATGTACAATCAATTGATGGTTGTCACAATATTGCAAGAAAGCGTGCCATTGATTTCAAAAATCAAAGGCAAAGTGTAGCTCATGTGTGGTCAGCATGGAGCATGGAGGATGAGGAGAAACATAAAGCTCGCATTACTATCATATTAGGTATTGTTAGATTTCTCCTTTTGCAAGCTCTTGCCTTCCGTGGACATGATGAGGCTGCAACATCAAGCAATAAGGGGAATTTTTTTTAGAGATGCTTGAATGGTAAGGAAAAAGGATCCTCAAGTTGCTAGTGTGACCGGTGAAAATGCTCCTAGGAATAATCAAATGACTTGCCCAGATACACAAAAAGTAGTTAGGGCTTGCGCAGAAATGACAAGTGATGCAATTAAAGCTGAAATCGGAGATTGTCTTTTTTTTGTGCTTGTTGATGAGTCTCGTGATGCGTCAATAAAGGAACAAATGGCTGTGGTTGTAAGGTCTGTAATGTCATTTAATTTGCATGTCTCATACATTTTTCTCTTTCCATTATCAATTCTTAATGACATTCCTTTTGACTTTTGTCATGTAGGTATGTCAATGATAAAGGGTATGTGATTGAGAGGTTCCTTGGCATTCAGCATGTTTCTGATACTACATCACCTTCACTAAAGCTAGCATTGGACGCTATGCTTGCAAAGTATGGTTTATCTATTTCAAGATTGCGAGGACAGGGATACGATGGAGCCTCAAACATGAGAGGGCAGTTTCATGGGTTGCAAAGACGAGTACTGGATGAAAACCCATATGCTTTTTACATCCATTGTTTTGCCCACCGATTGCAACTAGTGGTAATTGTTGTGGCCAAGTGTTGTGGTGCTGTTTATGATTTTTTTTTTAACTTCACTACTTTGATTGTTAACACTGTCAGTGCTTCTTGTAAGAGGAGAGATCAACTTCTTCAAGATCACCATGAAAAACTTGTGGACCAATTAGAGAGAGGTGTCATTTTTGCAGGAAGGGGAAAAAACCAAGAAACTAGTCTTGCAAGGCCTGGTGATACACGATGGGGCACACACCATAAAAACCTGGCTTGTCTTCAACTAATGTGGGCACCTGTACTGGAGATATTAGAGAATATTAGTGAAGATGCAAATGATGGGGATAAGAAAACACAAGCATCCGGCTTAATTGAGAGGATGGAAACATTTGAATATGTATTCATATTGCATCTTATGATAAGAGTACTAGGAAAGACTCAAGAGTTGTCTCAATGCTTGCAAAGGAAAAATCAGAATATTGTTCGTGCTATAGGATTAATTGGGTCTGTGTTGACCAATATGAATGACATGAGGGAAAATGGTTGGGATCCACTCTTTGAAGAGGTGAAGAGCTTTTGTCTCAAAATAAACATAGTGATGCCAAATATGGAAGATACAATACAAGTTAGGGGACGTTCAAGGTGTCGTGGTGCTAAATTGGTGAGTTACTACCATCATTTCCATCATGGAATTTTGATTGTTATTATTGATCAGATTCTTACAGAATTAAACAACCGCTTTGGTGAAAGATCAACTCAGTTTTTGAGATGCATAGCCTGTCTCAATCCAAAGAATTCATTTGAGTACTTTGAGGTAGACAAATTAATTGAACTTGCAAAGATTTATGCCGAGGACTTCGGTGACTATGATTGTGTAGCACTAAGGGATCAACTTCCCACATTCATTGTTGATGTCAGAGATGATGATGATTTCTCAAGTTGTAATGATATCGGAAACCTTGCTGTGAAGATGGTTGAAACTGATAGGCATACATGTTACCACTTGGTGTATTGCCTCATCGAACTTGCATTGGTTTTGCCTGTGGCAACAGCTACTGTTGAGCGAGTCTTTTCTGTTATGAATATCATTAAGACGGAGCGAAAAAACAAAATGGGTGATGATTGGACGAATCATAGCACGTTATGCTATATTGAGCATGAGCTGTTTGTGTCCATAGAAGACAAAGTCATTTTGGAGCGTTTTCAAGCTATTGGTAACCGAAAGACAAAATTACCACGTAAATAAAATTAGTGGTATGTTCTGTATTTCTTAATTTTGCATAATAATATCTTGTATATGTGAGCTACTATAATAATTTTAATATTTCCATGCAGATGGTTGTCAAAATGGCACAATCATGTAATGCCGTCATGATGTTCCGATGGATCAAATCTTCTTCATTTGGTATTTATGTATCCAGAATACTTATTTGTATGTTGCTTAACATTTTACCTTAATATCATTTGGTTTAAGACTAGGTGAGAATGTGAGATCATCTAGGTCTCTATTACTTAGCCCTCGCGCCCCCTTTGCTTCATCCCTGGATCCGCCACTGACTGAAACAAACTGAGAATAAAAGCAACAAACTGAGAATAAAAGCAACTGTACCATTGCAAATGCCCAGATCCAGGATTTAAACATCAAAAGCTTAGGTTTAAAATCCAATTCTTTCATCAGTGGTGTTGCATCTTCCCAGTCTAATTTTATAGCACTGGTAGCCTTTTGTGCAACTCAAATTATTAGACCCGGAGCCATGGGATTGCGCACATGGCGTACATATTCTACGATAAGGGATGGGATATGGCCCACGTCCTGCATGAGTTGTAACTACTCGTACCGTAGTAGGACTAGTCGGAACAGAAGGAAACTACTCGAGTAGTACTCGGGTAGGACTTCTAAGCTCGTATCTAGCTAGGATTTTCGTGTAACCCTATTCCCTAGACTATATAAGGGTGGGACCTCCTAGAAACACATCAGCACCTAAGGCAATACACACCACCATATAGGATGTAGGGTATTACTCTCTCGTCGGCCTGAACCTGTCTAAATCTTGTGTTCCTTGCACCTTCGAGTTCTTGATCTTGGGGACATCCCACCTATAATCTACCACCTCGGGGATATCCCTCGGTGGGCTTGGAGGTTAAACACCGACAGCTGGCGCGTCAGATAGTTCATCGAGCATCCACCGGAGAACTCAATGGTATTTTTCAATTTCACCAGCGTTGCGCACGACAAGGACACCACGTTCACCTTCGACTCCTGGGTCCGCATCGCCAACGGCTCAGGTGGTTTCAACAACCACTTGGACAACCCCAAGAAGCTGGAGGCATCTACTCCAACATCCAGCCGCTACAATTGTCGATGATCTCGGCGGGATCAAACTTTCCGATCTAATTGGAAGCTATGCAAGTCAAATCAAGGTAAACCCTCGTCCATCGATCAGTCCTGGCAACTAACTACCGGGATAGATCAGGTGGACGATGGCATCGCCGAATACATCGAGCTCGCGGAAGTCGCTCTCCATTAGCCTGACCTGGCGTCCTTGACACGGAACCGTCCTGAGACTCCTCACCATCCTCCTATCGCCACCGGTGACATCTTCTCTGGCATCGACCGAGTCGACCAAGGTATCGTAGAGTGCATCAATCTCACAGAAACAACCCTTCAGCGCATCAACCCTAGGGAGCCGAAGGCATTCGATTGCGATTTCGACGACTTCATCGGCAAACTCAAACCCCCAAACCAAGTCCAATTCGGTCTGAGGCAGTCCTACCCAAAACCCTCTCCGTATTGGAAGAGGACTTCGATCACGTACAACTACTTAGAGAAAAAGACACCGGACGTGGGGGGGCTACCATTTACAACAACCATTTGGATTCGGCTACTCACGCAACACTTATAATAGGCAGCCGCCAGAGTCTTGCAAGAGGATCAACTCGGTCGGGCAGGCTCGAGCATTGGAAGGGTAGAAAGCCCTCCAAATTTCTCAAATCAAGCCCACCACGATCCATTATCGACTCTGGTGAACTCCTGTTCTAAGAAGGCAGACCTCTCGCTTCTTCTGATGATGAAAAAGTTTGGGCTGCGAATACCAAACGCTTCGCACCAGATCATGAGGTATTCATGATTCACGTCGACAAAGACAGTGAAGGATCGGAGTACGTTCAATCGGACGACTACTACATCAACGACGATGACTATATCTCCGACACACCCGGTCCAAGCCCAGACGCAACGGGGGCATTCGCCCATCACGATCTACCGGTACATGCTCTCGACACTATGGGAACCATGAAGATCGAAGATGAAGACGACGTCCAAAGAGAGTGGCATAAGCTCTGGAACACCAAACGTGCCACGCGCAGGCAGCGCATACCAGAACAGCACCAACATCAGCCTGGCAACCTCTATAACTGCTCCACAAACGACCTCCGCACTATCATCAACACCCGCCGGGACGCCCGCAACGTCATCATCGCCAGGCAGCAGGAGTGCGACGAGGTGGAGGCCTACAGCCCCACCAACTATCATATCCCCCTTGACTACCTGGGTACAACTCGGAAATGCAAGCTAGAAGTTGGGGAACAACCAACCCGAAGAAAGAAAACCCTCAGCTCAAGGACTGATATGAGGAGGCTCTCTACAAGCAATGCTCATGGCACCCGAAAAGCAAGCATTCCACCTTCGAATGTCAAACCCTTTGGAGGGTCCTAGGAGCTCCGCCACTCAACGAAGACTATGAAGAAAGGCGACGGGACTACCTAAATAATAATTTATTTATAAATTAAGTACCCGATTCAAGAAGGTTTTCTGAGGGTCTTTTAGGTGTTTTGTTTGTTCAACCATTATTTTAGGACTATATCTCGAAACAAGGGGTTCTGTAAACCTAAAAGCATCCATTTTTTACCACTTAATTAGGTTCATCATTTATGTTTGTTATTCAGGTTAATCATGACTTCCTTGCTATACTACTCTCAGACATGCCCAATGAATGTCCAGCCTAATTACTGCAACCTTTTTTCCAGCCGATCTCTTGTCACCTATTCCTCATATCAGGAGCCTTTCTTACCAATGCTTGGGGTCTAAGGATAGGGCTAGCAGAGATGGGTTCGGAAAATAAGAAAATGATTCAATTTCTTGAAGGCTAAGCTCAAGTAACCTGTCATAGCCAAGCCATGCGACTGCCAAAAGTGGCCGCCTCGTTTGGCAATGACTAGTGGAACCCGTTAATTAGTCAAATAAAGCATCTAGGTGATTATCTATCAAATGCTTCTAGTAATGCTCAGTTTACTAGTTTCCGACTGTACTTTGTGTTACTGAAGGGGCGTCGCTCCCATACTTCCAGTAGTTTACTAAGTTCCCGACTAGTACTCTATGTTACTGAAGGGGCCTCGCTCCCATACTTCTAGTAACGCTCCGTTTATTAGTTCCCAGCTAGTACTCTATGTTACTGAAAGAGCCTCGCTGCCATACCTCCACTAACGCTCAGTTTACTAGTTTCCGACTAGTACTCTATGTTACTGAAGGGGTATCGCTCCCATACTTCCAGTAATGCTTTCTTTCCTAGTTGCCAACTAGAACTCTATGTTACTGAAGGGGCCTCACTCTCATACTTCCAGTAATGCTCTGTTTACTAGTTTCCGACTAGTACTCTATATTACTGAAGGGGCCTCACTCCCATACTTCCAGTAACGCTCTATTTACTAGTTTCCAACTAGTACTCTATGATACTCAAGGAGCCTCGCTCCCATACCTCCAGTAACGCTCAGTTTACCAGTTTCCAACTAGTACTCTATGTTATTGAAGGGGCCTCGAGGACGAGATCAGACTTGGACCTAGCCAAGGGGATCGAGGAGGAGTCCGCTCTCGACGCGACTTCGACTCGTGCTGCACCTGGACTTCTCAGGTTGGATGGAATCCGATCTGGGGGAAGAGCGTACCCGACTCCTATTCGGGTTATGAAACATGGCTCCTGTGTACCAGGAGTCCATGCAATTTGAGTCCCATCCAATGCCCGATGGCATATGCTCAAGAAGGCTATGCAATCAACATGTGGCTTCACCAATCGACTCCGACTAGTTGGCTTCATCAATAACTGTTGCGGCTTCATTGACAATCGCCCATGAATCAAGCTAAGGGATCAGACTTGGACCATGCCGTTGGGTGAGGTATGCTCCCGAGAACTGCCTTACTTGGCCATCACTTCGTCGACACATACCACTCGGTGTGCTTTCGGCGACTCGTCCAGCTCCTTGACTCGGGAGCTGGGCGCTAACAACTACTCGACATGGTTGTTACAGCTCACCTGGCTCGTACCCTCGGGGCGTACTCGGAAGACTCGCAAAATAATCCAATTTAAGAGGCTTTTGAGGATTTATTTTGTGAAGATAATTGTTTAACTATTATTTCAAGGATTTTATTCCGAAATAAGAGGTTTTCAATTTTTTAACCTAGAGGTCTTTCTAGCCATTAAATCAGGGATAAAATTTGTTTTAACGGTAATTTCGGGAATTCTTTGGGAAATTTATTTGCTTAACCATTTTTTCAGGAATATCGTTCCAAAAAAAAGGGGCCAATTTACCCATTTTAACCATCAATTCAAATTTTTAATATTTTGCACAACCCATGCCACGATTCTTTGGATCCTTTTTCCAAACCTTGGGATTTGGACTTAAGACTCTGGGGCTGCGGGACACGTGTCACCAATGGCTTATTTTTCAAATTTTTGGAAGATAAGAGCAGAATATTCAAGACTAATTTGACCCTTAGCTTGATTCTTTGATTCAACCTAAGGTTCGGGAGCTACTCCATATGGATTGCGAGTTTCATCGTACCCTATATAAAAGAAGACTTATTAACTATTTAGGGTATGCGCACTTCACAGCCTCGATGCAGCCAAGGAAGTACTCGGAAGACACCTTCAAGATGGAGTCCGGGAGCTACTCCATATGGAGTGCGAGTTTCATCGTACCCCGTATAAAAGAAGACTTGACAACTATTCGGGGTATGCACACTTCATAGCCTCGATGCAGCCAAGGAAGTACTCGGAAGACACCTTCAAGATGAAGTTCGGGAGAACTAGAAGATAGCTTCAGAAGTACTCGGAAGCCTGCAGTACTCGACTATGAAGAGCTCGGGGGCTTGTTAGATCTGGGACCACGGGACTGCGCACATGGTGTACATATTCTAGGATAAGGGATGGGATATGGCCCACGCCCTACATCAGTTGTAATTACTCGTACCATAGTAGGACTAGTCGGAACAGAAGGAAACTACCCGAGTAGTACTCGGGTAGGACTCCTAAGCCGTATCTGGCTAGGATTTCTATTTAACCCTGTTCCTCAGACTATATAAGGGTGGGCAGGACCCCCTCGAAACACATCAACACCTAAGGCAGTACAAACCACCACACAGGACATAGGGTATTATGCTCTCGGCGGCCTGAACCTGTCTAAATCTTGTGTTCCTTACACCTTAAGTTCTTGATCTCGACGACATCTCACCTACAATCTACCATCTCGGAGATATCCTTCGATGGGCTTGGAGGTTAAATACCGACACAAATGGCATGATCAACATGGTAATAACAAAATCACTCGATGCGCTAGGATGTATAGCCAAGGATAGTGGAGAATAGAGAATTTGTTGACAGACTACCGAGCTATACTTGGAGAGCTTCAACTTCAAAATCATTGAAGGTAGACAAGATAGTGTAGTAGCTTGGCAGCTGAGACAGATAGGTATACCAGACGGAATTCCTCCCTTTCCCCACTTATGCCAATAAGCACACGATCAATATCTGTAATAGAATTATAACGAGAAGGTCAGTAAGCACTAAAAGGAATGCTCAAGAAGACGCAACAAGGAAAACAACAATGGTCTATACTGGCACTTTGAAAGCAAAAAACAGAAACACCAGTATGACTACCAGTAAATATAATTGTGCAATTTGCTAGTAACTGAACCAGAATATTCTAATTTGCATTTAGTTTGATTTCATAACCAAAAGGTATGCTATAAGTTTGCAAAATTGAGCATACCATTAGTATCTGATGAAACAAACTGTATAGCACAAACACAACTTGCATCCAAATTTGACCCAAATTTATGGTGGCACTAATACAATTGTGCTATAGCAATAATGTGCGCCCCAATCCTAATCACCACATATCCCCAAATTCCTGGTAACATGGAGGGCAGTTTCAAACGAGCATGTTCCAACACATCTGTTCATGGAAGAAACCGTGCTTACCTGCACGGAGGAGAGGTGGTGACGGTGGGCGTTGATGCAGGTGACGACACGGGGGGTTTGATTTGACTGTTGGAACCGAAAGAGAGGATGGGGGAGGGGAGGGTTGAAAAATCGGGCCGGAGCTTACCGGGAAGCCCGGGCGGGTGGATCTCCCCCGCGCGACACCATCCCGGGGCTGACGCTGTTGGAATATTTGGGCCTAGCCCATGTAAATCCAAATAATTCCTATAAAATCTCAAAGACCCATTAGAACATAGGTGCATGGCAACAAGTTAGTCCCACCTTGCTAGTGGAGGTGGAGGGAACCTAACTTAAATGGTTGGATGCTCTCCATGCTCTTGCAAGTGTGGGTGAGAGGAAGAAGGAAGAACACACGCGCTTGCTCGCTCACCTCGCCAGGCCGGGCTTCGGGTGAAGGGCGCGTGCACGCGACGTGCGCGTGAATGGTCCGTCAAAATCCGGGTCCAATCCTTGCGGGCGTGTGGCTTCTTTTTGCCGATCCGGTAAAGAGCCGATCGGCTCTCTCTCCGGTCTCGGGCGAAAGAGCCGATTGCTCTTCGGTTTCGGGCGAACGGTTAAGGCTGTAAAGAGCGGATCGTTCACCTTGATCGGCTCTTCAGTCACGGGCAGAAGAGCCATTCATTTCCCATGAATCGGCTCTCCGGTCTCGGGCGAAGGCTGTAGAAAGCCGATTGCTCCCCGGCGGCTTCCTCTTGCCATTTTGAATCTGTTACGGATTTCACGCGCGGATTTTTGGGACTCGTAACCGACTAGGTTTTGGGACACCAAAATCCTAGTGGTTCTCCTTATAAATACGCGCGGGTGCTGGCACAGATGGAGAAGAACAATACAGAGATAACCTACAGCGCACAATACGCCTCAACCTGCCTGTTGCGCCGCTATTTTATCCCGTTCGTCGGCGTGCACCGGCGATTGGGAGAGCAGGTCTTCGGAACCTCGTCCTCAGCGATCCTGCACCGGGAGAGGGCGAATAAGGTTTTTGGGAAGCGCTCTGCGCGACTGCTCGAATGCTTCCACATCGCCGTCCTCTACGTCCTCGTCACCACGGCTCGTCTACCTCCTCGTCAGTGGGGCGCGATTCGGCGTCGTCAAGCGCGCGGAGGTGCTGATCATCGCCGTCGTCATCTTTGCCTAGTTATTCCAGTCACGCAAGACACGTACGACTTTCTGTCCCTAACTATGCTTTTCATACCTAGTATGATCTGGTTAGGGTTGATATTGTTGCTGCAATATTTTATCTTAAATTACGTTATGAGCATATTTAGATTTATTCATTTTCTGTACACAACTTTCATCATGGTCATGATCTATCTTTGGATTAATTTAAAACTGAAACTCCTAATTTTTCCAACAATCCAAAAATCTTATTGTAGTAATTTCAGTTTCATGGCCGGATTTGTTGATGCTCTGAGGCCCGAGAAATTCTCTGGCGAGCATTTTAAGAGATGGCAAACGAGAGTGATTCTATAGCTCTCTGCCATGAACGTGCTGTGGGTGTCCAAGGGCAAACTTGAGGGGCCTCTTACCCCTGAACAGGAGAAGGCCTTTACCGAGGCCAACACACTTTTTGTGGGCGCTGTGATCGGTACACTTGTAGAGCGCCTACAGAATGTGTACCTTCATCACACAGACGCTAAAATGTTGTGGGACGCCTTGGAAGCCGATTATGGTGGCACAGATGCTGGCGCTGAGCTGTACATCATGGAGCAGTACCATGACTACAAGATGACCGATGGGAAATCTGTAGTCGTGCAGGCTCATGAGATACAGTGCATGGCCAAGGAGCTTGAGCACCTCAAGATCAACCTACCCAACAAGTTTGTGCCTGGTGGCATTATTGCCAAGTTGCCTACTTCATGGAGGGATTTTGCCACTACTCTCAAACACAAGAGGATGGAGATATCAGTGTCTGATCTGATAGCATCTCTTGATGTTGAGGAGAAAGCTCGGGCCAAGGATGGGCGATCTAAGGCTGCTGAGGGCCAGACTAGTGCCAATATGGTGCAAAAGTCTCACGGCAAAGGCAAGGGTAAGGGAAAGAAGACCAAGTCGCAGCCTACTACTACTTTTAAGAAGAAAAAGTTTAAGGAAGGTCAAGGCTGTTTTGTGTGTGGATCTACTGATCATTGGGCAAAGAAGTGCCCACACCGCAAAGGAAGAAAGCCTTCACCTGAGCAGAAGAATGTGAACACGGTCACCATGGCTGGAGTGGAAACCAGTGGGTATAATTCTTTACCCTCGGTTTTTTCAGTATTTCAATCTACTAGTTGGTGGCTTGATACTGGTGCAAATGTTCATGTGTGTTCTGATGCTACCTTATTTTCTTCTTACCAGACCGCTCGGGATTCTACAGTGATGATGGGCAATGGGTCGCATGCTACTGTTCGTAGTGTTGGCACGGTCGATCTGAAACTTACTTCGGGAAAGATCGTGCAGCTGAAGAACGTGCAGCATGTGCCTACTATCGGCAAGAATCTAGTTAGTGGATCCGTTTTGTGTAGGGATGGTTTTAAAGTAGTGTTTGAGTCCAATAAATTTGTCGTGTCTAAGTGTGGATAATTTATCGGCAAAGGCTATGAGTGCGGAGGCTTGTTCCGTTTTTCAGTCTCAGATTACTGCAATAAGTCTGTGAACTTAATTTCAGATGGTATAAATGAGAGCGATGCATCTGTTTGGCACTCGCGTTTATGTCATCTGAATTTTGGCTCTATATTTCGACTTTCCACCATGAGTTTAATTCCGAATTTTTCCATAGTTAAAGGTTCTAAGTGCTATAGTTGTGTGCAGTCTAAGCAACCTCGAAAACCTCACAAGGTAGCAGAGGAGAGACATTTGGCACCTCTAGAACTCGTCCATTCAGATACCTGTGAGATGAATGGCGTGTTAACAGAAGGTGGAAAAAGATATTTCATGACCTTGATTGATGATGCAACTAGATTTTGCTGTGTGTACTTGCTGAAAACGAAAGATGAGGCTCTTAACTACTTTAAAATCTATAAGGGTGAAGTAGAAACCCAACTTGAGAAAAAGATCAAACGACTTAGGTCCGATCGAGGAGGTGAATATTTCTCTAACGATTTTGACTTTTTCTGTGCGGAACACGGCATTATTCATGAGAGGACGCCTCCCTATTCACCCGAATCAAACAGGGTTGCCGAAAGGAAGAATCGCACGTTGTCTGACTTGGTTAACGCCATGTTAGACACCGCTGGATTAGCTAAGGCATGGTGGGGGGAGGCGGTATTGAGTGCATGTCATGTCCTGAATAGAGTTCCCATGAAGAATAAGGAAAAGACTCCTTACGAGGAGTGGATTGGGAGAAGACCTTCACTCTCTTACTTGCGCACTTGGGGATGTTTGGCCAAGGTGAATGTACCAATCAACAAGAAGCGCAAGTTGGGACCTAAAACTGTGGATTGTATCTTTTTGGGTTATGCACATCATAGCATTGCTTATAGATTTCTAGTAGTTAAATTTGAGGTGCCTGGTATGCATGTAAATTCACTGTTCGAGTCACGTGATGCTACTTTGTTTGAGAATATTTTTCCTATGAAAAACTCGCATGTTATGAATGGAACAGTGAATACAACTCCTGAATCTGTTGAATTTTCTGAGCATGATGAACACACACTTGAATCAAATCATGAGGAGATTCACAGTGATGCTCCTAGGAGGAGCAAGAGGCCAAAGACTGCAAAGTCTTTTGGTGATGATTTCACTATCTATCTCATAGATGATTCTTCCAAAACAATCACTGAGGCATTCTCATCTCCTGATGCGGATGATTGGAAAGAAGCTGTCCGTAGCGAGATGGACTCCATTCTCTCCAATGGAACTTGGGAGCTGGTCGAAAGACCGTATGGTTGCAAACCGGTGGGTTGCAAGTGGGTGTTCAAGAAGAAGTTTAAGCCTGATGGTACTATTGACAAGTACAAGGCTCGTCTTGTGGCTAAAGGTTACACTCAGAAAGAAGGTGAAGATTTCTTTGATACTTACTCACTTGTTGCGAGATTGACCACTATTCGTGTTCTACTCTCACTGGCTGCCTCGCATGGTCTTCTCATCCATCAGATGGATGTTAAGACAGCTTTCCTCAACGGAGAGCTGGAAGAGGAAATCTACATGACACAGCCTGATGGGTTTGTAGTAGAGGGTCATGAGAACAAGGTGTGCAAGTTGTATAAATCTTTGTATGGCCTGAAGCAAGCACCTAAGCAGTGGCATGAGAAATTCAACTTGACACTCATATCAGCAGGATTAGTGTCAATGAGGCTGATCGATGTGTGTATTACCGCTATGGTGGGGGTCAAGGAGTTATATTGTGTTTGTATGTCGATGACATACTGATCTTTGGCACTAGTCTTGATATGATCAACGAGGTCAAGATATTCTTGTGTCGAAACTTTGATATGAAAGATCTTGGTGAGGCTGATGTTATTCTCAACATCAAGCTGATCAAGGGAGAGAATGGGATTACTCTTTCGCAATCCCATTATGTGGAGAAAATGTTGAATCGGTTTGGCTATAAGGATAGCAAATCTAGTCCAACTCCCTATGATCCGAGCTTGATACTTTGAAAGAACAAAAGAATTGGCAGAGACCAATTGAGATATTCACAGATAATTGGCTCACTCATGTATCTTGCGAGTGCAACGAGGCCTGATATCTCTTTTGCTGTTAGCAAGTTGAGCCAGTTTACTAGTAATCCGGGAGATGATCATTGGCGTGCGCTTGAGCGCGTAATGCACTACTTGGTGGGTACTGTGGAATACGGGATTCACTATTCCAGTTTTCCTGCAGTACTGGAAGGATACAGTGATGCTAATTGGATATCGGATCTAGATGAGCTGTATGCCACTAGTGGATACGTTTTCACTCTTGGCGGTGCTGTTGTTTCATGGAGATCATGCAAACAAACGATCCTGATGAGATCTACTATGGAGGCAGAACTCACAGCACTAGATACAGCTACAGTGGAAACCGATTGGCTTCGTGAGCTCTTGATGGACTTACCTATTATCAAGAAACCATTGCCGGCAATAATGATGAACTGTGACAATCAAACTGTGATTGTCAAGGTAGACAGTTCAAAGGACAATATGAAGTCTTCAAGACATATCAAGAGACGGTTAAAATCAGTCAGAAAAATGAGAAACTTCGGAGTGATCACAGTGGGTTATGTCCACACTGAGAAAAATCTGGCTGATCCGTTCACCAAGGGGCTGTCACGTAATGTGATAGACAATGCATCCAAGGAGATGGGTTTGAGACCTGTATAAGCTATTCCCTAGTGGTAACCCAACCTATGTGATCGGAGATCCCGTGAATTAGGATCTGGGAAGAACAAGGTAGAGGTTAGCATGAGAGTAATCTTTTATACTCACTCGAGAAGGATACAATACTCTCGATTACTGCATGGCAGGTTGGCGTTGGCCTTAATGTATTTTGTTGGCTTTAATTAGCAAAGACGTTATCCTGCAGAATGTTCTTGAAAGAATACACCTATGTGAGCCCGACTGTTGGACGGTCGCAGTCTGTGAGATTCAGGTGATCTCTATTGCTCCAACCGTGAAGTAGCCTACGGGAGGTCAAGTATCAGTTTGACTGTAAGTGAAACTCATTTGCACAAAACTTGCAATGCAAGGCTTAGTCTATTGTTCAAGTTGTGAATGAGTGTAACTTGCTGTTCTAGATGGAAGTTCAACTTAACAGTCTCCATTAAAACACTGGTATATCAAACAACAGTGGGTTGAGGCAAAGTCATAATGAGACTTTGAGATCTGTTGGGGGATTGTTGGAATATTTGGGCCTAGCCCATGTAAATCCAAATAATTCCTATAAAATCTCAAAGACCCATTAGAACATAGGTGCATGGCAACAAGTTAGTCCCACCTTGCTAGTGGAGGTGGAGGGAACCTAACTTAAATAGTTGGATGCTCTCCGTGCTCTTGCAAGTGTGGGTGAGAGGAAGAAGGAAGAACACACGCGCGCGCTCGCTCGCCTTGCCTCGCCGGGCCGGGCTCGGGCTTCGGGCGAAGGGCGCGCGCACGCGACATGCGCGTGAATGGTCCATCAAAATCCAGGTCCAATCCTTGCGGGCGTGTGGCTTCTTTTTGCCGATCCGGTAAAGAGCCGATCGGCTCTCTCTCCGGTCTCGGGCGAAAGAGCTGATTGCTCTTCGGTTTTGGGCGAACGGTTACGGCTGTAAAGAGCGGATCGTTCACCTTGATCGGCTCTTCAGTCACGGGCGGAAGAGCCGTTCGTTTCCCATGAATCGGCTCTCCGGTCTCGGGCGAAGGCTGTAGAAAGCCGATTGCTCCCCGGCGGCTTCCTCTTTCCATTTTGAATCTGTTACGGATTTCACGCGCGGATTTTTGGGACTCGTAACTGACTAGGTTTTGGGATGCCAAAACCCTAGTGGTTCTCCTTATAAATACGCGCGGGTGCCGGCACAGATGGAGAAGAACAATACAGAGATAACCTACAGCGCACAATACGCCTCAACCTGCCTGTTGCGCCGCTATTTTATCCCGTTCGTCGGCATGCACCGGCGATCGGGAGACCAAGTCTCTGGAACCTCGTCCTCAGCGATCCTGCACCGGGAGAGGGCGAATAAGGTTTTTGGGAAGCGCTCTGCGCGACTGCTCGAACGCTTCCACATCGCCGTCCTCTACGTCCTCGTCACCACGGCTCGTCTACCTCCTCGTCAGTGGGGCGCGACTCGGCGTCGTCAAGCGCGCGGAGGTGCTGATCATCGCCGTCGTCATCTTTGCCTGGTTATTCCAGTCACGCAAGACACGTACGACTTTCTGTCCCTAACTATGCTTTTCATACCTAGTATGATCTGGTTAGGGTTGATATTGCTGCTGCAATATTTTATCTTAAATTACGTTATGAGCATATTTAGATTTATTTGTTTTCTGTACACAACTTTCATCATGGTCATGATCTATCTTTGGATTAATTTAAAACTGAAACTCCTAATTTTTCCAACAGACGCCATCCCAGACGCGGTTGAAGACGAGGTCGATCTGTGGATCCGGCCACGGTGGAGGCGAGGTGGGGGCTAAGGGGCCAGCCGCGAGGGGGAGCTGTGGCGGTAGTGATGGTCAGTGCAAGGAGCGGCAGCACGGGATTGGGGGCGGGATCTGGGCGAGAGAGAGGGGCTGACGGCGCAGAGCGGATAGGATCTGGGCGAGAGAGAGGGAGCGGCGGCACGGAGAGGGGGACATGCGAGAGAGAGAGAGAAGGGAGAGGTGAGGACGCACGAGAGAGAGAGAGAGAGAGAGAGAGAGAGAGAGAGAGAGAGAGGTAGGGGACGCGAATGCGAGAGCTGAAAACCAGACTGAACTAAAGTTTCGGGTCCATGACTCCACGGAGCATAATCAGAGACGCGGGTGAATGAACCGCGTCTCTGATATGGGTCATCATCATAGACGTTTTTATTCAAGACGCATCTCTGATAACTTCCCAAGTCATCACAAACCCGTTTTCTTTACACGCATCTCTATTTTTTAACATCAGAGACGCGTCACATGTACAGCCGTGGGAGACTATCACATTAGAGACGTGTTTAGTAGACGTGTATCTCTAATAATGAATTACAGAAGCGTATTAATTCCGCGTATTGTTACTTTCTTACATAGTGTATGATTCAGTAAAAGTGGTTGAGACAGTAACCTGGAGGATAAGCTCAAGCTTGTCAAATGTATGTGTTTGGGTGGCAGTGGGGATGACCTTGTTGTATGAGGGTGTTGAGATGCGATAAGGCAGTTGGCTAGAGATGATGCTGTAAAGAGTAACTAAGGGTTTGTACTGGGACAAAGGATAATTGGAGAGGATGGTGGACGGGAGATGATTCTGAATCATTGATTAAAGATACCAATCTTATGAGAACTAGATGCCATGGCCACATGTGGGCATACTGTTGAGCAGGATTGCTAGCTTGTAACATGTCAGATGCCTGTTTGTATCAAAGCTCGCTTATGATGATGAACCTTCACAATTACTGTACATGTATTCTTATGCAACTATGCCTACTGCATTACTATGTTGCTATACACACAGACATGAGCATGCAACAATATGAAATTGTACAGAGTGTCTCTTTGATCCAACAGCTGAGGCGGTCTAAGGTAATGAGGCCATGGCTGATAGTATGGCCAAGGTGATGGTGCACATGACCATCATTGCCCAGTTGCTTGATGCGGACGTGCTGTGTTAGCTGACACAGTAAGCTAGAAGAAATTGCAGCTGATCATGTTCTGATTAACTTCCTGGTTCCTGCCATTCCTATCCAGGTAAATGATTCATATAATAACCAAGGTGACGACGCTATGATGGAAGAGGTTGAACTTGTCAAAACGGGAAAGAGGGGGTTTGGGTGGAGGGGGTATTATCAAAAAGCATCAGAGCCGAGAAAGAAGTGGCCCGAGCATGATGCTATAAATAGCAAACAAGGGTATATATAATCATCTAAGTGCGAGTCTTATTGGAACAAGGCAAATCTAAGTACTAATAATCTGATAATTGAATGTGGCGGGTGGGAGATAATCTAGAATCACCAACAAAATCTATTCTATGCTATAAAGAACGAAAATTTTTGAAAACATTTCTTACTCAAATCAGGCCCACCATACCCCTCATGTTGGACTCATCTGTCAGGATCGAGGGAGGTGGGAGGAACGGTAGACCCATGTAAACTGCGAGTTGGAGAGTATTTCTGCCAACAATTGAATTTTTTTGTTACCATGATGTCCGTCTTACCTGCAGGCGGCTCCGAGGCGTGGAGCTCATTTGGTTTGATTTTATTGCTTGTTTGTGTTTGCTTGTCTGTTGCGCCACTTCAGTTATAGCTGTTGACTGATCGAGGAGGACATTGAAGGCCGGTACCACGAGCAAAGTCATAGAAACGAAAAGCCGGACCGAAAATTGAATTGATTAGTTACCGGTTCACAAGTTCCACCAATAATTTATTGGTCGGAGTAGTGGTTTATTATTTGTTAATATTATATTAATTTTTCGTGACTTCTATAAAAATTATAAAGTTTTTCTTTGTGTTAATTGCTTGGGGAGAAATGTATTGTATTTTAGCACCATAACTTAGATCTTTGCAATTAGGATAAGTAGGACACTTGTGGTGAAAATTTGCAATGTATTGTGTAGGACGAGAAATTGAGTGAGGGTTTGTTGGCATGCATAGTTTAGCATTAAAATTATATTTACTATATTTTAAAAATACGCGGGTGATGCACGTACATCTTTGCTAGTA
Organism: Panicum hallii; assembly: GCF_002211085.1. Lineage (NCBI taxonomy): Eukaryota > Viridiplantae > Streptophyta > Magnoliopsida > Poales > Poaceae > Panicum > Panicum hallii. Next base: position 57,963,547 of record NC_038044.1, read on the forward strand.
TGCTAAACAAATGAGAACCACTGTTGACCTAAATTTGGTCACACGCCAAAGAGCACTAGAATGTTAGGATTGTAGAAGGATTTTTTTTATTTGGAAGTGTGACGCCCTGAAAATTCACCAAATTAAATCGCGCGCTAAAGTGTTTCAATGAAAAACCGCTCGTCGTCGAAACCCTAAACCTAACCCTTCCGGTCCAACAGCGGACTAGACCGCCGTCACATCTCGCACCGCCTACGCGCGACCGCTTTCCGCGATCAGCGCCGGCGCAATCCCTTTCTCGCGCAGCGCGAGAATCTCGCGCAGCGCGAGAATCTCGCGCGCGTGGTCACGGTCGCCGCCGCGATCGGCGCCGACACCTCCCCCCCTCCTTTTCTTTTCTCTCTTTCTCCCTATTTCTCTTCCCTTCTTCCTTTTCTTTTTCTTTCCCTTCCCTTTATTTTTTTTCCCTTTTCTTCCTTCCCTCCCTTTCCTTTCTCCTCCCTTCCTTCCTGTTTTTCCTCTCTTCCCTGTTCCCGCACGCCGAGCACCGAGCGCTCGAGCCACGACCACAAACCCCCCCGTGCTCGCGCCGTGCGCCACCCGCCCCGGCCGTGCCGCGACGCGCGCACGCGCACCGCGTGGCCGCGCGCCGCGCCGTGCCTCGGGCCCGCACCACGCCGCGACATCCGGGCACGCTCACGCTCCTCCTTACGCGTGGCCGCGTCGGCCGCCGCTGGCACCCCGTTCTCGCCGCCGCCCGTCTCCCTGTACATGCCACGCGCGGCACAGCTGCCCGCGCCGCTCGTCGACCGGACGGCCGCGACGTCGCGCCGCCCGCTGCTGGTACCCAGCCACCGCCCCACGTGCGCACGCCGTGACACGCGCCACCACGGCCCTTTCCCCTGCGCGCGCTCGCTGTGCCCCGCCGCTGACGCCCCGCTCGTGCCGCACTGTGCCTGCGCGCGTGCAGCGCCGTCGCGTCGCTCCGGCCTCGCCGGCCGCGCCGCCGCTCCGCGACACGGGCGCCATTAAAGCGCCGCGCCGCTCGCCGGCCCCCCCTCCGCCGGCCTCCACCACCGCCGCCCTTGTGTGCCTATAAATAGGCCCCCCGGCATCCCCGGCACCCCCACCACCTGCCACGCCGCCTAGCCGCGCCTCCCCCGAAGCCCCAGCGCCGCCCCGCCGCGCTCTGCACCCGCCGCCGCCTGCGCCCGTCGTCCCGCTCCCACGCGCCACCCCGGCCCGAGGTGAGGCCGGGGATCGAAACCCCCTCTTCCCCTTCCTCTTTTCCCTCTAGCCCCGAACCGCCCCGGGCCCCGGCCGGCCGGAATTGGCCGCCGCCGGCGCGCCCTTTTCCCCCTCTCTGTTCTGTGCGGGGGAGGAGGAAGAAGGGGCGCTTTTGCCCGAAGCCCCCTCCCCTTTTCCTGTATTACCCCAAAGAAACCCCCCCCCCCTCACTTAGTTACTCCTTTTCACTAAATAAACCTTACTCTTTTTGATATTTCAAACCAAGTCCTTTATTACGTAAACCCAATTACGCCCGACATCCTTTTTGCATACTCTGGATATTTCTAGGGTTCGCAAATAAACCCCTGCCCTCTTTAGATAATTACGACCAAGCCCCTGGACCCCCGTTTAACCCCTGAAGCCACCTTTAACTCGTCATTTTATGTGCGAAACGACCTCTGATTGACCCGAAACTTTACCACGCCCTTTCTAGTATAGTTTTAGCCATGCCATTAAGAAACCACCCAGAGATATTGCCCCGACCTCCGTAACTAAATTATTTCCGATTCAAGCTCGACGATAAAAGCTTTTAGTTCTCGTGCTTGATTGTGTGCCTGTTTGTTTGCGTCGTAGGACACGGAGTGAACGAGGAAGGTCCCGACTGTGACCAAGCGAACGAGGACCAGTTCTGCGACCCCGAGCCCGAGGGACAGTGCTACGATCAGGACCTCCCGCAAGGATTTGACGATGGCAAGTTCAATTCCGCCCTTTGATGCATGTTTCTGTCCTAGTTTTTATAAACACAACCCAGTGGCCTGTTTTATAAAATTGCATGGTTTTGCGTGCTGAAAACATGGTAGGATAGCCACCCTTGTTTGAGATAACCCTACCTTGACCACCTGATTTTATAAAGAAAATGTGTGTGTGTGGGAAGGGATACAATGTGGTTTTGAAAGACGAGTTAGACGGGATGGATGGCATTTCTGTGTGAATTGCCGTTGGTGTGCTCGTACCTGTGTGGTTGAGCGAGGAAGGGAGATATCCATCCTGTCACCCCTAAGGACCGAGTTGATGTGACATCTCACCTAGCTTCTTGTCGTGCGAACCACTTGACCGTTGTATGGGCAACGGCTTAGCATAAATCCCACTAGTTAGCCTGATAGCCATCAGGAGAGCTGAGAGCAACGGGTGATCAAGGAGACGGGATAAGCTCTGTGTGACTTATGCCCCGGTTAAACCTCGGTGATAGGTCGAATGACCCCTTGATGGATCCCGTGGTGGCTAGTCAGGTCTAGCTAAGGTGGGTAATGGCTTTGTTGGGATCTGCACCGGCACTAAGGTGTTCGTGCTGTGGTACCCCACCTGTGGGTAAAGTTGCACACCTCTGCAGAGTTAAAAATCTATTCGAATAGCCGTGCCCACGGTATTGGGTAAGTTACGGTGTGGTCACATAACTAGTGTTTATCTTGGGAATGGATGGGCTAGTGTGAGTTGTTTGGAAAAGTGTCCGGCAGTTGTGCCGTGTGCTACGGCGGACGGGGAGTCCGGTAGCAGTTTAAAACTGGGATCCTGTGTGGATCAACATCGTGTGCTCCTTGGTATTGGAAAAACTTGTTTTGAAAAGTGTTTTCAAAATGAACCCCTGCATATAACCGAGTTTTTCCGCAAACAAACCCTAACCGTACCCTTGGATTGTCCTTTGCATTAATTTCTATACCCCCCCGTGTGTGTGATTGGACTTGCTGAGTACGTTTGTACTCACCCCATTCCTATTTTTACAGTGGAAGACCCAGACTACGTCCCCGAAGACAACGAGTAGGGTTTCGTCCTGCACCCAGTCTTGCCTGTGGTTGAGGCCACCGTTGGATTCCGCATGGCGCAAGACTCTGATGATTCTCTTTTCATAGCTAGTGTAGTAGTGTGGGTTCTGGTTGTAATCCTCGCGATAGTGGCGCTTCACTGCCCATTACCGCGTAAAGTTGTACGGTGATGTACCATCTGATGTAATAAAAAGTGTTATCAGCCTCCTGGGACTGATAAACCAACACTTTTAAGTCTTCCCTGATGGGGGGACGCTTCAGGTGGTATCAGAGCCGTAGGCTGGCCGTAGGACGTGACCCTAGGAACGAGACCCCTTCTCAGACCCTAGAACTTGTCCCGGTTTAGAAACTTTCTGCACAAACACTCACCACTGGTCTTTTGCCTTGTTCCAGATGGCTGGCAATGGATGGGTTAGCGGAATCTGCCACGCAGAGCCCGGCCTCCCCAAGTTGCTATTGCTCAGCCTGGAACGCGTCGGGGTTATGGAACCGCCGGAGTATTCCTACCGTGAGTACATCGCCGGAGGCACCCTTCGGTGCGATACAATGGTTTTTGTGGAGAAAAGCACCCGCTACCCTGACGTGGACCCTTGGTTCATCTCCACCACTGGCTTCCGCTTCCCCGACACCTATCGAAAGGCCGCTCGTAAAGCCCTGCGACGACTGCGTGTGCTCTACAGGCACCAACTTCAGCGGACTCCTATGGGATTTTTCCCACCCGCTGAAGGTAGAGGACGCACTTGGATTGCCCGAATGAGGGGACTTGGACGAGAAGAAGAAGACCTGGAAGACACGGTTTCCCACCTGTCCATCTACCTCACTGGCTTGGATGCACTCTACCGTGAGCAGGCGGCACAACTGAAGCAGCTAATCCATGGGGTTGAAAAGTTAACCCAGGAGTTAGAGGAACAACGGACAAGAGCCGCAAACGCCGAGTATTCTTTAGCCGCCCTCCAAGCCCAGATGCAAGAATACGAGAACCATAACGGAATAGGTGGATGGATCGAAGAAGAAGAAGAAGAACCCATGGAAACCCATTGGGATAAGGGTACTCAGACCGAAAATGAGATGGATCGGTTCCTTCCAATAAAGAAGCGCTCTATCAGGACCGAGGAAGAATCCCCATGATAGGATTAGCACTCCGAGCTAGAACCCTACCTTGATGACCACGTACCCATGAAAGCTGTACCATCCCTGTTGTAATAATAAATGTTATCTACCCCCTTTTGCACCTATTGTTTACCTTGTCCTTGTTTCAGATGGCTGAGGAAGGATGGACCCAGGGCGATTGCCAAGCTGCACCTGGCTTCCCCAGCCTTTTGATCGACACCCTGGAAGGCCTTGGCGTCACGGAACGCCCAAGGTACTACAGCCGAGAGTACGAGCACCATGGTACCCTCCGCTGCAGGGTGATCCTGGTCATCGCCAGGAGCAACCGCTACCCCGACATCCAGCCCTGGCGGGCGACCGCCACAGGGTTTAGACACCAAGACACCTACCCCTTGGCCATCCGAAAAGCACTTCGTTATTTGTGCCGGATTTTTGAAGAACACCTCGCCCCCACACCAGCGAAGTTCTTCCCGCCGGCCATCAGAACCCCAGTCTGGGAAGCACGCATGAGAAACCTGGAACGACGTCGCCACGAAGAAGGCCCCCTGTACCAAGTGGCTACTTACCTAGCCGCCCTGGACCAACTCTTTGATGAGCAAGCCAACCTTCTGAGGGAGCAGACCCATCGAGCCGAGCAAGCGGAGCTCGCAGTGAGATTACAGCAGATCCGAGCCGCCCACAGCCGCAGCCGCGGTCAGTAGCGAAGCAGTCGCCCAAGAGAGCCTCAGACAGGCCCGAGACCGGCGTATGCAAGATTGGACCCAAAGTGGAACACCGGTCCCGGCAATTGGAGAAGACCATGTTTTACTCGGGACACCCGTCATAGGATGGGGAACGCTCTTTGGAAACACACAAGCCCCACCCGAGAACCCTGAAAGTTCCGCCGCCGCCGAGGGAGACGCTGCAGCGCAACCCTTGGCCGATGGAAATCCAGAGGTCGGCAAGCAAGGACCACTCACACTCTCCGCCCCAGAAGAAGGCCTGCCCCGCGAGTAAAATGACCGACGCCACCCTCATGATGTGTCCCCAGCCGCTTTTGTTTAAGTTGTACCTGATCCCGGACGAGTAGTACGATACCTAGCCTTACCCTAAGTTGTAACCCCCTTGCAGTAATAAAATGGTTTGTGCTTGTTGCTTGTGATGTTGTGTGCTGGTTTGTTGTGTGCTGATTATTTATATGAGTACCGGCAGGAGGTAGATTCTGCCTTATATATATACGAATTAAACAACTTAAACATCACATAAACGTAACCCCAATCTACCCGATCAACAGGTGACCCCCCGGAATGTCGCGAGGGCCTCCCGTGGCCGGAACCCTGTAGCCGCTAGTGTCGGAGCACATCCCGTTGAACAAGATCTTCCCCAAGGAGAACAAGAAGTAAGCCAGAACCGAGGGGGAAGTCAAGAAGGAGAACAACTACCACCACCCCCACCCCTCGGAGACCTGGCGCAGATCATCCATAACCAGACCCTCATACTGGAGTCCCTGGCGAATGCCCTCATTAACCGGCAGCCACGAGGGCAGAATATGAACGACAAGCTGACGGCCTTTCTAAGGACCAAGCCGCCTACCTTCGCCGGATCCTGCAACCCGTTGGATGCTGACGACTGGTTGCGAGTAATTCAGAGGAAGCTCGAACCATTCGAATGCCAGGACCGGGACAAAGTCCTTCTGGCAGCCCACCAGCTCACCGGAACAGCGTTATCCTGGTGGGAAAACTATTGTGCCGCAGCCGAAGATGCCTCTACCATCACCTGGGGAGAATTTGTAAGGGAGTTCCGCCGCTACCACATCCCTTCGGCCACTATGAAGCGCAAGGCGGATGAGTTCCGCGCACTACAACAAGGAAGCATGACGGTGGAAGAATACACCCACCGGTTCATAGAATTGGCCCGGTACGCGCCGGAAGAAGTGAACGACGACGATAAAAAGCAAGACATGTTCAAGAAGGGGTTAAGCCCAGAACTCCGGACCTTACTTACCCCACAAATCTATCCAGACTTCAACACCCTGATGAACAAAGCTATCCTCACGGAAAGGGCCAAGGCCGAAGAAAGAAAGGACAATAAACGCAAATTCTTGGAAAGTAAGGCTCGCCAGCAGGACCGCTTCCAAAAGCCGAGGAACTCCAACTACACAGCACCAAGATCTCAGGCTCCGATGCAGTATAGGACTCAGTCGCAAGTGACAGGACCACAGGCCCCGCCCAGGAGCCAGAATACCACGAGGGCCCCACAGAGCAATACAAGCCAGGTCACTCCCGACAACAACAATGTTAGGGCCTGTTTCAACTGCCGTGAAATAGGGCATTACATTGCCAACTGCCCTTATGCCAAGAATAAGCCGGCCACGTCAGCCTTCTCCAACACAGTGAATGGACCCAGACCAGCCCTGACTGGTGCCAACCGTGTGCCCGTCCGCAACAATGACAACAGTCAGCAGACGAAGCAGCCCCAGCAGTCGTTTGGACGAGCCCGCGTCAATCACATCGATGCGCAGGAGGCTCAAGAAGCTCAGGGCGTAGTGCTCGGTGAGTATCTAGTCAACTCAGCTCTGGCAACAGTACTATTCGATTCTGGAGCATCGCACTCGTTTATATCCTCAAGTTTTGTGGAAAAACACAAAATACCTACAGTACTACTAGCTACACCCCTATTAACCCGGACGCCTGGAGGCGACATCAATTGTCAATTAGGTTGTCCACGGGTAAGGATCAATTTAAGTGGGGTAGACTTTCTAGCAGATTTGGTAGTACTTAAGTCAGGAGGAATAGACGTAATCCTTGGAATGGACTGGTTAAGCCGACACAATGGTCTCATAGGCTGTACGGACAAAGTGGTACACCTAACAAACCCTGAAGGAGTACAAGTGATCTGCCACACCCGGGATAGTAAGTTTGACCCAATGATGTTTAGCATGGAAGCCAAGCCCTTAGAAGGAGTCCCGGTAGTAAATGAATACCCAGATGTTTTTTCCCGAGGAACTCCCCGGTATGCCACCAGACAGGGATATAGAATTCGTCATCGACCTTATCCCCGGAACCTCCCCTATAGCCAAGAGACCCTATAGGATGGCAGCCTCGGAATTGATGGAGTTAAAGAAACAACTAGAAGAATTGCAACGAATTGGTTTTATCAGACCAAGCTCGTCGCCATGGGGAGCCCCAGTGCTGTTTGTCAAGAAGAAAGATGGGAGTATAAGGTTGTGTGTAGATTACCGGGCACTGAATGAGGTTACCATTAAGAACAAGTACCCTCTTCCCAGGATTGATGACCTGTTCGATCAGCTAAAGGGAGCCAAGTACTTTTCCAAGATCGATCTAAGGTCAGGGTATTTCCAGCTCAAGATTAGAGAAAGTGACATCCCCAAAACGGCTTTTGTCACCCGCTACGGGCAGTTTGAGTTCACTGTAATGTCCTTCGGACTAACCAATGCCCCTGCCTATTTTATGAACCTCATGAACAAAGTATTTATGGACGAGCTGGATAAGTTTGTCGTAGTCTTTATCGACGACATACTTATCTACTCTAAGAGTATTCAGGAACATGAGCAACATCTGCGGGTAGTATTGGAAAAGCTGAGGGCACATAGGTTATATGCCAAGTTCAGCAAGTGCGAATTCTGGCTGGAGAGAGTAGCTTTCCTTGGTCACATTCTGACCGCGGAAGGCGTAGCAGTGGACCCGGAGAAGGTCGAAGCCGTTTCCAATTGGCAGCAGCCAACTAACGTTAGTGAAATCAGGAGCTTCCTTGGATTAGCTGGGTACTATCGGACATTTATTGAGGGATTCTCCAAAATAGCCCGACCCATGACGGAACTTCTTAAGAAGGAAAGGAAGTTCGCCTGGACAGAAAGTTGTGAAAGAAGTTTTCAAGAGTTGAAACAAAGGCTGACAACCGCCCCAGTGCTGACCTTACCGGACATCCATCGGGATTTTGTCATTTATTGTGATGCATCCCGACAAGGAGTAGGGTGTGTGCTGATGCAAGATGGGAAAGTCGTTGCATATGCTTCCCGTCAACTCCGGACCCACGAGCAGAACTATCCGACCCATGACTTGGAATTAGCAGCCGTAGTGCATGCCCTCAAGATTTGGAGGCATTACTTGATCGGGAATAAGTGTGAGGTTTACACCGACCACAAGAGTCTGAAATACATCTTTACCCAGCCGGATCTAAATTTAAGGCAGAGAAGATGGTTGGAGCTAGTCAAGGACTATAATTTGGAAATTCATTATCACCCTGGAAAAGCGAACGTGGTAGCCGATGCCCTAAGCCGGAGAACTTATGGACCCAAGGATGACAATCTGCGCGAGGAAATGGCACGATTAAATGTGCACATTGTTCCTCGAGGATCCAGCCAAGTGCTAAGTGTCCAATCAACACTAGAGGATAGAATTAGAGAGGCTCAAAGCTCGGATCAGGAATTAATGAAGATCCGCAAACAAACTGGAGAAAACAAAGCACCGGGCTTCAGAGTAGACGATAAAGGAACATTATGGTACGAGGATAGGATTTGTGTGCCCCAGAATGGAGACTTCCGGCATATAATCATGGACGAAGCCCATAACTCGGCCTACTCCATCCACCCAGGATCCACTAAGATGTATAAGGACATAAAGCAAAAGTATTGGTGGAATGGGATGAAAGCGGATGTTGCGCGAATTGTGGCACATTGTGATACCTGCCAAAGGATCAAGGCCGAACACCAAAAGCCGGCAGGACTATTGCAACCATTGCCCATCCCAGTCTGGAAATGGGATGAAATAGGAATGGACTTTGTAGTGGGACTGCCCAGAACGCAGAAAGGACACGATTCCATATGGGTAATAGTGGATCGACTCACTAAATCGGCACATTTCATACCCGTACGAACCACTTACGGTGGGGAAAAGTTAGCAAAGCTTTATGTAGAAAACATAGTAAAGTTACACGGAGTGCCTAGCAGGATTGTCTCGGATAGAGGGACCCAATTTACATCTAGGTTTTGGAAAAGCCTGCATAAAGCCATGGGCACTAAGTTAGATTTCAGCTCCGCATATCACCCGCAGACGGATGGTCAAACCGAAAGGGTGAATCAGATTGTGGAAGATATGCTGAGAGCATGCGTCCTGACCTATGGACAGGATTGGGAGCAGAGTCTGCCTTATGCAGAATTTTCATACAATAATAGCTACCAAGCCAGCTTGGGCATGTCACCATTCGAAGCTCTCTATGGAAGAAAGTGCAAAACTCCCTTGATGTGGTCGGAAGTTGGAGAACGTACCCTAGTTGGACCCGCACTCATAAAAGAGGCAGAGGAAAAAGTAGCGGAAATCCGCGAGAAGTTGAAGGCGGCTCAATCTCGACAAAAGAGCTACGCAGATAAGAGAAGGCGAGAAATAAGTTTTAATCCGGGAGAATTTGTCTATCTCAAAGTTTCACCCATTCGAGGGACACGAAGGTTTCAGGTACAAGGAAAATTAGCCCCTCGATATATTGGGCCATATCGAGTTCTGAAGAAAGTCGGGGCAGTAGCGTACCAACTGGAGTTACCACAAGAAATGTCGGATATACACCCAGTATTTCATGTCTCGCAATTAAGAAGGTGCTTGAGAGTACCCGAAGGAGAACACGTGCCGGTAGAAACAATAGACCTGCAACCGGATCTGCGATACCAGGAGGTACCGGTCAAAATTCTGGACACTGTCACTAAGAGGACAAGAAATTCCGAAGTACGGATATGCAGGGTCCAATGGAGCAGACACGGAGTAGAGGAAGCAACCTGGGAACGCGAGGAGGCCCTAAAGAAAGAATTCCCCCATCTGTTTAGAAGCCAGCCGAATCTCGAGGACGAGATTCATTTAAGTGGGGTACGTTTGTGACGCCCTGAAAATTCACCAAATTAAATCGCGCGCTAAAGTGTTTCAATGAAAAACCGCTCGTCGTCGAAACCCTAAACCTAACCCTTCCGGTCCAACAGCGGACTAGACCGCCGTCACATCTCGCACCGCCTACGCGCGACCGCTTTCCGCGATCAGCGCCGGCGCAATCCCTTTCTCGCGCAGCGCGAGAATCTCGCGCGCGTGGTCACGGTCGCCGCCGCGATCGGCGCCGACACCTCCCCCCCCTCCTTTTCTTTTCTCTCTTTCTCCCTATTTCTCTTCCCTTCTTCCTTTTCTTTTTCTTTCCCTTCCCTTTATTTTTTTTTCCCTTTTCTTCCTTCCCTCCCTTTCCTTTCTCCTCCCTTCCTTCCTGTTTTTCCTCTCTTCCCTGTTCCCGCACGCCGAGCACCGAGCGCTCGAGCCACGACCACAAACCCCCCCGTGCTCGCGCCGTGCGCCACCCGCCCCGGCCGTGCCGCGACGCGCGCACGCGCACCGCGTGGCCGCGCGCCGCGCCGTGCCTCGGGCCCGCACCACGCCGCGACATCCGGGCACGCTCACGCTCCTCCTTACGCGTGGCCGCGTCGGCCGCCGCTGGCACCCCGTTCTCGCCGCCGCCCGTCTCCCTGTACATGCCACGCGCGGCACAGCTGCCCGCGCCGCTCGTCGACCGGACGGCCGCGACGTCGCGCCGCCCGCTGCTGGTACCCAGCCACCGCCCCACGTGCGCACGCCGTGACACGCGCCACCACGGCCCTTTCCCCTGCGCGCGCTCGCTGTGCCCCGCCGCTGACGCCCCGCTCGTGCCGCACTGTGCCTGCGCGCGTGCAGCGCCGTCGCGTCGCTCCGGCCTCGCCGGCCGCGCCGCCGCTCCGCGACACAGGCGCCATTAAAGCGCCGCGCCGCTCGCCGGCCCCCCCCTCCGCCGGCCTCCACCACCGCCGCCCTTGTGTGCCTATAAATAGGCCCCCCGGCATCCCCGGCACCCCCACCACCTGCCACGCCGCCTAGCCGCGCCTCCCCCGAAGCCCCAGCGCCGCCCCGCCGCGCTCTGCACCCGCCGCCGCCTGCGCCCGTCGTCCCGCTCCCACGCGCCACCCCGGCCCGAGGTGAGGCCGGGGATCGAAACCCCCTCTTCCCCTTCCTCTTTTCCCTCTAGCCCCGAACCGCCCCGGGCCCCGGCCGGCCGGAATTGGCCGCCGCCGGCGCGCCCTTTTCCCCCTCTCTGTTCTGTGCGGGGGAGGAGGAAGAAGGGGCGCTTTTGCCCGAAGCCCCCTCCCCTTTTCCTGTATTACCCCAAAGAAACCCCCCCCCCCTCACTTAGTTACTCCTTTTCACTAAATAAACCTTACTCTTTTTGATATTTCAAACCAAGTCCTTTATTACGTAAACCCAATTACGCCCGACATCCTTTTTGCATACTCTGGATATTTCTAGGGTTCGCAAATAAACCCCTGCCCTCTTTAGATAATTACGACCAAGCCCCTGGACCCCCGTTTAACCCCTGAAGCCACCTTTAACTCGTCATTTTATGTGCGAAACGACCTCTGATTGACCCGAAACTTTACCACGCCCTTTCTAGTATAGTTTTAGCCATGCCATTAAGAAACCACCCAGAGATATTGCCCCGACCTCCGTAACTAAATTATTTCCGATTCAAGCTCGACGATAAAAGCTTTTAGTTCTCGTGCTTGATTGTGTGCCTGTTTGTTTGCGTCGTAGGACACGGAGTGAACGAGGAAGGTCCCGACTGTGACCAAGTGAACGAGGACCAGTTCTGCGACCCCGAGCCCGAGGGACAGTGCTACGATCAGGACCTCCCGCAAGGATTTGACGATGGCAAGTTCAATTCCGCCCTTTGATGCATGTTTCTGTCCTAGTTTTTATAAACACAACCCAGTGGCCTGTTTTATAAAATTGCATGGTTTTGCGTGCTGAAAACATGGTAGGATAGCCACCCTTGTTTGAGATAACCCTACCTTGACCACCTGATTTTATAAAGAAAATGTGTGTGTGTGGGAAGGGATACAATGTGGTTTTGAAAGACGAGTTAGACGGGATGGATGGCATTTCTGTGTGAATTGCCGTTGGTGTGCTCGTACCTGTGTGGTTGAGCGAGGAAGGGAGATATCCATCCTGTCACCCCTAAGGACCGAGTTGATGTGACATCTCACCTAGCTTCTTGTCGTGCGAACCACTTGACCGTTGTATGGGCAACGGCTTAGCATAAATCCCACTAGTTAGCCTGATAGCCATCAGGAGAGCTGAGAGCAACGGGTGATCAAGGAGACGGGATAAGCTCTGTGTGACTTATGCCCCGGTTAAACCTCGGTGATAGGTCGAATGACCCCTTGATGGATCCCGTGGTGGCTAGTCAGGTCTAGCTAAGGTGGGTAATGGCTTTGTTGGGATCTGCACCGGCACTAAGGTGTTCGTGCTGTGGTACCCCACCTGTGGGTAAAGTTGCACACCTCTGCAGAGTTAAAAATCTATTCGAATAGCCGTGCCCACGGTATTGGGTAAGTTACGGTGTGGTCACATAACTAGTGTTTATCTTGGGAATGGATGGGCTAGTGTGAGTTGTTTGGAAAAGTGTCCGGCAGTTGTGCCGTGTGCTACGGCGGACGGGGAGTCCGGTAGCAGTTTAAAACTGGGATCCTGTGTGGATCAACATCGTGTGCTCCTTGGTATTGGAAAAACTTGTTTTGAAAAGTGTTTTCAAAATGAACCCCTGCATATAACCGAGTTTTTCCGCAAACAAACCCTAACCGTACCCTTGGATTGTCCTTTGCATTAATTTCTATACCTCCCCTGGGTGTGATTGGACTTGCTGAGTACGTTTGTACTCACCCCATTCCTATTTTTACAGTGGAAGACCCATACTACGTCCCCGAAGACAACGAGTAGGGTTTCGTCCTGCACCCAGTCTTGCCTGTGGTTGAGGCCACCGTTGGATTCCGCATGGCGCAAGACTCTGATGATTCTCTTTTCGTAGCTAGTGTAGTAGTGTGGGTTCTGGTTGTAATCCTCGCGATAGTGGCGCTTCACTGCCCATTACCGCGTAAAGTTGTACGGTGATGTACCATCTGATGTAATAAAAAGTGTTATCAGCCTCCTGGGACTGATAAACCAACACTTTTAAGTCTTCCCTGATGGGGGGACGCTTCAGGAAGGAAAGCAGAAAATATTTTACCACCGGTTCCAAATGGAGCCGGCAGTGAAAATGATTATCACCACCGGTCAAAAATCAAAAGGGTTATCACCGCCGGTCCTAGCCACGGGCCGGTGGTGATAATCCATTTTCAGGCCGGCTCCAGCTATGGATCGGCGGTGAAAATGCTACCTCACCAAGCTTATATATATTTTTATTTCCTAATGAGGTTATTTGTATAGTAATTCACATTATAGAAACACAGTACTAACGACTAAATATAACTATATATTTTCATACAAGTGATGAGAAAATTACATAGTTTCCATACAAGTCGCGACAAGCTTATATTTTCCATATATTCTATTACATATATATACAAGGCAATAGGTAAATGATAATTTGTAGAAAAATTAAAGGTGAGACCATATTTGCCTTTTGTCTCCACTAAGCTTCACACGTATATGTGATTACAACAAAACATAATACTACCTCTATTCTTAAATACATGACACCACCGTTGACTTTTTCATTCGTTGAATATTCTTTCTTTTCTAAAAATGACAGAAGTTTTCTTAAAAAATTGATGGGATTGTTTTGGAATTATGGTTGCAGATATATTACAAAGCATGATAATAGGCATAAAAATAAAGTACAGGAAGCTAATTATTGGAAACATGGTTTTACATATATTATAAAGTATCATAACATACACTAAGATAAGTATGTGATGCTATTTATGTTATATATCAGAACTTTGGTGCTTGATCCTCAGTTTGCTTGTTGGTTTTTTAGTTCTGTAATCTTTATTATCTCTCTTTTTTTGTTCATATCTATAGAACTTAATATTCTCATGTATTTGTGTCGTCAGAGAGTCTGCTAGTTTTTCCAATGCAGTTGATGGAGGAATGTGGCCGTTGTAAGTAATTTGTAGTTGTTCTTCATCATCCCATTGTCCTTGGTAATAACTTGGTTGATATTTGTAATACTGTAGAGGCTTCTTAACTGGTAATAACTTGAGCTTTTTATAGCCATCTATTTTAAAGTTTAGCTCATTTTCCATCAAAATCATCACTTTGTTCAGAAAACATTAAATAAGTTTCTGACGAAAAAGGTTCTAACTTTATCTTTTGAAGTTCTTGATAGTTGTAATGATCAATAGCTCGTTTTACTACTAATAAATGCTACAAATAATCAGGCATTTACTAACTTGCACCATTGTCCATTAATTCGTATCACCACCGGGTGCATGTTTGACCCGGCAATAAAAGGTTCCAATAAAAGAGCAGACCCCCCGCCGGCCTGCTCGACGCCCTGTTCACTGCTCCCTCCGGTGGAGTAAAACATGACGTTTTGGACATCATTGCGCTTAGCAAGGACTGAGTAATGGGGGGTATATTTTCCAATTTTGCCCATAATAAATACCATCTAATACCATTACTCACCAGCAATACTTGACGTCTTGAGTGGCTAGTGGCGTTGGCGCTGCTTCCTAAACTTGTGCACGTGAGTTCGATGTCTGGCATAATTTTTTTTGCTGAGCATGCGCGCGCCTGGCCGGACCAAGCACTTCGTCTTCATCATCGGAGGGAGTACGCAGCCTGATGCCTCGTTCACACCGGACAGGGCGGACGTAGGAGTGTTGCCGGACGGGACGACGAACGGGACGGCGCTGAGGTCCGCGAGCAGCACGAGCCGCATGCGCTGCCGGAGTTTGCCATTTGTACGTCGGGTCCGACTCAGAGCTTGAGCCTGACGACCTGCTCCCTGGCGCTGTATCCATGCGCACGGCGAGGTAGAGGCGTGGCTCTGCGTCGAGCTTAGTTGGCGCGGCGTCGAGCTCAGCTGCGCACGCCGTGGAGTGGAGGCTGGGTTTAGCTAGGCGGTCACGAGGCAGAGCTTGGCATGAGCAGAGGCGTGGTGTTATGCAGGGCTGGGTATTAAAGCATGCATGCGGCTCTCGGAAAACAAAGCGACTAAACGCTTCGGGGCCGGGTGTCATTTACAAGCGTGCCCTGGCGAGAGCAAATTTGACCAAAAGATACTTCGGATGCCAAAGGAGATGTTTTTCTCCGCTTCCCTTTTTAAACCTCAGAACGTCATGTTTTACTCCACCGCAGCGAGCAATCACTACGCCGATTCCTTGTCCCCGCCGCCACGGTCGGCCGCCCGCCCACTATCGACGGCTTGCGCCCCCAACGCCCGCGCCCCAGGTCGACCCCACCCGCCCGCCTGTGCCGACGCTCCGGCCGTACCCCGACGCACCGGCGCCTCGTGGTCGACGCCTGGCCGTACCCCGACCGACCGCGGTCGGAGCACGCCTAGCTGCTGGCGCGCCGCGCCCGCCCGGGCTCTGCCACGACCCCCTGTCCGCACCGCCACCCGACGCCTGTCGCGCAGCCTAGCCGCTTCGCGGCGGCCGCGCTGAGGACCGAGGCAACAATTGCCTCCGACGCAAAGCGAGCTGAGGTATGCATGCACGCTGTTCGATGAAATGTCTGGGAGGTCTTCAGCTAGCTGTTTAAGTGAATGAAGTAATCCTGTTCCATGTCTTGGGTTCCCATCCTTGAACTACGAACCTGGATTTGTTCCAATATGCAATGTTGAATAATTTATTTATAATTTATCAGACGAATCGGTGAAAGGCTTGTACCACCTGGCAAGGCATATGTACATGCCTTAGCTAGCTGTAGTATCTTCTGACTTTTAACATACTGATACTCCCTGTAGTTTATGTGCTGTTTAGACTTTGGAAATCTAGTGTACCTTCTCGGCACTGTTGCGGCACTGTTGCGCAATAGAAGTGGCCCACGCGTCAACCAGCAGTTGCTAGCTCAAAAATATTTGGTGTACCTACAGATAAATAGAGTACTTTGCCACCAATATCAAAAGTTATTAACCAACTGATGCTGTTTTTTTCCTTTTCTTGTGCATTAATTCCTCAATGTGCGGCAAGGTGGTGCGTTGCTATTTCTAGAAATCTGGTTTACCAACTAATGTGGGGAGATTATTTCTCCTTTTCTGAATATGAAATTAGTTGTTGTGCATTTCCATGTTGTATACAAATTGGTGTCTAGATGCATTGTTCATACCCATGTTTTCCCGATTGTTTCATAGGTAAAAATCACCTGAAAAGGTCTGTTGTACACTATGATCCTGATTGTTCATACCCATGTTTTCCCTACAGGTAGCTTAATTTAGGACTGACCAGTTGTTCCTCATGGAATAATACATGGCACACTGGTGAACTGATTGATATATATCATTACAAGGTATACATTATTATTTATGACATCGCTTATATTACATAACACCTTAGGACAGAGAGAGATTGCTGTTGTTGGGGCGTATATTATATACCTTAAGCTTTTTTAATTTGCCTAGTGATACAGGTTCTGATAATAATGCTGTTGCTTTAGTGTTACGATTGCACTGAAAGACTTTTAAGAATATATAAGTAAGTCAGTGTCATTTAGTTTGGACCTTTTGTGCTTATGGGCTGGTACACCTTTAAATACTCAAGGTTTAATTGTCTTGCTGCGCTAATTTTGCCTTGCCTAAGATTCATGGAAGCTCTCATGTTTCTTTGTAATTACAGCGAATTGATGCTTTCTGTGGATATATTTATTTTATCTAAATATATATTATTTCTTATTCGTATTCTTCCGTTGTTATTAGAGACAATTGTAACTCTTGAGAACATTAGCAATATTAGATTTAATCATACTTCGGCTGTGCAAGGGAGAAAAAGGGAAGGGGTGTTTATATTAAAAACTCAACCTTGTTAGTCAGCTCAAGAAAAAACAGTGTAAGGCTGCAGCTTCTTTGCCTTGGTAGGTTTTTTATTGCTCTCTCTTTTATTTTTTTTCTTTTCAGCAGCATAGACTCACTCAATAGTGGTATCATTTTCTTGAGCTGGATGAATAAAATCGTCTTCCTGATTCTTTTCAGCCAATTGGGGGTGAGGGTGTACCATAAGATAATTGGCATGATCTTCCTATGGCTGACTATAGGTACAAAGCTACAATCTACCAGCTAATGGAGTGGATTGAGGAGCTAAAGGAACAGATGTGGTTTCTTTGCCTTAGGACTGTTGTGCTGCTAAAAGCTTATTTATGAGCCATTGCTACAACACAATATGTACTCTTACCTAAAAGAAAGAAATGCACAATGTTGTTTATGAACCATTCTTGTTTTTTGTTGAATTATACTTTGTGAAAATTTTCTTGTTCCAAGCTGGTTATATCACTTCTGTCATCATATCTGCAATGCACCACTTATAGTGCTTGATCCAAATTTGTACCCATTTTATATACGTGTGAATCATATTAAATCTTTGAAATGCGGTTTAATTGTGAAAATTAAGCTGGAATAATTGACCCTCGGTAAAGGGTTATCACCGCCAGCCCGTGTCACGGACCGGTAGTGATAACCTTATTTTCACCGCAGGCCCTTCTTACGGACCGGCAGTGATAACCCTATTTTCACCGCCGGCTCGTGTTACGGATCAGCGGTGATAACCTATTTTCACCGTGCGGTTTCAAAAACCGGCGGTGAACCGTTGATATTTCACCACCAGCGCCTAAACCGGCGGTGAAAATAGATTTAGAGCTGGCGGTGAAAATCAATCTGTAGTAGTACTCCGATCTTTTTTGCACGTCGGACGCTCTAATCTTAGCATTACCGTACATAAAGATATGATCTCACTTTTGGCTAACATAAGAAACTAAAACAGCTCGGGCTACCACACACTCGATGCCGCAAGTTGATGTACTCCTGAACCAATGCAAGAACTTGGTCTGGACACAAGCTTTTGCCTTAAAAAATCCATCTGTTGTGCTCCTTCTAGATGTTAGCCGTAGAATGATGAATTTGGGATAAATCCACGAAACCTGACCAGTCCGGTTCTAGAAAACAATTAGGCCGATATCCTTGGGCTTCAGTGCACTACTCGCTTGCCCGAGAGGACAACTGTCACATTTTCATGGTGAAGTACGGCTAGTTTTACAACCAAACAAGTTAAGAGCAGGCAAGATAACTGTATAGCAACGAACCAGCATGGCTTAGCTATCGGGCCTTGCATTTTGAAAATAGCGGACCGGCCCACTCCTCAGCAGCGTTTGCATTTTGAAAATAGCAGACCGGCCCACTCCACGAGGGAACGGCTGGGATTTTACACGGGCTGATAGCAAGGCTGCTGATATCAGCCTAACAAATCCCATGCTAAAATACAATTTAATATGACCATTCTACAACCAGGCGCTTTTATTATTGTAGGACAGCACACAGCATGAGAGATTTGTCATTGTTTCATTTTGGTACTATAATAGTTGATTATATGTGCAATCAGGCTCAACTCAAACTTACAACTGGTGGTATTTACAGGTTAGTTTCAAAAAATTACCATGACAAGTGCACTGCCATTTTTTTTCTATCTGCTGAAGTTATTTATGCTAATGGGTGGTTGAGATATTTGTACATTGTTTTCGTATCAAGCTATGTTGATGAATGGCCAGATATATATCACAGCAGATGGCATGCACATGCAAACGTTAAGAACTTGTATCTTTACTGCAGCCAACCTAATAGCCAACCCATTGTATGAGCTGATTTTATTTTTAATTCTAAATGACATGGCAATTGTATGCAACTAGCAGGGCTAAATTATTAGTCTTGCTATGAGAGCTTCCAGATTTCAGACATAAACCTCATGACTTCTTTTTAGCGTGAGTGTTGCTTTAATTAGATCGACCTCCTCAGGCACATTCAGAAGGTTAAAGAACACTTTTTGCGCGATAAAATTTAAATAATAAAGTACTTATTTTGAGACTAATTAACTACGCTAAAATATGCTCGTCTACTTTATGGTATTAACCAATGCCAGAAACCTTGCAAAGGCAACATAAGCTGTATCTAGTTATCGCAATAACACAAGGGAAATAAAAACAAAAAATGATCCTAATGCACCCAGCAACCGTGCACACTTCACTTGCGTGGTGGTGGCCCAGCCAGTTTAGCTCCACGTCAGCTCCTCACTCAACTGAGGTGGTGGGCCCCACCACCATCACCATTCTCCTCGTCACACATCCATCCACCCATTCCCAGCTCACCGTTGCCCAAGCTTAGAGAAACAGAGCAGTGCATCGTACATGAACAGAGAGAGCATCTGAATCTTCCATCGGGCGGCGGTCAGAGCGGCCTCCGGTGGTTGGAGGAGGCCATGAGCACCACCATGGCGACGGCGAACATGAGCAGCATGCTCGCCAGCAGCGTGTACGTCCGCCGCGAAGACCGCCGGTACTCGCCGAACAGCACCACGCCCCAGAACGTGCTCACCAGCGGCAGCGCCTGCACGGAGTCCGCCGCCGCGTACCCCGCCGCCTGCCCGGCCATGAACGTGAAGGCGTTCCCGAGCCCGCACACCAGCCCCGCCAGCAGCGCCAGCCACCGGCCCTCGCCGTCGCGGAGGTACGCCGCCACCGTGGACCTCGGCACGCCGACCATGGGGCGGTAGAGGAACCACACGTTGAGGGCGACGCTGACGGCGAAGCAGGCGAGGGAGAAGTAGAAGAAGGCCGTGTAAACCACCAGGTGCGGCACGCCGGCGGGGAGCGTGTGCCACTGGTCGTTGGTGGCCAGGTTGAACGCCGGCGTGAAGAGCGCGTAGAAGACGCCCGCGAAGACGACGATGCCGAGGCCCAGCAGCGTGTGGGAGCCCAGCACCTGTGTGGAAGGGGTTCAGAATCAGGGTGTGAGCAAAGCAGGGGCAAAAGACACTGAACTTCAATAGAACAAATAAACTTCCGCTCTTTTTTGGAAGATTTCAGCTTTTTGCCAATGTTAAAAGAACTATATTTGAACTTTCAGTGATATGTATGAGTAGTACTCTGAAAACAGAATTTGCACCTACTTTGATTGACCTCTTCTCCTCGAGATGAACCAGGAACTCTGCAGTTCCGGCCTCTACTTTCTCCAGTTTCTGTGTATTCTCTGGTGCATCCAGCTTTGCTTCTTCAAGGTCCTTTGGCCCCTCTGGCAATGAAAAGCATCAGATGAACAGCTCTATACTAGATCATTTAAGTTTACTGAGAAGAGTGGGTTCATTGATCCAACTGCTACCTTTCTCAAGGAGGTGTTTGGTGAGATCATCATATGATGCAGTGTTCCTGTGCAGAATTTCAGAAGATACACTTTACTCAGAAGCAGGTAAATTACTGGCAATAACGCCATAATAAAATGGACATTTCAGCGCATAATACTCTCGTAGCACTAAAACTTTTTGACAAAAATATAAGCCTAAAACTTCAAACTTTTCAATGGTATAACTTAGGCAAAACTTTCAACAATCGCAGCAGTGACTGAAAGTGACAAGAAACTGTACTACCTAGTGTTTTTGCTGTAATTGGCCAGGGACTTAGCCAGCTTCTCCTGGTTGTCGGCAGCATTGGAGTGGTGGACAAGTGACCCGAGGATCGCCGCGATCAGAAAGCACCCGACACCGGGGAACAGGACCTCCGCCTTGTTGATCCGACCGTCGAGAAAGTAGTTCAGAGTTGTCCCTGGAAGAGAAATTCCAGTGACATGATGGTGTCGTCAGGTTCCGAACAATTCAGGCTACCCGAGCAGAGTTGCAGCACCAGAATTCCATATGCATTTACCTATGACAACCTTCAGGCTCGACGCCATGACCTCGGTGACCGAAAGGCCGACGAACGCCCAGCCGTACTGCGTCGCCAACGTGCCGAGGCTGAGGGTGACGCCGCCGACCGTCGCGAACAAGACTGAAGGCCAGTTATTCTGCATCGTTTGAACTGAAAGGTCACAACATTTTTTTTTCACCGCACGAGATGCTTAGCACAAGATGTTCCTTGCTGACAAAACCAGAGTTTCAGAGTATGGAAACTGAAAGTGACTTCAGGTCCGATGTACTGAAAACTGAAAGTGACAAAGTAGTGTGCAAGGGTTGGATGGAATGGAAAGTCACCTGAGTGAGCTGGGTGAGGAAGTTGGGCGTCTCCGGCGTGTCGGGGCCGATCTGGCCGAAGGTGAGGGCGATGAGCACCGCGGCGAGGAAGTTGGTCACGGAGAAGTCCAGGAAGGTGTGCTGCGGCAGACGGCCCCGGCGCTCCAGCACGGCCAGGACCACCGGCCAGGTGCCCAGGAGCACCAGCGCCACCGCCATCAGGCAGATGGCGCCGCTAATGTCCTTCACCAGGTACATCTTGGCGTCTGCGCCGGTGGACAGGGATCAGGGACTGTGACGAAGACGGCAGGATCACCCGGCCTGATGGTCCAAGAAACTTTGTCAGGCATGCATGAAGTCAAATTGTGGAAGATGTTAAGAACAACAGTGTCGTTGAGCTGTCCAGAAGACAGGCTAAACATGGATTGTCAACTAAAGAAGCCACTAGCCCACTACACATTGTTAATTGAGAGGAGCATCTGGTTTGCAGATCTATCTATCTTATGAATTCCGCTAGAAAAGTAAAAACAAATAAATGAAGTCAAAATGCAACCATCCAATGGAACTGCCCTTTTGTCTCGGGAAAACTCTGGAATTGCTCAAGAAGCCAAAGGAGCTAGATAGAAACGCTGAAACTCTGAATCCAAAGTACATGGAATTTGAAAATTGCAGAAGGAAAGTATAAATTCGCAGTTACAAGCTTACAGCTCAAAGACCGTTCAAGACACAACATATAACTGTAACACAGAATATTTCTCTTTCAGACATGACCTTCAGTGCTCTAAAAGCCACTCTGAAGAGCGACAGGGAAAAGGCTTTGCATGGAACAGAGCAAGAGGTAGTATAAGCATCAGAGATGGGACTCTGAATCTCTGACTTGACAGAGAGCATTTCTGATCCAAAGAACTTAACTTTCGAGAGGTAAAACAGTTTCCCAACCATGAAAACCGACTGAAATTTGAAAACCGAGCAAAGATCCTGATGAAACAGCAGGAACACTGACAGAGAAGCAAGCAAAGGAACCGGAGAGCAAGTCGGACGGAAGGTAACAAAAAGTAATCTGAAAGACATGCAGCATACCAAACGGGAAGGAAGAAATGTTTGGAAGCCCTCGCAGCTTTGGTTCTTGAGCTCCCTGTCAGCCTGTGTCTATGCTCTATCTATATGCGGGAGTTAGGCTGGTAGTGTGTAGGCCTACAGGCTATACTAGTATTTGTGGTGTGACTCTGGAAGCTTCATCAGCAGGGAGCTGGGAGCGACCGGATATGTGATGAGGAGAATGGAGATTGGGAGGAAGGAGCTGGCGTGGGCCCCACCCCAGCCAGTTCACCAACCGGGTGACGAGGATTGGATCGAAATTGCTAGGGCCACCCGGATGTGGGCTGTGGACACCGCTCTATTATTGCTCACGCCCAGCCAATTCTTTTTTGTCGCATCTAGGATGAATCACGTCAATTATAGGATTTAATTATGTCTCTTGCTAAAAAGGCTGCGTTCTAGTTGCACCAGGTGGTAGCAAAGCATGATTTGGCTTAGTAATTATTTACCGTTTCATAATAATTAGTACTATTTGCGTTTCAAAAATTGGAACCGATTTAGTTTTGTCACCAGTACTTCCTTTTTGGCTTTGACCAAGGATACGCTATAAGAGCTTTGCTCCCGTGGTCCCTTCCATAAAATTTGCACGCATTTTAAAGCAGCCAGACAATTAAATTTATTTCTTTTTCGTCTGGGTACATTTTGGACCCAGCCCTACCCGTGCCCTGAACCAGCCCGGTCCATGCCCGATCTAAAAACCCAGACCACACGCCGCCGGAAAAAACTGCTCCATCATCCCCGCGTCTTCGACCTCCGATCTCTTGTTTCCGTCCTCCTCCGTCGCCGGCGGCTGTCCTGCGCATCTTCCCCTACCCACCACTCACCGGTGGTAGCACAATGGCTCCCTAATGATTTTGTTCCTCGCCATTGGCCATCCCCTCGCGATTTCTCCTCGCCACGCCGAGCACAGGCGGGCGGGCGTCGGCAGCTCTGTCTCCAACTCTCTGATAGCGGTGGCATCCGTTGTGCCCACGGGTTTGAACTCCCTTGTCAATTCTCCCTCGCCATTTGTCTCCAGTACTAAATGATACAACCCTGAGTTTTCCATATTAATCACTTAATTTTAATTTCAACAATCTCGTGGATGGTAGTTTGTGATGCTGCAAGAAGATTGATTTTTTTCCCGGAAGTTGCACAATTGCATTAGTGAATTGACAGTGACATATAATGGGAGATTGTGTATCAGACTCATGCATCTAGTTATTTCGTGCCATTCATAAATCAAGTGGAATCCATGCCCGCAGTCTTTTTGTTCCTTTAGTTTGCTATCCATATAAAGTTTTGCTATATTGAACATACTGATGAAATATATGTAACATCCTATATTTTTCTGGAATGTTACTTGTTGTGAAAGATGTGGTATTTTTGTGTGCAAGTGCCAACTAGATAGAACAATCTAAGGTTGTCTTCTCGAATCCTTCCTAGTAATTTAAAACTTAAGTTTAAAACTAAGGAGTAATATTGATAGTGTGAGTTGATTTGGGTTTCATTTGAATTTATTTTGGTTGGATTTAAAATTGCTTGTGTTTAAACTTGTGTGGAAATTAAATTTGATTTGAGCCAATCAAATTTAATTTCAAAACCCTGACGCTAACTACCCAGCCCAAACCTGAGCCTGGCCTGCTGTGACGCCCCGAAAATTCGCCAAGGAAATCACACGCTAAAAACGTTTTCAGAAACGTTTTCATCGAAGCCCTAATTCCCCGAATCCCCGAACCGACACCGAATCCGGCCGCGGTCCCGCCCCTCGTCCTCCTCGCGCAGCGTGCGAGCGTCGCGCACGCGTGGCCGACCAGCCGCGGTCACCGCCGCGAATCTCGCCGACGCGAGCACGCCCGCCGCCCGCTCTCTCTTTCTCTATTTCTTTTTTTTTCTCCTTTCCTCTTTTCCTTTTTCATTTTTCCTTTCCTTTTTCCTTCTTCCTATTTCTTTTTTTTCCCTTCTCTTCCTCTCCCTCCTTACTTTTTCCTTTCCCTCCCTTTTCTTTTCTTCTTCCTTTCCCTTTCCTTTCTTTTTCCCTCCTCCCTCTTCTCCTCCCTCCTTTCCCTGCTCCCGAGCACCACCCGACCTCCGGCTTCCGAGCCACGCCGCCCCCCTTCCCTCGCTCACGCGCGCGCCTGCTCCTGGCCGACCCCACCGGCGTCGCGCACACGCGCGCGCCCGAGCGCCGCCCGCACCCTCACCCCTGGCCGCGCGCCGGCCCTGCCCACGCCGCGCGCGAGCCCTGCCCCGGCCGTGCCGCGACGCACGCGCACGCGCAACGCGTGGCCGTGCGCCGCGCCGTGCCGCCCGCCACTCGCACCCCCACCCCTAGCCTCGCCTCGCCGCGCCGTGAGTGCACGCGCGCGCACTCCCCTGCGCGTGGCCGCGCCGCCCGCCGCTGGCGCTCCGCCCTCGCCGCTCGCGCCGTCGTCCCTGTGCCGCACAGCGCCCGGCCCCCCTTCTCCCCCACGTGCCCGACGACACCTCGACGCCCACGCCCTCGCCGGACGCCGCGTCACGACGCAAACAAACGGCCAAAGCGCCATTAATGGCACTCCGCACCAGCCACCGTCGCGGCCACCCTCTCCACCGCCTTACTCCCCTATAAATCGGCCCTTCGCGCAGCTCCCAGCCACCACCACCGCCCTCGCCACCGCGCGCCCCCTCCCCAAGCTCCCAGCGCCGCCTCGCTGAGCCACCAGCGCCGCCGCCGCCCGCTCCCGTCGTCCGGCCTCCTCACGCCGCCCCGGCCCGAGGTGAGGCCGGGAATCAGGCCCCCTCCTTCTCCCCTCACTTTTCCCCCATCACGGGCCGCCATCGAGCCCTGGACCGCCGGAATCGGCCGGCGCAGGACCCCCCCCCCTCTCCTCTGTTCTGTGCGGGGAAGAGGAAGGAGAAGGGCATTTTGCCCAAAGACCCCCCCCCCCTTCCCTCTATTTCTCCCCCTCATGCGTCACCTTGTATAAAAGCCCTTCCACCTTTATTTATTCAAGTAACTAGCCTCCACCATGTAAACTTAATATCAAATAAACCCCTACCTCTTTCTAATATGCCCCAAATATTTCTAGAAATTATAACCAAGTCCTTTCTATTTCATAACTGTTACGAATGAGCCCCTGGACCCCTGTTTAACCCCCAAACCCTCTTTAACTCGTCATTTTATGCGCCAAACAATCTCCGATCGACCCAAATCTTTACCACGCCCTTTCTAATATAGTTCTAACCATGCCATTAAGAAACCACCCAAAAATATTACCCCTATCTCCATAACTAAATTATTTCCGATTCAAGCCCAACGATAAAAGCTTTTAGTTCTTCCGCTTGATTGTGTGCCTGTTTGTTTGCGTCGTAGGACACGGAGTGAACGAGGAAGGTCCCGACTGTGATCAAGCGAACGAGGACCAGTTCTGCGACCCCGAACCCGAGGGACAGTGCTCCGATCAAGACCTCCCGCAAGGATTTGATGATGGCAAGTTCAATCTCGCCCTTTGATGCATGTTTCTGTCCTAGTTTTTATAAACACAACCCGTTGGCCTGTTTTATAAAATGCATGGTTTTGCTTGAGAAAACATGGTAGGATAGCCACCCTTGTTTTGTGATAACCACCCCTTGTTTTATGATGACTATTCCTTGACCACCTGTTTTATAAATAAAAATGTGTGTGTGTGGGAAGAGGTAAAATGTGGTTTTGAAAGACGAGTTAGACGGGATGGATGGCATTTCTGGGAGAATTGCCGTTGGTGTGCTCGTACCTGTGTGGTTGAGCAAGGAAGGGAGATATCCATCTTGTCACCCCTAAGAACCGAGTTGATGTGTCATCTCACCTAGCTTCCTGTCGTGCAAACCACTTGACCGTTGTGTGGGCAACGGCTTAGCATAAATCCCACTAGTTAGTCTGATAGCCATCAGGAGAGCTGAGAGCAACGGGTGATCAAGGAGAAGGGATAAGCTCTGTGTGGCTTATGCCCCGGTTAAACCGCGGAGATAGGTCGAATGACCCCTTGATGGATCCCGTGATGGCTAGTCAGGTCTAGCTAAGGTGGGTAATGGCTTTGTTGGGATCTGCACCGACACTAAGGTGATCATGCTGTGGTACCCCACCTGTGGATAAAGTTGCACACCTCTGCAGAGTTAAAATCTATTCGAATAGCCGTGCCCACGGTATTGGGCAAGTTATGGTGTGGTCACATAACTAGTGTTTCTCTCTGAGAATGATTGGACTGGTGTGGGTTGTTTGGAAAGTGTCCGGCAGTTGTGCTGTGTGCTACGGCGGACGGGGAGTCCGGTAGCAGCTTAAAACTTGGATCCTGTGTGGATCAACGTCATGTGCTCCTTGGTACTAGAAAACTTGTTTTGAAATTGTTTTTTTAACGAACCTTTGCATACAACCGAGTTTTCCGCAAATGAACCATAACCTTATCCTTGGATTGTCCTGTGCATTGATTTCTGTTATACCCCCTCCGTGGGTGTGGTTGGACTTGCTGAGTACGTTTGTACTCACCCCATTCTTACTTCTTACAGTAGAGGATCCAGACTACCTCCCCGAAGACGTCGAGTAGGGTTTCGTCCTGCAACCAGTCTTGCCTGTGGTTAAGGCCACCGCTGGAGTTCCGTATGGCGCAAGACTCTGATGACCCCCTTTTCGTAGCTAGTGTAGTAGTGTGGGTTTTAGTCATAATCCTCGCGATAGTGGCGCTTCACTGCCCATTACCGCGTAGAGTTGTACGGTGATGTACCATCTGATGTAATAAAAGTGTTATCAGCCTCCTGGGACTGATAAAGCATCACTTTTAAGTCTTCCCTGATGGGGGGACGCTTCAGGTGGTCTCAAAGCCATAGGCTGGCCGTAGGATGTGACCCTAGAAGCGAGACCCTTTTTCAGGCCCCAGGACTTGTTCTGACTTAGCTCTTTTCCTGCACAAATACTCACCACTGATCCTTGCCCTGTTCCAGATGGCTGACAATGGATGGGTTGATGGAATCTGCAACGCAGAGCCCGGCCTTCCTAAGTTATTAATATTCAGCCTGGAACGCATCGGAGTTATGGAACCACCAGAGTATGCTTACCGAGAATACACTTCCAAGGGCACCCTTCGGTGCGACATGATGGTCTTTGTGGGAAAAAGCACCCGTTACCCTGATGTGGACCCCTGGTTCATCTCCACCTCTGGCTTTCGCTTCCCTGACACCTACCGAAAGGTCGCCCGTAAAGCCCTGCGACGACTGCGTGTGATCTACAGGCACCACCTTCAGCGGACTCCTATGGGATTTTCCCACCTACTGAAGGAAGAGGACGCACTTGGATTGCCCGGATTAGAGGACTCGAAAGAGAAGAAGAAGACCTAGAAGATACGGTCTCCCACCTATCCATCTACCTTACCGGCTTGGATGAACTCTACCGCGAACAGGCGGTACAACTGAAGGAGCTAATCCATAGGGCAGAAAAGGCAACCCAAGAACTGGAAGAACAACAGATAAGAGCCGCACGCGCCGAGTATTCCTTAGCCGCCCTCCAAGCCCAGATGCAGGAATACGAAAACCGCAGAGGAATAGGTGGATGGATAGAGGAAGAAGAGGAACCCGAGGAAACCCATTGGGATAAAGGTACTCAGACCGAAGATGAGGTGATGGATCGATGCCTCCCAATAAAGAAGCGCCCTATCAGAATCGAGGAAGAATCCCCATGATAGGAGTAGCACTCCAAGCTAGGACCCTACCCTAATAACCACGTATCCATGGAAACTGTATCCCCATGTTGCAATAATAAATGTTATCTACTCCCTTTTGTACCTGTGCAAGATTGTTTACCCTGTCCTTATTTCAGATGGCTGAGGAAGGATGGACCCAGGGCAATCGCCAAGATGCACCTGGCTTTCCCAGCCTTTTGATCAACGCCCTGGAAAGCCTTGGCGTTACGGGACGCCCAAGGTACTACAGCAGAGAGTACGAACACCATGGTACCCTCCGCTGCAGGGTGATCCTGGTCATCGCCAGGAGCAGCCGCTACCCCGACATCCAGCCATGGCGAGTGACTGCCACAGGGTTTAGGCACCAGGACACCTACCCCTTGACCGTCAGAAAAGCACTCCGTTATTTATGCCGGATTTTTGAAAGACACCTCGCCCCCACACCAGTGAGGTCCTTCCCGCCGGCCATCAGAACCCCAGTTTGGAAAGCACGCATGAGAAGTCTGGAACGACGTCGCCATGAAGAAGGCCCTCTGTACCAAGTGGCTACTTATCTAGCCGCCTTGGACCAACTCTTCAATGAGCAAGCCAACCTCCTGAGGGAGCAGACCCATCGAGCCGAGCAAGCAGAGCTCGCAGTAAGGCTGCAGCAGATCTGAGCAGCCCAAGCCGAGGCAAGAGCCGCAGCCGTGGTCAGCAGCGAAGCAGTCGCCCAAGAGAGCCTCAGGCAGGCCCGAGACCGGCGTATGCAAGAATGGACCCGAAGTGGGACACCAGTCCCGGCAATTGGAGAAGACCATGTTTTACTCGGGACACCCGTCATAGGATGGGGACCACTCTTTGGAAACTCACCAGCCCCATCCGAGAACCCTGAAGGTTCTGCTACCACCGTGGAAAGAGATGGTGCTGCACAACCTTTGGCAAATGGAAATCCAGAGGACGGCGAGCAAGAATTACTCACACTCCCCGCCCCAGAGGAAGGCACGCCCCGCGAGTAAAATAACCGACGCCACCCTAGCGATGTGTCCCCAGCCGCTTTTGTTTAAGTCTTGCCCTTAGGCCTGACCCCGGACGAGTAGTACGAGACCTAGTCTTACCCCCAAGCTGTACCCCCTTGCAGTAATGAAGTTGTTTGTACTTGTTGTTTGTGATGTTGTGTGCTGGTTTGTTGTGTGCTGCTTGTTTATGTGACTACTGGCAGAAGGTAGATTCTGCCTTATATACAAATGAAACAACTTAAACATCACATAATCGTAACCCCACTCTACCCAATCAACAGATGGCTCCCCGGAGCGTCGCGAGGGCCTCCCGTAGCCGGAACCCCGCAGCCGCTGGTGCCGAAGGTGCAGCCTGTTGGACAAAATCTTCCTCAGGGAGAACAGGAAGTAAGCCA
This sequence comes from Panicum hallii, assembly GCF_002211085.1. Taxonomy (NCBI): domain Eukaryota; kingdom Viridiplantae; phylum Streptophyta; class Magnoliopsida; order Poales; family Poaceae; genus Panicum; species Panicum hallii. The sequence continues at coordinate 57,992,821 of NC_038044.1, forward strand.
GAACCGAGGAGAAAATCAAGGAGGAGAGCAACTACCACCACCCCCACCCTTCGGAGACCTGGCACAGATAATCCACAACCAGACCCTCATACTGGAAACACTGGCCAATGCCCTCGTTAACCGGCAACCACGAGGCCAGAACATGAATGATAAGCTGACAGCCTTTCTGAGGACCAAACCGCCCACCTTTGCCGGATCCTGCAACCCTTTGGATGCAGATGACTGGTTACGAGTAATTCAGAGGAAACTCAAACCGTTTGAATGCCAGGACCGAGACAAAGTCCTTCTGGCAGCCCACCAACTCACCGGAACAGCATTAGCCTGGTGGGAAAATTATTGTGCCGCAGCCGAGGATGCCTCTACCATCACTTGGGAGGAATTCGTGAAGGAGTTCCGCCGCTATCACATCCCTTCGGCCACCATGAAGCGCAAGGCAGATGAATTCCGCGCACTGCAGCAAGGAAGCATGACGGTGGAAGAGTACATCCACCGGTTCATAGAGTTGGCCCGATATGCGCCGGAGGAAGTGAACGACGATGACAAGAAACAAGATATGTTCAAGAAGGGATTAAACCCAGAACTCTGGACCTTGCTTAAACCTCAGATCTATCCTGACTTCAACACCCTGATGAACAAGGCTATCCTTACGGAAAGGGCCAAAACTGAAGAGAGGAAGGATAATAAACGCAAATTCCTGGAAAGTAAGGCCCGCCAACAGGACTGTTTCCAAAAGCCGAGGAACTTCAGCTACACTACACCAAGGTCCCAGGCCCCAATGCAGTATAGGACTCAGTCTCAAGTGACAGGACCATGGGCCCCTGACACACAGCCTAGGAGCCAGAGTACCATGAGGGCCCCGCAGAGTAATGCAAGCCTGGTCGCCTCCGACAACAACAATGTTAGGGCCTGTTTCAACTGCCGTGAGACAGAACATTTCATTGCCAATTGCCCTTACGCCAAGAATAAGCTGGCTACATCAGCCTTCTCCAACACGGTGAATGGACCCAGACCAGCCCTGACCGGTGCCAACCGAGTACCCATCCGCAACAATGACAACAGTCAGCAGACGAAGCAGCCCCAGCAATCGTTTGGACGAGCCCGCGTCAATCACATCGACGCGCAGGAGGCTCAAGGAGCTCAGGGCGTAGTGCTCGGTGAGTATCTAGTCAACTCAGCTCTGGCAACAGTATTATTTGATTCTGGAGCATCGCACTCGTTCATATCCTCAAGTTTTGTGGAACAACACCGAATACCTACAGTACTACTAAAAACACCCCTATTAACCCGGACGCCTGGAGGCGACATCAAATGTCAACTAGGTTGTCCACGGGTAAGGATCAATTTAAGTGGGGTAGAATTTCTAGCAGACCTGGTAGTACTTAAGGCTAGAGGAATAGACGTGATCCTTGGAATGGATTGGTTACGCCAACACAATGGCCTCATCGGCTGTACTGACAGAATGGTACGCCTAACAAACCCCGAAGGAGTACAAGTAATCTGCCATACCCGGGAAAGTGAGTTTAACCCAATGGTGTTTAGCATGGAAGCCAAGCCCTTAGAAGAAGTCCCGGTAGTAAACGAATACCCAAATGTTTTCCCCGAAGAACTTCCCGGTATGCCCCCGGATAGGGATATAGAGTTCGTCATAGACCTTATCCCTGGAACCTCCCCTATAGCCAAGAGACCCTATAGGATGGCGGCCTCTGAGTTGACGGAATTAAAGAAGCAACTAGAAGAACTGCAACGAATTGGCTTCATCAGACCAAGCTCGTCGCCCTGGGGAGCCCCAGTTCTGTTTGTCAAGAAGAAAGATGGGAGTATGAGGTTGTGTGTAGATTACCGAGCACTGAACGAGGTTACCATTAAGAATAAGTACCCCCTCCCTAGGATTGATGACCTTTTCGATCAGCTAAAAGGAGCCAAGTACTTTTCCAAGATCGATCTAAGGTCAGGATATTTTCAGCTCAAGATTAGGGAAAGTGACATCCCTAAGACAGCTTTTGTTACCCGTTACGGGCAGTTCGAGTTCACCGTAATGTCCTTCGGACTAACCAATGCCCCTGCCTACTTTATGAACCTCATGAATAAAGTATTTATGGACGAGCTGGATAAGTTTGTCGTAGTCTTTATCGACGACATACTTATCTACTCCAAGAGTATTCAGGAATATGAGCAACATCTGCGGGTAGTATTGGAAAAGCTGAGAATACATAGGCTATATGCCAAGTTTAGCAAATGTGAATTCTGGCTGGAGAGAGTAGCTTTCCTTGACCATATTCTGACCGTGGAAGGCGTAGCAGTGGATCCAGAGAAGGTCGAAGCAGTTTCCAAATGGCAGCGACCGACTAATGTTAGTGAAATCAGAAGTTTTCTTGGATTAGCTGGGTACTATCGGAGATTTATTGAAGGATTCTCCAAGATAGCCCGACCCATGACGGAACTTCTTAAGAAGGAAAAGAAGTTCGCCTGGACAGAATCTTGTGAAAAAAGTTTTCAAGAATTAAAGCAAAGGTTGACAACCGCCCCAGTACTGACCCTGCCGGACATTCATCGGGATTTTGTCATTTATTGTGACGCATCCCGACAATGATTAGGGTGTGTGCTGATGCAAGACGGGAAGGTCGTTGCATATGCTTCCCGCCAACTCAGGACTCATGAGCAGAACTATCCGACCCATGATCTAGAATTTGCAGCCGTAGTGCATGCCCTTAAGATTTGGAGACATTACTTGATTGGAAATAAGTGTGAAATTTACACCGACCATAAGAGTCTGAAGTATATCTTCACCAAGCTAGATTTGAACTTAAGGCAAAGAAGATGGTTGGAGTTGGTTAAGGACTACAATTTGGAAATCCATTATCACCCCGGGAAAGCAAACGTGGTAGCCGATGCCTTAAGTCGGAAATCCTATGGGCCCAAAGATGACCATTTGCGCGAGGAAATAGCACGATTAAATGTGCACATTGTTCCTCGAGGTTCCAGCCATGTGCTGAACGTCCAACCAACACTAGAGGATAGAATTAGAGAGGCTCAAAGCTCGGATCAGGAGTTAATAAAGATCTGTAAACAAACTGGAGAAAACAAAGCACCGGGTTTCAGAGTAGACGATAAGGGAACGTTATGGTACGAGAATAGGATTTGTGTACCCCAGAATGGAGACTTCCGGCGGATAATCATGGAAGAAGCCCATAACTCGGCCTACTCCATCCACCCAGGATCCACCAAAATGTATATGGACATAAGGCAAAAATATTGGTGGAATGGAATGAAGGTGGATATTGCACGATTTGTGGCTCATTGTGATACTTGTCAAAGGATCAAGGCCGAACATCAAAAGCCAGCAGGATTATTGCAACCCCTACCCATTCCGGTTTGGAAATGGGATGAGATAGGAATGGACTTTGTAGTGGGTCTACCTAGAACACAGAAGGGACACGATTCCATATGGGTAATAGTGGACCGACTCACTAAATCGACTCATTTCATACCCGTACGAACTAATTACGGTGGAGAAAAGCTGGCAAAGCTTTATGTGGAGAACATAGTAAAGTTACATGGAGTGCCTATCAGAATTATCTCAGATAGAGGAACCCAATTCACCTCTAGGTTTTGGAAAAGCCTGCACAAAGCCATGGGCACCAAGTTAGATTTCAGCTCCGCATACCACCCACAGACGGATGGCCAAACCGAAAGGGTAAATCAGGTTATGGAAGATATGCTGAGAGCATGCGTCCTGACCTATGGAAATGATTGGGAGCAGAGTCTGCCCTATGCAGAATTCTCGTACAACAATAGTTACCAAGCCAGCTTGGGCATGTCGCCATTCGAAGCTCTCTATGGAAGGAAGTGCAAAACTCCTCTAATATGGTCAGAAGTTGGAGAACGTGCCCTAGTAGGACCCGCACTCATAAAAGAAGCAGAAGAAAAAGTAGCGGAGATCCACGAGAAATTGAAAGCAGCGCAGTCCCGACAAAAGAGCTACGCAGACAAGAAGAGGCGGGAAATAAGTTTCAACCCAGGAGATTTTATTTATCTCAAGGTCTCACCCATTCGGGGAACGCGAAGATTTCAGGTACAAGGAAAATTGGCCCCTCGATACATTGGACTGTATCGAGTTCTGAAGAGAGTTGGAGCAGTGGCATACCGACTGGAGTTACCAGAAGAAATGTCGGATATACACCCAGTGTTTCATGTCTCGCAATTAAGAAGGTGTTTGAGAGTACCCGAGGAAGAACACGTGCCGGTGGAAACAATAGATCTGCAGCCCGATCTGCGATACCAGGAAGTACCGGTCAAAATTCTGGACACTATCACCAGGAGGACAAGAAACTCCGAAGTACGGATATGCAGGGTTCAATGGAGAGACACGGAGAAGAGGAAGCAACTTGGGAGCGTGAAGATGCCCTAAAGAAGGAGTTTCCCCATCTGTTTAGGAACCAGTCGAATCTCGAGGACGAGATTCATTTTAAGTGGGGTAGGTTTATGACGCCCCGAAAATTCGCCAAGGAAATCACACGCTAAAAACGTTTTCAGAAACGTTTACATCGAAGCCCTAATTCCCCGAATCCCCGAACCGACACCGAATCCGGCCGCGGTCCCGCCCCTCGTCCGCCTCGCGCAGCGTGCGAGCATCGCGCACGCGTGGCCGACCAGCCGCGGTCACCGCCGCGAATCTCGCCGACGCGAGCACGCCCGCCGCCCGCTCTCTCTTTCTCTATTTATTTTTTTTCTCCTTTCCTCTTTTCCTTTTTCATTTTTCCTTTCCTTTTTCCTCCTTCCTATTTCTTTTTTTTCCCTTCTCTTCCTCTCCCTCCTTACTTTTTCCTTTCCCTCCCTTTTCTTTTCTTCTTCCTTTCCCTTTCCTTTCTTTTTCCCTCCTCCCTCTTCTCCTCCCTCCTTTCCCTGCTCCCGAGCACCACCCGGCCTCCGGCTTCCGAGCCACGCCGCCCCCCTTCACTCGCGCACGCGTGCGCCTGCTCCTGGCCGACCCCACTTGCGTCACGCACACGCGCGCGCCCGAGCGCCGCCCGCACCCTCACCCCTGGCCGAGCGCCGGCCCTGCCCACGCCGCGCGCGAGCCCTGCCCCGGCCGTGCCGCGACGCACGCGCACGCGCAACGCGTGGCCGTGCGCCGCGCCGTGCCGCCCGCCGCTCGCACCCCCACCCCTGGCCGCGCCTCGCCGCACCGGGCGCGCACGCGCGCGCCCTCCCCTGCGCGTGGCCGCGCCGCCCGCCGCTGGCGCTCCGCCCTCGCCGCTCGCGCCGTCGTCCCTGTGCCGCACAGCGCCCGGCCCCCCTTCTCCCCCACGTGCCCGACGACACCTCGATGCCCACGCCCTCGCCGCACGCCGCGTCACGACGCAAACAAACGGCCGAAGCGCCATTAATGGCGCTCCGCACCGGCCAGCGTCGCGGCCACCCTCTCCACCGCCTTACTGCCCTATAAATCGGCCCTTCGCGCAGCTCCCGGCCACCACCACCGCCCTCGCCACTGCGCGCCCCCTCCCCAAGCTCCCAGCGCCGCCTCGACGAGCCACCAGCGCCGCCGCCGCCCGCTCCCGTCGTCCGGCCTCCTCACGCCGCCCCGGCCCGAGGTGAGGCCGGGAATCAGGCCCCCTCCTTCTCCCCTCACTTTTCCCCCATCCCGGGCCGCCATCGAGCCCTGGACCGCCGGAATCGGCCGGCGCAGGACCCACCCCCCCCCCCCCTCTCCTCTGTTCTGTGCGGGGAAGAGGAAGGAGAAGGGCATTTTGCCCAAAGACCCCCCCCCTTCCCTCTGTTTCTCCCCCTCATGCGTCACCTTGTATAAAAGCCCTTCCACCTTTATTTATTCAAGTAACTAGCCTCCACCATGTAAACTTAATATCAAATAAACCCCTACCTCTTTCTAATATGCCCCAAATATTTCTAGAAATTATAACCAAGTCCTTTCTATTTCATAACTGTTACGAATGAGCCCCTGGACCCCTGTTTAACCCCCGAACCCTCTTTAACTCGTCATTTTATGCGCCAAACAATCTCCGATCGACCCAAAACTTTACCACGCCCTTTCTAGAATAGTTCTAACCATACCATTAAGAAACCACCCAAAAATATTACCCCTATCTCCATAACTAAATTATTTCCGATTCAAGCCCAACGATAAAAGCTTTTAGTTCTTCCGCTTGATTGTGTGCCTGTTTGTTTGCGTCGTAGGACACGGAGTGAACGAGGAAGGTCCCGACTATGATCAAGCGAACGAGGACCAGTTCTGCGACCCCGAACCCGAGGGACAGTGCTCCAATCAAGACCTCCCGCAAGGATTTGATGATGGCAAGTTCAATCTCGCCCTTTGATGCATGTTTCTGTCCTAGTTTTTATAAACACAACCCGTTGGCCTGTTTTATAAAATGCATGGTTTTGCTTGAGAAAACATGGTAGGATAGCCACCCTTGTTTTGTGATAACCACCCCTTGTTTTATGATGACTATTCCTTGACCACCTGTTTTATAAATAAAAATGTGTGTGTGTGGGAAGAGGTAAAATGTGGTTTTGAAAGACGAGTTAGACGGGATGGATGGCATTTCTGGGAGAATTGCCGTTGGTGTGCTCGTACCTGTGTGGTTGAGCAAGGAAGGGAGATATCCATCTTGTCACCCCTAAGGACCGAGTTGATGTGTCATCTCACCTAGCTTCCTGTCGTGCAAACCACTTGACCGTTGTGTGGCAACGGCTTAGCATAAATCCCACTAGTTAGTCTGATAGCCATCAGGAGAGCTGAGAGCAACGGGTGATCAAGGAGAAGGGATAAGCTCTGTGTGGCTTATGCCCCGGTTAAACCGCGGAGATAGATCGAATGACCCCTTGATGGATCCCGTGATGGCTAGTCAGGTCTAGCTAAGGTGGGTAATGGCTTTGTTGTTATCTGCACCGACACTAAGGTGATCGTGCTGTGGTACCCCACCTGTGGGTAAAGTTGCACACCTCTGCAGAGTTAAAATCTATTCGAATAGCCGTGCCCACGGTATTGGGCAAGTTATGGTGTGGTCACATAACTAGTGTTTCTCTCTGGGAATGATTGGACTGGTGTGGGTTGTTTGGAAAGTGTCCGGCAGTTGTGCTGTGTGCTACGGCGGACGGGGAGTCCGGTAGCAGCTTAAAACTTGGATCCTGTGTGGATCAACGTCATGTGCTCCTTGGTACTAGAAAACTTGTTTTGAAATTGTTTTTTTAACGAACCTTTGCATACAACCGAGTTTTCCGCAAATGAACCATAACCTTATCCTTGGATTGTCCTGTGCATTGATTTCTGTTATACCCCCTCCGTGGGTGTGATTGGACTTGCTGAGTACGTTTGTACTCACCCCATTCTTACTTCTTACAGCAGAGGATCCAGACTACCTCCCCGAAGACGTCGAGTAGGGTTTCGTCCTGCAACCAGTCTTGCCTGTGGTTAAGGCCACCGCTGGAGTTCCGTATGGCGCAAGACTCTGATGACCCCCTTTTCGTAGCTAGTGTAGTAGTGTGGGTTTTAGTCATAATCCTCGCGATAGTGGCGCTTCACTGCCCATTACCGCGTAGAGTTGTACGGTGATGTACCATCTGATGTAATAAAAGTGTTATAAGCCTCCTGGGACTGATAAAGCATCACTTTTAAGTCTTCCCTGATGGGGGGACGCTTCACCTGCTAACCCAGCTTGCGGCCCGAGCAAGCCTAGCTGGCCATTTCGGCCTGCCAAGCGGTCTGCACCGGCCTGCACCACCCCCCCAACTGAGCACGGCCCGTTAGCCGGCCTAGCTCACGGCGTAGCACAACCAGCGCCGCCCCTCCCGTTACCATCGCCTCCGCCCGGGTTGCTGACAAGTGGGGCCCGCTTGTCAGTTTTACCCCTCACCTCCAGCCGCTCCCTCACGACGCCGCTCCACGCCTTGTCCGCCCCAGCGCCTGTCCCCCTCCGGGACAAGGGGGCGCAACCACCCGGCCACGTATCCCCGGCCGTCCTCGCCCCACGCGCTCGCAAGCCCTAGCCTCCGCACATATAAGACCCCCAGTCGGCTGCCGCGAAACCCTGGCAAACCCTAGAGCTCCGCCTTTCCTCTTTCCGTCACCGCTGCAATCGTGAGGAGAGGGCCAAGGAGGAGGAGGAGGAAAAGAAGGAGTCAACGCTGCTGTACCGGAGCATGGGGAAAAGCCGAGGAGGTGGAGCATGGGAGAAGGAGGAGGACGCCGCCGCCGGAGCACCTCCGCGCGCCTGCGCCCCTTACAGTGATGCCAACGTTACCGCGCTTCATGCATGGTGATGACCCGCCACGGCATCGACCTGCCTCTTCCTTGCCTCTTCTTCCTCGAGTCCAACCGGTAGACCATGCTGCCCTATCCCGACCACCCTTCCCTGCTGCCGGTGTGATGCCTTGCACCGCCGATGAACCTTCCCTAGAATAGCCATCTGACCTTCCCTTCCCGTTTCTGTGCAAGAGCCCCGCTCGCTGTCACTTGTTTACCACCGTAGCCACTGGCCGCCGCGAACCGGGATGCCGGAGCTCGCGCGCGTGCCGTGGCAAAGCCACGGGCTCACACAAGCGCGCACCGTGAAGCCAAGTCTTAGTTTTTCCATATGACGAACCGAGCTCGATGCGTCGCCCTTGCCCTTCCCTATGCCAGCAACAAAACACCTGCCCTCGCCGGCATTGGGTCGCGGCCCTAGGATGCCAATCCGCCGCGGGCACACGCATGCGCACCAGACCCGGCCTAAAGGCCCCACCTTTGGCCTTGCCCGCGCCAAGCCGAGCCACGCCAGCCTCACCACCGCCTTACCGCCGTTGCGTCCCATCCCATCGACCTCACTGCCGCTACGATGTCGTGGCGTGGCGCACGCCAGCGCCACTACGACATTTCACCAAGCGCTCTGCGTGCGTCCCCACCCCACACACGTTGTCGCACACACGCCCGCGAACCCGCACCGGATTGGAGCAGCTGCACCAGATTTCACAGCGGCTAACACGAGGACCCTACGCGTCAGGGAGAGAATAGAGGCAGAAGTTGCTGACCTTCGGGACCCACGTGTAAGATGGTAAGAGATCGACACATGGGCCAGCTCCGTCAGTGGAAGAAGGAGGAAGACGAGGGGAAGAACCAGATGGGCCAATGAGCCAGCCCACCAAGCCGAGGAACCAGGTCAGCCTGCAAAGCTGCAAGACGAGCCAGATCTTGAGCTAGCTTGCTAAGCCCGAGCTGGCCTTTGGAGCCACAACCATGACCATCCCAGCAAGCGTAGCCGCGCGTTTTGGGCCAGATCGAGCCGACCCAGCTACTTTCAGCCCGTTACCCGAGCTGCCTTTTGCCCTTTCTCTTTTTCTTTTAACCCTACCTGACCTGAGGGGCCCACCTGTCAGCGATGCCCTATGGCTGACCTGTGGACCCCACTTACCCTGGCCCGTTGATTGGTCAGCATTGACCAATCAACACTGACGTCAGCAAGGAACATGCTGACGTCAGCCTGCCATGTCACGCCCAGTGGCTGCCACGTGTCACTGCTATGTTATTGGTTTTTCCAAAAACCTTTTAGTAATTCCAGAAATTAGTTTTTCCTTTAAAATTTATAATAAATTAACCGAACCTCTGAAAATTATAAAACCAGTTCCATAATTTTCCTAAAACCATGCCCTACCGTTAGAGTTGGTTTGGTGTGATTTGGATCTTCCTTACTTCTCACTTGGAGTTTATTTGCAATAGACACTCGGTATTTATTGTATTTACGTAATAGGACCTCTGGAAGACTCGGACGACTTCATCAGTCTCAACTTAGAAATGGAAGACGAAGAGAAGGATCTTGCTCCAGGTTCACGTCCATCTACGATCTGAATATCTATTAGGCATTGCTTGCTAGATATGCTATTGTTTTATGATGTGTTACAACGAGATGAACCTGCACAGCCTATTTATTTACCCAAATTCCTTGCAATCCTATACACTCCTTATATATACGAGATGCCTTGCTTTGCAAGTGTATGTGTAGGAATGGATGGATAGTCTTGGCATGAGTGGAGATACACTTTTCAGGAGTTGGTGAATAGAGCTTTTAGCAGGAAGCGAGCGAACTTAACTTGATCTTCGGATCGAGGGCTTGGAGTGCGTATCTTGGCACACTCTACGAAGTGCCTGTGGCAGGCACATCTTTGTGCTTACTTGGTTGAGGAGTTGGTGACACCCATAATAGGTGCAGTGATGAACCATTGCGGTGGATACGCATGTGACGAAGATGCTCGCTTCAGCATATGACGACCGGTTGAGATGAGAGTAACTATGATTTGTAGGACTATGTTAAGCGTGCACACCGCTTACTCATTATGCGGGTAGGTCCGGTTCGGAGCTAGCAGGTGCGGAACCAAGCTGGTAGAAGGATCGAGTATCGATGCAGGAGAAGGAGGTGCTGACCTCACATCCCCCAAGATGCAAGGGAGGCTTCACAATTCCGGGATGACCTCTTGCAGGAGGATGCGCCCAAGTCCCAGAAAAGCTGGATGGTGTCGTGGCCCCTAGTTGCCGTTCTCAGTAGACCAGTGTCTCGGAGTTAGCCGTTTTGCTCCCGGCTGGCTTCGATTTGAGTGGGTCCAGGTGTACAACCCTTGCAGGGTGAAAACTATACGTATAGCCGCGTTCTCAGTCATTGACAACCCTAGTCTTTTGTTACTAATGCTTTCTGCCTCCCTCTAGTGATGACCTCCTGCCTGGGGCAGCTGAGGTGCGAGGAGTGGGAGTTCTCGCACCGATTTGGTGGTTTGGAAGGTGTGTGTTGGACCAGAAACCTCGGGATGTGGGGACGGCCTGAGTCGAGGTGTTGTGGATGATGATATACTCAACTTGCTGCTGGCGCATAGGAAACCCAAGCCTTTCCTTGATGCTTTTGATATACCTTAAGTATATTAAGTCCACTTTAAAGCTTGCATACAGATGGTGATATGGACCCGTCCCATTCCTTGGGGGCAGATCATAGATGCAGGTTCGAACTTGAAGCTCCAAACCGATCACGAAGATGCTACGTCGGCATGGTTGCGCTGCTTCGCTCAAGGTTGCCTGTGGTGAAGATTGGAGATGAAGACTCAACGCCCTAGCTACCGCTTTGCATGATTTTTTGCTTATCGTCTAGCCCAAGGGGCTTGTACTATATCATGTTTTGAGATGTTTTCGGATGTAAGTATTGAATTTGTACTCTCTTATTGTTGTATAGAAATAATATTATACTGGAATGAGTTCTGTACGTGATAGCGCTCGATCTAGGGACTATCACGGAGGTATCAGGAAGGAATAGGGAGTCGGATTCTCATAAATGAAAATCCGGGTCGTTTCAATATATATTTGTGTTCACAAGACGAAGGTGTTACAGTGTTAACTTCATTTTACTGGTCGATGTTGCAAGATAGTTCTGTAATCAATCACAAATACTATCCAATTTCCATATGATGTTAAACAATCTTAAGCATGATCAGAAAATATACGATCGTCTGAGAAATATATATTGTAATTCAGCAAATCAATCAATTGTCAATGTTGTACAATTTTCCATAATGCACAATTTTCATACATGTGCACACGAATCTACCAGTGGTCCAGTTCTTCATCTTCAGCGGTGAGCATGTGCCGTCCTTCTGGAGTCTGGCCTGAACAGCTCTTTTGAGCTTCAGAAGCGTCTCTTTTCATTCGCCTTACATAATCTCAAAGACATTATGGACCTAATCAATTTTCAGAGGATCTCCATCGAGGAGCCAAACATCCGCAGGAATGACATCTCCAAGTTTAATGCTGATGATGTCCCCAGGCATAAGGATGGCTGTCTCATGAAGCCCCTATAACAACAAATATATCATCTATTGTTAACAGAGCAGAATGTAAACTTCACCCATCACCAATCAATAAAATAAAAGAAAGCAAGGAACTTAATAATATTTTTTTTCTCATAGTCCTTACCCCACCATGGCCAGTGCGATGGCCATGATAGCTGCAGCCTCCATGACCCACAACAGTGGATTCCACATGACAGCACTGCAGCCATCAATAGTCTTAACTGAATGAGAAATATGAAGTGGCACAGCTGCATCTCAGATTCTCGTTTGCTTCAAAATTGCACAAAGTATTGAAAATTGATGAGCAAATCAGAGAGGAATCAAAAGGAAGATGCTCATTCCTCACCTAATGTAACTGCTTGATAGCAGAGAACGACCCTACTGAACTCTTACTACTTAATGCTCTTGCCACTCTCACTTCCTGATCATTGTAAGGCTCCAATGCACAAACAGAGCATGCACCTCCTCCCGTACTTTGTAGCATGATCAGAAAAAAAAAAGCAGGGATCCCTAAATTGTGTGGGAACCACAAGCGTCGACGGCGAGGGCGTGACGCAGTGCCACCATCTTCTTCGTCACGGAGAGTATGCATGATCTAAGCTCACATGCAGATGTACCTCGAGCAAGCATTCGGAGCATATTCTGCAGAACCGCATATGTTGCCTGCTGATTCCATCGCTCGCTGCCACACAGCTAGCTAGGACAAATGTGAGCCTCGGTTGAAATCGGCACCCTCCAATTAATGGGTGCAGTTCGCGGTACAACTGATTGTTGATCGCCACCATCAAGCTAAAAAAGTGAAGTGTCCTATATATGCTCGCTCCAATATCTAATTCATGCTTTGTGCTCTTATTACGACAATATAATGTAACGTGCACTTACAGGAATACTACTACTAGCGCTACTGATAATCATCTAGGACTTTCTTAATGAAAACCTCCATCACAAGAAATAGAAAAAGAAACTAAAATTGCCTGCTAAAGATTGCTGGGACTTGGGTGGTCAATGTGTAGAGAACTCCGGTCACTACCCCAAGTTGGAGGTTGGAGGTTGGAGATTGGAGAAGGTGCACAACACGTACAAAAGAAAATGCAGCGGCGAGTCGGCAATGCATGGGCAAGGAGCATCGATCAAGCATGCTTCAATGCGTGGCAGCCGGATCATCACCGCCTCCGCGACGCACGCGTCGCATGGCATGCAGCCCGAGGCTAGCGTGGCATCGGCAGCAGCAAAGGAGGGATGGATCATATAGATTGCAATCGAATGGCGCGTTTTATTTTTATTGTAGTGGTGGCGAGGAAGGAATATCACTGCCGGAGAGCCACGCTTTGCCGAGTGTAAAATTCTTTGCCGAGTGCACTATTTCGAGCACTCGGCAAAGAGTCTCTTTGCCGAGTATCGGTCACTCAGCAAAGAAAAACACTAGGCAAACAAAACATTTGCCGAGTGTTCTTTTTGGGACACTCGGCAAAGGTGTTTATGTGCCGAGTGCTTTTCTTTGGCACTCGGCAAAATATATTTATTTTTTTTCTTTTTTGCTCTCAAACTTTTTCTGTTGTAATGTTACATTATCATTAACTACATATGCAAATTTGGCTCATTACTCGAACTGTTTGCTGTATTTAGTCAATTAATTTCATTTGATTGAATTTCTTGCGATAATTGAAATATGAACTGCAAGTCATGGGAAGAATGGAAAAAAATGAATGGAAAGATGATATTCTTGTTATTGAGCCTACTTTGACACCTTATACATGAGAGGACTAGAAAATTTCAAACATCTTGATCACGAAGCATGACGACGAACTTGTGCTCCAATTGTTTTTTAATTGTATAAAAAGCAAATGTGGTTAGAAAATCATGAAACTTGCCAAGATGTTATGATACCATATGGAAAGACTATGATAAAATTTAAAAATGTTTCATTAAAATTTGTCAGGAACATGCTTAACACCTAATCCGCCTTCATATAAAATCATGAAACTTGTTTGGACATATTTCATTTGTAAGCATCGTATGTTACAAATTTCATGAAATCTTATCAAATTTTTATCACAGCCTCCCCATATGATGTCATGATATCTCGACAAGTTTCATGATTTTCTAACCATATTTGTTTTTTATACAATTTAAAAACAACTGGACCGCGAAGTTTGTGTTCAAGTTTTGTGAACAAGATGTTTGAATTTTCTGGTGTGTTCGTGGATATGGTGTCAACGTGTGCTCAATAACATGAATACCATTTTTCCATTCAATTGTTTCCATTCTTTGAATGACTTGCGGTTCAAATTTCAATTATCCTTAGAAATTTAATTAAATGAAATAAATTTACTAAATATAGCGAACACTTCGAGTAATGAGTCCAAATTGCATATGTAGTTCCAAATAATATAGAATTATAACAGAAAAAGTTTGATGATAAAAAGAAAAAAAAATAAATCTATTTTGCCAAGTGTCAAAAAAAAGCACGAGTGCCAAACAAAAACGCTCGGCAAAGAGCAGGAGGGAGCGGATGAAATTTTGGAACGAACCGGCGGGAGGGACCGAAAAAATCTCCTTTTACTTATTCCACTCCCGGCCCACGCATCCTCTCGTCCTCCTCCCTCTTCCCTCCTCTCTCTCTCTCTGGTCGACGGCGGCGGCGGCCCTCCTCGGGGCGCGGCGGCGGCGCGGCCCGCCCTCCCCGAGGCGCGGCGGCGGCCCTTCCCGGGCGCGGCGGCGGCGCGGCCCGCCCTTCCCGGGCGCGGCGGCGGCGGCCCTCCCTCCCCTGGCCGGCGGCGCGACAGCGACCAGCGGCGGCTGTTTTTTTATTTTTAAACGGGCCTTTGCCGAGTGCGGAAAAGGCGCTCGGCAAGATCTTTGCCGAGTGTCCGAAATAAGGCACTCGGCAAAGAGCTTTTTGCCGACAAATTCTTTACCGGGTGCTCTTTGCCGAGTGCTACACTCGGCAAAGGTTTTGCCGAGTGTTTTTCAGGCTTTGCCGAGTGTCCTGGACACTCGGCAAAGCGTGGCTATCCGGCAGTGAATACCGGCCGGCTGTCGATGCACGCGTCGAGAGTTGCGTCGTACAGCGCCGGCGAGACCAAGATCGGCCGGCGGCGGCGGCGCAGACAAATTAACTAGCCGAAGAACGAAATTCCTGTGAGAGAGATCCGGCCGGCCGTGTTCTGACGATTGATCAGCATGCATTTCCTACTACCTCCGCGAGAACGGAACCGCACACGGTACTCGTCTGCAATTGTATCCGCCGTCTTCTTTATAGAAAAAAGAAAGGAAGTTGTTATCGTCGTTGGAAGGTACCAGATTTGGTACTATGTTTTTTTTGTTGATCATTGCTAACCGTTGATCTAATATGTAAATTAAAAAATAAATTGATATTGTTACTAGTCCTACCTATTTCGGTACCGGCCCAACAAATTCACAACAGCCTTTTTCCAGGTACCTCTCGGTACCTACCATATCTCAACCATTGATTTTATTTTACTGTGATGAACGGCTCTTATTTATTCTAATCATAGTAAAATTTCTCTAAAGTGTATTTATGAGAAGCTCACGGGCAGATGTACCTGCACAAGCACATTCTGCTACGCCGCATACCACATCTGCGGTTGACTCCGTCGGTGCCATATGGCTGTGACAAAATGTGGGTCTCCCGTCGAAATTGACACCCTCCAATATGGGTGCAATTCGCATATATATATATAATATATATATAATCTTTTTCTTACAATTGATCACAATTAACGAAAATCAAGAACTCTAAAATGGATGCTAGCAGCTAGTAGCGGGGTAGGAGTGTATATATATATATATATATATATATATATATATATATATATATATATATATATATATATATATATATATATATATATATATATATATGTGTGTGTGTGTGTGTGTATGTGTGTGTGTGTGTGTGGGTGTGTGTGAACTCTACAATAATAGTATATATGCTACTGGAATATAGAACTATTATCGATAACAATCGGAGACCCTAACCTTGGTCGGGACATAAGATCGAGGATAAGTATAAATTGGTTATCCTTAGATGCACCTCCAATTCTCTTTAGTTCAAATATTTGTACTACTTTTTTAAAATAAAATTCTATTTTACAAAAGTAGTCTAAATATCTCGCCTCATGTTGATGATGTCGGAAAACACGTGCAGGACAGGAAACAATTGCATCCGCTCCCGTGTGAGTCCGCAACGCATGGGGCAAATCAGTCAGTCCAGCACAGCAGCATGGGCTGCTCAGCTGCTGCTGCACGGTCGTCACCGCCTCCGCAATGTACGGGTTGCATGCATGCGGCCGGACCCTAACGTGTCCGGCAGCAAGAAAGCTACCTTGCGTTCACCGATGCCAAGAAAGCTCACCTCCTCTTTGATCCGGAACCGGAACACGAAGAAGCATACGTGAAGTTTTAAGTTCAAAATTTGCAGCGTGGAAGAACACATCATAATACATGTTTGAGAAATAATTAGGGATTTTTCATCATTATTATTTTTATATGCTAGGACATCTTATAATAAATTAATTTGTGGGATATACAATTATCTGGATTTTGACCATATTCGAGGGTACTAATTTGAACATTTTTCCTTTTGCATATTTAAGTGTTTGATTATTAACTACTTTCTTCCTTTGGCAATTTTCATATATGCCACCAAGAAAACTCGTAATCTTTTATATACCATCGTTGTGTCTATGGCATGAGGATCCCACCACAGTTATTTACAGTGGCATATAAGGGATTTAGAGTTTAACCAATGGCACGTGACTACGTGAGGAATTTTTTCTTCTTTCTACCTAAACTCAAAACAAAAACACTATCCTAATATCTGTTATACTACAACAATTGTTTGAGGATTGATATTCCCATAACAAAACCAATCTAAATTCAACTTAACTTCCAAAGAAAAATAAAACTATATTAGACATTTTCTGCAGCTGTTTTTTTTTTGGCGAAACATAATACAAGGCAAACGTCTCACGCACACACATATAGAATGAACTGGTAAATCTCAAGACTGACAAAGTTACCACAAACACTTTGTTATCAATGAGCATGTTGCCTACCATACAAAGAATAGTGTCATGTTCCATCATAAAAAATTCTTACCAGTTGAATTATGCTCAATTCGTTTCTGCATATGCTTTTCGGCAGCAAATTAACACAAATAAGCAAAAGCACAACACATCATGGCGAAACCATTCCTTTACGACTCTTATAACCGTCAGAAGTACAGTTCATAGTTCATGAATGTGGATGGCGTTTCGGCCTATGTGCGTGCATGTATACATGCCGTCGTGTGTACCGCTTGCGAGAACCAGGGTCAGTTGCACGTCATCTTCAGGGTGCCCACACACCTTTGTTCCCACTCTGGAGTAGGTTTAATCAAGTCGATCGTCTCCAGTCTCCACCACTATTCAAGTTTGGAGCCGGGCGATTTGTGACGTCCGTGGTTGGACACGTGTGGTGTCACTGCATTGTTTTGAGTAAGGCTAAGCCTGTCCCTACACATGGATGGGCATGGACGTTTCATGTGATGTACTTGAGTAAACTGTACGTTTGCTACCTAAATTGAACTCGTGCGGTTGTATAATTAGTTTAGCTTCTAACCTTACGTGTTATACATTTTTGAAATAGAGTATATACCTAGATCCTCACATATATACGTATATATATGTATATACGTACCCTCATCTCTATAAATAAACAAATATTCTCTATCCTTATAGATACTTACTCAAATAATCTAGGTGGACATGCATGTTCCATTCCAAGTAACATAGACTAATTGGGTACCCGCAAAAAAAAACATAGACTAATTGGAGAGCTCGTAGGACTTACGAGTTATTTATATATAATTTTTTTTAAAATTGCTTATTTTTTGCGAGTAAATTACTTACTATTATAATAGCTCACAGATTTTCTTGTCTTACGTGCTGATGACAATGGAGGATAGGATC
Source organism: Panicum hallii (assembly GCF_002211085.1). NCBI lineage: Eukaryota > Viridiplantae > Streptophyta > Magnoliopsida > Poales > Poaceae > Panicum > Panicum hallii. Next base: position 58,010,616 of record NC_038044.1, read on the forward strand.
AACTATGCGATGTGGAGAATGGAGATTGGGTGAGGCTGGCGTGGGACCCACATACTACCACCGGACCAGTTTATTGCAACCAAAATGACGAGGGGTGTGTACTGTTACGTCCACCCGTTTGTGGACACACAGACCACTCAATTGTTACCCTTGCTGATCCATAGATCATTAATTATGTATTCTTGTTCTTTAATTTGTACATGATCACGTCCCGTCTCGCTAAATCAGAGCAACTTTTTGGCTCTTGTGCTAGGATAGCCGAAATGCTGCTATTTTCTCTCATGCTAAACAGAGTTATATTTAGATAGATCGAGCTTATTTTAATTGTTGAATCAGTTTGTCTCTGTTTCTGTAGGAATCAAGAATTTATTAAGTGACTGTTTGGGCAGTGCTTTACGGACTTCTTGAAAAAAGATGTGAATCTTATTGGAAATTACTAATACCCAACTCATCGACATGTGTATAGGAGAGATAGGGATCTGGCTACACATCAAAAACTGTATATAAAAGTTCCATGGTCTCTAGCTCGCATGCAGGTGTGTATGAGTATGGCTCAAAATTATTCAGCATATTCCTATAAAAGAAGAAGAAGAAGAAGCAGCAGCAGCAGCATTTTAATTGTGTTCCTTGTTCCCTCAGGAGGCGGGACGATCAACATAAAATAGCTGCCGTGTGTGCTAAATCCTTGTATTGTATCTTGTTTGACAATCACCTCGACGTCAGATTGTTATTTGCAAATGAATGAAGCACGTATAATTTTGTTACTGATCTCTCTGTTTCAAATTGTTAGTCGTTTTGATTTTTTAGATGCATAATATTTTCTATGTATAAACTATGCATCTAGATATATATTATGTCTAGGTGCATATATATAGCAAAATCTATGTACCAAAAAAATCAAAACGTCTAATAATTTGTGATGGAGGGAGTATTAGACAGAAAAAAATGATATAGCATACTACACGTGCCTATACATGGATCACAGTTTTCGAACCAAGGGACGTGCACCCTTGTTGGGATGTTGCAACGAAGGCACTACATGAATAACATTGCTCTGCCAAAAAAATCCTCACTATTTCTTTTCCGCGATGAAATCTGTGCAGCGCTCACTCCAGCAAATGAAAAGGGCCCATATATTAATAACAAGATGGGTTAACAAAACCCATCCGGCCCGGCTTGTGGCCCATTTTTGCAAGACGTGCGGGCCACGAAAACACGGCACGAACCCGGTCCCAGCAGTCAGTAGTCATCACCGTTCTTCCGCACGCGCACCCGTCCCGTGCGGTCGGTCTCCCACGGAGTTTCGTAGCGTGCCCGCCACGGGTGTCTCCAGGTGGGTCCCGCACCGGATTGTATACACACTCACGCGCGCGCACCGCCCCCCCCCCCCCCGCCTCACGTATTCCATACGGTATCCCGCTCGCCGCTTCGCTTCCACCGCCGTCGCCGTCCGCCGCCTACCTAGGGTTTCCGCCGCCGTCCCCGTCCGACCAACTCGCCGGCGCGTCCGCGCGTGTCCCCCGCCGCCGTATGTGCGTCCGCCCTCTCGCCAACCTGGACCGCCGGCACCGCACCCGTCTCCGTCCCGATGTCGTCGAGGACGCCCCCGGCGGGGTCCCGCCCCGCCGCTGGCGCCGGCGGAGGCCGGAGGAAGCAGGCGGTGGCTAGCGGCGCGAAGCCGGCGCCGAGGCAGCACGTCCGGATGATCCAGGAGCAGCTGGCGCGCGCGCGTGAGGAGGGGCGGCGCGCGGAGGAGAGGCGCCTCGAGGAGGAGGCGAGGCGCGCGGAGGAGGAGCGCAGGGCCAGGGAGGAGGCGGAGAGGCGCGCCGAGGAGGAGAGGAGGGCGCGGCAGGAGAGGCGGCGGAAGAGGCAGGAGGAGGCGCGGAAGCGGGCCGAGCGGGAGGAGAAGCGACGGATGGAGGATGCGCGGAGGCGGCTCGGCATCGCTGTCCCTGATGCCTCCAGCGGTGATGGTACGCACAGAAGGCCCGTGTATGAGTCGAGAAAGTCAAAATCGCAGCCCAAGCATCATATGAGTGTCCAATCTGAAGCCAATTTTGGAGAAACTCATGTGATTGAGAAGCAATTGGAGGGCATGGAGCGCAATGCATCCCTGGAGGATACTGATGGAGTAGTTGTTGATGCGCTGGAATTGGGGAAGGAACAGATTACCATACCATCATCGGAAGACAGCAGTGGAATTGACGAAGATGATGCTTGGGACAACAGGAGCTTTGACGAATTTGATGCTCTGTTGCCTGGTAAATCTCCATCTTTTGGAGAAGAGGAAGATGACCAAACAGAGGAAAAGCATGTGTCCTCTGCTGCACCGATTGCTAACTCGATGAGTTTATCTGAAGGTATTGGGGAAGATGTGATCTCTATCCTTCAGGATGATGGTGCAAGCAATGGGGTTGATAGGGAGCTTCGAGCACCAATATGTTGCATCCTTGGGCATGTGGATGCTGGAAAGACAAAGCTGCTTGATTGCATCCGGCGAAGCAATGTGCAGGGTGGGGAGGCTGGGGGCATCACGCAGCAGATTGGTGCCACCTACTTACCAGTTGAGAATATCAGGGAGAGGACCTCCCTGAAAGCTGAGGCCACCATCAAAGCTCCTGGTTTGCTTGTAATTGACACCCCTGGCCACCAGTCATTCAGTAACATGCGCTTGAGGGGATCAAGTTTGTGTGACATTGCTGTAGTGGTTGTTGATATTACGCGTGGGCTGGAGAAGCAGACCATTGAGTCCATTGGTCTTTTGAAACACCGCAATGTGAGGTTTATTGTTGCCTTGAACAAGGTTGATCGTCTGTATGGGTGGAAGACTTGTCCCAATGCACCAATAGCAAAAGCTCTCAAGAACCAATCTGAAGATGTCCAAAGCGAATTCAAATGGAGGGTAACTGAGGTATGTACATGTCATCCTGTGCATTGATTTGCTACCAGTGATCAATTGATTTGAATCACAAATAATTTATTTGATCTTTTTTATAATTTTGTTAATTTAACAGGTTGTAACACAACTTAAGGAAAGTGGCTTCAACGCTGCCCTGTATTATGAAAACAAGAAGATGAAAGAAGTGGTGAATATTGTCCCAACTAGCGCTGTAAGGTCTGTTAGTTGCTCATCTGTTTTATTTAGGTTAAATACTTAAATTTCAATATATTTCTACAATTTTATTTTCTGTCTAACTTGTACCATAATATCCTCCAGTGCTGAAGGCATTCCAGACCTACTGCTGCTGCTGGTGCGATGGGTGCCAGAAATAATGATGGAGAGACTGACATATGTCAATAACGTGGAGGTTTGTTCTTGAGCCATTACTCTGTCTACTCTCCAGTTAGACATCCTTTTGGTTGGAATTATGAGTATGGACATCCTTTCCATTTTGTGAGAGTTTGTGTTAAATCACTCTTCAGCAACTGATTTTGTTACATAGATCATTATTCATTGCAAGGTGATGTAAATGTGATTTTGTTGCCATATGTGTTTATTTCTGTCAGTGTACTGTACTGGAGGTCAATGAAGACAAAGATTTCGGAACTACTATTGATGTAGTGCTGATTAATGGTGCACTTTGTAAAGGTGATCGTATAGTTGTTTGCACCAAACAGGTATGTTTTAACTTATTGTTCAAAATTGAAAATGCAGCCTTGAATGTTGCGTCATCTGATTTCAGAACCTTTTCATTTTCATCTGCAGGGGCCTTTCACAACCAACATAAGATATTTGTTGACACCTTATCCCATGAAAGAACTTAAAGCTAAGGTGAGTGAATGATGGAATCATTTTATTTTGTTCATGCATATCTTTTTGGGTGTAGTTAGTGGCATAGTAACATAGGTGGGTGTAATATTTTGTATGTTGATATCTTATCAACTGTGTATGTATCTTCCTATCCAGAACTAGAATATCAGTCTGTATCTTGTTGCAAAGATTTACAAAACCTTCTGGACATCAGTATTAATAATATTCATCCAGTAACAGTTAGCATCTATAATTTAGTCTAATTTACGGACTCTAGAATCTAGGTATGTAGTCATGTTTGTGCTAACTGCTAATGCAGTTAGCATCTACAAGCTATCTATAACCAGCATTCTGTTTGTTTCATTGTTTGGAGTAATTTTACAAGATCTTTCAGACATCGGTGCTTTTATGTTTCTTTGACTGGGAGTATTTTAAGTAGGCTGGTGTGCTGCTGAGACATTACACATTTGCATCACCTAAACCTGAAACTTCATAGATACATAGATAAAAAATCACGAAAGAAACAACAAAAGGGCCCCAAGAAAAATATAATGTAGTTAACTACCATGAATACATGATCGCTAATTATAAAGATTTTTTTTGCATAAGTTGATTCTGTTCTTGGTGTGGTTGAATAATTATCACCTACAACTGATGTTTGGTTTGAAATCATATTTTGATTCCAAATATCTGGAATTCTATGTTTCCATTCATGCTCTTCCCTGTATCTTAATTTGAACTCTGTAAAGTTTGAGAATGAAAGGTGTGTGTTTTAAGTAGTCCTTGCTGACAGGTTCAATATTCCTAGTTACTCAAACTATCTTTTGTAGTTTGTTTGCCTTAGAATTTGAATTGGGTGGATGAGGAATCATGACTTTAATGTTTTCACACTGAATCGAGAATAAGTCTTTCGGGTGTTCTGACTAGCATATCCCTGTGACCTCTCAATCAGGGAGTATATAAGCATCACGAGGAGCTTAAAGCTGCCCAAGGGGTAAAAATTGCAGTGCGAGTAAGTTTAATTTTTATTATCATTTCTTTATGAAAAATCCAAATCCAAATTTCAAAGTACTCATTTGCTTATTTTATCTTTTTAGGGACTGCGACATGCTATTGCAGGCACTGCTCTCATTGTGGTGAAACCAGGAGATGATCTGGAACGAGCTGAAGCAGCTGCAGTGCAAGAAATCAGTAATGCCAACAGCCTCATCAATGAGGATGAAAGGGGTGAGAGTGATGATGGAACAGCAATACAAGAAATAAGTAGGATCAAAACTTGCAAGGAGGGTGTCTATGTGCAAGCATCTAGTCTTGGAACCTTGGAAGCCATTATTGAGCATTTGAAGACCCTTTCTTTGGACATTCCTGTCGGTGGTTGCAACTTAGGCCCAGTGCACAAGCAGGATGTCATGAAAGCAACTGCTATGTTGAAGAGGAAAGAAGAGTATGCAGCCATCTTGGCCTTTGATGTCAAAGTAATGCCTGAGGCTTCTGACCTTGCAGCTGAGTCAGGGGTGAAGATTTTTATGGCTCAAACATTATATAAACTTGTTGACAGCTTTACTGATCACATTAAGAAACTGAAGGAAGAGAAGAAGAAGCAATATGCAACTGAGGCGGTGTTCCCATGCACCCTTAAGGTTCTGCCAAACCATGTCTACCATAAAAAGGATCCAATTGTTTGTGATGTTGAAGTTCTGGAAGGTGTTGTCAAGGTACTTTGATGAGCCCTTTGTTCTGAAGTTTGTTTATTCGTAATGATAATCTTTGATACCGTCCATTGGAATGAATCTGCAAAATCGATTACTACCAGTTAATGAGTTAATACTTGTATTTCAGGTGGGAACCCCAATTTGTGTCTCTGTTCCAAGCAAGGATAGAGATGCAGACGTGGTTCATAGCCTTGGGAGGATCTCTTCCATGGAAACATCCAATGGCACGCCGATTGATTCTGCCAAGAATGGAGTAGTGTCGATAAAGGTACGAGCATTGAATACAATTTTGTAGTTATGACAAGTGGAAACTTGAAACAAAAACACTAACAAATTTCATCTCCACTGCCAGATAATTGGGGAGAACCCTCAGGAGAGGTCTCGATTGTATGGACGCCATTTTAATGCCGACAACAAGCTGCTCAGCCAAATCTCTAGGAAATCTATTGACGTGCTGAATGAGTATTATCGGGTACGTTGCTAGTGCTGGTGCTATCAGTAAGCTTGCACAACTCTTCTACTCTTTGATATATGCATCTAACGCATGCAAATTTGTTTTGCTGCAGGATGAGATGACTGGTGAAAATTGGCAGCTGATCCGCAGGCTAAAGAAACAATTCGGGATACACTGAAGCCTTGGAAGTATTCCTCTAGCATCTTCTCCCTTAGAGCTGCCCTCTTTCTTTTCTAAGTTTTCTATTGTTCATCGAGACACTGGAATATTCTTATGTTTTTGGTTTGTTCATGGAGTAGACACTTGAACCGAGTTATACTTGTGTTATTCAAACCTTTATGTTACATTCTGGATATGTTAAAATCAATAATAGATGCTGGGTATGTTGAAATTTCTGAAATAAAGGTATCTGCTGTGCAAACTCGTTACAATGAATTTAGCATTGGTATCAAATGCCTTCCTATGCCCTGCTGAAGCAACGAGAACAGCGGCCGCCATGACAAACATCAACAGCATGGCTGAAAGCAACAAGTATGTCTTCCTTGACGATCTTCGGTATTCCCCGAAGAGGATGACGCCCCAGAATGTGCTTACAAGGGGCATCGCCTGATCATGTAAGACCAAATGTTGAATCAGAAGTCTAGTGAGATGACATACGAACGAATGACTGAAGCTCTGAATGGGTAAAATACCTGGACCGCATCAGCAGCTGCATACCCAGCAGCTTGGCCGCCCATGAACTGAAACCCGTTCCCAAACCCACACAGGAGCCCTGCCAGCAAGGCCCAATGCCTGCCGTTCCAGTCCCTGGCATATGCTCCGACACTTGATGCCGGCACACCGGCCATTGGGTGATACAAGAACCAGACATTGAGGCACGCCCCGAGCGCGAAGCACGACACCGAGAAGTAGAAGAAGGCAGTGTAGACCACCAGGTGCGGGACGCCCTTCCTCAGGGTGTGCCACTGGTCGTTGGTGGCCAGGTTGATCGCCGGCGAGAAGAGGGAGAAGCAGGCCCCGGCGAGGAAAACCAGGTTGAGGCCTAGCAGCCTGTGGGAACCAAATACCTGAATCGGAATGTCAGGCATGATGCTGCATGAATTCAGGGTTCAGTTTTTCTAGAAGAGAGCAACCTTGATCGATCGTCTCCCCTCGACCTGGATGATGAACTCTGCAGAGCCAGGTTTCGGCTCATTGGAAGCGCTGTAATCTTCTTCATCGCCGTCCGTCGGTTCTCGAGGATCAGGCAGCAACTTTGCTGAAAAATTTAAAGTTGAACCAAGTTTCTTCTTAACCTCTGCATGATTGAATATTCCATATTTTCCAAATGATCAAATGCTACCTTCGTCAGAAACCTCACTGCTAAGCTCGATGTCTGCATTCTTCCTGCAAATGTTTAGAGATTCTTGACACCCAAGGAGACGCTTCTCAGCAAAAATACAGGCTATTAGTTCAGAAATGGCAGCCTGACATGCTTAGCTTCTGTTCATCATCCTTGGCGTTGGAAGAATGGACGGCGGCGCCAAGGAACACCGCGATGAGGAAGCACGCGACACCGGGGAAGAGTACCTCGGCTCGATTTATGCGTCCATCAAGGAAGTAGTTGATTGTTGTCCCTGCACATGAATGAACTCTAAAGTCTAAACTGCTCAGATCAGAAGTTGTCAAGAGCCTGCTGAGTATGATTCATACTGACAAAAGATTCAGAGATGCTTACCTATGACTACCGTCATGCTTGAGCAGATGATGTTTGTCACTGACAGACCGGCAAACGCCCACGCATACTGCGAGACAAGATTTCCGAGACTGAGGGCAATGCCGCCGGCCATTGCCATTAGGACTGAAGGCCAATTATCCTGCATCTGCCATCACATTTCGAATCAAACAAAAAAATTTCTGAAGATGACCCAGAAATGAAATTTGAATGCTTCTGGATCAGAAAACACTCTTTATCTGACATGGTCACCCTCGACCTCGAAACATTCAGGTTCCATTAGCTGAAACAGCAGTGACTTCAGAAGCTGAAAACACTGACCTGGCTGAGCTGAGTGAAGAAGCTTGGCATGCCAGGCCTGTTCTCCCCAGGCTGCCCAAACGCGACGGCGATCAGGACGGCGGCGAGGAGGTTGGTGACGGAGTAGTCAAGGTAGGTGTGCTGGGGCAGCCGGCCTCTGCGCTCCAGCAGCGTCAGGAGAGCCGGCCAGGTGCCCAGGAGGAAGAGGGACGCGAGCATCAGCGTGGCGGCGCCGCCCCTGTCCACCACGGTGACGGGCATCTCGGTCGACGGCGACGGAGGAGAACCGACGCTGAGAGATCTCTGACATGTGCAGAAGATGCAGTGCGAGCGTGATGAATTGCCGCGAGATCTCGCCCAGCTCTGGTCAAGCTAGCATGTTGACCCGACAAGGGAGATGGTGCTGTCGTGATTGGATAAAATATTCGTTTGAGTCCTCCGGATCTCCAGCAGTTTCAAGCATGTTTGACTTTGTGATTGAATAGATCTCTCTCACACACTGCTTCGACATTTTATTTTTTTTCTTGTTTTCTCCACTAATATGTGTAGCTTTTTGCGAATCACAAACTCAACGCCTGTATAACTTTCATGTGCTTTGAAATCCTGTGAGACTTTATACTAGTTTATGGTATAATAATCCCACGTAATCGTTGCACACACTTGAGGTGAACAAAAAGTAGATCAATAATAACTTAATGAGTTGAAGGGCGTTTCAGGCGCGCAATCATGAAGAACTTTTTTTTGGTACACACATATGAAGAAATAGACAAACGTGTGATAAAATATGAAAACATATCTCTTGTGAAGTTGCGATCCTGATCACAGTCGTTACGACCATTACTTATTGTCTTCCAGTTTGTAGAAAAACATGAGCACTAGGCCTGTAAAGTCAACACTAGGCCTTGATTTTGTCTCTAAAACACTGGAAGATTATCCCCTTATGTACTTATTAGCAGATTCCAATGCAATGTACGTTCAGTTAAATTTTAGAGTTTGACCAGCACTACTACAGAAAATATTTTTAGGGATGGCTAAAACAGCATTTGTTTAGAACGGACGCGATACCCATCCCTATTTCTCGCAGCTACAATAAGGGGGTATTTTATATTTCCAGGAGCGGGTAACACGCTCACCCTCCTCCCCTAGAAACCCATTTTCAGGAACGGATGAGCCCATAACCCGCCCTTGGAAATTGTATTTGCAGGGGCGGGTCACGGGCTCACCCGCTCCTGAAAATAGATTTCCAAGAGCGGGTGAGGGCATGACCCACCCCTGAAAATATGTTTTCCACCTAAAAATTCGCTATTTAAATTTAAATTTTTCAAATCCGTTTTCCGCTATTTTTTAGAATTTTGTTTCCCGCCAATTTTGACCTATCAAGCTAGTGTACAATCGAATTGTCATAGTGACCGACATAGAATATGTTTCATAAATATAAATAATTATGCAGACAAAATTAAATTATATAGAAGTATATTATTACAGTGCATCATTAGAGTATATCATTAAAGTGCGTATAGAATACATGTTTTTATCCTATTCCCCCGATTAACGCTACTGGAGCCGGCACGGAGGTGCAGAACGTCCCACTGATGAAGACCTTTGTACTTTTTGTTAGTTGCCAATTCATGTTCAGGGTGAACAAGATACCCCCTACATGGACCACTTCATGCAAAATAAAACGGCATAAAGCGGCGACTACATTAAGAAGTTGTTGCTCATGGAGTTGCTCCTCGTGTCTTCTCGGCATTTATTTCGTGGACTAACAATTATTCTGACTCAAACCTCAAGGCCCAGTTAAAAGCTCATTTTCTACACCTAACCCTAACCCTAATCCACTACTATAAATATCCTACCCCTCACTTCCCTTCCCCTTTCTCGCCTCCCTTTCCTCCACGACGCCGCCAGCAGCATATCTTCTCCCTTTGCTCTTTCTTCACCAAGAAGCAGACCAGCAAGCCACCCCTTCCTCTCTAATTCCTTTCGCTCTCTCTCACGCCAAACACCGGGAGCACAAACCCATGGTGGCCAAGCCACCTCAGTCCCTCTGCTCCTCCCTTGCCCAAGCAGATCAAGCAGACCAGCGCCCTCCTATAATTCTATTTCCCGTTTATGATTCCTCCACGAGCAAAATCAAGATAGCATATCGTGCTCCCTCAATTTTCCAGCTTGTTTCTTTTCCCCCAAAAACCAGACCAGAACAGCAAGCAATCAGCGGCCTTTTCCTCCTCAATTCCAAGCACCTGCAGCCTTTCCCTCCTTCCTCCATCCGCACCCTTCCTACAACGCACAAAGAGGGGGCAGCGCACCACGGCCGTGTGCAGAGCCACCGGCGCGCATGCGAGAACCACCCAATTTAACATCATTTTAAGCGAAATCGTCGGTTCTTATCATGAAGATGAGAATTAACACGCGCTCGCACCAATGGCGTGCCGCGGGTTAACCCACATCTAAACTACCAAGGACCAACTTAACTTTTCGCCGAAAATAATATTAAACCCGGTAGTCCTGGTATGTGCTCCAACATATGCCCAAGATCGTGCACATGCACATACCGTCACAAGCTCGTACATCACCAATGATCCACAAAGAGCAAATTTTTAATACAAAGTTAAGTAACTAGCCATTACAACATTAATTTAAGGAAAGATATCAAATGTGAAATTTAAGGTTCAAATAAGGGATACAAGGCTCGGGCTCACAAATAACATAGAAGAGATAAAAACCATAGTGTTTAATGTTTAACATGATGATCCCAAGTACGATACGCAGCGAAAATTATATCGATAAATAATAATGGCGTCTTGCTCAAGGACACCATTGACCATATTGGCCTATTCCTCGCCCGCGCCGGATTCGGCGGGATAGAAATGGCCAAACACCACTTCCGGCTCACCTGCAACTTAGTGTATCAAAGCAACATGAGTACAAAGGTACTCGCAAGACTTACGCGAATAATTAAATCAAGGAATGTGCAAAGGCTCACAAAAGGGCTTTAGGGCTAAGTAAATTAGATAAGCATGAGCTCCCTAATTCCACCATCTAGCCTCCTAGCATTTTAGTTAACTTGCCCAACCCACCTCAAATCTTAGTTAAATAGATAACTCAATTCCTAAGTATCAACAAGAGGTAACATGTAACCAACCACTTGATCAAAACTTCTATGAAGATTTTGTAGGATAAAGAGCTTGCTCATAACCGAGAGCGCGGCAATTCGAATTGATTCATTAACCTTGCAAGGGTGTACATCTTTACCCACACGACACAAGGACCATGCGACTCACCCAACCGATCACATTGGGCAAGAGGGTACTCGCATCAACCTTTCCCGATAAGTTGTAACCGTTGAACATCACGCCTAGCTTGCGCGGAGAGTTACCTAGGTCTACCGGGGACACCTCTAAGCCTCTCTACAAAGCCCTATGGCCACGCATCTAGGACCGTGCATCAATGATTAGAACTAGAGGGTAATCGGTTTATCCACCCCATGAATGGATATGTGGTAGTACGATAATATGTGGTAGTACGATAAGTGCTCAATTTTCGAGGTCATCCACGGACGGTCCTTAACCAATTCGAGCGGACTATGCCTTCGAGACTCCTTTCCCTAGGCCTTACCTTCCACTCGAATTAAGACATAACCATCACGCTAACCCCTTTTCCGAACTTCCGACAACAAAGGATAAGCACAAATATGCTAAGAGTGGCGTAGTGAGTAGAGTGATCCTTATTCCGATGTTTCTTGCAAGCTAAGACCAAGTCTAAGCATGACTAAGCCTTTGCTAGGTTATTTAGTTGCTACTACACGTGACAAGGACTTGAGATCGAAAACAAGGAAAGTCATGACAAGTAAATAGGACTGACAATGCAATAATTAAACATTTAGAATATACATATATACCCATTGAGATAACTAAGTCTAGTCAAGTTAAAGAGGGTCAAGGGATCATGCTTAGCTGCTTGCCTTGGTTTTCTTCTTGTTCAACCACACACTCAGCTCCCGGCTCGGTCTCAACGATCTCGGTGGGCTCAACGGGTGCGTCCTCCGGCGTCTCGGTCACTATAATGCATGAATGAGATGCATGCATTAGGATGATGCCAATGATGTGGAAATAAGATGATATGCAATGACATGGTAATAGAAGAAAAATGTCACATCAACGCGAAAGCAATACCACCATGGCACCACAAGCTCGATTACTAATTTTAATACTAGGACCGAGTCGAACTTTGCTTAGCAAGACATCTACAAGCATAAATCATGATTTAATTTGGGCATACAGGGGATCTCAAAATAAACTCATGAGAGTTGAGTTTGCATCAAAAATATATTTGTGGAATTACTTATGTTATTTATAAATTTCAGCTGCTAAACTCAAGTTAAGTCTTAAAAGATACTCAAAGCATCTCTATAAATTCTCAAAGAATTACTGGAGACAGGGGACATGATAACAAAAGTAATAGAAGTTTTATCATTTTATCAATTTTCAATCAAAAGTTACACACTAAACAATTTTGCAGGCAGAATTCAAGTAAACACATTAAAACTCTAGCAAACAGCATGAAAACACCTGCAACAACTGTATCATCATCTAGTAATTTCAGCAAGGATTCCAAGAAAACTTGATTTGACATTTTTAGAGCACCACAAATAAGTTAAGCATTTAACTAGGTTTAGAAAGAATAAATTATAACTAAGTGTACAGAGCTTTAACATATCTAAACTTAATTTCTCTAAGTAGATCTATCACAGAGGAGTCAAAAAAAAATAAGTTTCACAATTTTTGGAGACCTACAACAATTTCTATGCAATTTACAAAGTCACACATGAAATGATAAAAGGGAAAACGAGGCGGCACCGCTAGATCCACCCGGATCTAGCGCCCCTGGGCGCCAACAGGCGGGCCCAGGCGGCCAGCGCATGCCCCGGGCAGAGTCAAGGCCAGCCGTGGCCTTGACTCGCCACGGGCGTGGCCCGCGCGCGGCGCGACGCGGCGACGGCCAGCAAGCGGAGGAGCGGCAGGGGGCGCGGACGGGCGGGGGAGACGCGTGCGCGAGCAATGCGGTGCAACAGCGGTGCTCGCCCGTGGCACGGGCGAGCGGGGCGAGGCGGGGAGCGGCGGCGCGACGAAGCATGGCGGCGGCGGAGGAAGGAGCGCGTCGGGGAGGGGCTGCAGGCGGAGGGGGAAACGGAGGGTGGCCGGAATCGAGCGAGGAGGAGGAGGGGATGGTGTAGGCGCGGCCAATCGGGCGGGGGCTTACCGGCGGCTGTGGATTGCGGCAGCGGGCGGAAGGGGAGGCGGCAGCGGGAGGAAGAGGGAGAGGTGGGGGCGTTAGGGTTCGGGCCGGGGGAGGAAAGAAAATACCCGAAAAGGAAAAGCCCAAATTTAAAAACCTAAACCTGGTACTTCCCGGGCTCCAAAATTCACCAAATGTTTACTGAAGCAAGAACACCCTACCAAGAACATAATGCAATAACAAACACTCAAAAATCCATTAAATAATGGTCACAATAATTCATCCAAAACTGCAGTTTTCTAGATTTCCAAGAATATTATGGCTCGGATGAGTCATCCAAAAATTAAGGAAAAATATCTACAAATCACCATTTGAAATCTAGTATTTGAATAAAATTTTTGGGGGCACAGTCACATAGCAAAATTTGAAATTTCTTCACAACTTACACATAAATCACACAAGAAAATGGATGATCATTATGTAATTAAGTGCATATGATGCTCCTTGATGCTTGGATGATGCTCATGATGATGTGGCTTAAATTTTAATCTCGTACTTTTACATTTTGGGTCGTGACAGCGCATATGATCCCTACAACGCCAGCAACATGCGCTCCGGCTGGAAGCGCCAAGCTGGGGGTTTGGCCAGCCAAGGGCTGCTCCTCCACGACACGCCGCCACCTTGGAACCACGTGCTTGTGGTCGTGGGGCCAACGAGGAGAGCCTCCATCACGGCGACTAGGAGTCACAACACGATGCCAAGCTCCACAGCCCCTCATCTACTACAGCGCCGCTGCCATCCTTGAGCCAGCCCAGTGGCGAAGCTAGAGCAAATTGAAGGGAGGTGCACTTGCCTTGTGGGTGCCTGGAGTTGATCTGTGAGGATGCATATATGGCGAAAAAATAGACCTAATCACTGTTTTTGCAAAATTTTATAGGTGCATGGGCACCCCCTAATTTGAACCTACCTTCGCCCCTACTTGAGCCCATAGGTGAGCTGCGCTTACCACCTTGCCCAATCACCTTGTTGTCCGGCGTCGCAGCCGTGCCCACGCGCCGATGAACCTCTAGCCCGCAGCTGCACCATCACCATGATTTCTAGGAGCAAACAACAACCTCACCCGCATCTGAAAATAAGCATTTTTAGGTGAGGACCGTGAGGTGAGCTGCTCCTATAAATGAAAATAATTTTTAAAAGAGAGTGACGGCACCGCCCGCTCCTGAAAATGATTTCTAGGAATAGGTGATGATGCGGCCTACTTCTAGAAATAGTTCTGGGAAAATAAATTCAAAATTTTTTCATATGATCTCGAATGAAGATAAATTTTATATCAAAATTATAGAGGTTGACAAGACTTTAAAACTTTATAGTTCATAATATTTTCATATGAGATTATTTAGTAGTAAAATAATCACTATAAATTCTCTAATTTTGAAATCTAAAATTTTATAATGTTCCAAAAGACCTCATATGCAAAGTACCTCTATATCAATGTTGTAGTGCTCAACGATATTTAAAATTTTATAGTTTACCAATTTTTCATTTAAGATGGTCTAGGGTCACAAGATTATTTTATATACTCTAGACTATGTAGATATATTTCTAAGCGCTAATATTATTGATATAAATTATACTACCATATTAGACGTGCACGTCGATATATCCACAACTAAAGTTGGACTATTTTGGACTCTATTGTATGAATGGATAAGTATATGTGAATGTGAGTGTTGAATTACATTCGATGTTCCATGAGTGTTTAGTTTTTAAAACACATTTATTGGACGATTTGGTCTTTTTCGAGAATTATCCAGATTTTTTTAGAAATTGTTCTCAATTTTCTAGTGGTAATCCAATTTTCCAAAGCTTCTAGGAACCTTTTATTAAGTATTTTGTTTTGACTCCTCATAGCCCAACTATCTATAGGAATTTTTGGGATTTTTAGTGATTTTGCAGTTTAAAAGTATTATCTGGAATTACATGTAATTTTTTTGAACTGAAAATTGTTTTCCTCAATTTAATTAGACTCTAACCTTGATTGGGCTGAACCCAACCTCGTAGGTGCCTCCTCCTCCTCCTCCTCCATCGGCATGGGCGCCATGAAGTTACGCTGCTAAGCGCCTATACCAGCAAGAGCCCGAGACCCCACGTTCCCTATAGCTCCGTCCCAGCTCCTCATCTCGTGAAGCACAGCTGCCAGGAGTTTGTTCCGAGCTGAGGCCATGACGACGTTGCCCTCGTGGACTCGTCTAGCCGTGCACAACCCGCCAGTCGACGAACATCCACCGAAGCTCTACGACCATGTGAAGTCGAGCCGAAGCCGCTGCCACCTTCGTCGTCCATCCACATCTACCCCTCTCCACCACTGGAGAGCCTACCAGCGCGTTCCCTTGCACATCCTCTCTCTCTTGTGAGATGGCCCCAGGAGCAGCACCGGTAAGGCAGGCTGGTCAGAACAACATCCGCTGTAGGAGGAAGCTCTGAGTATTTTGCATTTTGACCCTCGAGGAATCTTGTACTTTTCTTGGATATCTTTGAACCTACGCTCTCTTGCAAATCTAGCCCTGTTCTTTATCTTATTTGTTAGCTCTATTTTCTAAGTCTTGCAAGTCTTCTTCTCAAGCCCCTAAAATATATAATTACGTTTAAGTTGTAGAAGCTTTGTTTTTTTAATCATAGTACAGACACACAGACACTCATATACACGCACGTATACTCACCTCTATAAATACACGCACGCAACCCTACCCTATGAGCACCTTTGAGAGACTAAGCCGGTAGGTCCTCAAGATTGACAAAGTCACAGGCGTCTCGGTCGATGGGCATGTTGGCTACCAGTCAAAGAATAGTGCCGGTTAAATCCTAGAATAATCTAGGAAAATGCGAGCACCCATGTTGAGTCTAGGACTCAAACCTGGTACTAATTTCTCCAGGACTTATTAGTGCAGGATCGTGGCATGACCTGATACCAATGATAGCCCATTAGTACCGGGTCGTGAGTGCTCTCTAGGGACTTGGTCGTTGCAGCCGGTACTGATGCTAGTGGCCGATATTTTTGCGCTGGATCGATAGGGCGTTCTCTACTAGTGTACATAGCATAGCCATATAGCATGCTAGTGTAGATTACACTTTTTATTAAGTGTATGGCACACTATTTTTATTTTATCCAAAAGTGTTGTAGGTAGTTTGATTCTTTACCAAAAACACATCTACATTCCTTTACTGATGGAACTAATTTGAACAAATGTGAGTTCCTGATCTAGATAAAGGCGTATTAACAAGAGGAAGTCGGTGTCGATGGCCTGATACACAATACATGGATATTGTGCTTTCCAACCTAGCAGATCTGAATCTGATGGTTCTTTCTCTCTAGGGTTTATTCAAGGTAGAAGAGAGGGATTGGGCGCAGCTCCTCCCTAATCTTGTCTGGAAGATCGCTGACGACCTTCTCTCCAATGACGTGACCGAGTACATACGCCTAAGGGCTGTCTGCAAGCCATGGGATCTTCACTGCCAATCCTAGCACCCTGGATCCCCGGTTCTTCCACGGAAATGGCTGCTGATTGCTGAAGAAAAGCTCTACAAGGACGGCAAGCAGGAGCGCTTCATGAATGTGCGTACCGGTGCCACGCTTCAGATCCGCCTGCCCATGCCCAAGGAGTACACCCACCATGGAAACGCGAAGGGCCTTCTAGTGCTCTACTACTCTCTCACCGACACGGTATGCCTCTTCAACCCCCTCACCATGGCCTTCACCGACCTTCCAATGATGTCCGCGGTGTATGGCACACTATTTCCATTTCGTCCAAGAGTGTCATAGGTATTTTGGTTCTTTACCAAGCACACATGTACATTCCTTTACTGATGGAACTAACATGATGTAAACAAAGCTGTGTTCCTGATCTTTAGATGAGGGTTAATATCGGTTTGGAGGAAGTCGATGCCGATGGCCTAATACACAATACATGGACATTGTGCTTTGCAACCAGTACAGACCTAACACTCCTGTCAAAATCCAGCCCTCTGTCCTGCACACGAGAAGATATCCCCAAAACCCTAGCAGCTACCTCTTGGACATCGCCGCTACCTCTTGGACATTATCCCTTGTCCCGTCATCACAAGCGATGTCATCCAGGAGTAAGCTCGTGTCCACTACTCTCGCTTCTTCATCGTCCAAGATATATAGCCTGTCATTCTTAGTGCATATTTCACTTTTTTGTTGAGTGTATGGCACACTATTTTCATTTGATGCAAGATGGATAGGCAGTTTGATTCTTTACCCGAAAAAGCACATCTACATTCCTCTATTGATGGAACATGATGATGTAAACAAAAGGATTTAATTTGCTCCCAATCTTCCAAGAGAAGGTTAACTTCTTGAGTCAGAGAAAGTCCACATTGACGGTTCACTACAGCAGCGGAGCAGCTACAAGGATCATGTGTCTTAGCAACCGATAGATACAATGATTCTGATTTGTTGTTATCCGTACCATGTAAGAACTTCCTAGCTTGTACCTAGCTCCTCCCTGATCTTGTTGCAAGATCACCGATGACCTTACCGATGTGACATAGTACATACGGGTAAGGGTTGTATATATGCAAGCCATGGAGGAATTCCATTGCCAATCCCAGCATCCTTGGTCCCCGGTTCTTCCCCCGGAAATGGCTACTGATCGCTGAAGAAAAGCTCTGCAAGGATGGCAAGCCGGAGCGCTTCATGAACATGTGTACAGGCACCACACTCCAGATCCGCCTGCCCACGCTCAAGGAGTACACCCACCATGGCAACGCGGAGGGCCTTCCTGTACGACAACTGCAAAGCTTGAAACTTGGTAAACAAGAGTAATATTTGGAGCTTGGAAAGGTAAAGTATATATGTACGTGGCACATAATTTAGAAACAGATAGCAACACTGAATAAATGCCCAAAGCACTAGTCCTTATTGCTAGCCTAAACCTTTTCATAGGATGAACAAGTTGTTGCACAAAGGAAGCAAGCAAGCAAACAAAATACGGACAAGGCAAAAGACAACACAAGTAATTGCATAACAATCAATTAGTGTAGGTTGTAAAACTGTTTGTCCTACATTTAGAGGCTTCCTGAGGTAACCGGCTTAGCGAATAGGAGAGCTTCACTTGCGGATTAAGACAACAACCGGTTGTGTAGCACCTCCAAAACCGTTTGCAGTTATCGTAGCGATGCTAAAATTTATGCAAATTTCATTCAAATTTTAGAAATATTTCAGTTCACATTCATGTAGGTAAATTATCCTTTATTTGGACTCCTTGTATCCCAACTATCTATGCGAAATTTTGGCATTTTTGAGTGATTTTTGCAGTTCAAAAGAATTATCTGGAATTACTTGAAATTGTTTTTGAACTGGAAATTGTTAATATGGGTTGATATATACTTGTACGTAAGTAATATGGTGCTAATAAATCTTGACCAACTAAAATCGCTTACCGCAGTCAACCAGTCACCTTTCCTTATTATTGCCTTTCGTATTATATTATTTCTATACTTGTTGAGTATCAACCGTTAGTGTACTTATATTTGTTATAACCACTACTTAGAAGAGGTAGTTGTTGTGAAATTTTCTGATGTTGATGCTGAGTTCTAGGCGTACGCAAGTACCGATCAATTACCTATGAAGTTTGGAGCCTTCATTTCTAGAACAAGTTATATATCTCTGTTAAACTTTATATCATTGTAATCCTCTTATCGTGATATTGATAGTATTTATTACCCTAATGAAGTTGTTATATGTATGAAACTTGATTCTAGCATACATATAGTTTTTGCATTCGGTTCTCTCCAAAACCGTATATGTGACATAGATGATGTTATATAGTGCTCCGTCCGGTCCGGTTTCTTAAGCGCCACAGGTGGAAGTCCACGTACCAAGACGAGGGATTGGGAGCATGCGCTAGATTAATTTCAGCTCCGGACGCCTGCAGATTAGACTGCGTGGTGATTGGTTCAGCTTCCAAATATAAATACATGCATATGCATGCATGCTGAGTGCTTAACTTACTTCTTGTGATTGGTTCATTTTAAATCGATGACAGCCAGCTAGCAGCTGCACGTCTCGGTGCGCTGGCCCGCCCAACATTTTGGCCAAAGTGAAAAACGCAAAAGCGCCTTAGAAACCGGACGGGAGGGAGTATATTTACTATTATGTACCTATTTTTAGTAAACTATTTCTCATTGATAAATACCGATCAGTAATTATTTTTAGGAAAACATTTGATCATGAGAACCACAATGTCCTCCTGAGAGGTAAAAGAAACTATCGTATTTGAAACTCTCTATAAGATATTTGTTTGGAATCCAGAGAGATAAAAAAGAATCTCTTCTAGTGTTCTTGTTTGTATCAGGTGAGAATAAACTTATTACAGATATTTTCCTTGATCATTGGATTTCATGCAGTAATGGAACTTGTCTACAAGAGCAGCAATGAACTCCTGCTTTCAGACATGACACACGAGAGATACCCTATCATGACAACCAGTGCATATAACATTTTTACTATTTTTGTTTGATGCGAGAAAAGGGACTATCCGATTCATATGGGGCACTGCGAGGAGCTCCGCTATTATCATATGGTGGGTGGTGCCACGGGTGCAGGTGTTAAGCTTCCATTTCTGGCTCGTCCCGAGTCGTGCTCAATCACCATGACGCCCGCCCGGCCAAATCCCATCCACCATGGAAACACCGAAGGCCTGTTGGTGCTCCATCACTCACTCACCGTCTCGGCCCCTGGCTCCTGAACCCCCTCATCACCATGACATTTACTGACCTCCTGATGATAATGTCCGCCATGGACACTACTCGATTGGCAACTTTTGCCGACTGGATTTCTGCAAGTGGCCGAAGGGGACTCCTATTTAGTATTATTTTGAATTAATAGCTGAAGGTAGTTTAGCCTAATAGAAGGCTTTGCCCATGGTAAAAATAGAATCACCATCCAACTAACTATTGCCGACCAGGAAAAAGCGACGTAAGAGAATAAAATAGCTAGTCACCGTCAGCCATTTTGATTAAACTCTAGCCAATAGTGGTGGATCTTGTAGTGGGAGTGGGGCCCTCAGGGATGCCGTGAACACGTGATCTTCATTTGGTGAGCCATCAAAATGAGCTGCACCGACGACATCGAGTGTGAGCTGCCGGCAATCCATGGTGGCCTCTCCGTGCAGGGTGGGTTATTCTACACCCTGAAGAGCACCCATTACGTGCACATGGCATGGTGGAGCTCAGGCCCCGATCGACCAACCCCGCCTGACATTTATCATTGGCATCATCCAGATTAGCTTATTGACTTATTGTTTCCAACCACGGGGGAGATCATGTCCCACTATTTTTGTTTGGTCAGTTAGACCTTACCTTAGATGGTTCTTAACTCAAGCCTTCAGATATAACACTAAATCATGTGGTTCTCCGGAGGATCGCAACTTGTCTATATGATTCTCTACGCCCACCTGCTTCAACGTGAACGAAAGATACATAGCATAGCATGCTCAGTGTAGATTACACTTTTTTATTGAGTGTATGGCACGCTATTTCCATTTTGTCCAAGAGTGTGCGCAGGTATTTTGATTCTTTACCAAAAACACATCTACATTCCTTTACTGATGGAACTAACTTGATATGAACAAAGGTTGTGTTCCTGATCTTCTGATGAGAGGGTAAACAGGAGCAAGTCGATGTTGATGGCTTGATACACAATACATGGATATTGTGCTTTCAAACCCAGCAGATCTGAATCTGATGGTTCTTTGTCTCGAGGGTTTATTCAGGGTAGAAGATAGGGACAGGACGCAGCTCCTCCCTGATCGTGTCTGCAAGATCGATGATGACCTCTCCGATGATGTAACCGGGTACATACGTCTCTAAGGGCTGTCTGCAAGCCATGGAGGAACTCCACCGTCAATCCCAGAACCCTGGATCCCTGGTTCTTCCCGCGGAAATGGCTTTTGATTGCTGAAGGAAAGCTCCATAAGGACGGCAAGCCGGAGCACTTCGTGAACTTGTGTACCGGTCCCACGCTGCAGATCCGCCTACCCACGCCCAAGGAGTACACCCACCATGGCAACGCGGAGGGCCTTCTGGTACCGCGATTACAAAGCTTAAAACTTGTTAAACAGGAGCAATATGTGGTGCTTGGGAAAGTAAAGTATATATGTATGTGGCACACAATTTAGAAACAGATAGAAACACTAAATAAATGTCTGAAACACTAGTACTAGTTGCTAGCCTAAACCTGTTTGTAGGATGAACCAGTTGTTGCAATAGGGAAGTAAGGAAGCAAAGGAAATATGCAAGGCAAAAGACAACACAAGTAATTGTATAATAATCAATTAGTTGAGGTTGTAAAACTGTTGGTCCTAGATTTAGAGGCCTCTTGAGGAAACCGGCCTAGTGAATGGAAGAGCTTCACTAGCAGATTAAGACAACAACCAGTTGTATAGCACCTCCAAAACTGTTTGCAGTAAATAACTGGTAGTGATGCTAAAATTTATGCAAATTTCATTCAAATTTTTAGCAATATTTCAGTTCACATTTATGCAAATAAAATTTGCGATGATTTGCACAAATTTAAATAGCGATATATTAACTTACAAACTAATATCTACAAATTTAAAAATCCTCAAACATTTCTTACTACATCTCCCTAAATCTATGTCTAAATTACTCACCTCAGCAATTTATTTGTAATTATAGAAATATAACTTTAAATGAAAAAGGGGACAAAGATAAAGGCCACCGGAGAGCTCTACCTGCATTATTTGCTACCACACGCGTCGTCGCCCGCCTAGATTCGGCACCTGCCTAACCCTACATTCTGAACTGAGCTTCTTTTCATGTTAGTAGCATTAGTGCGCATGCATAAACGCTAAAGCTTATTGGGTTTGGTGTTAATCCATCTCAAATTAGTTTCTGAAGATTCGACTGCTCACCAAAGACACAATAAGCTACCAGTTAGGGTGGAAGAGGATGACGGAGAAGCCAGATGCAATCAAATCGTGAATGTACTATCTTCTTTAATTTGTAGGTAGGCAAGGTTTGTGAGTTCAAGAGATGGAGATCAGTCACCATGATCACCATACCACACACACTTGAGTCATTGGGGCCTTGCTAGACCGTGCGCGTCTGCCGGAGGGCACCCAACGATCAATGTCCGAAATGGGCCTCCTTTCCATTTCTAGAACTATCATCTATCAATTTACACCTTACCCTTTTCAACTTCTTCTCAACGCCTGCGCACGGCCACATGGTGCTGCCCCCTTCTTGAAAAATCTTTACCATACTAAGAAAATTTCTAGAATATTATTTAAATAAATATCTATATAATTCTTATATGTGTTTCTAGATAAAAGATTTTATACACAGAAGATATTTTCATTTCTAAGTAACAATAATGAGATAGTGTATATGTTATGACTATGGTTGTATGGGAGAGCAATAGTAATTTTTGATACTTTTGTTAGAACAACTGCAATATGATTGGTTATTAAATATTTAGAAAACCCAACTCACCAACTAGTTCATCATTTTTTAAAGTTTGGGAGTGATTAATTGAGCATGACACTGTTAAGACAAACATGTGAAGAGTCAAAAAGCTCGAAAAACCTTATAAACTAAATGTTGGCCTGACCCCATTTCTTGTTCTGTGCTCTGCACGTGCCACGATGTTACATCTACAGATACTAATCTACTACTGGTGGAGTGGTTGCGCTAGAATGCATATGATCCAAGCGCCAACAGCTAGTGTGTAGGCAAGCACCATCAGGCCAGGGATGAAAGCATAGAGGTCAAGGAAGATAGAGAGGGCTCCCGATAATGGTGGCGTCGAGGTGATAGGCACAGACCGCGGAAATGAACAGCATGACGCGGGTTCCCCTGAACCCAGGCCACGCCCTAGCGGCATGGAGGACCACCACCTTGGCGCCTGCGAGGGACCCATCGCCACCATCGAGGTCGGACTCCGCGGCCACGTGGTCGCTGCTGCTGTTGTAGTCGCGTCCTCTAAGGAGGGCCACTAGAACGGCCGCTTCTCCATCGACGAGGCCATCGCCATGGAGGAGGTTGTAGAGGTTGTTGTCACGCGCGGCTAAGAACCGCACGGTCCCAACGGGCTTGCCGTCCACGCCGAATGTGGGAATGGCGCCGAGGACAGGGATGCAGAAGGCCTCCCCCTCCTCCATCTTCTCCGGTGGCGGAGGGTCGGTTCCGAGCACCTGGCTGTTCTGGCTCTCCCTACTTTCTCTCTCGCTCTAGGACGCTTGCTTCCCTCTCTCCCGGTCCCTTCTATCTCTGGTTGTTGTGGATAGAGGCCACCACAGCCAGCTATTTATCGCTGGCCTAGCGCTAGCTGGTTGCTAGCTGTCTGCAGGCGGCGGCGCGTCGTGCGCTGCAAGCTACCCGGCCGCCGAGCACTGACTCTCCGATCGAGCGCTCTCCTCCATCACTGCATGCATGCATTAAGTTCTAGAACCTTCTACTGACCCTATATGCATCTCCCATATCTCCCCACCTTGCATTACTGCGTGCTTTATTTATGATGCAAATTGCGGCCAAGAGTGCTCGTCACCTGCGACCGCTCTGACTCTGCATGCCATCTTCCCGCCCACATTGCCATCCATCTCATCATGACGCTTTCGCACCAAGGAGGCGACTGAAGCCTGCGGGCGGAGATGGTGCATCGAGGACTGGGTGGGCTGTGTGGCGGATCCATGGCTAAGGGACTTCTCCGGTGTTAAGTTGAGGTTGGCCACAGCGCACGACTGTTGCATTGGAAGAAGGAGAATACACTTCAAAGTAGTGGAACAAATAAACTCACTATGCTCAAAATAAGATATACTAATGGAAATCATATGCTGAAATAATGGGACCTAGTAAATCAGTGTACCTTCTTATGCCCCAAAATTGAACTATGTCGCTCCTTTTGGCATGGTATGAAGGCAGGAAAAAGGGTATGTAATCGAAGGAGGACCGAGTTGCTTGTAGCACTACTAGAAAAGGAGCGTTCAGTACCGGGTCAAAAGGTCCGTTAGTACCGGCCATGCAACCAATACTAAGTAATACCAAGACTAAGTCTCGATCATCAGTACCGATTGCATAACCTGGTACTAAAGCGCAACACGTCTAAAAAAATTATTTGAAATATGGGAAGTGGTCCGCACAAGTCATACAATTTTTCATGTGAAATATACGCGTGTGCGGTGGATGAAATTTGAACACAGGACGTCTTGCCACATGTATACCTTCCTTACCATCTTACCTACACAATAATTATGATTGAGAGAAATGCTTTCCTTTTGAACTAATCTATAGAACATTTTTTAGTACTGGGTAGTAACACCTCTACCGGTACTAAAGAATATACATTAGTGCTGGTTGGTGGTACTAATATGTGTAGGTATTAGTATTGGGTGATAATATAAACTGGTACTCCTTTAGCACCGGTTGGTGCCTAAAAGAGCCTATACCCTTCCATCCACCTGATGAGGACATCACTCCTTTGGATACAAACAACAATCCTCCACTGAATGTTCAAGGTCCAATCACTAGAGCTCGAGCACAACAATTGAATCTAGAGGTGAGCTCGTTCCTAAACGCCTCTTCATATGATTATGAGAATAGATTGCTACCGAATGATTATATTGTGATTAGGAACCATGGAGAAGGCCAAGGAATACTTGGAGAAGGGCTTGGAGGCGTGGAGGACCAGCAAGGACATACAAGTCAAGAGGGAGGCCCAAACCAACTGGCCTCGGGTCTGTTTTTGGGCTCCAGTAGCAGTCTGCGCTAAAATGGACGCCCAGGTCACATATGGACTCGGATTTGGGTGATCTTTACATGGATGGAAAGCTAAGAAGATAACCTTTCAAACGGCGTTGGTCCCAGGCCCAAATTCATCAGGAGTCGACGGGAAAATATTCCACAAGTTGGTGTCCAGAATCTGTCTCAGTGTTGCGCCACTGTCTTTGGTCCTTTGGGCCGTGTATCTTGTCTTGGCCCATTAGGGTTGCGACCAGGGGGTCTTGGCCGCCCCAAACTCCTCTTATCCAGCCGCCACCCCCCTCCTCTAGGGTTGGGTTTTGCTTAGTTCATTTCTGTCAAGAACAGGACGCCGTTCTTCGGTTGTGGAACCCCACTCGTGAGTTGAATCGATTGCTTTCTGTGATTTGGTTGCTTCTCCGTGCACTTGCTTGTGTTCTTCGATTCGCAGGCAAGAGTAAGCCTTCTTGGCAAGGTCAATCGAGCAGCAGCTAGGTTGATAACCAGAGGATTCATGGTGCTAAGATTGCAGGGTTCATTTCTTTGGATTTGAAGCCGGATTGGTGTGTCTCGAATCTGCCCAAATCGATAGTTATCTGAACCTTTCGGAAGATCGGGAATCCAAGTCTTATCATGTGGTATCAGAGCAAAGGTATACCGTCAGGTTCGCATCGATTCCCCCTAGTTCGAGTGTTCTTTTTTTCAACCTACAGTCCACACCATACTGTTTTTCCCCTTCCTAGAACCTTCCGCGCCATAGCCTCTGCATTTGTTAGTTTCAGAGTTCGTAGTGCTGAATTTGTGTCCTTGTCAAAGTCTTGTTGCTGGTTGGGGTCGTGTTAGAGTCCAGTTTATGTATTTTCCCCTCCTTTTGCCTCAAACCCTAGCTGCCACCACAATTTTTTGTGCACGTTATTTCCTTTCTATCCTCCGATTCGGAGTGTATCTTAAAGCACAAATAAATTTGGTCTTTCACTTGCTGGAGCTCCAGTTTTCTATGTTACTTCTTGTGTGCTCCTGAATCAAGAAAAAAATATCCAAAAAAAGAAACAAAGAGAAAAAAGTAACAGCCCAAAAAAAAATTGAAAAAAAAGAGGGCAAAAGAGGAACAACATCTGCAGGAGCACATGGAGAAGGGCATAGTGAGCTGTGTTGGCATGTGATGTCTTGTGCTTTGTTTGTGGCCCTTTTTGATCAACATATTTGTTCTCTGCCTTGTTATCACAACTCTGGTACTTGGAACATTTTAGACCAGCAACAAGAACAACAACTTGGGACTATAATTCAGCATTGCTATCGGTTACTAACTTTTGTGCCACATATATATTTATCTCTGTGCCTTCCCAAGCTCCACATATTCCTTCAGATCGGTATAGAAAGAGGACCCTTGCAATCTTGGTGCCACCTCCTCACAAGC
Source organism: Panicum hallii (assembly GCF_002211085.1). Classification (NCBI taxonomy): domain Eukaryota; kingdom Viridiplantae; phylum Streptophyta; class Magnoliopsida; order Poales; family Poaceae; genus Panicum; species Panicum hallii. The sequence continues at coordinate 58,036,983 of NC_038044.1, forward strand.
ATCACGAACCAGCCGCCGATTGCACCAACTCTTGTTTTGTGATTGGTAAGAACTTTTGCAAGTGCTTGTGGAGGAGCTGCCATTTTGCATGATTGAGAGGCACCACTACAGCTTGTAGTCTTTTATTAGGGATAACCTTCACTGCTTGCTGCCGTGTTGTTGTTTGTAATGGCAGGGGATGAACAGGCAAACTCTCCCAAAGATTTCAATGAGTGTGTTAGTAGAGCTCAACTTCAAGCTGCCATGGAGGAATCCCAGAGAGGGATGAATGATGCAATCAAGAAGGCTGTCACCGATGCACTAATTGATCTCAAGCTTGGTAGCAGCATAGAGAGGTTGGATAGGCGGATATCTACTTTAACCGATAAGGTTACAGAGTTAGAAAACCGTCTACCAAATGAGGAAGATATGGGAGGAAACAACTCGAATGAAGATGCTATTTTTGATGAGGATGGAAACATAGATGCTGCAGCCACCCGAACAGCGATGCTAGACATCGTCTACGTGAGAACAGGAGAGGTATGGGAGGTCATCGACATCAAGGTCATGCCCAACATGCTCCCGATGATCCTTATGCTAAGGTAAAGTTCACAATTCCACCTTTTTCAGGCCATTATGATGCTGAGGGGTATCTTGATTGGGAGATGACAGTAGAGCAGAAATTTAGTGCCCACCTTGTTCCTGAAAGACATAGAGTTCGACAAGCCTCTAGTGAGTTTAAGGATTTTGCAATCATTTGGTGGAGTGGGTTAGCTGCAGAAAATGCTTTACCAACCACATGGGAACAACTTAAGATAGCTATGCGTGATCGTTTTGTTCCCCCTTCCTACCATAGAGACTTGCGTAAGAAATTGATGCACCTAGAGCAAGGAGAGAAATCTGTCCAAGATTACTATGGGGAGCTCCAAAAGGGCATGATGCGTTGTGGTGTTGTGGAGGGGCCTGAGGATTCTATTTGTCGTTTTTATTCGGGTCTAAGGCGTGAGATTCAGGACATTGTTGATTATAAGGAATTTAACACTATCAACCAGTTGTTTCAGTTTGCTATGCTTGCAGAGAAGGAATTGCAGGGACGTGAGCAGCAAGGCAGGGGCAAGTCCACCACCTCCTACACACCACGAACAACGACATCAACGGGGCTGAACAAGTCTGCAACTTTCCGGATGCCACCACCACCAGCTAGCAAGCGACCAGCAGCTTCGGGAGTTGCTGCAGTGCCCACACGGTCCTCCGATTTAGGTAAAAATTCTGCGCAGGTACCCGCAAAGAGTTCATCATCCATGGCATCAACAGGGCGCACCTCTGGCATCCAATGCCACCGTTGCCATGGGCTTGGCCATGTGCAGAAGGACTGCCCAAGTCAGCGAGCATACATTGCTACAGAGGATGGCTACATCAGCACCTCTGACATTGAAGATGAAGAAGAGAAAGAAAATGATGATGGTGAAGAAGAGATCCTTGGCGGAGAGGATACAGCGACCTATAGGAGCGCCATTGTTCAGCGGGTGCTCAACACACAAGTGCAACAGCCCGACCAGCTGCAACGCCACAATCTATTTCAGATTTTCTTCGTCATCAACAACCGACGTGTGCGAGTCATTATTGATGGAGGTAGTTGCAATAATTTGGTAAGTTCTGAGTTGATCAAGAAGCTTGGCTTGACCACACGGCCACACCGACATCCATACCATATTCAGTGGCTAAATGATTCGGGAAAAGCTAAGGTAACACAAACTTGCAGAGTTTCTTTTTCCATTGGGTCATATTCAGATTCGGTTGATTGTGATGTGGTACCTATGCAAGCTTGTTCCCTTTTGTTGGGTAGGCCTTGGGAACATGATAATGATGCCACACACCATGGTAGAAGTAACAAATACACCTTTGTGCATAAAGGAAAGAAATATACTTTGCTACCTTTGACCCCTGCTGAAATTGTACAAGCTGAGAAAGAGCGAGCTGCTAGTTTGAATGACACAAAATCTGAAAATCAACAAGTAGCAAAATCTGATTTTCCACATAAAAGGGATAAACCTGCACCTAATTCTAAGAACGAGGGCATTAAATTGAAGGGTGGAGTTATGCTTGCAACAAAATGTGACATTGCTGAAATTTCTGTAGATGATGTTTGCTATGCCTTCCTTTGCAAACAAGCTTTGTTTTCACTTGATGATATCTCTAGCTCGATACCTCCTACTGTCACTAACCTTTTACAGGAGTACGAGGATGTTTTTCCAGCTGAGGTACCACCGGGGCTGCCACCTGTGAGAGGAATAGAATATCAAATCGACTTGATTCCGGGGGCAACTTTGCCCAACCGAGCAGCCTACCGAACCAACCCCGAGGAGACTAAGGAAATTCAGCGACAAGTCCAAGAACTTTTGGACCGTGGGTATGTACGTGAGAGCCTTAGTCCTTGTGCTGTTCCTGTGCTTTTAGTTCCAAAGAAAGATGGTACTTGGCGTATGTGTGTTGATTGTAGAGCTATCAATAATATTACAATTCGGTACCGTCATCCTATTCCTAGGCTTGATGACATGCTTGATGAGTTGTGCGGTTCTATAATTTTCACAAAGATTGATTTGCGAAGTGGCTACCACCAGATTAGAATGAAACTTGGAGATGAATGGAAAACAGCTTTTAAAACCAAATTTGGGTTGTATGAGTGGTTAGTAATGCCTTTTGGTTTGACTAATGCACCTAGCACTTTCATGCGCTTAATGAATGAGGTTTTGAGGGCTTTCATTGGACGATTTGTGGTAGTTTACTTTGATGATATCTTGATTTATAGCAAGTCTTTGGATGAACACATGGATCACCTACGTGCTTTTTTAACGCTTTGCACGTGATGCTTGTTTGTTTGGTAACCTTGAGAAGTGCATCTTTTGCACGGATCGAGTTTCTTTCCTTGGCTATGTTGTTACTCCACAGGGAATTGAGGTGGATGAGTCAAAAATTGAAGCAATCAAGAGTTGGCCGGTTCCCCAAACCATCACGCAGGTGAGGAGTTTTCTTGGTCTTGCAGGATTCTACCGCCGTTTCGTCAAAGATTTCAGCACCATTGCAGCCCCCTTGCATGAGTTGACAAAGAAAGGGGTGGTGTTCCATTGGGGAAAGGCACATGATGAGTCCTTTGATGCTTTGAAGGGCAAGCTTACACACGCACCATTGCTGCAACTTCCGAACTTTGGTAAGACTTTTGAGCTTGAATGTGATGCTAGCGGAGTTGGCATTGGGGCTGTTTTAATGCAGGATGGTAAACCCGTTGCATACTTTAGTGAAAAACTGCATGGTCCCATTTTAAATTACTCCACGTATGATAAGAAATTGTATGCTCTTGTACGTTCTTTAGAAACGTGGCGTCATTATTTGTGGCCTAAGGAGTTTGTTATCCATTCCGATCATGAATCACTTAAGTATCTTCGCTCTCAAAATAATCTGAACCGTCGACATGCAAAGTGGGTAGAGCTGATTGAATCTTTCCCTTATGTTATCAAACACAAGAAAGGGAAGGATAATGTGATTGCGGATGCCTTGTCTAGGCGATATACCCTGTTGTCCCAACTTGATTGTCGTCTTTTTGGACTTGAATCGATAAAAGAACAATATGCACTTGATCCTGATTTTAAAGATGTGTTGCTGAATTGTAGAGAGGGACGTACATGGAATAAGTTTGTGATCAATGATGGGCTATTGTTTAGAGCTAACCGCCTATGCATTCCAGTTGGTTCCGTTCGTCACTTGTTGTTACAGGAAGCGCATGGAGGAGGGCTGATGGGACATTTCGGTGCTAAGAAGACGGAGGATGTTTTAGCCTCACATTTCTTTTGGCCAAAGATGAGAAGAGATATTGAGCGATTCGTGGCGCGCTGCACCACATGTCAAAAAGCTAAGTCACGCTTGAATCCGCATGGTTTATACATGCCTCTTCCCGTTCCTTCTATTCCTTGGACAGACATTTCGATGGACTTTGTTTTGGGATTGCCTCGAACTAAGAGGGGGAGGGATAGCATCTTTGTGGTGGTGGATCGTTTTTCTAAGATGGCACACTTCATACCATGTCATAAGAGTGATGATGCTGTTCATATTGCTGACCTCTTTTTCAAAGAGATTGTTCGTTTGCATGATATGCCTTCAACTATTGTTTCAGATCGTGATGCTAAATTCTTGAGTCACTTTTGGCGCACTCTGTGGAACAAGTTGGGAACAAAGCTGCTGTTCTCTACAACATGTCACCCACAAACCGATGGACAAACAGAGGTGGTGAACCGCACCTTGGGCACCATGTTGAGGGCTGTTTTGAAGAAAAATTTGAAGGTGTGGGAAGAATGTTTGCCTCATGTGGAGTTTGCATACAATCGGGCAACACATTCCACCACCAAGGTAAGTCCTTTTCAGGTAGTGTATGGTTTCAACCCCCTTGCTCCAATTGATATATTGCCTTTACCTGCTAGAGAGAGAATTCATAGTGATGCCAAGAAACGTGCTGAATTTATTTTGCAAATGCATGAGACAACTAAGCACAACATTGAGAAGATGAACGAAAAGTATAGAATCACTGGTAGTAAAGGTAAACAAGAAATTAAACTTCAACCAGGAGATTTAGTTTGGTTACACCTTAGAAAGGATAGATTTCCAGAATTGAGAAAGTCTAAGTTGATGCTCAGGGTTGACGGTCCTTTCAAAATAATTGAGAAAATAAATGACAATGCATATAAGCTTGAGTTGCCTCCCGAGTTTGGGGTTAGTCCCACCTTTAACATTTCAGATTTAAAGCCATACTTGGGAGAAGAAGATGAGTTTGAGTCGAGGACGACTCCAATTCAAGAGGGGGAGGATGATGAGGACATCACTCCTTTGGATACAAACAACAATCCTCCACTGAATGTTCAAGGTCCAATCACTAGAGCTCGAGCACAACAATTGAATCTGGAGGTGAGCTCGTTCCTAAACGCCTCTTCATATGATTATGAGAATAGATTGCTACCGAATGATTATATTGTGATTAGGAACCATGGAGAAGGCCAAGGAATACTTGGAGAAGGGCTTGGAGGCGTGGAGGACCAGCAAGGACATACAAGTCAAGAGGGAGGCCCAAACCAACTGGCCTCGGGTCTGTTTTTGGGCTCCAGTAGCAGTCTGCGCTAAAATGGACGCCCAGGTCACATATGGACTCGGATTTGGGTGATCTTTACATGGATGGAAAGCTAAGAAGATAACCTTTCAAACGGCGTTGGTCTCAGGCCCAAATTCATCAGGAGTCGACGGGAAAATATTCCACAAGTTGGTGTCCAGAATCTGTCTCAGTGTTGCGCCACTGTCTTTGGTCCTTTGGGCCGTGTATCTTGTCTTGGCCCATTAGGGTTGCGACCAGGGGGTCTTGGCCGCCCCAAACTCCTCTTATCCAGCCGCCACCCCCCTCCTCTAGGGTTGGGTTTTGCTTAGTTCATTTCTGTCAAGAACAGGACGCCGTTCTTCGGTTGTGGAACCCCACTCGTGAGTTGAATCGATTGCTTTCTGTGATTTGGTTGCTTCTCCGTGCACTTGCTTATGTTCTTCGATTCGCAGGCAAGAGTAAGCCTTCTTGGCAAGGTCAATCGAGCAGCAGCTAGGTTGATAACCAGAGGATTCGTGGTGCTAAGATTGCAGGGTTCATTTCTTTGGATTTGAAGCCGGATTGGTGTGTCTCGAATCTGCCCAAATCGATAGTTATCTGAACCTTTCGGAAGATCGGGAATCTAAGTCTTATCACCACCCCAAATATACCAGTATAAAGATTTTGTACTACGTGGACGGATAGCTTTTTCTCTAGTAGTATGGTGTCACATAGGGGCGGACCCAAGGGATTTGTGAGCATAAAGTGCGCTCATGAAAGGTTGCCACGTGTGACCTTTGGTGTGTATATGTGGTGTGGTTATGTTTTCTTTTGCAAATATGTAAATCAAGTCCATTCGCCATACTTGTCGGATAGAACCCTGGCCATTGAGTTCCGTAGTAGAGTTATGATATGCAACGATAATGAACTTGTTTTTACTCTTTTATTAATTAATATTTTATATCATGCTTGCTCTAGCTAATTCTTGCAAATACTAGATGATGATGCTTTTGCTTGTAATTTTGAGCTGAAATTTTGAAAGTGAGGACGCACTATTAGTAAACCTTTTCTCCTAGGGTCATGGCCAGCAATGACACCGAGAGCCTCGCTGCCCTACATACAACCCATAGTCCCTGCAAACCATTCTCCTAGGGAATATAGTAAATCACACAAATCCCCAATCGTGACACCTTATGGTATAAAGTGACCTATTTTGGATTCGCTGGAGTTTCTCGAACTTGGTCGGAACTCACAAACTCTCGCCCTCGTGAAGTTCCACACTGGCCGCCATGGTAGACATCGATCGTGTTCATACTGGGTCACATGAAATTTGACCTTTGTTAGACGTTTATTTGAAGTATAGGACTCGAGTGTAAAAAGTCAGCATGTAAACCTAAGCTCGCCGCGCCGCGTTTTTCTTGCCATTTCTGGCTCCTCGCTCCTGCTATTTCTTGACAACGCGCGCGCGCGCGGTGCCCATTTCCGACTTCCATTTCTGCCTGCGCCGTCGTCCAGCTCCATCCTCTCCCACCTACCAACCCACCCAAACCCTAGCTGCGCCGCCGCTATGTCTTCCTCAGGCAACCCCGATGCTGTTCTTCCCGACGCCGGCGTCGACGCCCACGGGTCTGCACGAGTCTCACGCAGCTGTTGTCTCTGGTTAGATCTCCCCATTTCTCTCGATTTCTCCGACCTAATCTCTCTCTCTCTCTCTCTCTCTCTCTCTCTCTCTCTACACGACGGCTCAACAGGACGGAGGAGAGGGACTGGGCGAGTCTCGTCCGCGACGCCGTCCGCGAGATCGCCAGCAAGCTCCTCGCGGTCGACGCGGCGGAGTACATCCGTCTGAGAGCGGTCTGCACGGCGTGGAGGATCTCCACCGCCGTCCCGGGCTGGGAGCCGCAGTTCTTCCCCAGGGACTGGCTGATGCTCCAGCAGGACGTGGACGCGGTCGCGGAGGCGGCGGCGGACCCGGCGGCGCACCGCCGCTTCGTGAACGTGCGCAAAGGCGCCACGCTCCGGATACGGCTGCCGCCGTCCGAGGAGTACAGCGACTTGTTCGCCCACGCCGAGGAGCTCCTGCTCTTCCACTGCGCCCGCACCGACACGGTGCGCGTCTTCAACCCCATGACAACGGCGACGGCCGTCCTCCCCGGCTTCTCCGGGGCGACGCCCGTCGAGGAAGCGCTAGAGCTCACCGCTGCCGGGGTCGTCGCCGACGGGAACGCGCCGGCACGCCCCACCGTGGTGCTCGTTTTGGTCCTGCCGCTCACCACGGTGATCCTGTGCGCCAAGCCCGGCGACGATCGCTGGGGAACCGTCGACGCCGGCGTGATCGAGGCCGCGGACGGCGAGGCGCCGCCGTTCCAGGGTGGCCTCTCGCTGCAGGGGCGCTTCTACGTCCCGACGCGCCACGGCGAGGTGCTCAGGGTTGAGCTCGACCCACAGCCTCACCTGGTGTACGTGGCTAGGCCAACCAGTGGTCCCTGCAGATGCCATTGCGCTGTGACCTCCTACCTGGTGCCGGCCCTGGACGACGACGATGCCGGCGAGGAGAGCGACGGGATGCTGCTGGTGCGCGTCTCTGAAGGTGGCATTGATGTCTTCGGGGTGCATCTTGGCAGAGGGCGCTACACCAGGGTACCGGAACTCGGCAGCCGCGCCATCTTTCTGCCGGGGCTGACAGTCCGGGCTGACAAGTTCCCTTCCTTGGCCCCCATGGAACTAGGAACGGTGCACCTGAATGAGGACATTGAGGATTACATTATTGCCTGAATGCCCTTAAGTTCCCATGCTACTGAACCTTATCTGAGGATGTTCGGGATAACTTGTAGTCATATGCAGCATCCAGTTGTTTCTTTTTTGTGTTTGATACATTTGTTCTTTTCATTATTTGCTGTCAGATTATTGATCAGGTTAATTAACGCATTTGTTCTAAAGTTTGGAGCAATTAATCTTTTGGTTTGTATGTTTTGATCGAGTTGAGCATGATCGATGATGTATACTATTTAGCACGTGGACACTATATAAAAAAAGAGTTTTTAGGGGTAGGTAAAAATGTATTTTTAGGGGCAGGTGCGGTACCCACCTCTAGTTCTCAAAGCTAAAAATATAATTTTTAGGGGTGGGTAACGCGTCCGCCCCTAAAAATTGATTTCCAGAAAATATAAAAAAGAAAAAATATTGCAGCCAATCAGCCACCATCACAAGCCCCTGTACTATCAAGTTACAATTTTTTTAACGAAATATGCACACTTGCATCACTCAAGGTTCGAACCGCATACCTCAAGCCTCGCAGGTACCTTCCTCTCCACCACAGTCACTTGTGACTCTATGGGGGTATGTTATTCTTTTATATTTACCCTGAAATTGATTTGTAGGGGCGGGTGACGCCACCACCGGCCCCTAAAAATATTTTTCAATTTTATATAAAAAAATTATTTAAATCTTTCCATATAGCAAAAAAACAAAAAAAGTAAAACTTCTATGGTTATTATGAACTATAGATAAAAAGATATGCCAAGTATATTTTAGTGTACATAAAGGTTAATATTGTTGAAACCTCAAAATATGACTTGAGTTGTATGAGATACTGTACAGTAGGTTTATAATAACTTTTTGGACCACTAAATGATCCTAAATGAAAAGGCTATCAACTATAAAGTTTTAGATTTCGTCATTCTTTACAATTTTAATATAAAGTTTGATGTCATCCGACATTATATGAAAAAGTTATAAATTTTTATGTGAAACCATTTTTAGGGGCAGGTCAGGGACGGGTGACACCATCACCCACCCCTAGAAATGCTATTTTTAGGGACGGATGATGCCAATGATGCCTATTTGCAGGGGCTGGTGATGGCATCACCTGCCCCTAAAAATGCTTTTCTAGGGGTGGGTCGAATGCTATAGTAACCGCGCTCCACTTGTAGAAGCGCATTACTTTTTGACCCGCCCCTTGAAAAAAACAGAATATCCCTACAAATCATGTTTTATAGTGGGATCCACATGTTCAAATGGTCGATCAAACCGAATATGCTGTGAAATTGACATCCTCCATGATCCTTTTATCCAACCCGATCGAATATGCTTCCTAGTGAAAATTCTTATGATTCCCTTCAAAAAATCTTATGATTGAAAGCTTTCCTGTAAAAAATGCTCTTATTAGCGGTCTAACTAGATCCTTGCTTCAGTGCATACATTTGAGCTCGTCATCGGTTGGAGCATCAGTAGATGCGGAGTCCATTCTCTCTTTTTTTATTTCCTCCGTAACAACTTTATGCTGCATAGATATCCTTTGCCTCTTATAGATGTTTCGTCTGTTCTACTTTATTTATTTTCAATGCTCTTTTTACGTGATCACCAAAAATGTGAGATGATTTCATGGTCGTCTGTGGTATATATATTCTCGACCCATATCCATACATGTAAAAAAATAGGTGTTGATTCATTTGTTGCTTTAATAACTATATCTTTGGTGATTTTGTTTTTTATTTTAATGAGATGAATTCATGCTTAATACTAATTACTACGTAAGAAATAGAGCAGTATGCGGTTACACAGTAAAATATCAACATTCTAGCATACTGCATTATTCCTTGTAAAAGAAAAAGGAAGAAGCATCATTTGATGATACAAGAGCTGAGGTGCAAAGCATTGTCTAGAAATCAGTATGCGAATTATTTCCCTAGCTCAGAACTGTATAATTATTGAGTATAAATATCTCATTTTTCTTACCCCTACATTTTGGCTGATCATGTTCTTCATGGTTTTTTTTTTGCGGGTAATGTTCTTCATGGTTCTCTGCCTATTTATCAACTCATTTATGCTACATTACAATTTGTGTGAGGATGTTTGGAATATCTTTTATTTAGTTATGTGGTGATCCTGAAGAAGTGTGAATGTGTGATACATTATTTGTTCCTTTATTTTTCTTTTAGATTATTCATTTGCCGCAGCGATTTAAATTTTTGTGGTTAGTAGTTAGATCAACAAATGCGGTATCCATTCTTTTTTCCTTCATAACAATTTTATGCTGCAAAATATATCCATATGTTCTTAGAGATGTTTCGTGTGTTCTACTTTATTAATTTTTCAATGATCTTCTACATGTTCACCAAAAATGAGAGTTTATTTCATGATCTGTAGTATGTGATAGACCTATCCATGTAAAAATGGGTGTTGATCTTTTGGCTGAATAGCTGAACGGTATTTTGTTTCCTGTTGAATAATTCAGTTGAAACTTATCTGAGGATGTCTTGGATAATTTTTACATATTATGTAGTGATGAAGTGTGATATACATTTTGTTCCTTCCATTTTCTGATGGATAAGTTATTAGTTGAATAACTGAATTAAAAATCATGTTAGGATATTTTGTTTAGTTTTTGGGCTACGCTGTGATGATGCATGATAAAATTGTTCCTTCCTTTAATTTTGATGTTCGATAATTCAGTTTAGTTATTGTATTTGTTCTAATGTGTCGGGAATAATCTTTTAACTTATTGAATAACTGAGTCGCAACTTGTGTAAGGATGTTTGGAAGTTATTATACGGTGATCAAGTGTGTGATACATTTGTTCCTTAGCTTTCATTGGCTGACAGATTATTCAGGTTGATACATTCCCCTAATCTTAATTTGGAGGAATATTGACTTGTATGGTTCGAATTAACATGATCGATGGTGTGTGATTTTTTTTAGTCTGGATCAATTTGGGTGGTTTATCAAATCGATATATGAAAATGACATCCACAATTATCCTTTGATGCAATCATGCTTCCTAGTTTAAAATTGTCATGATTTAAGGCTTCCAAAATCTCTTGAAAGATGCCACCGGTGATTTAGAACACTGTGGCTAGTAGCTGATATCCTTGTGTCGGTGCATATGTTGGAGCAAGGTGCACTCCTGTTAAAAGAAAAGGAAGCATCATTTGATGTACAAGGGCTGGGATGGAACTCCCAGCTCGTATTGCGTGAATGCCATGAAGGGATGTCTCGAAAATAATTTGCAAGCTATTATTGCTCTCAGAACTGTATAATCAGTATCAATATATCTCGCTTTATTTTCCTCTTCATTTCGCTGATTGTCTTCTTCATGGTTGTGTGCCTATCTATATATCTAATAGTGTGTGCTACATAACAACCTTTTCCATCAGATTAGTTGATGCTCAAAAGAATAAATTTATGCTACCAGTTTGTTTGTGGGAACAGTAGAATGGCATCTTTGTATATTTGCTTTTCTAGCAATTTAGAACGCAAGGTTTCAGAATTCATTAATTTTCTGAAAGTGTTCTCATTTAAGTTAACTGAACAATCATTTAACTGAAATCTAAATTACTCCCTCTATCCTGAAATGTAAGGTATTTTGGTTTGTCCTAAGTCAAAGTAGTCTAAGTTTGACCAATTTTATAGAAAAGGATATTAACATCTAACACATCAAATAAGTAAATTATAAAAATATATTTCATAATGGATCTAATTTTTCTTATTTGACATTCAAATATTATTATTTTTTCTATAAATTTGATCAAACTTAAAACAGTTTGACTTAGAACAAACCAAAATACCTTACATTTCAGGATGGAGGGAGTACTTCTAAAATTTTTAAGACAGATTAAGAATGGAGAATAAAAGTCTATATTACCCTTCTTTAGTTACCATGAACTAATTAAGATAATAATTATAACTTTTCTATTTAGCTTTATACCATAATTAATTTGCGTGCAAGGAGGGACATTTTAGACCTCACGAAGCAAAAAAAACCCACTTGAGAACTTAAAAGTAGCTATATTATATATGAGATAAAATTTAAATGTTAAAAGTAGCTATATTTTAGGATGGAGAGACAGTACGTAGTGATTTTCAAACAGCTCCACTTTTGCAAATATATATGAGGTTCACTATATATGTCAGAAACCCTTTTTTGCACAAGAGAAAGATCAGGATAGAAATATCATACAGATATATAGAATGAGCACCTAAAAGTTTGACAGCCTCCCTTAAACTCATATGATATAGGAATTCACATGTATATATATTCCTTTGCTAGTTGCAAGACCTCGATAGCTTCAACTTTGTCCCACTGCAAGATAATTGGCGTCGATCTCTTCTGGTGAAAAGACATGTCTGTGATTAGAAAACTGGAAGTCTCATGGACAAATGAATCAGATGAATGTCCGCTGTCCGCAGCAATATTTACAATACAAATTTTCTTTAATTTATATATGGGTGAATAATTTAATTAGGGGTTAGAAGTATAGAGCTGATTGTTAAATCTATGGAAATTAATGATCATGCTGATTGTGCATCGGGCCGGTCCAAGTATTGTAATTTAATAATCATGCTGATATTTTCTTTGCGACGCGCCAAAATGTGATTTGAAGAAAAATTCATGCAGTGACAATATGGAGCACACTTCACAAGTTGCACAACATCCCCCTCCAGGGCAAGTATATTGGTGTTGTCTAGTAGTCGGTCTCATGCATTGCCACGTAATTTTAAGCCGGCCTATCAGACAACCCCTATAATAGATTATGTGTTTAGTTGTCTCATGATAATTCATGAGTCCTAAATTCATGCATGATCCAAATCAATGTTGTGACCTTTTACATATTTTGACTTTGTAGCTTTTTATGTTACCGTAGTGCCTTTTTGGAATATGTTTTGACTGCCTCCGTTATCATCAATGTTATCAATATCAACAATATATATGAGCAGTGTGCGAAGCAGGTACTGAATGTGCATTGCCTTGTTCAGGAGGTGAAAGTGATGACTTTACTTGGACAATTTGTGCGACTATGCCTGTGGTGTCTCAAATGAAACATATGGAGCAGGGGCACCAGTATAAAAATAAATTACTTGCTTGACATTGGTAACTAGTGACAAATTTCTTCAGGAAGAGAGCAGTTAGATGAACGTTGAAGGTAACTTAGGATTGCTTCCTCAGTTGAGTTCAGATCTGATCTATGGATCATGGGAGGAAAACAGCTGGGCACAAAAGCAGGGCATAGACAACCATGTCGGGGCAGCAGCAACTGAACTTGGAAGCTTGTAGTTCCGCCGCCGTCTTCGATTGAGGAGCCATGCTCGCGGGCTGTGGTGGCGGGGAGGGGGGTGGTGGGCACGAGTGTCGTTTGGGGCAGCGGCCAGGGGAGCCATGTGCTCCGCCGTCGTGTAGCTCGCCGTGAGCTGGGTCTTGGGAGAAGGGTGTTGTGGATTGAGATTGAGGACGTTGAACTGTTCTGATTCATGCATGTGGGAGGAGGCAACATATGGAAGAGGCATTAGAAACCAGAGAAAATTTTGTTTAGCTTTGCACCATAGAATTGATTTCACATCCAAAGCGTAGGGAAGACGAGCGGGAAAGAGGATTTGGCGCGGTGAATCCACGGAAGAGGAAAAATCAGCCTGCCAAGATGATAATGGACATACAACCGTGGCCAAACCATCTTATAGAGCGAAAATATCGTGGATGAGCCAGTTGTTTCATAAAACAACGGTTTTTCTCTCTCCCATCTCCCTCTCTCCTTCACCTCAGCAAAATCCTACCTAACTATGCATGAGATAATAACTTATTAGACCGCTAACATGAATCAATATACCTGCTCTCAGATACTCTCTCTAGTCAGGCCGAGACAGAGACTTGCAATGGGATAAAGTTTTATCTTCCCAAATAAAACTGGACCCATTGATGAGGCCCACCCATAGGCCCAATATTATTCCTGTTTCTCTAGACTGCTGCATCTTTCTCTTCCCTCGTGCTTTTTCCATTCCGGGCCTCCAACAAATTAAGCCGTCAAATGATCTTTTTTCTTTAAGAAAAGAGAGATTAGAGCAGCCAGAAACATGCCGTGGGGCCGGGGGTGCTTGCGAAGACTCTCTTTCTGCTGTACGTGGCCCAGCGCACCATCGTCCACCACGACTCAGTATATCCGGCAGTTCTTACAATTCCCTAATAAATCTTTTACCATAACCATCTAATAGGAATATCCTAATAACTATGAAGAATTATTTTTGCAGTTCCTCAGTAATTCCATTCCAAACCAATTATTGTATTAGGAGACGTTCAACTCTCCCTAAATTATTGGTTTGTCCTAATAATTATTAGAAAAAATATAAAAAAATTCTTCTGGAGCATAATTTTTACATAAATTATTCTGGTATAGTAGTTGGATTAGGAAACGAGGATTTGCTGGAGATGCTTGGCTGGAAACCGGCCGCCCGAGGCAGAAGAGGAGGGGCGGGAGGGAGAGAGGCGGGCGCGAGCCGCGAGGACACAGCGGAGCGTTGATCGCGGCGGCTGGGTATGGCGTATGGGCTTCCGTTCGAAATTGGGCCCAGCAGAACTAGTAGTGGGCTGCAAAATGAACGAGGCTGGGTCGGCCGGTCGGCCCTTTGCACAATGGTTACGGGGGGCTCCTTTCTGTGTTCTGCCAAGTGCCAGCTGTCTAACAAGGAAAAACAAACTACCTGGTGATATGTTATTGCGAGCCTTTGTTCCTCGAAAGAAAAATATAAGCTGTAGAGAGATGGTGATCATTTTTTAGGCAAACCATATTTGATACACGGTACAACAATGATTAAATGGGACTATTGCGGCCGTGTCAATGAATACGAAAGGTGAAGAAACCTAAAGTGTTAGGTAGGATTACGGTCTGCTTGTTCTAAAATTTGTCGTACCAAAATTAAGATAAATTCATAAAACTTTTGCTCTCGTTTAGTTGGAATAAAAAGACGGCATATCCAACCAAGTGGTATCCTGAAGTTTTTACCTAGGTTTTGTCAAAAAAAATTTGACATGCCCATGCGTTCGACCTACCCTAATTTTGGTACTGCAAATTTTAAAACCCAACTAAGAAACTTTTACTGACAAATGCATTTCTACTTCCATGGTTGTACAAGCCAAGGAGAGATCACCAACACCCAAGAAGTATACTAAGTAAGGTAGTGTTTGGATGGTGGATCGAAATGGATCAGGACGAGTTCAACCCATGTTTGGTTGTAATTGAAGGTGGGGTGGGATGAACCAAAAAAGTATATTCCTCGTAGATGCGGGTTCACTCGTCCCCCCCAAAACGAAGAAATCAATCCGACCCATTTCCGTCCCACTTCAACGGTGTCTCCTCTCCGTCTCCTCGAAGCAACTCTTAGGCATGCCGCGCGGCGGGGAAGTGAGCTCCGGCGCCGGACAGGCGGAGCATGGGCGGTGCGCCGGAGGAGCGGCCAGAGGGCAGCGAGGTCGGGACGCGGCAGGGGTGTCGCGGGCGAGGTTAGAATGCGGCGGGTGGCGTAAGCGTGGTTGGGATGTGGCGGTGGAGCAGAGCGCGGCGGGGCAAGCTCGGCCCGCTGCGGGCGGCCTGGGCGGTGGAGCAGAGCACGGCCGAGCTCCATTAAGAGGAGAAGGTGTGCAAGCTCTGCTCGTGATGGCACGCCTCCAGCAGAGGAGCGGTGGGGAAAGGCGCGACGCGGCCCACAGAGGCACGGCGAGAGCGCGGGCGAGCAGTGACGGGATGGCACGGCGTGGCGGGCGAATGATGCGGGTGGGCAAGAAGAGGAGAGAAGAGGAAGAGGAGGTAGAAGGTGAAGAGAGTGACACGTGGGTCCTACAGGAAGATCCTGTCGGTGTTAAAAATAACCATATCAATCCACATCTATATCCTTATAACCAAACAAAAAATTGGATTTAACCTATCCTACCAACCAAATAAGAACTGATTCAACTCAACCCTAAAATCTGGGATATACCTAACCTATCTCCAAACTGAACACATTATAAGGAAGTTTAAAATAAGATGCTTACAGATGGAGCATAAAGATCGTGGCATAGAATATGTAAGTGTGATGAACTCACAATATGACAACAAGTGTGATGAACTCATAATATGACAACAAGAAGATAATAGGTACTAGCTTTCGTAGTCCAATGGTAGAAAAAAGAAAATATGGGTGTAAAAGTAATAATCAAATTTGGAAATAACTCTCGAAAAAAAATAACTATAGCTGTTCTAGAAACATATTAACAGGATATAGGCTCAAAGGCCAAACATTATTGGGTTTGTGAAGTCAGCAGCAGCAAGGGAATTTTCCATTGCCTTCGAATGGCAGTCTGTACCCTCTGACCGACCCCTCGCACGCAAGTACCCAACCGCGACCCACCTGCTCCTCTCCCCTCTCCCCACCTCGCCGCCGCCGCCTCTCCCGCGTCCGTCGGCCACAGCGCCCATTGTGACCGCGCGGGGCACGGAGCGACCGGGCTGGTCTAGGGCCCTTCCCTCCGGAGCTCCACCAAGAAGCAGACGGAGCGGAACGCCAGCTTTCTTGGATCGATTGCTCCCGAGCTGCTCTCGAGGATTACTCGTCCCGTGCGGCAGCCATGTCTGTGGAGCTCATCCTGTGGCTCTTCTCCTTCGCCTCCGTCATGGTCCTCATCGGCCTCACCGCGTACCAGGCAAGCCCGACGATTAACCCCTTTTCATCTCTTAGAAGTTCACACTTTGACGGCGAATCCAGTCCAAATCTTGCGGGGAACCGGCGAACTTCTGCCCGGTTTCGGGATAAGTCTGCCGGGAGTTCGTGGTGATTTGACGGAATTTCATGCCGGGTTTGGTCAACGGTGCCGTTCTTGTAGTGTCATTCATACCTTCGAGGATGGGGACGAGTTGAAGTCTGCCAGACAAATCGTTTTTGTAGTCCTTGAGGATTTCTGACAACTATGTTCTTGTATTGAGTCGCAAAGAGAAATCATCTCTGTACAGGAGCGCCCTATATGTTTGTCCAGAATGTTCAAACTTTCTTGTGTTAGATATAACCGTATCTATGTTTCTATGCTTTGATATGGTAAATTTTCGGCTAAGGCTTTTGTATCTTGTTAAACACATGTTTCTACTGCACTACTTGAAGCTTCTTATTGTTCAGTTTGGAATTTTAGTGCTGGCTGCTAGGACTTGGTGGATGTAATCATACATGCCATGAGTATACTCCTTTAGTTGGTGTGAAACCAGCCTGGTCGTTAGTGGCACTTTGCATTATCATCGCTGTAGTATCTAGAGCTCAAATTCAACATTATTGATCAGTGATATTTTAGGCTCACCACATCAATAAATGACTAATATGTTTCTGCCAACTAGCATGAGTTTTAGGCTTTATATGTTGATGCATCCAACACTCTTCGAATTTCCTCATTCTATGATTGTTTTAATACGCAAATTAGACTCTTAAGTGTAGTAATTTATGCACCAATCAGCCTGCCTTCTTAGTAGCTTGTCCAATCTTGTTGATTTATTCCACTGATTTTGCTCTCTGCTTTTATACCAGCTTATCTGTTTGTCTGATTTGGAGTATGACTATATCAACCCGTATGATTCATCATCTCGCATCAACGCGGTGGTCCTTATAGAATACTCACTTCAAGCAGCCCTGTGCGCTTCTTTCCTCTTGACGCTACATTGGTTCCCCTTTCTAGTCATGGCACCTGTAACGTACTACCATGTGAAACTGTACGTGTTACTTTCTTTCAGTCTTTATGTTAATTTTAGCATAGTTCTTTCATCATTAGATACTATATGCAGTACATGGCTGGATTCACCTCTTGATTGTTTTTCTATACATGGAAATAATACTTTGAAACTATCTAGAAACCTTCATGGAACAGCTAAGTAAGATAATCAATTATAGGATTTCGAGATGACGGTATTATACTTTTATCTCGGATGAGAATTTGTAGTTTTCCTCTTGTTCTGGGCCATCCGTTTTTTCTCTGGCTTTGCAGCACTTCCTTATCTGAAAATATTGTTCTAGGTGTTGAGAGTCGAGAAGGTAGTGCACCTGGTATAGTGTTACACCTGCCCAGATTTTGTAGCCTCAATACCAAAATTTGTTAGCTAGGTAACTTTTCATTATTGCTGCAATATGACTACATTAACCCCGAAGCTGCCATTTGCACTTTATTTGTCAACATGAAAAGTTTCCTTTTCACCACTATTTGCTAAAAAAAACATCTGATGATATTTTTGTGGCAATTATTCAGCAAGTGGCATGTATCACTGATTCCACATATAGTTAACCTCTTAACAATTATGATTAATGAAAGTGGATCTTAGTATGTTCTTGTTAAGGTATGGATATAGTGTAACAGAATTCTAGTCTGGGTACAATAACTGATTTTAATCCATTGAATAAAGGAAATCTCTCCATTTTCAATTGTTACATGTGGATAGAAAATCCACCCCCCCCCCCCCTTTATGTAATTTAACAGCCATGACAGCTATGCAGGGTTGTAGCCTTGTAGGCCATCCAATTGTTGGTCTTTCATGGCTGAAATAGATGATCAGGAGTATCTCAGTTCGAATTTTTAGTCCATTTTGAGTTCTTTTTTCTTCATTGAGACTTTGGTTTAGTTCTATGGCATTAGGGCTAGTTCAGATCATAATTGGTGAACTTATATTAGTGGGATGTCTGAGGTTTTTCTAATTTAGTTTTGGCCAAGCGGTAATGTCTAAATGATTATTATTAGTTTGTGTAATAAGCTTTTTGTAAAGCAAAACAAGGTTTGTGTTTGCATATTCCCTTTTAATGTCTGCCTATATAACAAACCTAATCTGTAAATTTTAAGTTCGTATTTGTTTCTTGTGCCTTCATGTTAGTTGTTTGGTGATAATAAACCAGAATCATATAATTGTATTTCTAACCAGGTTCATGGCTCGGAAACATCTGGTAGATGTCACTGAAATTTTTAGACAATTAAATGGCGAGAAGAAGTACAGAATGATCAAGCTTGCCTTCTACTTCTGCCTATTTATTATTACTATTTACAGGTTTGGCTTTTAATTTTTTAAGTTAATATATTTTGTGGAAGTGTAGTACAGTATGCATTTATTTGCTAGTGCTCACTCTGCCCCTCAGCTATTCAAAAACACCTCGATCATTATTGAATCCTTATATAGCCATCCTCATACTGGCCCTTCCATGTTATAGGACAAAAGTTTCTATATAATGTTTGTATGTAGGTTAGCTTGAGTTGCCTCACCAGAAAATATACTGAATTTCAAATTCCTGTTGGTAGTGATTGTTAGTATTTGAAAATCCAAATACAAGGTTATCTTTACACCATGTTTTTAAACTTATGAGTGGTCATGAGCAATAGTTGAAATCTGTAAATATATTCAGTATTGTAGATGTGACCTTACATTTACCTATCTTACTTAATATTGGTTGTGGCCTGTAGCTTTGTGGTATTGGCAGATTGATTATTTCCATATATTATTACTTATTTCAGATTATGTTCATATAATTCCCTGCCAGTTTAATGCTGTCTTAGAACACTAAGAATGCTATGTTGCATAATCTAATAGTTAACATTTTCTTCATGAATTTAACAGGCTTGTGATGACAGCTGTGATGCTGTTTATCGACGAGGATGTAAATCTGGTAGAAACTAGGACCATCTAGACTTTGCCTCCAACTTGTCTCAGCTCACATGGGAGCAGGTATTTCAATATCACATTTTCTGGCACTGGCAGACAAAAATGTTTATGTTGTAACACCTTAAACTTGTTGGGTTGCAGACTTGCAGTCTTCAAAAGGAAGCCCAAAAGAACACAATTGGGAGGAACCAGTGAGACCATAACTGAATGCCTTGCCCAAGCTACAAGATGAAGATCAACTCATGCCCAATAGCTGGAGGAGCTAATCTGGTGTCTCAGATTCTCACTGTTCATTTTTATCCATCAAACAGAACTCACAAACCTGATGTAGTATGAATTTCACTAGTTTGGTCTGTCAAGACCGTGTCTGTAAATTGGGCTGGCAATGATCACATGTTTGGGACTTGGGGAGGCTATTGTGCTTGTGCATTTCTTTTGTACTTGAATCCAAGTGCTGCTCTTGTATTTCATTTCAGCTCCGCGTTATCTGTGCACGACTGATTGATAAAATGTGGTGTTCATTTACACGATTCAGTAATTTGTATGCCCTGGGACCTCAATATCAAGATGAATTGAATCTTATCCTGCCGTGTACAGTTTCCTGTGACAAGATTTTGTTTGTTCATGGAAAAGCTATTGGCCAAGAGGTCACAAGTCAAGCCGTGTATATGTTATATTGTAGGTAAGACAGTCTTTTCAACTTTCACTATGGCTTTGGTGTGTCTTTCAACGTCAGCATATCCATTTTGCGCCTTCAAACTAAGTAAAACTGTTCTTTTTCACACATAAACTGTCTTCCTGAGTGGTTTGCTCAGTCACCTGCCATGCAATTAGTGTGTGGTTATACAGCATCTGCATCTATATGTAGCAGTCTAATTTCTCTAGATGAATTAGAGTGAACTGTTTTGGTAGGTCGAGGGTGCACACATAATCTGTTTTGGAGTTCATGGATCCAAAACAAAATAATGCCATATCTTTAAAGTTTAAATGCTGACTTTTCTGTTATTTTCATGACTCCATGTATTATGAGCTGCAGATGACATGGATTGTACTTTCAGCTTGGTCAAGCAGACGACAACTGAGTAACACTGTCGTTTGAGGATAAGATCACAGATTACTTGCTAATCCGTATAATAAATAGGCACTAGTCGTCTAGTTGGATCGTTCGATCAATTGCACTCTTTAGGAAAATGTCTTATTTGACCATCCATATTTTTCTCAACTTGAGTTACACCAGTAATTGAACCACAAAAGTTAGCCCACAAACTTTCAGGAGTCTGGTATAGAAGTAATCTACGTGATTTTTGTGCTAACATAGCATCCAAAGTGGCCTTGTATCATCAATATTTATGCAAAACCTAGTCGACATTGATTACTTTTTCTTTGAACAAACTTTTTTTAAGAGCCGAACTTGTTTTTCACATTGCCATAAACAGGTTGATGGCTGAATGCATGATCAAAAAACTTTCAAAACATCTCTGCAGAGTCTCCAGTTCAGCCCTGAGTGAACCACCAAGGAGTACAAACTCACTCCAGAGCAACAAAATTTGCACAACAAACTCCGCACCACGCCTTACTAGACATGCCTGCTGCTTCCTAGCTACTTTGCGATCTTGGAGATGACGGACTCAAAGGCCCCCACCAGGGCCTTCACCCGGCTCTTCCTCGCCTTCACGAGCTTGCTCGCCGTCTCCTCGATCAGGTTGTTGTACAGCCTCTGGCTCCTCTTCTTCTCCAGCGTTTTCTGGTGCCTCAGCACCACCGCCGGCACCACAAATCCAGCGCTGGCGCCTGCCCCACCGGACCCACCTACACCCCGCCGCCGGAGGCTCCTGATCCTGAGCTGGATGCCTCTGCCGGTGCCCCCCGACGAAGCATCCTCGCCTCTCCGGGACCTCAGCCTCGCCGGCTTCTCCTCTTCCGCCAGCAGGGTCGGCGCCCTGG
Source organism: Panicum hallii (assembly GCF_002211085.1). NCBI lineage: Eukaryota > Viridiplantae > Streptophyta > Magnoliopsida > Poales > Poaceae > Panicum > Panicum hallii. The sequence continues at coordinate 58,058,439 of NC_038044.1, forward strand.
TGCTCCTGCTGGAGCGCAGCTTGAAGCCGCCTGACGAGTTCTTGCTCGCCTGCCGGGCGAACGGGTGCCGGGCCGACCGGCTGCTGCTGCCGATGCCCATGCTCTTCACCCGCCGGTGCGCCGGGATCGGCCTGCTCGTTTCTGCTGCGGCGGCGGCGGCGAGCTCCTCCTCATCAAGAGAGCACGGTGTCCTTTCCCATTTCGCATTGGCAGCTCCGTCACGAACCATCTCCTGTTCAAGGTCGCGCAAGAGGCTTGCCCGGCTTTGCATCAGGGATGGGGAAAGGGTTTGGTACCCGTGGAGCAGCTCTTGATCAATTGCCATCTTGTCGACGAGCAGCGCCGCCATGGGTTTCTTCCCTTTCGGAGGCTTTGTGCTCTTCTTCTCCAGTGTTTCATCTTGAGTGGTTTGTGCAGCATCCACTTGTCCTGTGATCTTGCTGGCCTTGCCGTGTGACTTCTTCCCCTTCGTCGTCACGTCCTTCTTCTTGGCATCGCCGGAGCCGGTGACAGGGGCCGAGACTTTATCAGGCTGCGGAGACGATCCACGGGTTGGAACCTTGGTATCGTAGGCCACGATGTCCTTCCACTCCACGCTATCGCCGGCTCCCGTCGCCTTGCTTGCGGCGGCGGACGCCTTCTCGGCAGCCCTGCTGGAGTCCCCGACACGCCGCCGGAACACGGACCGCACCTTGACCATCACCCTGCTCTGGCTCTCCGGGGCCGCCGCCGGCGGCGGCTGCTGCTGCTTCCGGGGCTTCGGGTGGGGCTTCTTCGTTGCCTCCTTGTCCTCGAACGCGTGCGTGCCGCCGTACTTGCAGACGTGGTGGCAGGAGCCCGCCGCCGGCCTGAGGTAGCCGGGGACGGCCTTCGCGCCGCCGCCGTGATGATGAGGCGGCGTGCTGCGCCCCGCTGACTTCGCAACTTGAGCGGCCATCTGCACCTCCATGGGAGACCAGGTGTCAAGGCGCCGATTGTTCCGTCGAGCAGAGCGAGTTGTTCCAACTCTCAAGGAAGTGTAAATCTGCAGGGAAACAAAAAATGGTTTCAGGTCTGAGTCCATGCGATCGATCAAACACCGACCAGCACAGGGACATCAGGAACTCACCGGCAGCACCCGCCGCGCCGATTCGCTTCAGTCGCCGCGTGCCATGGCCGCCAAGCAGAGCTCGCCGTCTTCTTCGCGGCTGCTTCCTGCAAGTTCCTGGGTGGACTGGTCTCGCCTACGCATATATATATCCTGCCGTGCATCAACAGGCCGCCGCCTGCGTCACTGGGGCCGGCCCGCCCGGGTAGGAAGGAGGCGAGATCGGGTCAAGAAAGGGAAACGGCGGTCGGTGGCTGCAGGCAGGCCGCAGCAGCAGCTCCCGTGTTCTTTCTTTAATGGCGCGGCGTGGTGTGGATGGCGATCGGTCAGAGATCGGCGGCAGGAGGAGGTCAAACACGGCGGGAGAGGGGAGACGACGAGCACGCGGGTGGGACCTGATTTGAAGAGGGTGCGGGTCTGTTGGTGGTTGGCGGGAGGGGTTAGGTGCGCGGTTCGCGCCATTTGACTGGCTGGCTGGCTGCCCGGCGGGGCCCGCCGGCGACCCACGTTTGAATTTGTTGAACAGTCTTGCGAGGGCATTCAATCGAAGGGCCCTGGGCCCAGGCGCAGCGAGTTTGGATTGTCGGTCAGGGACACTTGCACCCGGACACCATCACGAATTGAATTCACGCCACTGTCTGACACTCCTGTTCTTCGGAATTGCGTGTGACCGGACTTGTGAATTGATGGCCCAAGTGTAGAAGATGCTTCTCAAAGGTAGTGTGATCTGGTAGGACATGTTGGGTCAGGGGATGGATCAACAGTAAACGAGTGAAATTAGGGTGTATTTGATTGGGCTGCGGATTTTGAAGAAGCTGCTCTAAGCTGTGTGTTGTGAAAAATCTGCTGTGAAAAAGCTGTTGTGGGAAAATGGAAGATCATTTGGTTAGAGCAGCTGTGAGCTGTGGGAAACTGTGTGTGTTGTGCATGAAATATCTGTAATACTTCTGAAGGTTCGTGGGACTATATATATACCAAAATACTCGTACAAACATAATATGTTCACTATTTCGTATGTAAATGTATCTTTTGAAAAGAAAAATATTAAATTTTCTAAGTTTTTCATACATATGGTTTGCATAAATAAAACTGTAGCAATTACATAAGGTAAATAGCTCATAAAATTATGATGTATATCAACGTAACTATCCTCCTCTCGTACTAACCAAAGCATCAGCAATCTCATCACGAATGGTATTCATGGTATCTTTTTCTCTATCTCTTCACTTCCATCTTCTTGTATTTATGCCGTGCCACTTATAGATGGTACCAAATACTGCTCATCAGCATCACATCTCTCAAACTCCTTATCACGCAAATTGCTATCACGGATAAAATTATGCAAAGCAAAATAAGCCATAATTATATGCTTCTGAGTACGAGGTGAGAAACTTAGCATACTCTTCAAAATACGCTACTTCTGCTTCAAGACTCCAAAAGATCTTTCAATCACATTTTGAAAGGATGAATACAAGAAATTGAACACCTCATACTTTCTTTGAGGAGGGCCTGTATCATGTCGAAATTCGGGTATGTGATATGTGCTTCCTTTGTAAGGTGCAAGATACCGAATACCCTATTCGGTTTGGATAGCCCGAATCCACGAGATATTATTTTTCTATAAAAGTAAACAAGTGAGAACAAAATAAATAATACAAGTACAACTAACGTAAAATGAAGGAAATGATGTACCATGCATACCTTTACCTTTAGAGGCACGGGAAATAAAGGAAAATTTACCAATGTATGATTGAGGATATGCGTGTCATGCGCAGCACCTGGCCAACTAGCAACAACAAAGGTGAACCTCATATCAAAGTCACAAATTGCTAGCACATTCTAAGATGTATATCCGTGACGACACGTGTGGTTAACCACTTTATCCACTTGCACTATCACTTTCACATGTGAACCATCTATTGCTTCAAAACCTTTGAAGTAAAGCCAAAACCGGTTCTGTCTCACTCTTGCATGGTCTGTAGAAAAAGTAGGATCTCTCGGAACAATATTATATTTAGCTACGTGCGCATATACTTCAACACTTCATGAAATTTCATGTGGATTGTCCAAAGCGGCCGAGTGAAACAATTTTCAGCTTTTGAAAATGATTGTGGTCCTCCGATAATCCACAAGAACATCGCCAATGACTCAATGGATGAAACATTATTGGTAGAGGTCAATCCATTGGTAGAGACTGGCAAGTCATGAAGCGCCATAAAAATCTCGACGCTCATCTGAAATATCTTATAAAAATATTTTGGATGATCCATGCACCTCATCACCCATTGAATTCCAGTTTCCGTCGTTTCCCTATAATCACCTTTGTGCAAATACCGTTCATTGTATATCTTCCCCATTTCTCCCATAATAGCAGCATGTGGGCTAGTTCAGCTAGCATCAATAATCCCTTTTACCCTTCTTTGGTGATATCTGCTAATTTTTCATCCATCTACAGGAGAACACCAATATTTTTGGTTCAACGGAACATAATAATAATATAATAATAAAAACTAGTATTTTAAATGCCAAATTGGTTCAGATATTTGAAATATTAAAATATTAAAACATGAAAACAAGAAATCACTGGCGTCTATCATGCTCCGTCCTAATCAAATCGAGCCTTCCCTTAATTGTTTCTGAAGAGCTAAAAACCTTCCTAAAATCTGGCTTCACAATAAGTGAGGTGGCTGTATACATTAGAGCAGTTTCTTTTTCCACTCCATATTCTTTCACCATCTTCATAGTCATTGCTATGGTAGGAACATGGTTGGTTGGAGGAGCAAATGATGCTTCAACACTTGTAGAGATTTTCTCTGCAACAGTTTCTATCTTCTGGCAAGCGCTTTTATACAAACGAAAGAAAGGGCTCTTCTCATCCTTCTCTTCAGCACCAGTGGATGCCCCCTTGCGTTTCCTTTTTTCTGTGCTTTTTATCTTTTCAACATTCTCTACAGATTTTGGTATCATATCCTCATCCTCATCACTTACATCATCAGACGATATATCTCCAGGACACGATGTGGAAGACCCACTAACATATGCCTTACCAAACACATAATACATATCGTCAAGAAACTTTGGATCTTATTTTCAAAACTTCAAATGAGAGCATTTGATTACTTTCTCTTTATTGTTGCACCTTTGAAATTAAATATGAAATAAAATCAGCAAAGCACAGTATATATCAAATATTAGTGGAAAAATATCAAAATCAGATTATTACACTTACAACAAGGTGTTCATTCCACCATTCATCCGAGCAGTCCACAGTTTGTTTAGTCTCATCCTATCCAAGTTCAGTTGCAAGATCCTTGAACTCCATAAAAAATGTATAATCCTTTTTCAAAGCATCTATCTTATTCTTCAATTGTTTTTTTACGTTTATCACTAGATTTTTCTACAAACTTGAATATAAGATTCTTCCAACCGATAGTAGTGAAAATTCCCAACAGCTTATTCCCAGCTTCTATCTCTTCTTTACATGCATCATAAAAGTGCCTAAAAAAAGTTCACCCCAATCTGCCTTGTCACCCATTTTTGACCCAAACAAAAATTTTCCAATCAATTTGCATGCAGCATGATTAAGTTGGATTTGATACAGATAAATATACTTGCTTAAATGTTTGTTCAAATATGATATCATATCTAAACACTCAATCACGGATTTGTGTGAAATACTCATGTCGGGACGGGTGGGGCGGCGCGGCGTCGGGGCGGTCGGGGTGGCGCGGCCTCGGGCGGGCGGACGGCGGCGGGCCGGGGGGCGGGCGGTGGGGCGGCGGGCGGGTGGGGCGGCGAGGTGCCGCGCGACGGCTTGGTGGGCGGTGCGGGCGGGGTGGCGGCGGGTGGGGTAGGGTGGGGCGGCGGGCGAGGCGGCACGGCGCCCGGGGGGGGGGGGTGCAGGATGGGAATGGAGGCGGGATAGTGCGGATGAGGATGGGAGGTGGGATAGAATGAACCGTTTTTTCATAATCAGTGGCAGGTGGGTAATTTTTTCCCAAAAGCCACTGAAAGCAGGGGGAGGTGCTTTTACATTTGTATTACAGTGAAAACTATTTTTGTGCAAAAGCACCTAGGACGTTTAAGTCCTTTGGTTGGCTTTTGGCTTTTGCAAAAGCAAAAACAGGTGCAAAAGCCCAACCAAAATCAGCCTCAGTACACCGATTACTACCACGCTAGTAGTATGCTACGATGTGATTTTACAATATTGTTGCAGTATTTTGACCTGACAACAACTTGGTCACCGGTCCGTAGCCTTGACTTCCTTGCCATGAATTTTTATTTTTGTTTTCTGTTTAGTACTTGTCTTCTCCAGAGCTCATCAGCATGACATCAAGCGCAAGCTGAATTTTCCCGGTCTCGGTGGACTGACGAGATCAAACGCAGCAAAAAAAAAAAGTGCAAGGCAGGTCAGCAATCCAGACCTTTCTCCTACAACTAATTAAATCGCCGGCACAACCTCAAGAAAAAAAAGAAGCACAAAATATTGGCAATAAAAAAATATCAGCTCAATTAAGGCTCTTGTCATCTGAAGATCAGATGCATTATGACGAAGATCAGATGCATTGTGACGAAGATCATTTAGTTCGTTTATTATTATCTATATATTAAACAATTTTAAATTGTGAACAATTTATATTGTCGGTACTCAATTATGTGTGCTACTAATATGTACTTTGGGCTGTTAAAAAATATTTGAAATACTAGAAATTCTAAATACCCACCGTCCAAATTCTGGACGTGCCCCTACCCACTAGAGCGTTTTCTCATCGCGCCACCAACCCCGGTGTGGTCAGGGGCGCACAAAGCTGTCTTAGATCATGCAGAATGACCATGATCCACTCCACCCATCCACACAAAAGGAGCGTACACGCGGTAACCGTTCTGTGCTCAAGAACAAATATAAAAATGACCTTTGCGCCCCTTTGGTGGGTAAGATTTGTGGAGGAACATTGTAGGATTTATTGTATCATACTTGTAAGAAACTTTCGTACATGGTGCCTTGGGTCAGACATCCTATTATTTCTAAAACTTCCGTATTCCGATGAAATGGCTTCACAGCCTAACCTTGCCTATGTACTTAGACAGTCGGTGGTAGATCACTGCCTGATATTTATACAAACGTTACTATGAGGCCACTAGGTACGAAGAGTTGGTGGGCACCGAATTTGGACACCGTTTGACCATCTTTTGGGGCATTTGGTGGTTGCACTTAAACATCATCGCGAATTCATGCCTTTGTTTTGAACACGGTCGGGAATCTATTTTTCGGATTGCGTATGCGCGGACAGTTTGATGCAAAGTTTGTGGGAACTCTTACTCATTTTCTAGGCGAGCCATATCCGGGCGCTTTAGGATCCGTGCTCGATTTGAGGAATTAAGTTGTGCTAACTAATTTTGAATTTGACAAACATAAGGAAGCTTATCTTAGTTAGGATCCGACCGAATTAATACATGAATAAAGAAAAAAAATCTTTGACCGAATTATTGGGAAAAAAAAGTAGAATCACCAATACATCATTTAACGAGAAGAGGGGCTCCACGTCCCTGTTTCAGGTCACATAAGCATCACCGGATAGACCAACGTTAAGGTATGGTTTTACACATCATTGCAGTATTTTGATCTGACAACTTGTCTAGTACTTGTCTATTCTTCAGAGCCTATCTACATGGCATCAAGATCAACTGCAAGCTGAATTTTCTAAGTCTGTCTTTTGAGTGGACTGACGAAATTAAACGCAACAAAAATCTGCAAGACAGGTCAGCTATCCAGACATATCGTACAGGAACCAAATCACTGGCATATTCTCAAGAAGCAAAAGTTGGCAAAAAAAGAAAAAAAGCAACAAAAATCTGCATACTGGTCGGCAATCCTGATATTTCGTACTAGAACCAAATCACTGGCATAATAATCTCAGATAGAAGCAAAATGTTGGTTAAAATTTTTAAAAAACAAAAAAAATCTGCACACTGGTCAGCAATCCAGACATTCCTTGCTAGAACCATCACTGGCATAATAATCTCAGGGAGAAGCAAAATACTCCCTCCATCTTAAAAATTCCTTACTAGAACCAAATCACTGGTGAGAAGCAAAATACTCACCCCCTCCCATGTTGCCAATCTCCAGAGCCACGCACCAACCAGATGAACCAACCAGCTGGACCAACTTACCGCTTGTGCCCTAATTCGCACATAAAGTATTATCACCGGGAAAAGGAAGACCATGTACACTCAATCAAACTACGGGTCGATTGGTCGACCTATCGACAAACCGTCTAGAAAAATAAGCATGCGGTGACCGTTTCGTGATCAAGGGCTAAGTATCATATCTACGCTACAAAGAATGAAAGAACTGAAAACTTTTCTCATTAAGATTAGATCTACTGTACTTTTCACGAAGAACCCACTTATCAGGACTAAGAACCTACTTATCAGAACTACAGATAACCGCATAAAGTCGGATTAATTTTTTCCTAGCATATAATGGTAGTTTGCTGCTCCAAACCAGCTGACACACTCGTGAGGACACTTGAACTGGTTTGCGAGGACAATCGAGGGCATTGGGGCTAGGTACAACCGGAAGCTGAATCTTCTAGGTCTCTGTCTTTTAACTGGACTAAGGAAATTAAAGGCAACAAAAATCTGCAAGATAGGTTAGCAATCCAGACCTTTCGTCCAGGAACTAAATCACTGCTGGCATAATCTCAAGAAGAAGCAAAATATTGACAAAAGAAATTTAAAAAGCAAAAAAAAAATCTTCAGACACTGGAGGAATTTTATGCATAATAATCTGAAGAAGCAAAAGACGATGGTAAATGTTCGTACCAACTCATCAGCGTCTACCGCCCATCGACAAACCGTCTTCTAAAGCAAGCATGCATAACCGTACGTTTTGTGATCAAGGGCCAGGATCCATGGCAATCAACTAGGTACGATGTGTGACATTATAATTGCATTGTCAGAATATATGTTTGGCCCTTGTGCCCCCATAGGTAGGTATATATGATTTGTCCAAGAAGATTATAAACTCAGCATAATCCGGAAATCAGAATATCGATGATGTTCTAAAATCTAAAATGGCGGCATGAAGTCGTGATGACGAATTGATGCGTAAGTGCAACCACCAAGTGTCCCGATGTATGGTCAAATAAACAATGTCCAAATCCAGTAGGCACCAACTCAAATCCAAACTTGGATTGTCAATGATCTTGTCGGTGGGCCCCGTTGGGAAACCAGCTAGTCAAATGACTGTCTCATTTATCAAGCAATGTATTCTATCTATTTGTAATGCCGAGAAATATAATACTCCGCCAAATATCTCGTATATCAAAAAGACTAGACATTCTTTGGAAACCAACATGATTTACAATATACAGAAATAGAAAAATGTAGAATTACGATTGCATGAACTTCAAGCTTGCAAAAACATAGAACACGGGGATATCCTAATAGAGTGTTGTGATGCAATATAGAGAAATAATACATAGTATGAATTTAAAGAGATAGGCACAAAGAAAAACTTACAAGGGGTTGAACCAATTTATTGAAACCTCGCCAAATTACAAGAGATGTCAGATTCAAGACGGCAAGTGAGAAACTTTCCGCCAAGATTTAAATCATACGATATTCTTCCACAACCTGCAAAATGGGCGTAAAGGTCAAACTATCATGTCCATTTAATTATTGTACATAAATCGTAATTCATCCATTTCCATTAGTCCCCGGCTGCCATGAGACGGTGGGCTTGAGTTTATTCGAAAGTAGCGAAACGAAAAGACTTCTGTTGCGACAGGGACACAAGCAGGGCGCTGGCGGAGTTGGCTTGCTTGTCTGGTGCGCAGGTACAGAGGTGGAGGGTTCGAACCCCTCTCGCTGCAAATATTACCACCACTGGCTATGATGAATCGCTCTAGTGGCAACATGGGTCGCCACGTCAATCTGACTGCAGAGATGACAAGAGCTTAACTGAGCTGTGTTTTTTTTTTGCCACTATTTTGCTGCCTCTTGAGATTATTTATGCCAGCGATTTCTCGTTTTAAAGGTCTGGAGTGACCTGTCTTTGTAGCTTTTTTGTTTCATTTGATTCCATAATCCATTGGTTGTGGACAATGGAGGCATGAATTCATGCCTTCATGGTGATGATGAATATGTGTGAGCGCAGCCACGTATGTATATATAAAGTGTCCCTAGGATGGTCAAACGGTGTCTAAATCCAGTGCCCACTAACTAGCTCTACCTGCCCCAGCACCCTTGAATGCTCAGACATGCACAAAGAAGAGCTTGCAAGGGGTTGAACCAAATTCATTGGAACTTTGTCAAATTACATGATGTTCGATCCAATATGCCACGTAGGAAAAATTCTAAGTTGATGCGAATTCCTCGCTTTCGAGCGAGTGCTCTAGGATTTGTGCTCGATCCACAAAAAATTAAATAGTGATGGTATAAAGTTGAAATTTATACTAGCATAATGATAATAATTCAATCTCCAAGGGGTTTGGCTCGACCCACTTGTGAAGTCGATCCGCTGCTCGTTTTAGCCCGTGGGCCGAATCGGTCCTAAACAAAAGAGGGGCAGTAGGGTTCTGATCCGATTGACCCCAATCGACTCTAGGGTCGACCCGGCGGTGCTCTCCTCCTTCCTCGCAACAGCGCCGCCTCTCGAGATAGCACCGCTCCGCGCCTCCGTCGTCTCTCGTCGCCTCCTCCCTATGCGGCCACGCCTCATCATCCCCGTCCACCAAAACGGAGACCCACTGTCAAGAGCTCCGTATGGAGTCAGCATCCCTACCTCTCGGTCTCGGATCCCATCATCAGCAAGAGCGAAGCTTCCCTACAGCGGTCTCGATGGCCGACCTTCATCACCATTGGTATTGCCTCTAGACCGTTCAACCCCGACTCCATCACCTTGCCGCCACAATAAGAACCCTCAAAGCTTGGATCCCATCCCTCTCCTACCGCATGGTGATCCATGTTGAGATATCTGCACAAATCTTTCCTTCAGATGCTAAATATTTCTTTTACTATAGCAATTTCTTGATGTTTGATTGACCTGTTACTACGATCCACTATTCCTGTTTTGCTTTGCTCCCGACGTGTTAAGCGATGGCTTAACCCTCGTGTAAATGTGTACTGAATATATATTGCTGATGCTGATGGCGAAGTGATGTGTAAGTGCAAACCACCGAGTGTCCCAAGGGATGGTCAAACAGACAAACAATGAACAGATCCAGTGCCCACCAACTAGTTCATGCCTCAGCACCCCTCATAATATCCTCGCAGACCAACTCAAATCCAAACTTGGATTGTCAATGATCTTGTCGGTGGGCCCCGTTGGGAGACCAGTTAGTCAAATGACTGTCTCATATATCAAGCAATTGTATGCCATCTACTTATAATATCGAGCAGTATAATACTCTGCCAGCTATCTCATATATCAAAAAAGACTAGACATTCTTTGGAACACAACAGGATTTACAATATATTAGAAATAGAAAAAAATGTAGAATTACAATTGCATGAACTTGCAAGATATTCTAATAGAGTATTGCGAAAGAGTCTGTAGTCTAATGGTTAGACTTTTTGGATGCACTTCGAAGCCTCAACCTCCGTAGAGGAATTGCTTCCGCCGCATGCTAACCAACTGTGCCACCACAACCTTTGTGCCCAGAAGCACAGGGCAGAGCAGAAAAGTGCATAGGGAGATCCGGTCGAATGTTGTCAACGTCCCTTGTCAAACCTTAACCATCCACTAAAGGAGATGTAAATTGGTAGCTAGTAGAGCTAGCGCTGGTAGCGGAAGAAACATGGCCACTTGTCGTTAGAGACACGTCATATTTTTATCTACGTGGAAGAGAGATGTGATAATGAGAAAAAATCTAGCTGTTAACGAGAAATCAACCTATAAGGCCATTTCAATCAAGTTTTATAGGAGTTTTATTCTAATTCAATGATATGCCATGTAGATAAATATGGTAACATGGTATGGAATTTATGAGGAGAGAGAAGATTTGAATTTCATAGGGACGAAACTTGTTGTATACAGTTATACAGACTTTGAAACTAAAATGGAACCCTACTGAGAGTAATCCATTTCATTTTCATACATTTTGTCGTCTAGTCGTACCTAGTATGCTAGTAATTAATCTACAATTGCAAGCGGTTACAGAAACCATATGGCATATTTGATATTCACACTATTAAATGATTAAATGCAGGAGCGGAGCCAGGGGGTGCAGGGTGGCTGGAGCCTCTAGAGCTGCTGCACCAATGGAGATATGGGAAGGAATAGAGAGAAAAATAGGGAAGGAAGCAAGAAAGAAAAATGGAGATATAGAGGAGGAGGAAGGAGCTCAGCCCTCCTCTAATAAATTTCTGCATCCGCCACTGATTAAATGCTACAGCTAACATATGAAATCGTGAAGTAAAACTATGTATTGTGAGAGGTTGCCTCATTCACCAACATAAATTTGTAAAGATAACATGGCATTGAAAGAAAATATATGGAAGGTGGATCAAATACAATAAGGAAAAACGTACTTCAAGGAAGCTTAGAGCTAATATATCTCTAATAGTAATGTATCTTTTAATTCTTTTTTTAATGTAGTACCTCAAGCTCATTGCTAGAGACGATGAATTGTTGTGGGAGCTTTAGCTGGGGATGTGAATCCGTGACCAGCCGGTACAAGCGTGGAACCCCATCCTCCTTTCAAATTTGTAATGGCTCTTGTTGCCTTGCAGCGAGGCCGACAGATTTTAGACCATGACGCTGACATGCATAACCATACTTAGTAAAACTGCGCTACTAGTTTGCTGCGACTTGTGTTGAGGAATTTGGGCTTAATATAATTGAGCATCAAAGTTTACCGTCCATCAACAGGCTAAACATCAACAAATAAAAGTTACTATGCTAGAAAGTTATGCATTACAATCTGTCCACTTGGATGGCTTCGACTTCCTTTCCTTTGAACTATTCTTAGCACACATGTTGCGCAGCACCAACAAATGCTGCAATTTTTTCTAATAGTATAACAATACGTTTATAAATGTATGTAGGGCCATATTTTTTTAACTATGCATTACAATTTGTGGCTTCGACTTCCTTTTCTTTGAACTATTCTTAGCACACATGTTGCGTAGCATCAGTAAATGCTGCAATTTTTTTAATATTATAATAATACGTTCATAAATATATGTAGGCCCACATTTTTTTTAAATAGAGTTTTGCCTCCTTGTGCGATCTCTGTTCCGGCTGGACAATTTTGCGCAGCCATGTCGTCTGCATAAGACTTAAAAAAATAAAAAGGTAATAAAGCTACCCAAAAGGAATAAGAAAATTAGATACTTCCAATCCAAAAAAATAAAAGGAACCAGCTCAATTAAGCTCGCGTCATCCGGCAGGCAGACGGATCGTGGCAAACCCATGTAGCCACATGAGCGTTTCATCATTGCCACACAACGTAACCTCACTTGCAGCTGCACATTTTACGATTTGGTTTTCGATGAATTCCAGAAAACAAAAGTTAACATCTAAATTGTTTGAAAGTGAGATGCATCAAAATTATGTCTATATATGTCAAACATAACACAAAATATGACTTTTGGGTCTCGGGCAACCTGGATTCAAACCATAGATTGTAACGGTACTTCATATTCAGATAAACAATTTTTAAACAGTCTATTTATTGGAAGAAAACTGTTTAGTACCTTGGAGTTGTTTAGTGAGGCAAGATCCTAAAAGCCACGTGTTGGAGCGCGTCACTGTAGGATGAAAAATGGCAAGCTTATTTTTCAACTTAGCATTTTAGTAATACTTTTTAAAAGAACAAAATATAGACATATATGCCACATGTTACATACGTACTCACCTCTATGAGTCCATACACGTATGTCATACTTTTGTGGGCATCTCCAAAAGGCCTGCCACCTTTAGATTGAGGGGTTGTTTTTGAGTGTTTGTCCTAAAATGGCTTTACTAGTGAAGTCCAAGCCGGTGAAGCTAGAAGAGGCTTCATCCGACTTTTAGTTCATTTTACCACAGCTTCACGCTACACTGCCTCACGGTTTCATGCTTCAGTACCTCGATTTGCGCAAAACACGTGAAGCCGAAATAAGCCCCCCAAATATGCCCAAACAACTAAATAATAATTAAAAAAATATGTGCATGAATCAAAGACTCAAATCTAGTGGATAGGTTCTACCATAAAGAATCTAGCTCAGTTGGCAACACCTTGGTGGCACTAAGGATGCAATGTACATATTTTTCTTCTCTTAATTAGTTTAATGGACAATGCCGTGCAGGATAAAAGCCAAACTAAATCTTCCGGTTACCTTGCAATTTTAAATACTTGACTCCATTAACTTATCATTAACTTTCTAAGGTATCTAAGTTTTTATTAGCTTATAGTTATATCTAATAGTATGAGATTTTTAGACAAATCTACACATGATTTTTACTCTTACAAACTAAATATTTTCTTAACTTACTGATACGCAGAGTTTTCTAAGTTGACCTAGATTTAATTCAAAATCCCAAGTATTTGTGACAGGAGTATCCAACGCAACTTTTGAAGAAATTCAAGTACACTATTTTTTTCTTTTTTTTCGGGGGGGGGGGGGGGGGAGGGGGGGGGGCGGGGGTATGTGCCCCCATTGAATGACAACTCTGCACCGAAAATTTTTGTTAGAGGAGGAGCATCTGAACATGAGTGTCTGGGATGTTTTATTTTTCTTATTTGGATTGCAGCATATTTTTATTGTTTCTATATCTTGTTTGTGGTCATTTTCTGTCTTCAAAACTTATACAGTAGTTTGGGTTCCTTTTTTTATTGCTTCAATTGTATGTGTACCATCCATTATTTTCTATCTTCAAAATTTATTGTTTCAATTGAATCACTCGGGTACTGTGCCATCACTCCCTTGCTATTATCTATTGGTTATTTCCCTAGTGTTTTATTAGCCTCACAAAAACAACATTACATATTGGCGTAGCCAAATTCAGGGTTTGTACCTCCCCGTCTGTTAACGACCAACTTACTGGTCTCACTCGACAGAAAAAATATGTTCCACAGTCTAGAGTCTAACTAAACAGGCTAATCAGCCGTGCTAGGCCACTAATTGGGATTTAAGCATTTTATCGGATCGTTGGAGGCTCTTAGTGTTGGGCCGGGCCTCGAATCCAGCTGACGGAGCCCAGATATTTTCAGCACGGCAGCTCTCTCTCTTTCATGCCAACACCCCTCAAATTACTTGTAACTGCACTTTAGCCTCGAAAACTACATCAGTGACGGTCGGTCTATTTGTGTTTTAGTTTACTCGCCATCAGCGGTTGCGTGGTGATGAACTCGGTCTTTATGCTGAACCTTCGTAATGTTTGAACGGCTTCCAGATCAGTAAGTACTCTTTCCCATTATCTTCGAAAAAAGTGCGTGCCACTAAGCCTTTTTAGGCTGTTAAGTTATTATAACCAAAATATAGTCATGACTCTTGAAATTTAACAAGGTCACCCATATTCTGTATGTAGAATCTGAGCTGGAATAATCCTCCATCTGATTTAATGATCTTCTAAGTGTCCAATCACTAGGAGTATTACACCGCATATGAAGAAACCTGGTAACGACGGTGTGCAATAGGATAAAATGAAAAGGAGGAAGATGTACCATCAAAAAGTATCGGTACCAAAGCTCCCTTGCTCCTTGGCCTGAATACCTCACAATCGGATGTAGCAAATTTCTTTTTCTGAAAAACAGGAGCCCTGTAATTATCTTCATTTCCATTAGTATAGTGAACAAAGTCTTCTTTTTATGCATCAAATTTTTCTATGATATCTTTCATACCATGATTTTTCTAAATGATGTAAATATTCTCGTAACCAGTCAAGAAAGTTGTTGCCAAACTCACTCAAACGGGCAAACCCTCTTGGACACTAACAATAGTTTCCTTGACTAATACTGAATACCATACAATCTCGAGGGCTGATGTGCATATACCTGCCAAAACACCAATAAAACCACCCTCCGCTTCGTTTTGTTCCCCTCCCAGTCCCACTTCCATCGCCTCACGTCATTCCCGTCGCCGCCGCTGCGCCGCCTCTGCAGGTCTCGCTCGCCGACCGACTCCTCACAAGGTACCAAGCCCTAGCCGCGCCCTCCCTCCCTTCGTCCGCTCAAAGCTCCAGTTTTTCCCTTCCACCGATCTTGTTCGCGTGCTGATCAATTCGTTGTCTCCTCCCTGCTACCGGACTCTGCACGACTCTCCAGGGAATTCTGCGCGGCCTCTGATCCGAGGCGGCCGGAGAGGAGATGTCGGACTCCGAGGAGCACCACTTCGAGTCGAAGGCCGACGCCGGCGCGTCCAAGACCTACCCGCAGCAGGCTGGCACCGTCCGCAAGAACGGCTACCTCGTCATCAAGAACCGCCCCTGCAAGGTATATCCTATGGTCCAGCCGTCTCGTTTGGTTTGGATCTCGATCTGGTTGCCGCCGTAACCGTAATGTCGGATCTAGGTTAGTCCCATTGCAGCCTGAATGCTGCTGCGAGCAATATACGGCTCTGGAATGGATTGAATCCTTGGTGGACAACGACACATATCTGAATATTTCTTCTTCTTCTCTGGGTTCAGTGATTGTGCATGCGGCTTTGTGCTCGTGAATTGTAGCTAGCGCACGATTGATATTTTCCCTGTGTTCAGTATGTTTTCCCATCTGTTATGAATTCTGAAGTGTGGAATTGGAGTGGTGCATACTTAACATGATCAGAATTGTATCTTTTCTTATAATTCTACAATTCTAACGTGGTTAGTTTAGTTCCTTATCAACACTGTTCAGAGAGGGTTCCGAACTCACATATGGCTTTGTCCGTACATACAGACATAGATACCTTCTACTAGAGTATCCAGCCCGAGAGGTGCGATGCTATCCGTAACCTCGCACTAAGTTTCTAGGTGATAGGACGCAAGGCCCGGGCCTGATAACTGGGGGCACAGTCTCCGGACCTCATCCCACGTACTAGCAGGTACGTGGGAGCCACAGCTCGGTGCCTTCACGTGCCCGTAAGGACGAAGTGACCAGGAACAGCTACCACGGGCCCGGACTACTGCGGGATGGTTTTGGGCCCCCACGTGTGGAAGCCGGACCCCCAGGGGGCTTGAATGCATGGGCCAGCCATGGGGGCCCGGACCTCCCACCCACCAGAGAGGGGGTCCGGTGCCGCCACGTGCCCCGAGGAAGCGGCCGCTAAACCAGCACCGCCACGTGTCCGGTGGATACCAGCCTTCTGTGAGAAGCTAGCCCAACTACCGCATTAAATGCGGGTGGTTGGGGTGCGCGCACCCAAGACAGAGCATGGGCTGCCTACTGACACGTTGGGCAGGTATGGGTGACAGCACGGTAAGCCCGCCAGTTACCGAGGCGGCGCGCGAGTTACCGAGGCAATTCGCAGGACATTAGGACGTATGGTCACATCACAGCGTAGCGCGTGGGCGAAGAGTTATTATGACCTGCTGCATGAAGGCTACAATGTGTGCTGCTACAGTGCGCAAAGACTACATCTCGGCAGGTCAGTATAGCCCCTTCGCCTATCAGCGGGAGCTGACTCTACACCGACAGCACGATTCCCCCTACTCATGTTAGCGGCAGCAGACCCTATGCTAGCAAGACGGCACAAGACCATATCCAGACGGAGGATACGCACGGAGGTCGACGAGAAAGATCTCCGGATCTGAGGCATTTAAGGCTCCAATGTGTACGATATTTAATATATCGCCGGGTCCACCTATCGGGGCCCCACTCAGTGTACGCGCTCCCCTTGAGCATATAAAAGGGAGAGCGCGTGTGTTAGAAGGACAGGTTCACACTCACGCAGGGTCAGCAGTTCCTCCCCCAAACTTACAAACAATATTATATCACATAGTGGACGTAGGGTATTATGCTCAGGCGGCCTGAACCACTCTAAACCCGTGTATGCTACTCGTGTTCATACGCCTCTGGATCGAGCATTCCTTGACTACTTCCAAACTCATCCTAAGCTAGGATTAGACGGGTGCACTCCGCCACCCGACTGGAGAAATCCTCCGACAGGGTTGAATAGCTGATGTTACTGAATCATCAACGGTGATGAGGATTTTGGTTGATCATGCCGACAGTTGGAACTTGATTGCTTGGGTGTGCATGCTGGTCCACGTCTTTTCTTGGCTGTACATTTGCTGAGAGTGGAAAGATCACAAGCATGTCTGCTACTTGGCAATGTACCTGGTATACTTGTATCAAGTAACTGCTGCCTCCGAGTGGTCCATATAGTTTATATTGTTGGACCACTAGTGGACACTGGTAAGGCTGTAAATTTGTCTGGGATTTGGTTCTTCCACTGCGTGAATTGAATATGTCACCACTAATTGGTGTCCTATACCATTGTATGTTCTGTGTGTATTCAGTATTTGTTTCTAGATCCCTCATTCTCTATTGATCGAATTCCTGAGGACAATCTTGTTTAGCTGTCACTATAATTTCTTCTTTTGTACTCTAGTTGCCACTTCAAACGGTGCTCAAAATAAATACCTTCAGTTATTCTGTTCTGAGTTTTAAAGGTCCAAATGCTCCTTCTCGTTTCATTATTGTGTTGATGGTTTCCCCTTTTGCTGGAATCATTTCTAATCATATGAATTTGTAACAATTGTGCAGGTTGTGGAGGTCTCAACCTCTAAAACTGGGAAGCATGGTCATGCGAAGTGCCACTTTGTCGCTATTGACATCTTCAATGGCAAGAAGCTTGAAGATATTGTCCCCTCTTCGCACAACTGTGATGTCAGTACATTTACATTTCTTGGGCTCTTTAACATTATCCATGCTTTCATTAATTGCAAGTAACATATCATTGTGTTCTGTTTACAGGTTCCTCATGTGAATCGCACTGAATACCAGCTCATTGATATATCTGAGGATGGATTTGTAAGTCCAAATATTTCTTAATGCTTCTCTATGTTCATGTTGTTTGATTCCATATTGACATGAAAAATTAACTTTTTCAGGTGAGTCTTCTCACTGAAAATGGTAACACTAAAGATGACCTGAGGCTCCCAACTGACGACAACCTGCTTACTCAGGTATATACTAACTGACTTTTCTTTTTGCAAAGTTGTTTTCCATACATAAAAATAAATCAGGAAGTTAGGATATACATGACTAACTTCTGTTCTTTATAATGAAATCAATGACGTCATCAGTTTTCTTTTTAATAAAATCTGTCAGCACTAGTCATTAATTATATCAGCAATTGTCAAATGTTCATCCGCTTTACGAAATCATTGATGCATTCTGGTTAGATGGCCTTTTCATCATTAGCTGTCCTCATGGATTGCATGTTGCATGCCATGGGCCTTGGCGTGGCTATATGGACTGCCACACCAAGGGCCATGGTGGCCTGACCAAAATGGCTAGATGTTGAGAATTTAGTTGGAGAGGAGCTATCATTAAAAGAGTGGATTTAAATGGGTATACATAATAAAAAAAACCACATGCGTGCTTGCAACTTATTGCTGGTTGAGTGAGTAAATATAATTTTATATGCTTTGCACCAATACTATCATGCTTTTAAAACATTTAACTTATTGTTACATTTATTTTCATGTTGGCTGCAGATCAAGGATGGCTTTGCCGAAGGGAAGGACCTTGTGGTGACAGTCATGTCTGCCATGGGAGAGGAGCAAATCTGCGCGCTGAAGGACATTGGCCCGAGGAACTAATCTCAGGCCATGTAGTTTCTCACATGTCTGCTGGGTTTTGGTCAAGGATTGTTTTGGCCTTTTGGGTATTATAAGGAGCCCGGATCACTGAGGATACACATAGTTGCAACTTGCAACCACTAGGGAATTGTATCGCGTACCGGATCGGGCTTATCAAAGCGGTAGGGGACTGTATCGCATACCTTCATCAGATCGGACCTATTCATCTGGAGTCCAATACCTCATCCAAAAATTTCCACCTGTTTCTTTAATCCTAAAACCCTGTGGCCTTATCGACCCTCTGCGTAGCCTTCATTGTGGAGTTTTATTGTGTTTATGGTGAAAAAAGGGGGTCCATCTGATGAAGCCTGTACTGCCTCACAGTGGAGCCATTTTTTATTCTTCTGTTTCTTACTGCTAATAAGCATTTTGCTGGTCCAAGTTTTGACAACTACACAACGTGCTGCAGCATGCAGGGAAAGAAAGTAAAAAACTGTGATGTTAACAATTGGGCAAATGTCACATCTTTTTTTTTCTTCAAGTTTTTGCCCTTGCCTTGCTCTTTCGTTGGTATGCTGTAGTGAAGTGATGGAATTATGCGGTGTCTGCCGCTATCAGACTCAGAGTGGTATTCTTGTACGGCATCTCATCTGTACCGTACCACGCTGTTAACTGTTTTATCCTGATTCCTAAGGTCGCTTTCGTAGTTTTTGCGTTTCTCACTAGCTTTGGGGTCCCTTTCAGGAGGTGAATTTGGCTAGGGCTTTACACTTCCTGATGATATTGTGGAAATGAATTTTTTTTTGGACAAAGTTACACATTGAAGCTCGTAGCTGAGTTGTACCACGTACTCTGCCTTCTATGTTCTATAAAATTATATGCTTGTTTTAAAAAAGAAATAACTTGATTTTACTGCCGCGAATAATCTAGCATCCTGAATATATATGGAAGTTCTTCTAAAAAAAAGAATATATAGAAGTTCGGCTCAATTCACTCGAACTATTCCAAATTGGGCAAACGTGCCCCTAATGAATTTTCTTTCTTTTCATCACATGATTTAGATTTTTAGAATGCGGACATCATAACTTTTGTTAGAGAAATACGTTAAAATTTGTTTATAGTTGTTTCGCAGTGACACATCAATATCATACAAATATCGAAACACATGAATTATGGTCGAAAATATGTTTATATAAATAAAATCGCCCAAGATGCCTGTGATAGAGCCCTGCAGTGTGATGTTTACAGTTCGATACCATGCCAATACCAGTCACATACTCGCATCTTCTCGTGGCATTTTTTTCCATTGTTTTGCTGTGTCCTTTGGGTATCCTGAAGTGAAGCACTGGAATTTGTGTGGTGTCCTGTCAATACTACCACCAAATTGCATTACTGTCGTTGTCAGAGTATTCTTGTACGGCATCTCATCTGCAGACTGCAGCCCGATATTAACTGGTTATGCTGAGGTCGCTTTTGTAGTTGCGTTTTTTTCACTGGCGTAAAAGTCTCGCGAAATTACACTGTCAGTAATTGCTGGCCCGCTTTCAGGTGTTGAATGTTGCTGCTGCTTAACACTGTCTTGATAATGAGCAATTAGGGATTTGCTTGATTTGACGCTGCGATGTACTCTTTCTTTTACAAGTTTGCGTGTGCAAAATTCGACCATCTTTTGCCAACCCGTCTTTGTCAGGTCCAAACCTCTCCAGTTTGTGTGATCCATTCACTCCGTACGGCGAGGAAGAAAGTCATGCGCACGCCGCTTCACCTTCTGCAGGCTAAGAATGCTTCCAACCTGTGTGATCATTTGGAGATGCATCGACTTTGAAAAAGAGGGACGGTGCAGTGGATGTAGATCCAACTATCTTGTGAATACGTGCTGTACCTGAAATTTGTAAATGCTGGCTGCATATGTTTTGGACTATTTCGATCCAAAGTACTGTTTCACTACAGGGCAGGTAAGTTGTATTGGCTTTAGGTACTTCGGCTTAAAGGATGAGGCAAAGTAGGGTAGGAGGATGGATGTTTCACATCACAAAGAGGAGTTGCGTGGATAGGGCGGAGTAAAGTTGTCCGAGCTTAGTATGTTTCAGCCGTGGTTTTTAGAAAAGTTGATTCTGGATTGTAACTTTTGAAAAGCTGATTTACAATAAGCATTTATTTGTATTTGACATTCGATGTGGTTGAACACAACATACTAGGTGGAGGTCGATGTGAAAAAGTTAGGCAAGCAAACGATTCAAGCATCAAGTTTCTAAGTAAACGAGTGATGTTATGAATTGGTGCCACGTGAAGACATTGCAAGGATGAAGCGTGAAAAAAAAGAAAGAAGATTGAAGTTAAGTCTTCTAGTTTTTTTTCTTTTTTTAAGCTTCCTTTCTTATATTTCTTAACCTTGTTTTGTTTTGAGGTACAGAGTCTAAGAGCTCTTTGTACTTCTTGGCTGTAAAAGGCCGGTAAAAAGCAGAATGGTACGGACATCCCAATTATTGAATCGGCAATGTACCGCAATTAATCCGTGACGCATCTATGCAGGCAGGCTGGAATTTCTCGCATGCGGACTCATTCAATGCGGTGGGGGCTCCTCGACGTTAGACGACGCCCGGCGGGCGGCCACCGTCGTCAGCCGCACGCCGACGGCGAGGTGCGTCAGTTGTTGGACTCTCGCTTTTCTTTTCTGCTTTAAATTTCTGACAAATAGATGAAAAGGAAATGAGGTGAGATATTTCGATCTCCGTTTCCTGGACAGAAACGAGACAGGTAGTCAGAGCCGACTTCCAATGATGGCACTAGCACGTGTTCTTGTATGGATTATTTTAGGTACGGTGCATGATAGAAAGTTTTATGAAAATTTTGAGCAAGACTAGGCGACATCTACTTCTTGGTCCGAAACAGACTAATTAATAGGTTCGACAGGCATTTGAGATAAACTTTTCAAAAATTTAGTTATAGTTGGACTGTCTTTTTAAAATCTTTCATAAAACTTTTTTTTTAGTGCAAATTTTTTATAAACTTGGACCCACAGCGCTTCTTATACAAAGTTTGTTGATACCATACGCTTATTTGATAGTAGTATTTAAATCAAACATCTTATCGTTTTGGTCCAGTGTATCAAAACCTTTTAAAGGGACATAGTTAGGCTGAAGTGGATGAAACTGAAACGGTCTAGACCCCCCATTTGGATTGCCGTGGATAGCTCTGTTAGAAAAATGCAAGTGATGGTGACATTTCGTTCTCCTATCACCTTGTTTTTTCGAATACAAACTCCACTATAGTACAAAGTGCGCCAAATGGAACTGCCAAAAATTATCCCATATTTTATTTTATGCAGATCATTCCTCTTTGCGTTGTTTGCTAAATATAGAATACAAGAGATTCACTCAAAATCTCACAGATTTTTTTGTGCTTTAGTCTGAAGGTTGGAGCTGAACTGGGATATAGCTGTAACCACCTCTCGTCTTGGCTAGAAATTTTTAGAGCAACCCAAAGGAAAGCTTGGTTTCCCTCTCTCCCTCTCAAAGCTTGTTTCTTTCATTTCTCGAGAAGCCAGCACAGGAGAGAGAGAGAGAGCGAAAGTCAGACTCTGCTCACCGAACCCCAAAAACCAAAGTCAACGCCGGAAACCAAGAAGAAGAGGAGAATCCCTTCTCTGTCTCTCTCTCTCTCTCTCTCTCTAGACTTCTTCTTCTCTCTATCTCTCTCTTCCTTCCCTGCGGCGACCATGTCCGCGCGCCCGCCGCCGCCGCCGCGACCGCACCTGGCGCTGCCGCCGCGCTCGGCGGCGGAGTCGCTCTTCACGGGCGCCGGCGACGCCAGCCCCGGCCCGCTCACGCTCGCCTCCGCGCTCTTCCCCTCCGACGCCGACGCGGGGGGCGGCGGCGCCTCCTCCGGGGCGTCCGGGGCCGCGAGCTTCACGCAGCTCCTCACCGGCTCCTTCGCGCCGCAACAGCAGCAGCAGCGGCAGCATGAGGCCGCGGAGAGGGGGCGAGGCGGCGGGGTCGCGAGGGCCGGGCCGGCGCTGTCGGTGGCGCCGCCGGCGTCGGCGGCCTCGGGCGCGTCCGTATTCACGGTGCCCCCCGGCCTCAGCCCCTCCGGCCTGCTCGACTCCCCCGGCCTGCTCTTCTCGCCGGCCATGGTACGTCGTGACGTCAAACCTCTTGCTCAAAAGATCAAATCTTTTTTCAATCAACGCCGTGAAAGATTGGGTTTATGGATCTTGTTCACGATTCTTGGTTACTGGCGAGTGAAATTAGCTTCGGTTTCGGTGCATTCATTTTGTTTGTGGTCTTTGGTTAAATTGGCTGCATCATAAGTGCAAGAAACAAGCATTTATGCTGATGACTTATTTTCTTAAGAGTTGCACTACGGCTGTCTTTGTAAAATAAAGGAGTTTCAACATGTTCGTTAGCGCAATAGTTCGTGGATTGTTATGAAAACATGCTCCATTTTGCCCCCTTGTATACTTTAATCTGGATAGGTTCTATCAATTCGTTAAGCATCCTCATTTTCTTTTGGGTGATGCTGAGCAATCTGAAAGAACCACGTAATCTTCCTTTGGGTTTTAAAAGCTTGTAGAGTACTACAAATCTGGAATCTGGAACTTCTTAAAGGTGACATTTTTACAGTTTCATCAGCGCTTTTAGCGAGATTGACACATCTAGGGTACTGATTGGCCCCATAGGTTTGCCCCAAAACGCATAAAGCCACCTTTACTATATTTGTGTGTGGCACTGATGTGCAATGAATAATATCAGTCTACTAAGACAGATAGGTGATGCTTCTTGATCTTTTGGATATGGCAAGCGGTGATTCTTGATACTTTGCCTTGATGGTATCAATAATTGTACTACTGCCAGTGTGATCGGTTGCAAATTGGCATGCTATCTTGAGAATCTTGATCTATCGATAGCATCCTTTGGAAACACATTGCTCAATTTGAGGTAGTTATACTGGGCTCCAATTTGCTCTTGACAGCAGAATCTGTCAAAGCAGTTCATAGTTTGTATTCGTTGTTCAATATTCACAATGTCTAGTGGGTAGAGCAATGTGAATGCTAAACTTGTAGTTGGCCAACTTTTGTTAATATAAAACCTGAACTGATCAAACAGTATCAACGAGATGTATAATCGACAGTTTGTGTTTCCTCTCCTTAAGCGGTATCCGTTTCTGGAGTGTCTGCTTTTGTCCTGAAGAAAGAAAGTGAACTGATATTTTCCGATGTCAACTGTTCTGTATTTTTACAGGGGGGGTTTGGAATGTCGCACCAGCAGGCTCTTGCTCAAGTTACAGCTCAAGCAAGCCATTCTCCACTCAGAATGTTAGACCACATTGAGCAACCATCTTTTTCAGCAGCTGGAGCATCGTCTGGAGCTCTACAACCTATGAACTCTAGTGCCAGTATGACTGGAATGCCAGATATGGCAATTACACCAGCAAACAATGACAATGCATCTTTGCAATCCGCTGAGGCATCTCAGAGGTATCAAGTCAATGCTCCTGTTGATAAACCTGCTGATGATGGCTATAACTGGCGGAAATATGGTCAGAAGGTGGTGAAGGGCAGTGATTGCCCGAGGAGCTATTACAAATGTACTCATCCCAATTGTCCAGTCAAGAAAAAGGTAGAGCATGCAGAAGACGGTCAAATATCTGAGATCATATACAAAGGAAAACACAATCACCAACGTCCACCAAATAAGCGGGCAAAAGATGGCAACTCTTCAGCAGCTGATCAAAATGATCAATCTAATGATACCACATCTGGATTGTCAGGCGCCAAGAGAGATCAGGATGCTATATATGGGATGTCTGAACAAGTATCTGGTTTAAGTGATGGAGATGATATGGATGATGGTGAATCAAGGCCACATGAAGCGGATGATGCTGATAATGAGAGCAAAAGAAGGTATTTTTAGCTCTCAATACAACTCCACTGTCATATTAGATTGCTGTTTTCATAAGATTCATTCTTTCATTGTTCAGAAATATACAAATTTCTTCACAAAGGACCTTGTCAGAGCCTAAGATCATTGTGCAAACAACCAGTGAAGTTGATCTTTTGGATGATGGTTATAGATGGCGTAAGTATGGGCAGAAGGTAGTCAAAGGAAACCCTCATCCAAGGTAATTTTTTTCTTTACCTCAGCACTGTGATTTATGCCATTTTCACATCTGTTGCTCTTTCTTTTTGTTTTCTTGGGACGGCTATGTGGTATGTAAGATGTAGGCAAACATTGGAATTTTCCTCTTCTGTGTGTGTGTTGAATATTGCAGTATGCTTGTAGGAAATGCATTTTAATGAACTCATGCCACCTATTGGGTACTATTATCGTTCTTTCTTTCACTACTTAATGATGCAATCTTTCACTTCAGCATTTGTAAATCGTATCATTTGGTTTTATTTTCATATCTCTTATAATCTTCTAAGAATCTTATAAAAAACTTTTTTTTGAAAAATCTGTTAGCAATAGCATGAGCAGGGCCCTTAGACTATTCATGTGATACAGATACTAACATTCTCTAATTCATGCACAATTACAACTAAGTACTCTTCTATACCATAAGAACATAATGCTATGTCATGCCCTGGTTTGTGTTATTGATGAAGCTCACTATCTTATTTCATGTATCCTTGAAGCATGTCTTGTTAATTAACACATGCTTTTCTCCACAAACGAGTTGGTATCACACCAGCTCATTTAAAAGGAACCTACCTCATTTACCTCATTCCTTGGTAACATTCCGTTTCATTTTTTTCTTGGGTATTCACCTGAAAGCAGATAATTTCAATGTATTTCTGATGCAGTGCATAAATGTAGACACTATACATGCACATTTTATTAATCAACATAGCGTGTGTTGCTGTACAAATATTATGCGCTTAAGGTAGGTCATCATCACAAAATGTGAACAAGACCCTAGTTATGCAATGTTAATTTAACTGTAGCCTCAGTTTCTGTTGAATATTTCATCCCATACTCTCTATGTCGGTTTCAGCAATAGACTCATCCCATCTGTTCACAGGTTTTAGTCTCAGATAGCTATTACCACAAAAAGTTAAAAAGAACAATAAAGATCAGAGAAGATTATCCTATTCATATGAGATTATGATAGTATTAGTATATGCACATGAAAAATTGCTTCTACTTGGATGGTGGCAGCTTCAATGCTCGATCACAACCACTCTAATCAAGCTTTACCAAATCGAAATTGTGGCGTTTGCATTGATCCTAATGAACACCTACTTCACGCTATCCTGAAGCATAATCATCATGCTATCCTGAAGCATTATCATTCTCTTTAAACATTCGATGTCGAAACAGTACACAGTTGACACTCAGAGTGAAATCTCAGACTGTCAGAGACCATCTGTTTCCTAAACCTTAAATCATGAACTTTCTCCTCTGTCTGAAGCATGATAGTGGTGTCCTGATTTAATTGCATTTATGATTTCATTGCTAGGCTAGTGATAATTCACTGTTAACTGCTAGACTGGCTGTTTGAAAGAAAGGGTAGACTAATCGGATATTGAAGAAAATGGAGTAGCTACAACACTAGCCTAGGAAAACATTTCGAGAAAAGAAGGGGTAGCTAGAGAGAGGATTACTCTGAATTGGTTTAAATTATCAGTATTTCTAGATCATCTTTTACTCATTAAATATATCTTTAGCTGGGAGTAAAGGATCAAAGGAAGTGATAACAGAGAGCTTAAGGTACTAAGATAGTAATAAGTTTACTTGATGTGGGTAATAGATGATATTCAACCCTGGAAGAGATCCCCTGAAGTTAGGAAAATGGCGTTTTCCTGAAGGTTGAAATTATTCCTGGATCTGCAGATATATGGCACGTTTAGTTTGATGCCCGTGATTGCCCTGTAGAAAAAAGGTTGTTGACCGGGTGCTGTGCTATGATTTGGATTGATGCTGGTGTTTTGGCTAACCCAAGCCCAGCTGCTTCTGCTAGTCTTTTTCTTGCCAAATCACAGGCGAACCCGCTGCGGCAAAAAGCTGCGCCAAAAGCGGTGAGCCGCAAGCTGGCAGTTTGGCAGGGCCAGCTCAGGCGGCAACCCAACGTGCCCATAATCCTAGCCAAATGCATATTTCTCGAAAATATTATTGTTTTAGATAATGGAAAATATTACTTGTTTTTGCACTTTCTGTGACCTAATTGAATATTATGGCTGGTTTTGTTGATTCATCGGTTGTAATCAAACTGGGTACTTCGGCACAATTCACCACAAGAAAAACATGGCTTGCGTTTTTTGTACCTTATTTATTTCACCATTCACTTGTTTAACTATATGATATACCTGTACCTGTAGGAGTTACTACAAGTGCACATTTGCTGGATGCAATGTTAGGAAGCACATCGAAAGAGCATCGTCAGACCCTAAGGCTGTCATAACAACCTATGAAGGAAAACACAACCATGAACCACCAGTTGGTAGGGGTGGCAGCCAGAATGCAGGAATGTCACAACAGAAAGGGCAGAACAGCATATCTAGTAATCAACACTACAGCAACACTAACCAGATGCCAATTGGGATCTTACAATTCAAGAGCGAACAATAGTAATGTCCATTTTGACTCCGTTCAGAACCTCGCTGTTCACAGTTATTTGGATGATGTTCCTTTTGGCAAATATCAGATGCCTGCAATTCGTACAGTCATATGGCATCAGTGGTTCTAAAAATTTGATAATTCAATGGTATCAGTTTGCAGTTTCTTTCCATAGATGCACAGGATAGCTGATACAGAACCATCCTTTCTAGTTTGTACTTGTACATGTTATTAAGTCGAAGCATGCAAAATGTAATACCAGCTAGGTGGAAGTTATTTATACATGTTTACGGTGGTTTATAGATGGATCAGTGGTATACATGTTTATCTTATGATTTTATTCCCAACAAGATCTTGTATGTATTGTAATAAGATTGAAAAGAGAAGTGAATGTACAGATGTGCTTCAGTTAAGCTTGTTTGTTGTAATTTGCAAAATTAATCAGAGACGCCACAGTTTTGGGCCATTGCTAATCTGTTTTATATCAAGACCACTTTGTTATGTTTTCATTTATACATTTTTTTCCTTGAAAAACAATGTGTCCTTAGTATCATATTAGCGAAAAAGCATCTGGTTGACAGTATCATATTAGCGAAAAAGCATCTGGTTGACAACTATTGCCTGCTAATTTTTCTTTTTCAGTTCAGGTGCTGCTAATTCTTGGCAGATCAATGCCCAGGTGCTGTAAATTCAGGCTGAGAAAAATATCTTAATCTCCCCCTATTTCTTTATAGTAAATAGAAGATTCCTTTATTTCTTTCTAGTAAATAGCAAATTCAAACTCAGTGTCTAGCAACAAGTGATTCATGTGTACATGCTCTAAAGCTGTCTCAGATGAACTATTGGCATCCCTGCCCCACCACTAAATGAGGCACAATAGCTTTTTCTCAACCTTGGCACTTCCTCTGTTTCTAGACTAAAGGCAGTAACCCAAGGAAATAGTTTTATAATCTATGTACCTAAGCATATTTCCAATCTGTTCTCACGGACACTATTTATCACTGAAAAGTTTCATGCACATCACTGTCAAGATCTGCCAGAGTGTCATAATCTAATGTTGCTGCGTCTCCTCAGAATCTCATGTACTATTAGGTTAGTTGAGCATGAAACCTTTTTGAAGAACAGAAATTCATTAGGTCACACCCTCCATGAATAGTTTCAGAGTGAAATTTGATAAGGACATTTGATCCTATGGTAAGCAGTGCCTAAACTTATTTTATTTCTCTTTGGTAGAGGCTGACTGAACAATACTTGAAGTCAAAGTTATCTTTGGCTGAATGCTTCTGTCCTGACATGATAATATCATCTAAGTAGGACTAATCATGTGTGATAGCATCTTTGAATATTTTTTTTCTGCCTGAATATCTCCTAGAACTTTATGTGCAAATTGTATTATAATCCTTATGTATTGCATCTTGCAGGTATATGACATGATGCTTTTCTGCTTTATCATTTCCATTCTTAGATGCTACTACTACGATATTTGTTTGAACCTTCAGTTGAAGTGGAATCTGACCGAATTAATTAATATGACTTTTGGAATAATTTAGCTAGACCCACAAATTTACTGGTAGCCTCTAAATCCAACTTTTGAAATGTCAATCAAACAGAGATTTGTCTTAAACCTGTAAATGTTGGGCAGGCCATTTGGTGGTCCTGAACAGCAGCTGATCTGTTCCTTACCATGCATATCAAATGTTATCCCGCTAAGAGAACTTAGTATCCACACTACTTTGTTTAAAAATTACATTATGTTTCAGCAATGGTTGCTACGATTTTCGCTAAACGATGAATGCAGGGGATCTTTTTCTTACCATGGATTTCCTAAGAACCTTTTTCTTTGTGTCAATTGGAGATACTACACCCTAGAAACCTCGCACGATTGTTTCTTTTTCCTGAAATCTGAATGCTAACAATGTGAGGTCCTGGACCATTTTTTCCTGTAATGTTTTGAAACAAGCCCGTGCATTCTCAACCCAAAAACTTGCTAAAAACAGAAGCAAAGTGCAATTACTCGGAGGCCAGTGCAAAACATTAGTACTCATCTCCCATTGGGCCATACCAAAAGCCTATTTTCTCTACTGTGCCCTAGCTTTTCCTCCCAATTATTATGCAACCTAGTTCCCATGTACACCTTTTTGTGATCCAATGGTGCCCAAAGTCCATGTCTCTACTGGAACAGAGTTGTTGTAACATTGTGGCACTAGGAATCTCCACAAATTTCCCAGATCTGGATTGGATTGGAGCCTATGAATAAAGTTACACACAAGAAAGCTGGTACAAAATCATTGAGATTTTCACCACTTGCTCAGCAGCACTCACTGACTTCTCCCCAAGCTGATCTGGACATGCTCACAGAACCACATGCATGTATATAGTGGCATGCCCTCTTCTCCTGTGGCTTTGCTTTGGAATCAAGGAAAGATGCACTTGAGAATGGTGGGGCTCAGGATCTCAACAACCGACCCAAATTGCTGGGGCAGCTTTGGGTGGCATGTCAGGGTGTGGATCTTATCCAGCAGATGAACAGATGATGCAGCTGCAGTCACTTGGAGTAGAGAATTAAATGCCCGAAACCCGGCATGGTTTAAGGATACTATGATCCTGATAGTTACGGCGAAAAGCCTGCTAACCTGCAAACTGTTTCATACTCATATTCCTGTAAACATTCACCATTTATTTGACTTCTCTAAGCAAATGCCATGGGGACCATGGTAACCCAATTGTATATGGAAAGCTATTAATTATTTATATGAAGTCTTATAGACCCTTCTGCTTTAGTTATTTACAAATGTCTCTCTTACCAATCTGATGGACCTGATGATGCTCGTCCTAACACTAACTAACAGCACCTATGTCCCCAGAACCAGCAGTTAATAACCCTTGTAAAGATCAAGAGAAAGGACAGAAAGAGGAAACAAAAAATCAAAGATTTTTATCGATAAGCATCGCCATTATGAGATGTCTGACCTCTATGTTCTAGCAATTAAAATTGCAGGGGGAAAAAATCAGACTCTCAAGTCCTCCTTGCCATCCAGCTCCAGCTCCAAGAGGTGGCAAGAATGGCTGGCCTTGCAGGTCTGGTAGACCATGCTGGTGATGACCGTGTCGAGGACACAGATCATGGCGTGGATGTAGGCGACGAGGAGCCCCTCGCAGAGCATCCCCGGCGTCACCTTGCCGGTGAGCGTGTACGGCCGCATCACCCTGAGCTCGAACAGCGCCTCGATGGCGGCGGCGGCGAGGCTGGCCGGCAGGGACGCGGCGACGGCGGTGGCGGCGTCGCCGGCACGGAGCAGCATCAGGAGCGCCTTGAGCATGGCGTGCGAGCCGCCCCGGCCCTCGGCGGCCGCGACGATCGTGGCCAGGTTGCACACCGCTGACGCGTTGGCCAGCGCCACCGAGTAGACGATCACGCCGGCCGCCGAGAGCGCGAGCACGGCCCTGCCGCTGCCGCCGTAGGACCCGGAGCCGGAGGGAGCGCCCAGGACCTGCAGCGCCTCGGCGGCGTTGAACGCGGCTAGCAGCGCGGCGAAGACTCCCGCGTTGGCGAGCAGCAGCGCGAGGCAGTTCACGAGCTGCGTCCGCACCATCGCCGGGTACGACGCTTGCACTACCTGGACGACGGCGTCCGACGGCCGCTCGCGCCGGCGCCGCTGCAACGGCGGCGGCGCCGAGCAGCAATGCACGGCGCAGGCCTTGGCGAGGAGCAGGAACGAGAGCGAGAACGGCAGCGCGGCGAGGAACGCGCAGGCGCGCTGGGAGAGGCGGTGGCTGAGGAGGAAGAGCAGCTGGGACGCCGGCGGGAACCCCGCGGCGACGAGGACCCGG
The DNA here is from genome assembly GCF_002211085.1 of Panicum hallii. Lineage (NCBI taxonomy): Eukaryota > Viridiplantae > Streptophyta > Magnoliopsida > Poales > Poaceae > Panicum > Panicum hallii. The sequence goes on from NC_038044.1 coordinate 58,089,625, forward strand.
CGGAGGCGGCGCGAGAGGAAGTGCGACGGCGCGAGCAGCGCCGGGTGGGAGCGCGAGAGCAGCGCCGCGGCGGAGAACGGCAGCGCGAGGAGCGACGCCGCCGAGGACGCCGGGTGGTAGTGCCGGAAGAAGGCGTGCAGCGCCGTGCGCACGATCTTGCCGGCGCTGCCCATGGCCCCTCCTCCGATCTTCTTCCCCTTTCGCTACCTTCCTCACTAGTGCAACCGCTTGCTTTGATCTTGCTCTTGATCTTGGCTTTGATCCTTATAAATAAATGTGTGGCGGTGGTTCTTGCGGTGTTGGTGATTGGTAGTGTGGAGGGGGAGATTGGTTGATCGTTTGGTGCCTTGTGGTGTTGGGTGGATGGATTTGAGGTTTTTGTTGGAGAACTTGAGATGGGTTTGGGATTTGTGGCTATGGGAATATGGCTGAATGGGGTTTGGAGTAGTAGTGTGTATGTGGTTTAAGTGTTTGAATGTTGTACCAACATGTTAGGACTTGGGTGGGATTTGGTTTTATGAGAGGGGTTGGGATTTTGCTTTAGGTAAAGCAGTAGAGAATGAAAACCATTTCTAAATAAGACATGGTAGTGCCTGGAGTAGTGATATATCAGTGAGTAGATCTGTCCCCCTTTTCTCAAAGATGAATCCTCCTGTTTGGAGATGGCTACCCATGTATTGCCATAGGGATCAAATGGGTTAAAAAGTTCTAAGCTGGTTCACTAGGACATGGATGTTCTCCTACTATCTATCATCGATATCGCTTCCTCATGGAGACATGTTAATATGATATGTATCTCACATAAAAAGTTTCAAAAAAAAGAATTTTCCAAAACCTAATTAAATATTTATGTTATGATTTTGCGCCATTTATATTATTAGAATTTCAAACGCTACTTATAGTCAATATGTCAAACACATCACTCTCTGCAGTGGGAACATGGATGTCGATAACGAGATCTCCCCAGGTGGGATGGGCTGGAGGTTTTATATGGTTATTTCTTAGGAGACATTTTGTTTTACAGATGAGCATGTGGTTTGCTTTTAGTAATAGTAGGGGGTGGGAACCATTTTCCTAATAAGATGTATTACCTTAGAAATATCAATGTGTCTCCTCCCTATTCTATGGCAAGGAGTCCAACCTTTTAGGAGATGTGTATGGGGCTCCACTTGAGACTGTGGGGATCTAAATTGGGCACAAACTCAAATTGATGTGTTGCCCTACTCCCCATCCTCGCCTTCCCACGCGGTCTCTAACCTCATGTATGTGTGCCCACATAAAAGATTGGAGGAAAGGAATTCTAAAGCTTAGCACACTCCCACTCTACAACTCATGCTTGAATTTAGTTTGGAAGATGACATAGTTGCCTTTTATTATTCCTTTCCCTATTTTCTTGTTTGGAACCCATATATTATTTCATTAGTTTGTGGTTGTGGCCTCATCCTCACTAAAAACTTTTGCAATTCAATAGCTCGATATGGCTTTGGGCCTTTTATATCTAAAGTATGCAGCCTGAAATTACAAGTGCACAAAATAAGCAATAATGCAGCACCCACATCATTCACTCCAATCTTCTATGAAAATCATGTGTGAAAGAACCTACTATACATGATAAGCTCTCAGCAGAAAGAAAAGATAAGTACATTAAAAAAAGGAGAGGAGATAAGTGTTGGAGTGGGTTCCAAGCACAGCAACAACAAAATCAATGTATCGGTTAGCCACGTACTATTTTTGTTTTTGAGAGGCAGGTTTGAGTAGTTCCTTGGTCAGTGTAATTAGGTGCGTTCTTCCAACCCACAGCCTCACTGATCAGTAGGTAAATGATTTGATTGATGTACAAATTAAACAAAAAGGAGCAAATATAAACTTCAAGGGAACTTTTACAGTCTGAAAAGAAGTCCTGCATCACAAGATACTCACATATGAGCCTTCGGATTTACTGCAAGCTGAAGCGATATTTGGTTAATTTGAAATGTGTTTGAATTTATTCAACTTTCGTAGGATCTTAAACTAAACCAGGGATGGACGGTTCTGTGGAAGCGCTACAACAGAGTGCCAACAAATAAAAGAAACCCATCAGATCGTACCACTCGTATGTACAGCCAAAGAGGCAATAGTTTTGAGCTTCTTTTTTCGTTGGGTGACGTACAATCATCACTAGATTTCAGTAGATTTTGTAACGACACTTCCTAGACTTCACATTCTTTTGCTCTGGTACTTCCGTACAGATCGACGAGGAGTCTAGACAGCTCACTAGACACTAGTAAATCACGTACACATGCAAATGCACCTTTAGATGCGGCCTATAAAAAGTACGCCCGTGCGTAATTCTGAACTTGTCAAAAAGCTGCTTCTTTTTTCAAAATGTGAAGCATCCGTACGGAAAAACGTGAAAATTCAAACAAACTTTGAGATGCTGAGGTCAGGATCTCAAATCTGCTATTCAAGTTTTAGCTTGCGACTCAAAGATGAATTCAAGTGGAAGCCGATTTTCAATCAGACCGATGGCAACGGTGGACAAATACAGTAAGACACGACCGCGAAATTTTTACAAGATAAAACTATGCTTCTCAGTACAGGGCAAAGGCACAGTCACGAGAACATCAGTTGGTAAGCATTCCAGTGGTGGATCCCCCTCCCCTGTCGTTCCACAGCTACACTTGCTCTGGATCCACAAACTGTCTCAGTCGGATATAGGTCCCTACAGTCGGACATGCTTTATCAACAGAATGAATACAAAAATACTTGCTGCCAAAACAACCTAAAAAGAGCTTGATACTTGTAAAAGCACATATAAAATCGATCGTGGCAGACTTTAGCTAGCAGCCAGTCACCAGTCCTTCTCGGACGCCAAACACTATCAAAAAGTTACACCAACTTTATTCAGCCCCTACCGCAATTGACCGACATTAGCTCTGATCACCGACACACTAATCAGTTATCAGTGTGATAAAAAAGAGCCATTCTGGTCCATCACATGATCACTTTTATAGCGGCTCACATCTCACCATCAAACCACATTCCATGATTCATGGCACAATTATCCTTCCAATCTAAGCCATCAGTACCGCAAAAATAGACAGCTAGGTCATATCAGGCCCCTGACGAGCCATCTTTTTTGGAATGAACAAACCATGAAAATGCAATTTCGCAGATGATTCTCAATGATACAAATAACATGCAGGAGTAAGTGGCATGAAAATGAAAGAGTTGCTAGGTAAGTTACCTGAATGCACGAATCTGCTAAAGTAAGATGATCACTTACCAATTGACAAACGGCAGGTCCCTGCACACTTTTGTAGCGACACCATGGCTTCTGTTGGAAAACACTGACAGGAGCATGTGAAGCAGCTCACCTGTTCAAGGACGTCGTGTAATCCTGCATGGGAAGCTGGGTTGCCATCCATTTACGGGTTTAAAACTGAGTGACAGGAGGGACCTGCACCAAATTGTCAAAGACATCAACCAACTTCAGAATGCGACGCTGCAGGTGGCGTCAAAAGGAAGACATTCTTTGTCTTGGTCTTGAACTGAATGAGAGCCTTCTGCAGAGAAATCTTTAATATTCCATTCTCTTCTGCCAAATGATAGACCAGTAAGGCTAGTTTAGTGGTGCAATCATTGGTAAGCCAAAGTGAAGGGATCATAGAGATCCATATTGTAGACCCTGGTGGCCTGGTCATCATAGACCAGTGTTTGGCTTTAAGCTGTCACCTAAGGCAGGCCAAGAGGCAAATATAACGAAAGATGAATGTGATAACCCACCACTCAGGTGCAACATGGTAGGTGAATAGGATATAAACATGAATGATCAAGGACAATAAGTAAGGAAGAGCTAGCACACCATTAATGGCAAATATTAGATGACCATGCGCCGTCAGGGAACACATTTGCCTTTCTTAAGCCAGCATTAAGAGACCCTTTAAACCAGGTTTATCTAAATGGACCCATACAACAGCCACAGCTAGTACAAAACAAAACAGTGTGATCTACAAAAATCCTGTCATTTCGGGAAGTGGGGGTTAAGCAGCCCAGAGATTTCAAGGAACCCAACACGATCACGACCTCCAAATATCTTCTTCAATTTGTCATCACAGATTATTATCTTCTTGTTATTTGGATCCTGATTGCAGAAACAAAAGAGAATAATCAATTGTTTGGCAAGGAAATTCCATAATGCGATACTAATGACGTATTCAGTGCTACAATAAAGATGCACCTAAAATTTTTGAAATAACACATGCACAGAATAGAACAGGCAGTCAATATCTTAGTGGTCATGCCATGGCACAATGCAGTAAATTTGCTAAATTTGGATCCACAATGGTGATTATGCTAATTTCTCAAGAAATATGATTTTTTAGAGAAAAAAATGATGGATAGAAAAGAATATCCAATGAGTCCTGCTAAAGTGTGCCAACAAAATCATGCTGAGTTTGTGGTCCAAACAACTATTGCTTCAGGGGCATGGCATAGCAATTGGGTTTCTGCTGGGGCATGCCACACACTTTTAGACACCATAGGGGCCGAGGCCCAAAAGGTGCATGCTTTTATGAACTCACTAATCTTTAGCAATCGTTCCTGCTTATGATAGAGAAGCACTATCCAGTCTTAGTATCCATGAAAACTGGCGTTTACCCACACATCTCGACAGTGTATAAACTTAAACCCTCCACCCCCACCGTGTTACCACTCAAGCTAATTAATTACAGCATGTAGAACAGCCCCTAGGACCACTCCTAAACAAGCACAGGGACACAGGCCAACAAGGTACCCTTGATTAAGGATCCCAAGTTCACTACTTTGGATGATTCTGTGCTTAAAACAAACAGGAATACAAGACATAGTCAAATGCTTCGGAATCACTGAGAGCATAGGTTTAAACTCAGGGAAAGCACAAACTGGCCCATGGTGAGAAGCATGGTAGTTACCACCCCTGTTCCACGAACTACAGAGTGTTCACCACAGACACCATAACCTCCCCCTAGCTGACATCCTAAAATCTACACTCTACAGGAGGAAACAAGCATTGCATATCAGCAGTAGTGAATTTTTTTATTAAAGGTTTTTTTCGCCATCACATCACTTCACTTAGAAAAAAAACTTTCAGATCCACACCATTCACGAAAAAGAAACTAAAGAACATATATTTAGGCTAGGTAATCAGCACATAGCCTTTGGCGCAAAGCACAAATGAGATCACTGTACTGAATACTCCCTCCATTCCAAATTATAGATTGTTTTAACCTATAATTATTTCTATGCACCTAAATATACACATATGTCTAGATACATAGTAAAAACTATGCACTTAGAAATACCAAAACGACCTATAATTTGGAACGGAGGGAGTACAAAACAGCGCGAGCATGCAACAGGCCCTCAGTCTCAAATTACTTCACCTACCGACTCAAATCAATTCAGGGAAACCAAACACATTGCAACTCAAAATTTGATACCCAAACACACCGAGTCTCAGTAGCGCAGCGTCACGGTGCTACACATATCAGAAGAGTGAATACGTACAGGAGAGAGGGGAGGGATCGAACGGACCTGCAGGTTGTTGCCCTTGATGTGCGCCCAGACGAGCTTGATGGCCTCGGTCCGGGGCAGCTCCGCCGCGCCGCCGACGAACTCCCGCAGCTCGGGCGAGATCGGCTTCGGCCTCGTGATCCCGCTCGCCGGCCTCTTCTTCCCCGCCCCCGCCCCCTTGGCCTTACCGACCCCCTCGGCCGTCGCCTCCGCCCGCACCAACGCCACGGCCACCCTCGCGGCCGGCGCGCCCCGCACCCGCACCAACACCGCCAGGGGAGCCCGCCGCAGCGCGACGGGGCACGCGAGGAGCTCGCCGGAGCGGATGGCCGCCGCCGTCGCCGACATCGCCGGAGCGCTAGGGTTTATCCGGGTGGTTTTGAGGATAAGGTTTCGCGGTGGCCAGGGGAGAGCGGGGGCTCGCGGGCTCGTAGGCCGGCTGGGCTCGTTCGGGCCGTCCGATGGAGAACGCGGCGGATCGGACGGCCCGAGATCGCCGCGAGCGCGCGCATCTGAAAGGCTTATCCGCTTTCCAACGTGGGAGACAACGGTAACGGGTTGGAGTGGGACCAGCTGGGTCACCGAAACTGACCGGTGGGTCCACAGTATCTGGTCCCGCTAGTCAGGAGGTGGGTTCCTTTTTTAGGAATTCAGATGGTGGTTTTGTTATGGGCCTACGTAGTGTTCGCATTGAAGGTGGGCTCAGCCCAAAGCGACGGGAAAAGCCGATGTGGAAGTTCAATACGGCCCGGCCTGTTGGTCGCTGACGTCACCTCGTCTTCAGCACCGGCCGGTGTGGAGCGCTGGGTGGGGTTCGCCTTTTCCTCCTCCTCTCATCCATCCACACGGAGGCGGGGGCGGGAGGGAGCGAGCCATGGTGGTCAGCACGTTCACTGGCCCCGGGATTGGGATCGGTGAGCGACCCCAGACACCCCATCCTTTCAGGCGTCGAGTATCAGATCTCGCGGTTGCTTTGATTCTCGTTCCTTGTTAGGTCTGTTGATTCTTTCTCTCCGATTGGGTGCAGGGTTCGGCGTCGGCTGCGGGTTCGGCGTCGGGTGGGGCTTCGGAGGTGAGAGCCTACTCTTTAGTCGCGTCACTGATTGCGTTTTTTCCCCTCGGTAACGATTAGTCTGTTATTCTTTTTTTTTCCTGAAGCCGTAGGCGTCGGGGTGCGGATTAAAAATCTTGACTTGGCGAATTGAACTCGCTAGGTGCCTAGGTCCTTGTTTGGGGTTCGTTTTCTGCGTGTTGTTGTAATCTTGGGTGTACTTTCCGCCGTTTCAGCGGAAGAAATGGCTATGAAACTATAGACCAGGCTGGAGCTTCTTCAGTTCAGTCTTAATTCATCAGCAGCCTAACTTAGCGGTGGCTTGTCTCTGGTCTGATGATTGGGGCAGAGTGGTGTTTGATTCATGGTGGTACACTGGTAAGGGTGACTTGGTTAGTGTGTGTTTGTCTCATAACTAGTTGCAAAAGGGGTTACAGACTTCCTGATGGATAACTAACATTGCGCGCACAGGTAGGTGTTTACCTGACTTACAGAGTATACATTTCTCAACTCACAGATGAGCTGTTGAGTTGTTGCAAAGCAATCTGAAACCAATTCACCTGACAACATGCTCTTACTAAATTACATTGAGCCACATCTGAACTTTGCTTTTGCGAGTATTCTTCTATAATTATTTCTGAACAGCAGGTACCATCATACGTCAACCGTTGCTTGTTACTAATAAGTAACATTTTGGACATCAACATGGTCTCCAAAACACAGCTTTTTCTACTACTTTTTGTTACAAATTATTTAAAAATATAACAAATTATACTGTTGTGAAACTACATTTCGGTACAAATCTGCTTGTGACATTTTCAAATATCGAAATTCAATATATAGAAAGTAATATGCAACCAAGCTTTAGAACGGTTGACTTAAGACAACCCACAATGTCATTTATTTTTATTTTTAACTGGATTACGGGAGGGAGTAATATTCAATAATAATGCCCATTCATGATCAAGAAATGACATGCTTTTGGTTTGCTTTTCTACCACAGGAATGCCTCTTAACATGTTCGGCTTGGGCATTGGTACTACTTCTGATCTTATCAATTTCTATATTATTTTTATCACTTATATTTACTTATTAGTGGATTAAAATTTGTCTTGTTTAATAGGTGGGGGCTGCGGAGTTGGCCTTGGGCTAGGATGGGGCTTTGGCAATGCTTATGGTTGTCAGTATCGATCTTCAAGAGTCCAGTTTCAGGGCATTGAATTTCAGAAGAAGGCTCAAGGAGATGAAGCACCAAAAGTTGTTTCATCCGAGATTGCTGAAAAGTCTCGTCCTTATGGCTAGTATACCTCCACCATATAATTCGCAGAGACGTGTTCTATGTGTCCTCTGAATTGCAGTTTCATTACATATCTGCCTGTTCTTTGGTTGTAATGTTATGCTACACTTATTTTCATTGCTGTTGTAACCAGAATTATGTTAATGGATGGAAATTTCAATTAGGAAGGAATCCCTAGTACTAGGCCTACATGCTATTCATTTACTTTTAATGGTCGAATTACTGTTGTGAGCTTCCCTGATATTTATGTTGTACATTTATCATCTCTAGACATGTTCTGAAGTTTGGATATATGCATAATCTTATTGAATATAAATTTGCTTAAAGCATCAGTATTATGACCTTCTATGCTTGCTTCTCCCTTAGCAGTTTGAGAAACAAAACTTAAAAAGTATTTTTAGTACAATTAGTAGGACAAGATTAAAAAAAGCACTGCTACTCCAGAATGTTCCAAAGGTACAGTTAAGGGCAGGTTTGATTTAGGTAGAACCAACAGAATATTAGAAAGAAAAAGATAAAAGAAAGGCAGACATTGTTCGTGATCTGTTGGTGGATGCGGCTACTGCAAACTGGAATCATAACAACTGGTAAGTAGTATTCCATAGAATCCATGGACCTGGCTTGATGGTGATGGCCGCACAACTGTGTATTTTTTTCTCTCTGGAACATGGAGCTGTCTTTCAGTTATTCTTCCAGTGCATTCTTCCAGTTATCGTCATACATTTAAACAAATGGATGGTCAAGGGAAGCAGCATCGTTCTTCGGTGTGGTAGAGCTAGCTGACTCTGCCTCCCCAGTCCTGAACCAGTATGACTGCTGGAATGAAGCTGCACCACTGGGAACATCCTCCATGACCCATTCAAAGCCCTTGGGGTAGTATATCCCTGTCCTTGGGTGTGGCACCCACAATGATGTTTCTGCTGATCGCACTTCTGCAGGCTCCAGTCGCCTCACAAGGTTAGTGCTTTGCTTGCTCTTAACTCCCCTGCATATAGAAATTTAAGCAGTTACTTCAAAGAGCTGAAACGATGCTGCATGTGGCTATTCAAGTCTTTTCAGTATAATATGAGATCTAACGTCGATGTCCAGCCATGCTCGAAGAGCATCAAGCTGGAAGGAACCAGATTGAACATCTATCTGATCACTGTTGGTTTGTCGTTGCAGGTTCAGAGTGGATGACTAGTTACCGGAGGAGAGCGGTCGATTTCGCAAGTGCATGGCAGCCCATTGACTCAGGCTGCAGAGGTTAACAAGATGCAGTGGTGGTTATCCTTGGTAGGAACCAGCTGATGGCAGTTCCCCCTTGCTTGGTACCTTCCTCATCCTCAACCCAGGTATTTATACACTAGTTGTAGCCTCAGCAGATCCAATGCCACCACCAATCCATCATGGTCCTGGCAATAAAACATACACCGTACATTCATTGGATTATGGAGAATTGGACACGCTTAGCTAACTAGGAGTGGTGATTTATTTCTGGTCTAGGGGATTTACAAACGATTTTGTTTGCTGTCGATAGCTTCCGATTGGGCAACTAAAATGATGGTTTCCAGCCTCTGATTGGACCCCTCTGGACAAAACACCATTGGAACTGATGCTCCCAGAATCTGAAGTCAATTGTCGCGATAAATGCAGCCTGGGACTGTACTGTTGCTACTTTGTGGAATCGTGCGACAGCACCACCGATGCTGTAGCTAGCATTATTAGCAAAGAGGAACCTTGGCTTTTAGAACAAAAGATGGGAACATGACACAACCAGTAGAAAAGCTATTACTGAAATTCCTTGGTGGCGATGCTATAGTTAGCTGCAAATAATTTTGTTATAAACTTATTGTGGATTCCTGATGAACAAGATTGACATGTGGACCCAATGATAGGTGAATCAGGGTGTAAATCCATCTAGAATTGATTTCTAGTGCAGATTTCAAGCTACATATCCTCACGTTAAAGATTGTCTCTTTTACTTACTGGATGGTTGTCTCCAGAATTTCCGCACGCGGTACTTCTAACCTGATCCGTCTTCCCCATACATTCTATCTGATCTGATCTGGTGAGCACCGTCAACAACCGTTTTCTTCTGCACAATAATGGAGAGCACGGGATCTGATTCTTCCTTCCTGAATGTATAGCTGTGGTGTAAAACTAAAGATGAAGCATTTTATTGCTTCTTGTCACTTCATGCTGCTATTTTCCCAGACCCCCCAGAATTTACCATGCAGTCATAGGAAGCACGGCACTAAGATTTGCGAGAAAAGCATGAATAGGAGTTGTACTAGGACGTGTCTGGGAGAGGAATAAAGCTCCTGATTTTGTTCTCATCGGCTTCGGTTCATCTGTTCGGTCCGTTGCTTTCATGGAAGGGCAGGAAATGTTCAGTGCTGGTTGGATATCTTGCCATACACATCAAGATAACCAAGTGAGATCTCAGTTTGCTTGTCAAAATATGTTGATCAAGTCGTAGACTATTGACGTGTGTTTTTGGCGATTCGTTTTCCAGAAGAAATTATCCTGGAAGCTGTCATCTGGAATAGAAAATTTTGGTTGTTACTCCCTCTGACTGTAAGAACAGTTATCGAACTAAATTTGTGTGGACGCTGGAACAAGCGTTGAAATCTTTTGATCCCAAGTTTGCTAATACGATTTTTCAGATGAAAACTCATAAATAGTGCAATCAACTACTTGTAAATGGATGGCAAAAAAATGCTATGCTTCTTTTTTTTATTCAGGTTTGCTGCCTCCTAGTTATCCAACACGCAACTATTTATTCTGTTTGTTTTTTTAATCATATTGGTACTTTCATGTGTTGCTGGCTCCGCGAAGGGAGCCCAGATGTCTGTTTAATGGTAAGCAAAATGACCGTTGATGTCACAGTTAGGATGGAAACTGCCATGGTTTTGAACACATTGAATGTGAACTTTCGTCAAAGTGTAATAGATATGTTGGATTTGCATTTTTTTTCCAATTCGGGAAGGCATGCATGGTTTGGTGGTTTTGATGCGGACAGTTAATGACACTGTCAGGATGAACACTGCCATGGTTCAAAGTGTAATTAATGTCATTTTTGATGCCGTATTATTGCCTATTTATTCGTCTATATTCTCAGTTAAAGATGGTCTCCAAACGAAACCCCTCGCAGCAGAGCCCAGAGCCAGATCATACGAGGATCTGATTCGCCACGACGCCTTCATATCTGGCAGCACAAGCTTGAAGGTGGCCCGTGACAGTTCCATTAATGGACAGTTACCCGAGCCTGGCTACGGCATGCTACTAGGGTACATGTGTCGTTACCTCCGTTCCGCACTAATGTTCCAACTGAAACAAAGGAACATCATGTAATCGCGAAAGTGTACTCATGTAATCGTGTGGCACGGGACTCGAAACCTACCCTTTTCTAATTTAATTCTCTTTCCTTTTAATAAAAAACGTGCTTAGGTACGGTCGGAACGAAAAACAAAGAAACATCGCGCCTTAATTTCTCAAAAAACCTACTCGAACAAGGCGATCGTTGGGCCACTTCGACACTGGCGCAAGGACTACTATTTTCATGAGCAAACCTGTCAGCTTCTCCACTCATATGTTAGCCGCCCGCTGATTTTCTACCTTCGTTCTCTCCTTTGGTCCGACCGTCTGTAATGCTCTTATTACTACTTACATAGCTACCACTACAACCACGGGATGTTACGATACATTGAGATGTCTCAAAATATTGTAGTTTAAAATTTGTATTAATTCTGAAATACTAGATTTTACCTTTTAGGATCTGGCTAAGGGGAGAGTGCTCTCCTGATAAGGATCGGTGGAGGCCCCTACCCCCACCATCCCATATGTTGCATGTGAGCCATGATAAGGACATGCATATCAATCTCAACTCTAAACAAACAAAAAATTATTCTACATCACAACAAAGTTTGATTATACAATTATGTTTGCTTTAATAAGAGCTTCAAAAATAAGATCCCACTGGAGTATGTTTGTCTCAAAGTGGTGATGCTACTTTTTAAAAAATAAATATTACTTCCTCTACCATATAAACTAGTCATAAGTTACATCATATCATATATACTAGCGGTAAGTTACTTTCTATCACGAACCAGGAAGTTACTTTTTCTAAAATTCATATACTACAATGTTAGTTTTTCTTAAGTTTCACAAAGTATAAAAGTTACTTTTCTTATTAAAGGCACGGATCAGAAAAAATTTACTTTTTCTAACATTAATGTACTATGAAGTTATTTTTCATAATTTTTATGGAGTACAAAGTTACTTTCTTAGCACTGGATTGTAAAGTTATTTTAAAGGTAAATATAACAACTTCCCTTTTTAAAAAGCTGGTGGGATTTGACTTTTCATTTAAAGAAAGTTTGAAGGCTCTCCTTTTAATATTAAATGGAGAGGCCTCTCCATTTAGATTCTACCTTTTAAGCGATGACAGGATTCGTCCCTGGAGTACCCATTACAATGTTCTCAAGTGATTCACAATTACCAAGAGTTTCTAGTATTATTCCATATATTTTGCTCGATGAGATACCTAACTCCATGAGTTGATTTGCATTTCCAACTTCCCGAGGCGGTATTCCTTGCAAGTAATTGTGTGAAAAGTTGAAAGAGATTAGTGCAGGAAGGCTAAATATGTCAACTGTGATGCTACCATTGAGGTGATTGTCAGAAATGTCCAAATTCTGCATATTTGGTCCTAGTATGAGCCACCACATTGTGAAAAGTTACTGATCAACTGATGGTGGAAGTGGAACTGGCCCAACAAATCTATTTTTATTCAAGAATAGTTTTCCTATGTATCTGAACTTTCCTATCCATTCTGTTATTGTGCCATCGAAATTGTTGGAATCTCGTCCCAGGCTAGTAAGGCCTTAAAGGTTCCTGATTCTAGAAGGAGCGGAACCTGAGAGTTCATTCTTACCCAAGAGGAGGTATTGAAGTTTGGATGACGGATTTCCCACAGAACTTGGTAGCAAGGAGCTTCAGTTTTTCAAGAGTTCAAATTTGATTGAATTCAAGGTTCAGCCACGAGAGTTCTCCTAGATCTCCAAGAGTTGTCGGCACATTACCGATAAAAGAATTGAAGGACAAATTGATGTCCCAGGGGCGGACCTAGGATTTTGAGTTTGGGTATTCAAGATTTGTAAAGGGTGGTAAAAAAAGAATTTGACAGCCTAAAGTACACACATAAGACATAGATATAGTCATATAGTCATAGATGTACTCAATAATAAACATGGCAAGGGATGACACTCAAATATATAGAGGGTACAATCGTAAAGGAAAGCAGAAAATGAGATTGCTAAAAAAGCTTACAAGTTACAAGACAATTTTCCGGTCTTTCATGCTCTGAAAATAGGAGATGATGTCCCCATCCTTAGCTTGCAAGAAGAACTCCCTTTGAATGGATGTAATCAAGCAACCATTGATCAGTTCTTGTCGAATTTGAGTTCTTGACTCAAGATTGAGGTAGAGGCTATGAGCAATTGAACATTAAGCACTTCGGTGCTCTGTGGCTTGGGGGCTACCAACTGCGGCCCTGGCGCCCTGCGTGGTCCTGCTGCAGTGCCGCCATCGCCGTGCGCCCGTGCCGTACTGCCGCGCCGCCGCAGGCCGCCCCGCTGGCGCGCTCATCTCCGCGCGGCTCGCCTCGGCTCGGGGGCCCGCCGGCGCCCGTTGACCGCCTGCCCTCCTTGCGCAAGGCCAAAGCCAGCCCGCCAGTCCACCACCGCGGCCTGCCTGCCTGTCCGGTGCTCGCAGCCGCCTGCCGCCGCAACCACAGCTGCTGCCGGCCGGCCTCTGGTGGACACTGAAACAGGGACCGTTGGACCTATCTGGTTGTAATCCAGGTAGATACTTTGTGAATTGTGAAGAGTGGTCCCAAGATCAGATGGGGCCAGATGTTTGTTTGTACTAAGGGCTAGCAGTGTGCCAGTGTCAACTGATGCTCCCAGTTCATCAGCTGGTTTTGGAAAATGTATTTTTCAATTTAAAGCGAGCGGCATTATTTACGTTCAAATTCAATTCCTAATTTACTACTAAACTCACCGTTCCTGTACGGACATTTTAGTTTTAGATACAAATTTTAGTATGCAAAAGGTTCGATAGACTTGCAGACTCAAGCTTAATGCTAAACATGTGACCAACTTAAAGTGTTGCAAGTATAGTATATTGCTTTTTTAAAAGAGAGGAGTGTGAAACACAACAATGTTTGCAAAATTAGGCATTTTGAGCATATGTACGAACCGTAGCTGCATAAATGTAAACTACTTACTATGGTTAGTGGCTACATTAAAACTAATTCCCAATCATATCAAAATCATGTTTTGGGTATCATGGTGAATTTACGTTTTTCCAAGAATGAAGTTCTTTCAAATTTGACATCTTTCTTTTATCATCTGGCCTTAGCTGTCTTCGTGTTTGTCATCTTTCTTTTGTACTCAACTTCAAAGTTACTGGGCATTGAACGGCTTAAAATGATTGGAGGACGAAAGATTTGTTTTTTTATAGGGAGGATGAAAGGTTTGTCATACTACAAAAATCAAACTACGACCAGTCAGTCTTTAAAGCCGTTCTTTCTTGGGAGACATTCCTAGTTTAGAGGAGAGCGAGACACTGACGCGTGGGCCCCACCCTTCGCTTTCCTCTCGCTCCCCGCAAGCCCTCCAAAAACCCCCCGCAACCGCCGGCCCTCCACGAACCCAACAGCCCGCCGCCGCCATGGCCACCGCCGGAGCCTTCCACGCCGGCGGGCGCCTCCTCCTCCCGCTCCGCCGCAGCCCCCACGGGCCCAGCCCCTCGCCCTGGTCCCACTTGCGCTCCCACCTCATCTCCTCCAAGCCGTCGTCCTCCGCCCCGCACCCGCCGCCGCTGCCGCCGGCGCGCTCGGCCCCTGCGGCGTTCTCCTTCACCCCCACGAGCAGAAAGACCGGAGCGGTCGGGGCCGGCGTCGTCGGGTGGTACCTCGGCCTCCTGGATGCGCGGCCCGTGCTGACCAAGAGCGTCACCGCCGCCGCCATCTTCACCGCCGCGGACCTCACATCCCAGGTCGGGGCTCTTCTTCAGTCCTTTTACCCGATCGCGCGTAAAAAGACAACGTTTGCTTTCCGATCTCGCGGAAATAGGAACCTGAGTCATGGCAAACGATGGATAGATTCTGCGTGGTAAGATTTGTGCCACATTGTCATCTGTACAATTTAGTGTGGTCAGTGGTGGATCATAAACTGATGTTGTGATTGATGGCATAGTTATCACCGCGATGTGTTCTAATTTGTAACTACTTTAACCATTTCAACTACGTTTAGTACCCTTAATCTATCCAAAAGTATGCGCAAACAGATTAGATATATCTCCTCTTTTTGCCCCAAATATCTACAATCTGTGAGAAATGGTAGGGTGTAATCTGTTTCAGCTATTATGGTAATGCACTGCATCACACTGAAAGTCTGCCTTGGTTTGCATGTCTGTTTGCTGTTTAGTGGACAGCCATTTAAACATGTGGTCAAGCTGATCTATAGTTATTTGTATGCCGCTTCATCAATCCATAGATAGCATTTAATATACAAGTACAACAATTCTTACTTTCTCCAAACTCTGAAGGAAATGGGCTATAGACTGTAGTATCACTTTTGCAATCAATAGTCTTATGTTTGTTTGCCCTATCGAATTTTGTCTGATCATTTGACTCATAGTATCCCTTGGATGGACTTCTCGCTGCTATGTATACTTGCTGTTATTTTAATGTTTATTTATGGCTAGAAGTTGCTTCTCACACGGTTTCATTTGTTCTTGATATTGTCTTATCAGATGTGCACACTTGGTCCTGAGGTACCACTTGACTTTCTTAGGACCACACGTATGGCTAGTTATGGGTTGCTGATCTCAGGACCTACCCTCCATCTTTGGTTCAACTTTATCTCGAAAGTGTTCCCAAAAAAGGATGTAGTAAACACATTGAAGAAGATGTTCCTAGGGCAAGCAGTTTATGGACCAATTATTAACTCAGTTTTCTTCTCGTATAATGCTGGACTACAAGGTATTATTTGCTCACGTGCCTCCATATAAACATGCCTGAGATACTCAGAAATGATTTTCGGGGCTTCTTGTTCTGGTTGTGTTGTGCAAAAACATTTGTTGAATTTCAGGAGTTCTCTTGGCCATGCTTTTCTTACCCTACCTTAATAATGCTACACTATTTGCTGTTTCCTGTGCTGACCATTAATCTGTTTTGATGATGCATTATTAGAAATGATTATACCAGCATACTGCATGCTCGATCTCAATTTTTCCCTAATTTTTTATCTGTATATAGCTTCTACTTGATTATCCTAAGAAAAACTAAGAATATGGGTTTGAGTTGTCATGGTATCTGAGTGCTTCTTCAAATTCCTAAGGACCCATTATCCGCTCCCAAGAAAAGAAACTATAGAACTTCTATTTGATTATCTGTAAATACACGGATGGATCGATTTACAATAATCTTGTTTCCAGAGTGGTCCAGTGTTCAAAATAGCATATCAGTGGTATAGTGTTTTATATGATTTTTGTAAGATGCAACTATTAATGTAGGGGATACAAACTACTGACGCCGCACATGTTAGCATTAATTGTTCTGTCTGCATTATGTAAAGAAAGCAAGCTTTCCATTTGTAAACAGGACTGCACTTATTTTGATATTGTACCCCTTTCATATTTCATTTTATTTGAATGTGAAATGACTGCAGGCATGCAGTTGTGTTAGCATATTTGATATGATCTGATTACTTCAGAAAAGTATTTTATAGTTATTTCCTATTTCAATCTTTGTGGACAGGATGGTTCAAACTCCTTATATATCTTTGACACATTTTATGTTGATTGATTCGTATATGATGCAAGAATCATTCTAAACTTCATCTAGATAACTCTCTAAGATCATACTCACTGCACTCTTTTCATATTTGAATTTTAACCTCACGCTAGTCTTTACTTGCCTTGCTACTCACTGTGCTCTGGGGCTTTGTAGATGTAATTAATGCAACCAAAGGTACAAATCTATAGGCTATATAGAAATGAATATTTCTTAATGTATGAGACCCATAAACAAAAATGAGGAACTTGCATATCACATTCACTGTAGTTTTGAGGGCCGAGCAGTTGCAAATATCCAGCCATTTGTACTTTCAGTTTGTTAACATTCGAATCAAAATCCTCACCTGGTTATCAAATGTATTTAGTGCATAATATTACAGTGAGGATGACAATATCCAACTTTCAGTGCATTAGTAGCAGTGTGAAAAATATAAAAATCATGGTATAACCAGCACTCTTGTCTCAGGGATCAACATGACTTTATTGCCTTTTAGAGTTAGAATTCTTCCAAACCTCAGTTTGCTTGTTTGATTGATCATCCATGTCAGTCAGATGTCGATATTTACAAGTTACACAGGGATATTCTGTATAAGATGCTAAAGGCAATATTTGGTTTTCACTTGTTTACTTTTCATAAAAACACTGGTTTCAACCTAAAACCTGCAGTCTGCCCTTGTGGTGCCTGTGTTGATACATTTGCATCCTTAGCCACATTAACTAAATTGCCAATGTAGTTAAAACACACACACAAGGCTATCATTTTCTTGATGAACATCATGATGTGAATTTTCCAATTGTTTCTGATGCCACACCCTGCCACCTACTTGCCTTGAGTTGTTTTAATGTTCTTGTACAGCTCATGGTTGATGCTGTTTGTAATTACCCATTTCAATTCAGTTTTGGTAAAGTCTATGACCTAGGACTATGGACCACAGTACAACTGGTCCCAGGATAAGGTTGCACGTAGTAAACATCTCCGCCTACTTTGTACTGTTGAGCATAATAGGTGAAACTGCATTCAGAAAGCTTACATGCAGTACACACTCCAAAGTGTTAGTGATCGGAGACCTTAGTGTTGCAAACTATTTTGGTATGCAGTCTCATACGCTCTTTAATGGCTTTTCTGATTTGCTACGCAGGTGAGACTGTCCCTGAGATCACTGCAAGATTGAAGAGGGACCTAGTTCCGACCATCAAAAGTGGGATTTTATATTGGCCAGCTTGTGACTTTATTACTTTCAAGTTTGTCCCTGTTCATTTACAGGTAAATTCCTGATGCATTCCATCTGTTTGGCTCAGCGTTTTTGACAGCATTTCTGACGTTAACCTTTTTTTTTCCAGCCACTAGTGAGCAATTCATTCTCGTTTCTTTGGACCATCTATATAACATATATGGCCAGCTTAAAGAAAGCAGATGTGGAGCTGGCCACAAGTACCTAGTTGTCGTCGAATGACTCAACACGACTGTTATCCATCAATTCTCTGTACAAGGCGGGCTTAATGGATGTCTCATGGAACTATGATGTTATCTGTCATTTTATTGACCGACAATTCTACACTGAAAACAGAGATTGGATTGCTTCGTATGCATCATTTGCTTTTGGTTAGGGTATAGTGTCCACAGGGCTTCTGCCTGACTATGTTTTTGGCTGAGCCTGTCTGGATGGCAGAATTATACTACCATACTACCATCTTATCTTCCTAAGGTCTTCAATCCTCCACCTCAAAAGCTAGAACTTTTTTGAACTAGATTCTCTGTATCTAGTTGTGGTGATGTAAGTGTAAGGTGAACCTGTTTGTTCTTTGTGACAAATGAGACCAGACTATGTTAGTTCTTTTGAGAGATGCTTGATTCTTTTGAGCTCACTCCTAAAGTTGCATCGAATTCGCTTGTACTATACATACAGCAATGCATTTGCTTTTGTTTGGGCTTTTCAAATCTCGAGGCACTCTCATGCCAACCCTAGCTACGCCTTCATGCCATCTTGAGACTTAAACACTGGTAGAGCCACGGAGACCGCATGACCTTATCATCATGCCTATTGCTCTCATTCTGAAACCTCAGTGTTGTTACATTGGAGTCAGGCACATATCTCCGCCCTGACTCTGATTCTGCAGATGTTGATGATGATATTGTTGCTTCGGAGTCTGAGTTGGACGGCTTCTCTTGCTTCCTCCTTGCAGTACCTGTTGCCAGTGTCAGCTCCAGGTTGAAGTCTTCTGCCAGTGTAGTTTCCTTCTCGACCGAGCCACCGCACCATTGTTGGTGACCGAGCTTTACTGTAGATTCAGTTTGTTCCTCTGCAGCTATGTTGCCGTAGTTTTTCGCCTCGGTAATATGCATCTGCATCATCAGCTGCTTCTGAACCCGGTACACACGGTGCAGCTCATGAACCTGATGAAGAATTGAACGATTTTAGCATCTCTGAAGTCTATTGATAGAACCTCTGAGCAGGCAGTGTCAGAAGCATGGTTTACCTGCTGTCTGAATGTCTGTTCTTGCTTCAGCATGGCCATCTTGATGTGTTCCTTCTCCATTCCTTCCCAACCCACAAAAATTGCAGCTCGCTGACCCCAACAGTGCACCTGCAACACGTAGAAATGGATGTGAGATGCTACCTCATCTAGTGCATGTCAATATCTGGTGTTAGCACCTTTCAAATAAAGTTTCTGAAACTTTTTCATTCATCTTTGGAGAACTTTGCTCTTCTCAGATAGGAATTCAAGTGCATGATACGATGATGCATTTAATTTGCGTCAGTTAGGCGAATGAGTATCCCAAGACACATCATAATAAACGTGCTACATTGTTACGGTTATATGCAACGTACAATGTAAGATATCAATTGGTAATTCGTCATATGTGCTTGTACACCTGCAACTGCACTGGTTTGGGATACCGAAAATTAATTTGGATCAGGCTGATATTTGGAGAAAAAGATGAGCTATTTCTCCCTAAAGAACTGCTCAAAATTCTGGAGACAGAGTACTATAGGCAACTTGATATCTTTGTGGGTCATATGGCTAAACTTGGATTTTATTTTACCTTTGTAGCAGAACACTGCTCTAAATTTGGATAGCAGTTGGCACTTGGTAAGCAATTTTTTAGGGCTAATTAGTGATGAGATTTTCAAGGTTGTTGTTTATGGACCCTGTACTTTCATTTCTCTGTTTTTCCACAAATATTTCTGTTTTGGCAGTCTACACTTCCTGCAAGTAACCAATGTTGTTCTCCACTAACAGCGTGTACCGAAACAGAAACTTTTCTCCACATCTTTATGCCTAAAATGAAAGCTAGAAAAGATGTACCCTTCAGATGTACTAATGTTTAATTATTGCAGACAGAATTCTGGAAGAAGCAAGGGAATATAATATAGATATATCATAATTTTGCTTCCATTTTTCTAACAGAATTATGCCTGCATGTCAATATGTGTCGTCGTGCTTCCTGAGAGAATCTACCAATGAAATCATTCCTGAAGGAAACTCTGAAAAGATGAATGGGTTGAAGAACAACAGGAAGAACAACTTTTTTTTTTCGCAAACTGAAACGACACTAAACTTTTTAACAACATCTCCGTGATCATCAAAACACGAAGACCAGGCATCCTTATGTTTTGTAAGCTTTCAGCATGCTCCATGAAAGCTGAAGAGCAATTCTTGGTAACAGCGAGGATCACGAGAGAGAGAAACAAGCCAAGAGCAAGGACTAAGGAGGAAGATCACAGGGGCCTTGAGCTCACCTCTGCCTCAGAGCTCCCACTTCTGAAGTGCCGATTCCTCTGAAGCTGTTAGGCACCTCTCGCAGGAAGGTCTCCTGGTAGCTACTGCTAGGCCAAAGGCAAGCTTCTGGCCCTGCTGAGAAGCAACAGCCAGCAGGTTTTGCATATGTATCAAAATCTGGTGAGGCATGAGTGGGAGCGGAGGGGATTTAAGATTCTCCACTGTCATTAGTTTTACTGTCATGGTGGGCCCCACGTGGGCATGCCAAACAAATCCAAGTCACTTAGGCCAATCGAGTTCATATGTGATAAAGGCCCCCAAGATGCTCCTATGTAGTGCCAAGAAAAGGATAGGACCAAGATAAGAAGCCCCAGCTATTATATTCTTTGCTTGCAGCGCTGAAATTCTTATGCGCCCCCATCTGGTGCTACGTCTCGCATGATTTTCGCTGTCGGTACTCATTTATGCATACAGTTTGAAACCGCATGTTTATAGCGCAAGCGTTTATTCATCCATGGCATATTCATATATGCAAGGTTCGATTCTCTCTCTGTGGATTGTGCTGTTGCTGGTGCTCTCCATTGGGGTTGTGTAGCCATGATAGTTTTGAATGTTATTTCTGGATCAGGACATCAGAAGGATCACTGAACAGACAACTAGGCATGCAAATGTTTTGGATCTCATGCCCACATGTTCATTGGATTAACATTAGCATCACCAGTTGTCTCCAATAATGTATGCACTTACATTACTGTCATTCAAAGTCAGAACATCTATCTACCTTAGCAAGTTAGCATCACATGAGAAATAGATTTAAAATTGCGCACTGACGATTGGGATAGCACGAGGAATGTAAGCACAAGACCTTACCATTTTTACCATGTATGCATATTTTTTACAGTGCAGGTGGAGCTGTACCTCTGATCTGTACCAGCAAAACCTAGATCCAGCAGTCAATCCTGACCAGATTCAGAATTCAAGTTGGATCTTGTGTTGGCTTCATGTGCAGCCTCAAGATTGGGCAATGTGATTGGATGGTGAGTAATGTGGAGTGGTTGGTAACAATAACATGTGTTGGCCTGGTCCCCTCCACACCCTCAGATTTGTGAGGCATGTAATGCAATGCAAGCAACAAACTGCTCATTGTCACTGGGGGTTTGGACTCATTCCAGGGATTGGGACAAGTCAGGGCCTGAAAAATCCAGGGCTGCATGATTAGTTCCAGACCATGGTGCCAGCCCTGTCATTTTCTATCTCATTGCCATCAGATGCAGGTCTCTGTCACCTATCCCAGGGATTAGCTGGATGTATCTTGTAGATGCTTGTAGACGACTTGAGCTTTGGTAAGAGGATGTGTGATTTTGTTGGATGCTTTGGTTGTTCACAGCCACAATTCTTGTTCCCTGTATTATTGGAAGCACCGTTCTTTGTTTTTTAGTTGTTATTTGGTAAAAACATCCATATGCATGTGATTAATTTGCAGAGACTTGTAGTTTTACTAGCTTCTTTGCAAGTTCTCGGGCCATTGACGATGTGGTTTAGATCTGAGCTTATTCGATCCTGTACATGAAAAATTCTCAGTTTAAATAACTTCATACGTCCTCGGTTTATAATTGTTTTCAAAATTGATCTTCACCGACTATCAACTTATCAAGTACTGCGTAAAAAAAGATTATTGCAAGTAAAGAACATATTGCCAGATACTTTCATGTGGAGTCTACCTGAGGATATATATAGGAAACGAGTTTTACCTGTCGATCAATGCCAAATCAATTTTACGGAAACTTATTTAACAGAAAAAAGGGCCTGACATATTGTTGAGAGCTCAATTTATATCACTATTTCGCAATGAAAACTTGTGGCAGTCCCTCTCAAAAATACCTGGAATGTGGAAAATGCCCACAAGAAAATCATGCCCTCGTCAACAAGTTCATCGGGTAGCTATCATTCCTCTAGCGATATAAAATGACCTATTTTTGTAGAAAGTTCTAAAATGTTTGGATGAGCTTAATTAAGTTAAAAAAATAAAATAATGCTGCAGAAAGCCTTCTAAAAAGGTAGGCGGATGGACATGCATGATGATGTTTTCTTGGATTATAAGGCTTAAGGGAAAAAAGCCCTCCCCCGAAAGTTAAATCATTCCGGTCATCTTATAATTCTGAACACATCTGTCGAACTCCTTAATTATAAGATAATGTCATTTTGGTGATGTAGGCAGAAGGCTGAGTAACTAATTATAGATTGAACAAATTCTTCTATTATTGCTCTCTCGATTTTTTAAATTTGGATTCTTCATCTTAAATATGTTGCATTGACTGCGAGAGGACACAATTACTATAACAAATTGAGGAGTTTCTTTTTTTGTCAGCGATTGCGAGTCTCCTCATCGTGTTCTTGGATCGTGGCTAGGCTCTCCTCCACGAAAGTCACGATTCTGCTTTCTTGAAAGATATCTATACACAGCAACAGGGAAACAGCAAAGGACTGACTTGCATGAACACATGTAGAAGCCCAGGCGTGTTTTCATATGGTAACATACCATCACACCAAGCTGGCATGTGTGTACTACACCCACCCACAATATGGTGTATGATTGTGTCATGGCATCACATCAGCAGCACATAAGGTGCCATGACAGGGTCTACCTTGTGTGCTTGGCACAACAAAACAAATTCTCTAGATCTACCTACCTCAGTCCTCCTAACCCATCTCCTTACAAATAGTAGTTGAGATTGCACATGAGCCCATGCATGTGTGATGTCTTTTGATCTCACATTTATGAGCATTTGAAATGCAGAGAAAGCCAATTATGCTTCTATCATTCATATGATTGGAAGATCTAATGTGTAAGTATGCATGTGAATTTTTAGATAGCTAGCTCTTGCAGAATTGCATGTGAGGGGCACAACAGAAATGATTGCTAAAAGTTATGTACTAATTTATTAGATACTTGAATTAACTAATTTTCATTTTCACTTACGTAAAGGAGACCAAATTCAAGGGTTCTTGTATAATGATTTTTCCTCGTCAATGTACACTGCTCGTTGAACTATCTAAGACAGAAATTATCAAATTATACAATATATAGTCCATAGTAACAAGGTGCAGATCAAACAAATCCTGGAAAATAGCAGATTGCAGGTTTGCATCTTCTGTAGAATAATTTTTGTCTTAAAGGCACATGAAAGTACCAATAGTTTTCCTGTTGATGAGCACACACTTGAAATAACCCAGGACTTGGTTAGTTCGATAAATTTGTCTTGCTTCCAGACATTTATATTTTTGAACTTATCAATCCAAACAATTTATATGCCGAATGATTTCTAGGACCATGCTAATTATAGATGATCAACACTATCGCTATACCTTTCACAAACCTCAAAGTAGGATGAGTCCTTGCATCTTTGCTGCTTCTAATAATTTAAGCATACTCTTTTAATAATTCAGGAAGTACATATGCTGAGTCTAGATCTTATTTGGTCTAACTTACGATTTTCTATAAACATAATAATTTGTTTTTAACTTCAGATGTAATCGCTTCACCAACTTGAGCATACTGCTGTAACCATGGATTCCTACAAGATTGTTCGATCAATGCAAGTTTATCATTTTTTTTCTGAAGGATACGCCGCGACAAGATAAACTCCGAGCAAGGAGCTTGAGATAGCTAGAGATAAATCAGACATATATATGTTTATTAGTTAATTACATCAAATAAACTAGTTAATTAGTTTTGAGCAATACTTCAAACAAGTTGTTGCAGGTGGTATAGTAGTGGTACATACTCCTCCTCTAAATAAGAAAAGAATGTGGGGATGGTTCCAAGTGAAACACATGGGGAAGCCACTTGATGGTACGGTGTAAGGAGAATCTTTCTCTTGGAAGCTCCAGCCACTTCTTGTTCGCCTCAGATGGCCCCAAGACAGTGGAGCACGCCTTGCCGGGTTGAGGAGGCACATCGCCTCATCCATGCAATGCGTGCTGGGGGTCCTGCTGCAATGGATTGCAAGCACCATCATTGGTGTGTGCACATCAGCACCTAATCCGATCCCTGACGGGAATTGAGTCACTGTGTATTACTCCGTCCATTCGTAAATATATAAGGGGGAAGTTTAATTTTAAAGCAATTAGCTTGTCCTAAACATCATATATTAAAGAACGCGGAGAGAGTATTATCTTTCTTTCTTTTTTGTTGAGCTTCATAACGGAGTCTACTCCAACTTGCTTAGCAGTTAGCACTAAAGGTTTCTGGTGTTTTTTTTCTCCTGTGAAGACAAATTAGAATACCACAAGGGTGAGTTTTATCACAAGGGCACTAGTCGACTATTGATACTCGTTGGCTTTCTGCTTTGTTTGTTTAAAAACACGTTTCACAAAAAATAAAAAAAAAGATGAATTCACTTGGGTCCCAAGGACTACAAATTCAGGGGGGAAAAACCCTTGACGTCATTTGGTGAAAACTACCGACCCGAGCTAGTGGAATGAACTGCTCATGCTGCTCATCCCATCCAGAAAAGCACAAAGAAAGATGGCCGGCAGAGAGGAGAATTGTGCGTGCATGTCGCATAAGAAAGTTTGGTCAAAAAAGACGGCCTCAGTTTGCTGCAAAGGAAGGAGGCCTCCAAAGCTTAGGGTTCCAGAAGCAATTTTCATCCGTGAAGTCATCCTGACGATCTACAGTTGCTGCTGTTCGTGCTGAATTCTGGCTGCATTTTCTCAGTGCCTCCAATACATTGTGCAGTGATGGATCAAAAGAAAAGGGTTGGGAGATGCACTGTAGCTATCATGGTTCATGACTCATCTCTCATCTATCTGCACTTTTTCGTTCTGGTACGATCATTTGTTTACTGCTAGCTGGTCCTGTGTATACTCAATTATGTTGGGGCTAAGTCTGGGGCCTGGTTTGCATTGGAACATATGGATTCCTCGATTCCTGTACAATCAAGAAAAAATTCCTCACTTACAATTTCTGTTGGGATTAGGGAAAATTCTCAAATTTTTTTTGAAAACTAATTTCTCAATTTTGAATACTAGAGTTGGACTAGGTTCTTTCTTCCAAGAGTCGTACTGAGAACCTAGAAATTGAAAAAAAACTTTAAAATTAGAAAATTCAGCTTTTTGAGTTTGAATGGTTAGTAATCCTTCTGTTTTAAGTTAGGAAGTAATTAGCTTGTCCTAAATAATGTTATATATTTAAAATCAAATAAACTGATTATTAGCTTGTCCTAGACGTCATGTGAGATTCAGTTTTCAATCTAATTTATATGTATGCTAAGAAGCATGTACATGGACATGCGTTGATGTGAATGTGTGCGTGCATCAAGCTTGTACTCTTCTTCTTTTAGAAAAAAAAGAGAAGTTACAAAACGAGAAAAGAGCAAAAAAAAAAATAAAAAAAAGAGAGAAGCTTGCACCCAATAAGTGATGCATTGCACTTATCTCTTTTAGTTTCTTCACATGTTGGTAAGATCAGACGGCAATTATACTTGCAGAAGAATAACTGATCGATGACAAGGGATGATATTAGTGCCTCTGGATGCTTCTCACAAGTGGCTTCACGCAAAGTGCGGTGGTCTCGTACAGCAGGCAAGCTTTCATGGAGATTTTTCTGGTCGGCCAAAAGCAAAGATACATAGACCTTATCATAGGCACCATATATTATATCCAGCATAACCCTAAAATGACCAACACAAAAAGTGGCTTTACACACTAGTGTGAGATCACTGACGCTAGGGCCTAGGGGGTACAAGCCACATGTTTACGTCATTCAACAACACCACTACAATGATCGCGTAGAAACAATATTATTCCTCTTGTTCAAGACATAAAACAAGCATCTATACTCTTACGAACGCCAACTTATGCTGATCCACCGCCCATGATCTAACCATCCACCATTACTTGACCGTGCTGTGCGTGCAACACATGTTTGTTAATGCATCTTTGTAGAAAAAAAATATTAACGACATGAATACACACTTCTTCTATGTTTTTTTTCTTTGTTTATGATGAGCTATTGTAACAATGGACAAAGGTTGTATGCATTGGAGGATGCAAAAAGCTGGAGCTTTTCCATTAAAGGTTGTATCTCCATCCACCACGCAGCAGCCTTGTTAACCTTCCACCACTAAAAAGAAGACATAATATTGGATGTTTTGTCTATGTTTGAACTGTATAAGATAACATTATCACTAATGACTTAAGTGAAGAACTTTCTCAAATAAGCAACCATAGAGAATATTCAAAACAAGAACAATGTGGTATAACCTTTTATTTTATATAATCCCCAAATAAGAACTGTGAATGATAATATTTTCAAAACTAATCTGTGAAGGTTATTTTGCTTATGGTTTGAAATAAGTATACTATATACCACTACAGCAACACAATGAAATGATGGTATTTATAGATCTATTAAGTGGGATTAACTATGTTTGTAGCAACAATATAACAAAATGATGACATATGATGGGGTTAAATGAGTAAGAGCATAATGAAATAATGATATATTAAGTGTCAACTCTAATGATAGTCTTATAGCATAGTGAGATAATGGTATAAGAAGTGGTTAAGTGGTCTCCCTAATGGCAGTAAAAACATCATGAGACGATATATATGTCTGATAAAGGATCAGCTATAAGCCTATAAGGACAATGATTTCAGGATAAAAATGATAATATATATGTGATGGCTAAGTTGGACTGATGAAGCCTAGAAACAAGTCGTTGTTTGTAAGTTTGTGGTGACATTAATGGAAATTCATAAAATATTGATATGTAATTAGATGAAGGAAAATTTTGCTATAAATTGTAGCCCTTGTCAAGATCTACAACTATGTAGTTGACAACTTTTAAGTTTGAAGTTATTTATACCTAAATAATAGTCAAAATTAAATCCCAGGAAAGGAAAGCTATCTTTTTGAAACCAACAATCAATGGTAAAGTGGGAAGATAATAAGAAAGCACCGTTTGAAGGAAGCGCCCATGGATTCAAATCCCAGGACCAGTGACTTGCGCCTTTTAAAGGGTCGTTACAATGATAGTTTGGAGGTAGCTTTTATGTTTATTTGTTATTTTTTCAATGTATTTATGCAAATATTTGGAATATCACCATATGAGATGATCTTTGAACCGCCTTAAATGATCCTTACGCCAGGGGCGGATCATGCCCCCCTCCCCCCCAACCAAGAAACTCCAATGGAGCATGAGGTGGAGGAGGAGGAGAAGGAAGGAAGGAAGAAGAGGAAGAAAGAGAGGAAAAGGAGATGAATGTAGAGAACCCCCTCCCTATTGTCCAAGTCTGGATCTGCCCCTACTTTTATATGGTAGTCCACTTGCCCGTGTGGCCCTTTGAAGGTAGAGACTTCCTGTTTTCAAGTCCATAAATCACATACAACCTACTCTCTCTATTCTAAAAAGAATGCAACTCTCGTTTTTCAAAGAGTCAAAAAATTTCAAGTTTGATCAAATTTATACCAAAAAGTACTAACATTCATGTCTCCAAATAGGATTAGTATGAAATATATTCCATAGTTAATCTAATGGTACTTAATTGTGTATCATAAATGTTAGTACTATTTTATATAAATTTACAATTGGTTGACTTCTTATGAAGCGACAATTGCATTTTTTCCGGATGGAGGTAGTATGTACGATGTCCACTCTTTTCCTTACATACTCTTCTCTCCATCTGTTGCTCCATTCTAGGAGTTGCCCTTCATCTAAGGCCACTGCGCTGACATCACCACTAGTACCATACGCACTTAAGCACAAGATTCTGTGGTACTACAGTGATTATTTGGGGATCAACTTTCAACAGCCAGAGGCATCATCTCCAATTTATGAGAAATCATCTGATACCTTTACACTCCCCTGCAACCTCCATCAGAATGGTAGTGCTTTGCTAAGTTCCATTGATCACCAACCCCACAACCAGAGGTGATCTTTAGGATCATTGCAGTCGTTAGCCTTCAAGCATATGTGGGAACATGAGTCATTGATCTTGCGAGTTGCTTGGGAGCGGTGTCATTGAGGTTCTAATGTTGATTTGAAGTTGTTGTGTGTCGATGTATTATTGTCGTTTTTCTTTGTACATAAAACTGGATTCACTCCATCCAATAAAACTGGACGCCTTGTGTTAAATCCTCTAAAAGAAATTCATGTTTCAAGCAGAGCCTTGATGGCTAAGTTACCATCTTGCTTTTCTTGACATAGAGAAGCCAGACAAACCTGCATTTACCTTTGTTTTCTCTCTCTTGTCTCTTTTTTTTTGTGGCGTGCTTATTACAAGTACATAAGCATTGGTCAAATATTAGAAACCACAGCCATTGACACGTAGAAAGGGAGTACGCTAGGGCCCCTTTCCAACTTGGCATGTTTGAGTATGGTACGTATGGTCCCAACGGCCTGCACTGAAGACGGCACAGATGAATGGTTGCAGCTGCAGCTGATAGCTTCTCAGTCTCACATGATGAAATCACATTGCATTGGATCTGATCTGAGTGCTCGAAAAGGACAACCTTTTTTTGTTTCTCCAAAGCAAATCAAGATAGCCGGAAAACCTTTTCCTCGGCCTAAAAATGACAGTCGGACATGTTCCCTTCTGCATAATTGGCGGAAATACTATGCAGTTCAACATCACTGGCAATCTGGCATGATGCCACCACCTGTATGACCCAACACGGCACAATTCCAGGAATGCGCGACACGCATGTATCCATGATAGGAACTATGGCACCAACAACAAAAGGCAGGTCTTAATCCTAATGAACACATGAAACTCAAAAGTCACCAAAAGGGAATTCAAACGAACACACAAAACTAAAAAATTCACTGCAATTTCAAAACTCCATGGACCGTTCAAGTTCTTATCAGATGGCACAAAAACAATGGAAAGAAGCATCTCGATATCAACCGTCCAAATTATGATCAGATGGTGCCCATGACGAAAGGCACGCCATACCTGTTCATCTGAAAGTCAGAGGATCTGATTCCACGGATATTGACATTCACCAGTTAATTTTAGACCTCGGTGCATAATGGCAGCATTTGCTGTTCTCCTGATATGGACACCTGACCAAACAATCCAGGCCTTTGGTAAGTGCCCTACGCAACACCTCCCTACCTTTTCGTCCTCAACAGTGACGAAAATTCAATCCAATACCAACTACTGAATGCACACTTGTCCTAACTGATCAAACTAGTACGCAGCATCTCAGAAACTGTATGCGCAAGATGCTTAATCTAGTCCTATCATGCCTATTACAGAAACATATCTCACCAGAAAAAGTGAACAGTAAGTGGCGCATTTATGAGATAATACATGTCATTTGAAGAGTGTCACTATTCAACCACTACCATGATCAGATGAGGTGTGAACTTCAAAGGTAGGGCATGAAAAGAAAGGCTTAACAAGTTAAGAGAAGAAAGAACACGTCCAAAGTTATTTGTTATGCGATACTTGAAAACTAAATAAGTTTGAAACTTTCTTACATCCCAGTTCAGGTTTTTACTATGATGTAAAATCTGAAATGGGAATGCATGTCGCCCAAAAATATTGTATCTAGCAAATGCTTAGAAGTGAAAGAAAACTGTGTGACACAATATTTCATTTTCTGTGTAACATCCAAACACCTTTTTCGAAAAGGCAACCATAATATATGGAACTAGGATGTTTCCTCATTATGGATAGCAGGACACAAACAATTATAGCATACTGTCGTATTAATATGTTTAGTTTATCCAAACGGTCTGTCAACCGTTTGGATTTGGAGCCAAAAAGTCAGTAATATTTGAGATTACAATATAGAATGATTATTGATCACAATAATGATCAAACAAGCACTAGCTAGAAATAGACATGATAATGCTTGATTTAACAATAACGATGCATCTAATGCTACTTAGTACTTAAGGAAAATGCTACTGCTACTTAAGGAAAATCCCATCCTATGACCATCCACGGATCCACCATACCTCGCCAAGCACGCGAGTGACAACGAAAGAACAGATATTTTTTTACATCTGATTGGACAGACAGAATTAGGCAAGTGGCAAATTGATATCACTATCACCCCAGGGAATATCAGATGGCATCAGTATCTATCAATCATTCTGCATAAAAGAAGGCCATGCAACAATTTTCATTTCAGTATTTGTCCTCCCAGAAGCTCATACCACTTTTAACAGTTGTTACCGATTTTTCAGATGCAAAGAGTTTGCTAGATGCTTATCGCAAAGTGCCCTAGTTGACCTTGAAGCTCCTGGGACGGTTCCCTGAAGTGCAATGGATATTACAGAATTACTTTCACATGGATTGCTCGATCTTAAATCATTGTCCTGTATTATATTTAAGGCAAAAATTAATCAGTTTCTAAAGCTTATGCAGTTAGATTGCTTCCATGAGGGTGACACGCACAGTTAAATTCTGTTCTACATGAGTTCCTTTGGGATCACAAAAAGTATATATAAGTAATAACAACCTACTAGAGGATGATGAACCAAGTGTAACATCATAGCCTAAAGTCAAATGCCACATAACTAAACTTTCATGTTTTTTAGCGGATAAGATAACATCAGTCAGCAAACAAAAGATATTCGAAGTTCAATACTTTTCTGGATGTCTATATCAAAGTAATTATATTGCCTTTATCATCTTCAAAGGTACAGACTTTTACACCTGTCGTTTGCTTCATGTCCACCAAAACAAACTACGTCACGATAACTATCTAAGGAAGCTCTGAGTAGTTAAAATGTTGTAACCGAAAGTAACAGGGCAGATGAATTATATCGCACGGAAGCTTAACAAGTACCAGGTTAGTAGACAACTGCCAACTGTCTGTCTGAATCTGATTGAAGCACCATGAAAAGAAATTCAGTAACAGAATATAGAGAACTAGGCCGCTGATGACGAACTTCTATTTTCACCGGTGCTCAAATCCAGTACTTCAAGTGATCGAAAAGGTGGACGTTCTCCAAACTTCAATAAATGTGCAATTTCATAGACTGGACGCAGTTCTAAGATTGCTTGAACGTCTAGGTATGAGTCACATCCAAAACACCAAACTGACAGATCACTGCAAAACATTATATACACAATGCTAAGTAAGAGTAATCTTATGGTGTGCACAAGTTAAAGAACTAGACATGGAAGCACGCAAGTCATGGCTAGACCGCTAGATACATAGGACGAGAGAAAAGCAGCACACAACAGGTAGTTCAGCTTTATAAAAGAAATATAATGTTATCTAAGAGCGACCATGATTTTGCAGATGTATTTTTTGTGAGTTGTGACTTAATTTCCTCTTTGTTCGGGGTTTAAAAAGTCATGCTTTTGATCAATAATTCAGTTACCCAGCAAGTTCAGAGCTTTCCTTCCACAGGATCAACTATTTCAATGTTTATTAGCCTAAGGTAGTAGCTCATCAGAAAGTGGATCAACAGATCATGTATTCAATGAGTGATTGCGTGAAACAATGAATCATAAAACCACAAAAAGCTCCATTTAGTATTGCAATGGCTTTTAAAAAGCATAGAGATAGAAGCTGGGTCAGTGAGGTTAGTGGTTCAATGGTCACTGGTCTGACTTGTTCACATGTCGAACTGGTATAAAAATATTGAGATAACATTATTTCTTCTATGAAACCATGTATGTAGGGTATCAAATACTAAAGAGTTTATTCAGACTTAATGGTGGGCAAAGCCTAAGATCATGCATAATCATGAAGTCGGGATAAAATAGTGTTGTGTGGAACCAAGGAATATTATTTGCAATAAAAGTAAGTTAATCGAAGCAAGCTTAGCAAATTACCTGAAGCTCAAAGCAAGACAATGACCTTTTTCTTGATAATGGCACAACATATGTTTGTTGATAAAACGACTGCACAGCACATCTTTGCAGATCAAGCATAGCCAGTTTTCAGCAGGGTGATGACATCTGCATGGAAAATAACTCCTCATGAGAAAAAAAAAAAATTCAGACATGAATATTCTGCAGAACTTTGTATTCAACAATTATATAAATCTATGGAGCCACTTGGTCTGCATCCACTCAATGAAATTAAATGAAGATGACATCTTTGAATTACCACAAAAAAGATATGTAACTACAGATATTTCCATTCATAACCATGGAAAATTCCATGGGCCAACTTTCAGTACAGGAAAATGTTGACACTAAATGTTACTGCCTTTATGTGCCAACTCATCTCAATGGAGTTAGGGCATCAACAAGCATAGAAGTACTTTCACATACAATAGCCCGGAAGATGTCAACAAAACATCTGACAGCAAAATGTTTACAGTGCATCAAAACAACTTAAAACATTTTAAGGTGAAATGGCACTAGTTTACATCTCCTTCATAGAAAAGTTAGATAGCATGTCTACATGGGGATGCATTTTTACATGCCATCCACACCGCACAACATATCACTAGTATAATATAGTGATGAGTGAGTGCATCAGTGCATCACCATCTCATTAGATATTTCATCACTTCAATAAGGACAAATAAGAAATAACATTAAGGTAGACGCCATTTCAATCAAATTGTAGTAATGGAAAACAAGAGAATTGTCTTCAAAATCAATGAACGTAACCATCTCCAAAAATATTGGTGTTTTGGATGTTATTTTAAATTGGAAAGATTGTTAGACAAGAATGGGATCAAAGACATAATGTTTTTTTTGCACGGACAAAGAGATGGTGTACATATAGTGACTACTAGTGGAAAGAACAAATTCTTCAACTGGAAAGGAAAAATCCGGGACATTAAGAACTTAATAACCTGGTTAAAATATTTCTACAACACCCGTTCAAGAAGAAATTAGCAAATTGTATCCACATGCATATAACAATATTTCCATTTGTCACTGGCATAAATGCTCGAAGGGTTATATACACTTATATCGTGCTCTACAGGTATGCAAGTTATGTCAACTTGTCAAGAATTCTTAGGCTAAACAGGGGGGGGGGGGGGGGGGGGGGAGGAATATGAGCCCTCTCCCGCAACCTACTTGACAGCCCTGGATCATTCAAGCTTTGCTTATTAATAGGAACTGAAAATGGGCATTAGCTTCAGTGGGCAGGGTAACTAATCAGTAGGAAAGAACAAAAAGCAAAGTCAATTTAATCTCACCCCCACCTTCTTAGTGACACAAAATCCATTCCGGGGAAGGCAGCAACTAAATGCAGATTCCCTAGCTGAAAGCATTGCGAGAGCTACACAGTAGAAGCTAAGCCATTCTGTTATCGTCTTGCAATTCTCAGACCAGTGCAACCAACACCAGCCTGAGCAGTGGGCAGTTAACGGCTGCCCCCAGGTAGGTTCAGCAACCAGCTAGCTATTTCTCTGGGACATTATTCAGCTACGCTTTGTTGCAATCGATGAACTAATACGTTTTGTCCAACCAAAGAAACAATGGACAGGTCCTGAATCAATAATCGCCTTGTTGTCAGCAAGTAAAAAAAAAACACTGTTCCTCTGCTTGTTAAAACAATCATCTCACCGTTGTCCACGAAAATTGAGCTGTGGGGATTCCAAAGGATCCGTAGAGAATTCGAGCAGGAGGGAGGTGATCCAAACCTGGAGCACGGAGAGTCGGGCGGGGGCACGCGCGCGAGTTCGGCCGCACCAGTGGGCGGCATGGTGCCGAGGTGCGGGCAGCTGGTCCGCGCCTCGACCCACCCCGCCGCCGCGCCGTAGAGGTCGCCCAGATCCACTTCTACCTCCATCACTGCAACCCCCTCCTCCCGGTGGCTCTCGCCGGCGCCGTCCTCCTCCCTCTCCTTCCCCTGCCACAGAACGCACGCACGCGACCGGAGGGAGGTAAGAGAGAGAGAAAAGGCAGAAGCAACAGTGGGTGGGGAGATGGTTTTAAGTTTCAAGCTCGCACCTTTCGAGACGACGACGAGTCCTCACCGGCGGCGGAGGACATGGTCGGAGCGGCGAGACGCGGCGGCGGCGGCGGAAAATAGAGGAGACGACGAATCGATCAACGGAGTCGTCGTCGTGCTCGTGCCAGAGTTTGGTAAAAGTCGCACAGACCTGCGGCCCAACGGGCCCATGGGTCTCAATTCAATGCCCGTGAATCTAAGGGCCTCTCGGCCCAATAGGGCCCGCTAATGCGCTAGGGTTTACCGCGGCTGCTATAT
Organism: Panicum hallii; assembly: GCF_002211085.1. Classification (NCBI taxonomy): domain Eukaryota; kingdom Viridiplantae; phylum Streptophyta; class Magnoliopsida; order Poales; family Poaceae; genus Panicum; species Panicum hallii. The sequence continues at coordinate 58,124,227 of NC_038044.1, forward strand.
AAGCCTACGTCCCCGCTCCCGCCGCCGCCACTCGCCACCAACTCTCTCTCTCTGTCTCTCTCTCTCCCTCAGGAACGCTAGGGTTTCCTGCGGCGGCGGCGGAGGAAGGCGGTGATGGGGCACTCCAACGTGTGGAACTCGCACCCCAAGAACTACGGGCCCGGATCCCGCGTCTGGTACGTGCGCTCGCTCCCGTTCTTCACCTCTCGCGCATGGCGGCTTCGGCTCTTGGCGAGGTCTTTTTTGGCGATTGTTTAAGTTCTTGCGGCGATCGGTGATTTGTAGGTTTCTGCTGCAATTGGTGTTAGATTTGATGTGATTGGAGCTATTAAACTATTAGATGTGGAGCGTTTTGATAGGATTGCTAGTTAAATTGATTGGCCTGCTCGCATATAGATCGCTTTAGTAGATGATTTTCTTGTCTGGAGATTTATTTTTACGACGTCTTAATGCAACAAAACCTTTTCTTGCAACGCTTGTGTTACAGAAGTAGTCTATGCACAAGGGTTGAAACCATAGGCTGCTTAGGCTAGGCTTTGCACTATTCTTATAGACTTAATATGAGTGATGATGTGCTAGACTTTTTTTTGGAATTTATTTTAGTGACGTTGTGCTATTGAAAGGCCATCCCTCTATATTCTTGTACTAACCCAAATTTGGTCGCTTTGGCAGCCGGGTCTGTGCCAACCCTCACGGTCTGATTAGGAAGTACGGGCTGATGTGCTGCAGGCAGTGCTTCCGCAGCAACGCCAAGGACATTGGCTTCATCAAGGTATGCCCTATAACCTTCAAACTGCTGTGACAATGATGCTTACCTGCATGGTGTATTGGATGTATGGACTGCAAATACTTGAACATCTACTGGGATATTTGTTTTAGTTTGCATAATCTTGGTCAGGCTAAGTTTTTCTACTGTACAATAATCTCTGATGCATCACAACTTTAGTAGTGGTCTTTTTTATGAATGATCTAAAAAAAGCTACTACCACCAGTAAAATTATTATGTGACATGCGACATGCCAGTAAAATTACTTTATGATGTTTGGACAGCTAGTTTACCATGTATGCAGTTATATGTTTCTTAATGAACGTCACAAAGTTCTGACTGAAGATTCCATAGATGTTTTGTTATTTGATGATGTTGGTTCCCTTTTGGTGTTATTGCTCTGTTTTATACATTTTTACAATCTGACCATTTCTTTTTATTTAGGTCATTTCCTTGATAGTTTGTAGTATTGTGCCCTCTCCTGTGCAGTTATCCTTGTTCTATAATGGTGGCTCTCATCTCATGTTTTTACAGGATCATGTTTATGCTACAAATATGCTACTAGTAAATTTTGGTAGGCTTGGCAATACGGTTGTATTATCGCTCTTTAACCCATGAATCGCTGCTCTATTTTTGTGCAGTACCGCTGAAGGCAGCTGTGGGCTATGAGAATGCCATCTTCTGGTATGACATGGACCATGTGATAGAGGCGAGGCGATAATTTAAATTCCAGTAATTTTGATGTTTTGTTCAGAACTCTGCAAGTGAAGTCTGCCTGTGTTTTTGATGGAGAACTTGGCCATGTCTGTCATGTTCGAACCATGAATTGCCTGCATATGTGCAGAATTTCAGCTACCTTGTTTGATCACCGTCTTATCTGTCTGGTTGAGCATCAAGTTGGATGGTTATTGCTGAACTTGTGATATTTAACGTGCCATAGGGACCTATTTGTGGTGCCTGGGGATAGATATTGGAATTTTGAACATGTTAGGCAGTAGGAATTGTGGCCGGATCATAGTTTGCTTGTTCGTGCAAGTTATTTCGTTCGGCATTAGCAACTGTAGTCTCATTACGAATCATTTTCATCAATGAGGCGTGAAGCTCAAATTGAATCGCAGATGAGCTTCAGCAATCGCAACTGCTTATTCGTTGTATTTTTGTTGGTCAGGATCTGATGCTACTAATGAGTTACAGTGAACCTTGGGGATATAGGAAGCTCACATTGCTGAATATTGTTTTGTTGAACCTTGGGGTGGTTTGTAATGTTGAGTTTGATACATCTGCCTACTCTGGTGCTTCCTGATTGGTCGTAGCCGAATGCCAGAGTGCCTTCCAAGTTGTCAACTTGTTTCTATTGGATAAAACATTGTAGCCATGTAGGTGACAAATGAAAGGGGAGAACCACACTAGTGCCATGGTTCATGCAGCAGCAGCACACCGTACGGGGGCATTTTCTTTTCTTTCCAGATGAGCATCTTTGACAAATGTAAACTAATTGCATCCTGTACTACCTTCTTTCGTGGGCATATTTTGAACTCTGATTCTTGCTAACATTATCACTACTCCCATGGAATCCATTGAGAGCTCTGTTGCCTCGTCAGCTTAACTGATGGGATCTGGATACAGATAAAGACTAAACGACCAGGAAAAAAAAACTACTCCAATAGCAAAGCCATATCGGCGGTTAGTACTGAGCACATGTAGCCTCATTTCAGCGAGTGGGGCAATGGCAGCAAGAGGAAGATTCAGATGGATGAGCAAATCAAAGGGATTTTCGATAAATCCACTATCATTTCATCCAACAATTTTAACTAGTATTGGTTAAAGTTTGAAATTTTTTATTGTACTAGTAAAAATGCCTACGCAGCACGCGCGTGCTATTTGTTGATATGATAATAATTAAAACTTCAATATAATGGAACAATTTTTTTTTACTCTTAAAATATACAAAAATCAATAACCTTAGATTCAAAGAAACATGAGACGAGCATAGATTCAAGATATGCAGCAACAACAACAAACAACAACAACTTAGCCTTTTGTCCCAAGCAAGTTGGGGTAGGCTAGAGATGAAAACCACAGAAAACAAGAATAAGAAACACAAAAAATATGCAACAACAACAAACAACAACAACTTAGCCTTTTGTCCTAAGCAAGTTGGGGTAGACTGAGATGAAAACCACAGAAAACAAGAATAAGAAACACAAAAAGTGCACAAGCCAAAGGAAGAGTTAGGGGTTAAACAAAAAGTAACAAAGGTCACAGTTCAGGTACGTTAATTGCTAATCTCCAAGCGCTCCTATCCATAGCTAATTCCTTAGCGATATTCCACTCCTTAAGGTCTCTCTTAACCGTCTCGTCCCAAGTTAGTCTAGGTCTACCTCTACCTCTCTTTACATTATCACCCCGCTTTAAAACTCCACTACGCACCGGCGCCTCGGGAGGCCTCCGTTGTACATGTCCAAACCATCTCAACCGATGTTGAATCAACTTCTCATCGATAGGTGCCACCCCGACCCTATCTCGAATCTCTTCGTTCCAGATTCTATCCCTTCTTGTATGCCCGCAGAACCAACGCAGCATACGCATCTCTGCTACACTCAGTTGCTGGACATGTCGCCTTTTTGTAGGCCAACATTCAGCACCGTATAGCATTGCTGGGCGAATCGCCGTCCTATAGAACTTACCTTTTAGCCTCTGTGGCACCTTCTTGTCACAGAGGACGCCCGAAGCCTGCCGCCACTTCAACCACCCGGCTGAAATTCTATGTCTAACATCTTTATCAATGTCTCCATCTTTCTGAAGCATTGATCCTAGATACCGGAAAGTATCCTTCTTGGCCACCACTTCCTTCGAGGCTAACGTCCCCATCCTCATGCCTAGTCGGGCTAAAGTCGCACATCATATACTCGGTCTTGGTCCTACTCAGTCTGAACCCCCTCGACTCTAACGTGTGTCTCCACAGCTCTAACTTCATATTAACCCCTACCCTACTCTCATCAACTAGCACCACATCATCAGCAAAGAGCATACACCAAGGGATATCACCCTGTATGTCCCTTGTGACCTCATCCATCACCAAAGCAAATAGATAAGGGCTCAATGCTGACCTCTGATGTAGTCCTATTTTAATTGGAAAGTCACTGGTGTCGCCATCACATGTTCGAACACAAGTCATCGCATCCTTGTACATATCCTTGATGAGGGTAATATACTTAGTTGGAACTTTGTGTTTTTCCAAGGCCCACCACATGACGTCTCTCGGTACTTTATCATACGCCTTCTCTAGGTCAATAAAGACCATGTGTAAGTCCTTCTCCTCTCTATATCTCTCCATCAACAGTCGTACTAAGAAAATCGCCTCCATGATCGACCTCCCAGGCATGAACCCAAACTGGTTTTGGGTCACCCTTGTCAATCCTCTTAGCCGATGCTCGATAACCCTCTCCCAAAGTTTCATCGTATGGCTCATCAGCTTAATCCCCTGGTAGTTAGTACAACTTTGAACATCTCCCTTATTCTTGAAGATCGGTACTAATATACTTCTCCTCCATTCCTCCGGCATCTTGTTTGACCGGAAAATTAGGTTAAAAAGCTTAGTTAACCATGCTACCGCCCTCTCGTCCAGGCATCTCCACACCTCAATGGGGATGTCATCGGGACCCATCGCTTTACCTCCCTTCATCCTCTTCAAAGCCTCCCCGATCTCTGCCTCCTGAATCCTCCTCACAAAGCGTATGTTGGTATCATCAAATGAGTTGTCCAACTCGAAGGTAGGACCCTCATTTTCCCCATTAAACAACTTGTCGAAGTATTCTCGCCATCTGTCCTTGATCTCCTCATACTTCACCAGAAGTCGATCTGTCCCATCCTTGATGTATTTGATTTGGTTTATGTCCCTTGTCTTCCTCTTGCGGGTCCTAGCTATCCTATAAATGTCCTTCTCTCCTTCCTTCGTACCTAGCCGTTGATACAGGTCATCAAAAGCCTGACCTTTCGCTACACTTACAGCTCGCTTTGCAGACCTTTTCGCTAATCTATATCGCTCGATGTTGGTTGCGCTCTTGTCGAGGTGAAGGCGTTTGAAACACTCCTTCTTCTCCTTAATAGCCCTTTGCACCTCGTCATTCCACCACCAAGTCTCTTTCACTTCCTGCTTGCCTCCCCTACTCACACCAAACACTTCTGAGGCCACCTTCCGAACACATGTCACCATCTTTAGCCACGTATCATCTACATCTGCTCCTTCTTCCCAAGGCCCCTCGTCTAGCGTCCTCTCCTTAAACGTTTGTACCTCTTCCCCTCTAAGCTTCCACCACTTCGTTCTCGCAATCTTGGCACGTTTGTTCCGGTGGGCATGTACCCGAAAACGAAAATTCGCCACCACAAGCTTGTGTTGGGGGACAACACTCTCCCCAGGTATCACCTTACAATCTAAGCAAGCACGTCTATCCTCTCTCCTAGCAAGGATAAAATCGATTTGGCTCGAGTATTGTCCACTATGGAAGGTCACTGGATGGGACTCCCTCTTTCTAAAGAGGGTATTCGCTAACAGCAGGTCGTAGGCCAACGCAAAATTCAAAACATCCTCCCCCCTCGTTCCTACTACCATACCCGAAACCCCCGTGTACTCGCTCATATCCTACATTAGTCGCACCCACATGGCCATTGAGGTCTCCTCCTATGAAGAGTTTCTCACTGATAGGCACGATACTAACCATGCTATCAAGGTCTTCCCAGAACTGACTCTTGGAGCTCTCACTAAGACCTACCTGAGGGGCATAGGCACTGATCACATTCAGAGCCAAATCTCCAATGACCAACCGCACTAGGATAATCCGGTCGCCTTGTCTCCTAACATCTACAACTCCATCCTTAAGGCTCTTATCGATCAAGATGCCTACACCATTCCTACCCAAGGTTGTCCCCGTGTACCAAAGCTTGAAGCCAGAACCCTCCACTTCCTTCGTCTTCTGGCCCTTCCATTTAGTCTCCTGCACGCGTAGAATATTTACACGCCTCCTAATTGCTACATCGACTAGCTCTCTTAACTTACCTGTTAGAGACCCTACGTTCCAACTACCTAGACGAATCCTAGTTGGCTCGGCTAGCTTCCTTACCCTTCGCACCCGTCGAGAGAAATGCGAAGACCCTTGCTCATTTTTCACTACACCCGGGCGCAGATGTAGCGCGCCACAGAGGCTGCGACGACCCGACCCTTGCTCACTTATCATCGTACCCGGATCACGATACGACGCGCCCCTAAGGGGATGACGACCTGGCGCTTGCCCATTTAACACCACACCCGGGTTCCGATGTAGCGCGTCGCTAAGAGGGTTACGCCCCAACGAATTTCAAGATATGCATGCAAATAAAATAACTAAAAACACAAATGTTTACATAGAAGAACTAAATGGCAGGTACTACTAAAAATAACATGCATTGAAGATTGCAAGTTATAGATGGCAACCTAAGGGAGCATTTGAGTAACGAGTACAAAACATTCTCAGAGTAAAAGAAAAAAAATACAAACAGGCTACAAGTTATGCTGCTCCTAGCGTTTTCCATAGGACTGGTCATATATCAGGAATTTGAAATATTCCTCTATGTTGGTGGCAGATTAACTCAACAAGCTGGAAAGAGACATGCTCCTTCTCACTCCTCATGTTCCTCTCCCTATCCTTTGGATTCAGTTACAGGTACTTACCTGCAAATGAGTCAACACAGAGCACTGAGCCACTTTGGATTCAGTTATAGGTACCTACGTGCAAATAAGTCAAGACAAAGCACTGAGCCACTCATGATCTGTTCATGAGATGGATGTTTGCTGGCAATGTTAAATCAGTAGCCTTTTGCTGTACTAATAAAAACTAACACAAAGTTAATCTGGTTCTCATTAATTTTTGTGTGTGCAATAACCAACCCAGAACCACACATCTACATAGTGATGCTGCTTATTTTTCAGAATAAACCAACTATTGCTGGAAACTCTGACAGTACAATGTACACTAAAGAAAATTATATGGTTTGAACAAATCTCACAACGGAAACAACAAACTCTGAATAGCACATGATGCCTAATAATAAATAAAGTCCCTATTATGCAGTCATCGACAAGTTTCATTACTGAAAATTGTCACTATCGTAAGAAAAAGGAAGTGCCGATACCGTATTCAGAGTTTCAGACCACGGGAGGTAAACATGATAACTTTTCTTGCAGGAAGCACTATAAAGACCCTATTATGCGGCCATCGCCAAGTTTCATTACTTAAAATTGTCATTATTCGAAGAAAAGGAAGTGTCAATACCGTATTCAGAGTTTCAGACAACGGGAAGTAAATAGGATAATTTTTCTGGCAGGAAGCACTAACAGAAATCTATCATTATACAATATTCGAATTATACATACAATCTGGCAGGAAGTGTCATTAAACATTTGAAATAACCATAGAGAGACTGAACCATCGTCGACATGCTTGATAGTTTGCTTCTACATAATACACGAGCCACGCGAACCAGCAGTAGAGGAAACAAGGTGATGGAGCTTGGGGTCGGAGAAGCTTGCTAGGGGCTCTCCTTGAGCGAGGATTGCTCTAGGGAGGAGATCAAGGCGGCTGCCTTGGTTCTGTTAGATGTGAGAGAGAGAGAGCGAGAGAGCAAAGCTCCTGTTCAGAGACACCGCCGTACGCCCCGCCTGCCGCCGCCCCCTCCTGCCACTCCTTGACGCGGCTGCGGCGGCACTCCATCTTGTCGTCGAGCCACCGCTGCCTGCCGCCGCCGCCGAGCACGAGTACGCTCGTGGCGCGGACGCAAGGGCATGGAGTACGCCCGCAGCTCCACATGATGCTCGGCCTCAGCGCTCGGGCGGAGCAGCGCGAGCGACACGGGCTGGCGGGACCGTGGAGCCATGTCGCGAGGCCAAACGACGGCACGGGCGGGTGGGACCGTGGAGCCGCGCCGCGAGGGTGGGAGGTGGAGCCCCGAGGCCGGGCGATAGCGGAGATGGCTGGGGCCGGGCAAGGTTCACGTTACCGTTGACAGGTTAAAAATGGGTGGTAACCATAAAAATCGGTGGTCACCGGTAACGATAATCGATCGATTATCGATGATTATCAGTAAAAATCGACTGATAAGAATGGTTAAATTTAAATTGTCGATAATCGATATTTATCGACGATAATCGGTGATTTTCGACTGATAAATCGAGAAATATGCTGATAAGTATGTTACTGCAATAGTTTTATTTATACATGACATATATTTATGTAACATTTATTAGTTTTGTATGTGTGGGATGATAATTTATACACACAAATATATATATATATATATATATATATATATATATATATATATATATATATATCACCATAGTCCATAAAAAAACACATAGGCATAGTTCATATACACTAAATTGTCCACAATCCATAAAAAGCATGTAGGGCATAGAACATAAATGGATACTAGGTTCATAACTTCATAATAAAATTCTACTAAACTCCGTACAGAAATATGTTCAACACATAAATATAATGCTTTATTCTTCAGTCTCCTCTTGATGTGCATGATACCCATAGTTTAAGTTCTACATGTTGAGATAAAATAAAGTAAGAGAGGAACACAAAATTAATGAATAATTATAAAATAATACATACCTGGATCCCAATAGACACATAAGGAAAAGAGCAATGTATTAGCCCTTCTGGCATTCGATCCATAGGCAAGGTTCGTGGGGGGTTAGGGTTGGGGGTATACCCATACCACCATGGTACTGGTGGTCCTGGAGTGTAGCCTAGGGGTGGAGATGGGGCAGGCCAAAAAAAAATTGCACATTGGCTCTAGGATTTCATACTCAACGGACGACGAGAAGCAACCGACATCGATCCACTCTTCAAGAAGATGATAGCTCAAACTCAGTGAGCACAACCTTTCCGTATTACGAAGTGGTGGAAGTTTAGAGGGGAAGAGGCACAAACGTTTAAGGAGAGGATGCTAGGCGAGGGGCCTTGGGAAGAAGGAGCAGATGTAGATGATATGTGGCTAAAGATGGCGACATGTGTTCGGAAGTTGGCCTCAGAAGTGTTTGGTCCTAGCCGAATGCCAGAGTGCCTTCCAAGTTGTCAACTTGTTTCTATTGGATAAAACATTGTAGCCATGTAGGTGACAAATGAAAGGGGAGAAACCACACTAGTGCCATGGTTCATGCAGCAGCAGCACACCGTACGGGGGCATTTTCTTTTCTTTCCAGATGAGCATCTTTGACAAATGTAAACTAATTGCATCCTGTACTACCTTCTTTCGTGGGCATATTTTGAACTCTGATTCTTGCTAACATTATCACTACTCCCATGGAATCCATTGAGAGCTCTGTTGCCTCGTCAGCTTAACTGATGGGATCTGGATACAGATAAAGACTAAACGACCAGGAAAAAAAACTACTCCAATAGCAAAGCCATATCGGCGGTTAGTACTGAGCACATGTAGCCTCATTTCAGCGAGTGGGGCAATGGCAGCAAGAGGAAGATTCAGATGGATGAGCAAATCAAAGGGATTTTCGATAAATCCACTATCATTTCATCCAACAATTTTAACTAGTATTGGTTAAAGTTTGAAATTTTTTATTGTACTAGTAAAAATGCCTACGCAGCACGCGCGTGCTATTTGTTGATATGATAATAATTAAAACTTCAATATAATGGAACAATTTTTTTTTACTCTTAAAATATACAAAAATCAATAACCTTAGATTCAAAGAAACATGAGACGAGCATAGATTCAAGATATGCAGCAACAACAACAAACAACAACAACTTAGCCTTTTGTCCCAAGCAAGTTGGGGTAGGCTAGAGATGAAAACCACAGAAAACAAGAATAAGAAACACAAAAAATATGCAACAACAACAAACAACAACAACTTAGCCTTTTGTCCTAAGCAAGTTGGGGTAGACTGAGATGAAAACCACAGAAAACAAGAATAAGAAACACAAAAAGTGCACAAGCCAAAGGAAGAGTTAGGGGTTAAACAAAAAGTAACAAAGGTCACAGTTCAGGTACGTTAATTGCTAATCTCCAAGCGCTCCTATCCATAGCTAATTCCTTAGCGATATTCCACTCCTTAAGGTCTCTCTTAACCGTCTCGTCCCAAGTTAGTCTAGGTCTACCTCTACCTCTCTTTACATTATCACCCCGCTTTAAAACTCCACTACGCACCGGCGCCTCGGGAGGCCTCCGTTGTACATGTCCAAACCATCTCAACCGATGTTGAATCAACTTCTCATCGATAGGTGCCACCCCGACCCTATCTCGAATCTCTTCGTTCCAGATTCTATCCCTTCTTGTATGCCCGCAGAACCAACGCAGCATACGCATCTCTGCTACACTCAGTTGCTGGACATGTCGCCTTTTTGTAATGTTGAGTTTGATACATCTGCCTACTCTGGTGCTTCCTGATTGGTCCTAGCCGAATGCCAGAGTGCCTTCCAAGTTGTCAACTTGTTTCTATTGGATAAAACATTGTAGCCATGTAGGTGACAAATGAAAGGGGAGAACCACACTAGTGCCATGGTTCATGCAGCAGCAGCACACCGTACGGGGGCATTTTCTTTTCTTTCCAGATGAGCATCTTTGACAAATGTAAACTAATTGCATCCTGTACTACCTTCTTTCGTGGGCATATTTTGAACCAGTAGGTGCCTCACCCTGCAGGTGCCATGTGCCAAAAATATTAGATTCTCCATTTCATCCGTCCATTTAATATATATACTCTACTTTTTTATTCATTTTCTTGTATTTGACCTTTTCCTGTAAATATATACAAGACTATTTTGAACTTTTGATTTATTAAATAGACATAATACATTATATTTATAAGATAATGCACTTTCAAAATATTTTTTCCGATATATTACTACCAAAACTATTTCTAGTAGAGGTGTCTCAGTCTAGGTTTCTTTAACTTTTACAAACACATATTGTGGAAGGGATGCACACCCTCCATGAAAAGACCACCGCAACCAGAGTTGGAGATATTATCCCATTTCCATCTCTGAAACCTTATGGAATTGTTCAACCCGAAAGAGGATCTGCGCCTTGCTATGGGTGTAACAGGTGCAAATGCACCAGATTTTGGGAGAGGTGAAATTTATCTAGAGGAGTACTTTGAAGTTTCTAAGGAACCTTTTGGATGTACGAAGTTCTGAGTTTTCTTAAAACTTCAAAGAAAACTTTTGCATGATTTTCATCGTTTCAAAATCTTGTGCGCTTGCACCACACACACGCTCATGCCTTGCTGTATATCACAATCTCTAGTAAAAAAATAGTCAGCAGGAAACAAGCTAGTAGCATCATAATGTCTTGTTATGTGAGTTTGCTAAACCTTCAGTGTTGAGTACGTTGAATTTGTTACCTTCAAGCACACCCAGGCTCGAGTTGCCGAACTGCCTTGGGTGTCCTCGCCTACTAACCAAGTCCCAGGTTCCCTTGCAAGTGTTATTTCTATTAGCAGGTAGGTCTTGAGTCTTGACGAAAGAAAGCAGAGAAACCGAGCTGTGGCGTCATGATTCATGCAGCACACCATGGGAGTACTCTGCGCTGTTGCTACCATTTTGTTTTTCCCATGAGCATCTTTGACAAACTTAAACTAACTGCGATTTGCACTTCATCCTTCTCTAATATACTACTGATGATTCGCCAACGGCCAGAAAGCACTTCTTCTCCATGATCAGTGACAGATTTGTATGTTTTTGCAGATATTTTTGCTCTGGTTCTTGTGAACACTATTTATACTATCTTTTGGAATCAATATAGCTTTCAGTGCCCCTTTAGATGGAGTCAGTTAACCAAGAAATGTAAGATGCCAAGGTTGCCATAGAAAATATCATGTAGAGTGGCAGCCACACAGTATATAAACACAAGCTCTCCTGGTCTATGGATATGCTCACCGAAGCATTGTCAAGAAGATTCATCAACAGACATGGAGGCCGAGTGCGCATCCTACTGGCGTTCTGTCGATGCAATCTGTGAGGAGTCGGAGATGATTGCGCACCTGCAGTCATTGTTATGGAGCAGCAGTGATGTCGATCTGGCCCCTTCTTCCAATGTTTCGTACAGTTTGCCTGGAGGTTCTCCCTTTTGTATCAACAACAATGAGAACAGTGCATTGGTGAGCAGTAGTAACCCACATGAAGATGTTGACACTCGCGCTTTAACACATGGGGAAAAGGTAGGCAGCAAGAGGAAAGCTGAGACACATAAGGAGAAGAACCATGGCGTGGAAGGGCACGCTGCTCCCTTGGTAAGCTAAGGCCTGCATCTTATTTGATTCAGTGTCATGATCTGGCCACTGCTGCAATTGTCTGATGGAATTGATCCTACAGGCACCAAGAGGTTGCAAGAAATCCAAAGCCAGCTCACAGAGTTGCTACGCAAAGGTTGCTAATGAGTCAGATTTTTCCATATTTGTTCTGATCTCGAAGGCTTTTAGTCTGGTTTCTGACCACTCTATTTCTGTGTCCTTAGCAGATGAGGAGGGAGAGAATTAATGCAAGGTTGAGGATACTTCAAGATCTGATTCCTAATGGCAAAAAAGTGGACATCAGTACAATGCTGGACGAAGCAGTTCAGTATGTAAAGTTTCTTCATATGCAAATCAAGGTTTGTGTTCAGACTTCGCTTACTTTGGATGGATAAGAATGTTTCAGAAAGAATTCAGAGCACTCTATCGCTTCTCAGGGTCCTTATTTTCTTTCTAATTTGGTTGATGCACAGTTGTTGAGTTCGGATGAGTTGTGGATGTATGCACCCCTTGCCTATGACAGCGTCAACATGGGGATGCGCCTGAATTCGTCGGTACAAGAATGACAATGTCCACTGAAATTGTCTTTATTCAGAAATATGTTTAGCATTCACGAAGAATGACAATGTCCACTGAAATTGTCTTTATTCAGAAATATGTTCCATCTTAGCATTCATGTTTTGTTCCAAATAGATATAGCACATGCTGCTATACGGTTTTAACCTATTTTTTCATTATGTAACACCCCCTTCGTGTACAATATCAATACTTGTACTGTATTTATAAAAAGGTTACTATACCGATGTTATTTACTGGTATTATGTAACACTCCCCGAAAGCGGATGGCAAGAAGTGACAGAGATATTGAGGACTACAGATGCAGCTGATTAGCTGAATGTTCGACTGGGGATTGTGAGAGTTTTTTTTTTTTTGATAAACGGGGATTGTGAGAGTTGGATTGTGATATATAAAGTCGTGTTGTAGATATTGATGAATGACGTAATTTGTCATCACTCATCACTATACAACTTGGGATGATGAAAGGTGTCGACACCTCTACCATTTTGACTAGTGAAATAGAAGTCTACTGGAAAGGGCTGGGACGAGGACTATCATAAATATTCGCTGGGATATTATTAAAAAACATATTGTGTCTCCAGTTTGTTTAATTAACTTGTTGACTATGATATGGATAGAGGCTTTGATGCATATATTTGAGCGTTACAACAAAAGTAATGTTTACAATCATTTAGTAATCTTTCAGTAATGGGCCTATGAAAATCATTCATGTAAAAAAATCTATATTGGTCAAAGTTTTTTCTAGGGTTTGTAGGCATCTAGTTTCGGCCAAATATAGTAACAACTACAAGAATAGAAATATTGAGGTGTAGGGCAACTTTGTGAGGAGGCGCAGGCGGACTCGATGGCCTAGTAGCTATACAGCTTGCAACGGATCACGATGGCTAACTCTGTATGACAATGGCTAGTCCGGTGTGGGACATCGTTGGCAACGACGGCCCTGACGGTGATAATGGTTTATCCTTTGAGGGCCTTCGCCCTGGTGAAGGTGGTGCGTTACTGGTGCTCGAGCGATGGCGACGTGAAGTGGTTTCGGTGGTGCGCTGCCCCAATGCAACCTTCTGGGGTTGTCTGTGTGGTGCAGTGTCAATGTCCCAATCCGATCCACCGTTTGTTAGTTGCTTTTCTTTAGTTTCTCTTTGTTTTGCCTGATTATGGCCTTTCAGGGACATAGTCTTGTATTTTTCTGCTATATCAATAGAAACGCACACGTCGTGTGCTGTTCGTTCAAAAAAAAAATTGAGGTGTCAAAATAAGGAAATACTCCATTGTGGTACAATAATTGATTGATAGGGTCCTGATAACTATTTCTCAACATACATGGCATACAAAACAGTTTTCTGATGTACTACGGCTTAAGTGACAAGTTTGCTAGGGATGGTAGTGCAAGAATTTTAGTTTTGTTTACGAATTATACATTGATGAAGAATGGGCCCATCAGCTGTATCCTCGTTAAGAAACTAGAAGCAAAGAAGACGATGCTCACCATAGCAATCACCACTGAAGCCTGTAAATTGGGTAAAAATGGTACTGTAAAGACAAGTCTAGTTACTCATTACGTTGGTTGAATCTAATTATGGTCAGAACACTTCTCTAGAATTTGCTCTTCGGGATGGAAACCTATAGTCTGACCTTTACTGGTTGGATCATGCCAACGGTGGCACACATGCATGTTTTTTTTCCCTTCATGGAAGTGTTGCTTTCAGAAGTCTCTTGTTGCAGTCCAAGCGTTGCTATAGTGTCCTCACAAAAAAAAAAAGTGTTGCTATAGTGGTGCAGGGAGTGAAGACGATAATGTGTGTTCTCGTTGTGGCATGATAGATGATGTCGTCATTTTATCTAATATTCATATAGGCTATGTACATCTTAGCTGTGCAGAGGTAGGGAGTGATCTTAAAACGATTGTATCAACTTAGATGAAATTTTCTGAGATCAAAGGATTTTGAATTCAGCCAAAAGCTTAATTTTGTAGAGATGAGGATTCTTTTTTAGAATAAGGAAAATCCAGCCTTGATCTCTTACGCTCAAGAGGCTACAGCCAAGTAAACAAAAGTGCAGTACGCAGACCGATTAGCATAAGCTAACAACCCCTCCCTTTGAACGAAAAGGTTCAGCACAATCCTCTCTCACACACAAGAAAAAGCAGAACAACTAGTAAGCGATTCTATTTCTGAAGTTCCATCCTCGCCTTGCAAACAGCTCCAGCACCATTCCCTCCATCAGACGGCAATTCTTCTTCAGGTGATCTTTCTCTTCCTCTTTAGCAAACTGTGACCAAAGCCTTGTCCAGTGCGTCCCCCTGAAGATAACCTGCAGATATGAGTTAGGGTGTTTCCTATTGAAAACTGCATCATTTCGGCATAACCAAATAGCCCAGCACATTGCTGCAGCCCCTACCAAAATTTGTTTCCTGAGCTTCTGAGAGATACCTCCCAGCCAGGACCCCAACATGTCAACGACACTAGTAGGTGGTTTGATTCCAAATGTAAAAAAGATAGCATTCCACACAAACTTTGCCACATGACAATCAAAGAAAATGTGTTTTATTGTTTCTTCTTCAAAGCAGAAGCAGCATTTGCTCCCCCCCCCCCCCCCCCCCAATCTTCTTTTTAACAGATTATCTTTTGTTAGGATGACACCTTTCTGAAGATACCACAAGAACACTTTTATTTTAATGGCACTTTTAGTTTCCATACAATGCTATTATTGTGCACCCTATCTGTTTGCATTAGGTCCTTGTACATAGACCTCACAGCAAATTTAGAGTTTAACATATTATCTTTTGTTAGGATGACACCTTTCTGAAGATACCACAGGAACACTTTTATTTTTAATGGCACTTTTAGTTTCCATACAATGCTATTATTGTGCACCCTATCTGTTTGCATTAGGTCCTTGTACATAGACCTCACAGCAAATTCAGAGTTCTTGGTCAGAATCCATTTAAACGAATCATTGGCATCTGTCAGTACTATATTCAATACCTTAGAGACTAGCTCATGCCACTGCTGCAACTTAACCCCTACCAGGGCTCTTCTAAAAGAGATATTTAGGGGAGTTGTGCTAAGGACCTCAGCTACAGTTTGATTTTTCCTTCTAACAATATTATAAAGAGAAGGAAATTGTGCTAAGTAGAGACGAGGATAATTCAATTGTCTAGTACTTCAACCCACTATTGGACTCCATTAGGCTTATATGTTAGAGTGGAATGATCATCAATTGTTTCTTTTTTTTCTTTTACAAACGATACGTTAGCCAGATCATTAATTCCAATTATATGGAGGCTCTTTTTGTTATCGTACGATATTGAGTTTCATGCACGAGAAAAGTTCGATGATCCAGCTTAAATTAACGAGGAACAGTATGTAAACGGTGTACATCAGGATATACATGAATCTTGCAAGTTCCTTGCATTGGTTGGTCCGGTTATGTGCTTGTGATTAACCTTTTCGTAGAGTTGACATCTGCTTGTTGCAATATTTTATTTACTATTTACTCTTTTTCATTGCATATACATGGCCACTGAAGGATGGAAATATGGTAACGACAACTAGAAAAATATTGAAGGGTCACAACAGAACACGTACTCCACGATAACTGACTGATACAAGGGCCTTCATGACTATTTCTCAACGTACATGGTCTGAAAAACATTTCCTGACGTACATGGGCTTACGTGACAGATTTACTTGTACTTGGACTAATATTGGTTTTTGCACGGACACTAACGGTGACAGTGTACGAATTTTAGTTTTACTAGTGAATTCTATATAGATGGTAAACATGGCCCTCATCAGCATCCTCCTTTTATAGAAGATTCGCAGACCAGCAAGTTCGATCGCCATCGGAGCCTGAAAATGGGCAAAGATGATGTTTTAAGACAAGTTCAGTACTCACTTCAAAACAAGACCAAGCCAGTTGTTGCAAGATAAATTTGCAGTTCACCCAAATAAAAAAGAGGATCAAGATAACTGCCGTGGGAACATGTTTGAAGGAATTTGAGTTCTTCCAAAATCTTAGCTATCAAGAAAAGGCGAATGATACACTTGAACACTTCAATCCACTCTTAAACTCCGTTAGGATTATGACAAAATATCTTGAAATCTATGTGGGTTTGACAAGCTTAATAATGTGTGTATATATATATACCGGATAGATGATCTCGATCGCCACCGAATCGGCAGTTCGATAATTTCACATGATCTTGGTGATTGAATCCAGTGACACCATGAGGACCAGCTCGTCATGGCTAGAAGCGTGGTATGGCTGATTCATGTGCGCTGCCGCCGGCGCCTTCCGCTGCTGCTGCTGCTGCCTGCAAGTTGGAGGTGTAGAAGAAAGCCTCAACCACCATGGTTTGCCGCCTCATCCAACTGTATGCTAAGAAATCAAATGCGTTTCAAAGAAACCTTTTCTGCCTGTCAACACCCTCGGCAGGGTGCTGGCGAATCTTCTCTGCCTTCGGTTGCCGCGAGGACGAACACTGCCCCATCTCTCTCTCTCTCTCTCTCTCTCTCTCTCTCTCTCTCTCTCTCTCTCTCTCTCTCTCTCTCTCTCTCTCTCTCTCTCTCTCTCTCTCTCTCTCTCTCTGTTCTGCTTGTTCGACCGAAGAGCCTCAAGGTGCAGCTGTATATATATTGGGTTTGTGGGTTTAGACATCCACTTTCCTCTTATCTCTTCATATACCCTATCAGAAAAAGGTTCCCAAAAGTGCAATTACTTTTCAATTTTGGGGTCAGTTCTGGCAGTACCTTTTGCTTTTCTGAATTTAATTATTAGCATGTTGTCTACCATTTTTTATTCAAAAAGTCAGTTACCTTATCTTCGTAGGGATGGGATTTAAACTTTGTATTTGGTGAGAACAATCATTTTGTATAGTCAAGTGGATGCGGGAGCTTTCGTACCCATGTCTTGTTGCAGGCAAGGCTGGAATAATAGATTTTGCTGTCAAGGTGTAACGTCAAAATAAGAGCCATACAGTTTTCCTATATATTTAAAGCATTTTGTTAGTATATATATTTGGTCAAGAGGTCTTAACATATATAAATATCAAATATAAGGACAATAAATATATTTAGAAAAGTAATGGTAGAACGATAAATTGTTATGATACTGCGTGCCACTAGCTAGTGATCATCACATAGCACTCCATCCCTTGCAGCCAAGTTCACAGCATTCTTGAGCATAGCATTGGTTTTAAAATATTAGAAAGTAGTGCTGGAGCTGTCATAGAATATATTATACACGCAATTTGTTCTTTTTTTTAAAGATGGTTGCCATGCTAGTTGGCTTTTTGGACGGAGCCATTCCTATCCTTTGACCTTGCTGCTAGTGCAGAATGGCAAGTACTTTTTGTCCCATACTGTGGAGCCATATTATAGTGATTTGGCTAAAGTTATTTTGCAGGTACTCATGGTCTAAAGCAATAATGTTTCCTTCCCTGTTATGAGGATATACAATGTAGTGACTCAGCCTTGTTGGCGACAAGCTCACAGTTTAAACAGGCCATCATCCGCTGCATGTTGGCGAGTCATCATCACTGTCAGCAAGCAAAACAAATTTCATGGCCAATTGAGAGGGCGTTATTATCGGCATCATGCCAAGTTTGATGATGTGTTCAAGTTGCTGGGATTAATTTGGTGCTGAACTCGGAACCTAGCAAGAAGGTGATAATTTAAAAAAAGGGCCTCATTAATCTACTCTAACAAGATAAGGTCACATGCTCAAGCTATAAACTTACAACAACAACCGAAGACTTACCTCGTTAAAAACGGACTCTCTATTATAGAATGTGCACTGAGTCTTGTTTCAGACTTTTGTCGAAATTGAACGGAATTTCGGAACACTACTCTACATGAGCAAAATCATTGCAAAACTACATGTTCTGACACTCATTCCATGGCTCACAAAATTTGTTCAAATTATCTGATAACTACGTACACCTCTAGCAAACCCTGTTAGTTTGGATGTAAACTGACATCTTGCATCCTCAGATCAACCTATCAATGTTTGCCAAAAAAATGCATAGTTATACTGAGAGCTAAGTTTATACACTGATTCCACTTTCACCGACTTGTGCTTGGAGTCGGCAAATGTCTATACTGACATGAATGGAGTCGCCGTATTTAATTAGGCTGTGGGATAGTAGAAACATTATCTTTTTAGTTGTATTCTTAATTAATATAACAGCACACCTCCTCCTGTCTGTTTGAAAGAAATTGAAAAAGAAGCAGTGTAGCTATACCATGATATTGCTTATTGCAACAATTTACTGATATATGTTCATATTTATGACATGAGAACAATATTTCTACACCTTAATGTCACACCCCAAAATTTCAATTTTGGGTTTGTGAACACCTTTTCGTATACAATTATCCATCTTCTCGAATTTCTGAGAATATTTTCATATTTTGCTAGCATTTATTCTTAATTTTCTTAGAGCAATTCAATATTTTTGGGAGCTTCTTGAAATCTTTCTACGAGCTCCTCTGAGTATTTTATTACCTCTCGTGCTTGAAACACATCTGAGATTTTTCCTGAAATCTTTTAGAAATAACATCCTATTTTCTAAGCTTTTATTTCTTTTTCTGGCGAAGGAAGATTCTTTTTCTTCTTCCTTTCTTCCACTTTTCTTTTCTTTTCCGGGCCGCCGGCCATCTCCCTTTCCCTGCCGGTCTGTTTCCTTTCTTCTCCCGCTGGCCCACTTCTTCCCCTCCCTTCCTTTCATTCTTTCCGGCCCAAAGTCGGCCCGTCCCGCAGTCTTTCTCTCCTTCCCCCTCCATCTCTTCCTATAACGGGCGGGACCCGGCCGTCATCACCTACCTCCGAGCCGGACCCGATTTCCCCATGGCCCACGGCCTGCACGCCGAGGTCGGCTCGGCCTCGGGCGCACGTGCCCCTCCTTTTCTCCCCACACCTCGCCGCAGCCGCCCCTTTTTCCGCACAACCCGCCGCCACCCGAGCTTGCGCTAGCAGCACCACCACGGCTGCCTTTGCTCCTGCCTTCACACGCTGCTCCTGCCTGCACCTGTGCCCCTCCGCCCGCTGCATCTCGCTCTGCGCAACGCTGCCACCAGTGCCCGCCGCAGCAGACCAAGCCGACGGAGCCGGCCGTCGTCGGCTCGGCTCACCACGGCCAAGGCATGCCGGTCAATGGAGTGTTGGAGGAGGAGATCTATATTGATCAACCAGATGGATTTGTATCAAAAGATCAAGAGGAAATGATATATAAGTTATTGAAATCTTTATACGGCCTCAAGCAAGCACTTAAGCAATGGCACGAGAAGTTCGATAGAACTTTGACATCTGCTGGCTTTATTGTGAATGAAACTGAGAAATATATGTACTATCGCTTTGGTGGGGTTGAAGGAGTGATTCTGTGCTTGTATGTGGATGACATACTGATTTTTAGGACAAGCCTTAATGTGATTAAGGAAGTCAAAGACTTTTTGTCTCAAAATTTTGTAATGAATGATATGGGAGGAGCTGATGTTATCCTTAATATAAAGCTGGTAACAGAAAGTAATGGTGGGGTGACTCTTTCACAGTCTCACTACGTGGAGAAGGTTTTAAGTCGCTTTGGTTATAATGACTGTAAACCTATCTCAACACCTTGTGATGCCAGCGTAGTTCTGAGGAAGAACAAAAGGATAATAAGAGATCAGCTGAGATACTTTCAGATCATTGGTTCGTTGATGTATCTAGCTAGTGCTACGAGGCCTGACTTCTCATTTGTTGTGAGCAAACTGAGCCGGTTTGTTTCAAACACAGGAGATGACAATTGGAATGCTCTTGGAAGAGTAATGCGCTATCTAAAAGGCACAATGGACTATGGAATTCATTACACCGGGTACCCTAGGATATTAGAAGGGTATAGTGATTTAAATTGGATCTCTAATGCTAATGAGATAAAAGCCACTAGTGGATATGTGTTCACCTTCGTAGGTGACGCTGTTTTCTGAAAGTTTTGCAAGTAGACCATCTTAACGAGGTCAACAATGGAAGCAGAATTCACAGCATTGGGCACCGCCACCGTTGAGGTTGAATGGCTTCGTGAACTCCTAATAGATTTGCTGATAGTTGAAAAACTGGTACCGGCAATTCCAATGAACTGTGATAATCAAACTGTGATTGTCAAGATGAACAGTTCAAAGAATAACATGAAGTCATCAAGATATGTAAAGAGGCGGTTGAAATCTGTTAGGAAGTTGAGAAAATCCGAATTTATAGCCTTAGACTATGTTCAGACAGCTAAGAACCTAGCAGATCAATTCACAAAGGGTCTTTCATGAAATGTGATCGACATGCATCCTTGAAATTAGGCTTGAGACCCACGTGAGTCATTCTACAGTGGTAACATGTCCTACATGATCAGAGATCCTGTGAAGTAGGATGGTGAAAAAACCGTAGTCTGACTGAGAGAAGAGAACCTTTGTAAAAGGCTCATTCCAGGTGACAGGTGCATTTCTCTTTATGGCAAGTTGTTTTATACCTTAATATGTTCCAAGTGGTTTCTTTCAAACAAGAGAGTTGTTTTCTTGAAACAAAGATGTTGTCCAACGGAACATCTTTAAATAACACACCAATATAAATCTGACTATTGGTTATAGTCTATAGTTTATGAGAAGTGGGTGATCTCTATAAACTAATGAAAGGCCTGGAGTATGATTTATAAGCTTCAAACCGTGGGGATGCTTATGCAGCTTAGTACTAGTGTAGGGTTCTGGTTTTGCACAAGACTGGCAATTCAAGACATAGTCCATTGTACAATTGTGAACAAGTGTATCCTTAGTTCTAGATGAAAATCTAACTTAACACTCTCCATCAAATACTGGATATCAAAGAGGTAAGAGGGTATGAGAGTATTTCTAATGTGGCTTGAAATTCTTTGGTGAGGATTGTTGGAATTTATGGGCTTGGCCCATTTAATTCATTGACAATAAAAAGAATTAAAAACCCACTAATAAATGTTAGGGAGCTTTGTGTTTAATCCTGTATTGGTATTTGAGAAGGATCTCAACTGACTTAAATGGTGGACAATGAGTGCACCGCTTGTGAAGCCGGTAAAAGGGAATTGGCGAGCCACATGCGCTCGCGCTCTCGCTCGCCGCACCACGCTGGGCCCAGGGGGAGGGTGAGGGCGTGGGCGTGGGCGTGGGCGTGGGCGTGGCGTGGCGCGGGGCAGCCGGCCGTTGCGTTGCGTAAGTTACTGGTGAATCATGGCAGCGAATTAACCTTGGCGGTTACTAGTGATTCATGGCACCAGTAATTGACTCTCATCAAAGCCATTAGATCGTCTAGGTTCGTTGAACCCGAGGCACCTGTGCCCCTATATAAGCCAGTCCCTCCTCTCATTCCATACACACCTGAACACCTCAAGTTACTCATGCTCAGGAGACCTCTCTCTTCTCCCTCAGCTGCTTCTCTGCATTCCTATCGCTTGCATTGCGCGCACATTACTGGCGAGAGCAGGCCTCTGGAACCTCTGCACGCTGAAGGTCCTGCATGGGATAGCGGGCAATCAGGCTTTTGGGGAGCGTCCTCACGCGACTGCTCGCTTCTGAACGACTATTTCCTGGTGGCCATCTTCTTCCTACTTCTATGTCTACATCTCGATGCACAAATGACTACTTCGTCTACTTTGTGGAGGCCGTAGCTGTGTTCCCCAAGTGAATATCAAGATCGTCTCGATTACTTTCCGACGACCATATGCACTGCAACGACTTAGTTCGGCTACATCGAACAGCCCGGACCGACATCCAGTCCTGGAAACGGCGCACCCGGTGCCTCTGGCACCGGTCCCGCCTCAGGGTATATTTTAAACCAACTCTGATTTATTTTCTTGTTCGTGTTATTTAGTGGTTTTAACATGAACACAGGCACATGCTATGTTTCACTCACCATAGTCATAGAAATATTGCTGAATTATTTTCATAGTTTTGGAATTAAAATATGCCCAAAATTACCTAAGTTTCTAACAAGCAGAACAGGATCGAAGTCTTTCAGTTTCTGTTGTCCCATGGAATATTATTGTTTTGTCCAGAGAGACTTATATTATCCATGTAAACCAATTTACAAAAATCCTATCCATCGACCAATCTTAATCCTTATGATGGTTTGCGACTGTGACCAAGCTTCTTATATCCAAAGTGGCAAAGAAAAATGCTTGCGCATGACGAGGTCCCTTGGGCTCTAGCAAAGGTGATTTCATCTGGCGGCCCATGGAATGTAGTTGGCTTCAACTCCTCTGTTGCAATATCGAAAGAGCTAGCTACGGAGTCCAGTTGGCGAAGGTCGGGTTGGATGTGAGGGACCTCAACAACAAGCGCATCACAGAGGCGCTTGATAGCAGTTGAGTGTGTTGTCCTTTCTGTTCCAGTTTCATACATAGGTTCCGACTTCCGAGAGAGAGAACAGGATTGCGTTTCTTTCAGGGATCTGTAGGTATCATCTCTCTGTAAAATCTTGGAAGAAATAAATAAAATTTCTCTTGTCGAAAAAAGAAAGATTGCGTGAAGAACATGGCCGCTCAGGTCCCTTTTGGTTGATTGCCGTCAGTGAGGAGGATAGGTCCTGCTTCTTCCAAGATTACTTTTCTGAAATCACTCTTCTTGGTAAGAGTTTGGTGCCAACCGTTTTTGCATTTGGTGCCAACCAATGGGTCAAGGGATGATGAGCTTTGTATTTGGTGCCAATTAATGGGTGATGGGACCAGAACACACATACTCCTATATCTCTCACATCTAATGTCACATCCCATTAGAGAATCAGCCCGGTCGGCTAATAAGTGGGCCGTGGGCAACTTTCGCGGTACTGTAGCTGGACTGCAGTACTGAATACGAAAAACGCTGTGGCGACCGGGGGAGGGAGTTTAGCCCGTACTACTTGCACTACTTGCTGGTGGGTGACTGAGCCAACTTAGGATGCGTTTGGTTCGAGAATCTGGTAGGACGGAACCGTTCCATTCCAGATTCTTGGAATGGAATGGTTCCATTTCTTGTTTGGTAGCCGGAACGGAACCGTTCTAGTTTTTTGTTTGGTTCGAGAATTAAGTGGAACGGAATGGTTTCATTTATTGTTTGGTTTGAGAATTCGGCAGGTACGTAGGAAGAACACTGGGAGCTCTTTTCATATGTGTTATGCTGCATGAGGCAAACCATGTTTATACTAACGGATATAAATCATTGTAAGTAAGGATTTAAATCATTGTACATAGATCCATAACGCTCAGGTTATAAGCAAGGATTTAAATCATTGTACAACATGTGATATATCAAGTATCATCCCATCTGTACACCCAAAAAATATCTCACCTGTATGTTTACAATGAAGAAAAATTTGGTGCCCCCTTGTTCTGCACATTTCTACAATAACACATACAAATGGGTCCAAATTTCAAAGGCACATATGCCCACTTAATTAAAAAGTACATAGGTCCACAAAGTACATAGATCACTTAATTAATAGTACATAGGTCTACTTAATTAAAAGTACATAGATCCATATTAGAGCAAGATACACAAGCAATAAACTAGAAGTTCGCATTAATAAACATGGTCATCCAACTGATCTTGTACAACAGTGGCAGCTCGGCAAAGGCTCTAGCAGTATCAGGATTAGCCACCAAGTGAGCAAAGTACCTTGACTTGTCTTGAATCTCAAAACCTGGAAGATTGTCCACAATGCTAAACAATCCTTCCGGTAAAGCACGGTTTGCTACAGCAGCTTCCTTGATGGCGTTGGCTAATGTTTGAGTGCTACGCTCCAAAACTGCAGCCAAACTCTCGTTTGCAGCCTCCACAACCTTGGCTTTCTTGTATGGTCTAGTGGCAGCACTACATGATGCCCCATTGGCATCATTTACATCACTTTGTGCCTGTCCATTTGTCATCACTGTAGCAGCCCCATTATCATCATTTTCAGCAGTGCAATCCGCATCTACACCAAGAGGTTCATTTGAGCTCTTTGCAAACTGCCCTGTAGCAACACTGTTGCCAAATATTGTTGCTAGATTCCCATAGTAAGGCAAAGGCTTGTTAATGTATTCATCATCACCCTTGTTTTTAGGATTCTATCAACAAACAGAATATTTATTAGAAGATGACAGCAACAATACATGCAATTATAATAGAAGATAGCAGCAATAATATATGCAATTATAATAGAAGATGGCAGCAACATTTTTACCTCAAAATGGTTCCGGTAATGCTCATGATCAAGAGAAATGATGTATTGCTCTTCATCCCAAAGTGCACCACTCAAACTTCTAAGTTGGTTGATTTTGACATACCTTCTCCTCAATGTCTTCAAGTGATTACCAATATGATCACCTGTCCTATTAAGTTTAAACTTTTCATTCAAAGCCTCAGCACACTTGTTGAGATGGACTTTCTTGAAACCAGTAGATGTTTTGAGGCCCTCTTCTATAAAGTTTGCAAGAAAAGTGTGCACAAAGGTTGACTGGCTTGCTGTCCAAACTGTTTGCCCAGCAGCACTTTTGGACTCTACCTCCATTGGATGAAGCTTTGTAACACCAAAGTAAAGTAAATTTGAGCAAACATAGGTCCATAAACTCACAAAGATACATAGGTCCATAAAAAAAAAGATACATAGGTCCATAAACACACAAAGATACATAGGTCCATAAACACACAAAGATACACAGGTCCATAAACAAAAAAAATACATTGATCACATATTGTTGCCATGAGAGTTAAGTCGGTCTTGCCACATGGTATTGGCAATTTCCTGCCTAAAATTTACCATAAAGGCATGTTCAACAGTTTGCCCATGTGATGATCTTTCGTGGCTAATAGTAGGCACTTCCTCATCCTCTGGAATTATAATCTCATCACCCCCATCATCTATAACCCAGTTGTGAACAATGCAGCAAGCAACAACAATTTCAACTTGCGTAGGAAAAGGAAAATGTGGAGTAGCATCATCAAGAATCTTGAACCTTCTCTTCAATGACCCAAAACCGCGTTCTACTGTTTGGCGGAGAGATGCATGCCTACGGTTGAACAATTCTTTCTCATTTTGCACAGGATTGTTGCCCCACTCATTTAAGTGATACCGCACACCACGGTAAGGCGGCAAAAATCCTGGTTTAGCTCCATATCCGGCATCCACTAGGTAGAACTTGCCTATCATATAAGGGAGATGTGTGTGACAATGCTAGCATGGCTATGTCATGATTAAAATGGTTGAGCTAACATATTAATGTTTACCTTGTGGGACACGGAGACCATTTTGTCGTTCTAAAGCATTCCGTAAAATATACGCATCATGGGCTGTCCCCTCCCATCCGGCCAAGACAAATGTAAATCGAAGATCAAAATCAATGGCTGCCATTACATTTTGGGTAGGATGACTTTTCCTACCACGGAAGGCAGCCTCCATTGCCTTAGGAACTGTGGCTCGTACATGTGTACCATCAATAGCACCGATACAATCCTATTGTAGTAGTATAAGAGCATATAAGCACCCTAAAAATGACTTGTGCTCTGAAAAATGATATGAAAGATAGAGCTGAACCTTAAAATAAGGATCCCACTTCGGGTTCCCTGCAATTTTAGCTGGTGTTGCTGACGATGGTGGCCTAATGTAGTCCTTTCGTAGCTCCCCAACAGCATGCAATACTTTGTTGAAGTAGCGACTAACAGTTTCACTAGACCTACCAAAATTGGTAGCAATTACCCTATTCCTAACATTGTGACCGATTGTGTGCAAAAACATGCCAACTTGTTGCTCGACACACATATGAATGGTGTCTTCCAAAAGGCAACGGTTTCTAAAAAGTTCACAAAAACGGAAGAATGATGCCCTAGTAAGTCTTAGCATGTTCACACAAGTTACATCATCCCTCCATATCTTACTATTGAGATAAACGAGTCTTATCCTATCCCTCTCATCAATTGGAGCATAAGTAATCCTTCCTACAGAAGCACGCCGTTTTCTTTTTGCAGATTCAATCACCAAGGCCATCATCGAAAGAAAATGATGTGCCGCAGCGACAAAAACTACTAGCTGGTTCTCACTATCCATCATCTATATTATACAACAAACATACAATCATTTGGCAACACACCAACTATAAATTCACGACATATAAATGTTAAGTTTCATATATATCTTGAGCTCGCGACTCGTTGCCTATGTTACAAACGGGAGGTCGTTCCTGAAAAAAGATAAGAAAATCAAACGTTTGCATCAGTGGCACAGGATAAAATCAAGTGGCAGCAAAGAAGAACGCGGCCGGCGTCCAGCTCCCCCCTGCTCTCCCCCCACGGCGCGCGCCCTGCTCACCCCCCACGGCGCGCGTCCAGCTCCCCCCTGCTCTCCCCCACGGCGCGCGCCCTGCTCACCCCCCCCCCCGCGGCGCCCTGCTCCCCCCCAGCAGCGGCGCCCTGCTCCCCCCCTTCCCCCCCCCCCCCCCGCGGCTGCGCGGCGCCCTGCTCCCCCCCCCCCCGCGGCGGCGGCGCCCAGCTCCACCCCACCCCCCCCCCCCCCGCGGCGGCGCGCAGCTCCCTCCCCCCGCGGCGCGCAGCTCCCCCCTTCCCCCCCCCCCCGCGGCTGCGCGGCGCCCTGCTCCCCCCCCCCCGCGGCGGCGGCGCCCAACTCCACCCCACCCCCCCCCCCCCCGCGGCGGCGCGCAGCTCCCTCCCCCCGCGGCGCGCAGCCCCCCCCGCGGCTGCGCGGCGCCCTGCTCCCCCCCCCCCGGGCGGCGGCGCCCAGCTCCACCCCACCCCCCCCCCGCGGCGGCGCGCAGCTCCCTCCCCCCGCGGCGCGCAGCTCCCCCCTTCCCCCCCCCCCCCGCGGCTGCGCGGCGCCCTACTCCCCCCCCCCCCCGCGGCGGCGGCGCCCAGCTCCACCCCACCCCCCCACCCCCGCGGCGGCGCGCAGCTCCCTCCCCCCGCGGCGCGCAGCTCCCCCCTTCCCCCCCCCCGCGGCTGCGCGGCGCCCTGCTCCCCCCCCCCCCCCGCGGCGGCGGCGCCCAGCTCCACCCCCCCCCGCGGCGGCGCGCAGCTCCCTCCCCCCGCGGCTGCGCGGCGCCCTGCTCCCCCCCCCCCCCCGCGGCTGCGCGGCGCCCTGCTCCCCCCCCCCCCCCCGCGCCGGCGCCCAGCTCCCCCCCCCCCCGGCCCGGCGCCCAGCTCGCCCCCGCCGCGGCGCGCAGCTCCCCCCCGCGCGCCGTCCTGCTCCCCCACGGCCCGCGCGCAGATCTACGGCGGACCTACGGCCTGCTCCCATCCGGCATCCACGAGGAGGAAGAAGAGGGAAAAGAGGAGGGGAGGTGGCAGATCTACGGCGGCAGAGGAGGGGAGGCGGCAAATCTCACCGCAAGAAGGACGGACGGCCGGCGGCCGGCGGCCCTCGGGCGACGGGGTCAAGCGGTGAAGAGGATTCGGGATGGGGGCGGTGAGAAGAGAGAGTACGGGCGGTGTCACTGCTATACGCGGGGTTGGACGCGCTCGTTCCGGGACGAGCGGGTACCGCCGATTTCTGGGTACGCCGTGGTTCCGCATCTGTGTAGAATATTCCATTCCGGAATCGATCCGTTCCATCTCGTCCAGCAACCAAACAACTCAAAAAGTGGGATGGAATTTCCGTTCCACCCGATCCCTCAAACCAAACACATCCTTAAATAGCCAGTCTGCGAAGATGGAGTAACTCTGATTGCAACCTGTTGCGTGAAGCTAAGATGAAAGCGCAAAAGGGTTACGTGTAGGCATGGCCATGTAGAGTGGGTCCGAGCCGTGTGTCGGGCCTGGGTCATTACTTGTTATAACTAACATGCAGACGCATTAGATTGGATTTGGAAATGGAGAAAAGATGACATCTTGAAGCACTTGTGCTCTTGCTTCACACTAGTTAGTTTTGTCTTACTTTAAGCTTCCTAACTTTGTTCGAGTTTATAGAAAAATTAGTCTCGTTAAATCCACCATAAAATATATCCTGACAGTGCATTTATTATTATAAATCCTTGCTTTTAATATATTTTTATAAACTTGGTCAAAGTAGATAAATTGAGTTTGGACAAAACTAAGATGTGTCTTTTATTTTGAAACACAAGGAGTAAACAAAATTAATTCTGAGTTTTATTACTTCTTACTTGCACCAAATGAATCGAAGAATATGCATTCATCTTCCAATATGGGTTTTGTGCATTCTAACACTAGAGTAGTAGAATAGCTATTGGAACTGAATTAGGAATTTGATGCCAACAACAAGATACAATTGCACACAAGAATATAGGTGTCTTAATCATCCAAGGTTCTAAGCTGGAGCTGTGGGTCATGGTCGGTTGATAGCGTGAGCCGCGAGACGATTCCGCCGTTGAGCGAATTAATAGCACAAGGACAGTACGTTGATGGCAGGACAATTTTCTTGGCGCAGACAGTGGACAGGACAAGAAGATCAGAGAATGGGTTAAGGACCTGTACACGGCTGCTCTGTGGTTCTTTCTGGCTGGTTGCCATCAATAATGACGAGGAAAACTTTTCTTCTTCCGGTCTTACATTACTCAAATTACTCTTCTTAGCTAAGAATTTGGTACCGACCATTCTGCATTTGATGCCAACTTTGTTGTATGGTCAAGCATCTTTGTTAAATGCCGTGTTTCTTTTATCAAGGTGATTTTATTTTATTTTTTCTTTCTTTTTTGGCAAGAACAGGTGATACACATATCTCTCTCTCTCTCTCTCCAGTATCCTCACTTGTTTGTAGTTTCTACTGTTTACAGGTGCACATTACATCCCGACATGAGACATCAGCGACATGTCCTCAGCAGGGACACTTTGCAGCACTTCCGGGCTCTTGCATCAGATCTCCTTCTGAACATTCTTGAGGTTTGTGGTGAGGTTGAGCGAGGACCCAAGCTTGACGACGCTGTAGATGCGCTTGAACTCGCCGAACGTGAGGGTGCGGTAGCACGGCGGGTTCTCCTCGCTGAGGAACTCTCCCGCCGGGCCGATGAGGCAGTCCGTCGTCGGCATGATGAACGTCGCCACCGTCGTCCTCGCCACCCCTAAGTTGGTCACCACGCGGTGCTCTATGCTCTTCAATAGCCCATTGGTCACGACCTGCGTCGTCCAAAGTCCAAACCAAGAACCAGTCAGCGGTCTTCGTTAGGAGCAAGCTGCAAGCATAGTGTCGACACCCAAAGGACTGTACAATCTGACAGCAGCTAGACTGTACAATCATCACCTCAAGTTGGCAGCCGAAGTTGACGACGAAGGCGTCGGGCGCAGGCTGCACCTTGATCCAGTCGCCCTTGTAGGCGACCTCGAGGCCGGGGACCATGCTCGGGAGGAGCAAGGTGAGGAGGTTCCTGTCGCAGTGGGGCGGCAGGCCGAGCGTCGTGCTCGGGTCCGGGCACGGCGGGTAGTGGTTGACGTGGAGGACCACGTCGCCGCCGCTGATGTCCCCCTCCAGGTAGTCGTGCCGGAGTCCCAGACCCTCGCACAGCAGCCGCAGTATCTCCATCCCCATGCCTCTCGTCTGCACGGTGAACCTCTCGACAACCTCCCTATCATGAGCCACACCAAATCGGATGAAGGGAGGGAATTCAAGATAACCTTCCGACAGCTACTTTGTCTGATTGACAACGAACTTGCGATTCCTCACCGGAGCCTCCGGGGCTTTTCGGGCCAGTCCATGGCGCTGTCGCCGGCGGGGAAGGAGCAAGCGAGACGGAGGCAGTCTCGCCAGTACCTCTCGCCGCCGGTCTCGAACATGGTGCTGGAGTAGATCCGGGTCGCCTTGTGCGTGTCCTCCGAGTAGAGCCCCGCCTTTTCCGCCGCCGGCAGCCGGAAGAACTCCCGGCACACGTCCTCCATGTCCTGCATCGCCTGCTTAGAGACGCCATGGTTGACCACCTGCAGCCCGCAGTTGCCACACCATTCGCAATCTATCATCGTGATGCAAATTTGGATTGGCACCGACGACTTGCTCAGAGGGAAAGTAATAAGGGCGGCGAGTTTGGCGGACGAGCCTGGAAGAAGCCGATCTCCTTGCCGGCGTCGAGGATAGCGCGGCGGACCTCGTCGCGGCTGCGGGACAGGTCGATGATGGGCAGGGAGGCGGCGGCGGCGGTCGCTGGCGGGCGCTTGTCGGCCGGGAAGATGAAGCAGTCCGGGAGGGTCGCTTGGATCGGGGCAGAGTGGAGCATCTTCTCCATGGTGGGGCAGCCCGCCAGAGAGCAGAGGTGGACGGTGAAAGAAGCTGATACCGTGCTCTCGTGTGGTCTTCGGCCATGCCGGCGCGCCATTTTATAGGCTCACATGATAGCCTTCTGATCTACTTTTGCTCCGGTAGTTCATATTATTTGTCAAGGTGATAATTAGTCTCTGCTAAGGGACAAATTACCTATAAATATATTTAACAATTGTTTAGACAATTTTCTGAAAAATTGTCTTCAGCCTCTGCGACCACACAGTCAACATTAGTGGTGCTAATTTGTACCACTAATTGTGGGGGGGAAGGTGTATCTGGTTGGTTTGAGATTGAATATGAAATATCAGTGGCATGAGACAAGTCACATGCAACTATGTCTAAGATGGACAGCTTGTTGTCGAGTTGTGGTTCAGTCACAGTTGAGTTTGACTGGACCGGTGATTATGCTATGCATGCGGTTGGACTGGTCACCCTCGTTGGCCATGGCCCGGCCACTATATTGACGAAGTGGGACTGACTCGGCCAGCCACGTGCGGCTCCTCTCTCACTGTCCTGCGTGGGAAAAGGACATGCACTCCGTTTTCAGCGTTTCAAAGATTTATCTCAGAGATACAGCGGCTATGTAGTGGTTCTTGGGGTACTTTATTTGAGGCTTGAACGGTAAAAAAACCTAGACTACTTGATCGAGCACATAAGGGTTCATGCAGCAGGTTCAGACCTTCCGGGTGGAGAAATACCCTACGCCCTGTTTGTTGATCATTGTATCGATCTGGATGCATGTAGCCTGCTACAGTGCGCTTCTCGGCGAGCTTAATTTGGTTACATGCAAATGCATTAGATAAAGCAGAGCCAGCCGCATGAGCCACCGGTGTCAGCTCCATTAGAGATCGATGTCAGTGAATGAACAGTGTTTTATCGCTGATTTTGGAGAAAGTGGTCGGTGTCAGCTCACACCGACGAACACCCCTGGATCCGCCCTAATAGATAGGGTGATAGGCATACATGCTTAAGTTGGTTGCATGTAAATAAATTTGGGTCTTTAATCGTGCATGCAGCGGGGGGGACAGCGTGAATGAATGGCAATTTAGACCGCTCTCCTTAATCTGTCTAAGAAAGTCTAAAAGTGTGTGTATGTTGAGAGGAGGGAATATCAATGCTCGTATATTCATACACGGAAAGGTTGTAAAAAAATCATACCCAGTTGACAGTTGATACCAATATATAAGTGTCAAGCTCCCAAAAAAGTTTAATGGAGCTATCACTAGATATGTAAACCCCTAGCTGTGTGTATGAGCTTTTTTTTTCAGAATATTTAAGTTAGGTTTAGAGGGATCCGGTCCTTTGATCTTCTAGGTGCAGAGTATTTCTTTGGCGCCACTGTACTAATTTAGCTAAACATGCTGAAGTTGTACTACCGGATACTTTGTTGTCCGGTTGTGCCCCTAGAAAAACTACGTACTTCATGATTGACCGTGATCTATACTAACAGGAGCTTCCAAATATTCAGAATCATCTATTATGAATATTACTAGCTTCCAAATACTGACGATTGTACACACGACGCAGAGTATAAAGAAGCTCCAAGTACTAGCTTTTGAAGGTGGTAATTGTACTTTATTGAAAGATCAATGACCTCTGCACATTGTTGGTCTTACAATACACGCATGTCAAAAACAGAATCAAATAAATACGTATGTGCTAAGAAATCATGGCTCTGTCAGCTTGCCTACAGCCCATATTACCATCTTACCAGTATACCACATGCATGTGTCAATTCAAACTTCAGCCAATGTTGATCAGGCGGACAAGGAAACGGCTAAACTCCAGCTTGAATAGAGGAAATTCAGGACCCAAATCTCTAGGATTTAGTCCCTAAAAAATACAGCTTTATTGCAATCCATCTGGATGCAGTTGCAATTCTAAAGCCTAAGCTTCTCAAGCTCTGGTTGCCGTTGCTCGATTTCACATTGCTTCGTGCTGTACGCACACGAAGCATAGAACAAATGACAGGATTACATGGCAAGGAATAAGGCGCCTCGATCTAACTGAGGCGCCGATGTCTTATGCACTTACTACATACTAGACACTAGATGCAAAACTGCAGGAGCAACCAGCTTCAGGAGCTTCAAAGCTGAACTCAAACTGGCTTCAAGCAGGGAAATAGGTCCAGTCGTTTTCCGAAATAGATTATTTCCTTTGTGGTCACAAATTCCCTTCATTGATCCATACAAGCTGGATGGTGGAATAAATCGCAGCATCCTACACGTCTGCTGCCATAGCAGCCTCACTTCTGCAGGTCGATGTCCAGCGTCGAATCAGAGCGCAGCCTTTTCGGTTCACGCTCTCCCAGATGCAGACCAATACAAATGTCATCAAGCGAATTTTCCAAGTTCGTCAAGTTGTTCAATTCACCGTTGCCTTCTTGGCCATTGCGCATAGGAGACATACCAATCAGGTTTGGGATGAACTGATGCTCTTCAACATTCTCATTGGGTTGGTCCGTCGAGGCGGCAGAACTGTCTCGGGGAAGTTGCTGGATGTTGATGCCAAGAGGCTCATAGATCTTGTCAACTTTATCATTCTCTTGAGGGCCAGCAACAGGTGATGATTCTGTGGCATTTGAATTAGCAGCGGCAGCGGCAGCAGCTAGAGTGATCCTTTGTTCTTCCAGGGCAGCTGTATACGAAAGAATGACAACGATTAGAGGAAATGAAGATGACAATAGAAACAAGGCCAAAATATCTAGTAAAAAAAACAAACCTTGTAGCCCTTCACTTGTTGTAATCAGATCAAGCTCCAGAAGATCAAGAAGGCGGCCGAGATCAACTCCACTTGTCCAGTTCTCCGGGCCCTGGCCACTTTTTAGCTTCAGCCTTCCCCGATTAGCTGTACCACCCCATATAATGCCTATAGGCTGTGGCTTCTCACCATCTTGTCCTGTTAAGATTATGAGGCTTCCGCTGTCCCCTTCAAGATCAAATGTTTGTTGGTTCTCCCCAACGACAAGAAAGTCAGTGAAGAAGCATATTCCCTTCTCGTCATTGTACTCAAGAGCGTATGCGACAACAGTCCCTGTTGTCAGACCAGAACTTCTTCCAACTTTGACAACTTGTCTCCCGATGAGACTGCCAATTGGGGACTGCAGATCAATTGCCTTCACGTCACCAATGACCCCAACTCCTTTAACCGAGGTGCTGACACTACCAATATCAAAGTCGTCAGAAAAAGGTATAAATGCACCATCAGCTCGGACAAAAGTTTCTGCAGATGCATTACAAGGTAGAGGATATGTTAGGGAATAAGAATATCAATAATACCCTCAATAAATAAAATATAAAAAATGAGCAGTGGTGAATGCACTGCAAGATAAGTCCTGCAGAAAGATGCCATAAAGTGCAAAAAAAAAAATGACCAAAGTTGTTATTGACATCTTACCTGGGTTTGTTCCTGCGTAGATCCCATACCAAACATCATCTGTTATAAATGATGTTGCTCTCTCAACAGCACCAAGGTAAACTCCAGGTCCAAGATTAGGAGGCAGTGGATGGAACATCTTCTGATTAGGATAATCCAGATCAACCGCAACATGTCTGTTTGTAAGGAACCCAACTTGCTTATTGCCAGTTCGACTCTTCACAATGGCACCCAAAGTCCCATAGGTCTCAAGACTAGCCACCTGAAGATTAAAACAAAACAACTATTAGCTGAAGACGTCAAATCCATGAATGTTTTGTATATCAGTTATCTACGAGTAACATTGATGCATAGGAAAACATTGCAGACCTGAAGTAGGCATGGTCATTGTCTAATTATAGCAAAGCAGGTCATTTGATGAATAAAAGAAATGGTCAAGTGATGAAGCAGCAAAGCAAGATGTAGCAAAACAGAAACAAAGGAATATTACCTGTGAACCTGAGCCTACGATAGGGTCGCTACCACGCAATCCATCAACAAGCTCATCATACAGTTGTTCCTTTGGTGTAGGGGCTGGTGCACCATAATAAGAAAATTCAACAACATCAACATCACACCACACACCCCCAGGTCCCTGTTTATGGAACGGTACAAAACTGAATATGTGATTTCAGATGGCTTAAATAACTTTCTAAACTACATGATACAAAATCTTGTCTACCTCAAGGTGAGCTGGAAGACACTGTGTAGTGCTGAGCCACTTCCTGTGAACCTTTCGAGCAACAAATACAAGGATGGCAGGTGTGTCGGTTAATGTTCCTTTTCTGATTCTAAAGCCTATTGCTGTACCAAGACTAAATCGGCGCAGGATCTTGCTGTGGAATGCTCTTATAATCATTAAATCAAGTAAGGTGGTGGCTTGCTGCCCCGTTGGCAAGCGACCAAGATGTCCTGGTAGCACACCCTTCTGTAGATTCCCAAAGTAATTAGCACGGCCTTCGGCTGAGCCGTGCATTAGAGTAGATGTAGGCCAAGAAAAGTATGCAGCGCTGCTTTCAGAGTGCTGACCAGCTGAGGCGATTGGTTGGAGAGGAGATGGGCAACAATTATGATTGCATCCGTTTCTCTCCATATCCAGAGCTGAACCCTCTGACTGCGATGAACCTGCATGCGCCTTCCAAATATCTGAGGGCTGCATTATGCAAGTATCATCTAGTTCTGTAGACTTTTGAAGCGTTCAATGTTGTCCTATTGTAGCATGAGAGAGCAGAATCCTAAAGAAGAAAATTCGTAGATAACTCAGTTTTAAAATTGATGCAGGACAGACCAAGGAAAAAACTGCACAGGTCATCAACAGAAAATGACTAATCATCAGGAATTGATCTGCAAGTTCTTACAAGAATGAACAAGTCCTAAATGAAGCAAAGAGAATATAAACCTAATACCATGGCACCCTATTGCCCAAAAAAAGTACAAACAAAAAAATGGTTGCGTGCAGCCAGCACAAAAAGCACTGCAATCGGAATGATGTTAAAAGAATAAAGTTCTCTTTGCAGAGAATAAGTGCAAAGTTCTCTACATGTACCATTCCTTCCAATGGAATAACAACAGCTGGAAGAATGAAATGTCAAGAATACCATAGTGGTAAAAGTTTTCCAAAATGAAATGAAAACACTTTGGCAGTAGAAGTGTGGAACTGTGGAAGGAAAGCAAACTGGAAATAACAAATGTTCCAAGAATTCAAGCAAATATGCAGAATACAAAAGATACATATCGTCTCCTAATCTGCAGTTTATTCAATGTGTAACAGAATGAAGAGAAGATAAGGCACGTAACAAGAACATGCCTTATCCTCTATTTTATTAATCAAGAACCCAGATGGAGCTAAGATACCTATAAGGTGGGAGGATCAAGCAAATGGGCAGCTAACATCAAAGACCAAATTTGAATAAATAACTGTCCATAGAAAGTTGAAAAGAATGAATGCATTTAGTGATGAAAATTAGGACCAAATGATCCTCCATATTATCTGGAGTTTGAGAGGAGGACCGAAGGAGGTATAGTAGACATATTGTGGGGCATAGGGCAAACGCATGGACCTGGACAGCCAAGGATGGATGAGCAACAAAAGAGGAAAACTATACAGGTTTGGAATTCTTCCCAGCACACTAGAGTTACCAATATGCAAGCTCCCACAAAACACCAAACACACTGATTATTGCAACCAATCAATAAACGCAAGACACTTAACCATCATTTAGTTTGTGCTTTATTTCGCCTGAAATAAAGCGGGGGAACCTTGTTTCTTAAAAAAACATCATTTAGCTTCCTAGCACATACCCCTCCATGTGGAATTGTGGATCTCCAACAAGCAAAACACAGGACAGGGTAATTAGGTACCTGACCTAGTACTAAAAAAAAGGTACCTGACCACTGGAGAACTAGATGTAGTTGGTGTTCTAGATATCCTATCCACAATCAAAAACAAAAGTGAGCGTCCATTTTGTGAAGATATTTTTGCTCTACAGTGGAGCCACTACCTGACTCCATGCCAATCATGCAAGTTAGCATATTTAAAAAAACAGAATTTTCAGTAGACGGACACCTCTAAGTGAGTACAAGACAGGGTTAGAAAAGAGCCTGGGGTTGTCATAATTTTCAGTACTTGTGTCAAACATGGGAAGTTTTACACCATTACCCTGAAGCAAACGGCAAAGTGGAGCGAAATACCTAATCAGTTAAACCGGCACCTCAAACCCAATTTCCTACACAGAATGTAACAAATCTACAAGAACAATAGAGTTATTGTTGGCCTAAATCCCACACCATTTCCTTAAACCCCAAAATCTTGGGGGGGAACAAACTGCACTCCCCCCATCTCAATTGGGTACCAGAACCAAGTGGCGCGTCAATTAGTGCTGACCTTCATCTCAAGGAAAACGAACAGCCTAATGGAGGACGGATAGATTTGGACCTAACGCACCACCGCGCAGCACGCGAATCCACGAGCGAGCGAGTGCGGGAGGACGGACGAAAGGTTTGGATCTAACCGGGAACGCCAATCCAACTCCTACAGCAACCGGGAGAATCCATCAGAAGAATCAAGCAAGGACGTGCTGATTACTCACCGGCAGCAGAAGGCGAACCGGCCAAAGCCCGCACGGGCAGATCTCCGCCTGCACTTCGCTCCACTCGGCCGCGAGAGGAGCGGCCGCTGCGGCGGGCGGAGGATCCAGCAGCTGACGGGAAGTTGGAAGGGGGTGTCCTCCCTCCCGGCCGCCCTCGCTCTGGGCTCGCTCCCACACCCGGTCGGCGGGGCGCTAGGTGAGACTGGGAGCGGGGCGGGGCGGCACCTGGCAGCGGAGCGCCATGGCCGGCGGCCGGAGGAGCCGCGGGAGTGGGGGCGAGTGGTTGGTGTGGAGCGGAGGGAGACCACCAGTCCACCACCGGCCAGTAGGAGTGCAGGGTGGCCTTGTCGTCTTGTCCCTGTCCTCTAGAGTCTAGAGAGAGAAAGCGACGATGGCGAGGAGAGAGAGTTGGCCGGGAGGGAGGAGTAAAGATGGCAACGGGTAAAATACCCGCGGCTACAGGGTTCTCGTGCCCGCACCCGCGAGCAAAATCCTTTACCGTCGCCCGCTACCCGCTACGGGTAGAAATGCCCGCGAGCGTACCCGTGTGCCCGGCGAGCTGAGGTTGGGGGCGGCTGGGGCTTCACCGTGCCGCTCGCACTCTCGCGAGTGTTTGCGGGAGGAGCGACGAGGACCGAGGGACGGCGTAGCGGCGTGTGCGAGGGAGAGGGAAGGGGCAGGGGCGGCTGGGTGGGAGAGACCGGGGAGGGGATGAGCAGTGCGAGGAAGGTGTGCATTTATATACCTATTTACATATAGGTTTCATTGGAGTGTGTCGGACGGACTGCAGGTGAGTATATTAATTTTTTGTGCCCGTTAACAAATATCCATTGCGTATAGAGTTGTACACGGATCCTTGGCCACGGATACAAAATGGCGCCCGGATCCGCACCCATCAAGTTTCGTACCAGTAGGTAGGCATGTATTATGTACCTTGCCATCTTTAGAAAGGAAATGGGCCGAATTTTTCGGATTTTGTAAATTTTTTTCTCATTTTCAGTTTTTAGCTTATGTCCTTTTCTTCAATTTTTTTGAGATATTTTACAAATATTTAAAAACAGAGAGGATCTAATGCGCTGTACTCTTGACATCTTCCTTTATGTCTCTCTCTCTTGTGCCACCACACTTCTCCTCCCTCCTTCTATCACTTAGTATCTTCAACGATATTGTCTATATATATATATATATCGATGAAACTCATAATATGTCAAAGAAATTTAATATCCAGTTTTTATTTTCAGCTCTCTTTGAATTGGCAATTAGAGCGGCAAAATTGCCTCGAGCCTCAGGCCTAATTTCATGTCCAGATGCTCCGAGTTGCCACCTAAGAAACTGCAAATGACTTATATTTACTTGTTCTCTCTCCATCATATTGCCAAACCTTGTTTGGCAGGGCTTTTATCCGGCTCCGGCTCCGGCTCCTCTAAAGGAACCCTACTAAATATTTTGTATGAGGAGCTTTTTTAGTGAAAAATAGAGAAGCTGGAGCTGTTCTGGAGGAGCTCCTCCAGAACGGCTCAAGCTCTTCTAGAGAAGCCTCTTAGTTGGAGACCAGCCAAACGGGCTCAAAGAAGATATGAACGAACCTTGCTTCCCGAGCAGTTACCATAACTTGCTGTCTCCAACACCATCTACTAACCAAAGGTCCTTCCACACTTCCACCACCAGCAATAGATCAATCTAGAATGTGTCTTTTATAGGTCTCACTAGAGTTGTAGATAGAGCCTTCGAGTGTCATTCTATGGCGGCGATTCAATAGCCACAAACAAAAGTGTGAAGCTCATCTGAAATTGTTAGGATTTTAGTAAAAAAGGAAACTCTCTAGTTAGGAGCATTGATCCAATATAATTATATAAATTGTGTGAACAGGTGGGCAAGTAATAAAGTACGAATTGTTTGACCATATTGCTCTAATTAGTATGGTTACATGGTATTTCTAGTTACTGTCTGCGTCCTAAATTATAATTTATTTCAGTCCCAAATTATAATTTATTTTAATTTTTCTAGATATATATATTTTGCTATGCACTTATATACATTATGTCTAGATAAATAGCAAAAATTATGTATTAAAAGACCAAAACGAATTGTAATTTGGGATGAAGG
The DNA here is from genome assembly GCF_002211085.1 of Panicum hallii. NCBI lineage: Eukaryota > Viridiplantae > Streptophyta > Magnoliopsida > Poales > Poaceae > Panicum > Panicum hallii. Next base: position 58,163,690 of record NC_038044.1, read on the forward strand.
AAATATTTAGGTACGAAAGAATCCATAGAAAATATAATCTGATTCTTGTATGAATTTGGCAAACAAGACCTTCGTCCTGCGTGGTCCTTACCTCCTCGAGTCTGGGCCCAGTAGGCACGTGCATAAGTGGTATAAATATTCAACACTCTCGGATAGCTTTGACGACATAGATGCGGTGGTCAACTTATTTTATAAAATTGTATGGCATGGATCTGTCAACTTTGGGGACTGCCCGCTACTTACAGTAGTGGGCCAAATAACCTAGCTGTCTCCATGGATACTTTAATGAATTGTCATACTCGCCCGGACGTGCTATATATGCTATGTGCTGCGTTACACTATGCAAAAGGATACTATTTTTATCCCTTTTGTTACCTGTGATGACTGACTTGGCCAAATGGATGGTAACATGGCATGCCGTACTCCCTCCGTTTTAAATTATAGATATATTTTTTTAGTATGTATTTGGACATAGTGTATGTCTAGCAAAATTTATGTATTAAAAAATTAAAAGTAATTTATAATTTAGAAATTTAGAAGGAAGGGAGTAAATTATGACTTATAACTACGAGTTGGCCATTTTAAGTTGGTTTCCTCCACATTTAAAATGATCTACACTCAGGGTAAAATGGATGGCATGTTGACGTGTAGAGGGATGCAATGAGACACATTGACAAGTTGTCAAGTTGGGCTATATTGCGCTGGCCCACGTGCTGAAGCTGGTCTGCTTGCCTAGCAGCTCATCGAGGCCCATCTAGCCCATATAGTCTGTTAGGCAAGAAAAAAATTCAGAAAATGTTACAAAAGATCGAGATGTCAGAAAAAACTCGACAAATGATTTTTTTTGAAAAAAATATTGATAACGAAGTACGGAAGAATGTTTTCCATGCGTGCTAATATATGTTTGGGCCATGTCAGATGTCCTGCCGGCTCCGCTGCTGTTTGTGTGACGTGCGTGCTAGGCCGTGCCAAGTTTGGCAAGGCCCATTCGCTCAGGATTTCCTCCCGTGCCACACTATGAGCTTTGGACTTGCATCTACAGAGTGATCCAACTCATATTGGGGAAATATTTGTTTAGCAACATGTACAGCTTATGTTTCAGTATCTATATCATCAGTAAAGAACTATGTTGTTAAGTTCATCCACCACTGTTTAACACCTCATATACCAAAGCTTGATCTTCAAGGCTATCTGCAAATGGAACATTGTCCAAACATATGAAATTTGCACGAGATGCCTGATAGGAAACTGTCCAGTAGAAAAGTAGAGTTCAGTAACTGTAAATCACTAAATCTAGATCACAGGATTATTTACAGCAGAGATACCCATGTCAGGAGAAGAGCATGGCTTGTGCAAACTATGAGAAAGGGTAAAAACCTCTATGCAAATGCTACCAGACTACTACTGCTTATAAAGATATACATTGTTCGTTCATACGACACAAACTTGTAGCTGCAAAGTTGGACAGTCTCCGGATAGCATGTACAGTATAGCAGGATGTACACTTCACTGTCATAACTACACACAATCAACTACAAGAAGGTGCTGCTGCATCTTCTCGGAAAATGGAAGCAATCAGGTTCTCGTTCACCATCAACAGCCTGAGAGATGTAGAACGAATATGTGAGGCAAAGTTTAACACCCAAACTGAAAACGTGGAGCACAACAGAACTACTGACAAAATATCCCCTGGTTCTGAGCATGAGCAAAGCAAGGACATGTTTTTCGATGCGAAAAAAATTCAATCTATCATGACAAGAAAGAAAGTGTGCCAAGAACAATAGCGGAACTAAAGTTCCAGCAGTCCTTTGTTTGTGGCAATGAATGCATTTAAATTACTCAGCAGTCCAAACACATCTGTTATGCTCTACAGCTCATGGTAGCTACCGTAAGATCACCATCCAGCTCAATTTACATCTTATACTTTTGCAGTACTTGTGTTTACTCCAATTCAGCAGTGAAAATGTGAGCAAAACAAATGCTTACACATGGATATCAAGCAGTGTAGTTTTTGCCAAGGACTGATCTACATTTCTGTGAGATTCTAGGGACCACATCACAGCATGGAAATGGAAGCAACTGAGCATGATTGCACGTACTTACACGCTGAGGGATCCAAATAAAAGCAAATGAGAGTTATGATCCCATCTGCCACTGCGCCAAATAAAGAGATTAAAAGATTAATGCTCGCAACAAAGAAATGATAGTTTTACAAGGTCCAAACATTGCTCAAACCAAGTCAGTGGAAAGTGGAAACTGAATGGTACCTTAAGAACTGGTTCTCCTTGGTTTGATGTCTTTGATTCCTTCATAGCTTTCATTTGTGCTTTTGCTGCTCTTCCAGCTGCTGACTTGTCAAACTCTTCTTGTCTGCAGGTTGAGGAAAAAAAAGGGTCACAATTGGGGCTAAGCTATCTCAGATCAAGTAATCATTAAGAATCGTTATCAAACAAGAAGTAATCCATGTCTCCTCAATGTAAAGTCTCTTTCTCCTAAAGACTACCACTCTCCAAGCATGCCACACACCTCCTCTACAATAGTTACGCTCGTGATGATTTCAGGATCAATATCAGCAATGACTCTACACTTGTGTTCCCTATCCAAGCTATAATCCAGAGGTACAATTGTGTCTGACACACAATTCCAACAGCCTAATTCAGTAACAGATACAATTCAAATTAAGAGATTTAACCAAAAACGTATCTTTGGAAAGCTGTTCAAGTATCCAACACGGCCATACCATCATTAGCAATCTTTGGACAGTTCTAATCAAGAGGACATTCTTCACAAAACAAAGCAAAAGAGGAGATCAAAGGGCCCGAGGTAACAGTGTGCATCAAGAACCCGATCTGATCGGACAACATCAGCTTCTCCTCCCTCCAGCTGTCCCTGCCCTGGTGGCGTTGGATGCTATATTCAAGACAGTAGAAGTTCGCCCGGTTCATGGCTGATAAAGATGTTTATTTTATCTAGCAGACGCGCACTAAAAGGAGGGAGCAAGCCTGCCGTTGCGCCATTGCCATCAAAGCAACCTGCTCCGGGTCAACGACTACAGGTTGTTACTACAGTGGCACCTCTCGGACAAACCAGTTCCATTCAATTCGATTCATGATGAGGGCGATTCAAGAAAAGAGAGCCATGCCATCATCTGATCAAGAACCGATTCGATGGCAACCCGCTCAACCCAACATCGTAAACCCCGGAGGCCAATCGAATCCCCAATCTGATAACCGCCCCCCCCCCCCCCCCCCCCCAACCCGTGCCCGGCCACAACCAACGCGGAAGAGGATCGGATCAACCAAGAACCAATCTTGGACGCCAACGACTCGTATCCAAGAATCGAGCTAATCCTGCGCGGCCGGGAGGGTTGGTTGGCGTGGGTGAGTCGAGGCGGTTACCTCCTCTGCGCGGCCTCGGCGGCCTTGGCGCGGGCCTCCTGGGACTCGCGCCGGTCCGCCTCCGCCCGTTGCTCCCGCTCCGCCGCCTGCGCCGATCCGAAGCACGGGCACTGCCCCATCCGCCTCTCCTTGCTCTGCTCGTCGCGGGCAGCGCCGCTGGCGTCTGGTTTGGTGGTTGCTGGTTTGTTTTGCGCTTGCTTTGGGGATATACGAATCAGGCGGCGGATGCAGCGACGGCGATGCGCACACCCAAAAGGAGGGGCCTTTCGAGGTTCCGGGAAGCCGTGTGGGGCCCGCCGAGCCGTGGCGCAGGCCGTTGGCGGTTTATCTGGTTTGACCGTTGAGTGGAACCGCATAGTCCTTTTTCTTTTGTAGGGCATTAAACCAAATAGTTTGTTCAGTTCGAAACAGAGTATTGGTATTTGGAGTTTTGCTGCATTTTAGTAAGTTTATTATGGTATGGATCATGGCCAGAAAGAGAGAAAAATACGCCAAGCACAAATTAATTTTTAATTATTAAAATATGATAGTGTATATTGCTTATAAGTAGTGTCATTAGTCTTGTATAATCTTATTGTCTGGTGAGAGCATGCCATCGATAGGGCAAAGCTGGTTTATCACCAGAGAGAGAGGTCAAAAGAGTAGCACGATGATTGATTGTCACTAATAAAATATTTATACGCATGAAAGGTTCAATCATCCAATCAAACTATGATGGATAGTCAGCTAAAGTTGTTCTAGCTAAAGTTTAGCTGAGGTGTTTGGATCCTCTGGCTAATAGATCTAGCTAAAATTTAGCTGATTTTAGCTGCGTTGAAACAGCTAAACTCAGCTAAACTTTAGCTGCTCTTTTAGCTGTGCCTTTTGGATCACTAGCAGCTAAATTTAGCCAGTTAAAGATTAGTTGCTGGATCGAGCAGGCTCTATATCTCAGGCTAATAATATTTTAAATAATATTTTGATTTCGACTGGTGTGGCCAAGAATTATAGTATATTAAAATTAATTTCACTTCAGTAGGTATTGGACCAACTTATAATAATATAAATTTTAGGGAACATAAAGTAAAAGAATCGGTAGAGTTGATTGAAATGATGGGTGAGGTGATCTTAATACAAAATAGAGATACTGTGATTTGGCGCCCTGAGAAAAAAGAGTAATTTTTGACCGCTTCACTCTATAGAGAGGCTATGTTCCCAGAGTGCCTAACAAATGGATGATGGAAATTTGGAAAGCCAAACTTCTTTTGAAAATTACGGTCAGCTGAATAACTAAAGAAAAGGAATTGGTCTAGTGAAGTCGAATGCAAAGTTTATAATTCAACTACGCAAAGTTTGTAATTCAACTAGTCACATTTGGCTGTGTTCACTAAGTTTGTGTGGTGTCTATGTAGAGATTGGCAAGGATGGCGGCTCGGGTGCCTCTTAGCGTGAGTGATTTACAAGAGAGATTACTTAAGAGGGACGAGGCATTTTCTCATTTTAACTTGTTTGGTTCTATTGTGTGGAGCATTTGGCTAACCAGAATAATTTTGTCTTGGGAAAAAGTCCAGTTTACACCCTCGAACTATCCTAAAAGTCTAATTTTTAACCTTCAACTACGAAACTGAATAATGAATAATAGAGACCATCCAACTGTCGAAATCGGGCATATTTAGCCCTCATAGTGGTTTTGAAGGTGGTTTTGTACGTTTTAAAAGAATTAAAAAAAATCTAATTAGATCTACAAAATAAAAACTAATTTATTTTGAATGATAAAAATATGAAACTAGTATATTTTTTTAAATATAACCTATTTATTATTACTTTATTTAAATCTTAGTTATTAAAAAATAATAGGCATAACTACAAGCAACCAAATACTATGAATATGAAAAAAATGGATCTAAATAACTAACAATGAGTAGCTGACAAGTACCGTATCAATAGATAGGTTACATTTTTAGAAAAAAATTTATACCTATTTTATATTTTTTATTTAAAATGAGGTACTTATAAATTTTTAGTTTGAATTTGAAAAAATTAATTTTTGTAAAATGGAAAACCATCTTTTGACCGATGGTGAAGTGGATGAAGTCAAACTTAACGGTAACGAAATTGAACGATACCATCGAGTTTGTCAAGGCATCTTTAATAAACATCCCTATCTGGCGTATCAGGTGTCGGTGTTTTACCGCCAAGTCTACTGAGAGATACCCCCGAGGTAGTGGGTTGTAGATAGAGTGTTGCCAATATCAGGAACTCGAAGTTACAAGGATTATAAAGATTTAGATAGATTCGGATCGTGATGTGCATAATAGTCTACGTGTTGTGTGATGTTTGTATTGTGTTAGGTGCAAATGTTCTTGAGGTCGCTGTCCGCCCTTAGATCCTCCGCAGTGTGCTAGCGATGCCAAAAAAACTGGGACCCATGTTCAAAATTTGGAGTAGCTGCCTCTGCGTCGCAGCGCGTGTAAAATTACGGCACCGACGCTATCCAACAGCAGGGCCTACGAAAGTAAAAACAATTGCCCAAGCCGTTTCCTTCGCGCGATGGCTCCAGAAACTCCTCGTTTCCCTATCCTCTCTCTCGTTTCCCCTATCTTCTCTCTCCGCTGATGAGCACGAGGAAACAAATCTCTCCGTTGATGGCACCAAAAGAGAGCCAACCAGCATGGCCATGTCGCGGCCAATTTCTGGCCGCCCGACCGGCCGGATGGCTCGGATCTTACGATTCCTAGTCACTTTGCAATAAAATTCTTAATCTTTATAAATACTAACCTGCAGTTTGGCCTCCTCACTCAGAAACATTTTGCAAAAAAGCTATGAACGTTTTCCAAAATCAACTCGCAGTCCAACCTTCCAGATTTAGAAAACTTTACAAATAAAGCCTTGAGTTTTTGTTGAATCAACCTGCCGTCCTGATCCTCTCTCAGCAAAATTTTTAGAAAAACCCTCGCATTTCAATTAAATCAAACCACAACCCGTTACGTTATTATTTCTACACGAGCAACGTTATACCTACAATTTGAACACCAAAATACGTTGGAATCAAAAGTTATTCAATATAAACCTTAATGTAAAATTCAAAAACTACAACTTTATTATAGAGTAAGTTTTAAAATTCAAAACGCTTTCACAATTCGTTTGCACAAATACTTACATACGACCCGTTGTATCTAAAATTTGGACACCAAATCAACTTCAAATAAAAAAATAATCAATGCAAAAGTTGCTTAGAATTTCAAAATATACATCTTTACTATATAGTAAAATTTCAAATTCGAAACATTTCTAAAAATTTTTCAAATACAAAATTTGCTCAAAATTTTAAAACCTAAAGTTTTGCTACATAAAAAATTGTAAATTTAAAATATTTTCATAATTCGTTCAACGTAACATCTTATTTTGCTAAAAATATAATATTATATTACCGTTCTTCTATAACTTCTCATGCAACCTCCGTAATAACGCGGCATATTTTAATATAACCACTACTTGCTTAAAAAACATCACGTCTATTAATTGTCTTATGATTTCGCAAATACATTAAGTATTTGACTAATTATGCTCCACCCTCCCTAATAAATTATTTTACCCCTTCTTTCACCATAATAAATGCAGCAACAAATGCCATACCTCCATTTCGATAACCAAAATAATATAGTTCTTAAATAATAGCATCATGATAATAGAATGCTCAAAATATATACGAAATGCAACAAGGGGCGGACCATAACGCCTAGGCAAAAATAACGAAACGATGGATTTATCTTAACTACATTGCTTAAATTTTTTTACATTTACCTATGTACAACAACTACTGCATGTATCAAGTAAAGTCCGTATCAACAATAATACTACGACGCGGTATACGAACCCTGCACAGCAAAGCCGCGGACCTTTCTAGTTCCACAGCGATTCTACATCTCCCAAACAAATTAGCCTCTCTCCTTTCAGATCCCACATCCCTAGCCAGTCTCTTCCTCCGATCTGGTGGCATCTGAAGGAGGTGGAGGTGGGGCAGAGCAAGCCACGCCGAGGGCGGCGGCGGCGCTGCAGAACAGCGGCGGCGTGGGAGGATAGCAACGACGCGGGAGAACGGCGGCGCAGCGCCATGGGGATGGGGATGTGGACTCGGAGGCTCGTACCGGGTGGTTGTGAGACGAGACAAGCAGCATCCGGAGTAGTCGAATCGATTTGCTAGGCAATATCACAGGCAATACACACTGTCCCGAGACAGTAAAGTTTGAACGTGCACAAGCTTTAATCTAGAGTATATGGAGAAGTAATACGTTTGGATCTTGACACAATAAAACATGGCATGCTTGAGATTTTAAACCTGATACATATCAAATGCTATAGACCGACAATGATATAGAGTGCATACATAGCAGTACATAAAGTTTTAAAGAAAAAATAAATTGCTCTAGTCTTGACCCCCTCCAAAGCGCTGAAATATATGCTCAACCAAGTCCGCTTTAAGACGACGATGCATATCTCTATCCCGGATATCTTCTTCTATCTCTAGAGCCCTGGAAAACCCATGAATTGGCCCATGTCCATAATTTAACAATGGTTTGGAGTTGCCCTCATCATAATCTTCCTCATAGTCATCATCGTACCGAACTCTGAAAGTATCTCTTTCATCCTCTACAATCATGTTGTGTAATGTAATACATGCGTATATGATCTCAGCAAGTGATCCACTTGCCACATACGCGCCGGGCTGCGTAGAATGGCAAAGCGAGCTTGCAGAACACCAAATGCATGCTCCACATCTTTTCTTGCTCCCTCTTGCCGTTCTGGAAATAGTTTGTCTTTGTTGCATTGAGGCAAATGTATTGTTTTTACAAATGTTGCTCATTCTGGATAAATACCATCTGCTAGGTAGTATCCCATATTGTACTCATTGTTATTGACTGTAAATTGAACCTCTGGAGCTCTCCCTTGTACTACCTCAGTGAACAGAGGCGATCTATTAAGAACATTGATGTCATTGTTTGACCCGGCAACACCAAAAAATGCATGCCATATCCAAAGATCATATGAGGCAACAACTTCCAACATGACCGTGGGTCCAGCCTGATCTCCACGAGTATACTGCCCCTTCCATGCTATCGGACAGTTTCTCCATTGCCTATGCATGCAATCTACACTTCCTCACATGCCTAGGAAACCACGAGCTGAGCCTATATGAAATAACCTTTGGATGTCTTCTTTAGTTGGCTTTCTTATGTATGTAGGACCAAAACACTCAATCACATCTCTACAGAAGATATTCATGCACTCAATAATTGTGGTTTCAGCAATTCGTAGATTTTCGTCCCACATATCCGCAGGTGTTCCATACGCTAACATACGCATGGCGATGGTGCATTTGTGCAAGGGTGAAAAGCCCACCTTTCCAAATGCATCGCTCCTTTGGCGAAAATAAGGAGACCAAGAACTAAGGGTCTGCACAATGTGTAGAAATAGATGTTTCTTCATTCTATGCCTCCGTCGAAACTGGAAATTATTGTATACTGGATTTTCTATGAAGTAATCAGACATCAATCGATCCCTAGCAGCTTCACGATCTCTTTCTATGTGCCTCCTTATGTTTGTTGTCTCAAGCCCTGGTGAGGACCTTGATAGCTTCCTTGTATGAATGGGAATTGTGGGTAGCTGCTGCTGGATTGACCTCCAAAAGGATTGAACATGTGTGAATACTGAGGGTTGAAATGGGGAAGAAATTGGGGTGGTGGATAGTTCATGGGGTACTAGGTTGAAGGGAAATGATATTGTTGACTTGTTGGATTTTGTGGATCACCACTTGTGATTGCAGAGTTCAGCAAGTTGGAGAAAGATGAAGTATTCTCCATGACTACAATAGGAAATCAACAAGTATGTATATTCATGTATATAGCACCTGTGTATATATAGAGCACTTGGCCTGGATGAGCCAACGGTAACCTTCTGTTTGTGACCGTTGAAATTTGGAGGTTGGGTTGCTGTGTGAATGTGAGGATCAGATTTCAACTATCTGCTGAACGCTATAATATTTTATTATTATTTATGAAGTTGGCACCAATGCAAGAACGTGCCACCCTCCAGATTTTTGGAGCATCGGCTGGATTTGGTATCACTAGCCATAGTGCCTGGAGTGACGCCCAAACCCCCTCTCTCCTCTTTGGGCATCACTTAGGCAACACACTGTAGAGGGTCTTATATACTTCGGGGACAAGATTACATGGGATCTAGACTGATACTATCTTAGAAGTCCTACCCAAGTACTATTCGGGTAGCTTCCTTCTGTATCAACAAGTCCTACTCGAGTCCGAGTACATTATAAGAGCTGTAAGGTATGGAACATGCCACATCTCTTATTGTAAGTTAGCAGTCCGTGGTCCTACGTCTGACACCGACCACGCGATTTCTTCCCTCCCACGCAACATCCTCGACGCCCCGTCGCCAGCCACCACGAGGCACCGGATGATTACCGCCGCTCCCCGACGACCGCCAGCGCCGTGGTATGTATTGCCCCCTAACTATAGATCAGATCCACCGGTCCCTTGCCGTGCGCTCGTTCCCTCCCCTTGCCGCGCGCCCCGGCGCCTCCACCCCCTCTCCCCTCCCCTGCTTGCATATAAAGACCATGCCTCCTCACCTGCTCGTGCCGAGAGCTCCCATGTGAAAGTGCATCTAGGCCTAATGACCTATTTTGGTGATTAATAACAACCTAAATGAGTATCTAATGTTTCAATTGAGTATAATGAGCAGGGGTCAAAGAAACCAAAAAGGAGAAAAGAAAAAGGAGTGAATCTTGACGACTATTCAAAATTGAAGAACGGTACCGGATCAAGAAAAGAGTTGCAAGTGGAGAAATTTATTTGTTTTATGTTTTCTTGAGTTTAGGTATACCGTACTATCAAGGGGATGTGGAAAGTGTGTGGAAGATCACTAATAAATCAAATCCGGAGTGTAAGCCTTGTAGAAATTTATGCAAATCCGAGAGCTCCTAGCGGACAGTCCGCCAGGTCACTGGAAATCAGCCTAACGGCTAGTTTCCAGTGAGGTGATATTTATACCCCACGACCCCAAACGCAAAAATCTCTTGCCTAACCTGTGAAACCGAGTCTCAAGCACATTCTAAGCACTCCAAAGCTTCCCAAAGTGAAACCCTAGCTTCCCCACTCCAAAATCTTTGGTCTAGGGTTTGATTTGAGTAAGATCCAAGCAAGATTCAAGTTCTCCCCAGGAGATTCACCTCTTTTGGGCATCTCTTGGCACTCTCCATCGCTTTCCACATCTATTACTCTTGGAGCTTGGCTCCTAGACGGTTAGAGGTGCTCAAGAACAACCAACTCGTGGTGTGGTTGGATTGAGAAGTTTGTATTACCCTTGTTGCTAGTGAAAAGCTCAAGTTTGACCTTTGTGGTTGCTTGAGAGAGGAAAGGGTTGAGAGGAACCCGGTCCTTTGTGGACTCCTCAACGGGGACGTAGAATCCTTCAGTGGATTCGAACCTCGGGTGAAAATCTTGTGTCTTTTGTGCTTGATTATCTTACTTCATTCTAGTGTTTTTGTTATTCCTACCTTCGTCCAGTATTCTTGCCCGATCTACTTGTGTACTTACTTTGAACTAGATTGCTTCCACATTTAGTGTTCCCCACTTGTATTAGAGTCTTTCTATTCAAGTGGAATTTGGTATACAAGTTTTATTCTTCGAAAGATTGCATTCCATTCCCGAGACCTCCCAGCGGACGTTGGAAGTGCCCAGCGGACACTCCCAGCGGACAGTCCGCCAGGCAGCCTCGGGCTGAGATTTTTGTGTGCAGGTTTTAAGCGACGATCGCCTATTCACCCCCCTCTAGGCGTACTTTCAAGTGGTATCAGAGCTTGATTCCTCAAATTTGAGTCTAACAACTCGAGGAGATCATGGCCGGAGAAGATTCACACAAGAGTCTTGAGAAGAACAAGGGCAAAGAAGATGAGATGCACAAGGAAGACGACAACGCCAAGTTTGATGTATCCGATTGCTCCAAGAAGAGTGGAGATCACAAGAAAAAGAGTAAGAGCAAGAGCAAGAGCAAGAGGATAGTGATTGAGTCATCCTCATCCTCAACATCAAGTAGTGATGAAGGATCCATCTACATCAAGAGAAGGAAGAAGAAGAAATTGGTTACTTCTAACTACTTTCGTACTCCTTTCAATTATGATAACATGAGTTCCAACAACAATTTTCTTTCCGTTTCTCTTGGAAACCCCCACACTTTGATGGAACTAACTATTCTCAATGGAGGACTAACATGAGATGGCACTTATTTTCTCTTCACCCTAGTCTTTGGGAGATTGTTTGTGTAGGCATTGAGCAGCCGGATAGCGACGATGAAAGATTTGGACCAACCATGCAATAATTGTTCCACCGCAATGCTCAAGCCGCAACCATCCTCCTTTCATACTTGAGTAGGGAGGAATTTGATAAAGTGGATGGATTGCAAAGTGCAAAGGAGATATGGGATACTCTCAAAGTGGCACATGAAGGCACCAAGACCATTCGGAAAGCAAGAATTGAGATGCTTGAAGGAGAACTTGGGAGGTTTGCCATCTTGGATGATGAAACTCCCCAAGAGATGTACACAAGGCTCAAGAAGATGATCAATCAAGTGAGGAACCTAGGAAGTAAGAAGTGGACCGACCATGAAGTGGTCAAGAGGATGATTAGGGCCTTTTCAGTGAGGAACATAACCTTATGTACCATGATAAGGGAAAGCCCTAACTACAAAAGGATGACACCGGAAGAAGTTCTTGGCAAGATCATCAACCATGAGATGATGGAAAGTGAGGCCAAATATGTCAAGAGCTTGTCCAAGGGAACCTCAACCTCAAGAGGACAAGACATTGCCCTCAAGGCAAACAAGAAGGAAAAGAGCAAGAAAGTTGTCCAAGAGTCCTCATCAAGTGACAATGAGAGCGATAGCTCAAGTCTTGATGATGATGACATGGCTCTTCTCATGAAGAACTTTAACAAATTGATGAGAAACCGCAACTACAAGAGCAACAAGAGGCATGAGAGCTCCAAGAGAAGAACAAAGAGAAATTGCTACAATTGTGGCAAGAGTGGGCATTTCATTGCAAATTGCCCATATGAGAAGAAAGAAGACATGGAAGAGAAGAAGAAGGATAAGAAGGAGAAGAGATACTTCACCAAGGACAAGAAGTTCTTCAAGAAGAAACAAAGTGGTGAAGCACATCTTGGCAAGGAGTGGGACTCCGATGATGAGAGTTCCGACTCGGATGAAGAAGATGTGGCCACCCTCGCCTTTAACAAGACTTCTCTCTTTCCCAACCTCAAGGATGGGAAAAACATCACTCACACTTGTCTTATGGCAAGGGGAGGTAAAAGAACGGTAAAAGCCATCCCATGCTCTTCTCCTAAATATACTACTAGTGATGATGAAAGTACATCCAGTAGCTCTAATGAAAATGATAATGATATTGATATGATTGCCATGTTCAAGAATCTAGATAAAAATGTTATTGCTAAGTTTAATGAACTCATAGAAGAGCTAAATGAGAAGAATGATATCCTTGAGAAACAAGAGAACTTGCTCATTCTTGAAAAGAAGAGAAACCTTGAACTCAAGGAGCTCATAACTAAGCAAGAAGAAAAATGTAAGGCCTTGGACAAGGAACTTGTGGAAAGCAAGGAGACTAACACTAGTCTCATGAGTGCAAATGTTGCACTTCAAGATGAACTTATTTGCTTAAACAAAAGCCTTGAATTGCAATTTGACACTCTCTTGTCCAATGCCTCAACATCTCAACATGACTCATCAATTAGTCTCTCCATAGCACAATCATGCATTAGGTGCAAGGATATTGATGTTGATGCTTGTGCTACTAATGTAAAGTTGATTGAAAGCTTGAAAGTTAAGATCACATCCTTAGAAGGTGAGGCACAACAAAAGAAGAAGGATCTTGAGGAGGAAAAACTCAAATATGCAAGAGGTGCATACTTGAACTCAAGACGCCCCAACATCAAGGATGGTATTGGTTTTCAACATTTTGAAAAGCATAATGCAAGAATCAAGATCAATGGGCATGAGTTCCCTAAGTTTGTAAGGGAAGCAACAAATGGGAAAATTGCTTCCGGTACTGGGCACCCGAGAGTGCCTGGCGGACAGTCCGCCAGGACCCAGCGGACGGTCCGCCAGGAACCCTCGGGTGGCAGATTTTCAGTCTTCCGCCCCACTTTTTCCAATGCATCAAGGCTTCCTACTAATCATTTCTATGACTTTAATGCATCCTATGTGATTATGAGAAACAAGTTTGGAAGAGTGTTTGCTAAATATGTTGGGCCACACCACAAGAGTCCAAAGACTTGTGTGTGGGTGCCCAAATCACTTGTGACTAATGTAAGAGGACCCAAGCAAGTTTGGGTACCTGAAAACCAAGTCTAAATCTGTTTTGCAGGGCTATGCCTCCGGTGGATCGAAGTGGATCATTGATAGTGGATGCACAAACCATATAACCGGAGAAAGAAGCATGTTCTCAACTTTTGAAGAAAATGACGATCCAACCGACTTAATCTCCTTTGGCGACAACAGCCAAGGAAGAGTATTGGGTGTCGGTAACATTGCTATATCTTCCGAACATTTCATTTCAAAAGTTTTTCTTGTTGAATCCTTGGACTATAACTTGCTATCCGTATCACAACTTTGTAAAATGGGCTACAATTGTATTTTTACTGATGAAGGTGTGATCGTCTCTAGAAGGAGTGATGGTTCAATTGCGTGTAAGGGTGTATTAATGGAAAAGCTTTATGTAGTGGATTTCACCAATGATAAAGCTCAACTTAATACATGCTTAATCACAAAGTCCAACATGGGTTGGTTGTGGCACCGCCGCCTAGCCCATGTTGGTATGAAAAATCTTCACAAGCTTCTAAAAGGTGATCATGTCATTGGACTAACCAACATTGTATTTGAGAAAGATAGGCCTTGTGGAGCATGTCAAGCAGGAAAGCAAGTTGGGTCAAGCCATCCCACCAAGAACATCATGACAACAAGTAGACCATTGGAATTACTTCATATGGACTTGTTTGGTCCTATTGCCTACATAAGCATCGGCGGTAACAAATATGGCTTAGTTATTGTTGATGATTATACACGTTTCACTTGGGTATTCTTTTTGCATGATAAAAGCGAAACTCAAGGGGTCCTCAAGAAATTCTTAAGGAGAGCTCAAAATGAGTTCAACTTAAGAATCAAGAAGATTAGAAGCGACAACGGGAGCGAGTTCAAGAACACTCAAGTAGATGACTCCTTGGATGGAGAAGGAATCAAGCATGAGTTTTCCGCTCCCTATGCACCTCAACAAAATAGGGTGGCGGAGAGGAAGAACCGAACGCTCATTGAGATGGTAAGGACAATGCTTGACGAGTACAAGACCTCCGACCAGTTTTGGGCGAAAGCGGTCAACACCGCTTGTCACGCCATCAACCGACTATATCTTCATCGTCTACTAAAGAAAACTCCCTATGAGCTTCTCACCGGTAACAAACCTAATGTTTCATACTTTAGAGTTTTTGGGAGCAAATGTTATATTCTCAACAAGAAAGTTAAGAGTTCTAAGTTTGCTCCTAAAGTTATGGAAGGTTTTTTACTTGGTTATGATTCAAACTCACATGCATATCGAGTATTCAACAAAATCTCCGGATGTGTTGAAATCTCATGTGATGTGGTGTTTGATGAGACTAATGGCTCTCAAGGAGAGCAAGTTGATCTTGATGAATTAGATGATGAAGAAGCTCCAAGCGCAGCCGTAAGGAACATGTCAATTGGAGATGTACGTCCTCAAGAATTAAGCAATGATCAAGATCAACAATCTTCAAACAAGGCATATCCTCCAACTCAAAATGATAATCATCAAGAAGATGGCAATGATTAAGGGGGAGGTGTTGAACAAGATGAAGAAGAGAAAGATGATGAACAAGAGGAGTCAAGAAATCAAGTGCCACATCCTAGAGTGCACCAAAGTGTTCAACGGGATCATCCCGTGGACAACATTCTTGGTGACATTTCAAAGGGAGTAACTACTCGTTCTCGTGTTGCTACTTTTTGTGAACATTACTCCTTTGTTTCTTTTCTTGAACCTCTTAAGGTGGAAGATGCTCTACAAGATGCGGATTGGGTAATGGCCATGCAAGAGGAACTCAACAACTTCAAAGGAAATGAAGTGTGGTCATTGGTGGAGCGACCCAAGCAAAATGTTGTTGGAACCAAATGGGTGTTCCGCAACAAACAAGATGAAAATGGTGTGGTGATAAGAAATAAAGCACGACTTGTGGCAAAAGGTTACTCACAAGTTGAAGGTTTGGATTTTGATCAAACTTTTGCTCCCGTAGCTAGGCTTGAGTCAATTCGTATTCTTGTTGCCTATGCTACTCACCATAATTTTAAGCTCTATCAAATGGATGTCAAAAGTACATTCTTGAATGGTCCAATCAAGGAAGAGGTATATGTAGAGCAACCACCGGGGTTTGAGGAAGAAGCGTATCCTAACCATGTTTACAAACTCCATAAGGCGCTCTATGGGCTTAAGCAAGCTCCTAGAGCATGGTATGAATGCCTTAGGGATTTTCTCATTGAAAATGGTTTTAAAATTGGTAAAGCCGACTCTACCTTATTCACTAGAAAAGTTGGTAATGATTTATTTGTTTGCCAAATATATGTTGATGACATTATATTTGGTTCTACTAACAAAGGTTGTTGTGATGAGTTTAGTCAAACAATGGTCAAGCGATTTGAGATGTCTATGATGGGAGAGTTGAACTTCTTCCTAGGATTTCAAGTTAAGCAACTCAAGGAAGGGACATTCCTATGCCAAACCAGGTACACACATGACATACTCAAGAAGTTTAACATGGAGCATGCAAAGCCAATCAAGACCCCCATGGGCACAAATGGACACCTTGATTTTGACATTGGAGGTAAATCCGTGGATCAAAAGGTATATCAATTCATGATTGGCTCACTACTTTACCTTTGTGCATCTAGGTCCAATATTATGCTTAGCATTTGTTTATGTGCAAGATTTCAATCAAATCCTAAGGAATGCCATTTGAGAGCTGTTAAAAGAATCATGAGATATTTAGTTCATACATCTCACCTAGGTCTTTGGTATCCAAAAGGTTCAAATTTCAAACTAGTTGGCTATTCCGATGCGGATTATGCCGGATGCAAATTTGATAGGAAAAGCACATCCGGGACTTGCCAATTTTTGGTAAATCCCTTGTATCATGGGCATCTAAGAAATAAAATTCCGTTGCTCTTTCCACGGCCGAAGCGGAGTATGTTGCAGCCGCACATTGTTGTGCTCAACTTTTGTGGATGCGACAAACTCTAAAGGATTACGGTTACACCTTGAATCGTATTCCACTCCTATGTGACAATGAGAGTGCCATTAAAATAGCCGAAAATCCTTGTGAACACTCTAGAACTAAACACATAGATATCCGGCATCATTTCTTGAGAGATCACAATCTTAAAGGAGACATAGAGATCTCTCATGTGAGAACAATCGACCAAGTTGCCGATATCTTCACCAAACCCTTAGATGAGAAAAGATTTTGTGCATTAAGGAATGAGCTAAACATCATTGATTCTAGAAATTTGGAATGAAGTGTTGCACACCTTCTTGTCTAATGGCAAACCTTCTAACAACAAAATGATTTTCAAAACATTGTATGCCTTGTTTGTGAAAATATTGGATTCTCTTGATCGTTTGGATCGAATTGGTTAACATGGTTATTTTTATATGATTTTCTCTTGAAAAACCATGTATTATATCCCAAATGTCCTATATCATATACATCCAATATTATCTCTACGTTATTTGAATAATTGGATAGATTAAGTGAGAGTAGAGAGTCTGCTGGCTGAGAGCCTGGTGGACTGTCCGCCAGGAGGTCTCGGGATCAGCTAGCAGAGCAGGCCATCTTCTTCTCTCTAATGCATCTTCTTGTGGCCCCACTGCCTCATGTCCGTGGGTGTGAGTCCAAAAGGCCCTTCTCCTTCTTTGTGGTTGCTCATTCTCTCCCCTCCCTCATACACACAACACAACACCTTCTCCTCCCTCTCACTCACTCTCTCCTCCTCCCCACGGACACCACCTCCATTGTCCGTAGAACCAAGGCTTCCACCCATCCACGGCAAGGGAAGTTTCTCTTCGTGCAGCAAGGACCTCCCTCCTTTGGATTTTCATCCATTGGAATCTCTCTCTCTCGTTCAACCTAGGGCAAGAACAAGGTATTTGCAATCTTCCATCGATCTCTCTACTCGATGCATATCTTGAGGAATGCTTTTAGCTATGGAATCCTGCTAGGTAGAGCATGCTATCCCTTAAAAATCTTGAAGAATGGATGGCTAGGTTTCAAGTTCACTTGTTCATGCTCACTTCATACCTAAAACCTTGATTCAACCCGATCTCCAAATCTATCCATCCCAAGTTGCTCAAAATTTATTTCTAGCCTTCCATTATCATCTAGAACATACCTACAAAGTTTGAGCCTCAACAAACTAGTGCTTAACATCGCGTGATTTCGCGGGAAGGTTCAAAACCGAACCCTCCTGGCGGACAGTCCGCCAGGCCTGGCGGACAGTCCGCCAGGAAGGGTCTGTTCTGTATTTTCCCGCCTACTCTCGTGTTTGTTAACATTCATTCTTTCATTTCTTCTAATCATGCACTATACTTCCTATACATGTCCAGATGGTGCATGAGAGGCGGACCAAATTCATGCATGATCCCACTTCCGACTCAAATTCGGATGAAATTGAAGAAGTGGAAGTCGTTCCTCCACCCAGGCGCCCCAAGAAGCCAACTCGCAAAATTCCAATGAGTCGAGCTGGCCAAATGGGCGGTTCTAGCCATGCGGCACCCAGGCGTAGCTACCAAAGGGCTGCTCAACCACAAGAAGATGTGCCTCAAGAGTCAGTTCCTATCTTTGATGATTACCCTCCACTCCAACCCTACCGGAAGTACATCATGCACAGACCGGAGTACACTAGGATCAACTTCGGTGATGTTGGAGTAAGGCGAATTGATTACACCACAAAGCAAGGAGGTGCTGTCTTCAAAGAGAGAAGGGAAAATCCTTATGATTATGAGAAGTACATCCCGGATAGGAGATTTTGGAGCAAATTTCAAGCTGATTGGTACATATCCGTCTTCATTGAGAAAAAGAATGCTATCACCATCTCCAAGTACATCAATTGGGTTGAAATGGGTGAGAAAAATAATCCAACCTTTGACTTGGTCATAAGAGAATGTGAGAAGAAACGCCTCTATGAATTCTTGGCCCTCAATCAAAATTGGAACAATGAGCTAGTTGCTCAATTTTGCTCCACTGCTTGGTTTGAAGGTGAGGGCAATAATTCCTTTATTCACTTCAATCTTCAAAGGCGTGCTTTCTGGGTTTCATACAAGCAATTTGCCACTATCCTCAAGCTTGATGACACTCTAGATGAGATGGAGATTCACGATGAAATCAATCCAACAGATGAAGCTCTTATGACTCTCTATCGGGATGAGGATCCGGATTTAGCGACGACTCATGGACTACGTCCATATATGGAGATCATGAAGAGGATATTCCGAGAGACCCTGACTCCCAAGAGGGGTGATCGCACCAAGATTCATGGTACGGTCAAGTTGCTTCTTTTAGCTATGGACTTTGATCACCCGTCCTTTAGTGTCTTTCACTTTTTCTGGATGGAGTTGAGATACATGCTCCATCATGGCAATAATCCCGTTATCTATGCTCCATATATCCAAAGAATGATAAATGCCGTGACGGGAATGGAGTTTGGATACGACATTGTTCATGCACCATATTGTCCACAGCCTCCCAAGGAGCAAGAGTTTCCACCAGAAGGCGAGTCTCCTCCATCAGCTCATTCTCCACCCCAGCCCACTATGGATATGCCCTCCACTTCGGCGATGCCTTCCTCCTCTAGGACTCGTCCTCGCAGGAAAGGCAATGCCTTTATTTCTGGCTTGAAAACTCTCTTCAAGGTATGCCGCAACACCAATGATGTAGTTCGCGCTCATGCTCGGGCAAATCAGCAGAGCATCAACAGGATTGAGCGCCACCTTGGCATTGAGGAGACGGATTGGCCCGTATTTCCACCTTCTCCTCCTAGGGACTTTCCGGCTGAATGGGAGCATTATGATGTAGGTGATGATGATGATGATGGTGAGGATGATGAGTGATTGTTGCTCCTAGCTTCCTTTTGTCTTTTCTCTTTTTGGTGCTTGATGCCAAAGGGGGAGAAAAGATTGTGTCCTAGTGAGTTCTTAGAGTCACGGTGAGCTTGAGTGCCGTTAAAAACTTATTTGGATATTTGGATGTATGTGAGACTATGTGTTTATTGTTTATCTCGTATTTGAACTAAGTTGGTTTGTAATAACTTATTTATGGATGATGCTATGCTATGATTGTGAACTTATTGCTTATGCTTGTTTATCTAATCTTGGTTATATTGGTTCATGAATATCTTGTGGATGCAAGGATTAAGGGGGAGCTCTTCACATAGATATTTCTTCAAGCTCTATTGAATTTATTATTTTTATAGGTTCATTTGGGTTGTCATCAATCACCAAAAAGGGGGAGATTGAAAGTGCATCTAGGCCTAATGACCTATTTTGGTGATTAATAACAACCTAAATGAGTATCTAATATTTCAATTGAGTATAATGAGCAGGGGTCAAAGAAACCAAAAAGGAGAAAAGAAAAAGGAGTGAATCTTGACGACTATTCAAAATTGAAGAACGGTACCGGATCAAGAAAAGAGTTGCAAGTGGAGAAATTTATTTGTTTTATGTTTTCTTGAGTTTAGGTATACTGTACTATCAAGGGGGATGTGGAAAGTGTGTGGAAGAGCACCAATAAATCAAATCCGGAGTGTAAGCCTTATAGAAATTTATGCAAATCCGAGAGCTCCTGGCGGACAGTCCGCCAGGCCTGGCGGACAGTCCGCCAGGTCACTGGAAATCAGCCTAACGGCTAGTTTACAGTGAGGTGATATTTATACCCCACGACCCCCAAACGCAAAAATCTCTTGCCTAACCTGTGAAACCGAGTCTCAAGCACATTCTAAGCACTCCAAAGCTTCCCAAAGTGAAACCCTAGCTTCCCCACTCCAAAATCTTTGGTCTAGGGTTTGATTTGAGCAAGATCCAAGCAAGATTCAAGTTCTCCCCAAGAGATTCACCTCTTTTGGGCATCTCTTGGCACTCTCCATCGCTTTCCACATCTATTACTCTTGGAGCTTGGCTCCTAGACGGTTAGAGGTGCTCAAGAACAACCAACTCGTGGTGTGGTTGGATTGAGAAGTTTGTATTACCCTTGTTGCTAGTGAAAAGCTCAAGTTTGACCTTTGTGGTTGCTTGAGAGAGGAAAGGGTTGAGAGGAACCCGGTCCTTTGTGGACTCCTCAACGGGGACGTAGAATCCTTCAGTGGATTCGAACCTCGGGTGAAAATCTTGTGTCTTTTGTGCTTGATTATCTTACTTCATTCTAGTGTTTTTGTTATTCCTACCTTCGTCCAGTATTCTTGCCCGATCTACTTGTGTACTTACTTTGAACTAGATTGCTTCCACATTTAGTGTTCCCCACTTGTATTAGAGTCTTTCTATTCAAGTGGAATTTGGTATACAAGTTTTATTCTTCGAAAGATTGCATTCCATTCCCGAGACCTCCCAGCGGACGTTGGAAGTGCCCAGCGGACACTCCCAGCGGACAGTCCGCCAGGCAGCCTCGGGCTGAGATTTTTGTGTGCAGGTTTTAAGCGACGATCGCCTATTCACCCCCCTCTAGGCGTACTTTCACCATGACAGCTGCCAATCCCGCCCGACCCACCTCGCCGCCGAGCTCCCACCTCCGCACCTCTTCCACTCCAGCCAGCCCCCTAAACGAGTTCCCCACCGCATGTTCCCGAGTCGCCAGCCCACGACCCCGGCCACCTCCCTCGACAGAGACCGAGCTCCACCGCCGCCCCAAGGCCTTGCACGCCAACAACCCCCCTCCCAGCCTCCTCCGGTTCCTACAGAAAACTGAACCCCGGTGAGCCCCTCGTGCTCCCCCACCACTTCTCGTCGCCGGCGAGCCCTCCTCTCGCCGGAATTTCACCTCCACCATTGCAGCTGCGACCAGGGACTACATTGCAAGGATAGAGCTTTTTCTAGGGTCCTTTATGAATAAATCATGGACTTGTTTGTAAGGCTGAAATCTATGTACATGCTGTGTAGATCTGCAACTTAGAAAATTGATATAAAATGATAGACAAATAAGAAAAATGCAAACTAAAGTTTGTTGGGTTCCTTGTTCTGAGATCTAAAACTTTCCTTACAGGTTCATCTTCAGTTTTTAAATATTTTTTCTCTAGTTTAAATGTTAGTTTAAATAGCTTTTCTTTGTATCTTTTGTTCTAGACTATTACTGAAGGTGATTTTTGGACAGTACCTTAGTCTCTAGATGATTAGCTATGCTAGTCTCTAGATGATTAGCTATGTGTAAAAGAATCATGGCCAGATCAAGTCCCTAACTATAGTTTCTGTTAGATCTTGATTAATTTATTATTTTGATAGATTTATTTATTTACAATGTTCTACTGTTATTTTAGGTTTGAAACTTTTACAGTACTGTCTTCGTAATGTATAGATGCGGTGGTAAATTTTTGAGATATTTTGCTTCTGTCTAACAGGTTCAAATAATGTTATATAGGGTTAAATGCACTAAATAAATTGAAATAGCTCTTGTGCTTAGAAAAATCTGGACATTTCACCAGAGACTACATTTGCTAAGTTAGTTATGCTAGAAAAAATTGGAGACCAGATTCATAGTAGAACTTCAACTAAAAATGAATCTTGGCTGGTATAGATTTATTTGGTTTTATTTACTATGCTTTATTAGCTTCACAATAAAATCTGAAAAATAGATTTATTTTGTTTTATTTACTATGTTTGTAAGCGTTGTGAAAATTTGGAGCACCACTATTTTCTTTGTTTGTTCTGAATAAATGGATTTAGGTTCTTGTAGTTAGTTCTGGTATTGATTTTCATGATTAATCTGCTGCATAAAAAGATCTTAAAATTTTAAATTCTTACAGTAAGCTTGTTACTTTGTGATGTGCTCTGCATAAAATTTTCAATACCATAAACTATATCTAACTTTAGTTATAAGTGCCACATGTTGTCTTGTTAGTGTTTTTGAAAAATAAAAATTTCTGCATGTTAATAAAATTAGAAAAACACCACATCTACCTACAGAAGTTAGTAAAGTTAGTTACTAGTCAATAAATGATTGCCCAATGAAATGTGAATAAGATGTTTTATAGTAATGACCTTGAGTTTATTGGATTATAACTTTATAGTGAAATGTTGTTTATCTTTTTCCATCATCACCACTCATGCATGTGTATTTTATATAGATACTACTCTCGCTGATGGAACGTACGAGCTGATTCCCGAGTCTAAGATTCCCGAGTCTAAGATTCCCGAGTCTGAGAGTAAACGGCGTGCAGTTAATCTAAATCTAACTGAAGTCGTTGAAGACCTGGACCAAAGTTCGAAAGAACCCAATGCTAACTCTGCCCAAGAAGGCAAGCCCTGGATCATAATCCATATCTTCAAACTATGCAATATTTTACTTCTATCTACTTGTGTGTTTATAGGAGTTTATTGAAACCTTAGTTGCATGATCATAGTATTGCTTTGAGCACTAGTATGTGTAGGTCGCTAGATGCCATGCTAATAGGGATTCGGTAAAAGTCGAGTGATCCCCTGTCACTCGCTAGATATAGGAGTTGCTTATTTACTTATGTTGGAATCATAAGATTGACGGGAGGAGCTTAGTATGGTATTTATGTTGATGATTGACGCCCGAGTAGGATAAATGACTAAGGTCGAAGTGTATGGTAGTGGTGGTCAAATTTTTGAACGTAATAACCACGTGCTGAGAATATGGTAATCGGAAAGTCTAGTATCTGATTGAAATGAGGCGTGGACTTTTTCCCACCTTATTGACGTCGTTCCCATGTGGCCACTTGGTGGGTGCAGAGCGGCCACAGCACGGCGTCTTTAGCAAGTTCAGCAAGTTCCATGTTGGTGCTTGCCATCATCTGGCATCGTTGGCATTTCGAGAGGGAGACATGCCCAACCTCAAGACACTCCTAGTCAGCCGATCCAACAACCTGTCCGTGGAGTTTGAAGCAGGAGCAATGCCCAAGCTCAAGACGCTCCGAGTTTCTCGCTGCAGAAAACTGGAATGGTTGCCGTTGGGCGTCTCAGCTGGTCATGACAGAGGGATGTCAAGTTCACCGGTTGAAGCTGGAGCGATGCCTAACCTCGAGACACTCCAAATTGAAGATTGCCATTTAGATGCGGGGAAATGCCTAAGCTTCTGACTCTCCGAGTTGAGAAGTGCGTTAATCTTATGGAGTTGTCGTTCAAACAGGGAGCAACAGCGAAGCTCGAGACGCTCCAGATTAAGGACTGTAGTAGGTTGACTGGGAGTGCGTTATCTGGACTGCAGCATCTCAACAATCTAAGTTCCAGTGTTATCCAGTGAACGCGCCCGATCGAACGTCAGAGTCCTGTATTGCCTGGCCTGACTCAGTGACTCGAACATATTTCTCATGTTGCATACGGCGGCCAGACTCCAGAGTGATTGAGAGCATTGTATTTAGTTTCTTGTTTGCTCTCGGAATGGATTTGTTTCAGTCGTGTGTTTGCTCTCAGAATTGATTTGTTTTCGTACAACTGAAATAATGACTTGCGACTTCCATAAAATATCCTAATGTCAAACAGCTACTCAGTTTCATACTGCAACCCTCGTATCATCGCCCAAACTGAACACTGCTTAAGGCTTACTAAAGATGTTAGAGATAAACTTGAAGCCGCAACAACGGATGAGGCCAAAGAACGCATCAAAAGAGAAGCACACAATAATCGCAAGAATATGGTGGCGTTTGTTGACGGTCCTTAATTGTCATATCTGACCGTCAACTCTTGCAGAGAAAAGTCTCAAAACAAACACCAAACTAGAGATAGGAGTTTAATACTAATTGTTTCCATGAGTTTTGGTGAGTCACTCGTTACAGGATACCACGCCTGCATACGGAGGAAAAAATACTCAAAAGCACAATTGAAACACAGCTTCAGCCTATCCTGGGAAAGCACAAGGATTGCGGGCCCACATAGTAAAAATCTGCTCAATTGATCCTGAGACCCTAGGGAATATTCCAAGGATAAACTCACGACATGCGGGGCGAAAGGGCGCTGAGGGAGGCATTACCTGGGGTTCGGCCGAACTTGGGGTTTGGCCGAACTGGGGGTTCGGCCGACCCCGGGAAGGCTCCTCCTTGGCCCAACTTTAGCGGGAAGCTATCCCGCGCTCCCCCTAAGGTGGTTGTGAAAGTTTTCATGTTTAGATTTCCCACCTATAAAAGGAGGAGGAGAGCCCCCCATTCAACACACAAGAAGAGAAGTCAAGAGCTCCACTCCAAGGCGAAGCCCTACCTCCGTAGTGCTTAGAAAATAGGGTGAGAGTGAGGTGTAGTTCGGGGGAGGTGCCGGCCTGTCGGCACTCTTCCTCGACCTTGTACCTCGAAGGAAACTTCCTTTCTTAAGTAAGTATTCATGATCTCCTATGGTGGTGAGTCTCTTAGTTAAGTAAGTTCTATTCTTTACTTGCATATGGGATCATCATCCGTTCTTGTGGCGGATGTTCTAGTAGAGGACCCCTGATAAAGACAAGTAAACCCTGATTGATGCTACGGTAGTAGAAGACAACATAGACATGGTGTCTAGGCTAGTTTACCTTTGTATGCTGCGAGCCCCCACGGTGTTGTAGGGTAGGTGAAAGGTGGTCACAGTCCTGTCCGTCCTCTGAAATCCCTCACGTTTGGGGTCGGAGTAGAGCTAATAGCCGGAGGGTCCTAGCAGACCAGGGTCAGACCGGTGCCTGAAGTAAGTAAGTAGAGGTTGAACCTATCTTTCCTAGAAACTCTTAAGCCATAGGAATCCTCTCTATCCTGGTTTACCTATCTCTTGTTTGTCCTTGGACGAACCAGTTAGAAGGCTAGTACCTCCGTTCCTTATGGAAATACGATACCCTTGAATACTCACGGGTGAAGTGCTACAGCGGTATCTTTGTGCGCTTGCGGATTATTCTGTTAATGTTAAGAAATACCAATGAGCATTTCTGGCGCTGTTGCAGGGGAACGGTTGTTGTATTGCCTTCGAACCTAGTTCATCCTCTTATCTTTATAAAAAAATCATATGCCTTTTTTTTCTTACCTCTACTTTGACCCCCGCTACTCTGTTCATTCTCATATCTTTTGTTTTTCCTTACCTCTACCGTCACCCCCGCTACCCATGGAAGGTTACCCTTATCCATACCTTTCAACAATTCAGGGCGAGTTCTTAGAGCCACAACCCTCTTCTAAGCCTACCACAGCTTCTAGCTTTGAACACCACCCTGGTTAAATTGCCTTGGTTCGGGAACATCCCTTCTCTGGAGCCAAAGATGAAGATCCCGACGATCATCTATGAGAATTCGAGGAACTATGTTCGATCTGGTTATCCCAGGCATAACATAGGAAACCTTGAGGTGGAAGTTGTTTCCTTTCTCTCTCACATAGAGGGCAAAGCAATGGTAAACCCATAACGTGTGAAATGTGAACGATGATTGGGAAAAGCTGCGAGATGACTTTTGTCACTCGTTCTCTCCTTTATCCCTCACACCTTCTCCATGGAGTGACATTCCGGCATTTGAGCAATTTGAGGAGTCCCTAGGAGCAGCATGGGCTAGATTTTCACACCTTCTAACAATCAGTCCAAGCATGCCTTTACCCGATGCAGTGTCCTTGCACTTCTTTTGCATGGATTTAGACATGACCTCTGCTCTAGATCTTGATATCGCAGCTAGAGGTTCATTCGCATATAAAACTCCGAAGGAGGGAAGGAAAATCTTTGATCGCATCCTAGAAAAAACACACTTCCTCCATCTTAGAAGCCAAGACCCTCCAGGAGAAAAACTTGTCAAGTTTTGAGGAGTCCTCATCAGCCAAATCTAACCCTATACCTTCTCTATCCATAGTTTCATCTGTTGAGCCCTCACCCAAACCTTGAGCACCGGAGGAAGGAGTAGTACTCCATCCTTCAGAGTTCCCTATCAAATTCGATGATTTTGGGAACACCTCGAACCACTCTTGCCACAAGAAGGCTACGACACCTCCTCTATCTTATTCTTTCAGTCTTTCTGAGAAGGCTCTCCCCAGAAAGGAGCCACCAAAAGAATGGTTAATGGAAGTAAAACGCTCTTCCAAAGCAATTTGGATTCGTTCTCCTTCCATGACCATACCTTGTTCTATAAAGGGAACTATCATAGAAGCCCTTCACGACCCCACTGTCGAGGCTAGCATCATGTCTGAATTCCTAGCAAAAACTCTCTTGGGCAACATGCCTCTAGCCATGACTGACAGACTCTTCACAAGTCCCTCGAGACTTATCTTCGAATGTCGCGGGATCGCAACAGCCATGCCAATCATCATGGAAAAAACCGAGGTACGCTTCGATATCCACATCTATCCTATCATCGATTTTGATCTTCTACTAGGCTACCCGTTACAAAAACTTCTTACCACTTCTGAAGGGAGCCTAGATAAAAAGCTTACGGAAATCGCTTCCGCCACCGCTACATCTTGCTTGGAAAATCCTATGGTGAAGTCTCATCCTAAGCAAAACCCGCTCGAGATAGTGATGCGTGTATCTCCATTCATATCATCCTAGCCAGCCTTATTTGAGGGTGCAGAACCTTCTACCCCAAAAGAGGATGACTCGGAAGACCTTTGTGAAGATGAGCGACCATCATCACCCATGATCAGGCTTGAGCCTCTTTCTGCTGGCCCAACATCAGTCTTTCACGAGGACTCTCTTGAGATGGAGAAATCATGGGCCACAGAACTTTGTTAGGAGCTGACTCTAGAATCCAGAGAAAAAGATTCCCTAGATGAGCATGGGAGCTTCATTCTTGAAACACCTCAAAAACCATGCTCGCATAATGCCTTTCTAGAGTCAGTCACGCTTTGTGCCATAAGCACACACGGGGATTACAACCATCCTAAAGTTCTCGCTTGCAAAATGTTTAGATGGATGGTTGTAGATACATATGTTTATAATAAGCATTGCAAATTTTGTGGGCATGCTGTGGGACTAATCTTGCAGCTTGAACAACAATGGTAGATCATCAATTGGTGGTGAGTGGGGAACGTTATCACCAATGATAGCTGCAAGAAGAAGTTTCCAATGGTCGAGCTTGTGACCATAAATAAAGCACTATCGGGAGATGGCCCGGACTTTCATCTCCCTTTCCAATAAAGTTTCCTTTTATTGAATAAAAGCAAGAACATGTTTTAGGATAGTAGGCACCTTCGGATATTTTTGGTCGCTAACCATTTCAAGTTGAGATTAAAAAGAATGAGGGGCATGCGATGCCTAAGAACAGGGGAGCTTCTTCAACTGTACACTCAGTCCTCTTTGGTGATGGAACACACTCTGAAGGAGACACCAACACCACACACTTGACTCTTGGTGTCCTGACACACAACAGTCTAAGTGTGGGGGAAATCGGTGAGTGTCTCACTGCAATTTCTATTCGTACCAAGGAGTATCCTGGTTAAAAGGTGTCAGCCCTGGCTTGCCAAGGAAAAAAAAGAGAAAAAATGGGAGAGATGAAAAAAAGAGAAAAAAGAGAGATAGAAAAAAATAAAAAAGAGAGAGAAACGAAGAAGAAAAGAGTGAGAGTAAGCCAGCATGACCCACATGGGTTAAAGGCTGCATTATGAGCAAGCCTCCAAGCCATAGCATCACACTTGATAGATATCATTTCGCCGCCTGGCTCGAGCCAGCCTTGCTCTCGCTTACGCTCACAAATCCTAGGCATAATCCTCATCCGCTCTCAACTTTGCGTAGTTTTCGCTCCAGCAGCTCCTGCGCACATAAAGCAAGAGGAATGCTCCTCTTCTTTTCTAGGCCTGTGTAACTTCTCTGATTGGCACTTGCTTGCATGCACAAAAAGGAGACGTA
Organism: Panicum hallii; assembly: GCF_002211085.1. Classification (NCBI taxonomy): domain Eukaryota; kingdom Viridiplantae; phylum Streptophyta; class Magnoliopsida; order Poales; family Poaceae; genus Panicum; species Panicum hallii. The sequence goes on from NC_038044.1 coordinate 58,192,196, forward strand.
CTCTGTGTCTTCAGTGCTACAACATTGTGCCAACGCATCATGCCTCCAAGAAATATGGTTCCCACACACGAGGCATGAGTACCACTCGCCAGAGTTGGCGTGGTCAAAGTTCATTCCTTTGCTACATCAAAATGGAGGAGCAATCGACCACCATATGTAACCACGCCGCTGCTGCAACAATCATCCATCATATGCTGCCAGTGAGAATACTCAGGTATGCAAAGGCAAGATTCAGCAATCCCTTACTCATAATTATCTCCATTCGAACATGGCTTGATCATGCAAAATCATGCTTCCTTTATTCGTATGCTCTGGTTTGGATGTCTTTGCGCAAGATACATCCATAGGCTTTTTAAATTAAGCATGGTGCTTAAGTTAAATAGCCTTCTTTAATCAAATCTGACATGGTGTCGAGTTTGATTAATGAACTGTTAGAGTTAATACTTTCATAGACTTTGGATGCATATCTTTTTTGGACTAAGGGGCATATCCAACAGCCTATGTATCATGTTAGCTAAATTTGGAGATTGTACCCCCTTTGTAAAAATAGAAAACCACCTAATTCTATGGGGTAATCCAAGAGAGTAGGTATATCTGGACTCTCTGAAGCGTCCCCTCATCAGAGGTGACTAAATATGATACACATATCAGTCCTAGGAGGCTGATAACACATTTATTACATCGGATAGTTCATTACCGTACAAACCGTCGAGGTAGTGGGCACTGAAGCGCCACAATCACGAGGGACAACATAAGGACTAAAAGCCAAACTAAAGTGCCAACGACATCTAAGATAACATCAGAGTCTTGCGCCATGGTAAGCTTCCTGTAGAGACCCTGAACCACAAGCAAGGTTGGGTGTAGGATGGCGACCTACTCGACATCTTCAGGAACGAAGTTCGGATCCTCCTCTATAAAAACTAAGCAAGAGTGAGTACATTCGTACTCAACAAGTCCGACCACACCCACGGAGGGGGATAATAAAGGTCATGCACGGGATATATCAAGGATAAGGCTAGGGTTCATTTGCGATAAAGCAAGATTTTACACATGCAAGGGTTCATTTAATAAAAGAGTTTTCTCAAAACATTTCTGTAGTAATCGAATAATAAGTGGAGTTGATCCTACACAAAGGATCCAAGTTTTAATGCTACCGGACTCCACATCCACAGTAGCTCACGGCACAACTGCCGGACACTTTCAAAACAACTCACGCCACAAAACCAACCATCCCAAAATGTCTATTGAAGTGACCATGCCGTAACTCGTCCAATACCGTGGACACGGCTATTCGAATAGATTTTACACTCTGCAGAGGTTGTAGACTTTACCCACAAGTAGGGTACCGCACTACGAACACCTTAGTGTCGCTGCGGATCCTAACAAAGCCATTACCCACCTTAGCTGAATCTAACTAGCCAACACGGAAGCAACCATGGGTTAATAACCTATCAACAAAGTCATAACTGGGACATAATTCACACAAATTGTATTCCTTCTCCATGATCTCCCGTTGCTCACCAGCTCTCCTTTTGGCTAGCAGAACAACTAGTGGGATTTATGCTAAGCCGTTGCCCACACAACGGTCGAGTAGTTGTATGATAAGTGGGTTAGGCAAGATGACACCTCAGTTCATCCTTACATTAACAAGACAGACATCTTCCAACCATGCTCAACCACAAAGGTACGAGCTCACCAATGGCATTTCACACAGGAAACACCGTCCATCTCATCAGGTTATATCTTTATTTTATTTTCCTGAAATTCCGTTTTATCTTTTAAAGCACTCACACCTTTATTTTTGATAAAGTGCGTTGTGGTCATGATTAAAATATAATAAAGAGAATAAAAAGATCCTAAGCATCTCTAGCAGTAGTTAACATCCAATAGAGAAAATCCTATATAGACATTAACCTAGGTCAAGAAATAGTCATAGCAATCAAGGGGTGGCTATCCAACCATGTCTTGCAATAAAACAATGCATTTTATAAAATAGGCCAATAGGTTGTGTTTATAAAACTGGGATAAATATACATCAAAGGATGGGATTGGACTTGCCGTCCTCAAAGCCTTCCGGAAGCTCCTCCTCGAGGTACGGGTCTTCGGGCTCCGGCTCGCGGTACTGCTCCTCCTCGGTCACACCGTTGGCTACAACACACAAACAATCACATAATAAAAACAAAGTTCGCCGACAAGCTAAAAAAAGAGAGAGGGAAATAGAGAGTTTCGATTAAAAAAATAGAGAAGACTATTATATTTGTCTGATGTGGATCCTGAGACTTGGAGAAAATATTTGGAGATGATACGTGGTGGAGTTTGGAGTTGATTCGGAACAAAATGTCGCATGAACTGATAAGTTAAAGGTCATTTAGGGAGTAGTTTAAAAGGACGAGGACTTATTTGTAATGAAATAAAGAGATAGATGGAGCTCTGATTAAATATTTAAGAGAGGGAGGTGGACGGCTGCGGACTGCATAAGAAGGAAAAGTGGAGGGGGTTATGCATAAGTCTGCCTTTCTTCTTCCTCGAGACAGAACAGGAGGGGGGAGGGGAACGGTAGGATGGGGGACGGGGGGCGGCCAGGCCATTGGCGCCGGCCCCCTGGTGCATGGCGACGCCCAGGGAGGAGGGGAAAACAGAGAGGAGGCTGAGGGGGTCCGATTCCGACCCTCATCTCGTGCGGAGACGGTCTACGGAGGGTTGTCCACGGAGATGGGTGGTGGCCGGCAATGGAGAGCGGCGGCGGCGAGCTGTAGCACGAGGTAGAGGAGGGGAGGTGCTGGGGCGGCGTGGGCGGAGTGAGGGGCGGTTCGGGGGCTGATTTATAGGCCGAAAAGGAGAGGGGAGATGGCCGGCAGGGGAGGGTCACGGGCAGTACAGGAACATCGCCATTAATAGCGGCCGGGATGCTCGGGGACAAGGCGCAAGCTGCGAGGGCGAGGGGACGGGACGGAGATGGACTGGCGCACCAGTGGGTCGCACGCCGGCTTGGCGTGCACGGGCAGCAAGCACACAGTGGCACAGCGAGCAGCAGCGGCCGCGGCGGCCGTGGGGTGACGCGGGCGTCGCGATACGAGCGCTCGTGCACAGCCAACAATGGGGGCAGCGGCGAGTCGTGCGCTGGCCCGCGCGTGCGCGCAAGGAGTGGGCTACAGCTTGAGCAGGCAGCACGCATGTGCTCATTTAAATAATAATAATAAAATTTTTATTTTATTTTTTATTTTAAATTTTCACTCTGTAGCTCAACAATTTAAATAAGCAAAGATATGAAATTTAAATTGTTGCGTTACTCAACAATTTAAATAAGCAAGCGGTAGAATTAGAAGAGAGAAATAAAATGGATTTGAACAAAATATGAGAAAAAATTAGAAGAGAGAAATAAAATGGATTTGAACAAAATATGAGAAAAGAAAAGAGGGGACACGCGCGCGGCATCGACGATCACGGCCGGGCAGGCGCACGCGGCCGACCGCGACACGATGGTGATGCGACGGGACGGCGGGGCCGGTGGAAAAGGAAAAGGGACGGGCGGCTCCATGGAAAAAGAGGAAGAGACTGCGTGATGTCGGGACGGCGAAAAATCGGGAGGTGGGCTTCGGGAGCTCGAGCGGCGGAAAAGGTTTAAAAGATTTTTAAGCGAGTGATTGGTAATGCAATTTAAATAAGATAAAAATACGGGCGTTACACTCTCCATATTCAAAACCTCCCAACCTTCGTATCTTTTTTTCCTTGAGAAAACACGGATCGGTCTCTTCCACCTATCCATCCACCCATTGCTGCACCCATCCATCGCCGTGATCAGGCCTCCAGCCGCCACCCATCATGCACATGAATCATTCTGTGAAGCCTCCTACCACGAGGTACGATCCTTGTATGAATGATCTAGTTTGTGGTGCCAGTTTGTATTCCAACATGAATGATCTAATTTGTTCTGGCATGCCAGTTTGTATTCAAAATCAACGCCATAGAGTATGGATTCAGATGATGAATTCAATCAGTTTGTAATGAATGAATTGATTGATCCCTTCTCTTTGGATGATGAGGATAATTTATTTTTTAGTGCGGCGCACATGATCATTGAGGATTCGGTTAGTAATCCAGGTTGAATTGGATCTGTTGAGGGATATGAGGTACTGGATCGTGAAAGACTGTTGTGGCACAATCTTCTTTACAAAAACTGTTTCTCAGATAATCCTACATTCAGAGCGAAGATTTTTAGATGCAGGTTCGCATGTTTTCTACAATTGACTATCAACTTTTTCGCTGATGTGTATTATAGTGTTGCTATTTTTTAAGTTGTATCGTAACATAGGTTTCGGATGAGGCGACCAATATTTATATGCATAATGAATGCTGTTGAGGAACATGATGGCTATTTTGTGTAGAAGAGGAATGCAGCTGGTGTGCTAGGACTATCTTGTTTGCAGAAGGTCCTTGCGGCTTTTGAGATGTTAGCTTATGGAGTACCGACTGATGTTTTGGATGAGTACATACGTATTGGTAAGAGTACCGCTCTTGAAGCTTTGAGAAAGTTTGTAGTAGCTATTATTGAGGTTTTTGGACTGGAGTACATGAGATTGCCCAATGAATAGGATACCGCTAGGTTACTTGCAATTGGAGCGAGCAGAGGATTTCCTGGTATGCTTGGGTCCATAGATTGTATGCATTGGAGCTGAAAAAATTATCCTACTGCATGGCACGGGATGTACAGTGGACATAAAAAGAAGTCTACAATTATACTGGAAGCAGTTGCATCTACTGATTTATGGATATGGCATGCATTCTTTGGCATGCGTGGTTCACATAATGACATCAATGTTCTACAAAGATTTCCTATATTTGCAAGGCTTGCTGAGGGGGAAGGTCCACAAGTAAATTACAACATCAATGGCTATGATTATTCAATGGGTTATTATCTAGCTGATAGCATATATCCGTCGTGGGCAACTTTTGTTAAGACCATTCCAGAGCCACAACGAAATAAGAAAAAATATTTTGCAAATACACAAGAGGCATGCTGAAAGGATGTTGAACGTGCATTTGGGGTTCTACAATCTCGCTTTGCTATTGTTCATGGGCCGGCTCATTTGTGGGATGAAGACACGCTCCATAATATTATGATGGCTTGCATCATAATGCATAATATGATTGTTGAAGATGAGCGAGAGGAGCAATATGATTACAAATTCGATGACATGGGCCAATATGTTTGCAACAATGAGGACATGGAAGAAAGGGTGACAATTTCCCACAATGGTGCACCTGAACTTGAAGCTTTCATTCAGAATTTCAAAAACATCGAGAAAAAGAAACCCACACTCAGCTTAAGGCAGATCTGATCGAGCACTTGTGGCAAAACCATTCAGATTTATACAATTGATTAATGTTGATTCAATTTGTGTACTACATTTAAGAATTATTCAAGAACATGATACTGTTATTTATGCATTCAGGAATGTTTATTTATGCAATATTTATCCTCTATTTCACTAAAGATTCCAGAACATGATACTTTTATTGGCTGTTCAGAAAGCTAAAAAAAACGTCAGGAAGTACCCGGCTCTTGTTTAAAAAAATATTACAGAACAGTACCCTGAAATATTGAAGAAACCACTCTTGTTTAAGTGATCAGTACCTTGAAATTACACAACAGTACCTGATAAATTAATGTAAACAGTTTCTGAAATTAAAACTGAACTAAAAAATGTTTCATGACTTCAAAAATGAATTGATACTGATATGAACCAACGACACATCTAGATATTGAAACGTCTTGCAATGATCTCATTCTGACACCCTTCATAATATTGCTGTTGCTTGTAGTTCATAGTGCTCAAATCCAAACCAAGGATGAAAATTATCTCGGGTGAGCTTCTCTGCTATGTAGCTCAGCTTGGAGGTTTGTAGATGTAATGTGGAAGAAGATGCTTTGAGATTACCATATAAAGAATGGTGGAACGTGGTTTCCTAGCTCGGTATTACCATGGTAGTATATTTATACGGCAGCAAAGAGAGATCAAAGAGATTACAGGAGCACGTTATTTGAGATCTAGATTCGGTTGAATTATAACTTAATTCCATACCTCTATTCTTATCTCTAGCAACCAAATCATCTCTAATACAACATGAAGTTTGTTATCATTCTGTTACAAATTATATACATAATTTTTGTTATTATGCATCCAGATTACATTATTTCTATCTACATAATAAAAATTATAATCTAGAAGAGGTAGAATGTTCTATATAAGAATGGATGGAGTACGAGATAAACCAAACATACTCGTTACATAATAGATATCTTCTACTTTAATTTTTCTAGATAATAGATTTTACTATGCATCTAGATATAATATATCTAGATCCATAATAAAAATTACGCACTTAGAAAAATTAAAATAACTAATAATTTGAAACGGAAGGAGTAATTTCTCCATTAAACCAGTTATCGAACGAGGCGATCAGGCGATGTTGTGTGAGTTGAGAAAATTGCAAATTTAGAACTCCAAACATTATGCTTCGCAGTTTTGCCATTACTATTGGGACTCCAAACATGTGCAACTTATTTCCACTGCTGTTGGGTGTATTTTCTCTCTTTTCTATTTTTTTCATGTATTTGGCATATGAATTGAATGTATTGCTCTTTCTCATTTTTTTCACCACACTTGATTGCGTACGTTAGGCGTGGCGTGCCTTCTTGATGCTTTACCGCCGCCGGTAGGCAGGCTTGCAAGCCGCCGCAGGGGCAGGCTGGCTGGCTCGCCACCACCGCCTGGTGCCTGAGCACAAAATAAAATTGTGCATTGCATTTTTATGAAAAAAAATATTCTGGGCATTAAAATGAGCGTAAAAAATAATCCGAGCACATCTAAAAAATATCTTGGCACAATAATAAGCACAACAATCATGAGTTTATCTCGGAAATCCACGAATTTAGCTTAAACAAGTTCGTCTAGTATAAAATAAAGTATGAGTTTATATTTCATCACAAATAAAGACATCACATATCATAAAAATATCGTTCACCCAATATGAAGCCTTCTTTCTGGAGTCATCTTTTTTTCAGCCGAAGTAGGCGTCCTCTCAGAACAAATGGCAGCGTGTTATGGAGGGTTGCCCTCTCTTAAGAAGAACGCAAGCCGGCTGCACAGAAATACAGCATGGCAATTAGATATATGCAAAAACTTATTATATGGTAAATGTGTCAGTATTCCTTATCTTCTAGTGACCCTTCCTGAATTATCTCATAATATTTCTTCTCTAATTTGCCTATGTGGTGTGCTAAGTTCTCCTAGAAGCTTTTTGTAACATTCTTACTAGGTTGCTTCTGTTTCCTACAAATAAAATAGATTTACTTTATAATAACATCCCCCTGGTATTCAAATTGCAGATGAAGGAAATCAATACTCGCTTCTTTTTTTATATCCCATTGAGTCGGCACTTCGAACTAAGTGCCTGTGACCCTTTCCACCGCACCTCACGCAAATCATAGGTCCTCTAATCATTTTCTATCCCTTGCATTGGTTGGAGCAGTAGCATTGTCACATCCATTGCACCTCCACCTTTGGTTGTATCTTCACCATCTTTGGCACCTTTCTTCTTATGGCCACCTTCCATAAATTCTTTCAGCCTAAGTTTCCTTCGTCTTTCTACATCCCCTTTAGCAAGAGGTGCATCAACAACAAATAGTAGTTCCACCAGTGGCCATTCCGTTTTGTTTGGCATTGGCTCGATCTCTCTGCCATAAGCAGCCCTGAACCTACCCACCGAGTAATACTCATGCACAAATTATTGAAGGTCAAGTCCCCATTGGCTACTTCCAAAGGCCAATACATGCAGTTGACATGGCTTACCAATATGCTGCCATTCAAGACAAGTACAACTCCTTTGATTTAACTTTACAATATGCCTCTCAACTTTCCTGCTATGGTCCCAAACCTCTGCACTCCAATTAGAAGATGGTACAATTCCAAGTGCCCCAAACCTTGCCATTAGTTTAAGCATAATAGCTGCAAGTATCCTACCTTTAGGTGTCTGTATGCAATATTTCTTCTCTTGTTCCATAATTGCATGATCATTTCTCTAATCTTATCAGCATGATCGGCAACAGGTAAGTCTTTATGGTCTCTTGTCCAGTTATTGACTCTAAAATATTAGTAGTGATGTAGTCACATTTAATTTCTGAATTAAAGGCACACCTATATACCATAATAGGTTATGTGGGTTTGTAATTACTTCACTGCTTCTGATGATTGAGTAAGAATTATTGCCATATGGTCATAGAATATGCCTTCTCTGTAAACCCTTGAGCAGTATATATCTGGCCGAACCTTCTAAACCTTTTCACAAAAATTTTCATAAGATGATAAAAGCATTCTCTTTGCTCTACATTTGGAAAAATATTCTCCACTGCATTCTCAAAGCCCTTGCAAGCATCTGAACAAATAGCAAGGAGTGGAGGATCATCTATTGCCTTCTTTAATTGTTGCATGAACCAAGTTCAGTTGTCTTGTGTTTCAGAAGCTATGAAGCCATAAGCAACTGGATACACCCAATTGTGACCATTCACTCCTACAGCTGCGGCTAACTAGCCATTCCACCTTCCATTAAGTTTTGTAGCATCTATTCTCAGATGAGGCCTACATCCTATCAAGAAACCATCAATGTATGGTTTAAGAGCACAGAAAAAATGATGAAAATATACTTCACCATCCACTTCAAGTAGCTCAATCTCCACAACACTCTGAGGGAACATCTTAAGTACCTCAGCCTTCCACCTTAACAACTCAAAACTCTCTTCCCATTTACTATAAACCTCGGCAAGAGCTTTTTCTCTACCCCGCCATATAGTATCATATGAAACTGTGAACTTGTGTTCCTTTCACAACTTGTCCTGCAATTTCTTAGCACCAATTTTTGGATGATCTCTAAGGATATACACAGCCTTGCTAGTTACCCACTTCTAAGACGAAGTTCTAGTTTTGACGCTCATGGTAGAAACACATGTATGGTGATCAACCAAAACTGTCATCTGCAAAACACACAAATAATGAGAACCATGTTAATTTTGAAAAAGAATTAATCTACACATATCAATTTATTTATCTCTGCAGTGCTTTGCCTTTTATGTTTGGTGCCATTATTTTTCAAGGGCAATCATCATTTGACTTGCAATAACACATATATCTCTTCTTATCTGACTTCTAACTCAAACTCCTTATTGATGGCAAATTGTCGCACTGCCATTTTGGACTCCATTGTTGGGTAGACTGTACCAATATCCATTGGTGGGTTGTTCTTATCGTATGATATCACCATCTCACTTGACAGGGCATCACTTGTAGGAATGACAGCACCATGGGTGGAGGGCCCAATGTGGCTCGGTATTGCTTGGGCAATACCTTGGCCCAGCCCAAGAAGGGTAGCAGGGCTTAAAAAAAAACTTACCTGCTCGACTCGCATTTGGAGATTAGCACTTCATGCTCGGATTGCAGATATCTATCATGAGAATTTCTCTTTTGATGACCGCAAGACTATAAAAGATCAACTAAGAACTTTCATTATTCATGTGCGAAGAGTTGAAGAATTCAAGGCTTGTTATGATCTTGCGAGTCTATCAAAAACAATGATTCAACTTGAGAGACATATTGTGTTTCCATTGGTTTATCATCTCATTGAGTTGGCATTGTTGTTGCCAGTGGCAACCGCAACGGTTGAAAGGACCTTCTCGGCTATGAAAATTATTAAGACTGAATTGCGCAACAAGATGACCGATGGATGGTTGAATGACTTGATGGTGTGCTACATAGAAAGAGAAATATGCAAAGAACTTGATTTTCAACAAATTAAAAAGGCATTTCAAAATAAGAAAACTAGACAAATGCAATTGCCTAGGTCTCCTAGACCTAGACGTAACTAGAGATATTTTTTATTTCACAAGTTTAACATTTTTTTATAGATTTCACTAGACAAATGCAATTGCCTAACTCATATTTATTTATTTATTTATTCAGATTTAAGAGCTATGTAGCCTAATGTGAATGGATAATGATCACGATGACCTCTTTATAAGGTATTTTCCGCTTTCATTGTATATTTTTTTGATATTAGTTGATCTAGATTGTGTTGTAAATTTTGTCCTCTTCGCGTTAGCAATACCTTAATTTCATCGCGTCCTCCGTCACTGGACAGCACCATCGTAATCAAGACCCTGTTCATCCATTAGGCGATCAAAGACCTCTGTTTGTACATTTGTTGTCTCCTCTTCTCTTAAGCCTAAAAGTTCATACATCTGATTTTCACTCATAAGTGCAATTCGACCTGCCTCATCATGTGTCTCCACTATCTATAAATTATCCCAGTCAACTCTTCCATATTTTCCACAGCCTCTAGTTCCAACCTAAAAGAAACTTGTAATCTGCCTCATCACTGATGACAAGCCATTGCTATGTCAGCAGCGGGGCTGGTGGTGAGCTCACACGGTCAGGTGACGGCGATGGCAAGGCCGCCGAGCAGGTCTGTCTATCCCGTGCAGCCATGGCCGGCGTGGCCTTATGCGGACAGTGAGCACACATCGGGCTGTCGATCACACGTGGCGCTGGTGGCGAGCGAGTTCAGCAGTGAGCCAACGTTGGCCTTCCTATCGAGCATGCTCGTCCTCCTCCGGCGTCCTTCTTCGTTTTGCCCTTTTGCAGATCAATATTTTTTTGCCAAACAACGAGCATGTTCGATAGGAAGCAGGCTAGCAGCAGACCACGACTTGGGTATCTCTAGCAGCAGCTCCAAAGGAGAATCACATGAGCTTTGCACTGCTGTTGACTTCGTCTGTATCCGTATCTGTTTCGTGGTCATTATTTTGTTTGTGCTATCCATAGTACTTCAGGAGCTTGTATTGAGGCTGAGCTGCAGCATTTGTTTCTATCCAAACAGCAAAATTACAAGCGGAGATAGACACAGGGCATTCCTAGTGCACAAGGGATTACAGGTGTTTAATGTCTCGCTTGTAAAAATTTACAAACTTGCCAACAGGCCTATAGTAATGTACTAACCCGACACTGTCAGTGGTCGGCATGTGTTGACCTATAGATTTGGCAATTTGTCGGTCATATTTGCTGAATTCCTGCATAATATGATGTAAACCAGAGTGCTGCTCATCTATACATCAAATCGTAGGTCAGGTTTCAACAACTTGTTCAAAATTGCAATTAAACATTAGAAACTTGATTGTGTACGAGAGGAGCAGGCGCGGCAGGCCGCCGGCGGCCTCGTCCAGGGCGAATGAGCACCGCCGCGACACGCTCCGCTGCATGGTGCCGGCGCCGCGGGGCTGGAGCTTATCCACATCTACGTCACCCCAGTCAAGCGCTTCCTCCAGGCGCTGTGGGCAGCCGGGGTCCTCGGGTCCGTCGGGACCTACCTCGTCGCCGCGCAGCCGCTGGACGAGGGCCTGGTGCAGTATGTGCTAGAGCATCCAGCCACCCTCTGGTTGCGCAGCCAGGCCTCGGCCAGGGCCCGTGCGGCCACGGCCAGGCCGGCGTCGGGCGGGGCAGCGGCCGCGGGCACGCTGCAAGCGGCCAGGGCTGCCTCGTCGGGCGGCTGGCCCTTCATGGCCGCCGGCCCTAGATCTTGAGAGAAGTCGAACGGGAGAGAGAACGTAACATGGTAAAAAAAAAAGAAAAGAAAGGGCAATACGGTCAATTTATATGCTAAATATATGAAAAAGAAAATAGAAGAGAAAGGAATATACCAACGGCAGTATTAATCAAGTTGTATATATTTGGAGTTTTCAATTTTAATAATAGCAAAACTACGAAGCACGATATTTAAAGTTTCAAATTTACAATTTTCTCGCGCTACTGCTGCTCAAATAGAGTGCGTGAAGGTCGTCAGCTGGTCCGCAGCTGGCCTGTTCGAATAGCGACCGGCGGAGAGCGGGCGACAAGCGCCAGGTGGCAGGGGGGGTAGGTGTCGACCGGTGGCGGTGAGCTATCCAGGAGAAGACGCGTGCGTGAGACGCGCCGTGCGCGAGCGGTCGTGACCGGCCACGTGTGGGGCGAGCCTTCCCGTGGTGGGCTCGCGTGCCGTGCACTGACGGGCCACTAGCGTCTTTCCTCTCTTGGAGGATTATTGGGCCTCAGAGCTGGGCTTCAGTCCGGCGGCAGAGCCCATGGAAAACGCTGTCTGGCTCCAAGATGGTGACTGCCTGTCAGGCTGCGATCATCTGGTCAAGCTGTTGCCTGAAGCAGGGGCAATGCCTGAACTCGAGAGTCGTGACTCTCCAGCTTGAAGACTGATCATCTGAGTTCGCTGTCATTCCAATGATCTGGGGGTGGAACTTGAATCAGGGGCTGTGCCTAAGCCGAAGAAGATGCTCAAAACTAGCAGGTGCAGAAAACTAAACTGCAACGGCTGGAGAAAACTAGACTTGAATCGAGTTCATCAACTGCTGCTGGAGCTGCTATGCCTAACCTGGAAGCAGTCCATACTGAAGACTGCCATGAACTACTAGATACACATAGCCTGTCATTTGGATGCAGAGCAATGCCTAAGATCCTCGAGACTCTCCGAATTGAACGGAGCAACAATCTTGAGGCCTTGTCACTTGAATTGGGAGCAACACGCCAACACCTATGCTTGGCAGTTGGCACCCTCAAAATTAAGCCGGCCCTTTGAAACGCACCGGTCTAAACAACCGGAGCTAAACATATATTTAAACACTACAAAACAGTCTCCGGTGAAAATACATTACACAAATGGTGCCACAGTTATACATAGCTTTATTTAATACGTTCGATTATAATAATAATATAAACTAGGAATACAACAGCAGCGGTGATAAACGCAAGGGTAAACTCTTCATCTGACATGGTGGCTTCTACTGCAACGGCACCACTCCAGACTTGGGTATAGGGCACGAACTACTCGCCTTCCTCAGGCACGAAATCAGGATACTCTGCAACAAGTCATAAACGGGTGAGTACAAAAGTACTCAGCAAGTTCCACCTCACCCTACGGGAGGGGAAATGACATGCACGATGCACATTAAGCACAAAGCATTAGTAATGCAACTTATGGTATGCAACTCTTCCCGACACAACCCACAGTAGGTAGCTCACTAGTTGTCAGGACCACACCGTAGCCTGTCCATTCCGTGGACACGAACCATTCGAATGGATTCTACACTCTGCAGAGGTCGTACACTGTACCCACAAGCTCGACTGCCCGAACGGACAACCGACATAGCTGACACCCAGCCGTGGTCACGCCCCAGCCCGGCCACACAAACCCTCGGGCCCTGACCCCAATGATCTATACCCGTGAACCATCCCTGCGACCGTCAGGCTAACCAGTGGGATTAGGCTAAGTCCGGCCCATAACGGAACCTGTGGTCGTACTAAAGTAAGTTAGGTGAGATGTCAAAACAACTCGGTTCTTATGATTCACCATGGCAGCAACCATCCCTCAACTTGTCAACTCGAGCCTACCTCCACGGTAGCACTCACCTGCCAGTCTACCACCACGGTAGCGCCGGCTCCAGCATACCCAGCTGCCCTAGCTTCAGCCAAATCCCTTCATATCCTAGTCTCAACTCTGGATATGCATAACTACTCATGTGCATGTATGAGCACACTCAATCACTCAAGCACCGTTATATGTAATCAATCCTAAACCAGGGCTACAACTAGACGTCCTCACATGGATGCAACCGCTCACGTAGGGGTCGATGAAACTTGCCTTCGCTTACGTACGCGTCGGCGGCGGCGGCTTCCTGCTCGCGGTACGGGTCTTCTGGCTCCAGCCCGCTGTATTGGTCTTCGTACTCCTTGGTCGGCTCCTCCTCGATCACTCCGTGATCTACGGTGGAAACGGCACAACCGGCAAACAAACACAATCAAGCTATAAAATAAGCTCAAATGGAGATGAAAATAGAAGGAATAGATAGTATATGATTTGAGGAGAGTTTAGGAAAAAGAGTTATACGAAAAGGAGTTGATACGAAGGAGATATTGGGTTTACAGCATTGGTTGGTGTTCATATAGAACGATTTGGATTAGGTGCTCACGGCCTGGTGGGTATTTTGGACCTTTATTAGTATTGCGGAGGTAACGACCGGGGAGCTGCCTGCCATCTCACCTTGGCATGGAACAGCTCGAGGAAGAGGCTCAAGTGTTGGGGCTTCGTCTCGTGAGTGAACTGGGCTCGTGAGAAGTGGTTTAGCTAGCGAAGTGAAACGGCTCGGTGTGCTTGGGCTGATGATGGAGCTCATCACGGCCTCGCTCCTTTTATAGGTGAGGAGAGCAGCAGCGGCGTCGCACAGGGACCGGTGACGGCGTGGGCTGCGGCAGCTCGCCGTCAACTCAAACAGTGGCAGCACTGAAGGCGCGAGCGTCGAGGCGGCAAAGCCGGCGAGGACGCTGCAGCGGCGTGGGCGAGGTGGGGATGCGGAGGTGGGCGGCACGGCGTGGTGCCGACGGCAGTGCGCGGTCCCGTCGTGGGGCCGGCATGTCGCGCGTGCGCGAGTGAAAGCGAGCGCGGGTGGGGACGGCAGGGAGGGGCGTCGGCTTCCTTTATAAATGAGGTGAGGCGGTTTGCGCGGCGGAAAAATATCTCGGCCGGCGCTGTGTGCGACGACCCTGATTTATGGCGAGGTGGAGCCTACCAACAGATGAATCACAACCTATATACTAAGTACTCAAGTTTAATTAGGAGACTAACACTTAACTTATTGAAGCGACAAAGTCACGAAGGAACGCACACCTTTAAGTGGCTAGTCCAGCACTCGCCCTTCTAGCCTTACCACAACTTATCTACCTTTCTCATAAGTGGATGGCATGGCGAAAGGGGGGTTCTATTTATAGGTCAAGAGAAGTCATGGTATTAGGACAAGTATCCCCTTTTTAGAGAATTCCAAAATATCCTAGCATTTTCAAAACTTGAAAATATCTCACTTTTACTTAATGGAGAAGCAACTAGAGGGTTGACTTGAGAATATCCCACTCTTGCTTAATTGAGAAGGAACTAGAGGGTTGCCTTAAAAATATCTTACTTTTGCTTAGTGGAGAAGGAACTAGAGTGTTGCCTTGAAAATATCCCACTCTCTTACTTAATGGAGAAGGAACTGTTATTTTGTATTTTTTTCAATAGTGATGAAAACTGGGATGATACTTTTTTTTTTTTTTAGCCTCATGTTGACAATCGTCTATGAAATCCCCACCCGATGCAACAAACTCATGTTGAGAAACTGCTCAGCGAAACTGCAGCCAAAACGAATCACCCACCGCGGCGGCGGCTGCTGCTGCTACTGCTACCATCATCGGCATTAGAGATGAGACTGCACTGCGCCGACGCTCCGGCGGTGCTCGCCGGCGGGGGTGGCAGAGGGGCCGCGGCACAACCAGGCGGCGCAGGTGCAGCAGCAGACCGCCGGCGCCCGGCCCAGCGCCACCACACACGCCAGGGCCAGCACGGCCAGCAGCAGGACCAGCGGCGGCCAGCCCGCGCGACGGCCACCGCCGGCCGTTGCTCTGCTGGCCGACCCTTCATCGGCGCCCGCGGCTACGGGCAGAGCAGCCGCCGCGCCGGGGCCGGGGCAGGCTCCACCGGCGCTGACGCCGGCCACCGCCCCGGCTCCGCCGTGCTTCCTGCCGCGGCCGGCGAGCCTGAGCTCCTGCAGCGCGGCGGCGAGCCCCGCGCGCAGCCGCGCACGCTTGGACCCCTGCTTGGTGCCGCTCCTCTTCGCGGTGGCGCTCCTCTTCTTATTGATCGAGTCGCTCTTGGAGAATAACAGCCGGCGCGTCTGCGGCGGCGGCGCCCTCGGGGAGCTGCCGACCCGTCGCAGCGCCCTGCCGCCACCACCTCCGCCGCCGATCATGGAGGACCGGTGGAGAAGATGCATGACCTGAACGCGCTACTGGGATCCCGCGAATCCGGCGATCAGTCGTGACACGAGCTCCTGAGATGCTGCTCTGATCTACTCGTACAGTCCTACCCCGCTGCTGTTCAAGTGGTCAAATGGAGCTGCTGGAGCTTCACGGCAAGCGCGTGAGGATGAGCGAGGGACAGCCTGCTCCGTAGCTGCGCGTCGGCCGCTCAAATAGCGATCGGAGTCGGAGGAGCTGCGGCGGGTGGGGGACAGGAAAGTACAGGGTGCCTGCCGCCGTGGCGGCGCGTCGAGTCGTCGGCCGGCGAGATGCCCGAGGGGGAGACGCGTGAGACGCCGCGCCACGACGCGCGTGAGCGTGGCCACCTTACCGTGTCCGTACCGTACGGTACGCGCGCGCGCTCGTGGCCACCCACGTGTGGCGCCAACGGAGGAAGAAGCGAAGAGGAGCTTCCCGTGCGCTACCGCGCTGCTGGGCTGCAACCGGGCCGCGGCCCATATGGAATGGTCAGCAGAGTTCCTGGCCCAGGTGCCCTCTCACCCTCGCTCGCTCTCGTCTCGTGGATTCGTGGCCTTCTTTCCTGGCGGCGCCGCCCATCGCCAGGTCTTCGTCTGCTCCCCTGCCGGCGACGAGCGTCCACCACGTATGCCCCTCACCTTCCCTTCACTTCCCCTCCCTTCCCTCCGTGCGAAGCTGAGCACTCCAAACACTATCGTGATGTGTTTGTATTTATATCTGACCCAGTTAGATGAACGTGTCTTACACTGGATCCGTCCCCTACTCTGTAGGATTCTTCCGTTCCATGGCCTGTGTTCTTTGTTAGTGGTAGGGTTTCTGATGAGTGCTCCGAGGGCACATTTCGTGCTCTATTTTCTTTTCCGATGGAAAAAGTTTCGGATTAGCTGAAAAATGTCCGGTGACCACTTGGGACTGCTGAATCGTTTGGTGTCTGATTGGTCGTATCCTGTACTTCTGACCAGCAACCCGTTGCTTGCTGAATAGTGTCTGATTTCTTTAGCATAACTTCCATTGACAAATGAATCAGCCGGGAATCATTTTCATCTCTGCTTTCATGGAAAGAGCTAGCTAGCTAGCTTTGTTAATGCATTTACGGTACTGTAGTACCTGGTTTAAGGTATTTGATTGTAATTTAAGAAGGAGTCAATTGGGTATCATTCGGTATTCTGAATTGTAGTGAGTCCTGTTCTGGAATTTTGACATATTAATCGAGACCTCTCTTGCAAGTGAGTGACTGATGAGCAATGACTGCTCTGATTATTAGTTTTAGCAATTTGATTAGTTGTACTGTCTAAGAGTCTGGATGTTGGTGTGGAAAATGTTAAATTAGATTAGTGCCTGTTGGTTCATAGCTTTTGCTTTTAAGAAGCAGGGTTATCTGTATTTTCTTATAAAAAAAAGAATCAGGGTTATCTGGTAGCTTGATATACCAACATTTTAACACCAATGCATTGTCTTCTAAGTTGTTAATTTACTTGGTATCCTTCCTTTTTCCTGAGCGGAATAATCTACCAGGCATAACCTCCATTCAGTACCAAAATAATCTGTGGAGATAAACGGTCTTGTTATGGTGTCAGCTATCTCTCATGGGCAAAAATTCCTAGTTTTATTGATGCAATTTGAATATTGAAGAGTTTTTACTTAGATCTATATTATCCATGGGCACCAGGGGATTAAAAAGCTATTTACACTTGTCCATTTTGTGTAGCCCAAATAATTTTCACCTCATACTATGTCAGCCCACCAGATTTGTGGTGCTTGGGATGGTATTTAAGATATAAGAGTGAATCAGGTGGTACATCATTGAGTTGTATGGAGAGTATACTAATGGTGATTCCTATAGCATTGGATACATCCAAATCTGGTCTATGCTTACAGTTATTTTCCTGAGTGGCTGGCTAATCAGTAATTACTGCCTTGATGATCATGTTCATTTGCTTTGACTAAAGTGGTGATGTCATTGCTGATGCTGTGCTTTTATTCCATCTTTATTTTGTTACCTTCTCTAGGATGACCCAGTAATTCATATTTGTTGAAAGTGTAACTACAAATAGTTGGATATTAAAATCTGTCTGTAGTCCTTTACCTATTGCACAACAGACTAGGGGATTGGTAATTAGTAATTACTCTCACCGGTTCC
Organism: Panicum hallii; assembly: GCF_002211085.1. NCBI lineage: Eukaryota > Viridiplantae > Streptophyta > Magnoliopsida > Poales > Poaceae > Panicum > Panicum hallii. Next base: position 58,210,235 of record NC_038044.1, read on the forward strand.
TACCTCAGGTCACCCGTATTGCCATGCTCTGCCCAGCCTTTGTTCCCTTTCTTGTACACCCATCCGAGTGCCACTCCATGATGGTAGACATTTACTAATTACATCTTGTTTTTCTGGAGTGGTCAAAGGTTTTGAGTGATAAAAATTGTTGTCCATAAATAGAGGTTATATTTTACTTTCTAACTGATGACCATGCTCACCTGATACCTTCGGATTAGGTCGGAAGGATGAGGAAGGGACTGCATCCTCAGATGCAATGGATTTCTTATGTGACCCAGAGTGGTAGGCTGATCAATATCATGATGACCAAGGTGAACCATACCGGCAAAGTGTACCACATGAGGGCCAAACGTCAAATGGCTCAGAGCCTTGGTCAGATTGCAAAGTTCAAACGCCGATACGAGCAGGAAGCAGAGGAAAACAAGGAAAAGTAGGATGGTGTTTGCAAGGAGGTATAGTCTCTGTAACCTTAAGCACTTCTGTTGACTGCAAGTTTTTAGTTAAGGAACTTTGCTCATGGGATTGTATTTTTGATGGAATTTTCTTCTATGCGTTGGTTCCATCACTGTTGGGTTTTAACCCAATGTAGTTGTTTCTTCTCTTTCGTTATGAATTCCTGTCTGGCTGTCTTGAGCAAACTGCTGTACTTACTGTTCTGCCTTAAAGGCTCAAGAAAATCATCGATGGATTAATTTCTGATCTGACCTGATCCTGTCCTGTATTATGTTTGATGCTCATCTTTGCTGGTCTGTGCGGACCCGGATTCCAGTATCTGGTGTCGAGTTGTGAACGAGCAGGATTATTAGCTGTTGCCATTTCGCGGTCAAGTTCATTCTTATCATACATTTTTCTGTTGAAACTGGAGGATTGTGCTTGGCTCTGACTCTAAGCTGTCCAAACACTTGATCACCTTATTTATCATGAGTGTAAGTCCTTGTATGTTGTACTGCCAGCAGAATTTATATATTCTTTCGAACACACTTATAGTTTGCATGCATGCACAAACCAGTATACACATGACACCCTAAAAATATTAACACTCTTGTGTATTCTCAAGAAGTTTTTTGTTTGGAAATCTGAAGATGGTTTTCCAATTTCTCGGAAGAGGACCTTTCTCAGTATAGAAGAACAAGTGCAATATGTTCAGTAAATGAAGTCATGTTCAATTTGAGCCAATCTACTCGCACGCTAAAGTTCCCGGAAACTTTCTTTCTTGTGTTTTATTCATCAGGATGCGTATAAGAGTGGGAGTGAGCAGCTCTGAAACGTTTTAGGCGTTTGTCTGAACAAGGTTAACGTTTTAGGCGTTTGTCTGAACAAGGTTTCAAGAGCGTCGCTCATCAAGCCCTCGGGGTGTATAGCTAGCTCTGGTTTTACCCCTCTGATTTTACTTTGATTTTGCCATGTTTTGACATCAGCTTACAGTAGCTGTTCGTGTTGGAAGAGATCGATCGCGAATATCGTTTAATTTCGTTTTACTGAAATTATACGTGAAGATTCGTTTGTTACCTAGACTTCTTCCAACGAAACACAGATGACCACCATCCACTAAAACACTAGGTGAACACCAAATCATTGCAAAGCTTCGACCAGTAGAAGTTCCACGGCTGTAAATTTACCTAAATGGTATTTGGCAGGAGCAGTCGTGTCGGTCATGGAAATAGCCAGCAGCTAAACCTACTTCACGGTCATGGAAATAGCCAGCAGCTAAACCTACTCGAAGTGTGTATCGCATGTCGTGATTGAAGGTGGTCTAGCTCACAATTTATACTGGTTCAACCAATTGTGTCCTACGTCCAGTCGGGGGTCAATCAGCTGTATTGCTTGAGTCTAGATGCTCGTGAGAGTTTGGGGAGTTACAAGTTTGCGAGTGGATGATGTGGTATATCCCGATCTCCCTTTCCTAGACGGATGAACCTCCCTTTTATAGTCCAAGGGGGTCTTTATTACAGGGGAACTAAAGGTAGAAAGATAGAGGTAGAAATATAGAGTGTTCCTTACTTCGCCGGTCGGGGTTGCCAGCTCTGCCAGTCCGGACTGCCAACTCTATCAATCGGGGCCTTCCGATGACCACAGCTCAAATCCTACATCATGGGGTGGCCGTCTTATCTCGTCCCTATGCGTCATGCTCCGTCCCTAGCGCTACGCCCCGTCACTCCGTTGTGATGGAGGTGTGTCTGCCGCGTCGTGATGATGTTGCATCCCATCTCTTCGCGAGGACGCGTAGGTGGAATAGTGTCCCCTACTGTTGCAACAAAGGGGACTGTAACCCCGTGAAGGGAGTGGTTGATATGTACGGCAAGTTGACTCCGGCGTGTCCGTCCTTATCCTCAATACCTACCCTTAGGGACGGTTAGTGTGCGAGGCCCGGCCGGCCCCCGACCTCGTCAATCAGGGAAAGTGATACGTGTACGGCGAAGTCCAGTCAAGGGACCACAGTCAAAGCCGTGGTATGGACCCAGTCCCCGAGCGTCTCCTAGGTCGGGGACACGAGCCATGCTTTACCTGACCGGCTAGCCGGTCGGTATCATGGGCCTGAGCAGCCTGGACGAAGCCGTAGCCCACGAAGGTGGGCGTTCATTCCACATGTTGTACTTGGGCTAGTTGAAATGCCAGCGGGAGGTGGGTCCGCTGGGGACCCTGGGTCCCTAGACCCGTTAGAGGCCCCGAGCGGCTTTACGATTTGTTTAATCATGAAGGCGCTTTTTGTTGCCGCGCCGTGTTTTAGCTCTGAGTGAGTAGTCGCATTGTGCTGTCCAAGTTGTAGGGAGGCACAACGTGCGACGGGTTCCCTATGTGACCGTGAGTCAATCGGGGTTGCCCTTATCTATCTGCGTAATGAAGGCGCCGCAGCGGCTCCAGCTGTCTGCTCTTTGTGTAGAATCTCGAGGCCTGCCCGAGGCGGCGTGGGCGTTCAGTCGGCGGCAGACGGACTGCTCACCGTCGCCCCCTGCTGAGGTATCCTTGGGGAGGGGATGCAAGAAGAAGACTTGCAAGGAAGATGTTCCTCCCAGTCTTCCCGCGCTTGGAGCAGCCCTCCCAAGGTTACTAGTCTTACCACCTTGGTGGTGGTAACGGGTTTTTCGTATTTTGTAACGGCCGTGGGCCGACTGTACTATGCAATATTTAGTCGTCAGGGGTAAAGCATGTTTATCCCAGGGTGCATTGTATTTGCCGTGCCCGTCCGTGAGTCCGGTCGGGGGTTGGAATTTTACCGTCCTTCCCGAGTGGGAATGAGGTTCCCCGACTTGCCACGGGCCTTACCATAAAGGAGGGCGGTCGGGTCGATGGCGTCGTGTGCGTGTACGCGTGGAGGTGACCCCATCCGCGGTCTCCACGACCGGAGGGGTTGAACCGGGATCACTTGCCTCGATGGCTCGAGTGATGGGCTCGCTGAGCTCGTAACGGGTATGTCTGGGCAAAATTTCAGGCGTTCGAGTGGAATCCGGGTCCGTCGTTCATGACGGGGTCGGCATAGCCCGCAAGTGGCATTCCACTGCTCCATGACCCGCCTCCCAGCAGATGCCCGAGTCATCCGACCGACTCAGGTGGCCCGTTAGCCTCTCCTCGATGGAGATTCTATCAGCATGGCTCAAGGTTCGAATCGGACGAGAAGGTTGAGATGACCCGAATCGCTGCCTAAGCAGGTCGGGCGAGGGACGCTGGGGCTCATTTACGTTTTCTCCCCTAGCTCGCGTTTGACGAGAGGCAGCCTCGAGTCCTCCGCGGACCGGCCTTCGAACCTCGGTCGGTTGAGTTCCCAAGTCGGGACCGTTAGCACACTTTTTCATGGCCGCGCCGTATTTGTTTCGGCAGTTTTAATGTATTTCAAGAATTGAGCAAATTAATGCGATTATCGACTAGGGATGTGGCCCGTTGAGGCTTACCCGGGAAGTTAGAGGGTGAATCTCTTGGATTTCGGTCTGGTTCGGTCCGTTTTTCACACCCATGCCGCGGTCATGGTGGGTCCCCTCGTGCCGCCGACCAGCTTCGCGATCTTGGATAGAGCTTGGTGCCGGTCGTGATGGCGATTGCGGAGGCCACCACCGCTGAGTGGGTGAAAGCAGCTCGCCGTGCGGAGAGTGAAACGGCCCTGGGCAGCAGCAACGTCCAAGCAATAGAAGCCGAGTTGAGTGCCGCCGCGTGTCAAACCCGGTTTTAGAAAGAAACCAAATGCATCTCATATGTGCGCCAGTATCAAGTTCACACACATATGATAGACGATACAAGTGTATATCCAAAACAATATCGTAACGAAAAAGAGTATTAAAGTACTTTATTACATGTCCAAAAGTCTTAATCTTAAGCAACAAATGATCGTCTTTAACTAGCAGCAGAACTTCAACTTCATAAGCAGATGACTGGGAGACATATGCCTAGAACTGAAAGGACCTCAAGATGCCTAGAGGGGGGGTGAATAGGCTAATCTACAACTTAAAAACACTTCGAGCACGGTTAGTAACACAAGTGTCCGGATATTCCGGATATATGTCCGGATACTCCGGATATAGTATCCGGAGTTTCCGGAGATAATGTCCGGACTATCCGGGTATAAAAAAAATGCTACTAATCACAGATAAAGATGCTGTAAATTGAATCCAGTAAATTTAGAGGGACTAGTGGTACCTCTGAGGTGTTTCTCACCAGTTGTCTTACTCCTGAGACCTATACAATGATAGATCGCCCTCAAACCCTAAAAGGTTAGTCTCACAAGCAAACAAATACAAATGTATACTAAAATTGCGAGAGAGACACAGAATTTATTTCCCGAAGTTCACTCCCAAAGGAGCTACGTCTCCGTTGAGGAAGAATCCAAGAGACGGTGCTCAAGAACTCCTATGCTCCTCTCCCAAGGGTGAGACCAACGCTCAAACCCTAGGGTCACTTACTATGAATACCTCGGAGAGGAATGAAGATTACAAACCAGCTATGATGCTCACAAATCAATCACGCAATCACAAGCGACGCCTAGCCGTCTAGGAGCTTGGAGCTCCAAGAGTAATAAACTAGAATCCACGGGCTAGACTTGGATTGATGTGCTCAAGAGATGAAATCAAGGCTTACTTGCACAATCGTAGCTCTTGCAACAATCTCACTTCAAACCCCAAAGAAAATCACTCAAGAATGGAGCAAATGGGGAGTGAGAGGGCTCTCTTTTGGTTTTCTGCAGTTCTGGTCGAAAATGAGCAAGAGAGTGAGAGTGAGAGGGGGTATGAGGGGTATTTATACCCCCTCTCCCAGAAACTAGCCGTTGGAAGAGCGGTACCCGGAAACTCCGGGTATATGTCCGGATACTCCGGACATAGGGGTCCGGAGACTCCGGACCAACTGTTTTGCAGACCGGAAACAGTAACCCGGACACTCCGGGTATACGTCCGGATACTCCGGACATTCTGTCCGGACATTCCGGACTGAGACCCGGACACTCCGGGTTAGACACTGAATTTCACATTTAAGTCTCTTTCTGAGTGTTGAGATGGTTTCTTATGATTTTTGTGGGTTCTCTTGAGCACAACTACCATGTCTACACTAGTGGATCAAAGTTCCCCTTGATAGTACGGCGTTCCTATACTCAATTTCAAAAATAAAATCTAGTCCTTAAGAGCACTTGAGGACGCCGCTTTTCATATCCCTTTTGAGGGATCACGCTTCTCTAAAAAGCTTTGCTTAGTCACCATTAGCACCTGCACACATGCTTAATAACACGATTAAATATACATGTGCTTTGTCATTTATCACCAAAACCCACTTAGGGGCCTAGATATCTTTCAAGAACTCCTCGATGTCTTCAGGGAACTCCGACAATTATCTTGTTCTGAGCAGCATTAGTTTTAATAAAATAAGCATGAGTACACTTATAGTTGGTACTCAGCAAGTGGAGTAAATTATATGACATGCAAGACCAATTTCAAGGAATAGCTTATATGGTTTGACTGCGATAAGCACTTTTAGTTGGCCAAGTTTTATTTAGCAAGTATTAACTAAGTGTAAATGTATACCAAAACCTTTAAATAAGTAAAAGAGATAAGTATCAACAACATAAATAAAGAATATCAATTTAGATCATCTTCAAGTTCTATTATCATGTGAGGGTTCAAGCCACTCGTAACCACGAGCACGACTGATATATCAGTTTTTACTCTGCAGAGGTTGTACACTTTACCCACAACTCATGTTTCCCTTTATTCCCAGGTTTGTAAGGCCCTTAAACACTTTCGAGGTGAGTGGCAGGGATTCACTACAAGACTTTTATAAAGATTTTCTAACTTGCAAATGTCCGCTAAGGTTTCAGACCATAGTGGTATGACCCATCCTAATGAGGAAGACGTCTTAACTAGGATCATATTTAAGTCTCAAGAGGATCGAGCTATACCCCATCAACGCACTCCCCTCTTACCCTTTCGGTAAGACCATTACAAGCTGAAGTTTCTAATTAATTAGCCAAGACCAGAGCCATGTAGTATTGTGGTTGCACTATTTTTCTAGGTGGTTCTCCATATTCCAATTAATGCAATGATCTTATAGTTATCACCATAAAGTATTCCATGACATGAAATAGAACAAGTGTAGTATTGTTTCCAAGTTAACTAACCATATTCTAAATAGTTGAGCAACTAGCATAGCTACAATATAAAGTAAACAATCCAGGTTTAATCAAGGAAGTAGAATAGAAACTGGCATATCCTTAGTTTGGGACCCATCATATTATAGGCGCATGCATGCATATTAAGTAAAGGCGTGTATTAAGATTATTAGAACCGAAGTACACAAGGACCACTTGCCTTCCTCAAAGAGTTGCTGCTGCTCACCGGTGTCTTCAAAGCCTTACTCTTGTGGATCCTCGAGCTGCGCACCGTCTATCACATCACACAAGTTCATACAAGGAAGGAAGTCCGACAAATAAGAAACAATACACCAAACAATGTAAACAGAACAAAACAAGGTTATAAACCTACTGTACACATCGCAAGGATCGTGTGAGCGCAAGAATCGATGAAAACGGAGTTAAAACGGAGAAATTATGGCTAAAACACAGCTTCAGGGACTTACTTGTAAAAGATTTGAAACTAAAAGGGCTCTGAACGAAGAAATCGAGGGCTAAAACATAATTAAACCTTAAACTCGAGGGTCAGCATAGAAAACCAAGGGGTTAGGGACGGGTTGGATTTGTAAGAGCCAGGGGTTAAAACAAAAGAAAAAGGACCTAATCGTAAATACTTTTGAACTAAGGTGGAGCGCGGGTTGATTTTCATAAAACCGTGGGGCTATTTTGCAAAAACGCCTAGGGTTGACCGGTACGGGGTTGGTCCTACTCGGGGTAGATCGGATCTGGGTCATCCGATCTAGATTGGACGGTGGGCGGCGGGTGAGGCAGCGAGGGCGGCGACGTAGGGCTGCCGGCAGCGAGTTTTACGGCGGTGGCGGCAACGGGGCTCACCGCAGTTGGCTGAAATCGGTGCTTCAGAAGTGGTTTCGCGTGGGGAACGGCCGAGGAGAGAGAGTGAGACAGGGAACGCGATGTGGAGGCCAAGGGGGCGGTGCGGTGGCCGGAGAAGGGCTCACGGCGGGGGAGCGGCATTATTGCTCCGGTGAGCAATTGCTCCGGTGAGCAATTGCTCCGGTGGCCCCTTTGTCATCAAGTGCCAAAAAGGAAGTGAAAAAAGGCAAGAAGGTCTTCTACTCATCATCATCTTGGGCATCCTCATCGGAGGTGTCCTCATCCTCATCCGAATCGGGGATTTCGCGGTAGTTTGGAGGTGCTTCTTCCTCGATCTCTTCCTCTTCATCAAATATCTCTTGGCCACGAGGAGGAGAGCGACGGGATCGTGTAGGGGCACATGTGCGCTGACGTGGGCGAGGAAGAGGAGCATGAGCAGCAGCAGTGGCGGCCTCATCCGCAGCATCCCATTCGGCAAATGGGTCATCAAACTCGGGCAACTCATGGTATGGATCCGCCGGAAGCCCCAAGTGACTCTTAATCTCAATTATGTCACGACGGTTTTCATTGATCTCTTGAGTTGCAGTCTTGCACATGCAGAAAATGCTCTTAAGAGCCCTCTTGATAAACGAATCATGATGACCACGATGAGAAGAAGATGGACCCGAATAAGATGGAGCTGGGTCAAACCTTGGTTTCCTTGTGGCACCGGCATGAAGAGGAGGGGCGTGCGGTGCATCACCGGATCGAGGACGAAGGTGTAGAGCAGCATGCTTGCAATCCTTGGGAAAGGTAACCTTGGTAACCCTCTCAATCATATACATGATGTAAGGAGCAGATGGTAGAAACTTTTGTGGATCATTCATCGTCCTCCTTAACTCATTCCAAATGAAATCCATAATGGAGAAGGGTCGCCCACCGGGCATGACACGGGCAAGGAGATTGCAAGCAAAGTACCTAAGAGTAGTGGCATCACCATCCTTAGCATCAATGGTGGCATGAAAGAATTGGTTCATGGTGTAGTAGAATGGTTGAAGAGTGCTTGCATTGCCGGCTTCCGCTAGAATAGGGTTGTAGAAAAGAGCCGGTAATTGACTTGGCTTTAACTGATGTTCCACATGAATAGGATCCCTCTTCTCATCCCCTGAGCCGAGTCCAACGAGTCTAGAGAATGTCATGTAGTCAACTTCATATTTCACTCCCTTGGTGGTCCAAAAGAAAGCAATTTGCCTTGCATCATAAAATAGAGAGGAGTGAAATTGAGCAAGAATCTCCTCATTCCAATCATACCGAAATCCCATGATGTCATAAAGACCAAATTCCTTGCACTTTGCAATAGCTTGATTGAAGAATGGGTCATTCATCCTCTCAAAATAATCCCAATCAACATACTTACAAGGAACAATGGGAGCTTTGCCCTTGCGCATGACAACGGAGGAGTAGAAATCTTGATGCAACTGACACCAAAATCTCCTTTCCAAATTTTCAGCCTTCTCATACTTGTAAACGTCCTCCTTGCGTGCATCCGTAAGTGCCACAGTCTGCTTGAAATAGTTCCTCCCCATGGTAGTAGTAAACTCAGTGAGAATTTGAGTACGGTGAAGCTTTGGGCACCTAGGATATTGCCGTTGATCTTGTGGATATTCAACTTGAAGATGAGGAGGAGTGCGAGGGCAGATATCCCAAGCAATTCCCCGTCTCGATGGATTAGCCCGAGAAGGAGGAGGCACGGCCATGCTTGGCATCATGTAAGGAGCTTGACGAGGTGGACGGGCTTGTGAGCTGCTTCCTGCAGGCTCTTTGCCCGGACGGTGACGAGGACGAAGTTCTCTTGGAGGAGGACTAGGAGGTGAAACTTCCTCCTCTTGGATTTGAGGATCATGACGGCATTTTTGCCGTCTCTGACCGGAAGAAGCAGGTGCACGCTCACGTCCCATAGCCTGGACATAGGATATATCGATTAGGAGCAAACTAGAAGCAATAGGAATGAGACTCGTAGGCTGAAATTCTAAGAATCCGGAGTTCCATCCGGAGTCTCCGGACATCGACATATGAACCCTACTTTCATGAAATCTAGAGATTTGACCATGGGATTTGAATGAAATTTGGGGCACAAGCTGCTGCACATGAGGGAAGATAATGACCCAAAGGATATCAAGTTTTGACCACTACATTGAGAGATCGGGCGATTTGAAGTTTGAATACCTTAATGAAGAGGAAAGCGCGGGAAACTCCAAATCCAAAACGTTCTCCGGAGATTCCGGATGAGAGAAATCACTCCCTTCAACGATTCGCAAATCTTACGGGAAAATGTGGTGGAAATCGCCCCTTGGGCGAGTGGGAGGCAGTGGAGAGGAGGAGAGGCACGGTGAAGGTGAAAAAAATAAGAGATAGAACCGTTTTTGACCGACCCCCCCGCGGTATATATAAGATGGTTTTACCATCCGGAGTATCCGGACATATATCCGGAGTATCCGGACGTGTGTCTGGAGTATCCGACTCCCCCTAAAACTGAGATGGATTCCAATGAGAATAGGATTGAATTTTGATATGAGAGATCTAGTGATGTGAGAGTCTTACTTAACTTGAGACTAGCCAGCAATCAACAATGGGAACAATAGTCTCAAGTAAGCAAGAAAAGATTCAAATTATTTTGAAAGTCACACTCCTAGCAATTTTAGTAGATTTTTCAAAAACCAATTTCTCTATAGCACTCAAACATGTGCATGATCTCAAAATAAGTTACGAGAATCCAAAATATTTAGCTCACTCCTCAAAGTACAAAACCTTTGCTCATCAAGTGGTTTAGTGAAGATATCGGCTAGTTGTTTATCGGTGCTCACATGACTTAAAACGATACCTCCTTTGGCTTCATGGTCTCTCAAGAAATGGTGACTTATGTCAATATGTTTGGTTCTTGAGTGGTTAACGGGGTTGTTAGCTAGCTTGATTGCACTCTCATTGTCACACAAGAGTGGGATCTTGCTAAACTTACAACCAAAGTCGCTCAAGGTGGATTTCATCCAAAGTAATTGTGCACAACAAGCACCTGCAGCAACATATTCGGCTTCGGCAGTGGATAAGGCAACGGAATTTTGTTTCTTGGAACTCCAAGACACAAGGGACCGGCCAAGGAATTGACAAGTCCCCGATGTACTCTTCCTATCTACCTTGCAACCGGCATAATCCGAATCGGAGTAGCCAAGTAGATTGAAAGTGGAGCCCTTGGGATACCACAAGCCAAGGTACGGAGTGAAAACTAAATATTGTAGAATTCTCTTAACAGCCATAAGATGACATTCCTTGGGATTAGCTTGAAACCTTGCACACATGCACACACTAAGCATGATATCGGGTCTAGATGCACAAAGGTAAAGAAGGGATCCAATCATGGAGCGATATACCTTTTGATCTACGGCCTTGCCATCTTCATTTAGATCGAGATGTCCATTAGTCGGCATAGGTGTCTTGATAGGCTTGGCATTCTCCATGTCAAACTTCTTCAACATATCTTTGGTATACTTGGTTTGACAAATAAAGGTTCCTTCCTTGAGTTGCTTGATTTGAAATCCAAGAAAGAATATCAACTCTCCCATCATGGACATCTCGAATCTCTTCGTCATGATTCTACCAAAATCCTCGCACCAAGATTGATTAGTAGAACCAAATATAATGTCATCGACATATATTTGGCACACAAAAATTTCTTTATCAACTTTGCGAGTGAAAAGAGTAGGATCGGCTTTGCCTATCTCAAAGCCTTTCCTTAAGAGAAAATCCTTAAGACATTCATACCATGCTCTAGGAGCTTGCTTAAGCCCATAGAGCGCCTTATGGAGCTTGTAGACGTGATTAGGTAGCTTAGGATCTTCAAAACCCGGTGGTTGCTCACCATACACCAATTCGGTGATTGGACCATGAAGAAAAGCACTCTTCACATCCATTTGGTATAGCTTGAAATCATGGTGAGTTGCAAAGGCAAGCAAGATACGAATTGACTCAAGCCTAGCTATGGGTGCATAAGTCTCACCAAAATCCAAACCTTCGATTTGTGTGAAGCCTTGAGCAACCAACCTTGCCTTGTTTCTTGTTACCACGCCATGTTCGTCTTATTTGTTTCGAAAGACCCACTTTGTTCCAATGACGTTTTGCTTGGGTCTTTCTACCAAGGACCAGACTTCATTCCGTGTGAAGTTGTTCAATTCTTCTTGCATGGCCATCACCCAGTCCGGATCATCCAAAGCTTCTTCAACCTTAAGTGGTTCCAAAGAAGAAGCAAACGAGTAATGCTCACAAAAGGTTGCTAAACGAGAACGAGTGGTTACTCCTTTGTTTATACTTCCAAGGATGTTATCTATGGGATGATCCTTTTGGATAATTTGATGAATTCTTGGATGAGGAATTTGAGTTTCATGTTGTATAGGCTCGACTTCTTGTTCAGCCTGAAGTTGATCTTGATGTGGAGATGACGGTTCATCTTCTGTAACCCGGATACTCCGGACCTGTGTCCGGATACTCCGGACAGGGGATCCGGAGTCTCCGGACATAATAACGAAGTTTCCGGGTAGAGCCGCGGAAGTCGATGTAGATGACCCTTTGAACATCAACACATCATCATCGTCTTGATCCTCTTGTTCTTGTGGCTTTATTTCACCAGTGGCTAGCTTCTTGATCGCCTTATTTGGTGATTCTTCCATGCCTACAACATCATCAACTTGCTCTTCTTGAGAGCCATTAGATTCATCAAATGTCACGTCACACGCAACTTCAACACAACCGGAGGTTTTGTTGAAGACACGATATCCATGAGCATTTGAGGCATAACCAAGAAGAAAACTTTCATCAACTTTAGATGCAAATTTAAAGTTCTTGGGCTTCTTGTTGAGAATGAAGCACTTACTTCCAAAAACTCTAAAATATGACACGTTAGGCTTTTTACCAAGTAGAAGCTCGTAGGCCGTCTTGTTCAAGATCTTGTGAAGATAAAGACGGTTGATCGCGTGGCATGCCGTGTTGATTGCTTCCGCCCAAAATTGATCCGAAACCTTGTATTCATCAAGCATTGTTCTTGCGGCTTCAATGAGAGTTCTATTTTTCCTTTCAACAATTCCATTTTGTTGTGGAGTATATGGAACGGAGAACTCATGCCCAATGCCCTCTTCTTCTAAGAATTCTTCAATGTTGGTGTTCTTGAATTCGGTGCCATTGTCACTTCTCACTTTCTTGATCTTGGTCTCGAATTCATTTTGAGCTCTTTTTGCAAATTTCTTAAATGTCTCTTGCACTACACTTTTGTCATGCAAAAAGAATACCCAAGTGAAACGAGAATAATCATCAACAATGACAAGTCCGTATTTGTTACCACCAATGCTTATATAAGCCACCGGGCCAAAAAGGTCCATGTGTAATAGTTCAAATGGCTTGACGGTGGTGATGATGCTCTTTGACGGATGAGGAACACCAACTTGCTTCCCGGCTTGACAAGCACTACAAATGCGATTTTTCTCAAAAGAAACATTTGTTAGTTCTAGAATGTGATCCCCCTTTAGGAGCTTGTTGAGATTTCTCATCCCAACATGAGCTAGTCGGCGATGCCATAACCAACCCAAGCTAGACTTTGCCACCAAGCATGTATCAAGTTGAGCCTTTTCTTGTGAAAAATTCACTAGATAAAGCTTTCCCTTGAGTACACCCTTGAAGGCAACGGAGCCATCGCTTCTCCTAATGACGATCACACCTTCGTTAGTAAATAAACAATTGAAACCCGATGCACAAAGTTGTGATATGGATAACAAATTATACCCAAGAGATTCGACTAAGAGAACTTTTGAAAGAGAGAATTTTGAGTTTAGATCAATGTTACCGGTACCAAGCACTTTTCCCTTTTGATTTCCAGCAAAAGTAATGTAATGATCATCATTTGATTCTTTCAAACTCTCAAATATGCTTCCTTCTTTGGTCATATGATTTGTGCATCCGCTATCAATCACCCATGTTGATCCACCGGAAAAATATTCCTACAAAACAAGATTATTCCTTTCTTTTAGGTACCCAACAATACTTGGGTCCTTAAGTGTTAGTCAAAAGCACTTTGGGTACCCACACATGGCTTTTCACCTTAGTGTTCCATGAGCGGTGACCCACAAATATAGCAACCACTTTACCATGGTGGTTCCTAGTTAAAACATAATCCGCATAAAATGACATTTAAGATAATGTTTTTGGTGTCTTGGGTGTTTGGAATTTGTCTAGTTTCAAAGAGGATGCAACAATTTTGGCACCTTCATCACATGTTGTGCCTCTCTTGACAAACTTGATTTGACTTAACCCTTGCTTCTCACTACTTCTCCTATGGGTGGGAGTTGTCATGTTCACTAGACCTCCTCTTGCCCCTAAGGTGGCCTTCTTGTTATTCTTGACATAAGGAATGGTTTGAGAAGTGCCATCTTCATTCTTTCCTAGTCCCTTACCTTTCTCAAAACCATATTTGCTTAAGTATTTTGAGCCAAACCCCTTGGTATGCTTCTCAAACTCACCTACCCTTGGTGAGGGATTTGTCTTGAGTACTTTCTTGTGAGATAGTGCCTCTTTTTGTACCAATTTGTTGAGCCTACATATCTCTTTCCTCATGGCTTGCACTTCGGCATGGTTAGTCACACAAGTTTGAATATCAACATTAAAGCATTGTGCACAACCATTACTAGTTGAAGAACTAGATGACTTTGATGCCTTACAAGTGTTAGAGGAACTTACTAAGAGAGTGCTAACTTTAACTTCAAGTGCCGTATTCATGGCTTGCAAGCTTGTTAAGCTATCTTGAAGTTTATCATTGTCTCTCTTTAAGTTAGCATGAGTGTCTTCAACTAAAAGAAGTTCTTTAGTTAAGTCATCCACTTTTCTCCTTTCACTAGTAAATGACTCTTCTACCTCAAGAAGCATGTTATCCTTGGCTTTTAGAGATTCTCCAAGCCTCTTGTTTTCCTTCCTTTCATAGGTAAGGTGCTTGTCAAGGGTTTCGGATTTTTCTCATTAAAGCCTAAACAATTCCTCTTGTGATTCAAGAGTCTCATCTAGATCATCTAGTTTCATTATTAATTAAATTATTCTAGTTGCCGCACTCTTGCCATATTGTTTAATAAGACTAGCAACTTCATCATCATCATCTATTTCATCATCCGATGGATTCGGAGATATTACCTTTGAGTTCTTTGCCATCAAGCACATAATTGGATCTTGATCTTCATCATTGGTGAGATCTTCAAACAAGCTTGGTTGATGTGAAGATGAAGTCTTGAATGCCATGGTTGCAATATCTTCATTGTCGGAGTTGCTTTCTTCATTTGAATCCCATTCTTGACCAAGATGAGCTTCACCAACATGCTTTTTATATCTTGGCTTATCCCTCTTGGATGAACTCTCCTTGGCATTCTTGTTCTTCTTCTTTTCTTCCGGACAATCCGCAATGAAATGCCCGATTTTCTTGCAACCGAAGCATGGCTTGCTTGATCTTCTTCTTGATTCATTCTTGTTCTTGCCAAAGTTTCGAAAGTTGCCCTTCCTTAGAACTCTTCTAAAGTTCTTGATGAAAAAGGCCATTTGCTCATCATCAAGCTCATCATCTTCACTATCACTAGAGTCATCAATCTTTGAGGGTTGAGTCACTTTTTCCTTGCCTTTCAACTTAGCTTGAAGAGCCAATCCCTTATTCTTTGCAGCTTGCTCTTGTAGATCGGCCAAATCTTGATTTATTTTGACTCTCTTCAATTGATCATGATGAGCCTCGATTCTTCCAAGAACATTCTCGGCGGTGAAATGCTTGAAACCCCTCTCCGCTCTTATCAAACTAGGTAATGTGACATCCCTAGCCATGTAGACGGTTAAAAACTTATCCACTATCTCACGATCACCCCATTTGTCTCCACCAAGAGACTTGATTTGATTGGTGATCTTTTTCATGCGGTTGCACATCTCCTTGACGGTTTCATCCTTTTTCATGGAGAATAGACTTAGTTCATCTTCCAAAGTCTTGATTCTTGATTCTCGGATCTTTTTTGACCCTTGATGATTTACTTGGAGTGTGTCCCAAGCATCCTTGGCGGTAGAAGAATCTTCAATTTTGTCAAACTCTTCCGGACTCACGGAAGAGTGAAGAATGTTCAATGCTTGATAATTTCTTTGTAACACATATGCTTGAACGGGTGTTGTGGCTTCTCCATCTTCCGGGATCTCACACCCTACTTCAATGATTTTCCAAAGATCCTTGTGAATTGCACTCAAATAACCAAACATTTTGGTCTTCCATTGATTATACCCCGTTCCATCAAAATAAGGGGGCTTTCCCATGTGAATTGAAGCATTGTGATCACTAGGAATTTGAAATGTGTAGTCATGACCAACTTGGTGATAGTCGGCTCTTTTCTTCACCTTTGAAGAGCTTGAAGATCTTCTTTTGTAGTCATTGTCCGAGTCATCACTTGACTCGATTATAACTTTAGTGCTTGATTTCTCTTTCTTTCTTTACAATTTTTTCTTCTTCCTCCAAGCCTTCCATTCTTGAAATGACATCTCATCGTCGGTTGTTTCCAAATCACCTTCCTCTTCTTGTAGCCTGTTCTTTTTCTTATCTTCTGATTTTTCAAATAACTTCTCCTTCTGCACTTCAACCATTGGATCGGCTTGACCCTTGGATGAAGCGTCACTCGACATCTTGACTCTCCAAGCGGTTAAGCTTCAAATATGGAGAACCTAGCTCTGATACCAATTGAAAGGACCTCAAGATGCCTAGAGGGGGGGTGAATAGGCTAATCTGCAACTTAAAAACACTTCGAGCACGGTTAGTAACACAAGTGTCCGGATATTCCGGATATATGTCCGGATACTCCGGATATAGTATCCGGAGTTTCCGGAGATAATGTCCGGACTATCCGGGTATAAAAAAAATGCTACTAATCACAGATAAAGATGCTGTAAATTGAATCCAGTAAATTTAGAGGGACTAGTGGTACCTCTGAGGTGTTTCTCACCAGTTGTCTTACTCCTGAGACCTATACAATGATAGATCACCCTCAAACCCTAAAAGGTTAGTCTCACAAGAAAACAAATACAAATGTATACTAAAATTGCGAGAGAGACACAGAATTTGTTTCCCGAAGTTCACTCCCAAAGGAGCTACGTCTCCGTTGAGGAAGAATCCAAGAGACGGTGCTCAAGAACTCCTATGCTCCTCTCCCAAGGGTGAGACCAACGCTCAAACCCTAGGGTCACTTACTATGAATTCCTCGGAGAGGAATGAAGATTACAAACCAGCTGTGATGCTCACAAATCAATCACGCAATCACAAGCGACGCCTAGCCGTCTAGGAGCTTGGAGCTCCAAGAGTAATAAACTAGAATCCACGGGCTAGACTTGGATTGATGTGCTCAAGAGATGAAATCAAGGCTTACTTGCACAATCGTAGCTCTTGCAACAATCTCACTTCAAACCCCAAAGAAAATCACTCAAGAATGGAGCAAATGGGGAGTGAGAGGGCTCTCTTTTGGTTTTCTGCAGTTCTGGTCGAAAATGAGCAAGAGAGTGAGAGTGAGAGGGGGTATGAGGGGTATTTATACCCCCTCTCCCAGAAACTAGCCGTTGGAAGAGCGGTACCCGGAAACTCCGGGTATATGTCCGGATACTCCGGACATAGGGGTCCGGAGACTCCGGACCAACTGTTTTGCAGACCGGAAACAGTAACCCAGACACTCCGGGTATACGTCCGGATACTCCGGACATTCTGTCCGGACATTCCGGACTGAGACCCGGACACTCCGGGTTAGACACTGAATTTCACATTTAAGTCTCTTTCTGAGTGTTGAGATGGTTTCTTATGATTTTTGTGGGTTCTCTTGAGCACAACTACCATGTCTACACTAGTGGATCAAAGTTCCCCTTGATAGTACGGCGTTCCTATACTCAATTTCAAAAATAAAATCTAGTCCTTAAGAGCACTTGAGGACGCCGCTTTTCATATCCCTTTTGAGGGATCACGCTTCTCTAAAAAGCTTTGCTTAGTCACCATTAGCACCTGCACACATGCTTAATAACACGATTAAATATACATGTGCTTTGTCATTTATCACCAAAACCCACTTAGGGGCCTAGATATCTTTCAAGAACTCCTCGATGTCTTCAGGGAACTCCGACAATTATCTTGTTCTGAGCAGCATTAGTTTTAATAAAATAAGCATGAGTACACTTATAGTTGGTACTCAGCAAGTGGAGTAAATTATATGACATGCAAGACCAATTTCAAGGAATAGCTTATATGGTTTGACTGCGATAAGCACTTTTAGTTAGCCAAGTTTTATTTAGCAAGTATTAACTAAGTGTAAATATATACCAAAACCTTTAAATAAGTAAAAGAGATAAGTATCAACAACATAAATAAAGAATATCAATTTAGATCATCTTCAAGTTCATTTATCATGTGAGGGTCCAAGCCACTCGTAACCACGAGCACGGCTGATATATCAGTTTTTACTCTGCAGAGGTTGTACACTTTACCCACAACTCATGTTTCCCTTTATTCCCAGGTTTGTAAGGCCCTTAAACACTTTCGAGGTGAGTGGCAGGGATTCACTACAAGACTTTTATAAAGATTTTCTAACTTGCAAAGGTCCGCTAAGGTTTCAGACCATAGTGGTATGACCCATCCTAACGAGGAAGACGTCTTAACTAGGATCATATTTAAGTCTCAAGAGGATCGAGCTATACCCCATCAACGCACTCCCCTCTTACCCTTTCGGTAAGACCATTACAAGCTGAAGTTTCTAATTAATTAGCCAAGACCAGAACTAGGGTTGGCAACGGGTCGGATTCGGGTCGGGTAAAGCAAATATCCGCCCGCGAGCGTACCCACGACAGCAGGCTGTACCCGACCCGAATCGTACCCGCGGGTACAAAATCCTACCCGTACCTGTACCCGACGGGTATCGGGTCGGGTATCGGGTACCCGTCGGGTATGACACAAACAGCAATTTATATAGCAGTTTATACAACAATTATGCATGTGCCATGTATATACTTTCAAAAAAAATTCTGCATATATACAATTGAAATTTATGGCTGCCCATCAGCCCACAATTCACACAAGAGACTTATAATGTATCCAATAGTTAACCAAAATGACCAAACAATAAAATTTATGGCTGCCCATCAGCCCACAATTACACAATGACACAAGCAACATTAAGTAGTCACAATTACAGAACAGAAATAAGACATGTCCAATTGTCCATCGGTCCATAGTTGACAACCCATACACACAATGCAAAGTATTAATAATACATGTTTACGGCTGAAATAAAACACGAATAACAGTCCACATGATCAATTGATCACACCAGTACACAACTTGCTTTAAGCCTTTAGCCCTTTAAGCTTCAACTTCAACTCGCTTTTAAGCCTTCAATCTTCAATCAATAATGGTATAATATAGTTCATCCTAGCAAGAGAATTAGAGAAAAGGTGAAATAGCCAAACAAATGTAAGTATTCAATTAACAAAAACTAAGAAAATGAGTACTACAATTTACAAGTATTACCATTTCATCCTCCAAACATAGCCCGCTGCCCACATCACTTGATTTACATGCCTTGAAGCTTCAATCAATAATGGTAGAATCTAGTTCATCCTAGCAAGAGAAAAAGTGAAATAGACAAACAAATGTTACTATTCAGTTAACAAAAACTAAGAAAATGAGTACTAAAGTTTATTACCATTTCCTCCTCTTCATCCTCCAAACATGTCATTAGTGCATTCATAAAACAAGATTGATCACCTAACATATCAGCACGAGACCAAGCTTGCATACACATCAACGCTTCAACTGTTTTTGGAGCAAGTCTACTTCGATGCGGGCTTATTACCCTCCCTCCTGTGCTGAAAACTGATTCTGATGCTACTGTTGTAACGGGTATTGGCATGATATCACGAGCAATTTTTCTAAGAGTTGGATACTTGATTCCTGCAACTTGCCACCAATTAATAATATCAAGCTCTTGAGTTCTTGGCAGCGTTGGCTCCTCTAAATACAAATCCAACTCAGTGCGCAAATAACTTGATTGTCCGGGTGCTTCCGAGACGAACTTGTCAAACATACCAAAAAAAGCATCAAAACCTTCATTTGGAGCAATATTTCTACTAGCAGCACCTAAACCATCAGTTGTTGCTATACCCTCCATGGATTCTTGATATTCCAATAGCAGATCATACAACAAACTTTTAACTCTAGACAGCTCATCATCTATAATTGAAGAACCTTCCCCATAAATAGTATTATAAAATACTTTCATGAATATTAATTTGTACCTAGGATCTAAAACCGTAGCTACTTCCATAAGACCATGCACATCTGTCCAATACTTTTAAAATTTATCTTTCATCAAGGAGGACATATCTTCTACCTTGGGGATATCACTGGTTCTCCATTTGTCAATAGCCAAATAAATCAAACATATCTTGGGAAAAAGAGATTTGCTGTGACATAATTGGATCCCGATAATAACTCAGTTGCATCAAAGAAAATTTGCAACCTACCACATAGCTCCCTAGCAAATTTCCAATCATCTTCCGTTGGTTTAAAAGGAGCACACAACTTTTCTTTACTTGCTAGGCGATCAAAAACTAGTTGATACTCTAGTGCAGTGCTAAGCATAATGTAGGTTGAATTCCATCTAGTCTTGCAATCTAGAGCTATCCTTTTCTCGTACTTAATATTCATTTGGGCTGCTGTCCGCTCAAAACGCTCGTGTCTTTTAGGTGTGGCACACCAGAATCCAACACTATCACGCACCCTTTCTATACCATCATCCATAACAGTCATTCCATTTTTAACTATCAGATTTATAATGTGTGCTGCGCAACGCATATGTAGCAGTTTACCACCTAAGATGAGGGAGGAAAGGGGCAACTTATCTTGCATAATATTCATCAAACTGTCGTTGGTGCTGCAGTTATCAAGAGTAACTGTCGAGATCTTCTTCTCAATTTGCCAATCTTGTAGGACTTCATAAAGGACATCACTTATGACTTCAGCGGTATGTGGAGCGGGCACATAAATAAACCTACAAACAGCAATAATCAAATAATTTTCAGCTACAATAACACAATTTTCAGCACACAAAGATGAGTAAGAAAATGTATGATATGCATCATTGCATCAATTACCTTAAAAGAAAAGATTTCAGCTTCCAATCTTCATCAATAAAGTGTACCGTAACTGACATATATCCCTTTTTTGATGATTTGCTGTCCACATATCAGTAGTTACAGCAATTCTAGATTGGCAACGTTGGAACAAATCAACCATACAACACCTTTGCACCTCATACATATCCAATATGTCCTTTCTAATAGTGTTCCTAGACATTACTTTAAAAAGGGGTTGAAGTGCTGCACAAAATCTTTTAAAACCAGCATGATCAACCATAGAAAGTGGATACTCATGAGCACATATCATTAGTCCAAGTTCTTTCCTAGCAACTTGCTGATCAAAAACATACTTATCCACTATAACAGCCCCATGCTCATCTTTGCCCAACTTTAAGGTTGTTTGCTTTAGGCCTTTTCTCACTTGCCTAGATTGACAACTTGCAAGGTGAGAACGCAAGTGAGTTGTACCATCTCTACCCCCTCCCGCTAAGTGTTTCTTACACCATTTGCACTCAGCCTTTACTTTTCCACTAACAGTTACTTTTTCAAACTCTAACCAAACATCAGATTTAAGCTTCCTTTTACCACCAACAGGGACATCATTATCAGTTTCATCATCTATAATTACTGGAGTTGTACCTTGCTGTTGATCTTGTGGTGCAGCAGGTTGAGCTTCAGCAGCACTTGAGGCGGGTGTACTGCTGGATGGGGTTGGGGTTGGTGTTGTAGTTCCAGCACTTGAAGATGGAACACCACCGGTAGTAGCAGCAGCAGCACCTGAGGTCGTCCTTCTTGCTGTAGCACGAGGTGGACGAGAAGCCTACGAGCTAGAAGACGCCATGGATGAGGATGACCGACGCCGCCCTCCTGCACCTTGACGTCCTTGACCCACCGATGCTGTGAGAAACCAAGGGAAATTAATCCGGCGGCGACCAGAACGGTAGTGCCTGGAGTTGTCCGTGGTGAACGTCACACTGGCCTAGGGCGACTGCCCTCCTGCAGGCTGCAGTCCTGCTCTCCTGCATTTGTTGCAAATTTCTAATGATGGTAAGAAATGCTATCTTCCATGTTTACAAACTAGGATGTTGAAGCTCCGAATAGCAGTGAGCAGCTTCAAATGGATCAAGTAATTTTATCCATGAAGTTGATATGTTACTTTTAAAGTCTCTGCACATGAATACATGATATTGTTTTTAATGTATACATAAAATTTGATAGTGACATATACTGAAAGAAAGTCTCTGCGTGCATTACTCCTAACAAGTAACAAATCAACCTATACAGTATACACAGCTCCTTATACTCCTAACAAATCAAACAGCTGTAGGATGCATACCTGAATACCGTCACAACGCCGACCCTCGGCCTCCTGGGCTCCTGGCTGAGCTGCGGCCGAGCGCCGGGCTGCTGGAGCCGGAGCGGCGGAGCGCCGAGCACCCGACCCTCCTGGCGGAGGCGCCGAGCCTCCAGGCCGAGCTGCGGCCGAGCGCTGGGCCGCCGGAGCCGGAGCGGCGGAGCGCCGAGCGCCCGACCCTCCTGGCTGAGGCGCCGAGCCTCCAGGCCGAGCTGCGGCCGAGCGCCGGTGGCCGGAGCCCGGGGCGCGCGACCAGCGGCGGCGGCGGCGCTAGGCTCTGGTTCGCGAGCCATGCGGCCACGCCCCGACGCCCACGCAGGCAAGGAAGAAGGAGGAGGAGCGGCGCTAGGTAGCCGAGATGCGGCGGCGGCCGGCGGCGCTAGGGAGCCGAGATGCTGCGGCGGCGGCGGTGCTAGGGCTAGAGTCGGCGGCTGGCAACATCGGGAGGGATTAGGGATTAGGGAATGAGGGAGAGTGGGAGACTGGGAGTGGGAGAAGGAGAGGGAGCCAGGCCGCCAGCCCGCCAGGGAGTACTGGAGTAGGGCAACATCGGTGGGGGTGGGGCGGTGCTGGACTGCTGGGCCAGGCAGCTAGCTGGTCCACTGGGCTGTTGGCTTTATGGGCCAAAAAAAATATGCACAATACTATTCGGGTACCCGACGGGTTACCCGCGGGTAAGAAGTGATACCCGCGCCCGACCCGAATTGAACTCGGGTCGGGTACGGGTACTGCCCGCGGGTAGATTTTCGTGCCCGAACCCGTACCCGACGGGTCGGGTACCCGACGGGTACCCGTACCCGCGGGTAAAATTGCCATCCCTAACCAGAGCCATGTAGTATTGTGGTTGCACTATTTTTCTAGGTGGTTCTCCATATTCCAATTAATGCAATGATCTTATAGTTATCACCATAAAGTATTCCATGACATGAAATAGAACAAGTGTAGTATTGTTTCCAAGTTAACTAACCATATTCTAAATAGTTGAGCAACTAGCATAGCTACAATATAAAGTAAACAATCCAGGTTTAATCAAGGAAGTAGAATAGAAACTGGCATATCCTTAGTTTGGGACCCATCATATTATAGGCGCATGCATGCATATTAAGTAAAGGCGTGTATTAAGATTATTAGAACCGAAGTACACAAGGACCACTTGCCTTCCTCAAAGAGTTGCTGCTGCTCACCGGTGTCTTCAAAGCCTTACTCTTGTGGATCCTCGAGCTGCGCACCGTCTATCACATCACACAAGTTCATACAAGGAAGGAAGTCCGACAAATAAGAAACAATACACCAAACAATGTAAACAGAACAAAACAAGGTTATAAACCTACTGTACACATCGCAAGGATCGTGTGAGCGCAAGAATCGATGAAAACGGAGTTAAAACGGAGAAATTATGGCTAAAACACAGCTTCAGGGACTTACTTGTAAAAGATTTGAAACTAAAAGGGCTCTGAACGAAGAAATCGAGGGCTAAAACATAATTAAACCTTAAACTCGAGGGTCAGCATAGAAAACCAAGGGGTTAGGGACGGGTTGGATTTGTAAGAGCCAGGGGTTAAAACAAAAGAAAAAGGACCTAATCGTAAATACTTTTGAACTAAGGTGGAGCGCGGGTTGATTTTCATAAAACCGTGGGGCTATTTTGCAAAAACGCCTAGGGTTGACCAGTACGGGGTTGGTCCTACTCGGGGTAGATCGGATCTGGGTCATCCGATCTAGATTGGACGGTGGGCGGCGGGTGAGGCAGCGAGGGCGGCGACGTAGGGCTGCCGGCAGCGAGTTTTACGGCGGTGGCGGCAACGGGGCTCAC
This sequence comes from Panicum hallii, assembly GCF_002211085.1. Taxonomy (NCBI): domain Eukaryota; kingdom Viridiplantae; phylum Streptophyta; class Magnoliopsida; order Poales; family Poaceae; genus Panicum; species Panicum hallii. The sequence goes on from NC_038044.1 coordinate 58,234,031, forward strand.
CGCAGTTGGCTGAAATCGGTGCTTCAGAAGTGGTTTCGCGTGGGGAACGGCCGAGGAGAGAGAGTGAGACAGGGAACGCGATGTGGAGGCCAAGGGGGCGGTGCGGTGGCCGGAGAAGGGCTCACGGCGGGGGAGCGGCATTATTGCTCCGGTGAGCAATTGTCGTGGTGAGGGAGCGCGAAGAAGAAGGGAAAGAGGGCCGGGGGCTCCTCACCACCACGCGGAGCTCCGGCAGTGCTTGGCTGGCGAAGAGGGGCGGCGAAGCGGCGAGTCCACGGCGCGGCCGAGCTTGAGCAGCGGCGGCGAGCTAGGGCCCGGGTTTGCGAGGTAGAGAGCGGCGGCTGCGGGCTTTGGTGGGTCAAGGAGGGTCCTGGCGGCTGCTTATAAAGGGGCGGCCGTGGGGCCTCGGCGTGCGCGCTGAGAGACGCGGGAGGCGGCGTGGCCGGGACGGACTCGAGCTCGAGTCCGGCTCGGTCAGGGGAAGGGGATGACCCTGATAGGTGGGGTAGATCGGGAGAGGGGAGCGGCTGGGCCCGTTGGGCTAGGCCGCGCGGGAGAAAAGGAAGGGAGAAGAGAGAAGGGAAAAGAACTGGGTCGGGCCAAAAGACAGAAGGAAGTGGGATAGGAAAAGAAAGGGGTTTAGATTGAGCCCAAAAGAGAAAAAGGGAGAGGAATGAAAAAACAAACAAATTCATTTAAATTTAAATTAAATTTATATTTAACTAAAAGACAAGCAATAAAACGATGCATAAATATATTTACTTATATTTCTCTTTTTTTATGGCTAAGTAAATTATTTATCATTCATGATATATGTTCCAAAATTCAAGTTAAATTAAGTAAAGCCTTAACAAGCCTGCATAAATCTAATAAAATTTAGTTAGGTTCCTTAATTGAAAAAAATAGGGTGTTACACCGCGACTATGCTGGCCCCTAGCCAAGGGGATCTTTCGTTTGACTCTGCAGCGGAGCCCTCCCGTCCATGTCATCGGCCAACGCGGACAGGGTGCCGCAGAACAAGCATTTGTCATGTAGGTAGCTTTCATTTCTAGAACAGTTTGTGCGGGGGTCTTGAAGGGCCCCGAGTGAACAATGTTATATGCTTGTAATCGCTTTCGTTTTTATGGTCTTTTGGGAAGCTTGTTCCGTCCGTATCCCTTTGTTTCCTAGAGTGATTTATGCCTTCGCACTTTTCCTTTCGAACCTGCTCGTTAACCGTAGGCTGCAGCATGTAGCCGGGGACTGACCTGAGTGGCGTCAGCTGCTAGTTCACTGCAGGTTGTGACGAAGGTTCGGTAGGTCAGGTGGCCCAACAAACATCATTTAGGTCGCGTGGAGAGAAGGGGTCGCCCTTTCGCTTGGGCGAGAAAACAAAAAAGTTGACTTTTTCGCGCGTGATTTGCAGAAGGGGGTAGCAGCGCACGTGGCGGTGCATCCCTGTGGGGGCCCCGAGTGACCCGGGCTGAAAGTGTTCAGGCCGGGGCACTATAGGAGTTGGTTTTTGGAATGAAAGCACATGAAGAGACTAAATTTAGGGGAAGAAACGACGTAAATGTTCGATATTCCAAGTGTTGGTGAGGATGTTGCCATCGCTGTCCTTCAGTTGATAGGTGCTTGGTCGGATCACTTCCACAATCGTGTACGATCCTTGCCAGGGCGGAGAGAGTTTGTGCTTCTTCTTGGTCGACTGCACCCTCCGTAGCACCAAGTCGCCGACTTCGAGGGTTCTTCCCCGGATCTTCCTCTCTTGGTACCTGTGAACGGTTTGCTGGTAGCGAGCCGAGCGGACCAAAGCCATCTCCCGGGCCTCCTCCAACAAGTCGACCGCATCCTGCTGAGCTGCCACGGCTCGGTCGGGGTCAAAAGCTTTGACCCTTGGGGCGCCATAGTTTAGGTCGAAGGGAAGCACCGCTTCTGCCCCCGTATGTTAGGAAAAGCGGGGTGAACCTAGTGGATCGATTGGGAGTTATCCTAGGCTCCAGAGGACAGCCGGGAGTTCCTCGACCTAGCGCCCAGCTAACATTTTGAGTTGGTCAAAGATGCGAGGCTTGAGTCCTTGGAGGACCATGCCGTTCACCCTTTCAACCAGTCCGTTGGTGCGTTGAGGCAACGTCGGTCATTCTTCTTCCTTCTCTCCTGCCTTGAGGAGGGGCCCTCATCCTGGTCCTCCCGCTTGGCGTTGCCCTTGGTCCGACTGTAGATGAAGACCGCCCCAACCGACTCCTCACGGGAGGTGTGGTTCGTGGCGATGTCCAGGAGCTCGCGGTGGTGCGCGGCTTCCGGCAGCCGAGGTTGTGAATGAGGGACTTACAGGTGGTCCCAGAGATGATTGCACTGACGACGTCCTCGTCGACGACGTCAGGGAGAGAATTGCACTGCTTGGAGAACCGGCGGATGTAGTCCCACAGGGACTCGCCAGGCTCCTGTTTGCAGCTCTTGGGGTCCCAGGAGTTTCCAGGGTGCACGTACATCCCCTGAAAATTCCCAAGGAAGACCTGTTTGAGCTCTACCCAGCTATGCATGCTGTTGGGTGGCAAGAATTCAAACCACGCTCGAACGTACTCCCCGACACAGATGGGGAGGTACTGGATGATAAAGTAATCATCATTCGCTCCTCCGGCCCAGTAAGCAAGCTGGAAGTCTTCCAGCCATACAGCGGGATTCGTCTCCCCAATGTATTTGGTAATGTTAGTGGGCGGTCAGAAGCGCAGGGGAAATGAAGCTTTCTGGATGCGACGTCTGAAGGCCCGCGGGGCCAAGCCATCCGGACTGGGGCTCCGGTCGCCATCCTGATCGCACAGTCAGCCACCACGCCTAGGGGCGCCTCCTCGTGCTCCCACTCGAATTGGTGGGCATCAGTCACGTCCGTGGCGGCCCGATCGAATTCGGCGCCGCGGCAGGCCAGTTACCACGAGTGGATGACGCTGGACGAGTCATAGTTGGGGCCTGAGCTGGCCATGCACGGGCGGGAGCTGCGAGGCAGGCGCCGGATCGAGGTGAGGCGCAGCCGCCGCGTCGCGGCCCGCCTGGGGCGACACACTTGCTGCTAGTGGACTGAGGGGTTTGGCTAATGTGAGCATACGGCCCCCCAACTAGGCAAGAGGCTGCATGCCGACGACGTGACGTGGAGCTTTTCGCCAGCTGCGTGGCGGCACGCTCCACCAACGTCCGGATGTTGCGGTGGATCTCCTGCTGTTGATGGTCCGCAAGCTCGGGCAGGTTGTGTAGGAGCATCACTACGCGCGGCGATGTTCTGCCCGGCCCGTGCAATCTGCGGGGGATCATTGGCATCTGCGACGATGGCCTGCTCGACTTGACAGGCACGTGCCCGTGCGCCGCTCGCAACATTACGAGCATTCGGCTCGGAGTTGCGCTGGAGGTGCACCGACGCGGGTGGCGGCTGGTGGTGCTGCCGCTGGCGTAAGTCCTCGCCGTGTGCCTGGGTGTTAGCTAGAGCCTGGGCGCACGGGTCTGGCAGGGTGTTTTTGTCCTCGATCTCTAGCGGGATTGGCAGTCGCCCTGCACCTCCGCCAAGGCAGATTCCCACAACGCGGGATAGCCAAGGGGCGACAAGTCGCCCTGCACCTCCGCCAAGGCAGATTCCCACACTTGACCCTTCGCTTAGGAGGTCGTCGTCAGAGAAGAGATCGTGGAATGAGGCGGGACCATACCCCGTCATGCCCACAAACTCGGTCAGGGGCGGGGGCTGCGGTATGTCTCTCCAGAGCCCCCTGTCATAAACGCTCGCAGCATTTGTGAGGCCAAACAGGGAGCGACCGCGCGGTGAGCACGGTGGGGACAACGGGGTCCCTCGAAGAGCTGGTGGAAGATGTTGCGCAGCGAGAACAGAAGCAAGTCCACGTCACTCGTTGTGGGGGTTGGCACCAAGCATGAGCTCGATGTGACGTGCGAGCGCCTCAGTGTCAAGGTCAGCCAGCGGCCCGTTTGAGGGAGTGTCTCCCTCGAGCGACGTTAGAGGGGTGGCCTCCTCGCGGAGGCGAAGCATGCCAAGACGATCAGCAACAAAGTCAAAGCTTTTGAAGCGGAAGGCCTGGAAGGGCGCGAAGACGGGAGGTGCCCACAGCCCAGCGCGCAGGGCCCTGGGAAACTCCAACGAGCCGAAGCGAATTGTATCGCTCAGGTTCACGAGGCTGGACGTGTTGGAGACGGAGGCCATCCGATCGCCGGGATGGTGGATGCACAATTTCCTCCCCACGGACGGCGCCAAACTATCGGTTCCGGAAATGGCCGGCAGCTAAACCTTCTCGAAGTGTGTATCGCGCGTCGTGATCGGAGGTAGCCTAGCACACAATGACTCATGATTTATACTAGTTCAAGCAATCGTGCCCTACGTCCAATCAGGGGTCAGTCAGCTGTATTGCTTGAGCCCAGGTGCTCATGAGAGTTTGGTGAGTTACAAGCTTGCGAGTGGATGATATGGTATATCCCGATCTCCCTTTCCTAGGCGGATGACCCTCGCTTTTATAGTCCAGGGGGGGTCTCCATTACAGGGTAACCAAAGGTAGAAATATAGAGTGTTCCTTGCTTCGCCGGTCGAGGTCACCAGCTCTGTCACTCGAGTCCGCCAACTCTGTCAGTCAAGACCTTCCGACGACCACCGCCCAAATCCCGCATCATGGGGTGGCCACCTTATCTCGTCCATGTGCGTCATGCTCCGTCCCTGGCGCTACGCCCCGTCACTCCGTTGTGATGGAGGTATGTCTGCCGCGTCGTGATGACGCTGCATCCCATCTCTTCGCGAGGATGGGCAGGTGGAATAGTATCCCCTACCGTGGGGACAGATAGGACTGTAACCTCCGTGGAGGGAGTGGTTGGCATGTACGGCTAGTTGACTCCGGCGTGTCCGTCCCTATCCTCAGCAACTGCCCCGGGGACGGTCAATGTGCGAGGCCCGGCCGGCCCCGTCCTCGTTAGCCAGGGAAAGTGATACATGTATGGCGGAGTTAAGTCGGAGGACCACAGTCAGATCCGTGGTAGAGACCCAATCCCTGAGCTTCTCCTAGGTCGGGGATGCGAGCAATACTTTTCCTGACCGGCCGGTCAGCCGGGATCATGAGCCTGAGCTGCCTGGACAAAGCCGCGGCCCACGAAGGTGGGCATTCGTTCCAGGTGTTGTATTTGAGCTAGTCGGAATGCCAGCGGGAGGCAGGTCCGCTGCGGTTTCTTGGACCCGTCAAAGTCAAGACTCAGGAGGGGAGTTAGGGCTTAAGGTGAAAGGAAAAGTGAGGTTACTTTGGTCTTCTTATAATTTTTTTCAATTGTTTTTCCCTTTTTCTATTCATTTTATTTTTTACTCAAAACGCAAAAGACAAACATCTGAATTAGGGGAGCAGAAATACATTTGCACCGAATTAATTCATTTGCACCGACCCAATTAATTTTGCATTTTCGCACACGGGCACCGCGCCGCCACCAACATACAACCCAGACACGCCACAAAGATGTCACCCTCACTGCCTCACACGTTCATCAAACCACAATCACTTGTACTCTCTCCACCAAAAAAAGAAGACAGAGAAAAAAGTTTATCATCATCACCTCATCGTGCATGCGCGGCACGATGGATGGATCTGCAGACAGAGCTGCGAAAATGCAATTAGTAAGCTGGACCCACGCACATGGAGATTTACGTGCCAACAACATCCATCTTAAATCTTAATCAGGAACAGCACTTGTCTTTACAAGAGCAAATCATGGCCAATGAGTAAGGCTGAAGGTTGCAACAGAAGAATCTGGCCTGACAGGGATTTGCTTGCTTCAGAAAAAAAAAAGCTGACTTGACTGAGCTGCGAGATTTGTTCTCTCACGAGCTTGCCAGCATTCTAAGGAACTGCCGACAAATTAAAGAGGCGGAACGGCGAAGCTGAAAAGAAGACGAAACTAAATCCTGCACCGTGCCTACTTGAGGTTGAGGGGCACGAACAGTTAACTTCTTTAGCTATGGAGAGGTACGAAAAATAAAATTTCTTTTACAAAAGAATATGCATGTAAACATTGCCTGCCCTTTTTGACGCATTGATCTTGATATTTGTATTGCATATATTCCTTAAAGAAGCAAACGGGTCAAATATGCTACGCAGTTTACATACATTTCAAATATGCTACGCAGTTTACATACATAGTGAGTTAAGTGTTTGGTTCTTTTTTTTTTTGTTAACCGTGTGATGCATCATGTCGGGGTAGAATATGAAGAATCATGGAAAAATAGAAGCGAGCAACCCCTCCAGAATGACAGAAGAAAGGGGGCAAAGATTGACTGTTTAACTTTAACTGTGGCTAGAAGCAACCAGAAGCAGTGAAGACACAAGGCTGCAGCCACGTCAAGCTCTGTTCAGTGCACATGGTGTGGTATGGCCATGTTCCAATCAAGCAGAGATCCCCAGAACCGGTTTCACTCGAGGAGGAATACAAGGCCTTGCCAAGGTCACAAGCTACCGACTACACCTCTGGAGTCTGGAACCCCAAAGATAGAAACCAAGCTTTTTTTTTTGGAAAATCAAACCAAGCTGGTTTTCACCCACCTGCATTCCCCCGTTCTGAATACACGCACCCAAATCATCTCTCACTCTACTATTTCAAAAAAGAAAAGTAAGTACGGTTTACACCCTCGAGCTATCGCAAAAGTTCAATTTTCAACCTTAAAACCGAAAACAGAAAATCGAAAACCGAAAACTGGATAAGAGACGCCATCCAACTGTCGAAACCTTGCAAATTTGGTCCTTAAAGTGGTTTCGAATGTGGTTTTCTATTTTATAAAAATTAAAAATATTTAAATTTAAACTAAAAGATTCATAAGTAATTCATTTCAAATCTAGAAAAATACAAAATGAGTATAAATTTTTTTCTAAAAATATAATCTATCTATTGGCACTGTACTTGTCAGTTATTCTGATCTAATTTTTATGTTCGTAGTATTTGGTTGATTTTAGTTATGTCTATTATTTTTGAATAAATAAGATTCAAATAGAGAAATAATAGATAGCTTATATTTTTAGAAAAATTTTGGTACTAGTTACATATTTTTCTGATTTAAAATGAACTACTTTTAATTTTTAGATCTAATTAGGATTTTTAATTTTTTTAAAAAATATAAACCACCTTCGAAACTACCCTAAGAGCCAAATTTGTCCGGTTTCAATAATTGGATGGTCTGTTTTATCCGGTGTTGTAGTTTAAAGTTGAAAATCAAACTTTTACGGTAGATTAAGGATGTAAACTGAATTTTTTCAAAAAAAATCATCTCTTACTCTCTCTAGCTATCTCTCTCTCTCTCTCTCCAATTATTGACTCAAACTGTTTTCTCGCACCCTTTTGTCACTGTCGGTCTCATTTGCTTCGCCCCTCCGCAAATTTTCCACAACCACCGCACCACCATTTCCTCCCGTCCATGCCGGCCCGGACCGGCCCCCCGCCTGCACCCCTCCCTCCCCAGCTCATCCACCCCTACCCGGCCGATCTGCCAGACCCCCAACATTCCCTGCCCCCTCTCTCCCCTATTCACTAGCTGTGTCCTGCCCAGCGGTGTCAATGCCTGGCTGCAGCCCGCCTGCCACCAACCACCCGGCCACGCCGTGCCCAGCTCCCATATAGCCAGCCAGCAGCCACTAGCAGCAGCCTGGGAGCGCTGGCATCACTAGGAGCCCTGCCTCTGTAGGTAGAGACTGTGTTGTTGCAGGGGGAAGAAGGGAAGAGGCCGGGCAATGGCGACCTCCTTCCAGGGGACGACCACCAAGTGCACCGCCTGCGACAAGACGGTGTACCTCGTCGACAAGCTCACCGCCGACAACCGCGTCTACCACAAGGCCTGCTTCCGCTGCCACCACTGCAAGGGCACCCTCAAGGTACAGCCTAGCCCACCACACACTGAACTAACTCAGTTTGCAAAGTTGAGCTCTTAAGCTCAAGCCCCTACATTTAAACTCAATATAGAAGTTTATCTTAAGATTTGTATCACTACTGGGATGTGCAATAAGGCAGTGAGACTTACCGGTGTGCGTGGCGATCTCTCTTGCTGTAGCTTGCGAACTACAACTCCTTCGAGGGGGTGCTCTACTGCAGGCCTCACTTCGACCAGCTGTTCAAGAGGACGGGGAGTCTGGACAAGAGCTTCGAAGGTATGATGATAACCCTGTTCTCTTGATTCCTTTGCGTTACATACATAGAGATCCGGTGGTTCTTGAGCCTGATTAGCCTGTCCTCACTACCTGCAAATGGTTCAGGAACTCCGAAGGTTGTCAAGCCAGAAAGAAAGAATGAGGTATGCAACAATCTGTGATTCATGCTTTACTTAGTACGTAGATTCATGTCGAGTAAATGTTAAATTGCACCGTGTTTTTCAGTAATTAAGGTACATATAAAAAACAGTAGGCATTTGAACCATTCATCAGAATAGATGCAGAGCAACTCCTCAAATCTGAAGTGACTATAGATCGAGGACACACAAATACACGGTGGTGACTAGTGAAGATAAGTAGACACTCAAAGCCTGATGAATGACGCATGGATCTGAACAGTGTAAGTCTAGCTCAGTAAGAAGTGACATATAGGGAGAAGGAAATATTCATAACACCTTGCCCCCCTGAAATAGATCGTTGCATCAGTGTTGTATGTTTTTAATGTTTCATACCATCCAGTTGGCACTATTCATCCTTTGTTCTTTATCAACAACTGGCACTTGGTGATGCTCATCATGATTGGGTATGTTGGCAGAATGCTATTAAAGTCTCCAGTGCCTTTGCTGGCACCAGAGAGAAATGTGTTGGATGCAGCAAGACAGTCTATCCAATTGAGAGGGTACGGCTCTATATTCTACTATCTCAATTATTTGCCTGCAGTGTTGAGTGTCCTTTACTTGACTATCTGTTACCAACTTCTCATTCATCATTTAAACAAATACAATGTTTTTGAGAGAAAAAAAATATGTAGAAAGTTATATCCATGAAAACTGCATTTGCTGCATTTTTTCCAAGTTGGATGCTCAATTATTGATGCTTGACAACAGTAGCTGAATTCACATTCGTGACTTATATAAATGTGTTTGAAAAAAATAATAGAAAGTCTATTCATGAAGACAGCATTTGCTGCATTTCCATGTTGGAAGCTTGATTGTTGATACTTTCTGCTGAAAGATAAGAAAAGGTGACAGGCATATCGTACCTCTTGAGAATTAATTTTCATGAATAACAATATGCTGATTGCGACACACCCACTAATCCTTCAGGTTACCGTCAACAACACAATGTATCACAAGAGCTGCTTCAAGTGCTGCCATGGAGGATGCACCATCAGCCCTTCGAACTACATCGCGCACGAGGGGAAGCTCTACTGCAAGCACCACCACATCCAACTGATCAAGGAGAAGGGGAACTTCAGCCAGCTCGAGAATGATCACGAGAAGACATCACAGGCTGGCTCGCTGGAGGACGAAGAAGCAGAGTATTAATCTTTGAGCATTTCCACAGATGAATAATGAATCTCCTTGCATTTGCTCGAGAGCAATATATCTTTCTGTGGCACGGTTTGGTTTCAGTTTTACCCATGGAGGTCATGTGCGCTCGGAGAACAATGATACATCGTCTTGTATCTGCATGTAAACCTTGTTATATCTGAGTCAAAATCTCTACCTTGTTTCACCATTTCCATTGCTTAGAAGATGCACCTGCTATACAGGATAGAGCTGTTAATTATTGATCCACCCTATTTTTTAAAAGATATTTGGCTAAAGGATGCATAACAACAGAAAACTAACAAGACCAACAAAACAAAAGGGTGTGGGGGGTTTGGGGGGGATGCATAATCTGAATGAGCAAATGTTTCAAAAAAGAGAGAAAACATCGATTAGCTGGCACTGCATCAAAAGCAAGAGGTATAGATCCAAACTGAATTAATAATCGGTACCAAATAGATGATCCAAGGTGTAATGCGAATATAATTTTATGCCAGAAGGTAGAGAAAAGCTTTCGTGCAGGTGTAAAGCAAGTCAACAAGTCCATTATGACAATTCGGAGCGTTGCATGGTACCGAATATCACACAGAGTACTCAACAAGCACATCTTTTGAGTTTAATTGCCTAAACGAATTCAAAATTGGCACAACCATCACATTTTATTGTTTCTGATAATATGAGAGATGTATTATTTACAAATAGTTCAGGATCCCAGAGAGGATAATAAACCTGTACCAAGAAAAATAAAGCTGGGAGGATCCAAGCTGGCACTTATTTTATGAATCATGACAGTCACTGCCCAGCTGCTGAGATCCCCCAGCACCAGCTTGAATATCCTGACAATTTCCTTCACTAACTGTCCCTTAGACCAACTAACATGACAACGTCCCATCCATCAACCATTTTGGTTTGTTTTCTTGCAAACAGGACAGTAACAATTATTGTGAGGGCCCTTTGGACTGCACATCTAATTTGGCATGTGCACAAAAATAATGGGAGAAACGTAAGGAATTTGCCATACATAGTACCAAAATTAAGCATGCTCCGGGACAACCATAACTCCAGTGTACAGAACGAATGAATGATGCAGTACAGTAAAAATACAGCAAGTAGATATCTGTGAGGACTGAGGAAAACGAAGATTCAGTGCATAATGTGGAAGCCATGCAAAATTTTATATAGAACATAAATGTTTTAGTACAACTCGCTATTTAAATTACCATAACATCATCCTGCGGTTAACTGATTTTAGGATGTATTAAAGTCAGCACCCCAATGGATATTAGATCTTTTTTTGAACTATTCCTGCGGTTCTCTACATCTTCATTTGTATTGTTGTGGATCGTGCAGACAAATGATAAAGCCTGTATCATGTATGCACCAGAGCTGTCCTCAGCTGTATCTATTGCTGTTGATGCAAAGTCAAAAGTTGGCAGATGTTCTGCAGCAATATTGCAAATTTGCAATAGCATTTTCTGCAGGAATAGTTTTCCACAAGCAAGGGTCTTAATTTGCTCACCTGATTTGAAGTCATAAGCAATGATCAGTGTATTCAGATTTCCATTAGATTCCATGACTACAGATAGTAGCTTCTGCAAATCAGATTTCCACCTAGCGCAGAAATACAAAGGCCTTATTAGAAACAAATAACATGTTAGTGCCATCCATATACAAAGTACACAGGAAAAATCAAAACATATGTAAATCACTGTACCACAAGATCAAAACCAGATAAAGTTACAGGACAAGGCTGCAAAATATTTGGCCTTAAGCTACATATTTGAATAATGGAGAGATCAGACAACAATCTGCCAGGAATTTTTGACACCAGAAACCTGAAGAAAGATTGCACAGGAAGAGATGCTTTTCAGGACAATTAAATTGAATGATTGACTTATCTTTGGAAGATGCAACTACAACGACAACAATTATTTTACAGAGACGAGTGAGTAAACCAATTATGTTCAAATACAGATAATCAGCTATGGAACTGGAACTACTACTATTACCAGTACAGTTTCAATGTAGGAAAAGTATTTATACAAGATAAAGAAACCTTCATATAAACAACAAAAAGAACTGAAGAGACAGCAAATGCTTTTCTAGTCTCAAGAGAAGACAACAGTAAATGACAACTTAACAAACTTCCTATGCTGGACAATGACATTTGAAAGTTGGAGAGTCAGAAACATCTCTTTATTACTGGATTGTGAAGTTGGCAACAAGGACATAGCAGTCATCTATAAGGATGTACCAGCTCCCACGAGGAAGTAACAGTTGCAATTTATTGGGATTCAATGAAGAAATGATAATGTACATTGGTATTCTGGCAACAAGTACATGCCAGAAGGGACCAAGTTTTGGTTCAGTATCAGGATACATGGGTATTCTAGCAGCAATTACATGCCAGAAGGTACCTGTATTCAGCAACTTGTCATCAAGAGTACAACAACTGGAGGCAACATGCCTCAACACCAACTATTGAATTTTCCTAAAAGTACTGTACAAGGGGTTCGCTGGCAAAAATTATGTGCCAGCCAGACCCAAATTTGATGTTAAGTATCAAGAACACAACCAGCTGAGGAGACATGCCTCAGATCTATCACTGAATTAGTGCCAACAAATCCAAACCCGAAGGTTCCATCCTCATATAGCCAAATCCTTCCCTCCACACTCCTCGCATCATCTAAGGGGGTCGATAGTTGAGGATCAACCACATCATGACTGGAATTGATGCACAATATCCGAGAGATAACCCTGTTCTCAGCATCTGCATGGTTGGAAGTCACACCTTGGATGTGATAGCGGCTACTGTAATTATCCAGCTCTTGCTCGGAGAATGGTGGTTCAAGAAATGTAGTATCTGTCGTCCAAAAGACAGGAGAGTAGCCAGAGTTTTGGCCCCTTGGATCACTAAATCGACGACAGGTTACTCCACCAATGTCATCATAGGCGATAAGGTAAAATTCCAGAGTCCTATCCTCGCATATACCCTGGGGGAACATGGAAGTTAACATAATATGCATGGCAAAGCTCAACTGTTAAAAAAATAGGTGACTCATTGATATATAAATCATGCAACCATGTAGATAGTAATCCTCTAACTGGACAGAGAATCATTTCCTTAAGTTAACACCATTCTATGTGCATGGCAGAGGACCAATTGTACAACAGGAGGAAATTAATTATTTGAAGAAATGAAAAGAATGGACATTAACAAAATCAAAATTGTGGACATTGACATTCACCATTCACGAGATAAAATTGAGGAAAAAGTTAATAGATTTCAATGATAATGTAAAACTTTCCCTGAGTTCTCACATCTAGAGAATCACAACGCCTACAAAGTTGCACGAATAAGCCTGTACTTTTCCAAATCCTATAAAATGGTAAAATGTTGCACCAAATCTAAGAGGCAAGAGGCAAAAAGCTGAACAATCTGACACCGTGTTTGAGAAAACAAGATGACATTAACCGCAACATGTTGTAGGATTCCATACGAGGGTCATCGTAAACCACAACTAATTCACCCTGATAATATGCAGCCAAAGGCACATCTAATTCTATCCAGCCTCCATAATGATTCTCATAAAAGAAAATAGTTGATAACATATTGATATTGTAAAAAATTAACTGCTAATTCCCACATTTTCATTGACAGAAGCAACCCAGAAAACCACGATTATTTTGACACATACAAATCTCATTAGGAACTAGCCAGTCATGGAGGGTATTATATGTCCAGAAATGTTCCGAAAGACCAAATGTGATTTATCCAAGCTTCTGAAGTATTAAGATCCAATGAAACTAATATCCAAATCCCTAGGTTGTTCTGGGTACCCATTTGCATATTGCGATTGGGAACTAGTATGCTTCCTGGTTGACATCAAGTTAGGGTCAAGAGAATCACAATAAGGCTAAAGAACTCCAGTTCATAGTTTATGAAATGGCAGTCATCCAACCATGAAAGATGCAACTTGGCATGCTGTCAAAACAAAACTCCATCTCAATTACAACACTTGCAATTTGACTAGCCTAATTTGTGACAACAACTAGCAGCTCCAGTAACAGTAAAGGATTCAAAGTCTACATGAACACCAGCAGGCAAATATAGTCGGCAAAATTAAACCCCAGAATATTTAAACGCTGTCCATGACTGCTTGAGCATATAAGTGCAGCTAAAATATTAACAGGCCAAGCTAGCAACAATACCAATAGTCAACTCTAAAGAAACTGCATCATGCTCTCCTCAATGGTATTCAATTGAGCCAATTAAAAATAACCATCCGAGAAATTCTAAATGTAGTTCAGCATAGCAAGAACACTAACTTCAAACATGACAAGCAAGTGCATGGCAAGCACTAAGCAGGTCAATGCAGATGTGCTGCTGAATGTGCAGACATGCAACCTGACTGGACATCTCTGGCTCCATGGAACTATACCATGATAATGCGACTCCTTTGCAGCATCCATTCAATATAGACTCAAACTAATGCATTCAGCATTCAGCCCAATGTCCAACAACTGTGCTGGTAATGTGTGCCAATCAATGTGAAGTACATACAGGTCCTCAAAAAGGTGAAGTCGTCAAGCACGAAGGCTCCTTGCTCCTCAATCTTTACAAGGGTGCAAGGTACCGATCCCATCCAACAGTGTGAGGTTCACGGCCCAGAGTGAATGAGGCATCTTCATGGGAATTGGCGTGCAAATTGTGCAGTCCCGGACCTCTCATCTATGGACTATTGCACGAACAAGCAATGGCATTTCACGGTTCTGACCAGCTACATCGCGAGCACTTAACAAGCATGATACTGGAACAATCAAACTTTGCAACAGAAACAGCACTGCTGGGACATTGCGCAACGACAAGTGAGCAAGCTCTGCGTAGAGAGGAGGAAGCACCTTCCACAGGCCCTGAAGCGGCCGCGCCCGTGTCGGCTCCGCATCCGCGATCCTCACGAAGTGCTCGGCCTCCATCAGACCTCCCCTCCTCCCGTGCTTTCCGCGCCTCCTCCTCCCGGACCCGGGGCTCCTCCTGTTGGCGAAGTGCGCGTACATCTCCTCCGGCGGGGACCCGCTCACCACCTCGATCTCGTCGTCCTCCCCCGCCGCCGCGGGCTCCACCACGATGTGGTTGTTGCCGACGAAGTTGACGCAGACGGGCACGTCCCCGAGCTCCGCCACGGTGTCCCCTGAGTCTGCGATGGAGAGCGTCACGAAGGGGGACCTGGCGACCCCGCCGCGCGCGGAGGGGGCGAGGAGGGACGCCGCGAGCGCGGCGCGCGCGGGGGCCCACTCGAACGCGGCGAGGGACGGGGCGGGTGGGTGGGGCTGTGGGGAGGCGGAGCCGGAGGACGGCAGGCGGCGCCAGAGGCCGAGGAGGCGGCGCAGGCGGTGGAGCGAGCGGAGGAGCCTGCGCGCGGCGGCGGGGCTGGGCGGGGCCGGGAGGACCGGGCGCGCCGGGGAGGCGGGCAGGCCGAGGCGGAGCGCGAGGGCGAGCGGGAGCGCCGGGGAGGACGCGGCGGCGGCGAGGCGGCGGCAGGCGCAGGCGGCGGCGGCGGCGTCGGGCGGCGCGAGGAGCGCGAGGATGCACAGCAGCGCGTCCTCCGGCAGGTCCTCCAGCGCCGTGCCCGCCGCCGCCAGCGGAGAGCTCCCCATGGATGTTGCGTCGTGAGATCTCGATGGCAAATCGGAATGGGCGGTGACCGGAGAGCGCCCCTGATGAGCGGGGAGGCGTGGAGGAAGAGGAGCGGGGAGAAGACAAGAGGTGTGGGATTCCGCGGGTGGAATATTCGGGCGTGGATTCCGCGGGTTAACAAGGCGTTCCCCGCGGTGGGTCTGTGGGGTCACCGACGCGTGGGCCCCGGTGAGGCGGCACGGCTGGCGTGGCCCGCTCGTCAGTGGGTTGTGTGCAGGTCTCGCCGGAGGGAGGCGCGTGCGTGCAGCGTTTCCTCGCCGGTCGGGAGAAGTAACCGGTGTGGGCGGAATGATGGACGGCGCTCCGCGTCACGTGACGTGGCGCGGCCGCCGGCGTGCACTGGCGTGGCCGAGGTCGGCAGCGGATCACGTGCTCATGGCGGCGGCGGCTCCGGCTCGCCCGGCGGGTCCGAGCCGCAGATTGCACGAAAAAAATGTTCAGTTCAGGAAGAAATACAGTATATTTTCTGTCAAAAAATAAATAAATACAGTATATTCGTATTTCGGAAAATGAAATACTGTATCTCTCCGACTCCCTTGGCGTGGCTATACGACGCCGTGCAGGTCCTGTACACGGCATCTACGGTAAGCGGTCGCCGCGTCGTTGGTGTATACCACAAGGCAGCAGCTTTGTTTTCTCCAAAAAAAAAGGCAGCAGCTCTGCGCTATACGGCATGTGCCATGGGGGAATCCGCTTTTGGTCACCTGCTTGTGGCTGCTTCCTCGAGGTCTCATGGCTCTGCGACCCGTAGACGTACACCTCGCCTTCGGCTGCGTCTCTCTCTGACCATGTCCGTCCAGGGGTGTTTGGTTTTAAAGTGTAACACCTGCTTCTTTTATCCCATGAAAAAAGCAATTCTACGTTTGAAAAAAAATTCTACAAAGAATGCAATTCTAGAAATTGGATCTCAACTACCTGCCTAATTAAATGGTTATATTTGATTTTTGTTTTAAAACTAACCGCATATGGCAAACAAATGAGAGTATGAAAGTACCACAACTAATTTGTCTGGAAAAAAACTAAAATTGTATGCACTCTTCTTGAAACGGAGGGAGTATATTTATTGTTGAAAGCCCAGATGGTTAATAAAGCCACAGCGGCCATTCCTACCACAGAGCTACAGCTCGATTTGCATGACTAAACTTTGGTTGATGGGCCCTAACAGGGTGTTTGTCTCTGACGAACTTCTCACGCATTGGTTCCAAACTTTTGTAGATGAACCATTATTTAATATAAGTAATTAGTTAATTGTAGCGCGGAGTAAATCTATATATTAGCGTAGCTGGTTGGTTTGCACAAAAGCATACCAATAATTCCAAAATTAAAAATTTCGTCAGTAGCACACATCTAAACTACTAAAGAATGTTCTCATCTCACATGCTTGATGCTGATTCTCTTTAGTTTGTACTTGAAGCAGGACAAGAAGGGTCTACAGACTAGTTTCCACCACAGAATTTTCACTGATATCTGCAGATCTTGACCATTCTGATTCCTCGTCCTTTCACCCTGATGTAACCTGCTGCCAATCTCAGTTAACATGTCCCTGCTCACGCCTACACAGTACTCTGAGGAACAGAGAATGCCATCCTCCCTGTTGCTGGAACTGTTTACTGCACATCGATGCTTGCTGGAGCATATGCATGTGCAGCATCCATCAGATCTGTGGATTCAGGGTGTTTTGACAGCCCAACACTACAAGGTGAAAAACTAAAATGGAACAAATAAATAAACAAAGTTGGCTACTGTGACTGGTCTATGGCACCAACTGACGACTGAAGAAAAGGTTTGGTAACTACTTCTCCTAATGCTAATTATCTTGTTTGTTCGTTGGTCGTTGCGTGTGTTCTGCGGCCGACCTTTCTTGCTTAATCGTCCACCTATCCTCGCATGATTTCTTTCCCCAAAGAAACAGTGTGATCAGATGATACGCCATCGTCATCGAGCAACAGACCAACAGCAATAACGAAAACTCGATCTGATGATCTTGCTCTATGATTTCTTGAAAGAAACCACGAATAGCTTTTCAAAAAAGAAACCAAGAATGCATCGTCGTCAATGCCCGGCACTCCATAAATAAATCAAATCAAATCCTGCAAGAAAGTCATAAACATATACAACAGTACTGAAAAAGAACAGAAAAGGGACACATGGGACAGGTTTTATATTTCTCCTCCCTATTGAACACACATGGGAGTATATGGGACAAGCAATTTCAACCACTTCTCTCCCCGGCCCTCTCTCTCACACATCAACACACACACAACTACTAGGCCACACACACAGCCATAGGAATCTTCGCATCTACGTGGAGGGATCAACTACTGAAATTGGAATATTATCAGTATATGGTCTCAAATTAAGGATCCCAAGAGAGAGAGAGAGAGAGAGAGATGCATATATAGAGAGGAAGACACGTCCACTTCTCCACACACAAAACTTCTATCTCTGTACCCTGACACAAGCCAACCACCATTGCCAGCCGGCGTAGCAGCTTGCTTCTCTGATGCATGGTTTCTTGTCTTGACCAGCTACACAACCACATTGCTGTTGGTGCGGTCTAGCATGTGTGCAAGAAAGGCCAGGGCCACTGCTGCACCGGCCAAGCCTGCCACCAAGAGGTGCTGGAGAAGCATCTCCAGGAAGAGCTTGGAAGAGGAACCCATGGCTTCTTCTTCTACCGCTACCTCCTGCATAGCTTGGAATGGCGCCGAGGACAAGGAGGAGGAGAAGAAGAGCAAGTGTGAGCTCATCAGGTACGAGGCGCTGCCTGACTGGCTCAAGGACAACGAGTTCATCCATGGCTACTACCGGTGCGAGTGGCCGATGAAGGAGACCATCCTCAGCATCTTCTCCATCCACAACGAGACCCTCAACGTTTGGTCGTAAGTCCGTCCATCCATCCCCTCATGATTCCCACAACAATTTAGTTCCTTCTTATCCATCCATTGATCTCCTTCGTTCATTCAGACACCAATTCCTGAACATATTTGCCTGACATTTAACTGTTCCTGCTGCAGGCATTTGATAGGGTTCCTGCTGTTCTTGTGCCTGACAGTCTTCACAGCAATGGTGATCCCAAGGGACGGCAGCAGCAGCAGCAGCTGGAGCAGCCGTAGCAGCTCTGCATACTGGGGGAATCTGGTGGAGATGGCCAACATGACGGTGGCGCTGAGGCACGAGGCACTTGCAGCGTGTTTCCTGCTGCCACCATCTGCCGCTGCAGGACCTGGTTTGTCTGAAGATGGTCAGCAGATCCCAACCAGCTGTCCACCCAACACATCCTCCTCTCATCATCGTCACCATGGCATCCAGATCCAGGTACTAATTAAATTGCTACCATTTCTTTGTTCGTTAACCAATATATTTGGGTTTTGCATGTTCTCAACATTTTCAAACTTTGACCATTATGTTTTAAAAATCTCAGCTGTGATGAACTTTGTAACTTTGTAAGTGGTGTAGCAAAGTTAGTCTGGGGAATGATTCCTGAAACAACACTCTGTAGATGTATATGCTGGTTAATTTAGTCCTAGACTTTGACCTTATTAGAGACATGCATTAGCAGGAGTAGACTGTCAGTGTCATGTGATTATGTGCTCTTGTTAATTGAGCTTGTCACGGTAGTACTGATCTCATGTAGGTGGCGCCCATCCCATATTAACTTCCGGGTTAGTTGGCATGTTTAATGGGCTGCTAGCTGCTGGCAGGCTTGCGTCTCCATTGCATTTACGCACACCAAGTCCTTTTGGTTTACTTTCCCCCTGCTAGCTAGGGTTCTTAACGACCTTGTCGATGCGTGCTTCAATCTGCTTTAGTTGTTGCTGCTGTTGTTCACTTTTCATAGTTTCGTCAGTGTGGTAGTACAAGCAATAGTACTCTTCTTCTTTTTTTGTTTACTCGCTCCAACCGATCTTTTCATGTTTGTGGCAGCCGTATGGTGGAGGTTATTTATAGCACTAAAACAGTTGTGAGTTTGTGAGTCATGCCAACATGTTGGAATTAGTTGCAGGCTGAACCAGCTGGAATTTGCAAGTGCGAGTGATTGGTACCTGTAACGGTTTCAGTGAGGAGTATGTAGTGCAACTGTAGCTGCTTTTTCTGTGGATGTGGTGGGCAACAACCGGTTTATGCATGCAAACCCTTGATTTTGTTTTGGTCAACCATTATAATCATGGTAGCTACTGAATGATGCCTGCATTGAGACGACAGCAACACTAGATGTTGCTTTGAGATTCGTGTTTGCAGCTGAACACTCAAGCATATATAATTTTGCTAACATGCAAATCTCATATACAGTGCATGTTCAGTTAACCGGTTTCTCCTCGAACCATGCCCTAATCATAAGTTTTTATTTGATCGAGCAACAAATAAGGCATAAACGCGTGCATGGTCATATGCATTATTTGTAGATGGTGACCTAGCATCCATGCATGCCTTGTACCTTCTGGATCTCTGTTTCGGGAATGCATACGGCATACAGAAGAGCAGACCTGCAAACAAGAGTAAATGGATGTTTCCCCTGACACTGGACCACAAATCCTTCGACTGTAGCAGTCTGGCACATCAAGTGTATTTTAGGTTTTTTTTGAAAGAAATATTTTATTTTTGAAACCAGAGTTTCTTTAGCATCATGTTTAGATGGCCAAATCGTGCGGCCCGGCACGACATGGCACGGACACGTCCAAGCACGACACGATTGAACACGGATAGCTAATCGTGTCGTGCCGTGCTGCCACGCCGTGCCGGTGCTGCAGCCCAGGCGCAGCACGATACACGTGTGGTCGTACCCGCCCTAGCCCGTTGTTAGGAGGCGGTGCAGGTGGTGGCAGCGGGCGCAGGGAGGCCGGCGGGGGCCAGCGCCGGCGACGACGGGTGCGGGGTGGCGGCCGGCGGCGATGATGAGTGCGGGGGGCTCGACGGCGGCAACAAAAGGCGCGGGGAAGGCTGACGGTGATGGGTAGGGGAGGCCGCGCCCCTCGCGGGAAGGCTGTGGCGGCGGGAGCCAAGACAGCGAGGCCGCGAGGGCGGAGGGGCACAGCGGTGGCGAGGGAAGGTCGATGGGCGAGGGGAGCGGTCGAGCGGAGGGGTGGCAGGGTCATGGGAAAACGCGAGAGAGAAGAGAAGGGGTGAGGCGGCAACTGGTTGGAGGGAGATAGAGAGTGAAGGAACAAAGGGTTTGGAGTGGAAGCATTTATACGAGATATATGGGCCTTTAACGGGCCAAATCGTGCCGGCTCGTGCCCGTGCCGGTACTGTGTCTTGGGGTTTCGGCTCACGCACGACACTACGGACGTGTCGTGCTGGTAATGGCACTATATCCACCGTGTCGGACCGTGTTCGTGTAATATTTTTTAGTGTTGTGTCCCGTGCGGTCTATCAGGTACGGTCCGTTTGACCAGCTATAGCATCATATTTTACCTAGCCAACAACCCCAGCTGAATTTTCTCTAACTAGAAAACTGCTCTTGAATCATCCACTGT
This sequence comes from Panicum hallii, assembly GCF_002211085.1. Lineage (NCBI taxonomy): Eukaryota > Viridiplantae > Streptophyta > Magnoliopsida > Poales > Poaceae > Panicum > Panicum hallii. The sequence continues at coordinate 58,254,672 of NC_038044.1, forward strand.
GTTTCACTGTAGTAACTCTGATAAAGAACTTCAGTTCCTTGAAACATTTTCTTCACATTCAGTTTTTACTGATTTATCCTTTACCGTAATAAACCCGACAAGAACTGCATCTGTACACGTGATGTGATCATCAAGCTTGGATGTGCTTGCAGAAGGAAACTACTAGTACGGCCACGGACGCGCTCGCCGCCGCCGAGCCCGTCACGCGGTGGCCGCTGTTCGCGTACCTCGGCGGCGCGATGCTGTGCCTGCTGACGAGCAGCGCGTGCCACCTGATCCTGTGCCACTCGGAGCGCACGGCGTACGTGACGCTCCGCCTGGACTACGCCGGCATCGCGTCCCTGATCGTCACCTCCTTCTACCCGCTGGCCTACTACTCCTTCCTCTGCGCCCCCGCCCTGCGGCGCCTGTACATGGGCTCCATCACGGCGCTGGGCGCCGCCGCCGCGACGGTGTCGCTGGTGCCGGCGTTCCAGGCGCCGGAGCTCCGCCCGCTCCGCGCCGCACTCTTCTCGTGCATGGGCGCGTCCGGGGTGGTGCCCATCGCGCACAAGCTCGTGCTGTACGGCGGGACGGCCCCCGGCGCCGTGGCCTCGGCGGCGTACGAGGCGCTCATGGGCGCGCTCTACGGGCTCGGCGTCGCCGTGTACGCGGCGCGCGTGCCCGAGCGGTGGGCGCCCGGCAGGTTCGACCTCGTCGGGCACAGCCACCAGCTGTTCCACCTCTTCGTCGTCGCCGGCGCGTACGCGCACTACCTCGCTGGGGTCGAGTACCTCAAGTGGAGGGACGTCGACAAGTGCTAGCCGGCCGGCCGGCGACGGCGTGGCGGCGCTGCTAGGAAGGGAAGCTGTGCTCGTGCTATAGATTATGTAATGGGGTGTATACCAACAAGAGTACCTGGGCTAGTAGATTAATAGTAGTTAGTAGATACATCATTGGGATGATTGTTTTTTCTAATTTGTGCACTGATTGGATCATCAAGGGGTGTAAAACAGATTACTATATATGTGTGTTACCATCTCTCCCTGTCTGAACATCAGGCAGTGTTCAGTTTCAGTCTCTGACTTGAAGTCGTCAGAGATATAGAAATATTCTTTAAAGTTAGCTCTGGATGGTTCAGTGTCTTCAAGTCTCAGAGTTTAAGTTAGCTCTGGATTGCTCAGTGACATCCAGGACGCGATCGATTCAGCAGTTCATGATTCCAATTCGTTTGCACTAATAATCCAAGAAAGGAGCTGGAGAGGTCTTGTTTTGCTAAGTGATCTCTGATGAGTGATGACTTGAAGCCTGAAGCTGAACGATGCCTGAGAATGTGCACAAATTGAAAAAAAAATCACCTCAATGCTGTGGGTGCGGCCGCACCCAGGCCCAAACAAATACTACAAGGATTTTTGGATCACAAATACGGCCCGATCGATGTGCAAGGTATTTCATTTTTTTTCTTCCAATTTTACGAGGAAAGGGTGTGTTCTATTTCATGCTATCTGCTATGAAAGTCCAGACGATTTGAAATGTTTCTCCATTGAGAATGATTAAAGCCCTATTTGGATCATGGTATAAAGTTTAGTCCATCAGATAATTTAAATAGATGGATTAAAATGTAGACTAAAGTTTAGTTCCACCCTATGTAAAGTTTATTCCATTAGTTCTTAAGCCTACCTAATTTTAGATTAATCCAACCAGCGACCTGCGAAAGACCAAACTTCCCATCCGCCGGCAGCCCGCCCCAGCAGCCGCAACTTAATTTTACTGTACGTGCAAGAGACCTGGGGAGCAACATAAACATGTCTTTGGCTCCTGAGGAAAGTTGCATACAAAAAACTGAAGGTACATCTGCCATTACTCAGTGCCATTCAGTTAGCACTCCAGAACATCCAGATGATGAGGGTGGCATTGATAATTATCAAATGCAGTATGAAGCAGTTCCAGCTTCTAATGAGGCAAATAGGTTAGATGATGGTTGTGTGTCTGTCATCTCTGAGGAGGATGTGTTGATTTCTGCAACAGAGGCTAACACAATGGAGCTTCCTGGTAATGGTATGTATTCATGACTTGCTAAATTTCATATTCACTTTTTAGCTCCAAACAGCTCTGGTTGTCTTGCCCTAAAATAAACAGCTCTGGTTTTCTCAATGTTTTAAGTATTCCTGCAAGTGATGATGCTTATTGCAAGCATTTTCAATATGAACATAATACAGCCTTATTTGATAAACATATTTCCAGTGATTAGGCTCCATTTGGCATTGTAGTGACTTTTCAATAGCCCTTATTTCTTTTGTTAAGATTTATATGTGGGAGTTAGGTAGTAGCATCGTTTCAAGTGATTTTGTAACCAGGACAAGGTGATTGCATACCCTTTTTTTATGTTCTTAGTGCCAGTGCTTGTGAAAAACCAAACAAACACAATATATTGAGGATATAAGTGTAAAAGAACAAAATTAAAATCGCTAATTGGAAATTTGGAATAATACCAGTAACCAGCTGGTTATCACCGGTTACCAGTCATACCGAACTTGGACGGGTAAATTTGACTAGTCTTTTTTTTAGCCCTTGATTGTATTACAACCAAATTTATTGTGCACACTAGAGTGGAGGGAAAAAAGATTCTGAGTGGTCGGTTAGCGTGCAAGGCAAGGCGTATGCAATCTGCCATCCATGTAAGGCATCCTTGCTGTATTTTATCTAAAGATATAGCAGATAACTTGACTAGAAAAGTATGGTTGTCTAAGGCTTGTGTATATCTAGTATCAAACCATGTACCCCCATTGTTGAAGAGTGCCAAGAACATGGTTTCTTTATGAGTATTCTATTTAATGGATGTATCACAACACAAGCCTCAATCTTCAATCCATACTTAGTACTAGATTTAGGAGGAAGAGAGGAATATAGTCTGCAACTGCACATATTCATCCATATTACGTTTAGATAATATACAAGGGAGAGATGAGCTGTATGGGCCAAGATAGTATGCACAGTACTGCACACTAGCACAGCCCTTGGTATCGGTATTTTAATGCATTTTTGTATGTGCTTAAGTTTGCCAACTAAGTTCAGCTACACATTTCTGTCTATCCTCACTGTAGCTATGCTGCAAATCCAGCGCATTTTCCATCTGAATTTGATTAAAATCATATTTGGTGTTTATGTCAATTAATTAACACTAATTTATGTCTGACCTGTTGAAGAATCGCTGGCTACAGTTGAGGGATCAAGGGAACAAATGCAGAGATGCTTCACTTTAGAAGAGGTTACCGGTACAATTCTCTTCTGCAGTTCCATTGCTCAGGACATTGCATTCAGGGCTGCAGCAATTGCGCTGGAGCGTGAGCAGCAGTCAGAACTTGCTTCTGCTCCTCGCCCAACAGCTACAACTGTAGGACGATCCATTCCAAGGGGCGAGCGACAGTTCAACGAAGCCGCTCCACAGACGGATGCCAAGACATCGGATGTCAATTCCTGGAGAGGGAATGAAATTTCTACTCCGGATGTCTGTCTTCATTTACTTGTGTATTCTTTTGCCGCGCATCGGTTTGCGCACCTGACAAGGAGTGAAGTGCGACCGTAGGTTTTGACTCAAATGCAAGACTGTAACTGCATATTGACACAGGAAGTTATAAATGTATATTGGCTTGTCTAAACCGTGTCGGTGAAAGAAAAAAAAAGCAAGTTAATAAAATAATTTGGTGATTTTTTTACTCAGATGTAGCTTCTCTGTTTATTCCTGGGTTAGCCACTGTTACAAGTTAATAAAATAATTTGGTGATTTTTTTTAATTTTTTTTGTATATCACGTATTTTTTTTTATGTTGAGCCCAAGGTTTTTATGAAGTGTAAATGCTACAGCCACGTAATCTGGTCAACCGCTGAAGTTTCATCAAAAGCAAAAAGAGCCGGTCGTCAGACGCTTGCACTGCAATTCTCGAATCACCTGAGGTTCCTTACGGAACTTTCCCTTTCCTATACTATTATTAAAAAGAAAAAGGCCAATAGGGGCAAAGTCCAGGGGTCTAATCGTAAATACTCCAGCTAGTGGGGGTTGGGGGGAGAAGAGCAGAGACGGTTTGATTCCCGCACTCCCACGGCAAGAAATCCACGCGCCGGCCGCCGCCGCCGCCATCCCCAAGGTTTTCCATGCCCGGTTCCGAGTCCGGCGATTCCATTTCAATGTCCTTCTTCCTCCCGAAACCTTTCCCCACCTCAGCCCAACGACCCCTCGATCAGTCGAATAGCCTGGCGGCGTAGCCCTGCCGTGCGCGATGGGCTCCTCGCCGGCGGCCGCCGCCGCTGCGTCGGCGGCAGTGGTGGCTCTGGCCGTCGCCAACCGCGTGCTGTACAAGCTCGCACTCGTGCCGCTCAAGGCGTACCCTTTCTTCCTCGCCCAGCTCACCACCTTCGGGTAAGTAAAGCTGAACAAAGGCCCCCCTTCTTTCTCTGCTGCCGCAGGCGGCCGCGGGCTTGGTGCTCGACGGAATGCGCGGGCGAATTTCACTGCGCTCGATGTGGTAGCTAATTTCTCTTGATTTGCGCGTGCAGGTACGTCGCCGTGTACTTCTCGATACTCTACGCCAGGTACCGCGCGGGGGTGGTGACCCGGGACATGCTTGCGCTCCCCAAAAGCCGCTTCGTTGCCATCGGGTTGCTGGAGGCGCTCGGAGTCGCTTCGGGCATGTCCGCTGGAGGTAGCTTTCTTTACACGCCACAGGATGGTGTAATCAATTGTGGCAGATTAAATTGTATTTCCCGCATGATCGAGAAGACATGGCAAAAAAAGAAAAACTGCATTTCTTGCAGAATTTTCAGTGTTCATTTTGATTGCTTAACTGGTAGTTATTTCTGAATTTTGCAGCCATGCTGCCTGGACCTGCTATCCCTATACTGTCCCAGGTATGCTCCTCGGTTGGTTTTTGGTTTTGATCCGCCATTTACATTTGTTCAGCTATATGTGTAGTTCTTTTGCCTCATTTGCTTTCGTGAATCCTTCCGTGCTATGCATGTTTATAACCTATGCAACTGTATCCCCAGTTTTTCAGATCCATCTGGTCAATGATTTGTGTTAAAAACAGCTGCGTCTGTGTAATGATGTGGATTTTTATGAATTTATGCTGCAGTCATTCCTGGTGTGGCAGCTTATCTTCTCTGCCCTGCTCTTGGGAAGGACGTACTCTGCGAGACAAATAATTGGGTGCCTCCTAGTAACTTCTGGTGTGATTCTTGCTGTTGCAAGGTATGCCATTTGAAAACTCTGCTTTATTTTTCTGGTCCTTGTGGCATAACATATTTTTGGAGGAAAAGTTATATACGTGCATTTGGGTCTTTCACTGCTATCAGCTATAGTTTTCCACATAACAGTTATTTTATCCTATTGATTCTGCAAAGTGGTTTTGCCATATTGGTAAATTATGATTGATTTGGCTATGGCTATCACAAAACTTTGATATTTTAGTGGAGCAAATGAGGGGCAATTTCTATCTGAAGTCCAGTTAATTTGGCCAGCACTGATGATAACCTCGTCAGCATTTCAAGCTGGTGCGTCTATTCTTAAGGTATGGCTGCTTAAGTTGTCTCATGTTGTTCCTTTTGCTGCTGGTGCTGAGACTTGGTACATTTCGTACGACAGGAGGCTGTTTTCATAGATGGTGCTGAACGTCTTAAGGTTCTTTCTTTCATCTATCATTTTGTTTTTTTAAATTACTGTGTTTCTGGGATCGAGGCATATTTTTTTGACACTTCATTCTGTTGATTAGTTGGTGATTTGATTTATCGCCTCATGGTCAAATCACCTTTTATAACAATACCGTGTTATGAAATATTTGCACAGGGGATGCGCCCAGACATCTTTGTGGTTAATTCATTTGGATCTGGATTTCAGGTGACCTTATGAATTGGATAAAATTGGTCTAGAGTTTCTTGCTCAATGCTTCACTGCATCATCATGCCTTTGAACCTGGATTAAAAAACATATATTTTGTTATATTCTTTTGCAGGCCCTTTTTGTCTTTCTTCTTCTTCCATTTCTTTCTAACTTGAGGGGAATCAAGTTTGCTGAGCTTCCTGGTTACGTAAATGGTGGTGCTGAGTGCTTCTTAAATGTTGGGGAAAGTCCCATTGGTAATGCTTCTTTCACGTAATCAGATATTTTCATTTAATTTATATATTCTTGTAGTACAATATGTACACTTTTGATAGCTCAGTAGCAAAATGTAATGTATAAGACTTGTGTGGACTGATAAATTTGAAAACACGGACTTGTTTATGTTATGTTTGTGATTTATGATAGTTATTTAAGGATATCTTATTGTTGGAATATTTCTTTCTAACTTACATGCATATGTAGGTCTCCTTTTTAGGAAAATGAATAATCTGTATGCGCATGTTGATCCCTACTTTTTATAGATTGCGGAGGAGCACCATTCCTGCCTTTGCTGTTTATAGTGGTGAATATGGCGTTCAATATCTCACTCCTCAATTTGGTGAAGATGTCATCTGCCCTTGTTGCTTCCCTTACATCAACTTCAGCAGGTTCCTTTTCTGGCACCTTGCCTTTCCCCTCCAATTTTTCATGGTCATTGGTTCTGGTGCCACTGGGTGGTACACTAGATCAAATGAATCTCTTCACGACCATGCTGAATGACTGAATCATGTTCGTTTTCTGTTGTAGTGCCAATATCAATCTACATCCTTTCGCTTCCTTTGCCCTACATCCCTCATGGCGCAGAGCTAAGCACGTCTTTCGTCATTGGTGCTGTGGTAATGCTGATGGGTCTGATTCTGTATAACCTCCCACACTCGTTGTCGAAACAATCAAAGGCTGATTGAAAGCTAGGGTGAAAAGCTGCCAAATGACTGGTTCAGAAAGTTTACTGATTGAAATTGTAGCGAAATGGACTTCCACTGAACTATACGGACCATGTAACACATTCAGATTTGTAAATATATGTCATACTAGTAAATGTGCCCGTGCGTTGCTATGGTTGAAAGGCATGTAAGGATCGCAGCTGTTTTTTTTTCGTGATGGGGTTTCTTCAATACAATTATTGTTGTGTTTTCAGTTTTCACATTCTCATTGTATTTCAAGTCCGTTTAGGTTACAGTATAATGTTGTTGTTTGATTCTCATTATATATGCTTTGGATCCACCTGTCGGTGATACATGTTGGACCAAACCAAAATTTTTAGTGGAAATGTAAAGATGTCTGTTACTGAGACGAGCGCAAGCAGCTCGTGCGCGTCCTAGGACCATTGATATTTCCCATGTAGTCTGCATGTGCTCTCTGTAAGGTGAACTCAATGAAATTGGTGCTCATAATGGTCCCGTGAGTTCGATTACATTGGTGCTATGAATGATGCTATATCCTTCATAGGCATAACACAATTGCTGTCGCACTCCTCTTAATGATTTGTTCATGCCTCTCGGACCCAATCATCACCACCGCATTGCGATTTTACTCTCCCAGGCAAACACTGCTCATTTAAAAATTAAAATGCTAGGTTCCGGCACAAGGTAAGGCCGAAGGATGTCACAAGGTAAGGCCGAAGGATGTCGCACTGATCCATGCTGATAAGACATACTCCCCCAATTTCAAATTACTGGTCGTTTTGGTATTTCTAGATGCATAATTTTTACTATGTATTTAGATATGATGTATATCTAGGTGCATAGCAAATATATATCTAGAAATATCAAAACGACCTATAATTTGGAATGGAGGGAGTACATGGCAACAAGAGTACATTGACCCACAGAATTTATGTATTTTGGCCATTTTTAACATTAAATATGGATGAACAACACATCACTTGTAAGAGAGGGTGGGGGGGGGGGGGCACTCCATTTCAGTGTATGGAACAATTCAAATTCAATTTGTTAGGTGGACTTCGTCAGGTGAGTGGGCTTGTTTGATTTTCAAATTTTCAAATTTTAGATTATTTTGACAAATCTAGTTTTTCTATAATTTGGAACCAATGGAGTAGGACTCCCAACAATATCATGTCGATTCTCAATAGCATGTCATACGTTAGGCACGAGTTTAGTAGATACACGACGATGTATATTTTTGTATATGCCCACAGCGCATGGTTAAAGTAACACACCACTCCTGTGCAAGTTGTAAATAGTAGGCACACTAGTACGTATTGCTCCATCCTTCTCAAATTACAAGTCACTTTTGTTCTATTCTAAATCAAACTTTTCTAATTTTGACCGAACATATAGAAAAAACATCAACATCTACGCAACAAATTAATTTAGCTGAATCCACTATAAATATGTTTTAGACCAGAATCAAACTAATTTAGCTGAATCCACTTTAGTAAGGGGAGAAGTGAAGAACAGGAGTAGGTCAATGCGATTCTTGATAGGGGTGCAAATTGGTGACCCTTAGGTGCACCTTCAACCCTCTTTAGTTCAAAATTTTATGTTACTTCTCCAAAATAGGATCTTAATTTAAAAAATTAGCATAAATATTTGAACTAAAGAAGGTTGGAGATGCATCTAAGGGTCACCAATTTACACCCCTAATTCTAGAGATGGAATTAAGCTCGTTTGAAGCTAAATATCCAAGGTTGCCAACACCATCGGGGCGAATGAAGGGAGAAAGGTTCCAGCCACTCAAGGAAAGACTAGTAAAAGGCCAAGAGACTTTACGGAAAAGAATATGTCCGTGGCAGCTAAGGAAATTTTAATTAAGGCAGTTGCACAGGCCTTACCAACATATATAATGAGTGTGTTCAAGCTACCATTAGGTGTTTGTGATGACATGACTGAGTATCATTGGTGAGTTTTGGTGGGGGACTGAAAATGGCAAGAGAAAGGCGCTTGGGTAGCATGGAAAGATATGATTCAGAACAAGTGCTGTGGGGTGGACTTGGGTTCAAAGATCTTAGGCTGTTCAATCAAGCATTGTTGGCTCATCAGATGTATTTGGAGGGATTCATGGATTCCAAGGTGTTAAAGTATAAGTGAATTGCCTACCTCTTCCCATCAATTTAAGTTTTTGGGTTGAATTGGTTGGTGCATGGAACTCAACATGGTATCAAAGCCAGAGGTCTCGAGTTCGAATCCTGGTGGGCGCGATTAAATAAAATAATTGCAGCCGACTTTTAATTTCCACGTTTGAGGTCTAGCGGAGCCTGCACGTGAGGGGAATGTTGAAGTATAAGTGAATTGTCCACCTCTTCCCATCAGTTTAAACTTTTGGGTTGAGTTGAATTGGTTGGTGCATGCAACTCAATATAAGGATTCAATATAAGCGAAGAAAGGAAGATGTAGATTGAACTGGTTTCAGAACTACTGGACATTCATGGGAAAGATTGGGATTATGACAAGATAGCTGGTATTTTTAACCCAGCTGATGCAGACGCAATAACAAGGATCAAGTTGCCAGCAAGATTAGCAGAGGACTTGATGGCTTGGCCTCTGGAAAAATCGGGAGCCTTTACAGTTCTTGAGTGCATATGACCTTGCCCTGAGGCTGCAGAACATACATGACAACAGAGCATCAAGTTGGGCTCCTGATGGTGAGAGGAAACTGTGGATCTTTGTGTGGAAGGGCAATGTTCCACCAAAGGCCAATGTTTTCACATGGAGTGATGGAAATTATGTAGGGATGCTCTGTCGACTAGATGACGAAAATTCAGAAGGAATTTGGAACAGGAAGACACCTGTTCTCTATGTGGCTTAACGGCTGAAACAGGTTTTCATGCTACGGTAGAATGTCCTCGATCAAGCTAGAAACATGAGGCAGGCTATGCGTGCTCACTGGTCTCTGCCGGAGGAGTCACTGTTTCGTTATACAGGACCAGATTGGTTATTGCTTCTTCTTGCCTGGTGTTCTTCAGAACAGGGGGACCTGACAAAATTGGTGCAATGGAGAGCACGGACAGTTCATAATAACATCATGCATCAATCAGGGCCGTCTCAAGTAGATGAATCTGTCTCCCTCTTGCTGAGTATGAGGACATCCATTGAACAAAGTCGACAGCAATACGGGAACTCTTCTCTGAAAGGAAAGGAACCCTGTAGAGCGTCCGACAATAGAACAAGAAGCATGCTTGGAGGGCTTTATTTAGGTGTGCCAGTACTTTAGAAGCGGAGGCAAGTGCTTGCACTGAGGGCATCAGACTCGCGACGCAGTGGATACAAGGCCCAGTGATCATCGAAACAGATTGCTCACGGATGGTGGAAGCTCTGAAGGCTAAGGAGGACACAGATCGGAGCTCTGCTTTATCATCTTAGAAGCAAAGGAGCTGGCCCAATTGATAGGAGAGTGGAGAGTGGTTCAGGTGAAGAGAGAGTGCAACAGAGTAGCACATGAGTTAGCTCATTTAGCTAGGCGTAATGTTCAGTCTGCAGTTTGGCTAGGACATGCACATGCGTGTCACGGAACTGGTCGCGAATGATTGTGTAACTCTATCAGTGCCTAGTCAATAAAGCTCTCTTTTTACCCGAAAAAAAAGGCAGGCAACCATTTGGGAGGGCCACATTACAATTTGGGAACCTTGAGGTCACCACTTTGATTCTTTTGATTCCCAAATCTAGTGATCATGCAAACATACACACTTCGATATTGATAGTTCATCTTAATGTTTGCAGATAATAACTTGAACGAAAAATATATCAAAGTTCATTTCTGAATATAGAGAAACTAAAGTTGATTGGAGGTTCATAAAGTCATGTTGTAGCAGAATGTTACCTTAAGGTCTTTCCTCATGAAAGCTTAGTTTGCAGATCTTCAACCCTTTCCCTTAATGTCAGTCTCATTTAGTCAAAACTCTTCATGGATCATCGTGTGACCCACATGGATATCCCGTGACCTGCATGGATCATCCTCACTATTTACTAAATGATTCATATCCATTTGCACCTCCATTCCACTCCCATGTTGCATCTAGACATCTAGTCAATGAACAACTGCTAATAGCTAGACTAGTTGGCACTAGCCGCAAAAAAAAAAAAACACTAGTTGGCACACTTCACATGTCAATGTCTTGATGTGTATGTAACGGAGAGCCACCGCCATGTCCCATCGATCTCACATCTCTCTATTGCCATGGTTTTCAACTTATGATTATGATCATCGATGCTGGCTATGTAATCTAGAAAACTGTGGTTTATGCAGGAACGGACGAGGGCCTGTGTGGATCCTGCTCTTATGGCAATAGGCATCTTCTCCGGAAATTGGTTTCTTTAACATAAGTAGAATTATCAGAATCTGTACCAATCAAGGATTCACACAACCTATTAAAAATTACTCTTTCCATTACAAACTGTGGGTCGTTTTGACAAATCTAAATGCATAACTTTTGCTATGCACCTAGATAAACACTATATCTGGATATATAGTAAAAACTAGGTATCTAGATTTGGCAAAACGACCTACAATTTGAAACAGAGAAAGTACAATCAAAAGGCCAAAAACCAAATGTGATAAATCATAACTAAATGTCGTAACCAGCAATAGGGTCAATGTGAAAAGCTACTCATGGATTGACTATTTTACTTTAAAACAAATATATTCTAGGCAGTTTGCAAAAGACTTCGGTATTAACTGGCATCACAACTTCCACTAAGATCTACAACTTTCACTAAGATCCACACCACTGGCTGACAAGGTGAAAGAACCTTGTCTACCACCGAACTTATTAAAGCATTACCTACCCCCTTGTTCACACTCTGGAGACATGTCTTCCGAGCTTTCTCTTGTGAAAATTTACACATAGTGATCTGTTGCCTCTCTCGGTTAATGCAATTGTGCAATCAAGTTATGTACTGCATAATCCTTATTTTATTTGGAATTATTATAATTAGAAGAAGCATGTCACTTATCTCTCGTGAACTATAAAATCTTGCAGCCTCACCACATTAGGAATTTGGGAACATTTTGGTCATATTGATGCTTATTCTTATAATTCTTAGATCTTGGCTAGGACATATATAGCCATATCGATGATATGCCCAGCGTACACATATTTCCGAATATAGAGAAAACAGCATCTGAGGTCCATAACATTGTGTTGGTTCAAAAAATTGTTATTAATAATTAGTCTCTGAACATGAAAGCTGTGTTAGGTCAACATTTGCAACTTATATAGGTTTCAGTTAGTCAAAGTTGTTGTGGTTTGATAAAGGAGGAATAGTTCATACGGATCATCACGTGATGCACATATGGATCACCTTTGATCAATCTAAATGTCTGTATCGATTCAGCACCTCCATGCCGTTCCCATGTCAGCATCTTGTCAATGAACAAGTGCTAACAGCCTGATGGCCACAATCTACAAGTCAATCTCTTGATGTGTATGTTAAGGCAAATCACTGCCATGCATGTCCAATATATCTGGCATCTCTATGTGTTGCCATGGTTTTCGACTTACGGTTGCCCAGCCTCTGCATCAACTAATAACATACAAAAAAAGGGATATGATGCGCAACATATAGCGCTGCTATTAGGCAAGCACTCATTAGTCATTACAACCAAAAGGTTAAAACCAAACACAACAAATGGTATCAAGAGGGCAACACATTGGTGGAGCCAACACTAATAATTACATATTTACACATAGGGCCAGTTAGTGAAAATTAGAAATAAATTAAATTTAAAGTGAACATATACTAGTTGGTTTAATTTATAAAAGGATGTGGTGTTGATTGACTCCATATATACCATGAATTTTACTTGTTATTAGATAGATCTACCATCTATGCCACATGCTAGCAAAGTTATAGGCCTCTTGTTGACAATGCAAAGCATCCGACACCTTTACACTCCGAAAACTCCGGAGAGTCCTCTCTACTGTACCAGTGGATTATTAACGGGAGCATCCTCTATGCCCATCGACAGTGACGTCTCGAGAAGTTCCTTGCAGGCATCTCGTGTTCCTGATGGGGGCATCATATGGTTATTTATGGGTTATGACCGCCCCAACAATCTCCACCGCGATTGATAGTTCCATCGGAATCCATAGAAATCGATTGGCATCCATACGCGCACCTTGCAACCGATAACAGAAGAATCATCCACATATCATCCCGTCGTTTTCATTTCAGTGGTAATAATAACAGAAGATCGTCCACACACCATCCCTACTTTTGCAACTTATTGTTAGGACTAAATTCTCAGCTAAATTGGATCACAAGAGCATCAGATGAATACTATCATGTTAATCATCTTAGATGGTGATGCCTTGCTATGCAAAGTAAGCTAAGGCAGATGACAGCCCCACTCTTGTTGATCTTCAATCTCGGTCACTACACAAGCTCATGCCTAAGCAGAGCAAGCACACATTCAGGCTACAGAGACCTTACCATCACATCCACTCCAAAAAAAGACTTTACATACAAGCTATATAGCCAGCATATCCCAGCTACTTCCCACAATTATTGTTCATACTGTTTTTATGCATGGATACGATCAGAATCAGAGCGTACAGTCCTACACGTTGCTATCACGCATTGAACTCGTAGCACTGTCGCCGCCGCACGTACGTTACGTACATACACTACGCCACACCTCATCACTTCACTCGCAAGCTATTTAGCTAGCTAGCTATAGTAGCTCTCGTGCTCGTGCCATCCATCTCTTCGATCTCTTGGGTTCACACGCGCCCCCCATGCCTCCCCGTTGCATGTGTCACGCGCCTGCCATCCCCTGTGTCCATGCTGAGATGATCCACACCTGTCAAACTCAAATCTAAATCTTGCAGCCTAGCCATCCAGTTGGACACCCTATTACAAGTGTGTGTACACACGGTGTGCAGCTTTATTTTTTTTCATTTATCCAAACAAGTGGCCTGCCTTATTGTGAACTTTTGCAGCATGGCTGGGAATATGCAAATCTAAGCCATGCATCTATTGTGGAAAGTTGTTAATTATGGGGTAACAGTAGCCGAGATCAGTACCACACTGCCTCCATTATAGACCTTATCCCTCTTTGGGATTTTATAAGATTTTTGTCACCTTAAACCCAGCAAGATTCAGCATGGCTAATTGATCAATTGTGAAGTTTTTCGGCATGTTGTTATTTTTAAGAGTACAAGTCTGACACGTGCGGGCACACATGCATACACATGTGCGTGTGTGGGTCCCAGCACAAATGTGTCTTAAACAAGAACATAGGCCCAGTAGCCTTACACACATCATATGGGCAAGACAGGCCTCAAACAAGGTGCTTAGTGTGAGTCTCAAACATGAACGAGCTAGTAATTCTCATATGGACAACTTCACCAATAATTGAGCTACGGCCCACTTCTATTCTTTTGCATGTTGTTAAGTTCATATAGTTCATAGAATATTACTTGATACATGACAAGTTTACAAATTCCAATAGACCTATATCATACCAACAAAACAATGAACTTTATTTGTGTACCTATTTGGCATAAAAATATCGATGTTAGTCAAGTTTCTTATGGGGAACCTGTTCAACTGGATCTGAATTCTAGACTCAATACAGATGCTCATATTTTTCTAGATTTCTTCTATAAATTACCACTACTACACTTTCAGTAGTAGGCAACATGTACACCAGCAACGAGTCGCCAGTCGTGACTTTTTCAATATCGAGGCATGCTGGCCTAATCTCTCATAGGTGCTAATTAATGGATGTAGGGTTGCGTGCATGTACTTATAGAGGTGAGTGCGCGTAGGTGTACGTGAGTGTCTGCGTCTGTACTATATGTTACGTAGAAAAAAAAGTCATTTTGGGTGATATGTTATCTAAATCTAAATAGCATCCTGGCACGTGTGTGACACATGTGAAAAATGTTGACACTGTACACAGAAATGTTGCTAGGTTGCTACAATTCGTTGGCGTAAAAATATAAAAGTTTCTCTTGTGTGCTAAGTTGTGAAAATAATTGTGGTTCAAATCTCATATTTAGTTGCCTCCCAAATCAAGAACTTGTGGTTTCTAAATATATTTAAAATATATAAATAGTGCTTGACGAACCATAAACAATATATTCGAGATTTGTGGGCCATTTTATTAGATCTGTTTGGACCAGGGGCGGATCTAGGACCCGGGCTAGGGGTGCTGCAGCCGGGGTCCAGTCCACAAAACTCCACTAACCTCCATAGAGTATATACTGAAAATTAGCCTAAGTATGTTCTTATAACTCACACGTCAGATCAATCTTCATTGGTGCAGCCCCGGTCCAACTCCATTTCTGGCTCCGCCCCTGGTTTGGACGAGATCAACATGATCCCACCGCATGGCACAATACATACGCACGGACACACTTGCACCTATGAATGGCTATGGCAGTACTGAAATAAAACTGGTTGAGCAGCGAGTTAGGGGGTGAATATCCATGCTGGCTCATAATAGAAGCTGGCATAAATACTCAAACAATACTTAGCAAAAGAAAATATTTTTTCTAGACCCAGAGGCCACTCTGGATTACCCACACAGTCACTCGCCTCAAGCGACAAGTCTCACATTTTCCACAAGCGTGGTATGCGGCTTCTAAATTTCCAACCATAAGCTCCCACTTGCGTGATCCCTCCTTATCATTCCATCCATATTCATTGCTGATGGAATGGATAGTTTGTCTTTCTTTACCTTTTGTTGTTTATAACTTTTATTGACTATTTGGATATTTAAACGACTTCGAATAAATAAAAAGTAACTAGAAAATTCTACATCTCATCGAAACCTACAATGTTAGTTTGTCTATATCTAAATTCATATGCAAAGTTAAAAGTTTTAAAATAGTAAATACAATCTCAAATCACAAATGCTAAAAATGTATTTTTACAGCTCTTAACAAGAGTTGGCATGAATGGTCTCCAACTTACCCGTTGGCTGTGGATAACCCTTGAGGGTTTTATCCTTCTGACTTTTGTTAGGAGCCAACACGAATGATTTGTCTTAGGTTAATCTGTGTGCATTGTTTTCGTTGCAAGTTACAAGACTAAGAATTTGGTAACCGAGGCATATAAGTGTCACGGGGATGAAACTCCTCTATCTCTCATCTCACAAAACTCTCCTTCCTTTCTCCTCATAATTGCCTTGCCATGGCAGCAAATTCGCTAATGTGATATAATATTTAATGCACATGAAACTCCGTATGAAACTTCCACTAAGATTGACCTTACAGTGGCACTGATGAATGCTTTTCTAGTAGAAGTGTTTACTAGTCATTTATATATATATATATATATAATAATATAGTGTCTCCGAACTCCGTGGATATGTTCCACATACAGTCTATACAAATACAACTATCATTATCAATCCAAATGCCAGTCGTATAACAGCAAACGAAAGTACAGATGTTGACACATTCAAGGATGGCGTCTATTTTATTTTGGACCAGAGATGGTATATATGTCTATACATACACATTGATAAACATGTATATATAAAGCACTTGGTGTAGGTGTCTAGCTATGTTCATGTGCAGTACAAGCTGAAAGAGCACATCTTGAGAGACACAGATTTCAACACACTCCACAGTAACTATAGCTAGATAGAGCAACGTCTTTCACATTACACATACACCTGTCTCACTGTTGCCATGCCAACATCGCGAGGAGAGGGACAAGAACCCGACCACCCCACCACCACCATCCTACGCCGCGGCGGGGGCGACGGTGGTGGCACCGGCGGGGACGCCGCCGGGGACGGCGGCGCCGCGCCGAGGCAGGTGTGGGTGCCCGGCCCGGTCATCGTCGGCGCCGGCCCGTCGGGGCTGGCGACGGCGGCGTGCCTCAAGGCGCGCGGCGTGCCGTCGCTGGTGCTGGAGAAGGACGCGTGCGTGGCGGCGTCGTGGCGGCACCGCACGTACGAGCGCCTCCGGCTGCACCTGCCGCGGTGCTTCTGCGAGCTCCCGCTCTTGCCGTTCCCGCCCGGCACGCCGCCGTACCCGACGCGGGACCAGTTCGTCGCCTACCTCGACAGCTACGCGCGGGTCTTCGGCATTGCGCCCCGCCTCGGCGCGCGCGTCCGCAGCGCCGCCTACGACGCCGCCATCGGGTTCTGGAGGGTCACCGCAGACGAGGGCGCGGAGGGCGGCGGCGCCACGGCCACGGAGTTCGTGTCGCGGTGGCTCGTCGTGGCCACCGGCGAGAATGCGGAGCCAGCGTGGCCGGAGGGCGTCGAGGGGATGGACGGCTACCGCGGCGTGGCCATGCACACGAGCAGCTACAAGAAGGGGGACGAGTTCAGGGGCAAGAATGTGCTCGTCGTCGGCTGCGGCAACTCCGGCATGGAGGTCAGCCTCGACCTCTGCAACAATGGTGCCAAGGCCTCCATGGTTGTCAGGGACAAGGTAAGTGCGTAGTCTACATACATAAGCGCTATTAACATACTGTAATGCAATTAAACTAAAAGGATTCGCTTGTTCAAGTCATACATTTACTGGCCAACTAGTTAGGTTTTAAATTAACTTAGCCAAAGCACTATTAGCATGGTCGTATGCAATTAAATTAGATGAAAATATTGTGCAAATATTTATTTTTGAATTATTCTACAATTTTGAACCAAATGCTACAATAGAATTTGGTACTCAATATTATTTATGTCATATATAGAGACAGTTCCCATGTCCAAAGCAATATATATATAATTCGGCTTTTATTTCTGTGAACTGGATTGCTTGAGTAGTCAATTCTGTGTAGTGCCACATTGGTTTCCTTCCTTTTTGCTCCCCTCTTCTATAGGTTCCTGTCACTTTCACAAGAAAAAGGAATCTTAATATATAAATACGTATATTCATGAAGTTCAAATAGGATGTAATACTACTATATATTTTGAATAGATTGTTGTAGAGGCATTAGGAATTCTGAAAAATTTACCTTGTAATTTATTATCTTTAACACTGTCGACAGTCCATAGCGTACATTGCGCTATGGTACATATACATAAATTAGTTGATGAAACTTTCTTATCCTGAAATATCGATCTTGTGAAGCATATGTTGTGCTACTTGGAACATGCTGTTTCATAGAAATGTATACTGATGTGGTGCAATAGTGACCCATAAGTTTCCCTTTCCTTATCTTGTGTATTCCTGCCTGAGAGATAGGGAAAGAACAAGAAGATAACAAGAGAAGTGACAGGGAAAAAATGGACCAGAGCTTCAGAACCCTCGAGAATTGCCTTTTTCTCTTCTAACGACATGTGGCATTTGTGTGTGTGTGTGTTTTTCCTGAAAGGAAATAAAATTAAATAGAATTGGTAATGTTGGACATAGTAGATTTTGCTAACTATAGAGAATGGCAGTAGAAATATCCCAGCTGCAGCAGTTCAAATGAAATATCTAAAAAATAACTCTTCAATACTCCAGTAGAAAATGTATGAAGTTTTAGGTTTAAAATGGATGTTGTTTGAGTTTTTGAAGCAATAGCCTTAGACAATCTACTCTACTACTTTGTTACTGGGGAGTTAGTATTCAATCAGCAGGAGCAATCTACACCAATATGCCATATAGTTTGGCTAGAGTTAAGACCATGCACGTAGATTGTTGAGCAAGAGCCAAAGTGTGAACCGGCGCACCTTGTGCTGGGTACATGGATGCAAACCAGAGGGATATATTTACAAAGGACAAAATTAACTATTTTTAGAATATTTATATTCGAAGTAAAGTTATTACATTATTTTCTTCGAAAAATAATGATGATTCCCCAACAATTATTTAGTGAAGATCAACAAAATCTCTTTCTATGCACATAGTAAAAATTGACAGATTAATTGACTCATTTTTTTTCATATATGTTCCATATTTATATACACGTGTATATGATGTTTCCTTTTCTTTTTCAGCTTCATGTGTTGCCCAGGGAGATACTAGGCATTTCGACATTTGGCCTCTCTGTGTTCCTTCTCAGGTGGCTCCCCATAAAGCGGGTTGATTCTGTGCTGCTCTTCTTCTCTAGATTGATCCTTGGAGACACTGAAAAATACGGTCTCCCGCGACCAAAGATCGGGCCACTTCAAATCAAGAGTTCAACTGGTAAAACACCAGTACTCGACATAGGAGCTCTGAGAAAAATAAAAAATGGAGAAATAAAGGTATGTGATCCTAATACTCCCCAAAAACTATGTCTAGGAAGTTCATTGTTAGAACCATGGAGTTGCTGTAGCAGTGAACTCTAAATGGGATCTCAATGTACCACCAGGAATAAAAGCTACACAGATCTCGAAACAATACAAAAGAGTCCTAGATTGATATCGGTTGTCAGTAGGTGTACTCGATGGTAGTATGGTGCATATGCTGTCCCAACTAATGTCTCTAGAGAGAGATTCTGCAGGTGGTCCCAGCAATCAACCGGTTCACAGAGAATGGTGCTGAGTTTATAGATGGCCACAGAGAGGACTTCGATGCCGTCATCTTCGCTACCGGGTACAAAAGCAACGTGCCTTCATGGCTCAAGGTACACACTTACCTACACCATTTAATGAGCTTGCATAATCTTGGAAAAGACATGAACGATCTTTTGATACAGTGGTATAAGGTCATTCTATGGCAACTCGTTTGGGAGGATGTTTCTAGAGTTATGCCTATATTATTCTGAAATTTAAGATCTATTTGGCACGGCCTCACACTACATATACTTCATTTTTGCGCATTCTCTCTAGGCTTCGATGTCGAATCGAAAATACACCTTAGATGCAAGTAGGTACATTCATGCCCTTGTCAAACCTTACAGCATCCACACGTAGATTCGTATGGGAGAAATGCATGCTTGTATATGTATCATGTGAATTAAATGTGCATGTAGTCCTTGTCCAATTAAGCGAGGTTTTAGATAGCAAGGCATGGGCAATGACAACGATGCTTAAAGGAGGGCGATATCCATCCGATGGTGACACACAAAAAAAAATTGACAATCAAGGGCAATGTTGCTTGCTGCGTGCGGCATTAATTTTTTCAGCCTAATTTGTTGGGGAGAAAGTAATCAGTTTAGGCAGAGATCGAAAGGAATGGACGCAAAAAGTTATAGGCCATATATATTTGTGTTTGTTTTATATTATGGTCCTTGGTATGATAACTACTTGTTTAATTTGTATTGTTTTAATTGTATGTATCTTCTTGCACGCGTAAATGGTTGCATCATTGCGTATGTGTATGTAGACAAATATGGACACTCATACGTACAGCTGTTGGTGTCACGTCAGCACGTCAAAGTTTGAACGTGCAAACTAGCTAGACCGAATTAAGGATGCATAGTGCACTGGCGGCTTGATCTTAGCTAGCATATGTAGCTCTCATGCGTGTGCATATTTTGTTTTCGTTTCAATGTATTTGCGTGCTTGTATTTTGTATTATTAATTGTTGGTGTATGATCCTGGTCAAATAGGGTAGCCCCTACCAAGTACAACATGGGTGTCTGGGCCATATAACAGTGACCACACATTACCAAAAAAGAGGGATGAAAACGACAAGTCTATTGAAGATGTATTTAAGTTCTAATTATGTATCATACATGTTCCATGTTTACACCTTTTACCACACAGACACATGAAATTGCTCTTCAAATAAGGAATAGTTTCCAGGAAGTCGAGATCTCACCTTTTGTTAGAAACATGATAGTGGCATAGAAAAATTTTGCAATGCACACGCCCGTATTTATTTTTCAACAAAACTTATTCTTCTATAAGACGGCACTATCCATTTCTAGCGCTAAACTTGTCCAAAATGCAAACAGCTATGACTTGCCATCATCTAAATTTGTCTTGGCTTTCGTGTGCTTCGTTCGAGCGCAAATCAAACAATACCTATAACTTCACCAAAACCACAGACCAAAATTTGAGAACATGCCAATCATTATTTAAGAAATTTGCTAGCTTAATAAGTGGCTTTGTGTGTGTTGAAGTATAATTAAGTGAATTGCCTACCGTATCAGCTTAACCTTTTGGGTTGAATTGGTTGGTGCATGCAACTCAATAGTGCACCTGCTTGTATTGATAGCCTGCCCCATTTGCACCTCCCTGCCACCATCATATCAAGCAACATCAAGTGGGGAAGGAAGCTGCAGCCCTGTGGGTTGGGAAAGAGGTTGCCAGAAACCCCATGCATGGGGTGAGAGTTGGGTGATCGATGCACATGCATGAAGGCTGGCCCGTAATGATTTTGTGGTGAGAGGTGAGGTCCATATGGTCATCATCATGTGCTGCCCACCCTACCTTTTGTAGGGTGGCCCATCTAGATGGCTTGGAGATTGTTTGATGGATCCCATCTGTCTAACTAGATTTGATATGAAGGTCCTTTGCAAGTGTGTTTAGCATGCTTTGAGATGGTTAAACAATCAATTAATTTGCAGTTGAGAAGAGATGGTTGAGATTTGAGCATTGAATAAATGTGAACAATGTTTGTCGAGTTTTCTTTAAAAAAAAAAGATTTTGGAAGGCCTGTTGTTGGTTGGTCCCCCATCTTAGTTTTGTTCCATTTCCAGCTGACAAATCAGTGTTTAAGAAAACCATCAACTTATGCATTTATAGTACCTAGCTAGTTATTTGTTCTCTTTGCATATTTGCATCTTTTGCAGAAGGAACCAACTTAAACTAAAAAGAAGCAACAAGATCTCTCCTCAACCTGATCTTTTGTGTGTTGAGTAGGAGAGATGCATAAACATATATCATTCATCTATCATATGTACAGTTTGAACTCATTTGGTAGTTTCTGCTTTCATAGGAGGAGGAGTTCTTCAGTCATGCTGATGGGTTCCCAAGGAAGCCATTCCCACACAGTTGGAGGGGCAAGAATGGCCTCTACGCCGCCGGCTTCACCAGGAAGGGCCTCATGGGCACCTCCTATGACGCTCTGAGGATCGCCGGCGACATCGTGGACCAGTGGACCGAGGCCTTTGCAAGCCCCACTGCTGCTCACAGAAGCAGTGACCACGGTGCTTGAGACGCACATCATTATGGGCGCCGCGCGCGGACCCGTCTCCGGTCCATAGGTGATAGGTATTGGTGCCGATCTCTAGATTGGTTATGTTTCTGGTGTCATAAATCTTCAGCTGTTAATTTTTTGTTTCCATTTTACTTCCTGTGTGAGAACTTGTTGTGACTGGAGGTGCATGTGTGTGTATATGTGTGAGATAAACTCTTTATGTAACCACAATAGTAGCAGTGGAATATAAGGTGTGTGTAGGTTTGGTGTTCATAAATTTTCTGTCTGATCTTTCTCCATTTTCTTGACAAGATTCTTTTGTTGGTCAATGTTCTTGACAAGATTCTAACATGCATGGTGTTGATGGTGGGCTGAAACGGGCCTTCCATGGGCTGTGCGTGCATATGATACGACGCTCTATTCTCCTGTTAAAGCTCTTCTTGTATTTGTTCATCACCCGCATCAAAACAAGCAAAGCTAATGGCTCGAGACACTTAAAAAAGAACAGGCCAGCCAACACTTTCTCTATCTGCATCAAAGAGGACAGGGTTCTAGTCGTTTTAGCCTTCTCAGCAACTTCTTTCAAAATACATGTCATCAGACAAAACTTCTAGGCATTTTTTTCTCTTTTCTTTCTTTCTTGCCCTTGCTAAATAAATGCTACCACAATTCTAAATCTGCCGAGAATGGACGTGAAGAAAATGTGCCACAGCAGTGATGTTGATCTGGAGTGCAAGGCGGAGGAGGAAGCCCAGAGAGCGGCGAAGCAGCGGGAGAAGGAGCTGCGTGCTGGGGGACAAGCTCGACACCCCAGCGACAGGTCTTCGAGCTTTTAATTTGGAGTGAGCGAGTGAGTGGCGCATGTTGGAATTGTGGGCTTTGGAGGAGTGCGGTGGGCTATATTTTTGGACTTGATGGGCTTTCGGGACCAATGGATTCTTATTACTGGGACAATAAAATTACATTACAGAACTATTTGAATTAAAAATAAAATAATATTAAGGTTTATTAATTACTAGTGAAGAACTGAAGATGCACGTGCGGCCCTCATGTACTTTTTAAAAGATATAGTAAATATGATCTGAGTCTAGCAATTATTTTTGATCAAATGTGTTTAAATTAGAAACTTAATTGGCTATGGGGCTGGTGGGAGAAAAGAGGTCTCTAGGTGAAAAAAAACAGCTGCTTTGGTAGAATCAT
This sequence comes from Panicum hallii, assembly GCF_002211085.1. Taxonomy (NCBI): domain Eukaryota; kingdom Viridiplantae; phylum Streptophyta; class Magnoliopsida; order Poales; family Poaceae; genus Panicum; species Panicum hallii. The sequence goes on from NC_038044.1 coordinate 58,277,704, forward strand.
TTTCTAAAAACATTTAATGCTTTGGTACCTCTTAGTCCTACGTAAATGGTTTCTTTCTGAGGAGTACGGTGGATTTAATATAGATAAGAAATATTTTTAATTATTTTACTTTCCATTATAGAATAGTGGCTGTGTTCTGAACACAGCCATGTGCCGTGACATGGTTTGCTATGGGGAGTCAATTGTATTAGACACGGACTTTTTGCAACATCAATTCTATTTAACACGCATTCAAGATTTCTTTAAACCCAAATTTAGTTACATCAACTGCATTTCAAATCCGCTGGGTAGGGGTGTGGATCTACTCGCAGATCCCACATCCAAATCCGTTGCATAATTATCCGATCTCACCCTTATGGTACAATTCCCAAATCTTCAATGCCCGGAAATGATGTGGCCGTCATGTTACTTAGAATGGACGCTATGGATACGTACATTGTTTCCGAGACTATGAAATTTATTGAAACTGGCACTGGCATTGGAGGTTAGAGAGTTTCATTTCATCTAACAATATCCAATCATATGTCTCGCAATTAGATGCTTTGGTCAGCCTATGCTGAAGCCGCGAAATGAAAATGTGTATCGGGGATCTTGTTTCATTCACCAACTCAAATCTTTTTCGATAACATCCCACTCTTGGAAACTATAAAATGAAACTTACCACTAAGAATGACATGTGGCTGCCAGGTCATTCCAAACAGTTCTCTGTGTCAGAGCAGCAGCAAGAACCGATATATCATTCCCAATCAAAATTGCAAAATTACACATCAACAAAACAAAAATAGTGTACTGTACTAGTAGCAATTATACTAGCCAACCCCTAACCTTTCGGTTAACCAATCTTACATCCTTACGTAGTACTCGCTGCCTCTTGTCTCTGTCTAGAACTCTAAATCACGACAGCGTCGCCCGTGGCGAGGGCTTGTTGGCACCGGCGTCGAAGAGCGCCTCCATCTCCTCGAGGCTCCTCCCTTTTGTCTCCGGCAGGCACGCGTAGACGAACACCCACGCCGCCGCCGAGAACGCCGCGAAGATGTAGAAGGTCCCGGCCATGCCGACAGCCTCGTACATCGAGATGAAGGTCATCCCCACCACCGCGCTCATCACCCGGTTGATCGCCGTCCCGATGCCGGTGCCCTGCGCGCGCAGCCGCAGCGGCAGGATCTCCGACCCGTACATCGAGATCACCGGCCCGAACCCCAGCGAGAACGTCGCCATGAACGCCGCCGCCGCCGCCACGCACGTCGCCGCCGCCCACCACGAGTACGACGCCGCCGCCGGCGGCGCGCGCACCGAGAGGCCGAGGACCAGGAGCGACGCGGCCATGCCCGCCGCGCTGGCGAGCAGCATCGGGCGGCGGCCGAGGCGGTCGGTGAGGAAGAGCGGAACCACGATGGCCACCGTCTTGGCGGCGCCGAGGAGGACCGTGGCGCCGAGCACCGCGCGGTCGGAGGTGATGCCGACGTGGCTGAACACCCGCGGCGCGTACAGGACCATCGCCGCCACGCCGCACGCCTGCTGGAACACCTGCAGGCCGAGGATGGCGAGCATCACGCGCCGCACGGCCGGCGTGGGGCGGAGCAGGAGCTCGCGCCACACGCCCTCGCCGCCGGCGCCGCCCTTGGACGCCTCCCGGACGGAGGCCGCGATCTCCCGGAGCCGGCGGTCGGCGTCCCCCGCGGTCCGCGCGAGCACGCGCCGGGCCTCGTCGTGGCGGCCGTGGAGGACCAGCCAGCGCGGGGTCTCCGGCATGGCCAGCACCGCGGCGGCCGCGAGGAACAGCGGCGGGACGGCGCCGATGCCGATCATGAGGCGCCAGTTGAGCGTCGTGGGGAGGTCCGCCAGCGCGAAGTCGGCGATGTAGCTGAGCAGGATGCCCGAGTTGCCGGCGATCTGACGTGGCACACGCATGCACGTCATCATCATTAAACAAAAGCAGACGAACTCAGCCCGGCGTGGGTAACATCATCATACAATTCCGATATGACTTCGCTCCCAATTTAATTTACGCGTAGATCCAATCAACTTTCAGTTTAAAATTCAACAAGTTTCCTTATACTTATTCAGAAACCGCACGTCCTGATCTAGTAGTCATCAGGCTTGCTCCTACCTAGGTTTCAGATCTTACCAGTTGACCCACTTCGTTTTTTTATACCAACTTGCTAGTAGCTTAATCATTTCCACAATTAGGAGTAATTAGCAATCAGGTCAGGACTACCGCGTTGGCAAGAACAAGTAACCATAACCAACGGCAGCCATGCAGCAAGCGCGAGAGACGCCGCCGCCGCCGCCGTGACCGTACCTCGGGGATGGAGGAGAGGAACCCGCGCGAGCTCGCCGGCGCGATCTCTGCGATGTAGACGGGCGCGACGACGAGGCCGAACCCGCAGGCGACGCCGGCGACGAGCTGCCCCGCCATGAGCGCGGCGTACCCGTTGGCGGCGGCGGTGGCGGCGGAGCCAGCCAGGAACATGGCCGCGGCCAGCGCGACGGCGCGGCGCCGGCCCGCGCGGTCGCAGGTCCACCCCGCCGCCAGCGAGCCGACGAGGGAGTACACGCTGGTGGCGCCGATGAGCACCTCCAGCTGCCCGTCCGTGACGCCCAGGTCCGCCTGCACGAACTTCTGCGCCCCGCTCATCACGCCGCGGTCTGCGGTAGGGCGCGCGCGCGCGCGGGCGAGAGATCAGGAACACGTTGCAACGTGATGGCGCGCGGCCATCTCCACGCCAAGAAGAAGATGAAGAAGGAGAAGAAGCCGGCGGCGGCGGCACCTACTGTAGCCGTAGATGATGGAGGTGAGGGAGGCGAGGAGCGCGCAGACGAGCGCGTACGCGCAGCCCTTGGTGTCGGCCGGCGCCGGCTCGCCGTCGGACAGCAGCGGCGACTCGAGGTCCTCCTCCTTCTTCATCGTCGCGGCCAGCCGGCTAGCCTGCAGGCCGCTGCTTGCTACCTAGCTAGCTGGAATTGCGTAGCAAGAGGTGGCTCTGCCGCCGGATTTACTATTTAATCTCCCTTATTTCTCCTCGATCGAGAAGAGGCTGGATGACACGCGCGGGGTCTTCTCGCAGCGCACAGATTGACAGCTATATAAGCACAAGGCGCCACGGCATGGCGTCGGAGCCCAATGAGAATATCGTGGCGCGCGCGAGCCGGCGCAACGAGAGGCTGGACGCGGCGCGACACGCACGGCCTCTAGCTCAGGTTTGCATTGCCAGCCTGAGCGCCCTCCCCTCCAACTATAGGTCTATTGGGGGGAAAACAAACTTTAGTCATCGACATGGTGTTTGTCCGATTTAAGATGGGTAGGTCTTTTTATACTAGCAAATATTCACGTACGTTGCTACGGCTGAAAAATAATATATACTATATTGTTGCACGAGGCACGACCACTCCCACCCCTTCTCAAAGTTCTTATGCATCACTAAGCACCACTTGCCATCCACCGCTCGAATACCAACTTTGAAGCGCATTTCCGTCTCACCGGTTCTGTACGTATGTATGCGAGGTTTGGTTGGTAGAATCTAAGCTAGCTATGTCTGCTTATATGGAGCTGGCACACGAGAGATGCATGTTTGGGTGGAACTTGATTAGGCGAAGTGCAGCTATAAGAGAAACTCCGATTAGAACTCCTATTAGCACTGAAACGTGCGGTGATATCAATCTGTACAGGCCATGCCTGGACCGCGCGAGGCATTGATTGTCCGTATGTTCCGATGAGGATTCCGATTGATATGTTCAGATTCTGATTATAATTTCTATTGACGGACTAAGAAATCATTGTTTATTTTAGAAATAGTAAAGATGGAGATAGAGATATAGTAAAGATGGAGATAGAGATAGAGATAGAGATATAGCTTTATTTGGATACACTCAACCAATGCTACCTAGTTAATTTTGATCTAGCTAATATAATGCCCATTCAGCTAGACATAATGTATATTTAGGTGCATAACAAAATCTATATATACCTAAATTTGCAAAATAATCTATAATTTTAAATGGAGGGAGCAAGAAACCTCATGTCATTTGAATTCCAAATAATGAGTAATGACCAATTTAGTGGAGACTGCAAAAAAAACCCAACAGCCACGCGAGACTCCTCCGGATTTCAGTTTGTGGTGACCTTTGAGTTAGCAAAACTCCAGAAACTTTAACGTCCATGCACATCCAACTAGGAGGGTTCTTCCTAGTCTAAATAAACCTTGTATCCAAACTTTTAGGAGACTTTTGATGAATCAAATACAACTCCTTTTTTCACCTGTGTGATAACAAATTTAGAGAGTGTTTCTCTACTCATTTGCTTTTATGATTTCTCTTGGCATTATAGAAGCGGCCGCTTCATCGGCACCCAATCCGCGCTCCTCTGCTACTTCGAGTACAGATTGCGTAGGTTGGTTTTTTGAGAGTGTGATTAGGCGAATCCTTGATTCAGACTACTGTATAAAGATGGCGGTTGGCTTCTTGTAGGTGTCGTCAGGTTACTCTGATTATCCAGCTGCTTGCAGCTAGTTATCTTGGTTGAGATTTCAGCTAGTTATCTTATTTAAGATCCTACGTCATGAAGATCAGGACCGAGTCTCATCAGTAGAGCATTACTTGATAATCATAGGATTGTTATAGACACGAAGAAGTGCATCGGAGTGCTCTTGGGTCTAGCTTCGTCTCAGGTAAATGATTAAATTTTAGTGTAGATAATCTAAGAGCCTAGCTCAAAATACATCGGATGACCGGACTCCTATCTTATACACTTCTGATTTAAATATATATTTTTAAATCATATATATAAATATCAAATTAAATTATGAAGAAAACACTAAAATCATGATCTATTACCGTCCTTGCAAGCAGGAGGAGCCCATCGATTGCGAGGTCGGCTGGCAGCGCCCGCAGGTTTTCCGCCGCCGCACAGTCAGAACCTGTGATAATGCAAGTGGGCCCACGTTAGAATCATGCCCGCCGCGCATGCAGGTTCCGGCAGCACCGGCGCTGTACCACCCGCGTGCACGGCCGTTGGCGCGGCCCCGGTCGCCGCCGGCGGCGATCGTCCCGGGGTAATGACCTTGGCAGCGACATGTTTGTCCCGTTCGGTTAATTAGCTTATCTACTGATTCATTCACTGATTATTTTCATCGGGTAGCAAAGCTAGCTTCTACTTGCGTCTAGTCAAAGGCAAGATGCAACTAGACGGCGGCGCATGATCGATTACAGGATAGCTTTCATGTCACCTTTTTTCCTTTGCCGCGCTAAGATGGGCGTGTCCTGATCAAGTGATTCGTTTTGCTTCGTCTTCCCATTCGTTTCCGTGTGCTGGTCTCGCGCTCTCCCTGTGATAGGATGCTACCGGCTTTCACGAGAACCACCAGTCCACGAGAAATGATCTTGATGTATGCCTCTCCCAACCAGAGACGGTCGACAAGGCTTCGCACATTCGCCACTCTTGACATTGTAGGAATATATATTTCTAAGGGACTCCCTCCATTCATAGTTGTTGGGCAAACACTAATTTTACTGTGCAAATAAAGTTGACCTTCACTAGAGGAAAAAAAGGGTTGACCTGTACTCAATGACCAAACATTTTAAAGTGCGGCGGTTTAATAACGCCGGTATGTATTGTACAAATTATTACTCAGAAATATATATACCAAACATCTTAGGTATAAATATCGCTCTTTCTCCTGAAAAGGAAAACAGCTAGCCTAGCTAGTGCAATCGGTTCGAGAAACCTTTTGCCTAGGCAGTTCTCAAACCGAGTGGCATATTTGTACACTTAGATGGTAACTCAGATGATAAGATTCTTTATGGTGAAATCTGCCTACAAGGGTTCGAGACCTCGACTCATTACAGGTACTCGTATTTTCTGAATTTATTATAGGATTGTATCGACGTGGTAAATGTATGTGTCGGCAACGAGGTGCCTATGGTGACTTTATAAATCTGTTCAATCTTTTTGGATGTAGTGTTGCGTACATATATTTAAACTCCATCTATTCCAAAAAGCAAGTCGTTCTAGGAATTCTATAAGAGATTACCAAGGAGTCAAAATGACCTTACTTATCCCTATTTATTAGCCATATATATTTGGTACTAAATGATTGCATGCACGTACTAAAATGGGTAAAATAACTTATTTTTTGATAAATTTTGAATTCTATAATGAATTTTTTTAGTGGAGGGAGTAGCTAGGGTGGGTGTGCGTGCGTATATGGGAGTGTTTACTTTTGTACTGTGTTTCAAAAAGAAAATCATCGTCTGCCTAATATTGCCCACCTTAATTATATTAAGGGACAGAGGGAGGATACATATATAGCCGCACAAAATGTTTGTACTAATAATTTGTGCTAATTTGTATTCAGACGATTTGACTCGCGCAGCTGCAAGCTATAGTAGGACAAGAACATTATCCATCCATCAATTGGATTTGACACCTATGCTTGGGTCGTTCCTGTGGCTATAGCTAGATCAATCATCCAAAGTAACCGTGAAAGTTACGGCATCCATGGACACAAAACCTGAGGCCGGTAAGATTTCTTGCCTTCTTGGTACATCATCCTCCAACGCTCTGTCGACAGGCGACACACCTCTCGCCATCGATCTCATCTGGAATCTTGGCCACTTTCTTGTTGTACAGATAAATTCCAGAGAAAAAGAAATTAAAGTGCATGGCCAGCCAAGGAATCTCAATCCAACAAGATACATCGGAAGGGAGCTCTTGTTTGTCGCGTCCTCCTGGCACGTGTGCTGATGACTAGGATCAGTCAAGTAGATGGACGGATTGACAGGCAGATAATCTGGTTGCAGTAGCTTTGGACGCTAATAATTACTTGACCTCTGCACATTTGAACTTTGCATTTGAATTCAAAATTTAGCTTATCTTTTACATGTTTTTTGCTCTCGGTACGGTCGTGGTGTTACGCAGTAACATCTGAAGCTTCAATTACAGAAAAATGATTTCTCCAATCCACGGTCAATTACAGAAAGATATTATCAGCACGTTAAACTTGGATCCTTAGGACAGTGGTGGGCTCCGTTCTTTTATCTTGTGGATGAGAGATTGGCTCTCTTTTGCGTCCTAAAAGATCTTGCACTTTGCATTGTCTACAAAACTTGACCCGCTGACGGATACATGAGACATTAACTTTGCATTAGAGCTGAGTTTTGCGGTACATGAAAAGAAAAGCTAGATTGTTGCTACATACCCAGACTTGCAACTTTCTTCACCCGTCACCTAGCAAAAATGAAGCTCGTCACCAGTGAGGTGACCGGCCACGTTCTTTGCTTGTCGCTAATGACTTGGAGCAGGACACTAGTGACCACGGAAGAGTGACAAATTAAACTTTTAATTTGTTGCTACCTTCCACTTGTAACCCGTTACATGTTACCGGCAAAGATTTTCACGATGGAAGCGATGCCGGTCACATGCTACCTTGTTCTCACGTATGTAATGGTTACGTGACAGCGGACAGCCAACGGCCGAGACACAAGAACAAAATCAGGAATAAGGGGTTTTCTTTCTAGGTCATCTAGGATTTTATCAATTAATTCGCAGGTACCGGTGCGGACGTAATCGGAAGAACGTGACGATGTTACTCTCTCATCGACATCAAACTGCACGACCCTCTGTTTGTTTCTGATTATAATCGGCTTATCAGTGTAAATAAGCGAAATCCCACCAAACGCCTCACTTATTTTCATCTATTTTTGCTTCTGTGCTTCAAAAATTTGAACTAGAGAATTGAAAAGCGAGAAAATCTTTGTTTAGATTATACTCTTAGCGTGGCTGAGAGAAAAAGAAACAGGGCCAAACTGCCCTCCCGTCGCGGCTTTATTTGATCAGTGGGAAAAAGAGTGGATTACACTGTGGAGAAAATTGGGCTTCACCTCCACGTCATCACGTGTAGAGAATAGGAAAAACTAATTAACTTGCCTCCATCGAGATCAGGCGCCGATCGAGAAGCCACTACGTGAGGCATGAGTCATGAGCTGTTGACCTGTTGTTCATTTAATCGCCATCCAGCACGTGTGCACGAGACAGTACAGCCGGTTGCGCTGCACGCGCGCGGCACACCGGCCACCACGTACGCGCAGTACACGGACTGGCACATGAGTTCGGTCGGTCCCACCCACAGTGACCGTGGGCCCAGCGTGCGGCTAGCTAAAGACGAATGCAACTTTGCATTTTTATTTTTCGACAAGTCAAATAATTTTAAAATTTAATTAAAATTATATAAAATAAGAATAATCTTTATGTTGCAAAATAAATATTATTAAATTAATCATTAATATATTTTTATATTAAATCTATTTGGAGATTTAAATTTTAGTAATGTTTTTAATAATTTTGATTAAATTTAAAATTATTTAACTTTTTGGAAAATGAGTGTTGCATTCTTTTAGAGATGGAGGGAGTACGTGTTGTTCCTCCTACGCTGAGCTGGCGCCGGCGGCCGTGTCGATGTGATCTTTTTTTTCTATTTTGATAACAAGATCTCCAGCTTGATCAAGTCATACTGGTATTGGTCAAACAGCACAAACACACAGCGTATTGGGATGGAGAACATACCACAAGCTGTAGTTTTTTACATTTTCATGACATGGCGGTTTGGGGAGAGCGAATGTACCGAGAGCAGCCTCAGGTCGTTTGTTTGAGGGAAAAAGAACGTAGTTGTTGTCCTTTTACAGGTTGTCGTTCGTCATGAAATTTGTAATTACATGTCTGATGATGGAAGAGTTAGTAGTCTCGTTGGGTTTGCATCCTGGTCGTCCTAGCTATTTATTTGGTTGTCCATTCATTCACTTAACTGGAAGGACGGCGAGGAGGACCAGGCCGGCCAGCTACGATCTGACGCAGCAGCACCGGCACCAGCGTACATGTGATTGGTGGGTCCATCTTGGCGTTTGGTTCCACGAACTAAATTTTAGTTCTTATTATATTGAATATATTGAAATATTTATTACTAATTAGGAGTATTAAATATAGACTAATTATCAAATTAATTGCACAGATAGAGACTAATCTGCGAGACGAGTCTATTAAACCTAATTAATCCATCATTAGCACATATTGTCAAATCATGGACTAATTAGATTTAATAGATTCGTCTCGCGAATTAGCCTCCATCTGTATAATTAATTTTATAATTAACTTATATTTAGTCCTTCTATGAAGATTTAATATGATAAAGACTAACTATAATCCCTGTAACCAAATATCCTCCATATATATCTATGATTGATTGCTCCAGCACGCCTGCCCCGGCGATCTCATGGATTGCTAAAAAGAAAGCAAAGACAAAGGAAGACAGATGGTCAGTCAGATCTCATCAGATGGGTCGTGGGTGGGCTCGTGGCTGGCCTCTCTCTCCCTCTGGTGCCTCAGTATACTTGTACTAGTAATTTCAGATCACAGCAGAAGCAGAGAAGCTGCATCATGGCCCTACACTGACTCTGCGGTGCGGATATTCAGATGTATGGCCCTACACCTGGCACTGCGGATATTCAGATGTACTCCTCTATTCTATCTCTCTATTCTAAATTAGAATAGATTGCAGTTTATTTTAAAAATTAAGATATATAATTTTTACTATGTACGTAGACATAATATATATATCTATGTCACATTCGGTTTTAAGAACAAAATCGAATACACAACTATATATTTATCAGGATCAAGTTTCAGATACAGTGATTTCATTACTGAATAATTAGTAACAATATCACGAAAAAGATAAATAAACGACTAAAACACTATCAGAGTTATACAACCTATCCTGGAAATGAAAACTCCAACCTTCACAGCCAATCGACCAGGGATTGCGTAGGCTTAGAACTCAGGATCATCTCTAACAGACTTCACAGTGATTTTCTCTTCTAAGCAGCAGATATAGCAAGTGTGAGTACAGTTATAGTCGGTACTTAGCAAGTGTTGGAAATTATATGATATGAAGGCCAAAATCAAGGAAAAGCTGACTAGCTTACTGCGATAAGCAATTTTAGACGGTCAATTTTTGTTAGCATCTGATTACTAAAGTATAAATATACACCAACCAACATTAACAGAAACAGATCAAGTATAACAGAAGCATAACCATAACCATAAATATGGTCCACGATTTAATTCATCTTCAAGTTCATTAATCATGTGAGGGTCCAAGCAGCTCTTAACCGTGAGCACGGCTGATATATCAGTTTTCACTCTGCAGAGGTTGTACACTTTAACCACAGTTCGTGTCTCCCAATTTTTCTGAGGTAGCTAGACTCTAAAACACTTTAAAGGTGAGTGACAAGTGATTCACTACGAGGTCTTTACAAATATTCCCTAACTTATGACAATCCACTGAGGTTTCAAGTCAAAACGATCATAACTCTCCCTAATAAAGAAGTGCCTTGATCAGGACCACAAATCAAAGCGTTAAGAGGACTGAGCTATACCCCGTCAATGCAACCCCTCTTTCCCTTTCGGTAAGATTGTCATAAGCTAGTGTTTCTAATTAATCAGCCAAGACCACAGCCATATAGTATCGTGGTTGCACTGTTTTTCTGGGTGGTTCTCCATATTTCGATTAAAAAGATGATCTTAAATTAACAACGCAAAGTAACCAAGAATATGAACTAAAATAGGTGTAGCATCATCTTGTTTATAAATTATTCCCATACCAGAACCAGTTATAATAACTAAGCAGTAACTACCCAACAGAAAGGTAAAACCCAGATTAGTAAGGAATGATCGTAAAGAGTAGACATATCCTTAATTAGGATCTATCAAGTTAAGACACATGCATGCATAAAGAAAGTTGTATTTATTATAATTATTAGGATAAAAGAATGATCAAGGAAACACTTTTCTTTCTTCCAAAAAATAGCTTCTTAGGATTTTCAGCTCTTGTTCTTGAAACTCTTAATCTTCAAAACTCTTCGATCGCGCTCCTACTAACGTTACACAAGCAGCGGGCTCAAGCATACAAGCAAACAAACAAACGAGAAAAACTAAGAACAGATACATCAAATAAAAGAAAAGCTTTAAAAGAGCATACTAAAGGATAGGGCCCGTTGCTACGGTCACGAGAGCGCTAAAAACGCGGAAAATGAAGATTGGGTTGAAAATAAAATGCAATCGAAAGATTTATCTTATAAAGGAAAAATAAACAACTATAAACTTCATTAATTTTATTTAAAAAAATATAAAAGATATTTAAAATAAATATCTGAAATTATAATTAACTCATATTATATTTTGCATTTGTAAAAATGAAGTAGAATTTAGTCCAATTTTATTTATAATTACCTATGTATAAATTATACCAATTAAAAAACTAATTAGAAAAGAAACTGATGAGAGCATCTAAATATCGAATTTTATGGTTCGTGTTGAACTAAACACATTAAATTACAAACATATTTGAGTTGATATTAATCAAGTTATATTAATTATGAAAACCGAAGTAAAGACTTAATTAGATTTTATTTAGAAAAACTAGATGATAGGATATTAATCAAAATAAATTGATACTTAATTTTAAAATAGTAACTATGATACAATGACACTACTAAATGATAGCTTACACAAAAACAAAACTAACTGTAAGCATCTAGGCCCTTAAGGTATGTTTCGGTGATTAATGACAACCATTATTGTGACTAATGAGTTTGTGCAGCTTTATAGATCATTATTGCTCATTTGGTTATATGTCAAAAGAGGCCCCTAATTTTCGTTATTCAAAAAGGCGATCTCAGCATTCAACTCTATAATGTGTCAAGACTAAGGATCTTTCTAGTCCTAAGTGTCATAAGGTTGAGAAGGACACTTAGGTTAGTATAGATTTTATAGTTTTGTAGTGATCGCACTATTAAGAGGGGTTTAGGCTTAGTAACTTGAGCATGGACATGGTCATTTGAAAATGGATGCACACAATGGTCACTCAGGTTTCTAGAAGCTCAAATAAGTGGTTCTCAACTTATATCTCAAGAATATTTGGATTTCATTCAAGACTCAAGTCAGAAAAGGCAAAATCAGAAAAAATCCTTATCACCGGATTAACCGACGTGTAAAGTTTTCTATACGTCGGTTAAACGAGGTCACCAGGTCTGGACAAGTCAATACACCGGTTAAACCGGCGTTATTTGAAATTGGACGTCGGTGCAGTTATCCAGAGACTCGGTTTTCAGTTGATCAGTGAACAACTACACTCACCGGTTAAACCGACGCTATTTGAAATTGGACGTCGGTGTAGTTGTCCAGTGACTTGGTATTTCTGTTGATCAATAGATGATTTCACTCACCGGTTAAACCGATGCAACGACGGTTAAACTGCCCAAGCTGTAACGGCTAGTTTTCAGAAGTGGCAGTTTACATTCACCGGTCAAACCGACGATGACTACTGGAGGGACGTCGGATTAACCGGCGCTACGCAGTTTTTCTGGCAGCTTTTTCTCCAACGGCTCTATTCGTGTGAGCTGCCTATATATACCCCTCCAATGGGTCATTCTACCACTCTTGACACCAGGCAACATCCAAACACACATACTATAGTCAAGAGCCACCTTTAGCTTCAACATTTCATACACTTGATCATTCAATCATTCAAGAAGCAAGATTAAGGACTTGAGTAGAGAGAAGCTTGTGTGCATCCATTCTTTGTGATTGGTTCTTGCTCAAGTGAAAGCCTTAGCTTGTTACTCTTGGTGATTGGCATCACCTAGGGGATCTTGGTGATCGAGGTGATTCTCGCGGAGCTTGCCAAGGATTGTGGAAGCCCGGAGAAGAGATTTGTACGTGGCTTGATCTCCACCACACCGGGATGGTGAACGGAGACTCTTAGTGAGCGCCCTTGTCTTGGTGACTTGGGAGGTGACAATACTCTTTGTGAGTGTCACAACGTGGATTAGGGGTGTGTGCCAACACATCGATACCACGGGAAAAAATCCGGTTGTCCCTTGTCCACTTTACTTATTTCAAGCATTATCTTTCATGCAATTCTTTCATGTGCTTGACTTAGGAATCACTAGTTAGATCTACCTTGCTAGGCTTTATCTCTTTTCATCTTAACTAGCTTGTGTAGGTTGTTTAGTTATCCGGTTGGTGAATTGGAGCCTTTCTAGTTCTTGTATAGATTAAGGTTGTTTTATCTTGTTTTAGAAATTGAAAAAGGCCCAATTCACCCCCCCTCTTGGTCCATCGATCCTTTCAATTGGTATCAGAGCCTCGTTGCTCATTTGGATCATTAGGCTTCACCGCCTAGAGCTATGGCCAAGATGGGTGGTTCGCCGCCTCACTTCGAGGGCAAGAACTTTGCCTATTGGAAAGTTCGCATGGCTGCATACCTTGATGCGATTGCCCCCGAAGTGTGGTTGGCAACTAAGGTCGGGTTCACCGGAGATCCCACCCCCGACCAATTAAAATGGAATGCTAGAGCTAAAAATGCAATTTTCGAAGCTATTAGTGAGGAGGTCTTTGCTAGAGTTAATGGCATGGACCTAGCAAGTGATATTTGGAAGGAACTCATTGAAATACATGAAGGTTCCACCAAAGTTCGTGAACAAAAATATCACTTGTTTAGAGCTAAGTATGATTCCTTCAAAATGCTAGCTCATGAAAATTGCAATGATATGTATTCTCGCTTGAATGTCATTGTCAAGGACATTAATGCACTTGAAATATCCAAAATTGACAGTGCATCCATCAACCGCAAGATCCTCATGCTCCTCCCGAAGCTCAAGTATAACATTATCAATGCTATGCTTCAAAAGGAGGATCTCGCCACAATGGAAGTAGGAGAACTTGTGGGCGAAATTCGCGCTCATGAAATGAGCATTCTTGGTATGACCGAAGAGCCAACTTCAAGCAAGTCAATTGCTCTAAAGACCAAGACAAACAAATCCCGCAAGCTCAAGATGGTCAAACAAGACTCAAGCTCAAGCAATGAAGAAGATGATCATCATGAGAGCTCATCCGATGTTGAAGATGATGGAGAGCTTGCTCTCATGATGAGAAAGTTCACACGCTTGAATGAGAAGATCAATAAGAAGGGCTTCAACTTTGACTCCAAGAAGGGAATGTTCCGGCCAATGGATGTCAGGAACAAGATTTGCTACAATTGTGGCGAAAAAGGACACATCCATCCAAATTGCCCCAAGCCGGACAAAAGAAGCAAGGACAACAAGAGTAAGCATCGCCATGATTCAAGCGATGATGAAGAAGAGGAGAGGAAGAACAAAAACAAGAGAATTGGGAAGAAGAAGACCCATGACAAGAAGACCAAGCTCTTCCCGAAGAAGAAAGGGCATAACAAGAAAAGTTTCTTGGTGGAGAAACAAGAATGGGTGACCGATGTCTCATCAAGCGAAGACTCAAGTGATGAAGAAGACATTGTCACCATCGCCCTCACCAATGAAGAACCATCTCTACCTCCGCCTCCTATGTGCCTCATGGCAAAAGGTAACACCAAGGTATGTGAGGTAGATAGTGAAGATGATAGTGATGAAGAGCTTGATCCAAATGAATTTACTAACCTCATCAATGAGTATACATCCGTCATCAAGAGGGAAAAGGGCAAAGTTAAAGTTCTTGAGAGCACTCATGCTAAGTTAGAGCTTGCCCACTCCGACTTACTTAGTAAGTACAATGACTTGCTCAAAAAGCACAATGAGTCACTTGTACTTGCTAAGCAAGTTGAAGAGAGCCACAAAAAGCTCAAACAAGAGCATAGGGAGTTGGCTCACAAGTATCAAGAACTTGAATTTGCTTATGAAGTAATTGACCCAAGTCTTGAGAAAATTGTTAATGAAAAGGTCAATGCTTCTACTTCATGTGATGACCTACTCATTGATGCATATGCCACTAATGTTGTGCCCAAGCTTGCCTCTTCTAGGGAAAAGGAATTGATGGATCAAGTGGCAAGTCTCAAGAGTAGTGTGGAGAAACTCTCAAGGGGAGAATACATCCACAAGGAGATTCTCTTCAACAATGCCCGTGACTATGGTAAGAGAGGTCTTGGTTCATTTCCGGAGCCAAATATGGCTACAACTCCTTCTCCGGAGATCAAGACAAGCTTCATCAAGGAAGTTGGTTCATATTGCCAACATTGCCAAGTCACCGGGCACCACACTAGGGAGTGCACTTTACCATCACGTCCTCTTCCTAAATTACCCAAGAATTACTCATCAATGTTTCAAAATAATCATTTTCTCTTGAGTAAAGTGAAGGGCAAGGTGAAGGCCAAGTTCATTGGCAAAATTGCTAAGGAGTCGAAGAAGAAGCTCCCCAAGCAACTTTGGGTCCCAAAAGCTCTTGTCACACATGTGCAAGGCCCAAAGCTTGTTTGGGTTCCGAAAACTCAAAAATAAATTCTCATGTGTGTAGGTGAACTACAAAGCCGGTGGAAAACATTGGGTACTTGATAGCGGTTGCTCTCAACATATGACCGGCAATGATAGCATGTTCACCTCACTTGAAGACCCCGGCGATCATGAACATGTCACCTATGGTGATAACTCAAAGGGGAAAGTCTTAGGTTTGGGTAGAATTGCAATCTCAAAAGATTTATCCATTTCAAATGTTTTGTTTGTAGAAGCACTTAGTTTTAACCTCATCTCTATTGCACAATTGTGTGATCTTGGACTAACGTGTGCCTTTGACAAGAATGGTGTTGTAGTGACTTATGAAAAAGACAAGTCATTGGTATTCACGGGGTTTAGGCATGGCAATATCTATTTGGTGGATTTCTCTTCAAAGCAAACAAGCACCATGACTTGCCTCTTCACCAAGTCGTCTCTTGGGTGGCTTTGGCATAGAAGAATTGCTCATATTGGCATGAGCAACCTCAAGAAAGCCCACAAGAGAGGGATGATCACCGGCATAAAGGACGTCACCTTTGACAAGAACAAGCTATGCAAAGCATGTCAAGCCGGGAAGCAAGTCGCAACTCATCATCCTATCAAGACGATGTTGTCTACCTCCAAGCCGCTCGAGCTACTACACATGGATCTCTTTGGTCCAACTTCATACAAGAGTATTGGTGGTAACCTCTATTGCCTAGTAATTGTTGATGATTTTTCACGTTACACTTGGGTCATGTTTCTAGGCGATAAGGGTGAAACTCCGGAAATCTTCAAGTCATTTGCAAGAAAAGCTCAAAGGGAATACAATTCCCCAATCGTGAAGATCCGGAGTGACAACGGCACCGAGTTCAAAAATATGAAGATTGAAGAATGGTGCGATGAAGAAGGAGTCAAACATGAGTTTTCCGCCACCTACACGCCCCAACAAAATGGTGTGGTGGAAAGAAAGAATAAGACACTCATCACCCTAGCAAGAGCAATGTTGGATGATTATGGCACGTCCGAGAAGTTTTGGGCGGAAGCAATCAACACGGCGTGTCATGCATCCAACCGTGTGTATCCTCACCGACTCCTCAAGAAAACTCCATATGAGCTTATCACCGGGAAGAAACCAAATATATCATACTTTCGAGTCTTTGGTTGCAAATGCTTTATTTATAAGAAGAAAAGGCTCGGTAAGTTTGAAAGTAGATGTGACGAAGGTTTCTTTCTTGGTTATGCATCAAACTCCAAAGCATATAGAGTATTCAATCAAACCTCCGGGTTAGTTGAAGAAACATGTGATGTGGAGTTTGATGAATCTAATGGCTCCCAAGAGGAGGTTGTTGGCTATGAAAATGTAGGGGATGAAGAGATTGAAGAAGCCTTGAAGAAGATGTCCATTGGGGATATCAAGCCGGAAGAGGTGCATGAAGGCAATGATCAAGGGGGAGGACCTTCCTCATCTACACCAAGCACCTCCATGGCACCCCTAGTGGATGAAGATCAAGATAAAATTGATCCACTACCTCAAGAAAATGTGTCAACACCAACACCCCAAGTCCAAGAACAAAAAGAGCAAAATGTTCCACCACAAGCACAAGTCACTCATGATCCACCCCAACAAGCATCCACGCAAATACCGCTAGTGAAGCATGGTCGCATCTCCAAGGATCATCCAATTGGTCAAATCATTGGTAGTCCTTCCAAAGGAGTAAGAACTCGCTCTAAGTATGCTTCATTTTGCGAACATCACTCGTTTGTTTCTTGTATTGAACCCACTAGCATAGAGGAAGCACTTGAGGACTCGGATTGGGTGATGGCCATGCAAGAAGAGTTGAACAACTTCACCCGCAATGAAGTATGGGTCCTCGAAGCTCCTCCGAAAGACAAGAACATCATCGGCACAAAGTGGGTCTTTCGAAACAAGCAAGATGAACATGGGGTGGTTGTACGCAACAAAGCAAGACTTGTGGCAAAAGGGTTTTCTCAAGTCGAAGGTTTGGATTTTGGTGAAACTTTTGCTCCGGTCGCAAGACTTGAAGCTATCCGCATTCTTCTTGCTTACTCTTCACATCATAATATTAAGTTATATCAAATGGATGTGAAAAGTGCGTTCTTAAATGGCTTTATTAACGAACTTGTTTATATTGAGCAACCTCCCGGGTTTGAAGATCCGAGAAATCCTAATCATGTTTATAGGTTGCACAAGGCACTCTATGGGCTCAAACAAGCTCCAAGGGCTTGGTATGAGAGGCTTCGTGACTTCCTAATCATGCAAGGCTTCAAGATCGGGAGGGTGGACACCACCTTGTTCACAAAAGACGTCAACGGGGATCTTTTCATTTGTCAAATTTATGTTGACGATATTATCTTTGGCTCAACTAATGATTTGCTAAGCCATGAGTTTGCTACCATGATGTCTAGGGAATTCGAGATGTCCATGATTGGCGAATTGACTTTCTTCCTTGGTTTTCAAGTTAAACAAATGAAGGAAGGGACATTCATCTATCAAGAAAAATATACTAGAGATATCTTGAAGAAGTTCAAGATGGATGAATGTAAGCCAATCAAGACTCCTATGGCTACAAATGGGCATCTCGACTTGGATGTGGATGGTAAACCTGTTGATCAATCCCTCTATCATTCAATGATAGGGTCTTTGCTTTACCTTACCGCATCTAGGCCCGATATAATGTTTAGTGTGTGCTTGTGTGCCCGTTTTCAAGCTAACCCTAAGGAATCACATCTTTCCGCTGTGAATAGAATTCTTCGGTATCTCAAGCACACTCCTAGCATAGGCTTGTGGTACCCCAAAGGCGCTAGTTTAGATCTCTTGGGATACTCGGATTCGGATTTTGCCGGAAGCCGTGTCGATCGCAAGAGTACCTCCGGGGGTTGCCACTTGCTTGGGCGTTCTCTAGTTTCTTGGTCGAGTAAGAAGCAAAATTCCGTGGCTTTGTCCACCGCGGAAGCGGAATATATAGCTGCCGGTGCATGTTGTGCCCAAATTCTATATATGAAGCAAACCCTTTTGGACTTTGGTGTGAAACTAGGAAGAATACCACTCCTTTGTGACAATGAAAGTGCCGTAAAAATTGCCAAGAATCCGGTTCAACACTCTCGCACAAAGCACATTGATATTCGCCATCACTTCTTGCGTGATCACGAAGCCAAGGGGGACATTTCCCTTCAAGGTGTGAGATCCGAGGAGCAATTGGCGGATATTTTCACAAAACCTTTAGACGAGAGTACCTTTGTTAGGCTAAGAAATGAGCTAAATGTGTTAGATGCGGCAAACGTCATGTAAGTTGCCATGTCATATAAAAAAAATGCATACATATAGGACACTTGTCTAACCATGGCAAGATAGTGATGAGCAAGGGTTTAGCTAGAGGTGGTGGTCCACTTGTTTTCCTCTAGGCTTGTAGAAAGGCTCATCATGATGAAGCTTTCCGTGGGATCAAACTTGACAAGTAGATCTTAAATTCTCGCTATGCATTTCTTGTCATGTAGCTGTGCATCTCATGTTTACCTTTCTTTCGCATGTGTTTGTAATTTGCATTATCATTGCATGCGTAAAAGTCACAAAGGAGATCACTTGATGAAGATGAGACTTGTTTTACATGCAAGATCTTAATTCATGAGAAGTGAAGAGAGTAAAGTGTTAGGTGCGTTATTGCCTAGTGAGCAATGTCATTGTGAGTTTGAAGCTTTCCTCCTTCAATATTCCTATGACATAGCTCATACATCTTAATTTGGCGCTTTGTCTCTCTTGCGACTTATCCTTGATTTCGAAAAGAAAAACTATTTAAGTTATTAAGCTATCCTATTTTGAGGGGTAAAGTCGCCTATGCAAGTCCATTAACTTGAGTTTAGTTGAATCTTATAAGTTTATTGGACTTAGCATAGAAAAGTGAGCTGAGAGAGAGTTTTTGGGTTCACCGGTTAAACCGACGTTCAATGGATCTATACCCATCGGTTTAACCGGCGTTACTAAGTGTCAGCCACAGCTCAGTCATTTCAGGCGTTCAACCGGCGTAGGCAAAGTTTGAAGCATCGGATCAACCGACGAACAGAACACAACTTTGACATGAAAATCAACTGTTATTTGCATCGTTCAACCGACGAGTTCACATTTCAGATCATCGGTTCAACCGGCGTACAGATACAGATTGGGCAGTGTTTCTGGTAAACTACACCGACGCAATCAACCGGTGTTCAAAACCTAAGCGTCGTTTCAACCGGCGATAAGAAAAATTGCGGGGTCCACATGTCATATTTCTCTCTTGCCCGCCTGCGACCCCTCACGCGCTCTCGTTTCCCGCTCGACCCCTCGCCTTCGTCCTCGCTCCTGTCTCCGCCGCCGCCGTCCGCCGCCTTGCGCCGCCCGCACGCGCCGCCGTACGCCGCCCGCGTCGCCTCGCTCCGCCGCCCGTCGCGCTCGCCGTCCGTGCGCCGCCGTCCGCGGATCATCCACCGCCGTCTCCTGCCGCCCGCGCGCACGCACCGCCCCTCACCTGCGCCCGTGCGCCACCGCGCCGTCGCCGCCACCACAGCGCCGCCCACGCTCCAAAGTGCCACCGCCAGTGCCGCTCCACGCCGTCGTCAGCACATCCTGCACTTCCACCGTGCCGCTGCCCACGCGCATTGCACCACATCACGCATCCACGCTGCGCACGCCACGTGTTCGACTTTCTGCCCTAGCTTGCCACGCCGCGTTCGTGTTACTCACTGTATCGTGATGGGTCGTGACAAGAGGAAGGGGAAGGAGATAGTGGTTGAGAAGCCCGCGCGCAAGCGGACTCGCGCAGCGAGAGAGGCCGAAAGGGCCGAGATGGTGGCTAAGGCCGCCGAGGAGCAGGCGTCTGGCCGTGCTCATCCGTTCGCGATCAGGGATCCGGCAGCCAGGGGCAGAGGCAGAGGCAGAGGGATGGGCCGAGTCAGAGGTGCCAGGGCCACCAGAGCCACAGCCGCAGCAGCAGCAGAGTCAGAGCAGTCAGTCTCAGCGGCAGAGTCCGATTCAGTTTCAGAGTCAGAGCAGTCAGAGCAGTCTCAGGGGCAGGGTACACAGCAGTCACCAGCTCTACGACGTTCTGGCCGCACCCGGCAGACGTCCCCACAGAGGAGACTTCACCTGCGACCGAGCGTCGCACCGGACCTAGGACGCGAGGAGGCCACCAGCCACAGGAGCCTCGCAGGTCCACAGCAGCAGCAGCAGCAGCTCGACGAGCCGAGGCCCTAGCGGCCGAGCGCGCAGTGTTCCGCATGGACACTGTCGTGCGTCTGGAGCCAGGTGTACTGCTCCAGAACTTGACCAAGGCCAATGCGGCGAAGGTCAAGAGGCTCAGATGGAGTGTACAGGAGGAGGAGTGGTTCCCGGTGACACGAGACAGCAGGGTCGATCGTAGATTCTGGACGCTCCTTCAGGCCAGTTTCTACGAGACCTATCAGAGACGGGGCCACAGGATTTTCCCTCACCGAGTACTGGACTGGGTTTCACTGAGGACAGCTGCAGGGGGAGCCGATGTCCGCGAGCACTTCGATCACTTCAGAGGTCTGCC
The DNA here is from genome assembly GCF_002211085.1 of Panicum hallii. NCBI lineage: Eukaryota > Viridiplantae > Streptophyta > Magnoliopsida > Poales > Poaceae > Panicum > Panicum hallii. The sequence continues at coordinate 58,298,580 of NC_038044.1, forward strand.
CAGGTTGCTCTCGATTGAGAGGAACAGATATATTGAGGACTGGGTCAGAGTTTTCTACGCCACAGCTTGGATTGCCCCAGAGCGCAGAGCAGTTCACTTCATGTTTGGGGGGCAGGTGTTTGGTTTGTCCAGAGCGACACTCGCAGGGATTCTAGGAGTTGACTTGGTTGACGTCTCCCTGCACGAGATGGTATATGGTGATGCAGATCCACCGCGCAGAGCCATGATTGGCGGAATAGCACCTTCACACGAGGCGATCTCTCAGTGTTTCCGCCAGCCCTTCCCGGCCTCCTACGCCAGAGTTCCCAGCCTACTGACCCCAGAGGCTTACGCAGTTCACATGGCACTCCGGAGGACTTTGCTCCCGAGGAGTGGCTACCCAGAGGGTTCACTGGTCTGCAGCAGCTGCTACTACTTCACATCCTCACTCACGAGCCGTTCGATATTGTTGATTTTATTCTGGCAGAGATTGAGGATGTCATCACTGATGGGATGGGAGTCGTGCGTCAGTTCCCATATGCTCACTGGATCAGTTTTATTTGCTCCATGATTGTGCAGCTGAGTCACCCATCAGTGCTGTCTACAGACAGGACGAGGTTCCCTGGTTCCCCGTCTACCGGCCGACAGCACCCTCTGACAGGAGGAGAGGGAGACAGGCCGATCGTGCTGCCATGGCACGGCTGTCACCCGAGGTACAGGCCGAGTGGCCCAGGAGGATGAGGCACTGCTTGCCGCAGAGGCACAGCTTCCCGGAGGAGATGATGAGATTCATTGGTCAGACCTAGAGTCAGACTCCTCCGAGGATGAGGAGTACTTCCCTGCACCAGCCCCAGCTAGTCATGATCATGAGGCAGGAGGTTCCGGAGAGCCAGCTCCAGTGTCAGCTGCTGCTACTACAGTTTCAGAGTCACAGGTGTCTCAGCCGTCTGAGCTCACCGCACTTCTACAGCAGCTGGTGACACAGCAGAGAGAGGACCACCTTGCTCAGGAGGAGGCCAGGAGAGCCCATGAGGCCCAGCTTGCACAGATTCAGAGGGAGGCGCCCGAGAGCGAGCTGCTACAGAGGAGCGTTTCGTCGGCCTTATTGACAGAGTCTCTCAGAGGACGGACGCTCAGTTCAGCAGATGCAGCAGGGCATGATGGCGATGTTCGGGATGATTTCACAGCTATATTCTCACACCGGACTCGCCCCTCAGCAGCCAGGACAGTCAGGCCTTCAGGGCGCCGGAGCACCACCACTTGCAGTTACACCAGCTCCGGCCTCCACTGCTCCAGCTTCCTCCGCGACCCCAAAGATTATGTTCTCATTATCAGCACTTCTTGGGTCTGCGAGTCGTCCTCTCTTCTCTCCTCTGCCTGCGACCTCACTCTTCCAGGAGTCACCCTCTGCAGTGCAGTCAGTTGGCCTCCCCAGTACCACAGCCACTACCTTCAGGGGGAGGCGGAGAGGTGTCCTTACTTCAGCAGTCGACACAGCCGGCAGCATCAGCACTCACTACTTCAGATGTTGACACATCTTCTGCTGAGCCGGCTACTACTTCCAGGACCCTCTCCCAGCAGTGCTAGCACCAGGGCCTCGACGACAGCCTCGACGACAGCTACACCTCCGGTCAGCTCAGCACCAGCAGGCCCTTCAGATCAGCAGCTACCGTCAGTCACTGAGGATCCACCGTCTGACGACGACGACGACGACGATGACCCGGATCGCTAGCTCGCCGTCCCGCGGCACCGGATCAGTAGCTAGCCTTTTTTGTGCTTTGATGCCAAAGGGGGAGAGGGAGTCAGGGGGAGGGTAGCTTTAGAGAGAGCTCGATCAGGACTTTGTTGTCTCTTATTGTATTATATATTGTCCTTATATTTGGTTTTAGTTCATGGATATGTAATTTGTCATTTGAGCATGCTGAGCTTTTGAGACATATTATGGATTTCGTTTGAGCCTTTGAGCACTTTGGTTCCTTTCTTCCGAGTTTTGCCTGTGTTTATCTGCCATATCTTTCTCGCTCTCTCGTTATGTATGTCTGTGTTGTCATCAATCACAAAAAGGGGGAGATTGTAAGCATCTAGGCCCTTAAGGTATGTTTCGGTGATTAATGACAACCATTATTGTGACTAATGAGTTTGTGCAGCTTTATAGATCATTATTGCTCATTTGGTTATATGTCAAAAGGGCCCTAATTTTCGTTATTCAAAAAGGCGATCTCAGCATTCAACTCTATAATGTGTCAAGACTAAGGATCTTTCTAGTCCTAAGTGTCATAAGGTTGAGAAGGACACTTAGGTTAGTATAGGTTTTATAGTTTTGTAGTGATCGCACTATTAAGAGGGGTTTAGGCTTAGTAACTTGAGCATGGACATGGTCATTTGAAAATGGATGCACACAATGGTCACTCAGGTTTCTAGAAGCTCAAATAAGTGGTTCTCAACTTATATCTCAAGAATATTTGGATTTCATTCAAGACTCAAGTCAGAAAAGGCAAAATCAGAAAAATCCTTATCACCGGTTTAACCGACGTCAAGTTTTCTATACGTCGGTTAAACGAGGTCAGCAGTCTGGACAAGTCAATACACCGGTTTAAACCGACGTTATTTGAAATTGGACGTCGGTGCAGTTGTCCAGAGACTCGGTTTTCAGTTGATCAGTGGACAATAGACTCACCGGTTAAACCGACGCTATTTGAAATTGGACGTCGGTGCAGTTGTCCAGTGACTTGGTATTTCTGTTGATCAATGGATGATTACACTCACCGGTTAAACCGATGCAACGACGGTTAAACTGCCCAAGCTGTAACGGCTAGTTTTCAGAAGTGGCAGTTTACATTCACCGGTCAAACCGACGATGACTACTGGAGGGACGTCGGATTAACCGGCGCTACGCAGTTTTTCTGGCAGCTTTTTCTCCAACGGCTCTATTCGTGTGAGCTGCCTATATATACCCCTCCAATGGGTCATTCTACCACTCTTGACACCAGGCAACATCCAAACACACATACTATAGTCAAGAGCCACCTTTAGCTTCAACATTTCATACACTTGATCATTCAATCATTCAAGAAGCAAGATTAAGGACTTGAGTAGAGAGAAGCTTGTGTGCATCCATTCTTTGTGATTGGTTCTTGCTCAAGTGAAAGCCTTAGCTTGTTACTCTTGGTGATTGGCATCACCTAGGGGATCTTGGTGATCGAGGTGATTCTCGCGGAGCTTGCCAAGGATTGTGGAAGCCCGGAGAAGAGATTTGTACGTGGCTTGATCTCCACCACACCGGGATGGTGAACGGAGACTCTTAGTGAGCGCCCTTGTCTTGGTGACTTGGGAGGTGACAATACTCTTTGTGAGTGTCACAACGTGGATTAGGGGTGTGTGCCAACACATCGATACCACGGGAAAAAATCCGGTTGTCCCTTGTCCACTTTACTTATTTCAAGCATTATCTTTCATGCAATTCTTTCATGTGCTTGACTTAGGAATCACTAGTTAGATCTACCTTGCTAGGCTTTATCTCTTTTCATCTTAACTAGCTTGTGTAGGTTGTTTAGTTATCCGGTTGGTGAATTGGAGCCTTTCTAGTTCTTGCATAGATTAAGGTTGTTTTATCTTGTTTTAGAAATTGAAAAAGGCCCAATTCACCCCCCCTCTTGGTCCATCGATCCTTTCACTAACGCAACCAGAACGGGTCGAAACGGATCTAAAACGCGAAAACTACGAACGAAACAATGTTGCAGGGACCTACTTGCGATAAACTATAGACTACAAGGACTAACTGCTGATTTTTGAAAGACATAGAAAACTGTACCCGTGAAAAGGTCAAAGTGTAGGGTTAGATCTGAAAACGGTTGTGGTTGGGCTGGACTTAAAAGATCCAATCTACTAGCGGGTTTGCTGCAGAAATCGCAAGGTTTTCTACAGAAATCGCAAGACACAAACAAATCTACGAAAATTAAAGAATCTTTCAGGGGCTAGATTATAAGAACTCGAGCAACAGCCTCCCATGGTGCCCAGCGGCCACTGTTCGCTGGATTCCCGGTGATTTAGGGCACGATAGGCTCTGGGAAGTAGGAAAAAAGAAAGAGGAAATCGAGGGCGTTCCGTTTTGGGGCTTACCAGCGGCGGGGACTCACCTTGGCGTCCGGAATCTAGCCGGCAAGGAGGAGGCGGCGCACTGCACGCCGTAGGTGCGAGAGGGAGCACGAGCAAATGGCGGTGAAGGGGAGCGACAGTGGCTCTGCGGGAGCTGAGAAGGAGGGGGGGCAGCTGCAAGGGCGATGCAGGGGGACGCGGGACCGAGGGCACTCGCCCTTGGGGCGCTCAAGGAGGCGGCAACCGGTTATGTTCCCAGCAGGGGCGCTCCTCTACTGGCGGTGCTATGACGCTAAGGGTGAGGGTGAGGGCGCGTGGCAGGAGATGACGGGGAGGGGCGAGCAAGCGGGAAGCGCGAGGCAAGGGTGCGCGGTTGCTGCTGTGCTCCCACGGCAGCATCACTGCGTGAGACAGGCATGCAGGAGGGCGCGAGGGCTCACGAGCAGGAGGGGCAGCGTAGTAGGGAACACAACAAAGTAGGGTCGTGTGTGGGGCCTAGGGTTTCGGCGCTTTTTATTGGGCAAGGTCATCAAGGGTGGCGAGCTGTGCATACCCAGGACGGTGGCATGTAAGGTTTGGGCTCTGTTTCAATCCAGGTTGTCCGAGGGAGAAACAAGATGGGGCTGATCAGTGGGTCCTACAATTCAATGAGAAAAAGCAAGGACAGTAGAGGGAAAAGAGGGAGGAAACGGCTTCATGTCGGGATTAGAATAGCCGAGCAAGTTCAATTGTGGGACGAAATAGATTTAGGTGAGGGCCGACAAGAGATTTAGGTGAGGGTGACAAGAGAAACAAGCTCGCGGAAATTGAACGGGTCGTTCGATGGCACCAACAAAAGATGGATCGGGCACGCTAAAACTTTTTATACGGTGTAGATTGCCGGGCTTGCGTGATGCACACACAGAGGATAGCATTGTGGGCCATCCAGTCTCGACTGAAACCAAAACGGCACGTGACAATCGGCCTGCAGGTGACATACAAGAATACGATGAGGTCGGGCATGTGTGGCTAGATCGGACTCGATTAACGAATCTTAGCACGCACGCACAGAAAAGCTAAGTTTGGCATGATATAGCTGCCGTGTCGAGGAAGGAAAAGAGAAGATGGGGATGGTGGTGGCCGAACTGGGTCGAATCAGGGTATTGGCGAGTCAGTCTAGGGTCATGCAGCAGCGACGTAGGTCGCCAGAGCTAACGGTTACGACATTGGACCATCATCGGAAAACATCGAAGTCGAGCTACGGCTTTGTTTCGAGCGTGATTTGATTAGGGAGAAGAATTAGATGATGGGAAACTCGAATGGATATTTTAGGGAGTCAGATACGACAGAGTAAAAAGGAAGGATGGTGATATAAAAGATTGGTCCAAGAAGGATGAGAAACTGGGAACTATATAATGAGGAAAAGAAAGTGAGGAAAATAAAGAAAGGGAAAATGATTTTGGGAGCTTCCCCACCTCAAGGAAAAGCTTCTAGACAACATCAACTCGCTGAAAGAAAGCGATCGACGGTGAGAGGTTGTCGGCTAACTTCAACGAGCAATTAAACTCTAGAATAGAAAGAAAAAGGAAAATATGGGGTTTGCTAGCTTTTGTCGATGGAAAGCGATGGATGACAAGATTGTGGCGGTGGCCGAGCTTAAGCTTGCGTGGCACATTTCCAGAGCTTAGGATGGATTGGCCAAAAACGAGTTGAATCCATCCTAAGAAGAAAAGGAAAAGGATTTTATTTTTTGAGAATATATTTTCTAGCTTAAAATAAAGCTAGAAAAGTCTAGATATATATTTTAATCTTCCAATAAATAGATTTAGCTATAGAAAAATGAGAATATTTGCCACAAAAATTCTGAAAAAATTCTGAAGATGGATGAACACATTATAAAGATACTCACATTCTAAAATTAAATATTTTAGGATTTGACAATCTAATACATAATAAAATCTATAGATCTAGATTTGTTAAAATAAATCTATAGTTTAGAATGGAGGAAGTACTAGTATATTCGGGCGGCTAAAGAAAGCATTGAGAAATGAGCACTCCACCCATGCGAACGAACATGTGCGGATCGGTCCTCTTGTCTCTCTATTCTATCCTGAGAATACAAGTAAATATAGATCACAGCAGAAAACTGCATCATACCTTTCTGTTTTCTTTTCCTTTTCAAATAATAAAGCTGCAACTTGCCTTATACCATGCCTTTCTCCGCCGCGTGCGAAATCTCAAGCATACCGCTTGGTATTCTTTCAGTGGTAGGCAAAGTTAGAGGTAAACGTACTTATAGTAGACAAGTAGTGTTTGTATACGCGCATTTCATAAAAAGTGGGTGTGCATATAGGTTTATAAGTGTTTAGTCACAAGCCGCACTTAACGTATCTTGGCCATCTTCTGCCGATCTTCGTTGATGCACCAAAGTTCATCATAAGCTAAAGTGTCTCTTTTTTTTAAAAAAAACTTCATTCACCGTGTGAATTTCGGTGCGATGCTCCATTGTGCCTGCTTATTTAGCTCCTGCTCCGGCTAAGAAGCTCCTCCACTATTCATTAGTGCTCGAACCCACTGTGGCCCATCCTGGACCTATCTCTTTTATGGGCCTTGGCCCGGCCCAAGAGTGATTATGGAGGATATATTTTGCAAAGCAGCAGCAGCAGCAGCAGGGACACAGCTCCCACACAGAAAAATTGGGGACGAAGATACTAGAGAAGGTTGATCATATTTCAGAGCATGAAAATGGTATTTGGTCATTTAAGGCAAGTTTAGAATCAAAATGATCATCTTGTAAACATCGCCTAAGATCAGGCCCGGCTCTGGGCCTAGGCGACCTGAGGGCGGGCCAGCCGCAGATATGTATGCAGTGCCGGCGTTGCCAACCAAGCTGGACAGAGCACAGAGTCGCAAGAAAATGATCGTCGATCAAACAAAACAGCGAATCGATTGGCCATTGTTGCCGCTGCCTGCCTGCCTGCCTGCTGCCGTGCCGCGGGCGTTCGTCGTCGTCCGTGCTCTGACCAGACAGACCGGTCACCGGCAAGGAGACCACGCCGTGCTCCCGTGCCTGGTGCCCACGAGGCCATGAACGCTCTAGCCCTGCGGGCTGCGGCCTTGCCCTGGATGAGATGATCAGCATTTAGGAGGCTCACGGAATCTTTTCACTTTTCTTTCAATCAGCAGTCCATAAGTGAGAGTGATAATTAGTTCCATTCTCCATTGCTTACTACCAAAATATTGTACTACGGTTGAATTTTTTTATCAAGATTATTCAAATGATGTTTATCTAGATATTTTTTAAGATAGAGCCGGCCCTGATTAAGATAAGCAAGAGTAGCCAAAGCACCAAATCGTTCAGAAAAGTTCAGAGTTCAGACATGCTATCCTCCGCATGAACTTTTCTGATATAAAGTGGTGTGTAGTAGGCTTAATGGAGATCAATCTCAGCCTTCTATCATGAAATCCCATAATTCTTGTGATAGTTTGTACCGAACAAATTAATTACCTCTGATTATCTCCTACAAGAAACCATAGTCTAAATGTCTACCATTTTCTGATTGCACAACTATGAACTACACGGAACTTCTGCGTTTCAAACAGGCGTAAAAATGCCTGATATTCAGAAGCAAAGGGACACATCATCTGCAGAAAAAGGCAGAGCACATTGCGATTTCATTTTTTTTTCACCCGTCTATATGCACCAACCGAATCGAATTGATGGTTCGGTCAGATCACACGAATCACTTGGTGTGGAAGAGCTCCTCCATGTCCTCGAGGCTCCGGCCCCTGGTCTCCGGCAGGCACGCGTAGACGAACACGAACGAGGCCGCGGCGACGGCGGAGTAGAGGTAGAACGCGCCGGCCATGCTGATGGCCTGGTAGAGCGAGATGAAGGTCATGGTGACCACGCCGCTCATGACCCGGTTCATGGCGGTGCCGAGCCCGGCGCCCTGCCCCCGCAGCCGGAGCGGCAGGATCTCGGAGCTGTACACCCAGGCCAGCGGCCCGAGCCCGACGGAGAAGGCCACCACGAACGCCACCACGGCGGCGACGCTCACCGCGGCCACCGCGGCGTCGTCCTTGGCGCCCGCGAACGCCGCGAACAGGGAACCCAGGACCAGCAGGGACGCCGTCATGCCGCCCGTGCTCGCGAGGAGGAGGGGCCGGCGGCCGACGCGGTCGGCGAGCGCCATGGCGATGAGGATGGAGCCGGCCTTGGCGACGCCGAAGAGGACGTTCAGGCTCAGGAGCAGGGTGTTGGAGGTGACCCCGGCCATGGCCAGCACGCGCGGGCCGTACAGCACCACCGAGTCGATGCCCGACGACTGCTGGAAGAACTGCAGCGTGAGCACGATGGCCAGCACGCGGCGGACCCCGGCCCTGGTGGCCACCTCCTTCCACGCGCCGCCGCCGCCTTCGCTGCTCCGGCCGCCGCTGCTGACGACGGCCTCGATCTCCAGCAGCCGCTGCTCGGCCTCGGCGGGCGTGTCCGACGTCTTGTCGAGCACGGCCTTCGCCTCGGCGACCCTGCCTTTCATGGCGAGCCACCGCGGCGACTCCGGCATGGTGAGCACGCCGGCCGCCAGGAACACCGTGGGCACCACCCCCGCCGCGAACATCATCCGCCACGAGAGGTGCACGGGCAGCCCCGAGAAGGCCAGGTTGGAAACATAGCTCAGCATCACGCCGGTGTTGATAAAGATCTTCAAGAACCAAGCAACATTACCAAAAAAACATTCAAATTGCTCTCAAATCGAATCCTAATTGCACAAATAATCTGTTCAATTTAGCCACCTCAGGAAGCGAGGTGAGGAGGCCGCGGGACGACGCGGGCGCGATCTCGGCGGCGTAGACGGGCGCGATGACGAGCGCGTACCCGGAGCCCACGCCGGCGATGAAGCGGCCCACCATGAGCGCGGCGTACCCTCCCGCGAGCGCCATGGCGAGCGGGCCGGCGAGGAAGAAGACGTTGGCGAGCACGATGGTGAGGCGCCGGCCAAGGCGGTCGGAGGTCCACCCCGCCAGCAGCGCGCCGACGAGCGAGTAGATGTTGATGACGCCCGAGAGCACCTCCACCTGCGCGTCGCTGATGCCCAGGTCCTCCGCCATGAAGATCTGCGCGCCGCTCATCACCGCCACGTCTGCCGCCCGCGGAATGGCGGCGCAATTTTCAGCACACGGAGGAGATACAAAGATACATATATGCAGAGATTGAGATACTAGTGTAGGCGGCGATGCGTACTGTAGCCCATGAGGACGGAGGTCATGGAGGCGAGCACGGCGCAGAAGAAGGGGTACTTGTTGCGCCTCGCCGGCGGGGAGGCGGCGTCGGGCTTGCCGAGCAGGGGCGCCTCGGCGTCCGGCTGGTGCGCCATGGCTTCTCGGTCTTGGCAAGGATAACGTGCTGGTCCAGTTTAACTGCTTAAATATCTAGCAGTGTGGTATGGGTGGATCGCGGTCGACGTGGCGGAGCAGGGGCCACGCGTCAACCGGCAAGTGGGGACGTGGCGTGGGGTATGACAGGGTGGCATATCAAACGAATCAAGAAACGAGTGTTTCGTTGCTCCTTGGCGTCCCAATTTTTTTTTCTGTGGTTTGATTTGCACGGTGATCGAAGCTCCGGTCATCTTCCTTAGCTCCGGCAAGGGTGCAGCGAGGTTAGGTCGTGGGGGCTCTGAAGCGAGGCTTCGATTAGAGTTGCCAAGCATTGTTGGTTAGTTTTTTAGGTAGGATCTATCCATTTAAGTTGGAGTTCTCAACTAAATATGATGTTCTTATTTTTCTAAATTTATTATAGAAACAAGCAATAATACTCTTTTGATGATATGCGCCATGTACTTGTATCAAGACCGCTGTGATGATTTTATCAATTTCTAGATCTACCGCTCATGCTCTTAAACATTTTTGTAGGAGTAGCGTGCACGTGTTTATAGAGACCAATTGTGCATGCGTATATTTGCGGATGTGTGTTCCATGGAAGAAAAGGTATTCGCTAGAGGTCTGCAACCTCTCAAAGGCAAGGTAAATAGTGGTAGGGTAGGTTGGACGGTTGTGGTTGCGAGCTATAAGGTGCCGATGATTTAGTTTAGGAAATAAAAATAAATTGATCAATTACCACATCTAGTAATGAATCAACTCATTTTTATTTTATTTTCTAAACCAAACAAAAATACCAGTGAAAGAGAAGGTGATGACCAACCACTCTATTTTTCAAACCAAACACCTCATAAACCGTCGAGGGTACATGATCTCCGTATTATCCCCCGAAAGCCTATAGTTTTGTTTCTGCTGTGGGTGGATACAATTTCTCACTTTAAGCGTCGATTGATCATTGCTTTTCCTCATACTTTGTCAGTATTAGCTGCAAGTTGTGCAAGTGTAGTTAATGATGGTGACTGCGCTTGTGCTGTTCCTATGTATATAGCTTTTTTTTTTTGGTTTACCGGTTTGTTTTCAAATAGGGTCGCGGTCAAGAACTTCAATTTTCTCATGTACTTGGATACAATAATCTTTATGCATGTTGCAAAGTCCAAACCTACCAAGATCTAAACCACAAGATAGCATGATGGCTCGTCGCCGGGCACTCGTGGATGAATCATTGACGCTGATGTTACAGAGGCCTATACATGTGCTTAGCTTCGTTGTCATCAACAGCAGAACACGTGCAGCAGTGTGTATTGTATTTGGCAATTGATAAATATATCTTGTACTCCATCCGTCTCAAATTATTAGTGCATTTCTAGATACATAGTCTTTGCTATGCATCTAGATATACATTATGTCTAGTTATATAGTAAAATTTATGTACGTAAAAAAGTTAAAACAACTAATAATTTGAGTTTAGGACGGAGGGAGTAGAAAAAAGACATGTTGTGTACAAAACGAACGCATCTTACTGATGATAATTGAGTCTTAGTTGGACCAGCTAGGGTCCAGTTAAGTTAGTGAGCTGCAGTTGGTTATTGCGGTTGACAAGATCGACACGGTTTTATACCAGCTAGAGTTTTGGAAACTACAGCAGCCTATGATGACTAACTGTAGCGGACACCGATGTGGAAGTACACCTTAGAAAATGGAGATAATCTCTTTAGAACATGATGGTGATCTCTTGCCTCTGGGCACAGTGAGCTGTGAGCATGTGCACTGATGTACAAAAGGACTCTACGTCCAACTAACTGCAACAACATTATTACCATGATACCGCAGTAGTATATATTTGAAGAAAATGAAACTAGAAAAACAAGAACAATATTTGCGAGCCATTTAACTTCTTTTTTTTTTGTTGCGCATGCAGCAGCCATGGATAATTTGTCGTCCAAGCGTATCTTGGGTATTTTGGAGCAAGATGTACAAAATTACGAACCTCACTGCAGGAGAGCCATCAGAGTTCTTCTTTCTTTTTTTAATTGTACTGGGATAACATTGTTGGATGTTGGGTTGTGCATCCGAGCCCTTGTGGCGGCGAAGAACATAGGGTCCAGACGAGATGTTTGTTGGATGGACGACAGGAGCTTGAAATTTTGCAAAACTGCTAGCGCACAAAACGTGGCGTTCATGATGCTGACATTTTGATCTATTGGCGGCACCCAGTGACCAGTCTGCCATCGGGAGCGCCAGCCGTTGGATCAATCAATCAAGGAAGGATTTCATATGTGATCTTCCCTAGCATGTGTTCCGAGCTGTGTTGTATGTATCACTGAATAATCGATGACTCGAAGAAGCGTTTGATTTTGACGATTAATGATAACATAATCAATGGAACTAAAATTGTTTGCCAGTATATATTGGTGTATGGCCCTGTGGGTGCAAATAATATCCTGTCTGAGCAAACGCCACAAAAGGATGTGTTAAAAACATAATAAAAGGGAAAAAAAAAAGAACCAAGACATGAAGGAATAGAAATCAACCAAGCATGAGATATAAGGGAGGAATGAATAATTGGACTTATCCCGTAAAACTATTTTTGCTCAAATTGGCCTGATTTTGATAGAAACATGAAGAGCTCTTCTCAAGCTTCACATACAGACCAAAATCAGAATGCGGTGCAAAAATGTTATGGTCAAATTATGGACCGCGAGACCATGCTGAAAATGTACTCTCTGGATATTCAATTACTCTAGCAGTTCCTATAAAACTTAATGCATTAAAAAACAATTGCATAGTTTTGAAAGTAGGGATTATGCTTCGGGCTTTAGCTTGCTCTTTTTGAGGAGCTGCCCAGAAAGGTTAATAATCACTTGTTAACGTTATTAGCATTTTAGTGAGACCTGCCCAGAAAATCAGCTTGCTGTTTTTTATTCTTTTAAAATTGTGAAATGATTTATTTGTTCATAATAAAAAGATATGTAAAATGATAAGAAATATTTCTATTCTGTAGGCAAGGACTTTAGATGATTTTAACAGGTGGACTTAGTCCAATTACTGTTTTATTATCTTCTTTAGGAATTATTTAAGCAGTAATAACACAAGGCAAGAATGGTATCATTGCACTAAGAAAATGGATTAACATGTGCATATGCATTTTTTGTGGAGAGTACATTACTTTGCGAGTGATTAGTTTCACATGGAATGCATGTTTATTATTTTTTGTATAATTTAAATAGTTTTCCCCAATACACAACAATTAACCTAAGTATAACTCATCTTAATGTAAACATACAGATGTACATTCTTTTTCAGTCTCAGCATGTTCTAGCAGCAAAATCTGGTGCATAACTTTTCGATCAACAGTAAGTTAGACAAACAAATTGAACCACACCCATTGTTCTGCTTTGGATGCTGAATACTTTATTCTTACAGTTCTTTTTTTTTGCATCTTTACATTGCATCAACCATTATCGTGGAACATTATGTGGCAGGAATGCCCAAGGGCGTTCTCTGAAGCATTTGAAGAAGGTGGCATTTGAGTTTGCCAATGGAAGGATATGATACAGTTCCATGGTGGGTGCAGTGGTCCAACTTTGTGGCAGCAGAAAAGATTGTTAGCGGTGATGTTGGCCTGTTCGTTCTTGTTGCTCCAAAAGCCTTTGTCCTACGCTTGTATGGATCCAATTGAAATGAAAGCCAATGGGTGATGATCCAGATGCTTGGAACGAGATGGATGCATATATGGAGGTGATGTATTAAAGGTAAAAGTTCACTTTACGGCCCAGAATTATTAACAAAGTCCGATTTTCAACCTTCAACTACAAAACTGGATAACGGAGACCATCCAGCTGCTGAAATCGCAAAAATATGGCCTTTTAGGTGGTTTCAAAGATGGTTTGTTATTTTATGAAAACTAAAAATATTTGAATCTAAACTAAAAATTTATAAGTAATTCATTTTAAATAAAAAATACGGGGTGCCATCATTTTTCTAAAAATCTAACCTATCTATTGGCATTCTACTTGTTAATTTTTTGGATTCAATTTTTCCATGTTCCTAGCATTTATTTGCTTATATTTATGCCTATATTTTTAAATAAATAAGATTAAAATAGAGCAAAAATAGATTGCTAATATTTTTATAAAAATTTTGGTACTAGTTTCATATTTTTTTGATTGGGAATGAATTAGTTTTGATTTTTTAGATCCAACTAGAATTTTTTAATTTGTTTAAAAAATACACAACTACCTTCAAAACCACTTAAAGGGAAAAATGTATCCAATTTTGATAGTTGGATGACCTCCGTTATTTAATTTTATAGTTGAAAGATGAAAATCGGATTTTTATGATAGTCCGAGAGTATGAACTGAACTTTTCACTATACTGAATGGTCATCATGCTCACCATCACAGCCATCGGGGGGCAGGTGGTAACAATTTGGATGCTCAGTGGCCCAAAAACCTATGTGTACCAAAATACTGTTTATGCTCTCCTGTTTGATATGATTGTGTGATTGTTTTGGAATATGCAACATTGATATATATATAATTTATCTTTTTTTTTGCAGTACCGGAACATGTGCCTGGGATGCTGTATGAGCTTGGGCCTCGACTGATGAACTTTGATGCAGACTATCCTTTATATGCAGCACGCATGATCCATAGCCACATAGCTGCTGGAAACTTTGTAAGTTACGATATATGCAAGGCTTCTCTGTTGTCTCTGATCTTCGTTGCTCATCCATTTCATGATCTAGGGGTGCGAACTTAGTACGTTGTGGTGCATGTTGTAGTACTTCAGGGCAACATTCTCACAGTTCTTCAATTATGATGAGATCCCTGCTCTCTTCTTCTCTGCTAATGGACTGATGCCTGTCCATGGGTACATGAGGAGGAGCCGTGCTGATGGGCTAGTGCGCGTTATGCAGGGGTGGCCTTGGTTAGTTTGTTGCTGAGTTTGGGCTGGACGATGGAGCTGTCTTTGCGCTCTGCTTATATTAGCTGATGAAGTTGGAGGTATCATCGTCATAAGGGTGTTCTTCAATTTCTTGATTGGAACGTCTGTTTCTGTTGACAACATCCAGATAGTCGTCACAAACACCCATTTGCATCCTTGTGGATATTTTAAGACGGTTTTAGCACAACAGAACTGTCTGTTTATGCAAGTCCTACAAACGGATATGTGCATCATCTACAAACAGTATCTGAACCAAAGGTTTAGCACATGTCATGCTGCTTGGTATAGTATCTAGTAAATTTGTAAACAAAACCAAAAAGCATGTAAACCATAAGTATATGCCGCAGAAACACATGTGAAACATGGTACATACTATAGCATGTAAACAATGGCTAGAATCAATCTATAGGAAAACAATCAGCCTTAAAGGCTCATTAGAGAAAATTATTTCATACCATAATAAGTGGCCAGTTTGATTTCCTCCCTAGACTGCTTTAAATCGAGTGTACAATTTCAAACTATACCATGCACTAAGCAGCAGCAGAAGGCCTAATTTGGATTTATACGGAAATTTATTTGGGCCAAAGCCCAAAACTCTTACATTTGAATGATTAAATTATAGCCTCCATTTCAATTATAACTTTGTGTGGAAGAGGTCCTCCATGTCCTCGAGGCTCCGTCCCCTGGTCTCCGGCAGGCACGCGTAGACGAACACGAAGGCGGCGGCAGAGATGGCGGCGTAGAGGTAGAACGCGCCGGCCATGGTGATGGCCTTGTACAGCGTGATGAAGGTCATGATGACCACCGCGCACATGGTGCGGTTCATGGCGGTGCCGAGACCCGCGCCCTGCCCCCGCAGCCGGAGCGGCAGGATCTCCGAGCTGTACACCCACGCCATGGGCCCCAGCCCCATGGAGAAGAACACCACGTACGCCACCACCGCGGCCACGCTCGCCGCGGACACCGCGGCGTCGCCCTTCTTGGTGCTCGCGGACGCCGCGAACAGGGAGCCCACGAGCAGCAGCGACGCCGCCATGCCGCCCGTGCTCACGAGGAGGAGCGGCCGGCGGCCGGCGCGGTCGACCAGCGCCATGGCGATGAGGATGGACCCCGCCTTGGCGACGCCGAAGAGGACGTTGAGGCTGAGGAGCGAGGTGTTGGAGGTGACGCCGGCCGTGGCGAGGATCCGCGGGCCGTACAGCACCACCGAGTCGATGCCCGACGCCTGCTGGAAGAACTGCAGCGTCAGCACCATGGCCAGCACGCGGCGGACGCCGGGCTTCGTCGCCGCCTCCTTCCACGCGCTGCTGCTCCCTTTCCCCTGGGCGCCGCCGGAGACGACGTCCTCGATCTCGAGCAGCCGCCGCTCGGCCTCGGCGGGCGTGTCCGACGTCCGGTGGAGCACGGCTTTGGCCTCGGCGACCCGGCCCTTCATGACCAGCCACCTCGGCGACTCCGGCATGGTGAGCGTGCCGGCCGCCAGGAACACCGGCGGCACCGCCCCCGCCGCGAACATCACCCGCCACGACAGATGCGGTGGCAGCCCCGAGAAGGCGAGGTTCGACACGTAGCTCAGCATCACTCCCGTGTTGTTAAAAATCTTCAAGAACCAGCAACAACGACAGGATTGCACAAAACAATCAAATCAAAATTTTAATCTGGTTCATTTTTACATGTCAATTATTCTTCTTGACACACACACACACACACAGAGCTAGCAGCATATACCTCGGGGACTGAGGTAAGGAGGCCGCGGGAGGACGCCGGCGAGATCTCGGCGGCGTAGACGGGCGCGATGACGAAGTCGTAGCCGACGGCGATGCCGGCGATGAAGCGGCCCACCATGAGCGCGTTGTACCCTCCCGCGAGCGTCATGCACAGCGGGCCCGCGAGGAACAAGACGTTGGCGAGCACGATGGTGAGGCGGCGGCCGAGGCGGTCGGAGGTCCACCCGGCCAGCAGCGCGCCGGCGAGCGAGTAGATGTTGATGATCCCCGAGAGCACCTCGACCTGCGCGTCGCTGATGCCCAGGTCCTCCGCCATGAAGATCTGCGCGCCGCTCATCACCGCCACGTCTGCCGCCGCCGGGCATGCCATGGCATGACGGTCCTCGATTCAGCATGCGCATGCAAAGATACATATATGCAAAGATGTAGATGGGTAATCCAGCGAGCAAGGATCCGCGTACTGTAGCCTGTGAGGACGGAGGTCATGGAGGCGAGCACGGCGCAGAAGAAGGGGTACTTGTTGCGCTTCACCGCCGGCGCCGGCGCCGGGGCGGTGGCGTCGGGCTTGGCGAGCAGCGGCGCCTCGGCGTCTCGTGGTTGGTGCGCCATGGCTCGCCGGCTCAGGGTGACCTGTCGAAGGCAGCGGGTACTGGTCGCTGGCCGGCCGGGCTTAATTGCCCCGGGACAGGCGAGTAGGCGACAGGTCGCGCGCGCGCGCGATGACGTGTGGCGGTGCAGGGGCCATGAGCCAAGTCGTGTGGAGCTGACGTGGACGTGGGTGCGGGTGTGGGTGTGGGCTTGAGCTGCCAAGGTGTCATCCACCTTGGATGTAAAAGGTGACATGTAGCAGGGGGTTTGCTATGTGCCTAGCCAATTCATAATTTTTTATCCCACTTCCTTTCATTTGAACTCTAAATTAGCTGAACTATATTCCCTCTGTTTCAAATTTTTTAAATTATAGGTTGTTTTAGCATTTCTAAGCACATAGTTTTTACTATGCACGTAGATATAAACTATGTCTAGATATATAATAAAAATTATGCATTTAAAAATGCCAAATCGACCTATGATTTGCAACGAATGACGTATATAGATATATTTTTTTCAATCATTCTAGAGGATGCAGAACTCTATCCCTCACCCAGTAGGGTTATCGTGCGGACCAGCAGACAATCAATTGCCTTTATTTGGATGGTTGGCCAAAGCAGTACGTACTACTTATTTCTAATCAAGTAATATTATTTTTATAAAATGTAAAACAAAAGAAAATTGAAGTCCCCCATACCAAGTTTCTGCACTGTTCAACAAAAAAACTCAACGACATATGTACAAGTGTGTTATGCCGAGGGATAGCAGGTTGCGTGCGGTTTATATAGAGGCGTGCCTCGTACAAATTCGCCATGCCCTCGCTCACCCGCCTCCTTCCATCACCGTCTCCTCTAGTGGTTTCGCCTCCTTCCCCACCCAACATCCTCCTCATGAGCCACATCGTCGTCGCTATTTCCGCCCAAGAAATTAACCCACCTTCCTAGACACTGCATTATATTGCCTCCCCATCTCTTGGTGGTCTTTGTAGTCGTGCGTGGTAGTTGTCGAAAGGAAAAAGTATAAATTACCCCTTTATACTTTTAACCTTAAATTCTCTAAACCGTGGAGATTACCCCCTGCTGGCCTTAAGACTGGTTCACAAAACACAAACATTGCTGCCCATCTGGAACATTGCTACCCTACACAAACACAAAAGATGCTCAAATCTGTGAGAAGAATTATCCCTGCTGCACGTGCTCATTTGTCTATTTCCAATGGACGAGTGAAAAAATGTGAGAAGAACTAACTTATAGATGAGCTCTGGTTGTCCGTTTAAATCCCAAATGCAACATTCTCCATAACCCTCGATTGATCCTCTCCCTTGTTACCTCCAAGAACTACAGTTTTGTGCAATTGTTCCAGAGAGGGATAGTTGGAATAGAAAGAAATCAATTTGAACGCTTCATTTCATGGTGATCGGGAGAGGGCGCCAAATACCATGCACGGTTGATAGGTACGGCAAGAAGTCTATTTAATTATCTGCCCAGTATGGAGATTATGAGGAGGAAAAATCAAGACTAGTCAGCACTAAACCAATCTTAAAGCCAACAGGGTAATCTCCACAATTTAGAGAGTTTAAGGTTAAGAGCATCTCCAAGAGTTTTTCTAAATTTCACTCTCTAAATTATCATTTGGATAGTTTTCTACATAAAAATCGTATTCGATATGTTTTCACTTTCTAACAGTTTTTCTATATCTTGTGTACATTCTAGAAAGCCATTTTCATTATCTATCTTTGGCTAGCGAAAAATGCAGAATGGAGGATAGCTACATTTGGATAACCACTTAGAGAAGCTGTTGGAGGGAATGGAATGGACATCCTTGGGGACAGCTGTGTAGAGCTTTCACACCAAAGGAAGCAGACAGCTTCTTATAGGAGGAAGAAAAATAACAGGAAAACTTAGGATGGACACGACCCTACAGAAGTCCAGTACCACAAAAGTTATAGAAAAAAAGGTATTTTTCCATCAAAATCTCTATTCCTAACAATGAGGAAAGATATAAAAAGTCTCTTGAAGTTGCTCCAAGAGTACACTGTTTAAAAGCTAGGGAGGTAATGTACACCTCTGTAAGAGTATGAGGGGGTAATCTACACTTTTCCCTTGTGGAGAAGGAAAGGAATGGCATGGCAGTGTGCATGATCACTCAAGCTCGATGATATGCTGGGCTCTCCTACGACTCTATCGGGGCTCCATGATGTGACGTCGTCCTATACGCCAATAAGATTATAAGAACATGCATGCGCGTGCCGTATTTCATTTGTCGGGCAAAAAATATCACTTGTCGCGGCAGCATTTACGCAGGAAAAAGATAGGTTGTCTGCAGATGAACACACCAGCTCTTAATGATGATGGGAGCTTAATTTGATGGGTTTATGAGAGGTACAGCTGCTCCGAGTTAAAACACCGTCCCCAATAATGTCATCTACTCTGATGAGAGGTCCTCTACTAATAAAAACCAGAAACCGACTTGGCACATGTGACTGGAAGTTTTGTATGGACGGCCGGCCAGCTTGTTAGGAAACACTGCACGGGATAACGACTCTACGATCTAAATATAACTGAACACCCCCTACAAGAAATTTGAGTATCTACGGTGATGGGTAATTGTCACACCGATGGAGTTTTTTTTTCTCGATGATGGAGTTTTTGTCATATAAGAATGGAAAAAAGTGTATTTTTCATCCCTTAAGTATTATTAAATGTAGCATTCATTGTTAATAGTTTAATTGGTGCAAATCAATCCCCTAACAAACAAAACAGGTGCACCAATCATCCCACCTTGCATTGATAATGGTTTAATGCTACCTGACAATAATTCAGACCATATACATATACTCATGTTGAGTAAAAAAATATAAGACCCACCAAGAATTTTTCAGAAAATTCTCTAAAGTAGTTTTCCTGATAAAATCAAGTAGAATTGAAAATTAGCGTGACCTGCCATTTTCGCACAACCTGAGTAGGTTGCACCCTCTTGTGCCACGCCCGCAAAAGATACACGGTAGTGATATGATGAAGACGGATAGCACGACCTAGGCAACTCCCTCCTCTTCCCTCCAACACCATCATGACCGCCGCCAAGCTAGCAAGGGTTAGGGTAGGGACAGCAAACAGAACATATGGAAAATTAATGAAATCGATCCGCACTGAATTGTTATACGATTGGTTGGACTCAACATATGACGTGGCTAAGAAGTGATTAGTTAGATGGTTATGTGACCCAGTCAGATATCACTAAACCATTGTTAAGACGATTTGGGGATGATTAGTATTTAGAGGTTGATTTGCACCAACTAAAACATAAGGGATGAAAGTCACACTTCGACGATATTTGAGGTAAAAAACACGCTCTTTCCTATAAGAATAATAGAAATGTTTCTTCATCACACGGTTTGTCATTAAATCTATGTTATAGAATACCTAGACCGAGCGTTTACACTCAGCTGGTATGATTTCTTGTGGTCGAACCTGTCCACCCAAGTTCGTCCTCAACTCAATGTGGATGCTCGTATTTTTCTGAATTTATTGTATAATTTGACCAGCGCTATTTTGTTATTTTTCAGTGGTAGGTGATGTGCCCATCAACAGAAAGGTATTTGTTGTGACTTCGTCAATCTAGAGATCTGCCGGCTCAGTCTTTCGAAAGTCTTTCGAAGGTGTGTGTATCCACGGGGTGAGTGTGAATGCATATTTGTATTTGTGAGTGTGTTTGTTTGTACCGTGTTTCGAAACAAAATACTAGAGCAAAAGTAATAAATTAATATCTTATAGCTCGCTTACATGGTAGCTTTGTTGGACACATGGAGCAGGGAGACAAGAGAAAACGAAAAGGAATGGGCTCTCATAGAAGATCCTGGTTTGGCACGCTCGTACAAGTCCAAAACTCTAAGAAAGTAATAACTAGACCATTTTCTTCAAAACAATCATTAACCTTCTAAAATTCAAATGATATTCCATGACGTTCTAAAATCAGCACTGATTGCACTAACTATGTGACGGAAAGTCTTCCTCGTCAAGGTGGTTGGCCAAGCAAAGCCTATGTCCCTACCCCGCTTAATAACAATATAGTTTGAATCCTCACTAACCGACTGTTGTTTTATGACTTTTCCCGAAAAAAGAATTGTCACAAAAATGGTCATAGATACTCAAATTTTCTTATAGTGGTTGCACGATATTATTATACGTGACATGGTCACTTTCGAGATCTAATTTGGATAGTGAAACCACGCAAGGATCTGCAGTCAACGGTCGCTCTATGAGAAACTGAGCCAATCTCCACTAGCATAGCATGTCTCTCCGCACGATCCAACCAACTGCAGACTGACTCAACCAACGCCACTGCACAGTATCTATGCAGATAGAGAGAAACCACCCAACGGCGGAATTACAGCTGCTCTTCTACAGATTAAGGTTCTCTCATATCTTTAAACTTTCAGCCTGCGCATGATCCAACATCCAGTTTAAGCTTAAAACTCTTTGATGCTCCAAACAACAGGAAAGAAACGCAAGATTCGCAACACTACACGACATTATCCAGGAACAAGTTTGCTACAGAATACAGATACTGCCTCCCAGCTCCCGAACACATATGCATGGATGGACACGCTTCTGAGTTTAGCTCAGTTCAAGCCATCCCGCCGCTGGTCGCTGTCCTGATTATCTGAAACAAGGCTGCATAGAGACCACGAGAACAAGCTGTCAGATTTCTCTTCGCTTAGATCACTGCCTTCTCTGGCGTGGTAAGGAAATGAAAGTCTTTCTTTCAAAGCAGATACGCCTAAGTTAGGAGATTGCCTAACATACAAAGGAAACAGAGACAGACAGAAAACACACGTATACAAGGCAAAAGTCAAAAATAAGTTACAGCATGTTTGGCGGGCAACTAAATTTGAAGCATGCAATGCATTAGACAAGTAAATTTGCACAATCCTGGAAATCAACTCGGTAACATTGACTTTTTACAACTTAGAACGAAGTGAATAATAGTTACATCTGGGCCATTTTAATACCCTCAATGACCAAAAAAAAAGAGGTAGCATGCTTACAAAGCTGGTTGCAGTATCCATTTTAGTTTGGGTGATAAATGGTCAACAAACCAGAAAATCGTACAGCCCATCCAAACATGCAGTGGATAATGTAATGAAAATGAGCATTGTTCTATCCAACATCTTCGCTAGGTAAACTGGTCAGGCATGTTCAAACAATATTTCAAGCACTTATTAGTGATGACTAACAAGATTTCAGGTTCCATCAGTCACAAAGGACAGAAGCAGAGAATCACTAAATAACCCAACGGATGAGTCAAACTAGTTTTATATTTAAACATTAAGTTCATGAATGCAAAATTGTTCCTTGCAGAACCATATTTTGATGTGGCATCACTCAAAGAACAATGACTTCAAAAGAAAACAACTCCAAAATATAAGGGATACCTAGGAGTAGCAAAAAAGAAGGGAGAGTAGTGAAGGTTTGGTGCAATGCTTACATGATCCAATGACCACAAAAATGAAGAATCCAAGCACGATCGGTCCAACAGGGTAGTCATTCCCCTTCTTCACAGTAGTCTCAGGCACGGAACCCCTCTTTGTGATATTCTTCTGGAACTTGGCACTCTTCCTGTCAGCAAGACGCCTTGAAGTAGTCTGATGAATGCAAACAAAATTAATTTAGTATACTGAATCAAAGATAAAAGTTACTAATTGGACAAAAGTAGCATAGTGACTGGATAGTTTTTTTTGAAAACATTCAGATCCAGTTAAGAATCAATCAGTTGAGAAAGGACCACAGCGGAATTGTGTCAAACCTATCTTCTATTCCCATTCAGGATTGATAATTATACAACTTATTTGTATAGTACCAGATATTTACTGAAAAAACAATGACCAACAGTGCAAAATAAATCTTACTAATTTCCAATAAACTAACTGCTAAAGGCCCACTTCACCTGTTGAATAACTAAAACTGTCAATATAACAAGCCAATCTAAAAATGATGGTGAATGGTCCAACAACCAAAAAATAACAGCTACAATTTGAAGTCCAGACAAAACGCTGAGGATACCGGTTTGCATCAGTTTAGATCAATGTGACACAGCATCAGATATATAGACTATAGAGAGTGACACAGCGGTAAGCATTACAATTGAAGATAAAAACACACTAGCCACAGAGCAACCAAATTGGAGATCACAAAAATAAAATCATCCAAAAAAAATGCTTACATTCATGTCAGTTCCAAAGTCGTCAAAGATTGCTACCAAACAGACAAACAGTCTTCCAGACACTGATGGTTTTTCTAGAACCATCCCTATTATGGATCACTCCTAAAATAGTAAAAATAACTTCAAGCTTCAGATTGGATTGAAGGTTATCTGATGCCAAACACTAAATGACTGACAGCCCCAACCGCAGAACATGATTCCTATATTCTTCTAAGAAAAGAAATGTAAGATCTTAGTAGTGTTTATGAAGTTGACAGTTCGAAATCAAAAGCATCATTATCTGCAACATAAGAGAAACTATATCCAGACTTCAGAAATCAACAGATGAAGCACAAATTATCGTCGGCATAGCTTAATCCATGACAATATCCGTATATATTTCAAATCAACAGATGCCAGCACTGGGGGCGAAATATATGCATGGAATTTGTAAATCCAAAATTTCATTGTCTGTCACCATCCAACCCAGCCACACTTACAGCCCCACATCAAGCCCGCCACCTAACCTTGGCGCGCTCAATGAACTATCCCCATTTCCTTTCAGATTACCTTCTCCATTTTTTTAGATCTCCCCCAAACAGAGAGTGCACTGGAAGGGCAACAACAAAATCCCCTCAGGAATAGTCGTCCCTGCGAATTGAAATCTCCCCCAGCTTGTAAGGCGAGGCCTACCCCGAGACACCACACCACCAGTACCGCTACCGCATGGCTCCGTACTCGCAGCGGAAGGAATCACGCAGACGGCACCCACCGGACCCGCGCAAATCCCCGACGCGAGATACCAATCGAACCAGTCCCCCGCGGGACCAAATCGAACGACGGAACGAACGCATGCATCGACACTCCAGATCGCATCACACGGGGTAAAAAGAAAACAAAGCGGAAATTCAACTAATCCTCCAGGCCCGCGGCCGAGGGATGGGGTCGGAAACACCCCAATCCTACGCCAGCCACGGAACCTTACGAGTCGAGAAAGGAGCATCCGGTTAAGAGGTTTCTCCACGCTTACCATCTTCGCGGGGGGGTGGCCGGGGGACGGGGCCGGCGTCCGACTGCGAGGGGCGAGGCGGGGCGGGCCGGCGAGGAGCAGAGCAGGGGAGCGGGAGATGCGCGCGATTTGGGGGCCGACGCGAGGGGTTTTATGCAAGGTTGCCCTCTCGTAACTGCCAGGCCGGTTGGGGACGTGGTTGGGGTGCCGTGGCGGGAGCGCATTGGGCGGGACCTGACGCGTGGACCTGGGAGGCAGGAGACCGTTCGTTTCGCCTCGAGATTAGTGCGGCGCGCGCTGGGCTTTTGGACGGGAATGGGGAGCACGCTCCAGGCCCGCGTGGGCTTGATTTGAGTAGAATGGGCTTTGTGTCGAGGGCCACTTTGTAGCCACGGGCTCTCGCCATGTCTCCTCCACCTCACGACACCGATTCCCCTAAAAAAAAAAGGTGTCCTGCTAGGCTGCTACTTCGCCCGTTCGCCGTCCCTCCCACAGGCAACGACCATCATCAATTCATCGTGGCCGGCCATGTGGCAAAAGGTCCTCCCTTTGTGCCCGTACGTATCCATCCAGGCAAACAGTCTACCAGTCTGCGTGTGGAACGAAGATGAAGGAAGAAAGGAAGAATGGGAAGCAATAGATGGATAAGGATCTGTCTTTCTATAGATGGATCCATCTATCTAGATATAGCGTGTATATATTTAAAAAGATAAAATGATCTATAATTTGAAATGAATGTAGTATGAACTAATTAGCTAATCACCCTCACGTAAAGTTATTTGAATCTCAATTTCTTTCTAGTACAATCAAATAGAAAATGTAAGTCCAGTCGTGTGGACCCACGTCATCGTGTTTCAAATAAAATCAAGCTTTTTGTTATTGAATTTGTCGTGTTGAAGAAGGAAGCATACTTAATTTTAATTTTCCTTAGGTGTATGCTCCCTCCAATTCGAGAGAGATGTTGCCTTTTGTATTCTCAACTTTTATAAAAAATATGTGTTACCTTGTGTGTATTGTTTCTTCGTCTTCAGTTCTTATCTCTATCTCTACTTATTATTAAAATAAGTAATGATTTCTTGGTCCGTCAATCAGAATCCTAATCAGAACTTGGGTGACCGTATATTGAGTTAAGAGTTCGAAACCATTTAAATTAGAGCTTGGTGAGTAAAAAATAGAAAAGAACTGAAGTCCGCGAACGACACGCACTATGTTATTATGAAATACATATCATATATATAATATATATATATATATGCTAATCAATATATTTGTACAACTTCTCATCGCAACGTATGGAAATATTTGCTAGTTTTTAATAAATAAATAATATCACTTTTACAAAAATGAAAGGTGTTACCACCTTTTCAATCTTTTTATTAGTTAATACGCACATATCTAAATAAAACATAAAAAAAAGCTGTTTGGTTTCACAAAACTAATGCGAGGAACTAAAAGGCACGCTTTTGTTTGTTCCTTTTCCTGCCATCCAAGCAACGTGGTGGTGATGTCCGTAGTGGAGTTGCTGCACGCGTGCGTTGCTTAACGCATCGGGAATGGGCCGCTTGCTGCCTGCCTCGCCGCCCGGGATTTCGGGTCAGATTACGTGCTGCTAGATTCTTCGTCGTGCGACGCCACGGACGACCCTTTCTTCATCGGTCAACCTAAATGGGCGTTCTTCGTCGTGCGACGCTACGGACGACCCTTTCTTCATCGGTCAACCTAAATGGGCGTTTCCATGACGCCACAAGGGGCGGATCCGAGGGCTCTACCTCCACAAAATTAATACCCCTAAGTTCCACTCCCTCCTTCATTTTTTTACAAAGAATGAAAAAAAAGAGGGAAGAAAGAATAAGAGAAGGAGATAAGCTATCTCTTCACTTTACCGCCGGATTCGCCATCGAACACAACTTTACCATGCTACCTTGTTCTACACTTTTTTTATATGATCGCGGAACGAGTGGACCAAATATGTTTTTTTTAATTTGTATCTTCGTGTTTGTGAGTACATGGAGCTAGTGTAGGAGGGCTATGGTACATAGGATTCATCATCCTAAAATCCCACAAAGTCATGTAGAATAGCTCGAACAAAAGGTTCCAAAAATTCTGACATAAGGTACGTACTTTGACAAACTAAGAGTACCAGAGTCGGTTAGGTTTTCTTTGCAGTGAAACATGTCTATTCAGATGAGTAGTTGCACCGTACCTTTAGCTAATGACATTTTTTATCAACAAGGCATTTGTGAATTGTGATTACTTTATTAACCTCAATATACGCCATATACAAACTATGTGTATGTAATAACCATCTACGTTCATACTATGTTTAAAAAGAAAGAAAAGGTATAAGCTTCTATAAACTTTCCTTTTATGTTCAAACATTAAAAGGTGTGTTTGGATGGTGGGACAAAGTAGGTCGGAACGGGTCCGACCCACTTCGACCCACGTTTGCTTGCAATTCCATGTGGGATGGTCCATCCTTTCCCCTCATATGCGGGTCCAATTGGTTCCCTCAAATCGAGCAGAACAATCCGACCTATTTGGATGTTGTTGCTCTCCGTCTTTCTCGGGCTACCCAAGCCAGAGCGAGAGTAGGGGCGGGCGTGGAAGTGCATTTGACCCTCTGAGTGGGTTTTGGTGTTGATAACATGTATAATTAAAGAGCTAATGAGTTTATTAGGTTATGAACAGTTTAAAATTTGATGAAATGAAAAAGAGCAAGAAAAGACATCAATTTATTTGAAAGATGGTGTTGGAGCCTAAAAGAAGATCTTTTATTTGATTTCTTTTTTGAATTTGAGTATAGAAAAAAATCGTACTATTAAGGGGACACGAATAGATATCATGAAGATATCAAAATGCTTAATTGAGATGCTAACCACCTATGAGAGACACAAATCATACACTTGTACATTGCCATCCTGCAGTATCTGCAGTTGTTGGAAGTTCCGACATCTGTCGGAAGTTGTCAGTATCTTCCGACAGGGGGTCCTTGGGCAGGCTGATTTAAAAGGGTCAGAAGTTTCGACCATCACTTATCCTGCACACTAACGGCTACTTTTAGGATGTAGATATTTATAGCCCCTCAGCCCCTCTTCACTTGCTGCTATTTTTTCCCGTGAAGAACACATCCTAGAGCTTCCAATATTTCTCCCCACTCCCTTCAAGAGCTAATCCATAAGTTGATTCGAGCTAGGGCTTGGGTGAGAGAAAGTTTGAAGTGTGAGGCTTGAGCTTTTGAGTGAGAAGGCAGTCAAGTTCATCTCAAGAGCATTTGAAGCATCTACATCCATCAATTCGTATTTATTACTCTTGAAGCTTGCTCCTAGACGGTTCGGCATCATCCGATTGAGCGTCCTCTCATGTGTGTGCGCTCCAGCAAATTTGTATTACCCATACTTCGTGGATTTACCAGTAAGTGATTCAATCCTCCTTTTGTGGTTGATTGAGGGAGGAAAAGGGTAAGTATAAGACCCTGCTCTTTGTGAGCTCCTCAATGGAGACGTAGCTTCTTTGGTGGAAGTGAATTTCAGTGAACAAATCTCTTGTGTCTTGTACTTATTGCATTTATTTAGTTCTCGTTGACATAGAGCTTATTTTGTGCCGATCTACGTTCTCAAGTTGTTGTGCTTGCAAAAATCACTTGCAGAAGTCTCCTAGCATTTTTGCTCAACTTTTGATTAAGTCAGGTTCTGCAGTTTCAAGTTTAATTTTGAATTTGGTATAAGAACTTTTCTTTTTGTCGGAAGTTCCGGTCCTGTGCCGGAAGTTCCAACCATCGGAACTTCCTACACCTATCGGAAGTTTTGATAGATTTAATCGCTGCAAAGAATTTTTCAGAAATTTTCAGATACACCTATTCACCTCCCTCTAGGCATCACTAAAATCCTTTCATGGCGGTGCAAGGCAGATAGACGGCGGCAAGCAGTGGCACGGGGAACGGTGGACAGCGGCGAGCCGAGGCGTGGGGAGCCAAGGCGCAGGGAGCAGCGGCGCGGGGAGCCAAGCGTGTGGCGGAGGCGGCCGGAGGACGAGCGGAGGACGGGTGGGCGGCGGCGGAGGCGGGCGGTGGCGGCGGCCGATTCGGGGTGGCGTGAGGCCGGTGGGCGGAGGACACATCCGGTGTAGGGCAAGCGGAGGGGACGGGGCAGGCCGAGCTCGGTGAAGAAGAATAGGATGGAGGAGAAACAAAAAATAGAGAGGGTGATAGGTAGATTCCATAGATAACTGTTTAACGGTATAAAAATGGCATCAATCCATTCCTCTAAATCTCTCTAAGGAAAACAAAAACTTAGATTTAACCCAATCCTCTCAACCAAACACTATATAGGTTGGATAAAAAAAATAAGGATGGATCCAAACCCATCCCACTTGGCCCCGAAACCAAGCACACGCTGAATTCTTTATTTTCTCATGTGCTGCATCCAAACAATTTATTGGAAATTTTATGCATTCTAATTGAAGTCGCGTAAGATTACAGTCGGCAACCAATTTGAATCCTACGTTTTGATAACAATGAGTTTCCAAAAGGCCATAAGCACCAGATTGTAGATTTGGGCGACTGAAAGCACCGCAGAGAGTTTGGGAATGCAGTTCCACGTGCCATCATGGTTTCACTCGACCATCTATTCTTCCCATCTCGCATTGTATTTGTGCCATCGCGATGCGCAACCAAGCAAAGCTTTCAGTGCACTAGCAGCTACACACTACCACGTGGCGCCGGCGCCGTTCCGGGCGGCGCCGCCGGTCTTGTCGCCGTAGAGCCTGAAGAGGTTGAATGCGGAGATGAAGGCGACCAGGACGGCGGCGACCCCGGCCCCGACGGCGCTGGCGAGCCCCCCGCCGGCCTGCCTGCAGAAGGCGCCGTACATGGCGCAGATCCCCATCCACTGCAGCTCGGGCTGGCCGCGCTTGGCGATGAGCGACGCCTGCAGCGCCGCCGCGAGCGCCGCCAGCACCGCGTACGCCAGCGCCTGGTCGCAGGAGAAGACGCACCAGGCCAGGGCCCGGCGGCTCGTCGGCTGGAGGCCGCAGCAGCAGCACCGCGCCGCCTGCAGCAGGCTGTACCCGGCGGCCACGCCGGTGGCGACCACCAAGAACCTGCGGGCGCGTGAAGGCGGATGAATCCAGGATCATCGTCGGGTGCTACTACATATGGTGGGATCATCGGAGCCTAGGGCGGCGATCGACTTACACCATGGCCTTCATGTCCCTGAAGGTGGCCTTCTTCTGGAAGGAGAAGAAGGTCCGGGTCTGGGCGTCGGTGGCGACCAGCGCCGCCGCCAGGGCCGCCAGCCCGCAGAGGAGCGCGCGCAGCGCCAGCTCCGCCACCCTCACCTTCCGCTCCGCCGCGGCGCCCGCCATGGCGGCGGCCGTCGTGCAGCAGGGCGAGGCGGCGGCCGGCTAGCTAGCTCGCTCTTGGCAATCAACCAGAGATTAGCTAGAGAGTGACTAGTGGAGGGGAGTGAAGGTTCACGGGAGTGGCTCCGTCTCCATCGTCGATCGACGGCTACTTTTATTTATAGCGGAAGAAAATTAAGCTTCTTCCTCCACTACGATTTGGCGCTAGTGCGCGTGGCAGCGGGTGATTTATTGCGGCCACCATCACGGGCGCTCTTTCCCAGAAAGCGGATAGCGTCGGGCGTGCGCACGCCAAGGCCTACTCTGGCGAAAACGCTTTCACACATCACCGTCATCGATCACCACGTTCGGCGCTCGTTAGCTGTTGGGATGGGAACGTATTTAAAATACGGATATTGATATTTATTTTCACTCAAATTCGGATTCGAATAATGCGGCGTATAAACATTGATATGCATCGTATTCGCATACCGTATGTCTCACTTGAGTATTTGGATACGGATATCGTATAAACATTGAATACCAATTACAGATACGGTCTATTCCGTTTAGCCGCTAAATCCCTTCGGAGCGACCAGGAGCGGCTTCCCTGACCGCGGACCGGAGCCGGTGGAGAGCGGTCACGATGGGCGTCGCTCGCTGCCTGCCTAGGCTCTAGGCCGGGATTGGGTTGGACACACGCCTCGCTCTCGTACCGGCCGGCCGGCCGGCCAGCAAGTCGCAGCAGGAGGTGTATCATGGAGCGCCCTGCTTGCACAGGGCCGTGACCCGTGCGGTGGCGTGCCGTCACGGTGATGCGCGCGTGACGCGGCGGCGGCCGGCCACCGCGAGACGGGAAGCACCCGGCAGCTGCAGCCTGCAGCGGTGGCGCAGGTGCGGGACGCGGGGCAGGCATGATTGCCGCCGGAGGCGGAAAGGAAGCGGAGGGCAAGCATGCGTCGGTGTCCAGACTGTTGCGGGCCCTGTGAGACGTTGCGGTTCCTCTCACGTCTCCAAACTCCAACCAAAAGGCATGCCATGTGTGTCAGTGCGTCGCCGTCCCCTTCCTCCATTCGTCCCAGAGCGAAGTGGAACAGGAACGGCTACACTGTTTCACATCTGCTGCTGCTGCTGCTGCACCACACCGGTAGTGTCCTTGCACCAGCCCAACCTTGCCATGCCAGCACCACCTCCGGACAAAAGGACACCGGACACCGTGCCAAGACCACCGTCTGACCTGCGCACCACTGGGACTCCACTGCTGTGCATTTACCCTGTGTGACCCACCAATACTGCCAGCTCGGGCCTAGTCAGGTGCAACATGTCCATCAGCGGTAACACGAGAGGCATCACTAACACCGGATCTGTTAGCATCAAGCAAGGCTATATGTACTCACAAAGCATACAAATATGTTTGGTCAATGAAAATGTAAACATAGAACCATCACTGTTCGCTCCACCTGTTTCATATCTGCCCGACTTTCAACTTCTGACAGTTTTCGAATAACAAAACTACAAACGGCACATCATAAGCACCAACCAGCACAGCCAGCATCCACCCACGCTAGCACTTTACACCGACGAAGGAATCAGCACAGCATCACACATACAGTTACTGCTACCGAACTGATCTGAGGGGCGCTGCTGCTCTTGTTCCGGTAGCTCAGTGCCCCTCCGTCTTGGCCGGCATGCTGCGGACGTTCTTGAGCAGGTCCTGGATCTTGGACAGCATCATCGTCTGCGCGGGGTCTCCCCCTCCGGCGCCGCTGGCGCTGCTGCTCGCCTGGTGCGGCAGGGGCTTCTGGTTCTCCTGCAGCTTGATCTTCTCGAACAGGAACTGCTTCTCCGCCTCCGCCTCCTCCAGGCGCCGCTTCAGGTAGATGCTCGCGTAGTCCTGCTCCGCCGTCTTGGACTTGGCCAGCGCGATGCTCTGCAGCCGCTCTGCCTCCTGCCGGGCCTCGCTCGCCTTCAGCTGGAACATCTCCGCCTCAGCCTGCTTCAGCCGCACGATGCTCTCCAGCTCCTCCACCTGCTGCTTCTTGCGCAGACGCTCCGCCTTCAGCTCCTGCGCCTCACGGACCTTCTCCTCCAGCTCACGGTCGCACGCATCCACGGCCAGGCGGGCCTTCTTGTAGAGTCGCATTTTTTCTTCCGCGACGAGCTCCATCTTTCTTACGGCTTCTTGGACTACCTCTGCTATGCGGTTGCAGGCCTCCTGGGGTGTGATCAGGCGTCCTGAATCCTCATTTTCAGAGATCTTTGGGGAGTCCATCTCAAGCTCTGCGTAGAATTGCATCAATCCATCAGTTGTTAGTGAGTTGCCAAAACCAGTGGTATAAAACAAGAGAAGTTAGAAAGCCAGGTAATTCACAACTGCGGTAAAAGAGGTCAGCCTGATCACATATCATGTTAACCACATAACATAAAGAAAGAACAGCCTACCTGCAAAAAAAGAGAAAGAACATCCTAGTCCTCATCCTCAAAAGGTGAAAAGAAACACCAAGATCCACAAAGTGAATATCCAAAATACATAGAGTTCAACCAACTAAACCATACACTTGTACAATGTACAAAGAGAGGACCCAGGCCAAATGTGGCGCTATACCCATTTGATCGATAGTGTTATTAGCCTTGGTTGCAGACTAATCATATATAAGTTGGGAATAATTGACAGATTGCTCTTGATGTATT
Organism: Panicum hallii; assembly: GCF_002211085.1. Lineage (NCBI taxonomy): Eukaryota > Viridiplantae > Streptophyta > Magnoliopsida > Poales > Poaceae > Panicum > Panicum hallii. Next base: position 58,330,512 of record NC_038044.1, read on the forward strand.
GAAGGGACAAGCAGCACCTCATCATGATGATCATAAGCTAGACTGCTCAAGAGAATAGGGGTAGAAACAGAAAATTCAACAACCCTCCTCTTATGCAATAGATCCCTAACAAATCAAAGAAATTAATTTTGAAGGAATATAAGAAATATAAACTTATCTCTGTGGAACCTGTAGCTACTAGATAGAAACCTAACAGATGACACTCATGTTTTCAAAATATCAAATCTTTTCATTCAAATTTTTCCAACTTTCTAAGTGTTCCAAATAAGGTCTAGTAAGAAATGCTTACAGTTAAGAAGAAAAATAGCAAGAATAATGAATACAGGATTAACTTTTATCAGTAATTTATACCCTTACAGCAATTTGTTGCATAAAATCTAGATGCCTACCGCCTACCTATAAGATGAAGATATTGAATTGGAAGAACCCCGATGCGTCAACATGAGTTCTTTCTGTTGTTGTTAAATCAAAAGATAACATGCTTCAAATCCCTATCTACATCAAGTCATCAACCATACAAATTAACTTTTATTGAATTTCTCACCTAACAACCAAGAATCAACAATTTTACAGTATCACTTCCGAAGGTAAATGAAAGGCTTTGTGTTGTAATAGGTCAATTCAGGTAGGTGAAAATTTTCCTGGAATGGTTAGGGAGTGGTAGACTTGCAGGACTGGAGGATGATGCTTCTGAGAGCAGTGAGGATCAGGAACAAAAGGCTTTGTATTGTAATAGGTCAATTTAGGTAGGTGAAAATGTTAGTGGTATAAGCGATACTCCCTCTATCCCAAATTATAGGTCATTTTTGCTTTTCTAGGTACATAACTTTTGCTTTGCACTTAGATATACGTTATATCTAGATACATAGTTAGAAAAGCCAAAACAAACTATAATCTGGAACGGAGGGAGTAGTTTCTTAGTTATACAAAGTTAGTGACATTTCTTGATACCCACTCCCAAAAGTGGCAAATCATCAGTTTGCCCTAATTCAGTGGACGTACAAAGCACATACAAGTGAAAACAAATGAAAAAGGCAAATAAACAATATTACAGCAATTGTTCTCATGAGGGAAAGCAATACATTTTTTTTTCCCAAACCAGGCTCTCAGCTCTGTCCCATTTCCGTTCCAAAAGCAGGAAAAGCAATAGACGACTGACAAAACATATGTCGTTACATGAAATAAACAATTTCCATTGCATGCCAACATAATCGAAATGCATAAGACCTCATATGACTGAGCAGTGGTAATAGAAGCACAGAACATCTTCACACACAGGCGTGATAGAACAGTTCGAGGAACATTGTAGACATAGACATGAGCATTTAGAAAATGAACAGAGCAGAAGCAGGTAAGAACTAAGAAGTAATAAATCAAACAAAAACATAAGTCTTAGTGAAGGAAAATAGACAGACCTTGGAGCGCCTGTAGTATCACCCTAGAATTGATGGAATCAGCTGGGGCGTTCCTCAACCTTTCAATCAGATCCGCACATTTCCTGAACAACACCCTACCCTTTTGGTCCTCACTTAAACGGAATATCTTACAAACAAACTCAAGCTCCCGTAACAGTGCATCCCTGTCCCAACCAGGAGCGCATTGTTGGAAGACATCCTTAACCCAGCCCAGCAGCTCTGAGGTCCTCTGGCAAGCTCGGCACCTAAAAAGCATCTCAGCATGGCCAATGCTGCTCTTCACTGATTGTCCCATTCCAATCTGGCCATTGTGAATTGCACAATCCGTATGTGTCCAATGAGAGCAGAAATCACACCCAATCCAGCGGCATGTGTTGACCTCAAAATCAAACTTGTTGCAAATGACACACATGCAGAGGTTGCAAAAGCCATTCCTGCTAGAGCACACATTGCACTTGCAGTCCTCAGCAGGGAGAGCACTCTGGCAAGCAATGTTCCGGCACCTCTTGTACAAGAAGACCTCCACTAGGCGGCCCTGTGGGATGGTAACACTGGGGTGCAGAAACGCCTGTATCCCAGTCTTGATCGCAACAAGGATCTCCAGCTGCACATGGTGCGCCAGTGAAAGCATGGATGGTGTCAAATCAGCCCTGTCCTGGACAAGCTTCTGCAGGTACAAGAACTCCTCGACGTGCTGAGAACCCCCCGTGCCCTCCAGAATCGACCTGAGCTCATTCTTGATCTCCTCCAAGTGCTCCTCCGGCATCACCTTCATCTTCTCTGCGACCAAATCGACCCTCTCCCGCGCAACCTCCCTCAGAAGCATCCCACCCACGCGGGAGGAGGGTCCGCGGATAACCTGCAGCTTGGAAACACCATTCGTGACCTCCTTCTCCTTCTCCACGGCCTTACTAACAATACCAGCAGCAGCAGTGCCACCGTTGCTCTGGTTTGGCTCCGCAGGCCACGTGTCCCTGGAGCTGGCGCTCTCGGTGGCGGAGTCGTGCCCCGGGTCGGAGTTCGAGCCGGGCTCCTGCATGTCCGGCGAGCCCACCTGCTCGGACGAGGCCAGCGAGAGCGAGGTCTGCGGCCCCGAGGGGCGCGGGCCATGCCTCGGCGGCAGCATCCCCTGGGACGACGGCGGGTGCTGGTGGAAATTAGCGCCGGAGGAGGTCCCCATCTTCCACAGACCTTAAGCTGCAATCTGCAAGGAGCAACATGTTCCATCTGTAATTACAAGGACAGTGATGCCTGAACCACCATAGAGCAAATAAACAAAATCGCATGCGTCCCGACTAGGAAGCAAAACCTCCGCTCTAGATCTAGGCTTTGGAACCGCTAGTACAGGAGCAAATTTCCCCCTACTCAACCGGCCACAAATCGATTCGATACTCCATGCTGCCGTTTTACTCACAGCTCGATTCCTCAGCGAAGGGACGCCTAGAGCAGGAATCAGTACCGGAAATTCGCTAATCGGGACCTAACCATCCAGGCACAGTCAGGGAACCCAACCCAGCCGCGGCCGCATGCCCTCCACCTAAAGGAAGCCCGAACCTCGCAGCTCAACAGGAGGCCGAGAGCGGGGGAGCCGGCCCCGAGCTAGCCCGCGCAAACTGGAACCCGCCGCCGAATCGAGCATCCCCGGCGCCGGGCTCCGCATCCGCGAGCATGCAGCCTAGAAACCGTACGGGAGAACCGGCCGGCGGCTTGGGCCCCAACCGGGGGGTCAAGCTAGCAGCTCACCTGGAGGCCGAGCGGGCCGAATCGACGGGGCGGGCTGAAGCCGGCGCAGGATCGCCGCCGCCTTTGACCGACGCGGGCGGCGAGGGTCCCCAGCCGAGTTTCCTCTCCGCCGCGCTGCGGAGTCTTCTTTTTTTTTTCAAAATAAAAATTCGAGGAATGGAAAGTGTGGGAGTCCAACAGAGACGCACCCGGCGTGGGTGTGGGTGGGGAAGAGAGGCCAGGCCAGGGCCCAGGGCGGCTGAAGCTGAAGACCGGCTGTGGGCGGTGCGGGGTGGGGAGGGCGACCGGCTTGACCGGTGGGCGACGCGGGGAGGCTGTGTGGGCCCCGCCCGCCGCGGCGGTGGCCTGGTGGGGCTGGCTGGGGGTGGAGTTGACCGGCGTACGCGCGCTCGTGCTCGTGCAGCGGAAACGCACTCCCCTCGTGAGACTCTTTATCAATCATCTTCTGCCTGGCTGGTGCGTGCATCCAGCCAAATCCAGTGCTGGCGTGGCGACCTGCGAACCTAAACTCACCACTAGCGCACGGCCTACCTACGCACCTCCATGAACAACAAAAGATAAGAGGTTGGCTTCCAGTTTCCAAATACAATCTCCGTAGTGGCCAAACCCACCAAAATTTAAATTGCGGTTCAGATTTTCTAAACACCACTTATTCCTGCCTTCTAAACCCTATCCAACACGTCTACATTAGCAATCACACAGCTCGTTGTACAGGCCGCTGGGGCAAGAACTCGAAAAATTCTCGGCGCTGACATCCGACGTTCGTGACACCTAGGTACGCTACAAGATTCCGCGCGGGCGGAAGATCGAGAAGGTTCCCTCCCTCTTCTCTTACTTCTTTTGGCCAGACTCCACGGGCTCAGGCTCGACCACCTCGGCTTCAATGGGCTCAGGCTCGACCGCCGGGGCATCATGCTGCGGGGACGGGCTGGCGGGCTGCGCCTGCGACTGCGTGGACCATTTGCCGGCGATGGCCGAACTCATCATCTCGTAGATCTTCCCGCTGAGCTCCGCAGGGTTGTCGGGCTGCAACATCATACGTGCAAGCATAAGGTGAGATGGAATTGCAGAGGATAAGTTGAGTCTGCGTTGATCAACATGGTGCGAAGAAGCAGAATCGGCAAAGTACGGAAAATTGGTGCAGCTAGTCGAAACGAAGTAAAGATCATATTGGGTTGCTCGTGTCCATTAAAAACGAAATGAGATATGGTTTCGCCATGCCCATGTTTCCATTATATATAAAAAAAGAGGTTCGCACAGCAAAACAAAAGCAATGACATACTATTTTTTTCAACCATGTTAATGAGATTGAAAAGTGTACTCACCGTAAAGCCACTTGAAATCATAGCAGTTTCAAAGAGGACATCCAGAACCTTTAGAGCTTCAGGGTCGTCAGGGTTGCTTCTGCACGCAACCTGCATTTACAAGTTAAAGACCGTTAGTATGGAAGGCCCAATAGGTACTAAAGGTTCAACACAACTATCACAATGAGTAAACAAAATCCAAATCATCAGGATATAAAGTAACGCTGCCAAATTTGACTGCAGTTTGCCAGCGCAATCCTGTTCCAATGGCCTTAATACTTGGAATTGAGATAGCCACCCCAAGAGCAGGTTGAGAACTTACATTCAAGCCCTTAATAATCTCGTGCTCTGGGTTTATCTCGAATACTTTCCTCGAACGCATGAAATCCAAAGAAGATGTGTCACCCATAGACTGTGCCCTCATCAACCTGTTAACAAACAGCGAGGAATTATTGAATTTATTGAGTTTTATAGTTATTAAAGTCAGGAATCATTACAACTGTGAAAATAGACACTAACCTCTCCATATTGGCAGACCAGCCAAACTTAGCTGCAACGAGAACACATGGTGATGAACTGAGACGATTAGATATGTCAACACGTGCAACCTTGTCACCTAAGCGTTTCTTGATCCAGTCACAGGTTTGGCTGAACTCCTGCTTTATCTCCTTTTCTCTTTCCTCATTCTTATCACCTAAGGTACATTTGCGTATCACAATCAGAAACAAGGAAAATCACTAAGATAAAAGATTTGCTGTCTCACTTTTAAATATACATAACATAAACTACAGAGAGACAATTTAAGTGTACAAGACAGAAGTTTAGCAAACTACATATATTAAACCTATCATGGATCACATTTACTGTACTAACAACATGGTGATTATTGCGGACGGTAACAAAAAGAACAAAACCTTGCCACAATAAGGCAGGTATATCTCAGCATCCAGTAGGTAATAGGAGATTCACAAAACTTTTATGTGCATACCTAAGTCCAAATCTTCCTTGCTAATGTCCACGAATTTCTTATCCTTGTAGGAGCTCAGATTCTGGATAGCCACTTCATCCATAGGGTCAACCAAAAGTAGAACCTACAAAAAGAAGTAACACCACATTTGAAGTTAGAGCTAATATCACACAAACAAATCTCATTTCTGGAATAATTCACATTCTATACATTCATTTGCTTGAATGATTATACGATTATTTTTGTTCATAATATAGGGCTATTTGAATGGCACAGCCTAAATAGAACGTGGACATAGCGAAAATCCAAAAATGCCTCAGAACTCAGAAGTAGTACAAAGCCCAGTTGTTCTAATAACAACTGAGTGAACGGTGTCCCATTACCCCACACACAACGCAGTGCAGCCACAGCAGTAGCATTTCAGGAATGGCCCCAAAGCACTTTAGCTCTGCATGGCAACTGCTTATTCCTTAGGTGCCCTAATTTCAATGGTTAGATTGGTCACTACCACATCTCTTTAGGCTGTGTTTCCATATTCTCAGTCTAATTCATGGTGAACGTAGATAATTTCAGCTTCTGTATCCAGGTAGAGTACCACCATTTCTCCGATTCTTATAGTTTCTACCGGCTTCTTTCCACACATTTGCCCAACTAAGGCCGAAAACAAGGGGTACAGACTCATGTAAGCAGTGTTTCAAAGGTGACAAGGCGACCCAAGGCGAGCTGTGTACGCATTATCGCCTAGGCAGCATAGGCGACCAGGCATAACTGTTCCCAAGGCAAGCTGAGTCCGCCCGGACGCCTAGGGGACGCCTATGCGACGCCTTTGAAACACTGAATGTAACTGAACTATATGCGGGTCAGGTCCTGAAACTACCCCAGCCATCATTATTCAACGAACAATTTGGCAGCTGTGATGAGTGATGGGCTCAATAACAAAATACAGTAAAACCAAAAATAACCACCTAAACAAGAAAATACTCTAAAATCTATAATAATCTAATTGCAATAACAGTAAGATATCTTCAGTTCTTACCTCATACTCTTTCTCAGTGAGTTTCTCTAAGAAAGGAGCATTTTTGGCACTGCTCAGACTGTCTGCGGCAATGAAGTAAATGTCCTTCTGCTCAGGTTTCATGTTCTCCACATATTCATCCAAGCTAATTAATTCATCGTTGCTTTGAGAAGAGAAGAATCGCAACAAAGGAGCAATTCTCTTGTGGTTTTCCTTGTCTTCCATGGCACCCAGCTTTAAAAATTTGCCATAATTCTCCCAGAACCTTTCATAATCCTACAATAAATTTCGGATGAGAAAGCCAAAAGAAAAGGCAGATAATTGGCACCGTGGCCTATGAGGAAAGTTGAAAACTTACATCTCTGTTTTCACTGCAAGAAATGCCAAGGATCATATCAAAGGCCTTCCGCACAAGCCTCTTTCTCATTATCCGCACCTATTAAAAATGACAATAAGATCAGTATTTGGAGTGTCGAAGTGACAGAGATATGAAAAGAAATCCCCCATCAAGCAACATACGATTCGACTTTCTTGAAGGATTTCACGAGAGACATTCAATGGAAGGTCATTTGAGTCAACGACACCCTTCACAAAGCTCAAATATCTTGGGAACTGGCCAAAAACAGTTTTCAACATCAGATTTACTCAGTAGTATATTTTTATACAAACAATGAAGAATGGGTGCTAAGTATTGAGCATACCAATTCGCCGTCAAAGTCATCTGATATGAATACACGCTTAACATAAAGCCTGATATTCTTGGTCTTCCTGTCAGTTATGTCTTCCTTCTTTGTAGCCGGAACAAAAAGAATTGATCTGAATTCTACCTCACCCTGCATCAATTAGACCAGGCAGGACCACTTGCATGTGACAATTTTATCATGGAAGTCGAATTTAGGATAGTGAGCACCTACGTAGATCATAGAAGTAGGAGCTACTGAAAGATCAACCGTCCACAAGGTGTTTAAAGAAGTTTAGAGCTGCCATAACTACAGTGTCAATATCTTCATCAGCAATAAATATGTCTAATACATTTGTTGTCATGTTACACAAATCTGCAGTGTTTGTTTAGATTTTTATTGTTATGATATTTTTGTCTCAGACACACAAAAATAAACTTTGATAAAAGCAGTTACAGAGCATGAAGTATTAGACAAATCACATACAGAGCACACTACACAAAAGAACATGACTCAGATCAACTCAAACAATACAATTTAGCAGCAAAGGCAAAGCACATATAGGGCACACTACACAAATCATCATATAGCCATGTATACTATGAGATCAAAACCAACCATGATAGTCATAACTGTTAACTCACCAAAACAAAGAAATGGCAAACAACCAATATAAATGCAAACACAATGTACCTCTGTAGTGAAGTGGGAGGAGGCCAAAGGATCCAAGTACTCATTGAAGGTTTTCTTGAAAAATTCATTGTACTCCTCAGTTGAAACCTCTTTAGGGTTCCGAAGCTGCCAACAGCACAAAAAGGCACCATAAGGTTTACAAATTTACATTTTTGAAAGTATATGTATAAAATCATGATTATATCAACAAAGATAACATAAATAAGTCTTACCCAGATAGGTTGTGTTTCATTTGTAAGCTCCCAATCCCAATACTTCTCCACAACTGTCTTGGTCTTTTTCTTTTTCTGTGAACATAGAGATGTTAACTCTCAACCAGTAATAAAGCTCAACACAATTTAGTTCACAGTAAAGCAGCGCAAAATCAAGAGTTCCAGCTGCTTAAATATTTACCTCTGTTTGGGGTTCAGCGCCGCCTTCTTTTTTGGTTTCTGCTGGATCCTCATCAACCTCAACCTAGATGATCCATGCATGCCAAATGTAAGTAATTTCTTGGCGCAAAATAGCAAAGAGACGGAAAAGAGAGTATTCACCTCTTTTGTGAAGCCCTTTTCTTGCCACGTGTAAATTGGGAAGGAAACAAACTGAGAGTAGTTCTTTACAAGTTTCTGGATCCTTTCAGGGTGAGCAAAACCCTTGTCGTCACGCTGAAAATAGGAAGCATAACAATTAAAATAGGCCAAATAGATAGAAGTTACATCACATTGGGGTAAGCTCACAGACCTTGAGGTAGAGAGTAAGACGAGTTCCTCTAGGAATGAGCTTCTCCAGGTCCTTTTCCTCTCTAATGGTATAAGAACTGGAATCTGCTTCTCCTTCCCAAACATATTGTTTGTCAGATTTTGGGCTCTTTGTTGACACAACAACCTATTGCATAGGAGTGAAAATAGCAATTTAATACTTACAAATTATGGACAGTCATAGGATAAAAGGAAAGTCAAAATCGTTAATAAAGAGTAAGAGCACATGAGCAGAGGAATTTTAGCTCGTCAATAACCAATTATATAGATATACAGACAAATCATGGTAACAGTATACCTTATCCGCAACAAGAAATGCAGAATAGAATCCAACACCAAATTGGCCAATCAAGTTGCTGTCCATGCCAGCTTCTTGACTCTCCTGTTGTACATTAGACAGTATAAATCATAAATATTGCAGACTTTAAGACTTGGAAAAATTACAAACAGAGAACATCATCTTCAGCAAGATAAACCTTCAATGCCTTCAGGAACTTAGCAGTTCCACTGCTTGCAATAGTCCCAAGAGAATCCACAAGTTCTTGCTTCGTCATGCCAATCCCAGAATCACTAAAGATAAAGAGCAAATGCGGGGCAGAATGAAAATCACTTCCCAACAAAGAAAGTGCATGGTATGTCTATGATCAGCTGCAAGTAACTAATACTTACGTAATTGTTACTATTCCATTATCCTTGTCTGTTTGGATGCGAATGTCAAGTTCAGGACCATCCTTCAGAAGCTCAGGATCAGTGACACTCAGATAACGCAACTTATCAAGTGCATCACTAGCATTGCTGCAAGCACAAATAAAAGAAAAAAATGAACCGGCAAACTAAGTCAGAAGGACTGAAATCAATAACACAGTCATTACATAACAATTGACAACAGGCCGCAACCCCAAGTTTCAACCAAATACCATTACAAGGAACAAGAGGTTATACTTGAGGGAACACTTGAGATAAGCTAGCTGAAACTACTTATTTTAAAAGATGTAACCCACCCACCTGACCAATTCTCGAAGGAAGACTTCCTTGTTACTATATAAGCTGTGCACAATCAAATCCATGAGCCTGTTGACCTGTGAGCACATTGCAGAAATACCATGGCATCACATATAACCACACATCAATAGTAGTTAGCACAAAGTTACACAGGTCACCAGATAAGTACCTCAGCCTGATACTCATGCTTCTCAGCTGGCGGCATGTCTGTGGAGTCAACTGCAGCCGCACTCGACTCATAGCGTCTCCCAATAAGGGCACCATCCATCAGCTTGAGGGACGCCACATTGCTGGTTCCACTAACCTTGGGCGCCGCAAGCACCGAGAGCAACCTTTTCTGCTGCTGAGGAGCCCGAGGCGCTCCATTGCTCACCTGAGATCATAGAACAAAACAGATATAACTTAACAGGTAACTGGATCAACTCAATTTGGACCCTTAAATTAGATAACAACAATTTTCCTCAAACGAACCATTAATTTGCGAAGTGGTTAACTAATTTAGTAAAAGGCAATCACTAAAAATGAATGGTAAACAGCATAATGAATAAAACCGACACCCTTCCTTTAAACATAAGCGCCAATTCAAGTAAACCCGTCAGATCGATCAAAAGCAAATAGCTCAATTGGCCAATTCAGACGAACGGAATGAGTACGGAGCTGTCCCGGCTAATCGCGAGCCACTACCTAACGACGACCAAGCAAACAGGGCATAACATAATTCCGCACGTACCGGGCGGGGCGGGACCGAGGCAGCGGCGTCGGCGGAGACGGCGGGGGCGGCGCCGGCGGCCGCGCGGCTGCGGGCGGCGGCGGCGGCGGCGCAGAGGGATCGCCTGGAGGCCCCGAGCATCTTCCGCTTCCCCTACCAAGCACGCCAAGGGCGATGGAAGCTGCGAGGACGCGCGCGGGCAGGGCGCGGTGGCCGAGACGGAGGGCGGTGGAGACGACGCCGCGAGGGTTTAGGAGCTGGGGGTAGGGTTTTGGGAGGTGGGGTGAAGAGGGAAGAAGGTGTATAAATGGCGTGCGCCTTGCAGGGCAAGAAGAACAGGGAGGCAGGTCACTGACGTGTGGGGTCCACTGGTGGGGTCGAATGGCAGTGGTGGGGGGTGTGAGCTGGCTGGCGGGGTTTAGCGGCTAATGTGGAGAAGGTTCTGGAGCGCGAGGGCTTGGGAAATGCCTGGAGCACAACAGCATGAGAATGACAGGATGGGGCCCACGGTGGCCTGGATTGGGACGTGGCCCACATGTCAGTAGGAATAGTGTTGCTGCTGCTCCCGTTCGCCGGTTCGGAAGGCTCCAGACGAGGGGAGGGCTCCCGCCGGGTTTCCTTACATGACATGTGGGTCCATGTGATATGTTAGCCCACCTGTCACTGAGCTACAGCAGTGTGGTATACTGCTTGTAGGTCGATGTTTTCACGACGCAAGAGAAGGTTCTCGGTGCTAGAGAGGCCGCGGAGGCTCATGTGTTTGCAATAGTTTTCCCCAAGATGGGGGTAAGATGCAAAAGATGCACAAGCACCTGCTCACAGTTTTGCAGAAAAACATATGTTAAATCCTTTTTTTAAAGCAAGCAGAAGCACTGGCTCATCGTTTAAGAGAGAAGGTAAGGCACCCGCGCCGGCCGGCGCTGGAAGCTGGGCAAGCCAACCGAGCACCAGCAACGGCTTCATGGGTACATTTTTATTGATCTCTCTGCCTTCATCATGTCCACAGTTGCAGCACTGATGATGATTATCAACTATTTAATTATTATTCCCTCCATTTTAAAATATAGATTATTTTATTTTTTTAATTTATAGTATTTGCTGTATATCTGGATACCATGCATGTCTAGATATATAGTAAAATCTATAAATCTATAAAAATAAAAACGATCTACATTTTTGAAACGGAGTGAAGTGAGTACACTTAAAACTCCAGTATATTGCTTTTATCGGGAAAAAAACAACCAAAGGGAAATATAGATTAACTTACGTAAAGCATATGGTTGCCAATGGATGGATTTCGTTCTCAAGTTACATCTGTAGATATACAAACTTTCTCATATCGCCTAATTAATTTGCTCTCAGGTCATGAAGAAACCATACATGATTGGGACCCTTATTAGACATACGCGCTACTTAAAAGAGTTAAAATATAATGTGTTCGGCATTTGGCCCCCAAGATCCGATTGAGCTCAGTGGCGCTGCGGCATGGCGTAGGCTGATTGGCATTGGCATTCTTAGTTTCTGTAGGAGATAGTGTCCAGAAGTTACGTATAGTCGCTGTAAATTTTGCTACGCACCTAGGAGATATATGTTATATTTAGATACGTAACAAAAAATTTATATCTAAATTTGTCAAAATAATTTGCAATTTGAAATGGAGGAAGATCGATAAGGCTGCGTGGATTATCCGTGACGGATAAGGCACGCCAAGTCGCCAATTATATGTCATCCATAAAACTACCGGCCTCCCTCATTGGCATGTGGGGACACTCGTCATCTGAATTTCTAGATAACATAGTAAAACCCTCGGCAATATCAGGACACATGATAACGAAGATCCAGGCCAATTCTTAGCACTGCAAATGCATAACAACTCAGGAAAAATTTAAGCAGCAGATCTTACCGGGACCATCTGCACAACATATGTTTCTTTCTTTGTCTACATCAGGTTACTATTCCAAACCTATATATGAAGAACAGCAGATCAAGTGAAGGATAAGAGACTAGTTGTACATAGTAAAGCATGATGCTCTCACACCAAAACAGCTCTCAGACCACTTAGAACTAGCGCACGATGGTGTGCGGGCAGGCTTTCCCCCAATGGAGCTGGAGGAGAAGAGTGCAGGCAATGATTCAAGGTGCTTTACGAGCATCAGGGTTCCAGCTTCAAGGAGACAACCCGAGACTTCCTGTTCTGCTTGGCCGCCCTCACAAACACCACGGAGAGGCATGACGGTGCCCACCATGGCCGCCGGACTTCTTGCTCACCCTTCAGGCAGGCGACTGGATGTTGATTTAACAGTTAGCAGGACTCAAATAAAGCATTATTCATAATTCAGGCACAGTGTTTCAGAGATTACATATAATTATAAGCTTGACATCTCAAAACTATAAATAGAATAGAAAAGAATTCACTAAAGGGCTGCCTAGAGTTCATGGCAAAGAATATCCGATATTCAGCTGTATATTAGAACTCAATCTTACATCTTACTAGTCGCTATGCTAACAATACTGGACTCGCAGTGACAGTATCCAAAACAGAATGAACCAAAATAGTAGCGTCAATCGCGCACCCTATTTCCTTTCAGTCTCCCCCTTATTATTCTCGAAGTGCCGGCACATCAATGTTATCAATGAGTAAACATTCTTAAGAGATCAGTCCATAACAAGGTAGGCACATTGTAGCGAATGATGCTGAGGCCTACCTAACTTTTCAACAATATATTCCCCTGCCCAACTTACTTGTTTTTAAGGTGTAGGTACAGCCACAAATGTGCATGTTAGAGAATTCTTTCCCAACTATATGCTAGAGTATTTTTAGAGGCAAATCTCATACTATCATTTCCGCCATTCCACATGACAAGTCTATGTGCTTTTACGTATAATAATGGGTAAAGTCTTGAACGTTTGATGGCAACAAGTTAGGATACCTATTCTAGATTAGAGGTAGTTATGCATATTTTGGTAATGATTAACAAAACTTTTGCCGCTAAGTTGGTAACGATTCTATGCACCAAACTTTAGCGAAGGCCTTAACTAAGCCAATCTACATACATAAAGAAACCAATATCAAGCAATGAGCTTTTACCACTTCTAAGACTAGTTTTTGGTCACTTTGGTAAATCCTAAAAAGATGGAATCAGTGAGAGCAAACCAGAAATTCACTCTAGTGGCTGCTTTACACGTTGTTACAAAGTCAAGTGGAACTGAAAGCCAATGTGTATAAATGGAACACCGTAACTGTTATAAGGTACAAGAAACGTGCTGTAATATACTCCTTGGTACGAAAGGCTAAGTATGAAACAGAATTATGCAAACCTTTAATGCGCCTCAACTCTTTGCACAGTGTGATAAAGTCTCCCCATTTCATATGGCACCGCCTGATAAACCGCAGAATCTGCTCAGTAGTAAACATGGACAAGCTTTCCAGATATTCCCCATTCACACCATTTTCTTCAAATACTTGTCTGTAGCCACCAAGGTTTATTTCTTCCAGCCATAATCCAACATCCTGAAAGAAAATAAAAAACTTATTAGGAGAATAATGAAACATCTTGAGGTGACAAGATTGCCTTGACTCTTGCATTGGATCGCACCTGCTGTAGTCATAAATAAAAAACTAAAAGTACTATGCTGGCCGAAATATGGTTCTACGTTATAGAGCCTAACCTAAGACATGATTCTAGAACAAACAAGCACGAAATTCGAGAATGAGATTGAACTAAATTGCAACAAGAACTACAAACAAGATGCATACCGCTGAAAAAAAGGGACCCAAAAAACAGAGAAATGTGGGCACCGGATAATTAAATAGGAAAATAAATGACACTTATGTCTTGGACACAACCTAGTTAAATATGTGGAGTTTTTTGTACTTGGGCATAAGACACTTTGGCATAAAACTAAAGAATAAGCAAACGGGAAAGGAATTTCAGGCTTCAGATCATTTGACTTAAGACAGTACGCTGAAAACAGATCACAACATAGGTGCTGTTTGGATCCATGCGACTAAAGTTTAGCCCCCCGTCACATCGGATGTTTAAACACCAATTAAAAGTATTAAATGTAGACCAATTACAAAACCAAATGTATAAATGGAGACTAATTCGCGAGACGAATCTATTAAGCCTAATTAGACCATGATTTGACAATGTTGTACTACAGTAAACATGTGCTAATCATGGGCTAATTAGCATCAATGGGTTCGTCTCGACAATTAGCCGTGACTTATGCAATTAGCTTTGTAATTAGCCCTTATTTAGTCCATCTGATCGGTGTTAAAAGAGAGGACTAAAGTTTAGTCCCTAGGATCCAAACGGGGCCATAGAGTGTCTTAAAGGCACAGAAGAAAGGGTCAGCAGAAAGGCAGACTTTTAACAGACATCAACAATGCATAGCTTGGAAAACAGAGTTTGCACCACATCATGACAAAAAATCAAGAATGCATTTTAACCCAGATTACTAAAAAATTGTAAGCACATTAGTATAGTAAACAAAGGTGAAAGGTGTATCAGTTAACTGAACTTCACATAATAGCATCATCACAGTGGCACAAAGTACAGAAAAAGCTCACAATAAGCACCCTGTTGGCTTACAGGATTGAACCAGAGATACTCTAACGACCAAAATCCGAAGTCATTAACACAAAAGAATCCAGGATTATTGAAGATGCAAACAAAATTCATAAATGTAACAAATAAGAACTGTGGGAGAAAAATAGCAACTCAATAACTGACATCAATACCCACTAGTCAGCAGCAGCACATAAGAGCATCTCCAAGAGTCTTTCTAAATTTCACTCTCTAAATTATCATTTGGAGAGCCTTCTGCATAAAATCGCTTTCCGTATATTTTCACTTTCCAACAGCTTTTCTATATCTTGTGTACACTCTAGAAAGCTATTTTCATTATCTATCTTTGGCTAGCGAGAAATGCGGAATGGAGGATGGCTACATTTGGATAACCACTTAGAGAAGCTGTTGGAGGGTATTTTTCCATCAAAATCTCTATTCCTAACAATGAGGAAAGATATAGAGAGTCTCTTGGAGTTGCTCTAAGACTTTTCTTCAGAAATCACGCCATAAATTTCCCAAATACCTAACCTGAATGACAACTTAAAAGCTAGGCAACATCACTACATCCCCTTGAAAATGTTTTAAAATCAACCTGGTAAAAACGTAGGAGTGCATAACTCTCTACTCCAGAGCAGAAGCAAAATCTGAAGACAAGGATCATCAAAGGGAGAACGCAACATGACAGATTCCACTTTCCCAAATCTCCTAGCCAATTCTCCCAAACTACAGCCTACGTAGCATCAATGGACAAAATTAAAACCGCTAATTTGTGAAAAACTAGCATTCCTAGCAGCCAAAGCAAAGAGGGGAAACACAGATGAGCACCTCGACAGTCCAGATGAAGAAATCGAGCGGCTCCGGCGACCGTCCCCGGCCCACCTCCTTCTTCCCAGAAGCAGACCTCGCCTGGGCCATGGGGGTTCAGCCGAACCAAACCCCCCCAAATTTCCTGGAGTGTAAACCGCACACCCAAACCAGCCACGAAGTGCTCCAGTCAATGCCAACCAGTGTCGATCTCGCCCGCTGGAGAAGAAGACCCCCTAATCGAGCCATGGATGGACGGATCGGGTTAGCAGCGCACCACGCAGCACGAAAACCCCGAGCCAGCACCGAATGGGAAGGAAGAGGAATCCGGGTTTGATTGGGAGGAATCCATCCAAGAAAGTGAGCCAGGGTTGCTTACCAACCCAAGAAGGGACCAGTCCTCGCGCGAGCGGATCTCTGCCCCCCCGCTGGACCCAGAGAGGGCGCGGCCCGGGTGGAGGATCCGGCCGGGACGGAGAGGGAGAGGGGGCCGCCTCGCCGGCGGTGTTGCGGTCGGCGGCGACGCGTCAGGAGCTGGTAAAAGCGGTGGTGCCCGTGCCCCGGACGAGCGAGTGGGGGACTCGGGTCTGGAAGGCAGATGGCAGCGCGAGGCCCTATGTTTCTCTCACACAGAGCTGGGAACACGCACTTCCACCTCCGTTTTCTTGACATACTCCTATCTCTTTTCTTTTTTCACTTTCGGAGTGAAGAAAATTGTATTTCAGTAAATAGAAACTTTTAATAACAATATTCAATGAATTATTCGGATAAAATAGGTGTCCTGGTCCCTCAACTTCACTCCGAGAGTCAAGTTCATCCCTCAACTTTCAAAAGAGCAACTTAGTCCTTTTTTAATCAAATTCATCCTTATACTGATGTGATGCTCCATAATACTATTAGACTAATGTGAAAAGTCATCTTTACCCTTAACTATTTCCTCTCCTTCACAATTTGCATGTTGAGAAGTGCTGCAGAAAGTTGATCAAATATATGCATGCTGTTCTTATATGATCTAGACTAAATTAAATACGAAAGGGCAGTTCAATAAATACGAGAGACAGCAAGCCAAGAGATAGAACAGTGGATCCGTTGTGTCCTTTCATTGATTAATTACAACGATACAACAATGGAAATTAAATATGAGAAGAAGGAGCCAAGGGTAAAAATGACTTTTCACACCAGTCTCATGTTAGTAGGGAGAGCCACATCAACACAAGAACAAGTTTGATCAAAAATAAAGGTTGAGAAACTAGATTGGTCAATCTAAAAGTTGAGGGACCAACTTGACCCTTAGAGTAAAGTTGAATGATCAAGACGCCTATTTTGCCAATTATTCTCATAAGAAAAGGGTAATAATTTTTTCAAAGGTATGTCACTTTGTCATGAAGTGTTGTATTAGGGTTCTTTTAGCATGAATTTTTGTGCTTGGGTTTCTCATATAATGCTAATGAATAAGAGTCATTGCATCCAATGTTTAGCTATTTTTTAGTTTTTTTATTTCTAGTTGCTTGGGTTGCTCATGTAATGCTAATGAATAAGAGTCATTGCATCCAATGTTTAGTTATTTTTTAGTTTTTTTTATTTCTAGTGAGTTTACGTGGAGGAAATCCATATCAGAATAGCACATAAAAAATATGGAACATATCTCTTCACTAGGTCTGTGCCCGTGCATTGCTATGGTCAAACAAAATCTGAATAACATAACACATATTTTAAAAAGAATCACGCGAAACACCTAATGATCATATCATAGTGAATACAAACACAAAAAGCAAGATGCTTATAAAAAAAGCTAAAACTGTGATTCCTGCTGCCTGCTAGAAAGTAAAAACTGTCGCACCAATAATTAATATTTCTGTTGTAGAAATAGTGAAATAATAAAAATTATGAGAAATAGATGAGGCTACGATATAGTGGACTCTAACAATGTTGGCCTCACTTGCTGTAGTAGGAAGTAGATAACATGGTAAATGCTTCAGAATTTCTATCTTCCAAGAAAATGCTAGTATTTTCTATCAAGCAAAAATCAAGGTGAAAATAACCTACGGTGTTGAGAAGAAGAGATAAAGTTGCATCAGTGAATTTATACCTTGAAGCCGATCACATCTTTAGAATTTTTTCTGCTCTTATCTCAACTCTCATCCGCTTGTAACCACAATACATCACTATATTCCTAATTTTTTTAGGAATATAAAATATTTGTAATTCAAATTTTAATAGTTGAATGTGTGGATAGTTATTATCAAAAGTTTGAGTTCCAATCAGCATTATACACGTAAAACAAACTAATAAGCTGAGACAGTTGTGCTCTATCAGAGGCCACCAAACATGATTCATTCAAATATTCAAAATAGTGTGCACTCATCATTCCAAACCAGATCAGTACCAATCCTCATACTCTATTAGTCTCATGTTTTACTGTTCTCGATTCGAAGGAAGACATGGCACATGTTCAACAACTAACAATTAATTTCTACAAATACCTTACACTCACCATCCAGTTGCTGACTCAAGCAATAGAATGGTCTAATGATAGAGAGTATGGTCTAATGATAGAGAGTAAGAACCTTTCCTGGCGCCGAGGTTGGCCTTGATGAAGGTATTGGCAATTGGTATCCCCTTTGAGAACGAAGTACTCAAGCTCTTTGAAATTGATCCATGGCTTGACCCAGACCTTGACCTCACATACCTTCTTCTTCCATGCCTCGAAAGGTGCAGTGTATTGGTTACCACCTGTTCCTTAACCTCCACCATGCACACGAACTCTAGGAAGATAACAGGACGACCTTCTACGTTGGTGAACACAAAGCATTCATTAGTCCCTTGAAAGAATAGATACCAGCACAATTAGTGTGATGTAAAATAGGCATCCAAAAATCAGCAGGACATAGGTATTGAACCTGATATTTCCTCTTTGTGATAGGTTGCAATGGGACCTCAACCAAACCATCAAAAACCGCTCCTTTTCGATCCCCAATTTTCTGTGACAGCAGTACATCACATATAAAAATGAGATTATGTAGCACACTAGAAGTGATTAGCCAGTACAAAGCCTGCTCCTTCTATATAGAGTAGACAAAGATATTCCATACCTCCAGGTACTACAGAAGTGTGAACATAGACATTAGAAATTGAGTATATTGTAAAGATGGTAATAAACAACACCAAATTTAAGTTGCAGAGACGTTTTGAATATGTAAACCAACATCCAGTTCATTCCTTGATCAATAACAGGAAGAGACGAATAAAGAACAGCTCGCATCATTTGTGACAAAAGAACAGATGGTTTGGACATAGCTGGCAACTTATCATGCAAAGCTGATTCCTTTAATCCCTTCGTCTCAAATCTTGTTGCAACTGATTCTGTTTGACCTGTGAATTCACCATCGATGTTGTAGGTGGATTTCTATCTAAAATTACTGAGTCCTGCCTTGCTAATAATCCTTCCAATGGAATGCTTCCCACTACATGGAGCTTGCTCATCAGTTCAGCACCAATCAAAACAACAATGAGAACCACATCAGCCACATACCTTGATCGGAGACAAAAAGGCTAGAAACCGAGAAGATGGGAACAGCGGGATTGCGACACCAGGTGGTCGCGACGGCGCACAGTGGGTGGTCGCAACGGCGCGGGGCGCGAGGGTGGGGATCACGGCAGGCACGGGATCACGACAACGCGAGGAATCACGACGCGAGGGTGGGGGATCACGACGGCCAGTGACAGGAATCGGATGGCGCCGTGCGCAGGCGTGAGCTGGCGGCTGCGGGGGTGGGCGACGGCAGCAGGGTGGCAACTGAAGGTGATCCATGACGGCGAGGAGAGGCAATGGTAGCAGGCGGCACCAGAGGTTTACGCGGAGTCAGGAATCGAGGCGGAGCGCTAGGTTTACACGGAGTATGAATTTGAAAGACGCACGACGGACGGAACGAAACAGGATCAATATCCGTGGATTAAATCAAGGACAGATCGGATGGGCAAGGGTCCGTTACAGCTGGACAAAAATCGAGTTGTGCGGGGTCGCACCCGGGAGACCATGACGGGTGATTTTATCCTGCTTAGGCTTTTTTTATAGTAGAAATTGTATTTCTAGCTCTGCAGTTCACTGTCCTTGTACTTTTGGCAGTGTTATAGTCAGTGTTTTAACATTTTGGAACAATATTTCTTTGCGAGGAAGAAATGCTTATGTTTCCTCATGTATTAATATAATCTAGTCCAATTTAGAAAAAACAATATTCATGTTGACCTTATTTTAATTTATCTTACATGATATCTATTATAACGCATGCATACCAATGGGGTTTAGATGAACAATGGATTAACAACTAGACGTAAGTGTTATCACTAAGTTTAGACATTTAGTGCAATATGCTACAAAATGAAGAAATAAAGTGCGTTAGCTATCAAATCCTAGGTATTTTAATCTAAGCATATACAATTGACATGTTGTGTATACCTTATTCATTGTTAGTCAGGTATAACATAATGCACCATCCATAAATATTCTAAAACAAGCACTGGAAATAAATCTTAGATATTTAGAGAGATCTAACTATATAGCAATCAAACTGCATCTAAATAATTTATAAATAATTAACACTTTTTCATAAACTTAAGTAGGATCTTGCCACGAGGCAATTATTGAATGGTTACGTGTAATATATAAAATAGTTACCAAGCACTGGAGTATGTATTTTTAGGACTAAAAGAACATTGATACTAGAAGTAATCTTTCTAATATAACATACATAATGTGTCAATGTGAAACATAGATGAAGGAAAAAAATATCAAAATAGTTTATTGAGTGAGCAATAGGATAATATATGTAATGTTTCGTGGTTATTTGGTATCACTTTTCATGTATTGTATTTCTTATATAACATTTTCATGACAAACCTAATTTTTTCAACAAAATCTTGATTCTATGATCAATTAATGATAATGGATCAAATACTACACATCTAGTACTCTGGTTTGTTAGAATAGCTAATATTATTTAATTATTTTTGCAATATAGATGAAATCCGTATAAAATTAACATAAGGTTAATCTATCATTTCTCTTAATTGAGTACTTGGATAGATAGAGCCATTGACATTATTGTAATTCTATTCATATCAATTTGATTTGGCAAACATCAATATTGACGGTAATCATTCATATTTAAATTAGGATAATAAATTAATATAGACTAGAGAACTCCCCAAGAAGTAATGTCCTTAACGAGACTAAGTAAAAAAGCACGGTGGAGGGATAACTTATAGAGGTAATGATGACGAAGCGGAGTAAACTATAGTAACATTTCACCAGACAGATAATGCAATATAGACAATATTTCAATAATATTATTTGGAGTTTTACATAGTCGTGTCCATACGTGAAAAGTGTTACTCAGACTTATCCAACAATTAGATGTATTAAGTCGCCTCACCAATGTCTTGGCTGTAGGTCGCGTGTACTGTGATCTAGGTGTCATGATGAGATTAGCAAAAAGCTTAGTTTACCGCATCCAGTTATAAGTCATGTTGCTAATGGTTTGGGTGGAAATCGGTCTTAGCAATTTCGATTTTGCTTTGTCACGCTTCAGTGTGGTGGGAACTGGTTGCTCTAGCAAAAACATTTTGACTTGGTTTGGTTTATGAAGGCAATAGTTCGGCTTGGTTTCGTTCACCTGATGTTGCTAGCCTGCTAATCAGTTCTTTTATTCAGCTCGTTTTCTCAGGCCTACACATGACACGCGAGAAAGGCAGGTCAAGAAACATGACGGGGTGAATGCATGTCCATTTGTTGACTTTTTAAAAAAATGCATTGCCTTTTGGCTAGAATTGCAAGAAGTTCGGTTTGGCTTGTTTTGACATGCAATGGTGTGGTTTAGTGTGGTTTCAACTAGCATGTTTTTAAATGGTTTGATGTGAGTTTAGCTGGATTACAACCCATTAGCTAATTCAAAATAACCCCTAAACATTGAAAAGGTTTGCATAACCCCTATTTTGCTATACCGGGTCAAAATAGAATTTTAATCTATACTTAAAGACGTATAAGCTGATTTGACTGGTTTATAAACCGGTTTTGTAGATAAGGACTGACATGTCGGCAACATAGTGATCCCTAATGATGTAATTAACCAAAAAGTATAGAAAATTATCTATCCTTGACTCCTTGTTTAGTTTTCTTTGTAATGAGCAAATGATCCCTAATGATGTTATGAAGTGCTTGTATTTGCAATGAATTATTTCTAACCATACTTACCACGTATGCTGCTGACGTGTTGATCCAGACAGGAAAACCGGTTGTAAACGACCAAAACTAGCAATCCAGTTTTAATTATGTGTTTTGATCGGTATAGCAAAACTAAAGGTTAAGTAACCATTTTATTGTTTAGTCAGTTATTTGGACTTTTTCTGAGAATATGAGATTAATTTCACGTAGATTCAAATCAATTAACAGGTCTTTATAATTTAAATATCTCTAAGTTACGCATTTAAATAAAACAAAACAAAAATATATAAGGGACTCTCTTTTACAACTAAAATTACATATATATCATACTTATTTGTCAAAATAAACCAAAGAAAACATGATACGGCCTTAGCGAAGAAATAATATTCCTCGCAAAAAGGGAATAAATAATATAAATCTAACTTATAAATTTGAAAAACATGATGTGGTCTTAGAAAGGAAACAAGATAAATTTGATTCGTGAACATCAGTAATATGGTGACAATAAAATGATAATTTATGGTTGAACTTTTTTGTTGATAATGACGATCTTGGACTTAGAATATACAACAAATCTAACATAATACATTTTATTGGTGAAAAGCACGAAATGATTACTTTTTTTATCAACTGTAAAGTTAATAACCATTAAAAACAAACCTAGTGTTTCTAATTTTTCTTTGAAAGGAACGTTGAGAAAATAGTTCGCCGAACTAGCAATTAGGAATGATCTTATACCAATCAAAAGTGAGTATAGTAGTCTAAAAAGAAGAAAACCCGTTTTTTATAAGAAAATTTAGTAGATAAAGATCACAAATGTAAAGTGCCCGGTAAAATTTCCACGTGGATTCGGCCACAGACAATCCTACTCCGCTGTGGTACTGGTACGTGGTACCCAACCGCAGGCTGTGCGCGGTGGTTGTGAACCCACCCGGTCCCCGTGACGAGCCGCACGCTAAGCGCACACGCGCGCGAACACGAACACAAACACGGCACTGCGGCGGCCATGGCGAGCGGCGGCGGCGGCGAGCCGAGGCCGGAGGACGACCCCTTCTCCGACGGAGACACCAGCGACTCCGACTCCGCCGACGAGTCCCGCCCGCAGCGGATGGGGGCGCGCCGGCCCGGCGACACCAACAACCCGATCCTGACGCGCCTCGCGGTGTCGCGGAACCCGAGCCCGCTGGCCGCGGCCACGGCGGCCCCCGGGGTCTGCCTCCTCCGCTTCGCCTGGGAGTCCGCCGCGGGGTCCCTCGTCGGCGCCGTCGTCGGATACGGTAAAACCCACGCCGCCCGTCTTCTCCGCTCCCCACCTGCCTCCCCCCGTTCGAATGGAACCTCGGCTTAGGGTTTAGGGCTCAGCGACGGCGAGGCGACGTGTGGTCGTGGCGCCATTTCGAGGCCTCACGTACGGATTTGCGATGATGGGTATTGGACCCCGTCCGGATTAGGTTTCGTTTCCCCGATTCTAGCCGCCCAATTGGTGTGATTAGTGGTGCTTTGCTATGGGCATTGTTCGCCTGCTGATAGCCCGGTGTTAGTGCGATTTGCACACGTTTCATTTGGTTCTGCTCTTGTTTAATTTGTGGTATCTAGTGTATCCCTGCTCATACGAATTGCATACTCTGTATAGTTTCGCCTTTTAGAATTTTCTCTTGTTAGTTTAGTGTTATGTCAGACTGAGTTTCTAGAGATTGTAGAGAAGATTTCGCTAGAGCACAATATTTAATTTACATTCACCTTTTGAATTCGTCCTGCTAAATGTGTAAGTTTACATGGAAATGCAGGATGGAAAATTCTCCTCTGCTTTATTCACTTCATTTAGGCCCTGAGTCCTGACCATGTACCAAACAGAGGTTTAGTGTTGGTTGTATTCATGAAACAAGGACTAAGAATAAACGTAAAAGCAAACTATAGATGAAGAAACCTTGATTCAGACAGTCAGATATCACTTGACTTAATCTGCTGCCGCGTGCTGATACTCGAGCCTAGGAAAAGGTTCAATAGCATGGTTATTTATGTTACCTTAAAGAGCTTGCTGAATGCCAAATTATAGGCTATCTGTATTCTCTGCTTTCAACTTGATGTATGTGCATAGTTAAATTGTTAGTTGGTGGGTTGGATGCTTCTGGCATATTTGTCTTATACCAGATCTTTTTTTTCTTTTACGAGAGAAGGTCTAGAGGTGTGTTTGAGGCATTTCACATCTGCCTCTCTGTTATTCTACCTGCCCTGCATGTTTGAGGATTAGTTGGGTATGTGAAAATGGGCTTTCTGACAGTTCTATGCAATTGGGGATCTGCGCTAGTGATAGAATTGGATAAATATGAGTCCTAGAAATGAATTTAAGTTTCATAAGTGGATTAATGCAGGTTAGATTGTAATCATATCTCCTTTTTACAGCCTCCGTCATGCCAACCAGACTACATGCATCACAACACACAATTAACCTAACAAAACCCTGACTTGTATCCTCTTGTTCAAACTAGTTTGGACTTTGGACATCCTTGAGAGTGTATTATTTGAGTCATCGCTTACAAGTAGAAAATCAAAGATAATTGCTTTATATAGAAAGTCAAGAATAGTAACCATAGAAGATGATTGTGTCAAATACAACTGTTATTACTGAAGCTATAATAAACTTGAATAATCCATAAGTTATCTTGATTACTTGTTTTTCACTATGCAATTGGGTCTAGTACTCTAGCTCTAGTCCATATAACTGTTTCCAAAACTTGCCATCCCGTCAAATGCATATATGGTTCAACCTGAGCCATGGAGACCCGATCTGAATCATCACATGTGAAAGGAAAAAGATCCTTCGTGGGCTCACCAGGCTGAGAGTCTCTCTGCTAAATAATTGCTACCTTGATTTGTGAAAATGAAAACAGAAACTAATATTGAGCTATAAAGATCTTAAACTTCTGCTTAAACCATATATTCTCTGTCGTAGCTGTTAGGTCCTGTGGGTGTTAAGCACTTAAGAAGGAAAAAAAATCTATTTTATTTCTGTTCCATATATCGACATATTTTATGCGCTTTCTTAGAGACATTAAAAAATTATAGAAACAGTAGAGAGATCACCTTTATGACTTGCTGAATTAGTCAGCACAGTGAATGTCAATCTGGACCTTATATTTTAGTTGACCCAATGTTCTAAAAAGTGCCTGGTCGGCTGTTTGTGCCTGGCGGTGTCTAGCACCAGATTGTGTTTTCATTTTTTTGTTTATGGTTGTTTGCTGCTAAGTCTAAATATATATTCTGATATCCCTGCTTTGCTATTTTCGGTAACTCTTCAGGTAAAGGTTTGTTTACGATGAAGGGTTTTAAAGGATCATTTCCTGATGCTGCATCATCTGCTAAGGTATAAAGAGTATGCATTTTCACATGTGGATAACACTATTGAGCCTATTGTTTACCAATATCTCATGTTGATAATTTTGCCTTCTTTGCTCTAGATATTTGCTGTTCTTGCTGGTGTTCAAAGTTTGGTAGCCTGCTCTTTGAGAAAACTACGTGGCAAAGATGATGGTTCGTATTTGTTTATGTTCTGCCTTTTTTCATTTTCTATTCCTTTGGATTAATAAAATACTAAAGGATGAATGATCAATTGTTTTATTTCCAGGTATCAATGCAGGAGTTGCAGGCTGTTGCACTGGCCTTGCTCTGAGCTTTCCAGGTAAAGTTACTATAAATAGTGCAGTTATTAAGCTTTGAACTGCTTTAACATAAAATTGTGGCATTCCCTGATATCCTGGCAAGGACTAGGATTACATAAACAATAGCGATATTGTTTATGCTGAGTTATGGCTGGGAGGACTTGCATCTGCAATTTTTTTTATATACTTGGTCTTTGCAATTCTGAGTTAGTTCTTTGATGAATAGTGAAAATATAGTGTTTAATATTGTTCTTAAATGATGCTAATTTTCTGATTTGTGTGTTTCTTTGCCGTGCCTTTGCCTGCAACCAGATCTAATTGACTTTTGGGGCTATAGTAGTCTAGTAGAAACCTTCCCATGCTATGGGCCAGAGGGGAGCTGGTTGTAAAGTTGTGATAGTTCCTGGCATGGTAGTTTCTGTAGATGGTTTTGAGGAAACATGCAGCCTTATATGATGTCCTCAGCATCAATTACAAGTTCCAATTTTGGTGCTTATCATGGTTAAATATTGTGCATTTTTGAAGCCTTCAAATGCTTCCATAATCATCTGCAATTTATTTTTTTTGAAAGAAAATCATCTGCAATTTATTCCTGTGCACTATAAAGTACCAATGTTTAGCTGCTAATTACCCTCATCTTTTGTTGGTGTCCAAGGCATATGTGAACTATTTGCGTTCTATCCAGTTAATTTGTTATGCTCACTTGTTTTTGTTGTCTTGGTATAATGGCCCTGTTTTGTTCCACCATTGTTCACTAATTGTTCTGCGAAATGAATCTTATTATTTCTTTTTGGTTCCAGGTGCCCCGCAAACTCTGATACAGAGCTGCCTGACCTTTGGAACTTTCTCATACATCATAGAGAAGCTAAACAAGCAGCAGCCTGCGCTGGCGCTCCCACAGGTCACCAGCGGCGCGAAGGATCTGAAGGGCGGACAGAGCGTTCTTCCTCCCTTCACGATTCCTCTTCCGCAGGACGCGATGGAGGAATTTTCTAAGTTCCAAAACTTTTTGTCGTCAAAGTTTCGGGGAAACTGAGTTACCTTACGGAATGCCGCCTAGTTGCCTACTCTGGATTCCGTCGTTGTAAATGCGTCAAGCTAAGCCTTCTCTTTTATGTTCATCTTTTCCGTGAATGTATGTCTCTAAGGTAGTGCGTTTGCTAGTGTTGATGATTCTACCCTGTTCTGTGACAATTTTGCGAATAAGGGAAGCAGCCTTTCTGTGCTCAATTGTTGCTGTGCTGTTGAACCTTTCTAGTTAACTGAAAAGGAGGTTGAGGTTGTGTGCCAAATGGAACATAACAAGGTCCCAAGCACTAGTACTGGTGTGCTACTAGTGCAGCCGGAAGTGGTCGAGCGCCGGCCGGCCGTCGAGGCCTTTCATGTCGTAGTGCGCCAGGAACTCCTGCACCGTCACGCTCCTGTACAGCGCCCTCGCTCCGCCGTCTGGCCCCGACGTGAGCTCGGCGATGGGCCCGTACAGCCTCGTGGACCTGGCGATGTCGGCGTTGCAGAAGCACGCCACGGACACCCTCGCCGTGTCCCGGCTCCGGTTGGCCAGCACCCGGTGCTCGACGCTCCTGAACCGCCCGTTGCTGACCAGCTGGAGGAGGTCACCGACGTTCACGACGAGGGCGCCGGCGACGTGGGGCACGTCCACCCACCGTCCGCCGAGGCGCGCCTGCAGGCCGCCGCCGGCGTGCGCGTCCTGCAGCAGCACGGTCAGGAAACTGGGGTCCGAGTGCGCGCTGCACCCCAGCGTGAGCTCCGGCTCCGGGCACGGCGGGTAGTAGTTGCACACGACGCTGATCCCCTCCGCGCACCCGATCCCGGCGAGGCGGCCGCGCTCCAGCCCCAGGGCCTCCGACAGCAGCGCCAGCACCCGCGCCGCCAGGGCCCGCGCCGCGGCGCCGTACTCGAGCAGCGCGCCCCGGACGGCGGGCGGCAGCTCCTCCGGGGGCGGCGGGTCCGGCGCCGCCGCGCAGAAGAGGGTGTCGCGCCAGTTGGCCGCCGGCGACTGGAACAGGTCGAAGTTGGAGTTGAACCGCAGCCGGCGCCCGGGGTCGCGCGTGTAGTAGGGCCGCTTCGCCCCCGCGGGCGCCTCGTGGAACCGCCTCACCGACGCCAGCGTCTCGGACAGGAGCTCGCCGGTCACGCCGTGGTTGACGAGCTGGAAGAACCCCACCTCCGACGCCGCGGCCTTCACCTGGGCCACCACCTCCGCTCGCGCCCGCGCGTCCGACGACGAGAGGTCGATGACCGGGATGCTGACGGCACCGCCGCTGCTAGAGGAGGATACCTGCTGCTGCAGGTGGTGGTGGCGGAAGATGGCGGGGACGGCCGTGACGCCGGCGTCCACGAGGCCCTTGACGCCGGCCTTGGTGTCGTCGAACGCCTTGAGCTCGCTCAGGCGGTCGTAGGCACCGGCGGCTTCCTCCGTGGTGGTCGACATCGCTGCCGGGCGGCCGGCAGGGGCGGCGAGGCGAGCTGGATGGATCGGGATTGTCCTGCCGGGGATGGTCGCGGTTGGTGGGCGGTGGGCCAGTGGATGGGTGCTTCAGCTCGTCAGCACATACGCAGGCAGGAATTGCAAATCCGGGGCGGGGCGTGGAGGACACCGTACACGTAGCGCCCATGCATGTTCAAAAACTTGTAAT
This sequence comes from Panicum hallii, assembly GCF_002211085.1. NCBI lineage: Eukaryota > Viridiplantae > Streptophyta > Magnoliopsida > Poales > Poaceae > Panicum > Panicum hallii. Next base: position 58,358,694 of record NC_038044.1, read on the forward strand.
TTCTCTAATATATGTTATGGATACTGGTTAATCAAATTAAATTTGCATTAGTTCTTAATATGGTTTGATTTAATTCATATAAATTTGTAAGAATTATATTTGCATGAATTATGGCTCCTCTGTAAGTCAACTGGTAGTGTAACTGTAACTAACCCCTACCAGTTATTATAATTCAACTCCATTGAGCAGCGGAACAGAGAGAATATTAGGGACTATCTCCTTTGCTATTCTGATTCCTTGACCAGTGCTGGATAATGCTAAGGCATGGTGTAGTGTCTTAATCAAGGATTTACCACTTTGTAGCATAGCAGTTTTAATACCTTCTATGACTATGGAGTTTTGTAGAGTAATTGTTAGTCCATACCTTAGCCACAAAGATGTCTTTGCACCATCTCGAAACATCTTCACCAGATTTAGGCATAGAACCCATTGCATGACGTTTTACGTGGACATGAACCTAGAACAAAAATAGTGCAGCCGTAACTAAAATTGACAGTCAAAGTTGCTGAGCCGAAAATGATGGGTTCTCACTGATTTGGATCTATAAAGTCTATACTTTTATTACAAAACTTGACACAGATATTAATAGTTTGATAAAGTAATTAAATTTCAACATGATGCAGAGGTTAAGAATATGATGATTGTCCCTACGCAGCAATGTTGGTGCAGGTGCATCTTTCGGGGTTATCACTGTCATATCATAGATAGCTGGGACAAAATCACGCATAACATTTACTGCTAGAACAAATCCCTGAAATTTACACACAAAAAGAGTTGTCAGCACATGAATGTACGCTTTCAGAAGGCAAAGTAAAAACAAGAAGATATAAATCTTTTGGCTGAAAACGTATTATGCATCAGAGGAAGAAATAAAATTTTGGCTGAAAATGTATTATGCATCACAGCGTAGAAATACAAACACACCAGTCAGAATAACTGCAACTGTACAGGCCTGTCAATCGTAAAAGGAGAACTAAATTTATAGGAAATTAAAACTTCTGCAACAAAAAATACAAAAATTCTACCACATGACAGAAAGCAAATAGTGTATGTTTGCGGGAGGTATTTTAGATTGCACAAGCAACATCAGAACATTTCTTAGGAGGGTTGAACATTTCAGTTGCCTACCCTAACTTCTGAGGCAAAAGTTGTTTCTTTGTGCTGCTGCTGTTGTAAAGTGAAATATTTAAGTTAGGAAGCAGTAAAATGAATACCTTTGCACGTGGAATCAATACATTTGTAGGATATGGCAAGCCCTTTGAGGTTGCATATTCTTGAGCTGCTAGGAGTTTTGCAGGAGTATCCTTGTACCCTCAACAAAAAGGGCAAGCCAGAATGATCTTGGGGAGTCCTTCAACCTTTGGAGACCCCACTTCATTTTAAGAGTATAAATATCATTAAATTACAATGAACAGAGAGACATCTCAATATTTTGATAAGACGGTAAATACTTTAATTGTAGTTTGATCCTTTGCCCAGCTTCCTTCCAAAAAGATGTACTCTGAAAACCACATGGACCAGCCAATAACCTGCAATAGCTTATCATATCATAAAAATAGTATAAGACGAACTACTACATACAGTCCTATACAACATGCAACATAGTAAGATAGTAACTTGTGCAGAGATCTTAATAGTCTGATGGAAAGATTTTTAAAACCCCTTTGAGTATGTGCAGCTAAAATATAAGATGGCATACCATGGTTAAAATGTATGAGTTTACTTACTGGAAGAAAATTTGAAGATTTCTTCATGACAGCTAATGCGCTTCCAAGGCATCCTGATCGCTGGCCACCAAATCATGGGCACCTCTCATCAACAATGTCTTGACAGTAAAACTACTAGCCCTAAACAGAAGTATTAATAAGGAGTTAATAATTACCTGTGCTAAAATCCATCCAATAAGCCAATCAATGTCACCGCGATGATTTGATATGACAAGGGCGTGTTCCTTGCCTATACAATTCTTCAGATAAAGATATAATCAAAACCTCTCTTGCCATTAAATGGCCGAAGTGAGCAATGCAATCACATTGGTTCCCAGTATTGGAACTTAACTCCTTACCCATAAGCTGATAAGTTTCTGGATCTGCATGCGATTGTACCTGAATTTGAACAGAGTTGTTGAAACCAAGGAACATAAGCCAATAATTTAAAATGTAAATCAATTATTCAAAAAAGGCCAACCAAATTGATTTATGTTAACAAACATATCAACATTCAACAGTATTATATTTATTGCATATAAACATACAAGTACAATAAACATTCTTGATCTCATTTGCGTTGCCAATAAAGCAAGCAATTGATACACCAGTTCTGTTTCATGCCACTATTCTGTCAAACCTCAACAAGTCGTCCATGCCACTAAAACTTAAGTCAAAGTATGGTCCACTTGTATCTAAGGGTAAGGTCATTTTAAACCTACAACCCACATTGCTGTGCATTCTCTCCACTATTCACCCACAACTACAAGGATCTCTAGTTTGCACCTGCAACTACCAAAGCCAGAATAATAGGTTAACTGCTAACATTATCATATAGTGGGAAAAATGAGAGAACACCCTTGATAATGTTCTGTTTTTTTGCCCCCACTATATGATAATGCTAGCAGTTAATTCAGAAAAATAAAAAACTAGAAAAATATATGTTTGAGATGACCTTAATTATCACTTCAGCTGAGTAACTCGCCATAGGTTTTGTTGTAACATCGCTATCAATTAGCCTGACTTAAAAAAACCAGCACGAAGCCATGTAGAGAGAAAGAAATTTGCTCTCGATTATCGCAGTTGCTGCATCACATATAATCAAAATGCTTCGGCGATTCCTATGAATTTGACCTTCGACTGCTCACTACCCCTATGATTGTTGCGCATAGAGTACCTTAACACCAGCCCACCAATCCAGAAGCCAGACTGGCTGAAGCCACAGCAGCTCGGCAAAGAACCCGTTGATCCGCCGGTGCAAGCTCCTCGAAAATGGCCGAGTCGACAGGAACACGATGGCCTGCATCCCCAAAGAGTGTTCTAGACATGCATTGCAGGAGAACAATGGATCAGCATAGAAGCAAAAAGGTCGGTCGTCGTTCACCTGGACGGCGTTGATGGCGAGGCCAGAGAGGAGGAAGAGGAGGCCGATCGGGAGCACGGTGAGTAACGCCGGGATCTCCATGGCCGCGCCTTCCTCTAGCTTCCAATGGCAGCTCTCGCTGGGACTTTAAAATAGCAAAGCAAAGCAATGCCTACGGGCACGAGCGGGAGATCAGGGTTGTTTAAATAAACTGGAGGATGCTGCTGCCGGTGGCGCGCTGAGATACGTGGAGATAGTTGACCGTTGGATTTTATTCCCGCGCCATCTGAGCCGTTGGTTGGAAGCTTCCTCCCCTGCATCCAGGGTACAATGTCATCCGATCTCTCCCATCAATTTCTTGGTTTTAGTTTGAAAGGCCATGTGTGACTGAAAGATTCCTTCCTGTCAGCGATAAATCTTTGCAAGAGATTCACTCCTGTCCACTTGTCTTCCCACAGCCTTCTCGTTGTTGTTTCTTTCATATATACGTGTTTGACCTGTGTTTTACTGACGTAATAGTTTACAGTTTATGTCATCGGCAGATTCATGAGATCTCCATATTCATGTACCAGCTTACTATCTACAAGAGAAGTTCAATAAATTCATGACCAGTTTCTGCCCAGCTTACTATCTACAAGAGAAGTTCAGTAAATTCATGACCAGTCTGTGCTCTACCAAAAATAAATCTACAATTGTTTCATACAAGTTCAAGAGGAGGTCAACCTTTCCTAAAGAGCACAAGCACCGAGAAAATTTGTCCTACCACGCTTGTGCCTACATAAATGGCCACATACAAATTGGGAGTCCCTCAACCTTTCTTAACTTGATTCCTCGCTGCTCTGGCAGAGCTCGAGCGCTCTGACTGAGAGAACATGATGAAGACATGCATGATGCCGGTCACCAGCCCCAATCCAGCAACAAAGAGGATAATGCCTTTCCATGTCGACAGGAGCTGAGTCCACTGTAAGAATCTGTAGGCACCAAATAGGAGGAGGCATGACCAAGACAGAACCACCTGCACCAACAACAGGAATACTAGTGAGCAGCTGCAAGAGGAAAGTGTGAAGTGCAATGTATCCCAGATATTCTCATAGCAAAATAGTTAAGAACCAAACGTGCCCAACTATTGATCTTTTATCAACCATGCTTCATGTATTAAGGGAATTGAGCTCGTTATGGTTGGAATAACAAAAGTTTGTTACATGAATGAGGTGCTAGTTACACTAATTTAGCAAAGATTTGTCACCATTATCATTTATCACGATGACCATCTTGCCACTTTTTCTGTCAGAGAAGACTACTAGTCTGAATTTCCAGGTACTAGTGGAGCTACCATCCTACAAGAGTATCTGTCCATTCACTATTTTGATTTCTTAACAACTGATGGACAATGCCTAACATGATGCCTTAAACTCTTAGGTATTTACCAGCAAAGATTTTATTGGACGACCGATCGGTCTAATTTCCTCATCAAAAGTCCCAATTGCTATATGCTTGTCCAATAGTGCATCCTGTCATTGAAAAAAGTAATTAACAAATCAGTCAAGTTGCGGAGCCTTACAAATGTGATACCTTGTATGCTCATAGCTGCACAAAATAGTCAAATACCTTTGCCACAAATATGTCCGTGCACCATTTTGAAACATCTTCATTGGATTTAGGCATATCACTCATTGCATGACGTTTTATGCGGACATGAACCTACAATAAAAAATTGTGGATCTGTAACTATAATTAACTTAAGAAAGGTAGCCAATTGAAGTTTCCAAGATAAAAATTGATGGCATCTCCAATTCGGGTCCACAGGAGTTGAAAGTTGAAATACTTACTACCGATGACTGACCCTTGAGAATACGCAGCATTGTTGGTGCAGGTGAATCTTTAGGGATTATCACTGTTGTATCATAGATAGCTGGGACAAAATCACGCATAATACTTACTGCTGATACAAATCCCTGATATTTGCACACAAAAAAGAGCAGTCAGCACATCAAAACTTTCAGAAAGAAAAGTAAAAAAAAAACAAGCGAGAGATCAAAATTTGCAGAAAGTGTATAAGGCATCGTAGTAAAAACTACAAAAAATTATGTCGACTAACTGTCACAAGAAGTGTCTGCCTTCTGAGTTCTGACCTCAATAAACAATTAGCAGAAAAGATAGGCACAGGTAATCAACTAAAGCTAGAACGGAAACTCAAATATATAAGAGTTTTACATAAAGTTGCATCAAATGGGAATAGGTAAACTGTCAATGTTTGGGAGAGGTCTTTAACATTTCACATGCAACAGTGGAGACGTTTGTGGTAAATACAAAATTTCAGTCAGGAAGCAGCAAAAATGAAACCTTTGTCCGTGGAATCAACACATTTCTAGGGGCTGGCAAACCCTGTGAGGCTGCATATTCTTGAGCTGCTAGAAGTTTTGCTGGCATAAACCGTGTACCCTCAACAAAAAGGGCAAGCCAGAATGATCTAGGGAAGTCCTGCAACCTTTTGAGACCCCACTGCATTTAAGAGCATAAAGATCATTAAATTACTGTGAACAGCAAGGTGTCAAGTTCCTTAGGTAAGGTTGAAAATACCTTAAGTGTGTTTTCATCCTTCGCCCAACTTCTCTCCAAAAAGAGGTATTCAGCAAACCACATGGACCAGCCAATAACCTGCAATAGTTTATCAGAGTATGAGTAGAGATATAAAACATGCTGTGCACGGTAAGATAATATGTGATCTGCTATTCTAATATGGATATCATAGAACATGATAGTATGATGCATTGAGTACGTCTATGCCTTCATCTTCAACATTAGTTCTTTGATAGAGCAAGACTAATCCCTATTTCAGCACTATTCATTTATGTTATTACCGTTCTGTTTTCACTTCAAATATATGTGGTAATACAGCCTGAGCAGTTGAGCCTAGACTAATTTTTAATTAAAAGTAAAGATTATGCATAGTTTAGTGTTGCTATCGTTCAAGCATGACTAAACCTGTATCGTTAGGACCCTAGCAATATGGATGATCATCTACTTCTTGTTCACTACTACTTTGTTCCTTGATACTCTTGATACTTTGACACCAGGGATGATCATATATATTCATGGGAAATAATTCTTTGACCCAAGCATAACAATGAGGTCGCAAAACTGATGGTTAAAGGGAAATACTACGTATAGTGAAGCACTGTGCATGATAATTTTAGTACAAGTCTATATGTATAAAATTTGATTTGTTTCCCATGCATACATTAACTTGACATAGCTTTTCAGAAATACATTGGAATATGCAGCAATAGGAGTAATAAAGAACGAAAAAATGAGACAGTATACCATTGTAGAAATGTACGAACTAACTTACAGGAAGGAACTTTGAAAGATTTCTTCATGATAGCTAGTGTGCTTCCAAGACATCCTGAACGCTGGCCACCAAATCATGCAAAATCTCATCTCATCACAATGTATGAGCAGTAAAACTGACAGTTCTAAGCAAAATAGTTAATGAGAAAAATAATAATCACCTGTGCTAAAATCCATCCAATAAGCCAATCAATGTCGCTCCGGTGATTTGATATTATAAGGGCATGCTCTTTGCCTATAGAATTCTTCAGATAAGACTATAATCAAAATTTATCTTTTTTAAAAAAAAATGTTATTAGTGAACTATGCTATAATATCGAAGCCCATGTGAAAATATGGAACTCAACTCCTTACCCGTTAGCTGATAAGTTTCTTGATCTGCATCAATTGTACCTGCAGAATTTGAATTGAACGATTGAAACGAGTGAACAAATAAAGAATGTGAAACAATTATTTCAGAAAGATCCAAACAAAATGCTATTGAGCACTAAAAAGTGTCTCAGGCCCGGACATAGGGGCTTTTCCTGACTCCTCTGGGAATTGAACTTTAGAGACACTTTGCATTGCCAATCATACAACCATTTGAAGTGGTGATTTTTTTTTTATTGTTTGGGGGTGGGGAGGGATCTTACCTACAAACTCGGTCTAAAGGACCATACTAAGGAAAATGGCATACCTCAAATGATTTCAGCAGCAATCTCATGGGATACCTAACTGACCACCCTTTGTGCAAACGCCTACACATTGCCTCGATAAAGTTTGTGACGGAAATATGTCCCCCCCCCCTCCTCCCCCCTATAATATGATCTTGTAAAAACAGGTTAAAAAGAACAATTTAACGAAGAAGATGCAGACCAATATCATGTGGCACAGAAATTTCACTTAATCCAACCAGGTAAGAAGATAGTAGTCGCTTTAATTGTACATTTGGGCACTTTCAAAAAGAATGTTGACTTTAATAAAAAATAGTGTTAGCCATTCCTGTGTTGATGGTGATCAGCCCACCCAAACCCCCAATAGTCAACACTCCCCTTTTATCCAAATGAAACTGAAAATTATTCAGTATGCCATTGCCATACAATATTCTCGAGTGGACCATTCAGAGGCATACTACCACTCTTCATGCAGGTAATTAGCCAATATATTCATCTTAATGTTACTATCAATAAGCCAGAATGAGGGGGCATGTAGCACAAATGAATAAACAAAACAATATTGTTGCAGATTTTTTTTCCTTTGCACAATCGAGATGCATCTGGGCTCTATGAAGTGCAAAGAAACTGACTTTGGATTGCTCAACTTTATGTTTCTTATTACCTTAACGCCAGCCCACCAGTCCACAAGCCAGATTAGCTGAAGCCATAGCAGCTCAGCCAAGAATCTGTTGATCCGCCGATACAAGCTCTTCGACAAGGGCCTTATAGACACGAACAAGACAGCCTGCAATGTGTTGTAAGCATAGGGAGAGATCAAGGAACAAGCCAACAAGGTAGTGGTGAATTGGCAATTCTAGTATGCAATTAATGGATCATAAAAGTAAGTTTGACCACTAAGTTGACCATTAGAGCATCTCCAACAGTTCCCAATAAACATACTTCCCAATAAACATCTCTTAATAAGATAAGATAGTATTGGATGTTCCAATACGATTCTCATGGATTATTGGGAGAGATGGTTTTACATTTCCCCGATAATTTTATCCTAATACAACTAGTATACCAAGAGAGTCTAAATTCTCCCTCTATTCAATGGGAGTTAGGATAAAATATTAGAATAACCCAATAATTATTAAGAAGAGAGAGATTCTAGGAAAATATCGGAGTATATCATCTTTCCAATATTGTCGGTTTATCAATATTGTCGGTTTATTAGAAAAAGTGCTCTTACAGGTCCAAAATCAGCCAGAAGACGGACATATTTCCGAATTAAACAGCTGAATTGAAAGCGCATTGCAGTAGATCAGACCAGAGGGGAAACAAGGCGCAAGAAAAAAACAAATGCAATTCGATAAAATTAACCGGAATATCGCACAGAAAACCAGCGGAAAGATTTGCAAATAGAGAAGAGCCAAATGTCGTGGTAATCCATTGATAAAAATCAAATCTTTGCGACCGAACTGGTTCAGACCACCACACTACACGAACCCCCGAAAATTATCAGTAAGAAGAATCACTGAAGAAGAGGCGGCTTGACCTGGGGCGCGTGAGATCACCTGGACAGAGTTGACGATGAGGCCGGATAGGAGGAAGAGGAGACCGAGCGGGAGTACGACGAGCACGAGGGGAATCGCCATGGCCGCCGCCGCCGCACCGGCCGCGTCTCCCTCTTCTTGGCCCTCTCGCCAGATTACCAAAAAAGCGCGGGGGTTAAACAGGAAAGTTGCTTCTGTGATAATACTGATATGCGGATGGAGTGTGGCTGACAGTGAGGCAAGGAAGGCGACGCGAGTTTTTGTCTTTATGGAGGGTGTTATACAAAAATATGCCTGTTTGCCCGTATTAAATAGGGTGCAGGGTATGTTACTTGCAAGAAAGGTCCCGATTGGTTGCTCAATGGTTTATTATAAGCTCCATAGGAATTAAATCAACGAGAAATCCTGGAATATTGGATGCTAATTAGAAGTATTAAATATAGATTAATGACAAAATAAATTCTATAACCTATAGATTTTTTTGCGAGACGAATCTATTAAGGGCCTGTTTGGATCCACCCCCAAATGGCAAAAGGGCAAATGGCAAATTTTTGCTCCTGTCACATCAGATGTTTGGACGCTAATTAGAAGTATTAAATATAGTTTAATTAAAAAACTAATTACATAGATGAGGACTAAATGACGAAACGAATCTATTAAGCCTAATTAATCCATAATTAGCAAAATTACGGTAGCATCTGCCCTTTTGCACTTTGGGGTATTTGGATCCAAAAGTGCAAAAAAAAGAGTGCAAAAGAGCAAAAATTTTGCACTTTCTCTTTCTTTTTCCGTTGGATCCAAACAGGCCCTAAGCTTAATTAGTCCATAATTATCTTATATGATACTATCGTCTCGTGAATAAGCTTTAGAACGCAGTTAGTTTTATAATTAATTTATATTTAATCTTTCTAGTCATCTGGAATCCAAACAGCCCTAAAGTTCACACGTTTACTGCCTAGCGCATGGGGGCAGCTGATTAAATGAGCGAGGCACGGACAAAAAGGGAAGGGGCGCGTTGATTAAACGAGCACGGCGCGGATGACGATCGAAGCGGCGCCGGGGACCTCACGCATGGGAGCGCCGGACGATTTCCTTTGCGCAAACGGATGGAAGGGCTAGAACGACTTCCTTTTCGTTTACGGAGGGAGGACACTGATATGCGGATGGAGTCTGGCTGCCTGAGGCAGCGAGGCAACGAAGGCGACGCGAGTTTTCATCTTTCTGTAGGGTGTTATACGAAAATATGCATTATACTTATGTGCCAACGTATCAGGGCGGCAAAGATCAACAAACATGAATTGAAGTTTGATGCATGAATATTTCACATATTTGAGTGGTCAGTTGGAAATATATACAAAATTTGCATGAGCATTACTGAGCCAAGCAAATAAGGTGACAATGGGCTTCACTCGAGCTGTTAAACAGAGCCACAAAGTTGCATTGCTTCCAAGCTCCTAGGTTCATTTAAGTTGATAAAAAATGGTAAATATCCCACTTCATTTCATAGACGTGAAAACTTGAACGAATTTGACAATTTTCACAACGCAATATGCATTCGAGTTTCCTACTCCGATTTTTATTCGAACCTGAAAGAGAATGCAACCACACTTGATGAATCTTTTTCCTGGCACAACTCCATGTGCTTACTCCTTTTTCTTTGCCATTGAACACTAAAATTTCCTCAAGAACTAAAATACCATTATTGATCGTGCAATGCAGACATGTTCAATGTCTAATGCCGGCCATTGTTAATTTGTTGCTCGAACAGTAACTCCTAGCTACTTGAATAGCACACGCACTCGTGTTGTCTCTCCATCGATCAGCTCAACTGTTTTCGAGTCCCACAACTCACAAGCAGACATAGACAAGCTGCCAGCACGGTACTACATCAAGAAATTCGTTGAGTAAAAACTGAAAAGAAAATGTGACAAATCGAGGCTTGCTTGACTGTGATTCACATGCATGCTTATTAAGACCTAAGAGGGCAACAATATTGTGCTAGTCAATTGGTGCTAGGACATATCAATGCCTTGTGTTTACCTTAGATTGAAGTGAAAGTTTTCGGTCTCTTAACTCATTACCTCCATATGATTTCTCTCTTGTAGACGAAGTGAATCTGGGAGAAAATTCTTTTGCAGGTAGATGGTTCAGCTCATTATTTTTCTTATTAGAGCCTCATATAATTTTTATATTAATATGTCACAGTTAATGTTTTATATTCTATATTCTAGATGGTCACAACTTGCTTCCATTAGACTCTGGATTTTGCAATAAAAACAAGAAAATTGAATTTCATTGGAAGAAAAAAACAAAGGAGTTTTTCCAATATTATTGCAACCACTTGGATTGATAATGAAAGAAAATATACCTACGAAAGCCCGGGTCAGCCATTTAGGAATAAACAAACTAATGAGCTCTGAAGTGTATGAAATGGAAACCCATGAGTGAATTAATGCATAATGTTTCACTAACGCTCATTAGATGCCTTTGCTCGCAAACGACAGATCCCACTAGCGAAAAGTATTTACTAATTTGCATTGGTTTAAAATAAAAGTAATATATATATATTGTTTAATAAATCATTTTTAGTTCAATGAACAAAAGATGCGCGTACATGGTTACCATCAAAGTTTTTGGTTTTGAAAGAAACTGGTGGTGACGACTTATTAGTACATATATAGGTCAATGAGCCAATGAGGTTCACAACTCATGCAAATAAAGGGAATCTTTCTTCTTCTACAGATGCAACGAATCATGGGTTCTGTAAAGGTCACGACATGTCACCGATTGGATGCGAGAATAGATGGGGCTCATTAGCTTTTAAGTTTAATTCACCAGCCCGTCGGTTCATCAAGAGAGAAAGCAAAAAGGAGGTTAGACTTTGAAGGCTCTCATTTTGAGCGTATCTTTTTTGCTAAAAGCGAAAAGGCACACAAAAAATGAAGCAAAGAGGTTGGAGAATTTAGAAGTTATCTACCAAATCGGGCATGGGTTCGTTAGATAGCCTTTCACATTTTTTTAGAAAAAAGTTTGTTTATTTTAGTAAGGGTATAGCTAGCTAGTGATCGAGATCACCGCTTGTAAATTTTTTAAATAAAAAACACGAATTTGTGTGAGAATGATAGCAGATGTGTCCTCTACTTATCCTGGATCCTGGACGCCCTAGCAAGTACTATACAGCAGCAATAATGCCCTCACATGGATGCACTCATATATTCCAAGCCTTTGGCTACTACATCTGTACTTCACCTGGTGGTTGTGTTCCTTGTGTTAATAATGATGTGAGGACTGAGGAGTACAATAATGCTCATAAATCTCTATTATGAGATCTTGCTTTGTTTCTAACAACCAAAGTGGTGATGGACAAATCCTAGGGGGCAAGATTTTCATACTATACTTCATTCAACTGTCTAGCACCTCCTTGAAGGAAGGAAGCAAGGGTCCTCTTCCATGAAACGACGACGTCAGCTCCTGCGTCCCTTTTAATCTTGAAAAGGGGCTTTGTGGTACAAGGCAATGCAATCTATTTCTACTTGGATGAAGTTGTACTTGAGAGTTGGGACACACATGGTGAGTAAGGTACATTGCTATCATTGTGGATGCAGCGTTTTACCAGCTGGTGAAAAGCATCTTGATCTCTATTGTGAATTCTTTCCTAATATTCTCCCCGCATGCCCGTTAGGAAAATGCATTCATACGTGTGTACATGCAGGGCATCCTGAATTTTAACAAGGGTTGGCTGATTTTAGTTTTGAAAGTTGTAATAATCTCAACTGAGTCACACCTGACAATTGTGTATTGAGAAATGGTATATTCTCATTTACCTGTAAGTTCATCCAATTCTTGTGAGCCATTTTCCTGAAAGCATGCCTCCATGTTTTTCTTTCAATTATGAAGCATCCACAATTAATAAATGTTAGAGATGCTAAGTCAATTTTCGTAACTTCGACCTGAATAGAGCTATTACAACCATCACACACATATAAACCGCATGGTTTTACAACAGTTGTCAGAGCTTTTGAGCAGGTGGCCGATGGGATGCCTGTGTGTAGTATTATTTGTTAAAGTATATAAGTGAATTGTCTACCTTTTCTTATCAACTTAATTTTTTGGACTGAAATGGTTGGCGTATGCAACCTAATATCATTTTTGTGTCTAATGCTGCCCAAAGGTGATTAAGTCTAGGAGAAGGCTTTACCAATGCAAGAGAAAAAAAATGAATCACCGCCGAGCACGTGCCAACCAGAAACAACTAACCGATGAGATGGTGGTTAGTGTAGTCATTCGATTCAAACTCTAGGAGACAGTACATGATGACCTAAACTACATTTTGATAACTTACTATCACAATGTCTTGAGTCATGAGGGGTTAGACATAGTGCAATAATAATTTTGTTTTCGTTGTTACTTACTTTTTGTCTTTAGTTACAATTGCCAAATTATTAGGATGATAAGTTGCCTTGATGCTAATTGAACTCCTGATTGCTACGGACAAAGGATCATCTGTGGTAATTGAACTCCTTGATGCTCCCAGTCGGTAATTTACAACTGCTGCCGACAGTGATGAGCCGTCAGTTATTTGGGTTCTGTGATAGTGATCCCATTTCATGTCTTGATGAGCTAGATGACGGTTGAGGGAGAGAGACACCACACCACAGCATAAGTTTGTGCTGTAGTGTTAGTGTGTGTGTGTGTGTGGGCATGAGATAGAGAGAGGCTTCTATTGATTTGTCATGGCAAAGGGACACATACACCCACTTTCCTGCTGTCTCCCCCTTCATGCATCTCCATTCTTCTGTGCTCTAATTGCACCTCTGCTAGCTAACGACCTCTGCCGCCTCTGATTGCATTGCAACCAACACACACTTGACCAGTACCGACAGTGACTGTTCCTCCAACACCATGCATGGAAGCACATGGACGATCCATGGGTGCATCAACAAGGTCATGAACAATCATGTTTCTCCCAGGCACAGTACTACGCCTTTCCCGTCCGACCGGCCCCCAGGATCTACATTCACACAAGCTCATCAATGTGACTTCATGTGCAAGGGAAGCAGTTGGTACATGAAAGGAAAGGAAAGAGGAAGCAAAGGAACAAACACAAACTAAAAGCGAGATAGCTTTACCACCAAGGAAAAATATGGATAAAGGTGAAGCATGCATTATTAATATATGCATTTTATATGTTGACATTGGAAAAAAAACATATATCTGTGGAGTGAAAGATGATGACTACCACAAAAAAAATGTAGAGCTCAAGATTTGATTTAATTATTATTTGCATGGCATGAACAATGCCTGTATACAGGAGGATGAATCCAAGATATTTAGTAGGACCAAAAGTGAGGTGAAGTAGGTGTGAGAAGAGAAAATCTTTTACATTGGCCGAGAGAATAATAATGTCAAGGATGGAAAAAAATACTAATCTTAACGTATACGTATGTATATATATATGTATAGTTGTGTATATATGCATATATGTACTACTCCTTTGCATTGTTGGCAGCCAGCTGGAGATGGGCCCTCCCAATCATTCAACTTGGAAATCAAGGAAAGGCAAGGATGACACATCTTTCATCAGCTCCTCCAGGTCCCACTCCCCATGCATGACATTCCTGCTCATGTACTGCTGGTGGGCCCCCTCCCAGTAGACAGCAGCCACATTGCTGCTGCTGCTGTTCACTAGGCTCATGGTGTTGATGTTGTCCTTGGTGGTGGTGTTGTCTGTGATGTTGCTCTCATTGTTACTCACTGTTGTGGTAGTAGTAGCAGTAGTCTCAGTAGTGTTGTTGCTGCTGTTGTTTTTAGGGTTGTTGTTACCACCACTTGAGGCCATTAGGGTTGTCTGGGCATGGTCTTGGTCTTGTGCTGACATGGCCTCTAGCAGAGGGGGCACACCAAAGAGGCCTTCTCCTCTCATGAAGCACCCTCCTCCTCCATCCATTGTTGAAATCATCCCATGGTGATGAGGAGCGCTGACATAGTAACCGCCGTGAAATGAGGCAACTTGGTGCTTGAACGGCGCCGCTTGGCCGTGAAAGAACCCTGCCGGCGACGCGTTGGCCGCCATGCCGCCTCGGAGCTGGTCGGGGAGCGGGAGGAGGCCGCCGTAGCTCCTCGCCACCGCCGCTGCCATGGCCGACGGTGGCCGGCCCTGCATCGGCGAGGTCGACGAGGAAGTGGAGGAGGATGAGTCCACCATCCACAAGCCGCCTGTCGTCACCATAGCGTGGTGGTGCCCGCCGTCCTGATGATGATCCAGGCCGGCGAGGTCCGGGCAGCTCGCGGCGCCGCTGATGTCGATGCCGGCGACGACCTTGCTGGTAGGCTCCGGCGACGGGCAGTCGGTGGCCGCCGGCGACGAGGCCGAGGAGCAGTTCTTGAGCCGCTTCTTGATGGTGGAGTTCCAGAAGTTCTTGATCTCGTTGTCGGTGCGCCCCGGCAGCCGGGCAGCGATCTGAGACCACCTGGAATGTCGTAACGCAGGGTTGATTTCGCAGTAAGCAAACGGTCGAGATGTTTCTGTCAGAGAAAAAGTCGAGCGTCCGTTTGCACATATTTGTACGTGTCAACTTCACGCTGCTAGCTATCTATTTCGATATGCATGGCTAGCTTAAAAGAAAATATCTAGAGAGATTATTAAAGAAAATAAATGATGTCTCAATCTCCTTTAATTAGGATGGGGATTAGTGTGGATCCGACAGAAATTGCATGTTCAGTAAAAAAAACAGGTAAGTATCCCTGTCAGTGTCCTTTTGAGAAACTTTTACCTTCTACGTTATATATCAACTTCGGAAATTTTTTAATTTCATGCAAAAGTTACATCAGAGAAAAATACGAGTGTGGAGACATGCAAATACAACAACAACAACAACAACAACAACATGCAAATATGGAATATTATATCATCGCAAAAAATGGAATATTGTAAATTAACTGTAGTACTGCATGACACCATGACTAGGTTTTATGTAGACACTTATGTTATTATTGTTGCAAAATATTGTATCTACCTACGTAAAACATTTATGAGCTAGCTAGATTACAATTCTGTTGATAATATGAAGTAAAACATGTTGATACTATTTGTGTTTAACACAGTTTTGTACCTTAAAAGGATAAATCCATGATGAGTCAGGCTCATTGTTAGGCTGAGACTGAGGGGGCTAAGCCCGTATATTGGCAAGACATTATGGAGACACACGAAATTATAAAGATATTCGGTGACAAGCATTGAAAATTCTCTACAAAAATAAATTTGTGCAGGCAAGCTTGGAAAGGAGGGATATACAAAAAACGAAACTGCAACCATGTAATAAACATCCCCTAGAATTTTGTGTTTCTCTTGCAATAATATGGAATGCAATGCACCTCCATAAGTAAGCATAAATATCAGAGTGAAAATAAAACAAAAAAAACACTCTAAACTAAATTCCACAGGACAAGAAAAATCATAATGCATTACTTATGCAGCACATATTTATGATCCTCTTTTCACAAGAAGATCTTTAATTCAAACTACCCAAATAAGTGTTCTTAACAATTTTTTTTAAAAAATAAATAGATGAAGAAAAAGAGTGCTCGCCCAACGGCACAATCAACACTACCCACATTAGCTGACTCTCTCCAGAGACTAAGCCGTGACGTGCACACCAACAAACGAGCTGTAATCACCACAGCGCACGCACGCACACGCAGACACCACCATGTCATGCAAGCGAGCTAGGAGGTCACCTGTTGCCGAGGATGGCGTGAAGGCTGACGATGAGCTCTTCCTCCTGCGGCGAGAAGGCGCCGCGCTTGAGGTCCGGCCGGAGGTAGTTGATCCACCGGAGGCGGCAGCTCTTGCCGCAGCGCTGCAGGCCGGCGTTCCGGGCCACGTCGCTCCACGACCCCTGCCCGCTCCGCAGCATGTACGCCACCAGCTTCTCGTCCTCCTCCGGCGACCACAGCCCCTTGCGCAGCTTCGCCGCCGCCCCCGCATTGCAGCTGTTCGCCGCCGCTGGACCCTCCGGCTTCCTCATTGCTGTTCTGATCTGATCTTGCCTTGATGATGATCTCGCACGTGCGGACGCCGGTGCGCGTAGCTGCGGCGATCTAGTAGTAGTGCAAGCTAGGGAATGTGCATGAGGTCGATCGATGATCTCCAAGCAAGCAGTGTGTAGGTGTGGAAGATAAGGGGGAAATGGACCTGAGTGTGTGTTGTATATATATGGTGATGTGTGTGAGTGTTGTAGCATGGAGAGTAGTGAGATGAGGAATGGAAGGAAGACGAGGAAGAGGAGGGGAGGAGGGAGGGAGGGAGGGAGGAAGGAGATGACATGATGGTGATGGTGATGGGGGTGCGTGTGCTTTGCTTAGAAACTGGACAATGGGGGAGCTGCAGGGGAGATAGACAAACAGCGAAATTGCTAGGCTCACACGCCGCCCTGGCATCAGCTTGGCCAAGGTGTTGTATATTGCTTGCTTTCGGGCACTTCGATCAATGCGGATTCGGTTTCTGCACACGCCTAAGGCTGATTAGAAAGTTAATTTCCATCAAAAATTTGAGAAAACAAACTCCACCCTTGGCGCATTTTAATTCCCATGCCGTGTCTGGTCATGGAGTACTATAAATCACAATTTTATTTACGAACTAGAGTGATACTTGCATTTAAAGGTTATATCATGCAGGGTATACATACATTCATGCGTGATTGAAATGTTCGTCTAATGAACAGGTGAATTTGCAAACAACAAGAGAATGGGCCACTTTGTGAGTTTGTACAACTATAATGAACCCATGAAGTGTTATGTGTATAAACATGAGTATTATCCTGCATTACACATTTTAGTATGCATGTGTGGTATGTCAAATAATATACACCTATATATCGTGACCGTGTATATGGTACGGGTGAACCAAGCATTATTTCCTCGAGCTCATGAGATAGAGAGAGAGAGAGAGAGAGAGAGAGAGAGAGAGAGAGAGAACACTGAGGGAGAGGGAGGGAGCTCTAGTCTTCTTGTCTTTGACTCCAGCTCTCGTTGTCTTTTTTCCCTCGTCACCTCCCTTGAGCCAGAAGGCTATCATGGCCACCTGAGGGCAGCGAGATCAGTTGAGGGGACAGAGGTATGTACATCTATGCCCCTGTCCCGGCCCTGTGTGGGGTTGTTTTGCCATGAAGCATACTACCATGGCTGTCTAAGCCACATAATTGCTTCGACCTCACATAATCTCTCTCTCTCTCTCTCTCTCTCTCTCTCTCTCTCTCTAAATGGCATCATCACATATCTGAATAGTCGCTATAATATGTGCATGCAATAACAGACCGATCGATGTCGATGGAGCCTGCTGCCTGGCCGGCTGTTGTAGTAAGCTGCAAAACATGCATACGTGGAAGCCTTTGCATGGAGTGTACGTCTGGCTACCTGGCCCCGCTCTGCTTCCTCTTCCTCTCCAAGGGACCTGATCTCTCTCTCTCTCTCTCTCATCACAGAGAGGAAAAGAAACCTAAAAATAGAAACCGAGACGGCAAGAAAAAAAAAGAAGAAGAAAAGTTGATCCATGGATATAGTACAGTACGAGAGAGCTAGTAGCTTGCAACTTTACAAGTTGGTCGATCGTGTAGTATATACATCATACGTGGTTGTGATCTTCTCAAGATCTTGTCCACTTGTTACGTATGAGTGGGGGAATACAGTACTACGTGCAGCAAATAAAGCGGGTCCTACCAGTCAGTGTGGTTAACTGTCACCTGTCAAGCATAGCTAGCTAGCCTTCTAGGCTACGCCGTGTCCTAGTGATCCCTACCATGAGTCTTAGCTGACAATTCCTGGCTACGTAGCCAGCTTCATTTCGAGGTGACACTGCCGCCTTTTGCCGTGTTTGGGAAGAGGTTTATTTGGTAATTTCGTTATGGGTGCTACACGTGTGCATGGTAACTACTTAGATTACTGAAAAGATGTTCTTTTTTATTTTCGAGAAAATACTGAAAAGAGGCTCTAGCTATCATCAAAGGGACAACAAAGCGCACGTGTGGTTCCTTCGATCCAATAGATCAGAATTAGTATTCCGCTGAGTGCACATGCATGGATATAGGAATAGGAGACGAACTATAGCCTTTACAGGCTTTGCTTTCGGTGAGATCCATCTTTCCTATACTTAGTTTTTTAAAAGAAGATCTCAACGCTTAGTAAAATTCCCTCCAATTAAAATTAAAAATAAATGTCTTCTTGGGTTTGGGTTGTATATGCAACTCGCAAGTTTAAGCCTTAATTAACCATCAATGTCTTCTCTTCTTATATTTATTGAACATTTGAAAATGGAATTTGATAAATATTTTAAAATTTTACAATTATTTTTATAATCATAAATGAAAGATCAAGATGACCAAGTGTGCAGTGAATTGGGCTCTAAAAGAATACACACTTGCCAGCCTATGCATTTAGCTAAGGTGGGTTCGATTGGAGGCTAAACATTGCCATGTTTTACCACAAGTTTCTTAGGCAAGTCTGACCATGTGAGGGCTAGTGTTTGGCCCTTTGCCACACCTCATTCATGGCAGACTTCATTTTATTCGAGACCCATGTGTCATGCACTGATGGAGTTGGGCCATCTATCTAAGGCCTTGAAAACATGCCCTAGCTAAGTCCACCCATGTGCCAATGCAAGATTGGTTGGGTAACTCTCTGCGAGCGTAACTCAGCTGATAAGGTTTCTTATGGTGGAACCTGTCCACCTTGGTTCAAGTCCTACACTCGGTACAAGTGCTGCATTTTTCTGGATTTATTCTAAGATTTAACCGGCGCTATTCTTTCAGTGGTAGGCGACATGCCCGTCGACAGCGAGACGCCTGTGGTGCTTTCATCAATCTCGAGTATCTACTAGCTCAGTCTCTTGGAGTGCTCATAGGGTAGGGTTGCGTTTGTGTATTCATAGGGATGAGCGTGAGTGTGTGTGTTTGTGAACGTCTATGTTTGTACTGTGTTTCGTAAAAAAATTGTGTAACTATTTAACGCATAAAAGTTGCCCTAAAAATGCATAAAAGTTTTGCAACCTATAATTATAACCCTAAATCCCAAATTTTAGAAAAAAAATTGTTTGAATTATCTGGAGCATAGTTTGAAAACCAATTTAAACGAAAAGCCAATCTATTAGTTAGATAATTTGATAAAGTATTTTATGCATTTATTAAACTAAGAATAAAAGTTCAAGAGAGATTTGGAGTTCATTTGGGTTTATTGGGAAATTAGAACTATGGAATTTAATTTTGAATCATGAGATTCAACTTCAAATCAAAAGCTAAATATGTTTGAACCAATAAAACGTACAGCTAAATAGAGCCCCAACTTGGGCCGTAGCCCAGTTCAGGGCCCAGCACCCGAGCATGTGCCATCAAAGAAAACCTGAGGCCCACCAACCTGTTTACATATTGGATTGTCAAGATCGGCCTTCTCATTCGATCTTGGTCTTTGCGCTGGAGGCAGCTGCCTTCTTCGATCTGGAGAGAGAGAGAGAGAGAGTAAAAAATCATGAGCATGTCGTAGCAAACGTGCCCGGATTGTGTGTAGCATTTTGCTGAAAAGAACCCTTT
The DNA here is from genome assembly GCF_002211085.1 of Panicum hallii. Taxonomy (NCBI): domain Eukaryota; kingdom Viridiplantae; phylum Streptophyta; class Magnoliopsida; order Poales; family Poaceae; genus Panicum; species Panicum hallii. The sequence goes on from NC_038044.1 coordinate 58,378,884, forward strand.
TCGCCGTTTTCCCATTCTAATATCTCAAAGTGAAGCTTCGAATGCTTTTGCGAAGAACACGGTGTCGAGGAAGTAACTTTTGCCCTCCAATTTCTCACCTGCATCAGTTTCATTTGCCATGGCGTTCATCAGACCCTTTACACCAACCCCAGCGCCGATTTCATCGCGCATCACGCAAAACTCTATGCAGATCTCGTGCCTTTTTCCCCCCTTCTATTCTTCCAGTGTCACTTGGTACCTGGCTCTTCCAGCACCGAGAGATCCAGATCCACGCCATGCCATGCCGCTTGCTTGTCCTGGCGCGGCTTTTCCGTGGCGGCGAGCGGTGGTGGTCAAATCTACGGGGGGTATCCATCAGCTGCAGACGTTTCCTCCGACGGCGACCCGGGCGCGGGGTGAGCGGCGCCGGGCCAGGCAAGGAACGGGAGGCCAGGGCGCGGCCAATCCGCTCCCCGCCGGCGAGATCCGGCCGCAGCCACAAAAGGGGCGCCGCGGCGTGATCCGGCCCTGCCCCACGGCGGCCGCGGCTCCCGGCCACAATGCCAACGCCGTGTGGGGGCGCTGGCTTCTTCTTGGGCTCCTGGGTGGACACGGTCCACAGACTGTAGAGTGGCTGGCTGCTTTCTCTGTTCTTGTTTTTTTTTTCCTTCTCTTTTGTCTTTTCCTGTCTAATTGGACGCCTGAGGTTTGTTGTTCTCGTTGGCACTCATTGGGCTAGGTTCGATTTGATTCGCTTTGTTGAAACCACCTGACGCGCATTGCAAAATGCAAGGTGCTAATTCTACTTTGGTGTTCACCACTGACGGTTAGTTTTCATGAATCCCTAGGTGCTGCTATTTTTTTCTGAAAAAAAAGGTTCATATCTGCGGACTTCATTTCCATCTTAACAATATTTCCCCCCCTGGTATAAGCAAGCGCAGAGCATTTTATATTTTATGATGTGTCCACCTCAGATTTTACAAGTGGTGCCAAGTAAGAGAATAGCAAATAAATATATACAAACAGGATAGCGATAGTTCTACCCACAAGTCGTCCAACAACGTGTAAGTCGAAAAAAAGACAAAAACCTATTGTTCTTTCTATGTGGAGGTAACAATAGAAAAAAATGACTGCGAATATGATGTCCCCTTTCGATTTTTATGTTGTTTTCATGTCTACTTGCATGGTAACATCACATAAAAAGGTTAAAAAACCAATCAACTTGGTCCAATTCCAGACTTGAAAAAAAGTACCGTAGGAAGTACATTTGGCGGTCCGTGTTAGATTCTAAGCCTTTTGTCGTACCTTTGATGTATTGTAACTAGGGTTTGCTTCCTTGTGTTGTCGTACTTGACTTTGAATATTAAAAGCTAATCAAGTGGGACTTTGCTCCTTATTGTAATACTAACAATATTTACTCCTCTTCTCTTCGTCGGTCGTCACCGGTTGCATGAGGAAACCTTCCGGAAACCTAATAACTTACACAATCTCTCCTTTTTCTACTACACCATAACACATTCATCATCCTCGCAAAAGAAATAAATAAACTAACACATTCATCAAATATGTCACCTTGGCAACTGAGCAGGCACTTGATTAATTACCAAGACGTGTTGTGCAACAACACCTAACGCATGTGCTTAGGCCAATTCCAATAAATTTTGTTATTTTTGTGAGTGTCAAATCAACAAAATAGTTACCAAGTCACGGTTGAACTCATTCTCCAATGTATTATTTAATTTTTGTTTTTTCATATGCACCTATGAACATTTAATTCAATAACTCGTTAAGAGTTAGAAACCATGTCTAGGTGTTGGTGTTCATCTCGATGAAATTGTTTATTTCAATCGCTTCTTTACTTTTTCGCCACGTCATAAGAAAAGATCCTATATTATATACAAGTAAATACTACTCCATCCATCCAAAAATATTAGTCGTTTTAGCTTTTCTAGGTGTATTGTTTTGTTATGCAACTAGATATACGTTATGTCTAGATGCATAGAAAATCTATGCATCTGGAAAAATCAAAACGACTAATAATTATAATTTAAGACGGGAAGTATGCAACTATAGTTAGAAGTAGCCTTAGAGCCAAGTGCTTAAGAAAGAAAAGATTACCACCCCACTATGCACTCATCAGAATACTCTTCCTTCTAATAAAGCACAAATATGCTTAAAAAGGTTTAATCACCAAAGCATAGCTTAAGAACCAAAACCAAATATAAACACTTCTTTCTTAGGATCCGTTTGAAGAGCCCCGATTTTATAGAGAATATTTGCATAGTGTAATGATGAACACTATGTCTCGAACGAACTACAAGTAGATGACATCAATTTTTTTCTTAACCAACTTTGAAAACAGTTAAGAGGAACCGTAACGGTTTGAACGATGCGCATTGAGCCACAACGGCCATCGCCTTCAAGGTTCCGAGATATTCTGTTGATATTCGAAAAGATAAGTGGTGTGTGTATAGGTAGAATGTGTATTTGTGTGGGTATGAGCGTGTGAGTTTGTCCTCAAATACAAGACATGTAGAAGTCCAGGCTGAAAAAAATGATCTTCCATGCTAGTTCGTGCCGCTGGCCCAATGTTCTCCGGCGGTGCACCAACGCCGGGTCCACGCAGACCACTCGGATCCGATACGCCCGATGCTCCGGGCGCGCAACGGCATCCCCGCCGTCCATCCACTTAAACCCCACCCCTCACCAACCACCTCCACTTCCACCACCACTTCCCTCGCCGCCGCCGCCGCCGCCGCCGCCGCCATGGCGTCCCCCACCGCGGCCTCGCCGCTCACCTGCCACCACCTGGGCGCCAGCGCCAGCCCCAGCCTCCGCTCCCGCCTCCCCGCCGTCTCCTTCTCCCTCCGCCACCGCTCCTCCAAGCCCATCTCCCTCTCGCACTCCCACTCCCTCCCCTCCAAGCCCCTCTTCGCCCCACCCCCCGCCGCCGCCGCCTCCCCCTCCCGCGGCGTCCTCCCGCCCGTCTCCGCCTCCGCCTCCGCCGCGCCGGCCCCCGCCCCGCCGCCGAAGCCCGCGCTGCAGGGCGCGGCCATCACGCCGCTCCTCGCCAGCATCGCGACGGGCGTCCTCATCTGGCTCATCCCGGCCCCCGCTGGCGTGCCCCGCAACGCGTGGCAGCTCCTCGCCATCTTCCTCTCCACCATCGTCGGCATCATCACCCAGCCGCTGCCGCTCGGCGCCGTCGCGCTGCTCGGCCTCGGCGCCGCCGTGCTCACCCGCACGCTCACCTTCGCCGCGGCATTCTCGGCCTTCGGCGACCCGATCCCCTGGCTCATCGCGCTCGCCTTCTTCTTCGCGCGCGGCTTCATCAAGACCGGGCTCGGCTCCCGCGTCGCCTACGCCTTCGTCGCCCAGTTCGGCTCCTCCTCCCTCGGCCTCGGCTACGCGCTCGTCTTCGCCGAGGCGCTCCTCGCCCCCGCCATCCCCTCCGTCTCCGCGCGCGCCGGCGGCATCTTCCTCCCGCTCGTCAAGTCGCTCTGCGAGGCATGCGGGTCGCGCTCCGGCGACGGCACCGAGCGCCGCCTCGGGGCCTGGCTCATGCTCACCTGCTTCCAGACCTCCGTCGTCTCCTCGGCCATGTTCCTCACCGCCATGGCGGCCAACCCGCTGTCGGCAAACCTGACAGCGGCCACCATCGGGGAGGGGATCGGGTGGACTCTCTGGGCCAAGGCCGCCATTGTGCCCGGGCTGCTCTCGCTCGTGCTCGTGCCGCTCATTCTGTACGTGATCTACCCGCCGGAGGTGAAGTCCAGCCCTGATGCGCCGCGCCTAGCCAAGGAGCGCCTTGCCAAGATGGGGCCCATGAGCAAGGCGGAGACGATCATGGCTGGCACGCTGCTGCTCACGGTATAATGCAATCTTTGCACCCCCTTTTCATTTGCATCTCTACTCAACAGCCTTGTGTTTTAATCAAGCACTGAACTTCTCTAGTGCTATTGGTGTTTTTATTGTTTCTGAGTCATGATAGTTATAATCATCTGCTGTCTTTCATAGGTTCTAGTGTTTTTTACGCTTCTGGATCCCTGACAGCTATAAGTATCTGCTGTCTTTCATAGTTTCTAGTGTTCTTTATTATGAATAGATGCAACATTTGATGTGTGTAGAGTGTTAAGACTGAGATCTTGAGTAGGGCTGTTTGGGAGCACTCCATGCGTGTAACGTTTGCTCCCTGTATTCAATTTTCTGTTCAGTGACTTATACTAAGTATGAGTTTCTGAAATTTAGCTCTGACCTGTGATTCTCTTGGATCTTGAAATATTCAGAATTCGCTTTAGTCGGTGTCACTAAATACATTTCCAGGCGAGAGGGTTATTTTATGTTATTCCTCTGTGAAGTTTTGTTACATTTCTAGAATGCTCTGTAAGGTGGTATGCCATTCAGTCACAGTACTATCATTGAGATTGAAAACATCATACCACAAAACATAGAGTTGAACCTTAGTCAGGGCGTGGCCAAAACCTTGTTCCGCAAAAACATAGAGTTGATCCTTAGTCAGGATGTAGCTTGTGCATTCTTCACTTAATATCATGCTCTGCATTTCTTCACTTAACAATTCTTAGCTGAACCTGATTTTGTTTACTAGCTTATACCAACTTGCATGTAACTAAAAGGCTTTGTTGTTGTTGTTGAACCTGGTTTTGGATACATTTCTGCCATTGCCATGTCTTCATCTAACTCGAATCTACTAGATTACATTATTACTGAACATCGAGCTCTGCATGCCACCAGGTTGGCCTTTGGATCTTTGGGGGAATGCTGAATGTGGATGCAGTGTCTGCAGCCATTCTTGGCCTATCTGTCCTCCTAATCACAGGGGTTGTCACATGGAAAGAGTGTTTGGCTGAGTCTGTGGCATGGGATACCCTTACGTGGTTTGCCGCACTTATTGCGATGGCTGGCTACCTCAACAAATATGGGCTGATCTCTTGGTTCAGTGAGACTGTTGTGAAGGTACAATGACTCTTCCTCTCAAAACTTTCTCCTCACACCAGAATTCAGAAGTTTGAATGGCCTACAAATCACTACAGCGCTTACCAACTGTAATAGACATTGAGCATGGTGGATATTCTCCATTGCAATATGGCATGGTTCTGAACTTTGATGCCACCAAACATTGTATTTGCTGGCGTTATTTGCCATATTTGTTGGTTCCACCCTGTTGAACATTGTATTCAGGTCTGATACATAATTGCATTAACAATGTGCATATTTTGACCCTGATCTAGAAACTAGGAGCTAGTTGTTGTGCTGTTTATCTGGCACGCTTGAAAAGGAGCACTATTTACAGTAAAGGATAGGCTAGGTAGTAAAGCTATAAAGAACTTCTGTTTGTTAGATCAGAAGTAGAAATAGTTCTCTTGGCTCTTGCTAACCTTAATTTGAGTATTAGTGGTAGGTTCATATCCATCAGTATGAAAATAATAAAAATAATTGAGGCATGCAACTCAGTGCCCATCTTTTTTTTCCCTGAGAATTTCAATGTCATTTTTGAGCCTGATATTCCAATGAGTTCATTCTTTGGTAAACCCAGCCTGATATCAACATTGTCGAATGGAATGTATTTTTTTCCCATTTTCTTTCTGAATTCTCCTATATTGACCATAGCTTTGTGTTTCTCACAGTTTGTTGGAGGCCTTGGTTTGTCCTGGCAACTTTCGTTCGGCGTCTTGGTGCTGCTGTACTTCTACTCCCACTATTTCTTCGCCAGTGGTGCTGCACACATCGGAGCAATGTTCGCCGCGTTCCTGTCAGTGGCGAGTGCCCTGGGCACCCCCTCACTCTTTGCCGCCATGGTTCTCTCATTCCTCTCAAACCTCATGGGCGGCCTCACCCACTACGGGATCGGTTCTGCTCCTGTCTTCTATGGCGCCGGGTACGTCCCGTTGGCTCAATGGTGGGGCTACGGTTTCGTTATCTCCGTTGTGAACATCATCATCTGGCTGGGCGCGGGAGGCTTCTGGTGGAAGATGATCGGGCTGTGGTGAGCAGTGCCGTAAAACTGCGAGCTTCACTTGTTTTCCGTTTGTTTTGGTAGAATGGGAGAAGGAAAACTATCCCGAATTTGCGGTGGCACAGGCTCCCAGTCCACAAGTTTTGTCGTCGACACGATTGCAACCCATTCTTTTAGTTGGTATCGATGGTACATTTGTTTGGAACCTTCCTTCCGGCTAATCGCGACGCCAGGGTGCAGTTCTACTGGCAAACTTAATTATATGGAGTTATGCACTTATGCTCAATGGATCTGGGAGAGATCATTTCTAGATATGCGCCCATTGATGATGGCTTTCTTTGCGCCGGTTCCTTTTCATGTTTGGATTCCGTTGCCATGCGCTTTGTTTATGTTCTGTGTTACATTGGTGCATCTGTTAGCTTTGGACTGCACGCTGGATCTTGGTTGCATACTGAGTACAACTGGTCCTTATGATATAAGGTTTAACCAGTGTTCAAACAGGCCAAACAGTTGTTTAGACGAACAGTGGTTTTGAATGGAAGTACACTCGGAACTGAGCACTAGTTGCGTTGCCAAGGTACACTGTTGGTGGTCACGGAATCACCGTCATAGGGCGTGCTTGCTTGCACCACTTTTATTCCAGCAGACATACATGTTATTTCACCAATTTGCTGGTTATGTTCGATTCTCTGAAAGTGTGAATGACTGGGCGATTTGTCACCTTCAGACAGATGGCGCGGTTCAGGTAACGAGTCAGTGCGCAACTTCCACATTCGAGATTCCCACGGCCAACATGTGTCCCTGGTGTACGATCCTCATGCAAAGCAGTGTACGAAGCTGAACCCAAGAAAATGACCGGCACTTCCGCCATGGGAGGGAGGCATCGGTAACCCAAAGGCCAAAGCGCTCTTTGCCTCCCCTCAAGCTCAACAGGAAAAACGGCAGCCTGTGTTTTTTAATCCAAACATTCCAACTGTTATTATTTTCATTATTTTAAATGGTTCTTCATGCAACAAAAACTAGATGTAATGATAATAAAGTCCTAGGAGGCTTGATTGGATGGATGTAGATTCGGCCCAACACCTCCAGTGTCAGAGATAAAATGAGAAAAGAAAACTCTTCATTCGGATGGTTCCCTGCATCATCAACAAGCATGCTCTTGAGTCTGTATAATATAATCTTCGTTTCCTTACGCAATATCTTAAATTGGTAACTGAATTTGCCACGTAAACATGGGACCGACGCGAGCTCATGTCAAGGGAGCACCGCTCGCTCAAGTTCGGTACCCTTTTACAAGCAGGATGAATGCGATGACCTGCAGAGGCGAAGGCAGACGAGAAAGCCGCCGGGGTCGTATGCATTAAATGCTGAGATCGGCAATATGGATGAATAGTCACGCTGTTCGGCTGGATGCAGCCGCTGGCTGCCTGCACCTTGTTTAGCCTTTAAAATTCCAACTTTTTACACTCTCTCCATCACATTAATTTTGGGACACATGCATGGAGCAGTAAATGTATGTAAAAAAAATAACTAATTGCACAGTTTAATTGTACATCACGAGACGAATCTTTTAAACCTAGTTAGTCCATAATTAGATAAAATTTGTCAAATACAAACGAAAGTGCTACAGTACCAAAAAGTGCCAAAAGTTATAAAAACTTGCAATCTAAACGGGCCCTGCAGCAGCAGCAGCTGCAGCCTAGCCATCCACTGGCCAGCCTAACAATATGAGTGACAAATAGTAATTTTAGCAAATTTTATCGAGATCCAACGGTGACTGCCTCGACCTCCACCCCTAATGACATGGAAAGACTGAAAAGAGACACCCACTTTCCTGCTCTCAGATAAAAAGGCCAAAGAACTCTTTGCCTCGCCTCAACGGAAAAACTGGCAGCTTACTTTTTTAAATCCAAATGTTTTAACCATATTTTCATTGTTGTGAATTCGTGAAGCAAAAGATGATAGTCCAGGCTTGATTAGATGGATGTGGATTCGGCCCAACATCTCCAGCTTCAATGATAAAATGAAAAAGATAAAATAAAAAATAAACTTGAGTAGGATGACAAACTCTACAACTCGTTTTCTCAGGCAATATCTTACTCTGATAACTCAATTTCCCCATCTCAAGAAAGTACGGAGCTCTTGCACATAAAGTCTCTGTTTGGCACAACTGAAACTTGTACAGAAGTCAGCTGGTGACTAGCTGGTCAGAGAAGCAGCTGGTCACGGACCCTGTTTGGCACAGCTCTTGTTCATAAATTATTAACAATTAATATATCATACAATTAATCATAGCTGGGCAGGGGGCGGAGGCAGGGCGCGGGGGGCGGAGCAGGGCGGGGGGGGGGGGGGGAGGGGTGCGGGGAGGCAGGTGCGCGGGGGCGTCGCGGGGCGGCGCGGGCCGGCGCCGGGGGTCACGGGCACGGGAGGTCGGGAGGATTGGATTGGGGAAGAGACGGGAGGTCGGGAGGATAAGCTGGTCCGCTCCGGCTGCTAGAGGAAGCGCGTTTTCTCGGGCCGTCCGCAAGTGCTGCTAGAGGAAGCTGGCCAGAAGCGGACCGTTTGGCCAGCCCGTAACTTAAAATTGTTCAGAAGCATCCTCGTAAGGTGTGCCAAACAGGGCCAAAGATGAGATCGATGCTAGATCACGGGCAAGGGAGCATCGCTCAAGCTCGTTATCTCAGGTACCTTTTTGCAAGTGCGTGTGAATGTCATGACATGGAAAGAGAAAGACCGACCGAAAGAGACACCCAATTTCCTCCTCTCAGATGCAAAGGGCGGTGAATCGCTGGGCTGGGACAAGATCTTTGCCAAACCGTACACAAACCGGGGCATCCAAAATCTTTTTAGCAAAAAAGTTGCAGAACGAAGGGAACATGTAGAGTAACTCATGTGATGCGCTCCAAAACAAATATGCTCTGATATTATTTTCACCTTTTATTTATTACCATTTAAGAGTATTAAATAAAATCTGTTTATAAAATTTTTTATACAGATAGGTGCTAATTCGCGTGACGAATTTAATGAAACTAATTAATCTATGATTTGCTACAGTGATGGTACATTAACCATCCATGATTAATATATCTTATTAGATTCGTCTCGCGAATTAGCCTAAAAATTCTACAATTAGTTTTATAATTAAATTTTATTTAATATTTTTAAATGATAAGATTTCTTTTACGGAACATAACTGAAGTTTAGCCAAACACCTCCGGCCGATCGGTCAGCAAGAACTAGTCAGACAAAGCAAAAGGTTTTTTTTTTTCCAAAATGTCAGCAATCATGTGAGCGAAGCAGTTCCGGGTCCGGTAAGCAGCCGGGCCCACGCAACGGACGCCCTGTGCTCGGAGGACTCGGAGGAGAACGGCGCGCCCTAGCGTAGCGTGACTGGAATGTTCGCGAAGCCGCCAGGTGAAGGAGCTTGACGGGCTCCACGTCAGCCGCTTGACTGCCCGAGCCTGGCCCACTTCAGGCGGACTCGCCAGCCTCGGGGCCCGCCGCGGGCGGAACCCGCGTGGCGCGTCGGGAGCCCGATTTGATCCCCGCCGCCTCGGGTCCGCGCGTGAGCACGCCGCAGGCAGAGAAAAAATCTTCCGTTACTGCACATCCCTCCTACCCGCTCCGGAGAGACTCTACCGACACGTGGGCCCAACTGAGGTCCGACCCCACCTGGCGGGGACCCGTACCGACTTCGCGGAGCGCGTGGCGGGCAGGGACGGAGGAGGGGCCCGGCTTCGCCTGGCGCCACTGGCCGGGCTGCGCGGGCGCGGCGACCGAGGCCGCCGGGGGGGGCGACTGGCTGGGGGACGAGAAGGAGCAGTGCGGGTGCGGCCGCCCAGCCAACCCGCACGCGCGCGGCGGGTGGGGGGTGGCCAGGTGGGGTTCGTTCGGTTCGGTTGGTCCCGCGCGGGCCCCACCCACCCGGCTGCGGCCGATCTCGCTCCGGCTCCCGATTCTGCCCCTGCGGTGGGGGTGGGTGGGCTCCGTCGCGTGCTTCCGCGGTGGCGAAACGAAAGAGAAACACAACCGGAGATTGGCCTCCGGGGAGGCGTGTTTGATTGATCGCAAGTTTTTTTTCTCTCTTTTCTTTTTGAAAAACTTGCATGAGCACTGCATTGCCATTTAAGAGGAGAAGAGTTTAAGCAGCACTAGTACAGTATCCTGAATAGAGGATTTGTAGATTTTACAGAGTGCGCGTGTACCTTCTAATACGTACTCCCTTTTGTTTTAGTTTTATTTTTACTTTTTTGTAGGTTAGACTTATATATCTTGAACCATATTTTATAAAAAATATACATGCTAACATCTATAGCATAAATAAATGTTCTGCAGGCATATTTTATGGCATATATGAGACCAATCTGATTTTGTGGACATTTATGTATTTTCTAAAAATCTGGTTAAAACTAGAGAAGTCTAGCTTTAGACAAAGTCAAAAGTAACCTACAACTTTGAACAGTAAAGTTGTATGAAAGTGAGACAAATAGAAGATAAATTAATATGATCTATGCTTGTAGCTTATGGAAGCATGATAATATAAAAGAATGTCAAAATCTTCTCTAGTAGTTAACACAATATTACTTTAACCGCTCGTGACAACCACCTATAGTTGTCTAAACTGGGCATAGCCCGTCGGCTTGCTTAGATCCTTACACTATTGATACTTTTATGTCACTTTATTTAAAGCTTAACTACTAAGCAAGTGATGAGATGTGGTTAATTTATTCTTTGATATTGTCAAATTAACTAACGTGGCATCACTTTTTACGTTCTTGTTGGTTCTTATTCTTTTTCAATACGGATGCAAGTTGTTTTCGAGAAGCCATCGGCTAGATCATCTGGTCTGGAAAATTTACACCATCGACGAATCATACGCCACCTCATAAGGAATTACTAGACTATTCACTAATAGCAAATTAGATAAAGTCAAAACTCACTTTCACATCACACATAGTTAACCAATTCAGTATATTAGATACTACTACACATATAGACAAAATTTTGCTCAGAATGTTTTGGATGATTAAACAAGAAAGTGGCTAAAAATTATTAAAACACATAATCAAATGTACTTGGAGGTTTTTTTTCCCTACACCTCATATATTCTAGGTGACTGAAATTTCATGCGTTTGTCAATCCTTGATGTTTTGTTAATTGATGGCGAGCAACAGTTGTTAGCATGGAGAGTTTTGGCTAAATCTAGATTTATTTGTAGCTGCGGGCTGTTTGAAGAGTGTGCAAAGAGCAAAGACAACAGAAGACTGAGTGGTAGCGCTGATCTGGTATTGCTGTTGGTACAGCCAGTTTGGTCTGGTAAGGGATGCAACGACATACCTAGTGACCACGAAGACAAAGAGATAGAGGGTAGGGTGAGGAAGCGAGGCACATATATAGGCTTGCTGCATAGAAAAAAGATGGAAGCTATGTATTAAAAAAAGTAATATATGCTTTGAAGAGTAGCATTGCTATTTTCTTCTTCATAATAAATCTAATACTAAGTCGTGCCATCAACTTCAAATAAATTGATATTCTACAAAATGCTCATTCAACTTTTTTTTCTAGTAACAAACTAGCTATTCATGACCTTGATTCAAAGAAAAATTAACAAGTGACCACTTTACAGCTTTGCATGGTAAAAATTTCAACTCACATGTAAGGAAGGCACGAGAAGAAAACAAGGGGATCTTTTGATTTTCAGACCACTTATTCTTTGATTACACTTTTTATTCTACCAAGTGGGATTAAAGAAAGATCTTCTCTACCTACATCTCTTTTCTTAATCACCTACTATCCAAAAAGATGTTTTGGCCTTCTTCCCACCTGATGGTAAAAAACCACACATTTTCTGAGGTCCAAAACCAAAATTTACCATGTGCCAAGGAGCAAAGAGGTGAAAACCCCATTTTGCCCATAAAGCCCAGCAATAGACCAAGCGGCCAAAATCCAAACCCGAGCAAAAACCTAGTTTTGTCCAAAAACCCAAAAGCACAGACTCCCTTTCCCCTCCCTCCGCTTCCCTCTCCGCCATTTCGTCGAACACCTTCTCCGATCGCACGCCGCCGGCCATGGCGGACGCCTCCGAGGCGGCGGCCACCGTCTCAGCGCGGCTCCTGGAGCTCGCGGCCGAAGACGACGCGGCGGCGCTCGGGGACCTCCTCGCTGCGCACCCGTCCCTCGCCGACGAGCCCGCGCCATGGTACTCCCCGGCGCGCGGCGCGGAGCCCATGACTCCGCTCATGGTCGCCGCAGCGTACGGGTCCGTGTCCTGCCTCGAGGTCCTCCTCTCGCCGCCCCACCTCGTCGACCCCAACCGCGCCTCCCCGGCGTCCCTCTCCACCGCGCTCCACCTCGCCGCCGCCGGCGGGGCCTCCTCGGCGCCCGCCGCTGTCTCCCGCCTCCTCGCCGCCGGCGCCGACCCCACCTTCCTAGACCATCTCCAACGGCGGCCATCCGACCTCGTCGCCCTCCCACCCAACTCGCTCCCGCTCAAGAACCACCTCCTCTCCCTCCTCGGCGCCCGCAAGGAGTGGCCGCCGGACCCCTCCCTCCCCGACATCAAGAACGGCGCCTACGCCTCCGACGACTTCCGCATGTACTCCTTCAAAGTGCGCGCGTGCTCGCGCGCCTACTCCCACGACTGGACGGAGTGCCCCTTCGTCCATCCCGGCGAGAACGCGCGGCGGCGGGATCCGCGCAAGTACCACTACAGCTGCGTGCCCTGCCCGGAGTTCAAGAAGGGCGCCGGCTGCCGGAGAGGGGACATGTGCGAATACGCGCACGGGGTGTTCGAGAGCTGGCTCCACCCGGCGCAGTACCGGACGCGGCTGTGCAAGGACGGCGTCGGCTGTGCGCGCCGTGTCTGCTTCTTCGCGCACACGCCGGAGGAGCTCCGGCCACTGTACGTGTCGTCGGCGGGGTCGCGCAGCGCGATGGAGATGGCAGCGGCGATGGGGATGGGGCTGCCGTCGCCTGGGGCGTCGTTCACGCCGCCACTGTCGCCGTCCGGCGGCGGCACCGGCGTGGCGGGTGCGTGGCCACAGCCGAACGTGCCCGCGCTGTGCCTGCCTGGGAGCGCGGGGAACCTTCACCTGAGCCGGCTGCGCACGTCGCTGAGCGCGCGCAGCATGGCCGTGGACGAGCTGCTCGCCTCGGCCGAATACGATGGCCTCGTTGGGTCACCTGCCTCAGTGCGCTCGGCGAGGGGAAAGACGCTTGTGCCTTCAAATCTAGATGATCTGTTCTCTGCGGAGATGGCGGGCGCTGCGGCATCTCACTCCCCACGGTATGCAGACCAGGGCGGCGCTGCTTTCTCGCCGACGCGCAAGGCTGCCATGCGGAACCAGTTCCAGCAGCAGCAGACCTTGCTGTCTCCTCGGGCCACGGCGGCCACAATTATACCAGAGCCAGTGTCTCCGATGAGCTCCCGGCTTCTCGCTGCCCTTGCGCAGCGGGAGAAGATGCAGCAGCAGACCCTGAGAAACATGAGTTCAAGGGACCTTGGCTCGGACGCCTCTGTGCTTGTTGGCTCACCGGTTACCTCGAGCTGGTCCAAGTGGGGAATTCCCTCCGGCACCCCTAATTGGGGCGCCGATGACGAGGAGCTTGGCCGCCTCAAGCGCTCCTCATCGTTTGAGCTCAGAAGCGGAGCCAAAGGCGATGAGCCAGACCTCTCATGGGTCAATACCTTGGTGAAGGAGCCAACGCCGGAGAAACCATCCATCAATGGGACAACCGCAATAGAGTCCATTGGCACTATGAGTCAGGCAACAAGTCATGAGGGTATCGGTGGCGATGAGGACAACACAGCCGGGGTCATCGGCAGTTGGCTTGAGCAGCTTCAGCTGGATGAGATGGTAGTCTAGAACAAACACATACAGATCAAACAAGAAAGGTGCCATATTTTTTGCTGTGATTCACCAGTTGCTGCTACTTACTGAAATCAACTAGCCTCATACCTTGCTAGTGATTGCTGGTGATACATTCTTTTGGAGCTGGTTAGTGTAGGTGTTGAGATTTCCACCACCATTTAGTATTCTTCTCCTACAAGTGAAAGAATTGAGGAATTGGAGCCTAGTCAAATGGTATGGAACTTGTCTAGACAAAATTTATCTCCTTGTATTTCTTCCTGATCTCTCGTTGTACCTTCCTTCCATACCCCTCTTTTGCTGATCATTCCAAGGGTTACTTATTCTCTCTCACGATTGTGAATTATTATGTATGGTACCCCTAGCATCTACTAGCTCCCATCCTTTGATTCTTGTGAAGGAGTACGAGGGGAGAGGACTCATGCTCGCATCAATGCTTGTAAGGCCTGTGATGGCTCATGATTGGTGTAAAACACCCTACTGATGTTGTACTACTAAGGATTCATGACTGATGTAAAATGCCCTACTGTTGTATTGTACACTTGTGCTCAGGAGCCATGCTTGTGTGAAATGCTTCCATTGTTGTTGTACCACAAGATTAAGCAATGCAACATCACTTCACTTCAGAACTCATTCATTACGTGCTATCAATTATCACCTTTTACATACATTTCATGAACTGTGCCCATTTGCTGCTGTGCTAGTTTTGCCTGATTGGTGCTGACAGCAACTGTTTTCTGTTGCAGCTGCAGCAATGTCTAGTGCTGCTGTACTGTGCGTGTTTGACATTGTGGATGTCTGCTGGGTCAATGCTAATGCCGAATGCTAATCTCAGGTTGGCATTGGATTTGATGGGTGCTGTGATGTTAATCTTTCCGAGGTGGTTTAGCATGATGCGTCGATCTCTTCAAGGGTGATGTTTAATGTGCTCCAGATGAGTGTGACCTGGCCACTGATGGGTCTTCGTTCTTGTCAGGATAAAACAACTGGTGGCGGTGGCTCGGTATGGCCGCCTCGTGTCTTGGCTTCTGTTTGCTCCTGGTCACGGTGGTGAGTGCTGAGTCATACAGTGACTTGGATTTTCCGGTTCAATGTATCCTTTCATATTATATAAGCATTATATAGTTCTTATCTTATAGGAAATAGTGCTAGTATGGTTCTGATCTTATAGGAAATAATGTTTGTATGTTTTCGACAAAATTGAGCTGTATGGGAAAGCATTGAAATATTTTCATATTACTTTAGTTGTCTGTAAGTTTAATAGTTTATTTTCTTTCATAAAAGTCTCTTACTCCCTGATACTTTTCTCAAGGATAAGTTCTTTTTTAATGGTTTTATTTACAAAGCAGCCAGTAATACAACATCTTTGAATTTTAGTTTTTCTTTAAAAACATGTTAGACTCAGTTTGGTTTGTTTGTACATCGACTTTTTAAGAAATATTTTTGTAGCTTCCAATCATTTATGTGCTGATCGCGCTTTGAAGTGAAGATGATATTAAAGTCAAATCCTTCTACTGATTTAATACTAAATTGATTTGCAGGTTTGCATTGCACCTACTCTTTGATATAGTTGGAAAGAAGGCCGGATTTGTTGTTTAATTATTCGAGTGAGTTCTTTCTAAATGATGTCAAGCATCTTAATCAATTTTAAGAAATGGTTAGGTTCACCATGATTTGAATTAGAATATATATATGTAATAGGTTCAATTAGGGCATCTACCTCCTTCCTGATGACATTCAGGTGCATCTACCTAAGATAGGTCCCAATGATTGTTTTTCTTTTTCTAAAAAAAGGCATTGCAATTGTGCGTATGCAAAAGGGGGCACAAAATTGCCCCATAGCCTGTTGTACTTTTGAGAAATTACTTTCACTCTTGAAAACCGCTTAGGAATAGGAGATAATAAAACATGTCAGATAGAACATTTGCAAAAGAAAAAATAAAATAAAAGAACTATGCCTCTTGCTTTAGTATAGAAGAAATGTTTCAGGAAAAGGGATTTGTTGATCAAAGTAACATGAACTGTACAAATGCAATTAGTCAATGGAATGATGCTTTGTTTCCATTTTAAATGTGGGTTAGTTGGAAGGTGGAGAATGGATAATGGAGATTGGAGATGGCAAACTAGGTGACACAATGCAGATGTGGATTCCACTCTCCGCGATAACCAATTTTACTATGTTTGGTTGCTAATGTGATCCCAATCAACTGTTGGGCCGCCTTGGTAGATTACAAGGGTCTCTTGGTAGATTATAAGGGTCTCTGCATCAACAAATTTATGTTTACCATTAAAATTTGTAATGTACTCGTAATTGTGATGTAATGTTGCTCTTACAGACAAGAGCGGATCTAGCATGGGGCTAATGGCGTTTGCTGCTCAATGAGTCCCTTAGGGTGCACTCTTGCATCCGCCACTGCTTATGGATATTATGTATTATGCTTATATACCAACATTTAAGTGTACGGTGCTATACGTTTCAAACCGATTTATTGAACCTACTTAAAAAGATTATCTTAGCAAAACTATTTTGCATAGATCAATATATGTACTTATGGTTAATTTGTGCATGAATATAATCTGCTCATTGTTCTAATGTAGTTACACCACTAATTTTTTAGGATAAAGCAAAATGAACGAAAAGGACGATGTGACACATCGTGTGTATCAATCTTAGGTTCCCTGTTTGACATTTGTTTGTGTTTACATGAAATACATTTCTCATCTTGCATTCTTTCGGTTTGGATTCATCTAGGCCGGTCTGGAATCGTCTGGAACACTTGATTCCTCTAATTTTAGTTCTTAATACTAGCATACTAAAATTTTTCATTATACGCCATATGTTTTAACTTAGCAATATCCACATATCGACATAAAAGAACCTAAAAATGTATCTATATACATATTCACTAATTTCCACTTGTCATTTCTTTTTTGCAAAACAGTTTTCACTTGTCTTAGACACGAAACTCTCAAATTTCTTTAAACTCTTCGACATATATATACAAAGATAAGGAGGTATGAATATAGAGACGGAGAAAGGATATGACCACCAGGTTGCTAGCATATGCAAATGGAGGACACGCCAACTTAATTAAAAGAGCGGAATATGAATATACAAATATATTTGACTTTCTGAAACATCTATATTTTTTCATATATCGACTCATGTCCATAACTTGCATGTGTCATCATGAGATATCATTTTAGATATTGTTTATGTGGGGAATCGAGGAGACCCAAACACCCGGTTAATTGAGTATCTATACCTAAGACACACCAACTTACTCTAGAGTTAATTAGCCTCTTTAATTTACTTAGTGTATAGGTCCTTTTGACGGCAAAGCCGTCTTCTCACTTCTAGATGACAGAGCCTACCAACAGATGAATCGGGTTTCCGGGTGGCAGAGCCAACTTACGTTGAAATCGGCCCGTGATAGAGCCAACCTTTAATGGATCACAACTTATACACTAAGTACTTAGAAACTATATAGCTTAATCGGGAGACTAAACTTCCAAGAACAAGACTTTATTACATCACAACAATACTACATATATAAGAGCATACAACACTTTTTTGTTTAGTGGCTATGCTAACACTCACCCTTCTCTCTTACTTTCTCCTACCTAGCATTACCACCCTTGCTCTGATCTATCGTGCTCATGGTTAGATGGCATGTCAAGGGAAGGGATATCTATTTATAGGCCAAGGTTCCTAGAGAATTCCTAGATATTCTAATATGTTCTAATTTTATTTATTACCAATTCTAGTGTTTCATAGGAAGTATCTTCTTCTTGCATGGTGAAGAATACTCTAGAAGATTGTCTTGCATTCGTTTCAACAGTTAATATGCCTAAATTTCGCCATATTGTTTAATATCATATCTCTTCTTACCAATAATGTTGAACTACATCTGCCAAACAGGCTGGCTCGAGCTCTTTAAACAAACTAAGCCGAACCCTCCTTTTAGCTCATTTTACCATTAGCAAGTCGAGCGACTCAACTAGTTATTGAACCAAGTCTTAACGAACCAAACTGGCTCGTTAGACATCGATGTGAAGCTATCCTTCTGTATACATTCGGTGTAAAAAAAAAGGTTCTTTTGGTTGAAAAATATAAAATAAGCCCTTTACTTATTCGCCTCTAGGATTTGTTATCTACCAAACCGCAACATACATTTTGTCTACTAGGCTGATGTTTTTGAAAGCTACCTTTTAAATATGCTAATGAAAAGCTGCTTTTCGAAAAGCTAGAAACCTATATTTTATATTGGCTTTTGAATGAATGAAAAAGCATAATATATGCAACAGCGGTCGGAATATCATCACCCATAAGCTACCGAAAACCCCTCCGAACCATGTTACGGCTTCTAAAAGAAATACAAATTTTACTTAAGCCAATCTTAGAGCCCTGTTTGTATCAGCTTCTAATAAGCAGCTAAATTCAGTAGAAATTAAAACAAACTACTTTAATAGTACTCCATAGACCGAAATCGCGACATGTCATGAATCATGACCTAATAAGTCACTTACTCCATGATAGCTTCTGCAAAAAAAGAAGAAGGTAAATACGATTCACCGCTCTGCCGACGAACCTATTGGGCGTTCATTGATGTCAAGTTGCCAAGGTTTCCGAAGCATTTACCAGCAGGACGACGAGACGGCACAGGAAACAGCCGGCCCGTTCGTGCAGTGCAGGATCATGGTCCCTGAGCGCAACCTGCTCCGGCACGCCTGCAGCCGTCGTCAAGGACCATTAACTTCTGCTGCCTGATGGAATCTACGGCATGGAACTGACAAGGTGCAGTGCGTGGCATTTATCTGGACGGGTAAATTACGTGTGGAGTAAAAAATAATTTATCCTGTCATCATCTCAAGAATCTACAAGCTCTGTTTCCAAATAACTGTCCTCCTTGACTTTTACTGTTTAAACTTTGACTGTATTTTTGTTCAGAGTTTTACATAGGAATCGTTTTTTGAAAGACTTGCATAGGAATTGACCCACCTGACTTATCTCTGTGTTGGCCACAGCCCTGCCAGTTCTTGGAGATTGGAATGCCCAGCTCCGACCTCAAGTTTTAGCAAAAACAAATTTGATTCCTGTGACCTCCTCCTGTACACAGTTACACTATGGAGGACAACACGGTGCCGGTGTCCGAATTGTTTACATTGCACAAAAATATAATAAAGTTAACAGTGCTACACCCATTTTAAGGTGACAGTTAACTTCGCTATCCAGACTACGACTCCCAACAGTTAAAACATTTAGTGAAGCAATGCATATGATATTTCCAGTGGACAAATTTTTAAATAGAAAAGTTGACTGCGTTGATTATTTGGAAACCTGTTTGCTACTAGACGGGTTCAGTTGTCAGACAAGACGGTGGCAAACTGCTCCAGTGCTCCACCGTCTCCATCAACCATCTAAATTTTCTTGGATTCCCCTTGCTTTCACCCATCGATTTCAGCGAGAAAACCTGCATGCCAGGTTCTTTTCAGCAGATGAATCAACCAGTTGGGAGACATGGCCTTTGTACCATCCCTATCTCGGAATTTATCCAGGTTGAAAATCCTGGCATGACAAGTTCATTTCAACGGGCCAACCAGATGGGAAACTTGCAGCCTCTGTCACCATGTAGCCAGCTGCACTCCCTAACCTCTGAAACTTCATAACTCCTCACAGTATGAGGGATTGTCAGTTATACTAATGCATGTCTGAAACTCTGAATCAAGAAAGACATTAATGAAAACAGGTGCACAGAAAGATTTGGGGTTTGCAGGTAGTTTTCCAGCTGCTCCAGTGTGTTTCCCAGAAACATGTATAGACCATAGACTTAGAGATGAAAGAAGCAGTGTTGTCCAGATTAGATCACTGAGTTTTCACTTTTCAGCAATGTATGGTGTCATAATCTAGATCTAGTTTTCAACTTTTCATGCTTGCCATCTGTCTTTGTCCATGAACAAGCCTGGCCTCTGTTGGACCTGAACACCGAAAAGGATCTCAGAATGGTTTTATCGATTGGATTTGGATTCGGAGCAAGCCATGTTGTAGAGATCTGGGTTAGCCTAAAACAGACGGCTCTGTTTGGTGGAAGGTGTGTGATCCAGGTTCTTTTTCTCCTAGGATAATATCCACGTGTCCCTTTTCTTTTAAACAGCTCTTCCTAGTATCCTTCCTCTTCTTGCCCTTTCTTTTGGCTAATCATGTATATTTACTTTTTGAGACTTTCACTGAAGGATCCTAACAGGAACTACCTCTAGAACAGGATAGCTACTCATGCCAACGAACGAAGAGTCCACTCAGCCCATTATTTACCTTTGCATTGCATACTTTGCATTGCATCATGGTCATCTATCAATCAAATGAAAGCGATATCAAAGTTTTAATCACCTTTTCGCCAGATGGTTAAAGCCTCAAGACCCGCAGCACTCTCTGGTTTTGCAAAAGCTTGTGGTCTATGTTTTTCTGTACCTGCAGATGATGTGAGTGTTATTCTTGATAAGATGTGATATGAAAAAGAAAATAGCATCCATCTGCAGTGAATAGTGATCTCCGGAGCCTACCTTGCTCGTAGTTGAAGCCCATCTCACCTGCACAGTGGCACGCAAAGCCTTTGTGCTCAGGGTATCTGCAAATCAGGAGGAAAACACAGGGAAATATAATCACAAGAATCTCACAGGAAAAAGAGGGTAAAACTTCTTCTACAATATTTGCAGTATCAGGTGCCAGGTGCTTGGATTGCTCCGGATATTCTTAGGATTTAGTTCGAGGATATGGATATGGATCCACACACCCCATCCAAACGAACCTGTATATATAATATATGTGATCTTTTCAACTGCAGAATCCAGTCATGAAAATGCATCCCGAATCATCTGTAGCTGCAGTATGTAACCAGCAAAACATATCTAAATTAAGTGGTGTCAAATCTGTATCAACTGCAATATCCTCTGAACACAACATTCAGAAGTGTCCAGACTCAAGAGAAGCAGAACATAATGCAGCCAAGTAAAAAAAGCACAAAACAATCATGCAATTGGATCAAAGGGTGTTTAAGACAACAGAAATTCTTCACCCTTGACTGTGAGAAGGTAATTAGATAGGCTTGAATAATTATCATTGTTTGACGAACAAACATCTCTCAACAGCAATAAAGTACACAATCCCTCAAAAAATAAGGTACAATCCTTCACTATGACTTCGCCTCATTCTGGCACAAATGAATAACAAATGGAAATAACTTCCATGTTTGTTTCCTTTTTGTCCTAACTAAGGTGTTTCTGAAGCTTTCATTCATGCGAATTGATCTAAAATTCATGTCAGCACTTCCGCAGTCCAGGAAGAATGCTTTGGGTCATCTAAAACACCCATATAAGCTGTTGTCAAAAGGAGTTAATCGAGCGTATCTTAAGGCCCCTTGTTCGTCCAGGTGCACCTCCCGAGAGAGACGACAAATCAAGTGCTAGTCTGTGGAGAAGTTCAGATACAGAAATAAGTGTAAGCACCAACCCATCAGCTCATAGCATGGAATTGTATTAAAAAAAAAACAAGGGCAAGATAACATACAAACTTGTAGCTCCATTTTTGGCTTCATTAGGCTCAGGTTGCAACAAAATTTCTGAGTCATGTTTAGACACAATACAGTAATTTGTGGTTTGTTTACCATCCTTGATAACTGACAATAACGAAATTTACTATAAGAAAACACACACCGAAGTATCAGTGGAAACTGTAAGCAGCAAAGTTCATGAAACTTACAAAGATCATCTGAATCCTCCTGATCATCATCCAGAGAAAGCAACTGCTGCAGGTTACAATAACAATTATTTAGAAAAGATGAAGATCCTAATTGAAGTCTTGCATTGTAAAAGAGTCAGGCAAGGTAGCAATGATCTCGGTGAATTACCTTCAAATTCTCATAGCAAGTTTCAAGGTCATCATTTACCAAAAGATGATCAAAGAGACCTGGTGAATTGGACTGATCAAGTTCAGCCCGAGCATTTTTGAGTCGTTTCTGGATCTGCTCCTCTGTTTCTGTTCCCCTGTATAACCAATTGAGCAGAGAATAAATCAAGCATGTCATCTAGTTCTTTCGTTAAAAATTAAATAATCCATCACATGAGCTTAGCCAAACACTGCATTTCATAAACTACAAATATACCGTGCCCGAAGGCGCTTCTCTAGTTCCTCAAACGATGGAGGGCATACAAAGATGAATATTGCTTCCAGAGAAGAAGCCCTCACAGATCGAGCTCCTTGGACATCAATGTCGAGAATACACCTCTTCAATGAGAAAGCAAGGGAAAGATGAAGCAGTTCACCTTTCAGAAACTTGTACGAAAAGATTGTAGTAGTCTTACCTTCCCCTCATCAGTAACAGATTCAACTGCTTCAATACTTGTGCCATAAATATTTCCATGAACATGAGCGAACTCAAGAAATTTGCCTTCACTTATATCTTTCTCTATTTTGCTGCGCTCTGTAAAATGGTAGTGAACCCCATCAATTTCCTTCTCCCTTGGAGACCTTGTAGTGTGGCTAACAGAGAATCCGAACTTTGATGGATAGTCTTTCATCAACTTTGCAATCAATGTCCCTTTACCAACACCTGAAGGCCCACTAATCACAACTGGTTTTTGGCCCACGCCAATTACTCCCTTGCTCCAAGAGACAACTTCTGTGCCTTTGATTTTCCGCTGTTGCTTAACGAAGGGGGTGTCAATCTGAAATGAAGGAAATAGAAGAATGTCAACTTAGTTAGGTTGGTTCTGGGTATATAATGAAAAGACTACACAAGAAAGTATAATAGAAGATATGAATTAAAAATATTAAGCCCCTTTTGCTAGCATCTGGTGTATTCTAAATCCGATAAGAAAAACAATATTTGAACTTGATTAAACAATAGTAGATCAATTTGCAGTACATACCTCAAGGAACCAGATGGACTCATTCAAGGGAACACCCTTCTCGATAATCAATATCTTCTCATCATTTACAGGAATAGCAGACTGTGACTCGGTCAGAGTAGGCTGTGTCCCAAGTACTGTGGGTACCACCCTACCATAAGATCAATGACGGGATTGAATAGCTACAAAAAAGGTAGAGTGCAAGGGGAGCACACAAAATGAAATGGTGAAGTGCAATACCAAGTCTGAGTCAGTTTTTCCAGAATTTTAATGATAATGGATGACTTTGAGTCATCATCTGACCTGCCGATAACATACTGCAATAGCAAGGAAAACTTTGTTAAGGTTCAGCTGGTTCATATTACACCATGGTAAGATAAATGCAAACAGACAAGACAATTGCACAACCTATGTCAAGTTTTATGCATTAGAAAAGGTATTAGCAGGTGAAACCGAGCAATCTTAGTAATCCTAATAAGCAGATAGAAGGAGCTCATGCAGTATCATCTATTTGCAGGAGTATAGTACCAAACTGCTTTTTCACATTTTAACAAGAAAAGGAGCAGGTCAGATCATGCGTGCTTTTGAAAGAGAAAAGGGAGAGGGCATACTGTTGCCATTCGAATTCTAACTAAGGGCACACACTCACAAGGTATCTACAAAGTTAGCTTGCATTTATAGGACTCTAGAAAGGCAAAGCCATCAAAATCAGGCACATCGAAATCACGGCAACATTTAGCAGCCGCGGCGTCTTTTGTCAGTAGCAAACAGCATAACACAGCAGGCATTGCCAGCAACAGACAAAAAACACACGAATGACCGACTGACTAAACACGGGGCAACTGAAGCGAATTTGAGCAAGTTAATCCGCCCAACTCACCGTCCTGTCGCCTACGTCCACCGTGCTCTGCTTGCAGTCCTCGGCGACCTTCTCCACGCTGAACTCAACGGCCTCTTCACCCTGTTGGCACGATCGAACATGTGAGAAACGGCAGCCACTCGAGTGCACGCTACAAGAGCCACGCGCACCGCAAGAAACAGGCAAGCTGCCAAACACACGTGTGCAAGCACATGCGGTGGCTAACGAAACCAAACACCAGGCAACCAGACTCACCATGAGATGCGCCGCCCAGGGGCAGGCTCGCCCTCTCCGAGGCCCTGTTCACGGGAGCAAGCAGAGCCGGTTTAGGAATCACTGTAGGATCGAAGCAGGAACAGATACATTTCGGTTACTCGAAGCCGCCGCCTCCGCGGCTACCCAAGACAGCCGGGCTCTCCACGGCTCGCGGGCGCAGGGACTATAACGGCTTCGCAGGAGGAACGAAACGAGGCAGCCCGTGGCCGGGCCGGGCCGGCAGGTGGCAGCGCCCGATGCGAGCAGCAAGCGGCAGGATCACCGAGGCGCACTCCGCACGGGTCTCCGCTCCGCGCGAGCCCGGGAGGCGCGGCCGCGCCAGGCGAGGAGGAGGGCGCACGAGCAAGGGAAGGGAGAGAGGAGAGGAGAATAGCAGGGGGTGCGGCGCCCGAGTGGGGGAGGAGAGCGTACCTGGATCTGGACCGAGGCGCGCGCTCCAGAGAATGCCGCGGCGGCGGCGCCCAACGGCGGGGAGGGGCGGGCGAGGGCGGCGGCGGCGGCGGGATCGGGGGAGGGAGGGATCACGGCGGAGCGAGGGGGCTTGGTTGGAATCGGCGTGCGGAAGCGACGACGCGGTCGCGGCGGTGTCCTTATACGACTTTTCCTTCCCCCTTTAATTTTTCTTTTGCAATTTCGTTTGGACCGGGCGGTGTTGGGATTCGGTGGATCTGGCCTTGGGCCCGGCCGGGCAGCGGCCCAAACTCCAAAGCGGGGGTCCTTTTCGCTTTCCCCACTCCGCACACCTCACCTGGCCGGCCTGGTCATCAACACGAATTGAATGAAACCTACTCCTCCTCCTACTACCTTTGCTTTTCCTCGCAATTTCCCAAGTTGACTCAAAGCGTGCCGTGTCTTGGACTCGGCTCTTGCACACTCCTCCTCTGGTCTAACGTACACGTCGTCGTCGTCGTCGTCGACGACGACGTAGACCTGGATCTAGACAAGAAAAATGCCGTGCATACGACCTTTGGGTTTGACAGATGCTGGGATGGTGCTTCTAATCCCAAAATTTAAAAGGTGATGGTCATGATTGGAATTTCCATCCTACGTGGTTGGGGAAAAAAACATCCATCACCGCCGGCCGGAGAACCCACTTATGCTATTGGGAAATCTAAATCCTATGATATGGAAAAAATCATTTTTTTCCGAATCACAGTGCACACAAACGCAGATGGCGACGTAATATTAGAAGATCACGCAAGTTGCAGCCTCTATCTATGCCAAACTTGAACCGGTGTGGCATCCGAACGTTAGGTTAAGGAAAAACAAGTACCTCTAAGAAGCATAGTGCTCTGCCAATTGAGCTACATCCCGATTTTTATTAACTTTCACTACAATTAATTTTAATATTCTAGTTATCCTCAGTCAAACCAAAATAAAAAGAGTTAGATTGGAGATGTGAGGAATTGAACCCCAGCATAGTGCTCTGCCAATTGAGCTACATCCCGATTTTTATTAACTTTCACTACAATTAATTTTAATATTCTAGTTATCCTCAGTTAAACCAAAATAAAAAGAGTTAGATTGGAGATGTGAGGAATTGAACCCCAAACCTCTAAGAAGCATATCATAGTGCTCTACCAATTGAGCTACATCCCCAATTTTTACTGTAACATTCAATGTTACTAATTTTATAATCTTCTGCATGCGACGCTAGCTAAAAGATGAAGCAAATCATCTCCCAGGTTGTCACTGTGTAGTGGTGGAGCCGATCCCTCGCCATTGCAGACTTCCGGCACATGCCTAACTAGAGGCTAAAACCCCAAACCTCCATTGCAATGGCAAGACGGCAACTTGGAAGCCCTCCCAATTCCTGCCGGCCTTGATGCGACGTGACACCGTCCAGCGGCAGGCGGCGCCAACCTGCACCGGTTCCCGTTTGGCACAAGCACAAGCACGAGCAGCCATCAGCCAATTAGGCATCGGAGGAAACCTTTGGTTTGGTATTGGTAGGCTGGGGAACCACCGAATGAACACGACGTGGCAACGCCATTGCGGCCGAGCTTTGGGTGCCTACAGAAGTACATGTGCGTCCAGCGAGTTAGAGACGGACGAGTGGGTGCCGACCTTTCTAATGTCGACACCCTGATGGTAGAGGGGACATGTGTGTAGATTCCAAAGGATGCCGACCAGGCCGAAGTCTCGCTGTCTATGAATTTGATCCGGAAAGGGAATTTGGTTCGATTTCGGGGTGCATTAGAGCCACTTGCGTTGCGTATTTAGATTCTACGGACCAATTGTTCATTTTTATTCATATCTCCTTTTCGGCGTAATCTTTTATCGGATTCATCGTCCCTGCTACCATGAATGCTTGCGGCACATAGCCTTCGGGAGCCGTTTTGGCTACCTGGTGCGCCCAGAAAATTTTAGCCTTATGATGCAGATGGATTCAGAATTATTGGCAATATTTTAGCCTTGGCTACCCCTTGAATGGATAAAGCAATGCATAAGGTTGAGATTGCAAACATACGTTTATTAATGATTGGCAAGTTCGCTGCATGAACAATATATATAATGCAATGTGTGTTGATTAAATACATCATAATGAAGGATGCAGGAGACACTGATGACATTTGATCTAGTTTCACCTAGGAACGACACTGATGACATTTGATCTACTCATAGGAAATTGTTTATTCATAGATATTTTTCTTGTAGACACTTGGAAAACATAGCGCTTGATTCGCACAATCAAGTCGTGATCATCTGTGATATCTCAAGCTAGCTCTTACTCCTTTCCATTTTTTCTGATCCATCACTCCTTTCTGTTTTTATGAAAGGAGCCCCCCTCTTTCCCGTCGCTTTCACACCAACCTAGATGGTTAGAACACAGAACAAATTCCCCCACTTGCATCCGTCCATTGAGGATTGACTCCTAGGGTTTGTTGCGCCATGCCTCGTGCCGGGAAACTCAAGATCCAATGTATTTTTATGATCTCAAGTATTTTTGGCACTAGAGAGCTTTAGGTCCTTGTATTGGCTACTCCCCTTGGGTCATAAATATTATGACAATTTGTATAATATTAGCTAAAAATTATTTGAAACATGCACTATTATTATGTTGTGACATACTGATTTTCTGGTCATCTTTAAAGGTTACACTATTTCCATGTAATTAGGAATTTATGATTTTTCTTGTTCTAGATACTCCAATAGAAACTAGAGATAATGATGAAGAGGTAATAAAAAAAGATCTTGCTTAGCTTTTTCGATCAAGCGCTAGTTATTGACGTGCATCTATAAACTGTAAAAATGCTTGGATGAGATCTTATTATTACCAGGGAATCATCTATGCTATCTAGCTTTTGCAGCTCTGAAGGTAAAGATAACTCACACCAACCCTAGAAAAAGTGTAGAGGCGTCTAGTTGCATCCAACAAGTAAAACAAAATCATTTTGATTCACACAATCAAGTCATGATCATCTGTGGTATCTCAAGCTAGCTCTTACTCCTTTCTAATTTTTCTAATCCATCACTTCTTTCAATTTTTATCAGGCATACTATGAAAGGAGCCCGCCTCCCTCTCTCGTTGCTTTCACACCAACTTATATGGCTAGAACACAAAACAAATCCTCTCTCTTGCATCCCCCCAATTGAGGATCGACTCCAGGGTTTGTTGCACCATGCCTCATGCTGGGAAAGTCAAGATCCAATGTATTTTTATGATCTCAAGTATTTCTCACACTAGAGAGTTTTAGATCCTTGTATTGGCTACTCCCTTTGGGTCATAAAAATTGTGATAATTTGAATAATATCAGCTAAACATTTGAAACTTCCACTATTATTATGTTGTGACACACTGATTTTCTGGTCATCTTTAAAGGTTACACTATTTCCATGTAAAATACAAATTTATGATTTTTCTTGTTCTAGATACTCCAATAGAAACTAGAGTAATGATGAAGAGGTAATAAAAAAGATCTTGTTTAGCTTTTTCGATCAAGCGCTAGTTATTGACGTGCATCTTTATATAAACTATAAAAATGCTTGGATGAGATCTTTTTAATTACAGGGAATCATCTATGCTATCAAGCTTTTGCGGCTCTAAAGCTAAAGATAACTCACGCCAACCCTAGAAAATGTAGGAAATTGCATGTGTAATACACTATAAATACAAATGGACTTCCTTGACAAGTCCATGTGTAAAAAGTGTAGAGGCGTCTAGTTGCATCCAACAAGTAAAACAAAATCATTTTGATTCGCACAATCAAGTCGTGATCATCGGTGATATCTCAAGCTAGCTCTTACTCCTTTCTATTTTTTCTGATCCATCACTTCTTTCCATTTTTATCAGGCAGACCAGTTATGAAAGGAGCCCTCCCTCTCTCATCGCTTTCACACCAACCTATATGGCGAGAACACAAAACAGATCCCCCCTCCCCCCCCCCCCCCGGTTTGAGGATCGACTCCCAGGGTTTGTTGCGCCATGCCTCGTGCTTGGAAAGTCAAGAACCAATGTATTTTTATGATCTCAAGTATTTCTCACACTAGAGAGTTTTAGATCCTTGTATTGGCTACTCCCTTTGGGTCATAAAAATTGTGATAATTTGAATAATATCAGCTAAACATTTGAAACTTCCACTATTATTATGTTGTGACATACTGATTTTCTGGTCATCTTGAAAGGTTACACTATTTCCATGTAAAATACAAATTTATGATTTTTCTTGTTCTAGATACTCCAATAGAAACTAGGGTAATGATGAAGAGGTAATAAAAAAGATCTTTTTTAGCTTTTCTGATCAAGAACTAGTTATTGACTTGCATCTTTATATAAACTATAAAAATGCTTGGATGAGATCTTTTTAATTACAGGGAATCATCTATGCTATCTAGCTTTTGCGGCTCTGAAGCTAAAGATAACTCACGCCAACCCTAGAAAATGTAGGAAATTGCATGTGTAATACACTACAAATACAAATGGACTTCCTTGACAAGTCCATGTGTAAAAAGTGTAGAGGCGTCTAGTTGCATCCAACAAGTAAAACAAAATCATTTTGATTCGCACAATCAAGTCGTGATCATCGGTGATATCTCAAGCTAGCTCTTACTCCTTTCTATTTTTTCTGATCCATCACTTCTTTCCGTTTTTATCAGGCAGACCAATTATGAAAGGAGCCCTCCCTCTCTCATCACTTTCACACCAACCTATATGGCGAGAACACAGCACAAATCCCCCCTCTTAGATCCCCCCCCCCCCGATTGAGGATCGACTCCCAGGGTTTGTTGCGCCATGCCTCATGCTTGGAAAGTCAAGATGCAATGTATTTTTATGACCTCAAGTATTTCTCACATTAGAGAGCTTTAGATCCTTGTATTGGCTACTCCCCTTGGGTCATAAATATTGTGACAATTTGAACAATATCAACTAAACATTTGAAACTTGCACTATTATCATGTTTTGACATACTGATTTTCTGGTCATCTTTAAAGGTTACACTATTTCCATGTAATTAGAAATTTATGATCTTTCTTGTTCCAGATACTCCAATAGAAACTAGGGATAATGATGAAGAGGTAATTAATAAAAAAGATCTTGTTTACCTTTTCTGATCAAGTGCTAGGTATTGTATGACAAATGCAATTTCCTACATTTTCTAGGGTTTGTGTGAGATATCTTTAGCTTCAGAGCCAGAAAAGCTATATAGCATAGAATGATTCCCTCGTAATTAACAAGATCTCATCCAAGCATTCTACAGTTTATACAAAGATGTATGTCAACAACTATCATTTCATAATATTTTCAAAATTTATAACAAGGGGTTGTTTATGCCTTGCCTTTTGATGTTGATGGAACAGTGATTTTTGCATTACCCCTTGTCATGGATGCCCCTCAACTCGACATAGCAATGCATAACGTTGAGACCACAAATGTGCATTAAATCACCAAAGCGCGTGCGCGTGTGAACACAAACCACAACAACCGATTACCAACATGACAAGGGTGACATATGTAGTATTCCTTGCCTTATGATACAGATGGATTCATAATTATTGGCAATCCCTTAGCCTTGGGTGCCCCCTAATCTGGACATGCAATGCATGAGGTTAAGACTACAAACATACATCATATTAATGATTGGCAAGTTCGTTGCACGAACAATATTATAATGTATATTGTGTTCATTCAAGAGTTCATAATAAAAGATGCAGCAGACGCTGATGATACCTAAGAATGGCCCATCATGGGCCAATCCCAAACTAGGTTAAGAAAAAAGTAACCCTAATAATATGAACCACTGATCTATGTTGACTTTAATTTGATCCTTCCATGTGTGAATCCTATTGACATAATTGAAAGTCGAATAATGCATCCGAGAATGACATTTGTTTAGTGGATTCCACATGTCCAAAAAACATTAGGGAGACCTTGTTGGGAAGTTCTTGGCTGCTAAAATATTGGAAACACATGGCACATGGAACCATATGGTATGAATATACATATTCTTTAAAAGTGTCTATAATCGTCAAACACTCGGGGGATATGATAAGAATCTCGAATATTTGACACTCGGGAATGACTTCATTATGGTGGCACAGAGTTGTTAACTTGCTCCTTTCTATTGTGCCGTCTATTTTCCTTATGTCTGAACTTACTCATGGGAAATTGTTTATTCATAGAGTGTTTTATTGTAGACACTCGAGTAACATGGCACGGTCGAGTGCCTACTCTTAGGAAAGTTTGTCCATGAGATTGTTTTTATGACCTGAGTGTTTCTAGCATTAGGGAGCTTCAGATCCTTGTAGTGGCTGCTCCTTGGGTCATAAATATTTTGACAGTTTGAACAAGTTGGCTAAACATTTGAATCTTGTGCTGACATTATGTTATGATTTACATGATCTTTGGTCACTTTTAAGGTTACACTATTTCCATGTAGATAGAAATTTATGGTTTGTCTTGTTCCAGATACTCGAATAGAAACTAGGGGTGATGATGAAGAGGTAGTAATAAGATCTTTAGCTTTTCTAGTACAAGTGTTTGGTGCTGCATTACAAATGCAATTTTCTACATTTTCTAGGGTTGGTATGAGTTTTTTTAGCTTCAGAGCCGCAAAAGCAAGATAGCATGGATGACTCCCTGGTAATTAACAAGATATCATCAAGGAATTCTACAGTTTATATATAAAGATGTACATCTATAACTACCATGATGCTTCATAATGTTTTTCAGAATTTATAATACGGGATTGTCTATACCTTGCCTTTTGATGTTGACGGATCAATAATTGTTGGATGTCCCCTAGTCATGGATGCCCCTCAACTCGACAAAGCAATGCATGGTGTTGAGACTACAAAGATACATATCTCACCTTAGTGTGTGTGCGCGCGCGCACGCCACAAACACACACACAACAAGTGAGCCCCAACATGACGAGGGTAGCATGTAGTATGCCTTGCCATATGATGCAAATGGATTCATACTTATTGGTAATCCCTTAGCCTTGGCTGCTCCTTCAATTGGACATAGCAATGCATGAGGTTGAGACTGCAAACATACATCATATTAATGATTGGCAAGTTCGTTGCACGAACAATATATAATGTACTGCATGTTGATTAAAGAGTTCATAATCAAGGATGCACCATACGTTGATGACATATGGTCTAGTTTGACCTAGGAACAACCATGCATGGGCCAAACCCAAAATAGGTTAAGAAAAAAATAAACCTAATAATATGGACCATTGATCTATGTTGACTTTAATCCGATCCCTCCATGTGTGAACCCTACTGGTATAATTGAAAGTCGAATAATGCATTGAGGAATGACAATTTTTTAATGGATTACTTCTATGCAAAAAAACACTAGGGACACCATTTCGAGAAGCTCTTAGGTGCCAAAATATTGGAAACACATGGCACATTGAATGATATGGTACACAAATACATATTCTCAAGAAGTGTCTACAATCACCGAACACTCGGGAGATATGATAAGAATCTCGAATGTTTGACACTCAGAATGACTCCATTACGGTGGAACGGAGTTGATAACTTGTTCCTTTCATGTGTTCCCTCTATTATCCTTGTATCTTTACTTACTCACAGGAAAATTTTTTATTCCTAGAGTGTTTTATTGTAGACACTCGGGAAATATGGTGCAGTCGAGTGCATACTCTCAGGAAAGTTTGTCCCTGAGTGTGTTTCTACGATCTCGAGTGTTTCTGGCACTAGGGAGCTTTAGATCCTTGTAGTGGCTACTCCCTTGGTTCATAAATATTTTGATAGTTTGTACAAGATCAGCTAAACATTTGAAACCTGCACTATCATTATGTTACAATCTATGTGATCTTTTCGTCATTTTTATGGTTACACTATATCCATGTAATTAGAAATTTATGATTTGTCTTGTTTCAGATATCCCAATAGAAACAAGGAGTGACGAACAAGACATAGTAATAAGATCTTGTTTACCTTTTCCGCTACAAGTGTTAGGTATATATTGTATTACAAATGCAATTTCCTATATTTTCTATGGTTGGTGTGAGTTATCTTTAGCTTCATAGCCGCAAAAGCTCGATAGCATAGATGACTCCCTAGTAGTTAACAAGATCTCATCCAAGCATTCAATAGTTAATATAAAGATGTATGTCAAACTGTCAATAACAATCAATATTTTCAAAATTTATAACAAGGGATTGTTTATGCCTAGCCTTTTGATGTTGATGGACCATGATTTTTGGATGTCCCCTAGTCATGGATGCCCCTCAACTCGACATAGCAATGCATGACGTTGAGACTAGAAATGTGCATATTCACCTTTGTGTGTTGTGTGTAGCTTTTCCGATACAAGTGTTAGGTATGATTTGTCTTTATCTTTAGAGCCGCAAAAGCAAAGATAGCATGGATGATTCCCTGGTAATTAACAGGATCTCATCCAGGCATTCTACATTTTATATAAAGACTTATGCCTTTAACTACTAAGAAATTTCATAACATTTTAGAATTTACAATAAGGGACTGTCTATGGCTTGCCTTTTGATGCTTATGTACTTGTTGGAAGTCCCCTTGTCATGGGTCCTCGACTCGACAAATATACATATATCACCATAGTTAGTCTATGCGTTAGTTAGTTAATTAGTTAGTTAGTTACTGTGTGTGCATGCGCGCGCGCGTGGGTGTGTGCGTGTGTTTGTTCTGCCACAAACCCAACAACTCGAGCCCCAAAATAACGAGGGTGACATGTATGTAGTATGCCTTGCTTATGATGCCGGTGGATTTATATTTGTGGCAACCCCTTAACTTTGGTTGCCCCTCAATTGGATACAACAATGCATGAGGTTGAAACCACAAACATACATCATTAATATGATCGGCAAGTTCATTGCACAAACAATATATATAATGCATTGTATGTTGATTAAATACATCATAATGATGGATGTTGAAGATGCTGATGACATCTGGTCTGGTTTCATCTAGGAATGACCATGCATGGGCCAAACCCACACTAGGTTAAGAAGAAAGTAATAAGAATCTGGACCACTGGTCTATGTTGACTTTAATATTATCCCTCCATGTGCGCATATATTGATATAATTGAAAGTCCAATAATGCATCCGGGAAAGACAAATTTTTTATGGATTCTTTGTTCACAAAAAACATTAGGGAACCATTTTGGTAAGCTCCCGGAGTGCCAAAATACTGGAAACACATGGCACATACATATTCTTTAAAAGATATTAATGGAATGATATGACCATTTTTGTTCAAAGTTTCAAGTTTGTATTCAAATTTCATATGAGATAGGTATACGCATATACACGCGCGCACTAGCTACTTTGACTCCACTCAACTTTCATATCAGTTTTGGTTTGCCTAATGTACTTCAAGAGATTCTACAATAAATTAGCTGAAATAACATACTTCCAGTTCTGCAAACACTGTTCTCATCATGCAGATATTAATATGTGCATCACTAACTATAGCAGACTTATTCATATATGAACATTTGAATCGCAAAGGAAAACATAAAATAACTTCTTTTGCGCGTTGGAAGAGAAATTAGGACATCACTAACTATAGCAGACTTATTCATATATGAACATTTGAATCGCAAAGGAAAACATAAAATAACTTCTTTTGCGCGTTGGAAGAGAAATTAAGACTATGCCTTAAATTGTGCTAGTGTAGCTATTTTGACAATGGCAAATAGTATGATGAATCTTTTTTTGTGGGTGTGTCAGAGAAAAACAGTGACAGCTAATTTAAGCTGCGGGAGGGACATCAAGGGTTGGATCACTGACGGGGTTAAGTACCACGGGTACCCCTAAGCATGGTCCTTAGAGACCTAAACGCGGGTCAGCCCATCTCAACCGAATGGCCTAACCCAGTTAGGTAAGCGCACAGCCAGGACGGGCCGGATGGCGAGGAGGATCCCGACGACCCAACAACAGGCCGAGTCTGGGACACGTGGTGATCTACCGAGCCATAACACGAAGGAAGAGGTCGGGGGACCAGGCTATCCCCGGAACCGGACCCAGGCCCAAGGCGACCTGGGGAAGGCGTGGCACGGCATTAAATGCACTAGCCGTAAGCCATGACAAGACTTGCATGCACCCCCCCCCCCGGACAGCCAGGGCAAGGGCGCCGCCTACAAACCGGAGGAACAAAGGGCGCCCCCGGTCAGCCGGGTCATCATGACGCCATGACATGCTCCATCCACAGGGCAACGGGACAGCCCGTACCGGGTCACCCTCCGCCGTCAGGTGTAGGGAGAGGGAGCGCGCCGCGCTAGCGGGCCCCACCGCGGACCACGCGGTGAGAAGAGGAGCAGGGTGCCCGACCTCCCGAGCCCAACGTGGGAGGCCTGGCGTGCCAACCAAGCAGGAGGCCCGCTCCCGTCGCATCAGGACGGGGGCATGCCGCAAGTACGATGGTGCCATCCCCTGCCGCGGGGAGGGGCGTGTGGACTCAAGGACGTGTCAGGCGGTGCCATGATCTGAGCGGACAGGTCACGATACGGGAAGTGGCGGAGCATGTTCCACTGGAGGGGCCCCCCATATAGACACGTGTAGATCAGTCGACCTCGCTCCGGGGGCGTCGACCCTGGGGCTCGGGACACCCCCTCTCTCACACAGTGTAACCTAGCCCACCACGTATATAAGATGGAGCTGGGCCTTCTCTTCAGGGGACGACACGCAAACACACACGCACACCGCTTGCAAGCGCCCCGTTCTAAGCATTCGAATGTGAGGAATACGAAGAACACCACCCCATAATGGACGTAGGGAAATTGCCCGAACGAGTCTAAATTCTTACCTTCGATTGTTAGCCACCGAGCCATAGAGAAGCATGACGCTAAATTTACTAGCCGATGAACAAAACACCAACAATCACCTTCTGTGATTATTACCAGTTGTAGCAACCGAGACTATGAATTCGGGACTAAAGATCCCAGCCAGAAAATTATGCGGTCTGCAGGATTTGAACCCGAGATCTCTCGCGTCACACATAGCTTTCTTGCCACTCCAGCTACACAGTGCTTGTGACTCTAGTTGGAATGCTTTCCTTTTGAACTAACAAGTGGATGATTCTTTAGTCCCGGTTGGTAACACCAACCACGACTAAATGACCCCTCGCACCCCCTAGCCGTTGGACCTGAAACTAATGCCTACATTAGTGTCGGTCCCAATATTGGCCGGGACAAATATGAAAGATAAAGACATTCTATAGTAGCGATGGACGAACTTTCTCGGGAAAAAAAGGAATCCATGGACGAAGTTCACGGGATGACCTCGACCACAGCAGCCGCCGACCATGACATGATCAACGGACTCCCCGATGACCCGCTCCTTCGAATCTTGTCCTTCTTGCTAGTGGCGAGCGAGGTGGCACGGACATCTAACCTATCTAGGTGGCGGCGGCACCTTTGGCCCAACGCCATGTCCCTTCGTTTAATCGTCGTTAGAGAACTGAGGAGCTACAACGAGGTTGATGACGACATAGATGACTCCTGCCTCGTGATCGTTGCCACCTGCGCCATCCTCGAGCGGCGCGTCGAGGGCCCTGATGATGTCGAGCAGTGGCAGAGGACCATGGTGGCAAGGTATAACACCTGTCATACCTTGTGTTTTTACATGGTAGCCCACTGCTCTAAGTTCCAGTTTAGTTTTGCACTTCTACTATGCCGCAGAAAATGTAGGGAGTTTGATTGTTTGAGAATCAATTGATTCCACCACACCTCAATTTTTATCCATCCTCCGCCACTAACATCGAGTGCCTGGAGGTGTCCTTCATCTACAGCTTCGAGGACAACACCTAGGTTGAGGGCCCCAATGAGGGCCCACTACTACAGAAACGATCATTCATCCTCCTCATTTGTCCCGGCCAGCTTTGGACCCAGGACTAATGAAGACTTTAGTCCGGGATCCAACGGCTAGGGACGGCATGGAGCTTTAGTCCCAGTTGGAGCCACCAACCACAACTAAAAGATGACTTTGGTGGCTCCAATCGGGACAAATATTTAGTCCCGGGTGGTAACACCAACCGGGACTAAAGGATGACCCTTTAGTCCCTGTTGGTGGCTCCATCCGAGACTAAAAGGGTCTTTAGTCCTGGTTGGTGGCACCACTCGGGATTAAAGGGTTCTTCACGGTTAGTTTAAAAGGAAGGCATCCCATTCAAAATCATATGTGCTGTGTAGGTGGGGTGGTAAGGAAGCTGTGCGCGAGGCAAAAGGTTTTGAGTTTGTATCATGTGGACTGCAGGGTTGGTTGTGCTTGCTTTTTGGGCTGGTAGACCCTTTAGTCTCAGTTGCTAGATCCGAGACTAAAGAACCGGGATCTTTAGTCCCGGATTCGTAGTCCCGGTTGAGGAACCGGGGCTAAAGAGTTTAAAAACCGGTACTATTGAGCATTTCTCTACTAATGGCCCAAACAAGGGGGCGGGCTTGTATCACTACAGCCACTACCACGCCTCCGACATCACGCCAGCGCACGTCGCTGCGTGGCTACTCTTCGCAACGCGCCGTGTCAAAGGCAGGTTCACACTCGCGGTGCCAACATTGCCAAAGCAGAGATGGTATCCTCCAAAGGACGAGGATGATGATGATGATGAAGAAGAAGAGCGGGTGGCATGGAAGGTGGAGGGATTGGCAGTAGCAGTGGAGGAGATGGAAGCGATGGTGGAGAAAGATGATGTCCAGGAGGAGGAGGAGGAAGGAGAAGAAGAAGAAGAGAGCGTTCTCTTTGCTGAGCTGCCGTGCTCGACTAGGATGAAGGAGATGAGCCTTACCCTCGGCAAAGGCGGTGCCGGCGCTTTCACGCTCTCACGGATTTCCTGCTCAGCCACGTCCGGCTGGAGGAAGCCGGCAGTGGCGACGACCTCGGCCTCGACCACCTGCTCTCGCGGCAGTGGCGGAGCCACCAGTATGGCGAGCCATGGCGGCCGCCATACCTGCCGCCGACAACCCACCCCCCCTCCCCACGCCAGTTCATTCCCGGCCGCCCTGCGCCATGGATCCATGGATGTCAGGTCTGTTCGTCTGGTCTAGAGGAAGAAGAACATCACATTTAGACTTTTGGGCTTTTAGAGAATTGGGCCGTCAGGTACTCAGGTGTCAGCCCATCACAGACCGCACAAGCCCATCACGAATCGTCAAAACCAACTACCTGATGGATAGAGTCACCATCGCCGTCGCCCCTCAGCATTCTGCCTCCGCGGTTTCGTCGTGTCGGTTCGTCGCCTAGTCGACTTGTCGCCAGACGCGCGATGGCAGCGGACGGGGAGCAGGGCCAGCGCGGCCTCAGCCTCGATGGCGTGGAAACGGAGCTGGCTAATCCTCCTCAAGACCTTGATGGCGCTGCAGCCACCGCTAACCGTCGGCGGCGTCCAATTTCAGATGCAAGCAGGATTGGAAAAAAATTAAAAGGTGAGAGTTGGATTATGGAATCGGACAATCTATTAAATCAACCCTACTTGCACATGTTGGTATACCATATTTGCAAATTTCTTTTGATATATGTTTCATTCAATGTTTTCAGTTGTAAGCATAAAGAGATTTTTTAGCGCTATTTCTGGGCATGAACAGACCAATGCTACTGCAAAAGAGGGAGATGGCAATGAAATTGAAGAGCCTGTACAAGAAGCGCAAACTAAAAATGCACCACAAGCACAAGGTATGCAAATAGAAGAAGGTGATGATATAATCAAAGAGTTCAACCAAGATCATATTATTTCTGATCCAGGGCTTCGTATTCCAATTCATAGATTTCATCCCAATATTAGAGATTAGGTGAAGCGAGCTTATTTGTTGAAGGGTCCAACATAGCTTAAAGGCCATACTTTTCCTCGTAGACTTTGTGGATCGAATGACTATAGATCTTTTCAAGAATCATGGTTTATCAAGTATGATTGGTTAGAATACAGTATAGCGAAAGATGCTGCTTATTGCTTGTATTGCTTTCTTTTTAAGGAACAACCCTCTGATGGTCAGTTTGGGTACGATGCTTTCACAAAGTTAGGATTCAATACTTGGAAGAATGCATATAAGGCCCTCCCTTTACATGTTGGAAGTGTTGATAGTCACCACAATGATGCAAGAAATGCATGTACTGATTTTAAGAATCAAAGGGCAGGTGTAGATCATAAATTCCAAACTTATGACAAAGACTCTGAAATAAGATATAAAATTGGTCTGACTGCTACTTTAGATTCTGCAAAATATCTCATTAAGCAAGGTCTTTTTTTTCGTGGGCACGATGAATCTTCCTCATCGTTAAATAAGGGCAATTATCTGGAGATGATTGATTCATATAAAGAGAAGAATGAGGATGTGAGGATTGCATTTGATGAGTTGTGTCCAGAAAATGCTCAAATGCTTTCTCCAGATATCCAAAAGGACCTTGTGAAAGCTTGTGCAAAGCAGGTTACTAAAGTTATTATGGGAGAGATTGGGGATCGTTGTTGCTCTGCCCTTATTGATGAATCACGTGATATCTCAATCAAAGAGCAAATGGCTGTGGTTGTAAGGTAAGTAGTTGATTTGTCTCCTTTTCAAAATATCAGATTATTTGTTGCATTAAATAATAATAAGTATTATTTTTTATTTGCTATGCAGGTTTGTAAATAGCAAGGGAAATGTTATAGAAAGATTTTTGGGCCTAAAGCATGTTAAGGAAACATCGTCAAAGGCATTGAAGAAGGCTTTTGTCGAGATGCTGGGTAGTCATAAGCTACCAATTGCTACGATCCGAGGGCAAGGATATGATGGAGCATCCAATATGAGAGGTGAATTTAATGGTTTGCAGAAACAAATTCGTGATGACAATCCATATGCATTTTATATTCATTGCTTTACACACCAGTTGCAATTGGTAGTGGTTGCTGTTAGTGAATGTTGCGCAGGCATTAAGGATTTTTTTGACTATGTTAATTTTGTTGTAACCAATGTTGGTGCCTCCTGCAAGAGGAAGGATTTATTAACTGAGAAGCATCATGATAATATTTTGGATAGATTGGACAGTGGAGAGATACTTTCAGGGAGAGGTCAACATCAAATGACTAGCTTGGTTAGACCTGAAGACACTAGATGGGCTCTCACTTTAATAATTACTTCGTATTGAGTCAATGTGGGATGCTATTCTACCGGTGTTGATTTTTGTTAATAAAGAAAAATGGCATGCAAACAATGCTGGAGGTTAGGTACATATAATGGAAAGTTTTAATTTTGTGTTCATTATGAAGATGATGCTCAAATTATTCCGCATTACAAATGAGTTGTCACAGTGCTTGCAAAGGAGAGATCAAAATATTGTTCAAGCCATGTCATTGCTTGTTGATGTGAAAGCACGATTGGCTGATTTAAGGAGTAACGGCTGGGAGGAACTATTTGCTGAAGTTCAAGCATTTTGTGATGCAAAGAAAATCGAGATACCATCTATGGATGCACCAAGACCAAGATGGGGCTGTTCAAGGCAAGAAAAAGGGATAATGGTCACTAAAGAGCATCATTATCGTGTGGACACCTTCTATGCTGCTGTAGATGTTATAAACACAGAGATGAATCATCGATTCAATGAAGTTTCTTCTGATTTACTTATACGCTTTTCCTACCTTAATCCAAGGGACTCTTTCTCTAAGTTCAACGTGGACAAGCTTGTCAAATTGGTAAGGATCTATCATGCTGACTTCTCTGGTGTTGATCTTTCGAATTTAAAGGATCAACTTAAAACCTTTATTCTTCATGTTAGAAGAGTTGATGACTTTACTGGTTGCTGTAATTTTGGGAGTCTCGCAGTGAAGATGGTTGAAACTGAAAGGCATATAATATTTCCATTGGTCTATCGTCTAATTGAGCTAGCACTGCTCCTTCCAGTCGCAACAACATCTGTGGAAAGGGTCTTTTCGGTTATGAAAATTATAAAAACTGAACGACGTAATAAGATGGATGATGACTGGCTCAATGATTTAATGATATGCTATAACGAGAAGGAGATATTTAAAGGAATTGATGATGAAGCAATCATGAAGCGCTTTCAAGCCTTGAAACATCGGAGGATGAATTTTTCTCGGCCAACTCGCCACACTTAGTGCTTGTACAGTATGTTCATCTACTCATCTACTTATCAATACCTAATATTTTTATACAATTGAGACTCATGAGCTGATATATAGTAAATTTATGCATATTTGATGGTTATAATTTTTTATACAAATAACAAGTGGTACGTTCGCTATAGGTAGATTTTAATCCTGACTCCGCCGCTATCTCGCGTCCTGCAGCCCGCGGCTGAGGAAGGTGCAGCTCGGCTACATCTTCGGGCTCTCCACGCTCCGCCTCGACGCGGCCGCCACGCTCGCGGAGCTCCGGCTGCTGGACCTCCGCCAGCTGCAAACATTTGACGTGGACGCGCCTGGCCTCCGCGTGCTCGCCGTCGAGGAAAGCAGCTACAGGGTCACGGCGGCGAGGATCGCGGCGCCGCGGCTCGAGGTGCTGGGGTGCGGGCACATGGGCCCCGCGGAGCGGCTGCAGTTTGACGGGGCAGCCAGCCTCCGGCGCATCGACCATCTCAATGTTTGTTTGGTCGCACCGCCTTCCCCGCGACCAACATCTTGACAACTCAGCAGCACCGGTGCAGTTTGACAACCCTATGGCATCCGAGCACTCATTATCCTACAATTACTAATCTCATCTGCATGTGCGATCGCCCAAAGGGCTGGGAGGACCAGAAAATCCCATTGCTGCTCCTACGAGACATTGAGATATGTGACTGCAGACTGTTGGACAGCCATACACGCCTTCTGCATCTGCTGGTGGCAAGTGCACTGATCCTTGGATGGCCGTGACCTTGGAGACCAATCTTTTTGAAGATAGTGAGGAGGAGCCGAGGAGGTAGATTTTGACATCCCTTGCTTTGGAGGGTGCTGGTCACCCTGTGTCTGGGAACGCAGTGAGCTAGGGTTTGTACGCCCTACCAAGTATGCAAAGAGGGGATGGAGCATGAGATGGTAATTAAGTTGATGGCGGTCCTATATATATTTCTGGGCAGGTATAGCTATTTCTGTTACAGGTGGACAGTGCTGGACAGATTGTATTGTTTTTTTTTTGAAAGACCATCTTTTTTGGAACCTTGGAAACTTTTTAGGTATAATATTCCAAATGAGATTGAGTATGCTAACCGCTACAGCAAAGTCGACTCCGTAGTAATTAGCATAAATGAATTTTTTTTGAACGAACAACACTTGAGAGTGCGTTTCTAATGATATAGTAGAAAAAATATAAGATAATATCCCTAGGAAGTCATAACCAGGTAACAAAAAGAAAAAGAAAACCACAGAAACAACACCAGCACAGTTGGATTGGGGCATCAACACGTGCCGAGCTCAACACTACTCAACAACTCAAACTGGTCAGATTCGGACATCGACACAAATCGCACAACTCGTCTCCAAAGGCAACTCTGTCCGGTCGGAAAATACTCCACCCGACAAATGCAGCAGAACCGGAGCCCGCGGCACCCACCAAAATATTCACACTCATATAGTCGCCGAGAACCTCTAGGCGTGACCCTGCATCAACAGGAAACCGTCCATGAAAAATTTAAGCCCTCTTGAAACAACACGCAACACCTGAGAGTGCGAAAACACAAACACCAAACTCAAAACCCCGAACTCTGTGCAATCCCGCGCTTTCATACTTCTCAGTGTTTTCATGGACGGATGCTGCCTACTATGTCCCGTGATGACCAATGAATCCTCCTCGTCGTCGTTGTCGGTCACGATATTCATCATGGGCGTTACCACTCAACTTGGTGGATCCATCCATACAGATCAGGACTGGATCCATTTACATACTTAATATCATTGGTTATTCTTTTGTTATATATAAGTCATGGAGAAAATTATAAGGTAGCACAATATATAATTGAAACCATAAGCATAATTAAGCCCAATGTGAACGGGCAGCTCCAAACAATCAAATGTGGATGACAACAACGTCACGGAGCATGAGGAGAAATTAGGAATTGCTGGCATGGGGTTAGGGGATCGGCAGAAGAATGCATAATCAGTAAATGTTAGAGTTGAACAGGAAAAAGAGAGAGAGAAAACTACGACTTATATTTTATTAAAAAAAGAGTAAAATATACTACCGGTTCTCAAACTTGGCTCGACTTATATTTTATTAAAAAAAGTAAAATATACTACTGGTTCTCAAACTTGGCTCGGAGTGTTATTCGGGCCCTAGAACCGTGCAATGAGACTGATATTGGGCCTAAAATCGGTTATTCGAGTTGAACCAAAACTTCAACACTAACCAATTGTGCATAATATATTATTCCCATTTGTCCCCACTGCATCAGGAGGTGGAGGAAGTGTACAACAAGCACATGATAAAGGATATACCCAAACTTTGCAGCATCAGAAACATTACCTTAGAAGTATTGCATGACAAGGGACTCGGGCATAATATTGGAGCTACTGTGGCCAGGTTCATTGCAAGATTTATCCAAAAATCAAGAGGCATGGGTTACCTCGCGAAACAACCATCTCGTTCTCTCACATCCCTCTCTCTCCTACAAGTTAAAAAAATAATCTTACATTAAATTGCATGAGGCAATCTAGTTAATTAGATGTACCAATGTACGCCTTCGAAATTTGATCCATAAAAACAACACTACAACAATATTATAAAACTACGTGCTTGCATTCAAAGTTTGATCCAGAGAAAATCTTTTTTGAACCACGTGTTTCATATGAATGCATATATACCCTGTCCAATCCACTTACATCAATCTTAAATCATTCAGCTCTACTTTATATTTGATCTTTAAGTCTTTTGTTAAAGTATAATCTTAATAGTGTATGCAAACCTTTTTGTGAAAGTTTCAAAGTCGTGTCAAAGCGCATCTCGGAGACCCATAAACTCCATAAAAATCGTCCCAATATTATTCTAGAACTTTCGAAATTTAGAGTTAGCTTAAGCCACGATAGAGAAACACAAAGATTCCAATTGAGATCTTCCAATCCTTGCCCTCCAAATTTCGTGAACATGCGAAGTTCTATATAAACTGAATTGACACGAAGGAAGATTAGGGCAACCTATCACGTATCCTTCCTAAGCATCTTTCTCGACATATATCCATGGCCGCGCCCAACATTATCGTCGGGCTCGACTACGACGCCGACCATGTCTTGCGGGCCCCATCCCTCCGGTTCGCCGTCAAGCCCGACCCGTACGCCGCCGGTAGGAGCCCCAAGGACACGGAGGACGGCCGCCGCCTCATCGCGGCCGTGGACGCTGCCCTCGCCCGGCGTGCCAACGATGGCTCCGACGTCGAGGACCTAGAGATCAACTTTCGTCTACGCCACTCCAAGGAACAGGTACCTCGGCGGCGACATGACATCCGGCGGGTGGTATCTGTTCAGGCACGGCCACGCCGCCGACATCACCTCGGATCACGTCGCCACGTGGCTGCTCTTCGGCCAGAGCCGCGTGATCGGGCGCTTCACGCTTGCCGTCCCCGCCGTGCCGCCGCGGTACGCGAGGTACGCGATGATGAGGGCGGAGGCAATCGATCCAGCTGAGAGGAAGCTCTCCGACGAGCTGCCGGCCTCGGCGAGAGCCGAGACGATGAGCCTGAGCTTGGGGAACGCCAACCTCACCGTCCCCGTCGCCGGCGCCGGCGCCTTCCGCGCGCTCAAGGACCTCCTGCTGAGCCACGCGCGGATCGAGCCGGCCGGCGCCGACGAGCGCAACTTCGGTCGCCTGCTCTCCGCCTCCTGCTGCCCGCGGCTGCGGCGCCTCCGGCTGGAGCACATCACCGGGCTCGCCGCGCTGCGCTTGCACGCCACCGCCGCGCTCGAGGAGCTCGGCTAGACCACGTCCACGGCCTGACGACGCTGGAGCTGGACGCGCCGGGCCTCCGGACGCTGCACGTCGCCGGCTGCTCCAGGATGGTGGACCGCGACGCGACGGCGAGGATCTCGGCCCCGGAGCTCGAGGTGCTGGCATGCGCCGACGTGT
Source organism: Panicum hallii (assembly GCF_002211085.1). Lineage (NCBI taxonomy): Eukaryota > Viridiplantae > Streptophyta > Magnoliopsida > Poales > Poaceae > Panicum > Panicum hallii. The sequence goes on from NC_038044.1 coordinate 58,423,211, forward strand.
GCCCACCGGACCGGCTGGAGTTCGACGGCGTGGCGAGCGTGCGCCACCCGGAGAAATGTTCCTCTCGTTGCATGCCCCTAACTAAATGGCACCGGGCAGTGAATATCCACGCACCCACGGATAGCAAATCTGATGGGCACGGATACAGATCTAAATTTCTAACTGCGGGTACAGGCGCGGGTATAGCATAAAACCCAACAAATATTTGCTAACGGGTATGGAAAAGTGATACCCGAACCCGCAAACCCGCCAGACCCGCTTTAAGGGCTGACATGTGGGTCCAAACATCTGGATATATAAGCAAGAGCTATAGTTTCTGACCACATCTCTCCTCCATCCCATCCTCCTCTCGGCCGCCACTCCCGAGACCCCGCGACTCTTGAGCGGCGGAGGCACCGAGCCCCGTCCTCAGTCCCCAGCCCCTATCCGTCTCTCATCCAGTGCGCCGCCGCCACCAGCCCCTAACCCCTCCACTTCTCCTCCTGCGTCCTGCCAGATGCCGCCGCCCTACCAGGTGAGGAATCCGCGCCCCGACGCCCAGTAGGTGTGCAGGCAGCTGTGGGCCCATGGCCCGGGCAGCAGGCAGCCGCTGCATCATGCCTCTGCGCCGCCTCGTCGCCCAGTTCCGCGCGGCCGTGCCGGCCTGCCGCCCCCAAGACCGCCAGCGGCATTGTCTTCCTCGAGTCCGATGTGTGCTTGATTTTCTATAGCTCGCGGGTACACGGACGTGCCCGCGGGTACGGGATATCCGCAGATAGCGGGTACAGGTATGGTTTTCTACCTATGGCGGGTAGCGGACGCGGATTTGAGTATGAACTTTGCCTCGTGGATATGGGTATATAAAGTGTGTATCCGCATGAATTTTACCATTGCCATCTTTACCCATGACGAGCTCTGGAATGCCAGGGCCATGTGGCTCTTGCAGCACTGCACCGCGGCGGACAGCCTCGCCGTGGACATAGCATCCTTTGAGGTATGCGCCTTCACCGGTTAAAGAATCTCTAGTTGTCATCTTATCCTTTTTATTTATCATTTGTTAGATTCTTAATTGGATTCAAATCTTTATATGACAATTCAATTAAAGTTATTTTACATGAGAATTCAAATTATCATTTAGCATGGACAGCTCCGCAAGCAGGCGTCAAATTGAAAACTGCGGTAGAAAATTTAATGTGCAGCATATATTTTCTTTAGATTTTGTTATAATCACTCTAAATTGCATCGTACTACATATGCTATAAACATGTTGCCAATATTCTCTTAATTAGAAGTTAATTTTTTTCTCAATCTAGTATATGCATAGAACGCTCGATTTTTCTCTCAATTAGATCTTTGGGAATCCTATTTTCAAATCTAGTGTTCGAGTTGAAAATAGGATTCACAAAGATCTAAGATCTTTGTGCCAGGTTAATTCTGATAAAATTGTACAAGAGTAACTTGACAAAAGAAACAAAACCAATCACATCAAAACTCATCAAACAATATATATCCATCAGTTATATATGCATTCACACTCCTAGCTCTTTGTAATAATGTCTTTCAATTTTTCATTGCAGACACCAGGCTTGAGCATAGAGGGTCATCAGGATACAAAGGAGATGATCAGTTGTGTACCACTGCTTCACAACATCACCAACTTGACCATCCATGTGGATGCCGGGCGGTGGCACGAACGTAAAGCCACAACTGCCAGGCTTGTCGCAAAATGTAGCGGAGTTCAACGCCTCTCCATTGACTCCGACTGCGCTGTGAGATATATACGCACATTTTAAAGCTAGCTTATTTTTTGTGAAATGCCTTAAAGTTTTCGTCTATCAAGCCCTTAGACCTTTTTGTTTCTCTTGATCCTATTTGCAGAACGATACATGCTCAAAAGCTGGTTGTCTCAGCAACCTGGAAGATGACCCAACAATCTCTCTGGAACACCTTCGAGAGGCGAAGCTCACCGGCTTTCCATCATCCATGTACCACAAGAGCCTCTTGCAGCTGATGATCACAGGCGCGCCTGCACTCGAGAAGATGACCGTGGAGTTGATCAAGGAACTCATTGTCAAAGGGGCAGAACGACAGCGAGGACCTTGGCTTCAACATGCCTAGCAAAGGGCAACGGGCTCCTCCTATAAGGCCCTCTCCAATGGGGTAGCTTTAAGCCAGCTAGTGAGATTAAAAATGGGGTAGCTTTAAGCCAGCTGAGAGAGTTTTTTAATCGATGAACAGTGGAAAAACTGATGAGCTTGCGTTCCGCTTGTCGCGTGGCTCTAACACTTCCCTATGCATTTTCCTCTCATAGGCACGTTTCCCCTTGCACTTGTTTAGCCTGTGTGCTACTGTGCCGGTGCTGACTTAGAGCTTTAGAGCTATTGCTGGCTCTAACCGTTGGACGCAGCCTAAGTGGACGGTCTCCGGGGCATGGCAATGTCACAATTAATCTATGAGTGGACAGCGGATACCAAAAGGGAAGAAGACAGAGAGGATTTAGACAGGTTATAGTATTTTTTTCATAGTTGGTCACACTTTTGTTCTAGTTGTTGAGATGCATCGTCGGTCATGTGTAAATAAGGGGTGATAACGGATCATATGGTTCTAATGTTCTTTTCACGATCCAATTTGATCTTTATATAATTTTAGCTAAAAATTAAATAAGATCAGAGCCGGGCCCTTTACCACCCCATAGTGAGTTTCTCGCAAGAACAGTGCATGCTGAGGTAATTGTTGGTGATAATGTACTATTTGGTTAAGCAGTGTTAAGTTACATGCATATGCAATCATCAAATTCCATACATAATTCAAGAACCTGAATTCCTGAGGTGTAGCCTAGAGGTGTATACGCATACATATTACACTAGTTTAGTAGTTTTAGTTGGGTGTTGCTAGCGCCCTGACTTCGGGTACATGCGCTTCACCATACGGATCTTCTCGTTGTTGCATCTATATGCAGCTAATGACAACCTCTGGTCATCAGCTAAAAGCCCCTCTAGAAATGGATCATTTGGTCCAGTTTTTTCGTTTTCGTTTCTTCATTTGTCTTTAAAAAATCTTTTGTACTTCTTTTCTTGAACTTTAATAAATTGTAAATCAGTAGGGACCAAAACCTTCCAATTTCATCCGAGAAAACCTTGAGACTGCCCAAAACACCCTCATATTGTGCTACATCTGTGGACCTAATAGCAGCAAATGTACTATCTTGTGGAACAGATCAAGGATGAGATGCCAACAAATCACCCAGACGAAAAATCAATTTGAAATGTGGCTTTGCAACATTCCAAAATCCAATCTCCAAGGCGTCCAATCGCCTGTATCCTACGTTTCCGCTGCGAGCGTTGGTGCATGCAGCCATCGGCGGCGGCGCCAATGCCGGCGCCGCCCACGCCTCCCAACTTTGACAGCCCCAGGCCCCCAGCAAGATCGTCGGGCTCAACTACGACGACGGCCATGTCCTTCACGCCCTGGCCCTCCGGTTCGTCGTCACGCCCAACCCTTTCGGCGCCGGCACCGGCCTCAAGGACACGGAGGACGGCCGCCGGCTCATCGCGGCCGTGGACGCCGCCCTCGCGCTGCGCGCCGGCAGCGGCCGCGACGTGGAGGAGCTGGAGATCAACTTCGTCTACAGCTCCCCAAGGAACAGGTACATCGACATGGCGTCCGGGGGCTTGTACCTGTACCGGCACGGCCACGCCGCCGGCATCACGTCGGCCCACGTCGCCGCCAGGCTGCGGTTCGGCACCCGGCGCTTCACGCTCGCCGTGCCCGTGCTGCCGCGGCACGCGAGGAAGACGCCGGCTGCGGCGGCGCTGCCTGAGAGGAAGCTCTACGCCGAGATGCCGGCCTCGGTGAGATCCGAGACGATGAGCCTCACCCTGGGCAACGCCGCCCTCGCCGTCCCTGTCGCCGGCGCCGGCGCCTTCCACGCGCTCGCCGACCTCCTGCTCAGCCACGCGCGGATCGTGCCAGCCAGCACCGAGGAGCGCAACCTCGGCCGCCTGCGGTCCGCCGCCTCCTGCCCGCGGCTGCGGCGCCTCTGGCTCGAGCACATCGCCGGGCTCGCCGCGCTCCGCCTGCGCGCCACCGCCGCGCTCGAGGAGCTCCGGCTGGACCACATCCGCGACATGTCGGCGCTGGAGCTCGACGCGCCGGGCCTCCGGGCGCTGCACGTCGCCGGCTGCTACAAGATGGCGTCCGACGACGCGGCGGTGGCCATCTCGGCGCCGAGGCTGGAGACGCTGGCATGCGCGACGTGTGCCGCCCGGACCGCCTGCGGTTCGACGGCGCGGCCACCGTCCGGCGCCTGGATAAGATCTTCCTCTGGTCGCACGGCCGCCCCGGCGTGTACAGCAACGCCGGGGCCGTGTGGCTCCTGCAGCACTGCGCCGCCGCGAACAGCCTCGGCGTGCGCGTATCGCCGCCCGTGGTATGTATACATCATGGATGCATTTACTATTAACTTCTGTATTTTTAAATTTAGCTCTCCTACGTATTCGAGAAAAAACTTATTTTCAATTTTAAATCAGGACCTGAAGGCGAAGAATTGGAAGGATACGGAGGAGATGATGAGCCCCGTGCCACACCTTCCCAACATCACCAGCTTGACCATAGATGCGCGGTGGCAGCACCTTGAAGCAAGCATTGCCAAACTCATTTCAAAATGCGGTAGGCTCGAGCGCCTTTCGATCGACATCTCCAGACCGGTGAGTCCGATTTTCGCAAGAATTTGCCAAACTCATTGGAAAAACATATTTTTTGTTTGAACAGGTATTAGTATTTGCAGTGGGATCCGTGCTCGAATCCTCACTGCTTCTGCCACCGGGAAGCTGGTTGGGATGAGCAGATGATCTCTCTGGAGCACCTCCGAGAGGGGAGATCACTGGCTTGCGGCCGTCGGATGACCATCTAAGCCTCATGCGGCGTGTGATCGAGAGCTCACCTGCGCTTGAGAGGATGACGGTGGAATTGTACATTGGCAAGGAGCTAGACTGCGGCAGCATCCCTGGCAACAGAGGGCGTTGGGCTCCTTGTGCTGGTGGACAGTCGTCGACACGCGTCTGCAGCGAACCAGGTAAGAAAGTGACAGAAGGACAACTAGTGGTGTACCCAGAAAAACGAAGTCTTCATCCTTTGCTGTTTTGCTCGAAAACTAGTCGTGTGCTTCTACGTAAACGGAGCAATCAAGACCTGTAACGTTTACCTGCTGGAGATCTATGTGTTGGCGTGAGAATCCAATGTTTCTGCGTCAACAGACAGTCTATTTTGTCCGCGTTTTAGGTTTTGTAAAAAGTTTCAATCTAGCCAGTAATATGGTATGGTATGATTTAGCTGTTAGCTTTCAACTTTTACTAAGAGTTTCGAATAGATGGTGAGAAGCAAGTCATATGTACAAGTTAACATTGTGCTTGTTGCCTTCTTTCTTCAGAACGTAACTATAAGTGTTGTTGATAGGTGTCCGCTGCCAAATTAGTTTCACGTATGCTACAGTTTAGCCACAAATCACGATGCAACAACATAAACTCAAAGAGACAGGTCAAAATTTAACACCAACGAATTATTCGGGGAAAAAAATCATCTGACAGCTACATGTACACGACAATCCTGGCACGGCGCTACCCGCTCCTTTTACAACCCATGGGCACCATGGTGATCTAAAACCTCTCTGGTTTACCTATGCTGCTAGAATCTAATGGAAGCCAATGGGCTTCAAACAGCACCAACACGAAAAACTAAAGAGTCTGTTACATGCTAGGCTAGCGAAACATGGCGCAACAGGAGATGTTGCGCTCCATGTCCCGTCCAGTCAGCAAAGGCGATGAGATGCGGAGAACCTGCCATGAACAGCAGCGGTCGCACTGCTGCGCTTGAGCAGGTGCCAAGACTCTGCCTGCTGCATTCATGGCAATGAGTTTTGAGTGAGAACATGGCCTAAACTGCAATATGGGAAGGCTTCATCGCTTCCTGCCCTTTGACCCAGCTATCAAGCGAATGGCCTGCTTCCCCAGTTCCAAGTTATCAGATCGACCATTATCTAATTGAATACACAGCGTGCCACTGATGACATTTGCCACCACACCTTGGTGCCTGCCAAGATGAACAATAGTATTTTGAGTCATCTGTCAGTCATCAGCAAAAAAAAGCACAATCAGAGGTACACGATGTGCTGAGCACTACTATACCACTATGCAAGCTCCACCATCGGATAACAAAAAATGATACGCCGATATAGCTAATATTTTTACTAGTGATATAGAGGACCTCAGGCCAAATCAATTTCATATGCTTCATTAAGTGCAGGTGTGACTGGGGCATGGCATTTCAGTTAATAGGCTCTGGATAAAGTTAGATCTGCTACTGAACCAAATGGCAATAGGCTTTGTTGGCAGGATAATATAACAAACAAAACTATAATAAGAAAACATGTTAGAGGAAGAACGAACCATTTGCCATCAGAAGCTTGATGGACCTCAATCCTCTTTCCAATTGCATCCTTGCCCAACTTGCGCAGTATCCAGTTTGCGTCCATCACTTCATCATCTGTGCTCTGCTGATGCCTCTTGGCCGGAATCTTACCATCTGAATCATCCACCTTCTCCATTGAAGGTCTCTTCCTCTTTGATCTCTGGCCTTTAGCAACATTTAACTGCTCCTCTTGCTGAGAAGCCCACGTGGCTGGCTCCTCTGGTTGAGAGGCCTGGGTGTTTAGCTGCTCAAAATGGGGACGCTTAAATTTAAGTTTCAGCAATGATGGCTTCAAGTTGTCAGTAGAGTCGGATGAAAATAAAGCAGCAGTTCCCTGGTTCTCATTCACCTGACTGGAATGAGATTGTTTGAGTCCAAATGATCTGTTTCTTGTACCAGTTTCATTTGCATTTTCCATTCCAGAGATTAAAGCATTGCTTCTTTTTCCAGTTGCATGCTTTTTTGAGGTACCAAGATCTCCCAAAAGACTACTTCTTTGCTGTGTCCCGGTCTCTCTAACTAGCTTCATTACACTTTTCTCTTTTATCTCACTCCTTGAGCTTTTCAGCTGGCTTGTGACATCTATTTTCCCTCCTGAAAGAGACAATGAATGTGAAGCCCGGTTAGTCACCATAGCATCAAGGTAATAAGCTAGAAATAAACTCAGATAACTCGTGACGCGCATACCAAAAAGCAAAGATTTAAGTAACTAATTTAAAATGCAATCAATATCCAATGAAGAATTAAAAATAATTTCACAAATATAAAAACATAAGGTTATAGAGAGTGCAATAAATTTGGAAATTAGAAATGGGTACAGCAGAATTACAGGAAGACTGCAAAGCTACCAGAAACTTAGTGCATATGAGATGAAATCGCAATTTATGTTTAGGGCCACTGATGCACAACCACAAGGGTCACGGACATGTCAATTCCGACTGCCAGGATAGGGAAAGATCTGAGACTAGTAAAAAGTCCCGTTGATAGGAAAGGGCTTATATCTTAATTCTTAAGCCACTGATAGGAATATACAGGAGTTTCGCAAAAATGCTAGGATTTAAATGTTAAACTCTGCAGATCTAGCGAGAAGTTACTGAGAAATGAAAATCTTAAATGCACTTGAAGTTCAATCAGAACAACGGAAGAAAACCATTCCAAAGGATACCATGGAACTCCCACAAAATTACAGAACTGCTATAGTTCTAACGTGCAGTAAATTCAAGTAAGGAAAAGTGTATGAAGTCATTCTATTTTTTTATATTCCTTGTAAGCAGCCAAAAAAATTACTAGACACAGCATGATCACACATGTATTAATATAACAGGGAAATTGAACTGGCAAGTGCTGAGCTTCCAAAAAAGGGGTGCATACCATGTATCGAACCCATATCTTGCTCTTTTTGAGAATTGGACAGTTCAGACTTGGGAGAGCCACTTCTGGTTTTGTGCCGTGAACCAAGATGGATAACCAACTTGGTACCTTTCCCAGTATCATTCTTGGGAGTACTTTCATCACCTGCATCTTTGAAATGTAAACCTGAAACCTTACTGCCTTTAATCTTGACTTTGGGTATCATATCAGCACTGTTTGCCACAGCTTTCATGGATGGAGATTTCAAATTCTTTTCTGAACTTCGAGTTGAAGATGAAATATAAGCACTACCATCATTCTTAAAAGGACTCCTATCATGATTACCATCTATACTTTGATCTCCCAAACGGCTATTTGATGATTTAGCATCGTGCCTTCTCTCCAAAAATATCTCATCATGGCCATCGTCTGTTTTATTACCCTGACCACCTTTCTTTTTGGAAGGCTTCTTATTCGACCCGGAGCTTTTCAAAACAATCTTCTCTTGCTCAGGTGTATCTGATGGAGCCTTACTACTGTTGCTTTTCAATGAAAACTTTAAAGTATTCCTACCATCATTTTTCAATACATATGGAGCAGGTTTATCTTCATCCGAGTTTGGATACGATGGTGAGACATCTTCAAGAGAAGGTAATGCAGCAGCAGCCCGCAAGCTAACCATAAGTTCTTGGTCAACAACATCTCTCCTCTTCCAAAGCTCCCGAATTGCATCCTCAGTGTCCCTGATCTGAAGATAGCAAAATGGGTGTTAGATGACACAATATAGCAGTGGGGCATGATGACAGAAGTAATTATCACCTGGGAGCATTCGCCGCGGCATGCCGCACATGTGTACTGAAGGTTTTGGTCAGCTTGGAACTGTTGGTACTTTTCCTCACTGCAAAACATATGGAATGAATGTATAAAACATAAAGCCAACAAGAAGAAAAGGGATTGGAAAGGATGGCAATGCATATAGTTGAAACAGAGGAGACAATGAGTACAATTATTCAAACAGACATAGGGTTCACACTTGTACAGACCTGATGCCATCACACTCAATATGCACCCATTTTTCACAAACATCACAGCAAACCATAGGTATCACTTCAGAGTCTCTATAAACCTGAAAAGGGAAGGAACCCAAAACAGAGTATATTATATAAGCACATGACAATAAAATGAAAACAGAATATTATGGTACATATGAACCAAGATTACTCCATATAACTTTGATTAAAAGATGTAACCAAGTCTCAATCAAAGAGACTTCAAACTATAAACAAATAATTTGCATCACTTCAACATCTCAAGCACACAAACACTATCTTGAAAGGCAGCGGGGCAGAAACAAGTAAAATTCAAATCCCTAAAATTGAACAGCGTATGGTAAATTCCAAAAGCTAAAATAAATACTTCTGTTGTTAGGAACGTAGTACTTATACAAGGAAAAAGGTAACAGGAAAGGGGGATACCTTCAAGCAAATCGGGCAGTAGTTTCCTTTCACAAACAATCGTCCGCAAGCATCACAACATGTGTACCCCAAAAACCACCTATAGATCCAAATTCATAGCGTTACAACATGTGCAAGACATCAGGAAGTCCATACCAGTTAAAAAAGAAGTTTTGAATCAGTACCTTGTGCTATGGCCACTACCAGGCACACCAGATCCACAGCTGTGACACCTTGTATGTTTTGGACATAAATATGGTCCATGGGTAACATTCTGCAATATCACATTCAGTGTTCAATGATGACAAATAGAAGCAGATGCAATCTATACCAAAGGGGTTGTGGTGGAGGGGTAAGGTACACATTGAGTTCACCTTGTGTGATGGTTGCTGACAGTAACAGTGATAAGCACCATCACACCTTTTACAGAACATCAACTTATTGGGATCACCAGGCCGCCGGCATACCTATATAGATGGCAAGTATTGATGTAACAGAAAATCAAGTACAGAAGCTAGTGCTACCCATCATGTATCAGAAGCGTTACATGCTTTAAAGATGCAAATTCAATGTATAGGTTAAGGATAATATGATGCGACTAGAGAGACAACAGACCTCACAACTGCGGCAAGATGGACAGACCCATGAGCTCCAGTGGAAAAGATCTAGGAGGAGGGTTAATCTATCAGATGATGTACAAGAATGAATAGGTGCTGAAGAGACAATAAAAGGGAAAAAATTGTATTACCTCTATGCTCCCCCCAGCTTTTCAAACAGTTTCTATGATATCTTTTGTTGCAGAGCTTACATGGAAGCATTTTGGCAGCTTTTGTGCTGCCCTCATTTTCTCCAAAACAGCACAAATGGCACATAACCTTGACAGAAGCATTTCCTTGATCCTCCCGGTCCCACTCATCTTCATCTCCTTCTGCCTCCTGCAAAAATGGAAGGGGCCTTTTTAGATTGTGAGGGCCGATATGGAAATAGAATACATTAAAATGGAAAGGTAGCACTCCTTATTAGCATCAACTACAGAAGCAAAAGCCTAAAGCCTAAAATATCAAATTGGCTAGTAACATCGTGTGCAATTGGAACTTGCCAAGATGATCAGAAGCTGTATCCAAGGACTAAGAGCCCGTTTGGGAGGGCTCCGACCGGCTCCGGCTCCTTCTGACAAAACACTGTTGACTGGAGCCGGTTTCCTCTCACCTCTCCCCTCCCAGAGAGGGAGGGGAGAGGTGAGAGGAAACCGGCTCCAGTCAACAGTGTTTTGTCAGAAGGAGCTGGAGCTAGCCGAAGCCCTCACAAATGGGCCCTATGCATTACTGCATCATGTGGTGAGCCAAAAACAAATGAGAAAAAATAGTCTATTGTGGAAACTTTATAAGTACTGTTTAGACTTAGGCCCCGTTTGTTTCAGCTTCTAGCTGATTTTGAAGGCTCGATTTTGGGAAATCCAAAAGTCAGATGGCTCCCATAATCGAGAATCGAGAATCCAGCTGATTATGGATTCTCGATTCTGGATTCTGGGAGTCATCTGACTTTTGGATTTCTCAAAATCGAGTCTTCAAAATCGGCCATAAGCTGAAACAAACAGGGCTTTAATAAACAGTGGAACTAGAAATAATAAACTACTTGCACATGAGTTACTCATGTATCGAACAGGGGCAGCTATCCATGTTTCTGCAAGGTTAGTCAAACAGGCATACAGCACAATCAACTTGAGTAGAGTTCATGAGAAGCTCCACAAGAAACAGGTCTGTTTCTAAACCTTATGTTCATTTGCTCCGCAACACGTGTGGCTGTTTCTAAAGCTTAGGTTCATTTATAGTAACATACACGATTATCTGTAGCACAGAACCTGCATGGCTACTCCAGAGCTCTTCTAAGGAACTTCAACCATTTCTCCCATGAAGTCCTAGGTAACATCTAAGAGCAGCGCCATACACAACAGGACAAACACGTGTATGCGCACGATCACTATAACCAAGAACGACTCTTTTTTTTCATCCCATACGCACCATGCATGTAACCGATCGTTTCACATGTAATATCTAGGAAGCATTAAATCGTCCAGATAACATGAAAGCTCAACAGGCATGAAAACGCGTTATAATATTATCCTCATACAGCCATCCCTCATTAAATGCTAGTAACGCTTTCCCAGTTCGACCGTTAAACCCGAAACCCTGAACTACATATTACAGCTGACCCAACACATGGACAGCCCAAAGCCCCAAACAACAAAGCAAACACTGGAATAGCCAGCGCAAATACAGTCAACGCGGAATCGGCATTAGCAAGGGCATCAAAGATCCCCTAGCAGCAAATAGCAAACTCAGCTGCGCACGAGCGCACCAATACCCACTAACGGAGCAATTTGCCTGCCCGCACGAACAGTCGAACACAATCCCAGCCCTAAAACCTGCCAAAAATTCCCAAAAGAAACATCATTTTCATCACCTACATGGTCCTAAAAAGACACGTACAGAATGTGCGAACCAGGGTACTTTCTCCCACCATAATTCCCACTAATCCACACTTCCACAGCCCACGAGCTCCCCACATCTACAGTTCTACACACACTCCTGGACGAGCTAGGCCGCGCTAGACACAGAACTAGCGCGAGACTCACCCGCGAACCCCACACCACGCAGCAAGCGTTAAAGCGCGAACCCTAGCCAGGGCAAACAGAAAGCAGCCAACGAAGCTATGGAGGTGGAAGAGATGGACAGATCCGCTGACCGGCGATCCGTAGGCGCCGCTCTCGAGCCGCCTGGCGAAGTCCTCGGCCGCGTCGGCGCCGCGCTGCGCCGCCGCCCTCCGTGCGTCGCCCTCCCCGTCCTCGGGGCCCGGGTCCAGCGGCGGCACCTCCACCTGCACCGTCGCCCCATCCCCCTCCCCGGCCCCGGGCGGCCGCAGCAGCCACGGATCCGCGAGGAAGCCCTCGAGCGCCGCCGCCGCGCCCGCCCACGCCGCCGCGGCACCGCCGCCCTCCCTCGCCGCCGCGGCGCCGAACCCTAGCTCGCAGTCGCACACCCTCCTGCTGCAGAGGAACACGGGGAGTGAGGGAGACACACCACCCGCCCGTCAGAGCGCGAGAGAGTTACAGAGAGAGGGGGGGAGAGTGAGAGATAGAGAGAGGAGGGGAGGGCGCTTACCAAGTGATGGGGCACGCGACGTGAAACGCCATGGGAGGCGAAGGCAGGCGGGGGGGCGGGCGAGGCGGCCAGAGCCCCGGTCGCGTCGGTCTGATTTCGAAACGAATTCGGGGGGAGGACGGGGTGGGGGGTTTGGACGCGGTTTGGGGGAAATTCGGGGGGGATTTGGTGGGATTTTGGGTTTGGATTTGGAGGCGCGGGCGAGGCGGGCGGCGGAGAGGCGAGAGGGTGAGGAGCACGGCGAGGAGGAGGGGAGGGTGGGGGTGGTTTTGCGGATGGGACCCTGGGGGAGTGGGGTTTTGTAGACTAAGACTCTCGGTGGGCAAGGAGCCAAGGACGGCTGGAGCCTGTTGTTGCGTGTAGCTCTGGGTGTTTTCGCGTGGAGACCCTCGTAAAGTTGCGGAATACCGGGTGACTGTCTCGCTGGCTCTTGTTAGTTGTTTTCAGGGGAAGCCAGGAAGGGAGTCGCCGACTAGGTGCTGGGCTTCTACGGACAGATGGGCAGTTAAAGTTTGGGCTTTCGTGGGCCTCAGCCTGTGACCGGTCTTTGGGACAAATGGGCCCACCCCACGCCCTGTGATGACGATGAACTCCGGCCTACGAGGAAGCCTCGGCCCGCCGACCAAGCCATGCTCGCGCGCCGGCTCGCGTCCCCCTTCGCCGCCGCGGCCACCGCGAGGCTGCTCTCCGCGGCCGCGCCGGAGGCCTCCTCCGGCGGCGGCGGGGCCGGAGGCGCGGGGAGGGGGGACACGCTCGGGAAGCGGCTGCTGAAGCTCATCTACCCGAAGCGGAGCGCGGTGGTGGTGCTGCGGCGCTGGGCGGAGGAGGGCCGCACCGTGCAGAAGTACCAGCTCAACCGCGTCGTCCGGGAGCTCCGCAAGTACGGCCGCTTCAAGCACGCCCTCGAGGTACGCCGCGCGCTCCCAGCATCACCGTCTCTCCGCCGCTGGCGCCGTCGCCGCGGTGACTCTCGGCTCCCGCCCGCCACCTGCTCGACGTATTGCCGGCCTGACTCCTGTACCTGACACGACCCGACACGCGCCGAAAATGCAGATCTGCGAATGGATGCGGACCCAGCCGGAGATGCGCCTGCTGCCGGGGGACCACGCCGTGCACCTGGACCTCGTCGCCAAGGTCCGGGGCCTGGCGAGCGCCGAGAAGTTCTTCGAGGACATGCCTGAGCGCGCCAAGGGGCCGTCCACATGCAACGCCCTGCTGCACGCGTACGTGCAGCACGGCGTAAGGGAGAAGGCCGAGGCCATGCTGGCGGAGATGTCCCGGGCAGGGTATCTCACCTGCGCGCTGCCCTTCAACCACATGATGTCGTTGTACATGGCGAGCGGGGAGCTGGAGCGGGTGCCGGAGATGATCAAGGAGCTCAGGAGGTACACAGTCCCGGACCTCGTCACCTACAACATCTGGCTGACCTACTGCTCCAAGAAGAACAGTGTGAAGAGTGCGGAGAAGGTGTTTGATCTGATGAAGGATGACAGGGTTGTTCCTGATTGGATGACCTTCAGCTTGCTGGCAAGCATTTACATCAATGCCGGGCTTCATGTCAAAGGGCGAGACGCGTTGGTTGAGATGGAGAAGAGGGCATCCAAGAAGGAGCGAGCTGCCTACTCGTCACTCCTCACCCTGTATGCAAGCTTGTCAGATAGAGGAAACTTGGACAGGGTATGGAACAAAATGAAATTGATCTTCAGGAAGTTCAGCGACACTGAATACAAGTGCATGCTCACATCGCTCACAAGGTTTGACGACATCGCAGAAGCAGAGAACATTTACAGGGAATGGGAATCAGCTTCGGGAACACGCGATTCCCGGATCCCAAACGCAATCCTTTCTTATTACATCAAGAATGGCATGATTGAAAAGGCCGAGAGCTTTCTCAGTCACATCATGGAGAAACGAGTTAAGCCCAGCTACAGCACCTGGGAGTTATTCGTGTGGGGTTATCTCAGCAACAACAAGACAGATAAGGTCCTTGAATGTCTGGAGAAGGCCCTGTCAAGCGTGGAGAAATGGGAACCGAACCATGAGATCGCCATGGCGATCTATTCGCATGTCGAAAAGACAGGCGACATTGAAGCTGCAGAGAAGATCCTGGTCATGTTCCGGGATGCGGGGTACGTCACAACTGAGATGTACAACTCGGTCCTGCACACTTATGCGAAGGCCGAGCTGATGCCCCTGATAATTGAGGAGCGCATGGAGCAGGATAAGGTGACAATGGATGAGGAGACCAGGAAACTGTTGAGTTTGACGAGCAAATACCCAATTGGGGAGGTCTCAACGTTGATGTCTTAGATGTGCTGCTAGTTGAAGAGATGTTTCAGGATGCAATGTGTATCTGCTCACTTCAGTTTCAAGTACAGTGCAAATAGCAAGCATTTAGTTTTGAAGCACAGCCTACCCCAACTTGCTTGGAACAAAAGGCTAAGTTGTTGTTGTAGTTGTTGTTGTTAGTTTTGAAGCACGATATAATGGCTTTGGTGTTTCCATGTTGATCCACAGATGCGTATCATTCTGCCTCTAGATTATCCAAACCTAATGTTATCAACCAAAAAGATCTAAAGCTTGTAACAGTTTGCTCAATGTTTAACCGAGTAGGCGTTACACTATTTTTCATCTTTTCTTAATATAAACGGCATGGGCAAGGGAAATAAGGGCAACGGAAGCCCAAGTTATTGCCAAAATAATTCTGTCTCCGAAAGTGTAAACTATATTCAATTTGTATGGCCATAGCCCCATGACTCAAAATATAATTGTTGACAGAAGGATGTTATAAAATGCTGCACCACGATCGATCAGAGGTAAATCCAAGCTAAATTTCACCAGAATAGAAACAAGCCAACGCCCGTTCAGTTGGCGAGTACCAGAATAGCTCCGCAAATTTCAGATAATATAACAGAGGTCTTGCACCTTTTACAAGAAAAGCGCATGCCATCCATTTTAGTTGTAGTAGATGTTTCACACAGCTGACCAAGACCACAAAACATTACACCTACAGTGGGAAGCGACTACAAACTAAACCAACTATATGTCTCTCCTCTAATAAATAGCCTAACTGCATCACAAAAGAAGCATATATATTCGTACGGTAGAAATGGAACTCTATGGAGCAGTTCTTGTTTTCCAGTAGGAAGGATGCATCTTGATCTTTAGTTCCACATAAGCTGCCTTCTCTGCATTGTTCACTTTGCCCAGATTTTTGATATAGCAACAACAAATGCCCTAAGGACAAGCCAGAATAGATTGTCATCTTTCTTCTGCTGCACTTTTGAAGTTCTCCTGCAGGCCATAACCAGGAACAGAATATTCAATTATTAGAAAAGTATCATGAGTGCTCAACTGGGGGGTGAAAAAAGGTTCTTGGTGTCATGAATATGGTTCCATACAGCCCCTAGGCATAACTATGAAATGCCATAAAGACAGGAATAGAATACCTCCAATAATGCATGAACTAAAAGATCCCTGTCTTGCTGAAAAAGCAAATCTATCTGAGCATTATTCCGATAATAGTGGACTACCAACTAGCATGTTATTTAATGCAAGACATTATGGCCAAATCAACAATTTGACTAGCCATTCTGAACAAATCAAGAGTTACCGGGTCGACTGCACTAAAATGTTGCAGGCACACTCACGAGGATCATGGAACTAGAAATTTGTTCTGATATAGTGCAATGATCAGAAAAATACTTCTACAGGTTGCAATTAATAGATATCCAACTCTAATAATAAGCGCTAGGAAGAACCATGGGGAAGCATTGACTTACCTAATATACTGTCGCCTTTTGCGACATATGAAGGAAATTATAAACAGTAAGCATGCAACGCAAAGTTAGAAGGCAAAGTGCATGCCTGCTGATCGTGGTTGTGGTGCTCGTTCCTTGTTCATGCCTGGCATCAGTTGCCTCAACCTCTTCCTTTGTAACCCCAGATGTTGATTTCTTGAATTGACTTTCATCTACCTCTACCACACTGTGCTGGACTTCTGTGTGCAGCAGTCCCTATAAAGATACAGAACAGAATGAATCAGACATGTTGAACAACAGATAAATAGAGCATACCTCTAGGCAATGTCATTTTGCTCGCAAATGATCACTACACCGGAATTGAAATGTTTAACACCTTGTCATATGAAATTTATAACAATAAGAGGCAGAAAAGGTTGTGTTTTGTGAGTGCCCAATTTGCTAACAACAAAATTTGGTCCCAGCCAAAATAACTTGGCAACAAACCAAACAAGAAGAATTTAGCTAGCCAACACATTCCAGCTGTCACTGAGGGGCTGGGGTATGGCAGGTAGGGAAAACATTCCAGCTGTTCTTCGAATAGCTTTATCATTTCCAGCAAACTCTAGAGCCAAGAGGTAAGAATTAATGCTCTTGATTGCTCAAAATCAATTTCCAAAAGATAGGCAGAAGAAAAAATAAATCCAGTGTCGACATAACTACGCTGCATGTGACAAATAGCTCTACCAAAATCAAAGCCCATATGCCCACGATAGAGATGCCATGTAGTGTGGACTGCATCCATGCCCAACACTATTGATGCCGTGTAGTGTGGATTGCATTCCCATCAGTACAATTACAAGAAGCAATCAAAATATGAACAGAAGGGCACAAAATCAGTTTCGGATATATGACGCACCAACAGGCATATTATTTATTCACTTTTTTGTTGTCTGGTGTTATAGCATACTACAACAGATAAAAGCCATGCAAAACAATAAATGCCGTTTAGAAGAAAAGATGCTGCATATTACACAATTTTCACAGAAAATAATTTGGCTAACCTTCGTATCCAATGCTGGATGAGAAACAGGACTGCCACCGCTTTCTTGCTGATCACAGATAGTATCAAGCAATGGTTGCTCAAGCTCATCTTGCAGACTGCGTTCATTAGAAGCTTCAATAGTCTTGTTTGTGACTTCAGGCTCTGAGTTAAAACCATTTATGGAATTAGCAGATACTGTAATGCTAGATTGGCCATCTAAGCTCTGAACATCATCAACCGGTACACTTTCATTTGATCGAACATGCTCGTGAAAAGATTCTTGCTTTTCTTGAAGAACACCATTGGTTGCCGCAAGAACATTTGCATCATCAACAACACTATCATTTGAGCCATCATGACTGTCATTAGGTAATGTCCCATGCTCTCTCAAAAGTGCACCATTTGTTTCATAAACAGCAGTAGATTCTGAGGAAAGAATAACTCTATCAGTAACAATACTGCCCACCCCCTCATGTGCATCCGCCTGACTGTTTAGACCAATGTCTTTATCAGAATCAGAAACATGAGCAAATGAAGGATCTTGCTCTTCGGAACTATTCAGGCTAACCTCAATTGGTCCCCCAGATGGAAATTCATCTTGCTTCTCAAGGTTTGTCTCCAATAATGTTGCACCAGCTGCACTCCCATTTTGGACTACACTTTTCAGAACACCAACCTCTAAAATATTAGATGACCCCAGAAGTATCTCAGTGCTGATGGAGTTGTTTTGCAATGAAAATGATTCCTCGCTGCTGGATGATTCTGACACAGAACACTTACCAACTTGTCCATTATCAGACATTTCCAAGCTCTCTATAGTGTCTTGACCAAATTCATGTTTCATGGATACCTCTGAGGAATCAGGGCAATCTTCAAAACTCAGCGCCGTAGCATCCAAACCACCAGGACCAAGAACTCTGTTCTCTTGGATGACATCCCTCACGATCTCACGAACTATATAATAGGACCCTCCAACTTCCTTGTGTGTAAGGTTGACTGACGGAAACTTTCCATCATTCGATACCCGGTAGCTGAAACAGGACAACAACAGTGCCAATTAGATTACATAATTCTCAACCGCCATTATAGCCCAAAGGACGTTCATCCAACAGACACACATAAACGAAATTAAGATCAGAAGTAAATCCAAAGGCTATACGCATTGACTGGGAGATGAGCAAATCCAATCATTTAGCAATCCTGCTAAATGGAGCCTGTGCACACGGTCACACAGGTAGCCAGAACAGATGTTTTTAATTCTCCAAGCCACAAATTGGTGACTTCTATGTACACTAAAAACGAACCAGCATTCTAGGTTTTTTTTTTGGGGGGGGGGGGGGGGGATTGGCTGCGGAAAGTTATTTGTAACTCTAAGATGCTGTCTTTTACCTGCTACCACTAAGAGACACCAGCAGTTCCACTTGATTCCAGTGACAAACCATAGTGAGCAATGTAAAAGGAGATACTGAAAACCAACACAATCCACTGCAGACGCGTAATTCCAAACACAGGAGGTGCGGCCGTGATGCAACAACACGCGACATTAGCAAGCGAATACAAGTAGGATATACGGGTCCGATACCTGTTGATGAAAGACTCGACCATCTCCCTCCTCTCCTCCTTGGACTTGCGCACCCGCGGCGGCCGCTTCTCCTTGGCCTGGGCCCGCGCGCAGCACCGCACCACGCCGACCCCGCGGACGCCCGCGCCTCCTCCTCCGCCGCCGCCGCCAGCCCTCCCCTTGAACGAAGCGGACGGCGCGCCGCCGCCGCCGCCGCACCGGCCGAGGACGGACGGCTGCGCGGCGACCCAGGAGACGCTCCCGGCCGCGGCCTGCATCCTCCCCTCCTCCCAGGCCGCAGAAAAGCGAGGGCGACGCGAGCCCCGCGCCGAAGGGGAGAGCGAGGCGCCCCCGCAAGTGCAAGACGAGAGGGCGGGGGAGGCGGCGGAAATGGAGGGTTTTGCCGCCGGGGGTTTTGGAGGCGATTGGGTTGGCGGAGGGGAGATGGTAAAATTTGGGGGAGAAGGGGAGGAGACGGCGGGGAAAAGGCGACAAGATTGGGGGCTTTTTGGTGGGGACGGCTGCCGCTTTCAAGTGGTCGCGGTCGGCAGCAACTCCTCCTAGGTTTTCTCCGGCGCAAATTTCTCGACCTTTTTTCTCTTTTTTCCCATGATTTCGATAATTTTCTTTGTGCTTTGCCCGTCAACAAAATTTTGTTTTGTGTTCCACCCATCATAGATCGCGTACTGTTTTATCCACAAATGTTACACAGGGGGCAACACATCATTTTAGATCGGAGCTCTAACATGTAACAATGCACCATTTTCTTGGAGCTTTACTGTGAATTAAATTTTGGAATACTACGATATGTTTTCAGGAATTCTCTAATACATTAACTTTTTAAGACAAATCTTTCGATAAACAATTTAAAACATTCAAAAGCTTTGCTATTCCCTTCGTCTAAAATTACAAGACGTTTCTTACATCATTAGGATTAGGCTTTGATCCGCAATTCTACTTTGTTACACTGATGCAAAATATTTAGTATGAATATAAGAATATTAATTTTCTGCCATAAAAAGCACTCCATTTATTCCAAAAAATTATAAGTCATGTTAGTTTTATTCTAAGTCTGACTTTCTCTAAAGAAATGCACAAATATATATATAACATCAAACTAGTTTCATTAGGTACACCATGTAATGTGTATTAATAATGTATTTATTTGATATTATAGAAGTAGATATATTTTTCTATTAAAAAATTGGTCATTAACTCATTATACAAGATTCACTTAGGAGCGATCTATAATTTAAAAATATTAATACGTTAATTATTAGTTAAAAGCTTGATGCAACAAAAATATGTCTTGTAGCAGTATGTGTTGAATGGGAGAAAGTTATTGCCACAACAAAGCAGATTGGACAACAAAAAATTGGCCTACCAAGCTCTTTTTTGCTGGAGCATATGCACTGATCGATAAATTTAGCCTAAAACCCGGCATTGCACTTGTGGCAAGACTAATCAAAACTTATCTCAAACAAACAAGAAAAGACAAATCCAAGCAATCCTGAGATCCTACCCAACTCATTGCTGGGAACCAAACATGTGCAATGCAACTATGCGAGGCAAAATGTGTTAAGGCCACTCTAAATTCGAGTTTCATCCTTATTTAATAGGGTGTTATATAATAAGCAAAATGAATAACATGGCGAAGCTTGAAAGAAGAGAGAGATGGAAACCCCATGTGCACTGTTTTCCAAGTCCTGTTTCCCAACCCCATGTGCACTCGTCTCGATCTTAAAAAGGAAATTGAGTTTTCAGTAAAAGAAAAGTTTAAAGAATATAATCGGCGCCACCCCGCAGAGCTAGAAATGAAAGTTCGAGCATGTTCTAGAGGAAACTCAGAAAAGCACATTGCTTGTTGACCAAAGTTAGCTATAGGTATGGTTTCCTACTCTCAATCTGACCCTGCGTGTGGCCTGTGGACTGTATGCGTGGATGCTTGGCTAGCTCACTAACCGGTCGCTTCTAAGACCAGGCAGGCATGCAGGGATCCGATCCGTCCATACCTTACTCCATTAGCCAGCATGCACACAAGCAACTAATGAACACAAGCAATGCAACAAAGCAAATCAAGGGACGCATTAACGGATCCGAAAGGCTAAGGTTTGGTAACGTGTCTAGATCTGGATGGGCGGTGTAAAGCCTGTTTGTAGCTAGATCGTCTCTGGCTGGCCCATCAGGTGCAAACCACTCACATGGTTCTTGGCAATCTCCGTGTTGATCAATAAATTGAAGCTCTCTTTTTTCTTAGGAAAAGGCACAAGTATTTTCTAATGCATGAAAAGTAAGGTTCATATTATAGAGCATTTCATTTTCACAATACTTTTACCTGCAACTATATGTTTGACGAGGAAACAATGTCAAAAATATAGTTATTTATTAAAAAGACCATGGTGTGAGGATCAGAACTCCCTCCACACGGTCCTATTTGAAGCGTCCCCTCATCAGGGAAGACTTAAAAGTGTTGCTTTATCAGTCCCAGGAGGCTGATAACACTTTTATTACATCAGACGGTACATCACCGTACAACTCTACGCGGTAATGGGCAGTGAAGCGCCACTATCGCGAGGATTACAACCAAAACCCACACAACTACACTAGCTACGAACAAAGGATCATCAGAGTCTTGCGCCATGCGGAATCCAACGGTGGCCTCAACCACAAGCAAGACTGGGTGCAGGACGAAACCCTACTCGTTGTCTTCGGGGACGTAGTCTGGGTCTTCCACTGTAAAAATAGGAATAGGGTGAGTACGAACGTACTCAGCAAGTCCAATCACACCCACGGAGGGGGGGGGTGTAATAGAATTTAATGCACAGGATATTCCAAGGATAAGGTTACGGTTCATTTGCGGAAAACACAGTTATATGCAGGGGTTCGTTTTAAAAGCACTTTTCAAAACAGGTGTTCTTATACCAAGAAGCACACAGTGTTAATCCACATAGGATCCAGGTTTGAAAATGCTACCGGACTCCCCGTCCGCCGTAGCTCACGGCACAACTGCCGGACACCTTCCAAACGACTCACACCAGCCCATCATTTCCCAGAGATAAACACTAGTTATGTGACCACACCATAACTTGCCCAATACCGTGGGCACGGCTATTCGAATAGATTTTAACTCTGCAGAGGTGTGCAACTTTACCCACAGGTGGGGTACCACAGCACGAACACCTTAGTGCCGGTGCAGATCCCATCAAAGCCCTTACCCACCTTAGCTAGACCTGACTAGCCACCACGGGATCTATCAAGGGGTCATTCGACCTATCACCGAGGTTTAACCGGGGCATAAGTCACACAGAGCTTATCCCGTCTCCTTGATCACCCGTTGCTCCCAGCTCTCCTGATGGCTATCAGACTAACTAGTGGGGTTAGGCCAAGCCGTTGCCCATACAACGGTCAAGTGGTTTGCACGACAGGAAGCTAGGTGAGACGACACATCAACTCGGTCCTTAGCGGTGACAAGATGGATATCTCCCTTCCACGCTCAACCACGCAGGTACGAGCACACCAACGGCAATTCACACAGAAATGCCATCCATCCCGTCTAACTCACTTTTGAAAACCACACTTTATCCCTTCCCACACGTACACACACTTTCTTTGCAAAACCAGGTGGTCAAGGTATGGTTATCACAAGTAGGGGTGGCTATCCTACCACGTTTTCGGCACACAAAACCATGCAATTTTATAAAACAGGCCACTGGGTTGTGTTTATAAAAACTAGGACAGAAACATGCATCAAAGGGTGGAGTTGAACTTGCCATCGTCAAACCCTTGCGGGAAGTCCTGATCGAAGCACTGTCCTTCGGGTTCGGGGTCGCAGAACTGGTCCTCAGTTGCTTGGTCGCGGTCGGGAACCTCGTCGTTCACTCCGTGCCCTACGACGCAAACAAACAGACACACAATCAAGCGAAAGGACTGAAAGCTTTATCGTTGGGCTTGAATCGGAAATAATTTAGTTACGGAGTTAGGGGTGGTATCTCTGGGTGGTTTCTTGATGGCATAGCTAAAACTATACTATAAAAGGCGTGGTAAAGTTTCGGGTCGATCGGAGGTCGTTTCGCACATAAAATGACGCTCTAAAGGTGGTTTCAGGGCTTAAACTGGGGTCCGAGGGCTTGTTCGTAAATATCCGGAAAGAGTGTGGGCCTATTTGTAAATCCTAAAAACACCCTAAGCATGCTAAAAGGTGTCGAATATGTTTAGGTTTATGTTCCGAGGGGTTTGATTTGAATTAACGGAAAGGGTGGGGCTATTTTTGCAAAAAGGCCAATAGAGTGGGGGCTGTTTTAATCAGTTAGGGAAGAAGGGAGGGGGTTAAGGGCAAAATAGCCCTCTCTTCTTCCTCTAGCCGTGGAAACAGGGGAGGGAGAGGAACAGGGCGCCGGCGGCGGCCCAATCCGGCCGGCCAAGGCACGGCGGCGGCCCGGGGGTGGGGGAAAAGAGGGAGGGGGGCGCGGGGAACCCATCCCCGGCCTTACCTCGGGCCGAGGTGGAGCGAGGGGACGCCCCCACGGTGGGCGGCGGGCGGCGGGGAAGGCTGTGGGCGGCGGCGGCGCTACGGCTCGGGGAGGGGCTGTAGGTGGCGGTGGAGGCCGTGGGGAGGCGGGCTGTGCGGTGGGGGGGGGTTTTATAGGGAGAGGGCGGCGGGAAGGAGGCCCTCGGGGGGGTGGCGGCCGGCGGGCTGCACGGGGCGCCATTAATGGTGCCCCGGCGGCTTGCGGTCGTCGCCGAGCGGCGTGGGCGCCGAGGGCGGGGCGCTGTGCGGCCACAGTGGCCAGGAGGGGACGGCGCGCGCGCGGTCGGGCAGGGCGCCAGCGACGGGCGGCGCGGCACGCGCCCTTGCGCGCGCGGGCGGCGCGGCGAGGCGCGGGCCAGGGCGGGCGTGCGGCGACGGGTGGCGCGGCGAGGCGGTCAGCGCGGTACGCGGGCACGCGGAGCACGCGGGGTGGGCGCGCGGCAGCACGGCCGGGCCAGCGCGGCGCTCGGCCTGGGCGGCGTGCGGGCGAGCGGCAGAGGAGACCGGGAAGGGAAAAGGGAGAGGGAAGGAGAGGGAAAAGAGAGAAGGGAAGAAAGAGGGAAAAAGAAAGAGAAAAGAAAAAGGGAGAAAGAGAAAGAGAAGGGGGAAAAGAGAAAGGAGAGAGAGGGGGGGGGGGGGAACGCGTCGGCGCCGGTCGCGGCGGCGACCGCGGCCGGTCGGCCACGCGCGCGGGATTGGCGCGCGGCACGAGGAGCGCCGGCGTTAATCGCGGCGGGCGGTCGCGCGCGAGCGACAAGCCCTCGAACGATGCGGAATGACGATCCGGTTAGGGTTAGGGTTTTGATCTCGAACCGTTTTTACGATTTATTCTAGCGCGTGAGTGGTGCAGGATGAGACGGCGATCGGGTTCGCGTCGGCCGTCAGTGTGGTGGTGAAACGGAGAGAGTCAGGGTTTTACGAATAAATTTTTGGTCCGGGCACCTTGACGCGTAGTTTAATTTCGAAATTTTTAGGGCGTTACAAACCTACCCCACTTAATTGAATCTCGTCCTCGAGATTCGGCTGACCTCTAAACAGATAGGGAAATTCCTTCTTTAGAGCCTCCTCGCGTTCCCAGGTTGCTTCCTCTACTCCGTGTCTGCTCCATTGAACCCTGCATATCCGTACCTCGGAGTTCCTTGTCCTTCTAGTGACAGTGTCCAGAATTTTGCCCGGTACTTCCTGGTACCGTAGATCCGGTTGCAGGTCTATTGTTCCTACCGGCACGTGTTCACTCTCGGGTACTCTCAGACACTTCCTTAATTGCGAGACATGAAATACTGGGTGTACATCCGGCATTTCTTCTGGTAACTCTAGTCGGTATGCCACTGCTCCGATTTTCTTTAGGACTTGGTACGGCCCGATGTATCGAGGAGCTAATTTTCCTTGCACTTGAAATCTTCGCGTCCCTCGAATAGGCGAGACCTTGAGATAAACAAACTCGCCTGGGTTAAAACTTATTTCTCGCCTTTTCTTGTCCGCGTAGTTCTTTTGCCGGGACTGAGCTGCTTTCAGTTTCTCGCGGATCTCCGCTACTTTTTCTTCTGCCTCTTTTATAAAGTCGGGTCCTTCTAGGGCACGTTCTCCTACTTCCGACCACATTAGGGGAGTTTTACACTTTCTACCATAGAGGGCTTCGAACGGGGACATGCCTAGGCTGGCTTGGTAACTGTTGTTATACGAGAATTCCGCATACGACAGACTTTGTTCCCAGTCTTTCCCGTAGGTTAGGACACACGCTCTCAGCATATCTTCCAGAATCTGATTCACCCTCTCGGTTTGACCATCCGTCTGCGGGTGATAAGCCGAGCTGAAGTCCAGTTTTGTACCCATGGATCGGTGCAAGCTTTTCCAAAACCTAGAGGTGAATTGGGTCCCTCTGTCTGAGACAATCCTACTTGGCACTCCATGTAGCTTTACTATGTTTTCTAAATAGAGTTTTGCCAGCTTCTCCCCACCGTAATTGGTTCGTACTGGTAAGAAATGAGCCGATTTAGTGAGTCGATCCACAATTACCCATATGGAATCGTGTCCCTTCTGTGTTCGGGGTAATCCCACTACAAAGTCCATCCCTATCTCATCCCACTTCCATACCGGAATAGGCAAGGGTTGCAATAATCCCGCCGGCTTTTGATGCTCGGCCTTTATCCTTTGACAAATGTCACAATGCGCCACGAATCTTGCAATCTCCGCCTTCATTCCGCTCCACCAATATTTTTGCTTTATGTCCATATACATTTTGGTGGATCCTGGGTGGATAGAGTAGGCCGAGTTATGGGCTTCGTCCATGATCAATTGCCGGAAACCTCCATTCTGGGGCACACAAATTCTATCCTCGTACCATAATGTCCCCTTATCATCTACTCTGAAACCCGGTGCTTTGTTTTCTCCAGTTTGTTTGCAGATCTTTATTAACTCCTGATCCGAGTTTTGAGCCTCTCTAATTTTATCCTCTAATGTTGGTTGGACGTTCAGCACATGGCTGGAACCTTGCGGAGCAATGTGTACGTTTAATCGTGCCATTTCCTCGCGTAGGTGGTCATCCTTGGGTCCATAGGTTTTTCGGCTCAATGCGTCGGCTACCACGTTCGCCTTTCCAGGATGATACTGAATTTCCAAATTATAGTCCTTGACCAACTCCAACCATCTTCTCTGCCTTAAATTTAAATCCGGCTGGGTAAAGATATACTTCAGACTCTTGTGGTCGGTGTAAACCTCGCACTTATTCCCGATCAGGTAATGTCTCCAAATCTTAAGGGCATGCACTACAGCTGCTAGTTCCAGATCGTGGGTCGGATAGTTCTGCTCATGAGTCTTGAGTTGGCGGGAGGCATATGCAACGACTTTCCCGTCTTGCATCAGAACGCACCCTAATCCTTGTCGGGATGCGTCACAATAAATGACAAAGTCCCGATGAATGTCCGGTAGGGTCAGCACTGGGGCGGTTGTCAACCTTCGCTTCAACTCTTGAAAACTTCTTTCACAACTTTCCGTCCAGGCGAACTTTTTCTCCTTCTTAAGAAGTTCCGTCATGGGTCGGGCTATCTTGGAGAATCCCTCGATAAATCTCCGATAGTACCCGGCTAATCCCAGAAAGCTTCTGATTTCACTAACGTTAGTCGGTCGCTGCCAGTTGGAGACTGCTTCGACCTTTTCTGGGTCCACTGCCACACCTTCCGCGGTTAAAATGTGACCAAGGAAAGCTACTCTCTCCAGCCAAAATTCACACTTGCTGAACTTGGCATATAACCTATGTGCCCTCAGCTTTTCCAATACTACCCGCAGATGTTGCTCATGTTCCTGAATACTCTTGGAGTAGATAAGTATGTCGTCGATAAAGACTACGACAAACTTATCCAGCTCGTCCATAAATACTTTGTTCATGAGGTTCATAAAATAGGCAGGGGCATTGGTTAGTCCAAAGAACATTACGGTGAACTCAAACTGCCCATAGCGGGTGACAAAAGCTGTCTTAGGGATGTCACTTTCCCTAATCTTGAGTTGAAAATATCCTGACCTTAAATCGATCTTAGAAAAGTACTTGGCTCCTTTTAGCTGATCGAACAGGTCATCAATCCTGGAGAGGGGGTACTTATTCTTAATGGTAACTTCATTCAGTGCCCGGTAATTTACACACATCCTCATACTCCCATCTTTCTTTTTGACAAACAGAACCGGGGCTCCCCATGGCGACGAGCTTGGTCTGATAAAGCCAATCCGTTGTAGTTCTTCTAGTTGCTTCTTTAATTCCGTCAATTCCGAGGCCGCCATCCTATAGGGTCTCTTGGCTATAGGGGAGGTTCCGGGGTTGAGGTCGATGAAGAATTCTATGTCCCTGTCTGGTGGCATACCGGGAAGTTCCTCGGGAAAAATATCTGGGTATTCGTTCACTACCGGGACTCCTTCTAAGGGCTGGGCTTCCATGTTAAACACCATTGGGTCAAATTTACTATCCCGGGTATGGCAGATCACTTGTACTCCTTCAGGGTTTGTTAGATGTACCACTTTGTCAGTACAGCCTATGAGACCATTGTGTCGACTTAACCAGTCCATTCCGAGAATTACGTCTATTCCCCCTGACTTAAGTACTACCAAGTCTGCTAGAAATTCTACCCCACTTAAATTGATTCTTACCCGTAGACAGCCTAATTGACAATTGATGTCGCCTCCAGGCGTCCGGGTTAATAGGGGTGTTTTTAGTAGTACCGTGGGTATTTTGTGTTTTTCCACAAAGCTCGAGGATATGAATGAGTGCGATGCTCCAGAATCAAATAGCACTGTTGCCAGAGCTGAGTTGACTAGGTACTCACCGAGCACTACGCCCTGAGCTTCTTGAGCCTCCTGCGCGTCGATGTGATTGACACGGGCTCGTCCAAATGATTGCTGCTTCCCCTGCTGGCTGCCATCGTTGTTGCGGACGGGCACTCGGTTGGCACCGGTCAGGGCTGGTCTGGGTCCATTCACTGTGTTGGAGAAGGCTGATGTGGCCGGCTTATTCTTGGCATAAGGGCAGTTGGCAATGTAATGCCCTATTTCACGGCAGTTGAAACAGGCCCTCACATTGTTGTTGTCGGGGGTGACCTGGCTTGTATTGCTCTGCGGGGCCCTTGTGGTATTCTGGCTCTTGGGCTGTGCTTCAGAAGCTCGTGATCCAGTCACTTGGGACTGAGTCCTATACTGCATTGGGGCCTGGGATCTTGGTACAGTGTAGTTGGAGTTCCTCGACTTTTGGAAGCGGTCCTGCTGGCGAGCCTTACTTTCCAAGAATTTGCGCTTATTGTCCTTTCTTTCTTCGGCCTTGGCCCTTTCTGTGAGGATGGCCTTGTTCATCAGGGTGTTGAAGTCCGGATAGATCTGGGGAGTAAGCAAGGTCCGGAGCTCTGGGCTTAACCCTTTCTTGAACATGTCTTGCTTTTTATCGTCGTCGTTCACCTCTTCCGGCGCATATCGGGCCAATTCTATGAACCGGTGGGTGTATTCTTCCACCGACATGCTTCCTTGTTGTAGTGCGCGGAATTCATCCGCCTTGCGCTTCATAGTGGCCGAAGGGATGTGGTAGCGGCGGAACTCCCTTACAAATTCTCCCCAGGTGATGGTAGAGGCATCTTCGGCTGCGGCACAATAGTTTTCCCACCATGATAATGCCGTTCCGGTGAGCTGGTGGGCTGCCAGAAGGACTTTATCCCGGTCTTGGCATTCGAATGGTTCGAGCTTCCTCTGAATTACTCGCAACCAGTCGTCAGCATCCAACGGGTTGCAGGATCCGGCGAAGGTAGGTGGCTTGGTCCTTAGAAAGGCCGTCAGCTTGTCGTTCATATTCTGCCCTCGTGGCTGCCGGTTAATGAGGGCATTCGCCAGAGTCTCCAGTATGAGGGTCTGGTTGTGGATTATTTGCGCCAGGTTTCCGAGAGGTGGGGGTGGTGGCAGTTGCTCCCCTTCTTGACTCCCTCCACGATTCTGGCTTACTTCTTGTTCTCCTTGGGGAAGATCTTGTTCAACGGGATGTGCTCCGACACTAGCGGCTACGGGGTTCCGGCCACGGGAGGCCCTCGCGACGTTCCGGGGGGTCACCTGTTGATTGGGTAAACTAGGGTTACGATTATGTGATGTTTAAGTTGTTTAATTCGTATATATATAAGGCAGAATCTACCTCCTGCCGGTACTCATGTAAATAATCAGCACACAACAAACCAGCAAACAACAGCACAAACCATTTTATTACTGCAAGGGGGTTACAACTTAGGGTAAGGCTAGGTATCGTACTACTCGTCTGGGATCAGGTACCACAACAAAAGTGGCTGGGACACATTACTAGGGTGGCGCCGGTCATTTTACTCGCGGGGCAGGCCTTCTTCTGGGGCGGAGAGCGCAAGCGATCCTTGCTCGCCGTCCTCTGGGATTCCACCGGTCAGGGGTTGCGCTTGAGCATTCCTTTCGACGGCGGCAGCAGAGCTTTCAGGGTTTCCGGGTGGGGCTTGTGTGTTTCCAAAAAGGGGTCCCCATCCTATGATGGGCGTCCCGAGCAAAACATGGTCTTCCCCTATCGCCGGGACGGGTGTCCCACTTTGGGTCCAATCTTGCATACGCCGGTCTCGGGCCTGCCTGAGGCTTTCTTGGGCGACAGTTTCGCTACTGACCGCGGCTGCGGCTCTCGCCTCGGCATGGGCGGCTCGGATCTGCTGTATCCTCACCGCGAGCTCCGCTTGCTCGGCTCGATGGGTCTGCTCCCTTAGAAGGTTGGCTTGCTCATCAAAAAGTTGATCCAAGGCGGCTAGGTAAGTAGCTACTTGGTACAGGGGACCTTCTTCGTGGCGACGTCGTTCCAGGTTTCTCATGCGTGCTTCCCAGACTGGGGTTCTGATGGCCGGTGGAAAGAACTTTGCTGGTGTAGGGGCGAGGTGTTCTTCAAAAATCCGGCACAAGTAACGGAGTGCTTTTCTGATGGCCAAGGGGTAGGTGTCTTGGTGTCTAAACCCTGTGGCGGTCGCTCGCCAGGGTTGGATGTCGGGGTAGCGGTTGCTCCTGGCGATGACCAGGATCACCCTGCAGCGGAGGGTACCATGGTGCTCGTACTCTCGGCTGTAGTACCTCGGGCGCTCCGTAACGCCAAGGTCCTCCAGGGTGTTGATTAAGAGGCTGGGGAATCCAGGTGCAGCTTGGCAATCGCCCTGGGTCCATCCTTCCTCAGCCATCTGAAACAGAAACAGGGTAAACAATCTGGTACAGGTGCAACGGGAGTAGATGATATTTATTATTACAACAAGGGTGGTACAGATTTCATGGATACGTGGTCATTAGGGTAGGGTTTTCGCTAGGGGTGCTAATCCTATCATGGGGATTCTTCCTCGGTCCTGATAGAGCGCTTCTTTATTGGAAGGAACCGATCCATCTCGTTTTCGGTCTGAGTACCCTTATCCCAATGGGTTTCCATGGGTTCTTCTTCTTCTTCCTCGATCCATCCACCTATTCCGTTGCGGTTCTCATATTCTTGCATCTGGGCTTGGAGGGCGGCTAAGGAATACTCGGCGCTTGCGGCTCTTGCCCGTTGTTCCTCCAGCTCCTGGGTTAACTTTTCAATCCCATGGATTAGCTGCTTCAGTTGTGTCGCCTGTTCGCGGTAGAGTGCATCCAAGCCAGTGAGGTAGATGGACAGGTGGGAAACCGTGTCTTCCAGGTCTTCTTCTTCTCGTCCAAGTCCCCTCATTCGGGCAATCCAAGTGCGCCCTCGTCCCTCAGCGGGTGGGAAAAATCCCATAGGAGTCCGCTGAAGGTGGTGCCTGTAGAGCACACGCAGTCGTCGCAGGGCTTTACGAGCGGCCTTTCGATAGGTGTCGGGGAAGCGGAAGCCAGTGGTGGAGATGAACCAAGGGTCCACGTCAGGGTAGCGGGTGCTTTTCTCTACAAAAACCATTGTGTCGCACCGAAGGGTGCCTCCGGCGATGTACTCACGGTAGGCATACTCCGGCGGTTCCATAACCCCGACGCGTTCCAGGCTGAGCAATAGCAACTTGGGGAGGCCGGGCTCTGCGTGGCAGATTCCGCTAACCCATCCATTGCCAGCCATCTGGAACAAGGCAAAAGACCAGTGGTGAGTGTTTGTGCAGAAAGTTTCTAAACCGGGACAAGTTCTAGGGTCTGAAATGGGGTCTCGTTCCTAGGGTCACGTCCTACGGCCAGCCTACGGCTCTGATACCACCTGAAGCGTCCCCTCATCAGGGAAGACTTAAAAGTGTTGCTTTATCAGTCCCAGGAGGCTGATAACACTTTTATTACATCAGACGGTATATCACCGTACAACTCTACGCGGTAATGGGCAGTGAAGCGCCACTATCGCGAGGATTACAACCAAAACCCACACAACTACACTAGCTACGAACAAAGGATCATCAGAGTCTTGCGCCATGCGGAATCCAACGGTGGCCTCAACCACAGGCAAGACTGGGTGCAGGACGAAACCCTACTCGTTGTCTTCGGGGACGTAGTCTGGGTCTTCCACTGTAAAAATAGGAATGGGGTGAGTACGAACGTACTCAGCAAGTCCAATCACACCCACGGAGGGGGGGGTGTAATAGAATTTAATGCACAGGATATTCCAAGGATAAGGTTACGGTTCATTTGCGGAAAACACAGTTATATGCAGGGGTTCGTTTTAAAAGCACTTTTCAAAACAGGTGTTCTTATACCAAGAAGCACACAGTGTTAATCCACATAGGATCCAGGTTTGAAAATGCTACCGGACTCCCCGTCCGCCGTAGCTCACGGCACAACTGCCGGACACCTTCCAAACGACTCACACCAGCCCATCATTTCCCAGAGATAAACACTAGTTATGTGACCACACCATAACTTGCCCAATACCGTGGGCACGGCTATTCGAATAGATTTTAACTCTGCAGAGGTGTGCAACTTTACCCACAGGTGGGGTACCACAGCACGAACACCTTAGTGCCGGTGCAGATCCCATCAAAGCCCTTACCCACCTTAGCTAGACCTGACTAGCCACCACGGGATCTATCAAGGGGTCATTCGACCTATCACCGAGGTTTAACCGGGGCATAAGTCACACAGAGCTTATCCCGTCTCCTTGATCACCCGTTGCTCCCAGCTCTCCTGATGGCTATCAGACTAACTAGTGGGGTTAGGCCAAGCCGTTGCCCATACAACGGTCAAGTGGTTTGCACGACAGGAAGCTAGGTGAGACGACACATCAACTCGGTCCTTAGCGGTGACAAGATGGATATCTCCCTTCCACGCTCAACCACGCAGGTACGAGCACACCAACGGCAATTCACACAGAAATGCCATCCATCCCGTCTAACTCACTTTTGAAAACCACACTTTATCCCTTCCCACACGTACACACACTTTCTTTGCAAAACCAGGTGGTCAAGGTATGGTTATCACAAGTAGGGGTGGCTATCCTACCACGTTTTCGGCACACAAAACCATGCAATTTTATAAAACAGGCCACTGGGTTGTGTTTATAAAAACTAGGACAGAAACATGCATCAAAGGGTGGAGTTGAACTTGCCATCGTCAAACCCTTGCGGGAAGTCCTGATCGAAGCACTGTCCTTCGGGTTCGGGGTCGCAGAACTGGTCCTCAGTTGCTTGGTCGCGGTCGGGAACCTCGTCGTTCACTCCGTGCCCTACGACGCAAACAAACAGACACACAATCAAGCGAAAGGACTGAAAGCTTTATCGTTGGGCTTGAATCGGAAATAATTTAGTTACGGAGTTAGGGGTGGTATCTCTGGGTGGTTTCTTGATGGCATAGCTAAAACTATACTATAAAAGGCGTGGTAAAGTTTCGGGTCGATCGGAGGTCGTTTCGCACATAAAATGACGCTCTAAAGGTGGTTTCAGGGCTTAAACTGGGGTCCGAGGGCTTGTTCGTAAATATCCGGAAAGAGTGTGGGCCTATTTGTAAATCCTAAAAACACCCTAAGCATGCTAAAAGGTGTCGAATATGTTTAGGTTTATGTTCCGAGGGGTTTGATTTGAATTAACGGAAAGGGTGGGGCTATTTTTGCAAAAAGGCCAATAGAGTGGGGGCTGTTTTAATCAGTTAGGGAAGAAGGGAGGGGGTTAAGGGCAAAATAGCCCTCTCTTCTTCCTCTAGCCGTGGAAACAGGGGAGGGAGAGGAACAGGGCGCCGGCGGCGGCCCAATCCGGCCGGCCAAGGCACGGCGGCGGCCCGGGGGTGGGGGAAAAGAGGGAGGGGGGGCGCGGGGAACCCATCCCCGGCCTTACCTCGGGCCGAGGTGGAGCGAGGGGACGCCCCCACGGTGGGCGGCGGGCGGCGGGGAAGGCTGTGGGCGCGGCGGCGCTACGGCTCGGGGAGGGGCTGCAGGTGGCGGTGGAGGCCGTGGGGAGGCGGGCTGTGCGGTGGGGGGGTTTTATAGGGAGAGGGCGGCGGGAAGGAGGCCCTCGGGGGGGTGGCGGCCGGCGGGCTGCACGGGGCGCCATTAATGGTGCCCCGGCGGCTTGCGGTCGTCGCCGAGCGGCGTGGGCGCCGAGGGCGGGGCGCTGTGCGGCCACAGTGGCCAGGAGGGACGGCGCGCGCGCGGTCGGGCAGGGCGCCAGCGACGGGCGGCGCGGCACGCGCCCTTGCGCGCGCGGGCGGCGCGGCGAGGCGCGGGCCAGGGCGGGCGTGCGGCGACGGGTGGCGCGGCGAGGCGGTCAGCGCGGTACGCGGGCACGCGGAGCACGCGGGTGGGCGCGCGGCAGCACGGCCGGGCCAGCGCGGCGCTCGGCCTGGGCGGCGTGCGGGCGAGCGGCAGAGGAGACCGGGAAGGGAAAAGGGAGAGGGAAGGAGAGGGAAAAGAGAGAAGGGAAGAAAGAGGGAAAAAGAAAGAGAAAAGAAAAAGGGAGAAAGAGAAAGAGAAGGGGGAAAAGAGAAAGGAGAGAGAGGGGGGGGGGGAAACGCGTCGGCGCCGGTCGCGGCGGCGACCGCGGCCGGTCGGCCACGCGCGCGGGATTGGCGCGCGGCACGAGGAGCACCGGCGTTAATCGCGGCGGGCGGTCGCGCGCGAGCGACAAGCCCTCGAACGATGCGGAATGACGATCCGGTTAGGGTTAGGGTTTTGATCTCGAACCGTTTTTACGATTTATTCTAGCGCGTGAGTGGTGCAGGATGAGACGGCGATCGGGTTCGCGTCGGCCGTCAGTGTGGTGGTGAAACGGAGAGAGTCAGGGTTTTACGAATAAATTTTTGGTCCGGGCACCTTGACGCGTAGTTTAATTTCGAAATTTTTAGGGCGTTACACTATTGGTCCAAGAAAAATTGATAAAGTTTAGTAGATTTTGATGAATGCTGTGTCAAAACTCTTGAAATGAAATAGGCCTTGCAGTGTTGACGCGTCAATGCGTTGTGGTTGTCATTTTCATGGCCCAAATGCTACAGCTTTTCCGAACTGCACTGTATGGTTCGGTTGGTAGGGACGGAGGATCCAATATGGTGAGGTGTGGCGCTCGCCCTACCTTGATTCACACACAGGAACCGGTGCAATGGCTCATAGCTACAGCTATCTTGTGCTCCTGTGCTTTTGATCTAATCTTAGAGAAAGAAAGAAGATGCCGTGTATTGGATTTCGCCGTACCTCAGTTCCATTTCATCCTCCGCCACTATCGGTTGGATAGACCGTGAGACGCCGTGTGATCGTACCGTATGAGCTAAAAAAACGAATTCTTGGATTTTTTTTATTTGGTTTTGTCCTCTAGCCGTTGCAAGATCTCGTGACATGTATGTGAAAGAGAGGGCGCCGTCGATGCCAAGGGGTTGCTAGCACGATCGAAAATGGTGGCTATGCAGCTCGCACGAATGATGAAAACGTACCAAATTCACGGGCATTCTCCCCTCTAGTTCCTGAAATGCCGCGTAATGCACGTAGCAAAACTGGAAAGAAAAACAATAAAGTTCGATCCATCTTCTTCCTTTTTTTCACCGAATTTTGGTACCGAGCGCCAGATCTTGCCACTAACCGTTAGAATAGCAATCGCTAGAATACTTGCCACTATTCCACTTGCAGGAGTGCATCATCAGCAAGGACGCGTCCATGGATCCTCGTACCTCGCCCAGCTAATCACGCACGCCAACTCCGCAACCACATTGCATCATCATCCACGCGCGTGCGCGCTCCCGTGGCCTCCACATCAACCATTCCATGGCGGACGGCATGCTTGGAGCTTTGTTCTTGCGTCCACCCCACCGCATCCTCCCTGGACCTCCAGCAGCACCGCCGGCTGGCCGGCCGGCTCACGCTCACACTCGAATCGATCGCCACCCCCTCCTCTCTTCTCTTGCCTTCCGGACAATCTCCTCTCCCGCGCTCACGCAACCGCCCCTAGCTTGCTCCACACCCATGGCGTCATGGCGACCTCACGCCGCCACGCGCATGCGCTCTCGTATATATATATATATATATATGCCCTATCTGTCGCTGCATCTCCATCGACATCACCTAATCATACAAAAGCTTGGATCTTGGAAGGGATCGGCATTCAGCGATGGACGTCTCCGACCGGTCGGTGCGGCTGACCATCGAGGCGCAGCCGAGCGACCCGGCGGGGGCGCGGGGGTTCCTGGCGGGGACGCCGTTCGAGCCGCAGCTCTCGGGCTCGCCGTCGCGCCCAAGCGTGGCGGCGGCAGACGGCGGCGAGGGCGACGACACCAACAACGAGGCGTCGTGCGGCGCGCGGGGGCGGATGGACGACGGCGCGGTGGCGGCGGCGGGGCCCGAGCGGCGGCTCACGCTGCTGGCGCTGCGGCTCGCCGTGCTGGAGAAGGCGGCGAGCGGGCTGGGCGCGCTGGGGTTCATCTGGGCCACCGTGGTGCTCCTCGGCGGGTTCGCCATCACGCTGGAGCGGGTGGACTTCTGGTCCGTCACGGCGATCCTCCTCGTCGAGGGCGCGCGCATCTTCAGCCGCAGCCACGAGCTCGAGTGGCAGCATCAGGCCACGTGGTCGCTCGCCGCCGCGGGTAGGTCCAGCGCCCGCCTCGTCGCGCGATCCTTCCGCCTCGTCTTCCGCACCGGCGGCTGCGGGACGGGGAAGGCGGTGGCCGCCGGAGGAGGAGGAGCCGCGGCGTCGTGCGGCCGCGGCCGGCGGCGGGGCGGGTGGACGTGCACGACATGGGGGCCGTGGAGCTGGAGCTGGAGCTGGAGCTTCCTGTCGGGCCACGTCGGGCGGCTGTTCTACTGGCTGCAGCTGGCGTCGGCGACGGC
This sequence comes from Panicum hallii, assembly GCF_002211085.1. Taxonomy (NCBI): domain Eukaryota; kingdom Viridiplantae; phylum Streptophyta; class Magnoliopsida; order Poales; family Poaceae; genus Panicum; species Panicum hallii. The sequence continues at coordinate 58,459,218 of NC_038044.1, forward strand.
GTGCGTGGCGCTCTCCGGCGTGCGGCTCGCCAGGCAGGACTTCGGGGAGGCCGTCGACGCGCGGACGAACCGGCGGTCTGCGCTCGACATCTTCTACGGGCTGGCGCTCGCCGAGGCGCTGCTGTTCCTGGCGGAGAAGGCGGCGTGGGAGTGGGAGATTAGCCACGGCCGCCTGCTGGAGCGCGTCGCCGCCGAGTGCCGCCTCTCCGGCGCGCCGGGGCTCGTCGCCATCCGCCGCTTCTTCTACGACGCCTACTCGCGGTGCATCGAGGGGAGCATCTTCGACGGGCTCCGCATGGACCTCGTGTCCTTCGCCGAGGAGCTCATCGTCGGCGGCTCCCGCGACGAGCAGCGCATCGGCGTGGGCATCCTCGTCAACGTGGCGGCGAGCCCGCGGCTCGGGGACGACGCGCTGCGCCGGGTCGGCACGTCGCCCGCCGTCGTGGAGCGCCTCGTGGAGATGCTCAGCTGGAAGGGCGCCGCCGAGCGCGGCGCGCGGGCGTCCGCGGCGCTCGTCGTGTCCAAGCTCGCCAGCAAGAAGCGCAACGCGCTCCGCGTCGCGGGGGTCCCCGGCGCCATCGAGTCCGTGTCGTCGCTGCTCTACGCCGCCGACGAGGAGTGCAACCTCCTCGGCCTCCTCATCATCAAGAAGCTCGCGCGGGACCACGACAACTGCAGCAAGATCGGCAGCGCCCGCGGCCTGCTCGACAAGATCATCGACTTCTCCGCCATCGGCGGCGGCGCGTCGCCGTCGTCGTCCCCGGCCACCGGACCCGCCTCCACTCTCGTCACCGCCTCGCGCGCCAAGGCCGTGCAGCGCTCGCTGCAGGTGATCAAGATGCTCGCCGAGACGACGGGCAGCACGGGTAAGCAGCTCCGGCGGGAGGTGGCCGAGATCGTGTTCACGGTGAGCAACATACGCGCCGTCCTCCAGCATGCGCCCGCCGGCCACGCCGGGCTGCGGCGGCTCGGTGCCGAGGTGCTGACGCGCCTCGCCATGGACGCGGATGCGCGCGAGCAGATCGGCAGCACCGGCGGCGTGGTGGCCATCCTCCTCGACATGTTCCTCCGGCTCGGGGCCGCCGACGCTGCGCGCGCCGAGGCCGGCGAGGCGCTCGCCATGCTGGCCCTCGAGAGCCCGCGCAACTGCGAGCGCATCCTCAGAGCCGGCGGCGGCGCCAGCACCGTCGACCGCCTCGTGGACGCGCTCGAGGACGCCGCCATCGGCGTGGGCGCGGGCAGGGTCCTGACCAACCTCTGCGCGTACGCCGGCGGCAGCGGCGAGCTGTTCCCGCAGCTCCGCCGCGCGACGCGCGGCGCGGCCGCGGCGCTCCGGGGCGTCGCGGCGTCCGACGAGCCGAAGCCGCTGGAGGTGTCGCTGGGCCTCGCGGCGCAGCTGGTGCGGCTGATGGGCCCGCGCGAGCTGGCCCGCCACCTGGCCGCGGCGGGCGTCACCGAGGCGGGCCTGGCGAGCCGGCTGGCCGTCGTGCTGGCGGCGCACGCCTGCCCCTCGATCAGGGCGCCGCGGGTCCGGCGGTTCGCGGTGGAGCTCGTGATCGCGCTGCTGCGGGCGGCGGCGCCGGCGATGGCGGGGCCGATGGCCGCGGCGGGAATGGGCGCGGAGCTGCGGCGCATGGCGGAGACGACGTCGGAGCTGGAGTGCTTCCACGTGTTCTCCGGCAGCGCCGGGCTGAGCCGGCACGCCGTCGGGCTCGCCGCGCTCGTCGACGCGGCGTTGGAGCTCATAGGCGCCGCCGCCGACGCCGAAGCCGAGCCTGCTGCGCACGTGTGAGTGTGACTGAGCTAGCGCGCGTCGCCGTTGCGTGCAGGCGAGAGAAGCTCAAGCTGAGGAAGTTGCTGGATGTGTACAGGATTCTTTGGCAAAAATCACAGGATTGTTACTGACGGATTCGTTATTTGATCCTATGGAGTTTGGATGTAATTATTACGTGACCAACGATTGGACGAATGGATCGGATGAGATGAGTTCTTGCTTGTCATTTTCCTTTTTGTGTGTGCGAGTGTCATGTTTCTTTTGCGTCAATGCTGCTCTTCGTCGGCATGAAGTGGCCGGAGACGCACAATGGCAAGACGTGCAAGGAACAGGAAGGAAGGAATGCATCATGTATGCAAATGACATGGTCTTGAGATGTATAGGATGGATTCAGATGACATGCAACACTCGATGATGGCACCTAATAAACTCTTTCTAAGATGGGGCGTGCAGGTTCACTGGATTTGCTTTCTGGAAACTCTTGCTTGCAAGGCTCAACGCTGCGTCTGCGGCGCTTGGACAAAAAAAGGAAAAAAAAGAAGAAGAAATCTGTATGACACACGGGTGTTTTGAGGGTCCTCGGCGCACGATTTAGTGGCGATCTCCTTCAAAATCTATAAAAGGGTATAAGTAGATATGGTGGACACTATTTCGATTTAGTAATCTTACAAAAATTATAAAAATTTCCATTCATTATGCATAGAACACAAAAACATGGAATTTTATGAACACAAATACATGAATAAATTTAGGAGTACGTGTCTTCATGTCTATTACTCCATATTCAAAATTACACATAGGGATTTATGCAGCTAGCAATGCTTTTAGCCTGTATTTAAAGGTTTTTGGGCTACCAGTATGAAGAAGATGAAGCAGCCTGATAATACTTCTAGTGTCAGGCTTGCAATTTAGGTGCTAATCATATACATGGCATGTTATTAGCATAACTGACACATGCATAAATGCATTCTGTAATTTGTTCTAGCACTTTTACACATGAGTTGTTAGTTTATCTTTGTAAATGTATTTTATGAAGTATTTTAGACTTTTTCATAATTAAATATTAATATAAAACATATTATAAAAATTATATCCAAATAGTGTTTAAATATTACATGATTTAACTTTGAACCTTGAACAAGTGTATACAAAGAAACAAAATCAAATCTAAAGTTGGATTCATGTTTATTTGAAAAATTGTAAATGTTAGTGTGCCAAAATTTTGCTTTTTTAGTGTTAATTTAAATTAATTTTGTTTAAACACTTCACTTTTTGCCAACACAAAGTTTGAACTCCATTCTATACACTCTAATCTAAATGTGATGTGGAGGTTGTCGGTGTTTTTACCGTCGGCCTACCTAGGGATACCCTAAGATAGGTGATTATTTGGTGAGGGATCTGGAACTTGAGTGTGAACGCAAGGATACAAGACACAAATTTAGATAGGTTCGGGCCGCTAGAGTAGCGTAATATCCTACGCCCTGTTTTGGGGTGTTGTATATTGCGCTCTGCGCTTGGGTGTTGAGTTGCCTGTTGGCTGCTCTCTGTTGGTTCTCTGCCTATCTAGGTATCCCTGCCCTCCTTTATATATCCCAGGGAATAGGGTTCCTAGTAGGATTACAAGGTAGGAGTCATAGTAGAATTATAAGGTATGAGTCCTAATAGGATTATAGTGGAATCCTAGTAGGAATCAAATTTCTTTTTCCTTACGGGTAGCTTCCTTGCGGTACCTAGGGGATCTATCCCTGATAAGCCCCCCGATCACTTCATAGCCGAATACTACAGGCATTTCGAGTACTTCTGAAGTAGTCTTCGGCTTCTTCTGAAACTACATCTTGAAGGTCTTCTTTGAGTACTTCCTTGGTTGCATCGAGGCTATGAGGTGCTCACGCCCCGAATAGCTTCAATTTTTCTTTTGAATGGGGTGCGATGGAAAATCACACTCCATATGGAGTAGCCCCCGAGCCTTAGGTTGAATCGAAGAATCAAGCTAAAGGTCAAATTAGTCTTGAATCTTCTTTCCTTATCTTTCGAGTACATTCAAAAATAAATAGTCGATGACACGTTTCCTGCAGCCACCGAGCCTTGAATCCAAAACCCTTAGGTTCGGAAAAAGATCCAAGAATCATGGCATTAGTGTTACTCTGAAATCCCGAGAAAAACTCTTTGCTTTCTGCACAGTGAAATTGAGCCTCCCGCTGGTTTATTTAACCGCACAGTGACTTAGGGTTTCTTCTGCACTCTCAGTCTTCATACGAGTTGTCTTCGAGTAGTTTTGCGGCGTCCAGCCCCCGAGCTTACGAGCCAGGAGAGCCGAAGGAGCCAAGTCGAGTAGTGTGCATCGCCAAGCCTCCGAGCCTGGAAACTAGCGGAACTGTGATGTCACGCCGTGCTGCCTGGAGGGTTTTTACCGAAGCTTGATCTAAAAAAGACAATGCATACATTATGTAGCATAATGCGAAGATACCGAGTAGTACTCAGTAATAATGTGAAGACAGCAAAATTTATTCGGTGTGAAAATTGCTGTGTCGAGCTCTTTATTAGGCCATTTAAATCTCCCGAGTAGTCCACCCTTTACGTTCACCCGGTCCCAGTTTAGCCTTCGCCCATAGCATGTACAAGTCGCTTAGGTCTATAGCCTTCGCTCATATCATGTACGAGTCGCTTAGGTCTGTAGCCTTCGCTCATACAGGATGGGTCGCTTAGGTCATGACTGGAGACTCGAGGTTTCACGGATTAAGGCATTTGCTACTCGAGTAGATTAGCGACCGTTAAGAGGAGACAACGAGCAGAAAGTAGTCATCATGTGCCAAAGAGGATGCGCAGTGCGCAAAAGTAGTCGACATTGCGACAGAATGAATGCGCGTTGCGCAAAAAGTAGTCGACGAAGTGTAGCTCTGGAGGGTTTCAATGCCCATCGAGAGTCGTACACGGATAAGTAGTCGGTGAAGTGTAGCTCTGGAGGGTTTCAATGCCCGTTGAGAGACGTACACAGATAGGTAGTCGATCATAGTGTAGCCCCCGAGGGTTTCATGCCCGTCGAGAGGCATAACATAAAAGGTAGCCGATCTTGTGAAGAACAAGTCAGAAAAGGTATAAGTCACTTAGCTTGGTTTGTGGACGAATGTCGATGAAGCCGTGGAGCTCGTTGATGGAGCTGCGACAGTTTGTTGAAGAAGCTCGACTAGTCGAAGTCGATTACGACTAGTTTTCAAGTCGAGACGAGTAGTTGATGTAGTCGTTGCTGTGAGGCTCGCCCTCGACTAGTTTCTAGTCGAGACGAGTAGTCGAAGGAGTTGTCGGCGGGCCACCGATCGTCCTCGCGAAGTCAAAGTGATCGCCGGTGGGCCGCTGAGCCTTCTCACGAAGTCGAAGTAGTCGCTAGCGGGCCGCCGAGCCTCCTCGCGAAGTCGAAGTAGTCGAACTCGTCGCTGCTATGCGCGGTCATTGCGGCACAAGCCGAAGTTGAACCGGGTCGTCGAGGTCAGCTGCCGCGGTGCATCGACGTTGCAGCGCGAGGTGAAGTCGAGCCGAGTAGTCGAGGTCGATGTAGCCGTTCGCTGAAGGATCCGATCTCGAACTCGATGAATCGATCCGCCGATGCCTATGTACGAAGTAGCAATCCGCCACCTTGAGTGGATTGATGTTGATGAAGAGGTCCTTCAAATTCGCCCAATGATCGCGACGATATGCCCCATGGTGGGCGCCAGCTGTCGGTGTTTTTACCATCGGCCTAGCTAGGGATATTCTAAGGTAGGTGATTATTTGGTGAGGGATCGCCGGATCTGGAACTTGTAAGTGAACGCTAGGACACAAGACACAAATTTAGACAGATTCGGATCGCTAGAGTAGAGTAATACCCTACGTCCTGTTTTGGGGTGTTGTATATTGCGGCCTGTGCTTGGGTGTTGAGTTGCCTATTGGCTGCTCTCTGTTGGTTCTCTGCCTATCTAGGTATCGCTGCACTCCTTTATATATCCTATGGGACGGGGTTCCTAATAGGATTACAAGGTATGAGTTTTAATAGGATTACAGTGGAATCCTAATAGAAATCAGACTTATTTTTTTCCTCACGGATAGCTTTCTTGCGGTACCCAGAGGATCTATCCCTGACAGAGGTGTAAAAATTTAGTTTGCTTATTTAAAAATATAGTCAAAATTTTGTCAAAATCTCTCTTCAGTCTGAAATTGGCATACTGAACCATTATATTGACGACTTTCTTTCTCACAAGTCTACATGTAAACTTTTGAGAGTTTCTTCTAAAATCAAAATTTCATATATGTATATTTGACATGAATGGGATGGTTTACCACATTCAAACATCTGTTGTATTTTAAAAAGAAAGCCAAAGTCGGTTAATGAAAATAAAATTGCAACTTTGACGAAGTTCCAAAAACTCTATTTTTGGTCGAACTTTGAGGCTTTAAATCTTTTGATCTGTGCAGTTTTGAACCTGATATCCTTACTTAAACTTGTAGATGTATCCTGTGGTTACAACTTTAATATAGAATGGTTGGATCAGTTATGCACAGTTTTAAGAAGTTTTGTTTGCTTCAAACATGGGGGAAAATTTTGACGACAGCTATGGTTGTCCGAGCTCTTGCCATCATCAGAAACTTGTCGACACGCGGTGGATGAGTTTTGCCGCGACACCACAAGCCCCTACATGCATCAATGCCGCTCTCCTCTCCCTCATCCCTTCATTCAATTCATTCAAGCGAACAACCGACCCCTTTCCTTCCTTTTCTCGTGCTCCTGTTCTCTTCCCCTTGTGTTTCTTTCTGTTCATCCCGAGCCCAAGTGATACCGCCGTAGGCTACAAATCCCGATGCGCCCCTCCACCAAAACCAAATCGTCTCCTCTTGAACCTTCCCCACCTTCTCTTGCCCTGATCCATGGCCTCCATTGGCGGGATTATGCCAGGCATTAGAGTACTCCTTCAGTATTCAGACTTCTTCAGTCTTCTTCTTCTTCAGCATTATTCGCAACAATAGCGGAATAATTGGCAACAACATAGCAACATGCCTCTCAATAAAGCTATAATGGGCTATTTAAAACCATGGCCAGAATAAGTGAGATGACAACATGCATGCTTAATTCTTCTGTATTTTGATGCTTATCACAAAATGTCAGTATATTGCATTAGTTTATTGTCTCATTGAATTTCAGCTTTTGTTATAATTCTTTCTCTGATGATATCGTTTTATGCAGAATTTTTTTTTTCTATTTGATTGTGCTATTGCTGCTTGCTTGTTGATATTCAGTTAGGTTATCATCATCTCAGGTTTTCAGTCATTGGTGTATCCCGCAGTTTGTTCTAAATTATAGTTATATTCCCTTTCAATTTATTCCACTACAGTCCCCTTCCTTTTCATTTCTAGATCTTATATGCTCTCGTTTAGACCGAGGTAGGCATTTGTTCCTCGCTCGTTGTTATTCTTCATTTCTTTGCCTCTTTCTGATTACTTCTTCATGACACGTTTGCTTTGTTTAAGCCATTCTTCAACTGCAACTACTACTTTCCATCCGTATCTTAAATTCATTTTATTTTTCTTTCTTTGGTTTTTGCCATTTCTTCGTGCAGAGTTGGGTACTTTTTCTCTCCATTCAAACTCTTCATTGGACCTGTGTATCCAAAAATTGCTAACCTGTGCAGTCTGCACCTTTGATGAACTAGAATGCATACGTGAAACTTGATATCTCATGACAAGCAAACCTGCCCAAATTTGATGATATCTTTCCTGTTAGGTTTTAGGCAAAATTTGCTAGAGGACACTGTTCAAAGGTGGCTTTTGCCCCAAACCACTACAAAATTATATCTTTGCTGAAAAACACTGCTCAACGGTGGTAATTTGCTGCAGAACACTGAACGCATTATAATATATTCTATTTAGACAGGAAACTATAGGAATTGACCTTCTTACCCCTGCCAGTCTTTTACTGGCACTGCACACGGCTCCAAGCGGCCGAGTTTGCTGCTGGAGCACCGCCGCCCGCTCTGTCTTCTCCAACCACGGCAGGCCGAGCCATCCTCCCCTCGCCTCTCGCGTCCGTGTGCTCCTGACGGCCGAACCCCCTTCTTCCTACGCCTGGACTTGAGCTGCATGAGCGAGAGCACCAGCCATGGTGACCAGGCCAGTCCGCCCCTCCCTCACGTGCCACGCAGGGCCCGCCGGCCAATCCGCAGGCTAGCCCGTCCGCCCCTTCCTCGCACGCCGGATAGGAAGCGCCGGCCAAACCGTAGGCCGCCCTGTCCGCCCCTCGCTCGTGCCTCGGGCAGGGAGCCCCGGCCACGCCGCTGGCGGCCGGCCCGTTCGCCCCTCCCTCACGCGCCGGGCAGGGAGAGCCGGCCAAGCCGCCGCCGGCCAGACCGTCCGTCCCTCGCTCGCACGGCGGAGCGGCCAAGCCGCAGGTGGCCGGCCCGTCCACCCCTCCCTCGCTCGTCGTCTTTCTCCTCCACGGGCGGTGGCTGCGAGCGGTCTGTGTCGCTTGCCTTGCTATCGATTCATGGGCATGGCGGCTTCGCGTCGCGAGAATGACGCGGGGCAACGGCTAGTGGGTCGAGCGCCTGGGCGAGCCGCTGCACGCCTGCGCCGGAGTGACGCGCCTGCACTCCCCGGGAGGGGAGGAGAAGACCTCTGTGGGGCTGCGCGCCGGGGAGGCCAGCCGCCGGCGTGGCCGCTGCCGTGACGGGCTGGCCGCTGGGGAGAATCGACGCGCCGTTCGTCGCCTCTGTTCGCGTCCCGCGAGGAGCAGCGGCGTGTGATGCTTCTGCAGGAGAAGAAAGCCCCGTGACAGGATAAAGAAGTTGGGGCAAAACTGACATTCCCTTTGGCTGTCCAATTAAATCAACTAAACTACTGCTAACAGTGTTATGGATGCTGTTTTACGGTGTCCTTCAGCCGAGACGTAATTTTTAATGGCCTTCAGCAAAATCCACCTTTTAACGGTGTCCCTGCGAAAATTTTGCTAAGGTTTTAAATCTCCCTATAGCTATTTGAAGCTATAGTCCCTATAGCTATTTGTAGCAGTGTCCACATATTTGAGCTTACTACAATTTAGCCGCTATAGCATGCTATAGCTTCATGTAGCTTCTCTATTAGCTTTTTTAAAAAAACTCTATATTAGCTGTTTTAGGCACCCGCAGAGGTTAAAATAAGCTACTCTCTATAGTACCGACGTGTCACTGCCACCTCAACTTAGGGTCTGTTTGGATCCAGGAGCAAATAGCAAAAAGGCAAATGGCAAAATTTTTACTCCTGTCACATCAGATGTTTGGATGCTAATTAGAAGTATTAAATATAGTTTAATTAAAAAACTAATTACATAGATGAGGACTAAATGACGAGACGAATCTATTAAGCCTAATTAATCCATAATTAGCAAAATTACGGTAGCATTTGCCCTTTTGCATTTTGAGGTGTTTGAATCCAAAAGTGCAAAAAAAGTGCAAAAAAGCAAAAGTTTTGCACTTTCTCTTTCTTTTTCCATTGGATCCAAACATGCCCTTACATACAGTATTAAACGGCAACCGCTCCAGCAGTTTACCTACAGCCGTGGGTTCCGACATTTTATTAAAAAAACGGCCGCTAGGCTCTGCCCGCCCCACGCGAATCGGCCCCAGGCTCCACCCGTGCGTCCGCCAGGCTCCGCCTATGCCAGCGCGCGCAAGCCACTGAGGTCCGCCCCCGCGGACGCCGGCCACCGGGCTACGCTCGGCCCCTACGCGCGCCAGCCGTCAAGCTCCGCCCCTGCGGACGCCGGCCGTCGGGCTCCGTGGCCCCCGCGAGCGCCGGCCACCGAGCTTGGCCCCTGTGGACGCCGCTTGTTAGCCGGAACACCGGCGATAAACACCCGAGCACACACACACGAACACAAGGAATCCGTGTTGCTAAAATGTTGCAGCGTTTTCTAATTCTGTATTATCTTTCTATTGAAGATTACAACCGAAAGAAAAGAAGCGCTGGAGCACTTCTCTCGCCGCGAAATTGCCGCGTCCATCCCCACGATACGCGACGCGAGAGCGAGTACAGAACGCGGAGGACTCGGACTGCGCGAGCTATTCTCGCCACCAACGCACGCATGGCTGCACACACACAGATCGTGAGCTCATGCATGGACTCTTGACATGCTAACAAACTAAACAGCTAGACGCAGATAATTGAACAAGCTTGACACGATAACATTTCACCCCCTCAAGCTTTGTTCATTTTACTTCCAGAACTCCAAGCTTCAGTCGCTGCTCAACGAACTTGTTGCGCGCCAGAGGCTTGGTCATGATGTCCGCCAATTGTCGTTCTGTCCCGATGCCTTCGACCTTCACCTTCCCTGCATCTGCATGCTCTCGAATATAGTGATATCGAGTATCAATGTGCCTGCTTCTCTCATGAAACACCGGATTCTTCACAAGAGCAATGGCGGACTGATTATCAATCTTCAGTGCAAACAACCTGGCTTCTTCATTCCTCAATTCACCCATCAGCTGTGCCAGCCACACACCCTGGCAAGTTGCCATGGTGACTGCAATGTACTCCGCTTCACAGGAGCTCAACGCCATAACACGTTGATTTTGTGACTGCCAACTGATCACATTCTGCCCAAGGAGGAAGAGAACACCAGACGTACTCTTTTGGGTGTCGACGTCGCCGGCCATGTCGCAGTAGCCGATCAGCTTCGCCTCGCCATCCTGCCTGGTTGAAAGGATCGATGGACCAAGAGGGGGTGAATTGGGTCTTTTTCAATTTCTAAAACAAGATAAAGCAACCTTAACCTATGCAAAAACTAGAAAAGCACCAATTCACCAACCGGATAACTAAACAACTTACACAAGCTAGATAAGATGAAAGGAGATAAAGCCTAGCAAGGTAGAGCTAACTAGTGATCCCTAAATCAAGCACATGAATGAATTGCATGAAAGATAATGCTTGAGAAAGTAAAGTGGACAAGGGACAACCGGATTTTTCCCGTGGTGTCGATGTGTTGGCACACACCCCTAATCCACGTTGTGACACTCACAAAGAGTATTGTCACCTCCCAAGTCACCAAGACGAGGGCGCTCACTAAGAGTCTCCGTTCACCATCCTGGTGTGGTGGAGATCAAGCCACGTACAAATCTCTTCTCCGGGCTTCCACAATCCTTGGCAAGCTCCGCGAGAATCACCTCGATCACCAAGATCGCCTAGGTGATGCCAATCACCAAGAGTAACAAGCTAAGGCCTTCACTTGAGCAGGAACCAATCACCAAGAATGGATGCACACAAGCTTCTCTCTACTCAAATCCTTAATCTTGCTTCTTGAATGATTGAAATAACAAGTGTATGAAATGTTGAAGCTCAAGGTGGCTCTTGACTAAAGTAAGTGTGTTTGGGTGTTGCCTGGTGTCAAGAGTAGTAGAATGACTCATTGGAGGGGTATATATGGGCAGCTCACACGAATAGAGCCGTTGGAGAAAAAGCTGCCAGAAAAACTGCGTATCGCCGGTTAATCCGACGTCCCTCCAATAGTCATCGTCGGTTTAACCGGTGAATGTAAACTGCCTCTTCTGAAAACTAGCCGTTACAGCTTGGGCAGATTAACCGTCGTTGCATCGGTTTAACCGGTGAGTGTAGTCATCCATTGACCAACTGAAATACCAAGTCACTGGACAACTGCACCGACGTCCAATTTCAAATAGCGTCGGTTTAACCGGTGAGTGTAGTTGTCCACTGATCAACTGAAAACCGAGTCTCTGGACAACTGCACCGACGTCCAATTTCAAATAACGTCGGTTTAACCGGTGTATTGACTTGTCCTGACCTGTAGACCATGTTTAACCGATGTATTGAAAACTTGAGGCGTCGGTTAATCCGGTGATAAGGATTTTTCTGATTTTGCCTTTTCTGACTTGAGTCTTGAATGAAATCCAAATATTTCTTGAGATATAAGTTAAGAACCACTTATTTGAGCTTCTAGAAACTTGAGTGACCATTGTGTGCATCCATTTTCAAATGACCATGTCCATGCTCAAGTTACTAAGCCTAAACCCCTCTTAATAGTGCGATCACTACAAAACTATAAAACCTATACTAACCTAAGTGTCCTGCTCAACCTTATAACACTTAGGACTAGAAAGATCCTTAGTCTTGACATATTATTGAGTTGAATGCCGAGATCGCCTTTTTGAATAATGAAAATTAGGGGCCTCTTTTGACATATAACCAAATGAGCGATAATGATCTATAAAGCTGCACAAACTCATTAGTCACAATAATGGTTGTCATTAATCACCGAAACATACCTTGAGGGCCTAGATGCTTACAATCTCCCCCTTTTTGGTGATTGATGACAACATAAACATAGATAACGAGAGAGCGAGAAAGATAAGGCACGAATAAACACAAGCAAACTCGAAAAGCGAGAATCAAAGAACTATGGCTCAAACGAAATCCATAGATATGTCTCAAAAGCTCAGCATGCTCAAATGACAAATGTACATATCCATGAACTAACACCAAATATAATACAATAAGAAACAATAAAGTCCTGATCACGAGCTCTCTCTAGTGCTATCCTCCCCCTGACTCTCACTCCCTCTCCCCCTTTGGCATCAAAGCACAAAAAGGAGCGAGCTAGGGATCCAGCTGACGTGGTACAATAAGGAAGCGATCCGGGTCATCGTCGTCGTCGTCGTCAGACGGTGGATCCTCAGTGACTGATGGTAGCTGCTGATCTGAAGGGCCTGCTGGTGCTGAGCTGACCGGAGGTGTAGCTGTCGTCGAGGCTGTCGTCGAGGCTCTGGTGCTAGCACTGCCGGGGAGAGGATCCGTGGAGGTAGTAGCCGGCTCAGCAGAAGATATGTCAACATCTGAAGTAGTGAGCGCTGATGCTGCCGGCTGTGACGACTGCTGAAGTAAGGACACCTCTCCGCCTCCCCCTGAAGGTAGTGGCTGTGGTACGACGGGGAGGCCAACTGACTGCACAGCTGAGGGTGACTCCTGAAAGAGTGAGGTCGCAGGCAGCGGGGAGAAGAGAGGACGACTCGCAGACCCAAGTAATGCTGACATCGAGAACATGATCTCCGGGGTCGCGGAAGAAGCTGGAGCAGTGGAGGCTGGAGCTGGTGTGACTGCAAGTGGTGGTGCTCCAGCGCCCTGAAGGCCTGACTGTCCTGGCTGCTGTGGGGCGAGTCCGGTGTGAGAGTATAGCTGTGAGATCATCCCGAACATAGCCATCATGCCCTGCTGCATCTGCTGAAACTGAGCGTCTGTCCTCTGAGATACTCTGTCAATGAGGCCGACAAAACGCTCCTCTATAGCAGCTCGCTCTCGGGCGGCCTCTCTCTGTATCTCTGCAAGCTGGGCCTCATGGGCTCTCCTGGCCTCCTCCTGTGCACGGCGGTCCTCTCTCTGCTGTGTGACTAGCTGCTGCAGAAGTGCTGTGAGCTCAGACGGCTGAGACACCTGAGACTCTGAAACTGTGGTAGCAGCAGCAGCTGACACTGGAGCTGGCTCTCCGGAACCTCCTGCCTCATGATCATGACTCGCTGGAGCAGGTGCAGGGAAGTACTCCTCGTCCTCGGAGGAGTCTGACTCTAGGTCTGACCAATGAATCTCATCATCTCCTCCGGGAAGCTGTGCCTCTGCAGCTAGTAACGCCTCATCCTCCTGAGCCACTCGGGCCTGTACCTCGGGTGACAGCCGTGCCATGGCAGCTCGATCTGCCTGTCTCCCTCTCCTCCTGTCTGAGGGTGCTGTCGGTCGGTAAACTGGAAACCAGGGGACCTCGTCCTGCCGGTAGACTGCACTGACGGGTGACTCAGCTGGCACTATCATAGAGCAAATGAAACTGATCCAGTGAGCATAAGGAAACTGTCGTACTACGCCCATCCCGTCAGTGATAACATCCTCAATCTCAGCCAGAATAAAGTCAACAATATCAAACGGCTCGTGAGTGAGAATGTGAAGTAGAAGCAGCTGCTGCAGACCGGTGAACCCCTCTGGGTAGCCACTCCTCGGGAGCAAAGTCCTCCGGAGTGCCATGTGAACAGCGTAAGCCTCTGGGGTCAGCAGGCTGGGGACTCTGGCGTAAGAAGCTGGAAAGGGCTGGCGGAAGCACTGTGAGATCGCCTCGTGTGAAGGTGCAATCCCGCCAATCATGGCCCTGCGAGGTGGATCTGCATCACCACACACCATCTCGTGCAGAGAGACGTCAACAAGGTCAACTCCAAAGATCCCAGCGAGAGTCGCTCTGGACAAACCAAACATCTGCCCCCCAAACATGAAGTGAACAGCTCTGCGCTCTGGGGCAATCCATGCTGTGGCGTAAAAGACTCTGACCCAGTCCTCAATATATCTGTTCCTCTCAATCGAGAGCAACCTGGGCAGACCCCTGAAGTGATCAAAGTGTTCCCTGACATCGGCTCCCCCTGCAGCTGTCCTCAGTGAAACCCAGTCTAGTACTCTGTGAGGGAAAATCCTGTGGCCCCGCCTCTGATAGGTCTCGTAGAAACTGGCCTGAAGGAGCGTCCAGAATCTACGATCGACCCTGCTGTCTCGTGTTACCGGGAACCACTCCTCCTCCTGTACACTCCACCTGAGCCTCTTGACCTTTGCCGCATTGGCCTTGGTCAAGTTCTGGAGCAGCACACCTGGCTCCAGACGCACGACAGTGTCCATGCGGAACACTGCGCGCTCGGCCGCTAGGGCCTCGGCTCGTCGAGCTGCTGCTGCTGCTGCGGTGGACCTGCGAGGCTCCTGTGGCTGGTGGCCTCCTCGCGTCCTAGGTCCGGTGCGACGCTCGGTCGCAGGTGAAGTCTCCTCTGCGGGGGACGTCTGCCGGGTGCGGCCAGAATGTCGTAGAGCTGGTGACTGCTGTGTATCCTGCCCCTGAGACTGCTCTGACTGCTCTGTCTCTGTATCTGAAGCTGTCTCCGACTCTGCCGCTGAAAGTGACTGACCAGACTCAGACTCTGCCGCTGCTGCTGTCACGGCTCTGGTGGCCCTGACACCTCGGACTCTGCCCATGTCTCTGCCTCTGCCTCTGCCTCTGCCCCTGGCTGGCGAATCTCTGATCGCGAACGGACGAGCACGGCCGGATGCCTGCTCCTCGGCGGCCTTAGCCACCGTCTCGGCCCTCTCGGCCTCTCTCGCTGCGCGAGTCCGCTTGCGAGCGGGCTCAACGATCTCCTTACCCTTCCTCTTGTCACGACCCATCTCGATCACAACTGGAACACAAGACGCGGCGCGGCGAACTAGGGCTAGCGAAAAGGAGCGTAGCGTGCGAGGCGTGGATGCGTGAATGCGGTGCAATGGCGCGTGAGCAGCGGCACGGTGGAGGTGTGAGGCGTGTAGAGCAGGAAGCGCTGGTGCGGGCACGGTGACGCGCGGTCGGCGGATGGTGGCGGCGTGGTTGCAGTGCAGGCGGCGCACGGGCGCGGCTGGGGTGGCGCGAGCGAGGCGACGGCGTGGAAACGGCGGTGGCGGCGGCGCGGGGGCGCGCGTGAGGGCGCTGGCGTTGGCGCGGCGTCGCGCGGGCGGACGGCGGTGGCGTGGGCGCGCGCGGGCTACAGACAGCGGCGCGGATGGCGGTGTGAGGCGGCGCAGATGGTGGACGGCGGCGCGTACAGGCGGCGCAAGGCGGTGGACGGCGGCGCGGCTGCAGTGCTGGCGGCGCACGGGTGGCGGAGCGACGGCGATGAGGGCGAAGGTGAGGAGGCGAGCGGGAAACGAGCGCGAGTGAGGAGTCGTGAGCGGTCAAGAGAGAAATATGACATGTGGACCCCGCAGATTTTCTTATCGCCGGTTGATCCGACGCTTAGGTTTGAACACCGGTTGATTGCGTCGGTGTAGTTTACCAGGGATTCTGCCAAATCTGCATCTGTACGCCGGTTGAACCGATGCTTCCACATATGAACTCGTCGGTTGAACAATGCAAATAACCGTTGATTTTCAGGTCAAACTTGTGATCTGTTCACCGGTTGATCCGATGCTGCAAACTTTGTATACACCGGTTGAACGCCTGAAATGACTGAGCTGAAGCTGACGCTTAGTAACGCCGGTTAAACCGATGGGTATAGATCCATTCAACGTCGGTTTAACCGGTGAACCCAAAAACCCTCTCTCAGCTCACTTTTCTATGCTAAGTCCAATGAACTTATAAGATTCAACTAAACTCAAGTTAATGGACTTGCATAGGCGACTTTACCCCTCAAAGTAAATAGGATAGCTTAATAACTTAAATAGTTTTTCTTTTCAAAATCAAGGAAAAGTCGCAAGAGAGACAAAGCGCCAAATTAAAATGTATGAGCCATGTCATAGGAATATTGAAGAAGGAAAGCTTCATACTCATCACGACATGGCTCACTAGGCAATAACGCACCTAACACTTTACTCTTTTCACTTCTCATGAATTAAGATCTTGCACGTAAAACAAGTCTCATTTTCATCAAGTGATCTCCTTTGTGATCTTTACGCATGCAATGATAATGCAAACTACAATCACATGCGAAAGAAAGGTAAATATGAAGTGCACATCTATATGACAAGAAATGGATAGCGAGAATTTAAATTCTACTTGTCAAGTTTGCACCCACGGGAAGCTTCTTCATGATGAGCCTTTCTACAAGCCTAGAGGAAAACAAGCGGACCACCACCTCTAGCTAAACCCTTGCTCATCACTATCTTATCATGGTTAGACAAGTGTCCTATTTGTATGCATTTTTTTTATATGACATGGCAACTTACATGACGTTTGCCGCATCTAACACATTAAGCTCATTTCTTAGCCTAACAAAGGTACTCTCGTCTAAAGGTTTTGTGAAAATATCCGCCAATTGCTCCTCGGATCTCACACCTTGAAGGGAAATGTCCCCCTTGGCTTCGTGATCACGCAAGAAGTGATGGCGAATATCAATGTGCTTTGTGCGAGAGTGTTGAACCGGATTCTTGACAATTTTTACGGCACTTTCATTGTCACAAAGGAGTGGTATTCTTCCTAGTTTCACACCAAAGTCCAAAAGGGTTTGCTTCATATATAGAATTTGGGCACAACATGCACCGGCTGCTATATATTCCGCTTCCGCGGTGGACAAAGCCACGGAATTTTGCTTCTTACTCGACCAAGAAACTAGAGAACGCCCAAGCAAGTGGCAACCCCCGGAGGTACTCTTGCGATCCACACGGCTTCCGGCAAAATCCGAATCCGAGTATCCCAAGAGATCTAAACTAGCGCCTTTGGGGTACCACAAGCCTATGCTAGGAGTGTGCTTGAGATACCGAAGGATCCTATTCACAGCAGATAGATGTGATTCCTTAGGGTTAGCTTGAAAACGGGCACACAAGCACACACTAAATATTATATCGGGCCTAAATGCGGTAAGGTAAAGCAAAGACCCTATCATAGAGCGATAGAGGGATTGGTCAACCGGTTTACCGTCCACATCCAAGTCGAGATGCCCATTGGTTGCCATGGGTGTCTTGATTGGCTTACATTCATCCATCTTGAACTTCTTCAAGATATCTTTAGTATATTTTTCTTGATAAATGAATGTCCCTTTCTTCATTTGTTTGACTTGAAAACCAAGGAAGAAGGTCAATTCGCCAATCATGGACATCTCGAATTCCCTAGACATCATGGTAGCAAACTCATGGCTTAGTAAATCATTAGTTGAGCCAAAGATAATATCGTCAACATAAATTTGACAAATGAATAGATCCCCATTAACGTCTTTTGTGAACAAGGTGGTGTCCACCCTCCCGATCTTGAAGCCTTGCATGATTAGGAAGTCACGAAGCCTCTCATACCAAGCCCTTGGAGCTTGTTTGAGCCCATAGAGTGCCTTGTGCAACCTATAAACATGATTAGAATTCCTCGGATCTTCAAACCCGGGAGGTTGCTCAACATAAACAAGTTCGTTAATAAAGCCATTTAAGAATGCACTTTTCACATCCATTTGATATAACTTAATATTATGATGTGAAGAGTAAGTAAGAAGGATACGGATAGCTTCAAGTCTTGCGACCGGAGCAAAAGTTTCACCAAAATCCAAACCTTCGACTTGAGAAAACCCTTTTGCCACAAGTCTTGCTTTGTTGCGTACTACCACCCCATGTTCGTCTTGCTTGTTTCGAAAGACCCACTTTGTGCCGATGATGTTCTTGTCTTTCGGAGGAGCTTCGAGGACCCAAACTTCATTGCGGGTGAAATTATTCAATTCTTCTTGCATGGCCATCACCCAATCCGAGTCCTCAAGCGCTTCCTCTATGCTAGTGGGTTCAATATAAGAAACAAACGAGTGATGTTCGCAAAATGAAGCATGCTTAGAACGAGTTCTTACTCCTTTGGAAGGACTACCAATGATTTGACCAATTGGATGATCCTTGGAGATGCGACCATGCTTCACTAGCGGTGCTTGCGTGGATGCTTGTTGGGGTGGGTCATGGGTGACTTGTGCTTGTGGTGGAACATTTTGCTCTTCTTGTTCTTGGACTTGGGGTGTCGGTGTTGACACATTTTCTTGAGGTAGTGGATCATGTTTTTCTTGATCTTCAACCACTTGGGGTGCCGTGGTGGTGTTTGGTGTAGATGAGGAAGGTCCTCCCCCTTGATCATTGCCTTCATGCACCTCTTCCGGCTTGATATCTCCAATGGACATATTCTTCAAAGCTTCTTCAATCTCTTCATCACCTACATTATCATAGTGTAACGCCCCGAAAATTTCAAATCTAAACTACGCGTTCCGACTACAAACTTAACCGTCGAAAAACCCTGACCCTCTCCGCCACACGTGCGCTGTCACGTTTCCGCCCTGTGCCGTACAGCGCCCGGCCGCGCCACGACAACCGCGCGACCGCTTTCCGCGATCAGCGCCAACGCAACCCCTTTTTCTCCTCGCGCTGCGCGCTTCCCCGCGCGTGGCCGACCGGCCGCGGTCACCGCCGCGACCGGCGCCGGCACTCCTCCCTCCCCTTTTTCTTTTCTCTTTTTCTCCCTATTTCTTTTCTCTTCTTCCTTTTCTTTTTCCTTTCCTTCCCTTTTTCTTTCTTTTCCCTTTTTCTTCCTTCCCTCCCTTTCCTTTTCTTCTTCCTTCCTTCCTGTTTCCTCCCTTCTCTCCTCTGCTCCCGAGCGCCGCCCAGCTCCCAAGCCACGGTCGCCTCCCCTGTGCGCACCCACGCCCCGGGCTCGGCCGCCCGTGCCCACGCGCGCACGCCTCTGCGCTCGGCCGTGCACGCCCCGCGCGTGCTCCACGCGCCGCGCCGCTCGCCGCGACGCCCGTCGCACGGCCGCGCCGCGACGCCGCGCCGTCCGCCGCTGCCGCGTCCTTCCTCGCCACTGTTTCCACGTGCCCACGCCGCGGTGAGCGCCGCCCCGCCCCTGGCCCGCGCCACGCCGCGTCGCGACGGCCACGTGCGGCCGGAGCGCCATTAATGGCGCCCGCACCGCCCGCCGGCCGCCCCATCCCAATCCCCTCCGCCCCGCCGCCTCCTTCCCCTATAAATGGGCTTCCCGCGCGGCTCACCCACCCCACGACCCACTCCACCACCCGGCCCCTCGCCTCCCCCAGCCCGGCGCCGCCTCCACCAAGCCGCCTAGCGCCGCCGCCCTTGCCCCGTGGGCACGCCCCCCTCGCCCGCCTCAGCCCAAGGTGAGCCCGGGAGAGGGCTCCCCGTGCGCCCCTCTCCCTCCTCTCCCTTGCCCCGGGCGGCCCTTGGCCCCGGCCGGCCGGCAAGGCTGCCGCCGCCGGCGCCCTGTTCCTCTCCCTCCTCTGTTTCAACCGGCAAGAGGAGGAAGAACAGGGCAAAAGGCCCAATAACCCCCCACCCTTGCTCTCATTTCTAAATAAGGACCCCCCCCTCTCTAATAGCTCCCTTTCGCAAAAGAAACCCTGCCCATTCTATTAATTCAAATTGAATCCTTCCGTTACATAAAAACCCAACTATGCCCGACACCCTTTAGCATGCCCTGATTAATTCTAGGGTTCGCAAATAAACCCTTACCCCCTTTAGATAATTACGAACAAGTCCCTGGACCCCCGTTTAAGCCCTGAAACCACCTTTAGCATGTCATTTTATGTGCGAAACGACCTCCGATTGACCCGAAACTTTACCACTCCACTTCTAGTATAGTTTTAGCCATGCCATTAAGAAACCACCCAAGGATGTCACCCCTAACTCCGTAACTAAATTATTTCCGATTCAAGCCCAACGATAAAAGCTTTTAGTTCCTTCGCTTGATTGTGTGTCTGTTTGTTTGCGTCGTAGGACACGGAGTGAACGACGAGGTTCCCGACTGCGACCAAGCAACTGAGGACCAGTTCTGCGACCCCGAACCCGAAGGACAGTGCTTCGATCAGGACTTCCCGCAAGGGTTTGACGATGGCAAGTTCAATTCCGCCCTTTGATGCATGTTTTTGTCCTAGTTTTTATAAACACAACCCGATGGCCTGTTTTAGAAAATTGCATGGTTTTACGTGCCGTAACCATGGTAGGATAGCCACCCTTGTTGTGACAACCATACCTTGACCACCTGATTTTATAAAGAAAATGCGTGTGTGTGGGAAAGGGTAAAATGTGGATTTGAGAAACGAGTCGGACGGGATGGATGGCATTTCTATGTGAATTGCCGTTGGTGTGCTCGTACCTGTGTGGTTGAGCGTGGAGGGGAGATATCCATCTTGTCACCCCTAAGGACCGAGTTGATGTGTCGTCTCACCTAGCTTCCTGTCGTGCAAACCACTTGACCGTTGTATGGGCAACGGCTTGGCCTAACCCCACTAGTTAGTCTGATAGCCATCAGGAGAGCTGGGAGCAACGGGTGATCAAGGAGACGGGATAAGCTCTGTATGACTTATGCCCCGGTTAAACCTCGGTGGTAGGTCGAATGACCCCTTGATAAATCCCGTGGTGGCTAGTCAGGTCTAGCTAAGGTGGGTAAGGGCTTCGATAGGATCTGCACCGGCACTAAGGTGTTCGTGCTGTGGTACCCCACCTGTGGGTAAAGTTGCACACCTCTGCAGAGTTGAAAATCTATTCGAATAGCCGTGCCCACGGTATTGGGCAAGTTATGGTGTGGTCACATAACTAGTGTTTCTCTTTGGGAATGGTTGGGCTGGCGTGAGTTGTTTGGAAAGTGTCCGGCAGTTGTGCCGTGTGCTACGGCGGACGGGGAGTCCGGTAGCAGTTTAAAACTTGGATCCTGTGTGGATCAACATCGTGTATTCTTGGTGCCAGAAAACTCGTTTTGGAAATGGATTTTAAACGAACCCTTGCATACAATTGAGTTTTTCGCAAACAAACCATAACCTACCCTTGGATCGTCCTGTGCATATGATTACTGTTGTACCCCCCCCCCCCTCCGTGGGTGCGATTAGACTTGCTGAGTACGTTTGTACTCACCCCTTTCTTACTTTTACAGTGGAAGACCCAGACTACGTCCCCGAAGACGACGAGTAGGGTTTCGTCCTACACCCAGTCTTGCCTGTGGTTGAGGCCACCGTTGGATTCCGCATGGCGCAAGACTCTGATGATCCTCTTTTCGTAACTAGTGTAGTGGTGTGGGTTTTAGTTGTAATCCTCGCGATAGTGGCGCTTCACTGCCCATTACCGCGAAGAGTTGTACGGTGATGTGCCATCTGTTGTAATAAAAGTGTTATTAGCCTCCTGGGACTGATAAATTAACACTTTTAAGTCTTCCCTGATGGGGGGATGCTTCAGGTGGTATCAGAGCCGTAGGCTGGCCGTAGGACGTGACCCTAGGAGCGAGACCCCTTTTCAGGCCCTCGAACTTGTCCCGATTTAGAAATTTTCTGCACAAACACTCACCACTGGTCTTTGCCTTGTTCCAGATGGCTGGCAATGGATGGGTTAGTGGAATCTGCCACGCAGAGCCCGGTCTCCCCAAGTTACTATTGCTCAGCCTGGAACGCGTCGGGGTCATGGAACCACCGGAGTATGCCTACCGTGAGTACCTCGCCGGAGGCACCCTTCGGTGCGACATGATGGTTTTTGTGGAGAGAAGCACCCGCTACCCTGATGTGGACCCTTGGTTCATCTCCACTGCTGGTTTTCGCTTCCCCGACACCTATCGAAAGGCCGCTCGTAAAGCCCTGCGACGGCTGCGTGTGCTCTACAGGCGCCACCTTCAGCGGACCCCCATGGGATTTTTCCCACCCGCTGAGGGAAGAGGGCGCACTTGGATTGCCCGAATGAGGGGACTTGGACGAGAAGAAGAAGACCTAGAAGATACGGTCTCCCACCTGTCCATCTACCTTACTGGCTTGGATGCACTCTACCGCGAGCAGGCGGCACAACTGAAGCAGCTAATCCATGGGATTGAAAAGATAACCCAGGAGCTGGAGGAGCAACGAACAAGAGCTGCAAACGCCGAGTATTCCGTAGCCGCCCTCCAAGTCCAGATACAAGAATACGAGAACCGCAATGGAATAGGTGGGTGGATAGAGGAAGAAGAAGAAGAACCCATGGAAACCCATTGGGATAAGGGTACTCAGACCGAAAACGAGATGGATCGGTTCCTTCCAATAAAGAAGCGCTCTATTAGGACCGAGGAAGAATCCCCATGATAGGATTAGCGCCCCTAGCCAAAACCCTACCCTAATGATCACGTATCCATGAAAACTGTACCACCCTTGTTGTAATAATAAATATCATCTACTCCCTTTTGCACCTGTACCAGGTTGTTTACCCTGTTCCTGTTTCAGATGGCTGAGGAAGGATGGACCCAGGGCGATTGCCAAGCTGCACCTGGATTCCCCAGCCTTTTGATCAACACCCTGGAAGGCCTTGGCGTTACAGAGCGCCCAAGGTACTACAGCCGAGAGTACGAGCACCATGGTACCCTCCGCTGCAGGGTGATCCTGGTCATCGCCAGGAGCAACCGCTACCCCGACATCCAGCCTTGGCGAGCGACCGCCACAGGGTTTAG
The DNA here is from genome assembly GCF_002211085.1 of Panicum hallii. Lineage (NCBI taxonomy): Eukaryota > Viridiplantae > Streptophyta > Magnoliopsida > Poales > Poaceae > Panicum > Panicum hallii. The sequence continues at coordinate 58,481,909 of NC_038044.1, forward strand.
ACACCAAGACACCTACCCCTTGGCCATCCGAAAAGCACTCCGTTATTTGTGCCGGATTTTTGAAGAACACCTCGCCCCCACACCGGCAAAGTTCTTCCCGCCGGCCATCAGAACCCTAGTCTGGGAAGCACGCATGAGAAACCTGGAACGACGTCGCCACGAAGAAGGCCCCCTGTACCAAGTGGCTACTTACCTAGCCGCCCTGGACCAACTCTTTGATGAGCAAGCCAACCTTCTGAGGGAACAGACCCATCGAGCCGAGCAAGCAGAGCTCGCAGTAAGGTTACAGCAGATCCGAGCCGCCCACGCCGAGGCGAGAGCCGCAGCCGCGGTCAGTAGCGAAGCAGTCGCCCAAGAAAGCCTCAGGCAAGCCCGAGACCGGCGCATGCAAGATTGGACCCGAAGTGGGACACCAGTTCCGGCAATTGGGGAGGACCATGTTTTACTCGGGACGCCCATCATAGGATGGGGACCCCTTTTTGGAAACACACAAGCCCCACCCGGGAACCCTGAAAGCTCTGCTGCCGCCGTCGAAAGGGATGCTGAAGCGCAACCCCTGGCCGGTGGAAACCCAGAGGACGGCGAGCAAGGATCACTCGCGCTCTCAGAAGAAGGCATGCCCCGCGAGTAAAATGACCGGCGCCACCCTAGTAATGTGTCCCCAGCCACTTTTGTTGTGGTACCTGATCCCAGACGAGTAGTACGATACCTAGCCTTACCCTAAGTTGTAACCCCCCTTGCAGTAATAAAATGGTTTGTGCTTGTTGTTTGTAATGTTGTGTGCTGGTTTGTTGTGTGCTGATTATTTATATGAGTACCGGCAGGAGGTAGATTCTGCCTTATATATATACGAATTAAACAACTTAAACATCACATAATCGTAACCCTAGTTTACCCAATCAACAGGTGACCCCCCGGAACGTCGCGAGGGCCTCCCGTGGCCGGAACCCCGTAGCCGCTAATGTCGGAGCACATCCCGTTGAACAAGATCTTCCCCAAGGAGAACAAGAAGTAAGCCATAACCGAGGGGGAAGTCAAGAAGGAGAACAACTACCACCACCCCCACCCCTCGGAGACCTGGCGCAGATCATCCATAACCAGACCCTCATACTGGAGACTCTGGCGAATGCCCTCATTAACCGGCAGCCACGAGGGCAGAATATGAACGACAAGCTGACGGCCTTTCTAAGGACCAAGCCACCCACCTTCGCCGGATCCTGCAACCCGTTGGATGCTGACGACTGGTTGCGAGTAATTCAGAGGAAGCTCGAACCATTCGAATGCCAGGACCGGGATAAAGTCCTTCTGGCAGCCCACCAGCTCACCGGAACAGCGTTATCCTGGTGGGAAAACTATTGTGCCGCAGCCGAAGATGCCTCTACCATCACCTGGGGAGAATTTGTAAGGGAGTTCCGCCGCTACCACATCCCTTCGGCCACTATGAAGCGCAAGGCGGATGAATTCCGCGCACTACAACAAGGAAGCATGTCGGTGGAAGAGTACACCCACCGGTTCATAGAATTGGCCCGGTACGCGCCGGAAGAAGTGAATGACGACGATAAGAAGCAAGACATGTTCAAGAAGGGGTTAAGCCCAGAACTCTGGACCTTGCTTACTCCCCAGATCTATCCGGACTTCAACACCCTGATGAACAAGGCTATCCTCACAGAAAGAGCCAAAGCTGAAGAGAGAAAGGATAATAAACGCAAATTCCTGGAAAGTAAGGCCCGCCAACAGGACCGCTTCCAAAAGCCGAGGAACACCAACTACACTGCACCAAGATCTCAGGCCCCAATGCAGTATAGGACTCAGTCCCAAGTGACAGGATCACAGGCCCCGCCTAGGAGTCAGAATACCACGAGGGCTCCGCAGAGCAATGCAAGCCAGGCCGCCCCTGACAACAACAATGTTAGGGCCTGTTTCAACTGCCGCGAGATAGGGCATTACATTGCCAACTGCCCTTATGCCAAGAATAAGCCGGCCACGTCAGCCTTCTCCAACACAGTGAATGGACCCAGACCAGCCCTGACTGGTGCCAACCGTGTGCCCGTCCGCAACAATGATAACAGTCAGCAGACGAAGCAGCCCCAGCAGTCGTTTGGACGAGCCCGCGTCAATCACATCGATGCGCAGGAGGCTCAAGAAGCTCAGGGAGTAGTGCTCGGTGAGTACCTAGTCAACTCAGCTCTGGCAACAGTACTATTTGATTCTGGGGCATCGCACTCGTTTATATCCTCAAGTTTTGTGGAAAAACACAAAATACCTACAGTACTACTAGCTACGCCCCTATTAACCCGGACGCCTGGAGGCGACATCAATTGTCAAATAGGTTGTCCACGGGTAAGGATCAATTTAAGTGGGGTAGAATTTCTAGCAGACTTGGTAGTACTTAAGTCAGGGGGAATAGACGTAATCCTTGGAATGGACTGGTTAAGCCGACACAATGGTCTCATAGGCTGTACCGACAAAGTGGTACACCTAACAAACCCCGAAGGAGTACAAGTGATCTGCCACACCCGGGATAGTAAGTTTGACCCAATGATGTTTAGCATGGAAGCCAAGCCCTTAGAAGAAGTCCCGGTAGTAAACGAATACCCAGACGTCTTCCCCGAAGAACTTCCCGGTATGCCACCGGATAGGGATATAGAATTCGTCATTGACCTTATCCCTGGAACCTCCCCTATAGCCAAGAGACCCTATAGGATGGCGGCCTCGGAATTGACGGAATTAAAGAAGCAACTAGAAGAACTACAATGGATTGGCTTTATCAGACCAAGCTCGTCGCCATGGGGAGCCCCGGTTCTGTTTGTCAAAAAGAAAGATGGGAGTATGAGGATGTGTGTAGATTACCGGGCACTGAATGAAGTTACCATTAAGAATAAGTACCCCCTCCCCAGGATTGATGACCTGTTCGATCAGCTAAAAGGAGCCAAGTACTTTTCCAAGATTGATTTAAGGTCAGGATATTTTCAGCTCAAGATTAGGGAAAGTGACATCCCTAGGACAGCTTTTGTCACCCGCTACGGGCAGTTTGAGTTCATTGTAATGTCCTTCGGACTAACCAATGCCCCTGCCTATTTTATGAACCTCATGAACAAGGTATTTATGGACGAGCTGGATAAGTTTGTCGTAGTCTTTATCGACGACATACTTATCTACTCCAAGAGTATTCAGGAACATGAGCAACATCTGCGGGTAGTATTGGAAAAGCTGAGGACACATAGGTTATATGCCAAGTTCAGCAAGTGCGAATTCTGGCTGGAGAGAGTAGCTTTCCTTGGTCACATCCTGACCGCGGAAGGCGTAGCTGTGGACCCAGAAAAGGTCGAAGCAGTTTCCAACTGGCAGCGGCCGACCAACGTTAGTGAAATCAGAAGTTTTCTTGGATTAGCCGGGTACTACCGGAGATTTATTGAGGGATTCTCCAAGATAGCCCGACCCATGACGGAACTTCTTAAGAAGGAGAAGAAGTTCGCCTGGACAGAAAGTTGTGAAAGAAGTTTTCAAGAGTTGAAACAAAGGCTGACAACCGCCCCAGTGCTGACCCTACCGGACATTCACCGGGACTTTGTCATCTATTGCGACGCGTCCCGTCAAGGATTAGGATGTGTGCTGATGCAAGACGGGAAAGTCGTTGCATATGCTTCCCGCCAACTCCGGACCCATGAGCAGAACTATCCGACCCATGATTTGGAACTTGCAGCCGTAGTGCATGCCCTTAAGATTTGGAGACATTATTTGATTGGAAATAAGTGTGAGATTTACACCGACCATAAGAGTTTGAAATATATCTTCACCCAACCGGATTTGAACCTAAGACAGAGGAGATGGTTGGAGTTGGTTAAGGACTATAATTTAGAGATCCATTACCACCCCGGAAAGGCGAATGTGGTAGCCGACGCCTTAAGCCGGAAATCCTATGGACCCAAGGATGACAATCTGCGCGAGGAAATGGCACGAATAAATGTGCACATTGTTCCTCGAGGCTCCAGCCATGTGCTGAGCGTCCAATCAACACTAGAGGATAGAATTAGAGAGGCTCAAAGCTCGGATCAGGAGCTAGTAAAAATCTGCAAGCAAACTGGAGAAAACAAAGCACCAGGCTTCAGAGTAGATGAAAAAGGAACATTATGGTATGAGAATAGAATTTGTGTACCCCAGGGTGGAGATTTCCGGCAATTAATCATGGACGAAGCCCATAACTCGGCTTACTCCATCCACCCAGGATCCACCAAAATGTATAAGGACATAAGGCAAAAATATTGGTGGAATGGAATGAAGGCGGATATTGCACGATTTGTGGCTCATTGTGACACCTGCCAAAGGATCAAGGCTGAACATCAAAAGCCGGCAGGATTATTGCAACCCTTGCCCATTCCGGTCTGGAAATGGGATGAGGTAGGAATGGACTTTGTAGTGGGTCTACCCCGAACACAGAAGGTACACGATTCCATATGGGTAATAGTGGACCGACTCACTAAATCGGCACATTTCATACCAGTACGAACTAATTATGGTGGAGAAAAGCTGGCAAGGCTTTATATCGAAAACATAGTAAAGTTGCACGGAGTGCCTAGCCGAATCGTCTCGGATAGAGGGACCCAATTCACTTCTAGGTTCTGGAAAAGCTTGCATCAAGCCATGGGCACCAAGTTGGATTTTAGCTCTGCATATCACCCACAGACGGATGGTCAAACCGAAAGGGTAAATCAGATTATGGAGGACATGCTGAGAGCATGTGTCCTAACCTACGGAAAGGACTGGGAGCAGAGTCTGCCTTATGCAGAATTTTCGTACAATAATAGTTATCAAGCCAGCCTGGGCATGTCGCCATTCAAAGCCCTCTATGGAAGAAAGTGCAAAACTCCCCTGATGTGGTCGGAAGTTGGGGAGCGTGCACTAGTAGGACCCGCGCTCATAAAAGAAGCAGAAGAAAAAGTAGCGGAAATCCGCGAGAAATTGAAAGCGGCTCAGTCCCGACAAAAGAGCTATGCGGACAAGAAGAGGCGAGAAATAAGTTTCAATCCGGGAGAATTTGTCTATCTCAAAGTCTCACCCATTCGAGGAACGCGAAGGTTTCAAGTGCAAGGGAAATTGGCCCCTCGATACATTGGACCGTACCGAGTTCTGAAGAGGGTCGGAGCAGTGGCATACCGACTGGAGTTACCGGAAGAAATGTCAGATATACACCCAGTATTTCATGTCTCGCAACTAAGGAGATGTTTAAGAGTACCCGAGGGAGAACATGTGCCTGCGGAAACAATCGATCTACAGCCGGATCTGCGATACCAGGAAATACCGGTCAAAATTCTGGACACTGTCGCTAGGAAGACAAGAAACTCCGAAGTACGGATATGCAGGGTTCAGTGGAGTAGACATGGAGTAGAAGAAGCGACCTGGGAACGCGAAGAGGCCCTAAAAAAGGAATTTCCCCATCTGTTTAGAAGCCAGCCGAATCTCGAGGACAAGATTCATTTAAGAGGGGTAGGTTTGTAACGCCCCGAAAATTTCAAATCTAAACTACGCGTTCCGACTACAAACTTAACCGTCGAAAAACCCTGACCCTCTCCGCCACACGCGCGCTGTCACGTTTCCGCCCTGTGCCGTACAGCGCCCGGCCGCGCCACGACAACCGCGCGACCGCTTTCCGCGATCAGCGCCAACGCAACCCCTTTTTCTCCTCGCGCTGCGCGCTTCCCCGCGCGTGGCCGACCGGCCGCGGTCACCGCCGCGACCGGCGCCGGCACTCCTCCCTCCCCTTTTTCTTTTCTCTTTTTCTCCCTATTTCTTTTCTCTTCTTCCTTTTCTTTTTCCTTTCCTTCCCTTTTTCTTTCTTTTCCCTTTTTCTTCCTTCCCTCCCTTTCCTTTTCTTCTTCCTTCCTTCCTGTTTCCTCCCTTCTCTCCTCTGCTCCCGAGCGCCGCCCAGCTCCCAAGCCACGGTCGCCTCCCCTGTGCGCACCCACGCCCCGGGCTCGGCCGCCCGTGCCCACGCGCGCACGCCTCTGCGCTCGGCCGTGCACGCCCCGCGCGTGCTCCACGCGCCGCGCCGCTCGCCGCGACGCCCGTCGCACGGCCGCGCCGCGACGCCGCGCCGTCCGCCGCTGCCGCGTCCTTCCTCGCCACTGTTTCCACGTGCCCACGCCGCGGTGAGCGCCGCCCCGCCCCTGGCCCGCGCCACGCCGCGTCGCGACGGCCGCGTGCGGCCGGAGCGCCATTAATGGTGCCCGCACCGCCCGCCGGCCGCCCCATCCCAATCCCCTCCGCCCCGCCGCCTCCTTCCCCTATAAATGGGCTTCCCGCGCGGCTCACCCACCCCACGACCCACTCCACCACCCGGCCCCTCGCCTCCCCCAGCCCGGCGCCGCCTCCACCAAGCCGCCTAGCGCCGCCGCCCTTGCCCCGTGGGCACGCCCCCCTCGCCCGCCTCAGCCCAAGGTGAGCCCGGGAGAGGGCTCCCCGTGCGCCCCTCTTCCTCCTCTCCCTTGCCCCGGGCGGCCCTTGGCCCCGGCCGGCCGGCAAGGCTGCCGCCGCCGGCGCCCTGTTCCTCTCCCTCCTCTGTTTCAACCGGCAAGAGGAGGAAGAACAGGACAAAAGGCCCAATAACCCCCCACCCTTGCTCTCATTTCTAAATAAGGACCCCCCCCTCTCTAATAGCTCCCTTTCGCAAAAGAAACCCTGCCCATTCTATTAATTCAAATTGAATCCTTCCGTTACATAAAAACCCAACTATGCCCGACACCCTTTAGCATGCCCTGATTAATTCTAGGGTTCGCAAATAAACCCTTACCCCCTTTAGATAATTACGAACAAGTCCCTGGACCCCCGTTTAAGCCCTGAAACCACCTTTAGCGTGTCATTTTATGTGCGAAACGACCTCCGATTGACCCGAAACTTTACCACTCCACTTCTAGTATAGTTTTAGCCATGCCATTAAGAAACCACCCAAGGATGTCACCCCTAACTCCGTAACTAAATTATTTCCGATTCAAGCCCAACGATAAAAGCTTTTAGTTCCTTCGCTTGATTGTGTGTCTGTTTGTTTGCGTCGTAGGACACGGAGTGAACGACGAGGTTCCCGACTGCGACCAAGCAACTGAGGACCAGTTCTGCGACCCCGAACCCGAAGGACAGTGCTTCGATCAGGACTTCCCGCAAGGGTTTGACGATGGCAAGTTCAATTCCGCCCTTTGATGCATGTTTTTGTCCTAGTTTTTATAAACACAACCCGATGGCCTGTTTTATAAAATTGCATGGTTTTACGTGCCGTAACCATGGTAGGATAGCCACCCTTGTTGTGACAACCATACCTTGACCACCTGATTTTATAAAGAAAATGCGTGTGTGTGGGAAAGGGTAAAATGTGGATTTGAGAAACGAGTCGGACGGGATGGATGGCATTTCTATGTGAATTGCCGTTGGTGTGCTCGTACCTGTGTGGTTGAGCGTGGAGGGGAGATATCCATCTTGTCACCCCTAAGGACCGAGTTGATGTGTCGTCTCACCTAGCTTCCTGTCGTGCAAACCACTTGACCGTTGTATGGGCAACGGCTTGGCCTAACCCCACTAGTTAGTCTGATAGCCATCAGGAGAGCTGGGAGCAACGGGTGATCAAGGAGACGGGATAAGCTCTGTGTGACTTATGCCCCGGTTAAACCTCGGTGGTAGGTCGAATGACCCCTTGATAAATCCCGTGGTGGCTAGTCAGGTCTAGCTAAGGTGGGTAAGGGCTTCGATAGGATCTGCACCGGCACTAAGGTGTTCGTGCTGTGGTACCCCACCTGTGGGTAAAGTTGCACACCTCTGCAGAGTTGAAAATCTATTCGAATAGCCGTGCCCACGGTATTGGGCAAGTTATGGTGTGGTCACATAACTAGTGTTTCTCTTTGGGAATGGTTGGGCTGGCGTGAGTTGTTTGGAAAGTGTCCGGCAGTTGTGCCGTGTGCTACGGCGGACGGGGAGTCCGGTAGCAGTTTAAAACTTGGATCCTGTGTGGATCAACATCGTGTATTCTTGGTGCCAGAAAACTCGTTTTGGAAATGGATTTTAAACGAACCCTTGCATACAATTGAGTTTTTCGCAAACGAACCATAACCTACCCTTGGATCGTCCTGTGCATATGATTACTGTTGTACCCCCCCCCCCCTCCGTGGGTGCGATTAGACTTGCTGAGTACGTTTGTACTCACCCCTTTCTTACTTTTACAGTGGAAGACCCAGACTACGTCCCCGAAGACGACGAGTAGGGTTTCGTCCTGCACCCAGTCTTGCCTGTGGTTGAGGCCACCGTTGGATTCCGCATGGCGCAAGACTCTGATGATCCTCTTTTCGTAACTAGTGTAGTGGTGTGGGTTTTAGTTGTAATCCTCGCGATAGTGGCGCTTCACTGCCCATTACCGCGAAGAGTTGTACGGTGATGTGCCATCTGTTGTAATAAAAGTGTTATCAGCCTCCTGGGACTGATAAATTAACACTTTTAAGTCTTCCCTGATGGGGGACGCTTCACATAGCCAACAATCTCCTCTTGGGAGCCATTAGATTCATCAAACTCCACATCACATGTTTCTTCAACTAACCCGGAAGTTTGATTGAATACTCTATATGCTTTGGAGTTTGATGCATAACCAAGAAAGAAACCTTCATCACACCTACTCTCAAACTTACCGAGCCTTTTCTTCTTATAGATGAAGCATTTGCAACCAAAGACTCGAAAGTATGATATATTTGGTTTCCTTCCGGTGATGAGCTCATATGGAGTTTTCTTGAGGAGTCGGTGAGGATACACTCGGTTGGATGCATGACACGCCGTGTTGATTGCTTCCGTCCAAAACTTCTCGGACGTGCCATAATCATCCAACATTACTCTTGCAAGAGTGATGAGTGTCTTGTTCTTTCTTTCCACCACTCCATTTTGTTGAGGCGTGTAGGTGGCAGAAAACTCATGTTTGATTCCCTCTTCATCACACCATTCTTCAATCTTCGCATTCTTGAACTCAGTGCCGTTGTCACTCCGGATCTTCACTATTTGGGAATTGTATTCCCTTTGAGCTTTTCTTGCAAATGACTTGAAGATTTCCGGAGTTTCACTCTTATCGCCTAGAAACATGACCCAAGTGTAACGTGAAAAATCATCAACAATTACTAGGCAATAGAGGTTACCACCAATGCTCTTGTATGTAGTTGGACCAAAGAGATCCATGTGTAGTAGCTCGAGCGGCTTGGAGGTAGACAACATCGTCTTGATGGGATGATGTGTTGCAACTTGCTTCCCGGCTTGACATGCTTTGCACAACTTGTTCTTGTCAAAAGTGACGTCCTTCAAGCCGGTGATCATTCCTTTCTTGTGGGCTTTCTTGAGGTTGCTCATGCCAATATGAGCAATTCTTCTATGCCAAAGCCACCCAAGATACGACTTGGTGAAGAGACATGTCATGGTGCTTGTTTGCTTTGAAGAGAAATCCACTAAATAGATGTTGCCATGCCTAAACCCCGTGAATACCAATGACTTGTCTTTTTCATGAGTCACTACAACACCATTCTTATCAAAGGCACACGTTAGTCCAAGATCACATAGTTGAGCAATAGAAATAAGATTAAAACTAAGTGTTTCTACAAACAAAACATTTGAAATGGATAAATCTTTTGAAATTGCAATTCTACCCAAAACTAAGACTTTCCCCCTTGAGTTATCACCATAGGTGACATGTTCATGATCGCCAGGGTCTTCAAGAGAGGTGAACATGCTATCATTGCCGGTCATATGTTGAGAGCAACCGCTATCAAGTACCCAATGTTTTCCACCGGCTTTGTAGTTCACCTACACACATGAGAATTCATTTTTGAGTTTTAGGAACCCAAACAAGCTTTGGGCCTTGCACATGTGTGACAAGAGCTTTTGGGACCCAAAGTTGCTTGGGGAGCTTCTTCTTCGACTCCTTAGCAATTTTGCCAATGAACTTGGCCTTCACTTTGCCCTTCACATTACTCAAGAGAAAATGGTTATTTTGGAACATTGATGAGTAATTCTTGGGTAATTTAGGAAGATGACGTGATGGTAAGGTGCACTCCCTAGTGTGGTGCCCGGTGACTTGGCAATGTTGGCAATATGAACCGACTTTCTTGATGAAGCTTGTCTTGATCTCCGGGGAAGAAGTTGTAGCCATGTTTGGCTCCGGAAATGAACCAAGACCTCTCTTGCCATAGTCACGGGCATTGTTGAAGAGAATCTCCTTGTGGATGTATTCTCCTCTTGAGAGCTTCTCCACACAACTCTTGAGACTTGCCACTTGATCCATCAATTCCTTTTCCCTAGAAGGAGCAAGCTTGGGCACAATATTAGTAGCATTTGCATCAATGAGTAGGTCATCACATAAAGTAGAAGCCGCAGGTGGCCGGCCCGTCCACCCCTCCCTCGCTCGTCGTCTTTCTCCTCCACGGGCGGTGGCTGCGAGCGGTCTGTGTCGCTTGCCTTGCTATCGATTCATGGGCATGGCGGCTTCGCGTCGCGAGAATGACGCGGGGCAACGGCTAGTGGGTCGAGCGCCTGGGCGAGCCGCTGCACGCCTGCGCCGGAGTGACGCGCCTGCACTCCCCGGGAGGGGAGGAGAAGACCTCTGTGGGGCTGCGCGCCGGGGAGGCCAGCCGCCGGCGTGGCCGCTGCCGTGACGGGCTGGCCGCTGGGGAGAATCGACGCGCCGTTCGTCGCCTCTGTTCGTGTCCCGCGAGGAGCAGCGGCGTGTGATGCTTCTGCAGGAGAAGAAAGCCCCGTGACAGGATAAAGAAGTTGGGGCAAAACTGACATTCCCTTTGGCTGTCCAATTAAATCAACTAAACTACTGCTAACAGTGTTATGGATGCTGTTTTACGGTGTCCTTCAGCCGAGACGTAATTTTTAATGGCCTTCAGCAAAATCCACCTTTTAACGGTGTCCCTGCGAAAATTTTGCTAAGGTTTTAAATCTCCCTATAGCTATTTGAAGCTATAGTCCCTATAGCTATTTGTAGCAGTGTCCACATATTTGAGCTTACTACAATTTAGCCGCTATAGCATGCTATACCTTCATGTAGCTTCTCTATTAGCTTTTTTAAAAAAACTCTATATTAGCTGTTTTAGGCACCCGCAGAGGTTAAAATAAGCTACTCTCTATAGTACCGACGTGTCACTGCCACCTCAACTTAGGGTCTGTTTGGATCCAGGAGCAAATAGCAAAAAGGCAAATGGCAAAATTTTTACTCCTGTCACATCAGATGTTTGGATGCTAATTAGAAGTATTAAATATAGTTTAATTAAAAAACTAATTACATAGATGAGGACTAAATGACGAGACGAATCTATTAATCCTAATTAATCCATAATTAGCAAAATTACGGTAGCATTTGCCCTTTTGCATTTTGAGGTGTTTGAATCCAAAAGTGCAAAAAAAGTGCAAAAAAGCAAAAGTTTTGCACTTTCTCTTTCTCTTTCCATTGGATCCAAACATGCCCTTACATACAGTATTAAACGGCAACCGCTCCAGCAGTTTACCTACAGCCGTGGGTTCCGACATTTTATTAAAAAAACGGCCGCTAGGCTCTGCCCGCCCCACGCGAATCGGCCCCAGGCTCCACCCGTGCGTCCGCCAGGCTCCGCCTATGCCAGCGCGCGCAAGCCACTGAGGTCCGCCCCCGCGGACGCCGGCCACCGGGCTACGCTCGGCCCCTACGCGCGCCAGCCGTCAAGCTCCGCCCCTGCGGACGCCGGCCGTCGGGCTCCGTGGCCCCCGCGAGCGCCGGCCACCGAGCTTGGCCCCTGTGGACGCCGCTTGTTAGCCGGAACACCGGCGATAAACACCCGAGCACACACACACGAACACAAGGAATCCGTGTTGCTAAAATGTTGCAGCGTTTTCTAATTCTGTATTATCTTTCTATTGAAGATTACAACCGAAAGAAAAGAAGCGCTGGAGCACTTCTCTCGCCGTGAAATTGCCGCGTCCATCCCCACGATACGCGACGCGAGAGCGAGTACAGAACGCGGAGGACTCGGACTGCGCGAGCTATTCTCGCCACCAACGCACGCATGGCTGCACACACACAGATCGTGAGCTCATGCATGGACTCTTGACATGCTAACAAACTAAACAGCTAGACGCAGATAATTGAACAAGCTTGACACGATAACATTTCACCCCCTCAAGCTTTGTTCATTTTACTTCCAGAACTCCAAGCTTCAGTCGCTGCTCAACGAACTTGTTGCGCGCCAGAGGCTTGGTCATGATGTCCGCCAATTGTCGTTCTGTCCCGATGCCTTCGACCTTCACCTTCCCTGCATCTGCATGCTCTCGAATATAGTGATATCGAGTATCAATGTGCCTGCTTCTCTCATGAAACACCGGATTCTTCACAAGAGCAATGGCGGACTGATTATCAATCTTCAGTGCAAACAACCTGGCTTCTTCATTCCTCAATTCACCCATCAGCTGTGCCAGCCACACACCCTGGCAAGTTGCCATGGTGACTGCAATGTACTCCGCTTCACAGGAGCTCAACGCCATAACACGTTGATTTTGTGACTGCCAACTGATCACATTCTGCCCAAGGAGGAAGAGAACACCAGACGTACTCTTTTGGGTGTCGACGTCGCCGGCCATGTCGCAGTAGCCGATCAGCTTCGCCTCGCCATCCTGCCTGGTTGAAAGGATCGATGGACCAAGAGGGGGGTGAATTGGGCCTTTTTCAATTTCTAAAACAAGATAAAGCAACCTTAACCTATGCAAAAACTAGAAAAGCACCAATTCACCAACCGGATAACTAAACAACTTACACAAGCTAGATAAGATGAAAGGAGATAAAGCCTAGCAAGGTAGAGCTAACTAGTGATCCCTAAATCAAGCACATGAATGAATTGCATGAAAGATAATGCTTGAGAAAGTAAAGTGGACAAGGGACAACCGGATTTTTCCCGTGGTGTCGATGTGTTGGCACACACCCCTAATCCACGTTGTGACACTCACAAAGAGTATTGTCACCTCCCAAGTCACCAAGACGAGGGCGCTCACTAAGAGTCTCCGTTCACCATCCTGGTGTGGTGGAGATCAAGCCACGTACAAATCTCTTCTCCGGGCTTCCACAATCCTTGGCAAGCTCCGCGAGAATCACCTCGATCACCAAGATCGCCTAGGTGATGCCAATCACCAAGAGTAACAAGCTAAGGCCTTCACTTGAGCAGGAACCAATCACCAAGAATGGATGCACACAAGCTTCTCTCTACTCAAGTCCTTAATCTTGCTTCTTGAATGATTGAAATAACAAGTGTATGAAATGTTGAAGCTCAAGGTGGCTCTTGACTAAAGTAAGTGTGTTTGGGTGTTGCCTGGTGTCAAGAGTAGTAGAATGACTCATTGGAGGGGTATATATGGGCAGCTCACACGAATAGAGCCGTTGGAGAAAAAGCTGCCAGAAAAACTGCGTATCGCCGGTTAATCCGACGTCCCTCCAATAGTCATCGTCGGTTTAACCGGTGAATGTAAACTGCCTCTTCTGAAAACTAGCCGTTACAGCTTGGGCAGATTAACCGTCGTTGCATCGGTTTAACCGGTGAGTGTAGTCATCCATTGACCAACTGAAATACCAAGTCACTGGACAACTGCACCGACGTCCAATTTCAAATAGCGTCGGTTTAACCGGTGAGTGTAGTTGTCCACTGATCAACTGAAAACCGAGTCTCTGGACAACTGCACCGACGTCCAATTTCAAATAACGTCGATTTAACCGGTGTATTAACTTGTCCTGACCTGTAGACCATGTTTAACCGATGTATTGAAAACTTGAGGCGTCGGTTAATCCGGTGATAAGGATTTTTCTGATTTTGCCTTTTCTGACTTGAGTCTTGAATGAAATCCAAATATTTCTTGAAATATAAGTTAAGAACCACTTATTTGAGCTTCTAGAAACCTGAGTGACCATTGTGTGCATCCATTTTCAAATGACCATGTCCATGCTCAAGTTACTAAGCCTAAACCCCTCTTAATAGTGCGATCACTACAAAACTATAAAACCTATACTAACCTAAGTGTCCTGCTCAACCTTATGACACTTAGGACTAGAAAGATCCTTAGTCTTGACATATTATTGAGTTGAATGCCGAGATCGCCTTTTTGAATAATGAAAATTAGGGGCCTCTTTTGACATATAACCAAATGAGCGATAATGATCTATAAAGCTGCACAAACTCATTAGTCACAATAATGGTTGTCATTAATCATCGAAACATACCTTGAGGGCCTAGATGCTTACACTGGTGTAGAGACACCCGCAGTTAATCGTCCTGGCGACGTAGCGCAGCAGCCTCTGGACCGCCGCCAGGTGCTCGATGGTGGGCTTCTCCATGAATCTACTCACGTATCCCACCGAATATGCAAGGTCTGGACGCGTGTTGATGAGGTAGCGCAAGCAGCCGACGAGGCTGCGGTACTCTGTCGCGTTCATCGCCGGTGCCGAGCTCTCCTTGTTCAGCTTGAACTGAGGCTCCATCGGAGTATGCACGGGATTGCAGCCAGCCAAGCCCGCCTTCTCCATGATCCTTGCCACGTACGCGCTCTGGTTCAGGGTCATTCCCTCGGCTTCCTGCTTCACTTCGATCCCAAGGTAGAAGCTCAGGGCTCCAAGGTCACTCATCAGGAATAGCCGCGCCATCTCCTTCTTGAACCTGTCAATCTCATCCACGTCGCTTGATGAGATCATCAACATACACACCCACCAGGAGACTTGATGCGCCATCTCCACGAGCATATACTCCGTGCTCGCACTTGCTTTGCTTGAAGCCGATGGCACAGAGGCTGTGATCCAGCATGATGTTCCAAGCCCGGGGAGCTTGGCGCAGCCCGTACAATGCCTTGTTGAGCCGCAGCACCTTCTCTTCCTCCCCTTCTTGCACAAAGCCCGGTGGCTGGACGACGTACACCTCCTTGCTCAGCTCTCCATTTAGAAAGCCGATTTGACGTCCATATGGTGGACGACCCACCCCTCCTGGGCAGCCATGGCGAGCAGCACTCGAACTGACTCGAGCCACGCCACAAGTGCGAAGACGTCATCGAAATCCATGCCTTGCTTCTACACGTAGCCTTTCGCTACCAATCTGGCCTTGTGCTTGACCACATTCCCTTGTGCATCCTTCTTCAACTTGTACACCCATTTGAGTCCGATCGATCGGTGCCCAGGTGGGAGATTGGTGAGGCGCCATGCCTTGTTCCGCTCGATGGCCGCCATCTCCTCCAGCATTGCCCCGCGCCATGGAGCGTGCTGCCCCGCGTCTGTGAACATCGTGGGCTCTTCTCCCGCCGCTAGCATGAGCTCTCCGTAGTCAAGCTCGCGTGCCGCTAGGCCCGGGACTTCCGCATCCCCAATGATGTTGTCGAGGGTGCGAAGTCGGAGCGGGCAGCTGGTGTTGTGATCGGCGTCGAGGTGGGCACTGTCTAGCGCCCCACTGCTGTGCTGGGCCCTGTCCAGCAATCCACTGCTCGTAGGCTCCTGTCCTGGCCCGGCCGCGCTCTCCTGCGTAGTGCCGGCCGATGTCGCGAGCGCGCCTGGGAGTGTTAGTGTCAGGGTACGGGGTGTCGGGGCAGGAGACGTAGCCATCGCAGGTGTCGCTGTCGCAGGCGACCATCCACCCCGCGCCAGTGTTGCCGACATTGTTGTTGCCTCCGCAGGTGCCGTCACAGCTTGTGACGGCTGCTCTTCATGCACCTTCTCCTCATCCACAACAAACTCCCGGCTCCTCACTCCCGGCTCCTCTCCCCTTCGGCGTCACTCCAGCCCCAGCCCGCGTCCTCATCGAACACGACATCACGAGAGACATGGACGCGCCATGCCACCGGGTCGTGCACCCGGTATGCTTTGGCCCCTGGTTTGTAGCCAAGCAACACCATCTTCTTGCTCCGGTCCTCAAGCTTGCTCCGGTGTGGCTTCACTGTCTTCACGTGCGCCACGCACCCGAACGTGCGCAGGTGATGCACCGCCGGCTTGACACCGTGCCACGCCTCATACGGTGTATCGCCCGGCGAGGCTCTTCGTCGGTGCACGGTTGAGGAGATATACGGCCGTCACGATGGCCTCACCCCAGAACTCCGCGGGCACACCTCTTCCCCTTCAGCAGGCTCCGCGCCATCGCCACCACCGTTTGGTTCCAACGCTCGAAGATGTCGTTCTACTGCGGCAAGTATGGCGCCGATAGGTGCCAACGCACGCCATGTCCTGCACACCACTCGCCAAACTCAATTGAGGTGAACTCACCCCGGTGATCGGTGCACAGCACCCGGAGCGCTCGACATGTCTCTACCTTGATGAGTGCTTGCCACTGCTTGATCGCAGCCGGCGCCTTGTCCTTTGTCTTCAGCAGCCTCACCCACATGTACCATGAGTGGTCGTCGACGAGCAGCAGGAAGTGGCGCCAGCCTCCAGGTGTCGCCGGTGTGATGGGCCCGCAGAGGTCGCCGTGGACCAGGTCCGGCACCCCCTGCGCCTAGTACTTGGCCGCTATAGGGATCGAGGTTCGCCGCTGCTTCGTCGCCACGCAGCAATTGCACAGCTGCTCGACGTGCTCGATCTCAGGGAGTCCTTGCACCATGTCGTCTTGCGCCAGCTTCCTCAGCGCGTCGAAGTGAAGATGCCCAAATCTCTCGTGCCAAGGCCACGCATTGTCCCCGCGCCGCACCAGCATGCACACCGGCTTGGCGATCGTCACACGGAGGAGGTACAGGCGCCCTAGGGATCGATGTACCCGCGCCACCAGTCGCCGCCACTGATCCTAGATCCGCAGCACGCCGGTGTCGATGTCCACCTTGCAACCTCCCTCATCAAGCTGCCCGAGGCTCACGATGTTCACCATGAGCCGCGGGATGTAGTAGACCCTTGAGAGACCCTAGTGCTCGCCGGTCTTCGCCTCGAATAGAATGGATCCGCAACCCTCAATCGAGAACACAGACCCATCCCCAAATATGATCGTACCTTGGATGCTGGTGTCGAGCTCACTGAAGACATCCTGCGCCCCCTTCATGTGATTGGTGGCCCCAGTATCCAAATACCAGAGCCCTGCGTCGCGCTCGCCATCGCCATCAAGCTTTGGCACCACCTTCTTCTCCACCAGGTGCACGGTGGCGGATGCCGGTGCCGCCTCAACATAGACCGACGCCACTGCAAAGAAGAGAGCAGGCCCCTCATCCTCCTCTCCTTGGGCCACATGGGCCTCCATGCGCTTGGGCCTTGTTGGGCCTTCCTGGGCCGAATGACCGGTCTTGCCACATCTCCGGCACTGGTCCAGCCCAATGCTGCGCCCGCCGCCCGACGAGGAACCTGGACCGCCTTCCTTCTTGCTCGTGCCGCTGCCACGGCACCCGCGCGAGCGTCGCTTCCCCTGAGCGCCGCCGCCGCTACTTCCGCTGCCGTGGGCGTTCTGATCCTACTACCACAGATCGTCCTGCTCCCGCTGTCACCGACGGGCCATCCATTGCTCCTCTGTGAGGTAGAGCTTCCCATCCGCGCGCATCGGAGCTGGCTTGTCGTCAGTCGCCACCTTGAGGCGCCCGGTGATCTCCTCCACCGAGAGCGTGTCGATGTCGAGGAGCGTCTCGATTGAGACGACCAGTTGCCGATATCTTGGTCGCGCCACGCGTAGGTACTTGGTCACCACCTTGGCCTCTGGCTCCGGATCGCTGAGGATTGATAGCCGCTGCACGATATTCGTCAGGCGAAGGGTGAAGTCTTCCACTGGCTCACCGTCGCGAAATGCAATCTGTTCATACTCCGCGCGCAGGTTTTGAGCTATAGACTTCCGCACCCGATCATCCCCGATCCGCATTGTCCGGATCGCCTCCCACGCCGCCTTGGCCGACGCCTTGGTCGCCAGGGTGGGGACCATCTCCGTCGGGACACCGGTGTAGATCGCCTCCACCGCAGTGCGGTCATCGTGGAAGTCGACGTCCCCAACCTCGATCACTTCCCAGAGGTGGCGCGCCTACAGCTTCAGCTTCATCAGCAACGACCACGAATCGTAATTCGTCTTGGTCAGTTGCGGCTAGTTGCTGGAGCCGCCGCTCTCACGGATGACACGCTCGACGACGACCTCCCGGGAGCGGCGCGACCCGCACCAGCCCCTGGCATCGCGGGTGGGCAACTGACGCGAGGACGAGCGGCTTGGTGACGGCGTGCGCTTCAGTGACTTCCCCTTCGGCGAACGCGGCGGCATCTTCTCGCCGCCTAATCCCTCCTTGTCACCGCCCGACGTCCCGACCTTGTCCGCCGGCGGCAGCGATCGTCCTCGAGGCTTCGGTGACGCCATCATGATATGGGTCCTAGTTTACAGCTCTGATACCAACTGTTAGCCAGAACACCGGCGATCACCGGCAAACACCTGAGCACACACACGCGAACACAAGGAATCGGTGTTGCCAAAATATTGCAGCGTTTTCTAACTCTGTATTATCTTTTTATTGGAGATTACAACCGAAAGAAAAGAAGCGTTGGAGCGCTTCTCTCGCCGCGAAATTGCCACGTCAATCCTCACGACGCGCAATGCGAGAGCGAGTCCAGAACGTGGAGGACTCGGACTACGCGAGCTATTCTCGCCACCAACGCACACACGGCTGCACACCGATCATGAGCTCATGCATGCATGGACTCTTGACATGCTAACAAACTAAACAGCTAGACACAGATAATTGAAACAAGCTTGAGACGATAACACCGCTCGCCTATCTCCTACCTTGTTGCCGCGCGCGCCGGCGGCCCTCATCTCCGCGCGTGCGCTCCAGATACCTGCTCGCCCCGAGCCAGGGACCTTGCGGGCATGCTCGAGCTCCACTGACGAGAAGCCAGCAGGCGGGCGCCGAGCTACGCGGCCGAGGGTGCGGTGCCGAGCTCCCGCCCGCCCGCAAGCGCTCCGGCGGCCATGCGTTCGGCCTCCGCCGGCGCGGGCGCGCCGGTGGCCCTGCGTGGGCCTCGCTGCGCCCGCGCCCCTAGCGGCAAAGCGTGCCGGCGGCCGAGCCGCCCCCCAGTCGACGGCCGCGTTCCACCCGCTCGCGCCCGATCCCTTCCCTCCCCGTGCGGGACGCCGGTGGCCGCACCTCGTCCTCCTCCCCGCGCCGCCCCGCACCGACGGACGCGCCCCTTCCTCCCGTGCCAAACGCCGGCCGCCGCACTCTCGCCTTTGCCCGCCCTGTTCGCGCCGCCGGCCGCACCCCGGCCGTCCGCCGGCCCAAGCAGCTCGCCGGCGTTGGTACGGTGGCAATGGCAGGGGAGTTGGAAAGGGAGACGGGGGGTAGGAAGCGCGGACGGAGCACCACAGCGCCGAGCAGAGAGGGGGACCGAGTCTGACCGAGACGAGACGAGCTGGACCCACTTGGTGTCGGGAGCCGTGCTATCGGCTCTCGCCAGAGCTAGCGACGTGCTTTTCTCTCTCTTCGTTTCTCTCTGCTTCACGTAATAAGAAGAAAGGTGACGTGGAACTGTTGTAGCCCTCTCTTAAAGTCATGCCGTAAGGGCCTGTTCGGATCCAACGAAAAGAGATTGAGAAAGTGCAAAACTTTTGCTCCTTTGCACTTTTTTTGCATTTTTGGATCCAAACACCCCAAAGTGCAAAAGGGCAAATGCTACCGTAATTTTGCTAATTATGGATTAATTAGGCTTAATAGATTCGTCTCGTTATTTAGTCCTCATCTATGTAATTAGTTTTTTAATTAAACTATATTTAATACTTCTAATTAGCGTCCAAACATCTGATGTGACCGGAGCAAAAATTTTACCATTTGCCCTTTTGCCATTTGCCCTTGGATCCAAACAGCACCTAAATCCCTAAGCCCGCTATTTAAAATATTGCTTCCCTGCTGTCCGCAGCGGCTCGAACAACACCTCGTTCGCCGCGCGCATCATCTCCTTGGGCGACGCGTAGCCGTCCACCTCCATGTAGAACAGGTGCACCACCTTGGAGATGTTCCAGAACTCCCGCCGGCACTGCCATGGCACCTCGCCGCCCTCCCGGACCAGCATCCTCAGCAGCTCCCTCCTGGATGCCGCGATGACGCTCCTCACCTCCGCCTTGGCCGCCTCGACGGAGCCGCCGTGTTGGCGAGCGAGCAGCAGGACGCTGTTGATCTTCCCCTGCCTCTTCTCCCTCTCGCACGACTGGATGTCGTTCAGGAGGCGGCCGCAGATGTTCATGTGCCGGAACAGCTCGGCGTACTCGGCTCCCCGGACCACGTCCTCCGTCAGCTCCGGCCCGACGAAGAAGAGGAACGTGAGGACGGTGGTGCCCAGCCCGAACGACGGCTCCGCGGCGGCCATGTACTCCTCCATGGACGGCGCCGCGCTCCCGCTCATCCGCCACCCCGCCTCCACCATCATGACCCTCGCCATCTCCACCCACTGCATATGCAATCGAGAGAGCGTCATCATCAGCCGGCTCGATCTCGATCTCGATCAAACGTCGATCGCCGGAATGATCGGTACGGTTCTCCGGAGCTTACCCGTTCGGCGATGTGGTGGATGACGCTGCGGTTCTGCACCGCCGCGGCCCTCGCCGCGAGGTCGTTGCTCGTGTCGTACACGGCGCGGAAGACGATCTCCACGCGCTCCGAGCAGAAGCCGACTTGTTCGTACGCGTCCCACCTGCATACGCCGATCAGAATTCAGGAAGCAACGAAGCATCAGCTAGTGAAGGATGAGGTGTGGCTATCTGCAGGACGTGCATTTCGATCAGGGCGACGAGGTTCTCCATCTCCTCCCTCGACTCCCTGACGTCGAAGAGGTCGTCGACAATGGTCGCCAGGATGTTGGTCTTGGCCGCCGCGATGCGGGCCTCGGACATCTCGGCGGGGAACATGGTGGCAGCGGACGGGAAGAGGCAGGTCAGCGGCATCACTCTCGCGTAGTCCAGCTCGTCCAGCCTCATCTCTTTGGCCCACCTATTTAAACGTTAACGAGATAGAGCAGAAAAAAAAGTTTAAATCAGCTTCATCCCCAGTGGTTTGTAGAATGGAATATTCTCTTAGTTGGATTCTGGACACGGCAGCGATAAGGAGGAGGGTTGATGGAGATCGATCCGGACCTCTCGACGCATTGAAGCTCCTCTTGGTACATAGCCTGAGCGGAGTGGAACCCATCCACAGCCAGAGAAAAAATTTCTTCATCTGCGTGACAAGTGCTGATCCGACGTCGGATCAATTATCGACGGTCTAAAAATTGATGCTAAACGATCATATTCATATCATCTAGGGTGACAATCTCACCGGTATGCCGACTTCAGCATCTGGAAGCCCTGCTCCTTGAAGTGTTCTATGTGCCACCTGTGCTCCAGCCTGTCCACGTTGGAGTGGAAGGGAAATTTGAGCACATGTTCCACCTGGAAAATTAAACACCCTACACACTGAGAAGGGGTTCTGAATCCTGATGACAGAGATTCGGTAGCAGCTACCTCCACGGGGTCTACAGTTCTTGATATCTTGCCGGAACGCAGCTGTTCCTTCAGGAGCTCGGACGACCAGGAGCCGATGCTCTCCAGGATCAGCTCGCCGTCCGTGATCTGGACGTGCGAGGCTTTCAGCAGCTCCAGCAAGGCCTCAGTGTCGTTGAGGTGCCCCTGGATCGAGCCGTGGAAACTGGACTCGCTGCTGAATTGGGACAACCCATCTGCGCAAAAGCTTTGCTTTCAGCCTGCAGGCGATTCCGATCCGAATGCGAGGAATTTTAACCGAAACCAAGCAGGAGATGGTGGAGTCTTTTGCTTACCGGATGAGACGTCGTACCCGTGCAAACGCAGGAGGCGGAACGCCATCGCGCATGTCGCCATGTCCAGCATGATCTCCTCGTCGTTGGCGAGCCAGGACCTGCAAATCTAACAATTAGACCCTGGTCATGGACCACCCGACCCGGTCCGCACCGAAACAGTCTGATCTGACCCGATCCAACTAATATGTTGACCGGGTTTGGGTGAAATTTACGACCTGTCATAAAAATCGGACCGAGCACATACCATTTTATTTTACCCTAACCCGAAAAAATCCAACCCAATCTAATCAAATCCAAAACTTTTGTACATAAAAGGAATTCAAATTTTACCTAGCCCAATCCGAACCCGACCCAACCAAAAATTTTGACCTAATGGTCAAGTCAGTTCAGATCAGGCTCTCGGGTTGAAGAAAAAACAAAAGGTTTTTTTACCAGATCCAAACCCGACACCATAAATGATCAGGTCTACTGACAGTCCAGTCACGCTACAAGCTTCGCCACCTGTATATCATGTCGAGTGTGCTGTTTATCTCGGACAAGAAGCTCCTTGAGATGCCCATGTTCTCCAGAGTGTCCACCATGCGAAGCCGGGAGTAGGCGCTCCGAGGATACACGGTGGGCACTGCAGCAAGTCATGGCCGTCGCCATGTATGTTACTAGCTACAAATCTGATCTTTCTTAGGAAGTGGGATCTTAGCTTGTTTTGCACCTGCGCTACCGAACTTGGCGACGACGGAGTCCAAGTAGTCGAGCGCTCTGTCATTGTGGCTGTGGATCGCGGCGGCGGCTGTCGTGGCCGGCGAGTCGAAGAAGGACCCGTTCTTCCTCTGGTACGCCGCCGCCGCCTCGTCCCAGTCCAGTGAGTCCCCCAGACCTTCGGCTACGTAGGCCATGAAAGCTTGGCTGCCTCCAGAAGCAGCCATGCTGTTCAGTTGGCGATCGAGCACAAGGTTATTAATGCTGTGCAACGACACAGATAGCAATGAGGAAGAGACGGACGAACCATCTGAGCTCGCTGTCACGCAGCCGAAGGACGGCGTCGACGTCGGCTTGGCGGACCAGGGGGATCTCCAGCCCCATGTCGATGGCACGCGCGACCATGCCGGGGAAGATGACGTCGAACCCGGCCGGCGCGGCGCAGCTGTCGTCCGTCACGCAGGACCAGTTGCGCCCGATGAAACGGAGCCCTGCAACGGCGCCGTCGGCGGCGAGCGAGCGTGAGATCGAGTCCGGCCGGCGCGTGTAAAGATGAGGACGACGACAGCGCCGGCGGCCGGCGGGAACGAATACCTTTCGCGACGGCGTCGCCGCCGACGCCCCACGTCGTGAGCGCGAGGACGCACGCCAGCGTGGACGAGAGCGCGTCCTTGCGCAGCGAGGGGTCGCCGGCCCCCCACGACCCGTCGTCCCGTCGCTGGCTCCGCAGGATCCAGTCCACGCACCCCGGGTACCGCGGCGACGGAGGGGACCCCGCCGCCGCCGGCACCATCGCGACCCACGCCGTGTCGTACGCCGACGGCGTCGGCGCCTCGCCGCTCAGGAGTCGCTCCCTGATCGCCGCCGCCCTGTCCTCCTGCTTATTACCCCGCTCCAGCACTCCCGCGGCGTGCGAGCCGGTCCGCCGCGCGCGCGGCTGCACCGACAGCTGAGGCTTGCGGCGACAGCGGTGGCTCTGCGGCGGCGCCCGCGCCACTCCCCATCGAGGTCGAGGAGCAGCGGGGGACCGGTGCCCAAACAGGGCGAGATGAGGCGCGGCGAGGGCGAGCCCCAACGGCGTCATGGCCGCCACTGCACGCACAGCTCTCGCTAAAAGTCAAAGAGTTCAGACTAAGCTGCAGAGGTCGATGCTTCGGGGACGACGAGGATGCTACGTTTTGTAGAGCCGAGATGACGATGGCGAGAAGAGAAAAATGCGAAAGATGACGGGCGGAATCTAAGCTCTCACCGTCTCACTGTTTCTGATGTTCTCTCTCGCACTGAATCGAACATGGAGAGGCTCCAAGATACTGGTCGCCGCGTCGTTTGATGATTTTTCAGCTAGTTCCTATGCAACTTCGGAGGATTTCTTTTTGTAACGTCAAAGTCTTGGTGAGCATCTATACGGGCGGGCGTCAACTAACCCACCACGTACTCATCACGTCTTGTACAGTAAGTCAGCCCAGACTTGAAGCACGTGTGGTGACCAGCATGCGCACACGGTTGACTAAGCATCCAACAGTACTCGTTGCTGCCTTGCTGGGCCTGATTTTTTTTCCTTTTTTCCGAGACAGGCTCGACGAACAACTTCGCCTCGGAATAAGGTCTCCACCTCGGATGGTGCTTTCTCAGGGGCGCCTACAACAAAATAGATTATATTTTTAGAAAAATGATTGGTACCAGTTTCGTATTTTGAAATTTCAAGTGAGTTAGTTTTGAATATTTTATATTTAACCGGAATTTATTTTATTTTTATAAAATGGAAAGACACCTTTGGAACCAATCAATGACTGAATTTTTTGAGTTTTGACAATTGAATAGCCTTTGGTGTCTGATCTTGTAGTTCAGATTTTGAAAACCGGACTATTGTGCTTGTTGGAGGGTAGAAGTTGGACTTTTTCCGGGGAAAAATAGATGGGATACTGGGATGTGTGGGGAAGGATTCTTTTAGCAGCGTTCGAAGAGGTCGTTTGACTATGACTTTCAAAATTTTGTAATTCGGATACTGCTTGTGGCTCATAAACCTGTGACATCCAGTCATATATTTCCATTTTAGAGTATGTATATCAGAATATGTGGACGAAAGACCTGCACAACGGCCAATCGGACAATCTATCGACGGGCACATGTTTGGACTTGAATTATGGTTGGATCTTTTCTTCTACATGTGGTCTTGGAAAGAGAACTCGTTTAGATGCACATACATGCATTCTACGCATGCACGGAAACCATGCAGAAAACTGGCTGGAAGATGTACCGTGTTCCCGCCTCACCGGTCACAAAGTCCCGGTCACGATAGTTATGTTCGGTTGGCTTTTCCAACTTTTCTAAAAGACTGGCTTCAAAGTAACAGACTAGCTGCACATTTGTCCTTAAATAGTGAGACAATGTCACACCCGGTTTAGAAAAGGTAATCAGATGCATCCTATATGTGCGCCAATATCAAGTTTCGCACATACAGTAGCCGTCACAAGTGAGTACCCGAAACAATCCATTAACGAAATAGAGTGTAATAGTACTTTTATTACATGACCAACAGTCTTAATCTTAAATAAATAAATAAACATCAATAACTAGCAGCGGACTTCAACTTCACAGGCAGATAACTGGGAGACATACGCTTAGTATTCTTCGAAATCTTTAGGGATCAGACAATTATCTTGTTCTGAGCAGCATTATTTTTAATAAAGTAAGTGTGAGTACACTTACGGTTGGTACTCAGCAAGTGGAGTAAATTATATGACATGCAAGCCTATAATCAAGGAAAACCTGACATGATTTGACTGCGATAAGTATTTTTAGTTGATCAAGTTTTATTAAGCAAGCATTAACTAAGTGTAAGTATATACCAACCCTTAATCAAAATTTCAGAGATAAATAATCCACAATATAAATAAATAAATGAATAAGGAACATCGATTTAGATCATGTTTAAGTTTAATTTTCATGTGAGTGTCCAAGCCGCTCTTAACCGTGAGCACGTTTGATATATCAGTTTTCACTCTGCAGAGGTTGGACACTTTACCCACAATTCGTGTTTTCCTTGATGCCCGGGTTTGCAAGGCCCTTAAACACTTCCAAAGTGAATGACAGGGATTCACTACAAGGCCTTTATAAGATTCCCTAACTTATGACAATCCGCTAAAATTTCAAGTCAAAGTAGTCATAACCCTCCCTAATGAGGAAACGCCTTAGTCAAGGACCACATATATCAATATGCCTCAAGAGGACCGAGCTATACCCCGACGATGCAACCCCTCTTGCCCTTTTGGTAAGATTATCATAAGCTAAAGTTTCTAATTAATTAGCCAAGACCAGAGCCATGTAGTATCGTGATTGCACTGTTTTTCTGGGTGGTTGTCCATATTCCAATTAATATAATGATCTTAATTACCATCAATAAAGTATTCTATAACATGTGTAAACTAGTGTAACATGATTTTTAGATTATCGAACCAAAATCTAAGTAATAGAAACTAGCGTAGTTACAACATAAATATAATAACCCAGGTTTAATCAAGAAAGTTCAAAAGAAACTGGGCACATCCTTAGTTTGGGATCCATCGTATTCTAGACACATGCATGCATATAAAGTAATTATGTGTATTTATAAATATATTGGGACTGAAGTATGATCAAGGACCACTTGCCTTCATTAATGAACTGCGGCTGCTCGGGAACGTCTTCGAAGCTCGGCTCTTGCAGACCCTCGAACTGCGTATCATCTATCGTAACACACAAATACATACAAGCAAACAAATACAATAAATAAGAAATAGTACATCAATCAATATGAATAGAGCAAAATAATATAATAAAGCTACTGCATATGTCCTAAGGATCGCGTGAGCATAAGAATTGATGAAAATAGAGTTAAAACGGAGAAGGTAGGGCTAAAATATGATTCTAGGGGCTTATTTGTAGAAGATTTGAAACTAAAAGAGCTCTGACTGAAGAAACCGAGGGCTAGATCATAATTAAACCTTAGACTTAGGGGTTAGATTATAAAATAGAAGGATTTAGGACTGCGAGTTCTATTTTTGAATAAGTCAGGGGCCTACAAAACTCGAGGGCTTAAGCGCAAATTGGCCACGGGTTGACCGGTATTGGATCCTATTGACTCAGGTTAGATTAGATTCAAACTGTTGGATCTAGATCTAACGGCCAAGGACGCTGGGCGGCGCGGGGGCGGCGGCGCGAGGCGCCGGCAGCGGTTGTGTGCGGCGGTGAGCGGCGGCGCATCGCCGGGGAGACGCATAAACGCGCTCCCGGCCTCGGTTTCGAGCGGGGATCGCACTGGGAGATAGCGGGCGTCGCAAGGAACCGATCTAAGGGCTTTGTGGGGACGGCAGAATCGGCCGGAGCGGCGGCACGACGGCAAGCGGCGGCTCGGGATCGACGACGAGGTCGTGCGGGCGCGGGGAAACAAGAGAGGGGGAGAGAAGCGGTGGGTGAGCATCCTCACCACCATGTGAAGCTTCTAGAGCACTCGTTCGTTGGCGCGGAGCAGCGGAGTGGTGGCACGGCGAGTTCCTGAAGTGCGGCGGCAATGGCGACGGCGGAGACCTCGGTGCTAGGGCTTCGCGGGCAGAGGCAGCGACTGCGGCTTGGGATAGTTAGGGCACGGGTCGGGGCCTTAAACAGGGGCGGTTGAGGCTCCTGGGCGTGCGGGCCCGAGGCGGCGCGTGGCAGAACGCCACAGCACCGGGGTCGGACTCGGCCTCGATCCCGAGCCTTGCTCGAGGTCGGGGATGACCCTAGCGGGTGGGCCCTGGCAGTCAGCGGGAGAAGGAGGGAAAAGAGAGAAGAGCAGCCCACGTGGTGGAGGTGGGCCGGGGGAAGGGAAAGGCCAGCGCGCGGTGTGGCCTGGGCCGGGGCGTTGTTGGGCCGCGCGGAGGAAAGGAAAGAAAGGAAGGAAAGGCCGCCTAGGCTGGGCCGTGCGGGAGAGAAGAGAGGGCCGGTTGGGCTGGGCCGCAAGGAGAGAAAGAAAGAGGGAAAAAGAAAAAGAAGGATGGGCCGGCCCAACTAGGAAAAGAGAGGAAAAAAGAAATGCTTTTCAAATACATTTGAATTGAATGTGAAATTTAAATTCAAATAGAAGGCAAACAATAAAACAATGCAATGGGCATGAAATGCACAAATCCTATAGTCCCTTATATTTGTTTTTTATAGTTTATTAAATTGCTTTTATTTCATGATAAATGCTCTAAAATCCAAGATGAGGAGATAAAACCCTTAGGGTCTAAGAGTACTCTTAGCAAAATTTAATTAAGCTTTGTAATTTCAAAATTAGGGTGTTACAAAACCTACCCCCCTTAAAAGGAATCTCATCCTCGAGATTCAGTTGGGCTAGCAAAGAGCTGGAAAAATTCTGCCTGTAACTCGTCCTCTCGTTCCCATGTAGCCTCATCCTCTTCATGGTGGCTCCACTGAACCCTACACATTCGTATCCTCTTAGTCCGGGTGATTCTCTCTACCGTGTCCAGTATTTTGATCTGATGTTTCGTGTAAGTCAAATCATCCTGCACATCCAGCTCCTCCAGTGGCAACTTTCCTCTGGTACCCTCAAATACTTATTCAACTGTGATATGTGAAACATGTTGTGCACGTCTGACAGTCGCGCAGGTAGCTCTAGCTGGTAAGCTACCTCGCCTTTCCGTTCTGAAATTCTGAACGGGCCAGCGTAACGAGGCGACAACTTCCCTTTGACCTTGAATCTGCGCAAACCTCTGATAGGTGACACATAGTCTCCTTCCTCAAAAGTCAACTCTCATCGTCGAGTATCTGCATAAATTTTCTGCCTCGACTGACCCACCTTCAAATTCTCACGGAGAACCTGTACCTGTCTTTCGGCCTCTTTAATGATCTCAGGCCCGAACAACTGACTTTCGCCTGTCTCACTCCAATACAACGGAGTCATGCAATTCCCATACAATGCCTCAAACGGTGCCATCTTCAAACTGGCATGGTAACTGTTGTTGTAAGAGAACTCTGCGAATGGTAAACTCTTATCCCAACTGCCTCCATATTTTAGGGCACAAGCCCTAAGCATATCTTCTAACATTTGGTTGGTCCTTTCTGTCTGCCCATCAGTTTGTGGATGATAAGCGGAGCTGAAATTCAACTTTGTGTCTATTGACTCATGCAACTTCTGCCAAAACCGAGATGTGAACTGAGTACCTCTATCTGACACTATCTTCTTAGGTACCCCATGCAAGCATACAATCCGAGAGATGTATAACTCCGCTAATCGTGCCCCTGTGTAAGTAGTCTTCACCGGTATAAAGTGAGCTCCCTTGGTCAATCGATCCACTATAACCCATATGGAATCATATCCATCTCATATGCGTGGCAATCCCACGATGAAATCCATACCAATCTCTTCCCATTTCCATTCTGGCACCTTCAATGGTTGTAACAAATCGTCTAGTCTCTGATGTTCTGCCTTGACCCTCTGGCATACATCACACAATGCCACATGAGCTGCAACATCACGCTTCATGCCATACCACCAATATCTCTCCTTCAGATCATGATACATCTTGGTACTACCCAGATGGATAGAATAAGCTGAGTTATGAGCTTCCTGTAAGATTTTCTCACGAAGATGATCCACATTGGGCACACGTACCCACATTGGAGGCCTGCTCCGCAGCACGCTGTGGCGCAACGCGCGCCACAACCCTCGACGGTGGACAGCGAGAGGCATGCGGCGCAGACGACGCCACTTCCTCCCCCATCAGGTGGTCATGGTGCTCGACTACCCGTGGCATTGTGGCCTTGAGCCTTGATCAAGTGCAAACCAAACCTACCCCTACCTGGCGCGCCAAATGTCGGAGAATTTCTCCAGCCGGGTGGCGGAGTGCACCCGTCTAATTCTAGTTTAGGATGAGTTTGGGGCAAGTTAAGGAATGTTCGATCTAGAGGCGTATGAACACGGTAAGCACACAAGGGTTTAGAGTAGTTCAGGCCGCCGGAGCGTAAAATCCTACATCCACTGTGTGTTGTATTGTTTGTGAGAACTTCTATGTTCGTGGAACTTGTGTGTGTGAAAAGCTTGTGTTCTAACGTGTGCGCTCTCCCTTTTATAGGCTCAAGGGGAGCGTGTACACTGAGTGGGGTCCCGACAGGTGGACCCGGCGATATATTAAATAACGTATATATTGGAGCCTTAAATACCTCAGATCCTGAGATCTTCCTCATCAGCCTTCGTGTGTATCCTCCATCACGATATGTTCCTGTGCCGTCCTGTTAGCATAGGGTCTGCTGGCGCTGACATGCGTAGAGGGAGTCGTGCCGTCGCTATAGAGTTAGTTCCTGCTGACAGGCGAAGGGGCTATACTGACCTGCCATGCTGTAGCCTTTGCGCACTGTAGCAGCGCATGCTGTAGCCTTCCTGTAGCAGGTCATAATAACCCTTCGCCCACGCGCGCGGCACTATGATGTGACCATACGCCCCTCGCCCACGCACGCAGCGCTGTGACATGACATGCTGCCTCGGTATCTGGCGGGCTTACCGTGATGTCAGTCATACCTGCCCAACGTGTTAGAGGGCAGCCCATGCCCTGTCTCAGGCACGCGCACCCCAACCACCCACATTTAATGCGGTAGTTGGGCTAGCTTCTCGCAGAAGGCTGGAATCCACCGGACACGTGGCGGTGCTGGTTTAGCGGCCGCTTCCTCAGGGGTACGTGGCGGCATCGGACCTCCCATCCCTCCGGGGATGGGAGGTCCGGCCCCTTGGCTGGCCCTGGCACTCAGGCTCCTGGGGGGCCCGGCTTCCACACGTGGGGGCCCAAGACCATCTCGCGGTGGTCCGGACCCGTGGTAGCTGTTCCTGAGCACATCGTCCTTGCGGGCACGTGGAAGCGCCGGACCTGCTAGTGCGTGGGGGGAGATCCGGA
The DNA here is from genome assembly GCF_002211085.1 of Panicum hallii. Taxonomy (NCBI): domain Eukaryota; kingdom Viridiplantae; phylum Streptophyta; class Magnoliopsida; order Poales; family Poaceae; genus Panicum; species Panicum hallii. Next base: position 58,512,260 of record NC_038044.1, read on the forward strand.
GACCGTCCCCCAGTCATCAGGCCTGGGCCGTACGCCCTGTTACCCAGATGCTTAGCGCAAGGTTACGGATAACCTCGCGCCCCTCGAGCTGAACACACTAGTAGAAGGTACCACTGTCTGTACGTACTGACAGAAAGTATGCAACATTCTGCGCACATCAGCCTACTACGGAGACCTGGCGTGATACGTGTGCTGAATGTTGGTGTGTCATGATGCCTGCCTTAGCGAGGCCTTTTTCAAGTGGTATTTCTTTGCCGAGAGGTGCGAGGAATCTGAAGGCCTTGCGCACACTAGGTGAAGTGGACATCAGTCACTGCCGGAGAAAGGCACATCAGTGCCGGTCACAGGGAGCTTTAGTGCCGGTCCCTGTGACCGGCACTAAATGGCCGGCACTAACGTGACAGTCGTTAGTGCCGGCTATATTGACCGGCACTAAATGGCACGTGTTAGTGCCGGTCCGTTATTCCAGCCGGCACTAACGTGTGCAAATATCAACCCCCTAGAAACCATTGTTCAGCATGCTGCATTGCTGCTAGCTTCCTAGTCATTGCAAGTCTCAGCACTTAGCAACTTTTCAAACAAAAATTACATGCGAATGGCAGGAGACAGTATAATTTTATCAAAACTTAGCAGACCAGACATGGAAATAAGTACAGAAGCATCAAAACATTATTGATGTGCAATTAACCAGATGCTTTTGCAAGTTGATGTGCTCACCTCGAATCCGTTTTTGCGATCGGAGGGCGAGGTGGAGGTCCGGAGGGAGGGGTCGACGGTGGGGGCCGGAGCTTCGGGCGGCGGCAGCAATGGGGCGCGAGGACGCGGAGCAGTGGCGCGAGGACCTCGAGGCGGCAGGGGCAGCCGGGCGGCCGGGCTGCGCGGAACGGGCCGCGCGCGAGGACGACGAGGTGTGCCGCGGCCGGAGCTTCGGGCGGCGGCAGCAATGGGGCGCGAGGACGCGGAGCAGTGGCGCGAGGACCCCGAGGCGGCAGGGGCAGCCGGGCGGCCGGGCTGCGCGGAAGGGGCCGCGCGCAAGGACGACGACGTGCGCGGCGGCCGGAGCTTCGGGCGGCGGCAGCAATGGCGCGAGGACGTCGGGGCGGCAGGTAAGTTGGGGCGACATCGTCGATCTGAATGGGCGAAGGGGCTAATTTGTTGAGGGGATGGCGCGGTTAGTGCCGGCTAGTGTTACCAGCCGGCACTAACGCGCCCACGTGACGTCAGATGGACAAGTTAGTGCCGGCTAGTGTTACCAGCCGGCACTAACTTGCTCAAGTTAGTGCCGGCTAGTGTTACCAGCCGGCACTAACTTGTCCATCTCACGTCAGATGGACAAGTTAGTGCCGGCTAGTGTTACCAGCCGGCACTAACGTGTACCATCCGCGCGGGAATTGGCACGTTAGTGCCGGCTGGTATTTCTAGCCGGCACTAACGTGCCCGCCTTATACTGTTGAGGCACGTTAGTGCCGGCTCGTTCTTGACCGGCACTAACATGCTGGTACCGATAGACCGTTTTCTAGTAGTGAGTGGTGGGAACACCCTAAAGGAAATAAAAAGTCTCACGCAACTGACCAAGTTGAAGGTCGAAGGTATCAGCAAGAAAAATTGCCATGAGTTCTGTTTCACTCTTTTGGTTCTCCGCGGCCTGGAATCATTGGCAGTGGTAGGTAGTTTACATGGCTGTTTGGGTGACGTATACTCTCGCCTCCCAATGACCTCCGCAGCCTCAGGCTGTGCGGCAATCTGGTCAAATTGCCGGCATGGATCATGCACCTCCGGAATCTTGTGAAGATGGGCCTATATGATACGAGTCTATTGGATTCTGATGGCACCATGCAATTCCTTGGCAACCTACCATACCTAGCCATCCTACAACTATGGGGTTTTACATTTGACGTTCAAGGGCTCCATCTAGATTTCCTACCGCAGGCATTCCCTAGTCTAGTGGCGCTGCACCTGGGTAGCGCACAGAGATGCACAGACGACGAAGGTGAGATCAACGTCGAATCTGTGCAGTTTAAAGAAGGAGCAGCACCTAAGCTTGAGATGCTGGAATTTATGGACTGTTACAGTGGAATAAGCAATGCTGGGTTGTTTTCTGGGCTAGCATCCCTACCAAGCCTCAAGAAATTTGAGCTGGGCTTCAACACCTTAAGGGACAAGGAAGCGTTCGTGGAAGACGTGGAGGACCAGCTTGCCCAGAATCGAAACCGGCCTGCTTTGATAAAAACATGGTAATCTCTTTGATGCCACTGCATATACTAAGTCCTTGATTTATCCATCCACAATGTGCAATTGTATCTGAACAGTTGATGCACCTCTGTCAATTTTCCATTTCTTTACTCATGTATTGAACTGTTGACGTCTTTATTTGTCCGAACAATTCTGAACCTGTCCAGTTAATGTCGATCTTGTCAGTAGCCTGAGCGGCAAATGTGTCCTCCACCTCGTTTGCGTCTGTATGCGCACCCTTTTTTTTGGTGTGTGTTTGTGTCAAAATACCAGTTTAATTTGCGAGTTTCAACCTCGATCTGTTATATTGCCTTCCGTTTGGCAAGTAGTTGTACCAGTACTTTAAATTTACCTGATACTGTTTTATATGAAGCTAGTCAGGTTGATGAAGCACCTAGTGTGCCAAGCAAGTTAATTTCTATATGATTCCTATATGCTTCTTGCCCGCTGCTGTTCAAGTTGGTTGCATGGGCAGCGGTGCTCAGTGCGATTTTTCAGGTGGCATTCAGCATCGATCCGCCTGGATCAACATCTTTTTCGTTGTAGTTTCTTTCCAAACACTAAAGAACAGGAACTTCACGCAATTAACTATATGTTTAGATAATATATGGAAAGATATTTCCATCATTTACATGAGGTCCCTTGTAATGCGCTGCCTGCCTTTGTTCATGCTACTGTACCCTTCATTGTTTAGAGTGACTACTGAGACAAAGAAATACTACATTTTTGAAACTGTGTATTTTGACTAGGAATGAAGATTTGAGATTTGAGATTTAAAGAGGATGATAGGGAACATGAGTGTGATGAAAGTAATATACAACTAGAAATTTAGCGCGCCTATTGGCGCGCCCATTGGGCCTGTGAGCTGATTGAATTATTAAGGGAAAAGTAAGGTTAGATAAATTGAATTTTCATTTACTATGTTTTTTAACTGTATGTCTACCACGAGTGAGCAGACCTGGTATCTGGTGGCGTATATTCCGACCTAATAAGATCCAGTTTCTTTTTCTGTTCAGGCAATGAGCTCTAAACTTATCTGACGGCCAACCCTAGTTGGTGATGGGTGACAGTGGCTGTGGGATCCGTGAACCACCAAACTGCGCGAGATCAAAGCGTTGAAGACTCCAGCGGATCAAATTGGAGGCGCATTTGCGTGGAGCGGAGCGGCCTACACAGGCGCCCCACGGCTGGCCATGGCGGTGGCGGCCTGATCTGGGCGCCGGAGGCTAGTAACGGTTGTAAGAGCGCGGTACTACGGCATGCCACAGGCCAGCGGCTGCGAGCGGCTTGTCTGGGTGGCCAGGCAAGGCACACTGACGTGCGAGGCAGGGAGGACGGATGCCGTGTGTGCGAGCTACGGCCGCCTTGCCGCATTTTGTGCGTTGTGCGGACAAACGCTGCTGTGGCCTGGTGCTTGCCATGTGATTCTGCGAGCCACGAGGACTACTTACGAGCATGGCAGGGTTTGGGGCTGTTTGGTTAGTGGCCTACCGTGCCACACCGCGCCGCACATCCTGCGCCGCAGGTGTGGCGGCCGAATCGGCCGCCGCACCTTAGGCACAGTGCGGTGTCCTAGGCCACAAAGCAAACAGCCCTTTAGATCGCTCCTTGGCCTCTGCGGATGGCGTGATGATGTGTGACACTTTACTGTAAACTGCACACAGCCCAATATGCGTTTGAATAATCATTCAACATAGATATGGTTAAGTAAGCTGGCAACTAACTTCCCGTGCTCTTACATGTATAGAGCGCTGAAATTGTCGCAGAGGAGCTTAAAGCTTTCAAGTTTCCCAGCCACGGTGAGCTTCGCATTGAAACACAAGCAGAATGTGAGGTTTTCATGGATATTGCGTGAAAGTCGAGCAACTAAAACTGAATCAAGTTGGTAAGGCATGTTTGCTTCAGTGTTTTGTACTGGATGACAGGATGAGTGAGCGGAGGAACAGATGGAGACCTTCAAAATCTCCATACGCAGTGTTGAACTGGTGTTCCCATTGCTTTCCCTTCCGAGAGAAGTAGAATTCAAAGGTTTGAAACATGTGTACGTTGGCATGGCTATGCGCCTACACCAGAAAGAATGTTATGCATTAGCTACTACCTAAGTTGAAGGTACCCAAGAAAACAACACACTACAACATGATTAATTACACTTTATATCTACTAATACTACATTAACTACAAAAACAATCCTAACATATCTTCATACCAATACACTCCAGTAAGATTCAGTTCATCCATAAAAAAACAAAAAAACAACAGTTAACCCGTACTCATTGGAAAAATAGAACCAAAGTCTTTGAGCCAGGAATAGAGAAAGCAAGAGTAAAGGTTCAATATGTCATGCAAGAAGATTTCCTTTGAGTTTTTTTTTCTGCAGCTTATTGCTCATATGACCATTTTAGGTGCAATAGCATGATGTGTTCATCACAGGATTATATGTAATAGCCGCTTGGTATTGGCAAATAAAGAAAAACTTTACAGACAGATCATGTTATTAGCAAAATGTAGACATGAAGGTTCATATCATGGAATTGCGCCTAATTCTAGAATGGAAATTCAAGGTTTTAAATCATGGTGTCATCTTCAAATCACAAACTGGCAAAATTGCATAAATGAGCCAAATTTCAGAAACAGAAGTTCAGAGTTTTAGTTAATGCCACAATCAAATATTTGATCTGGTGATTCGAAATTAAAGAAAGAAATTTTTGAGCAACATAACAACATGGGATTTTCTTTTACTTATTGAACGATATTAAGTGCTTGCAAACCAGATGCAGAGAACAAAAGGTTAATATGAAAAGGCAGGAAACAAGTAATTAATGTGCTTGCAAAAAGCAACATGAGACAATCCTGTAACCTTCTTCAGTTCCTGCACTCTTCCTTCCTCCCTATTTGGTTTTGCCATGGCCACAACTCGTTTTGCTTCCAATATATTCAATCTTGATCTTTTCTAAGCATGCAAGACAAGAGGAAAAAGGAAAGCAAGAAGAAATAATGCAGAGAAGCAATTAGTACGGTTCATTCTGTAACCTACTGCTACTGCTAGCTAAATATCCCCTCGTGCATCGACAGCAATGCGGCCTGGTTGCGCCATACAAGCTCGTGCGGTGGCACACTATGCATCTCTGCTACTTTGCAGTGCCGGCGCTGACCTTTGCCTTCCATAATAACATAAACATGGCCAGCACATTGCCCGCCTCCCTATCCGTGCCCGCATGTATCAGAATTTTAGGGGGACACATTACCTAGACAAGACGATCTGCTAGGGATAATTGCAACAGTCTACATGGAATGCGTGGGACTTGCATTGCTGCCTCTTTTAGGCATTTCGTCGAACATGTGTAATGCAAGTGTATGGCGCCGAAAACGAACCTCTGGAAAGACATGACCGAGGACGTCGCTGTCGCCGGTTGACCACGAAGGGATTGAGTGGATGCCACCACGCCAACGCAGGTCCATGCCCGCCGCGGCGTGGACAGAAAGCAGCGGAGAGGGAGGAGCAGAGGAGCAAAACGAAGAGAATTTCGGTGTGACGGGCTAATGGGCCAAGAGAGATCGCGAGACTTCGGGTTCTCGGTGAGGCGGGCAGAGGATCCGAATCGACCCGCATCGGACGATTAGTTTCGCGAGCACCGCGGATCGGACGGCTTGCGGGTTAACGGGGCGACGTGGATATGCGCAATGAGCTGGGAATGCACCAGCTCTAAAATGGAGAGATGCTCCTATTTGAAATTGAGCGTAACTTGGCTGGTAATAAGGTGGAACCTGTTCACCCGGGTTCGAGATTTATTCTCTAAGAGGTGATCATAGGAATAATTTTGCATACATTTATATGAGCGTTACATCGCTGTGCTTCGCGAAGAAAAAAAAAGAAACTCTTGTGCTTGAAACAAGATAATACATAAATTTAGACATCAACCATCATGCTTGAAAATATATGCAAGGCTTGCATGCAGCTTTAGTGATGTTTTTGCACTTTTGTTCCCCGTTAGTCTTATAACTTCATTACTCATCAGTAAACACCCGCACAATTCTACCATTCCTTAATCCCGTGCTCAATCAAAACAGGTTTTATATAAGGATGAAATCGTAAACACACATAACTCTAAAGCATCACATGCACCCAAGTACATTTTGAAACAAGATTTTACAAAGTTAATAAATACTGGACCAAGAAGCGGTGATGTATTATATCTTTCTTTTACGTCGGTATGATGAATTAGGCATTGAGCGCCAAAGACTTTGGCTACATGGCAACGCTCAGTGTCTACGTTGCATACTCTAGGAAGTAAGAACCCTTGAAATCGATATTTTAGCCGCAATACTCCAAAACTTTGACCATTTGCAAGAACTTTATAGCTACATGAAAACTTCACGTTGCATAGTCTTGGAGAGACTATACTGTAATATGTAAAATTAATACTTTTATTTTTAAAAAGCAAAAAAAAGATAGTCAGAACATAGCAAAATAATTTAAAAATAAAAATAGAGAAGAAAAGGATTTTAGTGTGAAAACAACAAAAGTTAAAAATATTAAAAATAAAATAAAGAAATTTCTTGGTGTAGAAAATTTGAAAGAGAAGGATTTTAGTGATAACACAACAAAAAGCTTTTTAAAAATAAAAAGAAAACAGAGAAGAGATGGGTTTTAGTGAGAAAACAGAGAACGTTAAAAAACATTGCTGGCTGTGGGGTTCGAACCCACGCGCACTTGAGTGCAGAAGATCTTAAGTCTTCCCCCTTAACCACTCGGGCAAACCAGCCCGCGATGTTCTATCGTCTACAATTAGATTTATTAATAGTATAAATTTTTCTGTCCTTTAGCTAGGGCGTCAATCACTGCATACTCCCTCCCTCCTGAAATAAAAGGTATTAGAGATTTTAAAATTTATACCTAAATAAAATATTCTAGAATATTTTAAAACTAACTATTCCCAACCTACCATAAAATCATCGAGATGACAATCAAACAAGGCATTAAATAGAGGTACATGCGTCATTTTCTCATCTCCTTAATCTATCATAAAAATATTAAAATACCTTATATTATATCATAGGACGGAGGGAATATTTTGGTACAAACGTGTCCTTGACTCCTTTGAATAGGGGGAATACACTTTTGTTAAACTTACAACTAGGATGCAGTATAACCTAAAGAAGAATGAGGTTCAGGAGAGGAGTGACAAATTATAGTCACTGCTCTGCTCAATGTAAGCCACCTTTGAACAAAACACTATTTGTGTCTGATGCAAATAAAACTGACTAGCCAGTGGAGTGTATCATGTCCCACCATAAAATGTACCCAGAAGATTAGGCCCCCCACAATCCTTGCCACAAGGCGCAGCCATTCAGCTAATCAGGTTGGTTTGTAGGGGAGAAGGTGAAGTTAGATGATCTTGGCCTCTTGGGGATGATGAAAAGACTCCAAAGACAACCACCGAGTATTACAAGTGAGGACGAATCACGGGAGTAGGAGAGAGGTAGGGAAATAGAGTTGCCAGGACAGCAGACGTCACAATTCTTGCGTGAAATACACACGTGCGCAGGTCCCTCATTGTTGACAGCAATTGATAGTTTTATTTTCTCTAACCCTTATTTGCTAAAACTTTGTATAATTATCTGCACATCTAAATGATTTCAAATTTAAAATTTATCTAACTATAAAGTTGTAAATGTCATCGAGATCCACAATTTACTATAGAAAGTATCTCCATCCAACTAAGTGTGATTCTTTTTATAAATTTCTAAGTATTTCTCTACAAGCTCTCATAAACACTTTTTGTCACTACCTTTAGAGTTGATCTTCCATTAGAGTTAGATTCTACTTAACAACTTTGTCTTGTTTTTATCTTATCACAGCTAGTGTTGACCCTACTTATGGATGATCTTGATATTAGTATTTCACTAAGCCGCTAGGTAGCACCCATGTAGCAAAAATTTTCAATGGCCATAGATTTTGTGAAGTATTCCTTTGTTGTGTGCTATGCTGTTGGCTCTGGTAGATTAGGAATTTCTTTAGAGTTATAGGGATTAACCCGGTCTTATGCCAAGCAAAAGACGGTCAAATGATTATAGCACTCCCCTCACTTCACTATCCAGTACGAAAGACCAACAGAGAATTAAAAGATGTTCTAGTCAAGGTTAGGGTGCACAATTGTTACACAACAACAACAACAATTTAGCCTTTTTTCCCAAGCAAGTTGGGGTAGGCTAGAGATGAAACCCATAGAAAACAAAAATAACACAAAAAGGGTACAAGCCAAAGGAAAAATTAGGCGTTAAACAAAAAGTAACAAAGGTTTTCAGGTACGTTAATTGCTAATCTCCAAGCCCTCCTATCCATAGCTAATTCCATAGCGATATTCCACTCCTTAAGGTCTCTCTTGACCGTCTCGTCCCAAGTTAGTCTAGGTCTACCTCTACCTCTCCTTACATTATCGCCCCGTTTTAAAACTTCACTACGCACCGGCGCCTCGGGAGGCCTCCGTTGTACATGTCCAAACCATCTCAACCGATGTTGAATCAACTTCTCCTCGATAGGTGCCACCCCGACCCTATCTCGAATCTCTTCGTTCTGGACTCTATCCCTTCTTGTATGCCCGCAGAACCAACACAACATACGCATCTCTGCTACACTCAGTTGCTGGACATGTTGCCTTTTTGGAGGCCAACATTCAGCACCGTATAGCATCGCCGGGCGAATCGCCGTCCTATAGAACTTACTTTTTAGTCTTTGTGGCACCTTCTTATCACAGAGGACGCCAGAAGCCTACCGCCACTTCAACCAACCGGCTGAAATTCTATGCCTAATATCTTCATCAATGTCTCCATCTTAGCCATTTTAGGGCACATTTAGGGCAGATACATCGGTCCATATTAGCCATTTTATAGGTTGTGTTATGCATTGGCATGCATGATTTTAGGTATTGGGGAGGAGAGAAAAGAGGTCATTTCTTGCAAAAAAAATGTTTTATAAATTGCAATTTATCGTTACAAGGCAAAGTCGTCGTAGGCCATTTTACCCTATTGTGATGCGATGGATATGTTTTATTATATTGTAGCAGCCTGCAAATTAGGGGTTACATTTTGGAAATAATGGTCTTTATTCCTACAATGACATCAAAATCCATTACCACATATTAGGGGAGATAGTCTTACTAGAATGACTGTATGAGGGGAAAAATAAAATCTATTATAGTAATTTGGTTATTAAGTCTTTGAAATTAAGTAGTATAGGGCATCAGAAAAGAAAACAACACCATGCTTTCCGTAACGCAGTGACCACAGTTTGCATGAAGAAATCTACGTAACCCTCTGAACTATTATGGTCGGAACACTTCATCCTCCAAACTATAAAATCAGATATTTAACCCCCTTAATTTACAAAACCATTCACTTAGAACCCTTTCCTAATTTTGCAGAGTGGTTTTCTACACGTGACGTGCCGAGCTGGATGTAGACAATGAGATGTTCCATCTGACATGTGGACCCTGCTCGTAAGTCGGCATCTCTTCTCCCGTCTCTTCTTCTTCCCACCTCTCTCGGTCTCTCCCACCCTCCTTGCGTGCGGGCGACTGCAGCCGCCGCCGCTTCCTCACCTCCACCAACTCCTTCTCCATCTCCAGAACCCTCTGCTTGTTACTCCTCGCGGCTGCCACGGCATCGTTGAGCTTAGCGCGCAGACGCCGTTCTCAGCCTCGGGCCGGGACAGCACGTCCCAGCACAGCAGCACTGCTTGAGCTCGCTGCTCTTGGCAGCGAGCTAGATCTCCGGGAACGGCACAATGACGACGGTCTCCTTGCGGATCATGTGCTCCAGCAGCTTGGTGCGGAGCCGCGATTCCCGCTCCTGCCCCTCCTCGACGAGGGGACAAGCTTGCCGGGCTCAGACGCCATGTGCACCGGCTGCAATTGCGCGGAAGAGCACGAGAAGAGCCACGCCTTGGACCCAGACCCCGATGGCGCCAGTGAGCCGGACGACCTCCGCCGCCGTGTCTCCGGCTACGTCGCCCCCGAGGCCGCGGATCCAGGGAGCTGCAGCGGCACCGGTGCCAAGGCCTTGCGTGCGGATGTGGAGGAGGAGGGGCTGATGGAGTCAGGGCCATCTTAGGCTTCAAGGTGGGAGTACATGAGGTGGGGTGTACCAGCCGACGAGTGCGGCGTGGAGGAGGTCGGCGAAGGCGATGCAGCGGCGGATGAGGAGGAGGATGGTGTCGGAGGGTGAGAGAAGAGATGCCCACTTAGAAGCGGGGCTCACATATCATATGGTCCATCTCATCATCTACGTCCAGATGCCACGTGTACAAAACCACTCTGCAAAATCAGGAATGAGGGCTAAGTGAATGGTTTTGTAAAAATCAAGAACGAGGGCTAAGTGAATGGTTTTGTAAAATTAAGAGGTTAAATATCCGATTTTATAGTTTAGGGGTGAAGTGTTTCCGACCGTAATAGTTCGGGGTTAGTAGACTTCTTCCACAATTTGCATATCCAAAATCTATAGAAAAAAGGAAAAAAGAATGGAAACTCCCACAACGGGCTCGCGGATGGGCCGCACGGGCCAGACGCCTGGATCGAAGAGAATTTGGGCCGCCAAGCCTCCCACACGCGACTGATGAATCCCACACGGCCCATCAAGTCGTCTTCCACCTCCGTCCAAGTCCATCGCAGCAGCAGCGTCAGCGGCACGGCTCCTCCTCCTCCCCCTCCTTCCCACCCATACCCCGGCGAGCCATGTCCGGCGGCGGGTGCAGCGTGCGCGCCATCTGGATCCTCACGCCGCACGACGCGGTAGCCTTCTCCAGGTGCCCATCCGAACTTTTCCGGTCAGGATTAGGCCCTTCTGATCCCACGGGGCTCACATCTTCCTTCCTCCCGTCAGGCGGTTCGCGGTTGTGGAGAAGCGGTGGCGCGCCTCCTGGGAAGCGGAGGGTGGAGGCTGCGGCGAGGGGGACGGACGGGGCGCTGGGGCGCCGACGCCACCGCAGCTGCCGGCTGACCACGAGGTCGCTGCCGCCTTCGCCGACCGCCGGAGAAGGTTAGCCGTCGTTCCCTTGGTTCTTCGATCAGCTTATGGTGTGCGGATGCGTGTAGATTAGTCACTGGACTTTGCTCGTTGAGTAGAAGCGAATTGGGTGTTAGGATATGATCCATATATATATGGCAGGGACAGAATGATACAACAATGTTTTTTTTTTTGCTTGAAAACACCACAGACTGATTTGAGCTCCTGATACATGTAGCACAGCAAACAAATAAACATTGAAAGTACAAACCATACAGTTTAAGATCCGATATCTGTTGATCATATTTCAGTCACTGAAACCAAAAGCCTATGCTGTTGTGGCATGATGCAGCAATGCTGTAGGAAGTAGGAACAATGTAATACATAATTGACATATCTTTGTCACTCTGTAGGGAAGGCACTGCACGAGGTTCTGGAATTCGTACAAGCCTATCATCTGTGGGATCGGATTCCTGGGTTGATGATCCAATCACTCGCCAAGTTATATCGCTTCACATTAAAGAGGAATCGGATGACTTCATGATCTGGCCTGTGGTTCTGCAGAAACGCGGAGGGTATTATGTCCTTGTGTTACCTCTGGTGGATCCTCAGTCATTTAGAGCGTATGAGAATCTCTTAAAACGGTCTGATTGTGGGAGTTCGGCCAAGGAGAATGGGAATCTTTCTTCCATCCTGCTCAATCTTCCATGCATAACAGGGTAATGTAAGTTTGCTTACCTATTATGGGTTGTGTTTTTTTTTAAATGTCTAAGTTTCATTTTTATCACCACCAACCCAGCCACCATTTAATATAGTAATATGAAAATGCTTCCTAGTGATCTGGTTCCATCTTCAGCAACAAATTAAGGATTATGTTCATTACATGAACATCTGATGTTGTTCAAGCTACAGCTTGATTAGCTTTCACGTTTACACCTCATGTTTAATGATAGGGCATTTATGGTTGCTCATGTTATTGGGGACATAATTACTGGTGATATTGCTGAACCTGAGGTGATCGTTAGCTCTGGGCCCTCTGTTGGTGGGCTGTTGGATTCATTGACTGGAAGTATAGGTATTTCAGCACGATCAAAGCCTATTGCTGCACCTGTGGCTGCACCGACTGCTTCAGTCTCTTCACCTGTTGGTTCTGCTCAGTCAGAGTCCTTAAAAGGTGGTGTTAGACCTTTTGACAAGGATTTATTGCGCAACTTCATCGTCGGTGCAATGCCTTTTGGTTAGTATTAACAAAGCCTCCTACAATAGCATATAATACCTCATATTGTTCTCTTGTAAAGCTTCGTCAGGGATGTACACTTTAATGAACCAACTTAGCTAATAAATTCTTTTTTGCAGGCACACCTCAGGATCTCAATTATACCAATGTTACTTCGATAAGGACTACTGGATTTTCTGGCGATCCTCTTCCGACAGACCAGAAGCAACCTGCCTGGAAGCCCTACCTGTACAAAGGGAGGCAAAGGATTCTCTTTTCTAGCCTGGAGACTATAAATGCTGCACTGTATGACCGCGATGATGTGCCAGATTTCCTTTCTGTTTCAGGACAAGTAACCTGTAGGGCTGAACTAGAAGGACTACCTGATGTTTCTTTGCCACTGGCTGGGTTAAAAACTGCTCATGTTGAGGTGTCATCATTCCATCATTGTGTTCAAGCTTCAGATCCCACTGATAATAAACAAACCCTCATTTTTCAGCCACCGTTAGGAAATTTTGTATTGATGCATTATCAAGCACCATGCAACATTGCTCCTCCTGTTAAAGGGTTCTACCAGTTGTCCATGGTTTCTGAAAATGAAGGCGCTTTTCTATTTAAGCTGACATTGATGGAGGGTTACAAATCTCCCTTCATTATGGACTTCTGCATGATTACAATGCCATTCCCTCGAAGAAGAGTTGCATCATATGAGGGAAATCCATCACTTGGGACAGTTTCAATGACAGAGCACTCAATTGAATGGAGAATTGTTTCAAGTGGACGGGGGCTCAGTGGTAGGAGCATTGAGGCTACCTTCCCTGGTACTGTTAAATTTTTGCCTAGAACAACACAGAGAACAAATTCATCATTTCGGTCAGTTTCAAGCACTGCATATACTGAAGATAGTGACAGTGAGCAAGATAATGTTAAGAATGGAGCTAGCTTGGATGACTACATCATGGAAAAAATAAATAAGGATCTTCAGGCAGTTGATTTAGAAGAGCCATTGTCTTGGCAAGCCTATAATTATGCTAAGGTATGTCTCTAACAAAGGGTATTACTAGGAGACCTTCAGAAGCCTTCTTGTCACTTCCTTTTGGTTTGAACATAGGATAGTAAGTAATTACCGCGTATGGTCAATGGAATGCTTCATCTCTGTTGTCTTTCTCTTTTCAGCTTGCTTAGTTTTTGCTATTATGTTGGTTCATATAGGATTGCCAAACATTTGACTTCTGCATTGTTCTTCATATAGTATCTATGCCCAAAATAGATAAAAATATTACTGGAAATCAGTATTACGCTTAAGATTTATATCAACTATATTGGTGCTGTCGATTGGATATGTGGGACCTATTAATTTTTTTACACATTCATGAAGTTTTGTAGTGCCCAAAGACTATTCTTTTGTCTGTGTTTTCTATGGACATGTGTTTTTGTTTCTTGTTAGGTTTCTTTCTGCTCTGCTTATTGATTATGAATCATTTTTCTAGGTTTCTTTTAAGATAACTGGAGGCACGCTATCTGGGCTTACAATTGATCCAAAATCTGTAAGTTACACATTACTTTTCTCACTCACTGTAGTGAGGTGTGATCAATAAATTCATTCGTTGGTGAAAACATCCTGATAGTCAATTATGTTCGTAATTTAATTGGCATAGATATTCAAATGAAATGTTGTTGTTAACCACTTTTTTTTGTTAAAATTGGAGAACGACAATCACACCGCAACATGTCACATGTACTGCCCACAAACTCCCACGGAAACTGTGCCATCCAGTTTAAAACGTTGCGCTATTTTGGTAGTAGCTCGATTCCGAGCAAATCATATATTGATATGTCTCAGTTTGATGTCAGGCAGAATTTCTGCCTATATATTTACTTAATATTTTCTGCTTACATGTTGTACTGCTGCACAGGTGATAGTATAGGCGTTCAAGTTGCATTTTGCTCTTGTAATACTGTCATTAGAAATGTTTTGTATGCGATTCTTTATCGAAATACATCTATCACAAATATTTGTTTTGATTCTTTAATGACCTCCTGCAGGTAAATATCTACCCTTCTGTTAAAGCCCCAGCTGAATACACGATGCAGGTACTGATTTGATCTTGATAGCTACTCTGCTCTATTTAATCATTAAATAGTGATGAACCCTCTGAAATAGGATAGCTGGTCTGCACCAGTTTTGTATTTAGTTTTAGAGGATTATTTTCTGTCAGGCTACAGTTGTGTAAGCATGCATCTAAGTGGGCTTTGTTATGTCAATGCTGAGATAGTGACAAGCTAATACAAATTTAATATACCACCACATTGCTTTGGAGCTTATCTTACGTAAACATCTCAAGATTGCTTAGTTTCCTCTTCTTCCGAGAGCAGACTTGATCTTTTCATTAGTCGACTGACAATAAAATGCTTGCAATTTCTCTAATCTGTCTAAATAATGTGTGTGCGTGTGTGTCCCACCCCCCCACCACACACACACCCTTTGACAGGCATCTTCCGGAGATTATATACTGTGGAACACCTTGGGAAAATGTCCTACAGCAGCTTTGCCTAGAGATCTTTGAATGTCAGAATGCTTCAGCATACAGTGTCATACGTTGGTGTAGATTTTATTTTCTGTACAGAGCTGTAAGAGGCGTCGATTATGCTCCTCCACATTGTTTCTCCTGTTTCATTTGTTCCTGCCAGACCTGTGCTGGAAAGTTTTGGTCCTCTTTGTTTCAACTTTCAAGGAGGAAAACTACAAACCTGCAGATTTTGTTGTCTCAAGTGGTCAAGCCCCATGGACGTATCCAATCATGGCACGGCCATTTTATGAGCAAATTGATTTCCATCTCTAGCTGCTGTGGCCTTTCTGTTGATTGTTGGGTTACATGCTGGATTGCTGGTGTAGAAATACCTTCTAACTTGTAGAGTATCAGAGTATGATCGCAGGTGGATGTGTTGTGTGTTGAGCAGCAGCACCAGCGAGGCTCATCGACTTTTTCTTTTGTTTGCTATGATATACTGTTTGAGATGGATATATGCTTTGTAGTGCTACTGCTATACTTGCTGGTTCATTGAAACAGGACATTCTTTGCCATGACATGTTTGCTGCCACTGAGTTCGAATCACAGCATTGCCTTTTGAGTCTTTTTCACAAAAGAATTGCTTTTGAGTGAGGATTGCTCCTAGCCGCCGCCTATAGCCTGCACACAAAAGGCAGATGGACCTGGTGACAAAAGCAAGCACTGAAAGGGTCAGGAAAAGACATGATCATATGCTGACTTTTCATAGAAGGAAAACTACCCCTAGTTTTGAAAAAAACAAAATGGTTCCGAGACATTTGTCTTTGTTTCTAATATTATTAAAACCTTTTCCTGTAGATCTTTTTGCAAAGTTCGTTCGTGCTGCCTCAAGCAGAGAAGGTGATTGGCCCGCTTCACAAAAAGGCAGAATTGACCTTGCCACTTTCGCGCAGCCCCCTCGGCCTTCCACGAAATTTCAATCCCCACCGGCCACCGCGGCCATCCTATAAAGCCAACTGCTCTCTCTCTCTCTCTCATGTCGTTTATCCACGGAGCTGGTCGTTTACAAACTACAGATACCCCCTCAAGGAACGTTCAAAATTCTGAACGCGCCCTTCATCCGACAACCTCTGCGATGAGCGCCGCGCCCGTGCCCGCGCCCGCGCCGCCTCCGGTGGATCCCGTTGCGGCGGGGGAGATGGCGCGGGAGGCCGCCGCGTGGTGTGCACTGCACGGCCTCGTCGTCGGGGACCGCGCCGACCCGGTGAGCTACTTCTTCTTAGGCGGCTTCTTGCTCCTCCCCTTGTCTTGCGCATCGACAGCGCGCTGAGTTAGTTCAACATACTGTTGCTGAATTGAGCAAGATCACGGACTCTAAGATGGGCGATAAGAGGCCTCTATGTTCTGGTTCTGGTTCTCGCCTCCTTTGTATATATGGAAGCCACTTAGTTCACTCACTTCTTCACTCATTCACTCATTCACTGGAGCTAATAGTTCTGCTCCATCATTTTTTTTTGTCACTCGGTGTTTGGTGAGCATGGTTAGATCCTGTCATGTACTCTTGTCTCCTTTATTTTGTACTGAATTTTGGATAGAGGGTCTAGTATGTACTGATTGCCTCTGCTTAGGGTCATGACCAGACTTATATGCGCGAGAAATTGCTGTTGAGTGATACTATAACGATAACTTCTTCTGAAATTTGGTGGAACGAGGAACGAATACAAGTTAGCTACTTAGCTAGTCCTGTCTTCCTGATGAAGCATTGTGATTGGCCTCTCGCAGAGATCAGCAACAGTCCCTGGTGTTGGTTTGGTTCATGCTCCATTCTCCCTGCTCCCAGCACATCTTCCTGAATCCATTTGGAGGCAGGCGTGTGAGTTGGCTCCCATTTTTAACGAGCTTGTGGATCGTGTTAGCCGCGATAGGAAATTCTTGCAAGATTCTTTGTCCAAGTAAGTTTCTTTTCCATATTAATTTCTCACCATGTCATGAATCATCATTCAAAGTTCTGTTTGCAGCTTGAATTAATTAATTAACTGAGAATATCAGTTCATTTAATCCTGCAAAATTCTCTTGTGCATTGCCAGAGGCGCACTGTATGCTCACTAATAGATTGTTGGAAATTTGAAACGACCTGTAGACATTTTGAGTAAACAAAATGGCCATCCAGGTCACAAGTTCAAAATCTCCATATCTATGGAACTGTTGGACTGATGATAGTGGTTGATCATGTTGTAATTTCAGAACAAGGCAGGTTGACGATTTCACATCTAGGCTCTTAGAGATTCACAAGAAAATGATGGAAATAAATAAGGACGAGGTAATTTTCTATGCGCTCCTACTTGGTTCAATCCCGAACCTGAGTATTAATAAGCACATCTTATCTCTAACTTCTCGGTGTCAACTTCTTAACCTGAACAAATATTAGTATAATTTAAGTTATCTCAAAGTTCTCTTTTCTATCTTTTATTGGGGTGGGGACGGTGGTAATGCTTTTTCTATGGCAGTACTGATCAGTGCTCCAATATTTACCAGAATATTCGCTTAGGGTTGTACCGATCGGATTATATGCTGGATTTAGAAACGAATTCTCTTCTTCAAATAGAGCTCAACACCATTTCAACATCATTTCCTGGGCTTGGATCTTTAGTAAGTGATCTTCACAGGTAAAGTCCGGCATGTCATTTCTTTCTGTAACAGAAATATCCTGCTGTGGATGAAGATAACTTTTTTTAAAAAAGAGAAAAATCTGTTTCAATAATAGAAAGATATTGTACCGAATAAATTCCGCTTTTTTTAATGAAGATAAGTAGCACTTGCTAAATTACACATGATAGAACAGTCGGCTTTAGTTGTGTTTACTTCATATGTTTATTTTGCTCTGATATGGAAAATGAATATTAGAGTCCAGTCTAGTAGCATAATATGTAATGCTACTAAGTTGCAATTATGTTATTGAGATCATCTTGCAATTTCTCATTTTAGAAGTAATGGAAAGCTAGCGAATAATGTATCTAGTGGATTCTTTTCTAGTAGGGCTATATTCTCTGGAGTGTGAAGACACAGTATTGAAGAGTTTCTGTTCCAAGTTCTGTAACTGAAAATAAATAGAGAAAACACATTCTTAGTTGTATTTGTGCATCCAATTTACTTCCATTTCTTTCCAATGAATCTACTTGGACTGTTCTCCTTTTATTGGTGGTGGTTCGTATTTATTCAATTGATCAGCATTATTTTTGTGTCTCCAACGCAACTGTGATTCAATTGAGCATTCGATAATTGCTATGCAGGACCTTAATTAATCAGTATGGACATTTATTAAGTCTGGAACCAAAGAGGGTTCCTGGAAATGCAGCTAGCAGTAAATTTGCTGAAGCATTGGCCAGAGCATGGGCTGAGTTCAATGTTGACAGGTTTGGTATGCTCTAGTAGAACATGCATATTTTTGATATGTCATTATACTTATGCTACTATCTGAATGAGCATTAACAGTCACTCTTTTCCATGAATTTCTCAGTGCTGTAGTTATGATGATTGTTCAGCCTGAAGAAAGAAATATGTATGACCAATACTGGCTTACTAAATATTTAAGGGAATCATATCCTTTTACATTCTGCTTTCTTATTTTCTGTAATGATGGAAGCTACAATTTCTTCTGTTTGATTCCTGCATAGTGACTCAGCTGCTTGGTTGACTTTATTCAATTATCACCCATATAATTGCCATTATTTTACTTTCCTGCCTATAATCTTGAGTTCAATCTGCTCACTGCCTTTTCACCAATATCTTTCTACCCAGTTTGCTGCTGAGATTTCTGAAGTTTTTGATAATTTTGAAACACTGTTATATTTGAATTTTAGGCAATATCGAAATTCTAAGATCAAACTTGTGTTCCCTTGACAACTTATCACACATGGCATAACAACTATTAGGAAAACATTGTCACAGGTCGAGGCCGAAGGGCAGGTTCTCCCAGATGGAACTCTTCTGGTGTATGTATCCATATATGTCAAAAATAACTTATGCATGATTTTCTCTAGGCATCTTTGCAATTAACCTTGCATTATATTCATTAGAATTTTATGTTTTGAAATGAAAAATGCAGAGATGGCAAGAAAGTTGCTGTGGTGTACTATAGAGCTGGATATACACCAAATGATTATCCTTCAGAAACTGTATGAGTATATAGCTTTTTCCTTACAACATAGCCTTTTCTGACTGCAAACTAAGTCCCCCAGATTTTTTTTCTTTAACTATTTCATTCTTAGTCAAATGTTTGAATGCTTCTACATTCCCTTATTACACTTGAACATCATCTTTTGTCTTGTTATTAAGTAAAACATTTTGCTGTATATGATTTTGATGCGTTCTGGTTGGTTTCTTGTGTTAATATTCTCAAATTACCATGACAAGCTTCTTGTATATTCTAGGAATGGAGTGCAAGACTTTTGATTGAACAATCATGCGCTGTGAAGTGTCCTTCGATATCGTATCATTTAGTGGGAACCAAAAAGATTCAACAAGAACTAGCCAAGCCCGATGTGCTTGAAAGGTAACAAGATTTCTTCAATAACAATTAGTACACATTTTGACATTCATATGTTGTGCATATGACACTATGGATCTGCATGCATTCATAGACAAATGTGATACTTGTCGGCTGCCTGTACTGTTGTTCCATTACTACTCAGTTGCTACTATAATGATCAGATCAATTATTAGCCTTTTATGTAGGCTAAAAACTTCAAGGTTTCGTAACCATCGTTTGTTCTTTCAATAGGTTCCTTGAAAATAAGGAGGAAATTGCTAAGCTTCGTAAATGCTTTGCTGGTCTGTGGAGTTTGGATAATGAAGAGATTGTTAAAACTGCGATTGAAAAGCCTGAGTTGTTTGTATTGAAGCCTCAACGTGAAGGCGGAGGTTTGTATTTACATTAGCATATGCATATAATTCTTATTACCTTTTCTTGAATATGCTCTTTATATCCAGGGAACAACATCTACGGTCTTGATTTGCGAGAAACACTTACCAGACTCCAGAAGGAAGGAGGGGATGCACTTGCAGCCTATATACTTATGCAAAGAATCTTCCCAAAAGCTTCTCTTGCTTATCTAGTTCGTGGTGGTATTTGCCACGAGGGTCTTGTGATTTCTGAGCTTGGAGTTTATGGCGCTTACTTGCGGTATGGTAGTTTCGAAAACAAACACACTAGTGGTCTGCAAATGCTGATGTTTTTTCTAATGAAAAGGTACTACGCTGCTCAATTTCTGATCAGGAACAAAGATAAGGTAGTAATCAATGAGCAAAGTGGTTACTTGATGCGGACAAAAGTTTCTTCATCGGATGAAGGCGGCGTTGCTGCAGGGTTTGCTGTTTTGGATAGCTTATACCTGACTGACAAGGTGATATGCAATCGATCAATGTTTTTCACCCTCTAGTTTTCCTTAAATAGATGAAAATTTTCTTTTGGGTGTTAGGCTTTTGCTCAGCAGTCTCAAAATTACAGTGACTCTTATTAGTACGTCCGAAAACCCTGCACGTAAAATTTTGTTAGTGACCAGGTCAAAACCAAAGGAGACTTCAGAACAGCTGTTTCATCCAAATTGCATTCCGTATGTCATTAAGAAAAAAAGTCAGCATTTGTTAACCAGATCATTAAATTTTATTTTCCTCAAACTGTCTTCTTGACATGTACTTCTGTAACCAGTAAAAGAGTTTCCCTATAAGAATTAAATGTGAAATACTGGAATCGTCTGCTATATTGCCTATGTTTTCAAATTTGGCTACAAGTTTCTGCGTTGTCCGTTTCATTCTCCTTTTCGATGGGAAAATCATGCTCATGTTCTTGCTTCGTGCAGTGAGGTACTGATGAAAGGACTGTCAGCTGCAGCTTTCAGCTGGCTACTGGCTTACAGCGACAACAGATTCAACATCATGTTTTCCATTAAAGATCTGCAGAGAGGTTGCTGCAGACTACAGCCATGTCTGATCTGTCATCGTTTGCTGATTTCCTACTGCCCGTTCCTAGGGAGAGAATAAAATGTACATGTACATGAAATCCATGAAAATAATGACGAATAATCATATTATGTGTAGATGATGCCAATGACCTGCGCAGGTTGCAGCGATGTATAGATCACGCGCTGCCGTTTCTTGTTCTTCATCATCATGACCATGAAAGCAGCCATCTGTGGGTGTGCTTCTGTTGAAGACACTTGTGCTGGTCCTGTGCATCACCATGCGCGGAATACAGACGAGACGGTGTGTGTGCAGCGTACAAATAGGAAAGAAACAGTAGCATAGCCAAGCGCCCAAGCCACCTGACCTGGTGGTCTCTTGTATTGTGGTGACAGTTTTTTTTTTTTTTTTTGAGAAAGTATTGTGGTGTCAGTTAATCTCAGCCGTTTGCTCGGCCCACAGCGCGTCCTACTAAAGCGGGCCCTATGACAAAACACAGACGAAGTGGCCTTTGGGCCCATTGGGCTTGTCGGCTTGGTGCCACTTTTAAGGCAGCAACCGGCTCCTGTTTCCCTTGAGCCGGTTTGGGCTTATTCCAATCCTTTCCAGCCGCCGCCGCTCGGCGCGCCGCCACGTTCCTCCCCCGGGCGTGCGGCGTCGACGACAAGGGCTTCCGCTTCTCGTATCCTGTGGTTTGCATGGAGGAAAGGGGCTCTCGATCGGGTTCGGTTGGTGTAGCATGAGCACAGGGGCTCGATTGGGTAGGTTGGTGCAGGGGTGGAGGCAGGGCCCATGCTGTAGCTTAGATTGTCCCATATAAATCTGTAGTAGTTAGATTCAGAAACAGTAAAATTCAGTTAAATTTTAGCTACCCTAGCATTTTGTCCGCTCGTCAGCCCTAGGTGGAAGTCTTTTCCGGCTCCCCCCATTGGTGTATCATGGAGGAAGGGGGCTCTCGATTGGTCGGTTGCTGTGGCATGGAGGGAAGAGGCTATCAGTTGGGGTCGGTTGCCCTAGCATAGAGGTAAAGGGCCAATCCTACAAAGGGAGAACGAGGTTTGACGTTTGTTTCTGAGATGTGTGCTGCGGGCATATCTGGTAAGGCATGTGCTCTATCCAGTATCCACTTACATGTAATTGGCTGGTTAGTTGACTGGATCCAATAATAGGCAGTGATGTTTGTTGGAAATCCGTCTCCCACCGAGTGATTTCTCAGTCACAATCGAATCGAATAGTTTGTCTAAGCTGGGAGGGGATGAACGCACACGTTTGAGGTTGTTTACACTAGGGCTCCAACTGGATCCCTGTTGCTGCTGTGAGCTTTGATTTAAATAGATGTTCCAAGAGGATGGGATACAATGAAGTGGCGCTGGATATAAGATCGGGCGCAAGTTACAAGAAGAGTGGACCTTGGTCCACGAGCTGCACGCAGGCAATAATAGTAGGTTGGTTGCAATCTACAACTAGTGTAATTTATCCTAAATGCTGCCTACACACAAGGGTTAATGCCCCCAACAATTCTCTCCCTAAGCCTTGTATGCCTTGCTCGAGGTAACTTAGATCGTCCCGATCCTGGATCACAACTCCTGAAACTTCACTCGCCCGAATGCCTTTGTCAGAATATCAGCGAGCTGATCCTTGGTGTTGATGCAGTCGGCGTCGACGAATCCCTTCTCAATGCAGTCGCGAACGAGGTGGTACCTCAACTCGATATGCTTGCTTCGCTCGTGGAAGACGGGATTCTTGCTCAGTGCCAGTGCCGACTTGCTATCCATCATGAGCTCCACGCATTTAGCCTTCTTCCCCACGAGCTCACGGAGTAGTCTCGCGAGCCAAACCGTTTGAGTTACTGCCGTGGTGGCTGCAACGTACTCTGCTTCATATGATGACAGAGCCAACACACGTTGCTTGAGCGATTGACAACTCACCAAGCACTTCCCAAGGTAGAAGAGGTTGCCGCTGGTGCTCTTGCAATTGTCGACATCGCCGGCGTGGTCGCTGTTGACGTAGCCAGCCAACCGAGTTGTTTTGGTCGACTTCTCGTAGCGCAGGCTGTATCGAGCGTGCCGTTGACGTAGCGGAGCGTGCCGTCTTCATGTGCTCTTCAGTCGGCCTCTCCATGAAATGACTCGTAAACGCAACCGCAAAGGCCAGATCTGATCGCGTGTGGAGGAGATACCGGAGACTTCCGACTAGTCGCCGGTACTCGGTAGAGTCGACTTCTGGAGTGGTGCTGTCGCAGCTGAAGCATAGCCTTTCCTCCATTGGCGTCTGGGCAGGGTGGCACCCCTCTATCCCGCCAATCTTCACTACTTGGGCGGCATACTGTGCTTGGTTCACAGTGATGTGCCCGCCCTTCTGATGCACCTCAATGCCAAGGTAGAAGGAGAGAAGTCCGAGATCACTCATCTAGAATTGGCCCTTCATCTCCTCCTTGAACTTGTCGATGGCTTACTCGAATGACCCGAGGATCACTAGATCCTCAACATAGACACCGACCAGCAGTGGCTCCCCGTGCTTGCCACCACCCTGCCTGTAGATGGTGTGCTCGTGCGCGCTCTGCTTGAACTTGAGTGCTTTGAGCATCGAGTCAAGCCGCGTTCCATGCCCGTGGCGCCTGCCGTAAGCCATAGAGGGCCTTACGTAGCCGCAGCACCTTTCCTTCCTCCTATGGGACGACGAACCCGGGGGGCTGCTTAACGTAGACCTCCTCCTTCATATTTCTATTCAGGAAGGCCGACTTGACATCCATTTGGTGGACAGTCCAGCCCTCCTGAGCTGCAAGGGCCTGAAGCACTCGCACCGACTCCATGCAAGCCACAGGCGCATAGATCATATCAAAATCAACGCCGGCCTGCTGAAGAAAGCCGCGCGCCACCAGTCGTGCCTTGTGCTTGATCACCTCTCCTGCCTCGTAGCGCTTTAGCTTGAACAGCCACTTTAGCCCAATGGGATGGTGCCCAGCTGGGAGATTGACCAGCTTCCAAGTCTTGTTGCGCTCAACCGAGTTGATTTTATCGTGCATTGCCGCCCGCCAAGCTTCCTCCCGCTCCGCCTCAGCAAAGGAGCATGGTTCCCCCGTGCTAGTGAGCATCAACTCCGCCTCCTTGAAATCTATTTGCTCAAGGCTTGGGTGTGGCTCACTGTTCAAGTCTTCCATTGTGCGATGTACAAACTATCAGTTCTTCAGCAGGCAGCCCCATGTCCCGGCTCACAACCTTATTACCATACCACCTTCATGGTCGTTCGCATGCTGGGGTCTGAACATGTTAAGACCCTTGACAGCTGCGCTAGAAGCTTTTACTCACGTTTTGGTGGCCATCAACAAGTTCACGAAGTGGATCGAGTACAAGCTCATTGCAAAGCTCTCTGCAGATCGAGTGGTCAGCTTCATCTGCGATATCTTGCACCGATTCGACTTCCTAACACTATCATCACAGATTTGGGATCCAATTTCCACTCGCATCAGTTTTAGAATTTCTATGAGCGCAGCGCCATCGAGGTCATGTATGTTTCAGTGGCTCACCCATGGGCCAACGACCAGGTTGAGCGTACCAACGGCATGATCCTTGATGGTCCGAAGAAGACTCTACGACGAGAATAGCAAAAAGGATGGCAAGTGAATCAATGAGATCTCGTCAGTAGTTTGGGGGCTTCGCACACAACCAAGCAAAGCTATAGGACAGTCACCTTTCTTTCTCGCCTACGGGTCCGAAGCTATACTACCAGCTGATGTGATGTGGCAATCTCCTTGACTGGAGATGTATGAAGAAGGCGAGGCTGATAACGCAAGATATCTCGAACTTGACTCGGCAGAAGAAGTCGGATGCAATATTTTGTTTCAGTCGGCTCGCTACTTAAAAGACATCCACCGTTACCACGACCGGAACATTTAATAAAGATCTTTCAACGTTGGAGAGTTGGTCCTTTGTTGTATCTAGGATGAAACCAGACTGCACAAGCTCAATTCGTGATGGGAGAGATCCTTCATAATGCTTAAGGTTATAAGGGTCATATCGCTTATAGTATCCTAATGGCCAGGAGATTCCAAACTTCTGGAATATTGAGCACCTATGCCATTTTCGACTAGTACTACGAGTAGTTTACTGAAAGGATCTCGCTCCCATACTTCCAGTAGTGATTATGAAAGATATCTAGGCCCCTAAGTGGGTTTTGGTGATATATGACAAAGCACATGTATATTTAATTGTGTTATTAAGCATGTGTGCAGGTGCTAATGGTGATTAAGCAAAGCTTTTAGAGAAGCGTGAGCCCTCAAAAGGGATATGAAAAGCGGCGTCCTCAAGAGTTCTTAAAGATTAGATTTTATGTTTGAAATTGAGTATAGGAAACGCCGTACTATCAAGGGGAACTGTGATCCACTAGTGTAGACATGGTAGTTGTGCTCAAGAGAACCCACAGAAATCATAAAGAAACCATCTCAACACTAAAAAGGGGACTTAAAAGTGAAATTCAGTGTCTAACCCGGAGTGTCCGGGTCCCAGTCCGGAATGTCCGGACAGAATGTCCGGAGTATCCGGACGTATACCCGGAGTGTCCGGGGTACTGTTACCCGTCTGCAAAAACCAGTTTGGTCCGGAGTCTCCGGACCCCTATGTCCGGAGTATCCGGACATATACCCGGAGTTTCCGGGTACCACTCTCCCAACGGCTAGTTTCTGGGAGAGGGAGTATAAATACCCCCCATACCCCCTCTCACTCTCTCTCTCTTGCTCATTTTCGACCAGACCTGCAGAAAGCCTAAAGAGAGCCCTCTCACTCCCCATTTGCTTCATTCTTGAGTGATTTTCATTGGGGTTTGAAGTGAGATTGTTGCAAGAGCTAAGATTGTGCAAGTAAGCCTTGATTTCATCTCTTGAGCACATCAAACCAAGTCTAGCCCGTGGATTCTAGTTTATTACTCTTGGAGCTTCAAGCTCCTAGACGGCTAGGCGTCGCTTGTGATTGCGTGATTGTTTTGTGAGCATCACAGCTGGTTTGTAATCTTCTCTCCTCTCCGAGGAATTCATAGTAAGTGACCCTAGGGTCTGAGCGTTGGTCTCACCCTTGGGAGAGGAGCATAGGAGTTCTTGAGCACCGTCTCTTGAATTCTTCCTCAACGGAGACGTAGCTCCTTTGGGAGCGAACTTCGGGAAACAAATTCTGTGTCAATCTTATATTTCTACCTCATACTTTTGATTATTTGCTTGTGAGACTAACCTTTTAGGGTTTGAGGCCGATCTATTTTTGTACAAGTCTCACGAGAAAGAAAACTGGTGAGAAACACTTCAGAGGTACCCCTAGTCCATCTAAATTTACCTGATCTAATTTATAGCATCTACAACAGTGATTAGTAGCACGCTTTTTCATACCCGGATAGTCCGGACACTATATCCGGAAACTCCGGACTCTACATCCAGAGTATCCGGACATATATCCGGAGTATCCGGATACCTGTGTTGCTAACCGTGTTCAAAGTGTTTTAAGTTGCAGATTAGCCTATTCACCCCCCCTCTAGGCATCTTGAGGTCCTTTCAATTGGTATCAGAGCGAGGTTCTCCATATTTGAAGCTTAACCGCTTGGAGAGTCAAGATGTCGAGTGACGCTTCATCCAAGGGTCAAGCCGATCCAATGGTTGAAGTTCAGAGGGAGAAGTCATCTGAAAGATCAGAGGATAAGAAAAAGAACAGGCTACAAGAAGAGGAAGAAGATTTGGAAACAACCGACGATGAGATGTCATTTCAAGAATGGAAGGCTTGGAGGAAGAAGAAGAAATTGCAAAGAAAGAAAGAGAAATCAAGCACCAAGATTATGATAGAGTCAAGTGATGACTCGGACAACGACTATAAGAGAAGATCTTCAAGCTCTTCAAAGGTGAAGAAAAGAGCCAACTATCACCAAGTTGGTCATGACTATACATTTCAAATTCCTAGTGATCATAGTGCTTCAATTCACATGGGAAAGCCCCCTTATTTTGATGGAACGGGGTATAATCAATGGAAGACCAAGATGTTTGGTTATTTGAGTGCAATTCATAAGGATCTATGGAAAATCATTGAAGTAGGGTGTGAGATCCTGGAAGATGGAGAAGCCACAACACCCGTTCAAGCATATGTCTTACAAAGAAATTATCAAGCTTTGAACATTCTTCACACTTCCGTGAGTCCGGAAGAGTTTGACAAAATTGAAGATTGCTCCACCGCCAAGGATGCTTGGGACACTCTCCAAGTAAATCATCAAGGATCAAGAAAAGTCCGAGAATCAAGAATCAAGACTTTGGAAGATGAACTAAGTCTATTCTCCATGAAGAAAGATGAAACCGTTAAGGAGATGTATAACCGTATGAAAAGGATCACCAATCAAATCAAATCTCTTGGTGGAGACAAATGGGGTGATCGTGAGATAGTGGATAAGCTCTTAACCGTCTACATGGCTAGGGATGTCACATTACCTAGTTTGATAAGAGCGGAAAGAGGTTTCAAGCACTTCACCGCCGAGAACGTTCTTGGAAGAATTGAGGCTCATCATGATCAATTGAAGAGAGTCAAAATAAATCAAGATTTAGCCGACCTACAAGAGCAAGCTGCAAGGAATAATGGGTTGGCTCTTCAAGCTAAATTGAAAGGCAAAGAAAAGGCATCTCAACCATCAAAGATTGATGACTCTAGTGATAGTGAAGATGATGAGCTTGATGATGAGCAAATGGCCTTTTTCATCAAGAACTTTAGAAGAGTTCTAAGGAAGGGCAACTTTCGAAACTTTGGCAAGAACAAGAATGAATCAAGAAGAAGATCAAGCAAGCCATGCTTCGGTTGCAAGAAAATCGGGCATTTCATTGCGGATTGTCCGGAAGAAAAGAAGAAGAACAAGAATGCCAAGGAGAGTTCATCCAAGAGGGATAAGCCAAGATATAAAAAGCATGTTGGTGAAGCTCATCTTGGTCAAGAATGGGATTCAAATGAAGAAAGCAACTCCGACAATGAAGACATTGCAACCATGGCATTCAAGACTTTATCTTCACATCAACCAAGCTTGTTTGAAGATCTCACCGATGATGAAGGTCAAGACCAAATTATGTGCTTGATGGCAAAGAACTCAAAGGTAATATCTCCAAGCTCATCGGATGATGAAATAGATGATGATGATGAAGTTGCTAGTCTTATTAAACAATATGGCAAGAGTGCGGCAACTAGAATAATGAAATTAATAATGAAACTAGATGATCTAGATGAGACTCTTGAATCGCAAGAGGAATTGTTTAGGCTTGAAAGAGAAAAATCCGAGACTCTTGAAAAGAACCTTACCTATGAAAGGAAGGAAAACAAGAGGCTTGGAGAATCTCTAAAAGCTAAGGATAACATGTTTCTTGAGGTAGAAGAGTCATTTACTAGTGAAAAGAGGAAAGTGGATGACTTAACTAAAGAACTTCTTTTAGTTGAAGACACTCATGCTAGATTAAAGAGAGACAATGATAAACTTCAAGAAAGCTTAACAAGCTTGCAAGCCATGAACATGGCACTTGAAGTTAAAGTTAGCACTCTCCTAGTAAGTTCCTCTAACACTTGTAAGACATCAAAGTCATCTAGTCCTTCAACTAGTAATGGTTGTGCACGATGCTTTAATGTTGATATTCAAACTTGTGTGACTAACCATGCCGAAGTGCAAGCCATGAGGAAAGAGATTAATAGACTCACCCAATTGGTGCAAGAAGAGGAGAGATCTCACAAGGGAGTACTCAAGACAAATCCCTCACCGAGGGTAGGTGAGTTTGAGAAGCATACCAAGGGATTTGGTTCAAGATACTTAAGTAAATATGGTTTTGAGAAAGGTAAGGGATTAGGAAAGAATGAAGATGGCACTTCTCAAACCATTCCTTATGTCAAGAATAACAAGAAGGCCGCATTAGGGGCAAGAGGAGGCCTAGTGAACATGACAACTCCCATCCATAGGAGAAGTAGTGAGAAGCAAGGGTTAAGTCAAATCAAGTTTGTGAAGAGAGGCACAACATGTGATGAAGGTGCCAAAATTGTTGCATCCTCTTTGAAGCAAGACAAATTTCAAATACCCAAGACACCAAAAGCATTATCTCAAATGTCATTTTATGCGGATTATGTTTTAACTAGGAACCACCATGGTAAAGTGGTTGCTAGGTTTGTGGGTCACCGCTCATGGAACACTAAGGTGAAAAGCCATGTGTGGGTACCCAAAGTGCTTTTGACTAACACTCAAGGACCCAAGTATTGTTGGGTACCTAAAAGAAAGGATTAATCTTGTTTTGTAGGAATACTTTTCCGGTGGATCAACATGGGTAATTGATAGCGGATGCACCAATCATATGACCGGAGAAGGAAGCATATTCGAGAGTTTGAAAGAGTCAAATGATGATCATTACATTACTTTTGCCGGAAATCAAAAGGGAAAAGTGCTTGGTACCGGTAGTATTGATTTAAACTCAAAATTCTCTCTTTCAAAAGTTCTTTTAGTCGAATCTTTTGGGTATAATTTGCTATCCATATCACAACTTTGTGCATCGGGTTTCAATTGTTTATTCACTAACGAAGGTGTGACCGTCATTAGGAGAAGCGATGGCTCCATTGCCTTCAAAGATGTACTCAAGGGAAAGCTTTATCTAGTGAATTTTTCACAAGAAAAGGCTCAACTTGATACATGCTTGGTGGCAAAGTCTAGCTTGGGTTGGTTATGGCATCGCCGACTAGCTCATGTTGGGATGAGAAATCTCAACAAGCTCCTAAAGGGGGATCACATTCTAGGACTAACAAATGTCTCTTTTGAGAAAGATCGTATTTGTAGTGCTTGTCAAGCCGGAAAGCAAGTTGGTGCTCCTCATCCGTCAAAGAGCATCATCACCACCGTCAAGCCATTTGAACTACTACACATGGATCTTTTTGGTCCGGTGGCTTATATAAGTGTTGGTGGTAACAAATATGGACTTGTTATTGTTGATGATTATTCTCGTTTCACTTGGGTATTCTTTTTGCATGACAAAAGTGTAGTGCAAGAGACATTCAAGAAATTTGCAAAAAGAGCTCAAAATGAATTCGAGACCAAGATCAAGAAAGTGAGAAGTGACAATGGCACCGAATTCAAGAACACCAACATTGAAGAATTTTTAGAAGAAGAGGGCATTGGGCATGAGTTCTCCGTTCCATACACTCCACAACAAAATGGAATTGTTGAAAGGAAAAATAGAACTCTCATTGAAGCCGCAAGAACAATGCTTGATGAATACAAGGTCTCGGATCAATTTTGGGCGGAAGCAATCAACACGGCATGTCACGCTGTCAACCGTCTTTATCTTCACAAGATCTTGAACAAGACGGCCTATGAATTTCTACTTGGTAAAAAGCCTAATGTGTCATACTTTAGAGTTTTTGGAAGTAAGTGCTTCATTCTCAACAAGAAGCCCAAGAACTCTAAATTTGCATCTAAAGTTGATGAAGGTTTTCTTCTTGGTTATGCGTCAAATGCTCATGGATATCGTGTCTTCAACAAAACCTCCGGTTGTGTTGAAGTTGCGTGTGACGTGACATTTGATGAATCTAATGGCTCTCAAGAAGAGAAAGTTGATGATGTTGTAGGCATGGAAGAATCACCAAATAAGGCGATCAAGAAGCTAGCCACTGGTGAAATAAAGCCACAAGAACAAGAGGATCAAGACGATGATGATGTGTTGATGTTCAAAGGGTCATCTACATCAACTTCCGCAGCGCAACCCGGAAACTCCGGGTACAAATCCGGAGACTCCGGATCACCTGTCCGGAGTATCCGGACACAGGTCCGGAGTATCCGGGTTACAGAAGATCGACCATCATCTCCACATCAAGATCAACTTCAGGCTGAACAAGAAGTCGAGCCCATACAACATGAAGCTCAAGTTCCTCATCCAAGAATACATCAAATTATTCAAAAGGATCATCCCGTGGATAACATTCTTGGAAGTATAAACAAAGGGGTAACTACTCGTTCTCGTTTAGCAACCTTTTGTGAACATTACTCGTTTGTTTCTTCTTTGGAACCACTTAAGGTTGAAGAAGCTCTGGATGATCCGGATTGGGTGATGGCCATGCAAGAAGAGTTGAACAACTTCACACGGAATGAAGTCTGGTCCTTGGTAGAAAGACCCAAGCAAAATGTCATTGGGACAAAGTGGGTCTTTCGAAACAAACAAGATGAACATGGCGTGGTAACAAGAAACAAGGCAAGGTTGGTTGCTCAAGGCTTCACTCAAATCGAAGGTTTGGATTTTGGTGAGACTTATGCACCCGTAGCTAGGCTTGAGTCAATTCGTATCTTGCTTGCCTTTGCAACTCACCATGATTTCAAGCTATACCAAATGGATGTGAAGAGTGCTTTTCTTAATGGACCAATCTCCGAATTGGTATATGTTGAGCAACCACCGGGCTTTGAAGATCCCAAGCTGCCTAATCACGTCTACAAGCTCCATAAGGCGCTCTACGGGCTTAAGCAAGCTCCTAGAGCATGGTATGAATGTCTTAAGGATTTTCTCTTAAGGAAAGGCTTTGAGATAGGCAAAGCCGATCCTACTCTTTTCACTCGCAAAGTTGACAAAGAAATTTTTTTGTGCCAAATATATGTCGATGACATTATATTTGGTTCTACTAATCAATCTTGGTGCGAGGATTTTAGTAGGATCATGACGAAGAGATTCGAGATGTCTATTATGGGGGAGTTGACATTCTTTCTTGGCTTTCAAATCAAGCAACTCAAGGAAGGAACCTTTATTTGTCAAACCAAGTATACCAAGGATATGTTGAAAAAGTTTGACATGGAGAATGCCAAGCCTATCAAGACACCCATGCCGACTAATGGACATCTCGATCTAAATGAAGATGGGAAGGCTGTAGATCAAAAGGTATATCGCTCCATGATTGGATCCCTTCTTTACCTTTGTGCATCTAGGCCCGATATCATGCTTAGCGTGTGCATGTGTGCAAGGTTTCAAGCTAATCCTAAGGAATGTCATCTTATTGCTGTTAAACGAATTCTAAGATATTTAGTTTTCACTCCGTACCTTGGCTTGTGGTATCCCAAGGGCTCCACTTTCAATCTACTTGGCTACTCCGATTCGGATTATGCTGGTTGCAAAGTAGATAGGAAGAGTACATCGGGGACTTGTCAATTTCTTGGCCGGTCCCTTGTGTCTTGGAGTTCCAAGAAACAAAATTCCGTTGCCTTATCAACTGCCGAAGCCGAATATGTTGCTGCAGGTGCTTGTTGTGCACAATTACTTTGGATGAAATCCACCTTGAGAGACTTTGGTTGTAAGTTTAGTAAGATTCCACTCTTGTGTGACAATAAGAGTGCAATCAAGCTAGCGAACAATCCTGTTAACCACTCAAGAACCAAACATATTGACATAAGGCACCATTTCTTGAGAGACCATGAAGCCAAAGGAGATATCGTTTTAAGTCATGTGAGCACCGATAAACAACTAGCCGATATCTTCACTAAACCACTTGATGAGCAAAGGTTTTGTACCTTGAGGAGTGAGCTAAATATTTTGGATTCTCGTAACTTAGTTTGAGATCATGCACATGTTTGAGTGCTGTAGAGAAATTATTTTGAAAAATCTACTAGAATTAGTAGGAGTGTGATTTTAAAAGTAATTTGAATCTCTTCTTACTTGCTTGAGACTATTGTTCCCATTGTTGATTGCTGGCTAGTCTCAAGTTAAGTAAGCCTCTCACATCACTAGATCTCTTCTATCAAAATTCAATCTTATTCTCTTTGGAATCCTTCACAGTTTTAGGGGGAGCCGGATACTCCGGTAATACGTCCGGATACTCCGGATATCCGGATACTCCGGACATACGTCCGGATACTCCGGATGGTAAAACCATCTCATATATATACCGCGGGGGTTCGGTCAAAACGGTTCTATCTCTTATTTTTCACCTCCACCGCGCCTCTCCTCCTCTCCTCTGTCTCCCACTCGCCCAAGGGGAGATTTCCACCATCTTTTCGCGTAAGGTTTGCGAATCGTTGAAGGGAGTGCTTCATCTCGTCCGGAATCTCCGGGGAACGCTTTGGATTTGGAGTTTCCCGCGCTTTCCTCTTCATTAAGGTATTCAAACTTCAAATCGCCCGATCTCTCAATGTAGTGGTCAAAACTAGATATCCTTTGGGGCATTATCTTCCCTCATGTGCAGCAGCTTGTGCCCCAAATTTCATTCAAATCCCATGGGCAAATCTCTAGATTTCATGAAAGTAGGGTTTCCATGTCGATGCCCGGAGACTCCGGGTTTTCTGTCCGGATACTCCGGACTGTCCGGAGTATCCGTACATATATCCGGACTCTCCGGATTCTAGAGTTTCAGCCTATCTGTCTCATTCCTATTTCGTCTAGCTGCTCCTAATCGATATATCCTATATCCAGGCTATGGGACGTGAGCGTGCACCTGCTTCTTCCGGCCAGAGACGGCAAAAACGCCGTCATGATCCCCAAATCCAAGAGGAGGAAGTTTCACCTCCTAGTCCTCCTCCAAGAGAACTTCGTCCTCGCCACCGTCCGGGCAAAGAGCCTGCAGGAAGCAGCTCACATGCCCGTCCACCTCGTCAAGCTCCATATATGATGCCAAGCATGGCAGTGCCTCCTCCTTCTCGGGCAAATCCATCAAGACGGGGAATTGCTTGGGATATCTGCCCTCGCACTCCTCCTCGTCTTCAAATTGAATATCCACAAGATCAACGTACATATCCAAGGTGCCCAAAGCTTCACCGTCCTCAAATTCTCACTGAGTTTTCTACCACCATGGGGAGGAACTATTTCAAGCAGACTGTGGCTCTCACTGATGCGTGAAAGGAGGATGTCTACAAGTATGAGAAGGCTGAAAATTTGGAAAGGAGGTTTTGGTGTCAGTTACATCAAGACTTCTACTCCTCCGTTGTCATGCGCAAGGGCAAAGCTCCAATTGTTCCTTGCAAGTATGTTGATTGGGAGTATTTTGAGAGGATGAATGATCCATTCTTCAATCAAGCTATTGAAAAGTGCAAGGAATTTGGTCTTTATGACATTATGGGCTTTCGGTATGATTGGAATGAAGAGATTCTTGCTCAATTTCACTCCTCTTTGTTTTATGACGCAAGGCAAATTGCCTTCTTTTGGACTACCGAGGGAGTGAAATATGGAGTTGACTACATGACATTCTCTAGACTCCTTGGGCTTGGCTCAGAGGATGAGAAGAGGGATCCCATTCATGTGGAACATCAGTTAAAGCCAAGTCAATTACCGGCTATTTTCTACAACCCTATTCTAGCGGAAGCCGGCAATGCAAGCACTCTTCAACCATTCTACTATACCATGAACCAATTCTTTCGTGCCACCATTGATGCTAAGGATGGTGATGCCACTGCTCTTAGGTACTTTGCTTGCAATCTCCTTGCTCATGTCATGCTAGGTGGGCGACCTTTCTCCATTATGGATTTCATGTGGAATGAGTTAAGGAGGACGATGAATGATCCCCAAAAGTTTCTACCATCTGCTCCTTACATTATGTATATGATTGAGAGGGTCACCAAGGTCACCTTTCCCAAGGATTGCAAGCACGCTGCCCTACACCTTCATCCTCGATCCGGTGATGCACCACACGCCCCTCCTCTTCATGCCGGTGCAACAAGGAACCCAAGGTTTGATCCAGCTCCATCTTATGCGGGTCCATCTTCCTCTCGTCGTGGTCATCATGATTCTTTCATCAAGAGAGCTCTTAAGAGCATTTTCTGCATGTGCAAGATTGCAACTCACGAGATTAATGAAAACCGCCGTGACATTATTGAGATTAAGAGTCACTTGGGGCTTCCGGCGGATCCATATCATGAGTTGCCCGAGTTTGATGACCCATTTGCCGAATGGGATGCTGCAGATGAGGCCGCCACTGCTGCTGCTCATGCTCCTCTTCCTCGCCCACGTCAGCGCACCCGTGCCCCTACACGATCCCGTCGCTCTCCTCCTCGTGGCCAAGAGATTTTTGATGAAGAGGAAGAGACCGAGGAAGAAGCACCTCCAAACTACCGCGAAATCCCCGATTCGGATGAAGATGAGGACACCTCCGATGAGGATGCCAAGATGATGATGAGTAGAAGACTTTCTTGCCATTTTTCATTTCCTTTTTGGCACTTGATGACAAAGGGGGAGTGAAAATGTCATTTATGTACTCATTTGGGCTATGTATCAACTTTATGCGTTTCTTTTGAACAATTATTCATGTAAGGACTATGTGGTGTGAGGAACTTTGTAATGTGTGCTACTCTGTGATTTACTAGTTTGCAGTTTGTTTTTAAGGATGAGCTGATAGTGTGATCTTAATTTGATTATGATGCAATTTTATTGTTTCTGAGTTCTGACCTGATGGTCCGGATACTCCGGATATTATTCCGGATACTCCGGACACATGGTCCGGAGTCTCCGGATTGAAACCCGGAGTCTCCGGATTGCCTTGATCGAAGACTGGTGATTCTTGATTATGACATGTCTTTTGCATCACACACTCTTCAGCACACACATGCTCACCCCACTGTAGAATGTATAAAGAGTTTCCATATCTTTTTCTAAATATGCCAATCTTGACTTTAGAGAAGTCAATTTGAAATTCAAATTCATGGCATACATTAAGGGGAGCTCTTTACATGCTTAAGATTATATTTTTATGGTTATCAAATGAGATACATGTGAGTTGTCATCAATCACCAAAAAGGAGGAGATTGAAAGATATCTAGTCCCCTAAGTGGGTTTTGGTGATATATGACAAAGCACATGTATATTTAATTGTGTTATTAAGCATGTGTGCAGGTGCTAATGGTGATTAAGCAAAGCTTTTAGAGAAGCGTGAGCCCTCAAAAGGGATATGAAAAGCGGCGTCTCAAGAGTTCTTAAAGATTAGATTTTATGTTTAAAATTGAGTATAGGAAACGCCGTACTATCAAGGGGAACTGTGATCCACTAGTGTAGACATGGTAGTTGTGCTCAAGAGAACCCACAGAAATCATAAAGAAATCATCTCAACACTAAAAAGGGGACTTAAAGTGAAATTCAGTGTCTTACCCGGAGTGTCCGGGTCCCAGTCCGGAATGTCCGGACAGAATGTCCGGAGTATCCGGACGTATACCCGGAGTGTCCGGGGTACTGTTACCCGTCTGCAAAAACCAGTTTGGTCCGGAGTCTCCGGACCCCTATGTCCGGAGTATCCGGACATATACCCGGAGTTTCCGGGTACCACTCTCCCAACGGCTAGTTTCTGGGAGAGGGAGTATAAATACCCCCCATACCCCCTCTCACTCTCTCTCTCTTGCTCATTTTCGACCAGACCTGCAGAAAGCCTAAAGAGAGCCCTCTCACTCCCCATTTGCTTCATTCTTGAGTGATTTCATTGGGGTTTGAAGTGAGATTGTTGCAAGAGCTAAGATTGTGCAAGTAAGCCTTGATTTCATCTCTTGAGCACAATCAAACCAAGTCTAGCCCGTGGATTCTAGTTTATTACTCTTGGAGCTTCAAGCTCCTAGACGGCTAGGCGTCGCTTGTGATTGCGTGATTGTTTTGTGAGCATCACAGCTGGTTTGTAATCTTCTCTCCTCTCCGAGGAATTCATAGTAAGTGACCCTAGGGTCTGAGCGTTGGTCTCACCCTTGGGAGAGGAGCATAGGAGTTCTTGAGCACCGTCTCTTGAATTCTTCCTCAACGGAGACGTAGCTCCTTTGGGAGTGAACTTCGGGAAACAAATTCTGTGTCAATCTCATATTTCTACCTCATACTTTTGATTATTTGCTTGTGAGACTAACCTTTTAGGGTTTGAGGCCGATCTATTTTTGTACAAGTCTCACGAGAAAGAAAACTGGTGAGAAACACTTCAGAGGTACCCCTAGTCCATCTAAATTTACCTGATCTAATTTAGCATCTACAACAGTGATTAGTAGCACGCTTTTTCATACCCGGATAGTCCGGACACTATATCCGGAAACTCCGGACTCTACATCCGGAGTATCCGGACATATATCCGGAGTATCCGGATACCTGTGTTGCTAACCGTGTTCAAAGTGTTTTAAGTTGCAGATTAGCCTATTCACCCCCCTCTAGGCATCTTGAGGTCCTTTCAGATTAGGTTAGTAGGTCCCGACTATTATTCTATATTACTGAAGGGGCTTTATTCCTATATGTAACACTCCGTTTACTAGTTTTCGACTAGTACTACACATAGTTTACTAAAGGGGCATCACTCTCATACTTCCAGTAGCGCTCAGGTTACTAGTTTCCAACTAGTATTCTATATTACTGAAGGGGTTTCATTCTTATACTTCTAATAATACTCTGTTTACTAGTTTTTGACTAATACTACGTGTAGTTTACTGAAGAAGACTCGCTTCCATACTTCCAGTAACGCTAAGATTACCAGTTTTCGACTAGCATTCTACGTTACTGAAGGGTTTTCGTTCCTATATGTCCAGTAATGCTCCATTTTCTAATTTTTGACTAGTACTGCACGTAGTTTACTAGTTTACTAAAAGGGCCTTACTTCGTGACGCTGCGTTTACTGGTTCACGAGTAGTACTACGCGTAGTCGACTGAAGGGGCCTCGTTCCTATAGCGCTGCGTTTACTAGTTTCCGACTAATATTACGCGTAATCCTCGGAAGGGGTACTTACACCTGTATTCTCAGTAACACCTTGACTTGTGCTACGACGACGACCTCGACTACTCAGCTTGTCTTCCGCTTGCGCTGCAACGTCGACGCGCCGTCAACAACCTCGACTCCTCGTCTCGACTACAAACAAGACACTTAGCGTGCTTTTCGCTGGCTTCTTGAGCTCCCATGCTGGGAGGCTAGGCGCAGGAAACAACTCGGCATATCTCATACGACTCGTCTAGCCCCGATACTCGGGGGCTGGGCTCAACAGGGCACCAGCGTGCTTTCGGCGGATCATTTTGCTCCTGTACTCGGAGTCTAGACGCCGCAAACTATTCCGAAGATTTGTAGAAGAACCCTATTTAAGAGGCTTTTAAGGATTTATCTCGTGAAGATAATTGTTCAACCATTATTTTAGCAATTTTTATTCCGAAATAAGGGATTTTCAAATTTTTAACCCAGAGATCTTTTGTAGCTATTAAATCAGGGATAAAATTTATTTTGAACGATAATTTCGGATTACTTTCACTACCGGAGGCTCCCCCTTTGCCGAGTGTCCCAGGCACTCGGCAAACCCACAAAAACGCTCGGCAAAGCTTTTGCCGAGCACGACACTCGGCAAAGAGGCGTTGGTAAAAAAATCATCGGCAAAGGCATCTTTGCCGAGAGCCTTTACACGGGCACTCGGCAAAACCTTTGCCGAGAGCCGGAGCCAGCACTCAGCAAACAAAAGTGCACTGACGGCGCGTGGAACGGTGACGGGGCCTTTGCCAAGTGCCAAAACAGGCACTCGGCAAAAGCTGCTGGTTTGCCGAGTGCCTATAGGAGGCACTCGGCAAAATTTCAAAACTTTGCCGAGCGCCCCAGAGTAGACACTCGGCAAAGGATCCAGGCTTTGCCAAGTGCTTTCTGAGTGGCACTCGGCAAAGCTGGGATTTTTTTTTTTTGCACAGCCTGTTCTTTTCCATTTTGCACAGCATATACAACATATACACGCAATCAAATTTCAAGCAACATATGCAATATATACACAACCAAATTCACAGAAGCAATACATATATTAGCACACAAACACGAATAATAATCGTCCACAAAGTTTACAAGAGTTCAACGACGAAGTTCACAAGCAATTCAAAATAGTTTTAATGCAAACAGTTCAACCACGAAGATTCATAGCTTCCATGCTTATATTTTCTAACAGTTTAGAAGTCACAAAATAGCCATATATACCCTCTATGCCAACAAGTCCTACATATTTAAATTACACACAAGGTCACGACATGCTGAAATCAACAAGGATCGCAAGTTCTAAAGGTTCACAAAAGAGCACAGCATCATCAGATCAATATAAGAGTCACCACAACTTCGACAAAAGGCAATAAGTTAGCCGAGAAGTATAAGATCATGTTGAGTTGGCCTGATTTGGCGTGGACTCATCAATATGAGCTTCATCTGCAGCCACTTCCACTTCTCCAACCTCTCTAGCAGCACCACTGTTTGCAGGACCCAAGTTGGATCCTCCAGATGTGCCCTTCATTTTCAGCAAGCGAGATTGCTGGAGTTTGAAATGACAATAGAATGATTCAACTGCACTAACCAGGTGAGTTGATCCAGTTTGTGATGGCAGTACCAGTGGAGGGATTAGTATATTGAAATGTGTTTGGATAATCTACATCAATAATTATAAATGAACATACATTAGCTAAATCACTACAGCAAGCATATTATTCACATATGAATTCTGACAACTACACATATTGAGATAAAACCGTGTAAATTAGCAATAAACTGCAGAAATGCCCAATACAAGCATATGGTAAAGGCAAAAAATCTTTGGCATTTTTCAAGTAAGAGGAAAATTACCAAGGCCAAACCAGCATAACCTTCTTTCAAACAGTTTATTATCTCGGTTTGGCTATCCACCTTCTCCTCTAGAATCTTCCTTGCCTCACTTTCTTGCTGCGATGATCCATAATGAGGATATGTTTGTTGACATCTCTGAGAGCGTATTTCATTTTGTGACCGACAACCTGATGCTTGGACATCTGAGAGAGTCAAGGGAGTATTAATGCAACCATCAGCAATCAAGTACTGCCCATGTTTTTTTCCACGCCCAGCCCTGTACACAGCAACTTGGTCAAGTGGAGCATGCATTGCGTCGAATTCTGGACCATGCTGCTCCTTAGCAGCCTCAATATATGCTTCCTGTTGGGAATGACAATCAGAACAACCCAATGACAATATATGCATTTAGGTAGCAAATATTCAAAAGCATGACATAAAAGAGAGATATATTAAATCTTATGATATTCATAGCTACTCTAGGATTGCAGTAGGTTCCCTCTTGATTTCCCATCCTCCCTGACGTATATGCTTCAACATCGGAGACAGGCCTCTGCTTCACCTTCTCCTGTGTTCCAAAAAAAAAAGAACAGGTTTCTTCACAAAACATGAATTCAAATTCAGTTTGAACAGACAAAACACCAGGTGGGATGTTTAGTGGTATGACAAATACAGGCCAACATGAGTATGGTGCTGCAGTCATACTAAATGGATTAAAACCATCTGTTGCAATAGCAATCCAAACATTTCGAGACTCTATAGAAAACTCTGGAAAATCCCGATCAAATTGCTTCCATGCTTCATCATCAGATGGATGGACCCTCTTGTCAGGATTGTACCGATGACCATACTTATGCCATGTCATTTGTTTGGCAGAAGTTTCAGACATGTATAATCTTTGGATTCATGGAATAAATGGTAGGTAATGGAGGATTTTTCTTGTAATGGGCAGTTGCCTCTTCTGTCCATCACTAGAGTCAACTTCCACGTATCTAGACTCACCACACTTATTACAATTGAGTCTTATCTGCATTCTCCTTCCTAAACAACATGCAATGATTTGGACAAGCATCTATTTTCTCATATGGCATGTTAAGTGCACCTAGCAATTTTTTGGCCTCGTACAAGTTTTTAGGAAGCTTGTGGCCAATCATTGTTCCCCTTATTTGTGGCCGTTTGTTTGAACAACATCCACAAGGGCACAACACACCAGTGCTTCCTGTGTTCCTAGCAAATGCCCAGATCACAAAATCTGTGGTCTTATCCATCCATTCTTGGGTATACTCATCCCTCTTTCTGCGCCTAGTGTACATCCAACTATGATCTTTGGCCATACTAGAGTGCAGAAATATTGAATCAGAATGCAAATAATACTCATAGTTGAGTCGCATAACATATACAACCTGATGTAGGTCTAGAGAGCACTGAAATGTGCATTATACATGTTTCATTTGCTATTAGTTAACCATTTAAGACTTACTGCATATTCAGGACTATAAAGATTAATGCATCATGCACGACAGAGACAT
This sequence comes from Panicum hallii, assembly GCF_002211085.1. Classification (NCBI taxonomy): domain Eukaryota; kingdom Viridiplantae; phylum Streptophyta; class Magnoliopsida; order Poales; family Poaceae; genus Panicum; species Panicum hallii. The sequence goes on from NC_038044.1 coordinate 58,553,202, forward strand.
ATATTCAGCATACAAAGGAAGCAGATAGAATCTATCAAAAAAATGCATAAATGGAAGAAGAATTACAAGTATACCTTACCTAGCTTATCCCAACAAGTATATGTAATTTAATGCATACTTAAATTTGTAATACAATAGATACAATCTATCAAAGGAGAGATATATTCAGCATTACAAGGATTAGTGCATTTCGCTGCAAAATATGCACAACAGAGACATATATTCAGCACTCAAAGGCAGCAGATAGAATCCAACAAAAAATTTGCAGAAATGGAAGAAGAGTTACAAGTATACCTTAGCTAGATTATCGCAACAAGTTTATGAGCAGCTGCAGATTTGGTGACTTCAGAGTTAACTTCAAGTGTAATCGAACTTAGGAAAACCCTGAATCAATATATAGGTCTCAGGTATCAAAAAAAATTGCAGTAAATCAGCAAGGCAAATACATTTTACTTAATGTACTACAAGGTCAATTTCTACAGCTTGAATCAGAACTAAACTCCAGTTGCAAGTCGTGACCCTCCCCAGCATATGGAAACTGAAAAAAAATAAAAAAAAAATCTCTTCTTCCTTCCACCTTCTTACCTGACACGGCCTTATTTGGATCCAGGAGGGGGAACGGAGCAATGTTTCACCAAATCCTGCAGCTTGGGACAAAATTGATAACCCGGATTCAAATAGTGACCTCCCAATCACAGGATGCGAACTGAAAAATGCAAAAAAAATCATCTTTTTTCCACCTTCTCTCTCTTAGCACGCTGCCTGTTCGTCTCCAGAGGGGGGATGGAGATGGAGCACGGATCTGCAGTGGAGGGATCCATCTGTTGAGCTGAGGGTGAGGGAGGAAGAGGGAAATCGAAGGGAGCTGCGAGCTGGGGTGAGGGAGGAAGAGGGAAATCAGAGGAGCTGTGATTTGGGGAAGAAATTGGAACTCCTAGGCCCTGCGGCTGAGCAGATTAGAGGCTTGGTAGCCTGCAGTGTTTGGGGATGGCAGCGGGAGCAGCAGTTGAGAGCGATGTGGGTCGGGTTATGGTGGCGCCGGGCTAGGAGAAGATGGTGGCGGCCGGTGAGATAGGGGGGAGGTGGTCAGCTGTAGAGTGAGCTCATGTGTGCGGTGTGCTGCGGCGGAGCGTTCAATATTTTTCCGAGCGAAATATCTGGCGGGAGTTTTCCGCGCGCACCAGCTATTTTGCGGCCGTTGAAGCAAAACAAAGATCCCGAGTGCCATATCTCAGCAACCACGAAGAGGCCTTTGCCGAGTGCTAGATCGCGGGCACTCGGCAAAGCCTGTACGGTCCCTTCTTTTTTTTAATTCTCTAGAGCTCTTTGCCGAGTGCCACTCTCAGACACTCGGTAAAGACGTCTCTTTGCCGAGTGTCAGCTCAAACACTCGGCAAATATATTTTGTTTTGTTTTTTTCAACCAAACTTTTTGTATTGTGATTATACATTAAGTTGAACTATATATACAATTTTAGCCCATTACTCTAATTGTTTGCTATATTTAGTCAATTTATTTTATTTGATTGAATTTCTTGAGATAATTCAAATTTGAACTGCGAGTCGATCGAGGAATTGAAAAAAGTGAATCGAAAAATTATATTCATATTATTGAGCGTACGTTGATGCCATATCCATGAACAGATAAGAAATTTCAAAGATTATGTTCACAACACGTAACCACAAACTTGGGATCCAGTTGTTTTTAAATTCTATAAAACGCAAATTTGGTCAGAAAATTATGAAATTTATCAAGATGTCATGATATCATATGGGGAGGCTATGATAAAATTTTGATATGGTTTTGTGAAAGTTGTAACGTACGATGCTTACAAATCTATACGCCCTTCACATGTGATAATGAAACTTCTTTCCATATGTTTCGCATTCTAAGCATCGTACGTTACAACTTTCACGAAACCATATCAAAATTTTATCACAGCCTCACCATATGATATCATGACATCACGACAAGTTTCATAATTTTCTAACCAAATTTGCATTTTATGGAATTTAAAAACAATTGGATCCCAAGTTTGTGGTTACGTGTCGTGAACATAATTTTTAAAATTTCTTGTCCGTTCATGGATATGGCATCAACGTACGCTCAATAATATGAATATAATTTTTCGATTCACTTTTTTCAATTCCTCGATCGACTTGCAGTTCAAATTTGAATTATCTCAAAAAATTCAATCAAATGAAATAAATTGACTAAATATAGCAAACAATTAGAGTAATGGGCTAAAATTGTATATATAGTTCAACTTAATGTATAATCACAATACAAAAAGTTTGGTTGCAAAAATAAAAAAACAAAATATGTTTGCCGAGTGTCTGAGCTGACACTCGGCAAAGAGACGTCTTTGCCGAGTGTCTCGTAGAGGACACTCGGCAAAGATAACGGCCGTTAGCTGCCGGTGGCTAACGGCGGCTCTTTGCCGAGTGTTCGTTTTTGCCGAGTGTTTGGCTCTCGGCAAAAACTTGTTTGCCGAGTGTTTTTCTTTGCCGAGTGTTACACTCGGCAAAATCCATCTTTGCCGAGTGCCCGATATTTTGCTCTCGGCAAAATATTTAGCACTCGGCAAAGACCGCGTCTCCGGTAGTGTTTGGCAAATTTATTTGCGCACCCCCGCACGGCGACGGAGGACTACATGGTCCCGCCGGCGTGGGTACCCGCCTTCCCCTGCACCCTCTCGCTCCGCCGCCACGAGGCCGAGGCCATGGCCGCTTTGTTCCGGCCGAACGCCTCCGGCGTGTCCGACGCGGACCGCTTCTGGGAGATGCTTCGCCCCCGCTGCCGCCTCCTCGTCCTCCGCAGCTGTTCCCGCTCCTCACGGACATCTTCGCCAGGCCAGTCGTCCCCGCCGGCCTCCTCCTGCCCGGCGACGACGCCGTGGACGACGACGACCATGACCAGTCCTTCTCGGCCGCCATCCGTTGGCTGGACGAGCAGCCCCGGGGGTCGGTCATCTACGTGGCGCTCGGAAGCGAGGAGCCGGTGACGGCGGACAACGTGAGGGAGCTCGCGCTCGGGCTGGAGCTCTCCGGTGCGCGGTTCCTCTGGGCGCTCCGGCGGCCCGCCGGCGGGCAGCTGCTTCCGGACGGGTTCGAGGCCCGCGTGGCGGGGTGCGGGGTGGTGAGCGCCGGGTGGGTGCCGCAGGTAGTGCTCGTGCTCGCGCACGCCGCGATGGCCGCGTTCCTCACGCACGGCGGCTGGGGCTCCACCCTGGAGAGCCTCTTCCGGTTCGGGCTCCCGCTGCTGATGCTGCCGTTCGTCGTCGACCAGGGCCTCATCGCGCGGGCGGTGGCGGCGCGGGTTGTTCCGCGGGGGCGACGTGGCGGCGGCGGGTGATGGCCGGGGAAGAGGGCCAGGCGCTGGCGCTCAGGGCCTGCGATCTGCAGAAGGTTGTCGGTGATAGGGCGAGGCAGGACCACTACCGTGATGAGCTCGTTGGGTATCTACAGGCTATAGCGCTACAAATGAAATGAAGCCCTTGTCTTGTTAACAGATGTGTTTGGATCCGATTCAACTTACTGTGAAAGTTGGGGTTTGTTTGGATCCTTATATTGTAGGGATTTGAATTCTCTCTTTTGAATGTCAATGGTCTATGATGTCCTTAGCTTGAATGTGGGTGGGTGATTTCATGTAAAATTGAACGGTCACTTTGGTCTTTTTTTCAATGCACAAGCTAAAAGAAAACCCTTCGAGGTAATAGCTTGTGGAATTTTTACAATCCGAGTTAGGGTATATTAAAAGGAAAAATCCAGTTTACACTCTCGAACTATCACAAAAGTCTGATTTTTCAATCTTTAACTGCAAAATTGGATAACGGATGCCATCTAACCTTTAGCTTGTGATTTTTTAATTTTTTATAAAAAATAATAATACCACCTTTAAAACCACTTAAAGGGTCAACTTGTATGCGAGTCGTCGGACCAGCCCTCCGTCTACGACTCGATCATGTAGACCTCCTGCAAACTAACGCACGTGCAACTATACGTATCCCATACTTATACAACTTTTGCCATAGCATACGGGTATATTTGCCTAGTTAATAATAAGGTGCATGCACTGCAATGGTTCTCAGATTCTACATCCAACTTTTAAATTTCACACAAGATGCGCGAACCAAGTAATCAGAAGGTGACGTCAATAAGGTAGTAAAGCTGAGAGTTTTGCATTCTAGTCTTTTCAGCTTAGATAGTAAAGTAGAGCATGCAATTCAACGTAGATTATGGAAGCACGCACGTAGATGTCTTCTGAGAACGAACACAGGCTTGACTTTCCCTCGGACGACGGTGGAATTCTGAAAAACAAATTCAACCATGAACATGAAAGGAATGACATGACATACAGAACTTTGTGTTATTGGTATATGTGTTGACTATAGGCTCATTATATTGTATCTTCTCCATTAGTTACCTTATGCCAATCTATCTGATACGTTAGTCTATTCCAATATGTTATAGTACCTACTGGCTATATGACATCAACATTTCTGAACGTAAGGTCTCAACATTTACAAGAAGGGACTGGATTGCTTCACTGATAAACCACGCTTCATATTAATATCTTAGTCATGCCTCTGACCCTATATTATAATTCTTTTCCTGACTAATTTACTTGTGTAAACCAGTCACTGCAGCTTACTTTTTTTTCTACTAGACAAGCTACCTTACATGGATAAAATCCTAAAATTGCCCAATTAGAAGGGGCAAAAAAAGACTCTTGTGGCGTAATGCTGAGAACATTGTACTCCGAGATCAATAATGGACCTCTATTGCCGGTTTCAAATCTTGGTATCAGTTTATTTAAGGACAAAATCAGAGGAATATCTTTCTCTCTAGTACTATATAAGAGTTGTGAAATAAAAAAATAACATAAAGCAGGACAAAAGAATGTAACCTATACAGAACAACAAAGGACTTACCCTGGTGTCATGCACCCAGATGCTTGGGCAGCTGAAAGGACAGGAACGATTCAAGACCCAGTTTTTTTTCTGTCGTAAAGCTCAGCGTCATCACAGAGAGGGATTTTCTTTTGTACATATACATGACGACATTAGACTTGAGAATTAAGTTGATCTTATCGATTGCAACCCAACTACGTCTATACCTCAACATAGTTATACCTATCCCCTTTGGACACCTTGTTCTTCTGCCTCGATACAAAGCAGACAACGTTTGGGTCATCCATGCTGATAGTAGGGTAAAACAAGATCTAATACGTAGATCCATATCGCTGAACTAAAAGAAGGCCTCCGGAGGCCTCAAGTTACTGTCATCTGTTACCATGCACGCGGTAGGCGCCGCACGCGAGTTGAACGTGGCCATGCGGCAGCTTGCACCTGGCTGCGTCCATCCGACGCGGTGGCCTGGGTCTTGTGAGCTTGGCTTTGGCGTCGTCGTCCTTCACAGTCAAAAAGGTTGCTGCCGCCTGGTTAGCTTCGCCTCGCATACCTCTCCTCTCACCACTAAAGAAACTCCGACCAACGGCCACTCTCCTGTTTCCGACCTCCGCTCTCAACGCTTTCCTGCTACGTCATCCCCTGCTTGGGCCTCCTCCACCACGCGGTCCCCCGTGAGGTTGCCGGAGGATATGGCGTCGCGTAATCGTTCCCCTGGTCAGCGAGCAACCCCTTCTTGCAGGGTCCGTGGGGTGCCCGTGCATCTCAAGAAGGGGCCGTGCAGGAGGACGTCTCGAGACTCGAGATCAGTCTACGAAGCGGTGGATTCTTGGAGCTAGAGGCAATCCGTTCCCCATCCTTTCTCATCGATAGGGAACCACCCATTCCCGCGCGCTCGCGCACCGTCGTCCAGTTCCAGCGCGCCAGGCTGCACCCCCGCCAGGGAACTGGCCTGTTCCTACGCGTCCGCGAGCCGTCGCGAAGTTCTCATGCGCCGTCGCCCATCTCGAACCCGCCCTGTCGTGATCCGGTACGACAGCCGGCAGCGGTGGAAGATCTTCACAGGCGCCGGCGGGCGCCTGCTCCGCGTCGACGCAGCCATGCTTCATTCACTGCGTCAAGACATTCGCTGCACCGCCATTGAGCTCGCTGCAGCGTCAGTACCAGCAGGATGCTACCACCGCCCGTATTTGCTGCTCTGTGCTTGCCGCCTGTCAACACAGCCACGCTTGCCACGTCGAGATGATTTTGCTGTTCTTACTGCAGCCCGTCAATCCGACTATCCTCGACCCACCCAAGGTGATTTGATGTGCTGATGCTCTGTCCTGCTAATGCTTGCACTTTAGGTGTTTGACAAAATGCAAGTCCAAGTTCATAAATTCGTTCTTTCAGTATATATTGCTGACAGGCGGTTGGAGTCCCTAACAGTTTTTAACTTGTGCTACTTTATCTGGCTAGCTTTGCATGCTTAATCACAACAAACTATCTTACTGGTTTACTATACTGTGAATCGTGTGCCAGCATCCTGTGATACCCATATGAACATAGCTATACCTCTGCATTCTTGCTTTCTTTTTAAATGGTTCATATGTTGAATACTCTGCTTTCATCAAACAGTAATACTTATCCTTGATATCTTCTTTGAAATGATGGTCCTCAATTGCTAATATTTGGAGCTACACATTGTGTTTTGTCTACTGTAAGGGAATGGATTGCCTGGGAGGAGATCAATTCCGCGTTGTTCGCTGAAGGTTAATGTGCTGTGTTTGTTCATATTTGCCTGAAATTTTCTTACAACTCTTCTGTGATATATAGGTTGCTTCATGTTGTCAGCTTTAATTATACCTGAATCTATTAATACATGGTGCCATGGTCCTACCACTCCTACGATTAACTAATTTTGTCTTCCTCTATGCAGATTTTCAGTTTCAGCTCAGGTGTTCCTACAATATTTGCTGTATAAGAAGTTCCCATCCTAATCGATTGCTTAGCATTTTGTATTCCAACGTGCACACACATGTATCTTAAATATTATTTTATTATTGTTCGTATTAGGTGTAATACAAATAAAAGTTTCGAAACAAAATATGGGCTTATATTGCAAACAACTTTTCTGGGGCTCAATATCCTAGCTTGAAAAATTAAGTGCCTAATGCAGCTCTTACATTTTTCTTTTGTGAATGTAGCAGCAAATTGATGACTATATGTCTGACTCTTTTGTACATGCTTGCACTGTTCTCTGGCGTTTTGTAATTAGCAATAGAAAGGGACCTCCAAGAAATATAGAAGCAATGAAAACATAGAAGACAGCAACCCGTAATTTACAAAAAAAAATATATAGATGCACAACCTATACGGGCGCGATGTAGCGCGCCCAGGGCCGGCTTGGGGTGGGGGGGGGGGGGGGGGGGCAGTGCGACCGCCTGGGGCTATATATGGAGCTGGGGGGCCATGACCATATAGATAATTAGTACGTTATTCAACTCGGTAAATCTGAAGTCCATGGATGACAATGATCTACCAAAGTGTTGCACTAGTTTTGTAGTCTTTTTCTCAAGACAACAAGTCTGATGTTTATTTGGATGATTTTTTCTCTGAATTAAAAGTGTTGCAAGTATCTTTGCTAGAAGAATTGATGTCAGCAACTGAGATTCTTCAGTTTGTTAAAGATGCAGATTGCTATCCGAATGTCTCCACTGCATATCGGATTATATTCTCTTAACTATTCCAGTGACAGTAGCATCAGCCGAAAGAAGTTTCTCCAAATTGAAACTGTTGAAAAATTGTTTAAGATCAACTATGTTACAAGAAAGATTGAATGGCTTGGCTATGTGTAGCATTGAGAAGGATATTTTGGACGACATTAATTTTGATACAGTTCTTGAAGATTTTGCATCAAAAAAATGCTCGAAGGCGGTATTTTAGAAGGCACTGAAGCATTATATTTTTATTTGAGGTAATCATAATTATTTTTGTTTTTAGTTTTTTGTTACACTATTATTATATTTTATGAGCTATACATATATTACAAAGTAATTTTTATTATTCGTACTATACACTATAATTTTAATACTAAAAATTAGTTCAGCGGGCTCTTATCTTCTTACTTGCCCGAGGGCCCTTAAAATTATAGAGCCGGTCTTGAGCGCGCCTATCATCCTAGCGTGGGATATGGGCAATCCTAACCCTTGCGGCCTTGCATGTGCATCCTCGCATTTCATGTAGATACCGTTGCAGCTAATGAGTAAGGCCGGGATAGGAGTAGCAAGCAAGAGAGCATAAGGAGGAGATGCCAGTCGAGTAGGCTCTACAGCATAACCTTTACTTTCAAAACTCTACAATATCCTAAGCACATATGAGTCCTTTACTAATATGTGCAGCCAAAAAGTCCTGCTTTGCTAATTAAAAACTAGGTACAAGTAGAGTGATTTTCTATCACTCATGGTAAAAATAATTATTTTCCGCGATAGTGCCTAAAGCACATTTTTCGTTAAGTCACCGATACAAAGACGGGCAATGGAACAGAGGTCCACAGCCCCGGAAACACTGAAAGAAAAATTATATGATAAACAATCGACCTCCCCAAAAGCAGTAGTAAAGGGAGCAATCGACCTAAAACCAGCCATGTCCCAAAGCACCGCATGGTCTTCCAGCGCTACCTTTGCTAGATGATCAAAAAGTTCTTCTGTTGCGCTCACTTGATGGATAATGGAGACCTGGCAGAGATGATGCTGGATTTTAGGTTGTGGCAACATAGGTCCGGTTTGGCGCGGCTGAAACTTATTCAAAAGTCAGCTGGTGGCTATCTACCCAGAGAAGCAGCTTGTTAAAGAAGCAGCTGGTCACAGAAGTTAAATGTTTGGCAGACTGCTTATTGAATGGGCTGAAATACTGTACAGATATATTTATTTATTTTCACAACAGAATAACAATAGAATTATTAACCACACAAATATATCATACAATTAATCATAAATTACTCTTAAATAAGATAATGATAACTTAATTATAAATTAGATAACATAATAGAGTCTCATTACACAAATAAATTAGGGGGCGGCGCAGGGGGGCGGAAGGGGCCGGCGCGGGGGGCCGAGGCGGGCAGAGGCTGGCGCGGGGGGCCGAGGCAGGCGCGGGGTGTCAGACCCGGGGCCACGGGGCTATGTACATCAAGGAGTCCGTATTGGGCTAGGGAATAGGACGTGTTCTGTACCTTATTTATATTGTATTCTACCCGCATGCAGAGTAGAACTAGTCGATATAGAAGGAAACTACTCGAGTTGTACTTGAGTACGATTCCTGAGCTAGTATCTGGTTAGGATTCATGTAACCCTGTCCCCCCGTATATATAAGGGCGGGCAGAGACCCCCCTCAAAACCAAGATCACCAGATCAACATCAAGGCAATACAAACCATCATACAGGACGTAGGGCATTACGCATATTGCGGCCTGAACCTGTCTAAATCTTGTGTTGTCTGCACCTTCGAGTTCCTGATCTCGGCGCATCCCAACCCAAAACTTACCACCTTGGGTATATCCCTCGGTGGGCAGCCGGATAAAACCCGACAGCTGGCGCGCCAGGTAGGGGGGCGCATCAGAGATCCGCTGGAGAACTCGATGGCTCTTTTCAAGTTCCCCAGTCCCGTGCTCCCTGAGGGCACAACCTTTGTTTTTGGCTCGTGGGTCTGCGTTGCCAACGGCGCAGGCGGCTTCCGTCGGCACATCGTCGACGACACCATCAAGCTAAAAACACTTGCCTCAAGGCTCGATGACTTTGTCGATAATCTCGACGAGTTGCCATTTTTTGATTCTGCCAGGGAAACCGAGGCAGAGTCTGTCACTACTGTTCCTTTCTCCGCGTTGGAGAAGGACTTGGACTCTCTGCTCCAGGCTAGGAGTTCCGATGCCACCGCATGTCGGGGGGCTGAGGATCACCTGGCCGCTTGTGGGCTGATGATCACCACCTCCTCCGAAGGACGAATCATTCATTGGAAGGGGATGGATCCGTCCGGTCTACTCGGACATGAAGGCCGCTTGGTAGCCCACCTCGAACCCTTTGCCTTTTCAGGAGGGCAAGGCGTTGGCTACCATCACCGAGGGCTCGACTCAACTAGTCGAAGCCTCCTCTGAAGAACTCGCAACCCGCCAGGTGCTGATGGCGGAGGAGGGGGACGACGATGCCCTCATCCCCATCGGCGCACTTGACGGGATATCAGAAGATGAAGACACTGCCGGTACTGTTGACGAGAACGATGCCGAGCGCGACGCGCGGCGTGCCAGGAATAGTGCTCGTGCGGTTCGTAGAAGACGGGCCAACGAGCGCATACGTTCTGCACAGCGCGAACTCGATGTTGAATTCGCCGCCGCAGATGAACGGGGCTTCAGGACTCCTGTGGCCAACATCGCTCGGGTAACAGCGCTACTCGAGCGAAGTAACGATCCCAACGTTCGACAAGCGCTCCGCTACGCCCAACGGGCGTGGGTCTAGCTGGACCAGCAGGCTCCGGCATCACTCGTCAGGGACGAGCATGTCGGAGACAGCCGAAGCCAGGCCCCAAGTCAAACAACCGGTAATCACCCGCGACCCCAACGCAGCAATAACAATGATGGTGTGGGTGGGAGTCAGTTCACCGGTGGGAGGCGGCAGCCACCTCCGGCAAACAATCCCCCACGTCAACAACCAGACCTTCGCCAGAAGATCAATGAGGGGCGTGACGCCCGATCAGTCCTCGACTCAAGGCGACGGGAACGCGAGGTAGCCGAGCGGAACGACGATGACTGCAGCGATCGCTTTCCTGCGTTCGCTGCAAGATTCAACAGTTACAAGTACCCGGAGGGTTTCAAGCCGATCGGTATTACCAAGTATGACGGTAAGCAGGCCCCACAACAATGGCTCCGCTGTTACTCCACTGCCATTGAGGTGACCGGTGGCTCCAACACTACCAAAGTCGTCTACTTTCCGATGGCTTTGGAACCTGCACCGCTGACTTGGCTCGAAAGCCTCCCCAACGACTCCATCGATTCCTGGGAAGGCCTCAAGAAGGTTTTCATCGATAACTTCCAGGGGGCGATAACCCGAGCAGGAACCCGGCACGACCTCGCCCAGTGCAAGCAAGAGCGTAATGAACTCCTCCGATCCTACACCCGTCATTTCTTCGATGTGCGGGCCACCATCGCCAACATCTCGGAGGAGGACATCATCGACTGCTTCTACAACAGCCTAACAGACCCAGGTATATATCGTGATTTTGGGTGTAACAGGCCGAAGACGGTTGCAGGACTACGCGACATGATGCACGACTGGTCCGAACAAGAGGAAAAGATGCGCGAGAGGTTTCCAAGATGCACCGACCTCAACCAGAAGTGCAACAACGACAACCGGGCTGACAAAAGCCAGCGGGACTTTCTGGGTTCTTCCTGGAAACGCAAGCCAGACGATCTCGTCGCGGCTGTGGATCGTCCTTCGCGGGGCAAGAAGTCGACTACGCAGGAGCAGTTTGAAAAACTTCTGCAGAAGAAATGCCCATGGTGCGTCAACTCCAAACACGCAGCGATCGACTGTTTTCAGCTCAAGCGCACCTTTGGCTCTCCTAGAAACGGCAAGAAGAACAAGTCAACGGGCAAAGAGCCCGAAGACGAGGATCAAGACGATAAATCTGAGACGCCCAAGTTCCAGGATGCCTCCAAAACCGTCAATGTCATCTTTGGTGGTGATGAAGATTTTTGTTCCAAGCGGGAACAGAAGTTGTTGCTACGGGAAATTCTGTCCGTTGAGCCGGCGGTACCACGACCACTCCGATGGTCGGAGGTCCCCATATCGTTTTCCCGTGCTGACCAGTGGACTAGCTTTTCTAAGCCTAGGAAGTTTCCACTGGTGCTGGATCCCGTGGTCACAGAAGTTAAGCTCACTCGGGTTCTTATCGATGGTGGGAGCGGACTTAATCTTATCTTCGCCAGTACGCTGAAGAAGATGGGTCTGGACCTAACCAACAAGCTTACACCGAGCAAGGCTCCTTTTTACGGTATTGTCCCTGGCAATGCCGTGCACCCGCTTGGAACAGTCGTTCTCCCAGTCACTTTTGGGACGAGGGAGAATTACCGAACCGAGTTCATCAAGTTCGAGGTGGCCAACTTCGAATCTTCCTACCATGCTATACTGGGGAGGCCGGCGCTCGCTAAGTTCATGGCGGTGCCGCACTACGTCTATTTACTCCTCAAGATGCCAGGACGCAACGGCGTGCTTACGCTCCGAGGCGACTTGAAGAAATCCTATGATTGCAACCAAGAGGCCATCCAGTATGCATCGACTTCCCGCGTGCCAGACGCTTCCAAAGAAGTACTCGCGGCCGCACAGCAACTTTCCCAAGCCGAGCTGGACATCCCGACGAAGAAGGCGAGCCAATCAGGCGTCAAGTCGACAGGCGATGTGGCTCTCAAGTCGATCCAGCTCCAAGAAGGCGACTCATCCAAGACAACCATCATTGGCGCGGGCTTGGGTGGCAAATAGGAACTCGCGCTCGTCAGCTTCCTGCGGGCTAACCGAGACTTATTCGCATGGAAACCATCGGATATGCCAGGGGTGCCCAAGGAGCCGATCAAGCATAGTCTTATTGTGTATCCACAGGCTGTACCAAAGAAGCAACGACTTCGCCATTTTGCCCCTGATAAACGGGAGGCTATCAAACGGAAAATAGCTAAACTCCTCGCGGCTGGATTTATTAAAGAAGTAATCCACCCAGAGTGGGTAGCTAACCCCGTTCTTGTATTGAAAAAGAACAAAGAATGGAGAATGTGTGTCGATTATACCGATCTCAACAAGCATTGCCCGAAGGATCACTTTGGGCTCCCTCGCATCGATCAGGTAGTCGACTCAACCGCAGGTTGCGTTCTGTTATGTTTTCTTGATTGTTATTCAGGGTACCATCAGATTGCACTCAAGGAAGAAGATCAGATCAAGACCGCGTTTATTACCCCGTTTGGAACTTATGCATATAAAACCATGTCCTTCGGGTTGAAGAACGCAGGCGCTACCTATCAGCGCGCAATTCAGATGTATTTCGCTGATCAGTTACACCGGAACGTGGAGGCCTACGTGGACGACGTGGTCGTGAAGACCAGAAGTCCCGAGGGCCTGATCGCGGATCTGGAGGAAACTTTCACCAGCCTAAGGAAGTACCGATGGAAGCTCAATCCGACCAAGTGCGTTTTCGGTGTTCCATCAGGCAAGTTGCTTGGGTTCATAGTCAGTAATCGGGGCATCGAGGCCAATCCTGAAAAGATTACCGCCATCACTGATATGGAGGCACCTGCCACAATCAAAGATGTGCAGAAACTTACAGGGTGCATGGCAGCTCTCAACAGATTCATCTCCCAGCTCGGGGAGAGAGGATTACCTTTTTTCAGACTTTTAAAGCGTCAAGACAAGTTTCACTGGACAGAGGACGCCGAGCGGGCCCTGCAGGATCTCAAGCAACACCTACAGTCGCCCCCGATCCTCACAGCTCCATTGCCGGGTGAGACCCTTTTACTTTACATTGCGGCAACTACCATTGTTATAAGCAGTGCTATTGTTGTCAAACGATCCGAGGAGGGCCATGCTTTTGGCGTGCAGAGGCCCGTGTACTTTGTCAGTAAGATACTCTCGGAGTCTAAGGTGTGGTACCCGGCGGTCCAAAAGCTTCTCTATGGTATACTGATTACTTCAAGGAAACTACGCCACTACTTTGAAGAGTACCAGATCACCATGATCACAGACTACCCGCTGGCGGATATCCTACACAACCAGGATGCCACGAGTCGCATTTCAAAGTGGGCAGTAGAACTGGGGGCTTTATCGATCGACTTCAAGCCACGCACCGCAATCAAGTCCCAAGCTCTAGTCGACTTCATGGCAGAGTGGCGGGAAAATCAAGTTCCAAATCCAGTTGACAAGCCAGAGCATTAGACCATGTACTTCGATGGTTCTCTCAAGCTCGATGGCGGCGGCGCTGGAGTTTTATTCATTTCCCCAAGAGGCGAACAACTCAAGTACGTCCTCCAAATCCTCTGGGAGGTATCCAACAATGAAGCCGAGTATGAAGCCTTGCTTCACGGGCTTCGTTTGGCGATATCACTAGGGATCAAGCGACTACTTGTATACGGCGATTCACTTTTGGTCGTTCAGCAAGTCAACAAGGAATGGGACTGCAACAAGGAGACCATGGAAGCCTATGTACAAGAGGTACGCAGGCTAGAAAACAAATTTTCTGGCCTAGAAATTCTTCATGTGCTACGGGAGCACAATGTTGCCGCGGATGCCTTATCTAAGCTGGGATCAACCCGAGCACAAGTCCCAGCCGGGGTATTCGTACAAGAGTTGAAGCAACCATCCATCAGCTCTTCACCACAGGTCTCCACCGGTACTGGCCCTATATGGCCAGAACGGGAGGTTATGCTGGTTGGCGAGGACTGGAGAGGACCCTTTATCGACTTCATCCGAGATCTCGTATTACCGGCAGGGGTGGACCCCAAGAGCGCTGCTGCCGCCCGCGTCATGCGACGGAGCAAGGGGTTTGCCCTAATCAAAGACAAACTTTATCGGCGCGGCACACGATCTGGAGTGCTCATGAAGTGCGTCACAACAGAAGAAGGCCAGGATATTTTGCGAGAGATACAAGAGAGAGTATGCGGCAACCATGCAGCGTCACGCACGCTAGTAGGCAAAGCGTTTCGAGCTGGCTTCTGGTGGCCCACCGCCGTGTCTGATGCTGAGGATTTGGTGCGAAGATGTCAGAACTGCCAGTTCTTTGGCAAGCAAACTCATGTCCCAGCCCACACCCTCATTACTATACCGCCTTCCTGGCCGTTCGCTTGCTGGAGCCTCGATATGATTGGGCCCTTCACAATGGCGCCAGGAGGTTTTACTCATATTTTGGTGGCTATCGACAAGTTCACCAAGTGGATCGAGTTCAAACCGATCGCCAAGCTTACTCCAGACAGGGTGGTCGACTTCATCTCCGATATTTTGCATCGGTTCGGCTTCCCCAACACTATTATCACCGATTTGGGTTCAAATTTCACGGCCAACCAATTCTGGGAATTTTGTGAAAATTCATCCATCGAGGTCAAGTATGTTTCGGTGGCACACCCAAGGGCAAATGGGCAAGTCGAGCGGGCAAACGGCTTGATTATTGACGGCCTCATGAAGAGACTCTACGATGCCAATAGCAAGAAGGGCGGGAAATGGATTCACGAGTTGCCACATGTCATCTGGGGGCTCAGGACTCAACCTTCCAAAGCCACAGGGCAGACCCCGTTCTTTCTTGTCTACGGCTCTGAGGCAATTCTCCCAGCAGACATCATGTGGAAATCCCCAAGGGTCGAGATGTATAAAGAAGGCGAGGCGGACGAAGCACGACAGCTGGAGCTGGATTCTGTCGAAGAGGCTCGCTGCTCTGCTCTCGTTTAGTCAGCCCGTTACCTACAAGGAATCCGGCGATATCATGATCGCAACATTAAGGAACGGTCATTTAGCATAGGCGACCTCGTCCTTCGTCGCATTCAGGATGAGTCGGGTTTGCACAAGCTTAACTCAAGATGGGAGGGACCGTTCATCGTCAAGAGGGTTACAAGACCAGGATCTTATCGACTACAATACCCCGATGGTCACGATGTACCCAATTCATGGAATATCTAGCACCTGTGACGGTTCTACCCCTAAGCAGACTCGTTTTCAATTCCTGTATGCGTCAAGGGCAAGTTTTTTCTTTTCTGGGTCAACATGGCGGCTTTGTGCCACATGACTCGAAATGTAAATTCTTGAATACAGTGCGGCGGCTTTAGCCACGCCCAAGCTTTATACAAATCGACTACTTGCTAAGTGGCACATGGGTCGTCGCGATGTTAATCGTGTTTTTTCAAGCTGGTTAGGCCCGTCTGGCTCGGGTTCTATCTAACTTGTTTGACATGCCCGCATGATAGGCTACTCCTGCGGTTGTTACACTTCAGGGTAGTTTTCAACTGTTTGCCACGGGCATCCTAGTCGTCGCGCCACAAACCGCGCGTTCCGGGCACGATTGGATCCCTTCGACTGGATCTCATCTAGCTCACCCGATGAGCTCTCGTGAAGGGCTATATCGACTACTCTCTGAGTCGCTGCACTCAGAGGTAGCATGTCCCTACTACAGAGCAGACGGAGCTCTTAGACTTCATATAAGGCTACAAGAGAACAAAGGTAGTTTCTTATATTACAAAGTCATGTACACTAACGGTTCAATCCTGGACCATGTCTCCCACAATTTTTTCAGCCACCGGCCGGACCTCTAGCAAATACTCGCAGAAGTTTTTGTCAGTACAATCAGCAGCTGCACCCTCCGCGAGTACTTCTAGCTGAGCCATTGGCCAGAAGGACTTCACAAGGCCCAGAGCATGACCCACGTACGATGTGGCCGCCTCGGTGACAAAGTTGAGGATCTTTTGCGGTGCCCCGCGAAGTCGATCCAGTAGTGGTGGCCCATCTTCAGTGCCGTCTTCCCGAGGGTCCACCATCTCTACAAGTTCCTAGGCCGCCGTCTTCAAATCATCAAGTTCTTTCTGGTGCTGCTCTTTCTCCTCGCCCAAAGTCTTGATCTGCTGGAGACAGTCGACGAACTGCCTCTCCATGTCGGCCATCACTTTCCGCAGACTCTCGACTTCATCTGCGCGGCGATACAGCATGTTCTTCAAATCAGTAAGCAATTCCTCTTTATAATTTATGAGTTTTTTAAGTTCTGCGATGATAAACAGGTTTCAGACCATGGAGTTATCGACTGCGGGTACAATTTCGAGAATCAAATTCAACGTACCTTGATGGTCTTTCCACTGCTCCTTGAGTCAGCCTTGGAGCTCGGTGATGGTTTGCTCGAAGCCGACCCGCTCCTGCATCAGCTCGTCGATACGCCTGGTGGACTCCTCCAGCTTCACTGCCCGCTCATCAGCTTTTTGGCTCATATCCTGCACGTTCTCGGATGTCAGGAACAGACAACTTGAGCATACAGTTACCAGCGATTTAGACAAGATTTACCAGGGCAAACTTATCAATGGCAATGTTGATCATTTGACGCATGCGGCTCAGGTCGTCCCTTGGGAGGTGCATCATTTGGAGTGTGTCATCGTTCTCTCCTCCAGGAGTTGGCAGCACGGTTGCTTCGTTAGAAGCACCCGCACCCTCCAAGACTGACAGCTGTGTGGTCTCTGCAAAGGACAAGTGTTTAACATAGTGACGATTACGGCAGAAGGCAGCTGGATCGTTTACCTGCAACTTCGGCGGGTACGGTAACGGCGGCCTCGGCTTGCTCATCGCCAGTGGCTTCAAGTTTCGCGTGCTGGAGCTCGGGCCGCGGTGAGTCAGGCAGGGCCACATCTGCCCTCTCTGCTGGCTCCGGCGCGTTGGCTTGCTCTGGCGAAGGCTCGGGGGCTGGTGGAGCCAACCCGAGTTCCGGCGTCACCGCAGCTGTTGATCTGTTTAAGACAACAGCACAACACCTTTACTGTGATTTCCACACATGGCTAAGAGCAGGGTCCAGAGCGTTACTTACACTTGGGATCGGATCATTGTTGGCTTCCTCCACACCAGCTTCAAGGGTTTCTTCACCATAGTACTCGTGGCCGGAGGTGCAGGTGTACAAGTCAAGGGGGCTGGCAGCGCTGGCGTGGCGATGGCCGCGGCACCCACTGCTGGCGGCAGAGCTGTTTCAGTCGAGGGCGCGGGTTGCCCCGATACACGGCCCGCCACGGCGATCGTTACATCATCTGCACGAGATGGTGACAGGTCCACCCTATCAGCTTCTGTGGGTCTGGCTTCTGGTGCATCATTCCCGGTGGGGGGCACTTCGGCTACCCTCTGGTGCTGGGGGCTGGGCAAAGAAGACGACGGACTGCAAAACAGAGTTGTTATCAATATTCAGCAAAACAACTCGATACCTTTATCGTTTGACAAGCACTTACCCGGCGAGGTCGGCGGCGCTGGCTTTGCGTTTCCGCATTTCCCGGCGCTGCTAGGGGATTAGAGGTGCATCGTCAAATAATTCCACGGTTGATCCGGAGGAGTCATTTGCTTGCACCCTCTCCCCGGATGCCCGGCTGCCCGCGGCCGACTCGCTGCCAGCAATTTTTTCTTTCTGTGCTTTAGCTGCAGCGCTGGGCAACATGTGGTAAGGTCGAGGCAGATCGGGTTGTGGCGGGTAACTCCGATACAACGCCGTTGAATCCTATGTTAAGATAATCAATCAGTCTTAACTCTTCATATCAAAAAGAGAAGTTGAGAAGTCGAAAACTTACCGATGGTGGTCGATTCTGGGCTGTAAATCCCGCTGGAACATAAGGGACGACGTCCACATCCAACAGAATTCGCTTAACGCGAACAAGCGCGGCGTCATCTCCAAGTTCTTCTGCGCACATACGGGATGGGTCTTCAGTACCCATGTACTCGAAGCCTAAGGTATGGCGCTGTTGGATGGGTTGAATTCGGCGTTTGAAGAATGATAACATCACAGATGCCTCGGTTACCCCCATCTCTTTGTGTGCGGCAATCAACTCTAGCAGCTCCTTTACTTGGTCCATCTCGGCTTCGCCGGGCTCCAATGTCCATTCGCCACGCTGAACAGGGGGCTTGCCTGACCGCACAGGGAGTTGGGGGGCGTGGTTCGCAATGTAGAACCATTGCTGTTTCCACCCGAGGATATTTGAAGGAAATTTGTAAGATATGTATTTTTCACTAGCGTGTTGCCTAAGCTGGATACCAGCGCCCCCTATCGCAGATGGATTTTTTGAGGTAGGCTGGGGCTTCACGCGGAAAAGATAGTGGAAAAGAGCCCAATGGGGCTCAATTCCGAGGAAGGCTTCACAGAAGTGGATGAAAATGGAGATATGGCAAATCGAGTTCGGGTTGAGGTGTTGCAGCTCAATCCCGTAGAAATAGAGAAGGCCATGGAAGAACGAACAAGTGGGGAGGGCCAATCCCCGTTCAGAAAAAGAGCAAAAAGAAACGATCTCGTCGACACTTTCCATGGGGAACGGGTCACGAAAGGGAAGGCGCCAATTGACGAGATCCCTCTCCTGAAGAAGACCCCCCAACACCAAATTTGCGAGATTGTGGCGGGAACACTTACTAATCGACCACTCGCCAGTTGCTGCTTGCGCTTCCTTCAAGTCCTTCTGGTCGGTCTTCTTCGGCGCCATTGCAAATCTGTTAAGCCACGAGTTGTTTGCACAACGCTCGGGGGCTACGGTGGCGGGCTCGAAGATTTTCGACTACGCAGGGCGGTGGAGGGGCGACGGCAGGATAAGCTCTAATTGGGGTTTGTTTTTCTCTAGTGGCGGCGTAAGATCTGAAGGCACAGAAAAACCCTAACTGACTGCGGGGTTAAAAAACCAGCGCTCAGGCAGTGGTTTTACTGTGTGAAAGGTGAAGCGTCGCGCAAAGGGAATAATTGGACCATGAGCAGTTTTTTGGTGGATTTTTTGGCCGTTACTTGATTAACCATTTTTTCAGGGTTAATTGTCCCGAAAAAAGAGGCTTTTTGAGTTTCGAGTTCAATTTCTGCCAATTACATCATCTTAGACTATCTTTTACCAAAAGGGAACATTTTTGCCACGACCTTTGGGATCCTTTTTTCCAAAAGATTTGGATTCAAGGCTCGGGGGCTGTGGGACACGTGGCATCGACTACTCATTTTTCGAAAGTATTCGACGGATAAGAAGAAAAGAAGACTCAAGACTAATTTGACCCTCAGCCTGATTCTTCGATTGAGCCTAAGGCTCGGGGGCTACTCCATATGGAGTGCGATTATTCATCGCACCCCATATAACAGAAGGAATTCGGGGCATGAGCACCTCATAGCTTTGATGCAGCCGAAGGAGTACTCGAAGAAGGATTTTCAACATGGAGCTTCGAAAGAAGTCGAAGACTACTTCAGAAGTACTCGAAGAGCCTGCAGTACTCAGCTACGAAGAGCTCGGGGGCTTGTCAGACCCGGGCCACGGGGCTGTGTACATCAAGGAGTCCGTATTGGGCTAGGAAATAGGACGTGTCCTGTACCTTATTTATGTTGTATTCTACCCGCATGTAGAGTAGAACTAGTCGATATAGAAGGAAACTACTCGAGTTGTACTTGAGTACGATTCCTGAGCTAGTATCCGGCTAGGATTCATGTAATCCTGTCCCCTCGGATATATAAGGGCGGGCAGGGACCCCCCTCAAAACCAAGATCACCAGATCAACATCAAGGCAATACAAACCATCATACAGGACGTAGGGCATTACGCATATTGCGGCCTGAACCTGTCTAAATCTTGTGTTGTCTGCACCTTCAAATTCCTGATCTCGGCGCATCCCAACCCAAAACTTACCACCTTGGGTATATCCCTCGGTGGGCAGCCGGATAAAACCCGACACGGGGGGCGGCGCGGGGGGCGGCGCGGGGGGCGGAAGGGGGTCGGCGCGGGGGCGGAGGCGGGCAGAGGCCGGCGCGGGGGGCGGAAGGGGGCGGCGCAGGGGGGCGGAAGGGGGCCGGCGCGGGGGGCGGAAGGGGGCCGGCGCGGGGGGCGGAATGGATCGGGGAAGCGAGAAGCTGCGCGGAAGCTGGTGCGGGGCGGCTGCTCGTTTCATGAGGGCCGTCGGCAAGCGCTTCGGGTGGAAGCGGCCCATAAGCGACGCGTTTGGCCAGCCCGCGGCTTAAACTTTCTCACAAGCTGGCCCATAAGCTGTCCCAAACAGGCCCATAATAGGATTCCTAGGTGTCTTGACCTTGCCCGATAGTGTTGATCAAATATTGAACCTACTAATCGCACATTGATTACTACTACATCTATCCTAACAAGAATGAAATTCTAAATTTAAACCGAGTCAAATTTTCTTAAATTTAACTAAGTTTGCAGAAAATATTATTAACATTTATTATTTAAAATAGAGATATTATGAACATATATTTAATGAAAAATCTTATTATAATTATTTGATATTATAAATAATATTAATATTATATGTATTTGATCAAATTTAATATAGACTGACTCAGATAGAAAGCTAGAATTGCAAAAAAAAATTGAACGGAGCAACAGTGAATGTACGGAGCGCGAGCGGAGTACGGTCCGTATGCTTGCGGTAAAGCAAGCGTAGTCCTTTCCAGAAGCAAACGAGGCCTAAAGCAAGAAGAACCCAGAGCTGCAAAACGTGGCGTAAATAGCCGGAAACTGCAGGGACCAAAGCAGAAAACCGACGGCGCCGGAGAGGAGAGACATGGCGCGCGGACCGCCCGCCGCCGCCGCCGCGGCAGCCCGTGGGCCTCGCCTAGCCGGCGTTGGCCGCGCGCTCCTCCTCATCGCGGCCGCTGCAACCTTCCTCCCAGCAGCCGAGTCATCCTGCCCGCGAGGTGCACCCTCCCCCTCCCCTCCCCCTCCCCCTCCCCTCCCAGGCTCCCCCTTCATTTCCTTCTCCAGTTTCGTGAAACTTCCAAACCTGCCGCTTGGCTTGACCTTACCTCCCAAGATAGCACCCCTCGGTGTGAATCAGCTGTAGTTTTGGAATATTTCTATTGGATTTGAGGCAGTGCGGATTGGCGATTGAAGAGATCATCTTTATTTTGCTACATTTGTACTAGCAAATCTGACGAGTGTGTGTGATATTCTTGATGCCTCCAGACAACTCACTGGTGAGGGATATAAGCCGGATGCACCAAAGTAACTATGGGAGGGAAGGATTCTCGCATATAACGGTTGCCGGCGCGCTCGCTCACGGGATGAAGGAGGTGAGGAACGACCGAACGATTGAACGAACCCTTGGGGTTTCTCAGTGGCTAATATATTTTTCTTCCATTTCTTTTTTTGTGCTGAACTAGTTTTGGTGGACTCTGATTGTAGAAAGGTACTTCCACCTTGATTAATGATAGTTTCTTGCTTCGATGTGAACGCAAGAACTCTGCTTGCTATAAGTTTTGAGGGCTTAATTAGCTGTGCAGATGTGTACACATGCTTTCCTTGATGAGTCATATTTAAGTTGATTCAGAGTGTAGATACTGTTTGAATTCATTCTTAGTTCTATATAATATTGTTTTCTTTCAGGTGGAAGTGTGGCTTCAGACATTTGGTCCGGGCAAAAGGACTCCTATCCACAGGCACTCTTGTGAGGAGGTTTTCGTTGTCCTTAAAGGGAAAGGCACGCTCTTGCTGGGGTCAAGCTCGCTCAAGCACCCAGGGGAGCCACAGGAGATTCCTGTCTTCCAGAATAGCACATTTACGATCCCTGTAAATGATCCTCACCAGGTAAAATAGAATGGTTGGCATGGTTGTGTATTTTTATTTTGTCTGATACTCTGATGCCTCTGTCCTGATTTTCAGAACCCCGATGATTATCTGTGTACCTTAGCTATATTTCAAGATCACGTTGGAACTTTACTGTTTGCGTCGTATTTCTCTTCATTGCAGGTTTGGAATTCTGATGAGCATGAAGATTTGCAAGTTCTTGTGATCATATCACGCCCGCCTATTAAGATGTGAGCATATCTTTCTTGAACGTTGTGTTACTTATTCATTCAATAACATAGTCTGAACTGATTCATTCATACTGATTACTTCAGAGTTCAGAGTAACTTGTGTCTAGTACTCTAGCTAGTTAGATACGCATGTTTGCTCTGAACCTTGTAGAAACTGTTCTTGATGTTTCCATTTTGTTCAAGCATATATATAGTATACAGTTAGGAGTTCTTGTCTGAACCTTTTTGGACATTCCTACCAGCACAGTTATGACAAAACTTGAGTGAAGGGAAGGTTACAAATACAATTTTACCCTTGTTTATGAGAATAACTGTTCCTACTCCCAGCCTACAGCTATGCCCTAGTAAAAAAGCATCTATCAAGATGCAGTAGAATTTTATTTCATTTAAACTGCATGCCATAGACTCATAGTTGTTATGATAGATGCTAAAGTTGTAGGGGCACAATGAGGACAAAAGATCTAGAACAAAGGCCTATTTTGGGCAGCAGAAAACCCCCCACTGACAGCTTCTTTTTCAAAAAATTCAAAAAAAAATGCTTGCAAATCTAAAATGTTGATATTCTTAAATGAACGTTGGACGTTATCAGTTTATCACAAGTTTGCTAGATATGTTATGTACCTGATGCCATATTTGGATATTTACATATTAACCTCACCTAGATATATCGCCATTCATGTGATCTATTGATTTAGCCTTAAGTAATTCTCCATCAACATGATACCGTTATGCCCATGTATGTCATGGTCCCTTTGCTTTGCTATCAATGTCACTGTTATTGTCTGTACCAGTACCACATTTTGTTTAATGGTGTCCCTGGTAATATTTGATAATACAGCTTGAGAGTAATGCACATACCTTTCTTTGCTTCCTCTGTTTGCGACTGAGTGTAATTCACATACGAGTAGCGAATAATGTTTCTAAGCTTGATATTACTTGTTGCAGATTCATCTATGATGATTGGAGTGTGCCTCACACAGCCGCAAAGCTGAAGTTCCCCTACTACTGGGATGAAGACTGCTTACCGGCGCCTAAAGATGAACTCTAGTTTAAGTGTTCGCTACAGTATATCAGCTTTGTCCACGACCCTGCTGGATTACGATCGACATCTACTAGTTGTAAAACATTAGTGTGCTGTCATGTATAGTTCTGTGTTGTGACTCAGGAATATATGCATGTGGCCATGGTTTATGAACTTAAGCGCTTCTGGAGGAAAGCTAATGTACATTGTTTCCAGGTTTTACATTCCCCTATATTCCAGAATGCAAGCAGTACTGTTCTTTTCATGATTCTTCATATAACCAATTTAACGCTGTTTTCATCAGAATTTCATCTCTTTATTATAAATTCCCAGATGCACGGTTAATAGAGGTAACTTTGATGTTCTGGAGTTTTTCTACAAAAGTTAAGAAGCAACTGCTAACTTATGTTAAGTTTGTCTAACCATGCATTCTAAGCAGTATTGATGTTGTAGGACTTCTTTTCAAGTATGTCAAGCAAAACCAGTTTAGTTGTGGGTTAGTTGGGGTTCTTATTTATTATTATTTATTTTAATACAATAGTATTAAAAGAAGTCACCACGCTGAGAGGGTGTAGAAAATCCCATGTTAATTAGAAAAGAAGAAGGATATACACCGTTGGATATTATGAAGATCTAACAGTCTATGCTGGTCCATATCCAATACACCATGTCAAATATGATGAATAAATAACTATATTCGAAATTTAAAAGTAGATTTTGTTGATCAAATTATAACGGAAATCCAACCTGATTAAATTTTGTTTGTTCTCCATTAGTTTTGGAAAGAAAAGATTTCATCCTAGATAGACCAGGCACCAAGAAAGGACAGGAAATTAAACAAGCTCTGCATGGCCTAGCTTATCGTATGTACATGGGACTAACGTATACGAGAGGGGACATGCGTGCATGTTTTGTTTTCCAAAATACGTCTGGGCAGGTGCAGATCATGCGGCCAACCAACAAACCTAAAGTTCAGATGTCGCCGGCTCGCCACCGAACAAACTAGAGATATCCCTGCTGGCTTCTCGCTTGAGGTGGTTGCAGGGCAACAGAACGGCTACGCTCAACGCACGGGTCACACCCTTATCTCGATCTGTTGGCTGCCGCTGCCTATGATGGAAGGCAACACACGCTGTACGTACTTACCAGTCCACAACTTAAAAACTAGCTAATTATATGGGTAGCTGAAGGGCAGATCACCAATGTACAATGATGGTTCACATGCTCGAATCGTGATCTTAGCCGATGCTTATGGCACATATGCTTCCTACGACAAGGAAGACTTAATTACAGGTCTCGTCATCCTAGAGGCACACCTCAAGGGCAGATGATTTCTGGAATTGAAGCTTAAACATGGTGAAAATTTGTTGATTTCCATAGCTTCAAATTAAAAATTTTAAATTACTTTTTAACACTGGAGTCTACATAGGTCGTCTGCCCCTGCATTATGGATGCGCAATGGAGGAAAACATTTGCCAAGTTGGACAATGTGTATTGTGAAATAACATTTGGGGCATGACTACATTACTAGGGCAGCTATAGAGAAAAGCACAACTTAATAGCAGCAGCCTACATGGAACTATGATCAAAACAAAATCTCTACCACTAAATAAGTTTGTAGTGTCCTCATCGACCCCGTGGCAGAGCCACGGGGTCTGCTCCCATCCACGCTTTGCCATCCACCGACCCACCAGCGTTCAAAATTCAAATCGAGAAGCACGGGCACGGGTGAGAAGGAGGCCACGGCGTGCCGGTGGATCTCGTGCGAGACGTCCAAGTTCTTCGCGCGGCCGCAAGGTGAGAAGGAGGAGGAGGCCCCGACGCTCAGCTCCGGCAGCAAGCGGGTCGGCGGCAACAGCGACATCGGGTGGGTCGAGTACCTCCTGCTCGGCGTCACACGCGCTAGAGCCATGCCCGCCGCCTCCGCGTCCTTCTCGACATTGCCGTGCGCCACGGTTGCCGCCGACGCCTCTTCATCGCCAACCCCTCCAGCGCACGGGGAGGGGAACAACCACCGAAAGGAGGGGAATCAACACCATAGCAACGAATTCGATTAAAAATGAGGGAAAGAAGGAGGGGAATCAACTCGGTAGCAACGAAATCCTG
The DNA here is from genome assembly GCF_002211085.1 of Panicum hallii. NCBI lineage: Eukaryota > Viridiplantae > Streptophyta > Magnoliopsida > Poales > Poaceae > Panicum > Panicum hallii. The sequence goes on from NC_038044.1 coordinate 58,578,746, forward strand.
AAAACCCCAAATCTTCAAATCCCCAAATCCTACGTGCGGCGCCGTCGCCAACCAGTGTCGTCGTGGTCCAGTTGTTGCACCGCCACCGAGTCCAGTGCCACTGCCGTTGGGTGGAACCTCTCCTAGTAGGATACCCATAGGTCGGTGGCGCGCAGGGGCGGCGCGGCCCTCTGCAGGCGTGGCAGTAGCGCGCCACGGTCACCGTGGGGAGCGCGATGAACGCGCCGTAGATGAAGACCTGTCACAACAGCCAATACACTGTGCCGTTCGCCGGCGACAACGACATGGCATTGGACGAGGCTCGGGTTGGAGAGGTCGGAGCCCGGAGTCCGCAGGCAAGCGGCAGAGGAGCCGCCGAAGGGGCAGGGGCGAGTGGGTAGTAGCTGGGTAGGGAGTGGGACGGCGACGACCACGACCCGCGACCGCGAGAGGCGGCGAGGCGGCCAGGCGGGGGAGGGAACGGGGAAGACCAGCGAGCCACGCTGCATCGCTTCATGTCATCACTAGTGATTGGGGCGCGCGTTTGCGTGTGAAGGAAACAACGGTGATTTAAGTGCATCATAAACATGACATAAACGTGACTGTACATATATTAGGGTGCATGATGGCAAAATTTATACACGGTAGGTAGTAGGGTACAATAGTAAGCTAGCTAGCAGCTATTTACAAAAACCGCGGAGAGGAATACATTGGTAGAGAGACTTTATAATAGCGTAATGCTACCACTACCTGTGTAGGGGTAGCATTGCGTATAAATCTTAATTTCCCGCGCGACGTCCCTCCATTATTAAGCATGCTACCAAGAGGACCCACAATGCTTCAGTGCATAGTGCATCAGAGAGCACTCTTTTTTCTTAAAGCACCTGCATTAGTAAGCATAAAACCGATAGCTAAAATATTCTAGCCCTGACCAAACAGCTTGGCTACACCAAAGGAACTACCATTGTAAGACCGCTGTAGAACCCCAGATTCTTAGTTACATGACCAAAGAAAGAAACAAATAGGATGTGCGTAGGTGGTACCAAAAGTGGTTTCATCATTTTAGCATTTTTGAGCTATTCACTATGCAGTTTACCATTTTTAGATAGCAAACAATCATTTAAATTGAAACGGAGGCAGGGATGTGCAATCTTTGATCTTAAGCTACAGATCTAGCAATTACTTGAGACGAGGAATCAAACAAAATTAGATCCAGCACTTTTAGAGCAATATATTAATTAATATTCGTTTAACTTGGCCCTATCGATTGGCTTCACCTTATCATACTACATGTATCTCTTTATCTTATTTTTGTGAAAATTAAAATAATTATAAATATAGTGATTCGCTACGATCAGGTGACCACGAGGATCGCTGAGAACCGAGCTAAAACGTAAGAGATCCAATGTTTTGAAGGTTGCATGAATTTGAACGTAATTAGTATATTTGAGTTATATGGTTGGTAAGAACTATCCCTCGGAGGTGAAGGGCTTTAAGTTAATTTATGTAAAATAGGGTTTGTTTTGAGAAACATACATGGCTGTTAATGGTGGACCGCGGGTTGATTATTAAAAAGTTTGAGGGCTCTTCTGCAAAAATACGAGACGCGTGCGTGGATTGTGGGTTGCTTTTTTATAAAGTTTGGGGTTTTTTGCAAAAAATCTGTGGACTCAAACATGGCCTGCGGGTTGGTTCTTATAAAATTTAGGGGTTCTTTTGCAAAGTATCCGGGACAAACTCTTCCGGCCGTCGGATCGGGCGATCGGACGGCCGGGGATCTGTGGCCGACGTGGCCGGCCTGGTTGGCCAGGCAGGCCGCCGCATTTCATAAGTTTAATGCGGCTCTGCCTGTGCCTGACTGCCTGGTGGAAGTGGGAACATCTTGGCTCGGGTGGCGCGGCCTCGCGGCCGGGCGAATCGCTCTCCTTCGTTCTGGTGTAGTTTAGCATGTTGGATATTTTTTTTCCATCATCTTTAATATGTATTTTGCTACTGAAAGTTATGGCTTAGATAATACGTCTATTATCTTCTTACCATATTTCTTCTCAAATTATTTTATTTTGTTAAAAAATTATGTGCCCGTAGCATGGGGGGGGGGGCCTTTACCTAGTAGAGAAAAAGACAACATAGATCATATCCCAAGATGGCAAGGTAATAGCTACCATGGAGAAAACAAGTACTTTGTTAGCTATAAAAAATATTTAGCCGAATAGCAGCACATAGAGAAGAATCACATTGTAAAGAAGCGATTTCAATCTTAGGAACCAATGAGCCAATGAGAGTCTCTAGACTTTAAAAGTGAAAAGTAACAAAGGTACGAAATTTAAGACAATGTCAATGATGGTACAATGGTGCAACCTTTTCGTAGCCATGATATGATCTCAGCCCATTCACCGGGTTGAGTATTACCCTAGGTGGACTACATTGTTGCTATTACAAAAGCATGATAATCACCACTAGCGACAACAAGAAGCATTGTAATTAGTTGATGGCTGAGAGTTGAAAAACTTACTAGAAAAAGAAAGATGATGCAATCATGCTAGAGTGTTAATGCTATCTAGAACAAAACATCTAGAAAAATTGATGTTTGATATGCATGCAGCCTGTAGCAAGCCACGTGTAGTGTTCAACTAGAGGAAATTACATGCACCATCAGGGGTCCATCTTCGATGGCCGTGGCATAGTTATACCTAAGATAATATGGAAGCATGTATATATGGGGCTATATCTATGGGTGATTGGAGGACAAAGAAAATAAAGTATATTGTTACTTCTAGCGGTATTAATAAACAGCATACTAAATCTTTTTCTAAAAGTTTAGGGATAATTTTTCATGCACCCTAACTAAAACACAAGAAAAGAAATCGTATATCACCAGTGAAAAATTTTAAAAAAACAAATATTCATATCAAAAATAAATATTTTAATATTTAGTCACATTCATTAAATACCCAAAAAATATATTTCTATATAGGGTATTCATTTCTCTCCTAAGTCGTGTAAAAAAATACACCATAAAATATGGCACAGGTGGTTGTACTTTTAGGACAAAACAATTATAATGATATGTCTAAACAAAATTCTTTGCATCTTATATTTTGAAGTGAAAAAATTCTAAACATTAGGAAAAAGAACTAGGTACCCGCGCTATTTGTGCGGGCCACCGCGCTAGTTTATTTTATTGCGATAAGTAATGGAAACATTGATATTCTGGTGAGAGGTCACATTTGTGTGAAGTGCTTAGAATATGATTCGTGGCCGATCCATTTTATCTACTCACTCCGTTTTTATTTACATATCGTATCAGGTTTATCCTAAGTCAAAATTAGCTAAGTTTGACCAAATTTATAGAAAAATATAGCAATGACTATATTATATTTTATGACGGATTCAATGAAATAAATTTGGTATTATAAATATTATTATTTTTTCTATAAAATTGATTAAAGTTGGTCAAATTTAACTTAGGATAAATCTAATACGACCTGTAAATAAAAATAGAGAGCGAGTATTCGGAACAAGATTGAGAATGAAAAATCTTATAATAACTTTCACACGGTCATGTTGGACTTTTAGATTGATCCCAAAGAAGTTCTATTGGGAACTATTCCGTTCACCTCGTGTAAGAAGTTCGTATCGAAAAGTAAATAAAGGAGATATTAGGTGAGGTATCCCTACAATTTCGGTCGTAAGAAAAATTTCTTTCAAATTCATCATATCCACCAGATCGGGTGCGTTTGGTTCAGCTGTGAGCTGTGAAAAAGCTGCTGTGGAAAAGCTGCTGTGAGAAAGCTACTGTGAAAAAGCTGAACGCCGTTTGGTTCAACCTGCTGTGAAACTGTGAATTGATGTAAAATGTCTGTAATGCCCCTGAGACCCTGATATGTTGTTTATATGTAAAATAAGCGTAATGATGTAAACTTTGCATTGGCGATATGAAAAGAAATCGTATATCACCAGTGATATAAAAAATATATTTCTATATAAGGTATTCATTTCTCTCCTAAGTCGTGTAAAAAAATACACCATAAAATATGGCACAGGTGGTTGTACTTTTAGGACAAAACAATTATAATGATATGTCTAAACAAAATTATTTGCATCTTATATTTTGAAGTGAAAAAATTCTAAATATTAGGAAAAAGAACTAGGTACCCGCGCTATTTGTGCGGGCCACCACGCTAGTTTATTTTATTGCGATAAGTAATGGAAACATTGATATTCTGGTGAGAGGTCACATTTGTGTGAAGTGCTTAGAATATGATTCGTGGCCGATCCATTTTATCTACTCACTCCATTTTTATTTACATATCGTATCAGGTTTATCCTAAGTCAAAATTAGCTAAGTTTGACCAAATTTATAGAAAAATATAGCAATAACTATATTATATTTTATGACGGATTCAATGGAATAAATTTGGTATTGTAAATATTACTATTTTTTCTATAAATTTGATTAAAGTTGGTCAAATTTAACTTAGGATAAATCTAATACGACCTGTAAATAAAAATAGAGAGCGAGTATTCGGAACAAGATTGAGAATGAAAAATCTTATAATAACTTTCACACGGTCATGTTGGACTTTTAGATTGATCCCAAAGAAGTTCTATTGGGAACTATTCCGTTCACCTTGCGTAAGAAGTTCGTATCGAAAAGTAAATAAAGGAGATATTAGGTGAGGTATCCCTACAATTTCGGTCGTAAGAAAAATTTCTTTCAAATTCATCATATCCACCAGATCGGGTGCGTTTGGTTCAGCTGTGAGCTGTGAAAAAGCTGCTGTGGAAAAGCTGCTGTGAGAAAGCTACTGTGAAAAAGCTGAATGCCGTTTGGTTCAACTTGCTGTGAAACTGTGAATTGATGTAAAATGTCTTTAATGCCCCTGAGACCCTGATATGTTGTTTATATGTAAAATAAGCGTAATGATGTAAACTTTGCATTGGCGACATGTTTTTCACGAAATTATATTACATATATAAATAAGTGCATTGTTAATTTTAAAAGAGTTGTCAGCTACATAGCAATCTCATGTTCCCCTTGCATTTTGTATCGAAGCAGCTATCCTATCACGAATTATGTTCATTGTATCTTCATTCTCTCCCTCTATCTCACGACCATCATCTTGAGTTTGTTCCTCAACATTTGATGCTCCTGGCATATACTCCTCATCTGCGTCACACCTCTCAAACTCCTTATCACGTAACTGACTATCACGAATGAAATTGTGTAGCGCAAAACAAACTATAATGATCTCTTTCTGCCGGTCAGCTGAGAAACTCGGCATAGCTTTCAATATGCGCCATTTTTGCTTGAGAACTCCAAATGCTCGCTCAATGATATTGCCGAGAGAGGAGTGCAAAAAGTTGAATAACTCATGCTTTCCTTACGGTGGACGTCCACGACGATGATGAAATTCTGGTATATGGTACGTAGTCCCCTTAAAAGGTGCAAGGTATCCAGTTCGATTTGGATAACCGGAGTCAACAAGATAATATTTATCTGAAAATGAAAAATAAGTTAGCATTGTAAAAAATGATGATCAAAGTGTATAAGGGACAATTTACCTTTAGGAGGTACAGGAAATGAAGGAAAGTTTGCCAATGCATGGTTAAGGATCCGTGTATCATGTGCGGAACCCGCCCATCCAGCAACCACAAATGTGAACCTCATATCAAAGTCACATATGGCAAGTAAATTTTGTGATGTATATCTATGACGACAAGTGTAGTTAATTACCTCATCAACCGGAACAATAACCGAAATATGTGATCCATCTATTGCACCAATAGCACCCTTGAAATGAGGCCAGAAACGAGGTTCTTTCAACTTCTCATGTTCATTGCTAAATGTTGGATCCTTCGGTTTGATGTTGTGTTTTGCTAATTTAAGTAAACACTTCAATACCTCCTTAAATTTCATATGAACTGTCCATGTTGACCGGACAAAACGGTTTTCAGCTTGGGAAAATGACTGAGGCCCTCCAACAATCCATAAGAACATTGCTAATGATTCTATTGATGTAACATTTCTAGAGGATTTCAAACCATATGAAGACACCAATAAATCATGAAGAGCCATAAAAACCTCTGTACTCATCCGAAACATCTTGTAAAAGTATCTTGGATGCTTGAAGCACTTCATAACCCAATCATAATCAGATTCCGGATCTTCTTTTGCTCTATATTCAGCTTTATTAGCATATCGCTCATTGTAAAGAGCAGCCAGATTTCCAAGAAGCGCAGCATGTTGAGATAACTCATTTAGTGAAAGAAGAGACTGCTGCCCTTTTCTAGCCAGCTCTTCCATATTCGCATCCATCTACATAAACAAAGTAAATTGTTCAAAAAATGCAAGAAAAAATTATTAAACATACACGGAAAAAAATAGTTCCACCATACAATACAAATCTGGTTCCAACATACATAACAAAACTGGTTCCAAGATAAAAAACAACACTGGTTCCAACATACAAGACAATTGTTCGAACATACGAGAACGTTAGCAAATACATGGTTGAAACACAAGAGAAATTGATCTATGTGGCCTTCTTTATCTCGTGCTCCCTCTCAATCAAATCAAACCTTCCTTCGTTTATTTCAAGCGCACCAAAAAACTCTCTAAACTCAGGCTTCATGATTAATAAGTGAGCTGTGTGCATCAAAGCAGTTTTTTCTTGAATCCCACAATCCTTCACCATTCTCATAGCTTCTGCAATAGTTGGAACACGGCTGGATTGCGGAGGAGCCGATGATGCTTCAAGACTTGACTCAATTTTATTAGCTGCACTTTCAATCCTTATGCATGTGTTCTTGTACATCCAGAAAAATGGACTCTTCTCCTCCTTCTCTTCAATCGGACTAGACAATTGTTTGTGATTCTTTCCTGCTGGTTTTGGTTTCTCAATAGGAGTAATCTCCACTGGTTCCTCATCACTCGAGTCACTTGAAGAAATATCTCCCGGACATGATGCGGAAGCACCGGTGACATGCACCTTCTCAAACAGCAGATGTAAATCATCAAGATACTTCGGCCCCTGTCGGTGTTTAACCGGCTGCCCACCGAGGGATATACCCAAGGTGGTAAGTTTTGGGTGAGGGGACGCCGAGATCAGGAACTCGAAGGTGCAAGGAACACAAGACTTTAGACAGGTTCGGGCCGCACGGAGCGTAACACCCTACGTCCTGTATGGTGGTTTGTATTCTCTTTGGTGTAGACTGACCTAATGATCTTCTGTTTTGAGGGGGGTCCCTGACCTCCCTTATATATCCGAGAGGCCAGAGTTACAAAGGTGCTAACCAACCTCCGCTGAGAGATCATACCAGAACATATCTCGAGTAGATACCCTCCGTGTTGGTTAGCTCTATCTCCTATTTAAACGGGATAAACAAGAGATAAACCAGATGAATAAGAGATAAGACGGATTTAATCTCTTAGACCTCTTTAAACTACGTTATGTGCCCAGCCCGGTGGCCCCGGGTCTGACAAGCCCCCGAGCTCTTCGTAGCTGAGTACTGCAGGCTTATCGAGTACTTTCGAAGCAGTCTTCGACTTCTTCTGAAGCTTCGTCTTGAAGTCCTTTTTCGAGTACTTGCTTGGCTGCATCGAAGCTATGAGGTGCTCATGCCCCGAATTTTTGTTATGGTGTGCGATTTAAAAATCGCACTCCATATGGAGTAGCCCCCGAGCCTTAGGTTGAATCGGAGAATCAGGCTGAGGGTCCCATTAATCTGTAATCCTCCTTATCCTTCAAAGAAATTTGAAAAATAAGTAGTCGATGCCACGTACCCCGCAGCCACCGAGCCTTGAATCCAAATCCCACAAAATTGGAGGTAAGGGTCCAAAAATCGTGGCATACAGGCTAAACAATGACACGTTAAGGGGAGACCAAAGTGATGATACAAATGATGTAATTAGACCAAAGATTCGGAAAATCCCTTTTTTCGGGCTAATTAGCCCTGAAAAAATGATTAATCGAATATTTAATCCAATCAGATCACCAAATGACCCCTCACCTTCGGAATATTCCACAAAACGACTCTTGAACTTCAGAACAGTAACTTTTCCCCATCCCGCTGGTTACTTAACCCCGCGGCAATAGGAGGGAAAATTGTGCTTTCAGTCCGCATTCCGCCAAAAACCACCAAAACCCCAATCTGAGCCAAATGCCGCAGCCATCCCCTCAAGGAGATCCTCCCGCTCCAACCTCCCCACCCCTCTCCCCGCAGCCCCCGAGCATCTCGTGGCTTAGCGCATCGGAGATGGTGTCCAAGAAGTCGGAGATTGGGGGGAAGAAGAAAGAGGCGGAGCCTCGACCGCGGAGTGGACACACAGTAAGTGCTCCCTCAACAATCTGAACAAACTAGTTTCTGAGGGGTTGCTGCAAGAGAAAAACCTTGTTAACTGGCGCCCCTCTTTCCGTGAACCTTTCCCCATGGAGAATGTCGATGAAATCGTGACATTATTCCATTTTGCCGAACGGAGATTGGCCCTCCCCACTTGTTCCTTCTTTCGTGGCCTTCTTTATTATTACGGGCTTGAGCTCCATCACCTCAACCCTAATTCCATTTGCCATGTTTCCATTTTCATCCACTTCTGCGAAGCATTTCTCGGAATCGAGCCCCACTGGGATCTATTCCGCTTCCTCTTCCGCGTCAAGCCCCAGCCTACCACAAAGAAACTTGCTGTAGTGGGGGGCGCCGGCATCCAACTGCGTCAGCAGGCCGGCGAGAAATACCTTTCCTACAAATTCCCCTCAAGCCTTCCTGGGTGGAAAAACCAGTGGTTTTACATTGAAAACCATGCTCCCCAACTCCCGACGAAGTCGAACAGACCACCTGTGGTGAGGGGGGAATGGAACCTTGAACCCTCCGGCATGGAGATGATTCCAGTCAGAGAGCTGCTGGAAGCCATCGAAGCACAGAAGAAGAGGGGAGTGACCGGCGCCTCCGTCATGTTCTCATTTTACAAGCGCCGCGTCCAACCCATCCAACAGCGCTGTTGCCTGGGCTTCGAGTACACAGGCCCCGCTGACCCTTCTCGCATGTGCACAGAGGAGTTGCTAGATGAAGTCGCGCTCCAGCGAGTTCAACGGGTGCTGCTAGACGTGAACACCGTGCCGTACGTGCCCACATTGTTCTCCGCACAGAATCTGCCCAAGCCGGTAAGTATTCGACTTCTTTTTGTTGAAGAAACCTGCTATTGTACCATTGCTTAACTGAAGAACTTTCTGTAGGGACACACGGAGCTGTATTGTAGCTACCCGCCACAGCCTGACCTCCCCCGAGCATATCATCTCCTCCCTTCTGCTGTCAAGAAGGCTCGCCTTGCTGCAGCTCAAGGCAGCAGCGAGTCCGCCGAACGCGTGGACTCGCAGGCGGGAGGAGAAGCTGAAGGAGAACCGCGCCCTGCTGCTGCCACGGCGGCCAAGAAGGCTCGCCTTGCCGCGGCCCAAGGCAGCAGCGAGTCCGCCGAATGCGTGGACTCGCATGCGGAAGGAGGAGCCGAAGGGGAACCGCACCGGGACAACTCCTCCGACCAGAGCGTGGAGTTGGCCGGCGCTCTACCTCCGGTGCCAAAGGGCCAGCGGCAAGTGCGCAAACGCAAGGCACAAGAAGACGAGTCCTCCAGGTATCGAATTGTTGTTTTGGCGAGTTGCTAAGTATCAATGAGGCTGAATACTTACAGTATCCACTTATAGTCTCCCTGTTCTGCCACCCGGGACCGAGCTCGAAAGGGTGGAGACGGGCCCATCCGCCAGCGATGCAGTGACTATTGCCGTGGCAGGGGCCCCTCAGTCGGCCGACCGAGCCTCGCCACCGGCAACAGATGCTCCTCGACGGGGCTGGCGGGTGAAGAAAGCCGCCAAAAAGAAGTCGACACTGTGAGTTTTTCTTTGGCCGCTTGAAGATCTTGCTCTTGCCCACTTGGGTAATAACGACTTTGCCATTATTAGGGCTGCGAGCGCGGTGCAGCTTCGGCTGGATCCGGGCGCGGCTACTGCAGCCCTGGAGCCATCGGCCCGGGCTGAACCCTCCGGTGCGGAACCGGACCCGGCTACTGCGGCCTCCGAGCCCCCGGCGTCTGGAGAACAAGTGCCCGCGGAGCTGGCCCCGGAGACAGATGCAGCGCTTCCTGACTTGCCGCCTCCCGAGCCCTGACCAGAAGGAGCCGAAGCTGGTGGCGGAGAAGAAGTCGTGACCCCTGATGCCGCTCCTACCGATGGCACAGGTACGCGCTTACCTGCCCGCGACTGGTTACCGAGGTCTGGGCACAATGTGTTGACTACATTGTATACTTGCAGGTGTCCCGCAGCCGCCGTCCGGAGATACCGCCGGGCCCTCGGAGAGCCCCCGTGAGGTGCTGAGGACCGGGCCAGGGTACCAGAACATCATCACCACCGACCTGGTGGACGACCTCCTGCTGACGGCCGAAAATCTGAAGACTTTCAAGAGCACCTTCAAGGAGTTATACGATTTTTCCATGGTAATACTTGGATAATGCGTAAGCTGTGCACATTGGTCAGTTGATTGTGACTCAATCTCCGCCTTTTGTGCAGCATGTAATCACCAAGTCCCAGAAGAAGTCGGAGAAACTCCGCGCGGTTGTGAGTGACGCGCGAGAGTTAGCTGCCATGAACAAGTGCATCTCCGAGGAGAAGACGAAGAATTGCTATCTGCAGTGAGAGCTTGATATACTGAAGCAAGAAAGGACTCGAGAGACCTGGCTGCTCAAGAATGACCTGAAAAACATGGAGAAGGCCAACTCCGAGCTCCAACAACAGCTCAAGGAGCAACAAGCAGAGTACCAGGAGCAGCTCAAGGCAGAGAAAAAGGCGCACCAAGGTAAGCTCTCGCTTCCCTCGAGTACTTTTCCTTAGTAAGTCCCCTTGGAAGCTGAAGTACCCTTGCCGCAGAGCTTAGGAAAATAACAAAATACAAAGAGGAGCTGCTTACTGACGTGAAGAATATGCTGTATCGTCGTACAGATGAAGTCGAAAGGCTGCAGAAGGTGGTTGGCGATACTGAACGTCAGTTCGTCGACTGCCTTCAGCAGGTCAAAACGCTAGGCGAGAAGAACGAGCAGCTGCGCGAGGAGCTGGAGCACTTCCGGGGGGCCGCCCAGGAGCTGGTGGACATGGTGGATCCCCCAGAAGAAGGCGAAGCGGGCCCGCGGCCCCTGCTGGAGCGACTTCGCGAAGCCCCGAAGAAAATGCTCAAGTTCTTATCTGAAGCTCCAGTCGCGTGCGTGAGCAATGCGCTCGCGTACGTGAAGTCCTTCGTGCCAAACGCGCAGCTGGGCATTTTTGCGCAGGGGATGGTGGCGGACTGCACGGACGAGCAATTCGAAGAGTACCTGCGAGAAGCCCAGCCTGTAGCAGAACAAATTGTACACAGTGTACTGCAGGATTAGGGTATGAGAAACAAGCGGTCACTTCCGTGTATATATGGTTATTTTGATGTCTCTACTTGTGTTTGTGCCTGTGTTGGATTGATGTCCAGGTTTACAAGGCGTAAGTAGTGGACACTACCCTGGGTGCAACGACCCTGGAGGTAGCCGTAGCTCCATGTAGGAACTCGTCTAACAAGTTGTCCACAACCCGATCTCGTGGGTCTAAACTCGTTAGGAAAGAACGCGAACATCGTCGCGGGATTGCCGTGGATAGGGCAAAAAAAACAGGACTACCTCGAGTGCGATGACTCTGAGTGTAGTCGATTAGTCACTCCTGCTGTGAGCGTGCTCCGTAAGCTGAGTAAGACCCGGACGGACGGATCGAGCTTGTAAGGAGCAGGTGCGGTCGTTGCCGCGGTTTGGCCATTCTTTTGGCAAAAACAAGACTGGTCTGAGTGCAGCCACTCAGGATGTAGTCAAGGTAGCTCTTTATGCGAGCCTTTCCAACATGCTGTTTCTAAGCCAATCGAGCGGATCAACTGAGTTGGAAAAAATGTGACTGCGGTCTCGTGCGACCATCCAAGGTCGCGGCAGAACTCGATATGTGGAGGAGTTAGCCGGAGCGGATGGTGCGACAAAAAATAAAGGCGATAAGTTATGAATGTAGCCATAACTTTCTTATCATTCACGACGAGTGGCCGATTTTCACAAGTGTTTGCACGTGGCCGTGGTTGTCGTGCGTCGGAGAAGGAATGTTCAACCCGAATATTGTGGCTCATAGCCTCCAATATGTATCGAGGAAAGGAGATCTTCCAAGCCCCCGGGGATTCGGATATCACCGGGCATTTGCTTATGGGTAAAACTTGCGCAGGTTTTGGACGTTCCAGGAATTCGGGATGTCCTGACCTTCGGGGCATTGTAGTCGATATGATCCTGGCCGTGTGACCTGCTTGACGACGAACGGGCCCTCCCACCTTGAGTTGAGCTTGTGTAGGCCCGATTCGTCTTGAATATGGCGCAAGACCAATTCGCCAACATTGAATGACCGCTCCCTGACGTTGCGATCATGATATCGCCGGATCCCCTGCAGGTACCGAGCTGACTGGACAAGAGCGGTGCAACGAGCTTCTTCCACAAAATCGAGCTCTAACTGCCGCGCCTTGTCCGCCTCGCCTTCATTGTACATTTCAACCCTTGGGGACTTCCACATGATATCGGCTGGTAAAATGGCTTCAGATCCATATATAAGGAAGAAAGGTGTTTGGCCTGTGGCTTTGGACGGCTGAGTCCGAAGCCCCCAGACGACATGCGGCAGCTCACGTACCCATTTGCCTCCCTTCTTGCTGTTTTCATCATATAGTTGCTTCTTGAGGCCGTCAACGATCAAGCCGTTCGCCCTTTCGACTTGTCCGTTGGCCCTGGGGTGTGCAACCGAGACATATTTAACTTCAATGCAAGCATTCTCGCAGAACTCCCAGAACTGGTTCGCCGTGAAGTTTTACCCCAAGTCCGTGATGATGGAGTTGGGGAAGCCGAAGCGATGCATAATATCTGAGATGAAGTCGACGACCCGGTCTGGCGTGAGCTTGGCTATCGGCTTGTACTTGATCCACTTAGTAAACTTGTCGATAGCCACCAGAACATGGGTGAAGCTGCCTGGTGCCGTCGCGAAGGGCCCGATCATGTCAAGGCTCCAACAGGCAAAAGGCCAGGATGGCGGTATGGTGATGAGGCTATGAGCTGGGACATGCGTCTGTTTGCCGAAGAATTGACAATTTTGGCACCTGCGCACGAGATCCTCCGCGTCGGTCATTGCGGTGGGCCACCAGAAACCGGCTCTGTACGCTTTTCCCACCAGTGTTCTTGAAGCCGCATGGTTGCCATAGAGGCCATCGTGGATCTCCCGCAGTATGCCGGAGCCATCTTACTTCGTGACGCACTTCATGAGAACCCCTGACCGAGCGCCTCGCCGATAGAGCTTGCCGTCGACCAGGACGAAACCCTTGCTTCTTCGCAAGATGCGAGCCGCGTCAGCGGTCCTGGTGTCGATTCCCGCTGGTAACCGTTGATCGCGTATAAAGTCGATAAAAGCCCCTCGCCAGTCTTCTTCCAGCACCATAACCTCTCGATCGGGTTGTTGGTGACCCGCGTCGATGGCTACCTGCGGAGAAGACTTAATGGATGGCTGTTTGAGCTCCTGGATGAAGACTCCCGGCGGGACCTGGGCACGCGTGGACCCCAGTTTGGACAGGGTGTCCGCGCCAACATTGTGCTCCCGTAATACATGATGAACCTCCAGGCCAGAGAATTTGCTTTCCAACTTGCGCACTTCCTGCACATAAGCATCCATTGTCTCCTTGTTGCAATCCCATTCTTTGTTGACCTGCTGAACAACAAGGAGAGAGTCGCCATATACAAGTAGTCGCTTGATCCCTAGTGATATCGCCAAACGAAGCCCGTGAAGCAAGGCTTCATACTCGGCTTCATTATTGGATACCTTCCATAGGATCTGAAGGACGTACTTCAGTTGTTCGCCACGTGGGGAGATAAGCAAAACACCAGCACCCCCGCCGTCGAGCTTGAGGGATCCATCAAAATACATGGTCCAGTGCTCTGACGTGTCCACTGGGGTTGGGACTTGATTCTCCCTCCATTCAGCCATGAAGTCGACTAGAGTCTGTGACTTGATTGCAGTGCAAGGCTTGAAGTCGATTGACAAAGCCCCCAGTTCCACTGCCCACTTAGATATGCGTCCCGTGGCATCTTGATTATGGAGAATATCCGCCAGCGGGAAATCCGTAATCACAGTGATCTTGTACTGGTCGAAGTAATGGCGCAACTTTCTTGATGTAATTAAAATAGCATATAAGAGCTTTTGAACAGCTGGATACCATACCTTTGATTCGGAGAGGACCTCGCTGACGAAGTAGACAGGCCTCTGCACTCCAAACGCATGGCCTTCTTCGCCTCGCTCGACTACGATAGCACTGCTGACAACGTGGGTTGTCACCGCGATGTAGAGTAGTAGATCCTCTTCCGGTAGCGGAGCTGTAAGGATCGGAGGCGACTGGAGGTGAATTTTCAAGTCTTGTAGAGCCCGCTCGGCCTCCTCCGTCCATTGAAACTTGTCTTGGCGTTTTAAGAGCTTAAAGAAAGGTAGTCCTCTCTCCCCGAGTCGGGAGATGAACCTGTTCAGGGCCGCCATACAACCTGTCAGCTTCTGCACATCCTTGATTATGGCCGGAGCCTCCATATCAATAATGGCCGTGATCTTTACAGGGTTGGCTTCGATGCCCCGGTTGCTGACGATGAACCCGAGCAATTTCCCTGAAGGTACTCCAAAAACGCACTTGGTGGGATTGAGTTTCCACCGATATCTGCGTAGATTGCTAAATATTTCTTCCAAATCTACGATCAAGTTATCGGAATCCCTGGTCTTGATGACCACGTCATCCACATAGGCCTCAACATTCCGGTGCAGCTGATCCGCGAAACACATCTGGATCGCACGTTGGTATGTTGCTCCTGCATTCTTCAACCCGAAGGACATTGTTTTGTAGGCGTAAGTCCCGTACGGGGTGATGAATGCAGTCTTGATTTGGTACTCCTCCTTGAGCGCAATCTGATGATACCCTGAGTAACAATCAAGAAAACAAAGAAGGACACATCCAGCCGTCGAATCGACGACTTGGTCAATGCGCGGCAGCCCAAAATGATCTTTTGGGCAATGCTTGTTGAGATCGGTGTAGTCGACACACATTCTCCATTCATTGTTCTTTTTCTTTACAAGGACGGGATTCGCTACCCACTCTGGATGGATTACTTCTTTAATGAATCCAGCCGCGAGAAGTTTAGCGATCTCCCGTTTAATGGCCTCACGCTTGTCGTGGGCAAACCTCCGCAGGCGTTGCTTCTTAGGCGTAGCCTTCGGGTGTACATTCAAAGCATGCTCGATCAACTCCCTGGGCACCCCTAGCATATCCGCTGGTTTCCATGCGAATATGTCTCGGTTAGCCCGAAGAAATCTGACGAGCGTGAGTTCCTATTTGTCACCCAAGCCCACACCGATGATGGCGGTCTTGGATGAATCTCCCTCCTGGAGCTGGATCGTCTTGAGGGCCACATCATCAGTCGACTGGATGCTCGACTTGTTGGCCTTCTTGGAAGGAATCTCCAGCCCGGTCTGGGAGAGCTGCTGCGCGGCCGCGAATACTTCTCCCGAAGCATCTGGCACGTGAGTAGTCGAAGCGTACTGGATCGCCTCCTAATTGCAGTCGTACGACTTCTTCAAGTCGCCGCGGAGGGTGAGCACTCCACCGAGTCCTGGCATCTTAAGAAGCAGATAGACATAATGCGGTACTGCCATGAACTTGGCAAGTGCCGGTCGACCCAGTATTGCATGGTAAGAAGAATCAAAAGTAGCCACTTCGAACTTGATGAATTCAGTACGATAATTCTCCCGCGTGCCGAAGGTGACTGGGAGGACCACCGTACCAAGCGGGTGGGCCGCATTACCTGGGACGATGCCGTAGAAGGGGGACTTGCTGGGAACCAGCATATCTTTGAAATCCAGACCCATCTTCTTCAAAGTGCTGATGAAGATGAGATTGAGCCCACTCCCGCCATCGATCAGGACCTTGGTAAGCTTGACCTCCGCCACCACAGGATCTAGGACCAAGGGAAACTTACCGGGCTCGGAAAAGCTCGTCCACTGGTCATCACGAGAGAACGAGATGGGGACCTCCGACCAGCGGAGTGGCCGTGGTACCGCCGGCTCGATGGACAAAATCTCTCGGAGGAGCAGCTTTTGATCCCGCCTGGAATAGAAATCCTCGCACCCCCCCCCCCCCGAAGATGACGTTGACCACCTTCGACGCATCCTGAAACTTTGGGTTGCGCCCGTGATCCTCCTGATCATCGTCCTCGGGTTCTTTGTCAGCAGGCTTCTTGTTCTTCTTGCCGCCACCAGAGTTGCTGAACGTCCTCCGAAGGTGGTAGCAGTCGATGGCGGCGTGGTTGGCGCCCGGGTGCCACGGGCACTTCTTCTGCAGGAGCTTCTCGAACTCCTCCTGAGTTGTCGACTTCTTGCCCCGCGAAGGACGATCAATAGCCGCAATGACATCATCTGGCTTTCATTTCCGAGGTGGCCAGGAAAAGTCCCGCTGGCTTGTGTCGTTGCGGTTGTCGTTTGGGCGTCGCAGGTTGCTATCCTGACGCCACGGGAACCGCTCCCGCATCTTCTCCTCCTGTTCGGACCAATCATGCATCATATCACGAAGGCCCGCAACAGTCTTTGTCCTGTTCCGCCTGAAATCCCTGTAGATGCCGGGGTCGGTGATGCCGTTGTAGAAACAGTCGATTGTGTTCTCCTCCGAAATGTTCGCGATGGTGGCGCGGACGTCGAAGAAGCGACGCGTGTAGGACCACAGGAGCTTGTTGCGTTCTTGCTTGCACTGGGCAAGATCATGTCGAGTACCTGTACGAGCAATCGCTCCCTGGAAATTGTCGATGAAGACCTTCTTAAGTCGTTCCCAGGAGTCGATAGAGTTGCTGCCGAGGCTCTCCAGCCAAGTGAGCGGCGCAGGATCCAAAGCCATCGGGAAGTAGACGACTTTGGTAACGTTTGAGCCCCCTGCTACCTCGATAGCTGTGGAGTAACAACGGAGCCACTGCTGAGGAGCCTGCATGCCGTCGTACTTGGTGATGCCAATGGGTTTGAAACCCTCTGGGTACTTGTAGCTGCTGAAACGTGCAGAGAAAGCAGGAAATCGATCGCTACAGTCAGTACCTTCGTTTTCGACTTCTTCGCGGGTCTTGCGCCTGGACGAAATCACGGTCCGCGCATCGCGGCCTTCATTGATGTGCTGGCGCAGATCCTCCGAAGGAAGTCGATGATTGGCTTGTCGTGGCTGACCCCCTTGCGGTGGCTGCTGCTTCCCGCTAGGGGTCTGGCTCCCGCGAGCGTTGTCGTTGTTGGGCTGGTGTCGAGGACGGCCGCCAGCCGTTCGGCTGTGAGCCTGGCTTCGGCTCTCACCCACGCGCTCCTCCCTGATGGTGGGCGCCGGGTTGTGCTGATACAACTGGATCCAGGCCCTCTGTGCATAAAGGAGCGCTTGACGCACTTCCGGATCATGACTGCGCTCGAGGATGGCCGTTACCCTGGCGATGTTGGCCATCGGATTCCGGAAACCCCGCTCGCTTACGGCAGCAAACTAAGGGTCGAGCTCGCGATGCATAGATCGCCTTCGCTCGTTGGCCCTCCTCCGCCGGATCGCGCGGGCCCTGTTCCTGGCCCTCCGCGCTTCGCGATCGGCGTCGTTCTCGTCACCGGCGTCGGCTGTGATCTCATCCTCAGAGATCGCTTCAAAATTGACGATGAGGAGGTCCCCATCGCCCTCGCCTTCTTCGGCCATCAGCACCTGGTGGGAGGAAAGCTCATGAGAACTTTCGTCGACTAGTTCAGTCGACCCCTCCGCCACAGTGGCCAAAGGCCTGCCCTCTTGAAAAGGTAAGGGCTCAAGGTGGGCCACGAGTCGACCCTCTGCCTCGAGTAGATTGGGGAGCGTCATGCCCCTCCAGTGCACCATGTGCCCCTCCGGCAGAGAGGTGACCACCAGATCACCGGTAACGGAATACCTGAAGCCCCCCGACACGCGGTGGCTTCAGGCTTTCTGACCTGGAGTAGCAAGTCCAGGTCCTTCTCTAACATGGAGAGGGACCCAGAGGCGTTGGCCTCCTGAAGATCAGTGGCCGATTCGCACAAGCCGAGTTGAGATCGGTTATGCAGATCCCTAGATTGGAACGAGTCCAAACCAGGGGGAATTGCCGCAACACCAGAAGAAGTCGAGGCTGGAGCGGACTCCATCTCGATCTGTGTTGCGGAAGCGTGGAGCGGCAAGTTGTCGAGCCCGTCGACGAACTTGTCGAGGTCGCTGCGGAGATCCGCAACGGAGGTCTTTGGCTTCATGTCGATGAGGAATCGCCGGAAACTACCCGCACTATCTGCGACGCAGACCCGTGAACCAAAAACGAATGTCGTGCCCTGAGAGGGAACTGACCTGATGAATTTGAACGATGCCATCGAGCTCGCCGATGGATCTTCGACGCGCTCCCCTACCTGGCGCGCCAGCTGTCGGTGTTTAACCGGCTGCCCACCGATGGATATACCCAAGGTGGTAAGTTTTGGGTGAGGGGACGCCGAGATCAGGAACTCGAAGGTGCAAGGAACACAAGACTTTAGACAGGTTCGAGCCGCATGGAGTGTAACACCCTACGTCTTGTATGGTGGTTTGTATTCTCTTTGGTGTAGACTGACCTAATGATCTTCTGTTTTGAGGGGGGTCCCTGACCTCCCTTATATATCCGAGAGGCCAGAGTTACAAAGGTGCTAACCAACCTCCGCTGAGAGATCATACCAGAACATATCTCGAGTAGATCCCCTCCGTGTTGGTTAGCTCTATCTCCTATTTAAACGGGATAAACAAGAGATAAACCAGATGAATAAGAGATAAGACGGACTTAATCTCTTAGACCTCTTTAAACTACGTTATGTGCCCAACCCGGTGGCCCCGGGTCTGACAGCCCCCGCTTTCGAAACTTGACATGGACACACTTGATACCTCTCTCTGGGTTGTTGCATCGCTGTAAAATAAATTTAGCAAGGTTAGGAATGAAATATAACAAAGGCAAATAGAATTCCCTTCAAAAAATAAAACTTAACTCACCGCAAAATGTTCATCCCACCACGTGCTAAAACACTCAACAGTTTGATTCGCATCATCCCATCCAAGCCCAGTGGCAGCATTTTTCAGTTCCATAAATACGGTGTAATCTTTTTTCATGTTGTCGAATTTATTCTTCAATTGTGACCTCACTAGTTTCAACCCGGTTCTTGCAAGAAGTTTATCCTCAAGGTTCTTCCAACCAGTTCTAGTGAAACAACCATTTGGTCTATTCCCAAGAATAAGCTCCTTCTTGCAAATATCAATGAAGTGCTTCAAAGTGGCATTATCCCACACCACCTTTTCACCCATCACTAATGTGAGGATCACAATCAACTATTTTTTCATTCACAAGCAATCGATGTATTAATCCAAATGTTAAGAAAATAGAAATAAACTAGTGACTATGGTACTTTATAAATTTAAAAAGCAAAGACATCTGAAGAATAGACTGATTGGTCTGCGACTCTGCGGTGTCATGCAAAATTGTGAAAGATGAAAGACAGTGTAAGACACGAACATACAAAAAATCAAAGGTCATCTAAGACAGACATGATCCTTCCAATTTTCACCCAAGAAAGATGAAAGATCAAAATGCACAGTCAATTTTGTTGCAGTCGATGTCATAGCATGCATAAAAAAGGAATGCCCTATGTCTGTGTTTTAAATATGAAAAAAATACAATTATGTATCCCATGCTGGCTACAACACATTGTGTATTCAAACAAAAAACAAAGGTTTGGGTACAAGAACAAACACTGCAAGTTCATACAGTCATTACACTAATCACCAGATCGACACAACTAGCAATACATGGTACTACCACTACTATCACATCAAATGTTCCAATTCATTCAATACGTTTCGACCACAACAACCCACAATAAGCAAAACTTGAAAGGCGGTGCACGGCAATCCGGTGTAATCTAATAGCACTTCAATAACAATACGGAATATAGTAACCAAATTTACAATTACATAACTAAAAAAGGTCCCATGTACAAATGGATGCATCAATTATTCAATTAATCACTCAATTTCTGAATTCAAAAGTGAAATCGAGATGCAATCATGAAATGGAATGAGAGAGAAAGCGGTACACACAAGAGGGAATGGGTGCTGTCTGCTGGGGCTGGTGCCCGTGCCCCCTGCAGCTCGCGTCGGGGCGGCCGGGCGGGAGGCCGCGGGTGCAGGCCGGTGCGGGGCTGCGGGAGTCGAAGGGGGCCGGTGGCGACGCAGCCGCACGCGAAGGCGCGGGTGCGGGCGCGGGCGCGGGCGCGGGCGCCGGGGGGTCGGGGGCGCGGGCGCCGGAGGTGGAAGGTGGCCGGAGTTGGGAGCCCACCGGCGAACCCTAGGTGGAAGGCGGCGTCCGCTCGCGAAGGGAGTCGGGACTGGGAGAGAAACGAAATAGAAGAGGCCGAACTGGTACCCAACTTGGCGGTAGCATTTCGTTGTAATTTTGGGGCAAACGCGGAAATAAGCTAGGACGAGGCCGCTGCGGGAGTTGTACGCGAGAACGCAGCCGCGTTGGAAAAAGCAGGTCGCGCGTCGGGGTCCTTTGGTTCACCTTCGACATTCAAAATGCAAACGCTCGGGAAAAAAGTCGAACCAAACGCACCCGAAGAACTCTTTAATCATTTCAAATTCGCCGTACAAGAGACACGACCTCCCGTTCTCACGGCGCCCATCCCGAGTGCTTTCAAAAAAATATTCACGAAAATTCGCGGTCTCCGATTAAATGCAGGCGTGAAAGCGATAACCCTCCGCCCCATCCCGGCCGTCCGTTCCCCCTCCCCATTTCAAACTCTCCCCACCAACCCACAACGGTCGCCTCCCAGGGCCCCGCACCCACCGAAAATGTCTCACTACCATGTGGGCCCCAGTAAACGTCGGCCCCACCCGTCAGTGAGTCGCTTCCGCCGCATAAATCCGCGCGGAAACCCGTATCATTTTCCAATCCATTCGCAGCCACAAACAAACCCTAAGGCCGCCGCCGCCGACATGGCCAAGAAGAAATCCGCCGCCGCCGCCGCCGCCAACGGCAACGGCAACGGCAACCACGCCGCCGCGGAGGAGGTGCCGCCGGCGAAGGCCGCGGAGGGCGCGCCGGCGCCGGATGCGCGGGACTGGAAGGCGGAGCAGCTGAAGGCGCTCAACACCATGCTGCTCAAGGAGGCGACGGAGCGGCGGGGGCAGGTGGCGGCGCTCACGGCGCGCCTCGACGAGCTCTGCGCTGACGACGCGGCGCTGGCCGCCGCCGAGCGCGCCGTGGCGCAGGCCGCGCTCGCCGCGCCGCTGCGCGCCGCCGCCGACGAGGTCGACGCGCTCCGGGCCCGCCTCGCCGCCGTCCAGGGGTCGCTCCGGGACGCGGAGGCGCGGGCGGCGCGGGAGGCGGCGGACAGGGGCGAGGCCGACGCGCGGCTCGAGGAGGCCGCCGCGGAGAGGGCGCGGTCGCTGAAGCTGCTCCGGGAGAAGGAGGCGGAGGTGGCGGCGGTGTCCAACAAGGTCGCGAGATTGGAGGCCGTGGTGGCGGAGCTGGAGGGCAAGAACTCCGATCTGTTTGGTGAGAAAGGCGAGCTGGTGGAGAAGTTGGAGGAGGCCAAGGAGGCTGTTAGGATGGTGTCCAGCGAGAAGGCGGCGGTGGAGAGGAGCTTGCAGGAGTTCAGGAAGGCGGCTGAGGCTTATCGGGTGGAAATGGAGGGCAAGGTGAAGGCGAAAGTGGAGGAATTGAAGGTGCTGGGTGCCAAAAAGGCTGAGATCGAGGCGAGGGTGGAGTCATTGGAGGCGGAGCTGGCGGCGGCGGTGGCTAAGAAAGGGGAACTGGAGGCTGAGGTGGTGGCCAAGAAGAGGGAGTCTGATTTGGTGAAGGGAGAAAATGACAAGCTTCAGTCCGAGGTTGTGGCTGCCGAGAAGAGGCACAATGTTGCTGTTGCAGAGGTTGAAAGTCTCAGGATGGAATTGGGCACATTGGTGGCAGCGAAAGAGGCTGCTGCTAAGGCATTTGATGCTGAGAAGGCTAGACTTGTGGGGGAATTGGAGGGGCTGAAGAGGAAGTTGGAGGAAATCCAGGCTGACAAGGAAGCAGCTCAGGCAGCGAATCGTGTGAAGGATGCTCAGGCCGGTAAGCTGAGGGCCGAATTGGAGGAGCTCCACACCTCCATGTCCAAGCTCCAAGCTTCCTGCGATGATCTTGACATAAAGCGTTCATGCCTGCACAATGAGAAGAATTCAGTTCTGAAGGCTTTGGATGCTGAGAAGGCTGAAGCAGTAAAGCTGAGGTCGAAAATTGAGGAGCTCGAGAAGTGCAATGGGAAGAAGGATGGCGACATTGGGAAGCTGAAGGTGGCATTGGAGGAGAAGAAGGGGACGATTGATACCCTGAGCAAGGATGTCGAGCTGCTGCAACTCGCAGTGGCTGAGGCTCAGAAGAGGAAGAAGGGTGGCATCTGGACATGGCTGTATGCTGCCACCACAACCATGGTGGCTGCTATCTCCTTCATCTATGCCACCAGGTCCCACTGAAGGGCTGCCTTTTTCCTTTGGCCATGTTCCATGTTCGTTTTACACTCTTATCAATGTGCAACTCGAAATGATCATGCTGCTATCCTGCTGTATTGCTATGCTATGCGTCAGCTGGTTATGAAATGAAATGAATCCTTCAATTACATGGCTATGTTTGCTGTCCTTTGTGATGTCTTTGGCCATTCTTCGGTGTGTGAATTGTTGGAACTATGACTAGCATTTTGAATTTCAGAATGGATCTAAACTTCTGAAGAACCTTTCAGGTGCGTCAAGAATGCAATGGCACTTCTGTCTTATACACCTGGTATGCCTATTGTGATTGTGATATATTAAACAGGAGACCCCATCAAACAAAGGATGTCATTTCTTTTCCAACTTGATACTGTGTTTGTCTGCTTGCATTGTGAGCAAAGATTACATCATCAAAAAAAGTTGATGAGCTGATTCCCAGGCAATTAGGTTGGATGATTCTTTCCGACAGTATCACAGTCACAGTACTAGCACGAGGATTATCTCCCACAAGAACATACCCCAGTAGTGATGATATTGATAGCGAGATTTCCCATTTAAACAATTACTTAGCATAGTTTTACAGTGTGCAGCATTCAGAGATAGATTGATTCTTCCAGGTAAAGTTGAAGAAAAGGTTTATTATCACTGAAATAAGATTTGGGTGTTTCATTGGTCAAGCAAAGGCAAAAAGGTGAATAACTGATGATAGACAAAGTACGGCATAGAGTAGAGCAAACCTAAGAATTCTTGAATAATTTGTGATTGTTTTAATGCTAGATTTAGCAAACTTCTGCCTGCAGAAATCTGAGGATTGCCTGTTAGAATGGCAGAAATAACACAAAGGATGTTGCAATGGTAAATAATTGTGACCAACTTGACAATTGAACTACTTTTAAAATCCAGCCACGAAGTTGTAAGGTTAGTTGCTACCATTGCACAACCAACTGAAACTTCCGCTTTGCGTGCATTTGCTGTGTTATTGTTGCTGCCTATCTGGTGCCATTTTGTCGTTAAAGATTGTACATTATGCATCCATGCTGTGGGGCTGAGATGTGCTGTCATGTGGTATTTTCATTCATGAATATCTGAGGATTGCCTTTTGTTGTTGAACCACCATTTCCCAGCTTCCAGAATGCTTTTTCCTGCTTGTATCTTTGTCTCTACTCAAAATGTGAGGTTGGAAATTGCAGCATTGCAGGCCTTAAAAAGGCATGGAACTGTCAATATCTTAAAAGTTGTGTATATCTTTTCTGTTTTGTTGGTCATTGCATCTGACTGGGTTGCTTTCGTGTTTGCTATTGGCCATCAATTCAATAATATTTACAATGGCGCTGCTAGCGCCCGGACATCCGAACCGGGGGCTAGCATCGGACGCTGTGACTACCATCATATTATGTTGCCATCTGTCGTTGGATTGAAATTAGAAAAAAATTCCCACCGAAACATATGCTCGTGTTGCACGCAACATCGACATACCAAGTCATTCATCTAATCTTCCTCGTCTGGGCGCTCGAGCTCGAGCAAGTTGTGCCTTTCACGAGCTCAAGATCGTGAATGAATTCAATTTCTTTGTGAATCTCATGAAAAAAAATGGCAAAAGAAGAGCAAAGATCCCAAGTCATTCAAGAAACTGAGTCTGTCTCCCCTAAAATCAAAACAGCATCTGAAACGTTCAAAATGTGAGAACCGTCCAATTTAACATCATTTTAAGCGAAACCGTCGGTCCTTATCATAAAGATGAGAATTAACTCGCGCTCGCACCGATGGCGTGCCGCGGGTTAACCCACATCTAAACTACCAAGGACCAACTTAACTTTTCATTGAAAATATATTAAACCTGGTAGTCCCGGTATATGCTCCAACATATGCCCAAGATCATGCACATGCACATACCGTTACAACCTCATACGTCACCAATGATCCACAAAGAGCAAATTTTAATACAAAGTTAAGGAACTAACAATTACAACATTAATTTAAGGAAAGGTTCTGGATCTGAAATTTAAGGTTCAAATAAGGGATACAAGCCTCGGGCTCACAAATAACATAGAAGAGATAAAAACTATAGAGGTTAATATTTATCATGATAATTTCAAGTACGATACGCAGCGGAAAATATAATGATAAATAATAATGGCGTCTTGCTCAAGGACACCATTCACCATATTGGCCTATTCCTCGTCCGCGCCGGGTTCGGCGGGGTAGAAATGGCCAAACACCACTTCCAGCTCACCTGCAACTTAGTATAATAAAGCAACATGAGTACAAAGGTACTCGCAAGACTCACGCGAATAATTAAATCAAGGAATATGCATATGAAGGCTCACAAAAAGACTTTAGGGCTAAGTAAATTAAATAAGCATGAGCTTCCTAATTCCACCATCTAGCCTCCTAGCATTTTAATTAACTTGCCCAACCCACCTCAAGTTTTAGTTAATTAGATAACTCAATTCCTAAGTATCAACATGAGGTAAAATGAAACCCATCACATGACCAAAACTTCTACGAAGATTTCGTAGAATAGAGAGCTTGCTCATAACCGAGAGCGCGGCAATTCGAATTGATTCATTAACCTTGCAAGGGTGTACATCTTTACCCACACGACACAAGGACCATGCAACTCACCCAACCGATCATATTGGGCAAGAGAGTACTCGCATCAACCTTTCCCGATAAATTGTAACCGTTGAACATCACGCCTAGCTTGCAAAACAGCATCTGAAACGTCCATAAAGTACTATTGCGACATACCAAGACACAAGTTACAACATCATGAAAAATACCTTATGCGGCATGAAAACGCTAATCCAGCGAGATGACATGCCGCAACATCTCGGTTTGTTTATTTCAACATCCACGATGACCTGTTGTAACACTGAAATTGCCAATTTCAACATTCGAAATCTTTACTGCAACATCATAGAATGCTTATCGCAACATCGTAAATCATCTGATGCAACCTTGAAAGTAAAGATCAAGATTCCCAAAAATCACTTGTAGCCCACGCTCTGCCCTTTGTGCTTCATATCTAGATTCCCAATACCCAAATTGATACGATACTCCGCTTGTGGGAGCAAGCTGCTAGCTAACCACCCCAAACTACCAAGATCCAGCTCCCTGTGTCGTTTTAGTGCTCGGGTCGGTCACCTCGTTGCTATTGTTGGAGTAATGGGCTTGGCCTATTCATTCTAATGCATTAAAAGAATTTAAAGCCCACTATTAAATGCTAGGGAATCAATGGCTTAATTCCGTACCGGGAATTGAGGAGGATCTCAACCGACTTAAAAGGTGGACTTCGTGTACATCTCTTATGAAGCCGGTAAGACGAGGACGGTGAACCACACGCGCGCGCGCGCTCGCCTCGCCGCGCCGCGCCGGGCCGGGCCGTAGGCGCGGCCGAGCGTGACGTGACGTGCGACGAGATGAGATGAGAATGACGTTTTGTTGTAAAGAGCAGTAAAGAGCATTAAAAACCGTGAGTTAATGTTGACACTAATGACCGGACATTCAAGGCTCTTTACGACGTCAGGTTCGTTAAACCTGAGGCTCATCAAGGTCATTCATGACGTCCAGGTTCGTTGAACCTGAGGCACCTCATGCCTATATAAACCAGCACCCTCTCCTCCCATCCTCACTCACTCAGCTCTTCATCCAGGTACTCCTTCTTAGGAGACCTCTCCCTTCTCCCTCAGCTGCTTTCTGCCATTCCCATCGCTAGCACTGCGCGCACAGCTCTAGCGAGAGCAGTGCCTCCGGAACCTCTGCTCGCTGAAGGCCTTGTACGGGGCGCAGGCAATCAGGTTTTTGGGAGCGTTTTCACGCGACTGCTCGCTCCCTGAATGACTACTCCGTCTACTTCCTGGCGTGACCGTTCGTGCGAACGACTACTTCGTCTACTTCCCGGCGTGACCGTTCGTGGGACTGCACTGCGAACATCTTCCTGCATCGACATAGTTCGGCTACTTCAAGCAAGGCCAGTCGAATAGCATGTCTATTCCAGCTGGTAACGGCGCAACCGGTGCCCCCGGCACTGGTCCCGCCTTGGGGTACTTACTCAACCTATTCTGGTTTAATTATTTGTTCATGCTTATTAGTGAGAATAACATGAACACATGCACATTATCACTCATCTATATCATCAAATTGCTAGTAATATTTGGAATTAAAATATACCAAAAATTGCCTATAATTCTAACAATCCAAAAACCTGATTTTGTTAATAGGCTTTCGGTATCTAGCTTTGCTGCATCAATCAAACCACCACCATTTGATGGTTCAAATTACAAACGTTGGCAAGAGCGGCTTATACTGTGGTTAACACTATCGAGAGTGATCCATGTGAAAGAGGGTGTAACGCCCGCGTTTTTACCTTATTCAAATTACAACACAAATCGCTCGCTAGAAAAATTCTTTCGTCAAGCTCAGATCGCTCCTAAACCCTTACCGTTCGAGCTCCTAATCGCCCAAAACATTTCCCGACCTTTCGCCGTCTGATCCTTTCTTTTTTTTCCTCGACCCCCGCGCCGTGCCGAGTGCTCAACCCCACGCTCGCGACCGTCGCCGCGAATTCCGCCGACGCATCTTCCCCGCGTGCTCAACCTCGCGTGTCGCGCCGCACTCTCGCGACCGTCGCCGTGAAACCCGCCGACGCAGCCCCCCCCTTCTCTTTTTCCCCTTCTCTTTTTCCCCTTTCTCTTTTCCTCTTTCCTGCTCCTTCCCTCGTTCCCCTGCACGCGCAGCACGACGCCGAGCAGAGCTCGACGCCGGGCGCCCGGCCACCACCACCCCCCCATTGACGACTCCACAGGAGCTGCCTAACTTGGCCCTCCTCTGCGCGCGCCGTACCCTCTTGCCGCCTCGGCGCTCGCGCTTGCCCCGGCGTGCCGCGGCAGAGCAGAACCGGCCGCCGCGCGTCGCCTCGCCATGGGCCGCTTTCCCCTGCGCAGCGCGTCCCCAGGCCGCCCCTCCCCGCTACGCGCCACCACCCGCCCTGCGCAGCGACGACCCAGCGCCACCGGCCACCCTGCGCAGCGACGACCCAGCACCACCGCCGCCCCCACCGCCATTACTGGCCGCCACCAGCCTCCACCGCGCCCCCCCTCCTTCCCGCCCTCGCCGGCCTACAAATACCCCCACGACGCGCCCCGCCACCACCACAACCTCCCCCGCAGCCCCTAGCCCCCTCCCCGGCCCTGCATTGCCGCCGCCGCAAGGCCCTCCGCCCGCCGCCCCTGGCCCTCGTGGGCAGGCCGCCTCGCGCCGCCCCAGCTCGTGGTGAGTGGTGGGATGGGTCCCCCTTACTCCCCTCTCCGTTTTGCCCCTGCCCCCGGCCGCCGCCATGCCCTAGGGCCGCCGGAATCAGTGGCGCTGCCGGCTCCTCTCCCCCTCCTCTATTCCTGGTAACGGGAGGAGGAAGAAGGGCGATTTTGCCCAGAGCCCCCTACTCTCCTGCCTATTCCATTAAGAGCTCTCCCTCTCTTTACTCCCTCTTTCAAAATAGACCCCATGTTCACCCTATTTAGAAAAATAAACCCTTCCACTACACAAAATAATTACGATTAAACCCCTGACCCTTTCAGAGTACCCTAGGTATTCCCAAAAATTCTAATCAAGCCCTCCCCTCCCAACAGTAATTACAAATATACCCCTGAACCCTTATTCGCTCCCTAAACCCTGCTCGGCCTATTATTTTATGCGCCAAAAACCTTCCGTTTGCCCCGAAACTTTACCATGCCATTTCTAACGTAATGCCGGCCACGCCATCAAGAAATCTCCCAGAAATATTCTTTCCACCATTGTTTCTTAAGTTATTCTTGATTCGGGCTTGTAGATAAAATCTTTATTATGGAATGTTTACTTGTGTGCGCCGTAGATCACGAAGTGACCGAGGAGAACCCGTCGACGAGAAGTACTGCGAGCAAGAGTCCGAGGACCAGTACCGCGAGCCCGTACTTGAAGGATAGTACCTCGAGCAGGACTTCCCGAAAGGCTTTGTGAACGGCAAGTCCAATTCCATCCTTTGATGCATATTTAACCCAGCTTTATAAAAGCAACCAATTGGCCTGTTTTATAAAATGCATTGTTTTATTGCAAGACATGGTCGGATAGCCACCCCTTGATTGCTATGACCATTCCTTGATGACATAGGATTTGCCCTGTTAGACGTCAACTCCTGCTAGAGATGCTTATTACTGGTTGTTCCTTTATTATAATTTAAACCATGACAACAAGCGATTTACCAAAGAAAAGGGTACAAGTGTTTTAAAAGATGAAATGGGATTTGAGAAAATAAAAGAAAGACATAACCTGACGAGATGGACGGCGTTTTCTGTGTGAAATGCCATTAGTGTGCTTGTACCTTTGTGGTTGAGCATGGACGGGAGATGTCCGTCTGGTCATTATAAGGATGAACTGAGGTGTCATCTTGCCTAACCCATTTAGCGTACAACCACTCGACCGTTGTGCGGGCAACGGCTTAGCATAAACCCCACTAGTTGTTCTGCCAGCCAAAAGGAGAGCGGGTGAGCAACGGGAGACCATGGAGAAGGAATACGATCTGTGTGAGTTATGTCCCGGTTATGACCTTGTTGATGGGTCATTAACCCCATGGTAGCTTCCGTATTGGCTAGTTAGATTCAGCTAAGGTGGGTAATGGCTTTGTTAGGATCCGCCGTGATATTAAGGTGTTCGTAGCGCAGTACCCTACTTATGGGTAAAGTGTACCACCTCTGCAGAGTGAAAAATCTATTCGAATAGCCGTGTCCACGGTATTGGACGCGTTACGGCATGGTGACTTCAATAGATATCTTGGGTTGATTGGTTTTGTGGCGTGAATTTTTGAAAGTGTCTGGCAGTTGTGTAGTAAGCTACTGTGGACGTGGAGTCCGGTAGCAGTAAAACTAAGATCCTTTGTGTAGGATCAACCCCACTTATTATTCGATTACTACAAAATTGTCTTGAGAAAACTCTTTTATTAAACGAACCCTTGCATGTGTAAAATCTCGCTTTATCGCAAATGAACCCAAGCCTCATCCTTGATATACCCGTGCATGATCTTTATTATTTCCCCTCCGCGGGTGTGGTTGGACTTGTTGAGTACCTCTGTACTCACCCTATATATAATTGTGGTTTTCTTCAGAGGAAGACCCGGACTTCGTTGTCGAAGACGCCGAGTAAAGGTTGCGTCCGCACCCAACCTTGCCTATGGTGTGAGCCTTCCGCAAGATGCTTCTGCTAGCATGTTACTCTGAGCCCGAGCTGGATCCCGCGTGGGTCATGCTTTGGTGTATCACCATAGCTATTTTATTACTGATTATCGTTTGTATCGAGTGTCCGCCTCCTCGGAGGTTTGTACGGTAATGTACCATCTGATGTAATAAATGTGTATCAGCCTCCTGGGACTGATTTTTATATCACATTTAAGTCACCTCGGTTGAGGGGATGCCTCAGAGGGTAAGCCTGAACAGTTCTCTCCAGAGGAAGGGAGTGCGTTCGATGAGGCTGATATCCTCTTTTGAGGCTTGATTATTAGTGTTCTCGGTGATAACCTGGTGGATTCTTATATCCGGCTGCCAACTGGCAAAGCGTTGTGGGATGCTCTTGAGGCTCAATATGGAGTATCTGATACCGGTAGTGAGTTGTATATCATGGAGCAGTTCCTTGAGTATAGGATGGTCGAAGACCATTCTGTAGTGGAACAGGCTCATGAAATACATACTCTGGCAAAAGATCACAAAAATTGCAGCAAAGAGTCCCCATGTGTGTTACCCAATAAGTTTATGGCCGGAGGTATAATCTCTAAGCTGCCACCTTCTTGGAGGGACTTTGCTACTTCTCTAAAACACAAGAGACAGGAGTTCACCATAGATGGACTCATAGGGACTCTTGATGTTGAGGAGAAGGCGAGAGTAAAGGACATACGTGGGAAAGGAGTTGTTGGTGCTTCCAGTGCCAATTTTGTTCAGAAGAACAACTCCCACAAGAACAAGAAAAAGCCACCGCAGAACCAACCAAAGACTAAGCCGACAACCACTTTTAAGAAGAAGAAGAAGAAGAAGGGAGCTTGCTATGTGTGCGCTAGTACGGAACACTTTGCTGGAAAGTGTCCGAACCGCAAAGGCAATAACTCCGCCAACATGGTCATTAGCGAGCCTGGAGGAACATCGGGGTACGGTAATTTATTACCTACTGTTCTTTCAGTCTTTGGTTCACCCGAATGGTGGGTTGACACTGGTGCTAATATTCATGTTTGTGCTGATGCTTCTTTGTTCTCTTCTTACCAGACCGGCGGGACTTCCTCCTTGCTGATGGGGAACGGATCACATGCGCGTGTTCTTGGTGTTGGTACGGTAAATCTGAAGTTTACTTCGGGGAAGACCGTGCAGCTGAAGAACGTGCAGCATGTCCCCACCATCAAAAAGAATTTAGTCAGTGGCTCTCTACTGTGTAGAGATGGTTTTAAATTAGTCTTTGAGTCTAATAAATGTATCTTGTCTAAGTTTGGTACTTTTGTTGGAAAGGGTTATGAAAGCGGAGGCTTGTTCCGTCTTTCTTTGTCAGATGTTTGTATGAAGTTGCATACAATGTTATTAACGCTGATGAAACAAATGTTTGGCATTCGAGGCTTTGTCACGTTAATTTTGGTTGTATGATGCGCTTAGCTAATTTGAGCTTAATTCCAAAGTTTACTTTTGTCAAAAATTCTAACTGCCATGTATGTGTTGAATCAAAACAAACTCGTAAGCCTCATAAGACCGCGGAGGCAAGGAGCTTGGCACCCTTAGAATTAATTCATTCCGATTTGTGCGAAATGAATGGAGTGTTGACAAAAGGTGGTAAAAAATATTTCATGACTTTGATTGATGATAGTACTAGATTTTGTTACATCTATTTGTTGAAGTCAAAAGATGAAGCTTTACACTACTTTAAAATCTATAAAGCTGAAGTAGAAAACCAACTTGAGAGAAAGATCAAAAGAGTTAGGTCAGATCGTGGTGGCGAGTATTTCTCAAATTTATGTACTTTATTCTGCGAGGAACATGGTATTATTCATGAAAGGATGACTCCCTATTCACCTCAGTCAAATGGGGTTGCTGAAAGAAAGAACTGCACTCTAACGGACTTGGTTAACGCCATGTTAGATACAGCGGGACTTTCCAAGGAATGGTGGGGTGAGGCTATATTGACTGCATGTCATGTCCTAAACCGTGTTCCTACAAAGAATAAAGAGATAACTCCATTCGAGGAATGGGAGAAGAAAAGGCCAACACTGTCATACTTACGTACATGGGGTTGTTTGGCAAAAATGAGTGTGCCAATAACCAAGAAACGTAAGCTTGGACCTAAAACTGTGGATTGTATCTTTCTAGGTTATGCTATTCACAGCGTTGGATATAGATTTTTAGTAGCGAAATCTGGAGTACCTGACATGCATGTTGGTACTATTATGGAGTCTAGAGATGCTACATTTTTTGAAAACATTTTTACCATGAGAGATGAAACAAGTTCATCTAGGCAAGAGTTCATCGAGGATGATGGCTCTGCTGAGCCGATAGAACACAATGAACATACACTTGTGGAAAATCCTGAGGAGGATAACAATGATGCTCCGAGAAAGAGCAAGAGACAAAGGACTGTAAAGTCTTTTAGTGATGATTTCATTGTATACCTCATAGATGATACACCCAGAACCATTGAAGAGGCATATTCATCTCCTGATGCTGACTATTGGAAGGAAGCAGTAAGGAGTGAGATGGATTCTATTATGTCTAATGGAACCTGGGAGGTCGTTGAACGTTCTTATGGATGTAAACCGGTTGGATGCAAGTGGGTGTTTAAGAAAAAGCTTAGGCCAGACGGTACTATTAAAAAGTACAAGGCTAGGCTTGTGGCCAAGGGTTATACCCAAAAAGAAGGAGAAGATTTCTTTGACACTTATTCACCAGTTGCCCGATTGACCACAATTCGAGTGTTACTTTCCCTGGCAGCCTCTTATGGTCTTCTCGTTCATCAGATAGACGTTAAGATGGCTTTCCTCAATGGAGAGTTAGAAGAGGAGATCTATATGGATCAGCCGGATGGGTTTGTATCAAAGGGTCAAGAAGGAATGGTGTGTAAGTTGTTAAAATCTTTATATGATCTCAAGCAAGCGCCTAAGCAGTGGCATGAAAAGTTTGATAGAACTTTGACCTCTGCTGGCTTTGTTGTGAACGAAGCTGACAAATGTGTGTACTATCGCTATGGTGGGGCTGAAGGAGTGATTTTATGCTTGTATGTGGATGACATACTGATCTTTGGCACTAGCCTTAATGTGATTAAGGAAGTCAAAGAGTTTTTATCTCAAAGTTTTGAGATGAAGGATCTGGGAGAAGCTGATGTTATTCTTAATATAAAACTGGTAAAAGAGAGCAATGGTGGGGTGATTCTTACACAGTCTCACTATGTGGAGAAGGTATTAAGTCGCTTTGGTTAGAGCGACTATAAACCTGTCTCAACACCACATGATGCCAGTTTGATTCTTAGAAAGAACAAAAGGATAATGCGAGATCAGCTGAGATATTCTCAGATCATTGGTTCATTAATGTATTTAGCGAGCGCTAAAAGACCTGACATCTCGTTTGCTGTAAGCAAACTGAGCCGGTTTGTTTCAAACCTGGGAGATGATCATTGGAAGGCTCTTGAAAGAGTAATGCGCTATCTAAAGGGGACAATGAACTTTGGAATTCACTACATTGGGTACCCAAGGGTACTAGAAGGGTATAGTGATTCAAACTGGATTTCTGATGCTGATGAGATAAAGGCCACAAGTGGATATGTGTTTACACTTGGCGGTGGAGCTGTTTCCTGGAAGTCTTGCAAGTAGACCATCTTAACGAGGTCAACCATGGAAGCAGAACTCACAGCATTAGATACCGCCACTGTTGAGGCTGAGTGGCTTCGTGAGCTCCTTATGGACTTGCCGATAGTTGAAAAACCATTACCGGCAATTCTAATGAACTGTGACAATCAAACGGTAATTGTCAAGGTAAACAGTTCAAAGGATAACATGAAGTCATCTAGACATATGAAAAGATGGTTGAAATCTGTCAGAAAATTGAGAAACTCCGGAGTTATAGCCCTGGACTATGTTCAGAAGGCTAAAAATCTGGCAGATCAGTTTACAAATGGTCTTTCACGAAATGTGATAGACAATGCATCTATGGAATTGGGCTTGAGACCCACATGAGTCATTCTATAGTGGAAACCTGTCATATGTGATCGGAGATCCCGTGAATTAGGATGGTGAAACAAACTAAAGTCTGACTGTGAGAAGAGAACCTTTGTGAAAAGGGCTCATTCCGTGTATAAGGTGCATTTCTCTTCTAATCTGTATGGCAGGTTGGTCTATACCTTAATGTGTTCCAGGTGGTTTCTTTAAAACAAATGAGTTGTTTTCTTGAAACAAAGATGTTGTCCTATAGAACATCTGAAAGGAACACACCTATATGAGTTTGACTACTGGTCATGGTCTATGAGAACTGGGTATTCTCTAGAAACTCAAGAAGGGCCTGGAGTATGACTTATAAGCTCCAAACCGCGGGGATGCTTTTGCAGCCTAGTACCAGTGTAGGGCTCTGGTCAAACTTGTTTGCACAAAACTGGCAATTCAAGACATAGTCCATTGCACAGTTGTGAACAAATGTAGCTTTTGTCCTAGATGGAAGTTCAACTTAACAGTCTCTGTCGAATACTGGTATATCAATGAGGGAATGAGGGCATTTCTAGTGTGACTTGAATTTCTTGGTGGGGATTGTTGGAGTAATGGGCTTGGCCCATTCATTCTAATGCACTAAAAGAATTTAAAGCCCACTATTAAATGCTAGGGAATCAATGGCTTAATTCCGTACCGGGAATTGAGGAGGATCTCAACCGACTTAAAAGGTGGACTTCGTGTACATCTCTTGTGAAGCCGGTAAGAGGAGGACGGTGAACCACACGCGCGTGCGCTCGCTCACCTCGCCACGCCACGCCGGGCCGAGGCCGAGGCCGTGGCCGTGGCCGTGGGCGAGGCGCGGCCGGCCGGACGGGCGGTGCGGTGCGCGTGCGCGGCCGGACGTGACGTGACGTGAGGTGCAGGTGCGGTGCGACGAGATGAGATGAGAAGGACGTTTTGTTGTAAAGAGCAGTAAAGAGCATTAAAAACCGTGAGTTAATGTTGACACTAATGACCGGACATTCAAGGCTCTTTACGACGTCCAGGTTCGTTCAAGGTCATTCATGACGTCCAGGTTCGTTGAACCTGAGGCTCATCAAGGTCATTCATGACGTCCAGGTTCGTTGAACCTGAGGCACCTCATGCCTATATAAACCAGCACCCTCTCCTCCCATCCTCACTCACTCAGCTCTTCATCCAGGTACTCCTTCTTAGGAGACCTCTCCCTTCTCCCTCAGCTGCTTTCTGCCATTCCCATCGCTAGCACTGCGCGCATAGCTCTAGCGAGAGCAGGGCCTCCGGAACCTCTGCTCGCTGAAGGCCTTGTACGGGGCGCAGGCAATCAGGTTTTTGGGGAGCGTTTTCACGCGACTGCTCGCTCCCTGAATGACTACTCCGTCTACTTCCTGGCGTGACCGTTCGTGCGAACGACTACTTCATCTACTTCCCGGTGTGACCGTTCGTGGGATTGCACTGCGAACATCTTCCTGCATCGACATAGTTCGGCTACTTCAAGCAAGGCCAGTCGAATAGCATGTCTATTCCAGCTGGTAACGGCGCAACCAGTGCCCCCGGCACTGGTCCCGCCTTGGGGTACTTAATCAACCTATTCTGGTTTAATTATTTGTTCATGCTTATTAGTGAGAATAACATGAACACATGCACATTATCACTCATCTATATCATGAAATTGCTAGTAATATTTGGAATTAAAATATACCAAAAATTGCCTATAATTCTAACAGCTATGCCTCCAATATCAAGCTTACCATCGCTTGGCCAATGGGATTGGGCTCCTTTGTCACCTTGCTGCCCGGATTGAGCTTCCTCGGAAAAGTAGCAGCGAGGGAGGCCTACCAGCTGAGAGGGCCTGCCAGTAGCACAAGCGAGAGGGGCTCGGCGGTGAACTGACATGAGTTCTAGGTGGCTCAGGCTCAGAGAGCCATCGGCGGCAGCAACGAGCAGGACGCGGCGCAGGCGTGCAGCAAGTGTTGCTAGGAGGTGAGAAGAGAAGACACGTGTGGGTGGAGCTGGACGCGTGGTGCGAGCGGTGAAAGGTCGTCCGAAAGCTTAATCCCGTCGGACGGCCCTAACATGGCATTACCGTGTTGAGATCAGAACTTCTGGAATTTATCTGAATTGCCTTGTGATGATTCACGGCGTGCACTCTACACTGAACATCTCAGAATTGGCTTGGGCTATACGTTTCTGACCTGCAGGTTTCTGGAGTGGTGAGCATCTCAGAATGAACAGACAGGATGTTATGGCGGTAGGCCCATTTGGGAATTCAGTCTTTGAAGTTTTTTAACGACATTATTAAGGACCCTAAAAAGGCCACAGTCTCACTGCATATGTTACTACAAACAAGCTGCTCCTCCGTGACTCTTCCTCACCGACACTCCATCCTCTGCCCCATGCCTCTTCTGCACTCACACTCCATTCCTTTCTTCCATCGTCCTCATCCACCTTTCTTCTCCTATGTCCTTCAATTTCCTTGTTCCAACTTGGCAACTTGCCAACTTGTACATATTCACCCCGAGGTAGCTGCGGCAGGGGCAGGCAGACGGAGCGCATCCTTGGGCTGAGGCACCACGAAGACAGAGAGGCGTACGTGAGTACGTCTTCCACCTCGGACGAGTGCGTGGTGACAGCGACCGACATGTCATCATCAACCTCTGCAAGTGTCCAGAATAGGACGTGGTTTGAAGGTGAGCAAAGACATCATCTTTTGTTTCTTAGCGAATTTCCTAGATACTCCTAGAAACTATAGTGTTCCATTACGTGCCATTGAAAAACACATCTTCCCTTATATGCCACTAGATGAAATTTGTGATCCGTTATGTGCACGGCCATTAGTTACGTTTAAAGCTATCACCATTAGGATGGTTGTTCGTGTTGTATTTGTATGTGCACCGGTTATTTAAATTTGAATATGATTATTTTGAATCATATAGGTACAAGTTGGTCCATATTGTTTCATATATGTTGTTCAAAGTTTGGCAACGCACTACTAGATTTTCCCCCTATAACCACGAAAAATTTAGGCAACACCACTGATTTGGGTGCAATAGGTGGGTACTATGGCACCGAAAGAGTGATTTGGTAGTAATATGCATGCCTATTACTACACATAAATTGTGTTGCGATATTTATCTTTCGTGTTGCAACAGGGTGTCCCTAATGCACCTATTTTTAGGATTTGTGTTGCAATTGGTTGGGAATACTGCTACACCAATTATAAGTTGCATTAGTACTTCGTGTGTTGCAATAGAAAGGTGCTATGGCGACCATATTAGCGTTGGTTGCTTCTGAACGGCAATTTCGCAACCCTTGATTTGTGTTGCAAATTGCTTGGTGCATTGTGGCAATAGATAGGTGGCTATTGCATCCTTTCTTTCTGCGAGATGCAATAGCATGGACGTATTGCCACAATTTTGCGTGGTTGTCCAACTAGTCGTAGTCGTTGCAACTGTAACAGACTTATTGCAACCAAGTGTTCCTTGGTTGCAGTTAAATTTTTCTATCACCACGCTTTTTGTTCTTACAGGTGGGCCTCCACACAAGTGTTCCTTGGTTGCACTTAAACTGGAACAAATCGTCAAACAAACTGGAACAAATCGATAGATCGACTAGGACACACGAGAGACAAGGTTACAGTGGCAGCCATTTAACAGCAACTTCATAGTAGAGTGATGGAAGTGGCATGGAAGGGTCTGCAAATTTTAATAGATGGCAGATAGGGGAAGTAGGAATTTTTCATAGCACATATGTGATTGGTATAAATTCCAAAGACACAGAAGGAATTATCTTCTTTTTTCATGTGCAGTGTGTTCCGTTTCTCTCCTCTAAAACACCCCTTCAAAACATGTGTTGCAGATCTCTTTGCAGATGACAGAGTGAGAACCCTATCGCACCAGGTCTCCACTCTTCAGGATAGGGTGTGGGAGTTGGAGCACAAGAACACCCAGCTGCTTGGTGACAAGGGTAAACTGGAGAAGCAATTGGAGGAGACGAAGGCAGCGGCTCGGGCCATCACAAGCCAGAAGGAAGATGTGGAGAGGAGCTTGAAGGGTGAAAATGACAAGCTTCGGTCGGAGGTTTTGACCGCGGAGGAAAAGTATAGCCAATCTGAAGTGGAGGTCGAGAAGCTCAAGAAGGAATTATGTGCATTGGTGGAGGCAAATGAGGTGGCTATGAAGGCATTTGATGTTGAGAAGGCAGAGATGATGCTCGAAGCTGAGGAGCTTAAAAGGAGGGTGGAGGAACTCCAATCCAATAAGGATTTGATGGAGGATGAAATTAAAAATCTTCAGCTAGATGTTCTTACTGCAAATAAAAAATATAGCCTATCTGAAGCAGAGGTTGAGAGGCTCGGTATGGAATTGAGTGCATTGATAGAGACGAAGGAGGCAGATGCGAAGGCATTTGATGCTCAAAATGCGGAAAATATGAAGAAATTGGAGGATCTTAGGAAGAAGTTGGACGAAATCCAAACAAATAAGGATTTAGTGGAGGGTGTAAATGATAAGCTTCAAACGGAGATTTTAACAGTAGAAGAGAAATATAGCCAATCCGAAGCAGAGGTTAAGTGCCTTAAGCATATATTGGCTGCATTGGTGGAGACAAAGGAGGCCGCTGCAAAGGCATTTGATGCTGAGAAGGTAGAAATCATGAAGGAATTAGACAATCTTAAGAGGAAACTAGAGGAAATCCAAGCTATCAAGGATTTAACGGAAAGTAAAAATGACGAGCTTCGGTCAGAGATATTGGCTATGAAGCATAAACATAGTCTATTTGAACAAGAAGTTAAGAGCCTTAAGATGGAATTGGATGCACTAGAGGTGGCAAAGGAGGCTGCTGTGAATAAGAAGGCAGAAATCCTAAAGGAATTGGATGATCTTAAGAGGAAGGTGGAGGAAGTCCATGCCAACAAGGATTTCGTGGAGGGTGAAAATGATAAGCTTCGGTTGGAGATTTCGACTGCAATACAGAAACAAAGCATGTATGAAGCAGAAGCTAACAACCTCAAGGTGGAATTGGGTGCATTAGTGGAGGCGAAGGAGGCGGATGCAAAGGCGTTTGACGCCGAGAAAGCAAAAGCCATGAAAGAATTGGAGGGCCTTAAGAAGAAGGTGGAGGAAATCCAGACCAAAAAGGATTTGGTTGAGGGAGAAAAGGATAAGCTTCGGCTGGAGATTTTAATAGTGGAACAGAAACATAGCATGTCCCAATTAGAGGTTAAAAGGCTCAACATGGAATTGGTTGCGTTAGCAGAGGAGAAGGAGACAGTTGTGAAGTCATTTGATGCTGAGAAGGCAAAACTCATGAAGGAATCAGAGGACCTCAAGAGGAGGATGGAAGAGATCCAAGTCATCAAGGAGGCGGCTGAGGAAGCATGGCGCGGCAAGGATGCTGAGGTCAATAGGCTGAGGGATGAGTTGGTGAATATCCGTGTTTCTATGTCACAGCTGCAAGCATCCTACGACGGACTTGATGCCAAGCATTCACGCCTGAATGATGAGAAGAGTTCAATCCAGAAAGCATTAGAAGCTGAGAAGGTTGAAGCATGCAAGCTGAAGTCAAAAATTCAGGAACTTGAGAATTACAATGCTGGAAAGGATGGTGAGACTGAGAAACTGAAGGCGGCGCTGGAGGAGAAGAAGAGTGAGATCGATACCATGAGCAAGGACATTGAGCAGCTGCATCTCGCGGTTGCTGAGGCGCAAGAGAAGAATAAGGGTAGCATTTTATCATGCTTATCATCGTGCCGCTCGAAATGATTAGGTTGACATGTCTCGCGTTACTAATGTAATGGTGCTCAGTTGGTATTATGCAATGAAATAAAACTTTCATATATGATGATCATACTTTTATTTATTTTTTTGATGCAAATCATACTTTGCTGCTAACCATAGCATCTCACATTCAGTGACTCCTTGCTCTCTTAGACCGGGTCACAATTCAGTGCCTCACCTTCAGCTAACCATAGCCTTCACTTACGTGGGCTCAGGTTTAGATGGTTTTTGCAGGCTGCCTGACGGCACCTTTGCATGACCTCGCGGTTTCTTCCCATTTCCTCATCTTTGTCGTCTCGCTCTCCCTCGTGTACCAAATGATCCGCTCAGAGCAGCTGATTAGAACAAATAAACACGGTCTGCAGCAGCTAGTAAACAAAAGCAACCGACTGAAATTATTCAGAGAACAGATACTAACTCATCCGAGTTTTGCAAGTTCTGAAACCAGCAGGACAGAGAGCATCCACCAAGGAGTAGGCCAGTCTCACATTGCTACAACACACAACACCCTTAGTCGTCAGCGACGATCAGCAAAGCACTCCAGTCCCTCTTTCTTTGCCTGCACTCCATGCATCTCCTTCTCCTCTACTAATTCTTCCCTCACCAGCACTCCATCAAAAAAGAACACTCATCCTCGCTCTTCTTCACCACCAGTCCATGCCTTCTTCCTCACCGACACTCCATCCTTTCCTTCTCTCCTTTCCTTCTTCCCTTGTTGTATTCACATTCAGGCGGCATCGTCCACCTCCGACGAGTGCGTGAGAACAGCAGCCGCAAGTCGTCGTCAACCTCTCCTCCAATTCTCCACAACATGCCGTATTATTTTTTTTCAGGTGCGCCAAGACATCTTTTTTTTGCTTTCAGATCAATCCAATCTCCACTAATGACTCTTCTAACACATGCACTGCAGAGTACTTTGAACAGTACTTGAAGGCGCAGCGGCTAGAGCAAGAGAAGACCAGACTGTCCAACGAGAAGCGTGATCTGGAGAGGCGGCTGGCGGAGAAGACGAGGTCCGCTCAGGCGTCCTCAACCCAGGTCTCCGCGCTGGAGCACAAGGTGCGGGAGCTGGAGCGCCAGAACACCGGGCTCTCCGGCGACCTGGCGAAGCAAAGGGAGGACACGAAGAAGGCCGGTCTGCTGTTCATGGACGCCGCCGACAGGTGCGAACAAGTCGCGAGGAAGCAGATAATGGCAGGGGCGGCGGAGCTGGAGAACGCGAGGAAGGCGAGCCTGCTTCTCATGGACGCCGCCGACACGTACCAAGACGCGGCGAAGAAGCAGACGAGGGCGAAGGAGGAGGAGCTTGAGGACGCGAGGAGGGCGGTTGCGGTGCTGATGAGCGCTGCGGATGCGTACCAGCAGGAGGCGAAGAAGCAGATCAAGGAGAAGGTGGAGGAGCTCAAGATCCTCGGGGCTCAGAAGGCGGAGATGGATGCGAGGGCAGCAGCTTTGGAGTCGGAGCTCGATGCAGCTCTGTCGAAGAATCAGGAATTGGAGGTCGATCGTGACAAGGTGAAGGTTGAGAATGGTGGTCTGCGGTCAGAGGTCGAGAGGCTCATGATGGAGTTGGGTGCGTTGGTAGAGGTCAGGGAGGCAGCTGCAAAGGCATTTGACGATGAGAAGACAGAAATCATGAAGGAATTGGGAGACCTTAAAACGAAAGTCGAGGAAATTCAAGCCAGCAAGGATTTGATGAAGGGTGAAAACGATAAGCTTCAGTCAGAGGTTAGAACAAACAAGCCTTAGTCTAAAGGTGCTAATTATTCCAACACATCGGAGACGGTTCATCAGTTACTGACGAACCTAGCCAATACCCCCAAGAAAAACTGGCGGCAAGGATTGAGATTCCTCATCATAAACTCACTTGTTGGGAAAGTTCAGGCAATTTTCCTGCTGGTACATTTTTCTTTCCTTTTTTTTAAAAAGAAAGCAACTTCTGCCTGCAGAAATTTGCATATTCTGTTTACAAGTCCAGTTAACCACTGGAAGGAGCTTACCTGATGTCAGAACTGAAGAGACCTTGTAATGGTAAATGAGTGTCACCAACTGACTGCTCAGCTACATTATTTAGAATCCAAAGCAAAAACCTTGTGTGGTTTTTATCTCCAATATTGTATTGCACATTTGCATGGCCGCTATGTTACTGAGTCTTATTCATGAATGTGAGGATTTCTTGTTGGTGTTGAGCCACCATCTTGGGAATTCTGCCAGAATGATCTCAACAGGCGATGGCATTATTGGGAGTTTTTCTCGTGGCAGAATGAATTTACAGTGGTTAGTATTGCTATGCCTCCATTCCAAATGCAGAATCAGAAAGTAGATGGTTAAAGGAAATTGATGTGTATCAAAACATGGTTATCTTAGAGTTGTAGCATATGCTTCGAATCTGTAATGATGGCCAATTTATGCATAAGTGATGCGCATTCGTTAGTCCTGGTGTTTCAGGGAAATGAGAAGGAACAAAAAGAGCCTCATTACAGTGAAACATGTAGTAAATCCAATCGTCTATATCTAACTTTTTTCACATTAGTACAACAAGCGATTCCGATTTGATGCACCTATTTAGCAGGTCAATTTTGCCCACCAATGCAGTACATTCAGAACAATGACTAACGACAGAAGGTTCAGGTGAGCTATCGGACATGCAGGGTGGCAGCAACTTAAACAAATTCTGAGGAATTTACCAGTTATCTAGGGGGGTTAAATTTACAGACGATCCAAACATAAGCCTGGAACAAGGAAACTTACAATTCAGATGGAAAACACAACATGCACAGGTCCACCACAAACTCCACCTGAGCTGCATTGAAACCAGCATCGGCATGGCACGGAGAGTGCAGGTGAATTCCCCTGGAAATTGGAATGAATTCATACAGTCAGAACATTCAGGAATATCACACGATCTTCTCTTTCACTTTCCTAAACCAAGAATCAGCACTCGATTCACGTTCACCTGAAAAGGAGGCTTAATTCCATCCAACAATGCAGTACAAACGATCCAAACATCAGCATGTTGTATCCAAGTAAACATTCAGATGAAATTCATCTCATAACCAAGCAGGTGAATTCGTCTGGAACGATTCAGAAGTAAAATTTGCACAAAAGAAGCATCACAGAACCTTAGCAAGCAACAGCAACCGACCATTTCATCCATTCCAGCAAGACTGATTCATAGATACAGCAAACTTCCCCGATGAGCCATCCATTGCAAAACCTAACCTAGCCTAAGCGAGACACTAGAACCACTACTGGTGAACCAAGAAGAAGCCGCAGCATCATCGGCGGCTCCGACTAAAGCCGGGCCCGGACGGAGGGAGGCAGGCCATCCGCGGCGGCGCCGGCTAGAACTCCTGGGAGGCGGATCCGATGTCGGCCTTGCCCTTGCCGCCGGCCTTCTTGGGCAGCAGCGTCTGGTGGATGTTGGGCAGCACCCCTCCGGCGGCGATGGTGACGGCGCCGAGCAGCTTGCTGAGCTCCTCGTCGTTGCGCACGGCGAGCTGGATGTGGCGCGGCACGATCCGGTTCTTCTTGATGTCGTGCGCCGCGTTGCCGGCCAGCTCCAGCACCTGCAAAGGAGAATCAATCGATCGATCGCGCGCGGGGAGGATTCGGTCAGGACGTCGCTGCGAGGAGCGCTCCATGGATCGGGAGGAATAGTAACGAGGAAATGGAATCGGGAGGAACAGAGCGGGGAAGGAAGGGGGTCCGACGGGAAAGGAAAGGTACCTCCGCGGCGAGGTACTCGAGGACGGCGGAGAGGTAGACGGGCGCGCCCCCGCCGACGCGCTCGGCGTACTTGCCCGTCTTGAGGTAGCGCGCCACGCGGCCGACGGGGAACTGCAGCCCGGCCTTGGACGACCGCGACACCGCCTTGGTGCCCTTTGTGCTTGATATCTAGATTCCCAATGCCCAAATTGATACGATACTCCGCTGGTGGGAGCAAGCTGCTAGCTAACCACCCCAAACTACCAACATCCAGTTCCCTGTGTCGTTTTAGTGCTCGGGTCGGTCACCTCGTTGCTATGCCTCCAACATCAAGCTTACCATCGCTTGGCCAATGGGATTGGGCTCCTTTGTCACCTTGCTGCCCGGATTGAGCTTCCTCGGAAAAGTAACAGCTAGGGAGGCCTACCAGCTGAGAGGGCCTGCCAGTGGGCCTATTTAGCACAGCTTGTGGGCCAACTTCTGAGCAAGTTTAAGTCGCGGGCTGGCAAAACGCTTCGCTTCTGGATCAGCTTCCCCAGCAGCGCTTGCGAATAGCCCAAGAAAACGCGCTGGTTCCAGCAGCCGGAGCGGACCAGCTTCAGCGCAGCTTATCCCTCTCCACCCGTCTCTTCCCCAATCCAATCCTCCCGTGCCCGTGACCCCCGGCGCCGGCCCCCGCGCGACGCCCCCGCGCCGTCGAGGCGCACCACCTGCTCCACGCGGGAGGAGGGGCGGGAGGGCAGAGGCAGCTGCTGGCGCCCCACGCGGGATGGGCCTGGGCGGCGGGCGACGCCGCGTGCCGCGAGCCGCCGGCGAGCGCGGCGCGGCAGGGGCAGCGGAGACCCGTCACGGGCCAGCAGCAGCAGCACAGGTTCCAGCACCCGTGCGCGGCCACCCCGGTCGCGGCGGCGGGGCCGCAGCTCGTCGCGCCGCCGGGGCGGTACGCGCCCGGGCCGCAGCTGTGCGCGGCCGACGCGTCGGAGAGTGGCGTCACGTTCGGAGGTGGAGGCAGCGCGCGGCAGGAGGCGCTGGCGGCGGCGGCGACCAGGAAGCGGAAGCGCGCCGGCGAGGGGCAGGCGGCGCAGGCGCTCGGGCTCGACGCGGCCGACGTGGCGGCGCACTTCCAGCAGCAGCTGGTCGACGTCGACCGCCTCGTGCTCCAACACGTAAGCGCCATATGCCATGGCTGATCGATGACCGATGTGCTCGATCGCGGTTGCCGATGCCGGC
Source organism: Panicum hallii (assembly GCF_002211085.1). NCBI lineage: Eukaryota > Viridiplantae > Streptophyta > Magnoliopsida > Poales > Poaceae > Panicum > Panicum hallii. The sequence goes on from NC_038044.1 coordinate 58,623,293, forward strand.
GTTTTGCGACGAAATAAACTGACGTGATTTCCGCTCCGGTTATCTGCAGTGGTGGCCGCCGTGGAGGCCGCGGCGGCGAAGCGGCTGCGCGCCAAGGGCGAGGAGATCGAGCGGATCGGCCGCCTCAACTGGGCGCTGGAGGAGCGGGTCAAGAGCCTCTACGTGGAGGCGCAGGTGTGGCGCGACCTGGCGCAGTCCAACGAGGCCGCCGCCAACGCGCTCCGCGGCGAGCTGCAGCAAGCGCTCGACGCCCAGCAGGCGCGCTGCGGCGTCGTCCTCGCCGGCGACGCCGAGTCGTGCTGCTGCGGGGAGAACGACGTCGGCGGCGGCACCGGGGCCGGCAACGAGGGGGAGGAGGACGAGGCAGGGACGACGTCGGGGAGGAGGATGTGCACGATGTGCGGCGAGGGCGCGGCCGAGGTGCTGCTGCTGCCTTGCCGGCACCTGTGCGCGTGCGCGCCGTGCGCGGGCGCGGCGCGGGCGTGCTCGGCGTGCGGGTGCGCCAAGAACGGCAGCGTCTGCGTCAACTTTTCGTGATCCCTGTGAAATGAAAGCAAATAGTATTAGAGTAGGTTCTGCTCTCATCTATTTTTTGTTTTTTTTTTGTGTTTTGTTGATGGGAGGATGATAGGTGCGACGGTAGTGACGTGGATATGAGAGGGGTGCATGTTTGTAGCTTTTTCTCAAGCGGTTGGATCTATATTGATCAACAATGGAAAAATCAACAAGGGAAAAAAAAGAGGGAGAGAAGAAAATAAGAAACCTTGCATTGGCTGGAGGATATTGATAATGTAATTTGCGCAAAAAAAGAAGTAATGACACTCTATTATCTAATTTATAATTATGTTATCTAATTTATAATTAAGTTATTATTATCTTATTTAAGAGTAATTTACGATTAATTGTTTGATATATTTGTGTTGTTAATAATTCTATTATTATTCTGTTATAAAAATAAATAAATATATATCTGTACATAAGAAATACATGTATTCAGTAAACAGTAAGGGTATTTCAGTCATTCCTCACTTCAGACAGGATTTCAGCCCATTCAATAAGCAGTCTGCCAAACATTTAACTTCTGTGACCAGCTGCTTCTTTAACAAGCTGCTTCTCTGGCCAGCTAGCCACCAGCTGGCTTCAGAACAAGTTTCAGCTGTGCCAAACGGGTCCAGCAGCACAAGCGAGAGGGGCTCGGCGGTGAACCGACATGAGTTCCAGGTGGCTCAGGCTCAGAGAGCCATCGGCGGCAGCAACGAGCAGGACGCAGCGCAGGCGTGCAGCAAGTGTTGCGTAGGAGGTGAGAAGAGAAGACACGTGTGGGTGGAGCTGGACGCGTGGTGCGAGCGGTGAAAGGTCGTCCGAAAGCTTAATCCCGTCGGACGGCCCTAACATGGCATTACCGTGTTGAGATCAGAACTTCTGGAATTTATCTGAATTGCCTTGTGATGATTCACGGCGTGCACTCTACACTGAACATCTCAGAATTGGCTTGGGCTATACGTTTCTGACCTGCAGGTTTCTGGAGTGGTGAGCATCTCAGAATGAACAGACAGGATGTTACGGCGGTAGGCCCATTTGGGAATTCAGTCTTTGAAGTTTTTTAAAGACATTATTAATGACCCTAAAAAGGCCACAGTCTCACTGCATATGTTACCACAAACAAGCTGCTCCTCCATGACTCTTCCTCACCGACACTCCATCCTCTGCCCCATGCCTCTTCTGCACTCACACTCCATTCCTTTCTTCCATCGTCCTCATCCACCTTTCTTCTCCTATGTCCTTCAATTTCCTTGTTCCAACTTAGCAACTTGCCAACTTGTACATATTCACCCCGAGGCAGCTGCGGCAGGGGCAGGAAGACGGAGCGCATCCTTGGGCTGAGGCACCGCGAAGACAGAGAGGCGTACGTGAGTACGTCTTCCACCTCGGACGAGTGCGTGGTGACAGCGACCGACATGTCATCATCAACCTCTGCAAGTATCCAGAATAGGACGTGGTTTGAAGGTGAGCAAAGACATCATCTTTTGTTTCTTAGCGAATTTCCTAGATGCTCCTAGAAACTATAGTGTTCCATTACGTGCCATTGAAAAACACATCTTCCCTTATATGCCACTAGATGAAATTTGTGATCCGTTATGTGCACGGCCATTAGTTACGTTTAAAGCTATCACCATTAGGATGGTTGTTCGTGTTGTATTTGTATGTGCACCGGTTATTTAAATTTGAATATGATTATTTTGAATCATATAGGTACAAGTTGGTCCATATTGTTTCATATATGTTGTTCAAAGTTTGGCAACGAGAGACAAGGTTACAGTGGCAGCCATTTAACAGCAACTTCATAGTAGAGTGATGGAAGTGGCATGGAAGGGTCTGCAAATTTTAATAGATGGCAGAAAGGGGAAGTAGGAATTTTTCATAGCACATATGTGATTGGTATAAATTCCAAAGACACAGAAGGAATTATCTTCTTTTTTCATGTGCAGTGTGTTCCGTTTCTCTCCTCTAAAACACCCCTTCAAAACATGTGTTGCAGATCTCTTTGCAGATGACAGAGTGAGGACCCTATCGCACCAGGTCTCCACTCTTCAGGATAGGGTGTGGGAGTTGGAGCACAAGAACACCCAGCTGCTTGGTGACAAGGGTAAACTGGAGAAGCAATTGGAGGAGACGAAGGCAGCGGCTCGGGCCATCACAAGCCAGAAGGAAGATGTGGAGAGGAGCTTGAAGGGTGAAAATGACAAGCTTCGGTCGGAGGTTTTGACCGCGGAGGAAAAGTATAGTCAATCTGAAGTGGAGGTCGAGAAGCTCAAGAAAGAATTATGTGCATTGGTGGAGGCAAATGAGGTGGCTATGAAGGCATTTGATGTTGAGAAGGCAGAGATGATGCTCGAAGCTGAGGAGCTTAAAAGGAGGGTGGAGGAACTCCAATCCAATAAGGATTTGATGGAGGATGAAATTAAAAATCTTCAGCTAGATGTTCTTACTGCAAATAAAAAATATAGCCTATCTGAAGCAGAGGTTGAGAGGCTCGGTATGGAATTGAGTGCATTGATAGAGACGAAGGAGGCAGATGCGAAGGCATTTGATGCTCAAAATGCGGAAAATATGAAGAAATTGGAGGATCTTAGGAAGAAGTTGGACGAAATCCAAACAAATAAGGATTTAGTGGAGGGTGTAAATGATAAGCTTCAAACGGAGATTTTAACAGTAGAAGAGAAATATAGCCAATCCGAAGCAGAGGTTAAGTGCCTTAAGCATATATTGGCTGCATTGGTGGAGACAAAGGAGGCCGCTGCAAAGGCATTTGATGCTGAGAAGGTAGAAATCATGAAGGAATTAGACAATCTTAAGAGGAAACTAGAGGAAATCCAAGCTATCAAGGATTTAACGGAAAGTAAAAATGACGAGCTTCGGTCAGAGATATTGGCTATGAAGCATAAACATAGTCTATTTGAACAAGAAGTTAAGAGCCTTAAGATGGAATTGGATGCACTAGAGGTGGCAAAGGAGGCTGCTGTGAATAAGAAGGCAGAAATCCTAAAGGAATTGGATGATCTTAAGAGGAAGGTGGAGGAAGTCCATGCCAACAAGGATTTCGTGGAGGGTGAAAATGATAAGCTTCGGTTGGAGATTTCGACTGCAATACAGAAACAAAGCATGTATGAAGCAGAAGCTAACAACCTCAAGGTGGAATTGGGTGCATTAGTGGAGGCGAAGGAGGCGGATGCAAAGGCGTTTGACGCCGAGAAAGCAAAAGCCATGAAAGAATTGGAGGGCCTTAAGAAGAAGGTGGAGGAAATCCAGACCAAAAAGGATTTGGTTGAGGGAGAAAAGGATAAGCTTCGGCTGGAGATTTTAATAGCGGAACAGAAACATAGCATGTCCCAATTAGAGGTTAAAAGGCTCAACATGGAATTGGTTGCGTTAGCAGAGGAGAAGGAGACAGTTGCGAAGTCATTTGATGCTGAGAAGGCAAAACTCATGAAGGAATCAGAGGACCTCAAGAGAAGGATGGAAGAGATCCAAGTCATCAAGGAGGCGGCTGAGGAAGCATGGCGCAGCAAGGATGCTGAGGTCAATAGGCTGAGGGATGAGTTGGTGAATATCCGTGTTTCTGTGTCACAGCTGCAAGCATCCTACGACGGACTTGATGCCAAGCATTCACGCCTGAATAATGAGAAGAGTTCAATCCAGAAAGCATTAGAAGCTGAGAAGGTTGAAGCATGCAAGCTGAAGTCAAAAATTCAGGAACTTGAGAATTACAATGCTGGAAAGGATGGTGAGACTGAGAAACTGAAGGCGGCGCTGGAGGAGAAGAAGAGTGAGATCGATACCATGAGCAAGGACATTGAGCAGCTGCATCTCGCGGTTGCTGAGGCGCAAGAGAAGAATAAGGGTAGCATTTTATCATGCTTATCATCGTGCCGCTCGAAATGATTAGGTTGACATGTCTCGCGTTACTAATGTAATGGTGCTCAGTTGGTATTATGCAATGAAATAAAACTTTCATATATGATGATCATACTTTTATTTATTTTTTGATGCAAATCATACTTTGCTGCTAACCATAGCATCTCACATTCAGTGACTCCTTGCTCTCTTAGACCGGGTCACAATTCAGTGCCTCACCTTCAGCTAACCATAGCCTTCACTTACGTGGGCTCAGGTTTAGATGGTTTTTGCAGGCTGCCTGACGGCACCTTTGCATGACCTCGCGGTTTCTTCCCATTTCCTCATCTTTGTCGTCTCGCTCTCCCTCGTGTACCAAGTGATCCGCTCAGAGCAGCTGATTAGAACAAATAAACACGGACTGCAGCAGCTAGTAAACAAAAGCAACCGACTGAAATTATTCAGAGAACAGATACTAACTCATCCGAGTTTTGCAAGTTCTGAAACCAGCAGGTCAGAGAGCATCCACCAAGGAGTAGGCCAGTCTCACATTGCTACAACACACAACACCCTTAGTCGTCAGCGACGATCAGCAAAGCACTCCAGTCCCTCTTTCTTTGCCTGCACTCCATGCATCTCCTTCCCCTCTACTAATTCTTCCCTCACCAGCACTCCATCAAAAAAGAACACTCATCCTCGCTCTTCTTCACGACCAGTCCATGCCTTCTTCCTCACCGACACTCCATCCTTTCCTTCTCTCCTTTCCTTCTTCCCTTGTTGTATTCACATTCAGGCGGCATCTTCCACCTCCGACGAGTGCGTGAGAACAGCAGCCGCAAGTCGTCGTTAACCTCTCCTCCAATTCTCCACAACATGCCGTATTATTCTTCATATTGGTCAGGTGCGCCAAGACATCTTTTTTTGCTTTCAGATCAATCCAATCTCCACTAATGACTCTTCTAACACATGCACTGCAGAGTACGTTGATCAGTACTGGAAGGCGCAGCGGCTAGAGAAAGAGAAGACCAGACTGTCCAACGAGAAGCGTGATCTGGAGAGGCGGCTGGCGGAGAAGACGAGGTCCGCTCAGGCGTCCTCAACCCAGGTCTCCGCGCTGGAGCACAAGGTGCGGGAGCTGGAGCGCCAGAACACCGGGCTCTCCGGCGACCTGGCGAAGCAAAGGGAGGACACGAAGAAGGCCGGTCTGCTGTTCATGGACGCCGCCGACAGGTACGAACAAGTCGCGAGGAAGCAGATAATGGCAGGGGCGGCGGAGCTGGAGAACGCGAGGAAGGCGAGCCTGCTTCTCATGGACGCCGCCGACATGTACCAAGACGCGGCGAAGAAGCAGACGAGGGCGAAGGAGGAGGAGCTTGAGGACGCGAGGAGGGCGGTTGCGTTGCTGATGAGCGCTGCGGATGCGTACCAGCAGGAGGCGAAGAAGCAGATCAAGGAGAAGGTGGAGGAGCTCAAGATCCTTGGGGCTCAGAAGGCGGAGATGGATGCGAGGGCAGCAGCTTTGGAGTCGGAGCTCGATGCAGCTCTGTCGAAGAATCAGGAATTGGAGGTCGATCGTGACAAGGTGAAGGTTGAGAATGGTGGTCTGCGGTCAGAGGTCGAGAGGCTCATGATGGAGTTGGGTGCGTTGGTAGAGGTCAGGGAGGCAGCTGCAAAGGCATTTGACGATGAGAAGACAGAAATCATGAAGGAATTGGGAGACCTTAAAACGAAAGTCGAGGAAATTCAAGCCAGCAAGGATTTGATGAAGGGTGAAAACGATAAGCTTCAGTCAGAGGTTTGAACAAACAAACCTTAGTCTAAAGGTGCTAATTATTCCAACACATCGGAGACGGTTCATCAGTTACTGACGAACCTAGCCAATACCCCCAAGAAAAACTGGCGGCAAGGATTGAGATTCCTCGTCATAAACTCACTTGTTGGGAAAGTTCAGGCAATTTTCCTGCTGGTACATTTTTCTTTTTTAAAAAAAAAAAAGCAACTTCTGCCTGCAGAAATTTGCATATTCTGTTTACAGGTCTAGTTAACCACTGGAAGGAGCTTACCTGATGTCAGAACTGAAGAGACCTTGTAATGGTAAATGAGTGTCACCAACTGACTGCTCAGCTACATTATTTAGAATCCAAAGCTAAAACCTTGTGTGGTTTTTTATCTCCAATATTGTATTGCACATTTGCATGGCCGCTATGTTACCGAGTCTTATTCATGAATGTGAGGATTTCTTGTTGGTGTTGAGCCACCATCTTGGGACTTCTGCCAGAATGATCTCAACAGGCGATGGCATTATTGGGAGGTTTTCTCGTGGCTGAATGAATTTACAGTGGTTAGTATTGCTATGCCTCCATTCCAAATGCAGAATCAGAAAGTAGATGGTTAAAGGAAATTGATGTGTATCAGAAGTGTATCAGAACATGGTTATCTTAGAGTTGTAGCATATGCTGTGAATCTGTAATGATGGCCAATTTATGCATAAGTGATGCGCATTTGTTAGTCCTGGTGTTTCAGGGAAATGAGAAGGAACAAAAAGAGCCTCATTACAGTGAAACATGTAGTAAATCCAATCGTCTATATCTAACTTTTTTCACATTAGTACAACAAGCGATTCCGATTTGATGCACCTATTTAGCAGGTCAGTTTTGCCCACCAACGCAGTACATTCAGAACAATGACTAATGACAGAAGGTTCAGGTGATCTATCGGACATGCAGGGTGGCAGCAAGTGTAACAAATTCTGAGGAATTTACCAGTTATCTAGGGGGGTTAAATTTACAGACGATCCAAACATAAGCCTGGAACAAGGAAACTTACAATTCAGATGGAAAACACAACATGCACAGGTCCACCACAAACTCCACCTGAGCTGCATTGAAACCAGCATCGGCATGGCACGGAGAGTGCAGGTGAATTCCCCTGGAAATTGGAATTAATTCATACTGTCAGAACATTCAGGAATATTACACGATCTTCTCTTTCACTTTCCTAAACCAAGAATCAGCACTCGATTCACGTTCACCTGAAAAGGAGGCTTAATTCCATCCAACAATGCAGTACAAACGATCCAAACATCAGCATGTTGTATCCAAGTAAACATTCAGATGAAATTCATCTCATAACCAAGCAGGTGAATTCGTCTGGAACGATTCAGAAGTAAAATTTGCACAAAAGAAGCATCACAGAACCATAGCAAGCAACAGCAACCGACCATTTCATCCATTCCAGCAAGACTGATTCATAGATACAGCAAACTTCCCCTGATGAGCCATCCATTGCAAAACCTAACCTAGCCTAAGCGAGACACTAGAACCGCTACTGGTGAACCAAGAAGAAGCCGCAGCATCATCGGCGGCTCCGACTAAAGCCGGGCCCGGACGGAGGGAGGCAGGCCATCCGCGGCGGCGCCGGCTAGAACTCCTGGGAGGCGGATCCGATGTCGGCCTTGCCCTTGCCGCCGGCCTTCTTGGGCAGCAGCGTCTGGTGGATGTTGGGCAGCACCCCTCCGGCGGCGATGGTGACGGCGCCGAGCAGCTTACTGAGCTCCTCGTCGTTGCGCACGGCGAGCTGGATGTGGCGCGGCACGATCCGATTCTTCTTGTTGTCGCGCGCCGCGTTGCCGGCCAGCTCCAGCACCTGCAAAGGAGAATCAATCAATCGATCGCGCGCGGGGAGGATTCGGTCAGGACGTCGCTGCGAGGATGGGGGGGAATAGTAACGAGGAAATGGAATCGGGAGGAACAGAGGGGGGAAGGAAGGGGGTCCGGCGGGAAAGGAAAGGTACCTCCGCGGCGAGGTACTCGAGGACGGCGGAGAGGTAGACGGGCGCGCCCCCGCCGACGCGCTCGGCGTACTTGCCCGTCTTGAGGTAGCGCGCGACGCGGCCGACGGGGAACTGCAGCCCGGCCTTGGACGACCGCGACACCGCCTTGGTGCCCTTGGGCTTGCCCCTGCCGCCGCCGGAACTCATCTTCTCGCTTCCTTTGTTCCTTCCGAGGGTCGTCCTTCGAGGCCTACGAGATCGCCGGAACCGGTGCGGTGGTGGCGCTGGTGGTGGTGGAGACTGGAGATTGGAGAAGTGGAAGAGGGCGGAGTGCGGCGCGGCGGGTTATGTAGAGGCCGCGGCGGCGCGCGATTGGCGGAGGGCGAAGGGGCGCGGATCGCTGACGTGGGCAATGCCGGATCGGCGGGCGCGCGGGCGCGCGGGAGACGGACGGCCCGGATTTCTTTTGGCGCGCGCGGCGGCGGGGAGCGGAATTTTTTTCGGGGGGTTTGGTTTCGGTTTCGCGCGGGCGGGCGGGCAGGCGGGAGGGAGGCCGCCGGAATTCCAGGGGGCGCTTGGGTTTGCGCGGCAATCAGAGCGCGCGTGATTACGTTTCGATTTTGTTTGTTTGGGGAATTGTGTGGGGGCGGGGGGGGGGGTGCGGGCTGGTGTGAGTGGGCTGCTGTCGTTGCGAGGGCCATGGTTGGGCCGTTTCCCCTGCCTTACGAGGCCCGCTGGACCGTCCATTTCTTCCTCGCTTCTGCCAGCACGCGAAATTGCAATGGCAGCCTATACGGGTTACTTTTCAATGGTGGGTAGTGTATGAAAACAAAAACATGTTGTTATAGATTTCGTTGCGACGGATTATTGGTACCGAATCCGATGGAGCGGCGTAGATGTGCAAATTGGTAACCTCTAGGTGCATCTTCAATTCTTTTTGTCTCTACTATTTCTTCAAAATAGAATCTTAATTTGAAAAATTAGATAAAATAGTTGAACTAAAGAGGTTAGAGGTGCACCTAAAGATCACTAATTTACACCCAGGAGTGCGGTTGCCATCATCGATGTGGATGTGCCTGTGTTGATGCTGCGGTGTGGGGTTAGTGGTACAACTCGGACACGCACGACGCACGATGAAATCACCACAGGCGCCTCGCTGTCGACGGGAACGCTGCCTACCACTGAAAGCAAAGCAAAACGTAGTTAAATCCTATAAAATTTGCTTTCACAGCGAGTTGAACTCAAGACCTGAGGTGCCACTGAGGCTCCTATAACTACTAATTTACATGCCCTTTCGCGATGCGGAGTTAGTATGTGATGGTGTAGATTTGTGCAATTGTTTCATAAATTTGATTAAGACTAGACAAATATGCTCGTGCGTTGCTATGGACAAAGACTGTATAAATATCACATACATATAGTTGCATGTGCGTCAATTTGCAGGGCTCTACGTAATCGAGTTGTGGACGGAGGGCTAGTCCGACTCATATACGGGGCGGACCGAGACGCACATGTCAATAACACAATCCGGATCAAACCGTGGAAACTCTAAGTGCTTTGGAAATAAGTAAAGACTAAGCAAATTTGATTAGAACAAACCAAATAAATAATTTATAGTTTAGAATGATGGGGGTATAGCAGAGTTACACAACTAAATAAGGTAAGACAAAATATAGGCAGCACATCCATCCTTCTGGTGGCTGAAGGGAACACTGGCCTAGGACGATTTAGGAAACAATAGGGGATGTTTATTTTCCTGGGATTCTAGATTCCTAGGGAGGTTAAAGACGTGGCACAAACTATTCTACACAGCAAAAAACTTTCAAATGCATATTTATATTTGAATTCAATCACAAAATTCAAGGGAAAGGTATTTCTCGTATTTATTGCAATCTGATAGTAAACCAAATTAATTCTATTGAACTGAAACATATTAATTCCTCCTAGTCCGTGCGCACTGCCGCACGCTGGCGCGGCCCCAGCCGAGACCACCTCTGCCCGCGTCCGTACGCCGGCGACGCCCCACACGAGCATCTCCGCACCGGGCACCGCTCTGACCCGCCCGGCACGCGGCCGCCGGTGTGAGAATTTTTTTGTTTTCAAGATGATGTAACCTTTGTACATAATTTGGTACCTAAGATGCATGTGTGCATTCCTAACTGTACCATTTTCGTGCACAAATGGTATGTATGTGCATGGTTGTAGTCAGTCAAGCATTTGTAGAACACAATTTATCGAATGAAAAATATGAGATGCAACTGTAGTCATTAAGTCAAGAACTTTGCAGTACAATTTGTGGTCATGCAAGTGAATTGGGTTACTGTAGTTTTTATTGCCCTTTTCAACTCCACCATGGCGCCAAAAAGTGCTTCCACATGAATGGGCGCCACATATATACGACTGCAACAAGAATCAAAAACAAACACTGCTTAATCACACCCACCCAAAGTACACGTATTATATTAATTACTCCCGTTTAATTTCCTGCAACCAAACAAATACCAAGCGAACACATCCGCGCTGCTTCCAAGAACGAGCGAGAGCGAGCCCCGGGCGCGCCGGGTCGTGTGTGCCGAACGATCAGCGGCTGTTGACGGTCCTGCAGTCCCGGCGGATCTCCCCGCGCTCGCCGGTGAGCACGCCGACGCGGCCCATCTTGCGCACGGCGTTCCTGAACTCCTGGAGGAAGTGGGCCTGCCTGGTGAGGCGGTGGATCATCCCCGCGGCGCGGCGGTCGGCGAGCAGCGCGGCGTCGGAGGCGAACAGGCCCCGCCCGAGCTTGAGGTTGACGTAGTAATGCGCGTCGAACCGGGCGGGGCTCTCGGGGTCCATGGGCACCACGGTGGCGTTGTTGGAGGCCGCCGCCGCCGGGTCCGGGCCGCACCGCGCCCGGAGCTGCGCCGCGTACGCCGCGTTCAGCGCCGGGTCGGCGGCGGCGGAGCTGGGGCCGGAGCCGCCGGAGAGGCGCGCCGCGAAGGTGTTGCAGTGGGCGACGCCGATCGTGTGCGCTCCTGCACGTTATTCCAATGCAAGTTAAAGCCATATCTTTTTTTTCCACCAGAAAGGAACTGAAGAAGTTTAACAAAAAAAAAATCATCTCTTGAAACTTGAAGGTAAGCAATTGTATCCCTGCAGCCTTACAGGCATATTTTGTTCACCTCGGTTGACAGTAATTTTTCGTCTTCACCAAAGAGATGGTAAATGTTGCGTTATGACAGGCGGCTTAGTACAGCCAAGTGCATGATTTGATAATACGATACTACAGTAAATATGTGCTAATGATAGATTAATTAGGTTTAATAGATTCGTCTCACGAATTAGCCTCCATCTGTATAATTAGTTTTATAATTATCTTATATTTAATTTTTCTAATTAGCATCCGAAGATTCGATGCAATAAGAACTAAACTTCACTCTTTGGAGCCAAACAAACCGTTAGTGCAGCCAGGTACAGCGGATTACTGTAAGTGTACGTAGGCTGCTGCTGCTAGCGAGCGCGTCCAACAAGTGTGATGATTGAAGCGGACACTGAGCTCACTGACTGGATTCGGTGGTTGCGCCGCTGTTTGGCGCAATCCAACCACTGCCGATCTCCAGGCACGGCCAAGCATCGGCACTACGGCAATGCCAGGTAGTACAATCGGTGCCTACTATTCCCGTAAAAAAAAAGTGGTGCTTCCTATTGTGGATGTGCAGGGATGCCCTTGGATTGGAGCCTCGATCACATCGTCATCTGTATGATGGAGTAGTCATGGGCATGAACAGCTAGCTCAGGCCTCAGCAGGGAACGACCCAACAATAATGATCCATCCATCCCTGCTTGTAGCACGGCAGTACAGGCAGCTGGTAGGATAGATGGATAATGCCTGGGCAAGAACGGGCACGGATGGATGGATGCTAGAGCCTCCGGGTTCCAGTCGGCTCCGGCTTCTCCTGCTGGCTCTAGGAGGAAGGGGCTAGAAAACTAGCTCACATGAACAATGTTTTGCCAAGCGGAGCCCAAGCCGACTGGAGCCCTCCCAAACGGACTCTTAGTTTAGGAGTGACGGCCACTAGCGTTTGTTGGCAGTTACCCGCAGCCGCCGGTTGCAGAGGGGGGGGGGGGGGGGGGGGGGGAGAGATTAGCTAGTGATCTCCAACCACAGCTGGTAGTACACTAGTCACTAGTACAGGTAAAGCAGCAGGCCCAGCTAGCCATCTCATTTGGTTGCTAGCTACTGGTTGGTATAGTGATAGATGATGATGATTCCATTCCATGCACTGCACGGTGAGGCATTTTTAGCCGTTCCAATGATCTTCTTCTTCAGTGGCTCCTATACATACATAGCTTAGCTTCAATAATAATTCTTTGATGATCTGAGCAGGGCACACGACAGGCATAAAGTGCATGTACTCCTGGTAGATTACACAACTAGATCCACGCACAAGTTGACTTCCATATACATGTATTTCTTTGCTTTTTACTACTATTATTATCTTGAAATAAATCCAGAAGTGGTACGTTTCCTAGCTAGCACTCAGCTTTGGGAACATGGGGCAATCATCCGGAGTATAATGTCACTCTCCCGTGATTGGACGGAGCGCACGCTAATCAGGGGTGGTGGCTGATCATGGGGCAATCACTGGCTCATCACCTTTTGTTAAATTCAAGGGGAAAGCTCGAGTTTGCTTTGGACTTGGGATGGATAATATATTAATTGAAATAGTTTTAGTGGTCCAGCAAGACACAGGAAACTTGCATTGAAATTCCCCTCTTCTTCTTTTTTTTAAAAAAGGTCTACATGAGCCCCCCCCCCCCCTTCTTTCTCATGTGTTTATTTCAATATTCAGTAAATTATTAGCTGAGAATTTATCTTTTAATTTGACAACTGAAGTTGAACTAGATAGATATAACTCAAACTGCTTGTCAGATGAACAATGCAATGACTGAAAAACTGGAAACTTATTACCCCCCGGTTTTCACGGTATCTAGCTAAAACAAAGAGCGCCTTGTTGATGTTATCCTTGCTTAGTATCACCCTCCGTCCCTTCCTTGGATCCAATCGAGCCCGTACGTGATCGACCTCCTAATTACTTACGTGCTAGGCTAGCTTCTCGGTAATCCATGGCAGAGTAGTGTAGCATTGACAAACACTGCAGCCGTAGCTAGTGACTGTGTGAGGTAGCTAGGTAGCTTATCAGCAACGGACGGCCACGCACGCGCACCGGTGCACCGACACCTCACGAGCCGCTGCGTTGCAATGCATGCCGCCGCCGTGGGTGCGCGCGGTGGTTGCCCCGTCCCTGTCGCGCTAACACTTGGCCGCCTCGTGCCATCCACCTGGAGATCGAAGCCGCGTAGCAATCACCAGTCACCCCGTCAGGTGTGTGCGCGTGCATGGCCTCCACGCACTCCGATCAGCGTCGCCGTCGATCATGTTGCCTCCATCAGGAGCTAGCCGGCCCCCGTCGCCGTCGCGGCGCATGTGGGCGTGCTCGCGCGGCGGCGACCGGTCACGCACCGGGTACTGCTCCGGCCGGCCATCAATAATTATAAAGAGTATGTGTGTGTGCGCGCGCGCTGATGATCCTTTTTTTCTTTGATCATCATTTTAGTCCGATCTGTGCGTGAGTGCGTGGCAATGGCGTCGCCGACACGTACGGCACAGCGCGGCAACAAGCGACTGCAGAGTTTGACATCTTGTGTGTGCGTCGAGCTCCGAGCCGCCGGTGGTGCATCGTCGGCGTGCACACGCAAGCCTGATCATCATACAAAACTTACCAGAGAGGATGACGAGGTCCTTGACGTCGAGGCCCTTGGCCGCGAAGCGGGCCTCGAGGGCGGTGAAGTTGTCCGACGGCGAGGGGATGTTCGCTAGCGCCTCCGACGCCCGCGACACCACGCCGTCGCGCCGCCCAAGCTGCACGTCCCACAGGTCCCGCCCGAACTGCGTGCACACCATTGGTACACAGACGCCACGAGAGTGAGCTTGCGCTCGAGGTCACTATTCACTACACATGACGGCGACGGCGACAGCGACAGGAGGTAGCGATATGAGGAGTACTTGGAAGGAGACGGCGTCCCGGGCGGCGAGCGCGACGATGTCAGCGCAGGAGACGGTGCCGGGGCACACGGCCTCCAGCACCGCCTTGGCGGTGTCGATCACATCGAACCCGCCCAGCGACGCGTTCGGCGCCGCGTCCTTCTCCGCCGCGCTGCTGCCCGGCGTCGAGTCGATCAGCACCGACGCGTCGCAACCCTGCGGCGGCAGATTGAATTTAGATGGATACAGTGCACCATCAGATGGCCGGCGAATGCGATCAGGTTCAGGGTCATCCACCGCGGTCCTTACTCTGACGAAGCAGTCGTGGAAGAAGAGGCGGAGCAGCTTGGCGGGGAGCGCGGCGGGGTCGGCGGCGACGCGGGCCAGCACGATGTCGCGCACCACCGCCTCCGCCACCGGGCAGCTGCGCCGGTAGAAGTGCGCCTTCAGCGGCGCGCCGTGGCAGCCGCCCGCGAGCAGCAGCAGCAGCAGCAGCGTCGCCGCCACCAGGTGGTGGTGGACGGCCAGCAGCGCCGGCGGCACCGACGACGACGACGTCGGGCTCATCATGCTGCTGCAGCTCCGAGCCATGTCGTCGGCGACCCGTGAGCCGTGACGTGAGTGAGACTGCGAGAGAGCGATCGAGTGGATGTGTCGACTGAGTGATGGAATGGAAGCCTAGGCTATATAATTGCGTGGAGGGCGATTTGTGTTAGCGCCAAATCAGCCAGTCCACGTTGGGCATATAGTAATTAACATGCTGAACCATCGAATTGTTTCCAAAACAAAATTGCTTATTTTTTCAGTGAAGCTATGCATATGAATTGAAGTAAGTCATTCCATTCAGAAATATTTCTTTTCTTCTATGGTTGAAACAACCTGTTTGGATTAATAATAACCCGAAGGCTAGATGATAATTCGCAAAACGTTGAACCATCAAACAGTTTTTAAAAGACAAGTTTATTTTTTTCAATAAAGCTACAATGTGCTCCTATTCAATGTGAGCATAAAGAGCCACCACATTAGGAAACAATAAGCGAAAGAGGAAACTCAAGCTCTCGGCGACCTGCATTCTGGAGATTAGGAAATAGTAAGAAGGTATAGTAACACAGTTGCTCATGAACTTGCTCGAGGAGCCATGTAGTTTCGAGGAAGTAGATTTAGGTATTTTCAATAATCTATTTACTACAGTACACTTTTTATTTGTAAAGGCGTTATGCATGCCGCAACCAACGCAATAATTCGCCAAAAAGAATGTACCCAAGTGAGGAACAACGAAGAGGGGATCAAAAAGAGAAATTAGATTTAACATTGTTCATCCTGTACTATCCCGTCACTGTATTTTCATTGCTTTTATATCTTACAGAGGTTATAATTATACCGAGATGAATTTTCAAATGTGAAATGCTTACCATCAAATCGATCTGTACACGTATGTTTTTTTTAAATAGCAATAAAACCTTCTAGCCATGCGTTTACTTTTCAAAGGATTTCCACGGCTCCACCAAAATTGGTGCCTTCTACCAGATGCATGCAAGATCATTATTGTCATCACGAGCCTCGGTAGGTGTGCACTGTTTGGTGCACACAAATGTGCAGCCAAATTAGCCCTCCACCTTACATGATCCACCATTTAATGCAAGGCATGAGAGAACCCAAAAACAAATGCTCTGCTCTCGGATTTGAGCGAGCTGAGAGAGATCGATGCGGTTGGCACAGTCGCATAGACGCACAAACGTTGAAGCGCATGCCAAAGTAGCCGAGGAGCCGTAGCTTTCTCCTTTCTGAATGCGAAGCTGTAAAGATTGGCCATGCAAGTATTCATTCAAGTACCACAATGATCAAACCAAACATCGATCAGCAGTGCTACTGTTACATCAGTATACATGCAGCGACTGGTAGTTCGTGCTTAGTAGCTTGTTCCAGTACACAGTGATCGGCAGGAAGAACTGACGCATTGTCGTCGTCGTGAAGGCCGGTGGACTAGCGTTCGGTGTCACGTGGCGGCCTGATCAGCAGTAGTTCCCGGTAGACCGCCGCCGCCGTCGAACGCTGCATTGGCAACGCGTACGTACTCAGCCACTGCTGGTACGATGGGGATGGAGAGAGATATCACAGCTGGTAACACTATTATATATAAAGGCATGAAAAACATACTAGCTAGAAACTATAAATACACTAGACAGATAGACAAATAGGAAGAAAAGAATATAAAAATACTTAATTATTTTTTATTAGACTATTCAGATCGAGGTGCTTAGTTTATATGCTTACAATATTAGATTAGAATATGCGGCTCATATTTGTGTTGTATAGGATTATTTTTTGCTATAGAAGACTTTGTTTTATATGCTTTAAAACTGATTATTTTTATATATCACTACTAGAAAGAGGCTAGTACCGGTTAAAACCAGTACTGAGCAACCAAGGCTAAAAGTCTCGGTCACCAACACCGGTTGCATGTCCCGGTACTTAATAGTTGCAATCCTATTCGATACTCACCATATTGATCGCAAACTTGTGTATTGATATGCAATCTTCTTTTTTCTAGATGTCTACGGACGTGATTATGCAGCTTAGATTTCTATCATCTCCCTAGACAGTTCCACTGAAGGAAACACTTCTCTTTGGCCAAATAGTTCTCTATGATCATCAGTCACAACATAAATAAGAACTACCAAAAGGCTTGTACATGTCGGTATTTTACCGGCTGCCCACTGAGGGATATACCCAAGGTGGTAAGTTTTGGGTGAGGAGACGCCGAGATTAGGAACTCGAAAGTGCAAGGAACACAAAACTTAGATAGGTTCGGGCCGCGAGATGCGTAATACCCTACGTCCTGTATGGTAATTTGTATTGTCTTTGGTGTATAATGATCTAGAGATCGTCTGTTTTGAGAGGGTCCCTGTCCTTTCTTATATATCCGAGAGGCTAGGGTTACAAAGATACTAACCAACCCTAGCTAAGGAATCGTACCAGAACATATCTCGGGTAGATTTCTCCTGTATCGGTTAGCTCTATCTCCTACTTAAACGGGATAAATAAGAGATAAACAAAATGAATAAGAGATAAGACGGACTTAATCTCTTAAACTACGCTATGTACACAGCCCCGTGGCCCCGGGTCTGACAAGCCCCCGAGCTCTTCGTAGCTGAGATCTGCAGGCTTATCGAGTACTTTCGAAATAGTCTTCGACTTCTTCCTTTGAAGCTTCGTCTTGAAGTCCTTCTTCGAGTACTTGCTTGGCTGCATCGAAGCTATGAGGTGCTCATGCCCCGAATTTTTGTTATGGTGTGCGATTGAAAAATCGCACTCCATATGGAGTAGCCCCCGAGCCTTAGATTGAATCGAAGAATCAGGCTGAGGGTCACATTAGTCTTGAATCTTCCTTACTTACTTTTCAAATAAATTTGAAAAAATAAGTAGTCGATGCCACGTATCCCGCAGCCCCCGAGCCTTGAATCCAAATCCCTCAAAATTGGAGATAAGGATCCGAAAACCGTGGCATGCAGGCTAAAGAATGTCAACTTGTTAAATTACCAAAATGATGATACAAGTGATGGAATTTAGATCATAAATGCGAAAAACCCCTTTTTTCAGGCTAATTAACCCTGAAAAAAATGATTAATCGGATATTCAATCCAAACAGTCCACCAAATGACCCCTCATCTTCGGAATATTCCCAAAAATGACTCTTGAACTTCGGAACAGTAAACTTTTCCCCAACCACTGGTTATTTAACCCCGCGGCAACAGTGAGAAAAAACTGTGCTTCCAATCTGCAATCTGCCAAGAGCCGCAAAAATCCCCAAACAGAGCCGCGCTCCGCCGCAATCCTCCCAGAGAAATCCCCCCACCCCTAACTCCCCGCCCTTCTCCCCGCAGCCCCCGAGCAACTCGTGGTGAACGGATCTGGAGATGGCACCCAAGAAGTCAGAGATCGAAGGAAAAAAGAAGGAGGCGCAACCATCAACCGGGGAGTGGACATACAGTAAGTACTCCCTCACCGATCTGAATAGGCTAGTTTGCGAGGGATTGCTGCAAGAGAAGAACCTTGTCAACTGGTGCCCCTCTTACCGTGAACCTTTCCCCATGGAAAATGTTGACGAAATCGTCATATTTCTCCATTTTGCCGAACGGGGATTGGTCCTCCCCTCTTGTTCTTTCTTCCACGGCCTTCTTTATTATTACGGGCTTGAGCTCCATCACCTCAACCCGAACTCCATCTGCCACATTTCCATTTTTATCCATTTTTGTGAAGCTTTCCTCGGAATCGAACCCCACTGGGATCTTTTCCGCTTCCTCTTCTGTGTCAAACCACAGCCCACCTCGAAAAACCTTTCCGTTGTAGGGGGCGCTGGCATCCAGCTGCGTCAGCAGGCCGACGACAAGTATTTGTCATACAAATTCCCCTCCAACCTTCCCGGGTGGAAAAATTATTGGTTCTATATCAAAAACCATGCCCCCCAACTCCCAAAAAAGTCAAACAATCCGCCAGTCATGAGGCCGGAGTGGAATCTTGAACTGTCCAGTGGGGACATGGATCAGGTTGAGGAGCTCCTAGACATCATAGAAGCTCACAAGATGATGGGAGTGACCGGCGCGTCCGTTATGTTCTCCTTCTTCAAACGCCGAGTGCAGCCGATCCAACAACGCCACAAGTTTGGATTCAAGTACTCAGGCGCTGAAGATCCATCTCGTATGTGCACAGAGGAACTGACAGACGAAGCCGCACTCTGTCGAGTCGGACGAGTACTTCTGGATGTGGATGCAGTCCCATATGTCCCGCAGCTATTCACTGCCCAGAACCCTCCAAAGCCGGTAAGTGTTCGACTACTTTGTATTGGAAACGAGTTCTGTTTTGCCCATGCTAATTGAAATCTTTCTTCAGGGACACACGGAATTGTACCGCAGTTACCCGCCACAGCCTGACATCCCTCGGCCAGACCACCTTCTCCCCAGCGCCGCCGTCGAGGCAAAGAGGGCTCGCATAGCTGTAGCTCAACGCGGCAGCGAGTCTATAGAAAGCGAGAGCCCCCAGGCGGAAGGGGAAACTGAAGGAGAGGCGAGACGGGACAGCTCCTCCGGGCCAGCCGTGGAGTTGACCGAAGCTCTGCCTTTGGTGCCGCAGGGTCGTCGGGTGGTGCGCAAGCGAAAGGCGCAGGAAATCGAATCTTCGGGGTACTAGTCGCTGCCTTGTTGTATTGCTATATGTTGATATTGTGACGCGCTAACAATATCCTCTTGTAGTCCTTCCGCCTCCTCCTCCCGGACCGTTCCCGAAGAGGAAGAGACAGCTCCATCGGCCGCCGCAGCCGTCACCATCGCCGTGGCGAGGACCGCGCCATTGGCTGGTGAAACCCCGCCACCAGCAACGGAAACGCCACGACAGGCCTTGCGGGTGAAAAGGGCCATCAAGAAGAAGTCTACACTGTAAGTTGCACCTGGTTGCACGATAAACGTTCTTATTTTTCGACTTGTCTGATGACTGACTCGACTTCATTAGGGCTGCAAGTGCCGCGGACCTCCAGCTGACGCCGGCCTCGACTACCCCAGCCCCCGGGTCTTCGACCCAAAAAGAATCTTCAAGCGCGGGGCCAGTCACGGCAGCTCCAGCCCCCGAGCCGTCGGCCCCCGAAGGGTCGACGCCCGCGGAGCCAGCCCCCGAGGCGGACGCGACGCTGCCCGACTTGCCGCCTCCTGAGCTCCAACAAGTTGAAACTGGAGCTGGTGGCGGGAAACAAGTCGAGGCCCCCGATGCCGCTCCTACGGATGGCACAGGTAAGCATCTGACCGCCCTGGCTAGCTGCCGAGATCCGCGCGCTATATGCTGAGAATATTTGTGATTGCATGCGCTCAGCAGTCGCCTTCTCAAGAAGCCGCGGGAACCTCAAGGAGACCCGTTGAGCTGCTCTTGACCGGGTCTGGTTATCGAGATGCCGTCGCTGCCGACCTGGCGGATGACCCGTTGCTGACAGACAACAACATAGAAAACTTGAGGAAGGCGTGTGACTTTGCCATGGTAAGACCTGAGTACTTTCCTGCTGGTGACCATGTCGAGTTGCTTATCTGAATTTCCCTCCTTATGCAGAATGTAATCTCCCACTCCCAGAAAAAATCAGAAAAAGCTGAAAACCATTGTGAGTGATCACCGAGAGCTCGCCGCCCTGGAATGGCGCATTGCCGATGACAAAGCAAAGATCTGCTCCCTCGAGAAGGCGAATTCCGAACTCCGAGAACAACTCGAGGTGCAAAGGAAAGCGCACCAAGAGCAGCTCGGAGAGCTGGAAAAAGTGCGCCAGGGGCAGCTCAAAGATCAGAAGAAGGCGCACCAAGGTAAGCCATTGCTTCACTCGAGTACTTGCCTTTATCAAATTGTCCTAGATTCTGAAAAAGCTCTGCACCACAGAACTTAGGAAAATGTTAATATATAAAGAAGAGCTGCTTACTGACGTGAAGAACCTGCTGTATCGGCGTACAGATAACGTCGAGAGGTTGCAGAAGGTGATTGGCGACACTGAACGACAGTTCGTCGACTGCCTTCAGCAAATCAAGACGCTGGGTGAGGAGAAAGAGCAGCGACAGAAAGAGCTCGAAGACCTCAGGGGGGCCACCCGGGTGCTGGTGGACATGGTGGATCCACCGGAGGAAGGCGAAGCAAACCCTCGGCCCCTGCTAGAGCGACTCCGCGAAGCCCCAAAGAAAGTACTCAAATTCCTCTCGGAGGCTCCTGTCGCATGCGTCAGCAACGCCCTCGCGATTGTGAAGTCCTTCCTGCCAAACGCGCAGCTGGAAATATTTGCTCAAGGGATGGCAGCGGACTGCACCGAGGATCAATTCGACAGATACCTCCTAGAAGCCCAACCATTATCAGAATGAATAGTTCAAAGTGTAGTGCAGGATTAGGGTGTAAAAAACAAGTACTCATTCCCCTGCATAAATATTGTATGTGATGTCTCTACTTGTGTTCGTGCCATGGCTGAATCGGAATCCAGGCTTAAAGGCTAAGTAGTAGACACTACCCTGGGTGCAGCGACCCGGAAGGTAGCCATAGCTCCAAGTAGGAACGCATCTAATAATTTAGCCGCAACTCGATCGAGTGGGTCTAAACTATTAGGAAAGAACACGAGCATCGTCGCGGAATTGCTGTGCTTAAGCAAACAAAACTACCCCGAGTGCATTGACTCTGGATGTAGTCGAAGTCGCTCCTCATATGAGCGCGCTCCTTGAGTTAGGTAAGAACCGGACGGACGGTTCGAACTCGTTGGGAGCAAACGCGGGCATCACCACGGTTCTGCCATGTTCATGGTCAAAACAAAACTACCCTGAGTTCGACGACTCAGGATGTAGTCGAGGTAGCTCTTCACGCGAGCCCATCCAACAAGCTGGATATAAACCAGTCGAACGGATCGATTTTGTTGGGATAAATACGACTACTATCGCGTGCGGCCATCCAAGGCCGCGGCGGAGATCGATTCGTACAGGATATGAGCGGAGCTGAGTGTTCCGTCAAAACGTTCAGTCGATAAGTTATAGATGTGGCCGTAGCCCCCATATAATTCATGACAAGAAGTTGATTTATATAAATAGTGTACGTGGCCATAGCCTCCGTGTGTTCCTGAAGGAATTTACAGCCTGAATCTTGCGGCACATAGCCTCCAAATTGCTTCAAGAGAAGGAGACCGTCTAAGCCCCTGGGGATTCAGTTATCACCGGAGATCTTCTCATGGGTAAAACTTGCGCAGGTTCTGGATGTTCCAAGAGTTTGGAACATCTTGACCGTTGGGATATTGTAGTCGATATGACCCCGGTCTTGTAACCTGCTTGACGATGCACGGACCCTCCCACCTTGAGTTGAGCTTGTGTAGGCTGGACTCGTCTTGAATACGACGCAAGACTAGGTCACCGGTGCTGAATGACCGCTCCCTCACGTTGCGATCATGATATCGCCGAATCCCCTGCAGGTATCGGGCTGACTGTACAAGAGCGGTGCAGCGAGCGTCTTCAACAGAATCGAGCTCTTATTGCCTCGCTCATCCGCCTCGCCTTCGTTGTACATTTCAACCCTTGGGGATTTCCACATGATATCGGCCGGTAAGATAGCCTCAGATCCGTATACGAGGAAGAAAGGCGTTTGTCCTGTGGCTTTGGACGAATGAGTCCGAAGCCCCCAGACGACATGTGACAGCTCATGTATCCATTTGCCTCCCTTCTTGCTGTTTTCATCATAGAGTCTCTTCTTGAGGCCGTCGATTATCAAACCGTTCGCCCTTTCGACTTGTCCATTGGCCCTTGGGTGTGCAACAGAGACATATTTAACCTCGATGCATGCATTCTCGCAGAACTCCCAGAACTGGTTGGCCGTGAAATTGGATCCCAAGTCTGTGATGATTGTATTGGGGAAGCCGAAGCGGTGCAAGATATCAGAGATGAAGTTAACAACCCGATCTGGTGTGAGCTTAGCTATCGGCTTGTACTCGATCCATTTGGTAAACTTGTCGATAGCCACCAACACATGGGTGAAACCGCCCGGCGCCGTCGTGAAGGGCCCAATCATGTCGAGGCTCCAACAAGCAAAGGGCCAGGATGGCGGTATGGTGATGAGGCTGTGGGCTGGAACATGAGACTGCTTGCCGAAGAATTGACAATTTTGGCACCTGCGTACGAGATCCTCCGCGTCGGATATTGCAGTGGGCCACCAGAAACCAGTCCTGTATGCCTTCCCCACTAGCGTTCTTGAAGCTGTGTGGTTATCGCAGACACCCTCGTGGATCTCCTGCAGTATGTCGTAACCCTCTTCCTTTGTGACGCACTTCATGAGAACACCTGACCGAGCGCCGCGCCGATCGAGCTTGCTGTCGACTAGAACAAAACTCTTACTTCTGCGCATGACGCGTGCCGCCTCTGCGCTCCTGGTGTCGATTCCTGCTGGTAGCTTGTGATCCCGGATGAAGTCGATAAAAGCCTCTCGCCAGTCCTCTCGCAGCACCATAACCTCTCGATCGGGTTGTTGGGGACCCGCATCGATGGTTACCTGCGGAGAAGACTTGATGGATGGCTGCTTGAGCTCCTGGACGAAGACTCCCGATGGGACCTGAGCACGTGTCGACCCCAGTTTGGACAAGGTATCTGCGCCAACATTGTGCTCTCGTAGCACGTGATGAACCTCCAAGCTGGAAAATTTGTTTTTCAGCTTGCGCACTTCCTGCACATAGGCGTCCATCGTCTCCTTGTTGCAGTCCCACTCTTTGTTAACTTGCTGCACAACGAGAAGAGAATCGCCATACACAAGTAGCCGCTTGATCCCTAGTGATATCGCCAAATGAAGCCCGTGAAGCAAGGCTTCATACTCGGCTTCATTGTTGGATACCGCACACAGGATCTGAAGGACATACTTCAATTGTTCACCTCGTGGAGAAATAAGTAGAACTCCGGCGCCTCCGCCGTCGAGCTTGAGGGACCCGTCAAAGTACATGGTCCAGTGCTCTGGCTTGTCGATCGGAGTTGGGACTTGATTCTCCCTCCATTCAGCCATGAAGTCGACTAGAGTTTGAGACTTGATTGTAGTGCATGGCTTGAAGTCGATTGACAAAGCCCCCAGTTCCACTGCCCACTTTGATATACGCCCCGTGGCATCTTGATTATGAAGAATATCCGCCAGCAGAAAATCCTTAATCACAGTGATCTTGTACTCGTCGAAATAATGGCGCAGCTTTCTTGATGCGATTAGAATTGCATATAAAAGCTTTTGAACGACGGGGTATCATACCTTGGATTCAGAGAGTACCTCGCTGACGAAGTAAACAGGCCTCTGCACTCCAAATGCATGGCCTTCCTCACCTCGCTCGACTACAATAGCACTACTGACAACATGAGTTGTTGCCGCGATGTAGAGTAGTAGATCCTTCCCCGGTAATAGTGCTGTAAGGATCGGAGGAGACTGAAGGTGATGTTTTAGATCTTGCAGAGCCTGCTCTGCCTCCTCCGTCCATTGGAACTTATCTTGGCGTTTCAGGAGCTTGAAGAAGGGTAGTCCTCTCTCTCCGAGTCGGGAGATGAACCTGTTCAGGGCTGCCATACAACCTGTTAACTTCTGCACATCCTTGATTATGGCCGGAGCCCCCATATCAGTGATGGCCGTGATCTTTACATGGTTAGCTTCAATGCCCCGGTTGCTAACGATGAACCCGAGCAATTTCCCTGAAGGTACTCCAAAAACGCACTTGGTAGGATTGAGTTTCCACCGAAATCTGCGCAGACTGCTAAATGTTTCCTCCAAATCTGCAATCAAGTCGTCGGAATCCCTGGTCTTGATGACCACATCATCCACATAGGCTTCAACATTCCGGTGCAGCTGATCCGCGAAGCACATCTAGATCGCGCGCTAATAGGTTGCCCCTGCATTCTTCAACCCGAAGGACATGGTTTTGTAGGCATATGTCCCGTACGGGGTGATGAATGTAGTCTTGATTTGGTCCTCCTCCTTGAGCGCAATCTGATGATATCCTGAATAACAATCAAGAAAACAAAGAAGGACACAACCAGCTGTCGAATCGACAACTTGGTCAATGCGCGGCAGCCCAAAGTGGTCCTTTGGATTGTGCTTGTTGAGATCAGTGTAGTCGACGCACATTCTCCATTCATTGTTCTTTTTCTTTACAAAAACGGGATTAGCTACCCACTCTGGATGGATTACCTCTTTAATGAATCCAGCCGCGAGAAGTTTAGCTATCTCCCGTTTGATGGCCTCACGCTTATCGTGGGCAAACCTTCGCAGGCGTTGCTTCTTAGGCACACCCTTTGGGTGTACATTCAAAGCATGCTCGATCAACTTTCTGGGCACCCCTGGTGTAACATCCCGGATTTTCCGAAATGTTATGTTAATACAAAAATCGTGAATTTCAAAAACTTTTCTTATGTTGTGCCTTAGTTAGAACCTAAATATAAGATTAAGCTCCCTCTACCTCGAGATCTTAGTAAATTTAACTTGAAACTAAGGACCATTAAATGTTAGTGTGATTATTTGAAGTCTTTAGATTTTATTGCAATCCCCCTTGTTTTGAATTTGGTGTTGAATTCGAATTGTTTGGCTTTCAATTTGTGTGAACCAGTTGAGTGGAATTCAAATTTGAGTGGGCCACTCAAATTCAATTCAAACCCTAACTCCTTAAAACACTTTTGGCCCTCAGCCTGGAATCGGCCCGCGCGGCCCAGCCCACCAGTTGGCCTCACCCGCTCACGCGCCCCTTTCCCCTTCTCCCGCAGCACGGCCCACGAGCCACCGCAGCCCAGCCCACCGACGGCCGTCGCCGCCCGCGCGACACTTCACCTTCCCCCGGGGTGACTGACGAGCAGGTCCCGCCCATCAGCTTTCCTCTTCCTTCTTCTACGGTCGAGACCCAAAGCTTCTGCTCTGCCCCGCAGCGCTCTGCTTCGCCCGCAGTGCTCCGCTTCGCCCGCTGCTCCGCTCCGTCCGCCGCAGCGCTCCGCCTCGCCGCTCGCCCCCGCACGCTCCGCCCCGCGTCGCCGCTCGCCCCTCTCCGCGACAACGAGCTGTAACCGCCGCCCTCTCCTCCGCCCACGCCTTTTTCCCTTTTCTCCCCCGCCGCGGCCCCGCTCGCTCGCGTCATCCGCCAGCCCCGCGCGCTGCCCCGCTCCGCGACAACCTAGCGTAACCGCCCGCGCGCGCGCTCCCCTTTTTCCTCCCGCGGCCTGGCCGCCCGCGCCGCGCGCCCTAGCCCTAGCCCCGTGCCGCAGCCGCAGCGATGCCACCACGCGTCTCGGCGCGGACGCCAAAAAGCCCCGGCCGCAGCCGCACTTGAGCCCCGGTGCCGTGTATAAGAGCCCCAACTGCCGCACCCCTAAACCCTAGACGCCCCTGGTTTTCCCTTCCGCCGTCGCCACACCAATGGAAGAGAGGGGAGAGGAGGAGGACCAGGAGCCGAGCGAGGAGGACGACGCCACTGCCGCCACCACCGGAGCATCCTCACCAAGCCGGCACTCTGATCGACTACACCAACGACCCCGCGCTGCACGGCCCTGCTTCGCCTTGCCACGGCACCGTCTCTCCGCCGCACCGAGCACTTTCCCCCTTCAGCCCCGCCGGTGAGCATCACTTCCGCCGTCCCTTTTTCTTCCCCCTGCTGCCAGCGTGAGCCGCGGGCTGCCGACGAACCCTCTGTAGCAATCCCTAGGGCCCCTTCCCTTTCCGGCCTTGGCGGCGTTCTTGTGCAGGGACCCGCCGCGCCGCCACCGTGCCCCCACAAACGCCGTCGCCCCTCGCCGCCGCGTCGTGCCGCGGGCCCGGGATGCTGGTGCCCCGCGCACGGCACGGCCACGCCGCGGCTCTGGAAGACCAGAACCCGCGCGCGTGCGCGCGCACCCGCACCGTGATCCCGAGCCGTACCGCTGCCCGTTGCCTTGGCCCTAGCCTTGCCTTGCCACGCACCCCACGCCGCAATCGCCGTCGCCACGCCACGAGCCCGCCACGACCTCGCCGCGCGCGGTGACCGCGCGACGCGGCCGCGACGTCGCGTTCACGTCGTGGCCAAGCCCCTTAGGCTTTTCCCCGAGCACCCTTCGGGCGCCCCACACACACACACTTTGGCACGCACACACACACACCCACCTACCGCACCGAATCCGGACCCCGCCACACTGGATCCCGCCGAGGCTGACGCGTGGGGCCGTCCTGTCAGCAAGAAGGAGAAGGCAAGAGGCAGCCTAGCCAGCGAGGAGGAGAAGGGAGCAGGCCCAATCCGCGAAATGAAGCAAGCCCAGCCCGCGGGAGAAAGAATGCCGGCCTGCACACCCAGCCAGCCCACTGCCCGAGCCGGCCTGCTGAGCCGCAGGCCAAGCTGATCTGCGAGCCAAGCCGAGCCTTGTTGGGCCGACCGAGCCGGCCCAACTGAAATTGAGCCCAAAAACCACCTGGCCCCATTTTCTTTTTCTCTTCCCGGCCTGACCCGAGGGGCCCACCTATCAGCCTCAGGGCGAGACTGACTAGTGGGACCCGTTGCGCTTGACCGTTGACCGATCAACGCTGACGTCAGCAGGGCCCACTACTGATGCCAACAGACACGAACCCCCCTGATGACATCATGCTGACGTCAGCATGCTACGTGGCACACCCTGGTGCTGCAACGTGCCACTGTTGACTGATTTTCTTTTCCAAAATTCCTTTATTAATTTCAGAAATAGGTTTTTCCTTAGAAAATTCATAATAAATCGACCGGACTTCCGAAAATTATGAAACCAGTTCCATAATTCTTCTAAAATCATAAAACACCCGTTAGAGTAGGTTTTGTGGTGATTTCGATCTTATTTGGAGAGTTTTATGCATTTTTGTACTTTGGTCCCTACTCTTACTCGTATTTACGAATAGGATCCGACCACGAGGAGCTGACCGACGGCCAGGACTACCCGGAAGCCCAGGAGGACTTCGAAGAGACGCCAGGTTCACGCCCATCTATAATTTAAATACCTATTAGGCATTGCTTGCTTAGATTTGCTATCGCTATGTGTGTAACTTTATCGAGATGAACCTGCATGGCCTATTTTATGTACCCATACTCCTTGCTATCCAATTTCACTTGTTTATTATATGAAATGCCTTGTCAATCCTTGAATGTGCATGTATGGGAATGGATGGATAGTCTTGGTGTGTGTGAAGTGGTACTCTTCAAGAGTTGGTGAATAGGGTCTTAGCCGGGAGTGGGCAACCTAACTCGATCGTGGATTGAGGGCTTGGGGTGTGTATCTTGGCACACCCTACGGAGTACCTGTGGCGGGTACAGTTTTGGTTACAAGGTTGAGGTGTTGGAGGCACCCGTTAAGGGTGCAGTTGCGGACCACCGTGGTGGAGACGCTTTTGACGAAGATGCCCGCTTCGGCAGTTAAGGACTGAGTGAGAGTAACTATGATTTGTGGGAATCTGTTAAGTGTGCACACCACTTACCCATTATGAGGGTGGGCCCGGTCCGGGGTTAGCAAGCGCGGTACCATGCCGGTGGGAGGATCGAGTATCAGTGTAGGGGAAGGAGGTGCTAACCTCACGTTTCCCCAAGACGCATGGGAGGCTTCACAGTCCCGGGGGCGACCTCCTGTGGGAGGATGCGCCCAAGACCCGGGAAAGCCGGATGGTGCCGTGGCTCCTAGTTCCGTTTCAGTAGACCGGTGTTTCGTATATTAGTCGGCTGATCTCCGGCTAGTGTCGATTCGAGTGGGTCCACGTGTACAACCCCTGCAGGGTGAAAACTATACGTATAGCCACGTCCTCGGTCATGGACATCCCTACTCTACTGTTACTCTTATTAGTTAGTGTTACTCATGACTTCTACCTCCCTATAGTATAACTTCCTGCCAGGGGGCAGTTGAGATGCGAGGAGAGGGAGTTCTCGCATCGACTTGGTGGTTTGGAAGGTGTGCGTTGACCGGGAGTCCGGAATGCTGGAAGGGCCCGAGTCGGGGATGGAAGGAGATGTGTATACTTATATATATATATATATATATATGATGTTGCATGCCTAGGAAATCCTAGCTTTTCCTTGAAAATTGTATTTCCATTAGACTAGTCCACTTTAAAGCTTGCATTCGGATGGTGACGTGAACCTATCCCATTCCTTGGGGATAGCCTGGTACGATGCAGGATCCGATCCGGAGTTCGACCCCAACGATGACGGTTGGTACGATTGAAGCCCGTGCTACGCTCAAGTCACCTGTGGAGGAGGTTCCCGAAGATGAAGGACAGCCGAAGATCTAGCTACCGCTTTGTGCTTTCTGCTTGTTCGTTCTAGCCGAGAGGCTTGTAATAAATTCCGTACTATAGATCCTTTGGATTTATGTAGTAATTAAACCCGTGTTTGACCTTATGCGAAGCATGACTATGATATTATGTCTGAAATGAGTTCTGTATGTGATAGCGCTTGATCCAGGGACTATCACAATGATACAGGGAGTCGGATTCCTCAATTTGGGAATCCGGTTCGTTTCACCTGGCATATCCGCTGGTTTCCACGCGAATATGTCTCGGTTGGCCCGAAGGAAGTTAACAAGCGCGAGTTCCTATTTGTCACCTAAGCCCGCGCCAATGACAGTGGTTTTAGATGAATCTCCCTCCTGGAGCTGGATCGTCTTGAGGGCCACGTTGTCAGTCGACTGGATGCTCGACTTGCTGGCCTTCTTGGAGGGAATCTCCAGCCCAGACTGGGAGAGTTGCTGCGTGGCCGCGAGTACTTCTCCGAAAGCATCTGGCACACGAGTAGTCGAGGCGTACTGAATTGCCTCCTGATTGCAGTCATACGACTTCTTCAAGTCGCCTTGGAGAGTAAGTACTCCACTTAGCCCTAGCATCTTGAGAAGTTGATAAACGTAATGCGGCACTGCCATAAATTTGGCAAGTGCCGGACGACCCAAAATTGCATGATAAGAAGATTCGAAGTTAGCTACTTCGAACTTAATAAACTCAGTACGGTAGTTCTCCCTCGTGCCAAAGGTGACTGGGAGGGCAACCGTACCAAGTGGGTGTGCTGCGTTACCTGGGACGATGCCGTAAAAAGGGGACTTGTTGGGAACCAACATGTCTTTGAAATCCAGGCCCATCTTCCTCAAAGTGCTGATGAAGATGAGGTTGAGCCCGCTCCTGCCGTCGATGAGGACCTTGGTGAGCTTGACCTCTGCCACCACAGGGTCGAGGACCAAGGGGAACTTTTCGGGTTCCGAAAAACTTGTCCACTGGTCATCGCAAGAGAATGAGATGGGGACCTCCGACCAGCGGAGTGGTCGTGGTACTGCCGGCTCAATGGACATAATTTCCCGGAGAAGCAACTTCTGGTCTCGCCTGGAGCTAAAATCCTCATCTCCCCCGAAGATGACGTGGACAACCTTCGAAGCGTCCTGGAACTTTGGATTGCGCCTGTGGTCCTCTTGGTCGTCATCCTCGGGTTCTTTGTCTGCAGGCTTCTTGTTCTTCTTACTACCACCGGAACTGCTAAACGTCCTCTGAAGGTGATAGCAGTCGATGGCAGCATGGTTGGCACCTGCATGCCATGGGCACTTCTTCTGCAGGAGCTTCTCGAACTCCTCCTGCGTAGTCGACTTCTTGCCCCGCGAAGGACGATCCATAGCTGCGATGATATCATCTGGCTTACGTTTCCGGGGTGGACCCGAAAAGTCCCGCTGGCCCTTGTCGTTGCGGTTGTCGTTTGGGCGCCTCAGATTACTATCTTGACGCCGCGGGAACCGCTCTCGCATCTTCTCCTCCTGCTCGGACCAATCATGCATCATATCACGAAGGCCCGCAACAGTCTTCGGCCTGTTCCGCCCAAAATCTCTGTAGATGCCCGGGTCGGTGATGCCGTTGTAGAAGCATTCGTTGATGTCGTCCTGTGAAATGTTCGCAACTATGGCACGAACGTCGAAGAAGCGACGTGTGTAGGACCGCAGGAGCTTGCTACATTCCTATTTACACTGAGCAAGATCGTGACGAGTACCTGCACGAACGATCGCTCCTTGAAAGTTGTCGATGAAGACCTTCTTGAGCTCTCCAGCCACGTAAGCGGCGCAGGGTCCAAAGCCATCGGGAAGTAGACGACCTTGGTGATGTTCGAGCCCCTTGCAACCTCAATGGTCGTGGAGTAGCAACGAAGCCACTGCTGAGGAGCCTGCTTGCCGTCGTACTTGGTGATGCCGATCGGTTTGAAGCCCTCTGGGTACTTGTAGCTGCTGAATCGTGCAGAGAAAGCTGGGAAATGGTCGCTACACTCTGTACCTTCAGTTTCGACTTCTTCGCGGACCTTGAGCCTGGAGGAGATCACGGTCCGCGTGTCACAGCCTTCATTAATGTGCTGCCGCAAGTCTTCTGTAGGAGGTCGATGATTAGCCTGTCGCGGGTTACCCCCTGGAGGTGGCTGTTGCCTCCCGCCAGGGGCCTGGCTCCCACGAGCGTTGTCGTTGTTGTGGCTGGGCTAATGTCGAGGACGACCGCCAGCCGTTCGGCTGTGAGCCTGGCTCCGACTCTCACCGACGCGCTCCTCCCTGACGGTGGACGCCGGGTTTTGCTGATCCAACTGGATCCAGGCCCTCTGCGCATAAAGGAGTGCTTGGCGCACGTCCGGATCATGGCTGCGCTTGAGGATGGCCGTAACCCTAGCAATGTTGGCCACCGGGGTCCTGAAACCCCGTTCGCTTACGGCGACAAACTCAGGGTCAAGCTCGCGATACATAGATCGGCTACGCTCATTGGCCCTCCTTCGCCGGATCGCGCGGGCCCTGTTCCTAGCCCTCCGCGCCTCGCGATCAGTGTCGTTCTCCTCGCCGGCGTTGGCGGTGGCCTCATCCTCAGAGACCGCTTCAAAGTTGACGATGGAACATCGACCATCATCGTCGCCCTCTTCCGCCATTAGCACCTGGCGGGAGGTGAGCTCGTCAGAACTCACGTCGACTAGCTCAGTCGAACCCTCCGCCACGGTGGCCAACAGTCTGCCCTCCTGAAAAGGAAAGGGCTCGAGGTGTGCCACAAGCCGACCCTTAGCCTCGAGTATATTGGAGAACTCCATGCCTTTCCAATGCACAATGCGCCCCCCCCCCCGGTATGGAGGTGATCAACAAATTACTGGAGCCAAAACAACTCGAAGCCCCCCGACGCGCGGTGGCTTCGGGTCTTCTGACCTGGAGCAGAGAATCTAGGTCCTTCTCTAGCATGGAGAGGGACCCAGAGATGTTGGCCTCCTGGAGATCAGTGGCCGTATTGCATGAACCGAGTTGGGATCGGTTATGCAGGTCCCTAGATTGGAACAAGTCCAACCCAGGGGAAGTTGCTGCAACGCTGGAAGAAGTCGAGCCTGTAACGGACTCCATCTCAGTCTTTGTTGTAGAAGCACAGGTTGACAAGTTGCCGGGATCGTCGACGAACTTGTCGAGGTCGCTGCGGGGATCCGCAGCGGAAGTCGTTGGCTTCATGTTGACGAGGAATCGCCGGAAATTGTCCACACCATCTGCGATGCAGACCCACGACCCAAAAACGAATGTCGTGCCCTGGGAGGGAACTGACCTAGTGAATTTGAAAGACGCCATCGAGCTCGCCGATGGATCTTCGACCTAGCCCCCTACCTGGCGCGCCAGCTGTCGGTGTTTTACCGGCTGCCCACCGAGGGATATACCCAAGGTGGTAAGTTTTGGGTGAGGAGACGCCGAGATCAGGAACCCGAAGGTGCAAGGAACACAAAACTTAGACAGGTTCGGGCCGCGCGATGCGTAATACCCTATGTCCTGTATAGTGATTTGTATTGCCTTTGGTGTAGAATGATCTAGAGATCGTCTGTTTTGAGAGGGTCCCTGTCCTCCCTTATATATCCGAGAGGCCAGGGTTACAAAGATACTAACCAACCCTAGCTAAGGAATCGTACCAGAACATATCTCGGGTAGATTCCTTCTGTATCGGTTAGCTCTATCTTCTACTTAAACGGGATAAATAAGAGATAAACAAGATGAATAAGAGATAAGACAGACTTAATCTCTTAAACTACGCTATGTACACAGCCCCGTGGCCCCAGGTCTGACAGTACATTACCGTAGAAACTTTTATCGTATAATCGGCCTAACATATATAGAAAATTAAATTAAATTTATTTTATTAAAATAGAAAGGCTTACATCTGGTTTTTCTTTCGGGAACCTCTAACTTTCGAAAAAAGAAAGGAAAAAATTAACTTACAAAGGATGTGTTGCAATAGAGTTTGTTAGCTATTATAAAGCGTGAATTGCTATGCTAGTATTAAGGATTTAGTGGCTAGGGACTCGCAGGCCTGTTTACTTCTAGAGCTTCTAGGTTGCCCTCGATGATCATACTCTGTGCAATAACGCCTCCTATTATAGTGCTGCAGAGAATAGTTTTTTTCTTTTTTCTTTGTGGATTCTTTTCTTTTCTGCTGATCTTTATTGTTGAGGTATTATCCGGACTATTATTTAATGCCCGAACTGCTTCTAACTGGAGTTCTTGGGACTCCTCATGGATTTGGACAGCACAAATTCTTGTGTGCGGGCATACAATAGTGTACTTCACCGGCGCCCTTAACTTTATCGCATGTTGTTTCAATTTTATTTATTCTTTTATTGTTGCGATTACTTTTACTTTCCAGCTTTCGTTTTGAATAAGGCAGTAAATTTTAGATTTTGCTGGGATAGATCTTTCACGCCCGAAGATTTTTGATAGTACCACTGTCAAATCAAGGTTGTGGGAATTTATAATGGTATATTCTTATCAATATTAAGATATTTTTAAGTCCGGTCGTTGCCACGAATATCTACTTTGTCAATTGAAGAGTCTACCATTCTGTCATCTATCATTGAAAACTCAAAATTTTCATCAAACTCTTTGTATTTTCAAACTTTTCTTCAATTTCTTGTTTTAACTCATTTATAATTTGGCCTTTTCTTCCTTTTAATTCATTTATAATTTGCTTTCTCATTATTTTTTATTGTAAAGATATGTTTTCAAAACTTTCTATTATCTTCCAGTCTAGATATTCACTAGCTAAAGGATTAATTTTCTATTGCAGACTCTATTTCTATGTTGGTTTAAATGAGCTTTCTCTGTTTGTAGTTATTAAGGATGTTCTTGTTGTATATTTTTTCTTTGCTAATTTAAAGTTTTAAATATATTCTTTAGAAGCTGGTTCCATATAATAATTAACACTTGATACTAATCTTGCTTTATTTAAGATTTCATTAATTTTATTGTATTTTTTCCATGATATGCGAACTCCGCCAAACTGATTGGCATCTATTTTTTAAGATATTGTTTTTTCAAAGGTTATGTATATTCGAGCTTTTGTCCCATCATATAGGTCTTGATTTAACTATTTCTTGAATATTTGGGTTTGGTAGAACCTTATTAATACGATGAAAGTATTCGGCAAGGCTATTTAAAATTGACAGTATATATCATTTTTTTCTTCTATTTTATTATTATATTAAAATACAAAATTATATAATATACATTCTTATATTTAATCAATGAGTATGTGGTCTTTAGGCTTGAACTCATATGAATTTGATGGAAAAATTCTGAGTCAATTGTCTAGTCTGAAGATGTAGTTCTCTATGCTACTCGAAACAACACTCTTCTTTATTTATGGAAAAACGATCGTGAAAAAGTTAGATAATTTATTTTCCATTCCCTTCCTCTAATATGTTAAAAAATTGCTTTGTATTCATTGCCAGTACTAATATATTCAAATTATGACCTGTTTTTGCTATTGACAAATGGCTTCATTGTAGTCAGATCAATAGGAAAATTTCTACTAGGAGATGGGTTTTATTTGAAGATATTATTAGTAACAATGGGTAAAAAGTAATTTTTGAACATATTAAGAGAAAAAATAAGTTACTTGACTTTTGTTTATGAACAATTTTTTTAAATGAATAAGAGTGTTCATTTCAGTAGCAACGAGATCTAAATTTTTGGATTAGATAATAGACTTAGAATATTTGCATCAAATTCATATATTTTAAACCTTAAGGCCACATAGTCATTGATGAAATATAAAAATAAATACTAGATAATTTCTGATTTTGATATATATAATAATAAAAATACAAGTAAAAAAGAATATATACTACCACTATTAATTAGCTTTGCCAATATTTCATCATTTAAATAAATTCTACCAACCCCAAATATCCCAGAAACTGTTAAACCAAGTTGGATTTTTAACTCAGCCAACTCATCGGGTGACATACGATAAGGTCTTTTAGAGATAGGGACTGTGCCGGGTTGGAGTTCTATATAAACTCGATATCTCGGTCCGGGGGTATTCTAGGCAAATCGTCTGGAAAGACGTCTAGGTATTCACAGACGACAGGGATATCTTTTAACTTGATCCCTGTTGCAGCATAGGTGCAAGAATTGGTGTACTCCCGTTGTGGAAGATACAGAACAGTAGGCTCATGTTCAGGGGAATTTATTTCTACAATCCGGGAAGAAATATCCAATGACACGTGGTAATGAGTCATCCAATTCATACCTAGGAGAATATCCATCCCGTCTAGGTCCAATAATAGTAAATTTGTCCTCATCAGATTTCTACCCATCTGAATAGGCACACTCCTACAGACTTGGTTTGCAGAAATTTTACCGCCAGGAGTTGCTATCATATAAGTCCCATTAGTAGGGTAAAGTTCCAAGCCCACTTTAGTACCACATTTTGAACTGATAAAACTATGGGTAGCGCCAGAATCAAAAAGAACAATCATAGGTTGATGGTTGATAGAAAAAGTACCCATCATTATAGGCGCACCCTCTGGGAGATCGGAGAGAGTGGTGAGGTTCACCCTTCCTTGGCGGATTTGGACCACTTGCTTCTTGCCCTTACCCTTATTAGCTGGGTTGGATGTTTGCCCTTGAAAGGATCTTCTGGGTTGAGGGCAATCTTTGATAAAATGGGACGAGCTTCCGCAGTTGAAACAACAGTAGTTGTTGTTTCCTTGGTTGACTGGCGGAAAGCTCGGCCGCGGACCTTGTGGTTGTTGCTGCTGAGGTTGAGGGGCCGGTAGTCGGTTGAATCGTGCTTGTTGGGGTGGTCTGGCTACCCATCTGCCAGGCGGATTACTTCACGGCGGTGCGCGGGTAGCAGCGGTCTGGATCAACCGATACCTTGGCTGTTGTGGAGCTGAAGGACCTGTAGGTGTCTTCCTTTTCTTTTCTGCTCGGTGGGCTAAAATGCAGTCTTCTTGAATGATAGCCATATTGACCAGTTCATTGAAATTATCGGCCTTCACCAAACTCAGTCGTTCTTTAAGTTTGGTACTCAGGCCTCGGCGAAATCGGTCACGTTTGCGGGCATCAGTGTCCGCATGAGAACCTGCATATTGGCACAAGTGATTGAAGGCTTGTGCGTACTGCATGACGGTGCGGGTCCCTTGGGTCAGATTTAGAAATTCATTGAGCTTTCGCTCAATGAGTCCTTCTGGAATGTGATGCGCTCGAAAAGCGGTCCGAAACTCATCCCAAGTGACAACATGACCGGCAGACTGCATGGCATGATAGTGATCCCACCAGATGCGATGGTGCCTCGGAGTTGTTGAGCGACGAATAACACTTTGTTCTCATCTGAACACAGGGCAGACAATAGTGCAAACTTGGACTCAATGGTGCGAAGCCAAGCATCAGCATCGAGAGGCTCATCGAAGGTTGCGTGCTGAGAAAATCCTGATGGCTGGCCGACGAA
Organism: Panicum hallii; assembly: GCF_002211085.1. Classification (NCBI taxonomy): domain Eukaryota; kingdom Viridiplantae; phylum Streptophyta; class Magnoliopsida; order Poales; family Poaceae; genus Panicum; species Panicum hallii. The sequence continues at coordinate 58,659,706 of NC_038044.1, forward strand.
GGTTCATCACGGCCTCGGGGTTGGTGATGATAATAGCCCATCTGAGCTTGCACAAGCTGATTGAGGAGTTCTGTTTGTCGGGCCATAACCTCAGCTAGATTTGGTGGGGCTAGTGGCGGTTGCTGAGAACCGCTGGCTTGATCAGGCCGAAAACCTTCTGGAGTTCCGCGGGTAGCTCCAACCATCTGAAACAAGGGAGATATCCATTATCAGTCCTATTCTCACTCCGAATTTCAGATGATATACAGTTACCCAAAAAGATATGTAACACATGCTCCATTCAATCAACTCATTTCAGATGCAAGGATATCGAGTAAGATAACACAACACAAGATTTAGATTACTACATAAACATTGATGGTCCTTACATCTTACATCCGGACACTCTGACAACTACAAGTCATTCCATTACTACCCAGGCCACATATAATACAACAAGTGGCTCTAGATCTAGATGGACTACCCTCTACCTATGTTACACCTTTCTACACTAATTACAGCTATGATGTCACCAACTCAACCCAAACTAAAAGTCATCAAGCTTGCCCACTGATGATTGACTGCCCGAAGAGGAATGATAAGGACTGACAATAGGATCTCCGTGCTCAGAATCGATCCCGGAGACTCCTTCAATTTCTTCGAGATCTTCTTCTTCTTCGGGTGCTGGTACAGCAGGAGGTACAGGCTGCTGTTGCAGTTCGTTTATTTGCGCATGGGCATCATCAACTTCGAGAATGAGATCATGGATCTGTTCCTGAAGAAACTCAATGATCGTGTTGCGTTGAGTGATTATTGTGTCACTCTCATTGATTTGATCTTCTCGATGATGAATAGTCTCTTCTCGGGTGGCGATAATCCCATCTTTCTCGGTCACCAAGGCTTGAAGTTGCTCAAACTGGGTGACTTGTCTATTAGCCTCCCTATAATGACCTCGCGCGATATTGATCAACTGACCTATACCGCGACGTAGCAGTAATTGATAGTGATGCTGCACATTCATAAACCGCATAGTACCTCGAAGTGCTTCCTCCATTGAACCTTCCAGCCTATGACTCTCAGGAACTACCCTAAGATTCCACTCAGGATCGTTGGGATCTATTGTAGAGAATAAACCAATGGGCTGTCCCGCAACTTCTCTTGGATGCTGATTACAGAAAAGGTAAATGGCCTCCGGTGCTGCTCCTTCAATGGTGTCAACTATACGATAGCCCATCACGTCAACTTCAATGGGTTGCCATTGGGAACGAAAAGGATGTTGGGGAATAGTCATTCTGACTCGAGCTCGATGAACGACTTCTTCCCGATACTCTACTGCATCATATTGTGGAGGCTCGGTATAGCAGAATGACCTTGAAGATTCCCAAAGTAGACGAGGAAAACCCTCCCAATGCAAGGCATTTGTGTGAAGATGCCCTGCCGGATCCCAAAAGATGTTGAGGATCACCATTTGCATTCTTGTTGCAGATGGCAGGCCCTTCCAACATCTTTGGGATCCGGCAGGGCATCTCCACACAAATGCCTTGCATTGGGAGGGTTTTCCTCGTCTACTTTGGGAACCTTTAAGGTCATTCTGCTATACAGAGCCTCCACAATATGATGCAGTAGAGTATCAGGAAAAAGGCATTCATCGAGCTCGAGTCAGAATGACTATTCCCCAACATCCTTTTCGTTCCCAATGGCAGCCTATTGAAGTTGACGTGATGGGCTATCGTACAGTTGACACCATTGAAGGAGCAGCACTGGAGGCCATTTACCTTTTCTGTAATCAGCATCCAAGGAAAGTCGCGGGACAGCCCATTGGTTTATTCTCTACAACAGATCCCAACGACCCTGAGTGGAATCTCAGGGTAGTTCCTGAGTCATAGGCTGGAAGGTTCAACGGAGGAAGCACTTCGAGGTACTATGCGGTTTATGAATGTGCAGCATCACTATCAATTACTGCTACGTCGCGGTATAGGTCAGTTGATCAATATCGCGCGAGGTCATTATAGGGAGGCTGATAGACAAGTCACCCAGGTTGAGCAACTTCAAGCCTTGGTGACCAAGAAAGATGGGATTATCGCCGCCCGAGAAGAGACTATTCATCATCGAGAAGATCAAATCAATGAGAGTGATGCGATAATCACTCAACGCAACACGATCATTGAGTTTCTTCAGGAACAGATCCATGATCTCATTCTCAAAGTTGATGATGCCCATGCGCAAAAAAACGAACTGCAACAGCAGCCTGTACCTCCTGCTCTACCAGCATCCGAAGAAGAAGAAGATCCCGAAGAAATTGAAGGAGTCTCCGGGATCGATTCTGAGCATGGAGATCCTGTTGTCAGTCCTTATCATTCCTCTTCGGGCAGTCAATCATCAGTGGGCAAGCTTGATGACTTTTAGTTTGGGTTGAGTTGGTGACGTCATAGCTGTAATTAGTGTAGAAAGGTGTAACATAGGTAGAGGGTAGTCCATCTAGATCTAGAGCCACTTGTTGTATTATATGTGGCCTGGGTAGTAATGGAATGACTTGTAGTTGTCAGAGTGTCCGGATGTAAGATGTAAGGACCATCAATGTTTATATAGTAATCTAAATCTTGTGTTTTGTTATCTTACTCGATATCCTTGCATCTGAAATGAGTTGATTGAATGGAGCATGTGTTAAATATCTTTTTGGGTAACTGTATATCATCTGAAATTCGGAGTGAGAATAGGACTAATAATGGATATCTCCTTTGTTTCAGATGGTTGGAGCTACCCGCGGAACTCCAGAAGGTTTTCGGCCTGATCAAGCCAGCGGTTCTCAGCAACCGCCACCAGCCCCACTAAATCTAGTTAAGGTTATGGCCCGACAAACAGAACTCCTCAATCAGCTTGTGCAAGCTCAGAAGGGCCATTATCATCACCAACCCCGAGGCCGTGATGAACCTTCGTCGGCCAGCTATCAGGATTTTCTCAGCATGCAACCTTCGTTGTTCCATAAGGCAGATGAGCCTCTCGATGCTGATGCTTGGCTTCGAACCATTGAGTCCAAGTTTGCACTATTGTCTGCCCCGTATTCAGATGAGAACAAAGCGTTATTCGCCGCTCAACAACTCCGAGGCACCACTCGCATCTGGTGGGATCACTATCATGCCATGCAGTCTGCCGGTCATGTTGTCACTTGGGATGAGTTTCGGACCGCTTTTCGAGCGCATCACATTCCAGAAGGACTCATTGAGCGAAAGCTCAATGAATTTCTAAATCTGACCCAAGGGACCCGCACCGTCATGCAGTACGCACAAGCCTTTAATCACTTGTGCCAATATGCAGGTTCTCATACGGACACTGATGCCCGCAAACGTGACTGATTTCACCGAGGACTGAGTACCAAACTTAAAGAACGACTGAGTTTGGTGAAGGCTGCATTTCAATATGGCTATCATTCAAGAAGACTGCATTTTAGCCCACCGAGCAGAAAAGAAAAGGAAGACACCTACAGGTCCTTCAGCTCCACAACAGCCAAGGTATCGGTTGATCCAGACCGCTGCTACCTGCGCACCGCCGTGAAGTAATCCGCCTGGCAGATGGATAGCCAGACCACCCCAGCAAGCACGATTCAAACGACTACCGGCCCCTCAACCTCAGCAGCAACAACCACAAGATCCGCGGCCGAGCTTTCCGCCAGTCAACCAAGGAAACAACAACTACCGTTGTTTCAACTGCGGAAGCCCGTCCCATTTTATCAAAGATTGCCCTCAACCCAGAAGATCCTTTCAAGGGCAAACATCCAACCCAGCTAATAAGGGTAAGGGCAAGAAGCAAGTGGTCCAAATCCGCCAAGGAAGGTGAACCTCACCACTCTCTCCGAACACCCAGAGGGTGCGCCTATAATGACGGGTACTTTATCTATCAACCATCAACCTGTGATTGTTCTTTTTGATTCTGGCGCTACCCATAGTTTTATCAGTTCAAAATGTGGTACTAAAATGGGCTTGGAACTTTACCCTACTAATAGAACTTATATGATAGTAACTCCTGGCGGTAAAATTTCTGCAAACCAAGTCTGTAGGAGTGTGCCTATTCAGATGGGTAGAAATCTGATGATGACAAATTTACTATTATTGGACCTAGACGGGATGGATATTCTCCTAGATATGAATTGGATGACTCATCACCACGTGTCATTGGATATTTCTTCCCGGATTGTGGAAATAAATTCCCCTGAACATGATCCTACTGTTCTGTATCTTCCACAATGGAAGTACACCAATTCTTGCACCTATGCTGCAACAGGGATCAAGTTAAAAGATATCCCTGTCGTCTGTGAATACCCAGACGTCTTTCCAGACGATTTGCCTAGAATGCCCCCGAACCGAGATATTGAGTTTATCATAGAACTCCAACCCGGCACAGCCCCTATCTCTAAAAGACCTTATCGTATGCCACCCAATGAGTTGGCTGAGTTAAAAATTCAACTCCAAGACTTTCAAGATAAGAGTTTTATTCGTCCAAGTGCATCACCATGGGGTTGTCCAGCTTTATTCGCGAAGAAGAAAGACAATAGCCTAAGGCTATATGTAGATTATCGTCCTCTCATTGCAGTAACTATCAAAAACAAATATCCCCTACCCCGTATTGATATTCTCTTCAATCAGCTAGCCGGAGCTAAAGTATTCTCCAAAATTGATCTTCGTTCCGGCTATCATCAAATTAAGATTCGGCCAAGTGACATTCCAAAAACGGCTTTCTCCACTCGATATGGTTTATATGAATACCTAGTCATATCGTTTGGTCTTACCAATGCCCCAACATATTTCATGTATCTTATGAATTCTGTCTTCATGCAAGAACTCGAAAAATTTGTTGTGGTCTTCATTGATAACATTTTAATCTATTCCAAAAATTCAGAAGATCATGCAAAACATTTTCATGTCATTCTTCAGTGATCAAGGGATCACCGCTTGTACGCCAAATTCTCTAAATGCGAATTTGGGCTAGATACGGTGAAATTTCTGGGCCATACTATTTCCGGTGACGGTATATCCATTGATCCCAGTAAAGTACAAAAAGTGATGGATTGGAAACCTCCAACGTCAGTTCATCAGATCCGTAGCTTTCTTGGTCTAGCTGGCTATTATCGTCGCTTTATTCCTCACTTTTCCCGAATAGCCAAACCTATGACCGAACTACTAAAGAAAGGTGTTAAATTCTCTTAGGATCAAAAATGTGAAGATGCGTTCCACACTCTTAGAGGCCATCTTACAACTGCTCCAGTCTCAGCTCAACCAGATGTGTCGAAACCTTTCGACATTTATTGTGATGCTTCAGGAATTGGGCTTGGTTATGGGCTTATGCAGGACACCCGAGTAATTGCTTATGCATCACGAGCACTTAGGGTACGTGAACAGAACTACCCTACACACGATCTTGAGCTCGCAGCGGTTATTCATGCCCTAAAGATCTGGAGACATCATCTAATGGGTACGAAGTGTCATATATACACCGACCACAAAAGCCTCAAGCACATCTTTACACAGGCAGATCTGAATATGAGGCAACGACGCTGGCCAGAACTTATCAAAGATTATGATCTAGAGGTATATTATCATCCAGGCAAGGCCAATGTCATTGCAGATGCACTCAGTCGCAAGGCGCATTGCTCTTGCTTGTCTGTAGAAGCTTTCAACGAGACCTTTTGTTGGTAAATGAGAAAGCTTAGTCTAGAAATCATTCCCCAAGGTGACTTGAACCATCTCTCAGTTGAAGCCACGCTTAGGGATAACATTGTTCTAGCCTAAAAGCGTAACAAAGGGGTCAGAATCATTAAACAGAAGATAACACAAGGAGAAGGGAACTATAAGTGCTTCCAAGTAGATCCAGAAGGAATCTTATGGTTCAACGAACGTATCGTTGTACCTAAAGACCATAAGCTCCGTAAACAAATAATGGACGAGGCCCACCTATCTAAATTCTCTATGCATTCTGGCAGTACGAAGATGTACCAGGATCTGAAGCAGAACTTCTAGTGGACTCGTATAAAACGAGAAAAACGAGAAATTACCAAGCATATCTCAGAATGTGATATTTGCCAAAGAGTCAAAGCCAGTCATTTAAAGACTGCTGGTATTTTTTAACCTCTACCTATTCCCTCCTATATATGTAATATATGATGGAACAAAATCTTAAATACACGTAATCTTTGAAGAAATAATATCTTAAAAATAGATGAGATGTCGAGGAGTTGGCACGTCATGGTAAAAATACAGTAAAATTGATGAAATTATAAATAAAGCTTAAAAATAGATGAGATGTCGAGGAGTTGGCACGTCATGGTAAAAATACAGTAAAATTGATGAAATTATAAATAAAGCAAGATCAATACTAAAAGATACTTATAATAAAGAAAGAGTATATTCAAAATTTTGAATTAGCAAAGAACAAAAATATACAAGGAATAACATCCATAATAATTACAAACAGCAAACGGAAAAAACCCTTATGCCTATATACTTTGAATATACGGAATAGAAAATACGACATATAATTTATTTATGTGTAGAATTACTTTTATCTTTTTTATTATTGAAGATTTTGTTTTATATATACATTGGAGATGATTAGTTTTATTTAATAGGCAGCCTTCTTTTCTCTAGATATCATATCTGCAAATGTAATTGTGCGGTTTAACTTTTCTATCGTCTGCCCAAACAGTTACATTTAAAAGAGAACATCTCTCTACAGCTATAATATTATCTCAATTATTAAATATTAGATATAAATTTTAAACAAGAAGTACTGAAACAGTATCTTCTATAGGATCCTTAGCACATAAAAATTTAATCACACAACCGATGCAAGGATATAGAAAAATTAAAAAAAACTACTTTATTAAACTAAACAAGCACATAAAAATTTAATCACACAACCGATGCAAGGATATAGAAAAACTAAAGAAAACTAATTTATTAAACTAAACAAGCTTACATATGATTTTTCTTTTTAGGAACCCCAAACCTTAAAAAAAATAAAAAATAAAATAAAAAGATTAGCTTACAGGAGATATATATCAACGGCTTGGTAGCTATTTTACAATATATCCCTGTAAAATAGCCACCAAGCCCATTGTAATATATCCTCTATCCTCTGTAAGCTAATCCTTTTCTTTCTTTCTTTTAACAGTTGGAGATTTTCAAAAAGAAAAATTATAGTAGACCTAATCATTTTCTTTTTTTAAGAGTTGGAGATTCTTAAAAAGGCTTTAAGAGTTGGGAGGTTCCTAAAACATAAAATCACACGTAAGTTTATTTGATTTAATAAAATAGTTTCTTTAATTTTACTATATCCGCTGATCGATTACGTGATTAATTTTTTTGCTAAGAACTTTACGGAGGAACCTTCGAACCTTCGATAGTTCTCATTACCACGTATTTAACTATTAATAGAATATTATAGCCGTAAAGAAATATTCCATTCATGTGGAACTATCCGGAAAGACAAAGACAGTAGATGCTTTAAAAGCTGATAGAAAAATTAACCCGCATAATTATATTCATATATATGATATCTATAGAAAAATATCTATCTATTAAATAGAAACTCATAGTACATGACGAGTATCGAGTACCGAGTAAAATTTTACAACTAATTACACCGACACCAACCTAAAAGAAATCCTTCAAAACTAATTAGATCCAAAACATATAAAATGAAATCTTCAATAATCACAAAAGAACAAAAATAATCCTACGCATGAACATATAGCAAACCACATATTTAAACCAAACATATATATATATATATATCTCTCTATATATAGATGAGACTAAAATGCGGCAACAGGATGCATTTACTATAGCAAACGCACAGACCCTTCGTGGATCTCGCGTATCTGATGGTCCACCCCTCATTTATGCAAAATATGCAAAATTAGATGAAAGCAACCAACCACACCTCACCCTCCACCACCTATCTCCTATCATGCAGAGAGAATCTTTTCTTCTCCTATCATGCAGAGAGAGAATCTTTTCTTGATTCTTTTCATGATTCGAAAAAATACAATATCTCAGATCGTTTCATTGTTATAAAAAATATGCTAATCAAACTGAGAACCATAAAAACTACAAAAACTATACTTGATGAACTTCTTTTTAAACTTCTTTTTAAAGTAAAAGTAAATTGTTAGAAAAAAATATGCTAATCAAACTGAGATCCATATATAGGATGAACTTCTTTTTAAACTTCTTTTTAAAGTAAAAGTAAGTAATTGCAACTTAATTACTGTAAGTTGCCATCACAGCTACACAGTATCGTAGGCAGACAATATCGTTGTTAGCACTTGTTGCAAGCAACCACTTAGAGGCAGACAATATCGTTGTTAGCACTTGTTGCAAGCAATTGTTGCAAGCAACCACTTAGAACCTAGTTTTTACCCCATTACTACTAGTTACAATCTAACTAGTTCAAGCTAGATTACTACTAGTTACAATCTAGTTCAAGCTCAAGCTAGATTACTACTAGTTGAATTGAATCTAGTTCAAGCCTAATTAGTGGAAGTGTAAGCTGTTACTACCCAATTACTACTTGTGCAACCAATTACTGCTTATTACAGTTATTATTATATTAGTTGCAACCGATTACTACTAATCTAGTTCAAGCCTATAATTATAATTAGTGAAAGTGTAACCTGTGACTGCCTTACTACTCATGCAACCAATTACTACTTATTACGCCAGTCAGTTATTATTATATTAGTTGCAATCGATTACTACTGCATGCGATCCGGTTGCTCTGCTAGATGGAATCAGTTAGTCGTAGTTGGAATCAGTTACTGGTCGGTTGGTTTCCGGATACTACTAATTGAAACTCTAGTTGCAACCCACCAGATACTACTAATTGCAACCTACTGTTGCAACCCAGTTGCAACCTAGTTGCCGTTGCCGTTCCAGTTACAACCTAGTTACTACTTAGTTTTGCAAGTCAATTGCATTGCTCAGGTTGTATCCAGAATTACAGATGAACCTGAGATCAGATGCAAATAGTAAATATAGTTATAACCGGTTACGACTCGATAATATACAGAGTTAGAATCGATGGTACACATACATACAATTCGCGTGTACACATAGATGGTATACATAGATGGTATGTAGCTACTGCTGTAACAATATATCAAAGGAGCAGCGTGGGGATTGGGGGAAAGTAGGATCTGTGATGGGAATGGGAGCGAAGCTCCGTGGCTGCGGCACCATACCCGCTCAGAGCCGCTCCAGCTGCTCGTTGTAGACGTCGCGAGGCTGCGGCACTCGCTCGTGCCGCAGCGGCAGCGGCTTTGTAACGCCCTCACCAGCCTCCACCGCCGCCGCCTGCTCGGCCTCCCGCTTCGCCGTGCTCCGGCTGGCACCGTCGCCTCCGCCCTCCACGCGCTTGCTGCTCGCCTCCGCAGCCTCTGGCGGCGGCTCACCGTGGGGACGACGCGGGTCCTTGCCGCTGGCGGTCGCCTTCGCTTTCGCCTCCGCCTCCGCCTCCATGGCGATCGCTCGAGTCGACCACTGCTGCTGCTAGTTGCGTGATGGGACGCCGTGCCAAAGGATCACTCCGGCGGCTTTTCTATCCCAATAGGCTTCGCCACGTCTGGGTGTACGCGGCAGCAACCATCGAGAGGCAATGGCATGGGTGCCACGTGCTGTGCCTACGTGTACCAAGTTGGGGGTACACGTGTCGATGAAGACCAGCTCCACCGGTTTCGGTCCGGCCGATCGAGCAAGGGACCGACCGGTCGGCCAACGCGGCTTGATCCTCAGCCGGGCTGTTGCCACCTGCAAGGATGCCTCCACCTACAGCATCTCTTCTGCATGGTCTTGGCGTCAAAAACAGCAGTTCTACAGGAATAATCCATGAACTAAACAAAAGTTCTCGAAAAATAGACTAAAACATAGGCAAAGAGCAGCTCATTGATTAGTCAAATCTTCAATTGAGAGTCGTCTAAGAATTAGGACCTTCAGTCTGCATTAGTTTAAAATCATGTTCAGAGGTCACAGCTGCATGATCATGTTCCTGTACGATTGTAGCACTGTACGGTACGCGTCTGGTAGTGCAATGGATGAATATATACCTAGTGGTTACGAGTTAAAACAGACATGTAGAATTTGGATAAATTTTTGGTATAATATAAAACCTATTTTACAGTCTGAATAATATTTAATAATCAATGCCATTCATCAGGTTCCCAACTCCAGTACCCAAGACATGTTCACACTTAGTTTGGAACCTCTACAATGAATGAATTTTGGAAGGAAACATTCCAATATGACAGAAATCCAAACTCAGAGTAAGGTTCCAGCTTGACATCAACAAAATTTTAACTGGCAACTTATTCCTATTCATGGGCATACAACTCCATTACACGCCTCGCGTACATGCATTGCCTGACACTACAGAGGCAAGTCTGGGACAATGCTGTTCTGCCTAGCACAAGAAATCACATCAAATCCGCATGGCTACAAATGCGCAGCAGAACCGATCTCAAGAGGTTAAAAGCCAAATATAAAGTTCTAACACCTTCCTGGCTGTCACTTCTTTTGCTTCTTCCCAGGCTTCAGCTTGATGACCTCGTCGATGTACAGTATGCCCTTCCCCTTGTACACCTCTGGGGGTTTGCAGCTCCGGACGGCGCCGGCAAACTGGTGAACCCTGTCCTTGTCGATGCCGGTGCAGCAGATTATGTTGGGCTTGAAGCAGAAGACGCGGACGGCGGGCGGGGCGGTGAACTGCACCTCGTGGCTGTAGCCCAGTTTCAGGAACAGCTCACGGCCTTGGCTCTCTGACCTCGCCTTGAAACCGACCCCCACGAGCTTCAGAAACCGGAAGAACTTGGCTTCCATTGCAGATCGATGGATGGTTTGTTTGACAGTAAAGTGTTTGGTGCTGAGTTTCCTATAACATAGAGGAAAAAAAGGAGAGTAGAGGGTTCTCATCAGAACAGTAAATAGTTCAAGTACAATTTAAGATGATGGACTGTGAATGATATAAACATCGCATCTGAACAAAATACCTACAGAACACTGGAACATACTGAGTGTCAAATAAATTAGACCTCCACATAGTGTTTATCTCCTTTTGTGGAAAGCAGTACAAGACAATTGTCGCTAAAACACTAAAGAGTTTGCAGTGTTTCAAAAGGCCTGTGAGTGTGCTGATCAATGATAGTTGTAAGATACTATACAGATTCTCTAACCATCCAAGGTGGCAAAATTAAGGCAGTTGTAAATCAGACAAGTGGTAACTGTACCAAATAGGGGTAACAATATGAATTGTAAGCTAGCCAGCCAAGTACAATCTAGCAACAGAGCTATGCTCCGTAAAGGTTCTAAGTTGAGACTCAGAGTCACCCGTGCACGCAGAAGCACAGCACGGCGGATGATACAGGAATTCAGGATGGTTGCGAGCCGTTGCAGTCTGAAATTGCCTGAAACTGCCATCAGTATCAGAAGGGTTCCAGTGACAGGATTGTGTGGCTAATTCTGGGCGTTGAGCCATACCAAAGCGGCGAGGGCCGCCAGCACAAACAGGGTCACCGGATCATCGATGGATCAACCAAGATTTGGCGACGCAGTGTATTCAGGAGCAATATGGCAAATTCGTACACATCACTCCCATTTCCCCGGGGGGAAAAAATACTCCCCCCACAACTATCCCTGTCACGCCAATACCAGCACCAGCCCGCAGCCATGCGGATAACTGGTGGACCGGGGCACCCAACCCGGGTTTCGGACTCGATCGCTCGCGCAGAGAAGATCCTGCAGAACCGTAGGAGCTAGCGAGAGGGAGAGGGATCCATTACCGGGGAGAGGAAGTAGTCGCTCCAGGCCGGGTCCGATCTCCGCGCGCCCCCGCGCCGGTCCGGCGGAGCGGAGGACGGCGAGCTGCCTCGGCGGTGGCGGGCGAGGGGGCGGAGGTTCCTCGGAGACGAGGAGCGCCGCCGCCAGGGGAGAAGAGGAAAGCAGGTTAGGGCTGCTGAGGCCTCAGGGTGGACTCGGCGGGGTCCAAATGCGCGGCCCGACACAGAACGGCCCGTGGTGCAAAATGGGCGACGCGATTGGTTGGCGGCCTGTCGAGGCCCAGCCCAGCCCAGCCCTCGTGCCTGCCGAAGCCACAGCCCATTTATTACCATTCGTGCCGGGCTGGGCTGGGCTAGGCCGAGGCAGAATCGACCCGATGGGCTAAAAGAACACTCCTTACTTGTAGGCCTTGCCTTCCTCCCGGTCCAATTTTTTCTGGACAAAAAATTTGCATTTTTCCACCCTCAAAAAAAGTTTGCATTTTCCAAAGACGTTGCTTCGCCAAAGACCAAATTGCCGCTGAGCTTGGAGATTGACAGGTGGGTCCGGCCCCACGAGTCACTGACACACGCTGTCATCAGTCCAGCCATTTTAAAACATGTGAAAAAAGGTACAGGGCCCCTCGGAGACGAGTCCGTCGCTGTCGTCCTCGCTTTTATTCTGCCGCGTCTCTGCGGCGGAAAAGGCCACGGTCGGGTCGCTTCGAATCCGGCGCGGCCGCGTTTCGCGCCCCGCCCCCTCCCCGTTCGAAAGTATTTGCGTTTCAGTCCCCACTCGTCCTCTCCGCCCCCCTCATTAATGCCGCTCCTCGCTGACGGAGCTCAGGCTCAGCGGCTGCTGCCTTCAAGGAGCAGAGGTAGAGAGAGAGAGAAGGGGGAAAAAGGCCGTTGCTTTTGCTTCGGTTCTCGACAAGAACTCCTCCCGCGGCACGCACAGGGGGATAGGAGCTCCGATCTGCGTGTCGGCCGCGAGATTTTGGGGGCCGCAGTAGGCGGAGGAGAAGTGAAGGGTGGGGGATGACGGGGGTGGTGGTGGTCTCCAGCGCGGGGTGCAAGGGCGGCGGGGGGAAGCGGAGCTCCGGCGGCGGGGGCGGGGAGGAGGAGCGGCGGCGGCGGGCCGCGGTGCTGGAGCTGCTGCTCGCGGCCGTGCGGCGCTCCGTGGTGGCGTGCCGGGTGGAGCGCTCCGCCGCCGGGGGCGGAGCAGGGTGGGCGGCGGCGGAGGGCGTGGAGGACGCGGCGGTGGAGGAGGAGGAGCTGGGGGAGATGGAGATCGGCTGGCCCACGGACGTCCGCCACGTCGCGCACGTCACCTTCGACCGCTTCCACGGCTTCCTCGGCCTCCCCGTCGAGTTCGAGGACGAGATGCCGTGCCGCGTGCCCAGCGCCAGGTGAGCGACCGCCGCCACCTCTTCCCCTTTCCTCCATCAGGCACCATGAGATTTCAAAATCGAAGCTTCCGGGTAGGGTCTCTGGGCCTCGGGAGCAAGTACCTTGGTGAAAGTTTTGAAATTTCTTTTCAAAGGGTGGTTACTGAGTCCAAGTGCTCCCCCAATCTGAAGCGGCTCTTGTCTGAAGGATACAGTTTCTTCAGTTCAGATAACTGGAGCAACTTCAGTCGCTGCACCTATATGCCCTGGATCCACACAGTTTTGAATTGTCATAAGCTTAATGTGACTGTTTCACCGAGTTCCATTGATGTATGCGATTCCTGTTTCACATGCACTGTCTGACAGAATTATAAGATTGTGGTCAGCTGTATGATAACTCGTACAAGTACATTTTGTGCAATTACAGCAACCTGAACACACACCCAATGAAATTCTAGTTCCTGAATCACTCATCCAATCAGCTACGCACTGTAACAAGTTTGAGTTTTGTTTCGCTATATGATTTTCACCAAGATTCAACATTTGGACCGGTCAACTCTCAACTTATGATCCAGAAAACTTGTTTACCTTTGCCTTCTGCAGCGCCAGTGTTTTTGGTGTCTCAGCTGAATCAATGCAATGCACCTATGATGGCAAGGGCAATTCGGTTCCCACCATATTGGTGCTCATGCAAGAGAGGCTGTATGCCCAGGGGGGCCTTAAGGTGATCATCCATGATAAACATGCCTTCTGAGTTCTGACTGTTTATTATGTGCCCTGAATGGATGAACCTCGACTTGCTCATACTGACATTTCATTTTCAGGCCGAGGGGATATTTCGCATTAATCCAGAGAATGACCAAGAGGAGCACGTGAGGGACCAGCTAAACAAAGGTGTTGTGCCAGAGGACATTGATGTTCACTGTTTGGCTAGCCTGATTAAGGTATGATATCTGTCAGCCTGAAACAACTGCTACAATTTAGTTCACCTATTGTGGCTGATGGATGAAGGGGAAGAGGACTGAAACGTGTGTACATGTAAATTGGACAGGCATGGTTCAGGGAACTTCCAGAAGGTGTGCTCGACGGCCTCTCCCCTGAGCAAGTGCTGCAGTGCAATTCTGAAGGGGAGTTCCTTGAGCTTGTGACGCTCTTGCGCCCCACTCAGGCAGCACTCCTCAATTGGGCTGTTGAGCTCATGTCTGACGTTGTTGAAGAGGAGGAGCTCAACAAGATGAATGCTAGGAACATAGCCATGGTATTTGCGCCCAACATGACACAGGTGATTTCCGCACTATTCTTGCAGGATAAGAGGTGACCTTTATGTACATGTAGTTCCCATACAAAAAAAATGCGAGCAATCTGTAAATTGTCATAACTTAAGCATGTAAATTGCCTTTCTGTTCTATTGCTAGATGTCAGATCCATTGACGGCCCTGATGCATGCTGTCCAAGTCATGAACTTTCTCAAGACATTGATCTTGAGGACGCTCCGGGAGCGCGATGATGAAGCCACTGGAGGGGAGTACACTCCATACTCCTCTCCAGCGTCATCCAGCCGGCATGACGCAACTGAATGCTGCTACAACAGCGAGCGGGACATGGATAGGAGCTGTGAGCTGAGTGATATGCACAGCCAGATCAGCAAGTCCGGGAGACATGCCGATTACCTCGTGAGGTACAACACCTGTTTTGACAGCGAGCAAGAAATCGATGAGCATCTGAGCGAGGTTGAAGAAGGGTTCCTGCGTAGGCTGGAGCACAATACTGAAGCGGACATACCGGAGGAAAGTGCAAGAGAACAGCGTGAAATGAACTCGCAGGTGATGGCCATGGAGGATGTTGAGCTGAAAGCTGAGGACCAAGCAGTAGACAAGGGCCTACAGAAGGAAGAAGGTTTAGAATCCATGGCATGATGGGAATTGTGTATTTGCAGCTGGTTAATCTTGTAAATTACTGACCAATGGATCCATTTTTCAACACCTGGTTGAATGTGTAACTGCTGTAGTCTAAACTTTTAATTCATGATGGAAACTTGCCTGATCCTGAATATGGGTAAATATGTACCCTTGGGACAATATTTGGAAATGACCATTATGTGCAGGTTAATGTTACCATGAGCATGTGACTATCTAATCCTCATGCGATCTTGGAGTGTTTTTTCCTTTTTGTTTAACATGCCTCTGAATTATATAAAGCTGTCAAGCAATTGTAGAACAAACATTGTTCACAGGTTCAGGTTTCATAAGGGCTCTGCAGGAATTTGATACGATAACATTATTTCTAGCAAGAACAAGGAAAAATTCCCACATTCCGAACAGGGATCCAAACCTATTGCAAAATACTGAACACCGTAATCCTGATAATAGCTTTCATTCTGCTCGCCACATTCATCGATATATCATGTAATCATTGCAAATATCCAAGCACGGCAACATCAAACTAACTACATATACAAATGTATCAGAATGTAAAAATAGCATTACACTATGATCCCAGTTATTCTCCCTACTGTAAGAATATTAGAGTATTAGGCAGCACTTTTTGAGTTTTTTTTTTGTCAATCCGGTTAGTGCCAAAGCTTAGTACAGAAACCAGTTCTTGGCTTCTTACTAGCAACAATTTCCTGGAATGAATCCAGGAGCTGGCCGGCCAAACTGCTGGGATCATCAAGGAGGGTGCGGATGAAGGTGATCACAACTCTACGCTCCTGCTGTGTTGATCTCAAGCTGAACCAGGTTAGGAATTTCATCCTGAAATCCTTTTCTATGTGTCCAGAACATTCCAGCCATCGTATAACCTTCACACAGTATTCATAGTTGTCATCTAACTGGCCTAACCTACGGGAGAAGAGCCTAGCTGAGGCGGCTGCCAAGTTGCTGCCATCAGCACAGGTTTCCTGCTCCAGGTCAGATGTCTGCTTGCGACTCTGTGACTGGGATTCCATGACCGGCGCCTCCCCTACATGCCCCTCGGCAAAAGTCTGGGAGTCGCCACAACCATTGGACTTTGTCAGTGTGTTCTTTCCTGAGCTGCATCCGTTCTCGTCCTGGCAGCACTCTGGTGGCATGACTACCTCTGCATTCAGGTCCGGGACTGAGGTCTCATTAAGATCGAGCTTGTGGGACGCACTGCATGGAACCTGGTCCTTTTCTAGTATTACAGAATCACTCTGGTCGCATGAATCTTCAATCTCATCTTTACACAATGCACTGGGGTAACCATTCTCGTCAGCCTTCCGCAAGACATTACCCAGCTGGCGGACCTGGAAGCCTGACGACGTACCATTTTCACTCTTACCAGCTCTCTTGGCAGAAGATGACCAACCTTCTGCTCTGTTCTCTTTGTTCTTATGAATGATCTCCACACTCTTGGTAAAGATCTTGTGTTCAGAATGGCCCAGTTCACCATCCACAGTAAATGAAATAATACGGAAGGAGTACTCTGTGCAGGGCTGCAGATTGGATATCAGTATCCTTCTTTGGTCTTTGGGGAAAACAGCAGGCTCCCCTGTGTATGGAGGTTCTCTGCTATTCCAGTACCAGAGTTTATAGCCTTTGATGACATGGTGCGGCGAGGAAACAGCTTCCTTAAGAACCAACACCAATGATGAATCTGTAATATCTTCAAATTTAAACCTGCAGGCAGCAGGAAGTGTATCTGCAGCAAAAAAAAAAGTTCACTAAGTTCATAAAGTTATCATTTGCACAAAAGAACAGGAAAGTGTATTTTACATGACTGAAATAATTTACCAATTTGTTTTGTTTCAGATTGAATGTTTGACTTCAGCCACTCATCTGCCTTTTCAATTGCTAAAGAGCAAAGTTTCTGCACATCAGCAGCAACAGACAGCCGCCCAACAATGCCACGGGCCATCTTGGATGATGTACCATCAAGGGGCCCAACTTCAGTTTCCAGCTTTGCTTTTGCATCCTCTACAATCCGATGCAGCTCTTTAAAACGAGTTGTGCCATCCAGAAGTCTATGACTCAGATATATGCGCGAACAGAAACTATCAACTCGACGGGCATCTTTAGCAACTACCAGCTGCCTTTTCCAGAACCTGCTCAAATAGTTTAAAGGTGCCGTTAGATCCAACAACATATCATGTTCGCAATTTTTTTTAAAAAAACATGAATACAATGCATAGCAGAGCTCATCTGCCCATAATGCTCGAAGTACCTACAAATATCACTGTAATGAATCCTTCAACCAATATTTAGAGTGCAAAAGGTTCACCAATATCAAGGAACATCCAGAACAAATAATTTAAAACCCAATAAATCAAATGATGTGAAGGTCTGGATCAGATAGCGAACATCTAGTGGCCAGCGATGCTTAAGAGTTTTTCAACAGAAATAAATATTACTGTCCAAGGTAGATGCAAATCACTCACCCAAGAATTCCAATAACCTTGCCGCATGCAGCACAACAGTAGTTACCATCAAGCTGTATAGATTGTCCAAGTTCTGTGCATCCTACCTTTTGGTGCTGGAGTGCACACTCAATATGGCAGGATAACCCACAACAATCCCTACCACCAGTCTCTGATGAGCAGACCAGCCAAAGGCTAGGATCTTTGTTGCTATCAAACTCATGACAAATACAACACGAACACCTCTTACAAAATGCATCATCTAAGTTCATGACTGCTTTGCAGGCTGAATTTATGCATATCCTTATGTTAGGAGGCTTTGTGTCTTGAGATATCCCATTTTCACATAGTTGAACAAGATGCTCACCCTTTCTTGCCTGTTTTTTCTGAGCATGGCTACCAACAAGGCTTGAATTATTATTGTTATTTGAGAAGACTTTCTTTGAATCAACGTTCTTGCACCCCTTTACAGTCACAGTTCTTGGTATTTCTTCCACTGATTTGCATTTTGAAATGCCAGGTTCTTCCTTTTCTGTGTTAACACTAGCATCATTTGACTCTTGTTCATGAAAAGAACTCAATGGTTTCTGGGCACTTTCTGAACTGGTGTTGCTGCCACAAGGAGGTCTATTTTCTTCAGGTGCACTTGCAGCATTAGAAACATTTGTTACCACTGCAAAAAAGGGAGTTCAAGTCCAGAAAATAGTTTTCCAAGGATATATGCCTAACGAAGTAGAAAGGATGCCTTCCAAAGTAACAAAAGTGCTGAACAATCAAGTGTTGTCAGGCATGTGAACTGGACCTAATTCAGTCCAACATGAAGTGTGAAGTTGAACTATCGCCAAAGAAAAGAAACCAAAGAAGCTTAATGGCATTTCAATGAACCAAGAGCCATTTGATAAAATACTATTGAGCTAGCCATACACTGCATGGTATCGGATTAATCCCAACAGCCTATTGCATTCATCACCTAATGACACTTGGCATATCCATATGTAGATCCTTATACTCTTTCTAGACTCCATCCACAACACAAGCAAAACGATGTATAACTAGTGACTCATTACAACATGATGAAACAGAAAATCATATAGTATTTATAGAAAATAAATTATTCAAAAAATGACAAAAAATCTGATAAAATGCCACCACAAAGTTTGCAGTTCTAAAAAACTCAACAAGCCATGACGCTGACATGGATCATGGTTCCACACGTCAGTGAGATATCTGATGGCATTTTCCAAAACACAAACTATACATCCCCATTTATGAAATGTCTAGTTTTAGAATATTCTTCTTGCCAGGCTTGAGGCTAACGAAAATAAGAATGGTTTCTATAAATTCATCCCTTTCTGCGTGAGTAAAAGGGCCTTCACAGTATCAGCTCAACTTTGCAGAAGCCCATGCTATTGGGATCAAGGAAAACAATCTGACCTTCAGAAAGCATCAGCCAACATAGGGTTAATTCTAGATAATATAGTTACACTTGTAGGCATTTGACATACACAATGCTCAACTATTCCACATACCAAACATCCTAGCTTCACATGCAAATTAATTCAAGAAAGGTGTTTTGTAGTACCTTGATTTAAGGATTTACTACTTCAACAATACACACCCTCAAATCTAACATAGTTTAAACACATATTGTTAGAGAAGCGTTCCTTTTCATTTTAAAATAGATGCCATTAGGAAACATTTTCAGCAAATGGTAATATTAATTGCCTACTAGCAGTGGAGCTACAGAAATCTATAGAAAACAAAATTGGGCAAATTTAGACATCACAAAGTAAGTGTCTATAAACAGTAATACCCACCCGCACCATGGTGTCACAGCACAGGATCCATGTGAAATTGACCCCGCGCTGAAACGGAACAAGAACTAAATCAAACTGCATATGGGTGATGTGTATGCTAGGTTAGTGCTCACAAAAGCAATATATAGATCCACTCGCAGATGACTAGATGGATTGAAGCGGGGAAAGATTTAGGTTTGATTGCTCATGGCAAAGAAGAGGGGGGCCATGCATAAAATTCGAACGATCTAAGCGAGTTAGGGCTTACCAGCAGATCTGGACGGATCCCCACTCAGCGCCATCCTGGCAGAGGAAGGGGAAGGGGAGGAACCGCTGCCGAGTGAGAGAGAAGGATGGTTGCCGTAAGGGAGGTGGCTATGAAGGTGCGCTCCAATTGAAGATGCGGTGCTCGGTCACGAAGAGAGGCTCTTCTATATCCCCTTTTGATTAAAAAGTACAAAGAAAGGAGTAAAGCAAGAATCTTCAGTTTTAAAGGGCCACTACCGGTTCATTTGGGGCCAGATTTATCACCAGGCCACACACACATAATTTAGGTGCTGTTTAACCTAAATCCACCCACACCAACCAATCCAAACCTCGGCATACCAAAATACAGGAAACTAGACCATTTTATTGAGCAACCTTGGTTCTAAAAATACTAAGAGGAAAAGAAAATAGAATATTGCCAAACTTTTGGCATTAAACCAACAAGGGCCAGATATCCAAAATCTAGGATCCACGAGTGCATTAAGATCCTAATACCTTGTGGGAGCTCTTACGGTGTACAACTTGCTTCGCGGTAATTTAATTTGCTGCTAGTGCACAATAATCTGGAGACATTATTTCACGGGTGCTCATGCAAGTCTTGTTCACAAATCAATCCATCCAGTGAGAATCTTTAGGGCATATAATCATCTCATCCTTTTATTTATGTTTGCATCACCGTAAAGTCAAACATGGAAGCTTGCGTTAGTATGAACTCAAAACCTGTCCATCACAGTTGGAAGTTCCAAATTTCCTTTCATGCAACAAAGAAAAGGCTCACTACATCGTGTCCACATTTCGCAGTCGAAAGTTCCTCTTTTTGTAGTTTCCCAACTGGAATAGGAAAAGGACGCACACATCCAACAAATCATACAAGAAAACCCGCAAGAATCGCAAAAGAGATGCCAAAATGGGCTAGTGTGAAAAGGCCAGATGAACAAAATAATAGCTGCCACTTTGGGAGGCCGTTGCTAAATCGAAGACAGGCCCCAGCTCCGGGGTCTTCCAGGCAAGGCCAAAAATCTCCTAACAAAACACCCCAGTTAATCGTCTAGCGTCATCAGTACTATAGAGACGCAGACGAAATCGAATCGGGCAAATTGTGGCAATGCTTCCTCATGATGAGCTGGTTGCAAGAAATTCAGGCCAGAGAGAGTAAGCAATTGCAATGAAGAAAGCATCCAGCTACACTAGTAATAGTCCTGCTTAACAGAGCACATAGGCAACCGGCAACGGACTAGCGCCACACAGCCACGGCCAGCGAATGGAGCCAGCCACCGATGATGTAACAAGACACCCCAATTGTAATCTCCTAACAGCATCAGTACTAGAGAGACGCGCACGAAATCCGAGTCGGGCAAATTGTGGCAGGACTTCCTCGTGATGAGAGCTGGTGACAGGAAATCCAGGCCAGGGAGAGCAAGCAATCGCAACGAAGAGAGCGTCCAGCTATATTAGTAACCGTCTTAGCCTAATACTAGTAGCACATAAGCAACAGACAGCGGACTAGCACACACAGAAAGACACGGAGACACGGCCAGCGAGTGGAGCCATGGGTGGCGTACGGCCAGCGCTCGCTACTCCCCCGCGCCAGCAGCAGCAGCAGCAGCAGCAGCAAGCGGACAAATCCGTCCCCGCAGCTAGGGACGGGTTCGGTGGGCACAGAGAGCGTGCCGCCCGCCAGCGAGAGGCCGGGTGAAGCGAGGGGCTTACCGGGAGGTCCGGGCGCGTCCCCGCCCGACGACGCCATCCCGTCGGCCGGGGCGGGGCGGGGTGGGGAGACGGGCCGGAGGATGGACCGGCCGGCCGCGGCGGCGGAAGGGAGGGGAAGAGGGGGAGCGTGGGTGGCGGCGGGGTCGCGGGGAGGGCTCGATGGACGCGTGCCGCGTAACGGGGCGGCGTCCAGCCTCAAGCGGTGCGCGTGCGCCCAAGATTCTTCTTTTGCGAAATTTCCAGAAAAAAACATATATTTGGCGATTTTGATCAGATTTTGCTCTGATCCGATTCTGATTAGATTGAGGAAAAAACGACACAGTTCGCAAAAACAAAAATACCTGTGTCGTTCTGTGCCGAATTCCAATGGCTCGCTTTTCTTTTGAGTTTACCACTCGATTTTTCCCCTACTTTGCAATCTAGGCCCGCATTTCAGTGAGCGAAGGGAGAGATAAACAGCTTAGAAATCGATGCTTAAAAAGGTGTGTCTCCATCACCTCGTGTGTGTTGGTGACTTGTCTGTCCGTGGCAGGAGCGGAGCAACGGCTCTCACCAGGTCAGCTCATCCCAACAAATTTTGAGAAAAAATTAATGAAAACCCACTATACTTGGTAATAGTGCTTGATGACCTCGTTATTTGATAGACATGACGCCGGTGAGGTTGTGGCCTGACTTCATTCCATGGCAAGCCCACCAATGAAATTTTCGCAAAAAGATGAAGGCGAGCTGAATTCGCACGAACTAATAAGGTGATATTCGAACAATACCAAGGAACACTATTACATTACTTATAGTCATAGCAAGATCACTACAATTTCGAAAGGTGAGATGCATCTTTCTCTAGAAGTACAATCCTTTTCCTTTCAAGAAGAAGGAACCCAACCCGAAGTACATATTTCTAGCACCGTTCACCTACGCGGCCGTTTAGCCCGTGTACACGCCGTATAAACATTACACGGTGGCCAGTCATGTCTGTTTAATTAGCCGTTTAGCTTGTTTAATAATGTTTAATCCGTTTAAATGGCTGTTTAGTTTGAATAAATAGCTAAACGATAGGCGACTGGCTGTTTAGCGTTAGTTCAAATATTGTAATGCTTTTGCTCATAAGTTAACTTCAAAATCTGTTTTTTTAAAAAAGAGAAAAATCAATACCTAAAGGTATGCAGCAACAGATGAGAGCTAACATCAGAGCTAACAGAATCAATTTTCTAAGGACAGCAGGTAATACAGTACGTGTCAGGATACAACTGTGTGGTGCGCATAATGTTTGTAAGCCTCCAACTTGTACTGAGAGCAAGTTCAGCATCTTGTACTGGCAACAAGGCTATCATCATATTCAACCATGCTGAATATCCAAAAACAAAAAAAAGGAAAATGTACCTGAAATGTGTCAAGCGTTTTGATTTGCGAGCTTGGCATGAAATCTACCTTCAAAGATAGGATCTGTTTTTTGCCCAACACGAAGCATCGAATTGAGTAAAGAAAGAACCAGAGACTCATAGTACCCACATCTATTTCGGTTGAATTACCTAACAAAAGCAAATAAACCTAGCCCACTGCTTGGCCATAGGTGGTGACAGACCTAACAAAGCCGATCACAGCAGCTAATGGAGACATATGAAATGAAGAGGGGATCTACTCTTGCCTCTTCTTCTCCAGCAAACGAGCTCCTGCCACACAATAGCAGCTTTCCTCCTTCAAGCCTATGTTCTCTTCTCCCCCTATCCCCTATCCAAGGACAACAACATCACAGCAAAAGCCACCGTCACTCTATTGTTCTCTCCACCAAGCAAACAATCCCCAATAGCTAGTTTCTTTCTTTGCTCTTCATCCCAATAGGCAAGCAGCATCTCAAAACACCAATGCACCTCTTTCTCTATGTTCTTCTCTCCACCAAGACCGTAGACAACAATAGCACTTCCTTCACCCTACCGGCTAGCACGAAGCAACTCAGGTAGCCTTCTTTCTCTCTAATAGCAGCAGCAGCATACTAAATCCATCTTTAAAATCCCCAAGCTCCAACCCACCACTATGATCTCACACTTCTCTCCGTCAATTCTTTCTGCATTTCCTCCGCTGATCCTCATACCCAAGACACAAATATAGAATTGGCTCCTCCCAATCCTCCCTAATGAGCAATTGAAACCTGTTGGAGTTATGGGCTTGGCCCGATCATTCTAATCAATACATTAAAACAATTTAAAGCCCACTATTGAATGCTAGGGAATCAATAGCTTAATTCCGTACCGGGAATTGAGGAGGATCTCAACCGACTTAAATGGTGGACTTCGTGTACACCACTTGTGAAGCCGGTAAGAGGAGGACGGTGAACCTTACGTGCGCACTCTCGCTTGCCTCGCCGGGCCGGTGACATGACGTGCAGGTGCGAAGAGCATTAAAACAGAGAATTAATGTTGACGACGTCCAGGTTCGTTGAACCTGAGGCACCTCCACGCCTCTATATAAACCACCACCCCCTCCTCCCATTCCTCTTGAAGGCTCATGATTGCTCCTTACAAGCCTTGAACGAGACCTTGTGTGGGCTCTTGGATTTTTTGTCTTTGACCTGCTTGATCCCTAGAGCGTCCACCCCCTTGTATATAGTCCCCTCGAAGGCCCTTGTACCTGCAAGTTAGGAGTCTTACACCTAGTAGAATTCAACGCTTAAGTCCTAGTAGAATAAGGAGTCCTAATAGAACACCCCTATTGAGTTCTAAACCAAGTAGTATTTGAGTTACCATATAACACGCCTTCCCATTTCATTGCTGCAGCTCATCACGAATCTTGTCGTCAAGAAGTTGCACCACGTCCGGGAGATGTGCTCCGAGCGCGGCGGCGGCATGATGCACTGTGAGTGCCCTAAGCACATGCGAATAGCTGGTGGGTGGTGTCTAAGCCATCGTCGATGGGGAGACCGCGCATGCGAGCAGACGTGGTGGGGCGGTGGCCGCGTGAGCAGGCGTGACACTTTTATCAGGGGTGGAGTTAGGGGGACACGCTGTCGATGTACAAAGATGGTACAAAGATGCCGTTCAAATGTTTGAAGTAGTTGGGTTTCTATCCAACAACATTCCTCTATCAAGAGAGGTATTTTGACGTAGCGTTGTCACCAGAAGCATGAAACAGTTCTAAGACCAGTTTTGATGCATTAAGATAATCCTTATGAATTCTAGTATTTGTGCGTCCTTGAAAATAAATACTCTCTCTCAGCATGAACTTGCCCTCCCCATTAATCAAGAAATCTTCAATTGACAAATCCGAGAAACACTAACAAGCACGGTGATATGAGACAAGTATCAGCAGTAGCGAGCGAATTACAAACTTCCCATCATCAGTAAGTATCTACAAAGCATCACTTGAACTCTGTGAACCTAGCATCTAAATTTGAAGGTTAGAAGCAAGGTGTAGCCTGTAGACCCACTACAACAAAATCAGATAGTAGCTACGCTTCCATTGCTATGCTATTGAAAGCGTATCTACATTTTATGTGGTTCTGCTATTAAATATGGTTGTTGATACGTTTCAATAAAGCGTTTCAAAACTTACAAGTTAGATACGATTTAAACAGGTATTGACATGTTTTAATAAAGCACTTGTAAAGTTAGTATCTAGATATGTTATTAGATAGTGTTGACATGTCTTAAGAAAGCGCATCAAAAACTTGGTGTTGATGCACACATCGGCTTCCAAGTAGAAGTGATTATAGATGTGCTTCTAGGTACAATTTTTTAACATGTATCAACCAACAAAGAAATTAGCAAGTTAGGAGTCTTACACCTAGTAGAATTCAACGCTTAAGTCCTAGTAGAATAAGGAGTCCTAATAGAACACCCCTATTGAGTTCTAAACCAAGTAGTATTTGAGTTACCATATAACACGCCTTCCCATTTCATTGCTGCAGCTCATCACGAATCTTGTCGTCAAGAAGTTGCACCACGTCCGGGAGATGTGCTCCGAGCGCGGCGGCGGCATGATGCACTGTGAGTGCCCTAAGCACATGCGAATAGCTGGTGGGTGGTGTCTAAGCCATCGTCGATGGGGAGACCGCGCATGCGAGCAGACGTGGTGGGGCGGTGGCCGCGTGAGCAGGCGTGACACTTTTATCAGGGGTGGAGTTAGGGGGACACGCTGTCGATGTACAAAGATGGTACAAAGATGCCGTTCAAATGTTTGAAGTAGTTGGGTTTCTATCCAACAACATTCCTCTATCAAGAGAGGTATTTTGACATAGCGTTGTCACCAGAAGCATGAAACAGTTCTAAGACCAGTTTTGATGCATTAAGATAATCCTTATGAATTCCAGTATTTGTGCGTCCTTGAAAATAAATACTCTCTCTCAGCATGAACTTGCCCTCCCCATTAATCAAGAAATCTTCAATTGACAAATCCGAGAAACACTAACAAGCACGGTGATATGAGACAAGTATCAGCAGTAGCGAGCGAATTACAAACTTCCCATCATCAGTAAGTATCTACAAAGCGTCACTTGAACTCTGTGAACCTAGCATCTAAATTTGAAGGTTAGAAGCAAGGTGCAGCCTGTAGACCCACTACAACAAAATCAGATAGTAGCTACGCTTCCATTGCTATGCTATTGAAAGCGTATCTACATTTTATGTGGTTCTGCTATTAAATATGGTTGTTGATACGTTTCAATAAAGCGTTTCAAAACTTACAAGTTAGATACGATTTAAACAGGTATTGACATGTTTTAATAAAGCACTTGTAAAGTTAGTATCTAGATATGTTATTAGATAGTGTTGACATGTCTTAAGAAAGCGCATCAAAAACTTGGTGTTGATGCACACATCGGCTTCCAAGTAGAAGTAATTATAGATGTGCTTCTAGGTACAATTTTTTAACATGTATCAACCAACAAAGAAATTAGAGTGGCATTTTTTGAAAATGTTAAGAAACAACAACCAGACTGTCCTTCGAACCTGCAACCTCCAGATAAAAAAAAGCACCTGGCATGCCAACTAAGAAGCACCATTGGATGTGTCTTCCTTTATATATTATATAAAATATATGCATATCCAGCATAGTAACAAGAAAAATCTATACATTGAGTCTTCCTCCTCTCTTCGATCTACTGTATTCGTGAATCGTGACTGATGTTCCTCCTCTCATGGGCGCGGAGGTCCGCTCCCATGATCCTGTCTCAATTCCTCAATGCCCAGCATCTGTGCGGAATAAAGATCAGGATCGCGCATAGTGGCAGCAAGGAGGAGTTGGAGGCATTGAAATCGAGTCCATGGCCGGCACTTGGATCAAGGCGTAGACAATAAAATTATAAAAATAATACTAGTAATCATAAATTGGTTGTTGTACACTGGTTAGTTGGCTTCAATGCTAGTTGGGAGAACCAGGTTTGAATCCTCTTTTTTTCTATTTATTTTTTACAATTATTGTGAACAGGAAGACCCCGCATGCGTATCTACAAAACGTCTCATATTTTCTAGACACGTTTCAAAACTCGTCTCTACAAATCTTTATACGGTCCATGCGGAGACCTCCAGATACATTTTGCTAAAACGTATCTAAACTCCACTAGAGATGAAATAAAGCATAGCTATCCCTAAGTTAAAGCGTATCTACGAGGGTTTTCTCTAGTAGTGACCTAGCTAATTTGATGCTTGCTAAAGTTATGAAGCTTACACTGCTTATATATTAGTACTAGTAACTTCCCTTCTTCCTCTTAGTCTTACATCACGCTACATACACAGCTGTAAAACAAATATGAAGGAAACACACAATTATCATTTATATAGTAATGGTTTGCGAAATCGTACTTCCATGTTTCTGTTTTGATTGCCAAAACTATACAATAACAAAATATAACAACATAATGCAACTTAAGTTGCAAGGAAATCAACAACACAAACAAAACACAATTAAACACAAACTAGTAAAAATATATGCAAACACCAACTATTTTCAAACCAACATTGTCTGCAACAACAGAAATACCAGTACGGAGAAATCTCCATAGACTACAACATCATATACTATGTATGAAACAAAACTATTGCATCAGCCACGGGTTAGTGTAAGGGTTCTACCAACTTAAACTCTGGTAAATGGGATAGAAGACTAATCTGAGACTATGTATTTGACATGTGTACTGCTCTACAACACAAACTTCATATTGTTCTAAAGCACAACCTTCGATGGATGAGAATTATACACTAAGTACTTAGAAACTATATGGCTTAACCGAAAAACTAGCACTTACAAAACCAAGACTTTATTAGAACACAACAATACTACACAAGAGCATACAACTCTCTCTTCTTTAGTAGCTAGCCAACACTTACCCTTCTCCCTTACTCTTTTGTACCCAACTCTATCACCCTTGCTCTCATCTACCATGCTCTCGGTTGAATGCCATGGCAAGAGAGTAGACCTCTATTTATAGGCCAAAGGGAGAATATCTAGATATTCTAACATTTTCTAATTTTCTTTATTACTAAATCTAGAGTGCTTCATGAAAAATATCTTCTTCTTACATGGTGGAGAATACTCTAGAAGATTGCCTTGCATTCTTTTCAGCATTGCTCATCTTAACGATGCTTCTCCGAATACTGATGGTTCAAGGTTTATAGAAGATAATGGTACTTACGACTCAATATTCATGATTGGACCAAGGGTTATGGGCTGAGATGCAGGGTCACGAAGTGGTGGACGAGGCAGAGGGCGGGGAAGCTTGGTGCGCTTCTTGCGCCGTGCACCTTGGCATCCAAATTGGTTTGGTAGTTGAGGTATCTTCATGTAGCGTTTCACCTCTGGTGATGTTGGTGACTTGGGCAGTGGCTTTTGGAATGGAACAATCTTTAGCTTCACAGCTAGCGTAGCCTAAGCTACTCGGCTATTTACTATACCAGCTGTTCTCTCGTTGCAGCCGTAGCGCTGCGTAGCAGCACTTCCGAACCCTCTAAGCAATTGCTCTGCCCTGTTGACAGGGTTAAGTACCATGGGTACCCCGAAGCAAGGCCCTCAAGGGTCTAAATAGGGATTAGCCGACCATTGTCAGGCAGCCCGATCCGCCAAGACAAAGGCCTGGCCAGTGCCGGCCCATCAGCAAGAAGGCGCGAAGGTCCAGCAGTGACAGAGCCCTAGACACGTGGTGCCTTCCCGACCTGCAATGAACCATGCGGGGTTGTGGAGCTCGCATCAAGCCTAGGGCAGAGCCCGACCCTGAGATCCCTTAGGAAAGGCACGAAGGAGCATTAACTATGCAGGATTCAACAAGACATGCAGGCGCGCCCCTCGCCCAGCAGCCGGGGTAGGGACGTTGTCTACGGACCGGAGGACCAATGGTAGCACCTCCGGTCAGCCGGGCCATCATGACGCCGCAACCAACGCCACGCCTACCACGCCCCCCTCCGTCAGCTCGACAAGATAGTTCGTGCCAGGTCACCCTCCGCTGTCAGGCGTAGGGCAAGGCGGGCGAGCCGAGCTAGCGGGCCCCGTCTCAGACCAATGGCAACGGTAGCAGGACGCCTGGTCTCCCGACCTTGCGAGGGAGGCTAGCCCTGCCGACTAGACGAGAGGCCCCGCCCCCGGCGTGTTAGGAAGGGTGTGTCGCAAGTACGACGACGCCATCTCCTGCCACAGGGATGGCGGATGGGACCAAGGAAAAGTCAGGCGGTGCCGCGAGTCGAGCTGACAGGACTTGGCTTCGGGACGCGGCAGAGCACAATCGACCGAGGGCCTTGGGCGGGACATGTGTAGGATCGTCGACCTCCTTCCTGGGATGTCAACCCTAGGGGGCGAGGCACCCCTCTCTCACACATTGTAGCCCAGCCCACTAGGCATATAACGCGGAGCTGGGCCTTCTCTCTCATGATTTGAACACTCCACGCTACACACACACCGCTTGCAAGCACCTCGTTGTAAGCACCCAACATTCGAACGCAAGGAACACGAAGAACACCACCCATATTGGATGTAGGGCATTCGCCCGAACCAGTCTAAACCCTTACCTTTGATTTTTAGCCATCAAGCTATAGAGAAGCGCGACGCTAATTACTACTCGGTGATCGAAACATCGACACCTGTAGATAGGAATTGTTCGCGGGTTTTTCAACAATTGCCTTCTTCTTGGCAGGGTAGATCTCTTCAATTGTGTAGTTGTTGCCACCATGTTCTCTGGGTGGCTAGGTAGCTTTGCGCGTGTAGAAGATGATGCCATGTTAGCTAACAAATATGACTTGTTCACTGGCGTTGAAGCAATTGCCGAGTTGCAAGGGAGCCCGCGCTTCATCACGGACGAGTAGGCCCTCGAAGTGAACCGCATGATTGGCTCCCTGAGATGCGGGAAGCCGACGGCACCCAGGTATGATGAAGAAGGCCGCAACACCGGAGCATGAACATATGCCGTGAGCAGCCGCTGCTAACAAGGAGGGCACCCTTGCCTCTAGGAAGGTGATGTCGACTTTGCCGGAGCGACGAGCAAACAACACTCACCATGGCTCTGATTCCTTAAGAACAAAGGGGGGCATTAGTGAAATGTGGGCAAATGCGAACCCTAGCAAGGAGGTGAGGGTTCTCTTACCGATCGGAGGGGTCATCTATCTCCGGTGGTGGCTCTCCGCCATACTGTGAGATCATGGGTTTTCTCGTGGGTTTCAACGATCACGATGGGTGGGGCTATGGTCCGATCTTCCAAGGGATTAAGGCAAGGTAGGAGAGGAGTGATTCGGATACGTTGGCCTCCGTTTGATGGCGCAATCGAATGGCTCAGAAAAATTGAGCTCGGGGGTAAATTTTGGGTGGGCCAACCGGGCCCATCTAGGTTGGTAGGCCGGAAATGGTTTTTATTAATTACCACTAGTCGCCACATGCACGCGACATTCATCCATTCTTTTCTAAATCTTGATGCACGCCAGAGTCCCTCCGTCCATACACAATGCATTGTCCGAGCAGCAGTGCTGCATAAGCCCCCATTCCTAAGTTCAGCTCGCCCTTGTATCCCCGCCTTCCTCATCTCCATGCGGATCTTACCACCGGACCCAGTTTCCCGCAACCTGCGGCCCTCCCCGCGCTGGCTAGGCCCTAGCCCGCCTGTTGTCTCGCCACCGCTCCATGCTGGCAGGGTCCCCGACCAACCCGCCTCAACTTTCTATATTGGTACCTTTGGAATCCCGCAGCAGCCCCTCATCCCCTAGTCCCTAACCTAAAAGACAACTGTAGCGGTGTGGGCTCACATTGCAGTGCAGTGAACCCAGGGCCTCCTTCTGCGACGCACTGACTCCTAGTCGCACGTGCAACTCGGAGTATTCCAGCTATTTTTGCATACACACAGGATAGACTTTCTTTCTTCTAAATCTGCGGGTTCATTAATTATTCCAGCTATTTTTGCATACACACAGGATAGATTTCATTTAGTTTTTTCTCCGTCCCCGGATGGGGAGCCTCCATATTACACAAGCACACATAGGCATATTATTTAAAATTTCACATACACAACCAAATTCACCCAAGTCTTATCATCACACAACCAAATTTACCAAAATCTCATCATCACACAACTAAAATCACATACACAAGTGCACCACACAAGAGTTAGCAACGATAAAGGTTCTCAAATGCCAAGTCTACAAAGTGCAATACAAGTTTTACAACAACTAGTCTCTTTGCCATCACCAACAAATCTTTCCAATGTCAAGTGAAGGTTCTCAAATCCCTCTCTTTCCTGCATAGATAGTGTACCAATATATTACGAAATTAAAAGGCATTGACTACAAAAGATTTCATACTCTTTTTGACCAACAAGCATGCATAATATTAGGAATGCAGATTTGTAACCAAAATGACAAGGACATACCGATTTCGAGAACCATCACCAAGGTGGTAGATTTGGAGATGGCTGATTTGGAGTTGCCTGATTTGGAGATGGTGTAGCATGCGGATCATTTGATGCCGCCGATTGTCACTACAAAGAGGAGAAGAGATTGCATGTGAGACAAGATAAATGACGATCATACATAAATACAACTTATCCCCACTCACAGGAGTAGAGTACGGATCAGGTGGTGGAGGTTGCGCGAACAGAGAAACTGGCGGAGGTACACCCGTTGCAGCGCTAAGACTCTGCATGTAAGTACATCACTCATTCTTTGCTCCAACTCCTATCATTTCCTGGTCTTTTCTTCCAGCCGGCCCTGCACAGTTTTCACCCCAATATTACAATAATGCAAAGAAAAGGTATGTAATAATCAACGAACGACGGATAAAGAAGGAATAACCTGGAGCGCCTGTATCTGATGGTGTGAAGTGTCTTGCCAAGGTCGTATGGCTGGGCTCGCACTCGCGCTCCTTGCTCGAATCTGAGAAAGAGTAGGAGTAGAGGACGAGTCGATTGCGCCATCGGCAATCCAGTACTGCGACTTTAACGCCATTATGCGTCCAATGGCATCAAGCTGAGAAACCGTCGTATGTCCATGAAGGGGTTTATGTGACGCGGCAAGCATGTCGTAGAATGCCTTTGCGGTCGCCTCTGGCTCCTCCTCCATTTGTCCCTCAGCGAACCGTGCCTCCCCATAGTCATCCAACATGTCCGCTACACCGGCATCAGCATCATAATCCTCGACACGTGGTCTCACCACATCCTCTCTCATATGATTGGCTTCACCGTGGTAGATCCACCGGGTATAGTCTGCCGTAAATCCATTCTTGCAAAGATGTTCCTCCATGTTCTTCTTATTTTGTCTTTTCCTGTTTGCACACTTGCTGCATGGGCAGAGAATCATGCTCGCTTCTTTAGCAGCTTCGCCAAACGCCATTTCCAAGAAAGCATCGGTCTTATTGATCCACTCACTAGTCATCTCAGCCTGACTTGGGCGGCCAGTGTACATCCACGCACGGTCTTCCATCCTCTAACATATACACCGGAGACAGAGTAATATCAATTGCCCTACGTCTATAGGATGTAACGGCCCTACATCTATAGGAAAGTGAACTGCAATGCAAGTTTGCCGGAGACGATGCTGAACTGCAATGCAAGTTTTTCATTAATAAAAACGAAGTATGGAAATTTGCATATGAATGGTGTAACCGAGAGTGAATGTCCCCGATACCTTCCAATCGGCGGTGTGAGGTGCGATCGGGGCGCGGCTGGCACGGTCACCACGGGCAGGATCGAAGAGAGGTCACCACGAGCAGGTCGTCGGTGTGACAGCGGTGAGGAGGTCCGGGGTGCCGCCGTCTCGGATCACCACGGGCACGAACGGACAGGGGCGCGGCCACCTCGGGGTGGGGCCCTGCGGCGCGTTCCGGGCCGTGCGAGGAGGAGGGGGCGGGCGCGGCCGGCGTGTCCTCGGGGCAGCGCTGTCCGGCACGGCCGGGGCGGCGTGGCTTTCGGGGAGGAGGAGGTTGCAGTGAGGACGGACGAGGCCCGGCCGGCGCGGCGCAGCCGGAGAGGTTGGGGTGGGGCGGCGCGTCCGGGGCGCTCCAGCCGGGGAGCGCTACTCGGCACCAGAGTTTTCATTACCGGGGAAAAAAAATTATCGGAGGTTACAGATAAACAGGGTAAACAGGATATATCGGAAATATCGGATCAAATTCAAATTTTCTAAAAATTTTGGCAGAATTTCACTTGAAATTGCCTCTAATCCATTAGTTATCACTGATTGCATATAACAACAAAAGAATATTGCAATAAAGGAGCACATTAATCTACTACATTCATGCACTCCAAAATTTCAATCACTTCTTACAAATTTTACACTACACATCATCACAAATAATGTTGCTTCACGAACAACCAATTGGTATTTAACACACAGATGTAGATCATATGGCTCAAAACAGAAATAAAGATGCTAGCTACAAATCAATTACTTTATTTGAAAGGAGGAACCTTAATCGCTAGAGAAAATTAGAAGCCACTCACAGGGAAGCTTTGCTTCAAGTCCGGCCGCTTGACGTTCTTCTCCAAGAGCTCCTCTCAGGGCTTCAACACTGACAGGGAGCGGAGGCCAGGAGCACGCACGCACCCTACTCGCGGCCGGCGGCCAGTGGCTCTCCACGCGCACACCCCTTGCAGCAGCAGCAGCTGGCTGGACAGGGGGTCCAGCTGCTCACGCGCGCATCCTCTGCAGATGCTGCAGGCCGGCCGGATAGGGGTGGAGCTCCTCACGCGCGCGTCCTATGTAGCAGCTGCAGGCCAGACAGGGGGTGGAGCAGAGGAGCTGCATGGAAGGTTCGGCAGGGGCCAGGCCGGTGCCAGCCAGGGCACTAGCGCGCGGCTGCGACCTTTGCAAGGAAGAAGGAACAAGCGCTGCCGCCGCCGCCGAGTCCTTCGCGTGCCTCGTGCCTGGAGGCCGGAGGGTGGGGATTTTAGGGTTTTGATGGGCTGGAAAGGTAAATGGGCCGGCCTCGGGTAAATTTTGGACCTCTTTGCCGAGTGCCAGATCTGCGGCACTCGGCAAAGGCCCCTCTTTGCCGAGTGCCCGGATATGGCACTCGTCAAAGAAATCCAATTTTTTTTAAATATTCATATTCTTTGCCGAGTGACTTGAGCCCTACACTCGGCAAATGACGTATTTGCCGAGTGCTTATCCTTGCACTCGGCAAACAATTTTCATTTTTTTCACTTTTTAGCACCGAACTTTTTTTGTTGTGATACTTACATTATATGCAACAGTATGTGCAATTTGTGCCCATTGCTCGAAGTGTTTGCTATATTTTATCAATTTATTTTATTTTATTGAATTTCTTGTAATTATTGAAATTTGAACTACAAGTCACACGAATAATGGAAAACAATGAATGAAAAAAATGATATTCATGTTATTGAAGCATGCGTTGAGACCTTATCAAGAAAAAAATCAGAAATTTCAAACTTCTTGTCCACGAAACATGACGACGAACTTCTTGTCCATTTGTTTTTAAAATGTATAAAAACCAAATATGGTCCAAAAATCATGAAACTTGTCGAAATGTAATGATATCAGATGGGGAAGCTGTGATAAAAATCTGATGAGGTTTCGTGAGAGTTACAACATACGATGCATACAAATTGAAAGTTCTCTAAAGATGTGTATGATTTTACGTGAAGCCCGATTAGGTGTTAAGCATCGTAGATGTCAAACTTTTACAAAATCTTATAAAAATTTTATCACAGTGTCCTCACATGATAACATGACATCTCGACAAGTTTCATAATTTTCCGACCA
The DNA here is from genome assembly GCF_002211085.1 of Panicum hallii. Classification (NCBI taxonomy): domain Eukaryota; kingdom Viridiplantae; phylum Streptophyta; class Magnoliopsida; order Poales; family Poaceae; genus Panicum; species Panicum hallii. The sequence goes on from NC_038044.1 coordinate 58,694,202, forward strand.
AATTTGCCTTTTATACAATTTAAACACGACTTGAACACAATTTAGTCGCCATGTTTCGTGAATAGTAGGTTTGAAATTTCTGGTCCTTTCTTGGATAAGGCCTCAAAGCATTCTCATTAACATGAATAACATTTTTTCATTCATTTTTTCAATATTCGAATGACCACGCAGTTCAAATTTGAATTATTCAAGAAATGCAATAAAATAAAATAAATTGATGAAATATAGCAAACACTTCGATAAATGAACCTAAATTACATATGTTGTTGAGGAGAATGTAGGATGACAATAGAAAAAATTTTAGATAAAATAAAGAAAAAAATATGTATATTTTGCCGAATGTCTTGCCTAGGCACTCGGCAAAACTCCTGTTTGCCGAGTGTCTTCGACTAGGCACTCGGCAAAGACTAACGCCGTTAATTGCTGTTACGTTCTGGCACTCGTATGCCAAGTGTATACCTTTGCCGAGTGCTCGACACTAGGCAAAAAATTCTTTGCCGAGTGTTTTTCTTTGCCTAGTGTATGGCACTCGGCAAAGGAGGAGTTCACCGTGTGTTTTCCTTTGCCGAATGCCCGATAGTTTGCACTCGGCAAAGGCTGCGTTTCCGGTAGTGTACGTGATCGAGTAGTGGACGAAGACTGATCTGACTTACATACAGGATGGACTAAGGCCCACGTATCGATGACACAAGATGGATCAAATCAAAAATTAAGAGGGAAATGTTACGTGCTTGGTAAAGATTTGTGACACAGCAGCGAATGAAATTCTAATTGTTAGGATTTCGTATGGATGCATTTATTTTATGGTATATGACACGTGTCTACGCCACACGAGGCTAGACTTTCAATCTTATTTTGGGCGTACAGTAGGTGTTAGGATGCAACCACGTACAGGGACGGAGCCAGGTCTTTGCCGGGGTTAGTTGATCCCGACTAAATCCTGCAAATTCCTAGTAAAGTAGTGTTAATGGAGCTGATCTCGGTGTCGTTTCACCCCTTACCACATAGCTTGTTTGGTGTGCGCAGTGTTTGTGAGCCTCCAACTTGTGACAAGAGCAAGTTCAGCATCTTGTGCTGACAACAAGCTCATCAGATTCCAACATGCAGCATATGCAAAAAGAAAGAAAAAAGAAAATATACTTGTAATGTGTCAAACGTTTTGCTACGCGAGCTAAAATTCTGCTGACCCCGTGCCCTTTTCTTGCTGCCAGATCACATGTCAGTCTCCACTAATTTAAACTGGTCCACACAAAATTTGTTCATTTCTACATCCAGTTATATTAGCCAAAAGTTGTCAAAAGTCCTGCTAGTATATGTTGCCGAGTTTTGGTATCAATCTCCAAATCCGTGGCCTAAATAAAATTGGTTTTGGCATTCTGAATAAGCCCATGGAGCCGAAATATGGGCCTAAATTGGTGGCAAGGCCATCAAACTTCAAGGCTCCATTAGGCCCAAACACATTGTTGTGCATCACTAACCACCTCCAGCAAAAGTCCTGTATTTGGAAAATTAATGCAGATCTAGCACCATTTTTTTCTCGAAAAGATATACCTAGACCATATATATAGTTTCACAGAAAAAAACTAAAACAAAGAAAACAAGTACTGTCAGTTTTATGAATCAAGATCATTGGTGGCAATACAGCAAAAAATCATCTGACAGACACGTTAGTAGTTCTGACAAGATTATGCTAATGTGACACCACACGGAGAATGGTAGCTGTCGCGCTTCAAGCTGACTATTCCCATGTCGATGCTCTTTCCTTCGTGGCTAAGAAGACTTCCAACGTTGGAAATTTACCCAGCTGCTTGCATGTGCTCTAAACGGACTCTCTGGTTAAAAGAGGAAAGTCCTGCAGTAATGAACAATCGCCCTTCTCTTGTTTGCGCAATGACGATGTTATTGGGCGCTTATAATTTTCTTCCACGCGTCATCTTTTGAAATCCTACTCGCCCCACTCAAATCTACAAGGCTTTGTTTGGTATGGCACAATAACTAAAAAATATGGAACCAAGAGAGGAAAAATGGCCAAGCTAACGAAACATGAGAGGGAGATTAGTTGTAGTCCATGTAGTTGAGGGATGAGCTAATAATGAATGAGAACAAAAAGGATGGAACATCAATACTCCTAAAAGCAAATGCAAAGGCTTAATTTTTTTAAAAAAAAGTGGATAAAACTAATACAGTTTCATCTTGATGAAACCGACCTCGTCCTAAACGCACGAGATCGAAGATACGGCTTGCAGCCTTGAAAAAAAACAATTTATACGGCACAAAATATATGTTATATTGGATTGGAAACTATAAAGCTAGCAAATATTTTTTTCTCAGTTGTATTAAGAATTCCACGGTACACAGATGGAGCCGTTAAAAAATATTACTGTTCGACAACACCCTCTACCAACTAAGCAAGCGTAAAACCTCGACTTATCCCACTGACGTGTGGGTCCTCGGACTCACGCATCAGCGGTTAAATTCCTATCGAAAAAACTTATATTTGTAGTAATGTGGAGAAAAATCCCTCGATAGGTTAGATCCTTCACTCTCAAGGTACACAAAAAAAAACAAAAGAGCCTCTAGAAAGTCTTCCACTTCCACGCGGCCGCGGCCAAATTCTGCTTCGCAGTCAATAAACCTCCTCTGACGCGCCTCTCCCGTTCCTCGCCTCCCTCCCTTCCGAGGAGCCTTCCTTCTCCACCCACCAATCCGCGGCCGAACCCTCAGTTCCCCGCCCCGTTCCGCCCGCCGGGAGCGCGCGCCTGCGAAGAATTTCGCGGTTCTCCGGCGCCGATCCCGCGCGCTATCGCACCGCCGGCCGTGCCACGCGCGGCCAGGATGCGGAACCTTCTCACGGTGCGGATTCCCGACGCGCCTTGCCCCCTCACTGTTCTCGCGTCGCATGGCTGGGTTGCGCTCGCGGTGTTCTTGCCGGGAAAGGATGGGTTCACGGGTTGCTTTTGCTCTGACGGTCGAGGTCGTCAGGGTTTTCAGTTTCCGGAGGTTCTTGCTCCGGTTGTGGTTTTATGAATTGTGACTGGGGCGGCCTTGATCAGCTCATGTTTTATATTTTTTTCTTGATGAGCTTTGGTGCGAGTACCAAATGATCTTGCTCGTGTTGCTGTTTATGGAAAGTTTGGGATTTTTTCCATTTAATTTTCTTGATGAACTTCGGCAGGCAAGGGTTGATGATCTTTACCCGGTCCCGGTGTTCTTGCTCGTGTAGTTATTTATGGAACATCTGATATGCTGAGAACGTGCTCTGTTGGGATGATAATGTAATTAATTTTTTTCTCGATAAAAACTTGGTGCCAGCTGATGGTATCGTTTCCTGGTGTAGCTGTCCTTGTAAATTTCGAGTTGTTCAGAGCTTGCTCTGTTCGTGCGGTAGTACTATACTTGAAAATAAATTTGATGCCTGAAACACTTTAGGTGATAGTATCATGATTATTTGGATGTTTCGTTTTTATTTTCTTTCAGCTTCCAGAGAAAAAGGTAGTTTCAGCTTTGGCATGATCACTCTGTTTCTCTTGACCGAACATCATGGTCTGAAAAATTCAATCTTGATATATGAAAATGGCACCGTGCTACTTTTCTAGTCCAAGCCTGTGCAAACTCAGAGTCCATGTTTGACTTCGTGTCTAGGAGGCTTCTACCTCCGTGGTTTTGTGGAAACTAGATGTGTATTCTGCAGCCTTATTTTTTATCTCGACTTGACAGGACTCGTTTGAGCTCGGCAAGAGGGAGCAGGTCCCTGGAAATGTCGACATCGAGCTCGGGTTGCAGGGTGACTTGACAAGTTCTGCGCAGCCTGGTTTCGAGGGCTTCTTTGAACAGGTCACTGTGTTTCTTTTTTGGCAGAGTTGATATGTCTCCCACTAACAACACCTGAAGTGGTCAATAACTGAATAATTTGTGCTATCACAAAATTCAGGTCAAGGATATCGAAAACCTGCTCAATACCTTGACAAAGCTACTGAAGGACCTTCAGGTGACTACCAACGCCAAATTGGAATTACTTTCTTTTTGTTGAATTATTTAAGTTCAAGATATTGTGGTCAATTGTTAGGATCTGGGAATGCCATATCACAGCGGTACTTCAGAATCTGTCTGATATATGCATTTCTAGATGCTGTTTGCATGTTTGCTGATTGAACAATATTAGCTTTCATCTAAGACTCTCAATTTATGCAGAGCTCAAATGAGGAGTCCAAAGTTGTCACAAAGGCATCTGCGATGAAAGGTAACATATAGGATATTGATTCTTTCCTGCATGTAGAGCAGCATAGGAATTTTCTTCACCCCCCAGTGTTGCATCACTAATGTGTTTTTGATTTCTTTGCATTTTGAAGAGGTTAAAAAGCGCATGGAGAAGGATGTCAATGAAGTGACGAAGGTTGCACGTCTGGCAAAATCAAAAGTAGAGCAACTGAACAAAGATGTTAGTGCAGCCGTCCTGACTTTTTTCTACTAATCAGTTATGTCTGCTAATAGATTTCACCATCTATATTAAGTTGTGCTGATTTCCTTTCTCCAGAATGCTGCAAACAGACAAAAGCCAGGATTTGGCAAGGGATCAGGTGTGGACCGATCCCGGACAACAACAACTGTGTAAGGCCCCTGTGATTATTCCTTTACTTGTTCATTTCCCTCTTGAGGTATTCTTGATTGCTTGGTAATCTTGTTGCAGTGCTTTGACAAAGAGGTTGAGAGAACGTATATTGGAGTTTCAGGTACTTCTTTTTAACTTTGCATTTCAGTTCTTGTTCAGATTGTGCATGCTAAACTTGTTTTCTGAACACACGTGTGCCAGTTATTTTGTGTCTGTAGAACATTTAGTCTGATGAAGCTTGAAAAGGAGCTAAAATGCCAGTTTATGCTACTTAAAGATTATAAATGTTTGTTCGTGAATCGGCATGTGAATTTAATATGAGATATATGTATACAGACATTAAGAGAAGAAATTCAGAAGGAATACCGTGATGTAGTGGAGCGCCGTGTTTTCACTGGTCTGTTTTCTCAAACTCTATAACACTGTTTAGCTCGTTGCAGTTCAGTTTTATCTTAGTCTGAATTATTGTATTCACTGGTCGTGCAAAACATCCAAATGAACAGTTACTGGCGAGCGTGCTAATGAAGAGGTAAGAAATTTCATATAACCTTTTACTTCAAGTCCTCACCGTTAGGAAATCCACACGTCTTGTTTCTAACACAGAGTCAAAATTTCAGACTATCGATAAGCTGATAGAAACAGGCGACGGCGAGCAGATCTTTCAGAGAGCAATTCAGGAGCAAGGGCGAGGAAGGGTACTAGTTCTTTTGGCCCGTGCAACTGCAAGAATTGCAGCCTGGATGCTGACAAAGCTGGATTGTCTTACCTAAATTTCACGCTTTTGCAGGTGCTGGACACACTGCAGGAGATCCAGGAGCGACACGATGCAGTGAAAGAGATTGAGAAGAAGCTTCTTGATCTGCAGCAGGTAATGAATGGCCAATCCTCCAACATTAAGGTTTCAAGGACTCGCTGCTTTTACCAGGTATAAAATGCTCCTGAATGCAGATTTTCCTCGACTTGGCTGTCTTGGTCGAAGCTCAAGGAGAGATGCTGGACAACATTGAGACACAGGTATGGTGATTGGTGCTTGTCACTAATGTATCGTTATTTTGGAGGACGTGCAGCACGGAATTATTGGTACCATACTCATTGCAAGATTCAGGCTGTTCTGACTTCTGATTTTCTCCGCTCAGGTCACAGGCGCAGCTGAGCATATTCAGACCGGAACAAACCTTCTCCAGAAAGCGAAGAAGCTGCAGAAGAACACACGAAAATGGACCTGCATAGCGATAATCATCCTCCTGATAATCGTGCTTGTCGTCATCCTCTCCCTAAAACCGTGGTCATGGGGGAAGTAGATAAGCAGCATCCAAGCATAATTATCATTTTGATTTTTGTTGGTGATGCTACTCAGCATTCGTGTTCTAGCTGTGCATATGTGAGAAGGTGCAAGAGCGTCCTGTACATCGTCTTGTAAACTCTGGGTCTGAACTCGTTCAGATATTGTTTGATTCAAATTGGATATATTGGGTGTGCAACTCTTTCAATTATGCTTGCTTCGAATGCAGCTGACACCCAGCTTGATATGCAGCAAGTATTCTTGAAGTCATCTGCATTTGAATTGCCTTGGTAGCAGTACTTTATCTTTAAAAGAGTTGTATACAATAAAGGCACCACGACACCAAAAAAACAGCTTCGATTTTATAGGAAGACCAAGAAATAACACCTAAGTCACGAGGCTAGAATTGAAACATCAGGGTTTTTTTTAAAAAACATGAAACATCAGATTTGCCATTAAACATTGGTTCATTGGATGAGATCAGTGACCATTTCGTAGACAAAGTGATCATTACAAATGCAATCCTCATTTGTTTTACATCACCGTACACTTCTCTAAGCCACAGGGGAAGCAGGTTGCCAGGTTCTGAACAGGCTGAAGCACCATTTCTTGAACTGAGATGCACCTTCTCCCCAGTAAGCATCAAAAGACAGCAAGAACCATTGAAGCAAAACATTACTTCCACATACAAGCCCACTTGGCCTTCATTGTCTGCTTTGCACAAAACTATCCAGCCAACATTCTTGCATTCAAACAAAATTCTTCACAACCTCCATGAATTATCGGTTCTCAATGCTCCTCTTTCGGGACTTGTGTGCCCGTTCAGATTTCACCATGCTATCTTCATTCTTGAGTATTCTGTGTTCTTGTTCATTCTGCTCAATTTTGATGCTGACATTCCTTGATCTTCTGTTACCACTGAAGATTTGAACAGAACACTTATTATCAGAGAGCTTGAATAGGCTGAATGGGTAAAAGTAAAATTTCTAATAGTATCATGAAAACATGTGTGCATATCCAGACCTGTTGATTTCTGCTGCATATTCAGCATCGTGTACTGACAACCAACGCATCGATCCAGTGTGAGGTGGGATTAAAGATCCAGTAATATGACAATTCATTTCTGTATCCACCCTGCGATTGAACATCAGAAGAAAAATAATTAATTTATTTAGTCTCAGAATGTGGATCATCCACAAACCATTTCCAATCATTTCAACAACATGATATAATACACTTCTCAAGTAACACATTGCAAGGATGAGCTCAAGCTCATTCGAAGTATATGATGCAATGAGCAAAAGATGTTGCTACATTGCTGAACCATGATAGATACATTCAAAAGCTACCATCTTGTACACGACATGTTATTCTGTGCTGTTGTAATACAATCACACGTTTTAGGGCATCACTCATAATCACAGCAGAGGGAAGGAGGACACTAGAAAGCATGCTACCATAGTACACAGGCACATAGATGCATGAGCAACATATAGATGGTGCAACTAACATGGGAAAAAAATACAAATGTAGAAAACTACAGGTATCTGACATCTGAAAAACAAAAGGTTGAGAGAAACAATGTCACACTGACAAAAAGGGGAACAAGATCAGCCCATACCCTTTGACAAGAAACCTTATCATTGTTCCTCTTTTAATCACATGCTGTCTATCCGAGCGGCTCACAAATCTCCCCCCATCACTTTTCTGTGCAAAAGTCGAAATATAACATAAAAAATGTTATGGCTACATATTTATGAGACTGATTATCCTTGATGAAAATTAGCAGTTACATAGAATATAACAAGATCCGCACAATGGTCTGAATTCTGAAGAACATCACAAACATGTAAAAACTACAAAGGACTTGTGTGCACACACGTATAGGAAAGTTAAAAAAAAAACATTTATGCTTCACTGGAATTGCCCATCCAGAAGAATCTTTTGACAATTGACAATTGTAAAACACCATCAATTAGCTTTAAATTCTTTTGAGAATAGTCCAATTTATTATAACAGAGTAAAGTATTTGCGTTCATGTAATGGAAATGGGGTATGGCCTCGATTCAAAAAAATAATATAACAGAGTAAAGCTGATCCTAATACTGTCATCAAAACCTTCGAAGATCTACTGTATAAAGAACACTCAAAAGTCACAAGCGCATAACTACATTACTACAACAAATAAGCAAATTTTAGCCATCATAAACACATAGTCTTATACATATTTACAACATATGTCAACGAATGAAAGCAAGCAAATGCTAACATTTAGAGATAGAAACAAATTAAGAATAAACAGAGTTTCTGCTGTCTTATGACAATAAAATTCCATATGTTGTTCCTACTTCTATGGAGATATATTTCGTTTAACAAAATTTATGAGGCAATAGAAAAAAGACATGGACACTATCAACAAAGGATTACTGGAACTAAAAGAGCTGATAAAGTTGAAACAGAACAAAGTGGAGTTTGAAACCATCATGGTAAAATAGTGTTTTTTTTTTCATCATATCAAGAGAACAGTTGTTCTTACCCTTTTGAATTTGAACTTTTCACGAATATCATCAGACATAATGGCCACTGAGAAAACTCCCAATATAATGGCATGAATCGACTCCTTACTGAGCATTTCAACCTTCCCTTCTGAAGTTAGCAAACAACTAAACATCAGAGCTATGCATTTCAAACTCGATACCAGGCTTATATATATATATATATTCGTCACACAAGATATGAAAGCAGATAAGCCGTTAGCAAAAGCGCTGATAAGCTTTGTTACAATAGGGACAGAAAGTTATATATATGATGTGGTATCCCCAAGAGCAACATTCCTGGCTGCTGGTATGAGCTGATACAAAATGCAGCCGAGCAGGTCTACAGAAGTGCTTTTACAGTGGTGTGCCAAAAAAATAAAGCAACTTACCCAGGATCATGTCCGGCTGGGGAGAGAAGATCAGCAGGTTCGCATGCACACGGACGCCAAAGTACGGTACCAAGCCATTCAGGATTTTGGCTCTGATTTTCTTCTTACCCTTGACTTCACTTCCATCATCCTTGATATCCTCATCGACTAATGTAGTTTCATGAGCCAGCAGCACACCATCAAAGCGCTCTTCGTACCTGTGTCGCAAACGAGGATGATCCAAAATTGATCGCAGAATTCTGAAGCTCCGCAACACCCCAAAAGGGAAAATGAAAAATGCAAGAAAGCACAGAGCAGCATGGCCCGTGGATGGGAGGCTCTACAGCTCATGGTAATCTCCCTCGAACTTGTTATGCTACGGATTGGATATGAGGACACCAAATCAAATAGCATAATCTAGTATCATATCCACACCTATCAATTTGCTCCGGAGCTTGAGCTCGTAAGCAGCCAAAGCGACGGAGACTATTGCCCCCCAAATCGACGCGGATTGGCGTTGCTACGCTACGAGGGTTCTTCCTGGCTCAGGTGAATGGGACAGAGCAAGAGAATGGCTCCCGCAAGAGCGGGAGGATGAGGCAGGGAGAGGGAGATGGGGGCACGCACGAGAAGAGGAGCGCGCTTAGCTGGCGGGCGACGGCGCGGGGGACGTCGGCGGCGTTGGAGGGGTGCACGTACACCGTGAGCTCCGCCTCCGCCTCCCGGAGCGCCTCCATCGCGGGCGGCCGCGGCGGCTGCTGGCGGTGGTGAGAACCCTAAACCCTAGTGGGGCGGCGGCGGCGGCGGCGCGGGTGGGCAGGGAAGCAAGGGGAGAGGCTCGGCGAGACAGACCGGTGGGGTCGGGAGACAAGCCTTGTACACCGACGCGTGTGTTTCCTGGCCCACTGCCTGTGGGGCCCGGTGGCAGTGTGGCCATCGTGGTCCGTGCAGGTGTGGGATGCTCGTGCTTGTTTGGTCGGAGGAACTCTTGAGCAAAGAGTATGGGGCCAATTTCGGCTTTTTCTTATATAGTTCCAGCTTCTTTCAAGACGGCTTTTGAAGCAGCATATCTGATCAAGCAAACTGAAATTGTTTTCAAAATTATTTGCCGAAATATGAACATATGAAAGAAATTAGATGAAGCTATGATTTTCAACTCCTTCTCATTAGTGTAAGCTAGAAACGACTTTTACCAGGTATTTCGTGGATGAAGCTGTTAATAAAATACTCGTTTAGCATAGGTTTAAGTGAAGCTCTCTAAAGCCATTCAAGCTGTTGCCAAAAAGAATTTTCGTATTCGCTATTCGTTTGAACTGTTTGAGTGAAATTACCACTAGAAAAAAAATCTTTTTACACAAGCTGACCTTTTTGCAAGCTGCCAGCGAAGCGGCTTCTTACGGCACAAAAAACATTTGGTGTCCGGCCTCCTCTTTTTCCCGGTGGGAGCTGCTTCTGAGATGGACCCACTGTCATGGACTCGAACAGGATCTGTAGCTCGTTTGCGGGTGGACCTCACTTGGAGGAACGGGGAGACCGATGACAGCCAGCTCCGAACTTCCGGGACATGCCTCGATTGAATCTTACTCGCCCTATTTTAAATGGCAACGTATCAGGTGCAAACCAGAGTGTTCGTGTAAACTCCGTGCAAACCAACTAACAAAAGTCGCAAAAAATTCTTAAAAAAATTATGTATATACTTCATAGACTACTATATCACTATATAAAATTTCAAGTTCAAATTCATCGTATGTTAAGAGATTAAAAAAAGAGAAACTTCTGAGAGATAAATAAAAGAGAAAACTCTTAAAACTTTCTCTTTTTTGTATCTCTTAACATATGATGAATTTGAACTTGAAATTTTATACAGTGGTACAGTAGTCTATGAAGTATATATATAATTTTTTTAAGAATTTTTTGCGACTTTTGTTAGTTGGTTTGCATGGGTTTGCACGGACGCCCTGGTTTGCACCTGATATGTTCTCATTTTAAATTATTAGTTATTTTTATTTTCTAAATGTATAAATTTTACTATATACATCTAAATATAGTATATATTTAGATGCATAAAACAACTATGCATCTAAAAACTCCAAAACGACTAATAATTTAAAACGAGAGGAGTATCATCATCAGACCGGGTTGAGAAAATTTGATACTTTTTTATCCTGTCTGAGAGTTGGACAATATATCTTAAATACTCACAACATAGATAAAACTAATGGAAAACTAGCTGCTACTCTAAGGGGTAAATAAACAGCTTATTTTCTCGGTTTAGGAGGGCCCAAAAGCTAGAGTAGCTCCTGCCTCATTGAACGCTAGCCTCCGGAGCACTATAGCCCCGATCAGACCGCTCTCCACTCTAGTGAAAACGTGTCTAACAGGATTCGATTTCGGGCTGCTTACTCCAAAGCTAGAGCACCTAGCCATCCAGTTCCTCTCCCCCTTATTTTCTCAGTTTAATTGAATGGTACTTCGGCACACCATTCAATTCAAAGCAACTTCTTCTAGCTCATTAGATCTTCCGTCGATATTCCTCTCCATTGCTCGTCAGCATCAGCATGTCGGTGCTTAACGGGTAGAACTTGAGCGAGAGCTTCCCGAGCCTCGGCATAGCTCCGGCACCGAACGACACCGGCACGGCGCACCGGAACTCCAGGCTCCTCAGGCTTGGGAACCCATCAAGCCCGCCGATGCGGACCCTTGCTCCTCGGAAAGATTCGTGTGCTGTCAGCCGGAGAGAAACAAGAGCCGGCAGGCGCCCCAGCGCCAGAACATCTTGTGCCTCCAACTCGTTGACGTGGAGGGTCAGCAGTTGGAGATCGGTGAGGGACCTGATCCAGTTTGGAACCTTGTAGATGTAACCCCCGGTCATGTGGAATCGCCGGAGGCCAAGTGGAGCAGCACCACTTACCGAGTCTAGGCACAATACCTTTTCTGCACGCTTGTGGTGCTCAAACGCAGCAGCAACACTTGCAGATTCTTCGAGGCCACTTTCACTTTGGTGCATGAGGCGGTCTGCACTGTCAACATTAATGGATAAAGAATGAAGCTGGCATGGTTTGCAGAGAGAAGAGACCATACTATCCACATGCCCCTGCAGTTGCTGGAAGCCCTCAGCGATTTCAATGGAGTAATCAGAGCACAGAAACAAGGCAATGCTCCTAAGATTCTTCAGCTGTCCAATCTCAGTATAACGCCAATGGACTGGTTGAAGACACCAATGCATTCTAACTCCTCCAGTGCCTTCATGCTCCCAATCCCAGCTGAAAGCTTCACAAATATACTGCAAACCAAGTAGACCAATCTTCGGAGCTGAACAGTGCATGCGGGCAGTTCCATTCCTGCTGGAAATCTCAGTGCCTCCTGGTACTCTAGATCCAACAAATCTATGTGTTTTGGCAGCCTCAGGTACTTCAACTGAAATAAATTCCCCATATTTACCAGGGAATTCATCACTGTCACTTGCCTGAACCCTTGCAAGTCCAAAACACGAAGAAATCTCAAGCCTGGCAAAGAAGGCAGTCCCACGGAATAGTTGAATGCTGCAAGTGACCGGACATGAGAGAGATCCAGCTCATCCAGCTTCGAAACGGTGTCTTCACTGCTACCGTGGAGAGCGAGGCGGCGGACCTTGCTATGCTGACGAGGCAATTGGTAACCATCAGTCAGTACAGTAACAAGATTATCCCGTTCAGATTGTACTGTGATAAAATCAAGGATGATGTCAAGGACTCGGAAAGCGGTCACCTCACCATACACACTCATGCTTGCTGCTTGGATCAAGCTCCTGTTGATGAGCTCGTTGAAACACCTCCCCTAACTCATACTTCTTCTTCTTCTTCTTCTTCTTCTTCTTCTTCTTCTTCTTCTTCTTCTTCTTCTTCTTCTTCTTCTTCTTCTTCTTCTTCTTCGAACCCCTCTGCAATCCATCTCCTTACCAAGCATCTCTTATCAATAATAAAATCCTCCGGAAATATACTCAAATACAGTAGGCAAGCCTTTAGATGATGAGGGAGATCAATGTAACTAAGTAACAGTATATGTGTCATCTCTTCAACCTCTGGATTTTTTTTCTAGTGCTCGGCCGATAGACTTATTCACTTTATCCCATTCTCCCTTCCTCTTTGGATTATTATTGATTAGTAATCCAGATATGGAACTAATAGCAAAAGGTAGAACTTCGCATTTTCTCAATATCTCATCACAAACTTGATTGAGCTGTGCAGGGCACTTATCTTCGGAGCCAAATATTCTTCTGAGCAACAATTTTCTTGAGTCCACGCGAGAAAGTGGGCTCATTTTGTAAACATAAGCACCATGTGAAGAGCGGAATGCTTCAGATACATTATGAATACGTGTTGTTGTAATTATTATGCTTTCTTTACTACTCTTTTGCAATGCAATCATGATAGGTTTCAAATCTTTTTTCGTCCATACATCATCAATTACAACAATGTACCTGTAACGTTGTTTTAGGGGGGGGGTCAATACTAGTTTAATTGATAAGGGAGAAATGTCGTAAGAACTTATGAAACGAAATAACAAAGCATTATTTGTTTCAAAAAAATAACAAGACACTCTTAAAAAGTGCTATTGCAACATAAACTGGTGCCAAAGCTAAAATCTTTAGAAAAAATATAAATTACTTTTTCATCACATTTGATTTATAGTTATCAACTTTTGAGCAGAAAAAAATTAAAGATATTGGTAGACAAGAATTAATAATATTTAGATACTACATGCATGCACACTTCAAACAAACAATAAGGGGGTAGAAATTCCCTTGTAATAAATAAGAAGATTTCCGAGACTAGATTCAACTTATATTTTGTGGGAACTTTCATATTTAATGTTACCAATGTTAAAATTTATTATCTATTCCATTTGCAAAGAAAGAAAGAAAGAAAGAAAGAAAAGATGATGACATTTCACTTCTGACGCTATATAGGGAATTTTCAATAAATAGCGCATTGTTAATTTTTTTAGAGTATACTAAGTTTCAGTTTCAAAACATACAACTACTTCTGATATATATTGCACAAAACTGCAACTTTTTATATTTAGTGTAAAAAACTAGAACTATTTCAACTGCATTCCACATACGACTCTCTATCACTGCAAGAACTTGTTACTGACACCATGGGCCCGTCCACCGACATCATGTCATGAAAGTTCGGAAACAGGATCAGAAGTGCTATATATATGCCACTTATTAGGCTAACAGGCGGAGCCATGGTGACAGAAGTAGGTCTCAGTGTGGAAGTTTTGATTCTGCAACACACTATCAAGTTGTTACTTGTAGTTTTCTGAAAATAGGTCTCAAAAGTTATAGTTTTGTGAAGCTAAGCATGTTCTCTTTGAAATGCGCTTTTGTGGAACATCCAATTCTGATGCCTTACGTATCTCACATCTAAGAATTTAGATACAGTGAGTGGGTACGGAACATCTCCAAGAAAGGACATCAAATTTTCCGCAAGGTATACAGCACTCCCAAAAAACTTTTTGAAAACACTTCTACATAACTCATTTTTACGGCCAGTCAAAACACTACTTTGCTGGGGTGGTCACGTTGCCCGCAGCTGCTTTTAGCAGCTGAAAATGAAATGATTTTTAGGAATGGCTCATGCTATGGATAATGGCATAGTCCGCTCCTAACAATCCATTTCAATAATTCAAGAAAGATAAAAAATAAGGAAACAACTCAAACAAATGAAGGCCATCGTGTCAATTGCGCACATGCGATCTCCAAGATTCGAACCCCATTCTAACATCATTGTCCCAGAACATGATGCCTTTGACGGAGTTTATAAAGATCATTTTGTCAATTACGCACCATGTGTTGCAAAAGGTGCCAAATTGGGAGTATTGTGGCGTGCTATAAAGTTCCCTGGTGAAGGCCCAATTTTTGCTATAGGAAGAGGAAGGTGAATATATTTAATTCAGATGTTCTCGATCGGCTTTGTCACTTGTTCAAAAAGTCACATATAGGGATGCATTGTATTTAAGAAAGATCATCCATTATTTCAACACACACTTTCTCTTTCACGAGCTTCAATGACACCGTTGATGACGAGCCTCACCACTGCAACATGTATTGTTTTCATTTGACTTGCTTTTATTCTTGCTTTTTATTTTTAATAAGCGACATTGATCAAGTTGTCAATTACTCCTGCAGGTACTCGATCGGGTTTGTATTTTCAAGGTACATAGTTAGATATATTATAAGTTGGATCAGTTGTGAGCCATGAATTAATCATAGAGGGGGGCAGGTATATATCATTAACATAAGCATGGATTGCCAAGAGATATGACAATAAAAGTATGGTAGACTGTTAGTTTACTTAAGATGGTATTAAAGGTCACCAAATAAAATTGCCCGAACAAATTCACTGTATAACAGTTAGCCTTACGATATAAAAAAAATAAAGGGAGGACAATAGATTATCTGACTTCCCTACGATTCCTCTTGTAGAAAGAATCAATTGCTTTTTTATTCACTCTACACATGTAAATTAATAGGATCACAAATACTTGATTTGCATGCCATTAAACGCGAAAGAAATTACGAGACACATCGGAATGTGGATGGGAGTTTGAAAGGGTGCTAATCACATAGACAGAACATCTAAGCTAAGCCTAGGTGCAGCCAATAGCCATGATCATTTAACATGTCACTCTATCGCGCTTAACGTTGGGGCTATAAAAGTTTTGGGCAGCATTAGAGGGGGCTATGGCCCCTGCTCGCCACCTATAGCTCCACCACTGATCGTGATCGAGTACAACTCTAACAAGTCACCTAGTTAGGGCTGGATAGCTCGGCTCGGATCGGCTCGCTCCAGCTCGTTAGATAACGAGCTAGCTCGGCTCGGCTTGTTATCGAAACGAGCACGAAATGCTGCTCAGCTTGGTAGCTGCTTGAGCTGGCTCGCTAAGCTCGCGAGCCTAAGGCAACGAGTGAAAGAGGCAAAAGGGCAAACAGGCCTGGCCCCGCGGGGGGGGGGGGGGGGGGCGGCGGAGGAGCAGTGCCCCCGCCCCGGGCTCCCAAAACGTTGGGGCCTCCAAAATTCAAATACATATACATGAGTATATACATACAACTGGATCAGGTCCAAGCAAGAAACAGGAGCTCAGAGCAGAGAAATGGTAGAAGAAACTTTTAAGGTAATAATATAAATTGTATGCTATAAATATTGCCTTGGATATATTGAAGTGTTTTATTACTGCTGTTAGTTTATAGTATTGTTATGGGGCTCTCTTTTTAGTTCCGCCCCGGGCGAATAAAAACTCAGGACCGGGCCCGAGGGCAAACAAGATTGCAAACTGCAATTGGGATCATGCAAATCCACTTCAGCTTGAGCCTCTCGATCTACTTGCTGGCTGTCGGTTCTGTGAAGCCTTGAGCCCTCATCCGCGGCAATCGATCAGGCTTGCCCGCCGTCGGTGTCGACGAGGACAGCAAGGGCCGAGGGATGGAGGGAGCGAGAAAGCGAGAGCCAAGCAAAGATGGGTGGCGGACGGGGTTGGCTGCTTGGAATTGTCTCGCTGGCGAAGGGTGGAGGTGGCGGCGCGTGACGGCGTGAGGGAGGCGGGATCGGGAGAAGCGAGAGGACGAGCGTGCGTGACGCGAATGGATAACGTCGGGGAGCACATGATGGGAGCGCTAGAGTCAGGAGATTGTTGGCCGATGCTGGGCCTTAAAGCACTCGTGCGCTGCTTGCTGCTGCAGGCCCGCTGCACTAGTCAGCTTGTTAAGCTCGTGAGCTGCTTGCGAGCTGGTTCGAACTCGCTCGTTATGCTGATAAGCAGAAAAATCAGCTCAAGCTGGCTCATTAGCGTAAGTCGAGCCGAGTTAGCTGCAAGCTTTTTGTCACTTATAGAGTGTGTGTTTTAGGATCTCAAAGAAAATTATACCTGTGCTATATAAGCGAGCCCACAATCCTATCTGCAAGGAATGAGCATGTTGATGGGCTGAATGCTAAGATGATTAACATATTTCCAGGCAAAGAAAATATGTATTATAGCCATAACTCAGTTGATGATGACTCACACGATTATTACCCCCCTTGATTTTCTTAATTCAATTAAACCAAATGAGTTACCTCCTCATGAACTTAGGGTCAAGAAGAATTGTCCAGTTATACTCCTTTCTGAACCTTGATCCTCATAATGGGCTGGCGTTGTAATGGTACTCGTTTGGTGATGAGGGGTTTGGAAGACAATATAATTGATGCTGAGATTACCAATGACCAGCATACTGGGATGAGGGTTTTTATACCTAAGGATACCTTTGTCACCTTTAGAGGACATCACACTCTCATTCAAGGTTAAAAGGAAGCAGTTTTCAATCAGATTGAGTTTTATGATGACCATTAACAAAGCTTAGAGGCAAACTATACCTAATGTTGGCATGTACCTTCCTGAACCTATGTTCTCGCATGGTCAGCTATATGTTGTGTTGTCTAGAGGTATTTCCCCAAAAAATTGCATGGGTATTGGCTAAGCCTAACAAGGATGTCGATCCTACTGAAAAAGAACAAAGAATATTGTTTATAGAGATATAATGGAAGCATAAAAAAGGCCGAGTGTACTGAACTCTACCTTAACAATGGTGTTTTATCCATATATTTCTTCACTGAACTATACTAATCACGTTTTCTTATCTGGAGATTGTTGGAAGCCCGAACTTTAGTTAAAGTAATTTATCTTATTGTTATTTTTCTTCATGTTGTCATGTTGGAAGATGCAATGGTGGAGAACATATTACCCATTTTATTTTCTGGTTACTTGTACAAATATATATACTGCATTAACTTTGGGTGGTTTTGTACATAATTTTCTTGTTTACTACATTTTGCATGAACATAAAATTCTTGTTTACATAGATCTTTCTAGAAACACTCTACTACCTTGAAGTGGAAGAAAAGTCATATATGTATCCATTATAAACATAAAATTAGTGTTCACTACATTTTTAATGATATAAAATTCTTGTTTATTGGGAGTTTTAAAACATGAGCATGCCTTACGCGCACTCTACTATTATGTGAAGAAAATCATCAAAAGGTTTGGCCAACAAGGGTCAGAGGGAAAACATCCCATTATTCTCACAAACAAAACATAGGTGGGCTAGTAAGGGACATTGTGCGCGAGCTTGAGGTGAAAGGTTGAATGTTGCTTGAACCACTTGCGTAAATTTCATTCATATAAACTTGTCGGACCGGCTGCAAACTATGAACTTGCTGCCACCATTTGTAGTAGAGAACCTTTTGGATGCTGAACATAAACTACTCCATGTAGCCTCACTGATGTCTCCGTTCACTTCCACAACAACCAGACACTTTCATCTCTGCATTCTGAGGCATGACTTTGATGCCTTACCGTGCCACCATCCCTGACACAAGCAATCCTTCCTTCAAGGTCGCCTTCTGCGAAGAACACAATCCGGGAAAAGGCGGTACGCAGCCTTCATCACTGCATACTTGTTCAACCAGCGTGCTCTTACCGGCTTTCGGCGGACCAACAACAATCGGTAGGACACCGAAATCTCCGGTAGACAGGAGCACACTTTTGCATCAAGAAGTTGATGATGTGTTCCATCTCGACATGGCGGCCAAACATACACTTCTCCAAGACCATGTAGGTGCTGTACAGACGGTGGTACAATGGGGGACAGCCTTTTAGGAACATGAGGAACTCCCTTGCATCAGTGATGGTTACATCTAGGGACCCAAGCACCTGATGCAGCTCTCTCTCACCACCTTGTTGATTACTTCTGCCACGCAACTGAATGCGCTTGGCAGGGTTGAACTTGGAGATGGCAAAAGAGTAGTAGTGGCTCACCTCATCATCCTCGCCTTCATCTTCTTTGTATGGTTGGTACTTGAAGGTGTCCAGCGCGTAGTAGCCTCTGTACATCCCTGCTCGCAGAACCTTGAGTTGCTCTAGCATGGCTTGGTTCCTGATTTGCCGGCCCTCGGCTTCCTCGACGATGATGCAAATCCTCAGCAGCTTGCGGTGCAGGGTCTCGTCAGAGGGTAAGGAGGTTGCCTCCTTGGAGAGTTTTCTGATGAAGAAAGATACTGATCTTTGGGCAATCTCACCTAGAAATGCGGATAAAGCTATCTCCAGTTGATTATTAGGAAGCATGGAGCAAAGAAATCTACTGTAGTATATCTGAAGGAGTATTTATTCTGTTCATTGTCATACTGTAGTATATCTGAAGGAGTATTTATTCTGTTCATTGTCATGTAGGCACTCCGTGGTTCTAAATCCTTGAAGCGAGTGGTTGAGAAAGTTTGACGCCTTGGTCAAAGTAAGCTCTTAATATTCCTCTAGCCTTCTTTACACGGCGGCCATCCTAGTCCTCTCTCTCTCTAGATTTTTCCCTCTTGGAAGGATGAAAGTTAAATGTGAATGCAAGACCGCCACCGGGGACTCTCTCTCTCTCCCCCCCAAAATCATTAACCTATGTTAATCAGGATTCAGGAGATGTAGAGGGTCTCTTTTATTCGGAAGGTAGACGGGCAACAATATTTTCATGTGATCCAGTGCTTCTATTCGGTTTCGGTAATGCTAGCGCATGAACGTCCGACGTCCAGATCTAGCATCGGACGGTAGTTTAGCAGTGAAAATTTCCGCCGCAACATGCGTAAATGTTGCATGCAACATGTAAATTTTTTTCCAACATTTAAAAATAACATATGCAACATCAATGAATAACGCATGTAACATAAAAAATCAACATTTGCAACATCAAAAAAATACATTTACGAAAAACTTAGCCATCCATTGATGATGTAAAAATCCGCCGCAACATCGGCATCATGTTGCATGCAACCTTCAATCTTGCGTTGATAAAAATAATCCACCAGTCAAATCATCAGAACACAACATCCATAAATCAAACATGCGATATCTTCGGAGCAACAATTGCAACATCACCAGAAAAAAAGAGAGACTCATGACCAAAACACTCATTGCAACATCATAAATTGTCACTTCCGACATTTCAAACAATCTTCTGTAACATCACGAAATCACAACCGCAACATGGCAAATTCCCGTTTGCAACATGTTGGTTAATTGAAAGAAGTCTAAAAGCACAGTTACAACATCACGAAATGGCAACTGCAACATCACAAAATCATGATTGAAACATAACATGGCTCAACTTTTCTTCTTACTTCTTCCTTTCTCTCTTCTCCCTCCCTCCTCCCCCCGTTCTCCTCCTACACCGACGGCATAGGACCGGGATGGGGTGCGACGAGGTAGGGATGATGCCGCGCATTGCCGGGCACGGGCGGGTGGGTGGTAGCGCTGCGCTGCGGGCACGGGCGGGTGGTAGCGCTGCGCGGCGAGGGAAGGAACGGGCAGCGGCCTTCATGTGGTGCTGCCGCGCATTGCCGGGCGGGTGGGCGTCGGCGCTGCGCGGCGAGCACGAGCATGGGCTGGAGGAGTGAGATTGTGCAAAATGATTCCTCGCGAGCGGATAAGAACGGCGCGACAATGAGTGGACGAGAAGCCTCTTGGCAGTGGAAGGTAGGGCCAGCAGAGGCGTCCGATATTTTAAGTGTCCGTCCGAACGTAAGGTCCATAGCGTTACCGTTAAGGCTAACAAACTCGTCGTGGTACAAGCTTCTCCTTTCAATAGATGTGGGACTTGGGCCAGGTCATGCCAGCCCGACCCGGCCCTCTCGTGCCTCGTGCCATGTCGGATCTGACTCCTAGGCACGTGAGGCACGTCATGCCATGCCGCAATAGCACGACAATCTTTTTACTAGACCCAAGCACGGCCCACGGCACGCCAGCACGTTTTCATGCCGTGCCAGCCCAAGCACGGCCCTCAATATATTTTGTAGTTATCGTTCTGTGGATACTTGTATGTTTAAGTACTCGTCGCTATGTGAAGAGATTTCTATGCATAGAGAATGGAAAATCATCTTTTTTGAATGACTTTATTGAAGAATAATAGTTGTTAATTAGAATGTAGCATAAATTGGTTGATATTTAAACAACCGGCTACACATAGGTCGACGGGTCATTTCGTGCCGTGCTGGCCCAAGCATGGCTCAAAATGCAGACCATGCCATACAGCCCATCGTGCTAAGATTCTAGACACGGTATGGTCCAAAATTTTTCATATCGTGCGGTACTCAGATCGTGCTAAAAGATTATGCCGTAGCCTGCCCAAAAATAGCACGGCCTAAGTTCCAGATCTACCTTTCAGGACGAGACATGAAATAGTGTCAAGCAACACCCAAAAAGTTGCTCTTTAAATTCCAGCATCTACCAGACATCCTATTTTGACTTTGGCAACGGCAGTTTATGTACACCCAACTAACACGTCCATCTCCCCCAAAAAAACTTACACGTCCATCTCCTCTGAATGATCAGGTTCGTAAGCCTAACATGTTAACATTTGCCTACGATGAATCCTGCCTTGCTAAAAGCTGCAGAAAAAAATAACTCAAAATATCTTTTATATATATATATATATATGGAAAATCAAAGTCCTCGACATGCTGTGCAATGTCTGGAAACATGAACGGACCGGTGCATGACCTGCAAGCAAGGAGT
This sequence comes from Panicum hallii, assembly GCF_002211085.1. Lineage (NCBI taxonomy): Eukaryota > Viridiplantae > Streptophyta > Magnoliopsida > Poales > Poaceae > Panicum > Panicum hallii. The sequence goes on from NC_038044.1 coordinate 58,715,574, forward strand.
TGAAAAGAAATTTCAACAGATTTGAAATGTATCTTTTGGAAGTTTTCCAGAAACATCTGACTATATAAGAGTTCAACGGCAGTTTCAGCAAAATTTAGTAGTACCTCAGGTATGTGTTTTCTCATACATCCTTTTTGTACTCATGAACGTGCATCCACTTCGTCGCTGACCATTTGTTGCCTTTTACCACCGGATTCGCACCTAATAAATAAAGGAAGTTTGCAGTTCAATAGTAAAAGGTCAGTGTACTGTGGCATGACACTTCACTGTTGAATGAAGAACATGTCATGGCATCAAAGATCGAGTAATCTCACCGTGCAGGCTTTTGGGATCAAGGGATCCATCAGGCTTGAGGTTCCAGAAAAGCAATGCATCTCCCATCTTTGGTTTAACAGATAGACCCTTCTTTGCAAACAGTTTAAAAGGAAAAGGTGAGCTCCTCTTTGCTTTCGCCGAAGGGAACACGGTCTCGCCACCATCTTCGACATCGGAACTAGGAAAATAGCAATTGCCATTCATGAAAAAAGTTGATTACCAGTGGCGCATATTCATATGTCGATCATGCCAAGCAATATTATAATACATACAGATACATGAGAAAAGTTGCTTGGCGCGGGCCTCCATTTTTGGTATTGTAACCATTCTCGGAGGTATCAAAGTGAGGGTCGAATTTCTGCCCAACTTCATAGTGGAGAACTTGAAGGCCCTCTCCATTCTCTGCAAAATTACCGGTGATTCAGTGAAAGAAGAAGAATTCAGGACTTCCGAGTAGGCAAACACTTCAGCTTTAAACCCGGCCATGCATGGTAAATAAATAATACCACGTACCAACAGGTATGGAGGTGTAATCCGCTATCCTTTTCTCGATCCTACGAATAACCTTGTCCTCCCCTCTGTCAAAGAACGTCCCTGAACTTGTCCGCGCGCTGCAGTACAATTACAAGTTTACAACCACCATCAAGAAAAAATAATAAGCATCGATCGCCGGCGATGCATGCATGCAGAACATCCCTGAAACTAGAAGTTGGGGCAAGCAAGCAATGTTCAGACCTGCTCTCCATGGTCTCACCGGTCTCAAAATCAGCTACCATCGACTTGGTCATGTGAGGCTTCGCCTGCGAGATCAGGTAGTCGCATTCTTCCTTGGACTGAGATCAAGCAAAATCGTGTGTAAGATTCAGTGACAACCTGCAGGGTTTCTTGGCGAAGCAAACTAAAAAGTGTAGCAGAAAAAGTCTGGCAGCAGTGTGCTGCCGAGATGGGAAGGATGAATCTCGCAGAGGGGAGAGGGCTAAGCAAACTCGGTAGAAAAAGTACTCGTATGAGCAAACGGCCTGGCGTTGCGTTCGTTTGCTGCTCGACTAAGATAAGGCTTCGACAGAACCGAGAAGCAGGAGAAAACAAAGCAAGAAGCATTCGAGATCTCCTGACCATAAGCGTGATCGACCGAGCAAGATCGCAATGTGGGAGAACGACGACTCACGAGGAAGTTGTGGAACAAGGAAGCGCGGGGCTCCGACGAGAGCTCCTCCGTCCAGGGCTCGCCTTCGCCGCCGCCGCCGGGCATCTCCGCCGCCGGTGATGATCACCTGCGTAGGCGAGTACAATCTGCTTAACGAGGTCGATGAATCCCTTGGGCGTCATGGGCTCATCATGGCCTACTTATATATGCAGGAGGAGTATCTAGTACATACGCATGGCTTGGCTTGGAGAACCAATCTGTTGTGGAGAGGGATAAGGCCACGGCAGGACTCCAGTAAATCCTTGACGTACTACTTGTACCCGGATCGGGTCTGGGTCTGACTGACCCAGTTACAATTTACAAGAAACAACAAGGAGCGAGGAGGGCGCCGCCATTATTATCAGGTTCAGCTCTCCCATCGCCGGTTCCAGCAACGGCCGGCGACATGGATGGAGAGTCCATGCTGCTCGGCGGTTGGCGGCGGCAGCAGGAAGCGGGCAAGGTGGTCGGTCGCCGCCGGCCGGACACACGGGCCGCGGCACCACCGTCGGAGCCCAATATGCAGTGGCTGGCCCGACGTCGTGGACCAAGGGCCCGTCGAGCGACAGGGCCTCTGAAATGTGAGCCCCCGAATTGTTAATTAACTTAGTATATGTAACTTATTATTCGGAGGGGGAAGGCCGCAGGAAAGCCCATATGGCAATTGGCAACACGTGAACTTAATTTTTTGAATCGTAAGTCCTTATTATGTTTGGTACTTTGGTCTGTCAAACATGAAGGCGTCTTTTATCTCCTCATGGATCCTCCGTCGACAACGAGACGTCTGTAGAAAATTATTTAGCGCTCTTGCATGATGAGCTGCCACGTCCTCATCTCCAATCCGAATTCCTAATAAGGCCCTGAGAACGCACGAATCTCACACAAAAGAGACTGCTGCAGGGAGGGCTCGTTACGACGAGTTCCAAGCGAGGCCCTGTGTTTGCAATCCGTCTCAGCAGTTAACGTTGCAGCAACTTTATTCAGCAATCTCCCGGATGTGCCCGCTCATTCAGATCCCAAGCTCAGCAACAACGTTCTCATGTGATCCAGTGATCCTTTCAAGAGGAAGGCACAAAATAATGTCTAGCAACATAAAAAAAAGCTCTGTAAATTTCACCATCTATATATAAGAGACATCTTTTCTTAATTTGAATAACAGCACGGTAAATTTTCCTCTGAATGACCAGGTTCGTAGGCCTAATAACATGTTAGTGCCTAAGATGAAGCCTGCCTTGCTAAAAGCCACAAAGAAAAAACTGTAAAAACATCCTATCCTCCTCTATGGAAACTGAAGCCACAAAGGACGAAGCCCTCGAGGAGCTGAGCAGAAATTCCAGTAGATTATTTGAACAGCATCTTTCAGAGTTGACCAGGTCAGCGACACTTGGACACGCATATGGAGGGCGTGGAGTTCAACAGCAATCTTAGCTTCTCATCAGCAAAGTTGACTCACTACTCAGGCATGTGTTTTCTTTTCTTTCTCGTATCTAAACTTTGTACTCACGGACGTGCATCCACTTCGTCGCTGACCACTTGTCGCCTCTTATCACTGGGCATGCACCTGATGAAGGAAATTTGTGGTCGAATACACGTCATTTCATTGTACAGTGGCACAACACTTTCACTGTTGAAAAGAAAACATGCCATTTCATCGAGGTTGAGTTGACTGGATCGAGTGATCTCACCACGCAGGCTTCTGGGATCAAGGGATCCATCAGGTCTAAAGATGGCAACGGGTACAAAATATCAGCGTGTCCGCGGATAGCAGACCCGATGGGCGCGGATACGGGTTTGCATTTATGCCCGCGGGCGCGGGCGCGGGTACAACCTTAAACCCGACGGATATCTGCTAACGGGTTTGAAAAAATAATATCTGCATCCGCAAACCCGCCAAACCCGATTTAGCGGCTGACATGTGGGTCGTAAACTGACTTCATTTAGGGTTTATGTTAATGTGTGATGTATCATATATTCATGTATAAGACTAGTTCATTTATATGCTCAGATTTATTTGTTTCCTTAAATAAATAGTGTTTATTTGCTGTTGAAATGTAATGTGTGATTGATTTTCTAAAGCTTGCAGGTACACGGGTGTGCCCGTGGGTATGTGGATATCCGCAGATAGTGGTTACGGGCGTCGTTTCGTGCACGTGGCGGGTTGCGGGCGCAGATTTTAGCACGCGGGTACGGGTTTACAAAGTTAGTATCCGCGCGGATTTTACCCGTTGCCATCTATAATCAAGCCTCATGATCCAGAAAAGCAGTGCGTGTCCCATCTTCGGTTGGACAGATAGAGCACCCCTCCTTGCGCATCCTCCACGCGATGAGCCGCTCTTTGCTGTCGCGGCGGAAGGGAACACCGTTTCGCCACCATCTTCGACGTCCGACCTAGACAATAACATTTGGCATGAAAAAATTTCTAAATGCCAATTCGTTTTATATTTTTTTTAAAAAAATTGGAATCATACAAAGTAGAGAAAGATGTAAAAATCAACATGATATACTGAATATAATTGGTAATTATTTAGATTCTCAATTTGTATAGGTACGCCTTATAATATTAAATAGTTTTGTGAAGAAAAGGACAATGACACCTATAAGCATATAACGCATTGGTTTGGAATGAACATCATAAATTCGTGACTATAACTCAAATAATCACACGCTTAAGAGATGGGAAGTTTGGTGACCTGACAGCTAGGAGAATTTGGTTTATTAGGTCGATTCATTTTACAGAAAAAAGTGAAGAATAAACAAAAATACACATGATAGTTACTCTCTTTGTTTCAAATTACAAGACACATTTTAGTCTTCTAGGATAAGAGTTTGATCGACATTTACTCAACTAATATATCATCGCGTGATATAAGATCATAACCGCAAGTAAGTATTAACACAAAACTTATAACATCAAAATTATGTCAGAAAAGTTATTACTTAGTCAAAGCCTTATCTTAATTAAGTGACATATACCTTGCCATTTAAAATGGAAGGAGCAACTCGTTTGATTTTAGTTTTGGCTCCAATGTCCAGTTTTTGTTTTTTTATTCATCATTCCTAAGACCCATCCTAACGATGAACAGTGTTCAGTTTGATTTTAGTTTTGGTCTTGATGTTCAGTTCTGGTCTTTATTCATCATCCCTAAGCTCAGGCCTAAACCCTTCCAAACGATAAAACTCTCACATATAAATACAAGTGTTAAGGTTTGACGCACACACTCGCATCACACCATAAATACGTGGTATGCTCCCTTATACCACGAATCCTTACTTTTTCACCACTCAAAGCTTTTGAAGGTGTGAGCATGTAGGTGGGGGCAAGATCTCTCATAGAATTCTTACCAACCATAGATCAAAAGTCTAAATATTGTCCAATTGCTTACAAAAAGAGTGCAAATAGTCAATAGTGTATCAAATTAGGACCCATTTTCACTATTTTTCTTATAAGTATCATTTTGCGCCACCATTATCTCATTAACCACGATCTTTTCAAAAAAAAAACTAATTGCTTTCCAAAACCTCTTTAACCACGCTTTCTTCTACCCTTAACCCCTCTGGCCGTCGTCTTCTCCCCCACTTTCGCTTTCACTGCCCTCCTCCAGCCCACAAGACTCCGCCGCAGCCGCAGCCATGCGCCCGCTTATCCGAACCGCGCGCTGCTGCCTCCTTCGCGCGCGTGTTCGCGCCATGGCCACGCTTCCCATGGCGCCCCCCGCCGCCGCCGCGGCCGCCGCCATCTCTTCCTCCTCTTCCACCCGCCCCATCTTCTCCTCATCACGGCCCAACCGCATCCTCCTCGCCCGCTTCTTCCCCGCCGCGCTGGCGCCGGCCGGGGCGAGGGGGCTCCGGACGTCCGTGGCCGCGGCGGCTGCGGCCGTCGAGGTGGGCGGCGTCAAGATCGCGCGCGACGGTGAGTTGGGGGTGGGGGGGGGGGGGGGGGCTCGGGTCTCAAGGTGTGGTGCAAAGGCGGGATCTTGGGAGGCAGGGTTCTTTCTGGGTTTTGGGCTTGATTACACTGTCCAAAAAGTTAGTATTTTTTAAAAAGATTAGGAAGTTTAAACTTGGGTAACTGTGTTATCGTTTAGGGAGGTTTCATTCATAGGTGGTGCGCTGATGATATCGAAATGTTTTAGTATTCTTGCTGTAGTATGAATTGATAGTCTGTGGGTTCAAGTTCATGAATGGTTGGTTGCACTATTCATTAGCTTCTCGGCAATGTAATCACCGCACAGTCATTGCATTACATTGTTCAGTGTGTTGTATTCTGAGACCCGGAGTGTTGTTACACTGCCGTCTGTATTTATACTACAATTGAATCTGTGACAATTGAGTCTCACAATGAACAGCACTTTTTGTGAAATTAGTATAGCTTATGATTTCTCTGTCATTAATTGATTCATTTTCGACGGCCTCTGTAGATGTTGTGAAGGAGGATGACCCAACAAACAATGTGCCAGACAGTATCTTTTCGAAGATTGGCCTGCAGCTGCACAGAAGGGACAACCACCCTCTAGGGATTCTGAAGAACACTATTTATGATTACTTTGACAAGAACTTTGCCGGGCAGTTTGACAAGTTTGATGATCTTTGCCCTCTTGTCTCTGTCAAGCAGGTATGAGTTAGAACTTTAGAATTTGTTTATACTACACTGAATGGATGTCTGCTATTCTGAAATTTTAGCTAAAGACCATCTATAAACCATGATATAATGCTAACCTACAAGCAAGTAGCAATAGTAAGTAAGCACACAAGATTTTGCCAGAAACTAAAAGAACATTAAATATTTAAAAAGAAAAAGGCACTTGAAGTGGAAAAGAATGAAAACGGTAATGCTGCAGTTTGAAGTGCTATAGAGTCAATTGCTTGTTTCTTACTTCTCATGACATCTTCCCTTATAATAGCGAACTGAGTACTAGAAGGTGATGTGTGTCTTTTTCCAGACTCTTACATCTTTAGTGAAAAATAGAATTTGGTGGTAAGGCTTGTTTCTGACCTGGAAGTGTTGCTTCCTGCAGAACTTTGATGACGTGTTGGTCCCTGCTGACCATGTAAGCCGGAGTTACAATGACACATACTATGTTGATAGTCAAACTGTCTTGAGATGTCATACCAGTGCTCATCAAGCAGAGCTTCTAAGGGATGGACATACACATTTTCTTGTAACTGGGGATGTTTATCGTAGAGATTCTATTGATTCAACTCACTATCCTGTCTTCCATCAGGTAACTTTGTTTTGCTATATTCACCCATATTTGTCAAGAATATTGTTTCTGATTATCTTTAGCACATGCAGATGGAAGGCTTCCGTGTCTTTTCTCCAGATGACTGGTCAGGTTCTGGCATGGATGGGACAGCATATGCAGCTGCAGACCTCAAGAAAACGCTGGAAGGCCTGGCAAGACATCTTTTTGGTAAATTACTTGCATCATGTTCCTTGTTATTAAAAGATATGATCAAATAGATCCACATGCCAGCTAAATAATATAGATAAACTTGTCTTCAGGTGCTGTTGAGATGCGATGGGTTGACACTTACTTTCCATTCACCAACCCATCCTTTGAGCTTGAAATATATTTTCAGGTATTACATTGGGTGTGTTCAGGTATTTTGAGGTCAAGTATAAGTAAAACATGTCGAACAACAGATGTTGATATGGTGGGTTTCTGATTAACTTTCTCATCCTGTAAGGATGATTGGTTGGAAGTTTTGGGATGTGGAGTCACCGAGCAGGAAATTTTGAAAAGAAATGGCAGGACAGACCATGTGGCATGGGCCTTTGGACTGGGCTTAGAACGCCTCGCAATGGTCCTTTTTGACATTCCAGATATACGACTCTTCTGGTCAAATGATAAACGGTTCACATCCCAGGTATTGCTACTATAGTTGCTATTGGTTACTTTCTAACTACTTTTGTAGTTATATTTTGTGTTGCCTTACAGTGACCCATTTACCCTTTACGTGAAGCTTCAACATCTGCTCAATCTAAATTACTTTTCTGCAAAACTCACTTTTTCTAGCACGCTTTTTTTTATTTCAATTTTCGAGGGTTATAAATTACTCCCTCCAGTCAACTTTACTTGGCGTCTTGGACAAGGGAAGCAGCTTGTTTCCTTGTTGTTTTTGTTGTCTGAACATAAGTTTGATGAACTGGAGGTAGTATGATTTAAGGACTGAAAGCTTCAATTCTCAGTTAAATGAAAACTCCCTTACGTTGATTTTAAGTGCTGGTAACAATTATTGACTTGTTATGAAATCTTTTGTTTCCTAATGTAGTTTACACTTTACAAATGCTAACTGATAAACTTGGTTTGGGCAATGCTCAAAAATGTGCAAGAGGATCCAATCTGTGTAACTGCACCAAAAAGTTATGTAATATGATTTTTGTATATAATTAAGTTATCCAATGCATTGACTTAACACTGGATTAATAAGAGGTGTCATGTCCATCTTGGTTTGTATTTACCCTAATCTACTTTAGTTTCTAAGACATTCTTGCTGCCCAGTTCTCAGAAGGCAAGCTTGGTGTCAAGTTCAAGCCATTTTCAAAGGTAAATCTCTATGTTTCTGTTTTGTGTTTAATTTACTTGTCATTTGTTGAGAAAATAATTTTCATCTTGGTGCCTAATTTGTGCTGGCTTACTGTTTATTCTTTCCATAGTTTCCACCATGTTACAAGGATATGAGTTTCTGGATCAATGATGCATTCACGGAGAACAACTTATGTGAAGTTGTCAGAGGAATTGCTGGAGATCTTGTAGAGGAGGTATGAGATCAGTGTTTTTGATGCATCTATTAAGATTCAAGCACTTGCCTTAGCTTAGTCATTTCAAGTTTGTAGGACCCTTCACCTTTCATGTTGTAATTTCGTGTAATAAATGAGATTAAACAATAGCATAAGTGTTAAGGATTAAATGAATTCAGTTCTACGATTACTAATAAAACCTCAGATTAGTTGAAGTGTACCTTCTGATCTTTGAAGCTTATTGCCCTTGTCATTTACTCCTGCTGGGCAATGACTGTAGCTCTGTTTGCTAGTTATGTTACAGTTTCAATACACTTAGATGAACTGACTCCTTTCATACACATGCATCTTGGAAAACTCTTTTTGAGGCATGATAAGATCTTTTGTTCTTTATATTTTGAAACACTAATATCCATGTGGTGAATGTTAGGAGCCTAATGTGTGCATCTAATCCACAATTAGTAGTTTGGTCATATAATGGAATTTAGAGGTTCTTCGGAATGTTGTGAGATGAAAAAAAAATTGTTTGCAGGTAAAGCTCATTGATAATTTCACCAACAAGAAAGGCATGACAAGTCATTGCTACAGAATAGCCTATAGGTCAATGGAACGTTCACTCACAGATGAGGAGATTAACAGCCTGCAGGTAACATTCAACAACTCCCATGTAATGATTTTAGATGCTATCTTTGATTTTGAATCTGATCATTTTTGCAATTCGACTGCAGTTGAATGTCAGGGAAACTGTGAAAAATAAATTGAATGTCGAGTTGAGATAGAAGGGCGCCAGTTCAGATGTTATACCAAGAACTAATTTTTCCCTGTCTTTATTTGTAAATCCATTGAAAATGTAATTTTCTTTTTATCTATGGAGAAAATGGACCATTTGGTTCTGTATTGATCACGTTTTCAACGCTGTCAAGGGTAGAGAAAAAAGTCCCTGCTCGAATTGTAGCTTGCAGACACAATGATTAAGAAGCATTGTACAATGCTCTCAGTTTTTTTTCGCCGATAGTTTACAATAAGATGGCTATTATGTTTGGAGTAGTCAAAATTACACGTCATTGTTGGCAATGTCCATGTACATATTTCATCTGATGATGTGAACGCCATATAGAAGCTTTCTGATATTTCATCTGATGATCTGAACGCCATTGTTCCAGAGAATCAGCTTTGGGAGCTCTGCCAAACGCACCCTTAGATGATACAATGCTACAAGGCTAGGCTGATGTCTTAATATTGTTCAATGCGCAACTCAAGGAAAACCAGAAAGTTGCATCTCAGAATTTGGGGTAGTTTCTGGAGTCTTTATTGTTCATGTCAATTGAGATTCTGAATCCGCAGTCTGTATTGTTCATGTCAATTGAGATTCTGAATCCATTGGATATCATGCAAAGCAAAAGGGAATGTTTATATATCGGCCTGTCCGCAATAACTTTCCTGCACGCGTTTGCCTGATGTTCATTTTGAAATTGTGCAGCCTGCAGTCGGCGTTGCTAATGATTTCAAAAAATTGCTCCTTTTTATGTTTGTACGATGAGATCAGTTTCAGGTTATTCTTCATTCTATGTGTGGCAAAATGGACACTGAATGCTGACTGACCACAGCGGAATGAATGTCCCGGTGTGAATCCAGAGGACTTTTATGTACTATCAGCGACAAGTATGTCACCGTACACAATGATCTCATGATCTGAATGCACACTGTTGGTTAATGAAGAATAATCCGACACAAGATTCACGAAGGTCACATGTATAGATATCTGTTTTCTGATGCTAGAGCTTCAAATTTTCGCTAGAACACCAGAAACACAGAAGAACATTCTCCGTTCATATGCTGTGTGACAATTTCTTCTTGGTAAAAAGAAGCGTCAGGTATATAAAATATACCCATATATGTAGAATTCACACCATTTCAAAATTTATAATGAAGTAATATAAATCTGGAAGGAGTTTGGACTTCCCAAGCCTGAAACGCCCTATGTGTGCTTATCTTCTCCCTCTAAAAACTCACAACCAGAGGATGTCGTCCAACTGTTGGACCAAAGAATATGCAATTTTAGGTGGTATTAGATAGCAGTCATCCCTGCTAGTTCACGCAGTTTCTCACACACGATGAAGGTGATCGTTGTCTGAGGGCCTAATCTTGCAAAGGTGGCAAATCCACTGAAAAATATAGAAGAGCTTGTCAGGACGTCATGACTGAAGGAGAGGAAGTTGTAAGATCAATGCAAGTGGGTTAAGCATAGCTTAAAAATAGCAAGTGGCCAGCTAAATCATACAATAAAGCACTTTCAATATAAAGATTAATAACCAGCACGAATACCACCTTCAATACTTGAAGGTTGAAATAGATCAAGATGCATACAGCTTGATAAACAATAAACCTTTGAACAATTCTGAATAAAGACAAAACTATTGCTGATAATCTGCAAAGCATTATACTGAACTATTGATCTTTCATTAGCTCAATATAGTGGTAAAGCTAGCAAGATTCATTTTTTGGATGTTAAAAGCTAGAAAGTTAACAGATGAAGACAGCATGTTCAACAAATCAAGCTTCCAAGTAAACATGAATTGTCATATATGATTGAAAAATATATAAATGCGGCCACTCAGGTCTCACCCTTTATAAAGCGATTTTACGCCCTCTGTCACCACAACCTGCAAACCAAGAAAAGGGAGTTAAATATGAGAAGCAAACCTTAATGTTATTGACTTGTTGGTGCTCAAGTTATTGCATTTCCACTCTCCTAAGTTGTAACATTCCTTTTCTGATCTTATGGAAATAGCTCACACATTCCTTTTCTGATCTTAATTAGTAGCTCAACAATTTGGCAGCGCCTTCAGGCACTTTTAGCAAGCAAGTAACGTTTGCAGTGTTTACCCAGGAGCAATTCCTAATATCACACATCAAAATGAAAGGTTAAAGTCAACACCTGGTAAGCACAATGGAACCCGTTCCTGTATACTCTGGCACCTTTGGTCTCCCGTTGCAGCATTAGCCGTGTTTTGACCATATCTACAGGTGCGGTAGCAAGAGTACCAGCTGTTCCAGCTATGCAACTCGAGCTTCCAAGAAGATAAAGATTAACAGTCCATTCATTTCATTAAGGATAGACATCAAAATGTAGAAAAGAGACTTCACTGTACATGAGATGTAGTTGAAAACCTTCTTCAAGAGGTGTCCACTTCATTAATGCCTATATGAATACAGATGAAGAAATATCTTACAAAACTGACGTACTGAAGTACAAATTTATTCCTTTATAACAAATATATGACACAAATAATAGAAACCTGCTTGGACTCATCGTAGGTTGCCATTTGTGATGCAGTGAGGCAGCCTGCTCTTGCCATTGCTGGACCAACTCCTTTCCAAAGTGCTTTGAGCCCTTCCTGTGCTAAAACTTTCCTCATCTCTCCTATTGTACCGGTACTGCTTGTACTCATCTGCAGCCTCACCTACAGAATGTACTAAGTTCAGATCCAGCACATAAAACAAGTCACACTTCTGAAGTGAGTTCAAATCGAAACTGTATACCTTTAAAACCTCCATGGGATTTGTTAAAGCAGTTGCAAGGGCACCAGCAATGACTCCAGATGCAAATTTAAAAGCAAAGTTTGTTGAACCAAATGTGTAACTGCAGACATGTTTGCAGGGCTCATACAGTCCTAACCGAAGGCCACCATAGACAACAGATCTTGTCAAAGCTGGTGCAAGTCCCAGGTAGAGTGACCGAGGCCCTTCCCTTTCGACCAGTTGTGTAAATATTGTTCCCTAACATAATTCATAATACAGATATGACTAAGAATTGAATTTACATCTGAACAAGCAATGAATAGGAAACCTATAGGTGCTGTGAGTACCATTCCAACTAAGCTTCCTCTTTGCCCAGCAAGCTGCATTTGAAGCCTAACTTTGATAACATCTGCAGGACGAAAATGGTGGTAGACCTATAAAAAGAGTAACTTATTTTCTGGACAAACAAAGTATATGTTCCTGTTACCAAATTGGCAGCAGTGCAATGAACAGTTAGTTTCTACACAAGTTTATTTAGAATATTCTATGTCCTCAAGTCTTGGAACAGGTGCCAGTTGTCAAATAGTATCTCTGAAAATTCATTGGATGGACAGGTCAAATTTTAAAAACGGACTATTTCAGGATGGATATCATCAAAATTTCCTGAGCGTCATCTTTAACGTTAGTCAAACATTCTATGTTTAGTTTGACAATGTTTTCCTCCATAAGTGGCTGTTTGTTTTATTGACATAACTGTCATTTACTACAGTCCAGATAAAGCGACCATTTGTCGCATTCTTGGAATAGGGGATCAACCCATAAGAAATGTTTGAATGGCCGAATCTGTCAGGGACCAATAGAATGTGAATGCTCCTGTTTTTTTCTCCCTACAGGACGAATAAGCATTAGCGTTCCATGAACAAGCACTATCATACTCATACCTAACCATACAGCAATCCACAAAGGCATGCGTCCAAAACAAATGAGACCTTATCCACGATTATGCTGTGGAAAAACCCAGTTAAGTCTTATTTCCCAGTTACTAGATGCTGCAACATTATCTTCACCGTCATCTCAACTAGCAGCAACTCCCTATGCACAAAAGATTCGGAGTGGCGGGCAGTGGAACTAAACATGAATTCTGAATTACTATAATTTCCCACCGAATCTCTGTTCTCATTCATTTTAACACCCAAGGCAATACAAGAAGAGCAAATTACTCGATATGAGAGGAATAGCAGGTAGCTGACCGAGCGGGTGGGTGGCGGCGGTGGCAGCGGCGACGGCGGAGCCGCTGATTCCAAAGTGGTACAGCGCGTAAGACCCCGGCGCCGGCGCCGCCGGCCGCTCGTCCCCGGCGCCCGGCCGCATCGCGGCTCCTCCTCAGATTTCCTGAAAGAAAGAAACGCCGGCGAGAAGCGGGAATGGAGACGGCGGCGAAGCGGATCCAAGGAAAGAAAAGTTCTTCAAGAAACAGGAGCAAGAAAGAACTGGGAAGCAAACAACCAAATCGAACCAGGAACCAATTGTGCGAGAATAATATTGGAGAGAGACCGAAGGGGAAGCTTTTCAAAAAGAATAAAAAAAAGTAAAGGCCGAAGCGGAAGACAGCGATTGGATGGATCTTGACGTCCTTTCAATTTCTGCTCCGGTCTAATCCTCCACAAGAACTGGAGCGGGAAGGGATTGCGTCATTGGCAACATGCTTAATTGCTGATGAAAATGACTTCGTTAAACCATTTTTTCTTTTTTTTAAAAAAACTTGTGCTTAGAAAAAGAAGGTGAGTATTTTACGTACTTATATGATCTATCTTCATTCACCTCTCGCAAAAGATTATTTAATTTCAGTTCATCCTGCATCCCGTTCCTTGTCCTTGGCAAAAGCAAGTTTTTGTGCTGACATGGAGTATGATATAAGCATCAGTCGTACTAGGGCAAAATTTATATCTAAATAAAAATAAATGTTACAGTAGCCGTCATGTTTGCCAAATACTCCCTCCATTCTAAATTTGTACGTCTGTTTCATGTTTGTTGTTTGTTGGTTGTTTTTGCAAATCTAGATTTATAGATTCTATTATGCATATAAATATACACTGCGTCTACACACTGCGTCTACACATGCAGTAAAATATATATTTTGATTTGACAAAACGACCAACGATTTGAAACGAAGAGAGTATTTTGTTTGGGAATAAACCTACCTACCTCAAGCATTGAGATCAAACTCAAAATGACACCAATCTCCATTGGTTGGAGAGTAAAACTAAACTCAAAATAGGTGTTCCGGTTTGTTTGAGCTTTCGATGAATCCATTTTCAGGAAAACCTAACAAAAAAGGGTTTGTCTTTGTGGACATTGCTGGCGGCGTTTTAGACTCCAACTCTCCTAGATATGGTACACGAGCCCAAGCGGGCCTTCGACACTCCTATATATATAGCAGCACCGTCGGAAGAGAGATCTATCGAGGGGATCGAGACCGGAGCAAAGGCGTCAGATTTGTTGTTCATTCGTCCACCCGGGCCGGCCGGCCGGACACCACGCCGCTAGCGCAGGTTGCTGGGGCGCTTGCTTGCGAGTTGGGACTTGGGACGACGTGTGCTCGGTTCAAGCCGAGGCAACGACGATGTCGGCGCCGGAGGCTCCGTTGTTACCACCCGCCGCCGCCGCCGCCGCCGCGATCAGCAAGAAGCAGCGGAACAAGGACGCCAGGAAAGCCGCCAAGGCCGAGAAGGTGGCGCAGCGGCAGCAGCCGACCGGGCGTCCGAGGCCGAGGAGGCCGACCCCTTCGCGGAGAACTACGGCGACGTCCCCGACGAGGAGGTCCAGACCAAGGCCGTATCGGGCCGCTCGTGGACCGACGTCGGCGCCCTCAGCGCCGCCGCCATCGGCCGCTCCGTGCTGCTCCGCGGGGCCGCTAGGTCGGTCGCCGCAGGCTGGCCTTCCTCGTGCTGCGCCAGGGCATGGAGTGGTCCACGCCGGCGGAGACGGCCCCGGCGTCAGCCCGGGGATGGTGTGCTTCGCCGCCGCCCTCGGCGCGGAGTCGGTCGTCGAAGTCGAGGGCGTCGTCGCTGCCCCCAGGGACCCGGTGCTCAGGGCCACCGCCCGGCACGTCGAGGTCCGCTTCAGGCGGATCCACTGCGTCGCCAGGGCTAGCCGGAGCCTCCCGTTCAGCCTCGACGACGCGGAGGCGGAGGCGGAGCTCGAGGGCCCCGGAACCGGAAGAGCCCGCGTCGGCCAGGACACCCGCTTCAACCAAAGGGCGCTCGACCTGCGAACGCCCGCGAACCAGGCGATATTCCGGATCCAGTTCCAAGTTGAGAACGTGAGTAATGAACTTTAATTTAATGATAGTTTTTCTGCTGATTCTGATCAATTTGTTACTACTAACCTAACCTGGTAATGCATCTTTAATCAAACATCACACATGATCTGTAGTTCATGTTCATGTTGCAGCTTAGAACCATTGTCTTCGATGTATACAAGATCTTACTCCAGGCATTGACATTTTTTCTTGTTTCCTATCTCTTCGCCATTGAATGTTCTTTCTGTTTTGGTTGTAGATTATTGTAATCTAAATCTAAATCTTTTTGCTGGATGTTCTGCAGAAATTCAGAGAATTTCTGCTGTCCAAGGGCTTCGTCGGCATCCGCACCCCGAAACTGAACGCCGGCGCCAGCGAGGGCGGAGCGGCTGTGTTCAAGCTGCAGTACAACGGCCAGCCTGCTTGCCTAGCGCAGTCTCCCCAGCTGCACAAGCAGATGGCGATCAGCGGCGGGTTTGGGCGCGTGTTCGAGGTCGGTCCGTTGTTCAGGGCTGAAAACTCCAAGACGCACAAGCATCTCTGCGAGTTCACGGGCCTCGACACGGAGATAGAGATCAAGGAGCACTACTTCGAGGTGTGTTGAGGGATCATAGAGGAGTAACATGCTTAGTTTCATTTGTTTACTGAAGTTGTGATGGCTAGTAATTGAGTAGCAATGATTTTCTTTACGCAGGTTTGCGATGTCATAGATGGATTGTTCGTCGCGATATTCAAGCATTTGAATGAGAGCTGCAAGAGGGAACTCGAGGAGATCAATAAGCAATTCCCTTTTGAACCTCTGAAGGACAAACATGTTCTTGCTTGTTCCTGTAATTTTTTGTTCATGATTGGCATTAGGCATCTAGTATTTCGGTTCTGTCCGTGGCCCATGCGAACGGCTCAAGTTGTGCTGAATACTGCTGCAGTACCTGGAGCGGACCTTGAAGCTCACTTATGAGGAAGGCATTCAAATGTTGAAGGTACAAACTTTCATCTGTTCCTGTTGCAGAATTTTTTTTTTGACGGAGAGTTGCAGAATGTGTTAACTTTTGTGTAGCATACATGGCCATGATCGAAGTAGATTTAGTTGTTACTTGCTGCTATCGACCTCATTCAAATGTATGCGAATGATTTCGCTTGTAAGAAGAATTATCTTTCAATGAACGTGACTAAATAATTATTCAAATTTTTCTGCCCCATCTTGCTTCTTAGCTTGTTTTTTATAGTGTTTATTGCAGAAAAGATCCTCTCAACACCAGCAGTTGCAATACGAAGAACTAGCACCAACTTGAGAAGTTTAGACATAATATCATACTGAACTACCTTATTTGTTTTAACTAGCATCATAGACAACATCGATAAATTCCTCAAATTTTTGAAGTTATCATTATTCCTCATATCAGCAATATAGCGAGTTAGTTGAAAACGAAGTTGGCTCATTTCTTCAGATACAAAGTCATGAGGATAGAACTCCGCAAGCTTAACCAACTTGTCAACATTAAAGGTAGAAAAGGAGTTAGTTGGACTGAATGATGGCATACATCTAAATAGCTCTATGTTTACCTCATCAAACCTACTATTGAGCTCCTGAAGTTACCTATCAATGACATCCAAAAACATATCAGCATGAAACCGGTGGTAATTAGTGGCACCTCTATAGAACTTAGCTGATCTTTGTATAATAATATACTTTCCATCCATATCAACAATGCTTCTAAAAAAAACCGTCTTTAGAAATTCTTCCCATCCAGCATCTTCTCCCAAAACATCCAATTCTACTTTTGCAAACTTAAGAAGATCCATTGCATTTACAATATCTTGCTCTCTCTTTTGTAAAGCATTGCATAAGTTATTTATGTATCCAAATATTTCATTCATCAAGTGGAGTAAAAAAACGAACTCAAACGAGTTAAATACTCTGAGCATAGTTTGAGCTCCTAATGCCTCAGCCCCTTTACCTTCTTTTCCAACTCTAAAAAAAATTCTCTTGAATGAAGGATACAAATGCATCACATGCATAACAGTTTTGTAATGAGATCCCCAACGTGTATCACCTGGTCTTGCTAAACCCATCTCTTGATTCAATCCTTGGCCAATTTCAATTTCACCCAATTTCAATGCTTCAATCATGTATTCAGTTTGAGCTATGCGAAGCATACTGATCTTCTTGAATGACATCTCTAGAACATTTAACAAACATGCAAGTTGCCCAAAAGACCATTGACAATCAATATTCTCTTTAGCAACAGCTACAAGGGTTAACCGAAGTTGATAGGCGAAGCAGTGAACATAATATGTAGAAGGGGACTCTTCATAATTAATTTCTTCAAACCATTAACATGACCTTTAATATTATTAGCTCCATCATATCCTTGATCACGCACCTTGGATAAAGGCAATTGATATTTGATAAGCAAGGACTAAATTGCTTCTTTAAGAGTCAATGATGTAGTATCTTCAACGCGCACAAGATCAAGGAACCGCTCAACAGGTTCTCCTTTTTTATTGACATAACGCAAGCAAAGAGCCAATTGTTCCTGATGGTATGCATCACTAGACTCATCAGCAAGAATAGCAAAGCATTCATCACCAAGTTTCTCTATAATAAATTTGGTTGTTTCATGAGCACAAGAAGCAATAAGTTATTTCTGAATTTTATGGTCAATCATCTGATAATTAAGTGGAGCGTTTTCAAGAACCACCCTATTAACTTCTTCAAAATTACCTGCAAGCCATGCCAAAAGTTCCCTGAAATTCCCTTGATTCTGCGAATTCTTTCCCTCATCATGACCACGAAAAGCCAACCGTTGACGCAAAAGATATCTTATGCACTTAAGTGACCATGTCAAGCGAGCAAGATATCTAACTTTAAACTCGGCAGTATTTGAGGCACAAGACTCATGGATGGATGTATGAGGTTTTCTAAACATATCATACTTCTATTCAGCTTCACTATCAGCACTATCAATAGCACCCGCATGCTTACGAAATCTATCTTCATGTTCCAATTCCGAAATCCTTCCTCAACAAAAGCATCTCCACCAAGAAATTTACTACTATCTTTGAACAAATAACAAATAAAGTAATATGCAGCATCTTTATGCACACCTCCAAAATCATGTTGCGGAAAGTTGTCCCTTTTTCATATTTGGTCGACATGGCCCCAATGCGATGTACACTATTCTAACTGAATCTTGATCATTAACAGGATAGCTAGAAATAAGAGCCCTCAACTTAGGACCATGCCCTATGTTATAATCATCATTCTTGTTGCCATTGGATTCAGATTTATTGATAGGCATGGATTCATCATCTTCGATTATTGGGGGCTAAACTGGCTGCCGCTGCTCAACTCTAACTCGTTCAGAAGGCACTGTGTTCGCCCGATTGTTGCTTGGTTCTTGAAATACCACCATTTCCAGCTGGTTTTCATTGGGAGATGGAGAAACAACTTCTGGCTCAGATTGTCTCTTTTTTGCAACACTTCTTTCCAAAAAAGATCTCAAATCAGTAGTGGCACCGCTACTCTTCTTCCTTTTCATGATGCAAATCTACATATTACAAGCAATCGAGTTTCATAAATATTTTCCTCATTACAATACTATATTGTTGCAAATTTATCATTAATTTTGTGAATTGCAATGACAATTTTCACAAAATATGGATGAATTTTCACAAACCTTTCAAGGTTAAGGGTCGGTTGCCCTTGCACCTTGCTGCCTTGCTGCCAGGCGCCGCTCACTGCCTCTCTGGTCGCCGAGGCCGAGACGCTGCCATGCCGTCGCGCGTGGAGCAGGCGAGCTAGAGCTTGGCCCTGGCAGCAGGCAGCCCGCAGGCTGCAGCCCCATTGCCGGCACCCCGCGGCAGCGCGGGCGCGCGGCTCAGGCGCGACTGCCGGCTGTCGCTCAGCTGCTGGCTCGCCGGCAGGTCGTCGCCCTGGCGACTGGCGCCCTCTCCTCCCGGCAAGGCCGCCATCGCCGCCGCCTAGGGTTGCCGGCCTGGGGAGCTACCTGGGGGAGATGTGCGTGCGGGCATGTGGGCCGGGGGTGGGGGAACGGGATGGGCATGGGGCAGCCTGGTAGGGGCTTGCGAGTGGGGTGGGCCGGTGGGGGCTCTTGGGTCGTGGGGGAGGGGAGGGGAGGGGGAACGTGGGCCGTTCGGTGGGGAGAGGAAATTGGACTATTTTTGAGCCCGTTATCGTATTTGTTGTTTATTTTTTATTTTTTTCTTCATATACTTGAGAAATACTACATATACAAAAAAATTTGTGAAAAATAATAGGTATTCAACTGAATACCCTTGATTCAAGGTGGGCCCGCCCCTGAGGGTGGTGATGCTCTTCTGCGCGCTCAAGAACATCGGGATGGCCACGCTCTTCCCACGCAACTCGTAGAGGCTCAAGCCATAGCCGCCGCCGTCTCGTCTTCTCCGAAGCCGGCGAGCCGTGGTGGTCCGGTACTCCGGTTGCGGCGCATTATGTGATAGGTTTTCACCATGTTTGATACCATGATCATCAAAGACGATACGGACAATACGATTGCCGGTAGATTAGGGCCAGCTAGCTGCTCAAGTCTGTTTTCAGCTTTTGCTACGGTGCTTTTGTCCGTGAACTCTGCTTGGAACTGAATCCAATGGACCAACGTTCGTTCTACCTGGAACTATGTCCAATATAATGGACCATCGTTTTATCTTTTCAGTCTTCATAGATATCGGGGGTGTTGCTGATGAACTCGTTGGGTCCATGGTAAGCGGGGAGATAGATAAATGGCCGTTTGAGTTGTGGTGTCTATTTCTTTTCAAAAAAAAAAAGTTGTGGTGTCTGCGTCTGCGCTAGTATCCACTAGTGTCCATGATGCGTACTGCCTCGGTTGTACAGCCCTTTGTAGCAACTCTTTGAAGGTTTTGTAGCATGCTCTAATTTGTAGAGCCAGTGGTGTGCAACAGTGCAACACTCGAGATTTGATTGGGGGAACTTCGGAAGAGAGGAGATGGCGAAGTGTTAATGATCTCACACTAAAATTATTGGTATATAGAGGATTAAAGTAAATTTGCCAACGAGTTGCATAGTGCCATGGTTTATTCTTATGATTTCTGAAGTTTATTCAGAAGTGATTCGCTGAGGGCGTACAACTTTGCTTATTTATCGAAAAAAATACTAAGGATTTAAAAAAAAAATAGTAAGCAATATTCTAAAGTCTGGCTGGATTGATCGAATCTACTCTTAAATTAACAAGTCACGACACTCTCTTTAAAAAAAATCAATGCATCAATGACCAAACACTGCAGTTAGATTTATTAGATTTGTTACTAAAATAAGTTTCAGGTGCATAATATTTGGAGAACCTAACAGCGGAACCCAATGGACCATTGTGTCCTCTCGAAGTGTGGCTCCGTTTGTCCAAATATTTCACATTACAATACAAAGCATCCAAGGGCATTTGGTCTAGTGGTATGATTCTCGCTTAGGGTGCGAGAGGTCCCGAGTTCAATTCTCGGAATGCCCCTATTTCTCCTTTTTTTTTCGCTCCCTCCAAGCAACCCTTACCCTTTGCAGTTGGGCTTCTCAGCATTGCCGTTTCTTTTTTTTCTTTTCCAACATAGGCATCCGATCTGAAATCTCTGCAAAATTTAAGCCAATACTTGCATCGCAAGTTCTGACAGTGAACACTGTAACTGTCGCAATGGCGCATCCGATCTGAAAATCTCAACAAAGAATAAGCCGATGCTTGCATTGCAAGTTCTGACAGTAAAACACTGTAGCTGTCGCAATGGCATCTATGGATTGCAGTTGCTCCAGCTGAAGAAAACTGAAGCTGAAGTCCCTGGATTTACTTTCATCACGGCAACATTTCGCTATGTTTATAAAATGAGATCACAACATATCCGCTACGTAACTGCAAGAAGCAGCAAAGCATGAATGAAAGGGAAGAATCAAATCTGCTGCTATTCTGATGGGTGCAATGGAAGAAGCTTGTTTTCCATTACTGCATCCAGTGTTTTAAAGGCGACAAGGCGACCCAAGGCAACCTGGGTACACCTGGACGCCTAGGCGACAAGGCATGACTGATGCCCAAGGCGAGCTGGGTCTGTCCGGACACCTCCTAGGTTACCCCCTTGAAACACTGACTGCATCATATATTTTTCTACACACACACACAAATGTTTCAGTCCGGAACATCTGATTTACATCGGCCCAACGGCTAACTGCCTGTTTAATCCAAATATAGAAATGAACCAAAAAAAAATTGAAGGGCCACAGAAGTATGGATGAATCGCTCACAGACGAGGCTTCATGGTATTAGGGTTGTCCAGCGAACTTGTAATTGCTTGGAAGTTTTCATTGTCAACTGGAAATATAAAAAAGAGAGATTCAGTGATTGCCAATTGGGACAAGTAGAACTCTATGAACTGTACATATTGTGGCCTAGCAAAGTTCATATAAACATGTATAGAGCTGAAGCACAAAAGGTAGCACCGCTTGCACCCACCCAAAGATTAAACAGGTTCTTCAACCTTGATGACAGGAACAAGGACTCATGGCAACACACACACCCAATCTTGCAGAAAATTTAGATGGAAGGGAAGGTTGCTCCTTGGACAAACCTTACTATGTCTTTGTCAGAACAATATCACGCATCAACCTATCTGGAGCTGTAACGGCGAGTCATACAAGAAATAATGTAAGATGTACTAATGACTATCGAACATAAGAAAAAAGGACCCCAAAATAGTACCTGGCATGCCCGTGAAATGCTCAAATTGACCCATTGCTTGTCTTATAAACATCTCCAGACCGCTAACAACTGTGGCTCCACATTCAGCAGCTTCACGGAGAAGTCTGGTCTCTTTTGGTGTGTAGACCGCATCAAAGACAACAGCATAGGATTTAAGTGCTTGCTGCAGGGATATGATTTGTCAATATATAAAGCCACAAAGGAGGAATATAATTATCACAATTGGCACTAAATTAAGGAAGGCAGGTTGAAGACCTTAGATAAAGGAGTTTCATTGACATTTGGATGCATTCCAATGGCTGTTGTATTTGCAAGAATCATCCCTTCCTCTGGATGGTAATTTTCCAAATCCGCCAGAGTCAATGCAGGTCCGCCAATTAAGTTGCCAAGTTCTTGAGCACGTGCTGGAAAATTGAATATACTTTTGATGTAATGTTACACATATTTCTCATACATGATTTCACCATAACAGCACAATCAGTGGCCAGGAAAAGTTTCAGAAAAAAGATACTGTTACTAGAACACAATTCAATATTCCTAGATGTAATGAAAGACATGTTAAATAAGCATGCAGTACTCTTAAAAACTGGGGGAATTTGCTAAGTTTGGAGCCAGAAACACTCATGGTAACAAGAGTTGAACTATAATCTCTCTATTATCTGTAACAAAATGCTGTCAGTGAAAGCTGATTTTTTGAGATACTGGACAACATATTTGGAACAACTCAAATGCACCACGTATATTTGCTAAGGATCAGACAATGTAAAATTCAATCTGATAATTTTAAGTGTTTTCGTTCAAGAAAAAAAAAAGATAACATGTTATCTGTACAGGTCCCGGCCTGCACTCACACGGGTAACGGCGCCCCCATGTAAGGGTGGGGCAGGGGTTCGGGAGTTTTCTTGGCCTGCGTGAGAGGTCTTCTTTTATTCAATGCTCGGGGGCTTCTTCCCCCTCCCCCCCCCCCCCCCCCCCCCCCCCCCCCGAGGCCGAGTTTTTTTTTATCTGTACAGGTCTATGATAAAATCTGTGCAGCAGAAGGCCAGAAGAAGTGCATACCAAAAGTACGGTTTGCAATTACAACTCTTGCTCCCTTCTCTTTTGCACCATATGCTAGGGCTTTGCCCGCACCACCAGCCCCGATAACAACAAAAAGTCTTCCAGCCAGTGGGGAAGTGGTTGGATCTGTTTGTTGAGATGCTGCAAATTGTCCCAACAGACAATTAGATTAGAATATTGATTAGCAATAATACCACAAGATTACAGCATAGGCGAGTGCAGAAACCTCTTATTCCATCCTCAATAGCAGAAATAGCACCGACATAGTCAGTATTATAGCCAACAAGTTTTCCATCAGGTCTTCTCACCATTGTATTAACAGCTCCAATGTCCTGAAGAAAATGTTATGCTTCCAAATGTTACTCTGGGTGAGCTAAAGGGTTCGGCAAACAAATATACCATGAGCAAAAGAAATAGAAATTAAATTACCCTGGCAATAGGATCAACTTCATCACAGCACCTAACTGCAGCTTCCTTATGGGGAATTGTGCAACTGCACTCGAATCAATTGGATTGAAAGAATAAAGGTCTGGCCACATATGGATAAATATACTATATAGCACAACAACAAAATTATTGCAACAGACTATATGGCTCAATACACTAATTACCTGAAGCCAGCAAAGTCTGGTGAAGAGTATGTATTAAGAAATTTAGCCAAGTCATCCACCAAAAAGGGCACATACACAGCATTGAAGCCCACAGATCTGAAAGCTTCGTTATGCAAAATTGGGCTCTTACTGTGACCAACTGGCTTCCCAATAATACCAAAGACCTTAGTGTCTGGGCCTATTTGCCTGATATTGTACAAATTAATCAAGTCTGCTGCTGTTGGTTGTGCAGGTGCGGATTCTCTTCCTTTTTCGAGAGACCCAAAAGTAAGGTATGCACCATATTTTGGGCAAAGAACTCGAGAAATAAAACCTCTCTCATTCATTACCAGCCCAATGATTGGCACCTGCTTTTCCTATTTACAATACACAGAAAAAATAATGTGAAATTGGGATCATATTAAAGCAGCTGACAAATGAGGTATGGTCATGAACACATAGCACAAGGTATTTCTCAAATGAAATGCTCTAATGGATACCTGTGCAGTAGAAGTGCTGTTCTGTTAAGGGCTATGAGATCACAATATACTATCACTTATGAAAGCTGTACTCAGATCTATTCATACGAGAAAGAAAGCACCACGCAAATGGTCTCAAATTTGGGGACAAGTCTAGCTCTCCACTTATAATTCATTTTAGTCGCCAGAAGTAGCAGAAATTCTATTCTAGTATAACTTACTTAATAGACTGTTGCCAGCAGGCTATATATCTTCTTTGACAACTAATGTTAGAATATGCCAACAAAAGCTTATATATGACTAGAGCAGACTACACATTGGTGGCATTATCTTTGTAACCCTAAGCTAAGATTCAATAAAAAAAAACAGGAGGTAGACTGAACTGTAAATACAAAAAGAAATTTCACAAACTAACACTTGCATATATAAAACATGAAAAGATTCAGACGGTAAACTTACTTGGCAATGTGCAAGTATTTGAAACATTCTTGCCACATCAACAATTTCAGTGGCAGTGGTTGCAATTTTCACTATATCAGCCCCGGTTGCTTGTATCTGAGCCACCAAATCTGCAAGCTCCTCTGCTGATGGAGTATTCTCATAGTTATGGGATGAAACAATGAGCTTACAATTTTCAGGTTTCTTCCCAGACAAAAGTCTCATAAATTTGTCGGCAGCCTGCAGAATGACACAATTATGGTGGCTGACTGCTAACAGATCCACAGATTAAGAAGACAGACCTACTTAGCATAAATATTGACACGTAATCATTAAATTAACAATTGATCAACTCTAGAGTTATGGGTTTATCTTTTTCTTTAACTTAAGTTAAGAATTTCATTGCATGTGAGTAAATTGCACATAAATGTCATACAAGTCTCTGAATCTCTGATATCTAATTAACTAGTATCATACTGTATTAGTCTTTTCTCTGATCTTACACAAATAGCAAACATAGATAATTCCATTACAAATTTTATCTGCAGAGTAGCCTAGCCTCTAGTTATTCAGTGCCTCATCAAGGGAAAAGGATGGGGAGCAGAGCAAACCTTGAGCTCAATATCAACGTATTCAGCTCCCAGCTCCATTGCCAGCATTAGCGCCTCCAGCCTTCGCTCATCGTCGCCTTCGTATTCACCACCTTCCCATTTGGGCCTGCACATCCAAAATCAAGAGACATGATTCACTTCAGGAACGCTGCAAACATTGAAATGTCTGTACAAGATCATCGAACTGCTCGCCTGAAGGTACGTAGCAGCCAGATAAAAACACCATTTTTGCCCAACTCAATTACACTGAGGCACTGAGCCAAGCAGAAAGACTATGAAATCTCACGATTCCCCGATACAGTGGGGGACCCACCTGTAGGTGACGAGCGCGGGGAGCGGGCGCGGCTCGGCGAGGATGATGGGCAGGTCCCTGCGCGGCGCGAAGCCGGCGAGGAGGTCGAGGCGGAGCTCCGCGACGTCGGCGCCGAGCGCGGCGGCGGCGGCCAGCTCCGCCGCCATCTCGCGTGGAGCCCGCGCCGTCGCCGGCACGCAGACGAGCGTCCGCGGGCGCGCGACGGCGGTGGCGGCCGGGGACACCGCCGACACCGACATCGCCGTGGCCATCGCGGTGGTTGGTGAGGGAAGGGGAAGGGGGAGGAGAGGGTTTAGCTGCCGCCTGCACTGCACTCTTGGTTGGTGGTGGACTTGGGGGGCGGCTGGTGGAGAATGGAGATGCGCCGGCGTGGCGCTGGGCCCACTGGGAAGCCGTGGGGGATCCCGCGTGGCGCGTCCCGATTGGTACGGGCCGTAAAAAATGCGAGTGATTCGTCAACCTTTAATTTTTATTCGAAAAAGGGTAACATTTTTATTTGAAATGGAACACATGGATCATGGGCACATCACATCTCTAATGGAGTTGCTACTTTGCTAGCAAGACTTTTTTGGCCTTCTTTTTTGCTCATTTTATTACTGGCCAAAAATCCTGGGCCAGCAATTCGGTGGCCAAAAATTTGCCTTGGGTAAGAAATGGCAAATTTGATGGACCAAGCACACCCTCAGTTTCGACATGCCCTGTATTCTGAGAGAAGCCGCATGCAATTTTCATTCCACTGAGCTCAGCTCTGTCTCCATTTTTATTTTACATAGGTAAGTGATAACTGAACATCTTGCATTCTCACAGAATGTAACGTACACTTGATTCCACAGCTGCATATTGTTACTGATTTCTACTGATCTTTCTAACACATTTCTGGCTGGGAAAGCCGGAAAAAAGAGGAAGTTTTGAGCATAAACGAATATACACCAAAACGTTTCAATTCAATCCAGACCATCCCCTAATCAGGCATTTTGTTACAAAGGAGACAACGCCTGAATGGCGAACCTATCCTGAATCCAGAGATTAAAAGGACAGAACAGACGCGGACATGTAAGAATCTCTAGCAAATGAGGAGCCATGATGTTCCAACGAATTTGCAAGTGCTCAGAATTTACCATCATCCAAAGAAGCAAAAAGAGATTTATTCTTACAACCGTACATATTCTTTGGCGAAGCAAGTTTCTGTCTCTAAGCTATAGAATTGAAGCTCCAAACGTAGCCCCACCTGCACCCATTCAAACATTTAGCAGGTTTTGCTCCATGGATGAAGCTTATTCGATCGTAACATACCAATTCAGATATTTCACAGGTCGGCTTTGCTTTTGCAGTATGGAAGAAAGATAAAAACTCTTTACAATGTTGAGCCAGAGCTTATTCTTTATTGAACAGGTGATAAGGCAGCAGGAGAAACACGATAAGCGAGATGAAACCCGCTTCTCCACCTGCGTTCAAGGCAGTGGGTTCCGTACCGTTCAGGACCAAGCAGGCAGAGACCTTGCATTTTTGTAGAAGCATTATTGTGTGTTTGTCAGAATAGCCTCACGCATCAACCTTTGTGGAGCTGTAAGGTGAGCCATAGGACTATAAGGTTTTCGGACAATAAGACAAACTAATGCTTATTGCCCAAATCAAGGAATAAGAAAAGGCTGGAAAAAGTACCTGGCATGCCCCCTGTGAAAAGCCCAAATTGAACCATCACTAGTCTTACCAACATGTCCAGACCGTCAACAACTGTTGCTCCACATTCAGCAGCTTCTCGGAGAAGTCTTGTCTCTTTTGGAATGTAAACCGCGTCAAAGACAATGGAGTAGTTTCTAAGAGCTTTCTGCAAGATTATAATTTATTTCTTATTACGTGAATTTTTAAAAATATATATATATCAATTACTGTTGTCGCTAGAGTAGCTTAGCAAGTTTCAGACCTTAGATAGAGGAGTGTCATTGACATTCGGAAACATTCCGACAGATGTTGCATTTGCAAGAATCATGCCTTCCTCTGGATGGTAGTTTTCCAACTCAGACAAGGTTAAAGCAGTCCCCCCAATTAAGTTGGCAAGTTCTTGAGCACGGGCTGGCATGTTGCAGAAAGTTTGACTTATAAACATAATCAATCACATTTTTATCATATCAGGATAATCAGGGAGCCAAGGAAAGTTGCAGAACAAATACATGCTACAGAAAATGACTGACCCCAATCAAAATTTCAAAGCCCAAGAAGCGACATATTAAATATGCATGTTGTCTATAAAAAAAAGGCTTTAGGGACTGAGCTCCTGCCTTAGGAATAATAGCCAAGTTTGGATCTATAATAGGTTAAAGCCTTCTGCCAGACCTAACTTACCAAGACATAACCTCATTTAAGAAACAAACAAAAGTTGTCATGAAGGAGCTCTAATGTGAATGCTTACATTTGAGATACAAGATGCACATGATTAAAGGATCAAGCAATATCATCTGTATTCAAGTGCAGTAATTTAAGTGCTTTGTGCATGTCTAGCATGTAAATCTAAATTTTTTGGAGAAGAACAGTTCCATAGAAGTAAGAATACCAAAAGTACGGTTAGCAATTACAACTCTTGCTCCCTTCTCTTTTGCACCATATGCGACTGCTTTTGCTGCACCACCAGCCCCCATAACAACAAAAAGCCTTCTAGCCAGTGGTGAAGTGGTCGGATCTGTTGGTTGTGATGCTGCAAAATATTGGTGCAACAGGCCGTTAGAATTGAATACCAATCAGAAACAATACCAGAACTAAGTAGTGGAATGTAGAAACCTCTTATTGCATCCTCAATAGCAGCAATAGCACCAACATAGTCGGTATTATACCCTACAAGTTTTCCATCAGGCCTTCTAATAATTGTATTAATAGCTCCAATGTCCTAGGGAAAACGTTTTTTTTCCCAAATGTTACTCTGGCTGCTCTGAGAAATCCAATAAAATGACAAGCAAAATGAATGTGGCGTGAAATTACCCTGGCAATAGGATCCAGATCATCACAGCACCTAACTGCAGTTTCCTTATGGGGCATTGTGCAACTACAGTACAATTAGTTGGATAGAAAAAAAAATAGGCCATGTGAGACATGGGGAATAGACTACGTAATTGAATTCCCGCAATAAAGAACATAATTTAATATTTATAAGTATAACAAATTACAAACATCATTGGAACAAACTATTATTTCACCTGAAGCCAGCATAGTCTGGTGAAGAGAAGGTATTAAGAAACTTGACCAAGTCATCCGACAGAAATGGCAGAAACACAGCATCGAAACCCACTGATCTGAAAGCTTGATTCTGCAAAAATGGGCTTTTACTATGGCCAACTGGATTTCCAATAATACCAAAGACCTTTGTATCTGGGCCTATCTGTCTAATTTCGTACTTATTTATCAACTCTGCTACTGTTGGCTGTCCGGGGGCAGATTCTTTTCCTTTTTCAAGAGATGCAAAAGTAAGGTATCCACCATATTTTGCGCAAAGAATCCGAGAAATGAAACCCTGTTCTTTCATCACCAGCCCTATGATTGGCAATTGCTTCACCTAGTTCATTATTTAAATAAAAGATGATGAGAGCTAGGAATCATGTTAAGGAAACTGGAAAATGAAGCATGAAAATCAAATAACTAAAACATAGGATAATATGTCATTTGTGCTTGCCTAGTGCAGTCCCAACTATGATTCGTGGAAGAAATCTTCCTGCATTTGTGTAGAGTGTGTGGTTCAATTGGTTGAATCACTGGCATAGATTGTTTTATATTTAAGTATACCAGGGTAAGGCCTCCCTTGCTGTTTTCCCTATAGAAGATTGTTCTTTGAATTTGATAATACCAAGTCCGAGATTTCATACTACAGTGTGGAAATCTGAGCATTTGATCAGAGTAAATCTAAAGGGTGCAATTGTAGTCTAGCTCTCCAATTACGATCCATGTTCAGTCACCAGCAAACTAATGGTTCTACTTTGATCAATTGATCCTAGTCCAATTTACTTGATCGAGACCGAACATTGACAGCATGTCTTAAAGAGCCTTAGGAGTGCTATGGATCTTTTTGACAAACGACAATAGAATATGGCAGCAAGAACAACAAGATCTTTGTAACTCTAAAATAAGGTTCAGCAGCAGATATCATGCCACTAGCATAGAAAGAATTTGGGTATAGTCAAACGGTAAACTCACTTTGCAATGGACAAGTACTTGAAACATTCTTGACACATCATCAATTTCAGTAGCAGCGGTCGCAATTTTCACAATATCAGCCCCTGTTGCTTGAATCTGATCCACCAAACTCAGAAGCTCCTCTCCCGATGGAGTGCACTCATAGTTATGAAACGAAACGATGAGCTTACAGGTTTCCGGTTTCCTCCCCGACAAAAATTTCAGAAATTTGTCGGCAACCTGCAGAACAACATTGTTACAGCAACCAAGAGCCAACATGATTTTAATGATCAATCAGCTTTAGACATGATTTATCTTAGTGGCCGAGTCTCTTGAAGTTAGAGAATTTTTTCGTAGGGAATAAAGTTAGACACTGCACAGCCCAGGATTAGATTGCATCGAAAATCAGAATGAAGTCCAATTTTCTCAGATATATTATATTTGTCATTTCAGTAAGCTTAAAGCAGCATACTGATATCAAATGAAAAGAAAATTCACTTCCTTTGTCAATTAACCTAAAGAGTAATCTTGTGATCGATTCGGTTCCTCGAACTAAATTAGAAAGTTGTGACGACAGGGCCAACCTTAAATTCAATATCCACGTATTCAGCTCCCAGCTCCATTGCCAACAGAAGCGTCTCAAACCGCGTTTCATCTTCGCCTTCATATTGGCCTCCTTCCCATTTCGGCCTGTGCAACTAACATCAAGCAACATACATACTTTTTCTTTTAAACGAATCAGGCAGGAGAGCTGCCGATTATATTAAAAAGAAAGAACAACGCCCAGCACAGCAACCAACAACTACACCACGGCCGGCCAACATACATCCTTAGGCTAGGAGCACTGCGAACGTCCATACAAAATAAAGCGAGCAGATAACAGATACGCAATCTGAACTTTAAGGGGGAAAACCTTTTTTTTCTCCATTCAATTGTACTGAAAGCAGTAAATCCTCAGAAAATAAGGCAAAAAGCTGTCTCGGAGAAGAAACAAGAACCTGTAGGCGACGATGACGGGGAGCGGGCGGGGCTGGGCGAGGAGCACGGGCAGGTCTCTGCGCGGTTGGAACCCGTCGAGGCAGCCGACCTGGAGCTCCGCCACGTCGGCGCCGAGAGCGGCGGTGGCGGCCACCTCAGCCGCCATCTCCTGAGGCGACCGCGCCGTGAGGGAAGCGCATACCAGCGTCCCCAGCGGCGCCGCCGGCGCCGAAGCCGCTGCAGTGGCCATCGACTCCTGGTGCGGTGGCTGGCGGGAGCAGAGCAGAAGGCCGAGGATGGGCGCGTTTCGCTCCGCGGCAGTAGATTGCACGTGGCGGACTGGGCTGCCTGGTACACATATATGAGAGCCGCCGCCGGCCGGCGCTGCATTGTCCGCTAGCTCAGGGCGGCGGTGGCGGAGTGCGACGCGGGCTTTAGCTGCCGGCCACCGGCGGCATTTTTGTTTTTGGTCGGAGCCCGGAGGTGGGACCGCATTTTGTTTTTTCAGATGACTGACGTTGAAATAATCTGACGTGGCTTGTCATGACTGGATGGAACCAAGGACTTATTTTTTGCAGAATTTTTTATATGTGGGTATTTTTCTTTCATGGGAAATTTAGAGTAGAGCTGGGCTAAAGTTTTCTTCTTCAATTCACATGATTGGTATCTTTATTTTAAAAAAAATATTACAAGAAATTTATTTAAAATAATTTTATAGGTAACTGTTTTAATAGAGTTTTTTTAGAAAATATATAAAAATACTAGGGTCTTAAGAAAAGTTATCATGGTAGTACTTTCTAAAGAAGTTATTTGAATAACTTTTTTTAGCAAGTTTAATAGATGAACTTTTTAGGAAAGAATATATAATAACTTCAATAAAAATGGTTCTTTCAACTGAAATTCGAAGTTCCAAACCTATTCTTCCCATTTTCAACGACAGATTCTCTGAGGTGAAGGTGCTCTTCAGAAGTACACGCACACAGCCTACCGTTTCAGAATTGAGAACCACAGCATTCATGCCTGAACTGAAGATCAGCTACCCGCCCATGAACAAGCGCTTGTACTGGATCAGTACAGCTCAAAGCAGAACCTACAGATCACGGGCCATCGCCAGACAACTCCTCCATCCTCTGCGTAATGAGGCGCACGGCGGCGTTGGCGGCGGAGAAGGCGCCGTGGAAGCTCTCCCGGTACGACAGCGCCTCGAGGTCGCCGGCCATCTTCAGCAGGATCTCCCCGAGGTCCGACCGCCGCGCCGCCAGGGACTCGCGGTACGACCGCGCGGCGGTGCGGCTGATGTCCACGTTCGCCGGCTCCGGGCAGTACTCGTCGTCCAGCCACCTGTGCAGCGTCTCCCTCAGCCACTCCGATTCCTGGAGAGCATGTGCAAAAGTGGAAGTCATCTTTTGTATGTGTTACACCTGAATTCGTAGCAGCGACAGTGTTCAAAAGTTCAGAACAAGTGGGTGGGTTTCTGAAATATTCGAGCTCTGCTATCTGCACACTGCGACATTTCTACTCGGACTCGGTTAATTTCTACTGCACAGTGAGTAAAGTAGTAGTAGCCTAGTAGGGTGAGGTCATTAGCTCCTCCCTGAATTTCGACACAATCTGACCACAGGATTTCTGCTTCTCCCTATCCATGATTCTAATGCAAGATTCGTACCCAAGTAACACAGAAATGCACAACATGGCTCGAACAGGGGAGCAAATGCGAGCAGCCCAGAAAGGCAGAAACCCACAGCGCTCGCACAGTATCTGAAATCTGAACAGCAGAATCTGAGAGCTGGACAGAACTACAGCAACCACCACGAGGCTGCTGCAGGAATCGGTGGCGGAAACCAGAGAAAAGATGGGAATCTGGAACGAACCTGCGCCGCTCCCTCAGGCGTCAGCCAGGAATCGGGCACCCTCAGCTCCTGAACGCGGTTGTCCCGCTCGCCGCCGGAAGCTGCGGCGGCGGCGGCGAGGAGAGGCGCCCGTGCCGGCGAGGGTCGAGCGGAGGCGGAGGCCGCGGGTCGGGATGGGTTGCTGGGGGGAGCGACGAAAGCTCGCGCCTTTGACGGAGGGGAACGGGAGTGGAGGCGGCCATGGAGGAGAAGAGCAGCGGAGGAGGTAGAAGACGACATTTTTTTTCCTTTTTTAATTATCAGAGGTTTGTGTTCTTTTTTGAATTCATTTATTAAAAATCATGTTGTCAGCTTCCTTCCTTCCTCGTGTGCTGGATTCTTTGAGTGGCCACAGTTCTCCTGGTAGGAACATTGGAATTTCACTAGAATATCATGATGGTTCCATATGTAACAGTAAAATTCCAAATGGATTATTTCCAAAAAAAATCCAAATGGATTGAACAAAAAAACTTGGGTTCCAAACATTGCCCTATTTCCTTTTCTCATTAAACAACTCTGTTCATAATCCTTCGCTAATCCTGATTTCTAACTGAATGTTATTGAGAAATCACACAGCTGAAAATGCATCCGGGTTTATGGTTACACCATGGAGCACCTGAGACACTGGTATCTGTAAATCTGCATCCCAAGGTCAACGATACATCGTCGTATTCAGACTTCTATATAAAAAAAACTGTATGACTTCTCAGAAATCTAGAAGACAGTTGCAGTGACTCTTCGCCAGTTTATTGGTTTCTCTATAATAATAGAACAACATACAAATGGAAAGTGGAATACATCGATTTCATTTGCTTCATGTAGCCTTTGGAGCATCTAATTTGCCTCAGCAACATCAATAATTCAATAAAAAATCTCATCTTGAATGATCAAGAAAAAACAGATGGCTAACTTGAACAATTGAACATACAACAGAGATCGAATGCAAAGTCATCGATCGCAGGGTCGAAGGCTCCAGATGATCCTTGGTTTTGGATAGTCCACTTAAGGTGCTTATGCAGCCTTCTCGAGCACAAGTTTCTCAATGAGGTCCGCCGCATCCTGCACAGTTGCGATGTCCTGTGCGCTCGTTTCGTCGACAGTGATGTTGAATGCCTCCTCGAGGCCCATCACAATCTCAACCTTGCAGGAAAAAGTTGGCGTTGTTAAAGTGCTGCTGTGCTTTTGGGAGCTATAGTCAATTTCGGTAAAGAAGATAGTCAATTTCGGTAAAGAAGTATTACCGTATCAAGTGAATCAGCACCAAGTTCAGCGAATTTTGATTCGCCAGTGATAGCAGTCCCATCGGGGAGAGCCAGCTGCTCCTTCACTATACTACAAACCTTGTCGACTGTCTCTTTTTTAGCCTGTTCAAATAGAACAATCAATGGTGTTACTACAGATTGCTCTTCAATAAATTGTTATTACTTCAGATCAGTGCAGCAAGCATTGGTTCAGCAACATCAGAGTCCAAGAAATAAGCAATGAAGCTATCAAGAATCAGGTGTGACGCTTCATGCAATCCGGTAGTTTGTACTCTCTACAAGAAATAATTATATAATTCCATCTTTTCTTTTTATTAACTACAGTCTACAGGGCATCTAACTAACTTATAGTGTCTGGTATCGTGTTGGAGAATGAAGATAGCCTTGACAAATACGGAACAGCTTACTACCAACAGGATATTTCTTTATCCACCAAAATATTTTTGAACTGGCAAGACCAATGTTAGCGATAAAGAATGAAATGATGCATACCGAACAGCAAATCTTAAACCGAAGAGAACTTGGTCTTGAACGGATGGACACAGAAGTCATCCTGTGGCTCTGGAAGGAAACTGAAGTCCGGCTTGAAAAAACATTCGTCACCTGAAATTGACCGCGGAATCGTCCTCATAAGTGGATTGCTCATATGCGCATAACAACATAGAGTACAACAATGAGAGAATGAAAATTGACATTAAAACAAGATTGACATAGTGCATATACTGCAAATACCCCTTTCTAACAAACTTCAAAGCTCTCGTACTGGATGTTCAATAAAATTAAAACCAAACAACAGATTTGGCATGTAACGCCCGCCTCAAATAAATACTGACAATGTGGACATCAAGAAAATATAGTAAAGCTAACAGAGCACATATATTAGCTTTACACAAGTTTGCTAAGTTATGAAGTATGTTCACAACTTCACACAAACTCTAAATCCTAGAAGCATTTTTGGACATGAGTGCCAGCTGGTAGATGTTTCAGGTATTTAAATGTTAGGTTTGTTTACATTTATTTGTACCAACCTGTTCAAGATTTTAAAAAAATACAGACAAGCTGTAGAGGAAAAAATTCTTACAAAAGAACATTTCCCTTGCTCCCTGGTTAGCAACTAGCACCAGGAGCTTTTTCAGGAATTGATCTGGTCCAGGGATTTGAAATGATTAAACAAGGAAATCAGTCCAGTAATACTCACGGATCAAGATGTAACCAAGCTTT
Source organism: Panicum hallii (assembly GCF_002211085.1). NCBI lineage: Eukaryota > Viridiplantae > Streptophyta > Magnoliopsida > Poales > Poaceae > Panicum > Panicum hallii. The sequence goes on from NC_038044.1 coordinate 58,750,372, forward strand.
TCAAACCAGGTGTAAATCGAAGTATAACTGTGTGGAACCCAACTACACATCTTGGGATCCCATGATGCAGGACACTGCGGGTCAGGCAAGAACCACATGGCAGCATACACTTGTAACAACGAAAGTTGGTGTTTTCTATTCGGCTATCACATCGACATTGACGTGCAGAAGTAAAGTACTGGTAAAGAAATGATCCTTAATTAACTTGAGCAAGATCTGAGGCATGTGCTGTCATTTGCTGTGCTTGGGTCACCCCTGGACCCTTCTGCTCTCTTTGGGATCCAACTACATTTCATTACCATAGGCTAGTTTTAAAATAAACAATATGAACCACTGGCCTGGCACGGTGCCGGTTTCTTTAGCTACAACAATTTTGGAATTCCTTTAGCTACAAAAATTTTGGAATCTTTGCAGCTTGCACTAAAAGATACAAAATTATCACCATCTGTTCATACTTCATCACGACTGGTGACTCCAAAGTCTCAGTGGTAGCCCGTAAGTTCGAATGTTCCATATCCGCAAGCTTTCCACACCAATCTCAGCTCTGAAGCCAATTTTCCTCATAAATTACTACTATGATTCTAAGTTATTACAGAAATTCAAAGGCAATTGAAGGAAAATTTAACTGGTACCATCTTTCAGTAACTAGGGGTTTGACTTCTTTACATGAGCAAGAGTCAACGAATACTAATCATAGGCAAATTTCCCAACAAAGATCACGGGAACTTGTTGGAAACAAGATCCCCTGTATCCAGGAGAGCAGAAATGCCCAGCAAAGAACCCTATTGGTGCTCAGTGAGCTCGAATCCAATCAGACCAAGCAACCGAATCGGAACCGAGTAAGCATCACCAGCAACTATGGCATCAATCCATCCTTCTAAGTTCTAAACCAACCACTCAACCATCCCAAGAACCCAACGAATCACAAACCAAAACCCATACATCTATACCAACCAAAGATTCACGCTCCTCGCATCAAGACTCAAGAAACAGCCACAACCCCACAGGCCCCAGAACAAGCTACCAAGCCAAACCAAGAAGTGAGCCGCACCTGGCGCCGTGCGGCGGCCGGCGAGAAGGATGCGGCGGCGGCGGTGGCGGTGGCGAGGGAGTGCGCCATGCTCGCTCTCGGATCGGGGGGCGGCGGCGGCACAGAGAGAGGCTAGTTGGTGGGCGTGCTCGCTGGGGAGGTCAGGTGAGGCAGAAGCTACCACGCAGCGCAGCGGTGGCAGCGTAGTGCGGCGGGCGAGCCGATAAATAGATAGACAGGCTCAGGATAAAGGAAGCGTCCGTCCGAAAATGTCTGACGGTGCACGCTCGCGCCAGCCACAAAATGGGAAAGCGAGGATCCCGGATCTCTCGGTCCGCCGGTGACTCCCATCCATGCTCAGCGAGGAATTGCACGAATGCACGATGACATCTACGTCTCAACTGTTTCTGAGGCCGTGCCATTTAGGATTCTTTGTTTGAGACGAGGACAACTAGAGATGGACATATTATTGGAGAGTAAAGTGGTATCTCGCACTCAGAAAGATAGCTTTGGGTTTGTGTTCCTGCCGAAGTTGAAGTGAGCGTGGTTAACGCCTCACAAACTTATGGGACAGGTAAGGTGTAAAAGCTTGTGAGGTAAATGTTAAAGAGGCAGAGTTCAGGGCAGGGACAACTTGTGTCTATATTATACGTTTTGACACATTGAAAACACACAAAATGGATTGTTTGTATTATTTTATTTTAAAATGTCCATGTCCCATAGAATAATTCGCATATACTGTTTTGGTAGAAATAGATTTACTACAAGACCATGGAAAGAAAATAGATAAGAAATTCTTCTTCGGAGTAAGAATTAGTTTTACGTTGCATATTCTAAACATTCCTTCATGTCATCCTGAGCCAAAACCCGAATATATCAAAATAGCTGATTCGGTTGGTTTTTGCTCTTAGCTAAGTTACATTACATCACTCAATCTATATAGAAAGTTGCTATTATTATTATATGGAATTCAAATATTTCGTACTCGCACAACTGGCACTTATGAATATATTGCATGTACTACACGTATCACCTTTAGCGGAGGCTATAAATGAGACGCATGTAAAAAAGATGATTTTGTTGCTTGGACACTAATACGCTAATGTCACAAAACCACCATGGTACTAAAGGTATCACGTATGGTTGGCACAAGAGTCCAAAAAACATATTTCTAACTAGAGATAAGCAAAACAAATTTGCACAACACACTACTAATACATCATTGATACCATTACGGACGCCCGTTTATTTCCGTCACTACGGTTGATTCTGACAACCTCCATCTTCCCTTTTTGCATATGTGCACAAGTCCCCGGTGCATTCTTTTTTCGGGAGGCGTGGGAAATTACGAATTGTAAAAAATAAAAATCGAACTGCTCCACCTCCCGCCCGTCCCCGTCTTGGCCCCACCCCAGCCAAGAATTATTTCTCTTTCAGGAGCTATCCATTTTTTCAGAAAAATTAGGTGTAAAATTTGGGTAGGGGAATGAAAATAAAAGTAAGGGTATTTGGATCGCTAGTACCCCAAAATGCTAAAATTTAGCACCAACCCATCCAAACAGAAATGCTAAAATTTTAGGATATTAAAATTTTGTACATAAATTTTTACGCACTTTGTACAAACTTTTACATACTTTTGGAAAATTTTGTACATATATTTTCTATAACAAAAAATATTTATAATGCAAACTTTCCACTTTTGTTCTTCGCTTATTGAAAATTTTGTACATAAACAAAAAACTACAGCATAAAGTAAATTTGCTTAAAAAGAAAATTTAGTATACAAAGTTTATAGCTAATAAAATTTAGTGATTTTTTTCAGGATGTGGGAGAATTGGGGGAGTAAAAATAAAAGTAACTATATGAGAGCACGATTTTCTTTTGAAAAAATAAAACTTTATACTATAAAATTTATTAGCTAACAAAGATTTGTGCCCGGCTCAATTTTCAAAAACTGGAGGCAGAAAAAAGAAAAAGATCCGCGGCTGAAAAATTGTTTAAATCCAAAAAACCTGGCGAGCGGAGGCGCGGGGTGTGGGCCTGGGCGCGCTGGCTGCGTGAGAAAGCCGCGAATGCTAATAAAAGAAAGAAACAAGTGCGGTCCTTTTCGTTACTGAAAAGGAGCGCGTGGGTGGTCGGGTCGACCGTAAATTCTGTTGCGTCCGGCCAATCGTAGAAACAACATTGGACAGTTTCTCTGATCTTCTTCTTTCTCCCGCCTTTCTCTCATCTTCTTTCCGATCTCTTCCTTAACTATTTTTATCAACCCAAAATATCGCCATATACTTGGCAGCGCCTCCGTTACCAAGACAAACCTCTGCCTTCGTTGCTATGGTAGAGGAGAGGAAACTCTAAGGGTTCTTCTAAACTATAAATCCTATGTCACTTGAGTGCCTTGCAATATTTGAAAAGAAAAAAAAACTGGGACCCAGCCGCCACCGTGGCTCCCATGAGGCCTTATCCAACGGATAACAATATCGTTGGCTTTCCTTGAGTTCGTGGAGAGAGAAACCAGCAAAATTCTTCCACTAGCGAGTAACCTGCCGCTAGCTCTTATTATCTCTTATTGTACTTTTCCAGATGCAGAGTAATGCAGGGTGGAAACTAAGAAGCGGATGCATTTATTTTTTTTCTTTATTATTTCTCACGTTCTATCAGCTGACGACGTTGTCAGCACCGTTGGAGGAGGGCTGACACGAGTACACTGCGGTCTGCGGACATGGCTAGCCCGGAAGCAACCGGGCTTTCCGCGGGCCCAACACTAGCTATAGGCCTATAGCAGACCAGGGTACCCTCACGGCCCACCCCGATCTCGTCATCGTCGTCTTCTCTCCCACTTCGACCCCGGCTAGGGCCGGCGCACCCTTTTCCTTTCTTCTCCTCCACCGGCGTCTCCTCCTCCGTCGATCGGTCGCCTGCGCCACCGTCGCCCGGACACCGCCAGCGGCCGCCCTGATACTCGCCTGCGCGGACCGGCGCAGTTTTAGTCTCCAGGTGCGTCTCCTCTCCGTCCTCGTCGGCGCCTTTCCGGGCTGTTTCCTTTCCCCAGATCTGGAACGGACCGGCGTTTCTTGATTCTTCGATGGATTCGTAGCTACGCGGCGAAAAAAATGATTTTTTGTTGATGGATTGGTTTTGGCTGTTCGTGTAGGGTGTTCTCGAGGTGGGGCGGGCTTCACCATGACGAAGTCGGAGGAGCTGAATGATCTGCTCCTGCAGGCCGCCGGCCGCACGGGGAAGAACCAGTCCCGGCCGAGCAACCAGCGGTGGAACTCCGGGGGGAGCGGCTCCGACGGCTTCGACGACGACGATGACTCGGACGCCGCGCCGACCTACTCGAGGAAGAAGCCGCCGTCGCAGGTGCCGCTCAAGAAGCGGCACCAGCCGGAGAAGGGCGGCCGGAGGGGCGGCGGCGGGTGGCGGGGCGACGACGATGATGATGACGATGACGGGAGGCGCAGCGGCGGCGAGGACTCGGACAGCGCGCCGTCGGTGGGGAGCGACCTGTACAAGGACGAGGAAGATAAGGAGAAGCTGGAGAAGATGTCGGAGCTTGAAAGGGAGTTGATCTTGGCCGACCGGGGCACCCGCATCGACGACTACAAGCTCAAGCAGATGGCGCGGGCATCCTCGTCTAAGGCGGCAAAGACGGGCTCCCGGAAGGACATCAGCCCGCCCCCGCCGCCCAGCCGGATGCGTTCATCAACCCGGACCGATAAGTCTGGGTCGGCTACCAAGAGCGCGCTGGACGAGCTGAGGGCCAAGCGAATGCGGCAGCAGGATCCAGAGGCGTACCGCAACAGGTTCAAGGACTTGCTACCACAGAGCATCTCACCGACAAGGCGCAGGGCTGGGAGCCCCCCAAGTGATGGGAGCAACGATGGGGATAACAGGGGGAGACTGAATGACCATGGGAGGATTGCTGACGATGGCAGGGACGATGAGTTTGATGAGTCCCCCAGTAGGCTTGATCCGCTCAAGTTTGATGATGTGAAGAGTATTACCCTCAGGAGGTCAAAGCTGGTGAAGTGGTTCATGGAGCCATTCTTTGAGGATCTCATGTCTGGGTGCTTTGTGCGGCTTGGCATTGGCAAGACAAAGAATGGGACCCCGAGATACAGGCTTTGCATAGTGAGGAATGTGGATGCAAGTGATCCGGATCGGAAGTACAAACTGGAAAACTACACGACGTGCAAGTATCTCAATGTTGTGTGGGATAGTGAGGCTAATGCTGCTCGGTGGCAGATGACTCAGGTATCAGACTCCCTGCCCAATGAAGAAGAGTTCAAGGAATGGCTGCAGGAGGCTGAAAAGAATGGCGTCCGTATACCGACTCGTCAGGAAGTGCTAGAGAAGAAAGATTCCATTCAGGAGGCCTACAACTTTGTGTATTCAGCTGGTACTGTAAAGAAGATGCTGCAAGAGAAATCAGCTGTGAGGCGTCCTATCAATGTTGCTGCTGAGAAGGATCGGTTGAGGAATGAGTTGGAGATGGCTCTGAGCCGGAGGAATGAAGCTGAAGCAGAGAGGATCCGCGCGAAGCTGAATAGTCTGCAGAATATGTCGCAGCCAATGTCAAAAAATGAGAAAGCTGCCAAGTTGGAGGCTATGAACCGGAAGAACCGTGCTGAGAACTTCAAGAACGCTTCGGAACTGAAACCTGTTAATACAAGTTTGAAGGCTGGAGAGGCTGGTTATGACCCTTTTTCGAGGAGGTGGACAAGATCAAGAAACTATTATGCAGCCAAGCCAGGAGGCGATAATGCTGAAGAAGTGGCCAACGGGTCCAATGATAACGCAGTGGCTGGCAATGAAGATGTGAAGAACAAAGCTCAAACTGGTACAGCAGCCACAGCGGCAGCTCAAGTGGCAGCGGCTGATGCTGGGAAGCTGGTTGATACCAATGCACCAGTGGATCTGGGAACAGAATCAAATGCACTGCACACATTTGAGCTTCCTATTTCTTTGTCTGCTCTGCAAGAATTCGGTGGAGCCAAGGGCCTGTTTGATGGTTACATGGCAAGGAAACAGAAGATAGAAGCTACAATGGGGTACAAAGTGCCTGATAATGATGGAAGGAGGCATGCTTTAACCCTGAGTGTGAGCGACTACAAAAGGCGACGGGGTCTCCTCTGAAGGGTATCTGTGCTTCTGCAGGCTTCCCGGCGGATTCAACTATCTGCCTGGCTTCAGTGCCTCTGCACTGCTGTGACAATTGTCCAGACCATCTGCATTTTCCCTTGTTTTCTTAGAAGTAACACATGAAACATGCAGTCTATACAGTTTCTTCATAAATACTACCTGCTGTATGACTGATTAAGTTGCTGACATCATGTCTATACCTGTGGATTCTGTTGCCATCTTATCGTTGTTGTTTGACAATATGCAAGTTGCAACAGCTTGATTCCGTGCAGCTTTCTTTTTCCTGTTTCCTGTTTTAAAAGGTGAATGTGTGCAACATTTGCAGCAGAGCTCATTAGCTCATAGCTCATAGTCATAGAAGTTTTGTTAATAAAAATTCTTGCTATTATTTGCTTACTTTTTGTTGATCTTGATCACTCACTCTTGTCAACTTGTGTCATCTGTGATGTGACTGATGTCGTGTTGGGGTATCTGTAAATATTCAACTCCTGTTTCCTCGTTTAATTCTGCGTATCTGTAAAATTTACGTAGGTTTTACTTCTGCGACCTCACAAAATGCATCATAGCGATGATTTACAGCAATAGCAATACTCACCACTTAAGCAGGAAGAATGCAAAATTAGCATAAAGCGTGGTAAAATATCTGCAAGATGCGGAGCATCTCAAGCAGCTTCATAACCGGACTTCCAAGAAAAAAAAACATGGACAAAAAAGGGTGGACGAAGTCTGACAATACAAAAGAGAGCTTAGGCTTGTCCACAAGACCACTCCATCAAAATTCCCATTCATGTGCTCTGAAAGCGACCCAACATTAGGTACAATGTACACGAGTATATCAGATCTGCATATGTTTTTCCATGCAAGATAAGGAACCATGGCAGCTCTTATTTATCTCAGATCCAGATGGTTTTATGTTTCTTTGTTTGTCATTATTTTTTACTACAGAGCCATGGCAAAGGGTTAGCACTTGGACCGGTGTTAATCATTCTTCGCCTTGATAAACTTCTTGATGATGCCCATCATCTCGCTTCCAGGGAATCGTCCAAGGCAGCCCCTCGCAGTGGCGATCTCATTGAATTTATAAACAGAATCGCCACTGAAAGCTTTAAGCTTATCAGACTTGTGCTCGGTTGACTCCATATTGTCTAGCAAATCTTCTCCAGATTTTACTGAAGGTAGCGGGAAATCATCAAGGGGTGTGTCCAACACATTATCCTCCCCAATGGCTCCCACATAATCTCTCAGCCGGCATATTGCAAATGGGACGGGTTCGAAGCTATGGTCACCGTATTCAACAGGAGTAGAATGGTCTCCGGTGACACAAAGGAAGTACTGGTAGTGTCCCGCCTTTTCAGCTTCCCAAAGAAGCCTTGCAAGCTGACCAATAGCCCGATCAACAGCTTCTAGACCCCGCACCTTTAACTTGACAGCCTTATCATGGCCAGCATCGTCAATGGCCTGCAGCAACATTAGGAGAGGACCTATCAGAATCACACCCGTCAATATTAGTATGAAAATGGCCTGAAATTTGCATTTTACCTTTATGTGCAAGAACCCAAAGTCATATCCATTTTCTCTTCCAGCTTTATATTCATCCTCTCCAGGCACAAAAACACGAGGTGGTGTATCCATAGGGGCAGAGAGTGCCTTTGCTATAGCTTTAGCTTTAGAAGTTAAGAGAGTACGATAATCTCCGGTTGCTCCAGGTGCTTCAAGGATATCAATACCCAGTGACAGCCCCAGGCCAGCTATGATCTTAGTAGGAGCTACCATGCATGGTGCAAGTCCATGCTTGGTTTCAAAGGCAGGTACCTAACAGAGCCACATGAAAATTCATTATGAAGTTGTTTCAGATGTATCAGGTTCCACTAGGGGGAAAAATGCCAAATCAGCGCAAAAGCATGTCAAATCCACAGAATGTGTATAAGCCTGAGAAAGCTATCTATACCAATCTTTTATCCTGATACTACAGCACCATATAGATATTTTACACTAACCTCAATCCGGATGCCGCAGCCTCGCAACAGCACAACATTTGCAATGTTCTTCCCTTCAGCTGCACGCTTCGCATTGATAGGGTGAGAAACCAGTATGCGTGTAATCTCCTTAGAAAGCTCGTTGACAACAGCTGCAGTGTTTTTAGCTTCTTCTGAATCATCCAATGGTTCAGCTTTCAGATGCAACCGGTTGTCCTTCAAGGGATCAGTTCCAGAAATGTTCCCACTCAGCTTTGGCCCTTTGACAACCACACCACATCTGTGCTCAGTAGCATACCTGCAGAGAGAAGGGGATGGATTACAGTAGTTACTACACACCTTAGATGCTCAAAGCGGCAATGAGGAAAAGCGCCAATGAGTAGTAAGTGCTGCACCTGACTCTGACTTCATACTCAGGAAATGATGGAAGCTTCATCCCATCCAATGCAGCACAGAGGATAGGGCCTTCCTCCTCAAAATGCCGATCTGCCCTCCTGCTGACAATAACCCCTGTGTTCTCATCCAATGTAGCAAAGTTGGACTGCATGCAAATTGTGAAGACAATTCAGTGATGGGATACTAATACATTCAGCAGTTGATACACATGATATACGAAAACATTGAATACTGTCCAGGAAAAAGAAGAAGAAATAAAACATAGGTGAAATATGCTTCTTTCTCACTATAGCCGCTCAAATTCAATGATCCAAGCCATTGCTAAGCAGAGCTAGAGCCAAAGATCTAACAAAAAAAAAAAGTGTGGTCAGATTTAGTTACTGCATGCACACTCTTGAATGATCTGAACCATTGCTAACTAACTAGGATTACAGCCTAACATTCTAACGACACCGAGCTCCAATTAACACTGCAAAACAAAACAATCAACGGTCTGAACATTAATTACTTCTGGCCATAAAGGTGACAACAGAAGGAATCAGGTTTAGCAGTAGAACAGCAAGAACACACTGTGATCTGAACTAAAACTAATTTACAGGATGAATCTAAACAAACCAAGCTACCCAAGAAAGGGGCGCCGACCTTGAAGGCGATGTCGCCGGGCGCCATGGCGAGCCCGGCGCCCATGGACTCGAACGCGCCGCGCCCGCGGTAGTACACGCGCGGGTCGTACCCGAGCAGGGAGAGGTGCGCCGTGTCGCTGCCGCACGCAAGCCCCGGCTCCACGGGGTCCATGAGCCCCGCCACCCCGGCCGCCGCCAACGCGTCCAGCCGCGGCGCGCGCGCCGCCTCCAGCGGCGTGCGCCCGCCCAGCGACGGGATCGTCACGTCCCCGATCCCGTCCACCAGCACGAACGCCACCCGGCTCCGCCTCGGCCCCCTCCCCTCCGCCCCCGCCATCGCCACCGCCGCCGCCGGAAAGGCCACTCGCCTCCCCCTCTCCTCTGCCCTCTCTGCTGCTGCCCGCGAGATGCCTCTGCCGCGTGCTGGTTCAGCGGCGGGCGGGGCGGGGGTTGGGTCCGGTCCGGTCGAACCGTACGTGGCGGTTCGGCATCGCGTGCCGAACCAGCCGGTCCGGCCGCTACAAGAACCGGGCGAGCCCGAGGCCCGGTCCCCAAATCTGCAACGCTTGGCGCTCGCTCGGCTTCGCCCTCCGCTCGCCCCTGCCGATCGCCGCGTCCCCTCGCCGCCGGTGATCGCTGGGGAGCCGCCGCGGCCGCGCGCCGGTGGTTCCCGCTCCCACCTCGGCGTCCTCCCCTCCTCCCGCGTCCCGCCCGCCAGCCTCGTGCCCTCCTGCGCCAGTCCCTCTCGCCGCGGAATTTGGCATGTGACGCGGGGAGGTGAGGACGAGGAGGCGCCGCCGGCGGGGGCGGATGCGGTTGCGGCGGCGGCGCGGGGTTGATTGATTGATTCGATTTCGAGATTGATTTTTACCGATTATTTTCGATATTTTTCGAGGGAAGCGCGTGCTTCAGGAATTCGGTTGCTCCAGGTGAGACACTTGTAAATATAATTTTCCATGATTTTTTTCACTTGATTAATTCGTTGGTATCTGCAATTACTCGATCTAAATTTTTGGGCAAGTGGGAATCTGCTGGCGAGCTGCTGATTGCGGAATCTTTGAATGATCCGGCCACTTTTTTGGTTAGGAATGTGATCTCTATTTGGTGCATGTTGTAGTTGACATAACGCATGGCCTTTAAATGGCGGCATTTGTTTGTGACGGTGGAATACTAGTTAGTAACTTGCGCTGGACTTTTTTTTTCTTTGGACTTCAAATGCAGTTTGATTTGAATTTAGGGGACACTACTGACTGTAATGGTAACATCACAACTTGCAGTACCAATGCCATGGTAGATGTGCTGTTTAATTTGTGGTAACATCAGGTGCTGGAGTGTAGAATGTGGTGGTGGTAGAACAGCCCATTGTTTCAGCAGTTGTTTAGGTATTTTGGTGGTTTCACTTTATAGGCCTGAAATAGGCATGAAGAGACCGAGGGCCTCAGGGTATGTATCATGCATGCAAATTAAACATTTACAAGCACTGAGTGACAAGTGGGCCCAGCGCACAGGTGTTTTTTTTTTTTGCTAGGATGGGTTGCATTCTGATGTTTAGGAACCACAGGGTTCTTTGATGTTGAACTGTAGCATAGGCGTGCAGTTATGCTCGTTGTCTGAATTTTGGGGTTAGATTCTTTTTTGGGTGGGGTATATCTATTTTGCTATCTGTATGCACATAATTATCAGTTTGTAGATCCAGTTTTGATCCCAATCGGTGCGCATGTAGTTTTGAGGTTAACATAGAAGCATACGAAACTAATTAGCAAGATCTTATTCTATACCTGGGAGGTTTTATATCCTGATAAATCACCGGAATCCTGAAATTACCAAATGAACACTCTTTATTTCAGATTTATTGTTTTTATTTCCTTGCATTTAAAGTTCAAACCTCTAGTTAAAAATTTTTCTTTCTTGGTTCAATTCATCTTTCTGATCTTTAGCCTAAGAGAAAATGCGAGACCCATGCAGCACGGTGGGACTTGTGGACACAGAAAGCCAAATACAATAGGATAGATAAGGTAAAGCTAGGACAGTGAACTTTTATATATAGATGGCCAATATGCAAATATGACACTTGTGAAGGTGATTACAATTTGCACCATAGAATTTCTTTGCTTTGTTCAACCTTCAGCTAACATTAACATATTGTATCCTTTTAACTGTTTGTATAATGTAATATCTTTATTCTGTGGTTAACATGTAACAAGAGTTGCAGCTTCATGAAGTTCTTGTTTGTGTGGATGGTTGCTGCTGAGGAATGGTAGAAAACAATATTGCTGTATGGTCTTCCTGAAACGTCAGTAGGGTATCATCGGGAATCATTAAAACCTTAGTGGACAGAGATAAATATGTTCGTGCATGTTTTTGTTTAGTGGCTTCCTTCCCCTTATACAGTATTGGACTATTGCTAGACGCTGTCATTCTTTTACATGATCCATCTTTCTTTCCACAGAACATAAGGTACTATACTCCTATTTATTTCAGTTTTAGATAAATTTTCTTTCAATAGTCAGTAGTCAAAATGAGAGGATCCTCTCAATATAGAACCAAAATGTGAGGTGCAGTTGACTTTGGCTATATTAATATAGCCATATGGATAAAGGTTTTTTCGTTTACTTTCTAGCAATTTTAAGTTCAGAAATTACTTGGGTGGCTATGTCATTTTCGTTTTTGTTATATGGTAACAGTTAGGCTTGATAATGTGCTCCCCTATGTTACTTAGATCCAACTACTATACATGTTTGAATTATATGTCAGTTCTGGCATGTAACACATGTGGCTGGATTGTAGGTTGCATTTCAAAATGGTTTGCATGCCGGGACATTTTAAAATGGCTTCTGTGCTGAAGCTTGTAATGATGGAAAATCACACAGCACCAGGTAAAGTATTGCTAATATATTAACTTATTTTGGCTTTCTATTTAGCTTGTCAACTTCATCGACAATACTTCAATAGAATCTGATAGAACAGACCATCGGAAATGAAGTACTGTTCATATACAAAATCTTCTATGGACTCAAAGGACAGTTTAAATTGTAACTGGACTTGATTATATTTAATTCAATGGCTCAATGCAGGGTTGCACTTTTTTTTCAGTAAGTCACACTTGTTTTGTGTTCTGGAACAGAAATAGCATTGGTCCATAAGTTTTTACTCAGTTTGGATTATTTGATTTGATTTACTAAATTTTGAAATCATGTTTTGTACTGTGCTGTATGAATGTTTGTGTGTGGAATTGTCTTGGTTTATACTAGTTAGTAGCATTCATATATCATGTGCATGCAAAGCAAAAATGGTATGGTTTTTGTCATGTGTTCACAGCTAGCTTATGGTTGATCTTTTGATTATTGTCCATCTTTTATTCCTTGCGTTTCTTTTTGTCTCTCTTGAATGAATAAATGTATAAAACATAGGGACTGGCACTGAAACGATGCAATCCATGTATCGTGTATTTGAGAATGAAAAGAATCTGTTCTGTTACTATGGCAGATGACGTGATCCATGAGATGACTGCTGCACAGGTCCTGCAAAAGCAACTGTTTGATGCACACGAACCAAATTTACTAGATGAAAACGGTAAGCTCCCCTTGCTGAACTGAAATATTTCAGTTACTTTCTCAAGTCTCTATTACTAGGGGTTATCTTTACCAGGTGGCACAGGTAGATTTTTTTAGTGCTACCAGCTTCTGGCTCATATGTGTTTTTCTTGTTAGCTTGATATTTCGCCGCTACCATATATGCGTTTACATTGCCTGCTATGTATACTGTTGGGGATTCTACTCCTTCTAACAGAGAAAAGAGAGAAGGGAGGTACGAAGGGTAAAAATGAGAGGAATAGAGGCACACAAAACAAGAGAGCAAGTGAGGAGTGCTCAAGTGAGACCCCTCCTCATGACCCCTTGGGTCCTTTATGTAGAGGAGCGGTGGGTATAGCATTCATAATAGGCCCTTGGGCGGCCTTTACATGAGGCCCTATTGCTGCATGGGCTGGGCCATTCCCTCAACATATACTTTGTTGTGTTTTATGACACATGGTTCTAGTATACCAGATATTTGTAGATCACATGTAAAACTTACATGTTTATGCCACAACTTAGTTTATTAACTTAACCGATAAATTTGTGCAGATATGCATATATTTGGATCAAAACCTATGGCTGATCCTTTGGACCTGGTAACTTTGATTAATTTACCTGTATGCTTTCCCTTTTTTGCCTATGGCTGATCCACTGGATCAAAAACTTTATCTCTTATTGAAGGTCTGCTGTAGTACTTGCAAGAAGCCAGTCAAGGCTAGCCAATATGCAGTTCATACAGGTGCTATTAACATTTTTTTGCTTTAACATTATGTTGGGGTAGTTCAGTCTGCTCATGTTTTAGGTGTTACAAATCTTGTCAAGTTTGTGTAACCCATCACTGATGCTGTGAACATTTAATCCACAAATCCAAACTCATAATATAGCACAAATCCAGATTTTTCAACACATGAATTATACATTTTGCCATTTATATGTGCGAAAAAAGTCCTAATTTTTTAACATTTACATCATTTAACTTAATAATTGACTAGTGTATCGTGCTTACAATTTTGATACACTTGCCTTAAAAAACTGGTGGCATTGCCATTTAAACCATCAGTTTCTGCACTGGCCAATAATCTTGATCCAAATGAATTGTAGTCAAATCCCTTATTCGATTTTTTAAATATAAACCTTTTCATTACTACCCACTGTGTAAGATGAATGCTGTCATAAAATATGTGTAGCCAACGTTTGGAAACTTTGACGATGAATATACATCTTGCACGGAAATGGTATTCAGTATTTTTTGGCCTTTTCATTGAGACATTTGTTTTCATTGTGCAGAGCTATGTAGTTCAGGGAAGGTAAATACCAATGATGCAATGGGTGTTGATCATGCCAGTCCTACAAAGCCCCCAAAGAAGGGCAGAAAAATAAAAGTGATAAGTAATGGAAGTATCCTATTGTTTATGAGGCAGCCTGCTTGTTCTTGTTTAATTTACTGTTAATGCTTACCTACTGCTATTTGTATTCTCCATGTGGAATACTCTCCTTAAACTTCCTTCATTAATTGGACTAGTGTTGTGGATCTTCAAAAGTTTGCTGCCTTGACATCTGATAGATCAAAAAGTACACATAAAAGTGAAAGCAAAATCTCAACCTGAAAGCAAGAACGGTGCCAATACTTTCGAGTTGGACAATGGGCATGTCAGTAAAGTACAACCTATAGATTCCACAGGTGATCAAAGTTTGTGCTACCTTCTTTGTAAATGTTGCTATGAATTTGGTGACATTTTTATGCTTATGCTTTCCTTTTTGCTGAATTTTCTCTTGGGACATTTGATCTTTATGTCTAGTGTTTGAATGATATTGTTAGGTATAGCCACTATAACCATGAAGAAGTTGTGCATGTCCATATTAGTTTGTGATGTCTAAGAATATAAGTTTGTTGGTTCATTTTCTTTTGCATGTAATGATCGGAGTCATATGACCAGGGGTAGTACATAGGAAAGCATTGACTCTTGCATATGTTTTGATCGAAACAATAGTGTGTAGCCTTTTCTTTGCCTAAAAGGAGTGTTTCAGTTGATAACAGTATATCTTACTTTTGGGTTTGTTTTGTTTTGATACGGTTTATTTTCACGCTTTTTTTGTTTTGTAGGTAGGAAGACATCGGTTCATAATGCATCTGCTATCAATGTGCCTAAAAGTCACCTCAGAGGTATTTATTGTTTCTAAGTTCTCAGTATGCTTTGCTTCCTCCTAGAGGTTGTCAGGCTGCACGTTATCTTCTGTTTATGTTTTTTCATGCACAGACAAGTAGGCATGCTATGGAGTAATGATTTTACATTCTTCTTTCTTGGATTAAAGATAAGCAACAAGCAGCGTGTTTTTTTTATTTGCACTAGATAGTCTAATCAATTTTAATGATCTGGGCTCCTACATTGATGCCTATCCAACAGACTTAGTGCCTTTCTCTTCTTAACTGCATGATTATCAAGTGGCTGTGTAAACATTAACCCTTCCCTCGGTAAGCAAAAACAATTTTGTGGGGAAAGTTATTTTCCATTGTCGTCCCTCTTGTTGACTGATCATGGAATGAAGAGGACTAGAACCCTTCATCCTTACCGAGTTGCGCAAGGGTCTTAAACTCCTTGATTATTCTAGAAGCTTGGGTACTTTGAAAGCACCGGAATGATTGTGTTTTGGATGCTGCTAGTCCAAATGTTTCGGTGATCCTACGGTGGCTACTGAGAGTAGCCTATGGTACTTAGCTGGAGCCTGTGTGCTTATTCGGCCATTTATTCCTTTTGTTCGGTGATCTGGTTGTATAAAACTTTGTGTGTGGGCACGTATGTAACTTCTCTTCAAGAGAGTGCGTGTGCTGGGGGGTGGGGGGAGGAATCCTTCTGACCCCCTCTGTATTGTTTTCTCTCTTCTTAGTGAAATGAAACGCAGCTCCGAGAAAAAAAAATGTTTACACTGAAACATTGCCCGCATAGCTCTATCTTCTACATTCCATGTTGGTTGAGAGCAGTAAAGTCAGTAACAAGAGAAATGGAGAAGCTTTTCCAGATTTTCATTTTTTGCCTACCAAGGTAAGGTTTGCTGGAAGTAAGTTGCATAGCTCTGCAGCAGTAACCAGATGGCCCGAACTCAAATTTGGATGTTCGTCCAATTTCCCAACTGTCACATTGACTTGAGAATAATATATCTTGTTCAATTTTTCATTGGCAGTTGCGCTGTAACCTCTGATCAAATAATGTTCTGATTTTCTCATTTAATTTATATCAGATGCACCAGTTCCTCTCGCAACAAAAATGTATCATTCACAGGGCAACTACCGTCTTCGATTGGAGCTTGGTGAGCTTTATCGCGAATCATGTGTGGAGCATTTGAGCAGCCATACAACTCCAAACTTGTCACAGCAGAATGGATTAATGGTTTCACAGTTTCCACCATGTGGCAATTCAGCATTACTCGGTTCTCAGAAGAACCTTGTTCCTCAGACAAAGGTTTGATGCCATCCTGTAAGCATCGATTGGGTATTTGGACATGTTCTCTACTGATAATGCATTCTGCTATGTTTCTTCTTATCAGCTTCATGCAAGCACATCTGAACCATGCTCAGGAATTCCTCAGCAATTATCAGCAAGCAGGCCTAACCACTCACTAGTAACCAAAGCTGAGAGAGCAGATACACAAGCATCTACAGTTAGCAATGAAGGTTCACGATCCCGATGCACCCATTCGAGAAACAAAGGTTGGAACATGATGTTTTAGTCTTTTCGTTCTTGTATTAAGTGACTTCATTTTTTGTTATTTGTTAAATGATAAGTGAGTTGTGTTAGTCATCTATACATGTCGAAAGGATTGCAAGTAGTAACTGAGGGGGGCACTTATACTAATTAACTAAAAGTCTCCTGCACCATCACCTCATGTGATGCCTTGAAACCTTCTGAAGTAAAAGGAATGTATAGCATTATTAGCTTACTACTAATTGTGCAATTTGTTCTCTAGGCAGCAAGAAGGCGCAGCAACAATCTAATGGACGTGTTCATGTGATAAGTCCTCAGTAGAATAGCCCATTGATAGGTACTCCACCGTTGGCTTTTCTCACCTACAATTTCAATCTCAGAACACAGTTCCTCGCTCAATATAATGAGCCTATGCTGATTGATTCGCAGGTAATTTATTGGTCTAGTGGTAGTATCACTGCTGAGCAGTCTTCTTTGTTCCTTTTCAAATGAAATTGGTTCTTATCAGGATGGTTTTAGATTGAACGGTCCGGATTCAGGATCGTTTTGGTAAGTCAAGATCCCTGGAATTCACGACAAATATAATGCCATCATGCGTATTTTACCACTTAACCTTGTTTCATATGTTCCACGCAGGCTCGTCGATTCTTGGTACAAGAAGCTAACCAACTCTAGTTCTAGCACTGATGATGGAATTACCTGTAAATATGGCCTCAAAGGCCTTCTCTTCTCCCTGCCTCCCTTGTTGCAGAAGATTGTGAACCTGATGAACATTTGCAATATAGCCTTTATCCTCTCACCGAGTTTGTGTTTGATTCTTCCCCTACACTTACTCACTTAGCTTGCTGGTGGCAATGGATTGCTTACTGCTGCTGGCGGATGATGCTTGCTAGTTAGCAAGTTCGCCAGTTTGGCTCAAAACAGGCTTGAACACCCCTGTTTGTCAGTGTCAGTGTCGTTGTTTCTGCGGTCATTTGCCAAAGGCTGCCCCGGGGATATGGTCGTGGTGGCCAGAGCAACGCGACTGCGGCTTGTGGTTCACTCGGGCCCGGGGCAACGACTAGTTGTCTAGTTTGATGCTGGGTTCTTTTCTTTTCCGCGTCCCTGCTGTGCAAGTCTATTGAGCAATGTTTTGCATTTCTTGGTGGCACAAAACTCTAAATTCTGCTTATCTCATTCTCTCAAAATTTTCAGCCAGAGTTAGAAAAGCAGGGATTTTCTCAAATGTCTTCATTTCCTACAACTCTCCAGCACCAACAACATTTTGAAATGGTATGCGGCAAAAACAACTTGTAGCAGCTTGGCCGTTTTCCTCCCCTAACCTGACCTTCATGCTTAGGGTGGCTTCTTCGAGTGTTCATGTCGACCAGAAGCGTCATGTGGAGTTTGAAATGCAAATAAAATATTTCAAAGGAAATGAAAAAAACCTGTCCATGTTTCCAACAAACCTGATGACTGGCAACAGAAAAAAAAAGCGTCCTCTTGTTTCTCGGATCGAATGGGAGTTGCAGGACAACGTTCATCAGGCTACTTGGTTACAGCACTGATCACCCTAATCGGTGCTAGAAGAAGGCCTAATTTTGTGCTCCAAAAGTAACAACAGGAGACCATTTGATGAGGCTAGTGATCCCGTTGATCATCAGTAGATGTCCGCGATGTCCGCCCTGATCAGCTCCAGGACCTCCGGCGGCGCGGCGGCCGCGTTGACCGTGACCACGGCGGCGCCGCCGTGGCCGTGGCGCGCCACCGTGGCCACCAGCACCTCCACGCCGCGCCGGTGGAACGCCTCCAGCACGCGCGTCAGGGAGCCGGGCCTCGGCGCCGGCAGCCGCGCGCAGAAGCACACAGTCCCGACGGCCACGGCCACCTCGGGGCGCGGCGCGGCGCCGGCACCGGCGCCCCGCACCGCGCGGTACGTCTCCAGCACGGCCGCCGTGTCCTCCAGCACCTTCACCCGCTCCGTCGCCGCGTCCACGATCTCCTCCCGGCTCGCGGGCTGCACACGCAGCAGCCATGGGTCGCCAAGAACGTCAAACAAGAAGGGAGAGAGGGAAAAAAAACTCATCTTGCGCCACGACGGCGCGCCGGCGTTGCCAAGAACCGAGCGAGAGCACGGACTCGCACTCACCCGGTTGGTGGGCAGGTCGTTGGGGAGCATCGCGCCCAGCTCGGCGAAGAGCGCGGACACGGTGCGCCGGTGCCCGCGCGGCCCCGCCCGCCGCTCGCCCGCCGACGCCGACGCCCCCGCGGTGGCCAGCGACAGGTCCAGCGGCAGTAACCCTCCTCCAGCCATGGCCGACGAACAACCCGCAGCAGACTTACTAGCCGTACGTGCGTGCGTCTCCCTCCCTCTGCGCTAGCGCCACGGGCTTCTGCTTCTGCTTCTGCTTCTGTTTCTGCAGGGCGGGCGCGTTTGATCTTGTCTTGAGGAGGGGAAGAGGAGGAGGGGAAGAAGACGACGCGGGAGCTGCTGGCCGGTGGCCTTGGCGTGACATGGCGCGGCGTCTCGGGGGTGTCAGGTGTGCAGTGGCCATGTGATCGATCAAAGTGTTGCGGCAGCTTTGGGTTGGTGGTGGGTAGCCGGGAATGGAAGCTGCAGCCGGTCTGTAGGGACGGCCGCAGAGGAGGGAGACCGGAGGAACCGCCTGCTTCGGGAAAGCGGTCAAGCGCAGGGTCTTCACAAGGGGACAAGGAGGAAGGCTGCTCGATTCAGAATGCGTACAACTTTCTTTTTGTTGAGGAAAAAATAGCACTAGTTCTTTTTTTTAAAAAAAAAGCAGTTGAATGGGGTTTGGGAGATCATATTTTAAATCCTGTGGAACTGTGGTCATGGAAAAATGATTCTTGTGAAATTTGGGCATCTCATGCTATGCCCCGGTTTTCTTTGATGGAGATTTGGCAACCAGAGATAGGACGAGCATCCATGCATGAGATTCTCTTCTCTGATGAGTGATAAGCTGAGCTTGCTTGTCAAGCTCAGACGAGCTCTGCGGCTGCTGAGTGCTGACATAGAAAGGAGAAGCTGCTTTTGAATCTTGCCTTTCTTTTGGACTGCCTTTGTTTCCTTTTTGATAGGTTGTGGTGTCTGTAAACAGCTGGAAGCTGGGATTTATAATATATGTGATTATAAATGAGTACAAAGGACTGAAATACTAACTTAAAATCATCCTTGCACTAACGGTGTAGTTCCTTGACATTGATCTACATTTGACCGTATGAGAAGAAGAAAAAAGATGCATTGTGCCGTAGTACTTGCACCTTGCGAGAAGCCAGCCAAGAGTTAGCCAATTGGCTGTTCATGTAAGCATTGTTTAATGACATTTTACACAAAACAATATTTAGGTGTAAATGTGTAAATTCAACATGCTTATATTTTGTAATAATGTTCTGGAGACAACTTTAATCTAGAATTCAAACTCAAAATTTGCATGAATATAGGAACAAGTGTAAACTACATATTTTAGAATTTCGTACATGAAAAGGTTCAAATTCTATAGAAATTTACCATTTCAATTTCCATCTTGCTGTTCGTACTACCAGTAAACATTTGATTTTATTTTCAAGTTGTTTATTTCTTTTGTAAACTACTTTCTTTCCTTATTTGTCCATAAAGATGTACTAGTTCAGGGATCACAATGGTCCCACAAAGCCTCCATAGTCCATAGAAGGGTAGACAAGTAAAGTTGGCAAGTAATGGAATACCCTATTGTTGTATATGGGCAAGGCTTTTTGTTCTTATTTAGCTTACTGTCATGCCTACCCTGCTTTTTTCGTGTTTGCGATGTGAAATATACATTCTTTCTTACCCTTGTTAGTTAAATGTTGAAGAAATTTAAAAGGTTTTCCTGCCTTGGCATCTGATTTATATAGATCAAACAGTATATAGAGTGAAAAGGCCAAGGCTCAACCTTAATGCAAGAACAGTGCCAATGTTTTTGAGTTGGATAATGGGTGTATTAGCAAAGTACCACCTATATATAGATTCCAGAGTTGATCAAAGTATGTTCTACTTTAATTTCTTTCTAACTATTGCTTGTTTACTGTACTTTTTTTGTCTGAATCTTTCTGGGAACGTGTGACCTACTCCTAAGTAGGCCCCTGTTTTGGTCGCTTTATTTTTTGATGACGGGTGATTAGTTTCTAGCTTTTCTAGTGTGTGTGTGGGGTGTGTTCGGGTCTATGTATGACTTCTTTCTTCTTCTATTAATACAATGATACGCAAAAAATCTACTCCTAAGTAGTTAAATGTTATTTTGGTAAATCTCTTTCTGCAGATTTTTCTATCCTCATTGCTGCAAAAAGATTGTGATTTGTGACCTGATGGTCATCTTCAATATATCTTTCTGCAGTATCTTTTCCGAGTGAAAGTTATGCTAGATCAGGGGACGCCTCGCACAGCTATGTTTTTCCAAATCAGAGGTGTCTTTGCAAAAGATTTTTTTCTTCCTATTAAAGAAAAGGGAAATAGACCCCAAGAGAAATGCTAAGCTGGAACAGGTAAAGAACCAAGATGATTAATGGAAAAAGAAATACTGCTAGATTTTTTGAAGTTTCAAGTGAACACAATGGAGACTCCCCCGGCTTAAATTCCCAATGCTGAAATTTTGCATCAAAAGAACAAATCACTCTTAAGTTTCAACAAGAACGGCACAAAAATAACATTGTAAAATGAATGAATACCACAATGTTCATATGGCTGTTCTGGTCATTTTGGTAGCAAAAGCTGTGACTGAAACTACTTGATCAACGTTTCTTCTGCTCTGTTCATGGTTCATCTATGAAAATTCGAATCTCTATCTTCTTACAGAAGAAAGGGAGGAGCACGGTGACAGAATGACACCATTTGGTGACAACCCCACAAAGTTCACCGGTGCGAGGATGGCATCAGTTGATGCTGGCGATGTCAGCCCTGATCATCTCCACGACCTCCAGCGCCGCGGCGGCCGCGGTGACTGTGACGACCACGGCGCCGCCGTGGCGCGCCATCGTGGCCATCAGGACCCTCGCCCCGCGCCGCTCGAACGCCTCCACCACGCGCCTCAGCGCGCCAGCAGGCTTCGGCGACGGCAGCCGCGCCGAGACGGTCACGGTCCCGCAGGACAGGGCCACCTCGCGGCCGGGTCGGGGCGCGCCGCGGCAGGCCTGCAGCGCGGCCGCCGTGTCCTCCAGCGCCTCCACCCGCGCCTTAGCCGCGTCCACGATCTTCTCCTGGGTCGCCGGCTGCGCGCCGCCGTCGCCATCGATGGGCAGGGGGGAAAATCACAAATTAGAGCCGCCGCCATGGGGCGCGGCGTGGCGCCATCGCCGGGAAACCGAGCGGCAAGAACAGGGACGACGAGAAGGAGGAGGGCGGTAGTCGAGAGCACGGAGTTGTTCACTCACCCGAGAGGTGGGGAGGCTGGGGAGCATGGCGCCCAGCTCGGCGTAGAGCGCGGACACCCTGGCCCGGCGCCTGCGCTGGACCTCCCTGTCTCGCCGCCGTCGCCGCTCAACCGCGGACTCCGCTGTCGTCGCCGCCGCGGGCGCGGCTACGGTGTCCAGAGACAGCTCCAGCGGAAGCCCTCCTGCCGCCGCCGCCGTTGCCATGAGAGGGTCTCCCTCTTTCGGTCGGTCTCGGTTTATGAAGAAAGCTTTGGCCTTTGTCTCCAGAAGCAGCAGCAGGCTAGCGGCTGCGCTGGGTTGCCATGGCCATGGTGCCAGTCAGGCGTGTGCAGCGCCAGCGCGCACGTGACCATGCAGCTGCGCACGGCGAGGAGGAGCGGGAGAGGTTGGTGTGTGTCAGCTTTTGGTTGGTGGCGGTTAGCGTGGAAGGAACGTAAGCTGATTAAATTAATTGTATAAATGAAGGCTAATTTGCGAGATGAATTCATTGAACGTAATTAGCTAATGATTTGATAATGTTGTGCTATAATAAACATATACTATGATGGATTGATTAGACTTAATAGATTCGTCCTGTGAATTGTTTTCATTTAGCAATTGGTTTTGTAATTAGCATGTATTTAATATTCTAATTAGTGTCTAAATATCCGATGTGATGGGACCGAAGTTTATTCCGGGAAACCAAATGGGTCTTAGTATATTCATTTTTCTGAAAAAACTGTTTAGTATATAGAAAAAATACATTAACATATACAATATCAAATAAATGCACTAACAACATATATTCCATGCTGGATTTATAAAAATATTTTAAAACCATAGATATCGATGCATTTCTTATAAACTTAGCTGAAGTTAGCCCGGTTTGACTTAGAATAAAGCTAAAACGACCTTTATCTCATCAGAGATAGAAAGGGTTTGCATAGAAGACACCGAGTTCTTTTCTAGAACCGCGCACTATAGGTCTAGCATTTGAGTCATCAAGTCATTGACACTATGTAATACAGTTAGAGCTGCACTTACAGCTTTGCAATGCAATTAAGCCCTACTCACGGAGCTGTAGGAGTGGTGATGAAATGTTCTGTCCTGTGCCTTTGGGGCCGAACCATAGGCGCCTCCCTTTCCTTCCCCTGCGATTCCTAGTCGATCACCTGGATTCGAATTCGATGAGTTTCAAACACATTCCGCTTCAATTTCGTTGGAAATCGGTGCTGGATCGCGAAAATGAGATTCCAAAAAGCTGTTCTTGAGGTGGATCGGGGCACCATAGAGAGAATCTCTCTGGCGGTGGATCCCTACCAGACTGGTTTCGGAAAGATCCCAAAACCGGGTGCGGTGAGATCACCTCCACTTTGTCGGATTCGTGAAGGAATTCTAGGCGTCGATCCTGCTCATGGGACACGTGGCGGGGTCGGGGCAATGATGAGCAGTGCAGGGGAGGTTTTGATTGCGCTGGAGCCCCCCACGCGAGGTTGGCATCCTACCGAAACGGCTAGGGTTGGACGAACCAATGCCCACCGAACCCCTCCCCACTTCGCTTCCATCGGACGCTTTGTGGGTTACTTGCAGCAACCACAAATTGCTGAGGCGATGTTGTGGGCGGTTCATTATCCAGTGCCTGGGATCGAGCTACTGGGAAGAATACTAAATCTGGTCAGTCTGAGGATACACTTGAGAAGGGCAAGTGGCACCCCAGGGAGGAGCGTCATAAGGATGATGAAGTCAATAATCAGAGCTCTGCTGATGATGTGAAGCAATAGAAAGACGATGCTGAGATTGATGAGACTAAGGCTGGTCTGGGGAACAACAAACTGGTGAAACTGAATTCAAACAAGTCCCTGGGAGGATGGCTTGCTTTGTCTGTGGGCTTAAAAATCATACCACTGAAGAATGTAGAAGGAATTTGTTTTGTGAATTATGTGGATTTGCCAATCACACAACCCTGGATTGTAAGAGGGAACCTTTCTGGAATGTGGGACCTGAATTATGTGCTGCACAGGTAACTAACCAAAGCTTCTTCTATATTGACGAGAACATTGATCCAAAGGCTTCTAGAGAGAAAGCTAGTACTGCAATTATTACTGTAAATAGAGGTGTGCTTACTGGCAAGCAGATTGAAACATAATTCAAAATAGTGGTTAGTAGTGAACAATGGAAGTGGACTGCTAGAAAGAAGCAGATAACAAATCACTATGAGATTTCCCTCAGCAAAGATGGTTCTGGAATATAGCAAGTTTGACCTAGGTATTAAAGGCATGGATGTTCAATTCTGTATTGAGCCTTGGACTTCTTCTCTTTCTGCTAAAGGACAGTTGCAACAAGCATGGTTCAAAGTTAGGGGATTCCTGTGGACCAAAGAGGTTTGAAGACTGTTGCTAAAATTGGTGGCCCGGTGGGAAAGACTATGATCATTGATGAGAAAGACTAGATTCAATAGAGACTTTGTAAGGCTGAAAATTGCCTGCAGAAATGTTGAGCTGGTTCCTCCATCTGCTGAAGGCAATCTGGGTCTCTTCATCTATGACTTTGTTTTTGAAAGGGAAGTCTCTCAGGAGGATAATTTGGGGAATATGAGGGTGGCTGGAGAGGTTGATGTCCCTGAGACTCAACCTAATCCCAAAAAACAAAGGACATATCAACCCAATATTGGTGCCTCTGGAAGTAAAGCTGATATTGGACACAAACCTATCGATGAATTCTATCATGGGAAACACCAATGTAGGACCGGCTCTGTTGAAGAGATATCTGTTAGACTCTCTGGATCTGCTCCCAGTAAATCCTCTTTTGCCAAAACCAAAGCCTAGGAAAAAAACCATGGGTGACAAAGAAATAGGTGTGTCCATAGAGTCTGAAGATACTATACCTGCTGCAACCTATGAACCTACTGCTGAAGAAAAGTTTACAGATGACAGTGATAGCAATGATGACTATGAAGAGAGAGTGAATAGAGTGTTGGGTGATAAAGCTGAATTATCCAAAAAGAGGAGTAAGGAACATTGGCTGACTAGGTATGAGGTCCTGGAACCCTCCTTGAAATCCCCAGATCCTTTTATCTTAGCTCCTCGTACCAAGATACCTGTCCCTGTCACAAAAGAAAATGATGTGGAGCATGAAGTTGAGTTGCCACATGTGAAGGAAAGTGAGAGCACTGAGTCAGATATGCAGGATATCAACCTTAAAAATCTATCCAACCCCTGTGTGAAGATCAAAGAGCAGAGATGCGAGAGGAGGGCAAATGAGAGGTTGCAAGTGAACCTCATGAAGCCTATGGAGAGTACATCTTCGAAGAAGAAATCTTGAAGGTACCTCTTCTAACAGTGCAAACTCTTTATCTATTCTTGATAATGATATTCTTATCCAGAAAGCTAAGGATATGGGTGTTGTGGTTAATTCTGATGATTTCCAGTCTATTGATTTACTTAAAGATCTTGAAACTGCTAGGATTGCTCTTAATAAAAAAGCTGATGACCCACTTGAATGGGAAATTAATGAATCTTCTGCTGATGATGACTTTATTATGGTTACTCCTAGGAGAAGCAGGAACCTGCTAAGAGATTTAATATTTCTGGAAAGAAACCTTCCAAATTGAAACATTAGGAAAATCCTTGTGCTGAAAAGAAAGGTAAGGGTGGCTCTCATGGAAACCGTGACCCACCTTTGCCTAAGAAGAAACACACTGGTAAAAAATGAAAGGTTTAATCTGGAATTGTAGGGGCAATAGGAAAACTGGTGTAGCCTCATTTCTCAAAAATCTCATTCAGGAACACCAATTCTATTTCATTGGCCTCCAAGAAACTATAGTGGGTGACCTTGAGGACAGAATCCTTGAAAAATTTGATCCCCATAAGAACTATCCAAAAATTTGATCCCCATAAGAACTATCTATGGAAATGGATTCCTGCCAGAGGCAGATCTGGTGGTATTCTTACCAGTATAAATATTGACAAACTTGAGGTGGGCTCCTTCTTTGAGGGCAAATACATGCTCCAAATGAATTTGTGGGACAAACATCTCAAACTAAGATGGAATTTCTTGAATGTGTATGGGGCTGCACAAGAAGGGAACAAAGATGAGTATCTAGCTGAACTGGCTAGGTTCTGTGATAAGAACAAAGATCCTCTTCTGGTTGGAAGGGACTTTAATATTATCAGGTTTGCCTCAGAAAAAACAAGAATAATGGGGTCCACAGGCATACTGATCTGTTCATCTCTATCATAACATCTCAGGAGTTAATGGAATTGCTAATGAATGGTGGGGAATTTACTTGGTCCAACAACTAAGAATTTCCAACCCTGGAAAAAACTTGATAGGATTCTTGTCCACAAAACATGGGAAGCCCTTTTCCCTACTGCCTTGGTCTATAAACTTCCTAGGGAGGTTTCTGACCACAACCCTCTCATCCTAACCACTCAAATCAATGTGCCCTTGAGAAAACTCTCTTTCAGATTTGAGTTATCTTGGGTAAAAGAGGAGGACTTTGTCCCCAATGTCAAAGAGCTTTGGGACAGACCATGTTTTTGCCAAGTCACCCTTGGATAGAATTCAAGCCTAACTCAAGAGGTTTAAACAGCACTTCAAAGGTTGGGGCTTCAACAAACACAGGATACATAGAAACCTGAAGAATGATATGCATGATAAGTTATTGGTTCTTGAACAACTTGAAGAAGATAATCTGTTATTTGTGGATCAAATGGCTAGAAAAACTCAGCTGATGCATGACCTCATAAAAATCAATGAGGAAGAGGAACTATATTGGTTTAAGAGGTTACGTGAAAAATGGGTTCTAGAAGGTGATAATAGTACTGAGTTCTTTCGTAGAGTGGCCAATAGAAGGAAGAGAAGAAATACAATTATCTCTTTAGAAGATGGGTCTAACACTATTGAGGGAGATGATAACCTGCTAGCTCATGCTACTGAGTACTATAAGAATCTATTTGGTCCTGCTCCTGGAAACCTTCCCCATCAATTCTGATCTTTGGGAGGCCAGTGAAAAAGTCACTGAGGCTGATAATGTTCTTTTAACCTGCCCTTTTTCTGAAGCTGAAATCAAACATGCCCTGTTCCAAATGGAAAAAAATAAAGCTGCTGGACAAGATAAAATTCCTGTTGAGTTCTACCAGCCCTGTTGGGATGTTGTGAAAAATGACATCATTGAGCTTTTTGAAGACTTTCATAGGGGTGTGCTGGATGTGAGGAGGCTCAATTATGGTGTTATAACTTTGCTCCCCAAAGTTCATGATGCTGCGAGAATCCAACAGTTCAGGCCCATATGTCTGCTGAATTGCTTATACAAATGGATTACTAAGGTTTTAACTATCAGACTAGAAAATCTAGTGGATAAGCTTATTCTTAATTCTCAGACTGCCTTTATAAAGGGAAAAAAATATAATGAATGGTGTTCTCACTTTACATGAAGTTTTGCATGAAACCAAGAGAAGGAATGAGGTTGGTGTGGTCCTAAAGCTTGATTTTGAAAAAGCTTATGACAAAGTAAACTAGGATTTCCTTTTCTCTTGCCTGAAACTTTAGGGCTTTTGTGAAACCTGGTGTCAGTGGATCAAAATGGTTGTGTCAGGTGGTACCGTATACGTTAAGCTGAATAATAAAAAAGGACCTTACTTTGTGAGCGACAAAGGTGTCAAGCAAGGGGACCCTTTGTCCCCAATCCTTTTCAACTTTGCTGCTGATTGTTTAGCCAGGATGGTCAGGCAAGCTCAGAGAAATAATCTGTTGTGTGGTCTAGCTGATAATTTAATATCTTGGGGGGGGGGTGATCATTCTGCAATATGCAGATGATACCATTGTTTGCCTCAAAATGATTTGGATATGGCAAGAAATATGAAACTGCTGTTGTACTTATATGAAATGATGTCAGGGTTAAAGATCAACTTCAGCAAAAGTGAAGTACTTCTGGTTCATGGAGACCAAGGCAAATGCATATCCTATTCTGACATCTTTAACTGTCAGTTTGGCTCCTTCCCTATTAGGTAACTTGGAGTGCCTGTTAGTCCCAGTAGATTACATGTCAAAGATTGGGACCACCTGATAGAAAAAATGAGAAAAAGCTGATGACATGGAAAGGGAGCTCTATGTCAATTGCTGGTAGAACTATTCTAATCAATTCGAGTTTATCTAGCACCTTCATCTATCATATGTCGATGTATCTCTTGCCTAAGACAGTAACTGACAAACTAGACAAACAAAGGAGGACTTTCTTTTGGCAAGGCAATGGCCTGAAAAGAAAGTACCATCTTGTCAAGTGGGAAACAATTTGTCAGAGCAAAGAAAAAGGTGGCCTGGGCATCAAAGGTATTAGAAGGATGAACATTGGCCTCCTGGAAATTGGATAATGAAAAGGGGATTTGGCAAGACATAGTAAAGGCCAAATATTTTAGGGGAGGGATGCTTAGTTATGTAAAACACAGAATTGATGATTTCCCTGTCTGGGCAGTCAGGCTCGGTGTGAGATGTGTCTACTTAAGAGGGAGGAAGGTGAAAGTGAACAATGGGAAAAAAGCTCTTTTTTGGGAAGATCCCTTGCTAAATGACAAACCCCTTTTCATCACTGCACCTGTCCTGTATGACCTGTGTAATGAAAAGTTCATTACTGTCTATCAGGTTCTATCTGCAAGTGGTCAGCTGACTTTTAGACATTGGCTCCCTCCAATTCTGTTTGAAATGTGTATGAAAATCTTGGAGGATGTTTATTCCTATGACTTTGACAATGTAGCAGATCCTGTTACCTGGAAATGGTGCAAAGATGGTAGTTTCTCAACTAAATCTGTGTACAATCATTTGGCTTCGGGTGATGTTGGTGTGAAGTTCACACACATCTGGAAGGCCAAACTCCCATACAAAATTAAGATTTTCTGTTGGCTTGTGGAAGAGGGTGCTATACTAACCAAAGATAACATGGTGAAACGTAATTGGCCTGGTGATCCTACTTGCTGTTTCTGTCATGAATCTGAAACCATAAATCACCTTTTCTTTCAATGCGCAGTCGCTAAAGTCATTTGGGGGATTGTGGGCCTATGTTCGGGGGTGACAAATATTCTGAGGACATCCAGCAATATAGGTCCTGGATGTCGACCTGGTTACCAGGGGGTTCTCCAGTTTACATTTTCTGCCTGGCCGCTGTGTGCTGGGCAATATGGAAGCGCAGAAATAAAGCGTGCTTTGAAAACAAAAAACTGAAACATCCCGCAGAGATAATTATTCACGCGTGTGCTCTTATGTCTTACTGGGCAGGTCTCTATGGCGCTGAGATGCAGAGCAAGATCATGGAGGGAGTCAAGGTCCTTCTCGCCTGTGCTCACAAGGTGTTGGCGCAGCAACCCCGTCCAGTGCTCTATCTGCCGGCGCCCCAGGAGGATACTTCCGAGGAGGAGAACGATGACTGAAGAAGACCTGCGCTGCTGCTTCTCTTTTGGCTTTGGTTGTGCTGTTGTAGGTATTTGTGGCGTGTGTCTTCAGTAGACTGTTTTGCTGGGAGCTGTTTATGTAGTTAATCTGGAGGCTCGTCTTGGGAGTCCCAAGACCGCGGGTGATTCGGGTCTGGGGCATCTGGGTTTTGAAGGTCAAAACCTCATGTGGTTTCCCCTCTCTGTTCTCTCGAATCACCACGCACCCCATTCTTTCTCTCTCTTTCTCCCTTCCCCGAACGTCCCTTTCTCTGTAAGAACGTTGGTATTTCCGTTCATGCAATGGAAATGGGGTGCGCCTCGATTCGAAAAAGAAAAGGGAGACAAAAGTAGGAGCACATTTTGTTGTTCAGACATGCATGCTACTATCAACCAAAGCGCCTGTCCAGTTTGTCATGCATTGTTCAGAATTCAGAAACTTGTCATCTGACCTGTGGGCTGTACTATATTTTGATTATTATGCCTGTAAACTACTAAAGATCCCAAGTACCCAACTACACATTGTTCACAAGGTAAGCCTAACTACTGGATAATAAAATGTTAAAGACCCAGAATATAGTACAAGTGAAGCAGCGTATACAACACAAATTAAATGCAGCAATCATATTCAGAGCACATATGTTTACAGTTGAGATGTGCTTAAGGTGGGTGAACACATATATTTGCACACCTATAATGATACATAATCGCGCGTTGACCTCCGTCCTCTGGTGCGCATTCATTTCATCATCCGCCATGGCCGGCGGCGAGAGCTCGGGCGAGCGGGGCGCGTGGGAGGCGGCTAGCACCGTGTTCCGCATCGCGAAGGTGGGCCTGTCGCTGGCGTCGGCCGTCATGACGGCCACCTCGAAGCAGTGCGCGTTCCGGCCGGACGGCGGCGGCCTCGCCGGCGCAGCCTCATATAGCGACTACGGCTCCTTACAGTAAGCAACACATCCGCTCGCCGCCGACGCGCGTGGCAGGGCCGGCCATGGCCGCGCGCGCTTGATGGTTGATGCTTCCATTGGAGGCAGACCGAAGGGCTCATGCCTGCCTTACGCCCACATCGTGTATGCAGGTACGCGGCGCTGGCCAACCTGCTGTCGGCGGTGCTCCAGGGCGTGGCGATCTTCCTGGAGGCGGTCGGGAAGGGGAGGTGGGCCAAGGCCGTGGAGCTCGTCGACAAGCTCGCGCTGGCGCTCACGTCGACGTCCGCGCCGCTGCTGCTCGCCCTCGACGACATCGCCTCCTGCGGGCCGCCCCGTGGCGGCGGTGGGAGCCGCGCGGCTCGCCGCCGGCAGCGCACGGGCTTCGGCAACAAGCTTGAACTGGCGTCGTACGCCAACCTCTCCACGGTGGTCTTGGCTGCGGGCAACGAAGTCGTGAAGAAACTCAAGCGGTTGCCGTCACCGTCACCACCCCCTCGACGGCCACCGCAGCCGCCTCTCCCACCACTCCGGCCACCACCACCTTCACCTCCAACGCCTCCTACCCCACAGCCACCATCAAGGCCACCGCCGCCGCCACCACCACCTCCTCATGTCCAGCCACCGCCTCCTCTACCGCCGTCATCACCTCAGCAGCCACCACCTCCTTCTCCCTCGCTGCCGCCTCCACCCACTCGACGGCCGTCACCACCTCCTTCTCCCTCGCTGCCGCCTCCACCCACTCGACGCCCGTCACCGCCTCCTTCTCCCACGCTGCCGCCTCCACCCACTCGACGGCCGCCGCCTCCTCCGCCACCGCCATGCACTTGCGGCTCCGACGGCGGCTGCGATCGCACGCAGCAGCAGTCGTCGTCAGCATTTGTTGTGATTATGATGTTAGTAGCAATGCTGTTATTTTGCCGCCTTTCGTCATCACGTTAAGTTCGTAGCTATACAGTGCTTAATAATAAGATCAATGTTTTGCTGCTTATTATCGATGCATCAAATGGTAAGATGATCGAGACGACGGGAGCGAGAGCATTCTTGAGCATAGCTCGATCACCCCGACGAGGACCTCGCGTTTGCCTTTGACTCGACGTAAACGCGATGTGATGTGCCTTTGACGAGCTCGATTTTCTTGTCAATCGATCAAAAGAGAAACATGAAGATCGATCGAAATAACGTCAACAAGTTTTGAAAAGATCAAAGGCAGACCATAGATCGAGCCAGAAGAATTGATCCATCCCAACGCAACGTATATTATTTCCAACTCCAAGACCAACGTGTTGTAGCTTGAACTGAACGAAGAAACCAGCAGGCCCTTTTCTAGTACTAGAGCGAAGGTTCTGTGAAGGCCAGTCGGGATTCTCGCAGCCGCAAGGGATCCCGTCAGCCTCCCTGGCCCTCCGGCACCGGCGCCGGCACCACAGCGGCGGCGGCGTTGCACGCTGTGTGCATCACCGCTCTTCCTCATCTTTCTTTTTCCTCTTCTCTTCACCTTTTCCCTCTTCTTCTTTCTTCTTCTTCTCTTCCGCTTCTTTCTCTTTCCTCGCCGGCGTCAGCGTGACGGTTGGTGCTAACCGGTAGGTGTATATGCTTTCCTTCTTCTTCTCTTCCGGCGCCGGCGCCTGCGTGACGGTTGCTGCTAACCGGTTGGTGTAGATGCAGGCGGAGACGGTGACGGCTGCGGCGAGGGAGAGCGCCGCCGACACGCGGACCCGCCCGCAGAACCCGCGGGTCTGGCCGCTGCGGCACGCGCCGCTGCGCCGCCCGCGAGGCGGGCCGCAGGAGGTGATGTCGTCGACGGCGAGCAGCAGCGCCGCCGACGTCGACGTGAGCGCCTGCACCAGCCTGTCGATGAGCTCCACGGTGCTGGCCCACTTCTCCTTCCCCACCACCTCCAGGAAGATCGTTACCATCTGCAGCACCGCCGACAGCAGGTCCGCGAGCGCCGAGTACCTGCATTGCATGCGCCGCCGGTTCAGCGCGTGCGCCTCGGCGGTCGTGCACGTATGAAGAAAAGAAAAGAAACGACGGAGATCCAGCACGCCTTGCCAATGCAGTACACAACTTACTTGAAGGAGCCGTAGTCGCTATAGGAGACGGTGCCGGCGCTGCTGCCGTCGTCCCGGAGCACGCACTGCGTCGAGGCGGCGGTCATGATGGCCGACCCCAGCGACATGCCCGCCGTCGCGATGCGGCACACGAGGCTGGCTGCCTCCCACGCCACCCGCTCGCCGGAGCTGCCGCCGCCGCCCATGGCTCGATGTGCACGCACCAGATCGAGGGCGAGGGTCTAATGGTGAGAACGGCATGCAGCTAGAGATTCCAAGACATTTGTTCAAACAATCGTGTACCAACCTTAAGCATCTCATCAACAGTAAAATATGTGTTCTTTTACAAGATTCCACCTGTAAAACGGCGGCAATATTTTCTTTTGGAGGTGTCAACGCTGTCTTCTGAACGGAGGCAGTTGGATTTGCAGTTTTCTAATAAGCCCTCCAACAAAGCCATCTCAGCTAGCTCATAAGGCCTCTCCAAAGATGCTGAGTCAGCTAGTTTATAACTATATCACATCAGTTTTTTATCCATAGGAAAAAAGAGAAAGAAGAACTATATCTTTTATTCAAGAGATACTCTCATGTACGCATCTCTAAATCAGTGAGATTGATATGTGGGGCTATCTGGATATATAAGTTAGTATCTGACTCTAATCGTTGGAAGACATATCTCGTATACTATCTCTTAAACATATAATTAAGCTAGCAGCGGACTCTAAGGGGGCCTCTAACGAGCGGCTCCTAGCTGACGTGCCCTTTCTTCCTACGTGGAGGGGGAAAGAAGGGTGAAAAAAATTGTCACTAGCGACTAGCTTCTCGCCCCCCTCCCCCCCCCCCCACCACCCCACTCCCCGGATAATACCCACTGTCTCTACCAGTGTGACTCGGGTACTTTTATTTTGTCCCGTTTTTATTTTGCGCCACTAGCGGATTTTTCTTATTCCCATTCCCGGCCACATCGGCTGGCGATTTCATCCCCTTGCATGCGGACGCTCTAACCGAGGAGGTGTAAGAATCCAACTTATCATTTTGCTTACATGGAAGAAAGAGAAGACGAGGAGAGTGTACTATTTTTTCTTTAGAAGCTAGCTCATAGAGAAAAAGTGAACAACCTAATTTATTAATGAGAGAGGTTATGGTACCAAGATGCTTTGAATAATATGGTAAGGTAAACTAATGAAGAGATAATCTTTTTACTATCTCTAGTGCAAGGTAGTGCGCTAGCTCAACCACTGACGCGGCCTAAGGTTGTCTCCAACGGGAGACTCTCAACCGTTCTCTACCCTATATATAGAGAAGATTCCGTTCTCTATATGCTCCAGCAGCGTTCTCTAAATGATCCTCTAAAATAGAGAACGCTATAGGTTTCCTCTATATACAGAGATTCTCTCTCCTCTTCTCTATTTTTTCTTTACGTTTTAAGCACTGGATTAAATAAAAATAAAATATGTCCATAGCATTTGAGATATGATAAATACGTACGTACAAAAATTTGGAACAAAATACATTTCTAATATAGGGTTTAATGTATAGAGAATGAGATTTAGATAATGTAGTTGGAGAGAAATGAGATATAGAGGAGAGAATTTTATAGAGAAGTCCGTAAATGACGGATATAAAGAAGGATACAGAGAACGATGGTTGGAGATAGCCTAACAAACAAAATTTGTGAGAGACCCGAAGTTCGAGGAACCTACTTCCTTCTGTCACTAGTAGAGTAGTAGGCTCATTAACCAATCAGCACAGGGCAACCAGTTGAGACTCTCCCAGATTATTGATGTGGGCCGTCAAACAATTAAATTTGTATTCATCACCAACCTTAAGCATCTCAGCAGTAAACATATACATGTGTTGGGAACATGAATGACGCCGAGTATTGGGTGCTGGATTTCTCTTTAGTTTTGTGGTAGTTAGGCTACCTATCTTGCGAACCAAGTATGTAGTTGGATGACTTGGATCTCTTCAAACTTTTGAAGTTTCAACGTATAGTACTGTCTATCATTCAAAAGACAATACGAAACTTGGTCTTTTATCTTGTGGATGAGAACGAAGTTACCTTATTCTTGCATCCCAAAATATTTTGCAGTTTCTATTGTTTATAAACTTGAGCCGATGATACATAAGTTCAATAATAATATGGTAGAATTATCAAGCATAGGGTGTCCACTAGCCATTAACTTTAGCTTAGTGTGGGGTTTTGCATGCAGTACGTGAAGAACAAGCCAGGCTGCTACCGAGGGGGCATAGGCGAAGAATGAAACCCATCCCATGTTACCGTTTCTTTTGTTTTTTTTATGGAACAACACTCAACGAGCACCTTTCTATTGATATAGCACTATTGATATAGCAGCGAAATAGAGAGGTCATAACCAGACAACAACAAGAAAAAAGAAAATTACAAAAACCACTGCTCAACAACTCAGGCCGGTCGGATCAGGGTATCAATGCAAGCTGCACAACTCGTCTCCACGAGACAACTCTGGCCAGTCGGAAAAACTCCGCACGACAAACGTAACAAAACTGAAGCCTTTTCACGACACCCACCAAACATCCACACTCATGGAGTCGCCGAGAACCTCCAAGCGAGACCTTACGTCAGGGAACTGAAAGATGCAGACAGCACGCATCGGGAAGATCACCGCCATGCGGGACCCTTTGCCGCCGTGCCGATGCAACACCACCTCCACCTGATGGAGTGATACCACCGAAACCGGACCTCTCGTAGGCTGCCTCACAGTCGCCACCATGATAACACAACACGCGGGGCCTCGCCAGCCCGCCACAATACTCCACGCCATGATTCCATTTCTTTTATCGCCGTTAGGGTGGTGAGCAATGTTGCCCCACATCCCCCGATCTCCATCAATGCCTAGCCACCACCGTAGGCCAACTTGCTTCCTTGGTAACCCCGAAACGTCACTGTACAGCCGTTTGGCGTTTCGGAAAGTTTCGATATCCGATACGCCTGGGATACGCGGCCGATACGTTTCGCCGCCGTATCGGCGAAATTAAAAAAAAGAAAAAGACGCGATACGTGGGCTAAAACGTTTCGCAGCTAATTGGGCCGTATCGGCCCATAGAACGGCTGCCCTAAGCCCCTAACGCGCACCGCGCGCAGCATATCCGCTGGACCCCTCCGGCCGCCGCTCCCTCGCCCGACGCTCGCCCGCCGGAGAGGAGCCGCCGCCCGAAGCCGGAGCCCCGCCGGCCGCCACTCGCCGGAGAGGAGCCGTCGCCGCCTGCCGGAGAGAAGCCGCTCGGCCGCTAGAGAAGTGGAGAGCCGAGAGGAGCCGTTGTCCGGCTGTCCGGACTTCAGAGAAGAGCCTAAGGCACCGCCGGCCAGGTGGCCATCGGCGCAAGGTTTGGGTGTCTTCCACTCTTCCCCTCCACTAGTCCACTGCACATCTCGAGTTCCTGACTTGCTGTTCCTCAAATCAAGGAGTTCCTGACTTGCTGTTCCTCATATTTTCTATTTGAGAATTGAGACTTGAGAGCTAAATTTTTTATTCTGCATTATTATTGCTATTATTATTATTTGTTAAAAAAAACTCAAGCGTATCAGCGTATCGGATTTTTTGAGAAAATGCCGTATCGGCGTATCCGTATCAGCCCGATACTGATACGCATACCCGTATCGGTGCTGCATAGCTTGCTTCACCCGTGAACATAACCTCCGCCGCCCGGCACAGCGTCTTCCAACGATGTACCGCACCGAATAGCTCACTAAGCTGAGCAACCCACCGTGATCCGCTGCAAGCCAAGTCGTCCCATGATGTCGATGCCGCAAGCGTCATCCTTTAACACCGTCTCACGCCGCACTGACAGTTGCCAATCAAAGCTAGCCGCCGCGGTCCGCTACAAGCAACCACAGCCGCCAAACATGCGACAACCTCCGGCCGCCACCGTACCTGCGAACGCCACCACGAGAGCTCTGCAACACCTGTCCAGTTTGCCACGAGGCGGAGTTGCCAACCCCTTCTGCTACTGCCCATGACCAATGGACCAGGAATGCCTCGAGCCTAGATGGATCTCCAAAGACGACGCCTCCAAGGAGGAGGCGACGCCAAGGCACCACAGCAGCCCATCCGGGGGCGACGCCGCCGCTGTGCCTCCACGCACCATGCCGCTGCCGTACCTCCGCCTCTGCTGCGTTCACCGTACAAGAGCCTTCTGAGCAACCACGGCCGCCGCCACCTTTGCGCCGCGCAGCAACTCCACGAAGCGCATGCCCGTCGCCGGTCCACCTCGTCGGCCCGCGCTGACCCCCACTGCGCGGTCTTGTCGCCGGCCGCCGGCCGCCACCACTGCGCGGTCTTGTCGCCGGCCGCCGGCCGCCACCACCGCGGGGCCTAGTCGGCCAGTGCCGGCCGCCGCCGCGCACGGCCTTCTCCACCCGTAGCAGGCCTCCACAGTCCGCACTCCTCGCGTCCAGGTGACGCCCACGCCGGCACACGGCCGCCACGGGGCCTCTGGGGAAGGGCGACGTGGAGCCCCGCCGCCGCCCTCCTCGCCCCAGCGGCCTTCGCCCGCGGCCGCTGCAGCTGCCGGCCCCGCGTCCTCGGCTGCCGGCCACGCAGCTCCTTGCCAGCGCGCTGCCCCTCCGCGCCCTCTTGCGGCTGCCCTCGTGCCCGCGCTCGGCCGCCGGTCGCACCTCCGCATAGCCCCTGTGCATCGGGAGGGGCCGCGCCGTCGATCCGAGCACCCACGCTGCGCTCCTCCAGATCTAGCCATGGGACGACGGATCCGGCCAAGGGGTCACTGGATCCGGCCGTAGCAGCGTTGGAGCCGGGCTGCGTCGTCGTCGTCGAGCTGCGCCGCCCGCGCCACAGAAGCTCGACTCCTCGGCGAAGATGTCCCTGCCGCCGCCTTTCTCGAGGCTGCCGGACTTCCGGTGAGCCTCTCTGGCTGCGGCAGGGGGATGGATGGAGAGGGAGCCGGTCCGCCGGCGGCGCGCTGAGCCGCCCGTGTCGCCTGCGGGGCGGCGATGCGGGGGCCGTATCTCTTCGGTCTTTCCGTGTGCTGGATGATTTTGCGGTCCGTTTCTTTTGTTGTGCTGTCACATTTTACTGGGTTCAGTCATCCAAGGAAAGAGTGACAGTTGTTATTAAATGGAAAAAAAACCGAAAGAGTGGCAGTGTTCAGTCTTTTTGCCGACCACCTCTATCCAGTTACATGTGACAGGCACAAAGTCTGTAACCTTTTATTTTTTCTGAATACGACCTGCTGCATATATTTATATTATAGAAGAAAATTTGAATTATATGTGCTTAATTTACGCATAAATTAGAAACCATGGAAGAGGGAGAGGAGTACGGGGCTGTTTGGAGTGTCGCCTAACCCGCCACGGCGTGCCTAACTTGTGGCGCTCAAAACGACCGCCACACCTGCGGCGGAAAAAGTATGGCGCGCCGTGGCGGGTTAGGCGGCACTCCAACAGCCCCGTACATCTCTGATGAAGTTAGCAACTTTTTAGTTTAGCAACCATGAAATTAGCAACCTTTTTTATGAGTTATATGTGACCAATCTCTGATGACCGACACGACACCCGTCACCTAAGGCGATCTTCGTCCGTCACCTATACGCAGTTTTTCATGTAGTGGTATTAATTTATGGGTGACATACAAGGCTAGAAGCCGACTGTGTCTAATATTTTACCTTTTGCTTGGTACGGTGATTGCGTTATTTGTTGGAAGCTAAGTATATATGTTTTGTTGCTGGCCGACCCCGTTTTGCTTTTGGTGACATTGGGTATATATACATCTTGCATGTCTTGTCATATTCAGGATGTTATTACATGCCTTATGATTAGGAGGGGTGCTAAAGGGACTTAATTTTTAGCTTAGATAATTTAAGGGTTAGATTTTAATCTTATACAATTTTGAGGAAAAATACACTGGGGTCACGATCT
The DNA here is from genome assembly GCF_002211085.1 of Panicum hallii. NCBI lineage: Eukaryota > Viridiplantae > Streptophyta > Magnoliopsida > Poales > Poaceae > Panicum > Panicum hallii. Next base: position 58,788,491 of record NC_038044.1, read on the forward strand.
GTTACCGTCTCTGCTTGTGATGGATCCGATTTTGCATGAACGAACTAATAAAAAAGTTGACAAATATCATGCTTTGCTTAAGTTGGGTTGGCGTCATTTAAAACTAGCAACGTACGTGCTGTTAAAACTTCTTCAGGATTGCAAACTTAACATTAGCAACGTGCACAAGAGCAGCGCCAAATAGCCTGTCAACTGATTAAATCGAGAAAACAAAAGTAATAATAAATTAACTTGAAGGTTGACGATCATCGATCGATTTTCAAAAGGCCTTTTGCAAGTACTCTTGATTTCTTACTAGGTTTGCCGCCAATCATATATGCATTTCTCACAAAGCTCCATGGATACGGCTCGGTCAAGCTCGAGCACGGCGAGCACGGGGCCTTCTATCTAGAAGAAGGCGCCGCACAGTTCCGGGTCCTCGCAGTCGCACGGGATCGTCAGCCTCGGGCACCGGCACCACGGCGGCGGCATCGCCGGCGGCGTGCTAACCTCTGTGCAACACTCTTTGTCCTTCACCACCCCGTCATCCTTCTTCTCTTCCTCCTTGTCGTCCTTCTCCTTCGCCTTCTCCGTCACAATCAACTCAACCTCACATTTCTCTACCTCTTCTTCCTTCTCATTTCTACCACCCTCGTCTTCTCTGCGCACGACTACTTTCACCTTCGGTGCGGACGGCGGCGCCGGCCTCGGCGCCAGCGTGACGGCCACCGGGGCGTGCCTCGTGTAAACGGACGCTGAGACGGACACGGACGCGGCGACGGAGAGCGCCGATGACACGCGGAACCGCCCGCAGAACGCGCCGGCCTGGCCGCACAGGCCGCCGCCGCGCTGGCGCCGCCCGCCAGTCCCCCCGCCTCGGGGCGGCCCGCCGCAGGAGGTGATGTCGTCGACGGCGAGCAGCAGCGCCCCCGACGTGGACGTGAGCGCCTGCGCGAGCTTGTCGATGAGCTCGACGGCCCTGGCCGCCTTGCCCTTCCTCGTCGCCTCCAGGTAGATCGCCACGCCCTGCAGCACCGCGGACAGCAGGTCGGCGAGCGCCGAGTACCTGCGCGTGGCGTCGCCGGAGATTCAGTAGCCAGCGTGCCTCGGCGACCGTGCACGTCGCGCAACGATGGGAGGGATGCTTACTTGAAGGAGTAGTAGTCGCCGTAGGAGACGGCGCCGGCGGCGACGCCGTTGTCCCGGAGCACGCACTGCGTCGAGGCGGCCGTCATGATCGCCGACGCCAGCGACAGCCCCACCGTCGCGATGCGCAGCACGAGGCTGATTGCCTCCGACGCGCCCACCTCGCCGGAGCTGCCGCTTCCCATGATGGAAAGATGGATGGACGCGCACCGGCTTTCCTTGCCAGCGAGCTGTGCAGACTGCAGACTCTGTTGGGCCGGACAGCTTTGTGGATATACACTCCAGCATGAATGCATGACCACCCAACCGGCATCCACTAGTTGCCCAACAATAGGCATGATTATACTACTGCCACTGTCATCCATTATGCAAATATGTCAATGGCTCAAATCTGAATTTCTGATGATCTCTTTGATCTGGATGATGGTTAAGCTATATTCTGAAGAATATGGTAGTTGGATTTGTACTTTCCTAACAAAGAAAGCTGTGGGACATTAGCAGAGTCAGAAACATATTGTATTTAGTTTGCTCAACACAAGATGAAAGTTGAAACTGATTGCTAATGGAATCATGGCCTATGGATCCAATTGTTTCCGAGCACTCAGGTCTTCCTTGATCATCTTACATCATTTGCGAAAATTGAAGCGTACAGTACCGATAGACGGGAAACCAGAGTGATGTGATCAAATCCAAAGATTGCTAGCAAAGATATATACAACAAAGCAACAGAATTAGGTTAAACTTAAACCAAACTGATGGTCATGGTGATCTGCATGCTTAGGTCCCGGACGGCGGTCATGGTGATGACCGATATCGTGTCACTTGCTTCAGCTTTGTAGAGCAGTCTCCAAGAGATGCTCGATCCGGTATTTCATCACAGGTTGGCCAGATCTTGTCTTCTTGAACATCTTCTCCCTCAGTTCTCTCCGCTTTGCCTCAGACTTCTCCTGCTGTTCCCTCTTTGCCTGAATGATCGCATCCCGCTCCTTCTTAGCCTTCTCATCCTCTGCACGTTTTTTCTCATACTCCTCCTTCAAGCTTTGTGCAGTGCGCTTCTTCCCTTTATGATGCGGCTTTGGCACATTTTGTGCATTATCACCCCTATCCTGCAAATTGAAATAAAATAAAATGAGTTGGAGTTATGCACTCTGAACATCCAGAACAGTTGTGCTGATTTTCATAGTAAAAAAAGTGAATGAATGACAAAGTGCATCATAACTTCAGCCGCAAAATATTATCCACTGGTCTAACTTCTATCACTGAAAGCAGACTTAGTTTCGAAGAGGGTTAAATTACCTCACGGATTGGAAATTCTGGAGGCTGATTTGGCTGATTTTGTTGCTTCTTTGTCCTTTTGTACTTGCTAATTAACTTAGCATTCTTGTAGAACTCTTTTTTCTTCTCTGTGTATCAGAGCAATGGCTTAATCAATATAATTGGAATCAAATTACAACAATACCAGCAGACATCCAAAATAATTTTACATAGAACTTTTGGAAACAAGTATATAAATTTATTACATGCCATATCTACACCTAACACCAGTACAATGTCCATCAAACCGAGGAAGCGTGCTTAAGCAGGCTACATGCTCTGCATTATTAGACTCCTCACAAGTAATGCACATAATTTTCTCAATGTGAAGGCATATGAGCACTGAATGAAGTTAATTCCCAGTAGCAGGATTAGCAATTTAGCATGCATTTTCCGCCTGTAGTACCAAGTGACAGTTGTGGGTCTAGGAAACAGATCGGTACCCGAAAGGAAAAAAAAAACCCTATAACCAGGCTATTGGAAAATTCAAACCTTTCCTTTTTATACTGTAAAGGAAAACATAACAAAGAATACCAGAGCCTGAGATACAGACTTCAGGTGCGCTGTTATTGTTCCAGGCACACAACATTTTTAAAGAGAACTTCTCAGAGACCCGATTCTTTTCACAATTTAAAAACAATCAAGCATCCATTTTGATTAATTGGGATAGTTGAGTACACGAAACCAGATCCCACATCATGATACTTCCAAAGGCAGAGACTGTGTAGATAGCTAGACACCTAGAATCATTCACAGTTCAATCCAAACCTCAGGGAGAACAATGCAATTCGTCGTGAACTCAATCAATCTCCTGCTAAGCGTGACCAGATTAAATGATTAATTATCAGCTAAGCGAAGATCTCCAAGCGAACGAAGCTAGATTTCTGCAAACCAAACGCAGGATGCCAGCTAAATCAATTTAATTCCTCCGCAAAATCCTACCGAAAACGACCCACAGCATGTGATGCCGTCATGCCAACAGCAACAAGAAGCCCCTAGCTAATCCCACTCCAAACTACGCCACGAACCCTCGGGAACTACAGTTCGGCGGCGGAGGTGGTACTCACTGATGAGGGCCGGATTATAGCCGGTGTTCCGGGACTTGGCGCTGGCGAACGCCGCGAGGGAGAGCGCCCCGCCGCCGCCGACGCCCAGCCGCTGCTCGTTCCGCCTCCGGCTCGCGCCGCCCCACCTCCCTTTCCCCTTCCCCATCCCGAACCCGCCGCCGCTTCCTCCCTCGCCGGCCGACGTGTCGTCGCCGCACTGTCGCGGCGGCGGCCGCTTCATCTTCGCGCAACGCAAGGTTCGGAGAAACCCTAGGCGTTCGATCCGGCTGCGAGCTGTTTGCCTCGGCCGTCGGCTTCCGAATTTTTTTTAAAAAAGGGTTAAAAAAAATTTTAAATTCGAAAAAGGGGTGCCGATTTGGAAAATTTCTAAAAATGGGTACTTCCCGCCCATCCAACGGGCGGGAGGCGTGGGGCCGGAGGTTCCCGCCCATCCAATGGGCGGGAGGGGTCTGTTCGCAAATAAGAAAAAAAATTTATTCGCGAAGAGGGACCTCCCGCCCAACCAACGGGCGGGAGGTCCCTTTTCGCGAATAAGAAACTTTTCTTATTCGCGAACAGGCCCCTCCCGCGGCGGCAAAGGCATCCCGCCCGCCCAACGGGCGGGATGTGCCCTTTTCTTATTTTTTATTCGAATTTATATTTTATAAACTATTTAAAATTTATATTTTTTCAAATACAAAATTTTTATTCACCATACTCTCGTGTAAATCAAAGTTGTGTAAATTATACGAAATTAGTCATGTAAATCAAAGTTGATCGAAATGATAATTATAAAGGACTTACAGCTCGAACTGGCGGCAGTACCGCTAGACGCTTGCGTGCGATGCTGCAGAGGTCGATGGGCCAGCTGTGTATACGTGGGCGGACGCATGAGATGAACTGGAGGCCCCCTCGTCATCTCTGCTGCAACACGCCAATGCACGTAACGCTCGCGTCAAGTTACCATGAATCCGACGAAAGCTCTCTTTGTACTATGCCTCCGGTACACGTACTCCACGGTCAAACAACGTGATCTGAGATGCAGCTTCGACCTCCGTGCAGTGGATCAGATCGATCTGCATGAGTAATGAGAAGCAGAGTAATATTGTTATTGATTTTTTTAAAAAAATTTATATGTATACAAAAGAGTATGGCAAATAATTCTTGTATTTGAAAAAAATATGAATTTTAAATAGTTTATAAAATATAAATTCGACCAAAAATAAGCACATCCCGCCCGTTGGGCGGGCGGGATGCCTTTGCCGCCGCGGGAGGGGCCTGTTCGCGAATAAGAAAAATTTCTTATTCGCGAAAAGGGACCTCCCGCCCGTTGGTTGGGCGGGAGGTCCCTCTTCGCGAATAAATTTTTTTCTTATTTGCGAACAGGCCCCTCCCGCCCGTTGGATGGGCGGGAACCTCCGGCCCCACGCCTCCCGCCTGTTGGATGGGCGGGAAGTACCCATTTTTAGAAATTTTCCAAATCGGCACCCCTTTTTCGAATTTAAAATTTTTTTTAACCCTTTTTTAAAAAAAATTCGTCGGCTTCCCCACTGGTTTCTTGCCAGATACCCGGCCTTTTGGGCCGGAGAAGTGGGTCGTCCTTGGGCTCTTGGGGCCAAAAGTTGGGCCTCTGGCTCTATGTTTTGGGCCGGAAATCAGGGACCAAAGCGAAACGGAAACCAAACCCAAAGGGCTCAGCTGCTAAAACCACCGCCCCCTTCTTCTCCAGTTCTCCCTCCCACTGCTCCCCCCTTTCTCTCTCCAGATCTCACCCGCCATGGACCTCGACGCGGGCCACCGCCGCGCCCCCGCCGCCGCCGACATGGACGGCAACGCGGCCTCCGCGCTCCCGCTCGCGGGCGCCTCCTACCAGCCCTACGTCTCCGAGCTCCTCTCCTTCTCCATCGAGCGCCTCCACAAGGTACGTGCTCCTGCACCCACACCCGTGGCGCCTCCTACCCTCGCCGCGCGAGGCCCCTGATTGGGCGGTGGTGGCGATCCCGTGACGTTGTTGGTTGGTTTGGTGGGCGATGGGCAGGAGCCGGAGCTGCTGCGGGTGGACGCGGAGCGGGTGCGGCGGCAGATGCAGGAGGTGGCGGTGGAGAACTACGCCGCCTTCATCGCGGCGTCCGAGGCGCTCTCCTTCGTCCGCGCGCAGCTCGAGGGGTTCGACAGCCACCTCGAGGCCCTGGTAATGCTGGCCGGTCCCTCCCTGCTCCTAGTACCCTTTGCTTCATTGCTTCTACTGCGTGCCCATTCGCATCACAAGTTGTTGTGCTATGATGATCAGTAAGTAGATCCTGAGCATGCAAGTGCAAAATTCATTTAATGCTGGTGCAGTGATTAAACCCTGTTGCTTTATGGTGGTAGCAAGCTGATCACCTGATCTTGTCACTGTTGCGCCCAAGAGATGTAGTATCACAAGCAGAAATGCAATTCTGTTGTGCAGTCATTCTTAACTTGAACTTGGACCAAAAAAATTGCTTGCAGTTTATTGATACTGACTAAAAAATGAAGATCAAATGTACATAGGTCAAAACAGGAATTAGCGTTAGCACTGTGTGTAACTAAGCCGTTATTTAGTTAGCATAATAATTAGTGAAATACATAGTTTGTATCTCGAAATATGTGCTTGAATTATAAATTTGCACAGAGGGAGTATTTGAGAGGCTTGGGTGAGCCGTTGCATAATTTGCACACGTCACTGGTGTATCAGGTAGGACCCTTTAAACAGTTTGAAGTAGATGATCCTGCGCACCTAGTATTGTCAAAATTAGGTTCAAATACACTTCATGGAAGAATTAAATACAAATTTATAGGTTGTATCCATGACAGAGATTTTTGTTAGACTTGTAGTATTTGTTAGCCTGTGAAAACCTCAGAGTCTGTTTATACGCTGAAACAAGGTTTCTCAATAACATTGGTAACTGTGCGAGTCATCTTGATTGAAGATAGAGGAGATACCAAATTTTCTTCTGTCTCTTTCTATGTGGTATGCTAACATTATATCATTGTTTGATTCATACTACATTGAGAGTATGATGTGAAATGTTTGACCATGCTGTTTGTGCACCATTGTAGATAGAGGAGATACCAAATTTAACATCTGGCTGCACTGAGTTTGTCGAGTCAGCACAGCAAATTTTGGAAGAGAGGAAGCTTAATCAAACATTACTAGCCAACCATAGTACCTTGCTTGACTTGCTTGAAATCCCACAACTGATGGACACGTATGTAACTTCTTTTTTCTTACCATTTCCCTTGGTTGTTTACTGAATGTTTGAGTTGTCGGTGTTACTAATATCATTTGATCTTTTAGTATGCGTAGTTTCAGCTGTTATTGTTGCTGAGTCATGCATGACAGTCTGTAAGGTAATGCTCGTAGGTGCATACGGAATGGGAACTATGATGAGGCACTTGATCTAGAAGCTTTTGTAAACAAAATTTCAAAGTTGCACCCTGAGTAAGTTCTGTAGCATAATTCCTTCCGCAGCAACTGACATTTGCTGTTATATTAACCATTCACTGTTCCAATTGAAGTTTACCTGTTATCCAAGGCTTAGCTGCTGAAGTCAAGAAGACAATACAGTCACTAATTTCACAGCTTCTCCAGAAACTTCGATCAAATATTCAGGTGAAGATGCTGGTGTAATAAAAATTATTAATGACTATGTTGCATTGAGCATGACTCCTATGGGAAGTTGATCATTCTAGAGATTATATTACGCATGTATCGTATTTCTTTGTTATCTTCAATACTTTCTCTTCTCACCCCAAATTGTTTGATTTATTCACCTTGAGCGCATATGTATCTTACAGTCATTTTATTTTCTACAGTTACCTGAGTGCCTTCGTATTGTAGCACATTTGCGTCGAATAGGAGTTTTCAGTGAATCAGAATTGCGCTTACAGGTATTCTGAAAATTTTCATATAATTTTCATTGTATGATTTATTTCTCTGATTTCTTTCATATATTATGCGGTAAATTTTCTGGAAATGATTTCAGCATGTTCATCTTCATATTCTAATGCTGATATAAGCTCTAGTTCTTGAGGTGCAGGGAAGCTTGGCTTTCTGGGATTCTTGAAGATCTGGACCAGAGGAATGTTTATGATTACCTGAAGGGCATGGTGACTAGCCACAGGGTACATTTGTTTGATGTTGTTAATCAATACCGAGCAATATTCAACAATGATAAATCTGGAAATGAGGAGAACTATGATGGTGGGCTGCTTTTCAGCTGGGCAATGCAACAAGTTAGTAATCACCTCACAACTCTTCAAGTTATGTTACCAAACATAACTGAAGGTGGGTCTCTGTCCAGCATTCTTGATCAATGCATGGTAAGAACTGGCTTCCGATCCTCTGGATTATTGTTTTATACAAGATTAGCAGTGATATATGTATCATTGATAAATTTGAAACACTTTCATGTTGCAGTATTGTGCAATGGGTCTTGGCTTAGTCGGGTTGGATTTCCGTGGCCTACTTCCACCTATCTTTGAAAAGTAATTCACATTTACATTGTGGAATTTTATTATTAAGAGTGAAGATTTTAAGGGGCTTTATTATTGATGGTGTCATCTGTTTTTTGCAGCGCGGTTCTAAATTTATTCTCAAAGAATATGAGTACAGCGGTTGAAAATTTCCAGGTAAAGCAAATTTCTGCAACCTTTATATATGTTGACATACTGTTCAATTCTAGATTTGAACTGAACTCACTATGCTGTTTGTGCTTTTGAACTAACTTTGAAGTTCTTTGGACTCTGCATCTATTAGTATAATATCTGACTGCAGCTGTAATACCTTGTACCATACTAGGTTGTTTTGGATTCACACCGTTGGGTTCCAATGCCATCTGTTGGCTTCGTAGCAAATGGAGTTGTGGATGAGACTTCTGATGATGTGACTCCACCTTCTGTTTTAATGGAGCATCCACCTCTTGCAGTTTTTGTTAATGGTAATTTCTCCTAAATCACACTTAATTTTCGTTTCTAGATCACCATGTGTTGCCTCTAATCGAGCATATCTTTGGTTACTGGTGTGTACAAGTACAAGTTGATATGTTAATTTTTCTTAATATTCTTATGTGCAGGTGTTTCAGCAGCAATGAATGAGCTGAGACCATGTGCACCATTGAGCTTGAAACATGTCCTTGCTCAGGAGGTGGTGAAGGGATTACAGGCAGTCTCTGACTCCCTAGTTAGATACAACGCCATGCGAATGTTGCGTGGGAATGAGTCCGCTCTGTTCCTTTCACTCTGCCAGGCATTTATCGAGGTGCGTCAAGTTTTCTATGATAGAGCAATGGTTTTGAATCTGGCAATAGAATATGACATGTTACAATACACATGAAATGAAACTGAACGGCTGAAAAGTCTTAAACCCATCAAGTCTAAACTGTACACAGTAAATATTTCTCTTTAGATGTATTGAAGGTTCACATCTTAATTTTTCATGTCAGGTCGTACACCCTTACTGTGCCGCATGTTTTGGCCGATGCTACCTGAACGGAGCAACACTGATCACAGAGTGCCAGAGCACATTCAACGCTGTCAGCCAGCTACTGACCGTACCTGCGAGATCAAACAGTTCCAGCATTGAGAGAAGGCAGTCAGGAGGCATAGACAGGAAGCAGTCGGGAGGCATTGATAGGAAACAGTCGGGGAGCATCGAACGAGGGCAGTCGGGAGGCATCAACCGAAAGCAGTCCATTGAGAGCGCTGGGTCAGCCGTCACGGATAATGGGCTCCCGGCTGATGGACCGGGCCCTGAGGTCAACAGTGATGCTGCAACCCCATCCTCAGTGGTTCAGGATGATGCGCGAAGCAGTCCGCCGTCAAGCAAGTAGATATTTGTAGCCTTTCATCAATGCCTTGTTATCTTCAACCAAAGAGGATACTGCTGCAAAGTTACATTCATCGAGTTTCACTCAGTATTTTCCGCTTTCGGTTCTACAGTGTATACAAGCTTCTCATCAGCAGATATTTGTATCTTGATTTGTACAACACTCAAATCCTTAGCCGTTCATTGTTACCTGTTAGCCCATACCTAGATCTTGTAGAGTGTTCCAACCCGGACAATAATCTGATAATACGAGCTGTGTTGGTTGCATTGCTGAGTGCTGACTAACATTTTGTTCATATTGAAGAGCTCAGTCATATGGAATCTATCCTTGGAGAGAATCATGGATGGATAGACAGCTGACCTTTTCTTTTCTATCTGATAACCAGCTGTAGATTGAACAGGGGAAAAAAGGTGAGAGAAGCTGGAGACGAGTGCAAGCAAAGTGTCAATGAAATAAAGAACAGGCGGATGATGAAGGAAAGGATTGATAAAAGACGTGCCACGGCCGGTGGCATGCATATGCGTGCGGCCCATGCCATTGCGCATCTCATCGCCTTATCCTATCGGGTATCCTTCATGTCACGGCACCAACAATTCAACGGCAAACAATGTATCCAAGGTACCTCTGATCAAAGGCATGGAGGATTGGAGGGAGGTCTGCCAAACTTTTTTTTTTCTTTTTGCGAGAAAGGGTCTACAAGACCTAACACTTGTGTAAAGTGTGTTTTCTTCGTAATCCTAAGTTCTACTTGCAGTCCTGATCACGTAGCATTGAACTACTGATGGCAAAATATTGTTCTATGACAATTATAGTTTTTTATTACTGTGTTTGACCGACTCGTACTCAGTTAATAGGCATGCAAGACTGCAGACACTCGAAGAATATATGTTTTTATTTTGCGAAACACAATACATACGATTGGTATGTATGTTTTATTGAAAGTGTGTTTCCTTCACATCGGTTCTTCGGATGAGTTTTAGAAGTAACAAAAAATGCCATATGCAGCACAGCTTCTACTATCTCATAAAGAGGGAAACCTAAATAGAATGTGTGCTATCTTTTTTTTTTGTCTTTCTTTTTGCAGAACACAATGCAAATGCAAACCACTCATGGCTCATATACACACATTTCCTATCCGCAATAAATAGAGGACGAAGAAGGAAATAACGGTTTCATGCACCAATACATGTTTCATATTAGTAAACTGAGGCGAAGCTAGCGCTAACATTACCGTAGTGCACTCCTCAAGATATCAGCAAAATTTGGTAGCAATCCATGATGACCATTAGTCATTCAGTGGTAATTTTTTTGATTAACCATGGTGCATGGGCACCAGGCTAGCTTAACGTGGCGTCGCCCCCGAGTACACAAACAATAGTTTGGCACAGATCTAGCCATAGCATCTCCAGACTCCAAATGCTCAATTAAATATATAGTGGATAATACTTTTTTAAAGAACATAAAAAGATATTGACAGTCAACTTTTGTATTACTTAACGGCCATAAGATATATCTAGCCATAGCATCTCCAGACTCCAAATGCTCAATTAAATATAAAGTGGATAATACTTTTTTAAAGAACATAGAAAGATATTGACAGTCAACTTTTGTATTACTTAACGGGCATAAGATATTTAGTACGAGACGTTCGCCCTGGGTCGCTCTCCCAGCACCAGAACTTGCAACACCCCCCCCCCCCCGGCGTCGCTCTCCCAGGCGACACGAGAGGCGATCCCGCGCCGCTGTCCGGGCACCCCCACTTCGCCACCTCCAGTGGCTGCCGCCGCCAACCGTTCGGGCGGCGGTGGCAGCTCAGCCTGCTCCCTCACCCTGTCTTATCTCTCTTCCACCCCGTCTCTCTCCTCCCCCGCCCTCCAAACCTCACTATCCTTCTCCGCCACCGGCCACCGGAGCCGAATCCGACCTCCTCCTCGCCAGATTAGGGGTTCCCTGGGCCGGATATGTGGCTGGACGCCCTCTGGGGCCGGCACTTTGTTGCCCCGATGTGTGGGGGCGCACCGTCTCCACAGCTACTCTTCTTGGGGTGTGGTGCCCCGCGGCAGCCCTAGTGGCCGCGCCGCCACGATCGTCGTTCTTCTCGGGGTGTCGTGCCCCGCGGTGGCTCTAGTGGCTCCACCGCTGCTGCTCTTTGGGGTGTCGTGCCCCTCGGTGGCTCTGGTGGCTGCGCTGTCGCTGTCGCTGCTTGCCCGGGGGCTCGAGCCCCGGTGGCTTGGGTGGCCGGGGGGCTGTAACCGTGTTGCCACCGCCGCCCGCCGCTCGCCTTGGGTGTGGTGCCTTCTCGAGTTGCGCCTCCACTGCCGCTCTTGGGGGGCCCGGGCATGGCCGCGCCGCCGCCGCTCTCGGGTGGCCAGGGGCCTTCGCCGATGTCGACCTCCTATCGCCCGTGTGGGTGGTTGGCTTCCGCCCCCCATTGACGTCCCTTCTGGTGGCGGTCTGGGCGGGGTGCCGGCCGGCAGGCTCTCCTGCATTGTGGCAGCGTTTGTTGGCCTTCGGCTCTGAGGAGAAAATGGGGCGGAGGCGAAAGTCTGGGTCCGTTTGCAGGCTAATGACGCCTAGGGTCCGTTTGCAGGCCAATGGCAACGACATCCCCGAGCACCGTTTACCTTCTTGAAGGCGTCATTCTTTCCCTCTATTCCCTCCTCTCTGGAGAGCTTCCAGGTGAAAACCTTAACCACGTTGGTCGGACGACGATGACGCTTGTGGCGTCGCTCCCTCCCTTTGAGCGTCGTCTTTGAAGCTCTACCGGTGGTGGTCTATGCTCTCCTTGGAGAGTTCCCACTTCTGCACCTGCCTTCCTCCTGTTTCGTCTGCATCGTCCAGGTTGCGTTGGTCGTCCTTGGCGGATGCTTTGCCTCCCTTCTCTTTGCTGGCAGATACTTTGCCGTCATTCAGCTCTGGCGGATGCTTTGCCGCCATCGTTGTGTTGGTTGTGGATCGTTTCGGGCGGATGTTTTGCCACCGGTGGTTGGTCGGTTGGGTGGATTTTTTGTCACCTTTGTATTGTAGATATTGCATCTTGGTGTTGCAGTATCCTTTTAGCAGGTTCAATTGCGCGGTCGTGCTAGGTTTGTAGATTTAGGTGTGTCTCTTCCCGTTGTTCTTGCTATTCTTATTTAGTATTAAGATCGTGTGCCACTAGCTTGGTGGTGCTCTATATTCGCCTTAATAGACTCTGCATATTAAGATTTGTAATGATCATTTTGCTTACCTATTAATTAAATACCTGCTCAGGCAATCACTCTTGATTCAGCTAGGCAATGAGCATGAGAGGACAATGGCACAGTTGGTGATTAAAAGCGGTGGGCACTCGCGAGTCGATGACGACCTTTCCTCTTCCGTCCGGACCAATAAAACGAGAGAAAAATCAGGCGCCCAGCTCCTACACCGCCCCCCTATCGCGCCGTTTTACCCGGAGCCCCCTGCTCGGCCTCGCTATTTACACATCTACCACCCGCACGGCGGCACCTCTCCGTCCCACCGGTCACCGCCGCCGCCGCCGCCGCCGGGGATGGGGGGAGCGCACTTCCCCGGCGACAACGACGCCGCCGAGGTCGACGTGGCCTGCGACGGGGGGGTCGACCGCCGCGACGTGGGCAATATGGAGCACGGGTGAGCGAGCGAGCGGGCGCCCCTATTAGCTTCTCCCTTCGTCTTCCTCCACCTTTCCCATTGCTTGCCTCCGACAGAACCTAGATTTGCTCCTCTCGCGGTCGAATAGCTCGGCTCTGCGTGTCCGTCCGATTCTGCTCGGTGGATTTGGTCCTTCGGTCTTCCCCGATCCGTGTCTGGTTCGTTTCGCTAAGCATGTTCTCACGGGAAGGAATTTTGTGCGTTTCTGCAGGTGCGAGCATTACCGGCGGAGGTGTAAGATCGTGGCGCCGTGCTGCAAGCAGGTGTTCCCCTGCCGCCACTGCCACAACGAGGCCACGGTGAGCTCGTGCTCTCTGTTTTTCTTTTCTGGAGATCACGGTTGTGTTGCTATGTCGTACTGTTGTTCATGTGGAGCACTTGCCGATTTGCTAGTGCGCTACCATGTACTTCTGTTTCCACCAATGGGCAAGAAATTTATGCATAGTTCTTAGTCTTCTGTTATTGGATTGGTAGTTTAGCTCTATGCTTCTGTCAGTCTTAGGTCTTGATTGTGTTCATTTTCATCGACCTGTTGGGGTGAACCTTATGCAAGATAAGTTGATGTGTAGAATTCAGGGGCAGTCATGTCTTGGAGCATAATGCTTATATAATATATGAAAGAACAAGAACTCCAAAATAGTGGTAATTCTTAATAGATTAAAAGTAAGCTATAATTTTAAATGGGAACTTGATTTGCAGGAACTTCAAACTAATTTTGAGAGCAATGTTAGATATTGGTTATATGAAGAAAATTAACTATCTGTTTTGGTACTGTGCAAAAAGCATCTAATGAGAATGCTGTTTGACTAACTTGTTGATGGCACATTCTTCTCTATAGGCTTCAGGAGATCGGCATGCAATATGTCGCCAAGATATTGAAAAAGTACACCTCTCATTGCTCTTTCTAGTTTCTACAAACAACTTTAGTAGAATCGGAAACTATGGACAATTGACCTACTTCATTCTTGCAGGTAGTTTGTGTACTCTGTGATACTGAACAGCCGGTACGACTTAAATTGTTGCAAAAATTTCTTTCACTACTCGCACCTTGTGAAGATGTCATTATGCTTGAACTGAAACTTCGTTTATTGTTCAGGTGTCACAAGTGTGTGTAAGCTGTGGAGTCAATATGGGAGAGTACTACTGTGATATATGCAAATTTTATGATGATGATGTAAGTTCTAAGTTTGTCATCTGTTGTTATGTCTTATGTGCTTTGTATCAATCCTACCAACCAATGCATTTTTCTTCTCTTATGGTTCAGACAGAGAAAGGGCAGTACCATTGCAATGATTGTGGCATATGTAGGTGAGCAAAAAAAAAACAACTTTGACCGATATATAAGTAAGCAAAGTTCTGACCCTGTGTCTACTCAATTCAACCAGGGTTGGTGGCAAGGAAAAATTTTTCCACTGTGTGAAGTGTGGTATGCTTTGCTTGAACCAATTTGATCATATAGTTTTTAGTTGAATGTTCTTCCATGTGCAATCTACCATGCCCACGCTAACCTATGCACTCTTCGAGTAACTGGCATGATAGAGTGACAATACTTTTTGCGGACTGGTTATTTCCCTTGCATTTATTCCTTATACTTAGCTAGCACTAGCAGTACATTGTTTGTTATAAACTAAATACTGGTGAAAAATGCAACTAGGGATTCAGTTATTTCTTTTCTATGGTGAAAATGTTCCATGCTGTCTTGGTGAGGTCTGCAGATTGTACCAACTACCAATATAAAATTGTTCAGGTCACCATCTAGAGTGATAAAAAATTTAGTATAGAAGAGTGCACCAATTTTAAAGTTAGTCACCGGCAAGGCGGCAAACCTACATTTGGGTAATCTTTGTGTCAATACTTGCTCGTTTCTTTTCTACAATGAACAGGGTCTTGCTATTCTGTTGCACTGCGTGATAACCATCAGTGTGTGGAGAACTCAATGAGACAGAATTGCCCAATCTGTTATGAGGTATTGTTGATAATTTCTACTGTTTCTGGTACAAAATAATATCGATACTTGCACTGTTTCTAGCAAACTAGAAGTTATAACTGGAACTTGGTCTGCAGTATCTATTTGATTCGTTACAAGGAACAAGGGTTCTTAACTGTGGACACACAATGCACATGGAATGCTTTTCTGATATGGTGGAGCATAACAAGTAAAACCCTACTCCTGTATTAATTTCGAGGCATGCTTCATTATCATTCTTTGAAACTTCTCTGAGGCAGTTGCTTATGGTAACTTGTATGTTGTATCCATCTTCTGATGCTACAGATACACCTGTCCAATATGCTCCAAGACAGCCCTTGACAGGACACGCCACTGGGAGATGTTGGATCAAGAGGTTATGTTTTTTCCCTACTGAAAACAGCATTGGTAGTAATTTCAGAAGCTAGTATATGTGTTCATGGGGCACAGTGCTGTGCAAGAACAGAACCCTCATTTAGGAACTATCCTTTCAGATAAGATGATACAGTAAATTAGTATTAGTATTTGTTTGTTTGATAAAAAAGGGTTGCTCCACAAATATACATATGTGCTGACGTTTTGATGTTCTGGGAAGCTATATTCTGGGCTTCTCCTTTTTTTGGTACTTGCTGAATGACTGGTGTTCTGTTCCTTGTTATTTTGTAGATTGAAGCAACAATCATGCCTCCTGTATATCGTTACAAGGTATTCTTTATTTCATTTTGACTCAGCTATTACTCCAACTATTTACTCGCTTATACAACTCACAGTTGGCTAGGCTTAGTTGTGGCATTCATCCTTGGATAATAAGTATATATAAGTTGATTATTGCTATATAATCGGAACACCTTAACTTATAGCACTTCCACAATCTGCCTAGATCATTTTTCCGCAGCCTTCTATTACTGACTAATCAGCTAGCTAAGCATCCCAGAGGGGGAAACCCCCTTGTATGGTCTTTTTGCGCTTATTTGGGCGAATCGTTTGAAGCGATAAGAAGCTATTGTTGTTATGCAAATTTGTTTTTATTCTAAGAAGTGCTTTTCTCCTTGTGCTGAGACATGGCCAGATTTGGGTGCTTTGCAACGACTGCAACAAGGTCTCAGAGGTGAACTTCCATGTGATTGGCCACAAGTGCAGCCACTGCAACTCCTACAACACCCGATCGACATCACGGCCCGCAGATTCGTCCGGAAGCAGCTCGCCGACAACAGACTCCTCCGACAACAACCTGTAGTGAATTCTTCACGCCTGGCCCACACCTGGCAGATGGAAGCAATGCCAGAACCATACAATAGAAGAAGGAAACATTGTTTCGCGGCGCGCGTCCCTGCCTGCCAATCGTCAAGACTCCACGACGCCTTAGCCCTCATTCGGTCAAGATTCAATTCATTCCTTGAATCCGCATCTGTTGTCGGAACTCCCAGCTACCGCATTTGTGCCTGTTCTACCTAAAAGAACAGCATGTCCGTCTGCTGAACGCGTATCAGTGGGTGGAAGTGAAACCCAGCATGTTATCAATATCTGATACTGTAACCCTATAGTAGTAAGAATATGAGGATACATTGACTGTTGGTTACTTGGTTGTGCGCCAGTGACGATCTGTTTCTGAATGGCCTGTCTGGTAAAACTTGGTAAGGCTAGAACCGGGTTCATGTTTTCTCCTCTGAGAGCTCGGTCAAATTGCGTCTCTTGTAATTTACGTGCTTAAATCTCTATCTACTATCTCTATCTCTACTACTAAAAAGAACAATTGGGAGACCGGTGTGCCGTGCGACCAAAGCCACTCCTCACTCCATCGTCCCGCCGTCCGCTAATTTCAGCCGCTGATCAGTTTTTGTGCCATCAAGCGCCTTCCAGCGATCGCACGCCCCGCTCCCGCGTCGTCCTGCCGCGAGGAATTACTGGCCGGCCGCTGCCCGCCCGTCTGCTGAAAAAAAAAAATCTGCTGCCGTCGATTAGTATTAGGTTTCAACGCAAGGCGTCCCTTCCTTTCCTCCCTCCCGATCCCCCACGCGCGGCGCGCTCAGCCACCGTCCCCGTTGCCGTCCTCGCCGCGCCCGACCCGCCGCCCGTCGCGGATACCCCACGCGCGGCCGCCGTCCGCGTCGCCGTCCTCGCCGCCAATGGGACACCCCTCGGCGCTCCAGCAGGCTACGTGAGTTTTGATGCCGGGAGGTCTTGATTTGACAGTTTAAGATTTTTCTCAATCTGATTCGTGCGTTAGGCTTTGGTGCCGGGAGGTCTTGATTTGACGGGTACAGATTTGTTTTCCTCCTTGTAACCTTGTTTGCGTGTGTAGGTCGAGGCTTGCCGGCGATGGTGCAGGCGGTGCCTTCCAACGACCTCGACGTGCAGCTGGTGCAGTTCAGTAAGCTGCTATCCGTCGATGAGATTCAGATCAGATGGTGCGATTTTTCCAGAAATGCTGTAAGAACCATCCGTCATTTGTTTTGTATGAATATTCGAATTGCAAATCCTGCTGATAGTAGAGGCAAGTGGATCTTTTGTTGCATTCAAGTGATCAATTAGCTTTGCATTAGGCCTGTTATTATTTTTCTGAAAAATGCTATAACAATTATTAAATTATGGAACAGTTGGCTCATAGCAGTTAAATACGTTTTCTGCACCATGAGCATGACTGGGAACATGGAGCCTTGGTTTTTGGCAATGCAGGTCTTAGAATTCAGATAGTTGACTTCCGTCATTTGATTTGTCAGACTATTTTTGGAATGCAAGTCCTGCTCATAGTAAAGATAACTTGATCTTTGTTGCATTCAGTCAGCAATCAATTATTTTTGCAGTAGGCCTGTTATTGTTTTGCTGAAAATTGCTATAACACAGTTTTTTGAAATCTGAAGGTGTTCGCTTGGTAGCAAGTTTTGGGTCTTTTTTCAGGATGGTACAAACGTGTAGTGGTCCTGGTGATATAGCTATACACTGATAACACCTACCTTTGTCAGCCAGTTTTTTTAATTGATTAAGATAGTTTGATGGTGCAATATTTAATTTGTTTGTTTATCTGACAAACATTCATTTGCAGATTTCCTTGTCCATCGCCCTTTTTTCATGCTAGCTAGACACACTACTTTTTAGATTATACAGTGAGTTCAGCTGTGTCCATGATTGCCAAATAAATTTATTTCTTGTGTAATACAAACTAGTTTTATCTCTCTTAGATATGAAGATAGTTGAACTGGGCAAGTGCAATAGGTATAATTTGAGCTTATTAACTTCTAATTTATGCTAGCATCATGTGAAAAAGTCTCACCTATGGTTTATTTGTTTTCTGCTGTTGAAGTGGACTTTTGGATGGTACATGGGTTTTGTTTTTGGACATATATAGTAGTTTTGACAACGGAGGTACGATGGACAGTTTACTAAGATTGCTTGCTGAATGCTGTAAATAACAGAAAATGGTCCCGATAATCTGGCACATACAGCTGTACATGATTTTATAGCATTACACATACTGAAATCACTCATTTTCTTTATTGGTGTGGTTGCGAAGTAAATATCCACTGTCCCTAACACATACACAGGTCTATGTGCAGTAAAATCACCAACATGCTTATGTTGACAACTCTAATATGGTATGGAGCTTGCATCCGAATGGAGAGCAATTTTCTAGGGGTCAGAAGATTCCAATCAGAAAATGGGCACCTTGTAGAGCGCCGACAAGCAAAAAAATAATACTGCTATTTGTTTTGCCACCGAGCTTGCTCTGAAACCTTGCAGGTACAAATGTTTGGCCCTTGAATTGTTTGCAAAAAAGTGCACTGTGACTACGGATAACATGTTGGGAGATATTGTGGTTATGTCTGCCCAGTTTGCTCAAATTTTTATCAGAATATGCACTCTCTGCTGGGCCTTTTGTGGAATTGTTAGAAGAGCTGTGGGCAAACTATTTTTGTAGTCCTGGTTCTTTTCAGACAATAGAATAACAGTATATTCCATACTGTAATTGTAATTAGCTCATTTTGCATACCCTCCATTCTTTTAGATACAAATCTAGAGGATTTTAAAATTCCTCTGTTTATTTGTCATCAGATGATAAAAGAGTTCTCTAACTTATGGTTAAGTTTTCGAGATGTTCAACTCTTTCATTCTCTTGTGATAAGCATCAAAATTACAACGTTGATGTAATTCCTTTGTTGTTCAGTTTACAGGGTCTGAATAAGAAGCATCCCAACTTTCATAAATGGTTTGTATTCATCATCAATTCCTGTCAAGCAAATATCTACTGTTGCCAACATAGACAAGTTTGTATGCATTAACATCTCCTACAGGTGTATGTTGCCATCTCTGATATGGAGTGGAGTTTGGATCTGATTCGACTGGCATGTTCAGAAAGTTCTAATCAGAAAACGAGCACTTTGAAGAGCCGGAGCAGCGCACAGTGGCGCTGTTTGTGCTGGCACAGAGCACCCTCTGAAGCTTGCAGCTACTGATGTTTGAATTACTTTTAGAAAAGAGCATATTGTTTGGCATATGAATCGTATATCAGGTTGACTGTTGCAAAATGTGCTACACTTGTGAGGGCTGCTCAGTTAGCTCAATTTGGGATCAGTCTCTGCGTTCTGTGCTGGCCCCTTTTGGGAATCTCGGAAGACAAAGTTGGTACAGAAAGTCAGAATCTGTTCTAATCACTGTACTTGTTCTTGTCACAGTTCGTCAATAGATTAAGTGTACATACATACTGTGAACTGTAATTATTTCCTTGTATATATCCTCTTGATAAAGGAACAGTAGAATAATTGTCAGATGATAACTGTGTTACTTTTATTGTTAGTGTGCCAATTAATTTTCCATGTCTGCAACCTTTTCAGTTTTCATGTGATGGGCATCAACTCCTTTAGAAAAGAGTTTTCAGCAGCCTCCTGCATTTTCATGGGGTCCATTCAAGTATTTTTGTGAGTATTTACTAAACAACCTATAATTTGGAACAGTGGAAGTATTACTCATCTGTATATCTTTGCACCTGACTCAAAACTATGTGTTGAAATAATGGAATTGTAAACTGATGGTGCGCTCTCTTCGTATATTTTGGAATTTCATTTTGCAGCTCATTAGGAATAAAATACGTAGCATTATTAAAAAAAAATCTAAAAACCTACGCGTTGTTCTTTCTTTGCTTTGGAAACATCTCTTTTCCGTCTATAAGGTGACGAGGGTTGACAGGATGACCGTATGATACTATTATTGGGTACTTGATAAGTTTTCTTTATCTTAAGATCTACACTTGTATGAATATATTTGACTTTTTTTTATCATCCGTAGCTATGTACGCGCACGGTGGCACGACCCGTCACAGGAGGTTGCGCCGGGCTGCACGCGTTCGACTGGCAGGGCAGTCAGTGGCAGGTGGACCCAGGCATTCCGTTGACCGCGTTTATCACCTGTGGTCAACGCTCGCACGGACTCGGGGGAAGCGGACCGTCACTGCGCGCTTCCTCAGGCACCTCCCTCTCAAGTCTCAGTTCTGCCACCTCCCCACGGCCCTCCGCCGCCGCCCTCCTCGCCTCCGGCGTCCAGCCGCCGCCACCGCGCGCTCGATCCCGTCCTCCCTCACCGCGGTACGTCAGCACCTCCCCACCGTCCTCCGTTTATTCGTTTCGCTCTGGTAATCTTGATGTGGCAATTTCGCCGGAAACTCGACCCTGCCGTTGCCAAGATTCGGCCCCGCCGTTCCCTGGGCTCCCCATCCCGAATCCCTCTGCCACTCCCGTGGCTGCCTGGTTGCGACGCATCTAGTTCAGCGCCCCATGGGCCATGCCGGCCCTGTGACTCTCCGCCGCTGCCTGCAGCAGGCGTACTTCGCCTGCCTGCCTCTTCAGGGAACTGAAAAGGCGAAAATGCATACGCGACCCTTTTCTTTTTCGGCCGTTAGGCATCTGCAACCTGTTGCCTGATTCGTGCAGAAAATGCGAATGCCCACCGATTTGCTCTAAAATTTGTACAGATTGGATCGAGCGTATTTGTGCTAGTGTGTCAATGTTGATTTCGGGGCTTTCATTCCCCAGGTCAATCATGGAGCAGGAGCACAGCGCAAGATGTCCAGCTCATGGCTTCTAGCAGGCAATTCTTGTCTTTGCCAAAGGACATTGCTTCATACACTGATCAGAACAGCTGAACAGGTCAATCACTGCCTCAAACTTCAGGAAGGTATACTGAATTCATGACGTAATCCAAGATACTTATACTATAAACTGAATTTGATTTGTCGACTGCTTTGCTTTTTTTTTTTTGCACATGGGTTCATCTTGTGTTAATTAGAGTGCATGCATATTAGTGCCTACCAAAATAGAACCGCCTTTTTTATGGGATCAATGACGTATTCATTCTGTAGAGCCCTGCTTAAGGTGCCTGCTGCTGCTTATTAGCAAGTGCTCAAGGAGGCTCAAGATAGTGCAATCTGTCGAATAGGGAGGCTTGCATTAGACAAGAGGGCGCTTATATAGAAGCTTAACGATATGGCTACATTATCCCTCTTTGGTCACCCATATGAGAGCACTTGCATTGCAGATGCCCCAATGAGGACCACAGTTACTGAAAATTTAGAGAAAAGATATGCCGCCTGAGAGGATCACCCAACTTGCAAGACTTACGCAACTATGCATCATGCATTCCGTACATTCTGCATATCTGTCCTACGTATCTCTATTGTCTTTCTCTTCTTTTTAAAATAGTAGCACATGGACGAAGTCAAGAAAGACGCATCGGTGGCCCACACTACTACTGTGGCGCCACGCCGCACCTTGATCCTAGAGGATTGACAGAATGATATACCTCTACTTTGACGTACAGCAACATATTCAATGCTGAGGGAACCGTCATCCTGCAAGGTGTTGCTGAATGCAATTCGTCACGGAATCATCCATCAAAGTCGCATGGTAGCAATTCCCCTCTCAGTGTCAACAATTGTACGATCATGCATATTGTTCTCTGTTTTTATCCGCAGTACACCATTCTAGTGCCACCACGCCAGTACGCCACTGATAAGGGCCTGCATAAAGGAGATTCTTTGCAAGACAGTGGTATCAACTCTGAGATTTAGGCCATTTGATCAAGTACAAAGGTATCTGAAAACTTCATGGTAACTCTATTAAGTTTTGTGGATTTGAAGTGCTTTAGTTTGATCTGTGGTTATCATTGTATAGATTTTTGTTTTCTTCATATTCCCTATGTCTTTCACCTTATCCTTGCAGATGCATGCTTCTGTGTTAGCTACACGTTTGAAGGCTAAGAGATGCAATCTTTCTTTGAACAAAATGTGGCTCTGGAAATATCATGCCTCTTTCAGCGAAAACGTTGTGCGTCTTGAAAGAACAAAGTAAAGAAAGAAGCATCCAAATCAACACAGCTCATCAAAAGAGGATTCTCTGAAGGTGAAGATGAAAGGATAATAGAGTCCATCTCTTAGACCTCATCGCACAGGTAGGATAGAGTCAGTGACATCAACTGGTGCCAATTGCCATGTTCAAATTGGAATTCAAATGGCTAGAATGGATGGGTCTTGATATGTTAGTATCTGTGCCTGTTAAAGCTAGTCTAGTTTTGGTTTGAGCTAAGGAATTATGTGCTCATGGCTAGGAAAAAGTGAACTTTGTAGGTACTAGACCACTTGTGCAAATGGGATGGCACATACCTAAGGCATAAGATTTTTGTAGGTGTCGGCACATCATGAACTTACTTATTAAGGCATATAGCAACAGTGTAACCCTGTAGGTTAGATCTTGTGAATCACATGATAAAGAATCATAAAAGCACAACATTGAACTGTAGCATCACACGCCTATATTTCTTTCGAGCAGATGAAAGCACTTCAGAAATCATTCTAACTAAAAGTTGACTTGTATGCCTCTGAGAGTTTGTTTGAACTATAGCTGAACAAAATGCAGTGGGTTGAACTTGTGATGAATCAAGCTTTGGTTACTTTCACTCTAAACTCGTACATTTTCTTCGATTGAAATTCACAAAGTATTTGATCCATCAAAAGGTAAACTAACATCCTTCTTGCAGGAGCCGCGAATGCTAACATTCTTGATGAATGCCTCTTGCAAAGTTGAAGAGTCAAGAACTAAGCAAACACCAAAAAGAATCAAAGGATTCTGGAGCAATGGAGATTGCTCTACAGAACACTAGCTTTTTCTCTCTCCTTCCTTTCTTTTCCAGGTGGGAACTATCAAGGCAGATATAAGGGATAAGAATATCTCTATCCAAATATGCAATCTTCCATGCTTGTGCTGGATGTTTGCGTCATGTACAAAAACTAAGTCAGGAAAAAACTAGAGAAAAAAATATCAGATAATATATATCTCACTTCCTTAAGATGCCTGGAGCATCATACAGGTAGGTAGCAACTGTGCCACAGCATCTTTTGCTCTAACCATCGTAGCTTTAGCTCACAGAAGTGTTTTGTAGGGAAAGATGCAGCATATGAAAAGCAAAGATCGCAGCGTCGGATCGTGGCATCGCAATGCCGCACATCTGATAAGGTCAGGCTGGTTTACAAAGCAGCGGCAGCTCAATCTACTGAGAAAAGCCGAGGGCAAGTTGGCCAGATTCCATGCCACAGATAAGGCCGGTCAGTGAGGCGGTGAGGGCCAGCCGGCTATTATGGATGCTATTCTGAAACCGGCTGAGGGGATTGATCCCTGGTTCATTCGAAACCGGTTCAATCAGCCAGTTGGAATTGGTTCCATGTGTTGTATGACAAAGTAGTGGCCGTACCATATGGGTATTGCCGGTCGTTGTCGGCACCATTCTTGCTACGACAGACGCAACTTCCGAATGGGTGTGCATGGAGCAATGGCGTCTGTGGTATTTTTCAGGCTGAGGTAGGCACTGCATGCCTTAACGGATGGAGAATGCAGGAACTTCACTATACAAATTTAATGTGCCAATATGAATTCTAGTGTACGCAAGGCTGTGTGCAACCATATATCTGTATACTATATGCTGATTAATCTAGAGACAAAGTTTCAAATGTAAGTTCCGTTTCAAACAGTGAAAATTTCTTGAAAAATCCTAATATTCCAAACATGCCTTGACTATTGTTTATTAGCTTGATGGTATTTAGCGTAACCAAAGATATGTATAAAAAGAACAATTCTGCCTTGTATAGTTTCCTGGTGAAATTATTTCATGTTTAATATAGAGAATAAAATCAGTACACAGCAGATTTTGAGATTCCAATTACGATCAAATGCCTGCAGATTGGGCATTTGTACATGCAGTCACGTCCGGCTGGTACATTGTCCCTTGCAGCTAAGGATTCCAGCCATGGCAATCCAGCCTGCACTACCGCTGTACGTTCTCTAGCAATCTTTAATTCTCATGTCATTTGTCAATTGTGAAGATATCTGAGGTATCACAACCTAGGGGATCAAATCCCAGCAGTAACTTCAGCGAAAACCCGAGGACAGTGATTTTAGAATCCCGGTGGGTACCAGAGAGTGATCCTGATAAGAGGATGGTACTTTGAGCTATCATTCCATCTTTTTTGCTAGGCATCAGATGTTATAGAAAGTTAAAAATTGGTCATAGGTTTTGGTTTGGAGAATCATGAGACGAAATGCGAAGTGTATTGAGATCAGGTGGGCTACCTGACAATTAGGTGATAGATTAGATAGCGGTGATTTTTACAAAAATGTAGGAGTAACATTTTAGGTGTCTACATGGCCTATATAATGATATAGGCCCGTGAGATTTCGGCCATTATTATTATCTTCTGTTCTATTTCATAGAAACTTTAACTATCTACTAGTACCATTTGTTGTATACTTCTACTCATTCTAACACAGTGAACTTCAGGAAGAACTGATCACAAACATTAGAGCGTAACTGATGCACTCAATTCAGCTTGTCAGTGACAAAACATAGTGCGCGCCATGTATTATGGTGCTCTAGGAGATGATAAAAACAGATTATCTGATTATTTTTTGTTCCATTTTATCTTCTGAGATCAATCCATCAGCTTGATGTATATCCAACCAGGAGCACATGTGATTTTCACAAAGCACCAGGTGGCCTCTATCTACACCCCTGCACCTGCAGCAATAAAATGCTAATAACGACACAGCCAAATCATATCAATAGATTCTTTTCTCTTCCTCTCTTTTTCTGCAACTATTAATTAATTTTGTTGATAGATAAATTAAAAATGATTCTTGTGTGACCAACTTTAATTGCGAAACCACGAAACAGACATAACAATGCCTGAATGCCTGATGACTATCTATCTCTGAAGAATCTGGGTGTGCCTGCTTTCAATCTATTCCATAGCTGTACCCAGAACTAGCTAGCTAGGCTCATCTGGAGTTGACAAGAAAATTGACATTATTCATATTACTGTTCCTAATAAATGGGTCATGTATTAGAGACTAAATTTAACGTGTATAGTTCTTTCAAGTTAGAAGCAAAAATAGCTCAAAAATAGGGCCTACCTTCAACTAAGATTTTATTGGCACAAAGGGAAATTATGGTTTCTGGTAGCGAGACCACACTGATCCAAAATTGGAAGATCATTTGTAAGAGTAACCATGCTTTAACTAGGCGCCATTAATATGATGATATATTCTGTGTTGCTGTGTTTTTTTTTTGAACAAAAATGCAAACAAAACATCATCAGAGGAATCATGTTTTCTTCATAACAAAAAGGAAACATCATATTTCTGCATCAGCAAAGGTCACTGGCACTCCCCTCACTATTAGAGAAAAGGTTTATAGGGACAGGTAAAAATGTATTTTTAGGAGCGAGTGCGGAATCCGCCCCTACTTCTCGCAGCTAAAAAATATGATTTTCAGGGGCGGGTAACGCGCCCACCCCTAAAAATGACGTGACCCGCCCCTACAAATAGATTTCCAGAAAATAAAAAATAAAAAATCGAAAACAGCAATATAAAAAAGAAAGAAATATTGCAGCAAACCAGCCACCACCACAATCCCCTGTACTACCGAGTTACAATTTTTTTGACGAAATGTACACACTTGCATCACCCGATGTTCGAACCGCATACCTTAAGCCTCGCGCATACCTTCCTCTCCATTATACAGTCACTTATGACTCTATGGGGTATATTATTCTTTTATATTAACTCTGAAAGCGATTTGTAGGGATGAATGATGCCATCACCCACCCCTATAAATATTTTTTAATTTTATTTCAAAAATTCATTTAAATCTTTACATATAGCAAAATAAATAAAAAAGTGAAACTTCTACACTATGGTTATTGTGAACTACAGATAAAAAAATATATCAAGTATATTTTGGTGTATATAAAGGTTAAGATTGTTGAAACCTCAAAGTATGCTTGAGTTGTATGAGATACTATATAGTCATAACCATACATAGATTCATAATAATTTTTTGGACAACTAAATGACCTTAAATGAAAAATTTATCAATTATAAAGTTTTAGATCTAGTCATTCTCTATAATTTTGATATAAAGTTTGACTTCATCCGAGATCATATAAAAAAGTTTTAAATTTTTTTACGTGGAACCAATTTTAGGGGCGGGTCATCGCATCACCCACCCCTACTAATAATGCATTTTTTTAGGGACGGGTGACGCCATTACCCATCCCTAGAAATGTTATCATTTTCAGGAGCGGGTGATGCCATGATCCGCTCCTGAAAATGATGCCCATTTGCAGGGGCGGATGATGGTGTAAGCCGCAATATTTTTCTAGGGACGGGTCGGATGCTACAATACCCCCGCTCTATTTGTAGAAGCGGATTACCTTTTGATCCGTCCCTAGCGTTGCTACAAATCATTTTTGTTGTAATGTCTTAAGCTTCTATTACACCTTGGCTCCCAATCTGATCTAGGATGTTCATCTCTTCTTCCTCCATATAATCACCTCTACCATCTGTCCTTTTGGGTTTGGTGAACAAGACCCTAACATTAATTGAAACCGGTTCGACTTGAGAAGTTAATA
Organism: Panicum hallii; assembly: GCF_002211085.1. Classification (NCBI taxonomy): domain Eukaryota; kingdom Viridiplantae; phylum Streptophyta; class Magnoliopsida; order Poales; family Poaceae; genus Panicum; species Panicum hallii. Next base: position 58,815,389 of record NC_038044.1, read on the forward strand.
AAGTTGATGGGTTCGACTAATTTTGCGGAAATAACTCTGAGTATGATATAGCAAATCTAAGAGAACAAAACTGGGGGCACTGCACGCCCATAGGCCATATGCATACATATGATTCTCAAGTAGGTCAACACAACACAACATTCGAAGATATATTCCTTGGGCCCTTTTGAAAAGACGGCTCGCGCATTATCCAAACACCAATTGATCTCATGCCTCCATACCACCCCTTTTGGCAAAGTGGTGATAGATGAGCAAACCTCAGAGCTCTTTGGATCCAAATCTACAAATGTGGTACGTTGAACTTATTTTAACATATCGTTCAGAGTCAAAGAGGTATGGTTCTAGCTAGCTGGCCACTGTAGTTGCTATACGTACCAGCTTATTGATTCCTTAGAACATTTTGCAATTGTTCCAGAAACTCCCAGATCAGCTCCTCACTCATCATCTCACTAAAACTAGATAGCCCTGGCCTGTTCGAAAAAGCACATGTATTCCCTGGTCCATCTTACTTGCAGCTATAGTAGACCCAGACCCGTTAAGGAAACCTAGAGGGCCTGCACACTCTATAAAAGGTGGCCACACCTCTCTTCTACAAACCATCCATCCATACACACAACACTCGTCTCTCCACGTGCATCCACAGACCACAGCTACTGCTTGACAGAGCTAGAGAGAACTAAGCTTGAGATCAAGAGAGAGAGAGAGATCAAGAGAGAGAAAGAGACAGTTCTTGCAGCCAAGAAACTAATCCAAAGCATAGCAAATGGCCGACCGCGTGATGAACCTGGCCTCGGAGCGGGCGGTGGTGGTGTTCACGCTGAGCTCCTGCTGCATGTGCCACACGGTGACGAAGCTGATGCAGGACCTGAGCGTGAACGCGCTGGTGCACGAGCTGGACAGCGACCCCAGGGGCAAGGAGATGGAGCGCGCGCTGCTCAAGATGCTCGGCGGCAGAGGCCCAGCCGTCCCCGCCGTCTTCATCGGCGGCAAGCTCGTCGGCGGCACCAACAGGGTCATGTCCCTCCACCTCGGCGGCGAGCTCGTGCCCATGCTCAAGAGCGCCGGTGCGCTCTGGCTGTAGACACACTCACGTACGTGCGAGCATGGCCATGCCTACGCTGGAAAAAAAATAAAGAGATCATGGTCTAAGAGTACGTACCAAGGGTTACTAGTGTGTGTGTGTGTGTCGAGGGCAGGTTTTTCCCGTCCTGTTCTTCCGAGTTCTGACAGGAATAACTAAGGCAAACGAGATGCTTAGCTTGCTAGCTTCGTGCCTTGTAGGAGCTAGTGAGCGAGAGAGAGATGGCCTTTGTGATGTTTTGTTCTAACTTTGCAATGGCACGTGCGTGTACTAATCATCAGTCGCCTTTTTTCGACAGGCTTATGAATACCAATATATGTTTGAGAGTTTTATTAGTAATCAGCAGTCTGATGTGGCATGTGTAATGAATGTATGCAAGATTGCGTAGCATGTATCTGCTCATATTGGTCATCATCTAGTTGTGTTTGGTTGCGTTGTAATTAGTTATTAGTCACAGACGTTAATTTGTTTTTAAATAAAGGTAATGTTGAAATATCAATAAGCTAGCTGGTTCTTGATGCTGTTATGGTGCTAGAACTTTGTTAGTAACTTGGTTTCACTCAAATAGACGACCAGTTATATATATGTAGCTCTACTCATTGCAACATTCTGCGTACCATCGACTGATTCGGTGCTCAAAAGAGGGGTACCACCGAATCAATCTGTGGTCTCCACCTCAACTAGCCATTGGGCCGCTGACTTGCAGGCCTCTCTGCACATCACCGACTATTTGGTGATGGCTTCTTGGTTTGACCAAATCATACTGTCAAACTAGAGCCGTTTGCCTTCATCCCAGGCTCACCGACTGATTCGGTGAGGTTTTCATAGCATTGACCGAATCATATTGTCAAACCAGAGCCATTTACCTTCATCCTAGACTCACCGATTGATTCGGTGAGGTCTTCATGGCATTGACCGAATTATACTGTCAAAATAATGCTTCAGCTGCTGTTGATCACCGATTGATTCGGTGCTACTTCTGTGTCTGACCGAATTAATCTGTCAATTGTGTCAGTGAGGAATTTTTGCTTGTTTTGATCATAACTTTTTACTTGTGACTACGATTTTGATGATCTTGGACTTTATGAAAAGCTTATGAAATGCTCTACAAGATTCTCTAGAAATATAAACCATTTGATGAGTCAAAATATAAATATCGATGGGATACTTCCAATTGATTCCTCTCACTATCCCGGCTTTGAATGTTGTCTTTGTGTTGCATCTTTGGAACCTATAAAATCCTAGAAATATTCATTCTTGACACATATATTAGTCCCAATAGTTATTTTATTATTCAATCACTAAAATCATAAACAATGGCTTAAGAGCCATTTTCCTTACACAGGACCAACATCCTAACTCCTAAGAGCAGCCACCCAGTGTGTATTCCGTTTCGGATTGAAAGATCATCGATATAGAGTTCAGTTTGAGAGCTCCAGTGCTGTGTTCGATTATGAATGAATACAAAGTTGTGAACTACTCTTGGCAAATGGAGCCACACACATGCACGTCCTATGTATGTAGGGATGGTAACGGATCGTGGTTATAGTGATCTCTTCGCAATCCAACATGATTTTTATATATTTTTAACTTAAAATTGTATTAGATAAGAGCTCAGTCCTTTTAGATCCGGTCCATAGATTATTTAGGCTAAATTTTAGGATTATTTACCACCCCTATATGCATGCAATGGAATATTTCATTCATCTGGGTAGTACCTCATGATTCGACTCTTCTTTGGAGTTTAATCTTTTGCCTCTGACATATACATCAGTACGGCCACTCCAATGTGCTCCATTCAATTTGTGTCAGCTATACGGTTCGTTCTATTTTTTATATACACTGGAGCTGCTCTAACAATCATAGAGCATGCATTGCAAATTCATAAGCCCTTGTGAGTTATACTATACCATACTAAGAGAAATGTTATCTAAAACCTGGCAAGATTAACAGATGGAGATTGAAAATGCAAAGTTTAGAGCAGTAAATTGTTGGCATCTATTACCAGTGATTATTACATATATCCACATATATATGGGATGAGTTTTATTTACACTCTGGTATAGCTACTCACCATCAGTACACTACAAGAAAATAGCGTAATTTCGTCGGCCAGAAACCGTCGAAAATAGCCCCAAAGTCGTCGAAAATATGTAGACCGACGAAAATAGGCCGACGGAATAAAATTGACAAAAATGAACCCATTTTCGTCGGCAACCGACGAAAATACAACTAGTTTCGTCGGCCAGCGAGGCCGACGAAACTGTGCAACGTATTTTCGTCGACCCGACCAACCGACGAAAACAATACAGTTTGTTTCGTCGGTCTCGAAGACCGACGAAAATAATGGTAGCTATTTTCGTCGGTTTCCCTAGCTGACGAAAATACGGGATACGCTCCAGTATTTTCCTCGGCCACCTGGCCGACGAAAATACTGGATGCCTGCTAAAAAAATAGCTGCATAATAGTTTTCCAGAATTACAAATAGCAGTTAATTAACATATCCATAAGCACAATTATGAAATACATCCAATAAATGCAATTATGAAATCCATAGTCTAAATGACATATATATGTCAACCAAACGCAAAAGCATAAATCAATGAGGGGTAATATTATGTCCGCTGCCACCGTCACCTCCAGAAATATTATGCGCTGTCGATGATGGCGTGGACGGGCTGTCAGAAACTCCTCGAGGATGACTACTCGTCGAACCCTAATTATCAACAAAGTTAAATATATATAGTACATATATATAAGAAAATTTAAGCATTGCTAGTTATACGAAAGAATTACCACTTGTGGAGATGGTAGATGTACGTACGGTAAAAAGTCGGCGGTGGTGGAGGAGGCGAAGGAAGAGGTGGCAAATTAAATTGTGATCCAAGGGTAGCCGCTAACATTTCCTAAAAACCGATAATAGATCAAGTATCTTATAGCAATTTATAGCAATGAAAAGTGCACAACAACTTGAAAAATATCAAACTTGCATAGTACCTGAAGCTGTCGTTGCTGAGCGAAATTTTTTTGCATGTACTCGTGTTGTTGCCTTGCCCACTCCTCTTGCCTCTGCATCGCCTCTCTATGCTGCCTTATCTCCTCCTGCAGTCGACTTTCCCTTTTGTAGCCCCGAGAACTCTGAGAGGACTGAGAAGAACTTGCCTCACTCAAAGCGCCACTTGTATCAATAACGCCAGCTAAACCTGACATGCTTCTTCCCTCCCCCGCTTGAGTATAAGGCACTGACATCCACATCACTCCTCCTCCAATCGTACTCCTGCCCATGACTGCCACTGTTTCATCACCATATCTCACGTACCATTCAAGCATTCAAGCAACCAATAATAAGATAATATTCAAATCATCGCTTAATTAAAATCAAATTGTTTTACCAACCAGAGTCTGTGTGGCATTCTCTCGATGCATTACATCTAGATTATGTGGAAGGATCAAAGCAGTAGCATAAGGAAGGCTCCAAGTGGCAGCTATATGAGTCCAATTATGCTCCTCTTTGACCCCTTCAAACCCATCATCTGTGGCAATTAACCGACAATGGCTTTCTACAGTCTCCTAGCCGGTCAAACGCTTGGGTGAACCCTTAGTAACGATTGTATCATTGCGAAAGATATCTCTTTGACTCCTGAACGGGTGATCATGAGACAAGAACCGACGGTGACAATCAAAAAAAGCAGAATTTACCACCATATTTCAAACGAAAAGCATCTGTATCACCCATGCATACCGGATAACATAGACGACCATGCGTGCTCCATCCCGAGAACATTCCATATGCAGGGAAATCATGAATATACCAAAGAAATGCTACCCACATATTGAAGTATTCCTTCCTACTGCTGTCATATGTCCTAACTCCATTCCACAAGTCATGTAGCTCATCAATCAATGATTGCATGAATATGTTCAAACGCTTATCGGGATTGTTAGGACTAGGTATAATGAGAGTCAAGACCACATACTCATCCTTCATGCATAATGATGTATAGAATTGTAATCACTGGACAACATGAGTAGGGGGCAGCATTTGAGTTAAAGGGAGTGAAGCCATCAGTGGCCAACCCAACACGCATATTCCGGGGGTCTGAAAGGACCTCAAGATGCCTAGAGGGGGGGGGGTGAATAGGCTAATCTGCAACTTAAAAACACTTCGAGCACGGTTAGCAACACAAGTGTCCGGATACTCCGGATATATGTCCGGATACTCCGGATACAGTGTCTGGAGTCTCCGGATATAATGTCCGGACTATCCGGATATGAGAGAAAATGCTACTAATCACAGATGGAGATGCTGTAAATTGAATCCAATAAATTTAGAGGGACAAGTGATACCTTTGAGGTATTTCTCACCAGTAGTTTTACTACTGAGACTTGTACAATGATAGATCGGCCTCAAACCCTAAAAGGTTAGTCTCACAAGCAAACTAATGCAAATGTACACTAAAATTGCGAGAGAGACACAGAATTTGTTTCCCGAAGTTCACTCCCAAAGGAGCTACGTCTCCGTTGAGGAAGAATTCAAGAGACGGTGCTCAAGAACTCCTATGCTCCTCTCCCAAGGGTGAGACCAACGCTCAAACCCTAGGGACACTTACTAAGAATTTCTCGGAGAGGAATGAAGATTACAAACCAGCTGTGATGCTTACAAACCAATCACGCAATCACAAGCGACGCCTAGCCGTCTAGGAGCTTGGAGCTCCAAGAGTAATAAACTAGAATCCACGGGCTATACTTGGATTGATGTGCTCAAGAGATGAAATCAAGGCTTACTTGTACAATCTTAGCTCTTGCAACAATCTCACTTCAAACCCCAACGAAAATCACTCAAGAATGAAACAAATGGGGAGTGAGAGGGCTCTCTTTGGGTTTTCTGCAGTTCTGGTCGAAAATGAGCAAGAGAGAGAGAGAGTGAGAGGGGGTATGGGGGGTATTTATACCCCCTCTCCCAGAAACTAGCCGTTGGGAGAGCGGTACCCGGAAACTCCGGGTATATGTCCGGATACTCCGGAAATAGGGGTCCGGAGACTCCGGACCAAACTTGTTTTGCTGACCGGTAACAGTAACCCGGACACTCCGGGTATACGTCCGGATACTCCGGACATTCTGTCCGGACATTCCGGACTGGGATCCGGACACTCCGGGTTAGACACTGAATTTCACATTTAAGTCCCCTTTTGAGTGTTGAGATGGTTTCTTATGATTTTTGTAGGTTCTCTTGAGCACAACTACCATGTCTACACTAGTGGATCACAGTTCCCCTTGATAGTACGGCGTTCCTATACTCAATTTCAAAAATAAAATCTAGTCTTTAAGAACACTTGAGGACGCCGCTTTTCATATCCTTTTTGAGGGTTCACGCTTCTCTAAAAGCTTTGCTTAGTCACCATTAGCACCTGCACACATGCTTAATAACACGATTAAATATACATGTGCTTTGTCATATATCACCAAAACCCACTTAGGGGCCTAGATATCTTTCAGGGTCTCTTGCAAAACTTGGATCATAATGATCGAGGGCCTTCCAAGCCGTACCATCAGATGGATGACTCATGCATCCTGTATTATTACGAATTCGCTCTTTGTGTCATCTCATATGTTTTGCAGTCTTCTGAGATAGGTACAACCTTTGAAGCCTTGGTTTCAAAGCTAGGTACCATAACACCTTAACGGCCACACTTGTTATCTGCACACTTCCATCTTTATTCATCACCTTCTTGTATCTGCACTTCTTACAAAACGAACAGTACTTGAGATTTTTATTTTTCTTTCAAAATAACATGCAATTGTTCTCACACACATGGATTTTCTGATACGGCATCCCTAAACCAGCTAATAGCTTTCTTGAGTAGTAAGTCTTTCGGGAACTTGTGAGGTTTCAGAAGCATGTCCAATATTAAATCAAGAAGATCATTGTAACAACTTACTGAAAAGTTGTACTTGGACTTAATAGCCATTAACCGTGTCACAGCAGCAAGCTGTGATAAACTAGTGGCTCCATGTAATGGTTCTTTTGATGACGCAAGCAGACCAAAATATTCCGGGACCTCAGCAACATTCTCAACCTGCTCGACATAATCATCCATCATTGCATCCATCCTATCTTCATTTTCCACAAAGCTATCAAATAGGTTGTATGCCTCCTGCTCCTGTGACTCCCCATGCTCGTACCACCTCTCATAATTCGGCATGAAACTAAACTTGCAGAGGTGACGCTGAAAGGACCAACACTAGGCCTAGAGGGGGGGGGGGGTGAATAGGCCTTGTTCAAACTTTCCTAAAAACCTTGGCAGAAAAACGTCAGAGGCCGGATGATCCGGCACAAGGTCGGATCTTCCGGGGGTCGGATGATCCGGTCTAAGGTCGGATCTTCCTGCCGGGAGAAAATGACCAACAACTAAATTCAAAATATACTTAACTTTTGACAATTCCCTTTGAATACAAAGTTGGTAAAAGGTATTGCAAAGCCTATGCAGAAATCCAATATACGATATCTACACCTATCTAGTAGATCGGGTCGAAACAAGCTCAAGAGCGATATGAGCAACAATAAGTAAATGGAGATACAATATTTAATCCGAAGTTCACTCCACAAAGGAGCTATGTCTCCGTTGAGATGCTCACAAAGAGCCGGGCTGTCACTAGCCCCAAGTCTCTCACAATCAACCACAAAGGAGGATTGAGTTACTTACTATTGATCTCACAAAGAGATGGGTAATACAAACTTCCGGGAGCTCAAACCACAAGGGAATGAGAGCTTCCCGGCACCTCTAACCGTCTAGGAGCTGGGCTCCAAGAGTAATAAACACAAATCGACGAATCAATGGATGCTTCAAGTGCTTCTTGAGATGAACAAGTGAAAGCCTACGAAGTGCTCTCTTCCCACACTCAAAATCTCACTCACTCTCAATCCCTAGGTGAATCCTTGAATCAAGCTCTTGGATGGAGAGGAGGGTTGAAATGAATGCTTTGGAGGTGTGTTAGGTCGTGGGAAGCAGCAGCAATGAATGAGGAGGGTGAGAGGGTTTAAATACCCCACCCTCCTCAAGTGACCGTTATGTGTCTTTCTGAGGGGTACCGGATCATCCGGCCTATGGTCGGATCATCCGACCCAGCACTCACTTTAAGCACGAAAAACTCTCCAGAATTCCTAGGGCCGGATCATCCGGTCAGGGGTCGGATCATCCGACAGGTAACAGAAGGTTTCAGACTTATAGGTCGGATCATCCGACTTAGGGCCGGATCATCCGACCCAGGGCAGAGGGGAACAGCCAGGCAGACCGGATCATCCGGCCTGGGGCAGAGGACATTTGCTGGCAGGCCGGATCATCCGGCCTAGAGCCGGATCATCCGACCTAGAGCCGGATCATCCGACCCAGATGAATTTGGAAGGAAGATTTTCTCAACAAAGAATTTTATCTCAAAATTGAAGCACTTTGACAACCTGGATCAATCGACAGCATCCCCCTTTATAGTACGGTGGTCCTATACTCAAATTCAAAATGAAAATCTAAATTAAATCACCAGCGAACTCCACCACCATACATATTTGAATTGGGGACCTTCTTTTCATCTTCTTCTCAATTCTTTCATTTTATTCCTGCACACAACTTCATCAAAGTATCATATCCCAAATTGTGATTGTCAAGAATCATCAAAATCAATTAGGGGCCTAGATGCACTTTCAATCTCCCCCTTTTTGGTGATTGATGACAATACCAATTTGGGCTCACAAGAGAGGAATAAAATCCATGAATTGTGAACAACAAAATGGAAGAGCTCCCCCTAAATATGTGCATGTACAACTCAGAGTGGTCTCAAATACCAATGCACATGTTTAGATGAACTCTCCCCAATACTTTGCATAGAAGTGCTCAAGTGTGATGAAAATAACCGTGATGCATATGACAAGATATCCAAATCAACAAAGTGACAAATAACATTACATCATCCATACGCATCAAGCTAATAAAAATCAAGTTGATTATCACACTAGCAAATAAGTCTTACAAATTATCAAATAAAATTATCAAATAAAAGTTCACAAAGTTCACGATCACCAAACAAGATACCAATACATAGTTCTTACATGTTCAAAGAACTCAGGCGACGGGGGCGGGGGTGGCGGGCGTGCGCGGGGGTGGCAGGCGTGCACGGGAATGCGCGGGCGGCGGTGGGCGCGGGCGCGGGGGAGGCGGCGCATCGGGGCGGCGGCCGCGCAAGTTTCGTGAAGACTCAAGCAGCAGCGAAAGAAAGAGAAGGTGAGCTGGGCGAACACCTAGGGCAACTGTATTTTCGTCGGCTCGAGTGAGGCCGACGAAATTAGACTTATTTTCATCGGCTTAGGTTAAGCCGATGAAAATAGTACTTTAATTTCGTCGGCCACAGCTAAGCGGATGAAAATAAGTGCAATTTTGTCGGTTTTGGTAAGCTGATGAAAATAGGTGCAATTTCGTCGGTTTTGGTAAGCCGATGAACTAATTCAGTTGTTTTCGTCGGCTTGCCATGGACCGACGAAAATAAATATGACCGACGAAATTAAGCTGTTTTGGTGTAGTGGTATACCACGGTGCGTATGTCCGCATACGCATTTATCACTCTAAGTATGTTCATATACTAATTCTAAGATACTTAAAAAAATACAAAAAATTTCAACAGCACCCCTATTTTTTAAATATATTATATTATATCTTAGTAGTAGTATATAAAAATTAGTATATCCACATACTGTATGTATGGTCATATACCTAACGTATATACCATCATAGTTGTTCTAGTATAATCACATACTTCATGTACATGCTCTTTGCTGGGTCAGATATGTCCTACGTCATGAGATACACATATGAAAGTAGCTACAAGTGCATGTAGAATATATTTTCCATATATGTATGAGTGTACACATATATATATCAGTGCTGCAATAGTTTCACGAGAAGTTGAAGAACGTTACAATTTCCCAGTAAGTTTAGCTCAATTACAGCAGTCGCTTGGTTCGGTACACAAAGATAAGTGAATCATTTTATCTCATAATTGGTTTAAAAGAATTGGGCCATCCATCAACAAAGTTTTAGTCGCAATGTTTCTCAATGAAAATATGGAACACATTCTGCTTGGAAAAGCAACAATCTAACTACTAAAGCTGTTTTTACATTTAAAGAATGATGGTTCTTTTTTCTTAGACCAAAGACAATTTTGGCAATGATTTGTTAGAAAGGTTTTTTTTGTTATGACAACTTTTTCCTAAGAGCAAATCAGATTTTTCATTATAACCAAAGCAACCGACAAATTTAATATGGTGCCAGGAGCTCAGGGCATGTTGCATCTATGTTAATAACACAAGGAAAACAACTTGTTTTTATCAAAGTCAATTAAAATATCAAAGTCAATTAAAATAAAATAAGAAAGTCAAGAATAAAGAAACAATGAATGACACTCTTATTATCTGGAAAAAACACTACTACAAGACGATTTGTAGAGCGTCCTTTTTTCTAGGGGCGGCCAAAAGATAACCCGCTCCAACAAACGAAGCAGAGTTATTGTAGCAATTCACCATCCCCTGGAAATGTATTTTTTTAAGGGCAGGTGATGACGTGAGCTGTACCTGAAAATGACCACCATTTTTAGGGGCGGGTGATGGCATGATCTGACCCTACAAATGGTCTCACATAAAAAAATTTATCACTTTTTCATATGATCTGAATGAAGTCAAACTTTATACCAAAATTGTAGAGATTGACGAGACCTAAAATTTTGTAGTTGATAACTTTTCATTTAAGATCATTTAATAGTCTAAAAAATTGTTATACGTTCTCTAATAGCTATGACTATATAGTATCTCATACAACTCAAGTCATACTTTGAGATTTCCACAATCTTAACCATTATATACATTGAAATATATTTGGCATATTTTTTCTATATCTATAGTCCACAATAACCATAGTGTAGAAATTTCACTTTTTTATTTGTTTCACTATATTTAAAAATATAAATGAATTTTTAGAATAAAATAGAAAAATATTCTCAGGGGCAGGTGATGGCATCACCCGCCCCTAGAAATCCATTTCTAGGGACGGGTGATGGCGTCAACCACTCCTACAAATCGATTTCAGTGTTAATACAAAAGAATAGTATACCTCATAGAGTCACAAGTGACTATGTTGTGTGATGGAGAGGAGGGTACACGCGAGGGTTGAGGTAAGCAGTTCAAACCCCAGTTTATGCAAGTGTGCATATTTTATCAAAAAAATTGTAGTACCTTAGTAGTAGACGGGCTGGTTGGCTGGGATATTTTTTTATTTTGCTATTTGCAAATAGTATTTGTAGCTGCGAGAAGCTGGGCCGGGTACCGTATCCGCCCCAAGAAATACGTCTTTATCCGCCCCTAAAAAATGTTTTTTCATAGTAAAAGTAACATCTATTTATTTCTGGAATATAGTAACCATGAAATAAATAATCGGGGGTGCATTCCTGGTCTGGTTCCTCTAAATTAAAGTACCTCCCATAAATAGAAATAAAGTTCCAAGGAAGGATCATTCTGTTATATTGGACCAGATGGTAGTAATGATTATATATATTCCCTAGCTAGGAATCACAGTTTGGTCTTTGAATTATATTCTCATTTTCATAAGTAACAATATACATTTAATAAAATCCTAGTCAACTCAAACTGTTATTTGATGATAGTTTAGGAAAAAACAGCATTATAAAGATCACTTTACTATAGCTAAAAACATATTTGCGCCACTTGATTAGCAGGATGAAAGGTGACCGGACATACAATTTGTATGTCCACTGCTGAAATTAAGCTCCTATGTGATGTATGCAGGCTTTAATTTCTACATTTCAGGAAAAAAAAATCGTACTGCACATTACATAGACACTACTGGCAAATGGAATTTTCCTGAGGGTCAACAAACCGACAAGGAAATATAATTTCCATGTCGGTGCACCGTCAGGGATAGAACGACAGGTAAACAGCAATTTGCTTGTCGGTTCTTTTATCCCTAGCGGTTTGAAAATTTTCCCTGTCGGTGCGCTCCCACCAGGAAATTTTCACACCACCAGATCTGGACCTTGTTTTCCTGTCGTCCAAAACCCACAGTGAGATATGCAACTATGGCTTGGATAGCTCTACTAGCAAGTGACAAAAGGATGCATGGTATAATAGATTGCCATCGGTCTCGGATCGCGGCATCACACACATGCAATGTATACGCACACAAACCTGGAGAGAGAGAGGGGGGGAGGGAGAGGGAGAGAGGGGGAGGGAGGGGGGGGGGGAGGGAGAGAGAGAGAGAGAGAGAGAGAGAGAGAGAAGGAGGGAGAGCTACTTGGTGACTATACTGTCTTTTTATATGCAGGAATAATATAGCTTTATTTTTCAAGATTCCGGAACCACATTAGGATGTGAAGATCAGAGGAAGCCAGCCAAAGGCGTGGTCTGTTGGATGCCACGTTCTGAGCTATCGGAGAGCCCCGGCCCATTCCTGTATGGCTGGTAGGCTGGATCCCCTAATATATGTGGAATATAATAACTTTAACTTTGACTTTTTTATTTGTGTTTTTAGCAGAATTTTATTCGATTTGATTCTTGTTCATGCAACAACCATTTGATCAGAATGTGGGTACTGATGTTGAAGTGGAACATATACTCGGTGGCCTCGTCGTGTTACATGCATGCACGTCGAATCCAATATCTACGTGTTTTTGTCTTGGTTTCAGTTTTCACTATTTGAGTAAAACTAGGTTGGATCATAAATTCTATATAGTCAAGTTGATACTGAACCCAAAAGTGGAAAACAATTTGCCAAAGTTTGGCTGGGGCAAGTTTCATTTACCACCTCAGTGTTGTCCCAACTGAGGTATATACAAACTGATTAAAATTAGTAAAATAAACAAGCCTTGAATTTACCAAACGTGAAGTTTCTGGAGCTTCTAGGCTCATCAATCACTAAACAAATAGAATCTGAGTAGACTTTCCCTCTTCTAACTGGTATGTATGTGTATTGGACAATCCTTTCATCTTGTTAGCACTTACTTTTCCGTGCTACCCATCCATTCATTAACGTGAATATAAGAATAGGGCCCTGGATATCTTTGCCTCGAAGCCGGCGGAAGGTGAAAAGCACAAGACTAAGCCTTCTCCATCCGCTGGTAAACAAATACTAGTGATGAATTGCATTGCAATTTACCACCTCAGTGTTGTCCCAACTTTTGCATTTCATCACTCTATATTTCATATTTTCAAGAAACTTGTTAGCTTCGAATTGACTTGCAAAGCTAGCTTGATCCTTGGCTCATGACCTTAGTTTGTTCATAATTCCTAGCTTCACTACTATGAATATGCACACGCACACAATAATAGATTAGCCAATTAAGTTCACGACGAACTTGCCCTTATATATCACCCTGCACCCTCTGGTTAGCTCTATACTGTCCAAGACATAATAATTTTGCCACTGTAATAAAAAGTAAATACTAAAAATAAGAACTTTTGAAAAGGTAATGAGAAAGAAACTAAACGACAGAGACAGAATTGTGCCTTAAAGCACTGCTCATTTTGAGCGTGCAATGCACACGTCCAAGATTCTTATGCTCTCTCTCTCTCTCTCTCTCTCTCTCTCTCTCTCTCTCTCTCTGTCTCATTTGTCCTCTCTGAGTCTCCAACAAGCACCCACTATTCTCCTCTTCCTCCAGCGGATCAGATGAACACTATAAAAGGGCATCACACCCTGCATTCGCAAAGCACACAGACACAGCCACAAACACTTGAGCACACAACACTAGAGGACTACTAAGCTAGCTGGCATCCAAGCTTATCTAGTTTTCACTTCAAGCTCGATCTAGAGAAATTAAGAAGGCGATGGCGGAGAGGGTGTCGAGGCTGTCGACGGAGAAGGCGGTGGTGATCTTCACGCGGAGCCAGTGCCCGATGTGCCACACGGTGTCGAGCCTCTTCTCCGAGCTTGGCGTGTGCGCGGCGGTGCACGAGCTGGACAAGGACCCGCGCGGCCGCGACATGGAGCGGGAGCTCGCCCGCCGCCTCGGCCGCGCGCCGCCGGTCCCTGCTGTCTTCGTCGGCGGCAACCTCGTTGGCTCCACCGACAAGGTCATGTCGCTGCACCTCGCCGGCAAGCTCGTGCCCATGCTCAAGGGCGCCGGCGCCATATGGCTCTGAATCCCTCCAGCATCCATCGGCGACAGCAACAATACAAATCTCTCGCTCCGATCCAATATAGTTCCCAAATCCCAACAAGAATATATGAGAGAAGTTTTGTTTAGCGGCTAGTGTAACCATCCACTTGCAGGGCTGAAAAGGGTCAGGAATGACCAGTCCGTGTCTTTGAATGTACATGGACATATGTAACCCTGACCTTTCCAGGATTTTCAGAGTGAGATGTGGACTTTTTTTTAATTAATTACCTCTCCTAGTCTGTTGGTTTTTGGATTGTGCTTTGATACTGAGCAGGGGTTGATAGACTCGATATAACTTTTTTTTCTCCAAAAAATGAACTATAAAACTACAAGCCTAAATGAAGAATATGCTTGTAAAGGTGTTAAACAAGATATCCTTTAAGTTTGGTTACCATTGAAATTGAGTTGAATAACCAAAACATGTGCTTGAACTGATTAAATTTCTACTTCTCATTCTTCTTTTTGAGAACAATGCTATTTTCGATGAGTTTGCTCCCACTTCTTTATATGTGATAAGTTTTTTCATTGCGTTTCGTATGATCTGTTCAAATGTCCTACTTTTGCAGGTTAACTTTATGCTTCAAGAAAGTGAAAACTAAAGCACAAACTCTAGGCATATTTATTAGAAAAACTCCCATTTTTCAACACAATAGAAATTAAGGGTAAATGGATGAAGTCAAGAGAGATTAACAGGTGGTGGCCATCACTACTACTGTGGCGCCACGCCGCATGTCGATCCTATAGGATCCTTTGACAGAATGATATAACACTACTTTGATGTACAGCAACATATGCTCGATGCCGAGGGAACCGTCATCCTGTCGAGGCATCTCTGTATGCAATTCGTCACGGAATCTATCCATCAAAGTCACAGGGTGGCAATAATCCTCTCGTTGTCAGCTGTCGTACAATCTTGCGTATTGTTCTCTGTTTTTATTCACAGGACACAGTTCTATAGCTACCACGCGACTGATATGGTCTGCCTAAAAAGAGAACTCTTTGCAAAACAGCAGTACCAACCGTAAGATTTTAGCCTACTCCCTCCGTCCTGAAATATAAAGTATTGATGGATTCTAAATTTGTACCCAAATATAAGGCATCCTAGGATGTTTTGGAAACTAATAATTATTCCCAGCCAGTCATGAAATCAGCAAAATGACAACCAAACAAGCTATTAAATATGGATACATGCATCATTTCTTTATATCCTTAATCTATCATGAAAATGCTAGAATGCCCTATATTACAGGACGAATGGAGTATTTGATAAAGAAGAAATATCTGAAAACTTCATGGTCACTCTATTAACTTTTGTGGATTTGAGATGCTTCAAATCAGTCTGTGGTTATTGCTGTATAGTTTTTTTTCATATTTCCCTGTGTTTTTCAACTTATCCTTTGCAAATGCATGCTTCTGTTTCAGCTACACACGTTTGAGGATTGAGATCAATGCAATCATTCTTTGAACAAAATGTGTCTCTGAAAATATGGTGCCTCTTTTCACTCAAAACATCGCGTATCTTAAATGAACAAAGGAAAGAAAGAAGCATCCAAACGTAGCTCATCAAAAAAGGATTATCTGAAGGTGAAGATGGAAGGATGAGAATAAAGCCAGTTTCTTAGATCTCATCGCGTAGGTAGCGTAAAGTCGTAGGCATCAACTGGTGCCAATTGTCATCATCAAATTAGAATTCAACTTACTAAAATGGATGGGTCAATTTTGATACGTCCGTATTTGCGCCTCTTAAAGCTGGTCTGGTTTTGGTTTTGAGCTTTATGTGCTGATGCCTGGAAAAAAAGTGAACTATGTAGGTACTAGACCACTTGCACACAAATGGGATGGCACGGATCGACCAGGGCATAAGATCCTCGTAGGTGTCGGCACATCATGAATTTATTTAAGGCATATTGCAATAGTATAACCCTGTAGATTGTGATCAGCTTTTTTGTGAAACACATGGTAAAGAATCATAAGCACAGTGTTAAACTGTACCCACGCACAAATCCATATGTTCTTAGAGAAGATGACAGCAGTATGGAAATATTTGTAACTGAATGTTTACTTGTATTTCTGTGACAACTTGTTTGAGAGATATAGTTAGTTGAAGTGTTGAACAAATTGCAATGGGTTGAAATGGACAACTTGAAGATGAATAATCAAGCTGTAGTTACTACTGGTTACTTAATTGAATTTTCTTTGCTTGAAATGGTAAAAGGCAAAGAAACTTCCCCTCTTGGAGGAGCCACGATTGCTAACGTCTTGCTGGAGCCACGAGCGCCCCTTGAGAAGTTGAGGAGTCAAGAACTAAGCAGCAACCACAGAGAAGAAGCAAAGGATTCCGGAGCAATAGAGATTGCTCTACAGAACACTAGCCTTTTCTCTCTCCTTCCTTTCTTTTCCAGGTGAGAACTATCAAGGCAGATATAGGGTATAAGAATATCTCTATCCAACTATCCAATCTTCCATGCTTGTACATGCTGGATCAATGTTTGCGTCATACACGAAAAAAATGAAAAGAAAACTAGAGAAAAGATCAGATAACATCTGACTTTCTTCTTCAGATGCCTGAAGCATCATACAGGTAGATAGCAACTGTGCCACGGAATCTTTATTTTCATCTAGCCTTCATTCTTAGCTTTAGCTAATGGAAGAGTTTTGTGGGGAATGATGCAGCAGTGAGGGTATGAAAAGCCAAGATTGCATCGTCGGGTCGTGCCATCACAGCGCCTCATATCTAATCTGATAAGGTCAGGCTGGTTTACAAAGCAGCGGCAGCTCAACCTGCTGAGAAAAGCCGCGTGCAAGGTGGTCAGATTCCGTGCCGCAGATAAGGCCGGTCAGCCAGGCGATGAGGGCTGGCTGGTTGGCCACACTTTGGATGCTATTCTGAAACCTGCTGCTGAGGTGATCGGTCCCTGGTTCCTTTGAAGTCGGCTCGATCAGCCGGTCGGAATCGGTTCCATGTGTCGTAAGAGGAAGCACTGGCCGTACTACACCGGTATTCCCCATCGTCGTCGGCACCCATTCGTGTTATACCACGCGCATTTTGTCGTGCACTGGGAGCAATGGCATCTGTGTGGTATTTCTCAGGCTGAGGTAGGCAATGCATCTGTGGCGAATATTATTTATCAGCACGCAGAACAGATGACAGATGGGAGCATCTGTTCATGTACATTATCCTTGCTGCATTGCTATGGATTCGAGCCATCATCACAATCCAACCTGTACTGCAGCTATAAATTATCCAACCTACAATCAATTGTGCCACTTTGTCAAATGGGAGGAAATCTTCTTTCAAAACAAGGAGGAAATATGAGGGCGTCACAACTTAGGGATCAAAACGGAGAAGTGATTATATTGCACGGTTAACAATAGGAACCGGAATAAATCCCGGTTAACGATAGGTTTACTGGCTCCACTCCAAGTTTTACCTCATAGATGATGTTTTCAGACGAGGTCTGTAAGCTGATATCATATATACAGCTTCATACACCACTGACCAGATACAGTTTGTCAGAAACTTCGGTGGAAATAATATTTGATGATAAATCTAGTAATGATATCCTTAAGTAGCTAGGCTGAATAATGTTTCCAATTTCACTGGCCGAAGTTACCTCTAAAAGTTGATCATGAATTCTACTAATAAAATGGCATGCATCTACCCAGTGACATATCAATTCCTAAGAGTAGAATATACAAAGTGTACTGGTGGGTTCTAAACGCCGTAAGCAATGAGAGATTATCTGATCCAATTTATACATATGACAATCTAGTAACAACACGGCAAAATCATATCAATAGATTATTTTCTTCCAATTAGTCTTCCCTTTTTCAGACATTCAACAGATTTTATCGGCAGATTATTAATGTATCAATTGATTCTTTTGAGACCGATAAACTTTAACTGCGTGAGGTAGATGAAACCAAGGAATAATATACATGCAAGTGCATACCAGTTCAGGACAAAACTAAATGAGTTAGACCTTTGGCAAAGGCGGCATTCCTTCGGGGTCTTCACTAAGAGAGTAATGTGATCCTCGAATCGGATTGATCAAGTTGGGCGAGTCGGTTGCAAATACGTAAGTTAAACGTGCTATATTTCTTCCTCTCTATCCCATGAGAAGAAAAGGGAGTACAGCTGCATCCTCGCTCACAGGCCATATGCATGCATATGAGATTCTCAGTAGGTCAGCACACAACCGTACCTTAGCGCTCCAAGATATATTCCTTGCTTGGGCCCTATTAAAAAGACGGCTCGTGCGTTATCCAAACATATACTGATCTCATCCATGTATATGCCATCCTTTCCAACAAAGCAATGAGCAAACCACAGAGCTTTTTGGATCCAAATCTTAAAATGTGTGGGACCTTGAACTTATCATCTTTGTTAGTATTATTTCGTTTCCTAAGTCAAAGATGTGCTATCCAAGCATGGTCCTTGGAACATTTTGTTTTTCCAGAAACTCCCAGATCAGCTCATCACTACTAATCCTCACAATAAACTTACTTGCAAACTCTAGTAGACCCGGACCTGTTATGGAAACCCTAGCAGCTTGCTTGCAAACTCTATAAAAGGCAGCCACCCCTGTTCTCCCAAACCATCCATATATCCATACACACAACACTCTCCTTTCAGCGTGCATCCACAGCTGCTTGACAGAGCTAGAGAGCTAGAGAGAGAACGACGAAGCTTGAGAGATCGAGAAAGATCTAGAGAGGGAGAGTTCGTGCAGCCAAGAAACTAATCCAAAGCATAGCATATGGCCGACCGCGTGATGAAGCTGGCGTCGGAGCGGGCGGTGGTGGTGTTCACGCTGAGCTCCTGCTGCATGTGCCACACGGTGACGAAGCTGATGCAGGACCTGAGCGTGAACGCGCTGGTCTACGAGCTGGACAGCGACCCCAGGGGTAAGGAGATGGAGCGCGCGCTGCTCAAGATGCTCGGCGGCAGGGGCCCCGCCGTCCCCGCCGTCTTCATAGGTGGCAAGCTCGTCGGCGGCACCAACAGGATCATGTCCCTCCACATCGGCGGCGAGCTCGTGCCCATGCTCATGAACGCCGGCGCGCTCTGGCTGTAGACACCAGGGCAGCCGCGCTGAGTACCATGCAAAAGCTTGAAAATAAAGAGAACATGTTCTTCGAAGAGTACCAAGGTTAGTAGAGTGTATGCGTGTGTATCGAGGGCAGGTTTTTCCCGTCCTGTTCTTCCGAGTTCTGAGAGGAATAATAACTAGGGCAAACTAGCTTGCCAGCTTCACAGATGCCTTGGGTAGGAGCTAGTGAGCGAGAGAGCCTTGCTTTGTGATTTCCTCTTCTTTTTAGATGTTTTGTTGTAACTTTTCAACAGTGCATGTGATCAATCTATCGCCTTTTTTCGATGGGCTTATGAATATTTACCAATATATGTCATGTGTATGAATGTATACAAGTTTGCGTAGCATGTATTTGCTCATATAGGCCATCACATAGTTGTGTTTGGTTGTGTTCTAATCAGTCACACTAACTGTTGATTACATCTAACCTAGCTGGTTTGCTGCATTATGGACTATTTGAGTTGGAAGTTTGGCCAACACAGCTCACCGGACGCTTCAGTGATATGTCATCGGATGCTTTCACCAGAGCTATCGTCATGAGCAACGGTTAAGTGTTGATAGATCTCATTACGCGCATAGCATCAACCGACACTATGGTCATATAATAATGGCTTGTTTCTGTTTGAATTGAAATAAACATAGCAGACACTCCAGTGATAAATTTTAAAGTGCACAGTAGCATTCGGTGAATGCGAAATTTTCTTAGTAGAGTTGTATGGCTATATTCATGGATTTGGGGCTATAAATATAACCCCCCCCCCCACACACACACACACCCACCCCCGACCTTTCCTCCTGGTTGAGTTCATAGCTATATTGTGAGTTCAGGAGGTAGATTGAGCACTAGAGTGATTTGCCAAATCCTTGATGGAAGATTAAGGATATCATTACTAGCACTTAGGGTGTAGGAGGTGTGCATCCACCTATCTTGTCTTATGCTGGTCAAGTGAGGTTCTTTGCTTGTTATTCTTGGTGATCTACATCATCTAGATGGTTTGGTGGAATTGGCTCTGGAGAGCATCCAATGAGGTGCTTTGTTGAAGTCCTTATAAGTGTTGTGCTTAGTTTGGAATCCGTTAATCCGAGTGATGAATGGATTACCACCAGAGAACACTTGGTCCATGCACGCACGGACCAAGGGGAGTAATACCCTTTGCATGGGTGCTCCAATATAATGAGGACTTTTGAAGGGTGCTGACTGTTCAATACATTAGGAAAAATTGGACCTTTCTAACTCTCTCTCTTTCCTTTCTGCAGTTTGCATTCCTCGGGTTGCATGCTAATATAAGGTTGGAACTAGGTAGCAAAACTTTTATGCACTAGAATAGACACAGTTCTTGCTAGACACATGTTGGATGAATTTGGCTAGGTGATATGCTTTAGTTTGCGTGGAAACTTTAGAGCCCAATTAACTCCCCATCTTGGGCATCTTGATCCTTTCATACATGTACATTTGTCGGTTCATTCGATTTGTTTGTCTTAGCTACGCTACTGTTCAATTTTTCATACACTTGAGCTGCTCTAGCAATCGTAGCATTGCCAATTCATAAGCGTTTGCGTGTTATATCGATGGTAAGCAAAATTATATGAAAGCCAGCAACATCATATCTGTAGTCGGTGGAGATTGAAAACTCTCACAAAGTTCAGAGTGGCACATAAGGTGTTTCATGAATCAAATAGTAGTGATTAAATATATCCACACATATTAATACTGCAATAATTTCTCGAGAAATTGGAAAATAACAATTTCCCAACAAGTTTCACCCTACAAAAACTATTTTTTATGAGTGGGTGGTAATTTAGGCACTCATCTCTGATTCAAGGTCTTGGAATAAGTGGATGGGATATCAGGTCCCGTTGTTGTTGCAGTAGTCGCGTGGCTGCGCCTAGCTCCGCTCCGAGGGAGACTGTCCAGATTAGCTTGGCCGCCGCTCAGAATGTCTTGCATATCATCTCCCTTACATCTACCTGAACCAGAATGTTTTTAAGCTCTTGAAGCAGAGAGGGAGAGGGTTGTGGTGAGTAAGACACTAAAAATCGCTCCACTTCCAAAGCCAGTTTTCTTAATAAGGACCCACCACATCTGGAAACATATTTTCATAGGGGTCTTATGATCTGTGGTGACTCCCGCCATCTCCGCAAGCGTCCTGTAATTTGAACCGGCTGTTGAAAGTTAGGTGAATTGTCTAGAAAATTCATTTTTAGTAGTGTTCAGCTCAACTATGGTAGGGGACTTTTAATTACATTGAAGAGCTGTCATTGCCCCCCATGAGGTAGGGGACTTTTCATTATGAACAAGGCAGCCAACTAATTTGATATGGTGCCACAAAAATTTTGTATTGCATATATATGTTAGTAAGAGGGGGAGTGGGATTGCTTTTATTCAAAAATCAACTAAAAAATTAAGGAAGCCAAGAATAAATCAGTAAAGGACACAACTATCATCCGGAAAGTAACATTTATTTATTTCTTGATTAAAATAAATAATTCATGGGTACCTATAGTTTATCCCCTAGTTTTGGTTCTTCTAGCATCATAGGTTTAAAGTACCTCCCACAAATGGAACTAAAGTTCCATGGCAGGTTCTTCCTGTTATGCTGGATCAGATGGTAATATTATATGCCCACTTGGTAAGAATCATAGCATTATATACTCATTTCACAAGTCACAGTATAAATTTAATACAATCCTAGTCAAATCAAAATGCGATTTGATGATTTAATTTTAGCAAAAAAACTGGATCATTTAAAAAGGACTCCTTTTCTAAGGATGTATGTGGGCCGCGATTAACTGTATGAAAGATGACAAGATATAAAGTTTATATGCTTTGCTGCAATTAATGTTATAGTGTTGTGCTGCAAGCTTTGAAATTTAGGGGGGAAAATGAGCTGGACGTGTATATATGCGACTACAACTTAGATATATAGCTCTACACTTTATATACATGCACTGGATATTTAATAATAGACTGCAAACTTGCGTTCAAAAAAAATAATAGACTGCAAACAGCAGCCTCGGATCGCAGCATCACAAGCACGTATGCACTGTGTACACCCCTCAAACCTTGTGAGGTGTGTGTGTGTGTGTGTGTGAGAGAGAGAGAGAGAGAGAGAGAGAGAGAGAGAGATGCCTCTAGCTAGCTTGCTACTTGTTGACTACAGTTTACCTTTTATTTGCATCCGTAGTGACTTTATTTTTCTATGTTCTAAAACCACACTGGGATGTTGTGAAGATCAGAGCAAGCCAGCCAAAGGCGACGACGTGTCCTGTTTGGATGCCACATTGTGAGCTATGGGAGAGACCAAATTCTAATATATTTGGTAGGACCGATCCACAAGTGGAATAACAACTTTAACTTTGACTTTTCTATTTCTTTTTTCCGTTTCTTTTCTTTTCTTAGCTAGCTAGCAGAATCTAAACCGGTTCCATTCTGTATTGCTCCCTCGCTCCGGAAATGTAAGGCATTTTAGGTTATACTAAGTTAAACTGTTCTAAATTTGATCAAGTTTACAGAAAAGAGTAATAATATTTTAAATATCAAATGAGAATAATTAGATCCATTATAAAATATATTTTTATAATTTACTTATTTGATGTGTTAGATGCTAATATTCTTCTCTATACTTGATCAAACTTAGTCTACTTTGACTTAGGATACGCGAGAATGACTGTTAGAACAGTGAGTACTAATGTTGAAGTGGTGCATGTACTTGGTTCGCCTGTCGTGTTATGTGCATATACAGTACCTGGTCTGTTAGTGTTCATTGTAAAATTTCGACCCACCTTGATAGCCTAAGCAGGTATGGACCAGCTTATAATCTTTATCGCTCCAAACATGTTATATTTGTGTTAACACTTTAATGAAGTAGGAACCAAGTTGTAAGAGAGGTAATATGCATATATGTAAGCCCAATTCCACGTGGGAGCTAGGTCGTGAGTAGATTTGAACGTGGGGTGTCACATGTATGATCGAATCCATGCTTCGACTATGTTTGTGGTTGGCACATGTATGATAGATCTTAATTCTTTGGCTCATATATGTTTACACAATTATCATCACACGTGCACACAATACAAAATTAGCCGATTGGTAAATTAGTGGCTTGTGCCAGGGATAATTTAGCCACAAAAATTAATAAATACAAAATTTAAAATGTCTTTGAAACTTCAATAAAAAGGAAACTAATCGACAGAGACAGTATTATGCCTTATAACACTGCTCATTTTGAGCGTGCAATGCGCACGTCCAAGATTCTTATGCCCATTATCTACAACATCACAATCCAGATCTCTCCCCCCCCCCCCCCCCCCCGAATCTTTGTACCCTAGCCCACTGATTGCCTCTTCCTCCATTCGAAGAACACTATAAAAAAGCATCACACTCTGCAGTCGCAAAGCACATAACTAGAGACACTTCAGCTCATAGCCAAACACTTCACACGCTAGCAAGCTGCTAGCATCCTACTAGCTCCTTTTAAAACCCAAGCTCGATCTAGAAACCAAGAAGAGGGGCGATGGCGGAGAAGGTGTCGAGGCTGTCAACGGAGAAGGCGGTGGTGATCTTCACGAGGAGCCAGTGCCCGATGTGCCACACGGTGTTGAGCCTCTTCTCCGATCTCGGCGTGTGCGCGGCGGTGCACGAGCTCGACAAAGACCCGCGCGGCCGCGAGATAGAGCGGGAGCTCGCCTGCCGCCTCGGCCGCGCGCCAGGGGTCCCTGCTGTCTTCGTCGGCGGCAACCTCATCGGCTCCACCGATAGGGTCATGTCGCTGCACCTCGCCGGCAAGCTCGTGCCCTTGCTCAAGGGCGCCGGTGCCATATGACTCTGAGTCTGAGTTCATCCATCTCTATCAGCGGCGGCAACTATATAATTAACCACTCACACCCCTAATTTTGCTGGGTTCATATATAAATTTGCACCTGCACGCATATGCAAATTAATCGAACTACAGGGTGTATCCAACAAGAATATATGAGAAGTTTTGTTTTGCTGCTAGTGTAACCTCTATGAGGGCTGAAAAGAGTGAGGAATGTCTAGTCCGTGTCACTCAATATAAATGGAAATGTAATCCTGTCCTTTCCATTTTTTTGTGGTGGGGTGTGAATTTTGAAATATTTTTGTGGATATTCAAACATAAATGATCGGATGCACAACACATTCACACTATGAACACATACATGCATCCTACTACAAGCACCTCCAAGAGACTGGATGAGCCTGTCTTTAGAATTCGCAAACTTATCACCACGTTGCACATCATCTACCGTAGAAGGAATCGGTCAGATTATTCCTGGAATAAATTCAGAGAAATGTGTACATACATATATTGAGTTTCAGACTCAAACCCAGGTTGCTAATAAGTTCCATTTTGGAACCTAACCAATTGAGTCCCCCCCCCCCCATATTGTTCTCGCTTTCTTTCTTTTACATGTAAAAAAATGATGTTTCAATGGTGGGTCCTTTTTTATATTTCTTCATGCATCCCGCTAAATGATGTTAAACCATAATGATAAATACACAAGAATACATACCTGAAGATGGAAGATTAGATTCTTCAGACAAATGGAAGTGGATCAGAGAAAATTGAAGAGTAATGGTTCTAGCGTCTGCTTGCCAGAAACTAACCGGGAGAAACTTTGACATTATGTACATCAAGAATGTTTCCCATGAAGGTTTGCCGAATATGATTGTCTACCTACAGGGGGCTGTGGTGTGATTTGGAATACCTATATACCGTGAATGAGGTAGGCCATGACAGCAAAAAAAAAAAGCTCAGTTCAACCTCAAATTTCTCTGTATAGAGGAAGTAATCCATGTACCAAACGTCTCTTTCTTGCATCCCAGGCCAGTAGAGACCTTGCATCCTTTTCACTGGCCAGCACCACAACATACTAACAACACCTCCACTGTATCCACATGTCCAAGGATAAAATGCCTCAATGTGCTAGCAACATATGCCTGGCTAGGGTTTTGTGGGGGGCATTAATGGAAATGGTGACTAGGGTTTTAGATAATGATTTTGCTGTAGTCATAGCCCCCCACAACATAGACTCCACTGATGATAGACTGCCACATTGAAGGCTAGTTAGCTCTCTAGTTCCTCAAGGATCACTCACTACTACACAAATGCCCAAATTTAGGATGGATAGTTTTCCTTCTTGGGCAACTGAGTTGAGCCCAGAACTCATTCGGTTGAACTAGCTCAGGTCTCAAAGAAAAAAATTCAGATGCAAATAAACTAATTAAGGTAGCAATCTAGAGTTACCCGGCCCGTTAGGTAAAATCCCTAATGTTGCGTCATTACAGGTAGATAGCAATTGTGCCACAACATCTTTTCATTTGCTCTAAGCTTCCTAGCTTTAGCTGTTAGAAAAGTTCTGCAGGGTATGGATTGATCAATGAGGATAAAAAAAGAAAAAGCGAGATCACGCCGTCGGATCGTGGCATCGCACAGCGCCTCCTATCTGATAAGGTCAGGATGGTTTACGAGCTAGGGGCAGCTCAATCTGCTGAAAGAAAAAGCCGTCTTCAAGTTGTTCAGATTCCATGCCACAGATAAGACCAGTCTGTGAGGCGATGAGGGCCGGCTGGCTATTTTGGATGCTATTCTGAAACCTGCTGAGGGGCCGGATTGATCCCAGGTTCCTTTGAAACCGGCTCGATCAGCCGGTTGGAATCAGTTCCATGTGTCGTATGATGGAGCAATGCCCGTACGTACGATACTGGTAGTTCCGATCGTTGTCGGCATCATTATGCTACATGCTAGACGCATTTGCTCTGTGCTGGGGGCGATGATGTGTCTATGTTATTTTACTGGATGAGGTAGAAAGTGAATATGGAAGGTGGAGCATGCAGGAACTTCACCATTACAATTTTCTGTGCCAGAATCCTTTAGTGTATCTGTGTATGCAAGGCAATCCGTCCATATATCTGCATACTAACAACGCAGCTGATGAGTTATTTCCCGTATTATTGACAGACAAAATAAAAAATCTAGGCCCCATTTCGAACGGGGAAACTTTCACAAGTCGATGTAATGTTGGGTCTCATTGGTTGGATTCCAAAAGTTACCACACCAAAACTAGATCAGGCCAAAATATTGGCAAGAATTTTTTACCAAAACATTGGCAAGTACTTGGTTAGGTGGGTTATTTTTTGGATTTCAACCAAATGAGTGCCAAAATTTATATGCTTGCTTTAATTTTGGAATCAAACCAAACAGGCTTGTTCTTCCTGCAGAATCAATTCCTAAGTTTCAAACAGGTCCTAATTGTCAATTGTTTATAATGATTTGTTTGAGAAGAGCTTGCCAGATCCAATTAATCCACTTGCGTAATCAACAAGAAGATATAAAAAAAGAGAACTAATCTACCCTCGAGTTTCCTGGTAAAATTGATTTCCTGTTGACTTAAGAATAATACCAGCAGAGATCAGGTTATCAGATTCTAGTGAAGCTGAAATCCCATGTGATTGAGCATCTGTCCATATATATTTTGTCATGTCCGGTACATTATCCTTTCCTTTGCTGCTATGGATTATATTCCAGCCATCACAATCCAACCTGCACTGCAAGTCTGCAATATAATTGTACGTTATAACACTCTTTAATGCATTAATCATTTGTCAAATGTGAAGATATCTGAGGTACGTATGAGGTATCACAAACTGGAGATCAAATCCCAGACAGTAACCAGCTGGTTACCAGCGGAAACTGGGGATCCTGGTGGGTATGAGAGGAATTCACTGCTACAATCCTTACATACGTATCGGGAGGGAACTCCCGGTCAGTACCGGTCCCCCCCCCGGTACAGTCTGGTACTAACTCGGTATGAATTTAGTACCGGGCACAATGCCCGGTACTAAATGGCGTATTTAGTACCGGCTGGAAGCAACAGCCGGTATTAAACTGCTCACCACGCAAGATGTTTGGTATTAACAGCCGGTAAAGGCTTTGTTTTTTTATATATTTGCTTTTGTTTCTTTTCTTTTCTTTTCCTTTTTAGTTTTAATTTGAATTCGTATTCGTATTCGTATCCGTTTGTGTATAGCTAGCATTCGTATCCGTACTCGTATTTAATTTGTATTCATATCTAACATAGCAAAGATGACTACATATATATTATATATACAATTTATATACACTTTACTATTACAAGTAGTCACACAAGTTGTTTTCTTACGAGTACATCAAATATTACTAGTTTTTATCGCCGTCATCGGCTCTGTTTGGATCAAGTTGACCCACGCTTATCCTATGATCTACATAAAATTCTCCCTTGGTATTTATAACCTCATCGAGCAAGAATCCTCAGAGTGCTTCTTGAATTGCCTTGATTCTTGCTGATTCGATGAGGCTCGCAAGATCTGTCACATGCAAACATCATTTTTTTAAAATCATTACATGTACGGAATTAAATGAAAGAAATTGTTCTTAATTTTTTACATCTTTTTGCGTCATTTTCTTTGGACTGCAAAACGTGTGGACGAACTCACATATGGAGTACAAGCATAAATTATTTCCTTCCGCCTGTCTCTCTCTCTCTCTCACTCTCTCTCTCTATATATATATATAAGTTATGAAATATTAATGGTATTTAAAGATCTGTTTGATTTTCTAGTAATACCATCTATTATATAATTCAACTTAATTTATTACCGTGAAAACTAACATTATAAACTGATCACAAACATGACAGAATAACATGCATTTTTTGCATTGCTTGTCACTGACAAAACATATATAGTGCACACGAAGTACTGTGGAGTTCTAGGAGAAGACAAAAAAAAAAGAGATTACCTTATTCAGTTTTATTCTGATTTATCTTCTGAGATCAGTTGATCAACTTGATAAACGTGTGGCGCATGTGATTTGCACAGAGCACAGGTGGCATCTGTGCCGTGCAGCAATAGCAAGCTAATAGCGACGCGACCAAATCATGCATATCATCCACATATTCCTTTTCTCCCACTCCCTTTAGTTTCTTCAGTTAAAAATTTGTTGATAGATAATCGATCGATCGACTGATTCTTTGTGATCCAATTAAATGTGAAAACAAGGAAGAGACATAGTAGTGCTCTGGCCCTATCTATCTTCTGAAGAATCCTGGGTTTGTGCTTGCTTTATTTCAATCTATTCCATAGATATAGCTAGAATTGGCTAGCTAGGCACATCTGGAGCTGACATGACATATAAATTCATATTCCTTTATCCCAGATGGATCTTCTATTAGATTAAATTTCATGTGCATATTTATTTCAAGATATCAACTACAAGTAGAACAATTCAAACAGAAGAGGCCGGGTTGAGGGGAGCTAAGCACCCCCCCCCCCCCCCACACACACACACACTACGCTTGGTGAACCCCTCTCATTGTGTAAAGAAAATTTTACCATACTGCGCTGACAATAGGATTATATGGTGTTTCTAAAAAAATTAGAAAAACAGGAGGATTGAATGCATCATACTTTGTTCATTGGAAAATGAAAAAGAAACTACTTCAACATCAGCATGGATCACTGACGATGTGCCCCTTCTTTGACATTACCGGTTCGCCCTTAGCTTCTCAAACCTAGAAGAAGGGAGAGATGTTAGAGCTGTTGAAACATGAAGTTGCGTTACTTACAACCATGGCTATTAGTTTACTTGAGAAGGCGATCCTCACTGGCCTGATCAATTTTAGGACATGAAGTTGATCAATATATATATATAATTCAACTACTTCTGCAGAAACTTCTGGTAATGAACATGATATAGCAATTCTAAGAAGAAAAAAGTGTATGTGCACATATACGAGATTCAAGATATATTCCTTGGGTCCTATTGAAAAGACGGCTTATGCATTATCCAGACACATATAGATCTCATGCATACTACAGAGCTTTTTGCGTCCAAATCTACAAATATGGTACCTTGAACTTACTTTAATATATCTTTCGAAGTCAAAGATGTACCACATGCATGTGTTCTATATGGTCCTAGATCTACAACTAGTCACTACTGTTGTTGCTACTTTCAGCTTATAGATTCCGTGGAACATTTTGTTTATTTTTTTTCCAGAAACTCCGAGATCAGCTCTTCACTCATCATAACAGTAAACTAGATCGTGCTGGCCTGTACGAAGAAGTCCAAGACCTAGCGAGACCCTGACCCGTTATGGAAACCCTAGCTGCCTGCCAACCCTATAAAAAGGCAGCCAACCGGGCCTTATGCTCCCAACCCAAACCATCCATCCCTACAAACTCATCATATCCACGTGCATCTCCCCACAGGCCACAGCAGCTTGCATTGACAGTGGCCAGAGCTCGAGATCTAGTCATCTAGAGAGTGTGTGTGCGCGCGCTAGGATTCGTGAAAGCTGACCGACATGGCCGACCGCGTGATGAAGCTGGCGTCGGAGCGGGCGGTAGTGGTGTTCACGCTGAGCTCCTGCTGCATGTGCCACACAGTGACGAAGCTGATGCAGGACCTGAGCGTGAACGCGCTGGTGCACGAGCTGGACAGCGACCCCAGGGGCAAGGAGATGGAGAGCGCGCTGCTCAAGATGCTCGGCGGCAGGGGCCCCGCCGTCCCCGCCGTCTTCATCGGCGGCAAGCTCGTCGGCGGCACCAACAGGGTCATGTCCCTCCACCTCGGCGGCGAGCTCGTGCCCATGCTCATGAACGCCGGCGCGCTCTGGGTGTAGAGACGGCCAGGGCAGCAGCCGCTGCGCCGTGCACACATCACGTGTGTACGTGCGTGGAAAAAGTAGTGGTCGGCAGATTTTTCCGTCCTGTTCTTCCGAGTTCTAAGAAGAATAAATAAGGCAAACTAGCTTGCAAGCTAGCATCATGCCTTGTAGGAGCTAGTGAGCGAGAGAGATGGCCTTGCTTCTAATTTCTGCCTCCTCCTCCTTTTTATTTTGATGTTTTTGTTCTAACTTGCAATGGTGAGTGCATGTGTGTACTGATCGTCAGTCACCCTTTTTTGACAGGCTTATCGATATATATGAGAGCTAAATAATAAGTAACCAGTGCAGATATATCTCTGCTGTTGTTGCGATCATGATTTTGTGTCCTATATATAACATTACTTTAAAAAATTACAACTAATCTAATAGTGAACCTAGCTACTTACAGATTGAAAAGAGCAATATATAAGGCAGACTTTACATCATGAACAGAGTGACGACTAATTTGATATGGTGCCATTTATAAGTTAACAGAGAACACATCGATGTCTTCTATATCAAAGTTAACTAGAACAAATTAATAAAGTCTAGGGCAAATAAATAAAGAATAATATACATTGTACTATAAGCCATGAAAGTGCATAGTCTTTATTCTGTGGTTTGGTTCCTGTAATCATAGGTTTAAATTACTTTCCTCAAATGGAACTAAAGTTCAATGGCAACATCGTTCTGTTATGTTTAGGCCAACGGTAATAAATATATGCCCACTAGCTACGAATCATAGCATGATCGTCAACTTAAATACTCATTTACACACAAGTCACAATGTATGTCTAACAAAAAAATCATTGTCAAATCAAAGTGTGATTTTATGATATTTTAAGCAAAAATGAAAAGAACAATAGCATCTTTTAAAAAAGAAGAACACTAATAAGAACATATTTGAACCGCTTGTTGATTAACTCAGCCAGATCGACAAATTGTTTATAAGCGTATGCTAAAACACTCTGCACTTTACCATATACATAACTATTGGTCTATCTGCATGTATATGTATGTGCAACTACAACTTAGATAGATCTACTAGTAGTGACATATGGACATAAAGGTGACGTATATGCATGCATGGGATACATAATAGATTGCGATCGGCCTCGGATCGCAGCATCACAAATGCAACCTGGTGAGGTAACAGTGAAAGAGAGATGCCTCTAGCTGCTTGGTGACTATACTTTATCTATCTTTTCATCTACATCAATGGCTTTGTTTTCTAAGATTCCAAAACCACAATGGGATGCGAAGATCAGAGCAAGCCAGCCAAAGATGTGGCCTGTGGGGTGCCACATTGTGAGCTATGAGAGCTCAATTCCTCTATGGTAGGTAGGGCTCGGCTCCTCTACCGTGGAATCACTTTGGTTTTGACTTTTGTATTTTATATTTATTTTCATGTGGAACCTAAATTGATTCCATTCTTGTACATGCAACGACCGGCTGATCGGTGGGTAGCGATTGCTAGATTGTTGTGTTGTGTTATGTGTGTGTGCGTGTACGATCGAATATGTGCTTCGACTCCTTGGTGGATATCATTTTCAATGTTCATCTCTATGTGTTTTACGTTTAGTTTTTTATTATCTTGTTAAGATGTGAATAAATACTATGCTAACATGGCATATATATTTTGTACAAACTGAACGTAACTTCTAGTTGAGTAAAATTAGAAATGGTTACGACTACTATGCGAGGAAAAGTTATTGTTGCTGAAGATAAAAAAGAAGAAAAAATGTTAATGTTTTACGTAGGAAAATTTCATTGACAAAAGATCAAGTGCCACCAGATTGTTCTAATTAAAGACTTTTTATTGTTAATAAAGTTTATTGGCTCAATAAACGTATATTTGATGCTACACTGACGACAACAATTGGTTTCGTTAGTTTCTTGTGCTTTGGTGGCTGTGGTTCAATAACATTAGAAACAAGAAGAAGATGCAATTCTCCTGACTAAACATTAGGCATTCCAACTTTGGGAAGCCGCACGATGCGTAGTTTTCCTTCTTTTCTAAGATATGCATATGTGCATGCATATTTCACTACTTTGAATATTTTTGCCTTTCATTTTCTGATAGATGCCTATTGTTAGCCAAAGATTATTCTTTTACAGGGGGAACTATTTGGTTTTGTTGCCATTAAATAACTCTTTAATTAATTGGCTCCATCCATATAAAAAGACAATAAGCTATGCACTAGGGTTTGAGTCCTGGACTCTCGATGTTGGAGTCCATTAATTTTAATTTAGAGTAAAGGCACATGCCAGTGTTTGCAAGTTAAAATTAGTTCATGCATGTACATTTCTGAAGTAACCAACAAAAACCATTGATATATACATATATAAGCATCCAATACTTTTGTGTGGGCCCTTGTCTTGGGAAAGAGATTGCAGATTCAAACCTTATCATAAACTTAGGGATCTTTCCAGCTTTAATGAGATTCCATATTTTTGCAGTGGTTGGCATCCAAATATTCCCCATATATCTTGCCTGGGCCCATTTGAAGTTGTTTTATTTGAACATTATCCAGTATGCACGTTGGATCTGGTAGAAACTTTACCAAAGGTCGTGTACACATGCATATATATGGTGAAGAACTATGCGTCTATGCCAACATTTATTATCTGTTGGCGATCGCAATGTAACAGTTTTACATCATATATTTTCTTATGGTAGGACCATTGTTAACACTTCGAACGAAAAGAACTTGATTCACGTACACTAATAATCCCCAGACAGATGACTGATCTGATCTGACCGATGTACATTTCTTTAACAATTGAAATCTTAGTCACAAAGTTTATGACAAAAATTGATGAAGTTGACAAAAGAAAGCTAAACATAAAGAAGGCGGATGAACTAATACTCACATTTTACCACAAGATGGTTCCATTTTTGCATTGCATCGCCTCTTATGAATATTACTAGTGTACCACACATGCGCACACAAGAAAATTAGCCAAATTAAATACCACTCAAAAAATAGAAAATTAGCCAAATATATGCAAAATTAGTGGTTGTGCAAGTTGAATTTCAAAACCGGCCTGTCAACAAAAATAAAGCTGGTGCCAATGGGGGGCGGTACCGCCCCCCTGTCGGCCCGGCTCAGGCGGGAGCGAGGAGAGAGGCGGCCGGGAGGGAGAGAGAAGGCGGGAGCAATCCCGCCGGGCGGGAGCGGGACTATCGCCCCGCTCTCGCCCGCGTTGGCAGGCGTACAGGGGCGGGAGGCGGCCGAGAGCGAGGCGGCGCGCTGGGGTCGGGCGAGAGAGGTGGGGCGGGAGTGACGTGGCGCGTTTCTACTGGTCCACGCAGAGGTTGAAATAATTAAATCTGGAAAAGAAAAGCTGATGTGGAGGAGAGAAGTAAGAGTTGGCATTATAGCCTGTGCATTGGAGGGGTGGGGTGAAAGTAGGGTGAGAGCTGACGTGACGGGAAGATATCTTCCCCACTGCTGCACTCCTAGCCACGGAGACAGACGAAATATGCCCTGTACCGCTCTGACGCTCCTGTTGAGCGTGCGGTGTGCACACGTCCAAGATTCTTATGCCCATTCCCCACAACACCTCCCGAATCTCATACGAGCACCCACTGTTCTCCCCATCCTCTACCGGATGAACACTATAAAATGGCATCACACCCTGCTCGCAAAGCACACAACCACAGGCACTTCAGCACACAGCTGAGAGAGACACGCAATCTTCAGCATTGCTTGCTAGCAAGTTCGGTGTAGAGAAACCAAGAAGACGTCGGCGATGGCGGAGAGGGTGTCGCGGCTGTCGACGGAGAAGGCGGTGGTGATCTTCACGCGGAGCCAGTGCCCGATGTGCCACACGGTGTCGAGCCTCTTCTCCGAGCTTGGCGTGTGCGCGGCGGTGCACGAGCTGGACAAGGACCCGCGCGGCCGCGAGATGGAGCGGGAGCTCGCCCGCCGCCTCGGCCGCGCGCCGCCGGTCCCCGCCGTCTTCGTCGGCGGCAACCTCGTCGGCTCCACCGACAAGGTCATGTCGCTGCACCTCGCCGGCAAGCTCGTGCCCATGCTCAAGGGCGCTGGCGCCATATGGCTCTGAATCCACCCATCCATCCATCCATTGGCGATGACAACTATATATAATCAACATGATCACACCCTAAATTTTGCTGGGTTTATATAAAAATTTACACCTTGCCTGGAGGAAAAACTAACTAATTGCAGGCATCTAAATTAAGACTTAATATAATGCTACACTACAGAATATGTTCTCAAGTCAGAGATATATATGAGGCGCCTTTGTGGGCCGTCCGATCGAAACCGAAGGTTAGGATGCAACCTAAATATGTGAGAGGTTTATTACTTTTGTTTTGCCGCTGGTGTAACCTAGCAGGGCTGAAAAGGGTGTAAAGGGACTACCTTGTAACCTCCCCTTTCCAGTTTCTCCAATGAGATATGAATTTTGAGCTACCTATCTCTCTTCATGTTCTTGGATTATTGTTCCATCATATAATCAGGGATCGTACGACAGTGGAAACTCTATTGAATGCATGCACACTTCTCAACTTGTATATACGGAGTCTTTAATTTTTTTTCATATATAATTCTTTAAGGAGAGTTGGAAAGTACAGAACAACTAACTCTAAGGAATATTAATTACAGAAACTTTTTCCCTTTTGCTACCAAAGGAACTTGCCTTCAAATGACGCCTCTCTCTTTTACAGCTACTCTGTATTGGTTTTCTTTTCTGTATTCCCATCTGGTCAACTTTAGTAGTATTGGACGATCAAGCAAAACACAGAAGAATTCAAATAAAGCTTCATATAAAGCTTTGAAAATTTTGAGATAAACACGAGAAAATTGCTGCTGACTTCAGAAAAGGTACTAAAATTAAATACCATGAGGTACGAATAGGACTCATCTTCCAAAAAATAAAATTTCAGAAGAATTACTGGAAAAAATATTTTAGAATTATGTTCTT
This sequence comes from Panicum hallii, assembly GCF_002211085.1. Lineage (NCBI taxonomy): Eukaryota > Viridiplantae > Streptophyta > Magnoliopsida > Poales > Poaceae > Panicum > Panicum hallii. The sequence goes on from NC_038044.1 coordinate 58,850,435, forward strand.
AACAGGGATGTATTTTTTATTCTTTCATTATTTTTAGTGGTTTTTCCATGGTGCCCGACCAGCATATCCCTTGATTTCCTTTGGGATTTCAGAGATTTTCTGATAGTCTTGTTGATCTCGTGCGGTGGAAAAAACAAATAAAGGCGTAAACAGAGATGTGGCGAACGAGCATGTGACAGCATGATCCTTCAAAAAGGAAATCAAAAAGGAAAAGGGATGAAAGAAGTATTTTAGTGAATTTTGTTGAGACCCTTTATAAAGCGTCCCTCAAGAGGCCGTACACATATAGGCCCAGCCCAGTACGCTGGCCCAAGCGAGCAAGAATTCAACTAGCAAAGTGATGGGCCGTTAGCCCAAAGAAAAGGGTCGGATACCAATTTTGTGCAACAGCCAGGCCCAGATTTTCCATGCAGTTTCTCTTTTTTTTTTTATCGAACAACATTTGGGCAAAGAGGATGATTCTAGTGTTACGTTCCATTTTGTTATCACGAAGGATAGAGATTATTTACAATCTCACTATTTCCAGGGGAACTAGATTATGCTACTTTATGAAAGATGCTAGTAAAATGATTTTTGAAGGGAAAAAAACATCATCTTCAAAATAAGCCATATTCTCTGTTTAAAAAGCTAGCCAACTAGTAGATGCCACCATATTCGTACACAATATGAACTTATCTCGCTCTTCTTGTTTCACTAGTAACCACTGCAGTAACAGTAACTTCAACATGACATGCATTCGTCGATGGAAAAAAATAAAACGAGTTTTTTCATTGAGTTGCAAACCATATCTCACTCCATGCCAACCTGCCAATCATCTCCATCCATGCTCGAAGATGCACTTGACAATGTGGCTGAATCAGAACCTTCTACCCCAGAAAGAGTCAAGTTGTGAAAGAAACAAGCAGAAAACCGGTGAGGGCAGCTCACATACGCATACATATAATCTCAAGTAACATGCAACCGACCACCTAATAAACTTGGAGGCCATCCATCCATGTGAGTTGCTGGTAGCAGTATGTGAATGCTGACACACAATCCAGTCCATAGAGTGAAGCTAGCTGAGTGAGCCAGACTGTTGAATAATGTCAGCAGCCCATGCATGCCCAGATCCAGATGGGCCAACACCAACAGAGATCCAAATTTAGATGAGGGCACAGCAGCTAGCCTAGCACCATACACAAGAATGGATACGCATGGTCCATGTAATACAATTCGTCCGGGGGTGGCGGATACGGGCCGTCCGATCTCGATCCGACCGTTCCGTGAGAGATGGAGGATGCATGGGCACATCTCGTTGTGATCATAGTATTTATTGGCACCAACGGTGTGTACGCACTGCTACTGTGCTATGGTCATGCTGGGAGTTTTCAGGACCATACATATATGCATGCATGCACAGCATGTGCCATGGGTCATACGGCATTGAATTAGTAGGCTGGCTCCCTCACCCATCCTTTACTATTGTAGCAATGTCAGTTGCTAATTGCTTGTGCTTGTGCGATGACATGTGCATGTTATGTGGTTAGTTTTATTCTGCATGGTTGAGTATGTGCATGCTTATAGAATAAGTTTTAAGTTTGAGTTTGTATGGAGATTATATGTTTACGTATGATCTTGGTATACGGTGAATGCGGGTACATGTACGTGCATGTAATGCCTATTTTCAACATGGGACTAACCGCCAATGGTGGTGAAAGGTGTTGAGGTGGAGAGTTGCGAAGTTGAAAAATACTACCTCCGTTCTCAAATACATTGCACGTGCTCCCTTCACTTTGCATTGGGTCAAAGGCAATTAGGGAGCGAGTGCAGGTGAAGGGAGACCCTCTAGGAGAAAACAATCCTGCTAGGAAAGTTTCGTGCTACTTAAAGCCCCTTGGCATAGCTTTTTAAGAGTTTAATATGAAGCTATGCCAAAGGGATACTTTCCTAGCAGCTTCGCCTATAAAGCACCTGGTGAAGTTGTTTCCAGCTTATACTGGAGAGGAGAAGCCGGAAATTGTAGCTTCGTCCAGCTTCTCCCGCAAGCTCACGTTTCACCAGACGATTTTGAAAACAGCTTCAGCTTTATCAGAGAGCTGCTTCAGGAGCTGTTTTAGAAAAGTTGAAGCTATGCCAAACAAAACCTCACTGTTGGGAACACCGTAACAACCTAACCTAGGTAACCCAACTACCCAAGAGATGTTCCTACCATGAGAGGTTTCTGAGCAGGCAACAAGACCTTTCACGGATACCATCCGCACAGAAGATCCCGGGTCGGCTGCATACGGTTGGCGTGGCTACGCGTGCGTAGTCTGCAGGCAGGATTCATTGCGTCCGCCGAGCTTGCTACGCTCCAAGATCCTCACTGAAAAAGTCGCTCCCACTCACTCTTGTCCCCATCGCAACACGGACAGGAGACGAGCCCAAAAAAGGCTCAGATATATTTCTTAGAAAAGGTCGAGATAAACAAGATTATTGTGCACAAAATGTGCTCAAAATATGCCCGGAAAAGGGTGTTCTTCGACGTCCGAGAAACTAACGAATTCAAACAATATTTTGTAAATCAACTAAATGATTGACAAAATTACGAAAGTTTGAGAACGTTAGATGCGTTTTCACACCGAGGTGTAGATGACGTTTACAGCCACGTTCTAGAAACGGTCATTTCGTTCATTCATTCATTCACTCCCATGGTCCCTTGACTGAGAAACGGTGAGCAGGAGTGAATGACCGGCCACCTCAGCGGACAAGCTCCCCTGTTCATCCGCCGGCCACAGAGGACGAAAAGGCTGCCGCCGCCGCTGCAGATCACACCGCCCTTTCCCAGCCTTTCTGCAGCCTCCCTCTGTCCTCTCTTTCTCTCTCATCTCTCTGGCGCTGAATCTTGAGAGAGTGAGAGGTGGAAGGGGGTAGCTTCCATCGTTTTCGCTGCAGATTTTGGCTGCGGCGCTGTGTCCTCTGCGGTTCTGTCCCCCGTGCTTCACCACCAACCGAATCCCAGGAGGTAGTAGTGCTCCTCGACTTCCTCCCGGGGTCGTTCTCCATGCCCTTGACTTCTTTCCTGATTTCTCCGGCATTTCTGGTGTTTGCTGGTTCGTATTGCGATCCGTGTGGTTTCCGTTAAGAGTATTTCTTGGTGATTCTTCTGGGGCGAAAGGTCACCATTTTCTCTGAGTTCTTCCTGCTGCCCCGCCGTCTGGGATTGTCTTGTTGGGAATGCTGCTTCTTGGAATCCGAAAAATGCGGATGCGTCGCTTCCTCCCAAACGCCTTGCCTCTTGATTTCTCCTCGATTTCTGCCCATGTCTTCATGATTGAGCTTTTTACTCCCCTTTGCGGCTTCTTGTTCTTCCTCACTAGACTAGATGGTGGCATTTTGGGGACGATTTTTTCCCCTGGATTTGTCTGCGTTTCTTAGTCTCAGTCCCCTGTTTTCCGCCATGATTCGGTCTCTCCACCAACCCCATGTATTTTTTTTTCTCCAACTGATTTTTGCATTGACTTGACTTGTTTGCGGATAACAGGGGAGGCTGATGCCCTGTCCGGCAGTTCGGTTCTGAGCTGAACTGAACTGGAGAGAGAGCACAGTCTGGAATATGTTTGGTTTCTCGCGGCGCCGGGTGAAACTTGGAAGGTGAATATTGCGCCCAGTTCTTTGATTTCATCGTGCGATTTTTCTTTTTTTTCCCCACCTGCATGAAACTTGGTTTCTTTGTGTACTTGAATATCAGTACATCATTTTAGTTTTCGCAGTTAAATTAGAACCTTCAAATGAATCGAATCATCACCTGGCGCTTCATGATTATCAGTACATAATGTGAGCATTTTGTTCTTTTGGTAGGCTAATAACTGATTTGGTTTCACTGACTACCAAACTGCTATGTTCGGTCAGAATAGTACTGTTGATAAAAATTGATGGGATACATTCTAAGTTCGTGAAGTCATGCAGCTTCATGAAGCGAGTCAGCATGTAGATCCCACCATATAAATAATGTTGCCGTGTTCTTTTAGCATTGCATTCAATTAAGGTCAAGCTTCCTTTTACATTTTGATGCTGATCAATCCTATTTCCACATTTGCTTTGGTTGCCTTATCCTTGTCTTGATCCCTTGGGGAGCGTCTTCCTTTTCCAGGTTGAAGGGTGACTATAATGATTCTTTGAACAGCTCTAGGAGTCTTGCTTTCCCCACGAAACAGCTCAGCCTACCCAATGTGAGCCTTTGTGACTGAAGCAATTGTATGTAGTATTGACCTTGTTGTATTTTGGGCACATCGTGACGGTTAGCTCTTGGAATTTTATCTTTATCAGGGGGATGACGCTGCTACAACATCAGTGAGCGGCCGCGCAGATGATCTTTCCTACCGCTGCTCTTCAGATACTTTCGATCTCGACAGTCGTTCTTTCAATATTTCTGAAAACTGGACTGTGTTGTCCACTGAGGGAGACAAACCTATTCCTCGTTTCTATGTAATCGACTGAAAATGTAACTAGAATAAGTTCATATACCTTGACAAAATTTCTGTCTTCAATTAACACATCTTCAACTTTGATTGAACAGCATGCAGCGGCCATTGTAAGTAGCAAGATGGTAGTGTTCGGTGGTGATTCTGGTCGTCACTTATTAGATGATACCAAGGTAGTGGGATCTCTTTCTTTTTATGTTGTTTTGATTGGAATTCTGCACTGATTATCATGTTATTATCAATCAATCTTATGACTATACTGTTTTGTTAATTAGATACTGAATTTAGAGAAGCTTAGCTGGGATTCTGCACCGCCTAAAGTTCGCCCATCACCAAGCGGACGTTCTACCAAGTTGCCAGCCTGCAGAGGTCATTGCCTGGTATAGTTCTTGTAAATCACTGTTGTTGTGTGGTTCTCAAAACCTAAATTACTGATATGGCCATTCCTTCAAGATGAAAATTTTTATGACCCTTTCAGTTAGATTGGTACTTGTTCTCAAGTATTTATGGTATGCATTTCTATTGGTCAACATATTCTTATGCCCATAGCCAATTATGTTATACTTAGCTGAAAATATACAGTGGATGATATAACTTGCACTTGGTATCATCTAAACTTGAAGTTATGAAAGTTGGGACACCAGTCACGGATCTAAATTCCAAACAAAATAATGACTGCTATCGATAATACATTGTCATATGCACTACTTTTAACACTGAGAAACATTTGCATGATATACAGGTTCCATGGGGAAATAGTGTCATTCTTGTCGGTGGTAAAACTGAGCCTGCTTCTGATCGTTTATCAGGTTTGCTGATGCTACATAGATCCCCAAAATACTTATAAGTGTTTGATGTCTTCCTCAACCAGATAATGATTAATAACTCCGTTTCTGCTGCAGTATGGATTTTCAATACTGAAACAGAACTTTGGTCCCTTGTTGAAGCCAAGGGCGATATCCCTGTAAGTTCTTTGATATTTGGAGTCAACTTTGGTCACTTTGGCAAACTTTCATGTGAATTGACTGAATTGTCTTCTGGTCCTGAGTTAAGGAAGCTCGAAGTGGCCACACAGTGATCAGAGCTGGTGCTAGATTGATACTTTTTGGCGGTGAGAACACAAAAGGAAAGAAACGGCATGACCTTCACATGTTTGATCTGAAATCATCAACATGGCTTCCATTGAACTATAAGTAAGTCATTCCTAGATTTTTGGCCACTAAATTTTTTGTACCGATCTATCATTGTCCCAACTCTCAACACTCCTCATCTAAGTGCATCTGAATTTTTTTTTCCAATTTTTGGTTAGCATTATCGGGTTACTTATTAAAGATCATTGTTGTAGAGGCGCTGGACCTTCTCCGAGATCCAATCATGTCGCTGCACTGTATGATGATAGGATCCTCCTGATTTTCGGAGGCCACTCAAAATCTAAGACCCTTAACGACTTGTATTCTTTAGATTTTGAGACAGTAAGTTTGTGAGCTTCCTTTATTCAGTCATCTCAGTAAGTTTTCCATGTTGCCGGCTACTCATAGTTTTTGCTTCCTAACAGATGGTATGGTCAAGAGTGAAGACTCATGGTCATCACCCATCACCCCGAGCAGGTTGCATTGGAGCTCTGTGTGGAACCAAGTGGTACATAGCTGGTGGCGCAAGCAAGAAAAAACGTATGTCTGAATACACTAACTGGAAAATGATTTGGTGGTTATATTTCTTATGTGAACAATACATGTATTGTTAGAATGATGTCCTGCGTTGCTTCATTGGCGATTTCTGACAAGATATCAAATTCTCAGGACAAGTGGAAACCTGGGTTTTCGATATCCTACAATCTAAGTGGTCTGTTTGTGTAGTACCTCCTAGTTCATCAATAACTTCAAAGAAAGTAAGTTTCTGACTCTTTTTAACTTCAATAGTGTTAAAATATTCCATGGAGCAAATACTAACATAGTGCAAACAAATGTTAATCTTCATGTTTGAATTCTTGCTGATAACAATCCAAAAGATTATCATTGTCACTTCAAAAGCCTTCTTTCGGTGTAAAGTTTAGTTCTAGTGTCTCATACTCTCACTACTTTAAGTTTACATTATTTCATCTGACCAACCAAAAAGCTAAAACAATTGCTCGTGCAGGGTTTCAGTATGGTTCCTTTCTACCACAGGGACAAGATTGCTCTTATTGCTTTTGGAGGGAACAAAAAAGAGCCGTGCAACAAGGTGAAACAATCAAACTTCTAGTAAAGAACCAATTTTCATTTTGAAAAAAAAATGGATTGTGATTTCTCATGATCTTGGGCTCTGAAAAAAATTGCCATTCCAGTTTCTGGAATATTTATGATTTATGTTTTCCACTTACTACATCATGCGCGATTAACTGAAAAAGTTTTTGAATGTCGAAGCTTTCGTATCAACTTGAATTGCATCCCTAACTATATCACCACCTGCAGGTTGAAGTATTTGTGGTACTGCAAAATGAGCATTCTTTTAGTTGGCGGTCAGCCCCAGAAGTGGACCGTGTGCTGTATGAGTATTCCCCGAGTAATAAGGAGCTCGTCGATCATCTCAACAAGTGTGCCCCCTTGTACTCTAACTGTTCCGTCGCAAGGCATAGTCTCACTTCTGTGGTAGAACAGCCACCTAGAAGGGAACTCCTCTCTGAGTCATTGTTGAAGCAACACAATTTAGGGACTTCACTCCATGGGAATTTGGACCAGGTAGAAGAGTGCAGCTTAGCTCAAAAACTGCAGAAACCGATCGATGATGACAGATATGATGATGCCGATGACTCTTCTTCATGTCAAGAAAGCACTGTAAGTACTGCACCTACTAGTCACTTGAGAAACATACTATATGGTTCCCTGCATAATAAATTGTCTTACAGCCAAAAGGGCATCGGAGCACAAGGACAGGAGCTGGTATTCAGAATGACATTGCACACATAGAAACTATGGTGACTGGGGGATCAAATGTAAGAAGGATCGCTAGATGCTCTTCAGAAGTGAGCCAAAGTCACCTATACAACACAAAGATAGCAGATTTGATAAGAAGAAACACCGTGCTCCAAGACCAGCTTGCGACCGCATTGGCAAGCAAAGACCAGTTGGATAAGAGCCTATCTTCGGTCATTCAAAGCAGGGAGCAGCTGGAAAAAATGCTTGCCAACAAGGATAAGGAGATGGAGATCTTAAAAGAGAAGATAGCAGGCCTAGAGCTGGCTCAAGAAGAGTCAAACAGCCTCTCGAACACGGTCCACGCTGATAATGTGCGCCTCGAGCGTGAGGTGGCATTCCTGAAGGCCGTCACGGATGAGACCCAGAAGGCAAGGCAACTTGATATTTAATTATAATGTCTGGTGATCTTGTTGTGGTCTGTACTTAGTTGGTCTTCTTGCTGCAGGAGCTGCATTCCACTCGCAGGGTTTTGGCAGGAGAACAGTCGCGCGCGTTCCAGCTCCAGGTAACCCATTTGAGACATTTGACCCATTCATTGAGAAATTGAATTCTACCGAGATTGTTTTTGTTATGCAACTGAACAAATATACCAACATGGCTGATGGTCATGGCATTTGCCATTTGCCAGGTTGAAGTGTTCCATCTCAAGCAAAGGCTGCAAATACTGGAGGGAAGATCAGGGACGCCCACTAAACAACCCCAATAACATGTAGTGGTCACGTCTCTACATTTTGTGGACAGCAATTGTTGCGAGTCTACAACATCGCTGTGTAAATCGTGCTTTTGTGCAACAAGTTTTTTGTCTTCTCTCTCTCTCTCTCTCTTTGATCTTATGCAACAATAGGTAAAATGTGTCACCATGTTACATCTGTTGATATGTAATTTGCGGGTATATGATAAAATTATAAATAACTGATGGATTGAACGCAGGCTCTATTCGATGTTCAGATGTACATTGCATGTATTATATTCCGAAGGTATTATTGTCACAACGGATGTTATCTTCCTTGCTCAAAGCCCAGTTTAAAGTAACATAGTTTTGCACCACAATGACACTACGTGTCAGTCCGAAATTTCTCTGTGTAGTGTTTTTTACCTGGACCAAATTCAAACATTGCATCTGAAAAGGTGAAGAATTTTGTTGGATTATTAGGTTCTGAGCAAATGTGCGATTACAGCATCACAACTGTGCTCAACAGGTAACCCTAAATATAAATTTAGTTTGGTTACTTGAGTAAATGTAAATTCATTCGGAGAACCAAATTCAAAAATGAGGCGGGTCAGCAATTTAGTCTCATCCTCCACAAATAACTTAAAAATGAAATGACACCTTTGTCCACTGTACATTTGCCATCACAACATCTTGACCCAACATGAGGGCGAATTACACATGGAGACCACATAATTAACCGAATATATTACTGTTCATCATCTTCATCTTCATCTTCATCGTCATCATCTGGTATGGCTGTATCATCGCCGATACCTTGCAGCAGGGTATCCACGTCTTCGCCAAGCTCTGCCAGCCTTGCACTTAGCTTCTCAACCTTACTTTGTTCCTGCCCAAGGCAGACGAGAAGATCATTCAGTTCTGCCTCGCTGTCCTTCTCGGCCTCTTCCTTGGCTTGCGCTTTTATCGCTTCGACATCAGGATAGGGCACACTGCCTCCCTGCCGCAAGGTTTTAACCTCAGTATCCAAGCGGTAGTTAGCCTGCTCAAGGCTGTTGTACGCGTCTGACAAGCTCTTGAGGTCAGACTCCATTTTTACTGCAAGGTTTCGTTGGTGGTTAGCTTCAGCTTCAATCTGGGACTTCTCAGTTTTGAGCAACTCTATCTGCCGTTTTGCTCCCTCAAGTTCTTGTCTGAGGGCTTCCATCTGGACCCTTTCTCGACCACTGCTAGGTTTCTGGGAGGTATCTGCAGTGTTGCCACCACCAGTTTTCACAAACTCTTCTGCTAACATTGCGTTTCGAGCCAGTAAGTCCTGAAAAATACAAGTAGCAATGTCATTGCTACCTTTTTATTATATGCCATATTTTTTTTCTCAAACAACAGGAGAGCTGCGTATCTTTGTATTAAGAGAGAATTGGTCCAATTACAAAAACCAATCCCCCACCTTGGACCAGAATGGGGGACGGTATAAAAAACAACTAAAAAAGACTCTTACAAAAGGATAACAAGATGGGACCTGACCATATGGTGCCAGGCAGAGCAGTGCAGTGTCCACAAAACAATAGCAACAACACACCTCAGTCCCGATCGGTTTCAGAAACCCATCAGCCTATATGCAACTATTTATGGCTATTTAAACAAGATATTATACAAGGATGGCCATTCACAACTTATATTGAAGACAACTATGTTACCTAAATATTGTCTAAAAAAATAACTTTTCAAATGTTGAGTCAACTGAGTTTGCAAGAACCAACTCTACCTAATTAAAAATATAAGATTAAAGTATTTTTACAACTTAGAAAGTACTCCCTCTGTCTCAAAATAAGTGCACTTCTAGCTCTGTCCAAGTGAAACCATCTTGAATTTGACCAAATTCATATTAAAAATATGATACCGAATAAGTATCATTAGATTCATCATGAAATATATTTTGATAGTATACCTATTTGGTGTATTAAATATTGATCCGCTTTTCTATAAACCTGGTCAAACTTAAGATAGTTTGACTAAAGACAAAACTAGAGGTGCACTTATTTTGGGACAGAGGGAAGTAGTCAATAACCTCAGTCCTAATGTAAGAACCACTTGCTGATGCGATCATGCCAAAAGACCCTTCCTAACTGACTTAATCTTCACTTTGGATTATTGAAATACAAATTATGTTCATGAGTCCCAAAAAATTACTGCCATCTCATTTTTATGGCAATGCACAATAGGAAATTATTTCTTATCTTCAAACTTTTAAAGTACTAAGTAATATAGCAAATGGGAAAGTTTTTGCTTAAGAGCGCACAGCAAGTGGAAATATACCTGCATCTCATTGCACTGTTTCTCCACAAATGACTTTAATCGCTTGATATATTCCCCATCGACCTCCCCATTCTTCTGCTCCAACTCAGCAGGTAGAACTGCAGTTGCAGTTTTTGTCCGACTAAATATGTCCATTATGTTTTCTCTAATATCAGCCTCAAGCTTATTGAGGAAATTAACAAACTGTGAATCAAATATTTCTGAGAGGACAGGGTGTTGATCATCTTTATTTGTTTCATCCTCCTCAATCTCTTGGAAATCTGACATGCTATTTGCGCTTGATCGGGAAAGCTCCTTGCGGTGCCGCTGCTCTGACGATGGATGTGCCAAGCTTTTCCGCAATTCATCAAACCTCAAAAAGTATGTTGTTAGGCCAATCTTTTGACTTATAGCATCTGCAGCAGCAAAGGCGTCACAGCCCTTCTCACGGCTAGCATTGTAAAGGACACAAGCACCTAGAACAACAGCAGCCAGTCCACGAACACAAGCAGTGTAACGTTTACTTGAAGCAAGCTCTATTATGTAGTTCAGATGCACTGCTGATTCCAAAAGGCAGTTGACAGCATTTGAACAGTCAACAAGCCATACGATGAGTAGCCGAAGAATAACAGGTTGAATGTACGATTCTTCTAGGTGTCTGCTTTGGTTGTTTTCTCCGTCTGCTGAAGCTGCAATGGACAAACATGTGACAATACGGTGCAGTAGCGGCTCCGTGCGTCCCAAGGATGGTGTAGGTGTCTCAAGCTGGATTTGCAATACCTGAAGGAATTTTAGCTGTTAGAAAACCTTCTATCTAATGTTATACAGACAAGGGATATAAAAGAAATATGAGAAGCTATCGAATCATGCAAGTGGTCATACGATTGGCAAAAAGAGGCACTTAAGCCCTCCAATAATTTATAGTAAGAAAAATAACATGAGTAATTAGTAGTTAATTTAATATAAAGAAGAATCATACCATAATAACCAGCAAATTTAGTAACTCTCAAAAAAGCAAGGAAGAATGTATTAAGGAAAAAAGACCATGTGTCACATGGTAGATACTTATTTTTTTATTTTATTTTTTGAAATTATGAACAGTAGTGGAGTCACTCAACAGTAAACTTTTACCAGTTGGATAGCTGCTTCTCTACATACAGGTAGAATGACACTAAAAGTAAAAAGGACGAAGGCTACATACACGATCCTTGCTTTGCAAGTTGTCCTTGATAATGTGAGAAAGAACGCTAGATGCTCTGCAACATGCCTGCATATTTTAGGTTGAAATGTCAGAGGAACTTGCTTACAACAATGCTAAACAGGAACCACTAGTAGAAATTTCCTGTAAAGTGGAGTTTTAGGTTTACAAAGCTTCACCTCCATATCTCCATTAACATCACTTGAAACCAGAGCTTGCAGAAGTACACTGTCATTAAATAGCAAAGTAAGACAATGGTGCAGATGATGAATGATGAAATCAATACTACAATGAGCCATTTAAGTTTGGCAGAAGCAACAAGAGCACTGCCAGAATGGAATGGCAAAACTATCTAATAGTGAAGATATATGTTATTTTACCCTTGGCCAGGCGCCAATTTATAAATGTAAGAGAAGGCAGCAAAGGCTAATGTTCACAGTAATGTAAACTGCTACTTATGTACAACCAATAGACCAACCTTCCAAAAGGCATGTCACTAGCAGCCCGATGTGTATCTCCTTGGTTCGGATGTGGAGCAATAGTTGATGCTAATAATGCCTGACCATTGGGATTTTTCTGTTTCACAATTGGCAAACCACAGATTGTTATACACTTTGTCAAGGAAACAAACATTAAAGGCGTAGTTTGACACAAATACTAGCCAAACAATTTCATGTCAAGAATTTAGAAGAACATTATTATAACACTGAACAAGTAATCCTTGATTATTAAAGAACAGAAGTATACTTTGTGAGTTCCAGTCAAGTTAGTCCTATTTCTAGTTTGTATACAATGTTACGTAGTTTTATGCTGGGCCTTTCATCCCACTTTTCATCTTTATTTCTGATTTACATATAGTATACTTTGTGAGTTCCAGTCAAGTTAGTCCTATTTCTAGTTTGTATACAATGTTACGTAGTTTTATGCTGGGCCTTTCATCCCACTTTTCATCTTTATTTCTGATTTACATATGTGCTAGCAACGACTATTGTGATCCAGATGATAATACCGTAAATTGAACATTTACTTCTATGATTCCCTGCCTTCTTAGTACTCCCTCCGTAACAAATTATAGGTCGTTTTGGCTTTTCTAGATATATAGTTTGTAGTATGTATCTAGAATAGTGTATATCTAGGTGCATAGCAAAACATACGTATCTAGAAAAGCCAAAACGACCTATAATTTGAAACGGAGGGAGTATTTGCTAGTTTAGACATAGTTAAAGAAGACAGACAAATATCAGAAGAACAACCACCTCACAGAAACACTTGAATACAAAATCAGCAGCAACAAATTCCTGTGCTATAGAGGTCCGCAAGATTATAGACAAGATCGCATTCAGTGCAGGCTGAACATGAGGCTCCTCTCCAACTTGCTTTTTCGCAAGAGAATCAAGATTCTGAGGATTTCTCAACACCAAATTGCCAATACATCGCAGTGCCTAAAAAATATATATGGTCAGTGCCAAACAAGGAAGCAGAATTCACAAGTCGGAAAAGACAAATACAGGAACAATCAACCAAATAGAAAGTAGTAATGCACAGAACTAAGGGAATTACCATACAGCGAAGAGCAACAGGGGCCCACTGACTCTCAACACCCAATAACAGAAGATGGTCCAGTATATTTTTCTATCATTATAAGGGGGATTCATATGAAGCTTAGTTCCAAGTCATTCAGATTGCACATAAACAATATGAAGGGAGAAAAGGATACCTGAGCCAATGCAGCTTGATTGGCGTTCTTGTTAGCATCTTTACCTGATTCGCTGGATGGGCCCCCCGTCAAAAGCAATTCAACAGTATTTAAAGCACCGAGAAGATTTACTGTCTAAATAGACACAGTTTATGGCTTGAGTAAAGATGCAGCTAATGCAAACTAAGACAGAACTTTTGACATATAATCCCAAGAAATCTATCATCAAAAACAGATAGGTGAACAATAATATAATACCTTTTGTTGAGTAAAATTAAATGCACTGCCTCTCCTGATCTTTAGTATTGCTATCAATGGGTCAAAGCCCATTGTCTCTTTTAAAAGCATCTGATTGTCGACATGAAGTAAAGAATGGTGTCAAGAAAAGATCTGAACTAAAACTTCAGAATGGTTTTCGGGAAGAAGGATGAACCTGATTGGACGAACTGTGTCGAATTAAGTTATTTAGCAATTCAAGGCAATCCTGCTCGATGAAGGAACATATTAGCATTAACTAAACTTTATATACCTATAGCAAATTAGAAATGGCTTAACTGAACAAACACAGTTCGCAGCCAATTTCAGACAAAGAACACCAATAAACAAATTTTCGAAAGGCCAATCATGTTGTTCCAAGATAGTCACCTGAACAACTACACCTCCATCAGAATAGCCCTCCTCTCTTATAATGCTAAATATCTTCTCAAACACACCCTCAAATACAACAATTTTTTGAATTTCCTGGAAGAAAGAGAATTAATAATAATTTAATTATAGGAGTCTAGAGAAAATAATTAGTAACATAACAGATCAACATTGAATATTAAAAAGGTTTAACCTCTGCATCACGGGTCAGATAAGTAAGAAGCAACAGTGCTTCATTCCTTATGACCTGCAAGTCATAACCAAAAATAGGCAACCATATGAGAAACGAGATATACCAAAAGGACTGGTGGTGATTAACTGTTATTATAATATTATTACAACAAACTTTGGATTAAGAAAAAGGGACCTCATCGGAAAGTCATACGCTGTTATCATTTACAAGAGAACTGCATCTTTCAAAATAGTAACTCATACTGGAGTTCTATGACAGAATTAGGCGCCAATAAAGTAAAAAATATTTTTCAGTGTTAGTAGAAAGTCTGAGTACACACGTACCAGACCTTTAGAAAATGATAGATAATGATCCAGACTTAATGATTGCATAGTATTGATTTAGGACCACTCTAGTCTGAGCACATGAATGATTTTCATACAAAAAAAGCATGCAGTCTTCCCACAGAGGTTTATACAGTCCTCGTACAAGGATAAACAATCAATAAAGCATATAAGGAATGGCATGTGTTCTTCCTAAGAGAAAGTGAGAAAATAGGTAGGTGTTAAATAGATGAGACCTCACGATCCATAAGCATGTCCATCAGAACTGTTATACCACGAGGAATCAATAGAATTGCCTCCTGTAATCTGAAATACCAAAATAAAAGCAGTTACATGGGATTCTAATATAGTTTTGGCATCTCAACAGGACACAAAAGACTTACTGGGCACCTTTTCAGCGAGTTTGTAAGTAAAGCTGTTAAAAGCTGGATTGTGTAGTATCTCACATAAAAGTCTTCCTCTGACTTCAAACCAAACAAGAGCAAAAGTCAGGACTCAGGACATATGAAACAGGTGATGCCAGTTACATGTTTTGAAGGTATAAGATGTGCACTCACCAATAAGCTCAAAAGAAGGGAAATATTCTCCGTTTCTCGCGAAAGTAGATCTGAGTTCACCGATGCAGGTTGAACCTCAGTCTTGGGCCCTTGTGTCGTCTCAATAGGAGTCAATGCGCTCACAAAGGTCTCCAAGGCACCTCTCACAAGCTCCACGTCCTCCCGGTCCTCTTTCAAAACATTGAGGAGGATAGGAAAACCTATTTTGCAAAATAGCAAAAAATGTAATCATGCACCAATCTTGCCAGAGCGGCTAGAGAACAGATATCAGGGCGACAAGAGAGAGGAGATACCCATTGCTCCAAATGACATCTGCGCGGAACGGCTCTCTGCCACCAAGGACTGCAGCTCAGTCATGGCCGACCTCCGCTCATCGGGTATCGTGCCGTTGCTTATCCGGTCAAGATATCTCTCGACGTAGCTGCATCCACAGGGAACAATAGTAGGATTACTGATATAAGTAATGAACACCAATCAATTGCTACATCATTTTCTGCGTAACTAACAACGGGCCGGTATTACAGCAGTAGTGCAGTAAAAAAAACATGGAATCTGCAAGTAAACCCACCTATCTTCCTTGGACTCGGGACCCTCATTGCCGAAAACGAATTTCCCCATCCCCTGCAAGGACACACGCCAGGAGAAACCGGAGGTGAGTAAGCATCGAACCGGCTCGACAGGCCACTAGGCAACACCCTGAGACTGCACTTGACTGCCACTACGATAGATCATCCCGTGCGAGAATTCAGAACCGGTGAACGCCCAGCAAGCAGCAAGGCAGCGGCTCGTCCCCCATCCGCCGCAGCGGGAGCTAGGGGACCGGTCCGTTAAGGGGCGTGAGGGAGGCGGGCGGGCGCGCGCACCTGCATGATGTTGCCGGCGCTCCCGGCGATGCCGCGGAAGTTGATCGACCGGTCCATGGATCCGCCACGGCGGCGCCCCCTGCGGGAGCGCGGGGGTAGGCGGCGAGGGGAGGGGAGGATGAGGGAACCGCTCGGGAGGCGGATCAACTGGCGCGGGTAAGGCGCTCGGCGGGAAGGCGGAGGTGGGGGAGGGGTCGTCGTCGGCGCCGCCGCCCGGCGGCGGAGGAGATCGGAGCGGGGGCGGTGGGGGGAAGCGGGGCCGGATGCGGCGGAGGCGAGTCGGGGCAAGCTGATGGCTTGGCTCGGGGGAGACGGAGCCGGTCGGGTTCACGTTCACGGGGGATTAACGTCTTGCTTGCTTGATTTGCTATAAGCGAGATGACGTGGCGGCCCAGGTTATATACATATATATATATATATATATATATATGGAAAATTTATTCTACCTCCGCTTGGAACTATTTCTACATATGTATCTTATAATGTAGAACATATCTGAAACAAAAAAGATACGTATAAGGTGTATGTAATCATACTAGATCATCTGTGATGGTATATATTTTAAGCGAATATATGACCATACGTCGAGTATATGGATATACTCATTTTTATATATTAGTACTAATGTATAATTATAATATATTTAAAAGATAGGGATGGTTTTGAAATTTTTCGTACATATCCTTTGAAGTATCTTAGAATATAGTAGAATTAGTATATGAACATCAAAATGATAAATGAATATGCTACAAACGAGTGTAGATAAAACTTGTCATATATATATATAATTATTAGAGCCAATTCGTATAGGAATCCCTTCATACCAGTGCTTTAATCTTACCTTCTTACGGTTTAAAAAAATTTATAAGTTTCAGGTCTGAAGGGATTTGCAAGGGTTTTTCCTTTTTCTTTCTTAAATCGCATTGCCAGTTACGCAAATTTCTTCAGAGCTTGCTAGTCCGAATGTACATGTAAGAAGTTATAATTATATCATAATTTAATAGAAAAACAAATTGAATCTTTTATAGACTCTTGGCCTTCTATCTTCTTAGGTGATTGATAAAGATCCACTAGTCTGCCTTTTTATTTCAACCTCTAGCAGCTCAGTATCGTTCTTCCTCCATAAATGTCATTGACCCCTTGGCATCATTCCACCTCCCACTGAACAATGGGGTTTTGTCCAAGCATCCCACAACCATGCGCCTCGGTGGTGTCACCACCAGCAGCCTCACTGCCCCCCGTGCCGTGCCCATCAGCAGGCCTACTATCGCCACTATCCCTTTTAAGCCCGCCAGCAACAAATGACCGACGCTCTAGCCAAGTCAGAGCTCAACCGTCAATCCCAAACTCTAGCCTATCTAGCTGGAGATGGTAGAGAGGCTTCATTGGGCGCAAGAGTAAGGGACATAACCAAGTTTGGGATGTGCATGACTTTTACCTTATATCCTGCATCATGCATGCATGACACATCAAACAAACATGAAAAATGACACAACATACTAGGAAAACAACTAAACGCTACTGCAGCCTTGAAGAGGTGAGATTCCAAATGCCCCAACAGTGGTTCATACATCATCCAAATGTATAATTCTATAGGGCTAAAAGGCAACAAGCAAATGCAACATATCCCTTTCGTGAAGCATTTCATTGTAGTATTTGGATATTGGATCAGCAATATATGAAAACAATTGTTGGCCATGAAAAAGACACGTTCACCAATAGTACAGAATCCAGAATCCTTCAATAGTCTTCCCAACCAGGACTAGCTATCCGGGACTTAGTCTTCCCAACCAAGACTAGCTATCCGGGACTAATGTGCCTAGCTTTTTTTTCCCGACGGCTATGCACCCGGGACTAATATAATATTTTACGAATGACTAATGTATTTTTTTACGAATAAAACAAATCGGCTCGCCGGCTCTGGTCACGCGGGCTAGCTTCTCCGATTCCAAAAATTTCTCCAAAATTACAATCACAATATCAATTACAATCATAAATCAATCATTCACAAAATCAATCGCATCATAAACGAATCATTCACGAATCAATCCCAGCCACATATACATATTTGAAAAAAAGTAAAAAACAATCTCGGCGTGCCGCCGCCCGCCGAGGCCCGGCCGAGCGGGGTCTGGCCGCATGCGCGCCGGCGCCCGCCGGGGCCCCACTAGGCCGCCCGCCCCCACCGGGGCCCCACCGAACCGCCCCCGTCGGGGCGCGGTAGGCCACCCGCGCTGCCGCACGCCGGCGCCTGCCGGGGCCCGACTGCGCCGCCGCCCCCCCCCCCATCGGGGCCCCGCCGAGCCACCCCCGCCGGCGCTTGGACCAGCCGCCCGCGCTGCTGCACACTTGGGCCAAGTCGCGCTGCCCCCACCGGCACCCGCCATGGACAGGCTGAGCTCCCTCTGCTGGTCCCTGGCCGCACCGCGGACCCAAGCCGGTGCTGCTCGCCAAGATCCACGCTGGCACCAGAAGAAAAGAGAGGAAGAGGACTAAGGGCCCGTTCGGATCCACCCCAAATAGCAAAACGTCGAATGGCAAAATTTTTGCTCCTGTCACATCAGATGTTTGGACGCTAATTAGAAGTATTAAATATAGTTTAATTAAAAAACTAATTACATAGATGAGGACTAAATGACGAGACGAATCTATTAAGCCTAATTAATCCATAATTAGCAAAATTACGGTAGCATTTGCCCTTTTGCACTTTGGGGTGTTTGGATCCAAAAGTACAAAAAAAGTGCAAAAGAGCAAAAGTTTTGCACTTTCTCTTTCTCTTTCCCATTCATCCGAACGCAGTCTAAGAGAGAAAGAAGAGGATAAGGAAGGAGAGGATGGGGACTATTGGAGAGAACCAGACGAGGGAGATAGATAAGTAGATAGAGATGCGTGAAAAAAAGCGCTTCGGTCCTGGTGGTTGGTTCCACCCGGGACAATTGGTTGGAGCCATCCACCAGAACAAATGCGATTGGTCTCGGTGGGTGGCTCCAACCAGAACTAAAAGGAGTGCATTATATCCTGCATAGAGCTACCAAAGCTACCAACTGGGATAAAAATACCTTCTCTAGTCCTACCTGTTGGACCCGGGACCCTATCAGTATAAACAATAGCCATTGTAGTTACACAAAAATGGTGTCCAAAGTCCAAGATTAGATTTGTAGTATTCACATTAGAGAATAGCACTATGACTTTTCTCATTATGTGCAGAGGCATGCATGTTATTATATGCTTGTGTACGTTTTTTTTCTTCTTACTAGAAGAGTGCACGTGCGGCACGCACGTGTTATGGAAAAATTAGTAAAATATACTTTTGTATTTATAGTGCCGATCATTTACTAATTAAATTAAAAACCAATAATTCTACCTATATTATACCTATACATACAGATTACGCACCACCATTGGACTGGAAGTCTTGACTCACCTTCATGGCATCCTTGGTCTTGGCAACCCAAGATTGGATGCAGCCAATGATCTTGCCTAAATTTGGACTGAATTTAGGCAGTAAGCTGTTTTTCCCAACAAATTATAAGACTCAAAAAAATAAGTTATGCACAGTTCAGTGGTCTATAGAACAACTAATCAGTTCAAGTGCCCACCAAATTTCTAAATATTATATATTTCTGCATAGATAGATTTAATAAGGGATCAGATAAAAGCTTTCATGGCGAAGCGATTTTCTAAAGATTTTGTATTGTGCATTGATAGAATTAAGAGATAAAAGCTTTCATGGCGAAGATATCATGGACCTCTTTATATTGCTGAATAATCATTGCAAAAGTTGGGCTTTAATCTAACACTCCTACCCAGCTGAATCTCAATAGGCTTGATCAGCACCCTGCGTGCCAGCATCTCTACCTACCATGGAAAAGTGGCTGATGAAAGTACTGTATGCCTATCTTTCCAGGTGTTTCGAATCATCCTAGTTATATGTGGCTCAAATCCCGGATAGAACATCCTATCAGCTTCATCCAACCTCAAGAATATCACTCTAAGATAGTAATTTTCCCGTAGCTAGTGCAAACGATACTAATCATCCTGCTTGGTGTACAAACAACAATTTTATCACCTCCATAGCTAGAAACACTACACAACTAATGCCAAGCACCTTATAGAACTTCATAATATTTGAGTGTATTGTTTTAGGTGCTGCACGTGCAGGTTACTTAGGCTACTATGCTGCTTGAATATCGTATGGACATTTCGTCGAACACCTTGCCTGCAATGTAGGGGTGCCAGTAAAGACTCTTGGAGCAGGAGATGCTAGCTGCTGCTACCGCTCCCGTGAGATGATGCCGCTCTTCCCTACCGAAGGCCTGCAGCCCTCCCGTGCTACCGACGCCCATCCTGTGATGCAAGTCCGTGGTGTCGAGGAGATCGGCGTGGAGCTGAGGACCGCATGCGACGCGGCTGCAGGCGGCTCACGGCCGGCGCGTGGCTTCCTGCTCTCCGGTTGCCTCCACTCGCAGATCTCTCTCCTCTCTGCTCTTTCTTCTCCACGACACCAAGCATCATCGGTCTCTCTCCGTTCTTCCTCTTCCATACCCCGTCAAGTAGCAGATTCAATTCCATCTTCTTTTGCCGAACCAATCAGCAGCGCACCATATCCATCTCCTTCTCTGCTTCTATCACCACCGAGCAAGCAAGCCAGCGCCCTGCGGCTTCTCCTCTACTCCTCACGGAACCACCATCTGCGGGCGGCGGGTGGAGGGCAACGACGAGCTGCATGGTGCTGCAGCGCGTGTGGACGACGACGACGAGCTGTGAGGCCATGGCGCGCGCCGACGACGAAGGCGAGCAGCGGGCGACAGCGGAGTAGCGTAGCGGTGCGAGCAGCGCGGGCTGAGCCCAGGGGCTTGCGGCGGCTTTTGAGCGCGGCGGGTGCGGGGCACCAGCATGGGCTGGCGAGCGGAGCGGCTAGCAGGTGGACGGGGCCAGCGGAGAGAAAATAAGCGGGTCCAGCGGGTAAGGCTAGTCGCACCCCTCCAGCGCTAAATGAGTCTGTAAACAGGGCATAGCCCACGTGGTCCGTCGACCTTTCCAGCTTTCTTCTATGGAACCTTGCGGCCGCACCCTCTGTATTTCGATCTGCATCTCAACGAAACCAACGAATAAGGCCGGCGTAAGAGGAGAGACTGCTGCGGTGGAGAGGATAGCGTTCGTCTCCGCCAACGCTGGGTTTGCCGATTTACTGTAGCGAATGGAAGCATCCAGTACCATATACATGTACGCGGTGCGGGAGTTTCATCGCTGGATTTGCATTTCAGTCGCGTGTGGCGGTCCGCGGTGCGACTAGCCTAAAGCCGCGGACGCGGTGACAAAAACAATTGGATTTTGACGGAAACAATCTATAACTCGCGATTTCTATAGATCTATTTTTCCTTCCACCTTCCTTAACCATGATAGGCGGATCTCCTTCCACCTGCTTTAACCGTGACAGGCGGATCCAACATGAGAGGTAGGGTGAATCCGATTCGGATGAGAAATATTTTTAAAAGTTTCATTCTTTATAGCATAGAAGATATAAATAGATAGATAGATTACTATACTACATTAACTAAACTTTTAAAAGTAGCAAGGATTTAAACTTCTCTCTATAATTTATAGGCCTCTATCACTATTTCCATTGACATGAACATGATTTACAAAAAACAATACCAGACCTACCGATCCTCCTTCTTCCCAGTTGGCATAGAACATTTTCCTTTCTGAATCCATCAGATATATTTGTTGCTTTCCTCTCTTCCTCACCCTCCCGTCACCTGGAGTCCTGCATGACTGAATCCGTTCCACAGGTATAACAAGGCTAACTTTTTTTTTCCCCATTCTGTGCCGCATCATCCAGAGTCATGCTAATTAGCAAAGTCCTTGCATGGTAGCCATTATATTTCCTCTTAATATTTTACCATCTGATTCATCGTACCATAATAATAGCTAGTTCAATAAAACTGAAAGGGGTTGCTAATATTCTTATTGTCAACCAACCAGGCTACTTTTATCCAAATTTATTGGATGCATTTCAGTAGCTTTACACCAAAGAGTCTAGGAAATATCTGTTGTAGTAGATATGAAATTATGGTCTAATTGGCCCGACAAAGGCCTATTACTACTTAGTATGTTTCGATAAATTATTATGGTCTAAATCGGCGCAACAAATTAAAGGCCGAGAGATCAGAAGAATGATCTGCAGAGAACCCAGCAGCCAGCCAACCAGCAGAAAGAAAGAGCCAACTAAAAATGGATTGCGGTGTGTTGCAAATAAGGTGCCGCAATTTTACAGCGTGGTGTACGAATGCAGCTCGATTACGGTATCTCTAGATAAAACTACCATTTTCTTAGTGTCCCACGTACAAATCTCTCGGGAAAGAAAGAGTGACACTTCACCCCAAGGCCGCGAGAAGTACCGACCGACTACCGAGCGAGCGGCGCTGGGCCACGACCTTGCAAGCCGTCGTCGCGCGCTCCGCCGCCGACACGGCAACCTCCCGCATGTCCTAGGCCGACGTCGAGGCCGCGCCGCCTCCCCCGGTCGCAATCCCCGCCCCGTCCCCCACAGCCAGCGCTTCGGCGGCGGCCGCTCGCGCCGGTGGGACCGCGAGGCAAACCCGTTCACGGACTCCGCATCCGCCGCTGACCCCGCGGTGGCGCCGTTCGAGGACATCCCTATGGAGACCGGTGCTCGACGACAACATCCGCCGCTGCAAGTACGCGCCCCCACCCCGTGCAGCGCGGCGGGGCACCCGCCCCTGCTCCTCCTCGGCTAGGCCCTCGGCCCGCGGCACCCCCTCCGGCCGGAAACGAAGGTCTAGGTAGTCCCCTGCGCCGCGGCAGCCGAGGCCACGACGGCAAGGAGGAGGAGGAGGGCCAGCGCGAGCTTGCCATGGCGTCCCACGAAATGCACGCAGCGGCGGCGGCGTGGAGGGAAGCAAAGCCTGAGCTGTCTGATGGTGATAATACCCTGCTGTGTTCGTGGTGTGTGGTGCTCCAGATGGCTGGTGCGAAAAGAAATGGAGCCGAAGAACTAGCAATGGCCTGTGGTGTCCGATATACCGATACCATCGCCATGGATCGCAAATTGTTCGACGAAATGCCCACTGCCTTTTAATTTCAGCCTAATTTGTACACAGCGCTCTACCTGAGTGCGTGTGTCCTTGTTTATAGTTGCTCGTACATGAGCAATCCCAAAACAAAGACCCTTGACAGTGGCAAGACAAGTTCAGTTCGCACTTGTAGCACTCCTCGCTGTGCCGGTGCGCTTGGGTGCTGCTTCTTGCTGATCATGGACACGGGGTACTTTCTCAGCTCAGGGCCTTGCCGCTGCTCCAGTATGGACACCCTATCTGCTTCCGCAACTTGTGACTGCTTTTCCAGGAAACTTTTGTTCAAAAATTGTAGTTTGGCTGTCACCTTTTATCTATGAGACTATGACTTGCGTTTTGTTTGATTAAATCATGCAGGTGGCATTTTTTTAATAGTTGTCGGCTCCCTAAAGTATTTCTAATCCCATGACAACTCCTCTACGACAACTTCTCATATAGGCTGAGCACTGAGGGCTTTAATCATGTGGTACCTGCAAAATTTATTATGGTCTTCCTGTCTACTCCCTCTGGTTCCCTAAAGCAAGTCGTTTTGTGGTTGTCCTAAGTCAAACATTTTAAACTTTGAATACAAATAAATTCTTTTGTGTTGAGTTTGAAAATGTGAAAGTGATGTAAGTAGATTCATCTCGAAATGTAGTTTCATAAAAGTAAACTTTAACTATATTTTATAGTAAAAAGTAGTGGCCAAATTTGTTTCTTGAAGACCGTGTCGATGTCCAAAACGACTTGTTTTAGGGAACTGGAAGGAGTAAATAAAAAAGAAAATCTGAATGTTTACACTTATCATTTTTAAAAGATGGCTGCCTCAGGATTGGGAGTTGGAAGTATTTCACTGATTGTATTGGCTGTCGGAAGCATTGCTCCAAGGTATGTATTTCATTCTTCATCTCCTCAGGTTTGGAATAGCATGCATGGATCATATCATATAAGTGCATTTTATTTTCTAAGATCTTACATGAATATTTGAGGCACTAAAAAGAAGCTAGACAAGTCCTCAAATAATTTAAACTATCTAAGAAACAAATTTGAAGAACATACAAAATGTTCAGTTCACTCAATGCATTGATCAGATACTTCTAGGGCTTGATGAGAGAAATTTCGATGATCATTTAAACAACGTTTCATATTAATTAAGAGAGTAATCAAGAATCCATGCTAATGATGATGGATACCGTAATTGCAGTCTTCTGAAAGCAGCCATTGGAGCAATTTTTGCAGCCTTCCCTGACTACCAGGACAGAATTACTATGATGGATACCGTAATTGCAGTCTTCTGGAAGCAACCAGTGGAGCAATTTCTGAAAGCTGCTCCTTGTTTAGGTATGTAATTATCTTCTCGCAACAGCAGTATATATCTTCAACAAGAAAGTTTACTGAATATGGAGCTTTCTAAAAATTAGTTGCCTATTTGATGGGGATCCCTATCCTGGGATATTCTCTGGACATTTGGAAGGAGCATGTTAATTTGATAGATGAGCACGCAGTTACAAAAGCTAATCTACGGCGGGCAATTGATGGAAAGGAACTAGACAGGTAACCATCTTTACACCTGTCCATATTCATGGTCTATGTTCATATTATATTTATACTCTGTTTATCGTGTTATCACAGTAAAGATGACACCACAGAGTACACTTGATCATTGCAGCGCAAACCTACAAAAATATCACCAGGATAAGCTACTTATTATGCCTACAAACTTTTATCAGATGAGCTGTGGTTTCAATGGCAAGACTACCTTCTGACATTATAGAATATGAGGAAGTTGTAGGTCAACCATGGAAAGGTCCGGTCGCGCAGGATCTGAACAAGTCTGAATATGATTAATTGCGTGCCCCCACTCGGAGAGCATGGAGCTAGGCACCTGCTGAGCCAGGGGCACCTGGCTCCCTAGCTAAGCGGAAGAAGGGGCGGCGGGTCATAGAGTAGGAGCAGCCGTACTCCAACAGGCTCACGGTCCTAACCTCATATCTCACACCAACCGAAACCAGACGACATAACGGAACGAATGAACGAACAAACACACGCACAGACAGGCAAGAAAAGAAAGAAAGGTGGAAGCAAGGTACTCCCTGTTCTAATGGCGCCGCCGCCCCG
This sequence comes from Panicum hallii, assembly GCF_002211085.1. NCBI lineage: Eukaryota > Viridiplantae > Streptophyta > Magnoliopsida > Poales > Poaceae > Panicum > Panicum hallii. The sequence continues at coordinate 58,875,468 of NC_038044.1, forward strand.
AGAACAACGACTGCCCTCGCTGGCCGGCCGTGCGCGTGTAATTAGACTTCTAAATAAAAATATTCTCTTTAATACTATGGGATTAAAGTTTAGATCTCCGGATCCAAACATTCCTTTAATATTGCCCGAAGCCTTCATGCTAAGAAGCTTCGGCTTTGCCTCCAAAGCTCCGCGACAAGGGGCTCCTCAAGCTCTTTAGCTCCGTCTTCCCGTGGGCGAGGTTCACACCCGTCTCCAGAGCTTCGGGTAGCACATTCGTAGGCTGGTCTCAGGAGCTAACTCCGCTCGTCAAATTCTTAAGAGCATCTGCAACCGTATTTTTTTTATTATAGCCCTTTTTGAAAAAAAATTATATTTGGACCCCTGCACAACGTATTTTTGAATTTAGACCCTGGGGCTCGGCGCCGTGAGTCAGGGCGCCGAGGTATCTAGCTCAGCTATCACATGCCCACCCAGTTGGCGCCGATATAGCGTCAAGCTCGGCGCTAAAGGTCATGGCGCCGAGCTTGGTGCTGCAGATCGTGGCGCCGAGCTTGGTGCCACAGATCGTGGCGCCGAGCTGGCAACCATAACGGCCTCATTAGCCTGTCCGAGCCTTCATCCCATATTTCTTACCCCGTCTCGATTTTTCTATCTCACCTTCACCCGCCCAAACTCATCAATTGACGTATTTGACCTTGAAAACTTTGTTTTGATCCATAGATCTTCGAGAGCAAGGTATCCTCTCTCCCCTTCTCAATTTTTACGTATTGATTTGATCTATATTATGCGTATTATTCAGTGTAATTGCTTAAGGTTTAGGATTTAATTATTAATATGTGTATTATGCAACTTTAGATGCCTAGGCGTGGTAAATCTAGTAAACCAAAGGTGATGACTAGAACAGTCTTCACCCGTTTGTCGCTGACTAGTGGTGTTCCTGTGCCGATGTGCTTCTGCGGTGATCCTTGCAAGGTAGCCAAGTCAAATGAAGAGGAATCATATAAGCAGAGGTATTGGATGTGTAAAAATTATGCATTCGACTCTACTCCTCGTCAGATTCACATTGGTTGCTGCTAAGAATATTTATTTTTTTTAATATTTTCACTGTCATATAGAATCATGTATGCCTCATGAGTAATAGCAAGTGTGTATCAATTGAATATTTTGCAGACCCCTCCCCCGCTTTGTGACTTTGAGCAGTGGATCGACACTAAGATCAAAGAGGAGGATAAGGAGTATCTACGTAGAATGAAGGTGTGGGATACGGAGCGGAAAGAGTTGTTGGAGCATAGACGGCAAGAGGAGGCAGCAGAAAAAGAGCGAAAAGAAGAGCTGGAAATGAGGCATGCTACTCAGCACAAGGAGGAGAGGGAACACAAGCTGGAGCGTGTTCGCCGTGCGAAGACAACAATGGAGGAGAATCCAGATGCATTAAGGAAGGGAAAGTGGTCTGGTTGCTCAGTAGTATGCAAGATTTGATAGTTGTATGGTTTATTGAAATAATAATCATGTCATTATCATTATGTTCTCATGTACTTAATTTATTTATTTTTATATTGTCATTTATTACATCTTCCATGACCTCAGTTGGTAACGTAATGGAATCAAGACTAACAAATTACATGCATTACATAGTTGAACACGCACAACATATGCAGTGGCATGTGAGGAACGTTGGACCGGTACGAAACAGCGGTAAAAAGGTCCTGAACTAAACCTAACATACCTTAGATAATTAAATGAAATAACAAACATATGGATATAGCATGTGAATAAGACAGATTACTCCTAGTACTCTCCCCACGTAGCAAATTGTGTTGCTCCTTCTCCATAGTATCCTCCCATTGCAGGCGGCGGTGGCGGTGGTGACGGAGGCCCCTTGTTCCTGTGACAAGCATAGTTGCAATATGGATTAGTGCACGATACCTCCCGTGAACCGACTCCATTGCTGCTGTCATCCTCTTCGTCGTCCTTGTTATCACTGCTTACTTCCCTTTTCCCTTTCTAGATCAAAAATAGCATTCTGCAGGTAGTAGATGTACTCCTGATGCGGATGAAGTGGAGGAGGATCGACCCACCTGACGAACCCACAATTTTCTAGAGAATCTAAAGACTGTAACAAATATTTCATGTAAGTTGTACAAAAGAAGAGAAACATACATAACAAATAAAATATAGTAACAATTACCAAGCTCGCGGGCATTTGAAGAAACGACGACCTCCATCGGTCCTCTCGGCGCACATCTGCACTAAGCAGCCCTCACCATGCATACATTTTGGCCAATCTTCTTTGCGGTCATCGTATCCTCTAAGAGGCTTCTCCTGGTTGAATTCACCTTTACTCTCAACTGGAAACTCATACACAGCCTCCGAATAGGATTCAGAACCAACAGACCCCTCCCACACAATGGGAGGTCCCTTCCTTCCTCCCTTCCCACTCCTAGTGCAGAAACCCTTTCCACTGGATGACCCTCCAGACATTCTTTCTTACTACAGTGTCTCTTGTTTTCAAAGTAAGAAACAATTCATCCAGCAATATGTACATATAGACCGATGCAGGTTTACAAACTGATATGTGGCGTCGTAAATGCACCTGAAAAGCCTACAGCCTACAGACCTATAACTGAAAAGTCTATATGAAAGGACACTGAAAAGCCTATATGGAAACATACTAGAAAAATCTAAATGAAAACACATTGAAAAGCCTATTTCAATTCAGACTGCAAGGCTAGATTTTTTTTCCGATTGGACAACACATGTTGTAATAAATACACTGGTACGTTCATAATTATCATAAAGTCATGTTATGCGTTTCCGTACTACGATGAACGAATCACGGAAAAAATTCGCAAGAGCTTCACTTGTTTCACGAGCATTCACAATAAAAATAATACATCATAATATGATACAAACATATATTTAACGAAATACCACCAACATATCCACCAAGAACCAGAATATCTACACATATCAGAAGCATAGTCCATAGTCCACAATAGTCCATACGCGCGGAATAGTCCATACAAGCTGAACGGTCCATATTATCCACGAACTAACCCTCACTGCCTCCTAGTCTTACCCTTTCCCTTACCAAGAGCGTCAGTGCTTGGAGTGCAAGGGTCACATGGACGGCGCTGCCTACATGCTGCCTGCTGTGAAGGCTGTGTGAAAGGAGCATCTTCCAGTTGAGACACTCCAATCTCCTCGGCTCCATCCTCCCCGTCCTTGCCACCACTATCCTCAAAAGTAGCCCTTGTTGACCTGGATGAGCTCTATCGTCTGGAGCCTAAGCCTCGTTGCATTGATGTAACGAGGCCTGCACTGGTGTCGGATAGTCTTGTCGAAGGACCGTGCACGTCCGTCGCCGCGCTAGTCCTGCAACCACAACGAGCAGCAGCACGGCGTAGGCGACCTGCAAGTCTCTGCATTTGAACATAAAGTTAGTGCATAAGATTAAACGGCGTAGGCGACATGTTGAGTACAACTTTCTAGTAATAAGGGTAGAGGTCAATTGTCGATGCCTCAGCTGTAGATCTATGTCGGCAAAAGTATGTGGACCTACAATTTTGGTGATTTTGAACTTTCCCGTGGCCTTCTGTTTATGAGCACGGACCCTCCAATTGCAATCAACCTTCTCGCACACCACTGTATAGCGCCGCTCCACATACGAGTGCCTAACCTTAAATGGTCTTTTATGTTTCACAGAATACTCCTGTAACCACCTTCTCAATGTAGGCAAATCCTTGAATAGAAGGCCCTTCTTAATTTCCATGCTATTCCCAGCCTCAGGAGCCTCTAGCAGCTCGACATCTCTTCCTTATGCATAAGCACTACGAGAATGACTGAGATCACTGAATCCATGAACCAGTGGATCACGATCGGGACAAAAAAATCTGATGTGCTCCATATCTTCTTCGCTCAATGCTGCAACAGGGCGGTCATCATCTGAATCAACAGCTCTTGCATTCCCATAAAGCTCCTCGTCATCATGTATCTGAACATCTACACTATTAGAAGCCCGTCCTGTATTGGAAGACGAAGGCACAGGGGGAACACCAATATTATCTGGAATATCTTCTGCATTTAAACAACAATTAAAGATGGCATTTGCACAAATGAATGGAATCAAGGGCGAATAACAAAAGAAAAGGTGGTGTTACTACGACACTTACTTGGATGGTTCTGGATTAAAGGAATCTTCTGGGGGGCGCACCGACATCATCAATCCGATAATGTACACGATCGTTAGGACAAATGCCAAACTCATTTAGGCAGGATTGAGCATCAGGGACCGCAACCGCATCTTCCTGATCCACCTCAAGAATGGGTAACAGAGGATTAGCAGGTAACACATTAGGGGCTGAATGCACATGAGGGCTGGACGCATTTGAGAACTTTCGCACAACCAAATTCAAACATTGATACTCATTCTTCATGACAGTATTCACATAGTTCTCCCATTCAACCTCACATGTAATAGCGACAAGTCATCTAAAAATCTGATCCGATTTACTAAAGTGAACGACCCCTTGAACTGAGATAGCACCCTTACTTGAAATACATTGGAGCTCATCACGAGCTCTACCAAACACATCACTAAACAACGGCCGATCATTGAATATCAGGAAGACTCCGTGCATTCCATCATGAAAAGTGACATTCCCAAATATATCTTTCTCGACACTACCTCCATGATACAAGGTCGCTAAATTTTCCATCTAGTTCGTATGCACAACACGAAGGTTATGACGGGTATAATATACAAAATTAATTAATAATATTTTCTAACTATCTAAATTACGTAACTAAATACCTAGAATTACTTAAAAATACCTAACTGAGCTACCTTACCTAACTGAACTGCCTAACATATCTAACCAAATTACCAAACTAAATATCTAAATTTATCTAAGTAAGCTACCTAACTAAATACCTACATCTACTATCTAACTAATTTTTCTAAATACTACTGTCTAACTATATTTTCTAAATATGGTTTCTAACTATCTACAAGAAATTACTAACTACATTACCTAACTAAACTACTAAAACTAATTAAATAAATTATTTAAAGTTACCTAAATTGCCAAATACTAAATATCTAACTAAATTAAAAAAACTAATTTAAAAAAAACTTACGGCCGGCCGGAGGCGCGGCGGCCGGCGGAGGAGGCCGCGCGGTGGCCGGACGGCGGTGCGGCGGCTGGCCGAAGAGGCCGGAGGACGGGCGGGCGGCGGAGGCGCGGAGGCGACGGAGGAGGCTGGAGGACGGGCGGGCGGTGGACGGGCGGCGGCGCGGCGGTCAGCGGAGGAGGCCGGAGGGAGAGCAAGAGAAGAAGAGGGCGCGGGGGGGGGGGGAGGGAGAGAGAGAGGGGGGGGGGAAGAGGGCACGGCGTATAGAAAAGGACTCGGCGTCGTGATCTGTGGCGCCGAGCTCGGCGCCATGGGTGGTGGCGCCGAGGTGTCTGCCACATCATCGCCACGTCACCGCCAAATCAGCGGCTACATTAGAGGTCTCGACACCATAGCTCCCGGAGCCGAGACGTGTTACCTCGGCACCTTGAGTCACGGCGCCGAGCCCCAGGTTCCAAATTGAGAAATACGTTCTCTGAATTTTTCAAAAAAAAGCTATAATGAAAAACGTACGGCACCCGCAATGGCACTAGCTGTGTAGTTAGCTGAAATGGAAGTGAGAGAAGAAAAAATACTAGTTTATACTCTCTCTTCTTTAAATACACCATCAACCCTACCTACCTGTTCACCTCTCGTTTCCTTAGACTACGATAAATAAACAAGTGATTTGTTAGTGACTTGTTGGTCGCTAGCTAGCACTCTGTCACTTTCTTTTCTCTCTCCGGATAGAGAGTCACATAGCTAGCTACGTCTCCTAGTGTTGGAGGTGCGCTAAAAGGAGACAAGCAAACAGGCAGAGTTATCCGAAGGGAGCTGATGCCATTCCCAACAAATTGTTGGCAAATAGATGTGTTGATGTTCTTCGTGCAAAATCAGAGGGGCTGCCTTTTTTAGGTGTGTTTTTATTTAAGTACTACCTCCGTTCTTGGATATACGTCGTTATTGTTTCTTGACATGATGTTTGACCATTATACTTATTTAAAAAATTAAAGTATTTATTATTTATCTTATCATGACTTATTTTACTATTAAAGTTATTCTAAGCACAACTTATGTGTTCGTATTTCTCATACAATTTTTTAAATAAGATGAAAGTTGATCGTTCATTGTATAGTCAAGGGTGACATATATTTAAAAACAGAAGAAGTATGTTGGAGTTTTATGTATCGGTTCGGGGCGTTAGTATTCTCATGCTAATAATGTGTCTTGACCATTGTTTTTGTCCAATCGCGCAAGAGGTGCCGAGGCAGTGCACGGCCACATCCTAACATCTCAACCTCCTAGCATTGGTTAGTATTTCAGGGCCGGAGCCAGGGTGGGTGTTGCTTGGGCTGCAGCATCAGCAGGTTTACCATTTGTAGCCAACCACGCACTACCTCCATTTTTAAATACTTGTCGCCATTGATTTTTGAAATAATGTTTGGCCATTCGTTTTATAAAATAATATAAAATTGTTATTTATATTTGCTAAAAAAAGGTAAAATGGCAAGAGATTGAGGGAGTAGAAGGAAAGTTTGTGCTCTCATGAGGTTTTTCCCGAGAAGCTATATAGGAACTTGAATGACCACAACCATTTTGCAAGCACGAATGTGCAATAATGATACTAACTAGTAGTATAGACTAATCTAGCTTGGGGGAGGAGACTCGTATCAACGAACCGTCAGTCTGCGGATACAAGCTATACTAAAGTACTATAAACCTCTACTTAATCTCTACCACTATATTATCCTTTGCATTAAGAGAACATCTAGCATCATAATTTTTATTATTGGAATGTAGCTAACACGGTGTACGTACAGAAAACTGAAAATATCTTTCAATTCTTGGCTACCTATCTTTCAATCTTCTTCACCGCTATAAGAAACGACCATCGCCTGCACCATAAGCTATCACCACCATCAAATAGTTCACTACCCACGGTTCCCACGGTTCCACCCTCATCCCTCTAGAATCTCAAATCTCCAACCTAATCTCTACGTAAACCCTCTCTTAGCCCCCTCCAACGTAGAGACTAACTTGGAAGCCTGCTGTAGATGGTTGAAGCTCACCAAGTCAAAGGAAATATTGCTGTTAAATGGTGCTTGTACATAGTATGTTGGCAATGGTGATTGGTTCCATGTGGAGAACCTTTGCTTTGAAAGGGAGTTATTTCTAGGGAATGATTTTGCTGATGAGTCGATCAATCAAATCTAATGGAAAGAGAGTATCAGGTGAAGAAGGATGACCACAACCGAAGAGTGTTATTATAAGTCTATAAAACATTTCTTATACGGTAGTGCCACATGAATAGACGTACCTATTTTTATTACACCATATTTGTAAAAATTTATTTATAGTAAATAGTAATTAGATTATAGTAAAGATGTAAAAAGGTATATGTAAAAAGGTATATGTAGTAAATAGTCTAGTTGTAACAAGATAATAATAAAGAAGTTATATGTTGGTGGTCCATTGAACACTTGAATTTTTTTTACCCTATATAATCATCAACACAACCAATTTTAACATGAATAAGAGCTAAACTTTATTTGTTGTAGTCTTCTAAAGTATGAATTTTGGCTTTTCGAACAAAATTGAATGGAACGAAAACGATGGAGCCACCAACAAAAAGAGCAAACCGCTACGGGCCGGAAACACAACACGTCGCCCCCAAAACCGCCGACCAGAGCTCACACGCGGCGGCCCCCCTTGCCAACCCGCCCGCCGCGTCCTCCCTCCCTTCTCCCCCCTCCCCGCTCGCCGGCGGCGGCGGCGGCCGGAGGCCCGAAGGTGCATGGGCCAGGCTCTGCGCCGCGTGAGGCCCCCTCCTCCTGCGCCCTCGCCCCCGGCGAGGCCCCCTCCCCCGCCTCCGCCGCGGGCACCGCCGGCGGCTGCTGGCGGCGCGCCCTCCAATGGCGGTAAGGCAGCTTCCGCTTCTCCTAGTTTCTCCCCTCTAGGCTCTAGCTTGCTCGCCGTGTTGCGGTCGCGCGACGGCGCAGCGCTCTGCTACTGGACCTTCGATTTTGCCTAGGTTCCTGGTCCACTGGGGCCTGCATTTCCTTAGGTTAGTAAGTCTTGCCAGTATGATGTGGTTGTGGATTGAAGTCTGCTTAACGAATTAGGGACCGCGAGTGGGATGGTTTGGCAATTTTGACTGCTTATAGGACTTAAAGCTAGCTCTTGATTCTTGACCCTTTTTGTCTTTCTGTCCATGTGTTCAATCAGATGGGAGAAATCTATGCTGATGACTAGAACAAGACATCAGTATCTTGGTTCATGGTGCGTGCTTGGATGTTATATTATTATTCAGTTGGAATGTGATACGTTTAAGTAGGTACTCCTTGGTCCCAAATTACAACTCATTTTGGTTTTTTAGATACATAGTTTTTCTATGTATCTAGACATAGTGGATATCTAGGTGCATAGCAAAATATATGTATCTTAAAAACCCAAAACGAATTGTAATTTGGGACGGAGGGAGTAGTACAAACGCTTCACTGAACCTAGCATGACTCTATTAAGTTGAGTTATATTGGCTTTGCAACTGTGAATTCCTAGTAGATATTTTTCAAAATTGAACGTATGCACAGAGTTATCACATCACACTAGTATTTTAGAAGATGGAAAGGTATGATAGTTTCTTGTATAATTTTTTGACTGGGTGCAGCATAGCTTCTGAAGTTCCTATAGATTTTAGCTTAGCAATATGCTGGAGGGTTCTATGCAACTGTTTATTCACAACCTTATTGATTAAAGAATTCGATGAATTGCGCGGTTTGATATCTTTTGTTGATCTAGTCAACTTCTAGGATAGTAATAGCCATCTTCTAGGTTAGTAAACCATTGATCTGTGAGGGGGCATGGAACCTCTCCTGGCAAATGCACAAAAGCTTTCAAGAAGTAATTGGTAAATCTGTTAGCTAATGAGTTCTGTATATGAAATTCTCGTTTTGAAAATTGAGTTCTTCCTCCAAATAACACGTTCCTCTGTAAAATGACATTGCAGCTCTCTGTGAACTGTAGCTTGTTTTAAAACCTTGAATCAGCTAGGATCTACTGATTCCAACCCTCAAACAAATGTGTAAATCCTTTCTTATTTGATTTTTCAAGGTGTGAGCCCCATACACCCTAGATTATACAAGGTGCCATATCCATGCCTATTGTAAACTCCAACACAACAGTCCTCTGTTTTGTGCCCTGCAATACAAGTGTTGACATGATTTCATTCAGTTCAATGCTGAATCCTGCTAGATATGGATACTAGTGTCTATGTGTTATCAAAGAAGGGAAGATTACTAAGCAGTTCAGAGTAGACAAGAACTGACATCTATCTGATCTGCAGTTCTGCACTCCTGAATATTTTAAATTGATTTGTGCAAGCAGTGTTATCATACGAAATAGGCATTAAACACCTTTAATGTTCATGGACGTGACAACCAGTGCCAAACTAGCTGGTAGTCAAGAGCATAAACTTTGACATTTAAGATAGTGTTTGATCCGTGTTGTAGTTGCATGGCATTTGATTTCTCTGTGTTGATGCTTTGAAGAAAAAGGTCATTGTTTTTTAGGATCAAAATCTACCATACTGAAACACTTGTGTGGGTGATTGGGTATGAGTTTAACTAATCCCAGTTGGGTCGTCTTTGGATAAGGTTTATTTTAATACCTATAAACTAAGCCTTCATATACCTTTTTTTGCAGTATACATGATTTCATGTTATTAACTGCAAATAAAATCTTCAATGAAACCTTTTACTGTAATCTACTGAGGCATATGTTTACTGGTTTCATAAGTCAGATTGTTGTGGTCTAGTTTTTTTTTTCTCTCACCAGTCTGTAACTTTTTGAAGTGTTTCACAGATGTCAGAGAGCCAACAAATAATGCCCATGGTGTACTTGAGGAGCGTGATCCAAGTTACGAGGAGATGCTTAAGCACATGGTTGGGAGAATCACTACTAAGCCTGGAGGAAAACCAGAAATGGGTGACGTAAGTCTTCTAATTCCAAAATGCTCTCCCTTTGTTAATAAGATGTTAGAGGAAGGAATGCTTGCAACCATCATATATCTGAATCATGAAAACTCTATTATTCCTTCTCAGATACTGATATGGTAAGTATGTGCTCTTCTTGGCAACCCTTATACAGGAGAAAACATTGGCCAACAAATGTTCCAGTTGAACAATACTGTAGTCGTCTGAATTCAAGTAGCTTGTTGTCCACTTCCTCGAAACGTTCATTTCAGTGGAAACATTGTAACAGAGGTTGCTATGTTGCAGGCTTCCATTGTACAGCGGTACGACAGGCCTCTCCCAAAGGTCAGAACTTCGAAGGCTGACCCTGGGCAAAGCGGGAGCAGGCAGCTGCCATCAGGAGCCCTTAACGTCCAGCACATCCAGGAGATCATCCAGCTGTACCAGGGCAAGTCCAGCACCCACCACGGTCCCATGAGCGTGGACGACATCGCCTCGAAGTTCAGAGTCGAAGCCTCCGTCGTCCGGAACATCGTGCAGTTTGTCTCGTTGCCCCAGGACGAAACCGCCAAGAAGAAAGAGGAGTTCTGAGAACCCGGGTGGGTGGCCCTGCTGCTGACGCTAAGCTTTCTCCATTCTTGTTCCCAAGTTTCATAGTGCCTTTTAGGTGTTTATCTGTTGCTGCTGCTGCTCCTGCTGAGATGATATGATGGAAATCGAAATGTGCGTGTGTTCCTTACCTGAATAAAGATGACAGTCTGCGTTTTTTACCCGACGGGCTCGTCATCCTTGTCATGGATATGAACGTTGGTCTATACTTGGTCTTTTAAAAGCACTATGAGCTATTTATGTTCTGGAGCTCAGTGTCAACAGTCAAAAGCGTACAATTGTTCTGTGACTTGAATACTTACTGTTGCTTTTACACCCCATTGTGAGATGGTTGCTTTCAGCTTCTCATGCAGCTGCTCTACTGGTGGATCAACCCATATGGATATGGCAAGGCAACTGTAGAACACAAGTAGATTGGCTCTGGTGCCGTCGTGACATCCGTCCTAATCAAATTATATTACTAGATATATTTGTTTTTGCTATGCATCGTTCCAAATTATATTATTAGATATATTCCTTTTGCTATGCATCTGATATATATTTCTAGATATATAGCAAAGTCTATATATCTAAATTTGCCGAAACGATTAATACTTTGGAACGAAGGGAGTACGTTATTTTGATAAATTTAGATATATATCTTTTAATATATATTTAGATACATGCTATATATTGAAAAAAAATTATGTATCTAAATTTATTAAAATAACCTGTAATTTGGAATAGGACGAGTAAATTTTAATTGGAACCCTGCCAGAATAATTTGGTCGGCGACACGGCCGGCTTTGCCGGCATGGTTGCCCGTGACGCAAGTTTGGCAAGCTTAAAAGCTGGGTATCAATCGCCTTTGAATCTCATTTCTTGCTGATCCGCGCCCGCAGGAATCTCGACGCACGCCGCTCTGCTCGAAGTCGCCTCCCATTTCGCGGGTCGCCAGCGCGCCGCACGAGCGAGCTCCGCCCCGCTTCCCCTCCAGATCTCGGGCCTTGCAGAATCCTCCGCCCCGGCCACCCCGCAGGCTCCGCCGGATTCAGAACCTTCCAGAACCCTGCGCGCCGTCCTCCTCCCCTCCGCCGGATCTCGACACCCCTTCGCGGGCGCGGCGCCGGCGGCAAGATGGCGGTGAGTGAACCCCTCGTGGGGGGAGGATTAGCAACTTTCCGCGTGGTTCTCAGCTTCTTGAGCTGCCGCTGCAGCGGCCGTGCAAGCTTTAGCGGCGTAGAGTCACCCCACCATTCGGGAATCGTTGTCGGTGGCCGTGCACAAACAACTAGATGTTTTAAGCTCTTTATTACATCTTGGCATCTTGCGGGGGGCGTTTCCCCCCTTTTCCAGCCTGTTGTTGCTCTTCGATCAGCATCTGTCTGTACCTTCCCATGATTATGGTAGGCTCTGACGATGCGGTGCACAGAAATGCTGATTATCAGGACTGCTTCGATGTGTGATCATGACTTCTTTCTACCGTGAGGTAATCGCTCACTGCTTCAGCGGTTGTTTGTTTCATCTTGCAATAGGCTGTACAAGGACCCGTGCCCGTTGGAACAGCTAGCCGCAACGGCATTGCCTCTGAGGAGCCTAAAGTCGTCGTGGCAGAGAATGGGAAGACGGTTGATGTTCAGGACAAGGAAGTCAGCACGGAAGGCCTCTGCTCCATAAGTGCTTATGATCAGTGGATGCCGCTCTCTGTCTCGGGACAGCTTCCGAGACCCCGCTACAAGGTCCTCTTTGGCTTGTTGACTGCCTGATTTCACTTCTGTGCGTCGCATGACCGTTGCGCCTTGTTGATTCGGACTCATTTGTCTGTGATGGTTGCAGCATGGAGCTGTTGTGGTTCAGCAGAAGATGTATGTCTTTGGCGGCAATCACAATGGCCGTTACCTTGGCGACATTCAGGTAGGTTGGATGTATTGTTTCACAGCAGATTGCGCCTTTAAGTGTTGTATTGTTGGTAGTTGCGTTTATAGTTAGGAATTCTTGTGAACAACTTGAATTGAGATGTTATAGAGTCATCACCTCAATGGTTTCAATCTTACTTACAATAGCATTGTTAGGTTCACCTCAATGGTTTCAATCTTACTTACAGTGGCATTGTTAGGTTCACCTCAATGGTTTCAATCTTACAGTGGCATTATTAGGTTCACCTCAATGTTTCAATCTTACATACAATGGCATTGTTAGGTTCTGGATTTCAAAAGTCTGTCATGGTCAAAGCTGGAGGCTAAGTCACAATCAGGACCTTCAGAATCATCTGAATCAGTTTCATTTGCTGCATGTGCTGGTCATTCACTGGTAACCACCAAATGCTCTGGACACGTGAATCGAGTGAAATTGGTCAATTTTTCCCAATTGGTTAGCTTATAACTGTATAGTGTATTCGCATCTGGCTTTAATATCTTCCAGATTCCATGGGGAAATAAGATCCTATGTCTTGCAGGACATACCAGGGAACCTACAGAAAGTCTCAGTGGTTAGGCTAATATTTCTCTCTTTTTTTCCTATTCGTTTCTCAGCGTATTCGTTATACTTTCAGTATTTCTTATACGATGTATTTTTGACAGTTAAAGAGTTTGATCCACAAACATGCACTTGGTCAACCTTGCGTACTTATGGAAGCTCACCGGTATGATTGCTCTATCTGTATTTTATCATCAGAAAGCTTCTAAAGTATTTGCACATATTACCTTACCTGAAACTTGCTTCATGTATTTTCCTAATCTGTGCTGGTATTTTTCTATTTACTTTAGAGCTCACGTGGTGGTCAATCGGTGACTCTTGTTGGCGATACATTGGTTGTGTTTGGCGGTGAAGGTCACGGGAGATCTCTTCTGAATGATCTTCACATTCTCGATCTGGAGACCATGACTTGGGATGAATTTGCGACCACGTAAGTTCTATGAAGAAAATATGTTTTCAGTTGGTTAACGACATTAGTAAATTCTTTTTGAAATAATTTCATTTTTATGTTCCTGGTCCCTACCGGATAGGAATGCTCAACCTTCCTCTACATGTTGAACTGGTTTCTTATAAAACTGTGGAGACCCAAACTTGAAAGTGACACGACAATGCTACTGCATAATTAGCTTGCAGTTGGTAATTACACTTGGCCTAGGACATGCAATGAAACTTGTATTATACTTGCTCTGCTTTGAGGTGCAGGACAAATATCTGACTTTGTAAAACTATGCTGTTGTTCTCCAGAGGCACTCCCCCTTCTCCAAGGTCAGAGCATGCTGCTGCTTGCTTTGCAGAGCAGTATCTTCTGATATTTGGTGGGGGATCTCATTCTACATGTTTCAGTGACCTACACGTCCTCGACACCCAGACAGTGAGAATCGATTCTTTTCTCTAAAGCTGGTAATCATTTTGGGAGTCCAAATCATTCACTTTGTTACAGATGGAATGGTCAAGACCAGAGCATCAAGGTGTTACTCCAGAACCAAGAGCAGGGCATGCAGGTGTAACTATTGGAGAATATTGGTTTATTACTGGTGGGGGAAATAGTAGGAAAGGTAAGATTGAGATATCTTACATGTTTATTGCATTATGATTTATGACACAAATGTACCTTCTTCTGTACATCGTCCATTTTCCTTGGTTTAGACAGCAGGAATTTTCTGATGAATGTAGCTGCCTACTTGTCTATCTTTTGTGTGCCAAATCATCTTCTTTTATCTTGGAGCTGCTCTTTGAATAATATCATTTGGCTTTCTAAAAAGTAACATAAAATAGTTCCATCTCACGTGCTCCTAACCACTACAGGTGTATCGGAAACTCTTGTACTTAACATGTCTACTTATGAATGGTCAGTTGTCACTGGTCTTGAGGCCCGTACGCCTCCTACAAGTGAGGTGAGCTCATTTATATTCTGAGTACTCTATCCACTTGAGGAAAAAACTTTCTGGGGTTGCAAAGTTGAAATTGCAAATGAATCAATGTCACCGTATATGGATTTAAGGATCTCATGATGGTGAAGCTCATCTGAAGCAAATTTCATTAATCGCACTACTTGGGTTAAGGACTCTTACTGTTACTGTTAGCATGGTCTATATTAGGCAGGGTTCTTGCTATCTTTGGCAAGCCCTTTTGGGTTTAGGGAGGTGCGGCAGCACATGCATATTGCCTTGTGCGCCCACTCCTTGTTTTGGTTAGTTGGTTAAGATAGGCAAGGATCTCCCCTGATAGGATTGATCTCTTATTCCCGTGGACACCCTTGCCTATATGTACTTGAGCCTTTGCTCCCCATTAATCAATCTGTTATTTCTCCCAATTCTCATCTGCTTTCAGTTACTAATGTTAAGGGGCTTCTTTATCACAGGGCTCGAGTTTAGTAATGCACACGATTAATGGAGAAAATTTTCTGGTGTCATTTGGAGGATACAGTGGGCGTTATAGTAATCAGGCATGCTTCTCCATGAGCACTCTACTGTTTCATATTTCCTTATATTTAGCTGAGCAATTCCTTTTTTGTTTAGGTTTATGCCCTCAAGGCAAGTCTAAAATCAAGAGTCCTGTTTCAACAAATAAACGAAGCTGGGACAAATGGCATTGCCCCCATATCCCCCATATCTGAAGCAGCAAATTCTAGCAGGAAAGTCATATTTGAAATTGAGGAACTTCAAGATAAGGTATTGTTCCGATTCATAAATATGTTTTCTATTCTTTTTTTTCCTCTTAATAATTTGTGGCCCGAGCACAATTGCTGGATGGTTTTCTTGGCCTGTTCATTAATAGCATATGCATTTTTTTTCCAACTTTTCAGCCTGGCAATAAGGCAGATACCAGCAAAATCACAGCACAGGTAGTTAAGGGTGAAAGAAACCAAATAGAGGACAAACTTAACCAAGAGCAGTTGCAGAGTCTTCGCCTGAAGCAGGAACTAGCTAATGTGGAGAGAAGAAATACAGAACTTACTGAGGCAAGCTATATCACACTTACCAAATTGCACAGAAAATGTCAATTTGTCGACATTGTTTCCTTGCAGTGCTACCGCTAATGCTAAAGTGATGCTCTACTTACATGTTGATCCCTTTGTCCATGATCTCTGTAGAAATTTCTTGTGACTGCCCATTTAAAAGTCACAATATAAGGCTCAGCTAAGTACTATATAAAATCTATTTTAAATCGATGCAATTCAATGAAGTTATAGGTTGCTATTGCTGTGGATTTTGTCAAATTCTTGATACTTGAATTGAGCTCTTAAAAGTCAAATCACGAAATACATATACACATACAAGAGAAATCGCAACGGTTGATATACGGCATCCACCAATTGTGTATGACACTTCTGAGGAAACATGCTTTTCAGTTCTCAGTGATCAATTTACATCTCTGTGCTCTGCTCTCTGTTATGCAGGAACTCCACTTAGTTCGAGATCAACTTTCTGCCGAACAAGAGAGGGCTTCCAAACTTGAGGTAAAAAACATGCTGGGCAGGATCTGAGCTCATGCTATAGCGCTTGGTCATTTTAGTACTTATGCCACACTATGAATGGTTTTAGACAACATAGGGTGGCTTTGGAATTTATCTTTTCCCTGAACTCGCATTTTTGTCTAGAAATAAAGCAGGGATAGGATAGGTTAATTAGACCAACTCAGTGCAATCAGGAACAAATAAATTCGATTATTTGTCACTGAATTGTGTTCCTTGCCACCTTGCTTATATAACTGGTGTAAAAGAATATAACCATTATAAATTTGTCCTTTTTCTCAAAAAGAAAAAAAACACTTGGCTATTTTAAACAAATAATGAAGTGGCCCTCACAGTAATCAGGTGAGCTTAGTTATCAGTTAGTGCCCCTTTTAACTCTGACCTGAAAATTGTACAATTTATTTGTGTCGTCTTTCATGTACTGGTACTACTTTGGTATTGAGATAACAATAACATGAACCCCGTTTGCCCAATTGACAGAATGAGGTTTCAGAGATTCAAGAGCGGCTACAGAAGATGGATGTCCTAGAAAAGGAGTTTAAATTGCTTCGTGGTGAAATAGACTCTGGGTCTGACACAGCAGCTGCAAGTACCGACCAACTGTCCCGTGGCGGGGGATTCTGGAGGTGGAATGGATGACTCCATGAGCTGGAGCGTCGGAGAGAAGATACTTCTGGAGTTGCATTCATTTAATTTTCGTCATTTCTCAAAATTTTGATGGAAAATACCCAATATGGATCCTTGGACGATAGATCGGAAGCATATATATGGTTTTACAGGCAAAGAACAGACTGTAAGCAAATCTCAGTCCCATCAGCTGTGCAAAGAAGCGTTGAATGCCATTTCATGTGTCGCCAGTATTTCTGGGCACTGCTTGTCAACATTTTTCATTCCGTTTCTGGCCTCATCATGGCATCCACCATAATTACCGAACGGCACACGGGCTGAACCAGAAGGATATTGTGTTGTGACATTGTCATGTTAGGCCACTTAGCATTCTCTCTGGTAAAGAAAAATATGTTCGGAACATGACATGCATCTTTGACCACTGTTTTCTATTGGAACATATTTTCAATATCCAACAAAATTGGCATCAAAGTACTTTATAAGACAATACATTATATTTTTCTTGTTTCGAAATTAAATATTTTCAAAGTTATTCATAATAAAGAATTTCAAAGGTTTGAACAGTTGTGACCTGAGAGTAGACCAACTGAAAGCAGAAGTTCCTTATCCAAAAAAAAAAATTGAAAGCAAAGTTCACCTCCTTTTCTATTTTTTTATCAAGTGTTTCCAGCTTCAATCTCTTCTGATTCACATAAAGTGCACTCAAGCTCTACACTGATGGACCATGCTTGAAATACAAACTTAAATAACATCATGTACTGATTTAATAGTAAAAACCTGCTTGAACAGGACGGTTGGCCAGGTTCACATAGATCCAGAACGGGTATAGTAAGGGGACACACTTGTAGTAGTCACAGAGTTCTACAAATCCCTTAAATTCCCCCTAAGAACAAAAATGTTCTTCCCAGCTTGTCATCAGCTAAACATTTTGGGAAGAGGCCTGACTGCCATGAATGCATCAACCATCTGCACAAACAAAAAATTGTTAGCGCAATTGACATGCGGCGATTTAAGCATCCTGTTCAGCACATGTGGTCAGAGTGTTCGCCTAAGGGGCACCAGGAACATGTGGTGGATACGTGCTTGGGTGCATCCATATGCAAATACTATGTTATGCAACAGATGCGGTGCTTGTGCGAGCACAGAAACGGTAGTTAGTCAAGGTGCAATTGTGCGACACAATCAGATCCATGAATTGTACCTCATCGGTCACTTGCGCTCTAGCTCTTTGATGCCTAGCAACCAGCTCAGATAGAACTGCGATGAGTCGTTGCTTCACTTCACCAGTCAACATCCTTCCTTCCTTGTACTCCTGGTATAGAGCAACTTAGTATAGAAAAAAAAACAGGGAAGGCACCATGCAAATTATTTTTATGAATCGTAATCTAAATTACCTTCTTTATGTGCTCAAGCTCGTCATCATCTTCAAGGAAGAAGTTTAGGTACTTGATTGGAACATCCACCTGAACATCACAATGAGAATTCACCAGTTAATTATGTGTCACTTATGAAAAGTACAATAAATTAAGTGAAAACTGGAACTATTGCAGGAAGATTGTAGAAATGAAAACATCTTGCAATTGAGAATTTTTTAAACAAAAGGCCATTCAATTTATATGGATTCAAGAATTGGTATCTTCCAGTGATATATTCATATTTCTTCTGGAGTTTAACTTTTCAGTTCCAAGCAAAAGTCAGTATATGGTGCATAATTCAGGAACGCTATTTGGTATGCATTAACATTCAAAAATAAATAACAGGGAAAGGGCTTACATCAAGGTTAGCTCCAAGTTTTCTGTGGAGCTCTATCGAGTCCTGTCCACCTGAGAAGGCATATTTATTCACCTGGAAAATCATAGGAGGTATATTTTATAAGCCAGTGGAACAAAAGAACATTACCAAAAGGGCAGTATTCCACTCAGATCTACGTTTCCACCAAAATTTAAATGGACTAACTAAAACATGCAATTGCTTGGTAAATATTTTTTCCAGCTGAAAAGTAAAAGTTCAGGATCAACCTTTGTCTTTATTTCTTTAGTACTATCTGTAACATATATCGCAGAATTTGCATCACTGGCTGACATTTTTGTGTTCTCCCCCTAAAAGAAGAAAAGAAAATAGAACAACACACATAAACATCAAAAAAATTTAATTATGACAATTCATAGTAAAAATGTAAACAAAATCCCTAGCTTAGTTAAAATATCAATGCCAATACAGCGAACCTGAAGAGCAGGGAAAAATCTTGATTCAATCAGTGATGGTTTCTGATAACCAATTCTGGGAGCAACATCGCGAGTCATCCTAAAATAAGGATCCTGTGAAAAGACACAAATGAGTCAAACTTTCAGAACAAAAACATAAACAAGTACTGATATTATATTTTGATATCTTTAAATCAAAATAATTTGATGCAATTTCATAATTTCTGAAAGATTTACCCATAATTTGCATATGCTGGAGCGGCACAGTTCAAATTTAGTGCTGGAAATAACCAACAACTCAACAAGGACCAGTTCAAATGTCAAAAGATATTAATTCTTTCAATATATCAGTGGGGCTCAATTGAAATTTAGTTCTTTAAAAAGAGTCCCAAAGTTAAAGGCATTCTGAATTTTGTGCTGCTGGACGTATCGTAAGTATGCAATCAAGTCGATACAAAGCCAATTTCGTTAGTCAGAATCATCATATAAAGATATGCTTGTACCTGGTCAATGGCACATGGGATAAGGCAGCGCAGTTGGTCCTTGCCAGGAAAGAGATGAGGAAATGAAGAAGGAAAGGATGGGACTGCCTGCACTGGAGGAAAGCTACACTTTCCTATGTGATCCTCAGGTGAGAATCCAAATATTCCTACAGCCTGTTGTTCAAGCATAAAAGTATTTAGTTAAGGATGATGCGTTAAATTAAGTAATCAACCTCTGGAGTTTTCAAAATACTGTTCTTAATTGAATCGCTCATACCTTATTGTATGTCACACATCTGGCAACTTTAGCCATATTTTCATAAAAGGCGCTGCAAGAAGAGTAAAGAGGGTTATTAATTATTACTTTCCCATAGATTAAACCAATCTAAGGCCAGCAGCATGCTCTTCACTTGTCGTTTAGTGACAGAATGAACAAAAAGATCAGTCAAACCTTTAAATATTAGTTAGCATCAAGAAGAGTAATCTTACCCTCCGACATAACCAAAATCCGTGAAAATGAAAGTTCTGTCAACATCAAAACCACATGCTATAATGTCTTTAGCATTTTCATGGGCAAGCCTTTTACTTTCCTCAACAGTCAAGTTCTTCCAATAGAACTTCTCATCGTCAGTTAGCTGTATAACTAAGGGCACTTTGAAAGCCTCCTGCAGATATCTGAAAAAAGATCCTGATGGTTAATCAACAACACCCATGGTTACGTACAAAATCAGAACTGAGGCTGATGTAGATTTATCAAAGAATAGTGTAGTGCGTACATCTACACAGCAACATTATGGACTGCAGGAATAAGTGTTATTGTTGCTGCGGAATATAAGACCAAACAAATCTACTTGAGATTTTAAAAAATGTTTTAAAACCCGCAATTTCATTTCATTGAAGGAATATGTTAAAATGATTTATTCCTGGACATCTTTCATGGTACAAACTTTGCGACACATCTGCCCTCCTATCCTGTCCATCAGTTGATTTATCAGGTAACTACCACAAGGAACGCCTCAATTTCCAGAACACCTCATACCTTCTGCTATTACAGGGATAACGCACGCTCGTTTTTGCTAGGTTTGTCTGTTAGCTAATCAAGAAAAGTTTTCGTGGGTCATTAATAGACCAAAATGGTACTATCTTCTAGTGAAGAAACATCACACAGTACACCCTTGCTGACAAAGTATGCAACACATCCGTGAATCAAGAACAGAACAGAGGAGCTAATGGCCAGAGTTTGGGGCTGGGGACGATGCTTACTTGGTGAACATGAAGGGGATGAGGTGGCCGAGGTGCAGCGCCTCGGACGAGGGGCCCCTCCCCGTGTACAGGTAGAACTTCTCCCCCTTCTCATACAGATCCAGTATGTCGCTAAAATCCCTGATAACAAAAAGAAAAACAAAAGCACACAGAAATTCGTCAGCACCACCTCCTCGCCGAAAAGAAAAATTGGAAAAAAGAAGGTATTTTTGCTGGTCCCTCGGTACCGGTGGGCGAAGAAGAGGCCCCGGCGGAGGAAGACGTGTGGCGGGCGGCCGGTGAGGCGCGCGACGCGGTCGACGAGCGCGGCGTCGAGGCGCTGGCACCCGAACTGGTCCACGAGCTTGTCGTAGTCGATGCCGCCCTTCCCCGCCGACACCTCCCACGGGTTCACCACCTGCCCCTCCTCCTCCTCCTTCTTCACCCCTTGCTCCCCCTCCGCCATGGCCGCGGGCAACAGATCTCCCTCCCTTGCTCGCTCGCCGGCGGCGCGAGGGGATTGGCCGGAAACAGCTAAACCTCGGGCGGCTCGTGTGTCGCTGACACGCGGGGCCCGCGGGACAGAGTGAAGCGAAGAAGCAGCTTGCCGTGGCGGCCCCCCGGGTATCGGATTTTATGGAGACGGAGCTCCCGCCCGGCCCGAACCCGAGTCCAACCCGGTCAGAAAACCGCTCCCACGTCACCCCAAAATACGCCAGCGGTGATGCGAATACGTATTTGAGTGGGGCTTACGCTTTCTAGTGGGCGAGCAGACGAACTCACCCACCCACCAACTAACCCCGTCCGGACGCCGAGCCGCCGCCGGAGGAATCTCTCGCCATGGCGCCGCCGCCCGCCACCGCCACCGCCACCGCCGCGGCGGCCGCCGCCGTCCGCCCGCACGTGCTCCTCCGACGCGGCGGTGGCCTCCTCCCTTCGCCGCCATGCCCCGCCACGCTCCCCTTCGCCTCGCGAGGCGCGGCCGCGCGGCGCCTCCGCCTCCCGCCGCCGCGGTTCTCTCTCTCGACCGTCCCGAAGAGCCTCTCCGCTGCCTCCCACGTCCCCGTACGGTCCCTCTTCACCGGTATCGTCGAGGAGGTGGGCCGCGTGCGCCGCCTCGGCCCCCCGCTTGCGCCGTCCGGCGGCGGCGGCGGCGGCGGCGAGGCTCCCGGCCTCGACCTGGAGGTCGAGACGAAGAGCCTCCTCGCCGGGACGCAGCTCGGGGATAGCGTCGCGGTCGACGGCACCTGCCTCACCGTGGCGGCGATCGATCCGGCCGCGTCCACGCTCACCTTCGGCGTCGCGCCGGAGACGCTCCGCCGGACGTCGCTGGGCGAGCGCGCCCCGGGCGACGGCGTCAACCTCGAGCGCGCGCTCACGCCGTCGTCCCGGATGGGGGGACACTTCGTGCAGGGCCACGTGGACGGCACCGGCGAGATCGCCGCGTTCCGACCCGACGGGGACTCGCTCTGGGTCACCGTGCGCGCGCCGCCGGAGATCCTCAGGCTGCTCGTGCCCAAGGGCTTTGTCGCCGTCGACGGGACCAGCCTCACCGTCGTCAGCGTCGACGACCAGGGCGGGTGGTTTGACTTCATGCTCGTGAGGTACACGCAGGACAACATCGTGCTGCCGACCAAGAAGGTCGGCGACAAGGTGAACCTGGAGGCGGATATACTGGGGAAGTACGTCGAGAAGCTCCTTGCTGGGAGGTTGGAGGCCATGGTGAAGGCGGATTCTTGAGTAGCCATCGTGGAGCTGCTGAATTGCTCGTCATTCTATAGGTATTATGGCAAGGTTATGTTCATCAATAACTGCACTTCATTTCATTTTGTGTAATTGGTTGCAGGCTTTTTTTTTTCTTTGAGAGAAACAGTGAAGCGTCAAGTTATCGAGGGAATTATTCATCATTTAGAGAAATGTAGGATTATCCATAATGTATTGCAACATATGCAGCCAAATGAAGAAATTTCTTTTGTTGTCGGTTTAGACAAACATTAGCAGGAGGTAAACGGGAGCAACATTTAGACAATACCTGAGTAACAATGCTGCCAAATAAATGATGAACCACTTCAGAATACTCATACCTGAATAGCTTCAAAGCCTCACCATGCTGAATGTACTGTCTCATAAAAGGATCATGCAACCATGAGCCCATGACCCACAAATTCTTTTTTTTCAACAACAGCAAATTAGGATCGATTACAAGTGTCAAATCAATTGCATCTGCGCACTCCCCTGACAGCTTCCTTGAAAATATTATGAATGTGCCCAAATATATTCTGCTAACAGCAGAGGAACAATTGGAAAACAGTTTCGATGTTTGTCTCAATAAAGTTGCCTGTTTTGGTCATATGGGTAATGTTGAATGGATCAGGAAATGTTGTTTGCAGAGTGATAACTGATAACCAGTAACCACAACAGATAGTGCAGACTTTCTTCCTAGCTTGCTTCAAGAGCATTGATTGATGCATTTTCTGTCGCCAGAATGTTGCTAAATTTTCAAACTGCTTATTATTCTATGCAGAGATGGAGGAGGACTTGGATTTGATGCCTGCGCCGACTCAGCTTGGGTCCTAAGAGGGAGACGAAGGCACTTCACCAATTTTACGCATGAAGTTTTTGTTAAGACGTTTGGGAGCTGTTCATTTGGTTCCTGCAACCTGCAACTGCAGCATGAGATTCTACTGCACCTCCCCCTCTGCTGTTTGGTTCGTGAGGCCTGAGCTTTTGTGATTGGAACAATGGAATATATCAATATAAGGCTTAGCTACCATCGTACAACTCCTTTTGAAATTGCAGCTGTCTGTGTAAACCCTTTCATTGACTCCAGAAAATAAGACAGCGTTGACTGTTGCTGCAGTATTCTTTTTGTCTGTTTGGATGAACGTTAGCAAGAGGGCAAAAGAGCAAAAAAGGAGAAAATAGGACACTTCCTCGTGAGAAAAGGAAGAAGAAAAAACAAAGATAACTAGTGACTGATCAACAATCGTGCCAGTTCCAACCAACAAAGATAACAAGAGGGCGAAAGCTTGCGGAATGTACTGCCCCGGAGAAGGATGATGCATGAGGCTTATGCACTTGTGCATGGATGAAGGCCGTCCTGGATTTCACCGGACTGCCGGTGCTAGCTGAGATCGAGCCGTGCGATTCTGCTCGTGCTGGTCGAGTTCCCTTACGCAGGTTGCCAATCAGCCAGCGCATCTGGTGTAGTGGTATCATAGTACCCTCCCACGGTACTGACCGGGGTTCGATTCCCCGATGCGCATCATTCCCTCATTTCCCCATTCTTTTTTATCCTTAACCTATCAACTAGCAACAATGCCCATACATTGGTATGAAAATAATTAAAATTCTAATATAATTGACACTCTTTTTTAACACCTACTATTCCACTGTAGCTACCTGAAAATCGAGAATGAACAATTGAATTCGTAAGATGGCAAGATATTGCATGTATTGTTTAATGTTGCAGAACAACCTATTCCTTTTATTTTACTTGCTGGCGGTACATGATGCATTCTTAAAATTGGCTTTTGAACATAATTGTTGTGATTAATTTTCACACCTAGTTTTAAGAAAAAACCAGATGCATCCCATATGTGCGTTAGGATCAAGTTCACACACGTATGATTGACGATACAAGTGTATATTCGAAACAATATCGTAATGAATGAGAGTATTAGAGTACTTTATTAAATGATCGAAAGTCTTAATCTTAAGCAACAAATGAATGTCTTTAACTAGCGGCGGAACTTCAACTTCACAGACAGATGACTGGAAGACATACGCCTAGAACTCCACGAAATCTTCAAGTAATTTCGGATAATTATCTTATTCTGAACAGCATTGGTTTTAATAAAGCATACACTTATGGTTGGTACTCAGTAAGTGGGGTAAATTATATGATATGCAAGGCCAAATTCAAGAAATAAGGAATAGCTGACATGGTTTGACTGCGATAAGCACTTTTAGTTGGTCAAATTTTATTTAACAAGCATTAACTAAGTGTAAGTATATACCATAGACCCTTAAGTAAGTAAAAAGATAAGTACCAACAATATAAATAAAGAATATCAATTTAGATCATCTTCAAGTTTAATTATCATGTGAGGGACCAAGTCAGTCTTAACCGTGAGCATGACTGATATATTAGTTTAAACTCTGCAGAGGTTATACACTTTACCCACAACTCATGTTTCACTTGATGCTAAGATTTGCAAGGCCCTTAAACACTTCCGAGGTGAGTGACAGGGATTCATTACGAGACCTCTATATAGATTCCCTAACTTGCAATGGTCCGCTAAGTTTCAGGCCGTAGTGGTCATAAGCCTCCCTAATGAGGAAGACGCCTTAACCAGGATCATATCTAAGCCTTAAGAGAACCGAGCTATACCCCATCAACGCACTCCCCTCTTGCCCTTTCAGTAAGACCATTACAAGCTAAAGTTTCTAATTAATTAGCTAAGACCAGAGCCATGTAGTATTGTGGTTGCATTGTTTTCCTGGATGGTTCTCCATATTCCAATTAAAGTAATGGTCTTATAATTATCACCATAAGATATTTCAGAATATGAAATAAAGCAAGTGTAGCATTGTTTCCAAGTTAACCAACTATAGTCTAAGTAGATCACCAACTAGTATAGCTACAACATAAAGTAAAACAATTCAGGTTTAATTAAGGAAGTACAAAAGAAACTACGCATTTCCTTAGTTTGGGATCCATTATATTATAGACTCATGCATGCATATAAAGTAAATGTGTGTATATTAAAAATTATTAGGACCGAAAAATGATCAAGAACCACTTGCCTTCCTCAAAGCACTGCTGCTCAGGGACGTCTTCAAAGCCTTGCTCCCTCAGATCCTCGAACTGCGCACCGTCTATCGCACCACACAAGTTCATACAAGCAAACAAGTACAACAAATAAGAAACAGTACAAAAAACAATATGAAACAAAAAAGCAAGGTTATAAAGCTACAGTACACATTGCAAGGATCGCGTGAGTGCAAGAACCGATAAAAACGGAGTTAAAACGGAGAAGTTATGGCAAAAACATAATTCCACGAGCTTACTTGTAGAAAATTTTAAACTAAAAGAGCTCTGGACGAAGAAACAGAGGGCCAAAATATAAATAAACCTAACATCTAGGGTTTAGATTTCAAAATAGAGAGATTTGGACGGCGGGTTATATTTTAGAAAAGGACAGGGGCTAAAATAGAAGAAAAAGGATCTATCCGTAAATATTTTTGAACTAAGGCAGATCGCGGATTGATTTTCACAAACCGAGAGGATATTTTGCAAATCGATCTAGGGTTGACCGGCATAGGGTCCTGTTGATTTGGGTAAGAATGGATCTAACCCATCGGATCGAGATCCGACGGCTTCGGTTAGTTGGGACGGCTCGGCGGCGGCGCAGGCGAGGGCTGGCGACGGCGCATGGCGGAGAGCGGCAGCGGGATCACTGAACTTAGGCCGAAAACGGTCGTCCAGGGCTCGTTTCAAGCGTGGCTAGCACGGGAAGAACCAGGGGGCGACGGGGAACTTGATGGGGAGGTATAGAGGGCGGTGCAGTGGCCGGAGCGGGGCGTGCGCCAATGAGAAGCGGCTCAGGAATTCCGTCGAGGAATCCCGGGCATTTGGCGGCGAGAAAGAGAGGGAAGAGATGGCCGGAAGGTTCCTTACCACGCGGCGAAGCTCCGGCGACGCTCAGTTGGCGAAGAGAGGCGGCGGAACGGTGGCGCGGCGGTGAACCCAAGCTTGATGAAGGCGGCGGCACGAGCTAGGGTTTGCGGGGCATGAGGGTGGTGACTGCGGTCGATGGGGTCAAGGGGGATCCTGGGGGCTGCCAAAATAGGGGCGGACCGGGGTTTCGGTGTGCGTGCCAAGGTGACACGGGGAGGCGTGTCAGGGCCGGACTCGGGCTCGAGTCCAAGCCTGGCGCGAGAGGTTGAGGATGAGCCCGACGGGCGGGGCCCATCTGGCAAGGAGAGAGAAAAGGAGAGAAGAGAGGGGGCACCGGGTTGGGCCAGGAAAGGAAGGCTGGGCCGGAAGACTGGGCCATGCAAGTGAAAACCAAGGGAAAAGGGAGAAAGCTGGGCTGGGCCAAAAGAGAGAGGAAGGAGTTTTTGAAACAGAATAGATACAAGCAAATTTATTTGAATTTAAATTGGAAAATTTGATTTCAACTGAAAGACAAACAATAAAACAATATAGTACGGCATGAGATGCACGAAACTATGTTACCTTACAATGCAATTTGATTTCTTTCTAAAAATAAGGACAATAAATTATATATATACACACACACACATATATATATGTGTGTGTGTATGACCATGGTAGAAGGTCACACACATATATATATGTGTGTGTGTATGACCATGGTAGAAGGTTGCCAAGGTACGGTGGAGGTGGTGGCAAGGGGGTCCACGACCTAGGGCATCCCTTTGGTCATGCTCCTATGGATGGGAGCGCCCAATCAACTTGAGCTTGGATTTTGCACGAGATGGCAAGGCTCAACAAAAGATAGCACAACACTTGACACAAAAAACAACAATTTGGTGCAACGTTTTGAAGATCTTCCTACCGTGATATAAATGATATAAATGAAGGCGGGTCTTGATTTATTAAGAACTTAGCAAACAACGTTTCGATCGAGTATTGAAGTGCATCTAGGCCCTTAGTGGATTTTGGTGAATTGAATGATACCACGATTAAAAGAACTAAAGATAATGATCTTGTTAAGTATATGAGCAGGAATTAATTATCATATCAATAGATTCTTTGTAATAAAATATATTGAAAGTAAAGATAAAAGGCTCATGTGACAAGACTTGTGATAAGGCTATGATTAAAGTGATGATATTGACAAGCAATGAGTATATATGGATTGAGTTATGTGTTTGATGACAACTAATTATTCCTATATCCAAATGAAGCTCGTTGACAAGGTCAATGCACTAGAAGGGAATATCCTGCGAAGAAATGGACAATTTGTCAATACAAGATATATGTTGCAAAGAATTGAAAAGAATGGATTTCATTAATGATTTAATTGCGATAAAAACCTATATGAAACTCTATATGATGCAAGGATGAAGAGTTGGAATTCGGGATAGTGTTTCGAGGGACTAAGCTTGGCAAAGGACAATTGGTTTGTGCCGAGGCACCAACGCTAGGGTGAAGAAACTTTCTTTAGACTTAACTTAAAGAATGTTGGTCATGTATGATGTTTATATTAGCAAGTATCAATCTTTATAGAATCTTATTGTAAAGATGGTGATTTGAACTAGAAGTGGATTTCATTCAAAGATGATGGTTCAAGTCACTAGCTCAAGAAAGTTGTGCTCAAGTTATAAAAACCAAATTTGATGCACTCCTCAGACCGTGAATGATCAAGGCACGATATGATACACTTTTAAAAAGCTCAAGTGGTTGAAACTTAATCTATCTTTGATCTTGAATATTCGTATGCCGTACTATCAAGAGGGATGCATCATATTATATTTTGGCTTAGTCTTAGTGCTCAAGTAACCTAAGAGAGTTTAGAGAGACACAAGAAAACTCTCAAGTGCGCATTGGTTGGATCTAACAGGGGTAACCCGGAAGTTCCAGGTTTCCCAACCCGGAAGTTTCGGATTTTGCATAAGTGGCACTAATGGCTGGTTGATTTGAAAATCTCGGAAGTTCCGGGTTCTAACTGTCACGTAACGTAGCAGCTTTTCTTTAGATCCAGCTATTTATACCTTGAGCCCCCTCCTTGGTGGGCTGTTGTTCCAGACACAGTTTAGCTGCTTATTGGTCGTTCTAAGAAATCTTGGTTGCTTGTTGAGCTCTCCCCAACCTCTCTTTACGAGATTGTGTGATTCTTGTAATATCATTGAGTTGGGTTTGAGAGAGTGAAAGTTTGAGAACAATATAGAGCACAGTAAAACTTGAGCACTTTAGTTTGGCCGAAATCGTGTGTTTCTTGTCTCCTAGATGGCTAGATGTTGCCCAGCAAGCAGCCAATTGTATGGGCTGTCGTGAAAAGTTTGTAAGGGTCGGTTTCCACCTCCGCAAGGGAAGGTAATCAAGATAGTGGAAGGCCAAGGTGTGTTTGTGTAGCCCATTGACAGGAGGCTTCACGGAGCTCCTCAACAGAGTGTAGGATTCACTTGTGTAGCACAAGCAGTGAATCCGAGCTTAGGTAAAAATCCTTATATCAATTGTGTTTGATATTATCTTGTGGATTTGAGAAGCTCTCCATTGGATACTTGTGTTCTTGGAGAGATTATCGTTTTTGTAAGTGCAAGAATTATATGGAGCTGCTCCAGAAACTTCACCAAGCCTACTCTACGTTTGGGGTTTGAACTTATATTCATTTACTCGCACTAGATTTTTTATGTTCTTTTTTATATTCACTCAGCTCTATGTAAACCCGAAAGTTCTGGTTTGCAAAATCCGGAAGTTCCGAATTCATCTACTGCTCTGCTTAAATTCAGAAGTTTCAAATTTGCAAACTTAAAAGTTCCGGGTTTAGCGGGCAGAGAATTTTATCCACTGCCTTGGAGTGAAAATTTATAGGTTTGGCTATCCACCCCACTCTAGGCGACGTCATAGATAGTTCTTTTGAGTATTCGTATGTCGCGTTGGTGTCAATGTAGTCGAAGTAGAGGTACGCTGTACCCCTGTGGTTGAAATAGTTATACCCGTCACCATGGTCGTGCAACATCATATCATCAAGAGATCACCGTGACCAGAAAAGCCATGTGCACAAAACATGCCTGTTGCACGAATTGTCATGTTGTCATTGCATCTAATTAATGAAGAACATGGTTTCATCAATCATATTACCTATTAATTTCCGGATCCCCATAATCTTTGTGTTGCTTTTCTTTTTTATCGAAGTCAACCTCTTGTTTCCCTCGCGAGAGTTAATAAAAGGCCAAGGTAATATAGAAATTTCTGCCTATATATCTTTTTTTTATTCTGGTCCCATATTGTTCCTTGTAGTTTTTGTTCCACTCAAGGATTAACGTGGGGCATGTGGCATAGATTCCAATCATCATGTACGATGTAAGCATAAATACATAAAATTACATGACCTCTTGGCTACTCTTGATCTCAATAATTTTTTGTTGTTTCTTTATTTTCTCTCTAATAATCAACCTCGCTTCCCTCGAGAGAGAAGATTAAAGAAGTCTTGATCTACTGTAATAATATTAGTCAAAGAAGATGCCATAATTATTGCTCAGTGTAGTACGATCACATACGCCTCGTACATACCTTTTATTGGGTCAGATACACCCTGCATGATAAGATACATATGTAGGAGTAGCTATAACCGCGTGTAGAATAAATTTTTCATATATATATATATATGTGTATATGTGTATATATATATATATATATATATGGCTATGGAGATGGAGATGGGCCAGGAGCCACTAGCTCCGCTCCTGCATGCTCTCTATCTATATAAATACATACTGATGTTACTAAAGGTCTGTTGTGTACCATGGATCCATGCATCGCGCTACATTATTCCACTGTCGCGATCCTCTCTCTCTGCCTAATGGAAAAAGCTAAGCAAGGTCGTTAGGCGTTTGAGAGAACAAGCTAAAAAGGGCAAGTTTTAGAGGCGAGAAGTCCGCATGCACCAGCAAGATTGAAACTCCTTGCCCTTGGTGGAAATAAAGCCGAATTGGCTCTCTCTCGGCCGCAAGAATCTTCTTTGAAATCAAAAAATATTGTAACTTCCCATGATTATGCTGCTAACTACTCCCGCTATCTCAAAAAATAAATCATTCTAGGAATGTGTTCTGCGACCTAGATAACAATATGTGCGCTTGGACCATGGATTTTCTCGACCCCGACGTGTCTTCGGTACCACCTACACTTGCGTTGATCGCAGTGCTTACGGCAACGGCAGTAGTGGCTACTGCGTACGTACTAGCTCTAGTGTCTCATGTCCTTACTTGGCCGTCCACATGGAGTGGCTAGGGAATCAGTCACCAGTTGTTGTTGTTGTTACCACTCTCTTGTGTTTTTCTTCTGTTTGTATATGTGTTTACCCCATTTGTATCATGTTTGTTGTCAAAGTGTTATGATGGAATAATTTATCATCAGGACCTACCTGAGTGTATCTAATCCCATTCTGTACACTCACCATAGTATCATGATCCAAATAAGTGCCAAAATGCATATACCTGTATATTTTGCAATACTTCACAGAAAAAAGAACCAAACAAGTATGGCAGTGGAAACGGGAGGTTGCGGTATTTTTTTTTTTTTACCATCCGTCGTTCCCCTACGAGTTTCATTCCTACGGCAAACAAGAAAAGAAGTTGCTATATAGTCTATTAGTCTTTGCGGGGCCTAATAAGAGACGGTAGAGATATGCTCAAACTCCTCCGCGACATAGTTAAAAAACAAGTTCAGGCTAGTGATCAGATGGCCTCCGATTCAGTCTCAAACTGAATTCTCAGAGCCAAATCGATGTATGCACAGTGAGAAGGTCACGAGCACAGACATTTTGAGAAGTGTTGTGATCTTTATCAGATAACTATATATATATAAAATCGCCGAATTTTTTCGGATATATATATACCCTACCTGAAGCATAGGTAATTGCCTTACTGCAATTTTTACTAGTCTTGAATATAGTTTGGGAAGAGGAAACACTGGGTGGTGGAGAATGGAGAAAAATGGTGCAGAGCTAAACTACATTTAACACACAAAAAATGCTTTTAGCTCTTTGTTAGAGCTAAACAAGTTTCTAAAGCGATTTTTTCTCCATTGTATATCTTGGATGCTCTCCGATCAAGCTTCTCTAGGTCAACCACTTTTGATTTCCTTGAAAGAGTAAAGAAATGAGCAAAGTCCTGAACTACAATTTTCTTGGAGACAAGTCCTGATCTACAAATTAATCAAGACGCCGTGCCCTAACTACTGCTCTTTTTCTATCTTTTGCCGTCGAGAATCGAGATGCCAAGAGGCGTATAAGCAGCAGCAGCAAGATGGCTATGCAAACCAGAGGGACGATCGAAGAGAGAAGACGATCAGCCACCATCAAGGGAGATTGAGTGAGAGCGAGCTCGGAGAGGTAATTAAGGGATCGGGAGGCCTGCAGGTGGCCAGGATCGGAGGAGAGAGGGAGATGAGCAAGGTGGCGGCGGCGGTGCTGGTCCTGGTGGCCATGGCAGCAGCTCCGGCGGCCATGGCCTGCAGGTGGCGCCCAAGCTGGGGGCAAGGAGGCTCCCGTTCGGGGATTGCAAAAGTCACAGCAACGCAAGTTATTATTCCGCGCATCGCTCGACGGTGCGGAGTCCTCTTACGCTTGCGTTCCCAGCGCTGCCTGTGGCGCGTCGCCAATAACAGGTAATAGCTCTCGCTCGCTTTATACTTTCTCCCCCCTTAATTTGCGTGTGTTTTTCGCCAATAACCGAAGCCGGGCCCAACTCCCACTCATGCTAGGGCCGGGCCGTATCTGTCTGCTAGCTGTCCGCAATGACACGGGGCTCCTATCTAGCTTGTCGAAGTCAGATAGGAGCTGAAACCCAATCCGGCCTCTTCCTCCTGCACCGGCCGGCGGCTACCTCGCCGCTGTGCCGCCCGTCCACCACCGCATTCGACCCCGTGCTTCCCACCCAGTCTTTTTCTTGCTCCCACCACCGTTATTTTGTGCCAATTAATACAATAGGGTACAGATAGGGAAAAGATTTCTTCAGTTTGGTGTACTCGAAAATATAGTTACTGCACATCTTTTTTACTCGGAATGATTCAGGTCGCACGAACGATATGGAGGTGATCTGTCGCAGAAAGTGGAACAATTTCCCTTTTTATGTTGAAACAATTGTTCCTTATTCATAACAAAATTGTTCTACATTAAAAAAAAAACATGTTCCACCAAAAAAATCATCCGAACATATTTAAGTCTGCTTGTTTTAAAGATTTTATCATAACATATGGTACAATCAGATTTTAATTTGCATATTCGAATTAAAAATATCATATTTTTATGTATGCAGATTTCTTCTCGTCTTGGAGAGCGTGTCGGAATTCTTTCCATATTTGTGGCTTTCATTTCAACCGGGTGGTGGTCCTAAAGTGTTATATGAGCCCAATAACCCAAGCCGGGCCCAACTCCCTCGTGTACTAGCGCTGGGCCGTATCTGTCTGCTAGCTGTCCCCTACGATACGGCTTTCGCCCATGCCCAGCCACGTTCCAACCTCTTCTTCGGAACGACAAACCCACAGGAGAGAGGAAGCCTAAAGAAAGGCCCCTGTTCTCGTTGAGCGGCCACCGACTCTGTGTGTGTGTGTGTGTGTGTGTGTGTGTGTGTGTGTGTGATGGCGAGCAGCCGATGTGGGCTGCAGGCCTGCATCGCTCGCGACCGTCGGTGGTGGTGGGCAGGGATGACAGACGGCAGGTAGCCCAGCCCTTGTGCGGATGTTCCCTCGCTTCTTCCTTCTCCTCCGTTCCTCGACGAGCAATCTCTCTCGCGTGCACACGGCCTGTTGGCAAACGGTTGACCACGACGACGGCCCAACAGCTAGCCTATACGATTTCTAAGGAGGCAAGGAGAGGTGCAGCGAGGTAGGTATATGTAGTCCATATGCATCGGCTGCTGCTCACGAGGGAACAGTATATATACAGCCAGGAATCTCTATCTCTGTCCCTATTTTTATCTTTTTATTATTAAAGCAAGCAATAATTTCTTGATCAGTCAATCGGAGTCCTAATTGAAATATAGGTAACCGTATGTCGAGATAAGTGTCAGAAACCATTTAAAATTAACACTCAGCGAGTAAAATAGAAAAAGACTGAAGTCCTCGACCAACACGTACTATATTATTATATGGTACTATCGGTACATACAGACAGGGGTACCTCTTGCTAGGGTGTCCGGCCCTGACATGTGGGCCAGGCGCGTCGTGGTGGGCCCACGATCCGCCTTCATCACCTTCAGACCCTTAGCATGAAGCTGCCGTCTCACAGGGCGTGATGGTGTCCGGCTTCGGCGTGTGCGCTAAGCGCATCGTGGTGGACGCGTGCCACCACATGCTCGGCCGCCTATCCTCCATCGTCGGCAAGGAGCTGCTCAACGACCAGAAGGTCGTAATAGTCCACTGCGAGGAGATCTGCCTCTCCGCGGGCCTAACCCATCAGTGAGTCTTCTGACAGGGTGTCCATCCAGACGGGCGTAAGGTTATCCGTAACCTCTCCCTCGTTCTCTGGGCGACGTGGCGTACGGCCCAGGCCTGACAGCTGGGACCGTGGTCTCCGGACCTCCCCCGTGCTCTTATAGGTCCGGCGCCTCCACGTGCTCACAAGGGCATGGTGCTCTGGAGTGGCCTCCACGGACCCGGACTCCCCAGGGAGGTTCGATGCCACCACGTGTGGAGACCAGACCTTCACGGGCCTGACCACTCCAACTGGCCTCGGGGGCCCGGACCCACCTTCCCCCGGGAAGGGGTCCGGCACCGCCAAGTGCCGCCACAAAGGCAACTGCAGGGCCGGCCCTGCCACGTGCTCGTGGTAGAAGGTCCTTCGCGGGGCACCAGCCCAACTACCGCATTAAATGCGGGAACGTGGGCTGTGCGTGCCCAAGTCAAAGCATGGTCTGCCCAACTGACACCACGGTAAGCCCGCCTATTTCCAAGGCGGCGCGTCACTGTGCTCTGCGCGCGGGCAGACGGCGTGTAGTTACATCACGGCGCCGCGCGCGTGGGTGATGATGGCCTGCTACAGGTGAGCCGAGGCATGCGCTGCAACAGTGTGCGCGGAGGCGACGGCGCGGCGGGTCAGCGCTGCTTCTTCGCTTGTCAGAGGGTACTGACCCAACAGCGACAGCACGACTTCCCCTGTGCGTAGTCACTGTCAGCAGGCACTGTGCCGGTAAGGCGGCACAAGAACATATCCTGGCTGTAGATACATACATCAACTTCCCGATCAAGAGGACTATAGAGAGGAGCTGGAGAGGAAAATCTCCATATCTCTCATATAACAGGCTCCTGTTGGCCGGGCCCACCTGTCGGGGCCCCGCACAGTGTAAGCACTCCCCTTGGTCTATAAAAGGGAGTGTACTCGTTAGAACAAAAAAGTTCATTGTCAGGCTTACACAAGGTCTAGACTCACAAGCTGTCCACAAAGCATACTCAAGCAATACAGCTCTAAAGTGGACATAGGGTATTACGCTCCGGCGGCCCGAACCACTCTAATCCTCGCGTCTTTCCCGTGTTCATCCGCCCATCGATCAAGCGCTACTAAGTCTCCCCCAAACTCTTCCTAAACTAGGATTAGGCGGGTGCACTCCGCCACCCGGCTGGAGATTTCCTTCAACAGATACATAATATATAATTATATGCTAATTAATATATCCATATGACTTCCTGTATCAACGTACTAGTAAGATCTAATATATTTATTTGGCTTGTTATTGCGCTCCTTCTATATGCATGGTAACCAGCAAGGTATGTAAATAAATAAATAAATAAATAAATACCATGAGAGAAACAACGGAAAAGGTAGATAAGGAAGCGCCTCCGGGTTTTGATGTGTTCCTGGCTTCAACTGGGACGACGACTACGGTGGCAGGCATGCACACACGACACTACATTTATTTCTCAAACTGGTTGACCATGCATGACTCCTAGCTAACAACCCTAGGTAATCCAATCCCTTGGCCAATCCAAGGCAGGGTTTCGGGCAAAGAGAGGTGTAGTGCAGCGAGGTAGCTTACCTAACGATAATTCTAATGCTACTAATGATGACCTTTCCCTCTCTACGAGTACTACCCTACTACACAAGGTTCCAAGATCTCTGACGGCCGGGAGCACAAGGGTCAGGGTACAGACACTGCACCGACCTTAATTTATACCAGCTGCTCGCTCCGTCCAAAAAGAATACAACTCTACTTTCCGAGGAGTCAAATAATTTAAATTTAACCAAATTTATACAAAAATTTACTAATATTTATATTACAAAATAAGTATTATTAGATCAATCATGTTATATATTTTTATATTAAATTTATTTGAAGAATCAAATGTTAGTATTTTTTATAGATTTGATCAAATTTAAAATTATTTAACTTCTTACAAAAGCAAGAGTTGCATTTTTTCTAGCACGGAAGCAGTATATGTAAAAGCTGTATAAACGTAATTGCACAGGTAACTAACGTGCGGAGGCCGGAGGGCAAGCACGTGTCCACGGAGGTACGAGAGCGCCAGTCACAAACCTCACCGGCGAGTGGGCCCGCGGAGCGACGAACGCAAGACGACACGGGAGGGAACAGGCAGGAGTTTCCCTGGGCCGCTCTGCTCTCCAGCCTCCTCGCGGCATCCATGCGATCCGATGCGAGGCGAAAACGAGGCGCTAGCCCAACAACCGTGGCGTCGTCGGCACTGCGATTCCCCGGGTGGTGACGCAACGGTCGGCAACCCGTCGGAAACAGGGGACGGGCGCAACGCAACAACCGCGGTCGCGCACACGCTTGCAAGTAGTAGTGTTCACCTGCTACTATAGCTATCGCACGTACGAGACGCGGCTAGGGCTAAAGCTTTTGCACTAGAGTAGTAGCGATCCAGCCTTGCTGCCCTCCATCGCCGTTTTGCCTCCTTTGATGGACGTAGCTAACATGCATGGGAGCGAGGGTGATAAGATTAAGAGTAGTCAAAGTGGTTGGTTAACCGTGGCGGCGGCGACAGCGATAGCGATGGCGACGGTGGTGGTGACGAGAGAACATTCGTCTTGATGATGGGTTGTGTTAGGGAAAGCATCTGTTAGCTGTGGAAGGAGGAATTCTAACGCGTCAAGTTACGTCCTCTCCTCGCTAAAGAATCTTTGATGTCTCAGGAAGAAGATATAAGAGTGGTTTTCGAGTTATTAGCTCATGTCCTTAGAATTAGATTCCTAACATCGAACTAGCTAGAGACGGGAGGTTTAGTTGTTGGGGTCAGCTGATCGACCTTGATGGATTTGTAAAAAATCAACATGAACCACTATTATATTTGTCGTTGTTCTTTACAGGCAAAGATCCCAGCGCGTGAAAGGAAATACCTCGCCCCTCTTTTTCGGCTGGTCTCACCGTACCCCTGCTAAAAGATGACGTGAAATTTACTAAGCCTTTTTTTAAGTAAGTCGCGGAGAAGCGGACCTCGTGTGCTAATTAACAGGACCAGCAGGGGCGTAGCTAGGATTTTTGGTTAGGGTGGTTCAGAGTATATAATATTGTATTAATAAAGTGTTTTACAACTTTAAATATCTTAAGATCAATAATTAAGTCTGAATTTTGCATGCGTGTTGGACTGTTTGATGAATAATTACTATAGTTATACCTTAAGCTACTAATTTTAGGGTGGTTCATAGCTCACCTATCCACCTAGCTAGCTACGCCACTGTTGACCCGGATGATGGCCACCAACCTAGTAAGTAGATAATCCCTTGGTCAATCCAAGGCAGAGCTTCCGGAAGTAAAAGAGATTTAGTGCAGGCAGGTAGCTCAACACATGCTAATAATTCAAATGCAGATGATGAAACTTGACACACTCTCTCTCTCTCTCATGCTAAAAATGGTGTAAATCGCGAGGTTCCAAGATCTCGTGACTCTGTGCCTACGGAGCACTAAAGTTTTAAATAGCCATTTATAGCTTCTAAGAAGAACAGCTACTATCGTATTTAACCTGCTAAAGTTGACTATAGCCTACTAAATACCGCTATTGCCCGCTAAATAGGATAAGAGAAACCCTACCGCTAAACGCGTCAGCGGACGATTTAAAACCATGATCACAATCCGATAGAGATTCGTCAGCATACGTGCACCGACCAGTATGCAAGCCAGAAAGCTGCTCGTACGGAGCGCGAGCGCACTTGAAGGTACGGGATCAGGAGCGGCAAAATACAGCCTCGCCGAAGAGTGGGCCCACGGCGCGTGGTCCATTTGTTTTCTGAAGAGAGAGAGAGAAAAAAAGATAGAGGAAAGCCTGCGCACGATTTATACTTGTTTTTTTATACGCAGAGGCGACGAACACAGGAACAGAGTTTTCCCTGGTGCCGTGCTCTGTCCAGTCTCCACGCGAAAACAAGGAGCAGGGCAGATCCGGTTTCCCACAACCACCTTGCACATTCTGCCTAAATAACCATGTGACGAGGCTTGCGAGCCTACGGCTAAAACAACCTTTTGCGTTAGAGTAGTGATCCAGCCTTCCCCTCCCATTTGGCTTCTTTGTTGGATGCAGCTAGCATGACTGATAAGAGCCTGCCCAAGTGGCTCACTTCTTCTCCTTGTGAAGAGATATTTTCTGGATTCTCGTGTTGTCTCATGCACATCGTGTTGAGATTGCAGACGCCTAAAACGAATTGTGCTGGGCTCGCAGAATTTTAAATGGTATAATGTACAGCTCGCAATCCAAGCCGTAGAATAAGATCGAGAGAGGATCGGGCTTTACAAAAGAAATAAACAAAAACGGAAGAAGAAAAAGTAGACAACGGGCTACAAAGATTCAGTGGTTTGTTTACACTAATGCTCCAATTATTTAAGCCTGCAAAGTAGACCCTAAAGATGGCACACGTAGCTTCACTGGTTTCCGAGGAACGCCCCTGGGATTTGATGTTCTGCTGCTGCTCCATTCATGTGCTACCATGGTTGACCATGGCGGCCACCAACCTAGCTAGATAAATGCATAATCCCTTGGTCAAACCAAGGCAGAGCTAGCTTCCCGGCAGGAGGTTCAGTGCAGCCATGTAGCTTAGCATGTGCTAGTAATTCTAGTGCTAGTGGTGGAACTCGCAGCACACACGCTCTCATGCCAGGCTCCAGGATCCTGTGACCCTGCGGAGGGCGGAGCACAATCTGTCGATCTGACAGAGGTCAGGGTACGCGCACCAACCTTGCACAGTAGCACCATGTCCCCGCGTGGTCCATTTATTTTCTGAAGAGAGAAAAAAAAGGAAAGCCTGCACACAGTTTACTTGGGCAGAGTTTCCCCTGGTGCCGTGCTCTGCCCAGTCTCCACGCGCCCAGTGACGCGTTTCCCCGCGCCGTGCCACCCGCAACAACCGTTGCGCCACTTGCGCATCTGCCTGAAACTTTTGCGCTAGAGCAGTTATCCAGCCTTCCCCTCTCATTTGGCTCCTTTGCTCGATGCAGCTAGCACGACTGATGAGAGTTGTCCAAGTGGTTGTTAACCGCGGCGATAGCGACAAGATGCTACCTTACGTTAGGGAGGCGTTGCAAGCCGAGCTACGCTCGGTTGGTGCGCACCCGCTCGGGCTCGAACCCGGACGCCTGCAACGACCCCTCTGCGGCGGGTTCGGTAGGATCTTCTGTTGGGTTTATCTAGTGGAAAAAAAATGTTAGCAAGGCGTCTGTTGGACGTGAAAAAAAAATTCTAATGCGTCAACTTACATCTTCTCTTTACGGGGAAACTTTCAACGTCCGGAGAAAATGCTACGATTTTTTCGTACGAAACATAATGCCGAAACTAGAGATGCCAAAAGAATTTCATAGAATGTACGGCTCACAAACCGAGCAGTAGAAAAAAGGTCCTAGAGGTTAGAACAGGGTCGTAGAGGATCGGGTTCATACAGAAAAACGGAAATGAAAACGAAAAGAGAGGGATCTGGTGTTCCTGCGCACGACGCGCCACGAAGATTCAGTGGTTTGTTCATTTATAAAAATAATGCTTATTTAAGCCTGCAAGCACCGGAGGGAAGAATGCAGTTAAAGTCGTCTAAAGTACAGCTCAAAAGGCACCAAATCTCATGATCATCACCAACAACCGAAACGGCGAACCACCCCGGAATGCTAAAAACCGGCAGAGCGCTTCACTGGTTTCCACGGCGTCGCCCCGCCCGCCCATCCCCGGCTGCCGCCGGATTCCGTCGCCAACCTTGGGGCGGGGCGCCCCCTGTATCGGAGCCCTTCTTGCTGCCCCGCTGTCCATCCTCCTCCCTTTGACTCGTGTGCCCAGCGTCCCCCGAAAAACAACTAGTAAGAAATTCGTCTGACGACCGAGACCAGCCGATCCATGTCGCCGTCTCCTTCGCTGGTAGACTGCTAGCTAGTCTGCTACAGCAGCGAGAGCGCTAGCTCCTCTACCGAATCTGTCCTGCTAGTGCTAGCCCTGCCTATATATCCTGCAGCGCCTTCTTGGCCCCCTGGATATCTCAGCACCGGCACAAGCAGCAGCAGCATCCTTCTCCCATTTGTTGTGTTCTTGGAGCTCGTTCGGATTCGGGGCCACACGTTCTGTCTTGGCAGCTGCAGCGCGCTGAGAGGCGCTCGAATTCAGGTTGCTCAGAGGTGAGTGGCTGGCAGCGACATGAATCCATCGCCGTTTTGCTTTCGGTTTCGATTTGCTGCGTGTGGATTCTCCGCGTTTGATTGGGAGAGGGAGAGGACCAAGGGTTTTGCGTCCTGGTTATCTTGACATCTTTTCTGACCAACTGTTCGGTTCCGTTCGTGGTGGAAAGTGCGGCCAGCGACTGCCTGGAGAATGTGATGTCACTTGACATTCTTTCTTGACAGTAACATCGTCCTAGATTGTAGTATCTCTGTCTCTGCATGCGCTAGGTGGCTTTGTTGTTGCTATCGCACTTTATTAGCATCTGAAACGAAGAGGAAGAAGAACTTGACGCAGACGACGTTTTCGTTCTGCTGAATCTTGCGATCCGAATTGCTACTACAGTATCAGTCTTTCTCTGTTCCTTTTGCAAAGTGCTGTATGGTAGCGAGCTTCGTGATCCTGAGTCCTCTTGGCCGGTGCTGACGTTCCTCGCCGCCGCGGCGCCCTTGCAGGATCGGAGCTTCATTTGAGTGGGCATGTCGGGCCAGGCCGGGAGCGGCGGCGGCGGCGCCGGGCCGCCGCCGGCGTCGGCGTTCAAGAGCCCGTCCACGGACGGCAAGCGCCGGAGCACGCGGTTCAAGGACGAGGACGAGTACGTCGAGGTCACGCTCGACGTCCGGGGCGACGGCGACGGCGCCGTCGCCGTCCGCAGCGTCAAGAGCGTCGCCCCGGACGCGCAGGAGGCGGCGCTCCTGGACCGCCCGGCTCCGGCGGCGGCGCCCGGCCCCGGCGGGCTCTCGTCCAAGCTCCGGGCCCTCCGGCGCATCGCGTCCGGGAGCAAGCGCGCCGCGGTGCCGCTCGCGGCGCTGCTCCGCGGGGACCGGGACCGGCCCGCCCGGCTGGACCGGAGCGTCACCGGCGCCGCCAGCGCGCTCAGGGGGCTCCAGTTCCTCAACCAGGCCGCCGTCACCGAGGGGTGGCCCGAGGTCGAGAAGCGCTTCCACCGCCTCTCCGTCGACGGCTTCCTCCTCCGCTCGCGCTTCGGCCAGTGCATCGGTGAGCTGCACGCCTTGCCATTCTCTCAGCTCTGAACAACTTGGGAGGAAAAAAAAATAGAGAGAGATGAACATGTCTGGATTTCTCTCAGCTCATGCTACAGCTGTATGCTGAAATGTTCTTGTCTACCTAATGCTGCAGGGATGGTTGGATCCGAGGAGTTCGCCGTGCAGATCTTCGACTCCCTTGCGCGGCGAAGAGGGATCACGGCGCAGGTGCTCACCAAGGATCAACTCCGGGAGTTCTGGGAGCAGCTCTCTGATCCAGGATTCGATGCCAAGCTTCGGACCTTCTTTGACATGTACGTGCTCAGTTTTAAAACTCAAAGTCACAAATTTTGTACTAGTATAAAGTAGGTGCATTCCAAAATGTACCAAATTTGGCATTGAATCTTGCAAATATTATATTCTAAGGAGTATGCCCAAAGGTCCAAAGTATGTTGATGTCTGAACTTGCTCTGTTCTGAACTTGGTGCAGGGTTGACAAGAACGCTGATGGTCAGATCACTGAAGAGGAGCTCAAAGAGGTAATGAACTAATCAATGAAAACGGATTAATGGAAACAAACATCTCGTTAATCGATTACTTTAATGATTCAGTCAAGAATCTGAACTCTGAACATTCTGAATTTCGTGCTCCATCAGGTCCTCACTCTGACTGCCTCCGCAAACAAGCTGTCCAAGATCCTGGAGCGCGTCGACGAGTACACCGCACTGATCATGGAGGAGCTGGATCCCGACAATCTCGGTTACATTGAGGTTCATGCATACTCTTCCCCTCTCAGTTCTACATCATCCGTTCGACATTGTTCAGTGCACTGACATTGTTCGTCTGAAACAAACGAACAAACAAACAAACAGATTGCGAACCTGGAGTCCCTGCTGCTGCAGCCGCCATCGCAGGCGCAATCCCGGCTGGTGACGCACAGCTCCAACATCAGCCAGCTGATCAGCCAGAAGCTCGCGCCGGCGCCGGACCGCAACCCGCTCCGGTGCGCCGCCAGGAGCCTGCTCTACTTCCTGGAGGACAACTGGAAGCGCGTCTGGGTGATGGCGCTGTGGCTGGCCATCAACGTCGGCCTCTTCGCCTGGAAGTTCGCCGCGTACCGGCGCCACCCGACGTTCGACGTCATGGGCTACTGCGTGTGCGTCGCCAAGGGCGGCGCCGAGACCACCAAGTTCAACATGGCCCTGATCCTCCTCCCCGTGTGCCGGAACACCATCACCTGGCTCCGGTCCCGGACCCGGCTCGGCGCCGCCGTCCCCTTCAACGACAACATCAACTTCCACAAGGTGGTCGCCGGCGGCGTGGCCGTCGGCGTCGCGCTGCACGCGGTGACGCACCTGACGTGCGATTTCCCGCGGCTACTGCACGCCAGCGCTGCCGCGTACGAGCCGATGAAGGCCTACTTCGGCCAGCGGAGGATCCCCAACTACTGGTGGTTCGTCAAGGGCGTGGAGGGCGTCACCGGGGTGATCATGCTGGTGCTCATGGCCGTCGCCTACACGCTGGCGCACCCGTGGTTCCGCCGGGGGAAGCTCAGCGAGGGCAACCCGCTGCGGCGGCTCAGCGGCTTCAACATGTTCTGGTACTCCCACCACCTCTTCGTCATCGTCTACATCGCATTCATCGTCCACGGCGTCTGCCTCTACATCAACCGGACCTGGTACAAGCAGACGGTAATAATTTGGAAATTAAACTCTTCGAGCATTCATCTCTCACCAAGTTCATCATCATCATCACTAGATTGGAGAACTGTTTTTGTTCTGACAAGATCCCTCGCTCTTGCAATGTGAAAAATTTCAGACTTGGATGTACCTTGCCAT
Organism: Panicum hallii; assembly: GCF_002211085.1. Classification (NCBI taxonomy): domain Eukaryota; kingdom Viridiplantae; phylum Streptophyta; class Magnoliopsida; order Poales; family Poaceae; genus Panicum; species Panicum hallii. Next base: position 58,918,278 of record NC_038044.1, read on the forward strand.
CCCCCTCCTGCTGTACGCCGGCGAGCGGCTCCTCCGGGCACTGAGGTCCCACGGCCTCACCACGGTGAGAATCGAGAAGGTCGCCGTGTACCCGGGAAACGTCATCGCCATCCACATGAGCAAGCCGCACGGGTTCAGCTACAAGAGCGGGCAGTACATCTACGTGAACTGCGGCGAGGTCTCGCCGTTCGAGTGGTAAGCCAGCCGGCCAGCCGTCGTTGGGGATCGAACGCCATGGATGGATGGATGGTTAATTCATTCTCCGTTTAATCTTGTCGCCGCAGGCACCCGTTCACCATCACCTCGGCGCCCGGCGACGACTACCTGAGCATGCACATCCGATGCCGCGGCGACTGGACGACCAGCTTCCGCGCGCTCTTCTCGCAGGTGTGCCGGCCCCCGGCCGCCGGGCAGAGCGGCCTCCTCCGCGCGGACCTGACGTCGCCCGCGGCGGTGGCGACCGCCGGCGGCAAGCTCCCGAAGCTGCTGATCGACGGGCCCTACGGCGCCCCCGCGCAGGACTACCGCAAGTACGACGTGCTCCTCCTCATCGGGCTCGGCATCGGCGCCACCCCGCTGATCAGCATCGTCAAGGACGTGCTCAACAGCATCTCCGCCGGCGACGAGCGGTTCCTGACGCGGCGGGTGTACTTCTACTGGTGCACGCGGGAGGAGGGGTCCTTCGAGTGGTTCCGCGGCGTGATGAACGAGGTGGCGGAGCGCGACGCCCGGGGCGACGTGGTGGAGCTCCACAACCACTGCACCAGCGTGTACGAGGAGGGCGACGCGCGGTCGGCGCTGCTGGTGATGCTGCAGGCGCTGCACCACGCCAAGAGCGGCGTCGACGTCGTGTCCGGGACGCGGGTGCGCACCCACTTCGCGCGGCCCAACTGGCGGGACGTATTCAAGCGGGTGGCCTGCGGCCACCAGGGCCAGCGCGTGGGGGTCTTCTACTGCGGCGACCAGAAGGTCACGCCGGAGCTCCGCCGCCTGTCGCAGGACTTCTCGCACAAGACCACAACCAAGTTCGTCTTCCACAAGGAGAACTTCTAGAAACAGATTATCAGCAACACACCACAAAAATCGTGTATAAGTTGGATTGGTAGTGTGTTTTTTTAGTTTCTTTCCCTTAATTTATTATTGGTATAGGACAGTACTACTCACATACAAAATATATATGGTGCCTTTTGTTTTCATTTTTTGGAGATGGATAGGACATATATATGGCACTGCACTTCTGTGACATTTTGCTTGTTTATTTATGCTGTTCAATTTGCACAACTTTTTTTTTGACGACGTCATCTTGTGCAAAATATAAGCCCATGGCAACCTAAATGCATGTCTCGCTCATTCTTCCATGTGTACCCCTACTTAAATGCGCGCTAGACCCATCCTAACCGGAGTAAATCACAATACAATACAATACAAAACAGTATGCTTACAGCTTACTGTATCAATGGTTGACGAGCAATACAGTCATTTTGCGATGTTTTGTGCTGTTCCCTTTTTAAAAAGAATTAAAACCTTCTTTAGAAAAATCCTAGTCTGAAAGCCATATGACAGTTTTTCAAAAAAAAAAAGAAGGCCATATGACCGTTGAGCAGGGGTGAGTTTGGTTTGGAGCCCAAACAAGTGTCACCAAAAATTGACCTGCCCGTAGAAATTAGCTTCGTGACCAAAGTTTGTCCTTCCGACGGAAAATTTGGCTGCCCATGCGGCTATGCACAATGGGCAAACTCACCCCTACTCAACGATTGTCTGAAAACGGTTGTCTGGAGGATCGGACGGCCCAGATCATCGGATCCGCTCCCCCGGTTTCCCATCTGCTTTCTCTCTCCGCTCCCTTCCCTTTCCCCCTGGTTTCGGGTTCCCCCTTCTCCCATTGCAATTTCAAATCTCCCCTCCCCTCTCCCCTCTCTCGCGCACACCACCGGCCCCCGCTCCTCGCCGCCCCGCGGAACCCTAACCGTACCCTAGCCGCCGCTGCCGCTCCCTCCGGATGTCGGGCTCCGAAGCGTCAGCGGCGGAGCAGCCCGCTTCGCCCGCCGCGGCGCCCGCGGCGTCGGCCGAGAGCGCCCCGTCCCCTGCGGTTAGTACGGCGCCCCCCTCCCCTCCCCTCCCATCCGATTCCCGCGGTGCTCAATATGATTTTCCTTTCGCCGGTGTTGGTTATGTGCTAGGATTCGCAGAGGAAGGAGGAGCTGCTGCCCGTGGGGGAGAAGATCTCGGTGAGGATCCATCAATGCTGGCCCTAGGGTTTACTCTACTGTTTCCCCCGCCTTTTTTTTTGCCTCGATTTGCTTAGACGTGGCGACGGGCGGACGGAAATGATGCTGTGCGTGTGCGGGTTGGGGGAGCACGTTGCTATGTCCCGCGGGTATGTTACTTGGTGTCACAGTGATCGCACTAGGCACCGGGAGCTCCTGAATGCTGCCGGAACACACTGCCGATTAGGCTCCAGAATCTCTGTTCCAGACAAAAAAAAAAGAATCTCTGTTCGGGAAATTCTCCAAATGCTTGGGATGTTATTGTGGTATGGCCTTGTCTGCCAAATTGAACTTGTGACACCTCAGTGCCCTTCTTTTTTCTTTGAGACTATCCTCTAACCAACCACTTCACTGTGCATGGTCACTTCGTTGGTTATGGGATTGAACTGATATGACAATCATGGAATCAAAGGTACAGTTGAAGAAGATCAGAGGTTGAGTTTCAGTATATATAAACAAATTCTAGTTGTAGGACTGATCTCAGCGGGAAGATGTGCCGTTTCTATCTATGAGCATTAGACAAGCAACGAATCATTCAAACTTAGGCCACTTGCACTAACTCATACCAACGCGAGTTCCATCTGTTCACATATTATTCTATGACAGAGATGGCATTGATGCACAGTGCTCGCATTCTGAATAGAGGTGTTAAGTAACATTTTCATCTCCCTACTAAATCAGAATATCACACCCTAGCCTGTGTAGTAGTTATGAAGTTATATTCAACATGTATACCGTCATGTGTATTCTGACAACAATTTCGTTTTTGATCTTCTCCTCTCTTTTTTGTGTTATTGTATGGAATAGTTCTCTGCTCTGAGTTTGCTATTTTCAGCAGTTTCTTTTGGAAGTAACATTTATATCTCCATAGTAAACATTAAATGAAACTAACTTCTCTGTGTTTTCTTGAGCAGGAATTGAATGAATCACAATCAGAGCTTTTAGGGAGACTCCGAGGACTTAAGGAGGTGTGTTGTAATTTTGTTAACTTGGTACATTCACCCTATTTTATGATTTTTTTTGTTTATTACCTTGTGGACCATGTCCTTTCGGGAATCTTAAATCTCAATCCGCATGAGTTTAGGTGCTTTGGGTAATAAGTTCTCATTGAATCCACATGAGTATATGAATAACTCTTGATGCATTTGTAAGTTTGCCCATTCCATTTGGAAATTTTTTTATTAGGAGACTGGTGAACCAGATTTTGTCATTGGAGTGTTTGTTTTTGGTGCCTAAATTTTGGAATTTTGCATAAATATGCTGTTTCCCTTTTGGACAACTGCTTTCAAATGTAGAAGCAATGCAACTTCTTTCCTGTTTTCTTTCTTTGAATGGTGACATGCTTGATATGTTTTCTTTACACTGTTATTAGTATTTTACTTCGAATTTTGTGGAGTTTTCATAACAGAACCATTAATATAAATTCTTATTTTCTGATGTTTCAGGATCTGCAAAATTGGAGGAGCAATTTAGACACCCAAGTGACGAAGTACAAAGTTGTGAGTATCTTTGCACTTCACATTAATGCCATTTGCTGCATTTTGATTATCTATACTTGCCTTTTATACTATTAGTTGTCTTTTAAAGATTAAAGTGAAAGCTTACCTTTTTTTTTAGTTTCTGGCTTGGTTATGTAAATATTTAGTTTGCAAAATATCAAGTAAAAACTTCACTAGAGATCGTTTAGGATTGTAAATGCCTGTTGTATGCTTTTGATAATTCCTTTTAGTTCAGTGTTTGTATAGCATAAAGCTAAAAGTATCGCCTACCTTTAGCAACATGCTAATCTTAAGCTAGCAGCAGAGTTCTTGCAGTCGCAGGTTGCATGGCAGTTTATTTATTAGCACATCATTTATCATTTTATCTGTCTTGCAGGAACTCTCTGATATCAAAAGTGCACTCAATAATGAAATAGAACAGCTTCGTTCAGTAAGGATCTTGCTTGCATTCCAAAGTTTTGTGCTGTTCGTCTCTGGATTTAGTTCCTTTTGAAAATCTTTCATCTCATGTTACTTTCTAGGATTTCCAAGAGCTGAGGACAACCCTTAAGAAACAGCAGGAAGATGTGTCACTTAGCTTAATGAATTTGGGGGTAATTACCTTTCTGCATTCATGTTTTGTAATTTCTGTTTTATGGGAACTTTCTCTTCATAATGTGCTTAAATATGTTCATCTCAGCTCCAAGATGCTACTGAAAATGATGTGAGCAAAGGAAGTGGAGAGGAGAATACAAATGAGGACTTGTCAGCTAACTTAGGGAGCTTGAAAGTAAGTAGCTCTCCATGGTTTTACTTGAAGAATGGATAGCTTAGCCGCTTAGGTATTTGCTGACATATGATAGGGGACTTTTGTTATTAATAAGTGATTCTTTAACCCTTTTTACCCTCCTTTCCAGTTGAATGATGCTTCTGAAAATCATGATGAAAGCAGAGATGCTAAGGATGATAAGACTGTAAGTAATTACTTGTTACATGGATGACTAGATTGAAGTAGCAACATGCACTCTTCTTTTGTCTGTTATAGCCTTCAGAAAGCTGGGTAGTGAGTATTTTCTCAGTTCCATGAAAATTGAGTGTGCGCCATCATTGCTGAAATTCATAGTTGTATTTAATTCTTCACCAAATTGTAGCATCATCCATGTATGTGAGATTTCTACATTGAAGATAAACATGGTTTAGAGGGTATATCATGAAATGTTCTGGTGGACCAAACATTCACTGCCATCTAGGGGATTTGTTTGGTTTGAGGGCAAGGTTGGATGGGATAGGGCCAACCATGTTTTAATGGATATTCCATCCAAGTTGCTTGTTTGGCCAGGTGGATGAGATGAGGCAATTTTTTGTTTGGTTGGATGGGATCCGAAGAATTAATTATGTACTAAATTATAGTTAATCATAGACTCATTATTGTGCACCATTACTTATCTCGGCTAATCTCATCACAGTAATTGCTAATTCACCAAAGTACACTGTCCGCACACCAATCGCACACTTACTAACAACAACCTCATAGTAGTAAATACTAATTAACAATACATGCTAATTATTTCTAACCATTTTACTAGTGATTAAGATCAGCCAAGTTAGATGAGCTCATCCAGCAACACTATCTTCATGGCAGCCCCATCCACCCTGTCACCCAACCAAACACTACGGAAGCAGGGATGGCCATCTCCTATCCATGAAAGTCCATCTAACCAAACTCTACCTTAGATTATCTTCAATACAAGGATCCACCATTTTCTTTTCTGCAAAGAACCCTTGGATCCATTTTGTTGTCACAGACTGTTAGTCAAAAGAGTAGACCAGGAAAAGGGAAGCGATGAATACTGCATCTTTTCATCTTCATCCTTGATGATACTTTATCTAGGGGTGGGGATCTTGTCTGGATGAACTTAGAAACAAACGATGAATATCTTGTTCTTTTGTTCTTTCTGCAATCAATGAACATTTTTTTTTCTCGAATATGCTAGGAGAATCAATGAACATGTTATGATATAGCTCTACATGCTTTCACGATGGCTTAATTTCCTGCAGCCTGCCGTGAACTACTGTTTCCTAATGTTCTGCTTGACCTTTTTCCCTTTGTGATGGCTGCAGGAAACCCCTGCTGAAGATGGTGCTGCTGACAAGGGCATCAAGGAGGGGACCCCAAGTGATGAATAGATCATGGAATGTAAAGTGAAACGCAAGTGGAGCTGCTTCTCTCATGGCGTAGGAACTTTAAGAACAGTGATACTGTAGGTTCTTGTATAAGAAAACGAGCCCATGCTTCGTGATGGCTCGCTTGATCGTGTAGCCTAGTTGTTATGGAATGCTGTTATGACTTGCTGAGGCTCAAGTGTCCAATCGCCTCTGGAATTGCCATGACAGTTGTTTAACTAATCGCAAGTAATCAGCTGGTATCACCGTATAATTAGCATTTGCGGCCCTGAATGTCTTTCGTTTGCATTTGAGCTGGTTCTCGATGGCAACTTTGCAATGTTGATAATTGACAAGCCATACCCTACATGGAACGTTGATATGGATTTTGGATGGAGAACGTCGTCAATTTTTAAGTGTATTCCTGTCCAGTGGAATTCTGGCGCTTCGAATTCGGTTACACACAGTATCATACTCTTGATGTGCTTTGACCAGTTGATCTGGCCTGACGCTTGTATGGTGATATAGCAAGACGTTAGCATTGGAAGGCTGTTTTTATTTTGATTTGATTTTTGCAACAGAAAGAAAACTAGCGGTGTGTTTTGTTTCTTGACTAGCCTCGGGTGGCATTTGGCAAGGCATTTGCTCTTTCAAAAGCTAGACAATCCTTGTCCCGATTTTATGCTAAGTTTGTGTTCTCATGCCTCGCTGGGCAAAGGTGGGCAAGAGAACCAAACACAGTCTTGGTGAAATCCCGGAAAAAATATCTTGAAAATATCCCCCCCCCCCTAGCATTTTGGTTCTAATATATTATTCCCTTAATTTATTACTCACTTCGTTCCAAATTATAGATCATTTTGACAAATTTAGATTAGTAGTGAAAGGACCGTGACACCCTAAGAAGGGGTGAATTAGGTGCTCTAAAAACTAAGGTTGCAAGCACATATAGAACCTATTCCAAAATCTATCTAGATGTGCACTAGATTTTTCTATGTGTTGCTTTCTCTACCATACAAAAGTTTTGCACCCTAGGTTCCAATCCTACAAACTACACAAGACCATTTTAGGAAAGGTAAAAGTGGAATGTAAGTGCAAAGTAAGTGCGGAAATAAAGGGTAGAGAATGCAAAATCCCGACGTGGCAACATGGTGACTTTTACCAAGATATCGGAAAGCAATGCTTTCCACTAGTCCTCATTATTGGAGCCCCTCTCAAGGGAATGTTTGCGCAAGGGCATAAACTTCCCGGTCGAGTAACTCCATGGATAGCCAATGGGCCTTCCCACGCGCAGGTGGGTCTCCGCCTAGCCTCTTCCGGATGCTCCCGGCATCTTCACTAGGTAGAGCTTTGGCAAAACGCCAAGGGGCTCTCCTCTCTCTCTCTCACAGCTACTGGCGGCCACTCCACGAACGCGGTTGGAAGGTCTAGCAAGATTTACAAGCCCCGGATTTATAACTCTTGGTGCGCGCAAGCACCGATACAATGGAGGTGTGCAAACCTCGTCTAACTCTAGGCTAATCCCTAAAGCAATGCGCTAAGAAGTCTAAACTAGCACTAATCAAGACCTAAGGCTTATGCTAATTGCCCTAATCTTCTCTTAAGCACTGAGAAATATGTAGAACACAAGCTAATAACCTTCACTGAGCTCAAGCACATCTCAAATGGTCGGGACATGAGGTATAAATAGCCCAAAATAAAAGAACTAGCCGTTGCAACTCACAGCTGCAATTATGCGTATGACCGATTGATTCGGTCATGCAGAGGTGGTACCACCGAATGAGTCAGTGAGGTACAATCCGAGTAGCCGTTGGGCTGCTGACTTGCGGACCCCCTTCACACCACCGACTGATTCGGTGATGACTTGCATGGATATGACCGAATGAGTCGGTCTACCCAAAGCCGTCTTCTCCTTTCCAGACTCACCGATTGATTCGGTGCAATCTTCATAGGTATGACTGAATGAGTCGGTCATCCCAGAGATGATCTTCAGCTTCCCAAAACCACCAATTGATTCGGTGGTCTCCTTGATGGACTTGACCGAATCAATCGGTCAATTCAGAACCTTTTGCTTCAACTGCTTTTGATCACCGATTGATTCGGTGCTTGATGTGCCCATCACCGATTTAATCGGGCAAATGCGTCGGTGATGTTCTGCGCTTGTTTTGCTTCATTTCTTCGCATGTCTTTGTCACGGCTTCTTTTCTATGATGTCTTGGGTTGCTTTAAAGGTCTTTTAGGGTCTTGTACATGTCTTCTTAACCTTAGTTGATTGTTATTTGATTCCCCAAATCCATCACTCAGCATCCATGAGACTAAAGCTAGTATACTCACAAGCATTATTAGTCCATAGGTTAGTATTGACATACAATCACCAAAATCACTAATGGTCTTGCTAGGTCCATTTTTCTTGCAATGTAGATTTTGCTATACATGTCTATGTATCTATATTTGCTAAAATAATCTACAATTTGGAATGGAGAGAGTATAAAAGAAGTTAGGAACCATACAAACTGATTGGATTTTGCAGCGGTTGAGTATGCTTTTCATTTGGCTTTTCCAATGGTAAGCACATTATGCTAAAAAAGGAAGATATTGAAAAACGGGTCGACATGCAATACAATTGCACGGGCGGAGAAGTTGGGTTGCTAGCTGGATAATAGGCTCCATAACAGTTACCGGAAGCCATACAATTTCACGTGCGGAGAAGTTAGGTTGCTACGAGCCTAAAGTTTGGTAGAAGATGGTGGGATCATGGCTGGGCTACGTAACAAGACCACCCGTGGCTGCGTCGCTAGCGAAGTCCGGCCATCATGTCAGCATGGTAGTGGTACCAGGCGGTAAACCCGCCCCGGTCGGTCTTTTTTTTTTCTCTCGCGATTTTCACCAAGCCGGCGTTGGGACACGAGTTAGCCCGCGAGCCACATACATCCTCCTCCTGCCCGCCCTCCCGATGGGTGACGGCCTCGCTCCATTCTCCGGACCCTGAGGCTGAGCCCCTTCCAGATAAGGCTATAAATCCCGCGAGCTAATCCTCTCCCGCTCTCTCCCTCCCCTCCCTCCTCCGCTTCCCCTCTCCTCGGCGACGAGGAGGCGCAGCCCCGCCACCACCGGACCGGCCGGCGGCGTGGTGCGTATGACCAGGTGACGTCAGGTTCCCTCGCCCGCTCCCCCTTCGCCGCGCGCGCAATGTGTTCGCGGGTATGCCTGTCCCTGTGCCGTGCGTGTCACGGCCGTGTCCCCCCGCGCTCTCCTGCTCCGTTCCCGCGGGCGCCTGGTTCTATCGGCAGTACCTTCTTCGTGCGAGGGCGGCCAGAGACTGAGCAGGGAGGCGCCGGCTCTTCCTTGCATGCGCACTTCCGTGGCGGCGGCATTGGTGGCCTCTCCGCAGCCCCGCTAATTTACCCTGTGCTCTCCGTGCATATTTAGTCTCTGGTCCTCTCAACTGCTGCCGTGCGTGGTCTGGTTCCATGCCGGGCGCCTGCTGCAGCCCTTGAGTGCTAGCGCGCTGCCCCATTTCCGCTGACAGTTGCCACTTTGTCCGAGTGCAGAATTAAGGCGTAACAAGGTCAATATCGAAGTTCAGTGATGACCGAGGCGGCTCAATTTGAGCTTTCGGGTGCAAATTTATGATATGGCCAATCCCACTCTGCAGCAGTATAGACATCTGCTTTCCGATTCGTTCGGCATTCAGATTGGAGCAAAAACATCTGCTTCTGCTCGACTTTGTGGAGATTCGATTGGAGTTTGCAAGGCATCGTGTAGATGATCCTACATTCATACTTGAAACTTCAAAAATGTTTGGTCTAGCATTGCAATCTTTCCACAGTTGGTCTTTTGGCTATCGGTTGTCTTATTCCATTCGATGTAACGTAACTCCAGTTTTTACTTGCCCAGATAAGCATAATTTAGTTCTATACAATCATGAAAATAGACCAATAGAGCCTTCTATTTCAGGAACAATTCAACATGGTTTCCCTGAAAATGGTACTCTTTTGCAATAGAATTGTGATGCCTTATGCTTAAAGTTTGCATCATATACTCCTGCAACTTTTAGTTCTGATTTTGCATTTCCTTTTGGCAAATGCTGTAGTTGGCATAACCTAGCTGTCTGTGTGTTCTACAGTATATCTTTTTTTTGTTCATCTGTTTCGCTGGCATTAAGACCTCATTGATTTTTGTCTAAAGAGCTATCTCTGCTGCACAGGTTCTGAAGGAATCAAGAGTTTGATATAGTTGCTGGGTACTTAATTCCCTTGATTCAAAAATGACGCCAGTGATTCATTGTTCTGTCGGCAATATTAGCCTGTTTCACATTGGAAGTATCAGGACCAGCCGAGAAATCCAGATAAGAAGATTCCAGGGCTCAGCTAGGTATTCGAGGGTAGCATCACCATCACCTCAAAGACTGTTGCAACCACAAACAGCATTTCACTTGATCAGTATTTACAAAAGAAGAAGCTGGTCCTCAGCCCAGAGGCAAAGAACCTTGTCTGCTGCGACTATTGGAACTGATGTCACAGTGGAGGATCAGAATCCATCCCCCTCAGGAGAAACTTCCGATGAAAACTCTGAGGCGGGACCTGATGCTGTTGAAGCAAGTGAGCAGGCTGAGGCTAGCATGGACCAAGCTTCTTCTGCCCGTAAATTAGGACGCAACATACGGAAGAGCGAGATGCCTCCACTGACTGATGAGGATCTAGTTCCTGGTGCATCTTTTACTGGGAAGGTGAGGTCTATTAAACCATTTGGAGTTTTTGTTGACATTGGAGCATTCACGGAAGGCCTTGTCCATATCTCCCGAGTAAGTGATGGGTTTGTAAAAGATATATCTTCGCTCTTCACTGTTGGACAAGAAGTGTCGGTCAGATTGCTTGAAGCAAATAAGGAATCAGGGCGCATCTCTCTTACTATGCGGGAAGGTGATGACTACGTCAAGCCAAAAAAGGAAGCACCTAATGCTGCAACTGGTGGGCGGAGTGCCACTGCGACTCCCAGAAGCTCACCTAGGCAGACAAAGGAAAGACAGGACGCCAAGGCAACAAGCGAGTCAAAATATGCACCAGGGCAATCTCTGAATGGCACTGTGAAAAGTACAACAAGAGCTGGGACATTTGTGACACTACCTGATGGGAGCGAAGGGTTCCTTCCCAGAGAAGAGGAAGCAGTTGCATTGTTTACCCTTATTGGGCAATCTGCAATGGAAGTTGGTAAACAAATAAGGGTTAAAGTATTGAATGTAGCACAAGGTCAGGCCACTTTGACAATGAAAGACGTGGAAGATGATGAAGATGATTTGCAAACGCTGAACATGGAGCTTAAGCGGGACTGGTCCAGAGGAACTAATGCGTTTGAATTGGCTTTCCGTAGGAACAAGGAGATCTCTGCATTCTTGGATCAGAGGGAAAAGACAAAAGTGCCGGAAGTACAAGCAGCTACTGGATTAGCAGTAGTTGAAGCTGATAGTTCAGCTTCTACTACAGAAACTGAAGGAAAAGAGGAGGTTAGCTCTTCCATAGAAGCTGCCACCACTAGTATCGAGGAAGCTGCTCCGGTGGATGAGGAAAGTGGTGGAGAATTGAGCTCTGTGGCAGAAGTAGCAACTGATATTCCTGCCCCTGTATCTGAGGCCTCTTCTCAGGAGGGAATTGAGGATTCAACTTCTGTGGCAGACGCTGCTGATGACCAAACTGTAGAATCTGGAAGCGCATCTACAATTGGTGTTGAGCTGTCCTCCAATGGGGTCCCAGATAGTACTGGTGTGTCTTCAGTTTCAGAAACTGAGGATAAACCCGCCGAGCCTGAAGAATCTTCAGCAGTAGAAGAGGTTCCTGTAACTGCAAGTATCGGGTCAGTCGAGCCAGCTACACCAGCTGAGGCGAGTGAGAAAACTGGTGCCGAGGTTGCTGCTGCTGGAGTTGAACAAGCAAGCACAACTACAGGTCTGTAGTAATCTTATGAGCGAATCAGTGATGTTATCCCCTCTAAAGGCTTTGACATGCAATAATCTGATAAGCCATGCCTTATCTGCAAAAGCCTCTTGAAGGAGCAACCCTGCCTAATTAGATTAGGGGATGCTAGAGTAGATTGCAACAAACCTGTTCAAGCTACTGTTTTTTTCCCTATTACTGTTGCAGATATCTCATGTTAATTTATTTGTCCCATTGTTGTTTCATACATCAGTAAACTTCAAGGTTCATCACCTATCAATCCTTGAGTTCTACCCCTGATAGCCAAAAGGGTTGACCTGGTTGTTATGCTTTTGCTGTACAGTATCATAAACAGTTCAATTTCACCTCACCTTATGCTGTATTCTTTAGATCAAGCATTTCTCCACATTTGTGAATATTTTTTTTAGTTGTGTTTTCTGTGACATGTCTACTGCATGCTTTGCTCAAACTATTATATATGATAAAAATATGTCACTTGTCTACTGATGCTTTAAACATAAACAAGGCTGACCTCCTGATGGTATATAAATAAAGTCCTGTAACTTGGCTAATTACTGTGTTTCTTGAAATAAGTAATTGCTTTGTCCAAATTTTTATTTCCGCCAATGTGTATTCTACAATGTGATTGTCGGACATAATTCTCAAAATTTTTAGTGCAAATTAAGAATGATACTGAAGTCCTGTATTTGAATTGTTATTTCCTTTAATCACTTCATTCTCCTTTGTGAACATGCTCTACCCTAAATTTTCCTTGGCAAAAGTTCACTGCACATTGCAATTCGTTGGCAAACTATTGCTAGGACGCACAAGAAAGGTTTTGACAGTCTTTTCTGCACTTTAGCAGCCACTATTTCTCCTTCCCTTGTGAAGCAATTGCGTGAAGCAACTGGAGCAGGCATGATGGACTGCAAAAAGGCTCTTGCAGAAACAGGGGGTGACATTGAGAAAGCGCAAGAATTCCTACGAAAGAAAGGGTTGGCAGCTGCTGACAAGAGGGCCGGCAGAGCGACTGCTGAGGGAAGAATTGGTTCTTACATACATGACAGCAGGATTGGGGTCCTTATTGAAGTGAATTGTGAGACCGACTTTGTATCCCGAGGTGACATCTTCAAAGATTTAGTTGATGATCTTGCCATGCAAGTTGCTGCTTGCCCTCAAGTGCAGTATGTCTCTATTGATGACGTCCCTGAGGAGGTTGTGAAGAAGGAGACAGACCTGGAGATGCAGAGGGAGGACCTCTTGTCAAAGCCAGAGCAGATCCGGGCTAAGATTGTTGAAGGTCGTGTAAAGAAGAGGCTTGGAGAATTTGCATTGTTCGAACAGCCATTCATAAAGAATGACAAGGTCACAATAAGTGAATGGGTGAAGCAAACCATAGCTACAACTGGAGAGAACATGAAGGTCACGAGATTTGCCCGGTACAACCTCGGTGAAGGGTTGGAGAAGAAAAGCCAGGATTTTGCTGCTGAAGTTGCAGCCCAGACAGTAGCGAAGCCACCGCCATCTGCTCCTTCAAAGGAGGACAAGCCTGCTGAAACGACAGAATCTGCTGAAAAGTAATCTCCCTCCTCATGCCTAAGTGTGCTTTTGTTTGTGAGTGTGTGCACATGTGCACCAGTGTGTGTTTTGGGCATTTCTGACTGAATTATGCTGTTATGCCTTTTAGAGGTGACACGGCTCACATTTGACATACATGTTTCCAGGAAGCCAGCTGTTGCAGTTTCAGCTGCATTGGTAAAGCAACTTCGCGATGAAACTGGTGCTGGTATGATGGACTGCAAGAAAGCGCTGGCTGAGACTGGTGGTGACCTTCAGATGGCTCAGGAGTTCCTGAGGAAGAAGGGTCTCTCATCTGCAGACAAGAAATCATCTCGCCTAGCTGCTGAAGGCCTTATTGGCTCCTACATCCATGACAACCGCATTGGATGCATGATTGAGGTCAACTCCGAGACTGATTTTGTGGCTCGCAACGAGAAGTTCAAGGAGCTTGTGAATGACCTCGCAATGCAAGTGGTGGCCTGCCCACAGGTTGACTATGTCTCGGTGGAGGACATCCCAGAGAGCATCATCAGCAAGGAAAAGGATATTGAGATGCAGAGGGAGGACCTGCAGTCCAAACCTGAGAATATCAGGGAGAAGATTGTCGAAGGGCGGATAGCAAAGAGGCTCGGGGTGATGGCCCTCCTGGAGCAACCCTATATCAAGGATGACAGCAAAACGGTGAAGGATCTTGTGAAAGAGATGATTGCCTCCCTTGGGGAGAACATCAAGGTGCGGAGGTTTATCCGGTACACCCTTGGCGAGGATTGATTGATAAGACGGTGACCTCAGTTACCGTAGTTGGGCACATTTTGATTCGAGAAGGTGCATAGCTGTTGTTAGTTTGTACTCAGTTCCATCTGTAATTTTGTATCACCTGTTACTACTCTTCCTTGTTCAAAAGAAAACTTCTTAGCACTCCTCTGTAGATTACAAGAGAGGTCAATAAAGCATTACAACATTACGGCAAATTAAATCTTGTATTTTTTTCAGTGGTTTGTTTCAAAGTTCTTGCCCAATCCGTTAGCATCAATAAAAAATGTAAGATTGATGCTAACGGATATTACAAGAAAATGAGGGACTTCTATTTTGAAAATGGAAGACATCAGAAAATGAAGCTAGAAGATGTCTTGGCAAAGTATTCTGGGTAGGGAAAGAACGAACTTATGCTGCGTCTTCTGTTGCTAAAGGCTAGACACAGCCTGATGGACGCTCAGGGCTAATGTTACAGTATGATTTACAAAGGCTCAACAGTATTCCTACGATTTACATGCTACAAACAAGATGTATCTTTCTGAGCAGAGATCTTATCTGTCTCTACATGCACATCTGAGTTACAGGAGCTACTTCATCCAGCGCGACTCAATGAATCAGCACAATCTTGTCACAGTTACAAGGTCGAGCCCATCAATCCAACAGCAGCTCGGGGAGAAGATTGCCCACCAAGCGACACTGAAGCTAGCGACGACGCCCAGACCCTAGCATTCTTAGCTCCAGCCACGAGCCTCAACTTGCTCCACACCTTCCTCACATCCACAGCATGGGGCACACATTCCAGCAGCTGGTTCAATTTGGCAAGGATTCCAAGGTTGATTTGCTGAAAGTACTGGGTCCAGAAGCCTTTGATGAGAGCGAAGAACTTTGGGAAGAAGAACAAGAATATCCTTAGGCAAATAAATAGGATACTGAATGCTAGGTAGGGTTCTCGCTTCACTGCTTCACTAATAGAGCTGTTCCAAAGGTTAGCGTAATGTGTGCTCTGTGCTGCACTCCACTTCCGAGGACCAATATATGCGACTGGTTCCTGGCCTGCATGAAACCAACTCTTCCTTGAGTAAAGTAACATAAATTGGCTTCTTCTTTTCCACCAATAATACCCAAAATTTTCGAACTGTTATAAGTTATAACTAATAGTAGTGCAGCATGTAACGCTTATAATGTGATATAATGGTAGCTGCAACAATACATTAGGCATAATTCATATCATTTCATTAAAGAAGGAACAGCGATTACACACTCGTGCCGCGCAGAAAAACGAATACACAACATACACACAAACACACATACACGCGCAGACACATACAAACGCGCGTGAGCGCACAGACACACACAAACGCACGCGCGCGCGCGCACACACATACACACATGCAGACACACACACCCCACAAAAGCGTTACTGAATAATTGCATGATGTAACTAGTGTAACTAGTGTTTGGTATAACAGCATATATTGACTTTGGCTTATTGCATAATAAATATTGCAAGATTCGAACGACAGATTTTAATACATAATTAAAAATATAGAAAAATACCTGTTACAGCAGTGTAAAAGTTGGCCATAGAGTCAAGATCTTTAGAACCAAGAGGCCAGAATGTGTATGATCCATGAGCTATTATTATGGAAGGCAGTGTACGGACAGCATATCTCGAAAAAATGCTGCAAACGATAAAAGGAAAGAGGTTATAGCTATGGGCGTTGGCTATCTTACTGCCAATAAAAGGTAATAACTACACTAGAGCATATTTGGGTCTTACGCAGGCATGACGTTGGACTCTCCGACAGCCAAGTGCTTAATCCGCGGAAACATTGAGCTCAGATCATCAAAGAGTGGTCTCATTCGTTGTGAGAAAGGGCACCACGATGCATAGAAAAGAACAGCTGTGTACTCTTTGTTGCCATCTAACACCCCGACAAGTTCCTCCCCGTTGACCTGCCAAAATGTTTGAAGTGAGTTTCATATTAGACACCTCAGATCCAAAGTGACCCAGCAAACATTACACTACACATTACACAATAGAACTCTAAGCCAACCAAGCAAAAGTCATCATATGGTTTTGCATTCTCCTTTGCAAATAATCTAATCCCTATGAGATATTGGCTATACAAAATTATTATGGGCTTCGACAAAAAGAAAAGAAGTTATTATGGGCTATCCACTGTATCATACTCCGCTGTCACATTTATGCATCCGTCAGTTTTATCTTGTAGCCGATCAAGTTCCATTGAAGCACCATGTGCATCTCTACCAGCCCCTAATCTTATACCCAGCGGCACTACTTCATGACTCTACATTAGTTCCAAGCTTTCCCATTAGTGCTACAGCCATTCACTATCAATTATCAAATGAACTTTTGAGTCATTCCAACTAGGACCATGTGCATCATACCCTTAAACAACGGAGGAAGACACAAATAATACAGGAAAAATAGTTCACTTGTTGCAAAGTTGCCACCTCATCATCAACCAATAAAAAACGCAAAGCAAATCACAAGCGAGAAATTCTTGACAGGTAATAATTTTGAACCAGGAGTTCAGGGGTGTACAGGCTCAAAGACAGATTTTTCAGATCCTAATAGAATGATAAAACGAAAGACCAAGAACATAGGCTACGTATCACACTGTTCTTGATACTCTGCGTTGACTAGTTTAGCTATCTTACTTCAAAAATAAACAAAGAACAGGTAAATTCCGTCAACACGACGGGAAGGGAATCACGAAAGCGATTCTACAACAAAAGTAATGAACATCAATCCACTAAGCACAGTTTGGTTGCGATGCCTCCAACTGTCTCTGCGAAACTTCGAAAACGCAACATTATTTACCCATGTCTCCCCAGGAGAATCCACCCTAATCAGTGAAGAAACCAAGAGGAACTAATTCTTCGAGGTGGAAACAGCATCGAGAAGTATGAACAGCGCCTAAATTTCTCAACATCAGCATCGGAGCGCGAGCAAGAGAGAGATCCGCCAAGAACCCGTACGCCGTACCGCCGGATTCACCCTCCCGAAAGCACAGATTTTGTGGCCAGCCGAACAGCCAAACGGCCAGAGGACAGAGCTGGGAGACAAACACGCACCTCCTCGGCCGGGCACCCCTCCGCCGAGACGGGGCAGCTTGCCCGGAGCGCGGCGGCGAACGGCGGCAGCCCGCCCTCCAGGCCCGGACACCGCCCCAAATCCGGCTCCACCGGCGCCTTATCCCGTGCAGATGCAGCAGCCGGCGCCGGCGAGGGGAGCAGCGCCAGCAGCAGGAGGAGGGGGAGGAGGCGGCCGGCCATGGCGACGGAGGCGAGAGGGGGGAGGTGGGAGGAGTGAGATTTCTTGGTTTTCTCGAGGGTCAGCTTTGGGAATCTTTCGAGATTTGGTGTGCTCTTGGAATTGGGGTCGGATGGGACGGCCGTACTCTTAACGGTGTATTTGAGTACTCCTATATGGAGGTATTTCAGGGTTTATTAGTGGCTTGTTTATAGTTTGTTGATATTTATCCTTAGCTATAAGATTGTCATAGCTTACTTCTCCAACATATGGATTGTTTTGGGCTAGATGAAACCTTAAGAAAAAGAGTGTTGCAATTGCCGTTTTGTGGTTAGGGTATATTAGGATTTCGAGATGAATACAGAAATAAGTTGGAGGAAGAATCGTACCAAAGTTGTGATGACACTACTCACAGAGGATGTGGATGATGAGAACAAGAGGGATGGTGGTGATGGTTGTGGTGAAGAATTTGGTGGTAAAAACTGCGAAGGAGGGTAAGTTGAGGGAGTTGTGTGACGAACACAAAGGTAAGAACTAATTATTAGCGTGCAGCGAGGACACAACCTATGCAAGGGAAAACTTCCAAGATGATGCTATGATATTTAGATCCTCATCCAACGGCCAAAATGTAAATTCATTTCTTTGAATAATGTATTGGATAAGTTTGTTGCACAACTATAAAAGGCAAGCCAAATATCCACTGGATTCTGTTTGGATGTCGATATTGAAGGGCTTGGCAATGCATTGGGTTCAATACTAAATTAGACTAACTTTGAAAATAGAGAGTAACACCAAAGCTATTGTTTGAATATAGATAAAATGGCTAGAAGGAATTCAACTAGAAGCCAATATCAATTCGTGTTTGGATGAGCATCCCGTAAAATTGGAACCGGACCATCTTCATCGTCTCCTGTCCACCGCTCTCATGCGCAAGAAGCCTCTAAGCCACTGCCGCCAGCCCCTCCTCATGCGGAGGTCGAACCCACGAGCGGGTGGGCCTCGCAATGGCGGAGCTCAGGGCCACTGCGGAGGAGGGTCACGGCAGCGCAGGGGGCCGCGTGCGGCAGCTGAGGGTCGCGCAGTGGCGGAGGGGCGGCGCAAGGGTCCATGCACGGCGGCGAAGGAGGGTCGTGGCGGCGCCGGGGGCCGCGCACGGTGGAGGGTCGCGGCAGCGAAGGACCACAAGAGGGAGGGGAGCAGGGTTGCGGAGGAGAAAGAGAAAGAGAGAAGATGCGGAGATGGACGGGAGAATAATTCCCCCAATACGGAGGGGGTTGGCTCGATATTGGAAGTGAAGGGGTGAGGGTGGGGTGAATATCGTTTGGTATTGAGGTTCATTTCCAATCCTGAATTCTAGGACATCCAAACAGCCGATTTTCGGAGCTACCAATGCCAATTTCAAATTCTAAGGCGCGGTGCTAGAGTTTCACTGGCACTTGCCTAAACCTTCTTGTACCTCCATTTCATGGTTGTTTTTCGAAAGATTCCCCCACACGGTGGCTCATTGGTGTAAAGGAGTAAGGAGCTCTTTCGTATGATCCTAGCCATCAAATAATTTCATTCATGTTTGTTGTTGATCCCAATGTTGAAGTAGTTTTAAATCCAATGAAGTTAAGGTTGCTGCTACTCCTTGTGTTGATTTGGTTGATATTCTTCTTATCCAAGAATTTCCTGGTATCCCGTTAAAAAAAGAATTTTCTTTTTTTAAACAAACCAGATAGGAGAGCTGCCGATTATATTGAAAAAGTAAGCTCAGACTCAGCACAACAACAACACCGGCCGGTTTGATTGGGACATCAATATAGCCGCACAACTCCACACGAACTCAATACAATAGCAACCATTTGGATTGAGACATCAACACAACTGCAAAGTCAACATGACTCCATACCAAACCACCACAACCCAGGATAAAGCCAACAAGTAGCCCTCATCACAAGCGTTGTCGTCCCCGATGATGTCCTACGCCAACTAGCCGCTGCCATGCAAGACTGGTCGCCGCAGTCCGCTGCAACCCAAGTAGCCACCCCGACTCCTCCACCATGCCACCGCCGTCTTCAAGTCACGCACACACGATCGTCGATCTCCCAAACCCCAACCAAGCATTGGTAGAAGTTAGAAGAGGAGCCCACCACACTACACCAAAAGAGCCACTGCCATGCCGTGTCCCTCGATGAAGTACCGCTGTAGCACCATGCACACCAACCAACCGAAGCACCATGCCCGATCCTGGATCTCCGAGATGACTCATATGTGTGGGGGCCTTGCCACATCCACCATCACACACCACTCCTCGGACTCACTACCTTGAAGCATACGGGGGCCTCGCCACTCCCGCCCTTGGACTCACCAAGGATCCGGGCTTGCTTCGCCGTCGGTGGTGTCATAGTACCACCGAGCTGCTCCAATAACCTCACCTTCGTCGCGCCGCCATCGGAATCACAGTTGCATCACATGTGCGGATATAAAGCCTCCAGAGACACGGCTCATCACCTCAGCCCAGGTTAGATTGGGACATCGACCATAGCCACCACACACTCTACCCAGACGTAATGGGTCGTCGACCAGAGCCTCAGCACCCTCTACCCAGTCGGATTGGGTCCTCAACGCGAGCCTAACCAGTGCCACGACACAGCCACCACCACCACTGAGCCACCACCACCGCGACCCTTGGCAGCCAGCCCCCATCGGTGATGCCAACATTGCCGCAAGCCAAGCCGGGTCTCGAGAAGCGACGCCTCCAAGGAGGACACGACGCCAAAACGGCGCTGCCATCGCTCGTCCATACTGGACAGAGGGGAGAACGACACCTGAGGGCACCGCCGCCATCAGCTCTGGCAAGAGCGTCGGCATAGGCTTTCGCCCGGATCATCCCACCAATCCTGCTGCACGCGCACGGCCCACCCCGCGTTAAGACGCGGCAACGTGCCACCGGGCGCCACTTGCTACAGCTCCTCGCTCTACGTCACCTCTGTGAAGCCAGCGCCGGAAGGATGGTCCAGCACTAGTATCACCGTCAACTTTCCAACAAGGTACGTCTAACTCAACTTGTATTAAACGTGCTAGAGGATTTGATCCGCTTCTGGAATGTATCATCTAGGGAGCCCGAGGTTTTGGCAGTGGGACATATCTCTAATCTCGTCGGGTCGGTGTTTGGATTATACATGATCATGATTGTTCAACCCGACGAACCCGACCCGACCTAACCTGCCCCGCTCGACCGACCCGACCCTACTAATATGGGTTGGACAAGCGTTGAAATTTTTAACCTGCAACAAAAATTGGCCGAGCATGGACCGAATTTTTTTCTCGAAATCTAAGAAAACCTAACCCAACCTAAAAATTGGGTATAAAAAGTCGGGTTTAACCCGACATGACCCGACCACATGTTTGGGCATGTGGTTGGGCTCGAGCCAAAAATATGCTACCCAGTGGCCAAGAACTCTGATGTTTTTTCTTTTACCAATACTAAAGGCTATATATAGATACGAGTTCAATTGAGAAATGAATTGAGAAATGAAACCAGAATCATACTGAAAATATGATGAGGCTGCCTTGCTCCGGAAATAGTTCCTCTGCGGTACCGCAGAGGAGACTCGTTCCCTCACTGATTGTGGGCCCACGCGTCAGCGAGGGAGACTCGCTGCAGTACCGCACAGGAGATTCATTCCCTTGCTCCGGCCTCCGGAGTGAAAGAAAGAGTGATGACTGATGAGCACGACGACCTGGGACGAAACCACGTCAGTTCAACGTGTTCCCTGACGTTTTGCGCCGTCCAAACTTTTCCTTTACACTTTCTTTGCAGTGGCCACCTGCTGTTAGCACTTAGCACAGTGGCCGCCGGGTTTGCTTGCCATGCTGGGCTGTCTGGGTAAAGTTGAACCAAGGTCCCTGAGCTACGTTTGAATAATGTAATGGTCCTCTATATTTTATTTCTTGCTCGACCTCCCAGTGTTTTGGGTATTCGTTGCCATGGATATGCATGATTGCATCTTTAGACGAGTGGACGGCGTTTCATGTGAAGACACAGTGAATTTTGAGTTGCAACATTATCATTCCAGTTTTCCTATTTTCTCTCTAATTTTAAACGTCACATGCATGAAAAATTGGTCTGGCCTAATTCGATATACGTCATCAAAATTTTCACAACAAAACTTTTGAGGGTGGAAAGTCCATCCACATGGTTTGATAAGTCGTGGTGCCTTGTAAAAACATTTTCTTTTCTTTGACGAACTAAGAATTTTCCCTGCAAGTAAGCATAAGGACAAATGGAAGTCAGAATAAATGAAAAATACATTCCAGCAGTTTGTACTTCAACCATGAAAACCTCAAGCCTCCAGCTGCTTTATTTTCCATGTCTATCCTGTACAGTTTTCATTCACAAGCAGAAGCTGAATCCTGAAGGTTTCAAGTCCTGGCCTCGTGCACTAAGTCGTTGTCACAGGTTTTGAAACTGTGAGAAACAGCAAGAGTGACATGCTATCATTGACTTCCAGCGGTGTTTATAAGCTGGCTTGCCCAAGTTGTTGCAAGAAATGTCATGTTTTCACCAACAAAAAATATATATTGGGTTTAACTTGCGCGATTATCAAGTACTCCTTTTTTTTCAAATATATGACTTTGAACTGAAAATTAGTTTTGTCTAAACATCATCATATATTCTAAAACAGGTATTTGTAAATTACTTGAGTTGGAGTAACCTGGAAACTTCTTTCTCCTGTAACCAGCTCGAAAAAGCGGATATTCTATCCCAAATTACAAGAAGACCTCTGGAAAAATATCCAATTACATTGAGACCCACAAAGGACATTCTTCGATCTCCTTAGTAAAGAGTCTTCCACCGAAGTCACCGATACAAAGTCTTCTTCCAAAAGTCACCAATATTTTGTGGCAGCTCAATTCAAATGTTTGATTATCACTCCCATCTTAGACACTTCCCTGTTGCCACATCATCCTGATTATCTGATGGACTTGTGGCAGATACACATTTCTAAGTTTTTGGACCCACTATGCTTATCTATGATGGATCTTCAAGGTTGTTTATGAAAGGAAAGTACCATGTTTTGGTTTAACCAACAACACCGGTTCGTCATCTGATTACGGTATAAATGCCAGGTGTAGGTAATGTACACTGTTCCAGTCACAACTTATGACGTAGCATTAGGTAAATATCACATCAGCATTATGTAAATATCATTACATGTTGCTGACAATTGCATCAGAACACGACACTTTTTTTTTGTTAGCATATACTACTGGGTCCAGGCGTCCAGCCCAAAATATAATTTGTTCCAGAATACATGGTGTCATGCTCTGAAAACTTGGGCACCTAAAACACATAAAAATGTTAGCTTTGCCTCGTAAAGCTTCTTTGTCATCACAATTTTTCAGTTTAACCTTTTGGTGACCTATAACTAAAAGAAAAATGGAACAACCTAACACACTAACTCAAGTAATAAAAGATTTTCCCTCGCAAAAAAAGTGATAAAAGATTTTTTTTAAAATTTTCTTCAGAAGTTCAGAACCCAATAGTTCCTAACAAATAACCAAGACTCAACAATTTTGATGGTAGGAAAAAGAACCTACAAAAATTGGGCTGGGCCCTGTTGTGGGCTGTAGAAACATTTAGAATCCAATCCATCCATTGTCCAAGTGAATTAGTGGGTGGCATTCCGCTGGAAGGCCCCTGATGCTGTTTTTTAGCCCACTTATTGTCGCGTGGTAGAGGAGAATAGACCGCAGCGCGCGCGTGTGTGTATATATATATACAGAGGATGAGTTTTATCTATACTCGCGTGTAGCTACTCTCATTCTCAGTATACCATCGTGCGTATATTCATATGCTCATTTATCACTTTGAGTATGTTTATATACTTATTCTAAAATACTTCAAATATATACGAAAAATTTCAAAAGCATCCCTATTTTTTAAATATATATTATTATACTTTAGTACTGGTATATAAAATTAAGTATGTCCACATACTCTATGTATGGTCATATGCCCAACGTATATACCATCATGGATGGTCTAGTATGACCATATATATCTCGTACATACATTTTATTGGGTCAGATACGTCCTATATCATGAGATACACATGTAGGAGTAGCTACAAGCGCGTGTAGAATTGATTTTTCATATATATATATCCAGAGAAATTCACTTATATGTTTACAAAGATTATATAACAGAATAAGATTAAAAAAGATTGTATAACATAATTTCTGAATTGCAGTTCAGGAAATCCGCTTTTGCCCCAAAAATGAGGGAAGCCGTTTTTGCGGATGTAACTTTATTTCCTATAGCGAGCTAGGTCTACTGATCTCCCCTATATTTTGGTGGTGATCTCGTCTAGTATACTACTAAACAAACTCAGCACGGCCAAAGCAGCGCTGTTTATATTCACTAAGGAGGCATTTAGCTACCATTGCAGTATTAATTGACTGCATCCATTTATAAAGGGAGATGATGAGATGTGGCTATGTTATTACGGCCTCTACATATATACATATATACATCCCTTATTCCCGTGTAAAGCTGCGGTGGCAACGATGGTGGCACGCCAAAGTAGACATGGCCGGCAGCAGCAAGGCAGCAAGCACCATCAGGACGCCGGCCATCGCCACGTTGCTGCTGCTGGTGGTGGCGGCGGTGGCAATCACGGGCAGATCCAGCGGTGGGTTGAGGGAGTAGATGCTCGAAGCTCTCCTACCATCTGAAATCCTATAGAGTTCTTTCTAAGCCCCCTACAAATTTAAGGAGGAAGAAGAAGGGAAAAAGAAGCGTGAGGAAGAGGAAGAAGAGAAGAAGTCTCCTTAAAGCTCAATCCTACCTCCGCCACGGGTGGCAATGACATTGCTCTCGACGGTGGCGGCCTTTTCTTGTCCCTGAAGAAGGTTCGCAGCCACATCTACCGCCGCCTTACAAGGGCCCATTTGCCGGCGCCGGCACATTTGGCTGGTGGTCATCGGCAGTAACTGAGGTCGTCCCGTCCTACTGCCGCTGGGCCCTTGCCGGCACCGGAGCGTCCCCGCCGCCGGCGCGTGCCGTGGTCGTGGATGAGCAGGGGGTCCTGGTGTGGAGGAAACCCCCGCCCTCCGCGCCCAGCGGCACGACCAACATCGTAGCCCCGTTGCCGGCGCCGGCGCCATCAGCGGGTGGATGCTAGTGATGTTTGCGTGCTGTTCTAGCTTATGGCTTATTTGTACCGATTGCTCATTTCAAAAAGGATTAGTACTTGGGTAGCATGATAGGCTACAAACTAAACCCTACCAAAGATTACCTCGGTGAGGAAAATTAAAGAATCACCCTACCGATCGAAATAAAACTATTGTTGGAGCATAACTTAGATTCTTGGGTCTTTCGGTGCTCGCTATCATTTTTGGTTCTTTCTCTGTACCCTTTCGATCGCTTGTTTCATTATGTTTGTCTATAGCATCGGCAGAAATATGCAGAATAAATACATTTCGACACTACAGTGTAGCTATTGCTATATTTGCACTCCCGCCCCTAATTAAATGCTTTCGCTATGAAAGAAGATAAATGGTAAAATTGGTTGTCAAGTTATTTGATTGGGATATATATGAACGGTAATTTCGTATTGACTTTTAGTGTTGCCATGTGTGCTAATGACAAACATAGTGGAATGGAGGGGGCCGTTGAGTGGGAGGCGTATTTTTCAAGCGTTGATTTTCCATCACATGCTGACAAATTCAACACCAACATATGTATGGCAATTGAGGAAGCTGATTAGAATTATGCAACTTGAAATTTTAGATGGTTAAACTCATCATTGGGTAAAAAGAGTTGATGGAAGCTAAGCACTATTGGTCAGGTCTCAAATAGAGTTGTCATTCTAAAATACATGAAGTCCTTCTTTCGAAACTTTTGACACAACACATAGTTAAGTTAGCTTTAATTTGTGTCGGGAAACTTCTTCTTCTAAAAGAATTATTTCGATGTATTGTGGTGGTGCTATGTATCCAGGTCGGAAGATATGTATTTGTGATTATATTGCTATTAATTATTTTACTTTTGAAATGGTAATAAATTAAAATTTAGATATAGCCATTTCATGCAGATAAAATAGACATCAGACATCAGCACCTGTTGGAGGCCAAGACCGGCCTGTGAAAGTCTATTAGCACCGGCACTTGGTAACTCAAATCGGCGGTGATAATACTTTACCGTCGGTTCTTTCTTAGTTCTGAGATTGTTTTCCTGCTTTATTTGACATTCAGTTCTAATAACTTGCGTCCTTGCTCGCATGCTGTCTAATAACATTACATACAGGAGTTCATCTTAAAAAAAGTCATATACTAATACAGATTAAATGGCCACATGCAGAACATTTCCAGCTGTCTTCTTTTTCCCCATAATTATTGAGTCGTCCCAATATTTTATCCTAACTCCTTTCAAATGAAAGAAGAATTTTAGATCTTCCGATATGTTAGATGTATTAGGAGGGATCTGAAAAAGCATCTTCCCAATAACCTATGAAAATAGTATTAGGATAATAATATGTTAGTGGAAGATTTTGGTTGGAGGACTACTGGAGATGATTTTAGAGGTGGCCCGAGGTTTGCGGTCTGGGAATTACCAAGTCCACCAACTTTTAGTTCCCTGGGAATAGCGCGGAGCTCATCGCATGTATGGCAAGAACCACAGCGCAATCTCTCGGCTTCCATCTAAAACTGATCGAACACGACGCATGTATTTCCTTTTACGTTTTGATTCTAGTATCCGTTAGAACTTATATAAGCCGATCGATCCCTGGCACATCAATGGAGCGCGTGCGTCTGCATCTCGACGGTTTCCCAGTAGGTTAGCCATGGCGAGAGGCGGCAGATCGCCGGCCATCTCCGCGTTCCTGCTGGTGGTGACGCTCCTCTCGACCACGGCTGCAGCGGGGCGCCCTGCCTCCGGCCGGCAGCATCCTGCTATTCCGCCGCCGCCGGCGCGTGTGGACGACGAGCAGGTCTTGACGCGGGTGAAGCCACCGCCGTCCGGGCCTAGCGGCCGGACCAACCGCCGAGCGCGCCACTGCTGGCGCCGTCGCCGGCGGTGGTGCCAGCTGCTGCGACCGTTGCACAGTGATGCTGCTCGATCGAATAGGATTTCTCAATTTTGTACGTATATCGGAGGTGGGGACCTTGTGATGCATGTATGTGCGCTACACATGCATCCCGATGTCTCTTTGTTTTCTTGATCTGAAATAATACATCATCATGACGTCTATTTCGACGTGTTTTTACGGTTTTGTTGCTGGGCAGATGTGACGTCATAATGAAGCATCAACTATGTGCCCCAACTTATTTGCTGTTCAAACGTCCGTACGTTGCCGTTGTGTCGAAACTTGTGCGTTGCTACTGTATTGCTTCCCCCCGAATGCTTGGACCCCTACGCCCGATCCAGAAGAAGCCCATGCATCTTCGTTTGGGCTTTAACTATGGCCCATTGAGGTGTAGGAGGAGAACGGGCCAGGTACAGCAAATTATATGCAGCCCACCATCTCCAGTCTCCATAGCCCAAACTTGTGTTCCACCTTTTCTACTATGGATGTTAGGCACATCTTCATGACAAAGACTATTTAGTCCATGTTAGTATTGCTTGGGATGCTTTTTACAAGATTATCTAGGACAAATAAATCCTATGCCACCTTGTTTCTTCCCAACTCCGACTAATTTGCGTCTCTGGAAATTAATATCTGTGGCCCTTGTAGAGCTGCAGTTTTCGCGTTCCATCCAAGGCTTCTAAGCTTTGACCAGGTTGCCTGTGGATCTTTGTATCGGTTTTAAGCATTTGTTTGCGTGATTTTGATGTCAAAGATAGAGTTGCCAAGAAAAATGCAGGAAAATGATTCGTCTGAAGAGGACTACATGGAGTTTTTTGAGACAGGTTTATATATTAAAGGTTTTATTTTGAAATATATAATTGATAGATTTAAGGTTGGTAATCAAAAGTATGAACAGGCCCCATGTGAGGACAGGAGAGAAGAGAAGACAACTATTCCCTTGTGACCCACCTGAAGGAATAAGTTAGGTAAAAGATGCCTTGCTTTACCGGCTACTCGAACGAATTCGAATTTAAGTTTTGAATCTGATGAACGAAAACACATAAACACGGTGAGGATTGCCTGAAAAATTGCGCATGATGACAACAGTTGGTAAGAAAGATTGATAGTAAATTTGCAAAGTAATTTTTAATCCACTGCTGGTATCTATCCATCGAGTGATTGGGGTTAGACAACAAGGAAAAGTTAGTCTCTTGTGGGGGCAAAAAAGAAAAGATCAAATGTTTTTTAGATAAGAAATAAAATATTGAGTGTACAATGAGAGCGTGCCATGCAAGGGACTCAAAGTTGCAATGAAAGTCATTCCACCTTCACGTGCTCAAGAGGTTCGTCAAACATAGCAGCTTCATCAAATCCTGCAAGAATCTACTACTCCAAACACAAAGCCAGCGGGGGCTTCTGCCCTCCACCATCGGAGTGTCAGACTCCGGCTGACAGCCTGGCGTGTGCTCCACGAACCCGCATGTTCTCGTTCTCGCCGCGGATGAAGAGCAGGAGCCCTAATCGCCGGCCAATCACCGTCAATCATGCCCGCCACCTGGACTGGATGATTAGCAACCCCGTCCCGACCTGATCCCCGCGGTTAGGTTTAGGGCTCACCGGCCGCCACCGCCATCACCCTCGGCCCGGATCCACGGCACATGTCGCTGTCCCTTTTGACCACCATGCCCCCCGTGGCCCCCGCTCGTCAGCCTGGCTGCTGAGCTGTGCCCAGTTGTGCCGCGCGCCGCGCACCGCCCGCCTCCGCTCGCCGCCGAGCCGCGTTCCGTTGCGCTCGCCACCTCCACACGCTTATCCTCCCCCCCCCTCTCCCCTACCCTTTATCTCCCTCTCTCTCTAGTCTCACTCCTCTGCCAGCAGACTCTCTCTCCCCCCACTCCTCACGGGCACACCGAAACCGAGCAAGGCTCGCATCACCACAAGACACCAAGACTAGACAGCTCAGGCTTCCCCAACGCGCTTTCCCCTTTCCTCCTCTCGCCGCCGCCGCTGCCTGCATTTCGCCGAGCACCTCCGCCCGGCGGCCATGGCGAAGCTCGCGCTGGCGCTGCTGCTGCTCCTGGCCGTGGCGGCCACGGCGTCGGCCGCGGCGTCCATCGACCTGGACCTGGGCTTCCTGTCCTCGGGCGGCGCCGGCGCAGGGGCCCGGAGGGAGTGCCGCGGCACGGTGGCCGAGTGCCTGGCCGAGGACGAGGAGGCCGAGCTGGGGTCGGCCTCCGCCGAGTCGCACCGCCGCGCGCTCGCCGGCCGCGGCTACATCAGCTACGGCGCGCTGCGCCGGGACAACGTGCCCTGCTCCCGCCGCGGGGCCAGCTACTACAACTGCCGCCCCGGCGCGCAGGCCAACCCCTACCACCGCGGCTGCTCCCGCATCACCCGCTGCCGCGGCTGAGCTGCGGCTGCCGCTGCCGCTGCTGCCGGGCCGGCCGGCCGCTCCCTCCTCATGCGCCATCCGCCGCCGGATCCGCCGACGGGAGCGGGGAAAGCCCGGATCTTTCGCCGCTCTTCCTCCCCCGCCGTCTCCTCCGAGTCCTAAAAAAATAAGTTCTTTTTTTCTACTGCTACTGTTTACAAGTACTAGAGCTATGGATTTGTTGGTTGCTGCTGTATGGATTTGTGTTCTTTGTGCTGTTGTAAAGTAAGACATCGATCGATTGATTCGTGCCCCTATGGCTACTTAAATATGAACATATACTCTTATTCTTTTGATTGATTGCTCGGCTGGTCTCTACCTGCTATCCAGTATTCCAGTTCTTGGATTGCTAAAATAAATCTCAGAGTTTGCTTCGCCGGTGATTGGTGGTAGCATCCAAATGGGGATGAAAAGATGTGGTTTTGGTTGGGGTTCCTTTCATTCGGATCTAGAGCAGCAAACTGGAAACCTGCTGCCATGCTTCATCCAGTTCAACAGCTGAAGAACAGCATGCAGTTCTACCGTTCTGCAGCAGATCTGGGTGTGTGTCCCTGCTCCTGGTTTCATCCATCCGTCACCTGCATTGCTTGCAGGAACGGGTGGTGGTTGTGTGGTTCCATGATGCCTGAGCTCACCACCTTGAAACATGGAAGAACATGCGTTGTTGTTCTCCATCGATTTCTGGTTTTTTAATCTGTGCGCTGCAAACATGCACGGCACCACCATGTGCTGAAGCTCTTTGTTTAATACTGGTTCTTGGAGCAGAGGTTAGTGATCGCCACGTTGCCCTGCTTGTTTGTTACTACCTGACTGATTGGTTGATACCGCCGGTCTCCTCTCCTGATTGAAGAAGCTGTTGCATTTGTTTGACCACGTAAACAATGTTCAGATTCAGATTGTATATGTTTTCAGGCAGCCCATGACTTGCAGATATTCTTAGTACTAAGAAATCCACATTGTAGAGGTCACCAGCATTGCCATGGTTGTGAGTTGCGATTCAAACTTGAGAGCTTTGTGAAATCTGTTGGGAGCAAAGCATCACCAGGTACCAGAAGATGGAATGAAGCCATTCTATTTTAATTTGTTTGACAAGCATTTTCCAAATGGAGGATCCATCTGGGCGTTGGGTGGGGGGGATAAGTGCCGTGTTCTACGCGGTGGTGTGGTGGCGCGGCATCTTCATCATTTCGCGCGCCATGTGGATTTGCTGTTTGTTATATCGAGGGAATAAATGACCTGTTTGCTTGTCCGTGGAGAGCAGGAGTATTTAATTACTTTTTCCTTCAGAAAAAGAGCAGGAGTATTTAATTACTCTGATCTGATGAACGCTGGCTGCTAGTAGTAGCGAGGAGCGGACGATGCTTCTAGAGGTTAGTGGACCTGGGCCGGGCCTGGTCGACGTACGTACGGGGCGATGTAAGGCCGTGGCCCCTAGTTATCTGGGCCGTCCCCCGTAATTAGATGGATCGCGGGTCATAATTAACTGGCCCGTTAACAACCTGATCGTACAGAAAGAGGGGTGGTCGGCGGCGAAGATGGGCTGGATAGTGCATGTGCACACCATATACCCCCCCCTGGCCTCCTGTCTGGGAAGGGATGAAGGCCCAGTACCACGCCGCCGGCCTGCTGCGACCCACGCACACGGTTGGGCCATTAACTTGTCCAGTTGTCCCAGCGCAAAAATTCAAATTAGCCAGCCAGGTTTCTTGTCCTCGCTATGAATTTTGTCCAAACATGAAACATGTAGGTAGGCTCTAGCTACAAAGTATCCAAGGACGGAGGCGCACCTATGGAAAGAGTAGGCATGGAGCAATGACTTGGAGAATCTTAAATTCGATAACGTCAAATTTGCACTTAAATCCAGTAAACCGGCCGGCGCTATGATCCAGGAAAGACACACTGGAGTTAGGTTCTTGGCTAACTTGGATGAACAAACACACACCAGATCGAGTTTTGAAGTTCTCGAGGGAGATATATAGGAAATTCTCCTAAAAAACACACAGTAGGGAAGTCTGACAAAACACACAGGGAATTATATGTTTCCCTGTGTTTTTGATAAAATTACACACAGGAAAATTTGCATAGCACACGGGAGAATGGAGCTACCCTGTGGGTAGACATAAGACGTGGCAGGGAAATTGTGGCTAGATTTTTTTAATGAACTGTTATATTTTTTGTTGGTGATATATGTTTCCCTATCAGTAGATAAACATGACAGAGAAAAGGAAAATTTTCTGGCGGTTGTAACCTGACAAAGGAATATTTTTTCTTCTGTCGGTAATTCAAACCTGAAGGAGGACATTTCCTCTGTGGGTGGTTTACTGGCTGGGAAATGCAGTTACCGTCAGGCAATTTTTAAGAACTTGCAAAGATAACTCTTACTGCTAGTACTACATGCTAGTACTACAGTACTATTTAGGGGGTGTTTGGATCCAAGTACTAATATCTAAAAATGCTAAACTTAGCACTAACTCTTCCAACAGGAGTGCTAATATGGTGGGCTAAACTTTAGCCAATACTTAAAAAATTTAGCATTAGTGCTGATAGGTGCTAAAGTTTGTCACCTAACTTTAGTTCATCCAAACAGACCCTTAGTTCACCAATATTTTCAATGAAAAGAATATTAGCTGATTTCTGTATCATGGAGCACCAACATTTGAGTATAGAAAAACACCCGTCTCTCCCATTCTCTGCATCAGAATCCCAAAAACTTCTTACAAGTGCATTGTTGTGTGACCACAGTTCCCTCCTCTTTTTGCCCAATTCCTCCTCTCCAGTCAAGTTACAAGTGCACACGTGTGGATACATACACGCACGTTACCTATACTCATATACACATATACACGCACGCATGCACCCACGCATGCAGGTACCCGTTCACGCACCAGAGCTTCCACGTCAGCAGAGCATGCTGTGATCAGCTGATCGATCATTGCCGCCTCGTCGTCATGGTCATCTCTCAGCTTCAGTTAGTCGACCACTTAGTATCCTTGGAACTGAGGCGGCGGCGGCGAAGCGTACTTCTGCGACATGATCGGTGGCAGGATGACATCCGGTGATGGCGGAGGTGGTGATGGAGCCGGTGGCGGCGGTGGTGGGACTACTGGTGGAGGTGGTGAGCTCACCGAGGCTGGCTGCGGTGAAGATTTTACCGGCGGGGGTGGAGAGGTGATCGGTGCCGGTGGAGGTGGAGATTTTACCGGGGGAGGTGGTGAGCTCACGGGAGTTGGTGGAGGTGGGGAATGAACTGGTGGTGGTGGTGGGGAGCTTACCGGAGCCGGTGGGGTTGGTGATTTGATTGGTGGAGGTGGAGATCTCACTAGTGCCGGCGGTGGTGGTGATTGTACCGGCGGTGGTGGTGGAGAGCTTACCGGAGCTGGTGGTGGAGGGTATTTTATAGGTGGGGGCGGTGAGCTCATGGGAGCAGGTGGGGAAGGTGATTTTACGGGTGGGGGTGGTGAGCGCACTGGAGCCGGTGGGGGAGGTAATTTTACAGGTGGTGGTGGCGAGCTCACCTGAGCTGGAGGAGGAGGTGGTGATTTCACTGGTGGTGGAGGCGAGCTCACAGGTGCTGGAGGTGGAGGAGATCTGATTGGTGGTGGTGGAGGCGACTTTACGGGTGGTGGTGGCGAACTCACCGGAGGCGGCGGTGGAGGAGATTTCACTGGTGGGGGTGGCGAGCTAATTGGCGCCGGAGGAGGAGGTGACTTTACTGGTGGTTGTGGCGAGCTCACCGGAGCCGGTGGTGGAGGCGATTCCATTGGTGGGGATGCCGAGCTCACCGGAGCCGGCGGAGGAGGAGATTTCACCGGCGGTGGCGGTGGCGGTGGCAGAGACTTCATTGGCGGCGGCCGCGTTTCTGGCTTCGGCACAGGCGTTGTCTTGGGCGGCGATGGCGTCTGCCTCTTCGGCGACGGTGTGTAAGTTGGCCTCGGCGGGTTGGGGCCCGCCGAGCAGACGTTGGTGCGGCAGTCGACGGGGTGTGCAAGCACGGGCGCGCACACCGGCGACGGCTTCTGCTCCGGGCGTCCGCTGCCGAGGCAGTTGCCGCTGTCGTCGAGCGCCACGGGCTTGTCCTCCGACGGCACGCACGCCGCCGGCTCGACGCTGAAGAAGTTGTGGGCGAAGCTGAAGTTGGCGAGCGCCGGGAGCTTGCAGACACGCTCCAGCACAGCGCCGGCGAGCTGGTTCCTCGACACGTCGAGCTGCTCCAGCATGGTCATGTTGACGAGCCCCTCGGGAAGCGTGCCGACGAGCGCGTTCCCACTGACGTCCACCACCGTGGTGTTGCCGAGGTCGGCGAGCTCCGGCGGGATGCAGCCGTCGAGGCGGTTGTTGAGCAAGACGAGCTCGTCGAGCGTGTCGGCCATGCGGCCGACGCTGCGAGGGATGCACCCGATGAAGGCGTTGTTGGCGAGTACCACCACCGTGGCCGTGGAGTTGCCGAAGTTCTCCGGGATGGAGCCGACGAAGCGGTTGCTGTTGACGAAGATGGCGTCGAGGTCTTTCTCGAAGAGCTGCGGCGGGAGGGCACCGTCGAAGTCATTGAACCGGAGGTCGAGGTACTTGAGCACGGGGATCTGCAGCACGACGTCGGGGAACGCGCCGACGAAGCGGTTGTTGCTGACGTCGAGCTCGTGGAGGAGAGCGAGGCGGTTGAAGCTCTTGGGGATGATGCCGCAGAAGCGGTTGGAGTTGATGTGGAAGAAGGCGAGGTCGCTCATGAGGCCGAGCTCGGCGGGGAGGTACCCCGCGATGTCGCCGCCGTTGAGGTCGACGCCCGCGACGACGGCGATTTTGGGGTCGTCGAGGGCCTGGGCGCACGTGACGCCGAAGTAGGAGCACACATCGGCTCCGACCCAGCCGCCGGTGAAGTTCTTTGGGTCGGAGTAGATGGTGTGGCGCCAGGCCTGGAGCGCGGTGTACGCGCGGCGGAGGCGCTCGTTGGCAAAGGTGACGTCGACGTGGATGTCGAACTCGTAGTCGTCGGGGAGCTCGCCGTTGCGCTCGTGCAGGGACAGAATCTGCCGCCGCGCGATGTCGGACGCCTCCGCGTCAGAGAGCGCGGCCGCCGCCCCGAGCAGGACGGCGGCGGCGAGGGCGACGAGCGCGACGCGGATGCTGCTCCGGCAGCGGCGGCAGGCGGCCTCCATGGTTGGTGGCGGGGGAAGGGGCAGTGCGGGAGGCCACCCCTTGCGGTGGAACCTATATGGAAGGTGGGAAGATATAGGCCGGCGGCGACGAGGGGACGGACACGGCCGAGGGGCGGCGCGCGCCTCCCGGAGCTGGCCGTTGCGGTCTGGTGGTTGATGTTTTTTGGCGGGAGAGGAGGGACACGTGGGCAGCTGCTTTGACCGGTGCTGGCCTCTGGCACCAACCCTGCCTCGGTGATGTCCCTCGCTCCGGTGAGGTGTCACTTGCCAGCGTGTCATGTGACATGCTAAATTTAGCATGCACAGTTCAGAGGTGATTTATCAGAGGATTTGGAGTTAACAAATTGTGTGATGATTTTTTCTGGATTGTGCGTGCTCATATATTGTTCTTTGATATTGTAGTTTGTTTGAATTTAAACCTCGTTCAAATTTGATTGAATTCATGCGTATTGAGTGTTGACGGCTGGTTTTCGATCAGCTGATGACTGGAGTCAATGTGTCATGACATGCTGAATTTCGTTACCCAGTTTTGGACAGAGACACACAGTAATTTAAGTTAAAGAACTTTGTGTGTGTGTTTTTTTGTTACTAGTTCATGATACTCATGAACAAAAATTGCATGCATTGCCAACGTTCCAAATTGCCGATAGAACTCTACTCTATGTATTTGATTGCAAAGGGCGTCATTGACATTACACAGCTCTGAATTCATATTTCATTTTGCTTCCCTTCAAGACTGAATATTCACAACTGACAGATCTTTTTGAGAACACCCATCCCTTTGAAGACAAGAAGTTATTATTGTAGAACCCTGTTATTAGGCAGCAGTCAGGCAGTTCACTGCGTAGCAGAGAAACATGTAAGCAAACTGAATGCATAATTGGCGCTACAACCGAGTGACGGTGTTTCTGCTTTAATTCCATTTAATTGGCCAACCAGGTAACATATATCTGTTGTTTTAAGGACAATTGCTTATATATATGTATATGTGTAGTTGGAAACAGCAGTATAGGTCACGGTCATGTTCCAAATAATCATTCACTCATGCATAATGCTTCTCTGAACATGATGTTGAAGTCCTCAAGGCTCAAAACTCATCGTCATCTTAACATGGTGTACTTTAGGCATGGTAGGTATCAAGAATAGCAGCAGCACAGATGATCCTCCCTCGGAACTTTCCTGATGGACAAAGACATGAACTCTTGGTAGTGAATTCGCTAAAACTGAAGGATCCGGATGAAAATGATGCTGTTCAAATGAAATTGGCCTCCAGTAATTGGGCTCTTTACAACAAGCTAGGTATATCAGGAGTTTAGGAAATCCCTCTCTGTACAAACAGAGCTGTCTGATCTATCTGAATGTGCTGTTCCACCTCTTCTAAAACCGAATAGGGACCCGTCATATTTGGGAGGGTACAATTTTCTTGTGTAATGCAGGGAAACAGAGGGACTAGAGATTTAGTATTTTTGGTTTAGCTGACAAATCCTTTAGCAAACATACATCCCTTTGGAAATTTCAATAAGTGAGTGTGTTTCTCAAACTTGTGTGAGGAAGCCATTGAGTAAAATAACAGAGAACTTTTGTGAGAGAAGACAAGGGTTCTAATTACTCCTTGCTTCTCTGTATTGGACTATATAAGTTTCTCTGATTGAGCTAACTTTCTTCAACAGATAATGTAAAAGCGAGTGGGGCATAAGCAGTAATGGAAAAATCAATAAATTATTCTATATTTACTAAGAAACAAAACAATTCAGTTATACTTAGCTGTCCACTAACTCCGTACTTGGGTTATTCTTCGGAACCCTGTTTCGCGGACTTTGGTTCCAGCGGCATGTCAGCATTTGAAGCAAGTGGTCAAGAAGTATTTTACCAAGGCAAATGGGTGGCTTTTTAGTCAACGGATTGATTATCGTTAGCTTTTTGCCTATGTCCACCTTGAAACTTTTGCTACTCTTGTGAGTTGGGTGTATCGTTGTTATCCAATGGGGAGGGAGTAGTATCAAGATGGTTGTATTGCCGTGATATAATTGTCTAGATATCAATAAAAACTTCATTAGACTTGAACAACAAATTTACATCAGTAGGTTGTTTCAGCTTTAGCTCAATTTAATGGTTCTTTCCTCGAACTCATCACCTTTAACAAGGCGTACAATAGGCATGGTAGGTATCAAGAATCATAGGAGCGGAGATTATCCTCCCTCCAGCCTTCCCTTACCCATAACGATTTCACTTACAAAGTGTTTGGCGTAGTTCTAACACAAGGAATTATGAGGAAATCGATGATGAGGGTGCAGGGATGTGCTTCTATGAACCGAGACTCCACTGGAAAACCTGCCACTAGTTCCAGTTGGGAAAATCCTTTAGTACCAACCGGTCCCATTTTTCGGTACTGGTCTCACCTAGTATATGCACTACCTTTTCTCTAGGTAGCTCCTATTTTTCCACCGCTCGGTTTGTCTTGAAACAAATTTGTCAATCAAATTAACATGCTACATGTTTTTTAATTATGCTTGTACATATGTTGTAGAACCAAGCAATGCAGGAGTCAGTACGAAAAGTATCCACAAACAAATTAAAAACAAATATGAATAAGTAATACCAGACGTGCCGACAATGTACTGTGATAGTTGCAGCAATTCACTCTGAGTTCAGAGAGCCATGTGGTAAACTGGATGCTTATTGATTGTATAGATCTCAAATTTAACTAGTTCTAGAACTAATTGTCCCACAGTCCAGTTAAAGCTTAAAGTAGACAAACGAGCAAGTGCTTTTGAAATATAAAGTTCAAGCTGATGACTTATCTATAGATATGGCATACATTTACTCTTGAAATTAAAAGAGCTCGCTTCTCAACATTGTTTCACTTGTAATGCTGCCCCTCACATGATTAACATCCTCAAATTCATAACCTTTTACAGGGCACACTTACGCATGGCAGGCATGGGGAATACAAGCAGATGAAATTCTTTCACCGCATGGCTTCCATTTTCTTTAATAGAAACGGGGGCAAACCTTTGAGGCGTTCATTGGAGTCTTGAGGGAACTGGTGTTGAATCCCAGCCAGCTGGCTCCGCCCCAGCTCAGGCGTTGTTTGGATGGAGGATAATCCTCTCCGATCTATACACATTCAGAGGGATCCCTTGAAGAGTTTGGCAGTTGAGCAAGCTACGCAGATTCTCATTCACATGCATTCGGTTACTGACAAGGACTTAGGTAAAGTTGAATGAAGCTGCCAAATTTCTGTTTTCTAATGAAACTTCAAGAGTCAGAAACCCAAATAAAACTCAATAGGTGGCTATTGCCATTTGGAGTTCTCAATTTACCTAATAAGTGTTTTTGCAAACATATTTCAAACATATGTTAAGTCCCTAATAGCCTGGGACTCGAACCAATGTGAGCACGTTCTATCAAAGAATGCTAAGATAGTTTCCAAACATATTTTCAGTTGTTGTGGAACCAAGTTAGGGTGAAGTATGAACTTGAAAAATCAACAAATTAATTGTATACGTGTTCAGAAAAAAAATTCAATCTACCACAGAGAAACATGTGGGAAACTTGAACACATAATGATCCTGCGCTATGTAGGGATATCAATGTACTTGTGCAACATATATTTGTCGCTTTGGCCGAGTAAATGAAATTCATGTAGAAAATAACCAGGTGAAGTAAGTTTGCTTTTGAGGGCGATGGTTCATGTATACATATCCTTTGGTATGATCAGTAAATGGCTACATACTATATATCCATTAAATGAGCTAAGTTTGCTGTTCATGGGCCATGCCTTATATATCGTGGATACAACATTGAACATTATCAAACTCATGACCTTTAACAAGCCATACAATAGGCATGGTAGGTATCAAGAATCGTGGTAGCAGTTATTAT
Organism: Panicum hallii; assembly: GCF_002211085.1. Taxonomy (NCBI): domain Eukaryota; kingdom Viridiplantae; phylum Streptophyta; class Magnoliopsida; order Poales; family Poaceae; genus Panicum; species Panicum hallii. Next base: position 58,956,237 of record NC_038044.1, read on the forward strand.
TCCCACACTGGCACTTCGTTGCCGCTTACAGGCTATTTAGCCGACCTCTACATATATAGTTGATTTCTAAGTGAATGGATGATCAGGCTGAACCGATGCTTTCGTATGAAATTATGCTCCAGTGATCGGAGTTTACAGGCAGGGATAGTCAGCCACATCAGAAAGATCTGGCTATATGAATGTGTTTGCAGCCAATAAACATACAGCTACTGTAGCATGTATATAATTTTATATGCTTCTCCAACTCTTCCGGCGATTCAGGTTCCATTTTAGTGATAGTTTATCAGAAAAATTGAAGTTAATAAATCTTGTCAATTTTGCAGGAGCATGCTGATTTGATGCCTTATGCAGTGTTAACAAAGAGCAAGGTTTAACAGCAACTTATCTAATAACCCCTCTTTTTGCAAAAATACACTTTTCGAATATCTTGTTACGTAATTGAGTTGCTCGAATTCTTAGAAATGGTACTTAACAAAAACTAGAAATCTTGTGAAACAGGAAAATGAGTAGGCCAGAGTATGACTTGTTAGGCCTAATCCTGTATTTCTGACACAAGTTTGACAAAACGAAATTAACTTGCAGAATGTTTTCGACTGAAAGTTTCATTTCATATATTCTAGAACCAAAAGCAATGCAGGAGTCAGTCCTAAAAAATACATTAGTAAATCGAAAACAGAAACATCAATAAGTAATATTCTGACACGGCATACATTGGTAAATTGAAAACAGAAACATGAATAAGTAATACTCTGACACTGCTTACAGATAGGTGCAGCAATTTACTCTGTTTCAGGGAGCCATGTGGTGAACTGAATGCTTACCGGTCCTACAGACAAAATTCAATTAGTTCTGAAACTACTCGTCTCACAGGACAATTAAAGCTTCAATGGCAGAAACGAGCAAGTGATTTAAGCTTAAAGTATTGAAACTGGGGACTTATATATAGATATGGCATATATGCTTGGAACGAGCTTGTTTCTCAACTTTTTTGTTTCGCTTGAAACGCTGTCCCTCATATGATGATTAACATCCTCAAATCCAAAGCCTTCAACAAGGCACACTTTAGGCATGGCAGGCATAAGGAATACCAGCAGCAAACCTCTCTAGCTTTCATTGGTGTCCTGCTAGGTTACGAACGCCAGCTGGCTGGCTCTACCGGTGGCACTTAACCCTCACAGCTCCTCTTCCGCTGAATGAAGGTGCAAAAATTTCTGTAATCAGAATCATTCTCCAGCGAAACCTCACAAGCATTAGATTCATAGGCTGTGCGATTCAGTGTATCAGGGAGAGACATGTGGGAATGTAAGAAACAGGTGGTTTCCATGTTTAAAGTCAGGATGACAGGGACCTATATATAGATAAGGCAGATATGTCTGAAAAGAGCTCGCTTTTCGACAGTCATTCACTGTCACTCACGCGGCGATTAACATCTTCAAATTGATCACCTTCAACTAGGCATACTTTGGGTATGGAAGGCATGAGGAGTACTAGCAACAGAAGAGTAATCTTACTGGCAGGCACATAACAGATTGTTATAATTCTTAGTGGAATACAAGTATTTCTCTCAAAAAAATTACATTGAGCGTTGAACTACAGGTAGTCGACAAAACTACTATCGGCCATCCAAGACAAGTGCATATTGGCTTTCTAATAGCCAACAAGATCTCCATATCGGCAATTAGCATGCACAAGGACTTGCCGGCTGCTTTGAGCCGACAGCCCCTATCGGCTCTCCAATGATCGATTAGCTCAAGCTTGCATGCATACATTTCCTTCTGTGCAATTGCCTACTAGCCTATCAAAATCGTACAGATGAGGCAGGTTCACTGTATTGCAGAGGAAAACTGACCATAAGTTACAAATCTTACAACAATAGTAAATGAATTTGTTGTATTTTGTATGCAAACATTCATTACTAAATATATATTGTTTGTAATGAAATAAAGAAGGTGGAAGCATCTGTGACTGTGAGGCCCTTCTTGAAGTAGTGCTACCACTGTGTCTCTCTGAAAAAAGAAAATAGAGTACTATGCTTCTCTATCCTTGCAGTAAATGTACAGATCAATGCAACGCAGTCAGATTTTTGCACGAAGTGAAAGTTACAGTCCATCTGAAAAGAGCAGTATGATAATTGGTCATCACTACCGGTTCATTGGATGAACAAACATGATCATACCACTGTCACCATAAGTTTGAACTAAAACTGGCAGTATTACTGCAAGTTCATATTGTTAGAGTAGTGTAGAGGTCTATTCTGGCCCATGTAGGCCTTTTGGCCTATAGGCCCAACCTGTGTATATGTAACCCTAATCTGAGCAATCCATTGTGGGAGTCATTCTTCTCTAACATGGAATCAGAGCCAAGATCCACTTTTTCCGCTGCTCTCCGCCCGTCGCGGCAGTGATTCCCCCCGTCGGCGTCATCCCTCCCTCCCCTACCCTGCTTCGCGCCGCCGGTCGGGGCGGAGCTCCTCTGCTTCGCGCCGCAGGTCGGGGCGGCGCTCCCCTGCTTCGCGCCGCCAGTCGGGGCGGCGCTCCCCTGCTTCGCGCCGCCCGTCCTCTTCGCGCCGCCAGTCGGGGCGGCGCTTCCCTGCCTCGCGGCTGCCCGTCGTTCTCTGCTCCGGGTCGTCGAGTGCACTCTCCTTCTTCTGTGTTGCTGCCATGGGGTCCTCTGCGGCTGCTCCTCCTTTCAGCGGCCTTTCGTTTGGGTCTCCCGGTCTGGATGTGAAGCTAGATGGCTCCAACTACAGAGAATGGGCCTTCTCCCTCAAGATGCTGCTGAAATGGGGTGGTTCTGCTCATCATCTCACCGATGCTCCTCCTGCAGCTACTGCTACCAATGAGAAGGAGATACAAGCTTGGAATCTTACTGATGACCGTGTGATGGCCATCATCTGCATGAGTACTGATCTCAGTATTCGCTCTTGTCTTGAGGATCACAAGACTGCCAACTAGATGACGGTACCTTGTCGGATCATCCAGAGGAGAACCATCTGATGACTTCAAATGAAGATGAAGTTCCATAGGAGTAGCAGCAGTCCGAGTATCAGTGAGGCCAGAACGAGTAAGAAGATCTTGAATGTACTTGGCCTGAGAAAGATAATAACCAGCAGCAGTTGATTCAACCTCAAGGCCCAGAAAATAGCTGAGAGGGCCCAAGTCAGACATCATGAACTGGTCACAAAGGCGTGCTTTGACAAAAGCAATGTAGTCCGGATCATCTCCAGTGATCAGCATATCATCAACATAAAGCAGAATTAAGGTACGTCTACGAGAAGAGGTGTGAACAAAGAGTGTGAACAAAGAGAGCAGGATCATGGTCACTGGGAGTGAAACCTGCAGCAATAACCACTGAACTGAAACGTGCAAACCATGCACGAGGGGCTTGCTTGAGACCATAAAGAGCACGCCGCAGATGACAAACATAGCCAGAAGGAAGTTGAACCCCTGGTGGTGGATGCATATAGACATCTTCTTGCAAATCACCGTGAAGAAAAGCATTCTTAACATCCATTTGAGAGATTTTCCATGAACGACTAGCAGCCACAGCAATGAGAGTACGGACTGTTGTCATGTGGGCAACAGGAGCAAATGTCTCCTCATAGTCGCGACCATGGGATTGCTGAAAACCTCGAGCAACCAGATGGGCTTTGTACCTTTCAATTGAGCCATCAGCTTTGGTCTTAAGTTTGTACACCCATTTACAGGTGATGGGAACGACATGAGAAGGTAATGGAACAATCTCCCAAGTACCAGTGCGGTGCAAAGCTTGTAATTCAGCAGACATAGCATCACGCCAAGCAGGAAGTTGAAGAGCTTCCTGATAAGAAGATGGCTCACAGACTACACCAGCAGTGGGAAAACCAAACCGATCAGGGATTTGAATAGCAGAACGATCCCTGAGATTATAATGTGAGCCAGAAGAAAATCATCAGCTAAGAGAGGAGTGGTGGTAGAAGAAGGTGCACGGGGACGACGACGATAATAAAAAGGAAAAGGAGTAACAGAGGGAAGTGGAGGTGGTGATGTTAATTCAGGTGGACTTGATGGTGTGGAAACAGGAGGTGGAGTTGGTTCATGTGGATTGACAAAGTCATAAGGTGGTAGAAAAAGAAAGGACGGAGGTGCATTACATGATGACGGAGGAGTGGATGAATGAAAGTAGGGTTTGTTTTCAAGAAAGGTGACATCACGAGAGAAGCGAATACGGCGAGCGGAGGGGTCATAACAGCGGTAGCCCTTATGTTCAAGACTATAACCAAGAAAAGCACACTCAACAGACTGAGCTGTCAATTTTGTGGACTGAGTAGAAGGAAGAAGAACATAACAGGTGCAACCAAAAACACGAAGATGAGCATATTTGGGAGGTGACCCATGCAAGATTTCTCCAGGACTTTTCCCTTGAAGACGAATGGAGGGCTGAAGGTTGATGAGATAAACAGCAGTAGAAACAGCTTCAGCCCAAAAGTGAGTTGGCACAAAAGAAGAAAGGAGAAGAGTCCGTGCAGTTTCAAGAATATGGCGATGTTTACGCTCAGCCACTCCATTTTGAGCATGAGCACCAGGACAAGAGAGCTGAGGCAAAGTTCCTTCAGAAGAAAGAAATTCACGAAAAACAGTGGATAGATACTCCCCCCCTGAATCAGATCGAAAAATGCGAATAGAAGAGGTAAACTGAGTATGAACCATTTGAGCGAAGGATTTATAAATAGACAACAGCTCAGAACGATGCTTCATGAAATAAATCCAAGTATAGCGAGAATAATCATCAATGAAAATGACATAATACTTGTGACCACCTTTGGAAACAAAAGGAGCAGGACCCCATACATCAGAATGTACAAGAGCAAAAGGCTGAGTAGTCTTAGAATCACTAGATGGATATGGGAGTTGAATCTGTTTCCCAAGTTTACAGCCAGTACATTCAAAAGAAGAATCCACAGATACATGACCAAGGACCCCCTGCTTAACTAAGGTAGACAGACGTGAACTACACAAGTGACCTAAACGGTGATGCCATTGAGGAAAGGTGGCTGCAGCAGAAGCGAAGAATGATGGTGGAGAAGATGCTGGTGGCGATGCAGAAGGTGGCAGCTGAAGATGATCAAGGATGTAGAGACCGGATGAGCTCTTATGGCGATGGCCAGTACCAAGAAGAGCTCGGGTGCGCCGATCCTGAACACAACAAGAAGTGTCATCAAAAACAACGACACAGTTCAGATCAGCAAGTTGGCCAACTGAGATTAGATTCATGGAAAGTTTTGGCGCAAGAGAAACATCAGAGACAGAAAACTGAGAGCTATTCAGATTGCCTTGATGGGTAACATGGCAAAGGTTACCATCAGCAGTCTGAACAGGACGAGAATGTGAAAGAGGCCGACAAGAATCCAAGACAGAGGAATTTGAAGTCATGTGAAAAGAGGCACCCGAATCCAACACCCAAAGATTAGTACCGGACTGTGATGTCGATGACAAGGTACCGTCATCTAGTTGGCAGTCTTGTCTATCTCACTGCTACCAGACCGGATATTGCCTATGCAGTCCACATTCTCACTCAGTTTGTGAGTTGTCCTACCACAGTTCACTATGCTCATTTGCTTAGGGTATTGCGGTACTTGAGAGGTACAGCTTCTCATCGTCTTTTTTATGCCACATCCAGTCCACCAACACTGCATGCTTATTCAGATGCTACTTGGGCAAGTGATCCGGTTGATCGACGATCTGTCACTGGTTATTGTATTTGTCTTGGTGGCTCGCCAGTGGCATGGAAGTCCAAGCGGCAAACTGCAGTTTCTCGGTCTAGTGCTGAGGCTGAACTACGAGCCCTTGCCACAACAACTGCAGAAATTATTTGGCTTCGTTGGCTGTTGGCTGATTTTGGTGTTGATTCTGCTCATCCTACTATTCTCCGCTGTGACAACACTAGTGCTATTCAAATTGCCGACAATCCAGTCAAGCATGAACTCACTAAACATATTGGTGTTGATGCCTCCTTCATAAGATCACATTGTCAGTTGTCTACTGTTGACCTTCAGTACACACCTTCTGAACTTCAGCTTGCTGATTTCTTTACCAAGGCTCAGACTAGGGATCAACATCAATTTCATGTATTCAAACTAAATGTATCTGACTCTGTAATTTCACAGCCACCTTTAGTTTGAAGGGGGGTGTTAGAGTAGTGTAGAGGTCTATTCTGGCCCATGTAGGCCTTTTGGCCTATAGGCCCAACCTGTGTATATGTAACCCTAATCTGAGCAATCCATTGTGGGAGTCATTCTTCTCTAACACATATTGAAAACAATACGAAAATGAGTATGCAGCTCATCTTAAAAAAACAGTAACTTTTCATACTGACTGAAATGGAGGCAAACTTTATATGAAAACTTTTCTCACACCGGATCAGATAAAGAAGACTTCATATAAAAACTTTTAGTCCACCATGATATCTAAAATTTGATGGTTGACAACCTTACTAAAGTAAAAAAAATAATGTGCAATCACAATTAGTGATATGTGAGATGGTGGCCAAGCTTCACAATGATTCCCACAAGCTTTGGTGTGTTCAGTATACTTCATACTATATACCACTAGCATAACCATGGGGAAGCAAGCACAATCAGTACCAATCTTTCTACATCACATTAGCCATGACAACTCCGACAGGTGTGTGGTCATTCTATTGCCTTAAGTTGCAACAAGTGCGCTCACAGCAGCAGCAACGTTATGCAATGGGCATTTGTTGTGGTAGCAGTGATCAGTTCATCACCTGCATTGTACTGTGTAAGGCACAGCGTACCATGGGGAACAAGAACTACAAACATGGTAGCAGGCTGTCCATGATTATTCCATACTGTGTTCCATCCCGCCCTCTTGACCAAACTGAGACTAATCTCATCTTTGATTTAGTGCGAACACCTCGAGGTTGAGTAAGGACAGTTCATTTTAAGGGCTAAGAACAGAGCTTCTGATATATAATGTTTATATTTTTGCTCCATTTTATTGTCTTCGAATACACATATCATATAAAAATGGAAAGATATAGTAACTGGATTTAAGAATAATAGGATTTAAGTGTGCAATAAATTTTACTTCGCAACTTGTTTTCTATAAAAAATAAGGTGATTCAAATATTATTTGGTAAGTTGGGCCAGACCCGTTACATTTGAATAAATTGACAAATAAACATGTCATCTATAAGAAAACAACTAGTTGGGTCTATACAATTGGCAATAAATCTGTCGAGCCAATGTGTGCATTTAAATCTGAATTTATCTGGGTTGGAGAAACATTTTTTTTCACTAAACCTCTAACTCTTCAAATAAAAGATGTCACACGTTTTGTCATCTATTCATCATGGATATAGTATTTGGCATGGGAGACATCAAGAACAGTTTTTGAAGAACTTCAGGTTCAAGCTCCCCATGATTTCACGCTGAGATATCATGCCAGATGGATCTGGGTTTGCCAGCCTTATTAGACTCTACTTTTAAGTCTTCAACTTCAAATCTTTTCATGTATATTATTAAAAACGTGGATAACTTTTCAAATAGTCTCAACTCCTTGGTTGCATGCGTGGTGATGGGTATACTTGTACAATCTAATTAACACTGCATGCTGAGGCTTTCAATTCATTTTTCACTGGCAACAAACTTACAGTAGGACATTATTGCTCACATCATACGTTTTGGTGCAGAACTGCAGATAGACAACTGTGTATATTGTCTCTGCGATCCTTTTGTTGTAGCTGAAAGCTGTATACTTTCTCCTTTCATTCTGATTTCTTAAATTCCTGGAAGTATACCACATATGGGTTCCAGCCTATATATTCTGTTGTATGTTCTATCTGCAGCAGTTTCCAATCGCCCGAACGACTCTTGTGTTTCCCTTTCTTTTGGCCAGCTTTAGAAGAGAAAAAAAAGGAAAGGCAGAGAACATATGCTAAAGTCTCATCTTTCCGATCCTTCCCATGTAATTTACAACACAGTGAAAATTAATACCGTTGAAGACACCCTTGAAAAGGTTTAGAAGATATTGTTTGTCTGCCAGATCCAGCAGTTGGTTCATGCAGAGCAACAGGCTCGAGTTTTCCATATTAGCATTCTACTGGACTGAGGTGAAGTTTCATATTAGCATTCTACTGGACATTATTGTATATATCTTTGGATCATTTTCGCGTCGATCAATTTCTTCAGTTTCATGAATGGTAACAGGGGATGTGGAGGATCACAATGTTTCAGAGTCAAGAATATATATACTAGACTATCTCGGTGCACATTTAGTGCCATCAGGTATTCAGGTATAGGTTCTTCAGAAAGCTGCTGCCCATGTAGCGCGCTCGCTCTGCCAAAAAAAAAAGGAGAACAAAACTGAGAAAGAAATCTCGAAAGGTGGTAGTGGCTGGCCACCTAATGCCAAATTCTATACCATTACTATATTCCTTTGTTTATTATTAATGCAGGAGTGCAAATGAAACAAGTCACATATATTCAGCAGGTACAGAGAAAAGGAAAAGATGAGTGATGCGAGAATGGAGAGAGAGATTTTTTTTCCCATGGGACAGTGTTCATCTAACTAATTCTGGCAATATTCGCTAGCTTCATTTGTATGGCTTGGAAAGCGTCGGGAGCATGAGTGATACTAGTAGAATGGTTCCTACCTAGCTAAGGAAGGATCCATGTTTCCATAAGCGAAAACACCACCAACGGTGCCTGTCAACTTCTACTCCGGTCCGTCAACGAGCCGTTGAGGTTGAAGGAAATCTGGGGAACTGGCCAATGTTAAATTTCAGGTGAACAATTGACCAGTGGAGAGGAATCAGATGGAGGACAGGGAAGCCATGGAAGACAGGTTTGGAATTCTATTCTGCCTAAAATTTCTATACTGATCATGAGACATTCGTTGTATTCATCCTCTCACATGGTATAGAGCCGGATTAACTCCAGGTTAGCACGTCCAGTTTTTCTTTTCCTCCCATGATTGGTATCTAGAAATAGAACTATCAACAAGATTCATTTCGTATAGTTCAAAATTAACTCATTCTTATCGTCTCGTCACCGTCTCAAATAAGCGTGCGTGCTTGTCGATCTCTAGCGATGTCATCTACTCCTGCGCTCCCTATCTATCAATTTCGTCTCCTCTAGATGATAATTAAAGTAGTTTGCAAGTTGCCAATCGCCATTAATCGCAGCTCTTAACTTGCATAGGAGAGAACGATCGAGATGCTCAATGTTATATGCTCCCGTAATGAAGTTTGCCATCGTGGAACCTCGAGAACAAATCACTCCGTCAATTAAGGAATAATGTTAAGGGAATTTTGTTGTAGGGCAGACTAGGCATATAAATTGCCACATGGCTCCTTGAATGTGTGGTGGTTCGTTAGATAAAATTGTCCGGAAGAATGTAAATTACCCCTCTATTTCTAGAGACATAGATGGAAGGAAGTGAGACTAGAAAGAGTCCACTTCTCATGCTCTCCGAGACAGCTCTTGATGAGTTCCTCAAACTCATTACCTTGAAACTTTCTATAGGCATGGCAGGCTTCAGGAATATCACAAGGAGGAAACACATCAGAATTATCCTCCGCTCAGTCGATCAGCGGCCTAGCTCATGCAAGCTATCCACCTTGCTTCATTGTTTTTAGTTGAAAATGGAACATTGGATGGATGACAAATCAGACATGGCATGACCCACAAGTAATAGCCCACCCAACTAAAGAACAAGCACACACCATGTTTGCATGTTCTACGTGTACAAACTTTTGTTTTGTTCATTCATCTGTTCCCAAGGTATAAACTTTTAAGTTTTAATCCATGTGTATAAGCATTTGTTCCACCCGTACAAACTCTTATTCCACATGTCTATATTTAACACTGTAATACAATTGTACTAATAATGTTTCTTCTTCAATTAATAGTATTCGCTGAATACACTACGCGGCAAAAAATTTTTTAGGACCGGTAAGATTTGATTTGTAGGCCTGGTTCTTACAAACATAAACGAGGCCAAAATCAGGCATTCTCGATCCAGCCATGCAACCGTCCCTGTGTAAACGAGGCCAACAGGCATTTCAGGTTATGCAGCCGCCCGTAGGTCCTCGTCAAAAAAGAATCACTATGACCACTACATACTGTGGCTAGCTTCTCTTTTATGCAGTCTTTACCACGACTCCTACAACTACAATCAGCAGATCATCTGCAGGCTTTTGTGTGCATGGGATCAGCCCCAGAACAAGTATCCTGTCTGTGCCTACTAAAACACTTCCCGATGCCTTTCATGCCTTAATGGTACGTTCATGCGGGCGTGCATCTTGTATTCTTGTAATAGAAAGCAGGAGGTATGGATAAGAGTGAGCTTATTTCTTGTCCTAAGAACAATGCAACTGTTAGGTAGTATATATAGCCACAATCTCCCATATCTCACCAATGAATTTCTGTCGCTGCTTCTTTCCTCATATGCTTCACTTTATTGGATTCGTATACATATCACGGCTGAAATTTAAGGTCCCTTTGGTTCAGCTTTGAGGAAGTGATTCCAACCAAGAAAGCTGAAATCTCAACCAAAAGGGTTAAGTGAAGAAATCGATTCTTCAAAATCTGATGATTTCACTAGTTCAAGTGGGAAAGCTGGTACCCCCCAGATTTCACTGCGTCGAGGGAGAAATTACCCACCATGCCATCCATTACACACATAACGATTCGTTCTTTTCCCCACCTCCCTCCCATCCACCAGCCAGCCGCCGGCCCGCGCCGCCCCGGGCCACCCCGCCCCCGACCGCCCCGCCCCCGGCCGCCCCGCCTCCAGCCGCCGGCCGCGCCGCCCCGGGCCACCCCCCCACCGACCGCCCCGCCCCCGGCCGCCCCGCCTCCAGCCGCCGGCCGCGCCGCCCCGGGCCACCCCGCCCCCGGCCGCCCCGCCTCCGGTCGCCCCGCCTCCAGCCGCCGGCCGCGCCGCCCCGGGCCACCCCGCCCCGGCCGCCCCGCCCCCGGCTGCGGCGCCCCCACCCCGCCCCGACCTCCTGCGCGGCCGCCCCCGCCGCCCCGACCCCCGCCCCGCCACCCCCAACCCTCGGCCCCGGCCCTGAGCTGCTATGCCCTCGGCGACCCGAGGAGCTCCGCCGAGATCCGCCGTCCCTCTACCCAGCGACGCCGCCGGCCGCCCCTGGTCCACCGTAGCTTGCTTGGAGCGACGCCGCCGGCCGCTCCGAGGCAACAAGGAAGCAAGCAACTATAATGCACTAGTTCATACACAAATCAACAAATTTCATACAAGATAAATGATATGTTGGAGCCTTTTTTGTAGAATATTAATACTGAACTCAGAGATAACAGGGGTATTACAGAAATTTCTACTAAGAATCCACAGTTGACAGCTGTTTCAGTCAAACAGCTTTCAGCTTTCCCACAGCTGGCAGCTCACAGTTGATTTCCCACAGCTGGCAGCTGAAATCAGATTCTCAGGAATCCACGGCTCAACCAAACGGACCTTTAATCTTTCAGAAAAAAACCATCATGACTCAACTTCAGTCCATCAACAAAAAGTGTGGAAAATATAGATGAGGGTAATTTGTACTATCCCATTAATGTGTCTGTGTCAGTAAATACCTAGCTAATGCGTATATGGAGGACTAAAATCAGATGTGAGTGCACTAAAAAAATAATTTTGCGTTCCCTTTAGTAGTCCTGTTGTCCTTGTTTTTTTCTCGTTAGCTTTGGAGAGTTGAAGGAGAGTTATTTCACTGTTTCAGATGGTATGATACCCATCTGCAGAACTGTAAAATGTTTTTTCCGGTCTTTTGCCGTGCTTTAAGATGGGGCGAACAGCCCTTTAACTCTAAAAAAATAATTTTGCAGATGATTTTAACTCAGATGAAGTATTAGAACTGTCTCAACTAAAACTCAGTGTAGTATTATCTAGTTTCAATTGCCAGTCTGAAATTGTGGCGACCGTGCCTGCCGGTGCCCACCGTCACCATCTTTATCAAACTATCACTGTTCAACCAAGTTCCCAGTTGGAGTTGAATGCTTGGAACCAATATTCAGTTGCAACTGGTAATTTGGATTCCAGGGGAAGCCGTTATATCTCTCTCTTTCAGAGAGGCATACTATACGCGTGGCAGCCATTACAGGGATGTCACTAGCCAACGATACTCTTCGTCTAGTTTTTTTGGTTCTCTCAAAAAGAAGATTACCACTTAGTTGCTGTTTTGGCCAACCCTGATTTTGGAACATTTTGGGATAGCTTGCCAACTGTACATGTTTCGAACTAGGTGCCAAAAAATATGTACATCTTAGTGCTGATGAGCAAAAAATGAACTTGCCAGCAGGTCCGGGAGCAGAATTTCAGCAGAACGAGTAAGGGTAAATTTCTGCTTCTGTCGACATTCCTTGCTCTCAAACATTAGCAATCTACGAAGTCTCCCTGCTTGATGGACTGTGACAACGAAGATGGCAGATACGGCTCCTAATATTTCTCCCGATGCCTACCATGACCAATAATAATCAATTCGTGTGTTCATCTTTCTTTGCTGTATCATCCATCTCTGGAAGCAGATTCCTTATATAGGCTGAGAAGCAAGAACAAAGCTTCTGTTAGGTAAAAAGGCATCGTTGTCTATCTTTGGCCTTCAAATTTAATTGCATTGCTTCTTTACTTTACTAATGTAAAAAGAAGGTGATCCCAATTAAAACTCTGTATATAGTACTATTAGCTAGGTTTAAGTTATCATAGAGCCAGACTTGCTACATTGAATAAATCGACCAATATACCTGTCATCTAAAAGAAAACGATAATTGGACCTGTACAGTTGACAATAAACGTATCGAGCCAAAGTGTGCATTTAAATCTAAACTTAGGTCTGACTTTAGTTTGGTTCTCCTTGAGAAGGACATTTTTCTTTACTGAACTTCAAACTCTTCAAATAAAAGATGTCATGCTCTGAGGATGATGTTTTGTGTTTATATACTCTGTTTCATTTGACGTCATAAGAAAAGACCACTGTATAAAAACACTACTTTTCCTCTACAGAACTAGAGGTATGGCATATATAAACAAATAAGTAATTGAGCAAGAGTGATTACTATAGAAATTGTACCTTACCAGCTAGTGGCTACTACACATCTGTTGTTAGAACTCACACACACAAACACAACCGACCAGAGAGCACACTGAACACAGCGAGCAGAGAAAGCTGGAAATGGGTGAAGTAAAAGTGCAGTAGTAGCACCCCTGGTGTTCCCTTCTATTTATAGAGTTTTACAAAAGCAAACTTGACTACCAAGAAAGGCTAGATATTCTACAAAGAGAAAACCAAATTGACTACCTAAAGAGGCTAGCTTAATTATAAAGAGAAAGCCAATTTGACTACCTAAAGTAGCAAACTTGGCTGCTAAGGAACATGAGCTTACATATGTTGAATTGTCAACAATTCTCCCCCTAAGCCTCATATACCCTTCTCCGACTTGATGTGGATCAAACCAATGCGGGAGCACATATCTTGAAACTTGACTCGCCCAAGTGGTTTGGTGAGAATGTCGGCGAGCTGATCCACGGTGTTGATGTAGTTGGCCTTCACACTCCCCTCTTCCAAGCAGCTTCCGATGAAGTGGAACTTAATCCGGATGTGCTTGCTTCTCCCATGGAATACAGGGTTCTTGGCCAATGCCAGGGCAGACTTGCTATCTACCCGCAGCTCGACCGCCTCAGCCTTCTTGCCGAGCAGCTCGCCCATCAGACGAGCCAGCCACAGCACCTGAGTTACGGCGGAGGTGGCAGCGATGTACTCTGCTTCGCAGCTAGAGAGTGCCACCACCTGTTGCTTGAGTGATTGCCAGCTCACGAGGCTGCTGCCGAGGAAGAACAGCATGCCACTCATGCTCTTGCTGGCGTCGATGTCACCGGCGAGGTCGCTGTCGCAGTAGCCGACGAAGTGCGCTGCTCCGGAATGCCTCCCGAAGTGCAGGCCGTAGTCGATCGTGCCCGCGATGTAGCGAAGAATCCTCTTGATGGCCGACTGGTGCTCTGCTGTGGGCCGTTCCATGAACCGGCTCATGTACCCGACGGCGAACGCCACATCCGGCCGGGTGTGCACCAGGTAGCGCAAGCTGCCGACGATGCGACGGTACTGAGTCGCGTCGACCTCCTCTGCCTCGCTATAGCGGCTCAGCTGGAGCCGCTCCTCCATCGGAGTGTGGGCGGGGTTGCAGCCCTCCATGCCACCCAACTCGACGATGCGCTTGGCGTAGTGTGCTTGACGGAGCGTGATGCCGGTGTTGTCCTACCGGACCTCGATGCCGAGGTAGAAATAGAGGAGCCCAAGGTCGCTCATCTGGAACTTGTCCATCATCTGCATCTTGAAGGCTCTCACCTTTGCCTTGTCGGTGCCGGTGATGACCAGGTCGTCCACGTAGACGCCGATCAACAGGACAGAACGCCCCATGCCACGCCGGTACACCGCCACCTCGTGTACACTCTGCTGAAAACCCATCTCCTTGAGCGTGGCGTCCAGCTTGATGTTCCAGGCGCGCGGTGCTTGCCGGAGGCCGTACAACGCCTTCCGAAGGTGCAGCACCTTGCCCTCCTTGCCGGCAATGATGAAACCGGGAGGTTGCCGCACGTACACCTCCTCCTTCAAGTCGCCGTTGAGGAATGCCGACTTGACGTCCATGTGGTCGACGCGCCACCCCTTCTGTGCAGCGAGCGCGAGGAGCATGCGGATGGACTCAATGCGTGCCACCGGCGCGAAGGCGTCGTCATAGTCGATCCCCTCCTGCTGGACGAAGCCACGAGCAACGAGCCTAGCCTTGTACTTGACCACCTCCCCCGCCTCGTTCTTCTTCAGCTTGAAGATCCACTTCAGGGTGATCGAACGATGTCCGGCTGGCAGGTCCACGAGCTCCCACGTACTGTTGTGCTTGATGGAGTCCATCTCCTGCTGCATCGCAGCACGCCATGCTGCGTCTCCTTCCGCTTCAGCGAAAGAGCACGGCTCCCCCATGTGCGTGAGGTGGAGCTCAGCGTCCATGTTCCGCTGGACATACCCTTGCACCGCTTGATCACCAAGGATGTTGTCGACGGTGCGGTAGCGGAGCGGGGTGTCGTCGTGCGCTGCATCAACACGATCAGCATCGTCTGCCAGCGGAGTGACAAACGCCGGTGTGCTCTGGCCGCCGGGAGCCGGTGATGCTACCGGCGTGGCTGGTGCCGGACTGCCAAACCCACCTGCCAGCGGCAGGCCTGGTGATGGTGCAGGAGCAGGCGTGCCTGATGCTGAGCTGCCCGCTGCTCCCCCGGCTCCTCCGAGCTGCACGAACTCGACTCTGAAGTCACCCTGCGACCCACCCTTGCCACCAGTGGCCTCCTTGGACCAGTCCCAGCCATGCCCTTCGTCGAACACGACGTCCCGTGCCGTGCGCACGCGCCGAGTCGCTGGGTCAAGGATGCGGTACCCCTTCACGCAGTCCGCGTAGCCGATGAAGACTCCCGGAGTGCTTCGATCGTCGAGCTTGCCGACGTGGCTCAGCTCCTTGACATAAGCCAGGCAGCCAAAGGTGCGGAGGTGGGCAACCGCCGGCGTGCGGCCATGCCATGCCTCATACGGCGTCTTCCCTTCGAGGCTCTTGGTCGGCGACCGGTTGAGTAGGAACACCGCCGTCATCACCGCCTCACCCCAAAAATCCGCAGGCATGCCCCGCTGCTTGAGCAAGGCCCGGGCGGTGGCCACCACCGTCTGGTTTCGGCGTTCGACCACGCCATTCTGCTGTGGCGTGTACGGCGCGGAGAAATGTCGCTTGATGCCCTCATCAGCACAGTAGGCGGCAAACTCAGCCGATGTGAATTCGCCACCATTGTCGGTGCGCAACACCCGCAGCTTGTGGCCGGACTCCATCTCGGCTACAGCTTGGATGTGCTTGATGGCATCCGCTGCGGCTGCCTTCGTTGGAAGCAGCATAGCCCACATGAAGCGGGACGCGTCGTCGACGAGCAGCAGGAAGAAGCGTCGCCCTCCGGGTGTCGCCGGCGTGACGGGACCACATAGGTCACCATGGACGAGCTCTAGCTGCTCCCGCGCGCGGTACGCTGCTTGCTGTGGGAAAGGCCGCCGCTTGAGCTTGGTCACGACGTAGGTGTCGCACAACTGCTCGACGTGGTCGATCCCGAGCATCCCACGCGCCATCCCCTCGCACCCAAGCTTCCTCAGCGCGTCGAAGTGCAGGTGCCCGAACCGCTCGTGCCATAACCAGGCCTCACCATCATGACAAGCGGCAAGGCAGACTAGCTGGACCACCTGCAGGTGGAGGATGTAGAGGTGGTTGTACCCCCACTTGACCTTGGCGAGAAGACGACCTCCACGGTCCCAGATTTGGAGCACCCCCTGGGCGATCTGGACCTTTGCGCCATGCTCGTCGAGCTGACCGAGACTCACGATGGAGTTGCGTAGCGCCGGGATGTAGTAGACACCGTGGAGCAGCTTGTGCTCCCCGCTCTTAGTGGTGAAAATGACGGAGCCGATGCCGCGGATCTCCACGGCCGAGGCGTCCCCAAACTTGTCGGACCCCCAGACTCCATGGTCGAGGTCGGCGAAGTGGCCGGCGCACCCGGTCATGTGGTGTGTGGCACCGCTGTCCAGGTACCACCCTTCGAGCTTGTCGTCGCCGGAGCCATCGCCGAGGAAGGCGTGCGCTCGCGGCTCGTCGAGGTGGAGCAGCGGTGGACTTGGTGGAGCCGAAAGCTCCCCCCTTTCTCCCACCACGGGCTACAGGACTGGGCTGGCTTGGGCCATCCACAGGGCGGGGTTCGTCGTCCTCGTCGGCTTGGGCCATGTTGGCCGCAGCACCCTTCTTGGGCTGCCTGCAGTCCCGGGCCCAATGGCCGCGGCGGCCGCAGTTGAGGCAAGTGTCGCTGCGTGCAGCCTTACGCTCACCGCAAGCACCCTCCTTTCCTCCCGCGCCGCCAGCAGGCTTGTCGCCGCTGGGCTTGTCGCCGCTCCCGCCTTTCTTGCGCAGTTGCTGGCGAGCGTCCTTGGACGAGGAGGACCCATCCTGCTTCTTCTTCCTCTCCTTCTGGCGCGCCAGCCACTGCTCCTCCATGAACAGTAGCTTGCCGCCGATGGAAACAGGGTCTCCGGCCACCCCTTTGTCGCGGTCGTCCACTGCCTTGAGCCTCCCAGTCACCTCCTCGATGGACAAGGTCGAGAGGACCAGAAGCATCTCGATGGACAGGGCGAGCTGGGCGTACTTGCTGGGGACGACACGGAGGTACTTCTCCACCGCCTTGAGTTCGTCGATGTCGGTGTCGCCATGCCGTGCCAGCTGCTGCATCAGACTGGACAGGCGCAGGGCGAAGTCGTTGACGTCCTCGCCGGGGCGGAACGATAGGTGATCCCACTCCCTCCGCAGCTTCTGCACGGTGGCCTTGCGAGCGCGGTCGATGCCGACACGCGACGCGGCGAGGGAGTCCCAAGCGTGCTTGGCGCTTGGCTTGTCCGCCAGGGTGGAGATCATCTCCGGCGGGACAGAAGCGAGGATGGCGTCCAACGCTAGCCGGTCCTCATGGTACTCGGCGTCCTCGTACGCGACAGCGTCCCAGAGCTGCCGTGCCTGCAGCTTCACCCTCATCAGCAGGTACCAGTCATTGTAGTTCGTCTTGGTGAGCATCGGCCATGGCGTGCTCCCACCGGACTCCTTGATGACGCGCTGGACGATCGGCGAGTCGCGGCGGTGGTGACGCCTGTTGCGCGGTGCAGGCGACGGAGAAGGACGACGCCGGTGATGCAGGATCCGCCGGTCGTTGTGGCCATCTTCGTCGTCATTCTCCTCAGCGCGCAGAGCGGCGGCAGCGGCCGCTGCAGCCTCAGCCATGGCAGCTGCCGCTCTGGCCGTCTCGGCCGCCTCCTCCGCTGCCGCCTCGGCCGCGGCGATGCGAGCGTCGCGCGCCCCGCGCGCGCTCTGCAGCCTCACGTGCCTCGCGCTCCGCGGCCTCGGCTGCCGTTGCGGCAGCCCTCCGGTGAGAAGAAGAGGTGGACATGATCCCAATACGAACTCAGGCTCTGATACCAAATGTTAGAACTCACACACACAAACACAACCGACCAGAGAGCACACTGAACACAGCGAGCAGAGAAAACTTGTAATGGGTGAAGTAAAAGTGCAGTAGTAGCGCCCCTGGTGTTCCCTTCTATTTATAGAGTTTTAAAAAGCAAACTTGACTACCAAGAAAGGCTAGATATTCTATAAGGAGAAAACCAAATTGACTACCTAAAGAGGCTTGCTTAATTACAAAGAGAAAGCCAATTTGACTACCTAAAGTAGCAAACTTGGCTGCTAAGGAACATGAGCTTACATGTGTTAAATTGTCAACATCTGTAGTGAATCGGAGTGTCGTCCTTGTTTGTCCACTGTATATGTGTTTCAGACCAATAAAATGGGGTATGTAAATGAGGAAAGCACCATATATTAAGAAGTCCGAGATGGAGATCAACAATACAAGCCTCGATATTAACTGAAAGGAGCTCTGTTCTCGTCCATTCCTCATGCTTGCTAACTTACTAGATTAAACACCATGAACTCATCTCCGTGGATATACTATTTGGCATGGGAGACATCAAGAACATTTTGGCCTCAAGATTCCCTTTTGAAGCTCCTCTCGATTGATTCACGCTGAGATATCATGCTAGAGGGATCTGGGTTTGCCAGCCTTAGACTCCGCATTTTAGTCTTCATCTAGATGGATCTTTTCATGTGGTTACATTATTTTTTCCTTTGAATTACTTTCTAATAAACAAAACTTTTGATGCCGCGAGCACTGTGTTTTCATAAGAGGTGCTGCGCTTTTTGCCATTGAAAAACTTGCTCTCCGTTATTTTCCATTACCTTTTGTTTTCCTGTCCCTCGTATACCACGTTGTCACTACTGTTAATTAAGTCACTTTGATATATATGAGAAATATCAATTTTGCCTTTAATTGAAATATTACCCAGCCCTATCCTTTCGTGCATTAGCTACTGGACGGCCACCTCACCTCCCAAATCGCTTATTATCACCTCCCTTGAGATGACTGCTACTTATTTTCTGCCCGCGCTCTTTCTACTCCGACACCTAGATCGATCCGCTGCCTCCACAATCCCATGGCGTCGGTACGTAGCAGCAGCAGCAGCAGCACGTATATGATTAGCAGGATGTATATCAAAGCATGAGAATGATCGTCTCTGGCTGCCATTACGTAATGAATCGTTTGTCCGCTATCTGCTTTACTACCGGAGATTAAAGTTTTCATAGAGGATAGAAACTTACAAAAAATAATGTGAAACCTACCTTGTACAGAAAAGGCATGCCATCTGTTTATTGATGATTGGCTCTTGCGCAGTAAGACACACTATCATGAAAACTATAGATACCGTAATAAAATTATTTCGCGGTCAACTGCTACACTATAACTCTCACGAATCATATGAGGCATCCAAAGCAAAACCGCAAAGTATGAATAAGAGGAGATAGCTTTTGTAGTCCTTAGAAATAAGCATCTGTGTTGATGTAAAATTCAGTCAACACACGGAAAGTGTTCGAGCGCACAGATAGTAACAAATCACCTCGGGATGCTCTTGATGCAAACTGTTCTGAACGGTTCTGGGAGAACTTTGTCAGTTGTGTCGTAAAAAACCTAAAACACCGATCCTGGAGGATCCTGTCGGGGCTGGTGAACGTAGAGTTGATCTGGGATTGGCAGGCCACTCGAAATGCCCTCGAACACCGTTGTGACGCAAAAAGAACAGTAACTATGGTTCTGAAATAGAGAAGTACTTGTGTTTGTTCAATTGGGTTGCCGCCAATTGGCCATGACCCTTCATATATATAGGGTGGGGAGGTCATGCCCTACTATGAATCGAATCCGTTACGAATCCTACGTTAAAATACATCTCCTTCTTAGGTTACATAGACCAAAACCGGTCTAGCTGGTTTGCAAACCAGTCAGACCTGTTTCCTCATGTGCAGTCTTTCCTGGGACCACAACTGAACTAATAGCAATCTGATTTGACAATTAATGGGGTACCCAGGTCTTCCCTCTGGTCTTTTTCATTCATTTATTTGGTGTAGAACGTGCAATTTACACAATAAAATGGGGGTGCAGAAATAAAGAAGCGAACAGCTAGAGGAGTTGGACATAGAAGCGCGAGCAGTATGAATCTCTGAAACGGAAGGGTAGGCACCGTTCTATTCTCTAATGCATATGTTTCCTCATATGCACATAGCCAGTGAGCATGGTAGGCATTCAGGCTAGTCTTGACCACCTCCATTTGTTATCATTCAAGTCCGAAGGTCTATGCCTGCAACCTGCATTACATATTTGGACGAGATGCTATGCAGCTGGAAGGAGAATTGGGCCGAAAAGGAGGACCAACCCATGGCCGTTGCTAGCATTTCTGCTACTGGTGGCCAAGAGGAAGGACCGCCACCCTTGTGCAAGCGTCCATTGGCGTGCAGCGCGTGTGCCGCAGCCATGTACACTTGTGTTGCATCGATCGTTGAGGCGGTGCTGCGCAGACGGCTTGCTGGCCCAGTGTCATCATGTGCCATCGTGCGCTGTTGAAGCTCGGTGTTACTTGCCGCCGGTTTCATGACTGCCAGTAAGAGGTCTCGGCAAGAAGCCAAGGAATGGCTGAAAGCTCCCATTCACGGTTTCCTTGCTGATGAATTTAGCTCCACCGCAAGAAGAATCATAGGGAACTACAGATCCGAAGCATGAGCAACTCCTCTCATGTCCTTCCCTGAATGCTCACCTCGTCAACCACCACGGTCATCGGTTCCTTGCGTTGAGACTATGTAAATGAATACAACAACGTGCATATCATCTGTTCTGCCATAACCGGCCCGTCCTCCACCGTGCTAAGCTTTGTTTGATGTCTCGGTCTCGGACACTTGGGGTAACAACTTCAGGCAGTAGGCAGAGTGGCAAAGCAGCTGCTCTGTCCAACAATTATATATGAACCAGTCTCATGGAGAAGAAAATCCTTCCTCTGGGAACATATGACAAGAATTGTAAAAGATACAACTGAAATTCATAAGCGGTGTTGGAAAAATTAAACTGAAATTGTATTTGGAAAACATCATTACAGAAGTGAATGTAGATGGGAACACATAAGTTAGTTCTTGCTGTGTAGTAAGTATATGGAGACGATTTGATCTTATTAATGGGGTGAAATCCATGTTCTAAAAAGATAAAAAGAATTCTTTTCATAGAAACATATTATTCAGATATTAGATAAAAAACATTTGAATGGATTGTTACAATGATGAAGGTAACATCTAGTCGCTCGATAACATCTGGTCGTAGTCACATTTAGTAGCGTATCCAAGAAACTACATGTCTACAACAATATGAACTTAAAAAGGATAAATTGGTATCCAGAAATAAACAAGCAAACGGATCATTAGGGTAACATGATGAATGATGAATGAATGGTGACTGTGATGAAGGCAACATGATGACTTCTTATCGCTTGATAGTACTTGGAAGTTAGATGGACAACATTGGGAGAAACTTGTGAGAAACTGAATTTATATTGATCTGATCTGACAATTAATGGGGTACCAGGTCTGCCCTCTGGTCTTTTCCATACATTTATTTGGTGTATAATGTGCACTTAACAAAGCCAATAAAATGGGGGGTACAGAAACAAAGAAGCAAACAACTAGAGGAGTTGGACATAGAAGTGCAAAGCACTATGGATCTCTGAAAAGGAAACCGCCGTTCTAGTGGCTAATGCATATGCTTCGTCATACGCACATGGCAAGTGAGCATGGTAGGCATTCAGGATAGTCTTAACCATCTCCATGTGGCTGTTGCTGACATATCTGAGCCTGATGGCTAAGAGGAAGGATCGCCGCCCTTGTGCATGTGTTGGTTGGAGCGCAACGTGTGTGCCACAGGCACGTCACCTGTCTTTGTATTGTTCTTTGTGGTCGCACCACTCAGACGGTTTGCTGGTCCAGTGCTCTACTGTGCCATTCTGAGCTGCAGAGTGCAGAAGTTTGGTGTTGGCCATTTCATGACTGCCTGTAAGTGGTCTCGTCACAGAACGGCTAAAATATCTCCCATTCCTTGATTCCTTGCTGACGATTTTGGTGCCACTGCAATGCTGATCGTAAGGCACCACAGATCCGCGGCATCATCTGCTCTACCATATCCGATAGGTCCTCCACCATACGAGGCACTTCGTGATGTCTTGGTTTGGGCCATTTGGGGCAGCAGTTTCACTGCTTCAGGTAGTAGGTGTTGTGGCAAAGAAGCTGCTCTGTCAAACAATTATGGACCAGTCTTGTGGAGAAGAAAATTGTTGCTCTGGGAACACACGGTAGGAATTGTAAAAGATACAGCTGAAATTCATAAGCCGTTTTGAAAACTTTAAACTGAAATTGTATTTGGAAATCATCATTCCAGAAGAAAATGTAGACGAGAACACATTGGTTTGTTTTTATGTATGCTAAATGGACATGATTGATCTCAGTGGGTGAAATCCATGTTCTAATAAGATAAAATTGTTCTTTTAACAGAAGCATATTATTCAGATACATTAGATAAAAAAACAGATGAATGAATGCCTACAATGATGAAGGTAACATCTTGGTGCTCGATAGCACTTAAAGTTAGATGGTGAGCATTCAGAGAAACTCGTGGGAAACTGGATTTATAGCACTCCGACATTTAGTAGGGTATCCAAGAAGACTACAACAATATGCACTTATAAAGGCAATAAAATAGGATCTATATATAGAGCTGAACAAACAAACTAGACCGTCAAGATTTCTAATCCATGCTTCCTTGTATATGTGTGCATTGCTGATTGTCAAACTCAAACGCACACATCCAAAGTAGGCATGATAGGCATTCATGATAGTATTAACCATTTCCGCTTGTTATTATTCAACTTGGAAGGTTGATGCCTGCAACAAGCTGTTGTGAGTGGTAGCCCGTGGGAGGACTACCATGTCAACTTTCTCCGCGGTGGGTACCTCGCGGATTGCCTGCTAGGCGCTAGGTCTCGGAACCTCATATTCCAGCAGCTAGTTGGTGGCATCAAGATTGCGCTCCTAATGCTCAGCATGAACGTCACATTCATGTCCCCCGTTTCCTGATCCTATGCTGATTTCAGCACCACCATGAGGCTGCGTGCCAATTATAGCTAGGGAATGCATTACTGGAAATAAATAAATTTTATTGGAGGTACAGTCACAGGTAAACAGATATAGTTGGGTAGCCTTCTAGTACAGTGGAAATAAAAATGTACAAACTAGAATGATTTATTAGCATTTGGGAGTATGGGTAAAAGGTAACACTAAAAGGTAACATGATATTTAGGACTATGGGTAGAGTTTGGTTTTGAAGAGATTAGACATATCTATGAGCATTTATAACTTTATAGACATGTGGAGCTTTCTTGTTTCTTCATCAGCTGCAGTTTTTTACTTTCATAAGACTATATTGTTAGTGAAAAATCTCAATACTGTAATAAAATATCTTTTCCATGATGCATCTTTCTTGATGCTATATGCCATGGGGAAGGGATCTTGATGGTTATTTTCTCATATTTTCGTAGTTAATCTTCATAACATACTTTGTATGTTTTAAGCTTTCTCATTGAACAATGTTACTAATAGAATTAATGAGCTCTTAAACATACCATAGACGAGATGCATTGTTTATTTCTTGTTTCAATACTTACTGAAAGATACCCACAACAAGACATGGGGGATACACGTACACCTAGTCTTAAATATCATGTCAAGCCTGCTTTGGGTTTCAGGCACTAATTCATGTCTTTTTTAACATAATATTTATCTTGTTAATTTACCCATAACAACATGACACCAACATTTAAAGCGGACACATTATTCCATATAACAAGTTGCAGACTTATGTGCAAGTCCGAAATTTACTAGGTTACATTAGAATATTACAATGGGGCTCCTCACAGTATGCTTGTCAGAGACCCACTTGAAGCTTCCCTCAGCATGCTTAGATGCAATGGCATCCCAAGTTAAACTTACAGTAAATGTTTTCTTCTCATTTGCCTTGGTAAATTCTAGCTTACTTGGTGATACTGACGTCGTTACTTCCTTTGGCATCTCAATTTCCACGGTGTAGGATGAATTTGCATCTCCTACGTTGGTGACGGTCCTATTCACCACAAGTTTGCCAGCGCTCGCTTTTACTGCGATTGAAGGATAGTTCAGCTCTGCTTCAGTGATTTTTCTTCCTTCTCCACAGGCACCCTTGTGATGTGTGATTATCTCAACTTGAGAATCTCTGTAACCAAGCCCACAGAGATATGCAATGTACTGCTTCTCATCAATGTCATAGGTTAGACCAGGATTGATAGCTCTAGAAGGGTTAACATGTCCTGCACCAATACTGAAATGCCCAGCCGGAATGAGTTTCTCATCGAGGATCGGCTTCTTTTTTTCATCTAACACATAAGCAGTCGTCATGATTGCTGACTTGATCGCTGCAGGTGACCAATCTGGATGCTCACTCTTGATAATAGCTGCAATTCCACTAAGGTGAGGTGTAGACATTGATGTTCCAGATATGCTATTAAACGCCATATTCTTCCCATCTTCATATCTTGGTCCAACTTTGAATGGCCAAGCTGCAATGACATTCACTCCTGGGCCAATTATGTCAGGCTTGAGAATACCTGGGGTTTGAGTACTTGGACCACGAGAAGAGAAGTAAGCTACTACAGGAGCTGGAGTAGTTCCCAACAACGTGCCATTGAAGACAATCGAGGCCGTTGGCTTGTCCGAGTTCTTGATATACTGTCTAATTGCGGCAGCATCTATAGAGTTGACATATGATGCTGGTAGGATATGTGCTGCAGCAAAAGTATTCTGCCCACTCACCTCTTTTCCAAGTGCTATCATCCCAGCACCACCAGCTTTCTGCACATTTCTTCCAATCTGGAGTTGGGAGCTAGAGGAACCATCAAGGTCGCAAGCAACAACCTTTCCTTCAGCATTTCCTGAACCTAATTGATGCACTAGTGGCAAAGAATCAAGGTTAGATGGTTGGTAGGCTGACTCACCAACAAATGAACGCCCATCACCTAGCTTTACAATAGCTTCCATCTGCCTGTCTATTGTACTTGCACCAACTGTCAGGACCCAGGGTGCCTCATTTTCTACAGTGCTGGATAACGGACCTGAATTCCCAGCAGAACAGCTGACAAATATTCCTTTCTTCATGGCAGAAAATGCACCAATAGCAATAACATCTTTATCAAATGGTTGTGATTTACCACCAAGTGATATGGACAAGATGTCAACACCATCAGCAATTGCTGCATCCATTCCTGCAATTATGTCTGAGGCATAGCATCCCCATTCGTTGCATACCTGATACATAGCAAGGTGTGCATGTGGAGCCATGCCAGTTGCAGTACCATTTCCGTTGCCAAGCACCCTTGCACCTTCAACAGATCTTCCGGCAGCTGTGCTTGCTGTGTGTATTCCATGGCCAATGCTATCCTCTGGAGGATAATGGCCTCCTAATAATGCTCTACCGCCTATCAATTTATTGTTGCACTTCTTGGCATCTCCAAAGTTGCATGATCCACGCCACTTTGTTGGTGGAGGCTTCATTCCTTCATCGTTAAACGAGGCGTGTGAAACATCTATTCCTGTGTCCAGTAGCCCTATGATGCTTCCGTCACGCATGCCTATGCTACTCCAAGCCCCTCCGTTGGACCGCATGCAGCCCTAAGAATTCTGGAGTGTGGGTCGTCAACAGTGGTATAAGATAATCTTCATATACCTTAAGGACACCATCTCTCTTCCTAGCATACTCTGCCTCATCTTTCGTGAGGTTCACAGCAATGCAAAACCAAGAATGGCTTCTCTGTAGGTATGGATGAATGGTGTGCGAAGCCTGGATGTACCCAGTAGTGGAGGGACGAATGATCTATACCAGATCTCAAGGTTGATGGAGCTCATATCAGTTGAAAAATTTGGTGGAGGGCGCACACGGACTATGTATGTGGATCGGGTTGATCTTTCATGACTTTCATGGGTGACAGTTGGTGTAGTACAAGCCAGAAGGCTTGCAAGAACAAGAAATGCCAATTGGAGTCTCAGATCCATAGGTGAAAGTGGAGACTAGAGGCGAGAATTGTTTGTAAAGAGTCTGGTTGCTAACCTATTTATAAAAGATTTGGAGAAGCAAGATGTGTTCCAATTAATGAATTTGATTTTTTTCATTATCTTCAAGACTTTTCTGAATATCTATATGAAGATGGAACATATTCGTTGGATGTCTTCTGTAATATAATGCCTTGATACTACAAAACCATATAGATCCATGGTCATTTATAACCATATAGACAAATGGAGCCTTTTCCCATTTGTAATGCTTGTTTGGATATTTTGAATATTTTTAATTGCAGTTTTATTTTCACAAACTAATGGATCCACTGTTTGTAAATTGTAACTAATAAATCATAGCAATGTCCAAATAAACATATAATATAGATGGTTATCTTCTCTTTGGATACCCTTGAAGTGATTGGAATTTTTAAATGGTATGGTTTGGTATCCTTCTGCTACGTTAAAAATAAAAATGTATAGTGATCACTAGAAAAATTATTTATTTTCTTAGTATTGAAGGTATACAATAATTATGACTATAAGTAGAGTTTGGTTTTGAATGGATTTTACATCTGTTATTAGCATTTATAACTATATAGACATGCCTTTAAATTTGTGACAATATTTATGACTACAGATAGTTTATGCAATACAGAATTATATGGATCCACGGTCATTTATAACTATATAAACATGTGGAGATTTTCCTTCTTCAATTCTGAGGGCTTGATTGGATATATGGTATAAATCTTAATAATCGAACATTCTCGTGAAAAAGAAATCTTAAAAAATGGAGATATTATATGGATGATTTCTGCTATTTGGATACCCTGGAAGAAATCGAAACATTTAATATTAGAGAAAAGTACAGCTGGATGGCCGTGTACTACACTTGAAATATAATTGTACAATGATGACTAGAAAGATTCACTATATTTTCTTTGTGCTTAAATGTAATATAATATCCAAGAGCATAGGTAGAGGCTGGTTTTGAATAGATCGATTCAACATCTCTATTTGCATGTATAAGTATCTAGAGATATGGATTGCTCCTTGAAATATCCAAGAAACTCTACTAGCATGCTCTCGTAGGCATGAGAGGCATTGGGACTCTCTTTCGTGCAGGGAGCTGAGGAATGATAAGGCAACGGCCAGGTCGATAATAATAGATGTGTCAAGTGCATACTCTGCTATCTACACTAGGCAATGGTTTTCAATCCCCTTCAATTTAGTTAGTGCTTCAATTAGCTGCTGCAGAAAGGGCACCTGACTTGTGTATACTGGCCAATGGTTTTTCTGTGAACTCAACGAAAATTGCTTGTCCGGCTAAACTTGTAACATGACCAATGTGGTAGATGTGCAAAATGAACAAAGCAAAACTCATAAATTGAAAGTATGGCCATATACCAGGGGTGGAGTTTCAGTGATGCATGGGTATGTATTCCCAGGACATATGAAGTATCGAAACATGTATACATACCATGTGTTGTGGTAAATTATCTATTTTTCTGAGCTACAACTCAGCCCAGCTCACCTCATAATCCCCATAACTACACCCTCCTTTTCACAAGCTAAGGGACCAAGGGCTCCCGCCCACTTCAGAGCCGCTTGTCCTGCCACCCACACATCATTTGGTTGGCCTTCACCTCAGCACCCATGCCATCCACGTCGTTGACATGTACGGCTACACTGTCAGATGGAGGCGGACCTAGGGCCCAGCGACTCTGGGCACCTGTCCGGGCTCCGGTGCCGTCGCTTCTTGAGGCTGGCAGTTCAATATCCTGAGTTTTGCCTAGGCTCCATTGAATTGCTGGGTCCGCCATTGGATACACAAAAAAACAAAGGTCGATCTTCATTTGTATATTTCAGATCTGAAACCATCTCTCTTTTTCTCGGGTTAGATATTTCCCTTCTTTCTTTCTCTTTCTCTTGAGAAGCATGAAGCCCTACTGTTTCTCTCTCTTGATTATTTATTTGCACTTCTTCACAAATGCTGATGAAATGGCATGATAATTTTGGTTCCTACATTTTTTTTCGCATCATGAGTTCGTGATACTGGAGCTGAAGTTGGCCTCCATATATCGATGCTTAGCCTTTGGAACAAAATAGCGAGTGCATTCGGGTCCGACAGTCGTGCTGGGAGTATATAGTATATATGTGATGCAAAAATCCTTATTTGTTGTCTTGTTATTAGAGGGTTCCGTCAACAGTACTGGCCATTATGTTATAGGACTACAAGAATTAAAATGTGAAGGAATCCTCATTAAGGAAATATGTTTCCCAACTACCAACAAAATAAGAAAAATCGTAGCTGTTTCAATGAAAATTACTCAGGGACCTTCCTGTGCTTGATCACTGCAGCATTAAGCAATATCCCCTTAGCAATAAAGGTAAGGGTCACATTATGAGGAATCAGCTCCTCCCTATATTATGGACTGCTATTTTGAAAGGTGGTTTGAGTTTTCAGCTGTGGTGTCACTTATAAAATTGTGTGTGTGTGTGTGTGTGAGTGAATTGGGGGGGGGGGGGGGGGGGGAAGAGGTGCCTGGTGTATTATATGTCTGTGTCACTACTTGAAAGCAGGCAACATCGGCCAACACACACACACATATGCTAGTTTATAAACCATTATTGATATGCTCCAACATATTTCATGTATCTCATGAACTCTGTCTTCATGCAAGAACTTGATAAATTTGTTGTGGTCTTCATTGATGACATTCTGATCTATTCCAAGAATCCGGAAGATCATGCGAAATATTTCCATGGTGTTCTTGCATTAGTAAGACCAGATTGAGTCTTCCTAAGCTCCACCTTCTACTGAGCAGAACAGGTTACTTGGCAATCACACCCACTCTCTTTGCGTTGTCATACCAAAATTTGCTAACAGATAGGACCAAATTTTAGTTTAGCACACACCGACCGAAAGAAGGTTCCACCTTCGTTATCCTCCTCGCGCGCACAGAACACGTCTTGAGTTGTTACTATCTGAATCGCACGATCAAGAACGCACCCTCCTGGAAGACATACGTCCTGTGAGTTGTGAAATTTGGTCCAGAACGATTGTGCTTGTGTCCAGATATTGATGGTGCAGAAATTTTGTGTGTGTAGTTGATCAGTGTAATGTGCGTGAAAGACTTCAATTTTTTTTGTATGAGCTTAAGGGAAGAACTTGCTAATTTGGACGCGCCCAGCAAGGCATATCACATAGAAAAGACATTGGATCCCTATTTTGAGTTTACTCTGTTAAAATTATCTATGTGTTTTGATGATGCGAGACGAGACCACTATTACATAAATGATTTATTATCAACACACCCCTCCAAATTTTTACTATAGGATTAAACTATGGACCGCCAAGACCCGTCCATTTGTAAAAATTTGTCTTGCGCAAATTCCAAAAGGAAAGCTTAGCATAATACCATCACCAAAACGTATGTGGTGCAAAGGTAATAACGAAGGGTTGCGCGAGGCCTAAGGTTGTGGGTTTAGACTGTATGGAAATTAAAACGCACACGCCCAAAAAAATTATGTGGCCTACAACTCGTGATGTGTGTCGGCGGTGTGTTTGCCAAACACAAGAAGAAATAATGCACTATGTACTGCCAATAGAATTGCTTTTTTAGTAGTGCGTTCTATGACAAAACAATATTGTGGAAACCCCTTCCATTCCCATGACGTCACTTAAAAAGAGAATAACTACACTATTCAATTTCATTGTTGGAGTCGTGACATGAACAAAGACGTCCCTATAAAATGGAGAACCGTGGCCAAAGGATCGGAGGTTCAACTTTTTGAGATCGATGCGGCAATGAATTGCATACAAAATTGTGGCAGAGAGAGGTTTGGTGCTACAGCTAGGCTGCGCAGAATGATGTTGATTACTGTCATAGGCCTGGGAGGTGTTGAGAATCCAAGGATAATGCCTCAGAGGTCCCAGGCGGTGTTGATTTCCTCTAAGAGCCTCATTACGAGAACTACCATTTGTGATAGCTGGAAAGGCGGCCCAGCACCAGCGCAGACGAACTTCCATATATAATTCTTTTGTTTGTTTGAGCTGAAAGGATCTAGATAATTGTGGACAGGACTCCATCTCTTTGTTTCAGTTTAATTCACAACTCGTCAGCTAAAAGTCCTTGTGATGGAGGTTGCTGTGGCACTATCTCGAAGAAACTAAAGAGTGTCCAATTTTGTTTTTATTTTGACATGTTTTGTCCTACAGAAGGACATGAAAAGTATCATGAATTCCAAGCCGAGAATCCCATTTACTCCTATATATAATAAACTTGCGTTGCATCCTGGCTGTCAATTTTTGGCCATAGATAAGTAATAATATTAAGTTATGGTTTTCCGGCACGTGTATTGATCACACTGCTACACAAAATGGTTTCCATATGTTCTCTGTGTAAAATCTTGTATGTAAGTGCCTCGTTGATAGTAATATCTTGTATGCTATGACCTTAATTACTATATATGCGTATCTAATTAATTATCGTACATTCAATTCTATAGGATGCAAATAAATGATGCCATTATTTTAGGTAAAAGGTGTAGATATCTTGATCCTACAGCTATTTGCGAGACCAAGTACGCCGGGTCAAGTAAGTGGGCGGACAATGATGACATGCTAGCTAGGTGTAAAACGTCCGAGGAGAAGAACGAGAAACGAATATCATATCACAAAGATGCCATGAAGAGGGTTGCGGTCTACATAGGGTTATGATGGCAAATTGGCAAGACGTGGCCAATATCATATATGCACCATACCATATCGGGTAAGTTTAATTCCAATCTTTTATTATAATATATACTTGGTCCAATCCATAGCTAAAAATCGTATATAATATTTTTGCAGGGGGTCACTAGATTGCTTCTATGATATAGCCAAAGCTTGGAAGAGTCCTCGTATTGGACTCTTTGGATTGAGCAAAGACTAGATATAATGAGTTCTTATTCGTCCTCAAAATGTTAGCAAATTTGTTATCTTCCATACGTATATCATGCTAATTTTTCCGTAAAAGTAAATATTTATAATCTAACTTCTCATTTCTCTCTTTTTTAAACAGGGCTTACGGGCACTACATTAAAAAAGAGGTGTTCATCCCGCCGATAAAGGTTGAGCAATAACTCTACGCACAAACTTCCCGTGCCATAAACAACCTGCAAATTTCGTGTACTACGGGTATTACACGTGCGAGCATATGAGGGTGCAGGGGAGATACACAACAGATCCTGAATGTGAAAGGGACTACTCTTTATTAGGGATAGATGTATATGTGTACATTATTTTTGCGTCTATCTAATATTTGCTTAATCTTTCCGTGGATTCATTTATTGCAGATTCATCCAACAAGAAACATGGGGGCACTCCATGAGAAACAACTCTTAGAAGTAGTAGCCGATTTATGTCGTTTCATTATGCATGAAGTGATCCACCCAGAAGGTATATTTTTATAAAAGGACCATGAATTAGCAATGGACTCTAAATACATTAGTCTGCATGACTGAGCGAACCAGAAGCACCGTTCCACCTCAAGTAGTGTTGGAAAATTGAAGAAAAATATGTATTCAAGCAGCACTTTTAATGATGTACTATAATGATGCACTATAATTATATATATATTTTATTACTTTACCTTTTAAATTTGTATGTGCAATTATTTATATTCATGAAACACATTCCATGTCGATCACTGTAACATTCTATCGCGCACTAGCTTGATAGATCAAAATTGGCGGGAAACAAAATTTTAAAAGGTAGTGGAAACAGATTTGGAAAATTTAAATTCAAATCAGTGAAATTTCAGACGGTGCCCTAACCTGACCCTAGAAATCAATTTTCAGGGCGGGTCATGCCCTAAACCGCTCCTGAAAACACCATTTCCATGGGAGGGTCATGGGGTGACCCACCTCTGAAAATTGATTTCCAGAAGCGGGTTAGGGCATGACTCTCCCCTAGAAATCGGTTTTCAAGGGCAGGTATCCTCTATTTTCAGCTGCGAGAAATAGAGACGGATATATGGTTACCATACGAGTCACTTATACAAGTGTGAGAGGGTTGGTAGACATACGATGCAGCTTAATTTCCATATGGCTGGGAGTGGGAGGTTTCAAGAATCAAAGGAGCGCTAATGTGGCAGCCAAAACCTCCATGTTCAAAATTCGACCCTGTTGGCTTTCCTCCAGCAGCCTCGTTGATAGAGCTGCCAATGACAATCTGCCTCAAATCATGAAACTAGTGAGGCTGGCTAGCACCGATGCAGACGAATAGGACGATGCAGTACCAGCACGTCCACCTGATCTTTGTGTCTCAACAGCATGATCCAGCACTTGCTTCTGGTAGCATACCCTTAAGGACATGCTCGATTATGATTTGGCAGCGGTGTC
This sequence comes from Panicum hallii, assembly GCF_002211085.1. Lineage (NCBI taxonomy): Eukaryota > Viridiplantae > Streptophyta > Magnoliopsida > Poales > Poaceae > Panicum > Panicum hallii. The sequence goes on from NC_038044.1 coordinate 58,988,755, forward strand.
CATGTCCTTTACTCCAATGAAGAACTGTGCTTAATTGTGACCTGCAATTGGTCCAGTAATTAGGTGAAGATAATTGTGCTTTTGTGCACGAGTAACAAAAAAATGATAAAAAGAAATATTTGTCTTATGTTTGTGCCCACCAAGGGACGCACAAGTCACATAGAACCACGCAACTCGATTGTGTGTCATGCATACATCTCAAGATGAAGAGTTTATGCCTAATCGAGTTCTATGCATCAAGGTGCTTTTGCTTCCACACACATGCTCAATTGTGCGGTCCCTGCGGCAGACAAGTCCTGTAATCCTGTGAATAGTGTTGTGCTTGTGTCCTGGAATTGGTGCCGAATTTGATGTGAATAATTATTCATCTGTACCAAGGGCAACAAAATTTGACATGAAAACTTCCTCTTTTTTTCCTTGATTTCAACCAGATCTCTCGATTTTTTTATTGGGCAGAGTACTCGCTCCAGTTGAAAGAGTTTGCTTGCATTAGCAGCAAACTCAGAAACAAAATTGAGCCCAACTTGAGTGTCGTTCGATTTGGAAGTATTCAACATTTTCGCTTCCACACATCTTGACCGCCTGAAATTTGCACATGTACCTGTGCCGTACCTGAAATCAAGGCTTCCGCAGACAGCTGGGTCCAATCATGACCAGCAATAATAGATCTATTCTTTTATGGAGGAAAGTCATTCATTTGATTTCTTCTTAAAAGGAAGTATATTAGTTTTTACATTGAAATTATTTTACGGACAACCCTGACCAAATTTAATTAAAATACTACAGGAGGTTAACCAAGAACTGGCCTGGTGGTTTGCTTCAAAAAGATGATGGCGAGTGAGACGGATTACACAACTCAAGGAGTTAACGGTTCAAGATTCTGTTGCGGTCATTAGCCTTGGTGAAACTACAGCCGAAGCTCAATATGCCAACTTGCCTCGAATGAGACAAACTAGCTACAGAGCAGCACAGTGACCAGTGTGTGTTCCAAGCCTCGCCGGGGTTGGACACAGCTCGCCGGACGTCGGTGACGACGACGCGGCTCTGGAACACATGCACGCACGAGAACACGAACTGGATTGCTGTGGCTTAAACTTGCCCGCTTTTCTGATATTCTATTTAAAGGAAATAACATGCAAAGACCATGCGCACACGGCGCACCATGTTCCTCCGCGAGCGTCGAGTGGTACCATCCCGCCACTCCAGAACATGTTCCTCCGCGAGCGCTGGTGCCATCCCGCCACTCCAGAACATGCTGTGTAGCTCGGATTCTACAACCGGTTCTCACGTGGACTGAAGCACGTACGAGTCGAACACATACTAGACGCGCCCAAGCCAGGCTCTCGTTCAACCGAAAGAAAAAACGACACGCTACTCCTAGCGGTACAATAACAAGAGCAGAACACGCCTGAGTTATCCAACATAGAAAGGAAGGCTGAACGATTCCTCACGCCTCCCATTTCTATCCTATATATTGATAGAAGAAGAAGAAGAAAATATTTCTACACAACCTTTTTGTTGTTTCTGTGCTTCCTGTAAGCAGCAGACCGCACCTCATTGGCTTTTCTTATCCATCTCTGATCTTCACCGCACCTGTTGTGTCTATGGAGCCAGCCCTTTTATAGCTAAGATTGCCAATTAAAAATCAATGGCCAAGCTCAAAAGCCTGCTATTATTACGGCTGTAGAGAATAAAAACTGGACAGCAAAAGGAAATCGCTATGATGTTAGTTCCGAAATTCTTCTTTCTCTAGATAAGTTGATTGGCTGTATCCTGATTATTAAGATCGAGTTTAAGTGAAACCAGCTGAGAAAGATGGAAAAACTGAAATGGCCAGATAATGTTCAACTGTACGCAAGAGGGCTGGCCTGGAATTATGTCCCTCCTTGAATGCGCACGACGTGGGTGCCTCAAAAAGTAATGATATAGGACGCCCTAGCAAGGACACAAACACTAAATATTTGGTTTGTCCATGTAACTAGAAGAATTCTTCTTGCATATTTAGTGAGTCACTTGATGGAAAAAGATGGCCCTAAATTGGTATCTCAGTCTGAACATGTATGTTGACGCTCAATATATAGCTATAAAGTTGGTTGCCAAGCCACCAGTATAACAAGTATATAGGACATGTTGCTCGTGTAAAAGTCAGCTAGTACAAGAGCATCTGTCTATCGCGCACATTTTACGAAGGGAAAACTGAACATTGGTCCATATATATTGGCCTCTAGCTTTTCAGCTTCATACATTTGCCATGCTTGACAACACTGAAGCAGAGTCACCCATGTCTGTGTTATAAGCTCTGCTTCTGCATGTGTATTACTATATAAAAATGCTGAGTGGGCAAGATTGCAGGTTGCTGTTTGGAATGGGAGGCCTCGGAATGATCAGTGATAGTACTAGCTGAATGCATTCAGATTACTAATTGCAGGCACGGACCGGCCTCCTTGGGAAGACCTATACATCACGTGTCACTGGTCGACGCAAGCCTTGATTCCGCGGATTGACGATGGAGCAAACTGAAAATTATTGACAATGGTCAGTTTGGCAGAGCTTCACCTGCTTCTGATTCTTTATAGGAGCTGATTTTTAGATAGAAATAATTTAATGACTGAAAGTGATTCTCTACAGTGAACTTTATGGAAAAATATATCATGTGCGAGAAGTAAATAAAAAAGCTATTTTTTCAGCTCCCAGCTCCTTATTAATTTATTTCAGAGAATCACTATATATAGTTAGCATATAATCAATAATCAATTCTCTCTGAAAGCTCCTCTAGGAGCTCTGCCAGCATGACCAGCGTGATTTCTGGGAGCACACATTTTAAGGGTCTATCTCACTGTAAGGATCTCTGTAATAGTGTTCTTATGTAGATATAGCCAATTGACAAAAGAAGCTCTTCTCAATCATATGGGCCACAAAGTTTTTACAATTCAGAAAACAGTGCCGTCAAAATCACGCAAGACATTGTCTTTCAGCTGAGAAACTACAGTGTAAACTCAATTTCCAGGGATTTAATGGGATCCTCTGCGTAGTAGTAGCCTTGAAAGGAAGAAACAGAAGTCACGTAAAACTTAAAACAGGGCATAGTTTCACTAGTGCAAGGCTTACTCGTGTCCCACTATTTGGTTATTTATATTTATCTTTCTCAAAGAAAATAAATGTTTTCAATAATCCATTTGCCGAAAATAATAATCATGCATGTACTAAAATTGTGTTAACAGAAAGTTTCCATTAATTCTATGTGTTCCTCAGATTTGAATAACAGTGATGAAATAGATGGATTTCGGCCTATCTGTTTATTTTATCTATCTCAGACGAACTACGGCCAGATAACATCTTCAAAGATTTACTTTCCTATAGCTGCAACTTCTTTTGGATTGGGAATAGGCCATGTCCAAATAAGCATGACCCCTCCTTTGCAACAGATGCCGCATGACCCACCCGCGTGCTTCTTCCTTGGCCCATCGCTGCATTCGCATCCAAATTTCTATTAGGCAATTTGGAACCATAATAAGTTACCCATTTTGCAGAAATAAATTTCAGATATTAACATCGACATCTATTAGGCAATCCTATATGCATATGCTAGCCCATATGGATTAGTTTCTAGTAATGACACTAGCCACATGAGTACTTATTTTGGCTAGTTATTCTTTTTTTGGTTGTAGATGACTATGGTTGTCAACAAGCGAAGTGCATATGCTAACTTCATCGATCTCGAGATCTACTGCCCAATCTGTATGAGTCTATCTAGGGGTATATTGTACTTGCATGTATTCATTGATTGCGTTTTGTAAAAAAATGAAAATTCAAATATACCAAAAAATGGTAGTTGGGAATATATAGTGTCTACAAACATTTTTAATCACCAAATAAATAGGAGGTTGAGTTGGTTACTCTTGTGTCTAAACAAGCTAGTGCATTGATATTACTAGATATGTGTTGATCCATGTGCGACTGCAGGTTTCCATCGTTGCCATGTGCAAATGCTCATGACTTTGTAGCACATGTTAATGCTATATATAGTCCTTGGCTTCAGGAGCAAATAGAGAAGGTTTCCATCGTTTCCATAGGCAGATCATATTCTGGTGACCTACTTAAAGCCTCTCTATCTATTTTGCAACTTCATGGCGTCAAGTTAAGGGGATGGTAGGTTTTTGGAGTTTCTTTGCTAAAGCCGAGAGTTAATTCATATGCAATCAGGGGTCAGACTTACCTTCATGAACAATAAGGTTCACGTCTGTTTTGAACTCTAGCAGCCATGTTGTGATCATGCTCACAACAGATGAAGCCACGCATTATCTTGAGAAGTTAAAAGAAGATTCTTCTTCGGTACAGAATTCAGGATGAATTATATCTGTTATCTCTATGAAAAACATGTAAGATCCTGCATGATCCTGACAGTAATATCCATAGCGTTGAAGCTTCTGTAAATTCACTGTATATGAAATATGGAAATTTAAGACCTTTGTGGTTCGTTAATTTAATTTTTCACACAAAAAAGAAATGACAACCAACATGATCAGGCAGGACCTTGCTTCGCTATTTCTGAAATACATTATTTCTTTGAATACAACATAGCCATGTGAAAGTTGAAAGCCATTTAACTAGAATTTTCTTGGAACATACTTTCCAAACAAAAACAAGTAACGCATCAGATGTAACTATAGTTAAGAATGACCAATATTTGGTGCTGTAAGGGACTACATCTTATGAGTAAATAATAATCCGGTCACTTCCACTGCATTGAAGTTGGTGAGGCAATCAATGTAAATGTTGTAAATGCTACAATATTAAACTTTTTTCATGAAATAAAATTAGTGCAACTCCTATAAATGGACCAGCATTGTGAAATGTGGTGAGATTATCGAGTTGTAAAATTGGAGCAGAGAGAGAGAGAGAGAGTGGTATAGAGAATGTGAAGAATATTGCTGCTTTTATAGGCCTGGGAGGTATCGAGAATCAAAAGAGAACATATAAGTAAAACATTCCAGACATTGACGTAACTGTTTCCTGCCACCCGCACGCTACAAATGTGGAGGCTGACAACAGTCCATTGGGCGACTGAGTAGCTTCCTTGCTACCGTTGAGTACAGTTTTACTTTTAGAAGAACTAAGTTATAGTACCAGATAAATCATATCAATTTTATTGTGATAATAATTTGTTTCCATTCTCGTAATAAATTATGCTTAAGTAGAAATTAAATTTAGTTGTTAGAATAATAAGGTTGTACTCGCTCCGTCCCACGATAACTGCAACCCGATTTTTTCAGACATATACACTAGATGAGCTAGCAAATGATCCTAGTACCCTTGTTAAGGGATGATTTCTTCAATTAAGGCGGGCTGAGTTATCAGGATCTAAGGTGGTTGGTTGCCCATAGAATAAAAACTGGATCTCTCTCTCTGTATCAATTTCAGTTAGGGCGAGCTGTTAGTTGGAATATTTCGTCTAATTTAGAGAGTTGGTGCCATCGCTGTGAAGATGAAGCGAGACACCAATGCTATGTTAGCGGGAATATTCGACGGTTTTGTTCTAATGATGTCAGCAAAATATTTTATCACGTTACTACAGTATCAATACAGATGGAGCCACGTTATGAGGAACCAGCCAGCCCTATATATAATGTACTATAGGAGGTTCTATTTTGTAAGCATGTATGGTTAGCACATGATCTAGTCACTTATATGAGTAAGGGGACAGATGGTTGCTACAGAGACCACGCAGCTTTTCATAGGAGTGGGACTCAGTGGGTGTGGGAGGTTTCAAGAATCAAAGTAGCACCAATATAGCAAGTTAAACCACTCTGCTTGAAGCTTCTTTCAATGCATAAACCCAACTCCAGTGTCCTCCCCGACGGAGTTGCGTATCTTCTCCGTTGACGGCATGTATATCGGCAAAACGGTCATGGCTCCATAGTCTTCCATGGTTTGGAACTCGCATTTTCCCTCTCCAACATGCTTGACGCTTTTCTCTCCAATTATTTTTTTACAAGAAAGGATCATTTAAATTGCAACTCTAAACATTTAAATTTAGTGTGTGTTGAATGCACCACACTCTACTACACGTGTAGGTTCCATAAGACCTCTGGAAACTCTACCGCTTTACAGGATTCAAACTCAAAACCTTTCATCTTGCTATCATATTAAGCTGCATGCACCATACGGTTCAACCCAAATGCTTAAGTGTTGAATGCACCAACTCTCTACCACATTTGTAAGTTCTATAGATCTCGTATATGGACACTCTACCACTCGACAAGATTCGAACTTGATACTCTTCATCTTGATATTGTAGCATTGCATGGACCGGACAGTTAAACCTAAAAGCTTAAGTTGGTAGGGAATTACTTTAACCCTCATAATATGAGTACAGCAAGTTTCCTGATGGAATTACTAGGCTATAAATTTCAGTTCAGTCCGAGCAGCATACTGAAGCTCAAGAGTTTAAACACAAACAGCCAAAGAGTCAAATGCTTCTCTAACCATACCATGCGCACCTACGGTTTATTTGGTGGCAGCGAATTCTTCTATAATATAGAAATGAGAGGCATCAGGATGAAAACAAACCATCATTTTCCTGAGACGGAGTTCTCGACGCCTCCATGCAGGCAAAGACCCCCGCTGTCTCTCCATTCTGTCCCTGACGTGCCTACCAGATCACCCTCGATCTGATATTCACTCCCCCAAAACCACTGGCAATGGCGGACCCAGCAATCCAATGGAGCATGGGCCAAGTTTAGGATAGTTCTTTTAATGCTTGTACGGCTCCTCATCTATTCGTCACGAACAAGCAATAGCACACAAATACATACAAGCAAATAGAAACCAATTAAAACAGTACACCAATCATTAAAAAACAGAGACAAAAAGACTTAGAAACTAGTTCTACACGTTGCAACTATCAAAATAGTACAAGAACGCTTAAAACAGATTTAAAACACTAAAGATAAGCTAAAAACAGCTCTGCAGGGGGTTATACGTGAGAAAAACTAACTAAAAGGGCTAAACAGAAAGAAACCGAAGGCTATAATATAATTTTATAAAAAAATATGAGGGCTAACATGCTAAAACCTCAACTAGGAACGGGCGGGTTCAAAAGTTGAAGAGCTCAGGGGTCTAAACAAAAGAATCAGGGCCAATAGAATTAGTTTTGAATAGGCATGGACAACGGGTTGATTTCAGCAAAACACAGCGGTGTTTCTACAAAATTGCCATGGTGGACCGGCAATTGACTTATTTGACTGGAGATAGATCCAATCTGGGCCGTCAGCCCTGGATTGGGCGGCCGCGAAGCAGCGGCGGGACGCCGGAGCGCGCCCAAAATCGCGCAGCCAGGAGGGAAAGGAAGAGGGCGGCGAGGGGAAGCTATCTAGGGGGGTCCTAGGCGGCGGGCGAACGTCGATGGTGGCTGGCGATGACCATGCACCATGGAGGAACTCCGGCGAGCACGGGGAGGCGGTTCGGAGCACCAAAACTTAGGGAAAGTGGGACGGGAGGCACCTACCGTACACCCGCAAGCTTGTAGTGGGGAAGGTGCAGTCGGAGAGGAGCCGCAGCGGCAGATCGATGGCGGCGGCTGCAGAGCTTGCACGTACGGCGCGAGGCGAGCGAAAGGCGGTGTGTGCAAGTAGGGCAGGGACGCAGGGCCGGGTCTTGCATAGAGGAAAAAGGGGTGCGCGTGCGGGGTGCGCGCTAGGTGGGCCCAGCGCTGTCTCGGGTCCAAGCCGGACTCGGTCGGAGGAGACGAATGAGGGCGGGACCCGCCCGTCGGTGAGAGAGAGAAGGGAAAGGAAGGGAGAGAGATGCTGCTGGGCCGGCTTTGGGCTGAAAGGAGGAAAGGGAAGCGCTCGGCCCGAGCGGAAAAAAAAGAAAAGAAGGGAAATGGGCCGGCGAGGAGGGAAACTGGCCAGCGGCCCAAGTAGAGAAAGAAGAGAGAAAAAAAGGAAAAGGATAAAAACAAATAAGAAAAGGGGTATTTATGTGCTAGAAAATAAAAATAAAACCATAGAAATTAGAATAAATCCTAGAAAATTTCAGGAGAAATTTTAAAATGCTTCTGGAACACAAACACAAGCAAACAAACTTAAAATATGCACCAGTATGGATGCAAAAAATCAAATTAGAGCCTATGATGAGTTTTAAATATTGCAAACCTAAGCCTTTTGAAGTCCGAAAATTATAGAACTAAGCTAGATACTTTTAAAGGCGAAATTTAGGGTGTTACATCGTCTAGCTAAACTTGTAACATGAACAATGTGATGGATTTGCAAAATGAACAAAGCAAAACTCACAAACTGAAAGTATGGCCGTATACCAGGGGTGGAACTTCAGTGATGCATGGGTATATATTCCCGGGAATACCTAGCTTTTGTGGCAAAAAAATCAAGTATATGTAAACTACTTTTGTCGTCTTTATTTCTCCAAAAACCTTTCCTATTATGAAATCATGGTAGTGCAACTTCCTGTTTTTTTTTACCAATTCTTCTAGTCTACACATACTTTACAAACAACAACAACAAAAATCAATGACCTTTCCATCATGGTGATGGAGACACTAATGCTTCACTAACTGGATTATTTGACCCTTTTTATTCTAGCGATGTCAGAAAAATATTGTAGCCAGTAAGGTAACTACGCTATTTATAATTTTGATTTATCGATGGGAGTCACATTATGAGGAACCAGCCGCACCCTATATAATGTACTAAAGGAGGTTCAACTTTTATTTGGTTAGCACGTGAGTCACTTATACAATTGTGGTCGAGAGAGTGAGGGATAGAGTGGGGGGGAGAGAGGGATGGTACATAGACAAAGCAGCTTTTGATAGGGCTGGGAGTGGGAGGTTTCAAGAATCAAAGTAGTACCAATGTGGACAGCCAACCCCCTGACTTCAAAGTTTGGGCTGTTGTCTCTCCTGCAGCTAGCTCACTGACAGAGCCGCCAATGATTATGTGTCCGTAGTCATGAAAGATGGCAAGGCTGCCGAGCACTGGTGGAGACCAACAGGAGGATGCAGCACCGAGCACGTTCACATGTGGTCAATTCCCAATGTGCACAGAACAACTCCGTAGCTGCTTCTGTCTCCACTGCATGATCAAACGCATTAATATTCCTGCAGGCAGCATACCGGCCCTTCAAGAGATGCTAGATGGTGATTTGGCAGCGGTGCTAATGTCCTGTACTCCAGTGAACATCTGTACATGCTTGTGCCCTAAACTTGCATTGGTGCAGAAGTTTGGTGACGATAATTGTGCTTATGTGGAAGTGCCTACAAAGATTTGTCGTGCAGAACATTTTCAACTTCACAACGCAAATGCAAAGCCACCTTCATAACTGATCGCCGTGTACAAGATATAGTGTAATAAAAATTATGGGCATGTCAACTGATGATGTCCTCGTGGCCAACATTTATTTGATTGATAGTCATTTTTTTAAAAGAATTTGATTGATAATCATGGCTACATAAGAACTCCTTGAAGTGAACTGGTGATGTTACCTTCAAGCGATGCAGGGGAATAATCACCTATGTGAGCCGCCAGAGCTATCTTGGTTGCACAACGTATATATTTAATCTCACTTTTTTTTACTTGATTATGATTTTTAGTCCTGCTGATTTCAACGTTTACAATAGGTTACTAAACAGTTTAAAGAGACAATTAACTTTATAAACTGAACTAATATGAGGGTGTAGGAAGAGTAGATTGCATGGATTGATTTGCATAGAGCCTCTCCGGCGGTATCTATGAGAGTTATGGGGATCAAGACATTGCATGGAATCGTAATCCCAACCAACTCTATCTAATCCCGTGCCGTGATATACTCTAACATCCCTCTGCAGTTACAGCGGGAGCACCGCAGACGGTGAGACTAGAGAAGAAGTCGAAGGCAAAAGCCGAGGGACTGACATCCCCCGCAGTTATAACGTTGGCGCGATGTGGATGCCGTAAAGCATTTCTATTACCAGAAAAACACTAGTTTCTCGCGGCAGCATTTCTCGCACCAGCAAATTTATCTCAATCAACATCATGAAGAGCAATAGTATGCATGGGTTTTAGCACAAATTTACTGTTAAGCTTATTTCTACCTCTACTGCCCATCATTATATACGTTCCTCAAATTTGATTAACTATGAAGAAATCCATGAATGTTAGGCTATCGGTTTACCTATGATCTCAAAAGAACTACACGGCATGTGACTGTGCTTCAAAGTTCTATTTCCTGCAGCATAGTACAACTAATTCTCACAACTAAATAAAAGGCCTTTGCAAACGTATCATCACCGTACCACCAGTTCAATCTAACCGGATGTTGATAGGTTATCACCGCCGGTTCATAAATAGGTGGACATCGGCAGTGGAAACAACTATCACCACCGGTATGTACTATATATGGATCGACGGTAAAAATATATTACGAACCGGAGGTGATAGGTAGATTGTTACCGTCGTGTCTATTCATGGCCTAGCGGTGAAAACCCACAATTCACACCAAAAGTTTTATAGTTTTTTCATATGAAATTAGATTGAAACAAATTTTATATCAATGTTATAGAGCTCAACGAGATCTGAAATCTTGTAGTTGACAACTTTTTTATTTGAATTTTGTATATACCCAAATATTTTATATAAATTATCAAATCTATCTAACAATCTTAGATGGAAAAAAGATCATCATCATATTTTAGTGCTCGATGAGATTCAAAACTTTGTAGTTATAAATGACTTTAACATGGGGATAAAGAGAGACATGTTAAAGTAATTAAATTATTCAACCCTTTCCATTGCAATAATGAAGTCAGTAGAATATTACAATAAGTACACGATTAAATTTAGAATGTTCAGATAGATCAAGATTATGAGGAATCTGACTCTTCCTAGCTATATTATTTTCTGCCGTTGTGAAAAGAGGTTCAATATTTGAACAACGATTAATATGAGTTACTTATAAAATTGTGGTAGAGGGAGATGGGGGACACACACACACACACAGAGAGAGAGAGAGAGAGAGAGAGAGAGAGAGAGAGAGAGAGAGAGTTCATAGATAAGGCAGAATATTTGTTGCTTTCATAGGGGGTGGGAGGTATCGAGAATCAAAGGAGCATGGATGTGGCAAGCAAAACCTCATGATGTTGTGCTGTGTTGTCTATGCTCTAGCTACTACACTGAAGAGCCGCGAATCTGTTCTGTCCCTTGTGCCCTCAGAACTCATTGCCAGTTGCCTGTTGCTGGTGTCGAGAAACCGAATGAGCATCTCCATTAAGCTTCTTCATCAGCCCCACTGGTGCGCTTCTTGGCCCATCGCCGCATCTGCATCCAAATTTCAGTTGGGAAATATGGAACTACCGGTTACTCATTTTGCAGGCATAATTTTAGATATTAACATCACATCTGTTGTTGGGGCCAGCTCGCCAATGCTGGCTAATACAATCCGACATGGATGACTTATCTGTTATGCTATTTCTTAGTTGACCCATAAGCATTAGTGTTTTTACGGATGGAGCCACGTTATGAGGAACCAGCTCAGCCCTATATAATGTACTAGAGGAGCAATTTTGTATGTATATATGGTTACCACATCATCTAGAGGCACTAATAAAATTGTGGAAGAGAGAGTGAGAGACAAAGGGGGAGAGAATGGCTACAGAGACCACGCGGTTTTTCATAGGGCTGGGAGTGGGAGGTTTCGAGAATCAAAGTAGCACCAATGTGGCAAGCAAAACCTCTCTGCTTGAAGTTTGGGCTGTTGGTTTTCCTCCAGCTAGCAGCTCTACTTCTGAGAGATACATACCTGAAGAGTTGACTATTTACGTTCATCTATCCTGTCTTGAAAAAGAAATGTTTCTTCTATCTTTTAGTTCACCAGAACATTGCTTGTTGAGAAAACATGGTACTTGATTTCATTTTCTATCCTCACATTTTCCATGGCATGTGTTAAATTAATATCATTATCAGATGTCTCCATATAGACAATTAATATCCTCTTTATGATGCTGCTGTAAAACAATTAAACTTTCTACAAATTATGTTCCAGTGATATCAGTTAAGTATGTGGTACTGACTAAGGCCTTCAAGAGCCTATTTATCTTTCTTTTTTTAGATAAAGGAGAGCTAGCACATACATATACACGCATACATTATTCAATTCTGATAAGAGTTACATTATGAGAATAATCAGCTCCTCCCTATATTATGGACTGCTATTTCGAAAGGTGGTTTGATTTTTGATCTGTGGTGTCACTTATTAAATTGAGGTGTTGGGGGGGGGGGGGGGGGGGAGGGAGGACGGATGAGAGAGAGATATGGATGGTGCATTATGTGTCTGTGTACGTCTCTACTTGAAAGCAGGTAACGTCGTTTACCACCAATGCAGACAAGGTATCAATGCTGCAAACTAAACCTTGCAGTTGATGCTGGCCTCTATATATCTATGTTCCACCTTCGAAATGAGAGAGAGGGTGGCCTCTATATATCTGTGCTCCACCTTCGAAACGATAGAGAGGGGGGGGGGGTGCATAAACCACGCAGAATATTTGTTGCTTTCATAGGGGTGGGAGGTCTCAAGAATCAAAGGAGCATCGATGTCACAAGCAAAACCTCGGGAAATGCGGGTAGCGCTGCGTTGTATAGGATCTAGCTACTTCATTAGCAGAGTCGCCAATCTGTTCTGCTGCTCGTGCCCTCACAACTCATTGTCAGTTGCCGGTGTCGTCAACCCGATTGAGCATCTCCATTAAGGCATATTGGACTGTACGGTGCCAACAGGAAGCATTTCGGTGCAGAAGTTTCGTGTAGTTTTTCATCGGTGAAACATGCATGCGCAGCACACGGAAACACTTTGAAAAGGGGAAAAAATATTCGCTTGTTTCTCTCATTATTAATTGACGGCTCGTTGTCCTTGACATACAGTAATCTCCAGCATGCATCTGTGCTAAGTATGTAGGGGCGTAGGGCATACTGGAAAGCCAACCAAGCTGTTCCATTTCAAAAAGCAAACAACAAGAAGAGAATGAAATAGCTGTCAGCTGCAAAACTGAACTATAGCAATTATTGGACATGTAGAGATATCTACAATTTTGAGTTCTGAATCAAACATAGCAAACAGCAACGTACAGTGATCCATTCGATAGTATTGGCCGCAACAGAGAAACACACTGTAATAGAGAAGCAGTTCTGAATTAGGTGCGGCGGGTGAAATAAGATGAACAGATAAAAAAAGATGTGAACAGTTTTAACGAATCAATTCTAAACAGGTGGGGGATTCACTCCCCCTCCGTTAATCCTACAAAAAAAAGAATCAACACTGAACAGTTAATGCAAAAGATTAATTTTGAATAAAAGCACTTTGTAACTTTGCAAATGAAATCGCTAAAGGCAGCAGTTTCACAAAATACTTGTTTAGATATGAATAGCACCAGGTCTTACTCATGGTCATGGTCTCATACTACTACAGTTCAAGCAAGCAGACAGCACTCTGCAGGTACTAGTCTTGCTACGTAAGAATACTAATCAGAAGAAACACTGCATCAGGAATAGAATCAGGATCCCTAGATAAAATTCACTACCATTTTTATATGGTTTTAGATGTGGTACATGTATATGAGTTACCTTTGAAGGAGCTAGGCAGACATAGACAGAGAAAGTGACGGACATAGACATAGGCAGGAATGCTATATTAATTGGATTATTCGATTCTTTTTGTTCCAATGATGTCATCAAATCTATTGTAATGCGTAAATACACTATCCAATATTTTTTATTTACAGATGGAATCACATTATGAGGAACCAGCCCTGCCCTATATAATGCACTGAATGAGGTTCAACTTTTGCATATATGGTTAGCATATGAGTCACTTCCACAAGTGTGAGAGAGGGCGGGCACATAGACGACGCAGCTTAATTTCCATGAGGCTGGGAGTGGGAGGTTTCGAGAATCAAAGAAGTGCTAATATGGTAGGCAAAACCTCCATGTTCAAAATTCTACCTGCTAGTTTCCTCCATCAACCTCGTTGACAGAGCTATCAATGACTATGTGCCTCAAATCATGAAGACCGGTGAGGATATAGCTAACCGATGCCGACTGGACGATGCAGTACCAGCATGTCCACCAGATCTTTATATCTCAACAGCATGATCCAGCACTTGCTTCTTGTAGCATACCCTTCAGGACAATTGTGCTTAATTGTGATCTGCAGTTAGGGTGCAGAAATTGGGTGAAGATAATTGTGCTTATGTGCACAAGTAATAACAAAAGTTGACAAAAAGAAATATTTCGCTTATGTTTGTGCCCACCAAGGATGCACAGACATGCTCAATTGTGCAGTCCCAGCGGTAGACAAGTCCTGTAATCCTGTGAATAATTGTGCACGTGTCTTGAAATTGGTGCCGAAGTTTGATGTAAATAATTCTTCTTCTGTGCAAAAGGCAACAAAATTCAACATGAAAACTTTCTTTTTTTTTCCTTGATTTCAGCCTGATCTCTCGATTTTTTTATTGGGCAGAGTGCTCTGTCAAGTTGAATGAACTGTCTGCATTAGCAGCAAACTCAAAAAAAATTGAGCCCAACTTGAGTATCGTTCGACTTGGAAGTATTCCACATTTTTGCTTCCACACATCTTGGCAGCCTGAAATTTGCAGATGTAGCTGTGCCACACCTGAAACCAAGGCTTCCGCAGACAGCTGGGTCCACTCATGACCAGAAATAAACCTATTCTTTTATGGTGGAAAGTCATTCATTTGATTTCTTCTTAAACGAAGTATATTACTTTTCTACATTGAAAATATTTTACGGAAAACCCTGACCAAATTTAACTAAAATGCTACAGGAGGTTAACCAAGAACTGGCCTGGTGGTTTGCTTTGAAAAAGGTGACGGCGGGTGAGATAGATTACACAACCGAAGGAGCGAACGGTTCAAGATTCTGCGGCGGTCGCTAGCCTTGGTGAAACGACAGCTAAATATGCCAACTAGCCTCGAATGAGATAAACTAGCTACAGAGCAGCACGGTGGCTAGTGAACAAGGCCTAACAACTAGAAAACCACCAACAATAATAGAGCCTCACGAGCTGGTCATGGGTCACGCGATTTATGTGCTATGGTCAGGATGAACGATTCCTCAGCACCTCCCATTTCTATCCTATTGATAGAAAAAAAAAGTTCTGCAAAAACTGCTCGTTGTTTATATGCTTCCTGTAATCAGCAGACAGCACCTCATTGGCTATTCTTATCCATATCTTGATCTTCACCACACCTGTTCTGTCTAATTAAGGTGCCAGCCCTTTTATAGCTAATATTGCCAATTAGAAAAAAAAAATAGACCAAGCTCAAAAGCCTGGTACTACGGCTGTGTAGACTGTAGAGATTACAAACGTGGACAACAAAAAGAAATTGCTATCTATACGACAATATAACGTTGGCTACGGATATTCTTTTTGTTTTGAAGGAAACATGAGGGGCATACGAGTATTCTCGTCTCTCTAGATAATTTGAATGGCCGTATCCTGATTATCAAGAGTTTAAGAGAAGCCAGCTGAGCAAGATGGAAAAACTGAAATGGCCAGATATTGTTCAACTGTCGCAAGAGGGCAGGCCTCAAAAAGTAATGACGTATAAGGCCGCATGGTAGCAAGGACATAAGACACTAAATATTTGCTTTGTCCATGTAGCTAGAAGAATTCCTCTTGCATATTTAGTGAGTCACCTGATGGACCTAGAGCGGGGCGGGGCGGGGGCGGAGAGGGGGGTATTGCTTACGCAATAGAGAGGGAACACAATGACAGATTACAGAACACTCAAGATTATATATTGTTGCGCTCATAGGACTTGGATGTGTCAAGAACAAAAGGATCACGATATCACGTCAATGGAAATACTAGCGCTTCATTTCCCTCTGGATATGTACAATTTGAGAAACATAGAAAATAAACAAAAGGAGAACCACAATACCACATCAATAGGTATATACAATTTGAGTTCTGAATTAAACATAGTGTCACACCCGATTTTAAGAAGAAATCAGATGCATCTTATACGTGCGTCAGGATCAATTTCACACACATATGATAGACGATATAAGTGTATATCCGAAATAATATCATATCATAAGGAAAGAGAGTATTAAAGTACTTTATTACATGATCGAACGTCTTAATCTTAAGCAACCAATAAATATCTTAAACTAGCAGCGGAACTTTAACTTCACGTGCAGATGACTGAAAGACATACGACTAGAACTTCTCAAAATCTTTAGGGAACTCCGGACAATTATCTTGTTCTGAGCAGCCTTGGTACTAATGGTTGGTACTAATCTGTTTTAATACGACTAAATCTTTTCTCCTCTATTTCTCTTTCTCCTTTTCTTTTACCTCATTTCTTTTTCCTCCCGAGCTATTAATCTGTTTTTTCTCTTTTTCTCCCCCGCCAGCAGTACGCAGCCCAGCTTCGCGCGTCAGGCGTGCGACCCGCGCGCCACAGACAAGTGGGCCCCGCTTGTCGGGTCCACGTTCGCCTCCTCCGCGCGAGCGAACCCGAGTCGGGTTCGACTCGGCGCTGCCGACCCGGGCACGAACGCCCAGGCCAGCCAGGCCCTTCTTGAACCAGCGCACACGTCCGTAGTGCCCTACCCCGCACCCCTCCGCCGCCAGCACCGTCCCGCTTCTCTCTGCCGCCCCTCCGCTGTGCCGCGCGACGCTCGCTCCTATGCGCCGTCGCCGCCCCTGTTCATCGCCTCCTTCGTGGAGTCACTGATACGCCGCCCCGATCGACGTTGGTTGAAGGCGACATGCCCTCCAGCTTCTCCATAACATCTCACAGCCCTCTTCCCCTCTCTCGCTCACCTGCCCCCCCCCCTGACGGGCGGGTCCCGCTCGTCGTCCCCTCCTGCGGCTGAGCCGAGCAGGACCCGAACTCGGTCGACCGGCGCCTCTAGCCCGCACGCCGAGGCGGACCAGAGCCGCTCGCGCCCCCTCTAGACCCCGTCGACCCGGTCCCCCAAACCCTCCTCCCTACCCACCGCCTTTTTGCTCAGCCGCCTCGTGCCTCTCGCGCAGTGCCGCCAAGCGCCCAGGCCTCCTTGCCGCGCGACTCGAGGCCCCAGTGCCCTGCCCTACCGCATGCGTCTAGGCCCCTGCACCCCTACGCGCACCTCCCCTGCTCTCCCTCGCTTGCGCAGCGCCGCCTCTCGTCGCGAACGAACAGCAACCCCGCGGCCTGCTGCTCATCCATGACAAGCAGCGCCGCCACTGGCCTTCGCCGCTCCAATTCGCCACTTTCGTCGGCCGTCGGACCAATCCAGCACCACCACGACGATCCCCTCGACGAGACGACTCCGTTTTGCCGCTCCCTGTCGCCCCTCCATCGCCAGAGCCGCTTCCGTGGAGCAGCCCTGAACCGGCCGCCTCCGGCCAGATTCCGGCCCGTCCCTGTTCTTCTCCGCCGCGGATGAGTACTCCCGTGAGTTTCCCTTGTCCTGCTCTTCCTTTTCCCCACTCCAATCGAGTCCCTAGTCCACCAGAACTCCGGCAAGGATGGCCACCTGGAGCCTGTACGCCATGGCCAGATGCTCTTTGAGCTCTTGCAGAAAACCCTCTCAAGAACGTTGCAATCTTTTGTTCATTTCTTGTGTCTTGGCTAATGCACATAAAACTCCCTAGAACTATTAGGAGCGTTTCAGTGCAGCCCGAGCCCATCCTTTTGCAGATCCAGCCGTCTTTTACCTTATTCAGGAGCACTGTTTTATGTGTCTCGAGAATCTCTTCTGCTAGCCCCTGAAATCTGCAGTTTATTGCAAATAGATCCCTACAGCTTTGTTTCTTCGACGGTTTTCACGTTTGAGCTCCGTTTTAGTTCATCAACACTGTGTTACCTTTATTTTATCGTGAGGTATAGTTCAATAGTGGTGACGTACTGTAGTTTCTATTTTATAAGTCAATTTAGAATTAATTTAATTAATAAGTATTTAAACTAGTGTTTCTAATTAAAAGTAATTAGAATTCTAACTCGATTTGATAACTAATATTTAATTGATTAATACCAACATAAATATGCCTTTTCATATAATTTGTTTAGTTCAAACACAGATCATAAAGTTTTACGCTAGATATTTTCACTAGTTTTATTTACTAGTTAAGTAATTAATTGATATAATTTATAAGTAAACTTGATAAATAAAATTTGACTAAGTTTATCTCATCTTTAAATATATAAAATAAATTAAGTTAATTCTAATATATCTTTTATATGTATTTTTATAATAAAATAAATTAAGCATATAGTTCTCTGTTTCTTTAATAATACAAATTATCCGACAGTTGTATCTTTTCAACCGTAGCTTTGTTTACGGTGTTTCTTGCGCTCTCATGATCATAGCTTCGAGCTATATTCTTTAGTGTGCTTGTTAATGCTTTTCTTTTATTTGGTGTTGTGTTCTTAGTTGTGCTTGTTTGCTTGTTTGTTGTATGTTTGTGCCTGATGTTGCCATGAGTAGAAGAAATGCAGTTCAAGAAATCTGAAGATTAAGAGTTTCAAGAGTAAGAATTGAAGACTTTAAACAGCTATTCTCTAGAATAAAGGCAAGTATATTCCTTGATCATATTTTGTTCTAATAATCTTTATTTATTTGTACGCTTGCATGCATTAATTTGACGGTTCCTATTTGTCCATATTGCTTATCCATGTCCTTGAAAGTTGGGTTATGTATTTAATTGTTGGGTAGTTTGCTTAGTCGCTAAACTATGGTTATGGGTGGTTTATAAACACAATACTTGATACATGACTTACATCTTTTGGAACCACTATGATGAATCGGTGATAATAATTAATTTAAACCATGGAGCGACCATCCGGGAAAACTGTGCAAACCACAAGGACTATATGGTTCTGGTTTTGACTAATTAATTAGATTTCTCTAGCTTGCTAGTAGCTTACCGAAAGGTACACTCGCTTTGGGGGGAAGAGGGGGGACTAGGTTCAAGAGGGGTACTCGGCCTGCCAAAGGGGTTGGTACGCCTACGGGGTACACTCGCTTTGGGGGGAAGGTGTACTTGCCTAGCGGTTTAAATCTTAGCGGGCTACTACTTGTTATGGAGTGACCTCGTAGTGTACCATGCAGTCATACCTTGGAAGTATGATGATAGTGCCTGGTCAGCACTGCGTGACGGGTAACATGATTTGTGGGTAAAGTGTGCAGCCTCTGCAGAGTGTAAAATTAATATATTAGTCATGCTCACAGTTTCCTAGACCTATTTCATAACTTATTTAAATTGAATCTTTGAATTAATTTAGTTATTTATTGTTCCAAACTTAATTGTTACTCAATTATCTCTTTATTTCGTAAATGTGGGATATATTCGGTCGTGGCTTAGTAAACATGTTGTTAATGTTCAACTGTTTATTTAAACTGCTTACCGTTTTATTTAGCCAGCCTTTATCTTTATTAAGCCTTGCATGTCATTTATTTCCTTACTAAATACCAACCATAAGTATACTCACACTTGCTAAAATCTCTGCTTAAAAAAGAAAGTTGTTGTGAAGTTTTCTAAAGATGTTGCTAAGTTTTAGACATACGCAATCCCCTAGTCGATTGCCTATGAAGTGTGGAGCCTTCATTTTCAGAAGAAGCTGTAATATCTTATAGTCTTTTTGTGGTTTTAAGTTATTTTTTATGATATATTGCTTATTATTTTATTATAACATCACTATATGTATATGTATAGAACTTGATCCTGTCATACATTCGGTTTTATTTTAAAAATAGGGTGTGACAATCTCTCAATTTTTTTTATTCGAGAGAGTGCTCGCTCCTGTTGAATGAACTGTCTGCATAGCAGCAAACTCAGAAATAAAATTGAGCCCAACTTGAGTGTCCTTTGAGTTGGAAGTATTCCACATTTTCGCCTCTACGCATCTATGCATCCTGCAATTAAACAGAACCACAAGAGTTACATCTTCTATACTTTATTTTACAAATCAATACCTTGGATACTTGCTGACTTTATTTTACCAAACGTTATTTGTATGCTTGGATTATGCACATTCAAATAGGGTTGCAAGCGGCAAGGGCATTGCCACCATTCCACTGGGATGACCTGTTCTGCATAGATAGACCAAATTTTTGTGGCGGAAAGTCATTCATTTGATTTCTTCTTGAAGAATATTATTTTTCCACATTGAAAATATTTTACGAAAAAATTTGACCAAATTCAATTAAAATGCTGTTGGAGGTTAACCAATAACTGGCGTGGTGGTTTGCTTTGAAAAAGGTGACGGCAGGTGAGACGGATTACACAACTGAATCCGGTGATTAGCCTTGGTGAAACTAAGGCCCAAGCTCAATATGCTAACTTGCTTGAATGAGATAAACTAGCTACAGAGCAGCATGTTGACTAGTGAACAAGGCCTAACAAATAGAAAACCAACAATAATAATAGAGCCACACGAGCTGGTCATGGGTCACACGGGTCGTGGGCTGCGGTCAGACTGAGACATTCCTCATACCTCCCATTTCTATCCTATTGACAGAAAAAAAAAATATTTCTGCAAAATCTGTTTGTTGTTTCTGTGCTTTCTGTAAGGAGCAGACCGCACCTCATTGGCTGCTCTTATCCATCTATCTTGACCACACCTGTTCTGTCTAAGGCGCCAGCCCTTTTATAGACAAGTTCGCCAACTAAAATCAATCGGCCAACCTCAAAAGCCTGCTATTACGGCTGTAGAGAGTAAAAGCGTGGACAACAAAAAGAAATTGCTATGACCATATAATGTTTTTTTAACGAAAACTACGGCAACCCCTAAACTTTATTGCATTGAGAAACAAGTAATTACAAAGATTACAAGGAACATGAGAAGCAGCAAGGTAGATAGCGAGGGGAGTACGAAGGAAGCAAGAGGAAAACATGCAATCCTAGGTTACATAGGGAAGAAATTGCTCCAAACTACTAATCTTGCCTTATCAGAAGAGGAAGAGCATCTATTAGACCACAGAGTTAGGTCGTCTCTATATCTCCGAGAAATCATTAGGTTTGTTTCATCTTCATGCATAAAAACTTACGCAATCCTGCATTTCCAAATGTTCTAGAGTATGCAGACTGTGCTATTGATTCCGGACTACTTTCCAGTAAAGGTTTCTCAGTCCAGAATTGCTCGACCCCCATGGAATGCTGCAGTGAATTTTTTTTTTTTTGAAATGAAATGCTGTAGTGAATTCAAGTCCAAACCGATGTAGGACCAGAAGCTGACGCTGCGGGGACAAGTGATGAACAGATAAAAGCAGTGTTCTTCAGATGTGCAGAAAGGACATTGCCCTGTCGGCTGCATACTACAGTGGAGCAGCCTTGACTTCGTGCTTAGCCTTTGTTTGTGTAGTAGCTAGAGGAAGAACTTGCAATTCCGTGGGGAGTAACATCGCCAAATAGCCGGAGTGAAGGGATCATGCGGGCAGGACTCGAAGGAGAGGAGGTAGTGATGTGATCCCTTAACGTGGGGGGGTTTTCCGTTACACCAGAGGACGCGTTTATCCTTACTGTGTGCATTCAGAACACCAACGCCATCAGAGATTGAAGTTCTGATAATTCACACGCTGTAGCATTGGTTAAAAGACGGAAAATCTGAAATGGCTAGATAGTGTTCAACTGTGCGCAAGAGGGCTAACCTGTTAGGCTGTCTTCAATGGAAGACTCTAAACTGTTCTCTACCCTATATATATAGAGAAGATTCCGTTCTCTATATGCTCGAGCAGCGTTCTCTAAATGGTCCTCTAAAATAGAGAACGCTACAGGTTTCCTCTATATACAAAGATTCTCTCTTCTCTTCTCTATTTTCTCTTTATGTTTTAAACACTGGATCAAATAAAAATAAAATATGTCCATAGCATTTGAGGTATGATAAATATGTACGTACAAAAATTTGGAACAAAATACGTTTCTAATATAGGATTTAATGTATAGAGAACGAGATTTAGAGAACGTTGTTAAAGAGAAATAAGATATAGAGGAGAGAATCTCGTAGAGAAGTTTGTAAATGACAGATATAGAGAATGATACAGACAACGACGGTTGGAGATAGTCCATGTAACTAAAAGAATTCCTCTTGCGTATTTAGTGAAAGCTCTGTCCATGTAGAATCTAGTGAAAGCCTAAAGTGGAAATCAATTGAAGCGCACCAAGCAAATTAGATGAGAACATCAAGAGTTCGACTGAATCGGGAATCCCACAAAAATAGAGCGTCGGCCATGGAACAACCATAGATAGGCTAGTTATCATAGATGCGGGGCAGTGCGGTAGTCCAAAGCAGAATCCAAACGAGCAAGAGGGCAGCACGCGCAACAGGTGTTCGATGGAATCCCGCAAAGGGGAACGCGCCAACTAACAACCAATGCAGCTCGAGCGGAACGCTCCAGGTAACCACACGAGTCCATCCCCCGCATCTCCTCACCTGATCCGACGCCCCCGCAGCGGCCGTCGGCGTCGGCGGCGCTCGCCCCAGGGCGACGAACCTCCTGGCGGCCTCACCAGCTCGCACACCCACGCTGCCGCAGCCACGTCGCCCTCCCCCGCCTCGGCGACCTCGACGACGAGGTGCAACAGCAGGGACACCTTCCCCGCGAGGCGGAGGCAGTCCGCTCGCAGAGGCTCAGCGGCGGCGGCCAGGCTGCGCGAGCTGTGGGCGGTAGCCGAGGTGAGGACGAGCTCACCTGCGCCTCCATGGATCCATCCTCCCTGATCCATCCAGCTCGGAGGAGTCACCGGCGGCTGGTGGCCTCCCCAGAAGGCGCGCCATCCCCCTGTAGCTAGGGTTTGGGGGAGAGATGCACGGCGGAGCGGGGAAAACCGATCAGAGAGGAGGATCCATCTCGGCGGCGCGCGCAGAGGAGGTCGGAGGAGCCCGCAATGTTGGGAGAAGGCCGAAAGGGGCGGCGCGCGGGGAGAAGGCCGGGACTCGGAGGGAGGCCGCGGTGTTCGGCGCTTTGAGGGGCGGCGCGGGGAGAGAACGAGTGGATTGGAGGCGGCGGACCTCAAACATATTCATTCGGTGTCCGGCCGAGGTGAAGCAGTCCGACGGGGGTCCAATTAGAGACGTGGGCCGGGACTGCTTCACCTCGCAAAATTCGACTTCGCTTTATAAAAATGTAGCCAAACACTCTCAGCTACAACAGCTCAGCTTCACCAAAAAACGTGAAGTTGGCTCCAACTTCACGAAATCCATGAAGCAGCTAAAAGGGTACTTCACGAGTAGCTGTTTTGAACTCCCTCGTAAAGTTGGGGGAAAATTACCCACCAATATCACTGATTACACACCTGAAACGTTTTTCTTCTATCCGTTCTATCCCACCCGCGACCACCCCATCTTCCTCCCCGTGTCTGCTCCCATCCCTCTGTTTCCTCCCATCCACGGCGCGGCGGGCGCGTGGTGCGCGGGCGGCCACGGCTTGGGCGGCGCGGCGGGCGCGGGCGGCCATGGCTGGCGGGGGCGCGGGCGGCGCGGACGGCCATGGCGCGGGCGGCGCGGGCGGCGCGGCTGGCAGGGGCGGCGCGGCGCGGCGGGCGCGGGCGGCGCGGCTGGCAGGGGCGCGAGCGGCCGCGGCGCGGGGGGCGCAGGCGGCCACGGCGCGGGCGGCGCGGGAGGAATGTACACTGTAAATGAAATCCTCTCATACATCGTTCAAAGGCACAAAGACTTTTCCAATCCGAATCTCTTTTTTCTGAAGCTGAAGTTGGTCTGCTAGCCAAACACTTTTAAAAACTCTGTAACTTCAAAGCTGAGCTGCTCTGCTGTGAAGTTCATGAAGCTGAGCTGCGATTTGTGAAGCAGAGCAGTCCCAAACAGGCCCTAAATCATGTGTCTTGTATGAATTATCATCGTAAATATATTTTTGTTCAAGATGCGTCCCTCTGATAATTTCTCAAATAAGATGTGTTTTCTTTACACGCGTCTCTATTTTTCAATATCAGAAACGCATGGAGACCATCCCATTAGAGATATATGTAGTAGATGCCCGTCTCTAATCATAAATTAATATTAATTTCACATCTCTGATGAAGATATTTTTTTTACTTTCTTACATAGTAATATCTGAAGATATTTTATTTACTTTCTTACATAGTAATATCCTAATATTCTGATATTGTATTGCGCTACATGCACCAGACTGCAGCCTAAAAGCTTAAGTTGGTCGGGAACTACTTTAACCCTCGTATATAATAGTCCAGCAAGTCTTCTGATGCAATAACTAGGCTATAAATTTTCAGTTCAATCCGAGCAAGCGGCATACTGAAACTCAAGAATTTAAACAGAAACTGTCAAAAAAGAGTTTAAACAGAAACTATGAAAAGAGTCAAATGCTTCTCTTAGTAACCATGCGTATGGTTTGGTGGCAGTGAATTCTTCTATAACATAGAAATGAGAGGCATCAGGATAGAGAACAAACCATCATTTTTCTAAGACGGAATTCCCGACGGCATGGTTTGTTTTCTTTCCCAAAACCACCGGTAGAGTGAAACTAGGAAAGCCGTAGCTGCTCCCAATGTAGCAGGACAAAGAAAAGGCTGTGGATTGCAAGGCCGAGTCACCGGGAATGGGAAAGAAGCTTGGTCACTGTCTGGAGAGATGTCTTGGGTTTCTGGAATGCTGAGTCGTGCTAATGGGCCCTGGAAAGGAGAAGGCCACGGATCACAAAATAATTTTCGAAGAGGGCAAACTGTTTGCTGGAATTGCAGGAACAATTGTTGCTGTTTTGGCCTTTTGGGTGCGCTCGAGTGTAGAAGATGAAGGCGAGGCTACTACTGAATCGCTGGATTGTTAGCTGGGTTTACTGAATAATTATGCCATGAAGACAATAATAACCACTGAAGGCCACTAATTCTTCCAAATTTTGCACATTTACGGCTAGAAAGTACTGATATGAATAGGCTTGTGGCAATGCAGCTGAACGCATGCAAGCTACGAGAAAGTAGTCCCAGTGGTGTCAGGAATTTTCCATTCTCTTCTGTTTCTCGTGGAAACAGACGTGCAGCATCATTCTACCAATTAACATTCCCTGCACCATGGCGCAGCTAGCTTCAGTATTTTCAAATCAAGAGAGGGGCCCATGCATACCACGCATATTCCTACTTTTTTCCATTTGTTCATAAGTGTTCTTCTCGTCCCGAAAGTTCCAGTGGCTAATTGAAAATTCAAAAGTAAAATGGCCACCCTGTATTTAGAGGGTCCCCTTTATAACGAATCTTTATAACAAGTGAACAAAACATTTTCCTCACTGGATACTTACGTGTAAGGATGCAAGTGGGTACCCAATAGTATTTTTTTATCAGCTAATTAATTACGATGGCATGTCACTCTAGTTCATTTCTCTTCCTAAATTATTTACGCAGAATACCATTCTAGTTCATTTTATCAACATTTTAGGTCAACCCAATAACCTAAAATATATATAACTTGCATCTCTGCACACGTGGCCACGTGGGCTGCTGTAAACATGATGAGTAGCAAGAAAGGAAATTTGCTGTAATAAAAGCTTTGGACATGTGATTTGCATACGCAGTTATTTGATTGAGAGACTTGGCTATATATGAAAGGTCTAGCTAGAGAGAGCAGTTGTCGTCGAATACAGGGAATGGATTAAAAAGAGGGAACGGCAAACTAGGAAGTATATATGTGTGGGTGTGCTGCTTTTCAGGACCGAAGCACAGCAACAAGATAAGCAACAACCTAAACCACATCAGTTTTCTTTCGAGTAGAAATTGGAGGCACCAGGAATCATACGTATCCAAGAGTGTGAAGTCGCACATGTGTCCTGCAGCATTCACGCTAGGAATCATTGCTAGACACCGGTGAGTCGGCGCTGCAGTTTGCTATAACCAACATCAGCAAATGATTGATTTAAGGATCCCTTCATCAAGCATTAAGGTATGAGTTCTAAAAGAATGGGTCATAAGATTTACTTTTATCTGGTATATGGTGCCTTTTAGCAAACGATTTCACACTTCATAAAAAGTATTGCATTCCATTCCTTTTCAGATATGTTAGGTGCTGATCTTGCACAGACCACACTAAAGTAGGCCTGTTCACATGTTATATGAAAACCAGCTATATATCTCAGCTAAATCAAGATAAACCGGACCAGCAAATACGGTTTGCAAGGGTTAGCAGGTCGGGTTGAAATGCGGTAAAACCAATGGAACAAATCGAGTTTCAATTTTTTCTTTCTCCCTGCACTCGACAATGGGCTTAACTGGCGGCGGCAGGAAAACTGTTAGCAACGGACTTGCGCCTGGACTCTGTATGCGACGTCGTGCGCGCGAACGGCCCGCACTCCGCGCGCTCACCACGCGACGTCGTGTGCGAACGGTCCATCCTCCTCGCTTTCCGCACGACTCGGCGCGCCGCGACTCCGTCGCTCCTGTAATCCAGGCCGATTAATTAGCCAGCTCTCCTGAGCTGTACGTGTATATATTGTACATCAGAAATCAATAGATGTTGTTGTTGATCCAATTCATCTTTAAAAAACGCCAACGACTACCGTGTCCAAGGAGTTCCCAACTTCGACCTGAAGGCAGTAGAGGAAAGCGTGCTACACTTATTCCTGTTCTGAACGATTGAGCCTGTTATCTTATATTCTTGAATAGTTGAATACTCACCGAAACAAGAGTGACCTACCATGCGTATCAGCCTTAAACCACCCGGTACTCTTTCACCTATCAACTGATCTCGACGTCCACGATGACGTCGGCACACATCAACATCTCAGCCACTCGCTGTCGCCATGGACGTGGGGTCGCTCACTTCATACTCAGCTCTTTGCAAAAGCCCACGTGTCACGCCACCCACGCGCGTCGCTGGGTTGTCCTTCACTTTAGCCCCACGGTCAAGCTGTTACATTTCTATATATGAGACCCCCGCGGCCCCGTGGATGCTCAGCGTGTCCACGTCAGCAAAAATTTACTGCCCATTCGATGTATATCGGACGGTAAAGATCACACCGAGGTAATAACTGCCCACCAACTTTTCTCCACGTTGAAGTGGTGGCGTGGAGTCGTAAAGTGAACAGCCCGCCTCGAGCTTCACTCCACTGAACTTTCAAATCACCAGACCCTGCAGCGAGCTCCTCTTCCTAGCAGCTCCTGGCCTTGTTTGGCAATGCTAGAATTCTAGCACCCACACATCCCAAAAAAAAATCGCATGCATGAATCACTAAATAAAGTCTATTTGCAAAGTTTTTTTAGGGATGGGTGTAACTTTTCGCGACGAATTTAATGACGGTAATTAATTGATAATTAGCTATAGTGATGCTACAGTAACCATTCTCTAATCGCGAAAGGCTCATTAGATTCTTCAGGGTCACTAGCGCGGGGTTCTGAAGTTGGTTTTGTAAACTGATTTTGTTTGACATCATAATTAGTGGTCAAAGTTTGTTACTATTCACTAGCTCTACAATTCTTCCCAAACCAAACAAGGCCCCTGTGAACTCGCGTCAATTTTACTGCCCATTCGATGTTTATCGGACGGTAAAAATAGGCCCCGTTTAGTTCCCAAAATTTTCCCTACGGTACCCGTCACATCGAATCTTTCGACACATGCATGAAGCATTAAATGTAGTTGCAAAAATAACTAATTACAGAGACTAACTGATCAGTACGAGACAAATTTTTTAAACCTAATTAATTCATGATTGGACATTATAGGCC
This sequence comes from Panicum hallii, assembly GCF_002211085.1. Classification (NCBI taxonomy): domain Eukaryota; kingdom Viridiplantae; phylum Streptophyta; class Magnoliopsida; order Poales; family Poaceae; genus Panicum; species Panicum hallii. The sequence goes on from NC_038044.1 coordinate 59,016,433, forward strand.
CCGTTTAATTCCAAAGTTTTCCCTACAGTACCCATCACATCGAATCTTTCGACGCATGAAGCATTAAATGTAGTTGCAAAAATAACTAATTACACAGACTAACTGATCAGTACGAGATAAATTTTTTAAACCTAATTAGTTTATGCTTGAACATTATTTGTCGAGCAAAAATGAAATGTGCTACAAGAACTTTTCACCCAACTTTTTACGAACTGAACACGGCCATACCCAAAATTTTTCCTACAGTACCCGTCACATCGAATCTTTCGACAATGCATGAAGCATTGAATGTAGTTGAAAAAAAAACTAATTACACAGTCTAACTGATTAGTAGGAGATGAAATTTTAAAGCCTGATTAGTTTATGATTGGACATTATTTGTCAAGTAACAACGAAACTACAGAAACTTTTCACCCAGCTTTTTACGAACTAGACGCGGGCATAGTTCTCCACGGTTGAAACTGTAGCGCCGTTTACCACGTCTTTAGTGTTCACACCGAGGTAATAACTGCGCACCAATTTTTCTCCGTATTCACACCATGCTTGAAGTGGTGGCGTGGAGTCCTAAAGTGAACAGCCCGCCTCGAGCTTCACTCCACTGACCTTTCAAATCACCAGACCCTGCAACGAGCTCCTCTTCCTAGCAGCTCCCGTCAACCCACGTCTCTCTACTCTCCCGTTGGCATCCTTCTTTGCGGTTCTCTCCTGCATTTTGATTCACTCGGACAGAGCTCTCATTCGCTCGGCTGAAGGTTCTTGCTAAGGGATTTCCCATCGATTTGTCCTGCATTTCGATACACTGGGCTGAGGCTTCTTCCTCGGGATTTCTCGTTCGCTCGGTTCAAGGTTCTTACTGAGGGATTTATCATCGATTTGGTAAGCAACTATTCCCCTTCCGTTTGTTCTTTCAAGTCTGCGCGCCTAGTCCTTATGGAAACATTCAAGCTTTTGATTTATATTTTTGCTGCTCGTTGAGTACAAAGGTTTGCGATTCAGTCGCGCGTCTTGATCTTCTGTCCGTGATATTTCCAAACGCCACGGTTTCCAGATCTGATCCTCCCATTTGTTTTTTGGATAACTGAATGCTGAAACGAACATTGAACTCGGTTTAACAGGTTGGTTACTTTTCTGAACTGAAGATCTTTATGATTGATTTATATTTATTGAGTAATGTTTACAGTGCTGCTCATTCTAGCGTTGGCTTCAAATATCCTGACATAGAGATGTCTGATTTGCACATATTTCCCGATTCCATGTGTTTTAGTTAGCGGCAGGGAAAAAAATGGTTTGCTGAGTTTTTAATTTAGTTGTATAGGCATGGTCATTGTGGAAATCAATGCTATATTTATACAAAAAAACCTGTTTTTTTCGGCCATTTAGTGCGAAAAACAGTAACCTAATCTTGTCTAGCGACTGGATACATAAGGGTAACCTAATTAGGCTGGCATAACCTAAATACATAGGGATGCTTACCAGTTAGTTAGCTTATTATAAAGTGACAATAATCTAAACCTATGAACCGATTACACTAAGAAGACTACCCTAATTATGTGCATGCGTACCTCGTGATCGTTAAGATTAGATTACATATGTATTAGTGTTCTTCATATTGCTTAATATCCGTACCTGTACAGTTATTATGTGTATCTCAGTTATTTCTACTACATCTATAAAATTCTGTTACTAGATGCTTGGAGGTTACTAATTAGCTTCCTCCCTGAAAACCTGGTAGGTTACATCTATCAAACTATTCACATCTCGTTTGTGCCTTGGTTCTACTTTAATTATTCAGGTACATCACTTTAATATGCCCGTTTCCATTTTTTTTCAGTAACTACCTTAGATCGCTGTCTATGTGTAAACAGTAGGACTCCGCCCGGTGGGAGCTCCGTAGATTTTCTTGCTACCTTGTATAGACATTACTGCCTTCCATATGCCTCATTGATAGCCGAGATTGGATTTGATGGGGATATATTATGCGGAGTTGAATTGGAATTGCCTCAACTAGAGCTTGTTATACCTCGACATCACTAATTTTTTTGGACTACTGTTACCACATTTTTTGCTGTGGCTTACGAGCAGTCTGCTTTGCAGGCAAAAGCTTTTCTGCATCGCCTTTATATATCCAGTAAATGATAGGAATGAATAGGACCATTCTAAGTACATAGTTAATTCGCCTTTGTAGAGAAAAAAACAAAACTGAGATGGAGGGGGGGCGCAAACGACGAAACTCCAACCTCTATGATAGAAACCAAAGTAATGCAAAAAGGTTTTTTTTAACTACAGAAAGTAAAACCTACTAAATTATATTCATTTTTAATTAACATTTGCAATTTGTTATCCAGCCACTCCAGCTATACACACACCTATTGTTTCTGATCCCGTGGAAGCTCGCCACAAGCTAGGAAATATTTGAACCAAAAGAAAATGAAACAAGCAGGTATTAATTCAATTTATTGTTGGTACACAAATAAATAAATAATGCATGATTGCTCGGAAAATGTGTGCTGACTTCTCTTCAGTACAAAATGGTCTTGCTGGTGCCCCTCTAAATTGTGGGCATTTTCCAAAGGAATTGATAGATGCGTTGAAAGGTATGGAATTGTCTAGGTCAATTCCATGTTTGCTATTTTTTCAGTGCAGAAATCTAATATTAACTTATGGGGAAAAAATACAGAATCATACACTGGGAGATCTTATTATGGCTCACCTGATTACGAGTGCCCCCATTGTCATGCTGTTTTTTGGTTTCAAGAGAGAGTAAAGTGTGCTTCTTCCCAGCGTGGAAACAGAATCATCTACAATAATTGCTGTAAAGGAGGGAGAGTTGTCATACCTCCTTTTCCACCGAGGCCTGAACCTCTTTCTTCATTGGCTCGGTTTGATGGTGGCTCACGCTCAAAAAAATTTATGAAAAATATAAGACAATACAACTGCTTATTTGCTTTTACATCAATGGGTGCAAATATAGATCGCTCTGTTAATGATGGTCGTGGCCCTCCTATATTCAAAATCAGTGGGCAGGTACATCACCGAATTGGATCTTTACTACCTGTTGATGGAAATGCTCCCAAATTTTTGCAGCTCTATATATATGATACCTCTAATGAAGTACAGAATCGGATTAATGCCCTCTGTCCTGATGAAATGCCAACTGATCCTATTGATCCAACAATTGTTTCCAGTTTAATACAAATGCTTGATACTCATAATCCATTAGCACAAAAATTCAGAATGGCTAGAGATCGATTGGAACAACACAGTGATGAAAATTTTGTTATTAGAATCGTTGGTCCTCAAGAGGGAGATCCTGCTCAGTATAATTTACCATCAACTGAACAGCTTGCAATGCTTATTGTGGGTGATTTCTCAGCTGATTCCTTCCAACGAGACATAATTATAGAAACTAAATCTGGTTATCTCAGGCGTATTTCTTCACTGCACCCAGCCTATATGGCCTTGCAATATCCTTTGTTATTCCCTTTTGGCGAGCGAGGTTTCCAAGTCGGTGTTCTTTATAGTGGTCCTGAACAGAACAATAAAAAGAAGAGGAAAACAATAACTATGCAAGATTATTTTCGATATAATTTCCATTATCGTCGGGGCCATCCCAACCCATTTCTCTGTTATGGTCTTCTATCTAGCCAAATCAAAGTTGATGCTCGAGCTGCTATAGATGAAAATAGATTATGGTATGTATTAAAAAAACCAATCCAAACTAAGAATTGAAAATCTGCAAGGTATTGCTGATGCTGTTGGCCGTGGTTGTATAGATGGGAGTGAAATGGGCAAGCTAACTGTGCTTCCAGCTTCACATACCGGTGGCCGTAGATACATGGTTCAAAATTACCACGATGGCATAGCAATATGCAGAGTATTCGGACCACCTGACTTCTTTGTCACATTCACATGTAACTCCAATTGGCCAGAAATGTTTCTTGGAATTCTTGAACCAGGGCAAAAACCAAGTGATAGGCAGATATAATTGTTCGGGTATATAACATGAAACTAGAGGAAATGTTAGAAGACATTAGAAATGGGAATATTTTTGGGACTGTTGTTGCAGGTATATAAAACACACAGGAATTTCAGCCTGTTACATTTTGCTATAAGCTAGAATATTTACATAGATTTATGTGCTGTGTTTGCAGTCCTCCACACTGTTGAGTTCCAAAAACGTGGATTACCTCATGCACATATTATTTTCTGGGTTTCTGAGGATACTTCTACTCCAACGGCAGCTTTTATTGATAATTTTATTAGTGCTGAAATTCCTGACCCGAATGAAGATCCTCTGCTATATACTCTTGTTGCTGAACATATGATTCATGGTCCTTGTGGGCCTGATAACCCAAAATCTCCTTGCATGAAGAATGGAAAGTGCTCAAAAGGGTTTCCTAAATCTTTTCAGTCGGAAACGACTATTGATAAAAATGGTTTTGCTGTTTATAAAAGGCCTGACAACGGCCGTTTGTTCAAAAAGGTCAATGTCGTTTGGATAATAGGTGGGTTGTCCCTTACAATCCATACCTATTAAAGAAATTTCAAGCTCATATAAATGTTGAGTGGTGCAACAAAGGAATTTTTATTAAATATCTTTTCAAATATGTTACTAAGGGCCCAGATTGTAGTAAAGCATATATCGAACGCACAAAAAAGGGAGAAGAAGTTGCAATTGATGAGACGACCCAAACTAGGAATGAGGTGCAAGAATATCTTGATTGTCGTTATATATGTGAACAAGATGCATGCTGGCGAGTATTTGGTTATGACATACATAGGCATTTCCCATCTATCGAACGGCTCCCCGTTCATTTGCCTGGTGAAAATAACATAGTGTACAATGAAGAGACGAACATGGTTGAAGTTGTTTCAAATGAATTCCTAAGAAGAACAATGTTGACTCAATGGTTTGAAGCGAATACACAATATCCAGAAGCTAGAACACTAACATATTTAGAATTCCCTTCAAAATGGCGATGGATGGAAGATAGACGTGCTTGGGAACCTAGATGTCTCGGTGGTAAAATTGGCCGCATATACTATGTCCACCCGAGTGTTGGTGAGAGGTATTATCTTAGAATGTTGCTTATGACTGTCAAGGGAGCTACGTGCTTTGAGGATGTAAGAACATATGAAGGTATAATATATGAAACATTTAAACAAGCTTGCAATGCACGTGGTTTATTGGGAAATGATCAAGAATGGTACAATGCTTTTGATGAGGCTGCTAGCTGGGCTACTTCATCTCAGTTGCGACAACTATTTGTTACTATGCTTTTATTTTGTGAGGTTACAGATGAATACGCTTTCTTTGAAAAAGTGTGGCGTCTTCTTTCAGACGACATACAATATCAATTCCGTGAAACAATTGGAAACCCAGCATTTTATTTGTCTGAAAAAGACTTAAAAGAGTTTTTGATTGACGATTTATCTGAACTCTTCTTGAAAAATGGGAGCAGAATAGAAGACTTTAATCTACCTAAGAAGATTGGATCATCTCATCGTAACTCTGGTAATCGCCTTGTTGATGAAGAGCTTTCCTACAATACATCTGAGCTACTATTAGAATCTGAAACTTTAATGGCAAGTCTAAATAACGAGCAGCTTGAAGCTTTTTACAGCATTACAGAGACCGTTTTAAATAATAAACCTGGTTTCTTCTTTGTATCTGGTTACGGCGGAACTGGGAAAACATATCTATGGAATGCAGTGATTTCTTATATTCGTGCGCACCAGCACATAGTTCTTACAGTTGCTTCTTCCGGTGTTGCTTCTTTGCTCTTGCCTGGTGGTAGAACTGCTCATTCAAGATTCAAAATACCATGTGATTTAGAAGAGGGAGCTGTCTGCGATATTAAACGAGGTAGTATGCTTGCTGAATTAATAAAGAAAACATCTTTGGTTATCTGGGATGAAGCTTTAATGACCCATCGCATTGCTTTTGAAACTCTAGACAGAACTTTCCGTGACATTCTTTCAGTTCAAACTGAAGAAGCAGTTAATATTCCTTTTGGGGGTAAGGTGGTTGTCCTAGGAGGTGATCCACGGCAAATATTACCAGTGATTGAAAATGGTTCTCGGCAACAAATAGTTAATGCAGCTATAATTAATTCATCTCTCTGGTCCAATGTCCAAATCCTAACTCTAACAACAAATATGAGATTAAAATCACCTGGACCAAACAAGGAAGCAGCTAAAGAATTAGAAACGTTTAGTAAATGGATCCTTGATATTGGAGAGGGGAAGGTTCCTGCTTTTTCAAAGCAAGGAGAATCAGAAGCCACGTTGTAAGCATCTAGGCCCTTAAGGTATGTTTCGGTGATTAATGACAACCATTATTGTGACTAATGAGTTTGTGCAGCTTTATAGATCATTATCGCTCATTTGGTTATATGTCAAAAGAGGCCCCAAATTTTCATTATTCAAAAAGGCGATCTCGGTATTTAACTCAATAATATGTCAAGACTAAGGATCTTTCTAGTCCTAAGTGTCATAAGGTTGAGAAGGACACTTAGGTTAGTATAGGTTTTATAGTTTTGTAGTGATTGCACTATTAAGAGGGGTTTAGGCTTAGTAACTTGAGCATGGACATGGTCATTTGAAAATGGATGCACACAATGGTCACTCAGGTTTCTAGAAGCTCAAATAAGTGGTTCTCAACTTATATCTCAAGAATATTTGGATTTCATTCAAGACGCAAGTCAGAAAAGGCAAAATCAGAAAAATCCTTAACACCGGTTTAACCGACGCCTAAAGTTTTCTATACGTCGGTTAAACGAGGTCAGCAGGTCTGGACAAGTCCATACACCGGTCAAACCGACGTTATTTGAAATTGGACGTCGGTGCAGTTGTCCAGAGACTCGGTTTTCAGTTAATCAGTGGACAACTACACTCACCGGTTACACCGACGCTATTTGAAATTTGACGTCGGTGCAGTTGTCCAGTGACTTGGTTTTTCAGTTGTTCAATGGATGATTCATTCACCAGTTAAACCGATGCAACGACGGTTAATGTTCCCAAACAGTAACGGCTAGTTTTTCAGAAGGGGAGTTTACATTCACCGGTTAAACCGACGATGACTATTGGAGGGACGTCGGATTAACCGGCGCTACGCAGTTTTCTGGCAGCTTTTTCTCCAACGGCTCTATTCGTGTGAGCTGCCCATATATACCCCTCCAATGGGTCATTCTACTACTCTTGACACAAGGCAACACCTAAACACATATACTATAGTCAAGAGCCACTTTTGAGCTTCAACATTTCATACACTTGTTCATTCAATCATTCAAGAAGCAAGATTAAGGACTTGAGTAGAGAGAAGCTTGTGTGCATCCATTCTTGGTGATTGGTTCTTGCTCAAGTGAAGGCCTTAGCTTGTTACTCTTGGTGATTGGCATCACCTAGGCGATCTTGGTGATCGAGGTGATTCTCGCGGAGCTTGCCAAGGATTGTGGAAGCCTGGAGAAGAGACTTATACGTGGCTTGATCTCCACCACACCGGGATGGTGAACGGAGACTTTTAGTGAGCGCCCTCGTCTTGGTGACTTGGGAGGTGAAAATACTCTTTGTGAGTGTCACAACGTGGATTAGAGGTGTGTGCCAACACATCGATACCACGGGAAAAATCCGGTTGTCTCTTGTCCACTTTACTTATTCAAGCATTATCTTTCATACAATTCATTCATGTGCTTGATTTAGGGATGACTAGTTAGCTCTACCTTGCTAGGCTTCATCTCTTTTTATCTTATCTAGCTTGTGTAGGTTGTTTAGTTATCCGGTTGGTGAATTGGTGCCTTTCTAGTTTTGCATAGGTTAAGGTTGCTTTATCTTGTTTTAGAAATTGAAAAAGGCCCAATTCACCCCCCCTCTTGGTCCATCGATCCTTTCAATTGGTATCAGAGCCTCGTTGCTCATTTGGATCATTAGGCTTCACCGCCTAGAGCTATGGCCAAGATGGGTGGTTCGCCGCCTCACTTCGAGGGCAAGAACTTTGCCTATTGGAAAGTTCGCATGGCCGCATACCTTGATGCGATTGCCCCCGAAGTATGGTTGGCAACTAAAGTTGGGTTCACCGGAGATCCCACCCCCGATCAACTAAAATGGAATGCTAGAGCTAGAAATGCAATTTTCGAAGCTATTAGTGAGGAGGTCTTTGCTAGAGTAAATGGCATGGACCTAGCAAGTGATATTTGGAAGGAGCTCATTGAAATACATGAAGGTTCCACCAAAGTTCGTGAGCAAAAATATCACTTGTTTAGAGCTAAGTATGATTCCTTCAAAATGCTAGCTCATGAAAATTGCAATGATATGTATTCTCGCTTGAATGTCATTGTCAAGGACATTAATGCACTTGAAATATCCAAAATTGACAGTGCATCCATCAATCGCAAGATCCTCATGCTACTCCCGAAGCCCAAGTATAACATTATCAATGCTATGCTTCAAAAGGAGGATCTCGCCACAATGGAAGTAGGAGAACTTGTGGGGGAAATTCGCGCTCATGAAATGAGCATTCTTGGTATGACCGAAGAGCCAACATCAAGCAAGTCAATTGCTCTAAAGACCAAGACAAACAAATCCCGCAAGCTCAAGATGGTCAAACAAGACTCAAGCTCAAGCAATGAAGAAGATGATCATCATGAGAGCTCATCCGATGTTGAAGATGATGGAGAACTTGCTCTCATGATGAGAAAGTTCACACGCTTGAATGAGAAGATCAATAAGAAGGGCTTCAACTTTGACTCCAAGAAGGGAATGTTCCGGCCAATGGATGTCAAGAACAAGATTTGCTACAATTGTGGCGAAAAAGGACACATCCGTCCAAATTGCCCCAAGCCGGACAAAAGAAGCAAGGACAACAAGAGTAAGCATCGCCATGATTCAAGCGATGATCAAGAAGAGGAGAGGAAGAACAAAAACAAGAGATTTGGGAAGAAGAAGACCCATGACAAGAAGACCAAGCTCTTCCCAAAGAAGAAAGGGCATACCAAGAAAAGTTTCTTGGTGGAGAAACAAGAGTGGGTGACCGATGTCTCATCAAGCGAAGACTCAAGTGATGAAGAAGACATTGTCACCATCGCCCTCACCAATGAAGAACCATCTCTACCACCGCCTCCTATGTGCCTCATGGCAAAAGGTAACACCAAGGTATGTGAGGTGGATAGTGAAGATGATAGTGATGAAGAGCTTGATCCTAATGAATTCACTAACCTCATCAATGAGTATACATCCGTCATCAAGAGGAAAAAAGGCAAAGTCAAAATTCTTGAGAGCACTCATGCCAAGTTAGAGCTTGCCCACTCCGACTTACTTAGTAAGTACAATGACTTGCTCAAAAAGCACAATGAGTCACTTGTACTTGCTAAGCAAGTTGAAGAGAGCCACAAAAAGCTCAAACAAGAGCATAGAGAGTTGGCTCACAAGTATCAAGAACTTGAATTTGCTTATGAAGTAATTGACCCAAGTCTTGAGAAAGTTGTTCATGAAAAGGTCAATGCTTCTACTTCATGCGATGACCTACTCATTGATGCATATGCCACTAATGTTGTGCCCAAGCTTGCCTGTTCTAGGGAAAAGGAATTGATGGATCAAGTGGCAAGCCTCAAGAGTAGTGTGGAGAAACTCTCAAGGGGAGAATACATCCACAAGGAGATTCTCTTTAACAATGCCCGTGACTATGGTAAGAGAGGTCTTGGTTCATTTCCGGAGCCAAACATGGCTACAACTCCTTCTCCGGAGATCAAGACAAGCTTCATCAAAGAAGTTGGCTCATATTGCCAACATTGCCAAGTCACCGGGCACCACACTAGGGAGTGCACTTTACCATCACGTCCTCTTCCTAAATTACCCAAGAATTACTCATCAATGTTCCAAAATAATCATTTTCTCTTGAGTAAAGTGAAGGGCAAGGTGAAGGCCAAGTTCATTGGCAAAATTGCTAAGGAGTCGAATAAGAAGCTCCCTAAGCAACTTTGGGTCCCAAAAGCTCTTGTCACACATATGCAAGGCCCAAAGCTTGTTTAGGTTCCGAAAACTCAAAAATAAATTCTCATGTGTGTAGGTGAACTACAAAGCCGGTGGAAAACATTGGGTACTTGATAGCGGTTGCTCTCAACATATGACCGGCAATGATAGCATGTTCACCTCATTTGAAGACCCCGGCGATCATGAACATGTCACCTATGGTGATAACTCAAAGGGGAAAGTCTTAGGTTTGGATAGAATTACAATTACAAAAGATTTATCCATCTCAAATGTTTTGTTTGTAGAAGCACTTAGTTTTAACCTCATTTCTATTGCACAATTATGTGATCTTGGATTAACGTGTGCCTTTGACAAGAATGGTGTTGTAGTGACTCATGAAAAATACAAGTCATTGGTATTCACGGGGTTTAGGCATGGCAATATCTATTTGGTGGATTTCTCTACAAAACAAACAAGCACCATGACTTGCCTCTTCACCAAGTCGTCCCTTGGGTGGCTTTGGCATAGAAGAATTGCTCATATTGGTATGAGCAACCTTAAGAAAGCCCACAAGAGAGGGATGATCACCGGCATAAAGGACGTCACTTTTGACAAGAACAAGCTATGCAAAGCATGTCAAGCCGGGAAGCAAGTTGCAACTCATCATCCTATCAAGACGATGTTGTCTACCTCCAAGCCGCTCGAACTACTACACATGGATCTCTTTGGTCCAACTTCATACAAGAGCATTGGTGGTAACCTCTATTGCCTAGTAATCGTTGATGATTTTTCACGTTACACTTGGGTCATGTTTCTAGGCGATAAGGGTGAAACTCCGGAAATCTTCAAGTCATTTGCAAGAAAAGCTCAAAGGGAATACAATTCCCAAATTGTGAAGATTCGGAGTGACAACGGCACCGAGTTCAAAAATATGAAGATTGAAGAATGGTGCGATGAAGAAGGAGTCAAACATGAGTTTTCCGCCACCTACACGCCCCAACAAAATGGAGTGGTGGAAAGAAAGAACAAGACACTCATCACCCTAGCAAGAGCAATGTTGGATGATTATGGCACGTCCGAGAAGTTTTGGACGGAAGCAATCAACACGGCGTGTCATGCATCCAACCGAGTGTATCCTCACCGACTCCTCAAGAAAATTCCATATGAGCTCATCACCGGGAGGAAACCAAATATATCATACTTTCGAGTCTTTGGTTGCAAATGCTTCATTTATAAGAAGAAAAGGCTCGGTAAGTTTGAAAGTAGATGTGATGAAGGTTTCTTTCTTGGTTATGCATCAAACTCCAAAGCATATAGAGTATTCAATCAAACCTCCGGGTTAGTTGAAGAAACATGTGATGTGGAGTTTGATGAATCTAATGGCTCCCAAGAGGAGGTTGTTGGCTATGAAAATGTAGGGGATGAAGAGATTGAAGAAACCTTAAAGAAAATGTCCATTGGGGATATCAAGCCGGAGGAGGTGCATGAAGACAATGATCAAGGGGGAGGAACTTCCTCATCTTTGCCAAACACCTCCACGGCACCCCAAGTGAATGAAGATCAAGATAAAGTTGATCCACTGCCTCAAGAAAATGTGTCAACGCCAACACCCCAAGTCCAAGAACAAGAAGAGCAAGATGTTCCACCACAAGCACAAGTCACTCATGATCCACCCCAACAAGCATCCGCGCAAATACCGCTAGTGAAGCATGGTCGCATCTCCAAGGATCATCCAATCGGTCAAATCATTGGTAGTCCTTCCAAAGGAGTAAGAACTCGCTCTAAGTATGCTTCATTTTGCGAACATCACTCGTTTGTTTCTTGTATTGAACCCACTAGCATAGAGGAAGCACTTGAGGACTCGGATTGGGTGATGGCCATGCAAGAAGAGTTGAACAATTTCACCCGCAATGAAGTATGGGTCCTCGAAGCTCCTCCGAAAGACAAGAACATCATCGGTACAAAGTGGGTCTTTCGAAACAAGCAAGATGAACATGGGGTGGTGGTACGCAACAAAGCAAGACTTGTGGCAAAAGGGTTTTCTCAAGTCGAAGGTTTGGATTTTGGTGAAACTTTTGCTCCGGTCGCAAGACTTGAAGCTATCCGCATTCTTCTTGCTTACTCTTCACATCATAATATTAAGTTATATCAAATGGATGTGAAAAGTACTTTCTTAAATGGCTTTATTAACGAACTTGTTTATGTTGAGCAACCTCCCGAGTTTGTAGATCCGAGGAATCCTAACTATGTTTATAGGTTGCACAAGGCACTCTATGGACTCAAACAAGCACCAAGGGCTTGGTATGAGAGGCTTCGTGACTTCCTAATCATGCAAGGTTTCAAGATCGGGAGGGTGGACACCACTTTGTTCACAAAAGACGTCAACGGGGACCTTTTCATTTGTCAAATTTATGTTGACGATATTATCTTTGGCTCAACTAATGATTTACTAAGCCATGAGTTTGCTACCATGATGTCTAGGGAATTCGAGATGTCCATGATTGGTGAATTGACTTTCTTCCTTGGTTTTCAAGTCAAACAAATGAGGGAAGGGACATTCATCTATCAAGAAAAATATACTAGAGATATCTTGAAGAAGTTCAAGATGGATGAATGTAAGCCAATTAAGACTCCTATGGCTACAAATGGGCATCTCGACTTGGATGTGGACGGTAAACCTGTTGATCAATCCCTCTATCGTTCAATGATAGGGTCTTTGCTTTACCTTACCGCATCTAGGCCCGATATAATGTTTAGTGTGTGCTTGTGTGCCCGTTTTCAAGCTAACCCTAAGGAATCACATCTTTCGGCTGTGAATAGGATCCTTCGGTATCTCAAGCACACTCCTAGCATAGGCTTGTGGTACCCCAAAGGCGCTAGCTTAGATCTCTTGGGATACTCGGATTCGGATTTTGCCGGAAGCCGTGTCGATCGCAAGAGTACCTCCGGGGGTTGCCACTTGCTTGGGCGTTCTCTAGTTTCTTGGTCGAGTAAGAAGCAAAATTCCGTGGCTTTGTCCACCGCGGAAGCGGAATATATAGCTGCCGGTGCATGTTGTGCCCAAATTCTATATATGAAGCAAACCCTTTTGGACTTTGGTGTGAAACTAGGAAGAATACCACTCCTTTGTGACAATGAAAGTGCCGTAAAAATTGCCAAGAATCCGGTTCAACACTCTCGCACAAAGCACATTGATATTCGCCATCACTTCTTGCGTGATCACGAAGCCAAGGGGGACATTTCCCTTCAAGGTGTGAGATCCGAGGAGCAATTGGCGGATATTTTCACAAAACCTTTAGACGAGAGTACCTTTGTTAGGCTAAGAAATGAGCTAAATGTGTTAGATGCGGCAAACGTCATGTAAGTTGCCATGTCATATAGAAAAATGCATACATATAGGACACTTGTCTAACCATGGCAAGATAGTGATGAGCAAGGGTTTAGCTAGAGGTGGTGGTCCACTTGCTTTCCTCTAGGCTTGTAGAAAGGCTCATCATGATGAAGCTTTCCGTGGGATCAAACTTGACAAGTAGATCTTAAATTCTCGCTATGCATTTCTTGTCATATAGTTGTGCATCTCATGTTTACCTTTCTTTCGCATGTGTTTGTAATTTGCATTATCATTGCATGCGTAAAGGTCACAAAGGAGATCACTTGATGAAGATGAGACTTGTTTTACGTGCAAGATCTTAATTCATGAGAAGTGAAAAGAGTAAAGTGTTAGGTGCGTTATTGCCTAGTGAGCAATGTCATGGTGAGTTTGAAGCCTTCCTCCTTCAATATTCCTATGACATGGCTCATACATTTTAATTTGGAGCTTTGTCTCTCTTGCGACTTATCCTTGATTTTTTTAAAAAAAAAACTATTTAAGTTATTAAGCTATCCTATTTAATTTGAGGGGTAAAGTCACCTATGCAAGTCCATTAACTTGAGTTTAGTTGAATCTTATAAGTTCATTGGACTTAGCATAGAAAAAGTAAGCTGAGAGAGGGTTTTTGGGTTCACCGGTTAAACCGACGTTCAATGGATCTATGCCCATCGGTTTAACCGGCGTTACTAAGTGTCAGCCACAGCTCAGTCATTTCAGGCGTTCAACCGGCGTATACAAAATTTGCAGCATCGGATCAACCGGTGAACAGAACTCAATTTTGACCTGAAAATCAACTGTTATTTGCATCGTTCAACCGACGAGTTCATTTTTCAGATCATCGGTTCAACCGGCGTACAGATACAGATTTGGCTGGGTTTCTGGTCAACTACACCGACGCGATCAACCGGTGTTCAAAACCTAAGCATCGGATCAACCGGAGATAAGAAAAATTGCGGGGTCCACATGTCATATTTCTCTCTTGCCGGCTCACGACCCATTTGCTCACTTCCGTTTTGCCGACCGTTCACCTACTGCCGCTCCCGTTCCCGCGCCGCCGTTCGCCACCGTTCGCCACCGTCCACCGCCCGCGCATCTTCCGTGCCGCCGCCCTCGCCTTGCGCCGCCCGCGCGCAGCCGCATTTTTGCGTCGCCCTCGCGCCGCCGCCACCGTCTTCCGCGCCGCCGCCGCTTGCGCCCGCGCTGTCTGCACCGCCTCGCATCGCCGCCCGTGCGCGTCGCCGGCCACCGCCCGCACACACACCTCACGCCACCACCCGCGCGCCGCCTGCACCTCATTGCGCCGTTCGCACGCCGTGCATCGCCCTCGCGCCACTGCGCAATTTATTTGCATGTCCATTGCTTTTATTACAGCAAACTTCCTTTTCCGCGTATTTGCTACTCATCTTATTTAAAGCACTCCACAAGACCACATGAGTACCCAGAGAGGAAAAATGTTTGCTCACTTACTGTAAAGTGAACCCTCTAAATATAAGAGCATTTTTCTTTTCAATTCACAACTAGCCACTGGAACTTCCGAGAAGAGTATACCATTGGAAGAGAAGGAAAAAAATAGGAATATGCGGGACATGCATGGGCCTGCTCTTGATTGAAAAATACTGAAGCTGCGCCACAGTGCAGGCATGTAAATGTAGATTGGTATAATGATGCAGCAAGATTGTTTCTTCCAGAAACAAAAGAGAATGGGAAAATCGATTTGCTAGTCGCGAGCACCTCAAATTTTCTTTCGTCCATCGGCGAATCACGAACTGGATTCCTGAAACCACTGGGACTTTCTCGCAGCTTCCACGCGTCCATCTGCCATTGCCACAAGCACTACTCGTATCAGCACTTTTATTTCTGACCCTAAATGTGCAAAATTTGGAAGTATTAGTGGCCAAAATTTGGGATTTACTACTAAAGCATACTAGTAATGGACCATAACACCATCCTGATCCTAGGAAAGTTTCCCATTCAGCTGTTATTATTGTCGACATAGCATAATAATTTTTCAGTAAACCCAGCTAACAATCCAGTGATTCTCGATCAGTAGCCTGGCCTTCATCTTCTATGCTTGAGCACACCCAAAAGGCCGAAATTCCAACAATTGTTCCTCCTATTCCAGTAAACAGTCTGCCCTCTTCCAAAATTATTTTGTGATCCGTGCACTAGCTTCTCCTTTGCCACATACTAGTGGATTGCGCGCGCGTTGCGCGCGCGTAGATCGGAGGTGTTTATTGGTTTAATTATTAATTTGTAATATACGATGGTAAAAAAAGTGTAATGGATCTCAATTTAGATGAAGTCGAATATTCATGTGATGGACCATGTAATCTGTAATGGGCTGCAGTCCATATTAAATGGCCCAAAAAAGAGTATACGTTTGGGGGCTCTGTTTCATGAGATGTGCTATGTAATTTGTAATGGGCTGCAGTCTATATGTAATGGGTAAAAAAAAAGTACATTTGGGAGCTTTGTAACATTCGAGAGGTAAGATATAGTTTAGATTTAGTAGACTGCTATATCAGCTTAATAATAGGTATTCCTCAGTACATTGATTATTTGGAAGCAAATATATGATGCTCGAAATGGGATTAGTGCACGATAATATTAGCTTAGTACACAGAGTGTAGACAGTGCTAGAGTTCTTCAAAGTACAATGACAGCTAATACTTGCAGAATGATTCAGCTATTGTTACTGCTAATCATCACTAAGAGGGATGTGCATCTATACCGCTTTTCTACCAAAGTGGTTTCCCACTGCGGCACTGCATATTCTAACTTGGATAAAATAAACTACGATGCATTGTTGCTGGTTGTAACTTGATGAAGTTCTGCTCTTCCACGGTAGCCTTGGAGCATGTGAATTTTCTTATTTCTTATGGCTTCGTAATCCCTTGGAGGATGTAGCTTTTGGGACAGTAAGTGGTTCTGATTCTGTAGCTCCTCTGAGAGAGTACAAATTGTAATAATCAGAAATAAGTAAAGTAAACACATTACAGAAATGTACCTTTTAACACCAGCATGAACAACATCTTCAGAGTTATTGGTATTGGGTGATAAGTTTTGTGCAGCTGTATCTGCATTTGTGTCTTCTTCCTAGAAAAGAAGATGAAATATTATCATATTACCCAAAGTTTTGTAGATAAACAAAGAATGGAGTATCAATATGCATACCAAATTTATTTCTTCCAAAAGTAATTTTCTCTTTGTCTTTTCGTGAGCTTCATCTTCGGGATTCGGACTTTAAGTTTGCAGTAAAATTGTAGACCATTAGGAAAGTACCACAGCAAAACATTTGTCTCAAATATTCTGTTAACAATACTATTGTTGACAGTATCTTACCTTGCAAGTGTGCGGCTAACTTCCTTTGAAGGAGGCGTCTGCAGGTAAACTTCATTAATGGGCAGAAGTTTAGATGGTGTATTAGCACAACTTGAGGAGTCTGCTATTTCAGTTTGACTGCTCTGAATCTGATTTGGCAAATGGTATGGAATATTCTTTTGTTTCCCAAATGCTGTAATTATTGCTGTAATCTGATATGTTTTCTTTGGGTTCCTAAAGCTTTTTTCACTCATGGTTACAGCGAGAGTGAACTTTGAAGAAACTATAGCTGCAATATCCATAGGAAGTCCATCACGACCTCTAGGGGCTCTCATGATAGTTTCAACAGATTTACCGACAATTCGACGGCCAATCTCACCAAAACATATCATTTCAGCTTCATTAGTCCCATCAGTGGCAATGAAACATAGTTTGTACCTGTAGGTAGGGCTTTGTGTTAATTAAGAAACTGTCTACTGGTGTGCAATATCTTCAAATAATCAAAATATTCAGATAGAGGAACATACTTGTATGTATATTTGTTAGTTGTGCCACATTCATAACATGTATAGTCTGCACCATCAGCTTTGCAAGATCTGTTGCATAAGTTGCACGAAGGAAACCACCATGTTCGATCGTCAATCAACCTTGAGATTGTGACAGTACATGTGCAACCTTTTTCCTGCAGAAGTAAATCACGTGGCAATTCTATTTAATTTTGAGATGAATACTAATGTGGCATTCTAAACTGTAAAGAATGTCAGGGTTCTATCTTACTGGAAATTCATATGGATCGATCTCCTGCATTTCTTGTAAAGTCATACTTTGCGCAACAGGTCTAGGCGCTGGTTGAGTTGCATCAACAAGAGGAGTACCAACACGTCTTATTGCTATGTCACTTCCATGCAAGCTAACATCCAAAAACAAACAGAGTTTGGTGATTAAAAATTATTTAAAATTAATTAATTTAGTTCATCTGCAAATAATAGAGAGTTCTTTTATTTAAATGCTTACGATCTGAGTAGAACTTCTGCTTCAGGTATATTTGCATTAAAATACCAATGGCATGCAGAACTTCCACTCAGGTAAGGTTGGCCTTTATTAATTAAAACACGAAATAATTAGTCAACATGCGTATTTCATCTTGCTGAATGCAGTCTAAATTAAAATCAAATTGCATTCCCAGTTGTGGGAAAAAAGTTTATATTACCTTGGTATAACTTGACTAAACATCCAGTTAGAAGCAGAATAATGGGATTATTGCTAGATTCTATTGCCATATCAGTGGGCAAGAAATCTCTAACACGACGACCCCATATAGATACTTTTAGTTCCACATGCCTATTTAAGCAAAGAGCAATTAAAAGAGCATTACGAGCAAAAATGTTGTGTGAGCATGAGAATTGCGGAAATTAAAAATATATCCAAAATGATTGTGAAATATGGAATGCTGTTGTACTGTACTTGTCATCTCTAATGACCATGTCCCTTCGCAATGCAGGCGTTGCTTGGTTAGCAAAATGAACCCATTCTGGTTCATTGATTTGTACAAGGAAGCCAAGTACATCTACATAAAACAAATAGAATTATTCCTGAACAACTGTTCTAGCTGTTTCTTATGATGTAGATAGTAAAGGTGGTTACCATGAAATTTTTTCTTGTCTCCAATATATCCTGGAATCTCATCAAAAGGTGTTAAGAAGTAAACATACTCTGGAAATGTTGCTGTTTCACGTGCTAAATTAATCCGAGTGTGGCATGTAATCTCCAACATGTAAGGGCCTGGTAAAGACTTGCAATAATTCTTGGCATTGCAAACTCTAAATCTGCTCATAATATATATTTTCCCTTCTTCAAGAGTTGAGCTGTGTCTTTCTGCCTCAGATGCTGGGATCTCAGCATAAATAGAATTACCCTGAGTGAAAAAATGGAAAATTTAAATAGTTAGAATCCATTATTATATGTCCTATAAAGTCACTGTGTTTAAAAAGTCAATTGATGGCATAGTACAAAAATAACAATCAGAAGTGCACAGGTGCGCAACCTGATCATCTACAAGCACCAGATCAACATGCTGCAGAGGTCCATCATCGTTAAGCCCTCGGAACTCCCATTTTCTTGATACTTTCACACAAATTGTTTTCAGCTTATCTTTAGGAGTTAAACTAGAGAGCTGGCTGAAAGACATAGTGGTCCTGCATTTTAAACAGTTTGTGTTTAGTAAACAATTTATTGGAAAAATACATCTGCAGGGAAAGCACAAAAGGAGTAATCACCTTTTCACATAATATTTTAGTTGTTTATAGGAATACATTCAATTACAGCAGTAGCTATATATTAGAAAAAATTTCGGAGTAAACAATATTTCTTGTGGTGTCTGTACAATTTCCATCATCATCCTCTATTAGCATCTTCAGCCCTTTTTTCGAATTGACACGAGAGACAGCAACATAGAGTTGACCATGGGTGAAGACAGGTTTTTTAAGATAAACACCAGCAGAGGATAAAGTCTGACCCTGGCTCTTGTTGATAGTCATAGCATAGCATATTTTAACAGGGAGTTGCCTCCTTTCCATTGTAAAAGGTAATTTTGTATTCTTAAGAGTTTGGCTAATACGAGGTATCAAAACTGTACGTCCTATGTGCGTTCCAGTCATAATTTGGGCCTCAATAACCATATTCCCAAGAGCTGTAACAATGAGTCTTGTACCATTACATAGACCAATAGACTGATTTATATTTCGCAGCAACATAATAGGTACTCCTTTTTTGAGGATCAACTCATGTGTTGGGAAATTGTTGCCATTTAAAGAATTCAAAAATTCAACAGGGTAAAGTATATCCAAGGATTCATGACTACCAGGTGCTTTAGATATTCTATCACAGCTTAAGTACTGTTTTGCTTCACCAGGAATCAAAGATACAACGTGATTATTGACTAAATCAACAATATCATTAGTTGGTGTCAATATTGCTCGTTCTCGTAAATAAGATGCGTCCATATATTTTTCAGTCAAATCATTATAAATGCTATTCACAATACATGCAATTTTATCACCATCGGTCCTAAGTATCAGGTCTTCTGGTATTTGTATCCACGTGTGAAAGGATCGATAGACCAAGAGGGGGGTGAATTGGGCCTTTTTCAATTTCTAAAATAAGATAAAGCAACCTTAACCTATGCAAAACTAGAAAGGCACCAATTCACCAACCGGATAACTAAACAACCTACACAAGCTAGATAAGATAAAAAGAGATGAAGCCTAGCAAGGTAGAGCTAACTAGTCATCCCTAAATCAAGCACATGAATGAATTGCATGAAAGATAATGCTTGAATAAGTAAAGTGGATAAGAGACAACCGGATTTTTCCCGTGGTATCGATGTGTTGGCACACACCCCTAATCCACGTTGTGACACTCACAAAGAGTATTGTCACCTCCCAAGTCACCAAGACGAGGGCGCTCACTAAAAGTCTCCGTTCACCATCCCGGTGTGGTGGAGATCAAGCCACGTATAAGTCTCTTCTCCGGGCTTCCACAATCCTTGGCAAGCTCCGCGAGAATCACCTCGATCACCAAGATCGCCTAGGTGATGCCAATCACCAAGAGTAACAAGCTAAGTCCTTCACTTGAGCAAGAACCAATCACCAAGAATGGATGCACACAAGCTTCTCTCTACTCAAGTCCTTAATCTTGCTTCTTGAATGATTGAATGAACAAGTGTATGAAATGTTGAAGCTCAAAAGTGGCTCTTGACTATAGTATATGTGTTTGGGTGTTGCCTTGTGTCAAGAGTAGTAGAATGACCCATTGGAGGGGTATATATGGGCAGCTCACACGAATAGAGCCGTTGGAGAAAAAGCTGCCAGAAAACTGCGTAGCGCCGGTTAATCCGACGTCCCTCCAATAGTCATCGTCGGTTTAACCGGTGAATGTAAACTCCCCTTCTGAAAAACTAGCCGTTACTGTTTGGGAACATTAACCGTCGTTGCATCGGTTTAACCGGTGAATGTAATCATCCATTGAACAACTGAAAAACCAAGTCACTGGACAACTGCACCGACGTCAAATTTCAAATAGCGTCGGTGTAACCGGTGAGTGTAGTTGTCCACTGATTAACTGAAAACCGAGTCTCTGGACAACTGCACCGACGTCCAATTTCAAATAACGTCGGTTTGACCGGTGTATGGACTTGTCCAGACCTGCTGACCTCGTTTAACCGACGTATAGAAAACTTTAGGCGTCGGTTAAACCGGTGTTAAGGATTTTTCTGATTTTGCCTTTTCTGATTTGCGTCTTGAATGAAATCCAAATATTCTTGAGATATAAGTTGAGAACCACTTATTTGAGTTTCTAGAAACCTGAGTGACCATTGTGTGCATCCATTTTCAAATGACCATGTCCATGCTCAAGTTACTAAGTCTAAACCCCTCTTAATAGTGCAATCACTACAAAACTATAAAACCTATACTAACCTAAGTGTCCTTCTCAACCTTATGACACTTAGGACTAGAAAGATCCTTAGTCTTGATATATTATTGAGTTGAATACCGAGATCGCCTTTTTGAATAATGAAAATTTTGGGCCTCTTTTGACATATAACCAAATGAGCGATAATGATCTATAAAGCTGCACAAACTCATTAGTCACAATAATGGTTGTCATTAATCACCGAAACATACCTTAAGGGCCTAGATGCTTACAATCTCCCCCTTTTTGGTGATTGATGACAACACAGACATAAATAACGAGAGAGCGAGAAAGATAAGGCACGAATAAACACAAGTAAACTCGAAAAGAGATAATCAAAGAACTCAATGGCTCAAACGAAATCCATAGATAAGTCTCAAAAGCTCAGCATGCTCAAATGTCAAATGTACATATCCATGAACTAACACCAAATATAATACAATAAGAAACATCAAAGGTCTTGATCACGAGCTCTCTCTAGTGCTACCCTCCCCCTGACTCTCACTCCCTCTCCCCCTTTGGCATCAAAGCACAAAAAGGAAAGCTACTGATCCGGGTGACGAGGGATGGCGAGGAAGCGATCCGGGTCATCATCATCATCGTCGTCAGACGGAGGATCCTCGGTGACGGAAGGGAGCTGCTGATCTGAGCTGCCGGCAGGTGCTGAGCTGACCGGAGGAGTAGCTGTCGTGGAGGCTCGTGTGCTGGCGCTGCCTGGAGGAAGGTCCGTCGAAGTAGTAGCCGGCTCAGCAGAGGATGTGTCAACATCTGAAGTAGTGAGTGCTGATGCTGCCGGCTGTGACGACTGCTGAACCAAAGAGACCTCTCCTCCTCCCCCTGAAGGTAGTGTCTGTGGAACGACGGGGAGGCCGGCAGACTGCACTGCTGAGGGTGACTCCTGGAAGAGTGAGGTCGCAGGCAGCGGAGAGAAGAGGGGACGACTCGCAGACCCAAGCAGTGCTGACAATGAGAACATAATCTCCGGGGTCGCGGAAGAAGCTGGAGCAGTGGAGGCCGGAGCTGGTGTAACTGCAAGCGGTGGTGCTCCGGCGCCCTGAAGGCCTGGCTGTGCTGGCTGCAGAGGGGCGAGTCCGGTGTGAGAATATAGCTGTGAAATCATCCCGAACATCGCCATCATGCCCTGCTGCATCTGCTGAAACTGAGCGTCTGTCCTCTGAGATACTCGGTCAATGAGTCCGACAAACCGCTCCTCTGTAGCAGCTCGCTCTCGGGCGGCCTCCCTCTGAATCTCTGCAAGCTGGGCCTCATGGGCTCTCCTGGCCTCCTCCTGAGCACGGCGATCCTCCCTCTGCTGTGTGACCAGCTGCTGTAAAAGTGCAGTGAGCTCAGACGGCTGAGACACCTGTTACTCTGAGACAGTAGTAGCAGCAGCTGTCACTGGAGCTGGCTCTCCGGAACCTCCTGCCTCGTGATCATGACTCGCTGGAGCAGGTGCAGGGAAGTACTCCTCGTCCTCGGAGGAGTCTGACTCTAGGTCTGACCAATGAATCTCATCATCTCCTCCGGGTAGCTGTGCCTCTGCAGCAAGTAACGCCTCATCCTCCTAAGCCACTCGGGCCTGTACATCGGGTGACAGCCGTGCCATGGCAGCTCGATCTGCCTGTCTGCCTCTCCTCCTGTCTGAGGGTGCTGTCGGGCGGTAGACGGGGAACCAGGGAACCTCGTCCTGTCTGTAGACTGCACTGACGGGTGACTCAGCTGGCACTATCATAGAGCAAATGAAACTGATCCAGTGAGCATAAGGAAACTGTCGTACTACGCCCATCCCGTCAGTGATAACATCCTCAATCTCAGCCAAAATGAAATCAACAATATCGAACGGCTCGTGAGTGAGAATGTAAAGAAGCAGTAGCTGCTGCAGACCTGTGAACCCCTCTGGGTAGCCACTCCTCGGGAGCAACATCCTCCGGAGTGCCATGTGAACAGCGTAGGCCTCTGGGGTCAGCAAGCTCGGTACTCTGGCGTAAGAAGCCGGAAAGGGCTGGCGGAAGCACTGTGAGATCGCCTCGTGTGAAGGTGCAATCCCGCCAATCATGGCCCTGCGAGGTGGATCAGCATCACCATATACCATCTCGTGCAGGGAGACGTCAACCAAATCAACGCCTAGAATCCCTGCAAGCGTTGCTCTGGACAAACCAAACACCTGCCCCCCAAACATGAAGTGAACAGCTCTGCGCTCTGGGGCAATCCATGCTGTGGCGTAAAAGACTCTGACCCAGTCCTCAATATATCTGTTCCTCTCAATCGAGAGCAACCTGAGCAGACCCCTGAAGTGATCAAAGTGTCCCCTGACATCGGCTCCCCCTGCAGCTGTCCTCAGTGAAACCCAGTCTAGTACTCTGTGAGGAAAGATCCTGTGGCCCCGCCTCTGATAGGTCTCGTAGAAACTGGCCTGAAGGAGCGTCCAGAATCTGCGATCAACCCTGCTGTCTCGTGTCACCGGGAACCACTCCTCCTCCTGTACACTCCACCTGAGCCTCTTGACCTTTGCCGCATTGGCCTTGGTCAAGTTCTGGAGCAGCACATCTGGCTCCAGACGCATGACAGTGTCCATGCGGAACACTGCGCGCTCGGCCGCTAGGGCCTCGGCTCGTCGAGCTGCTGCTGCTGCTGCGGTGGACCTGCGAGGCTCCTGTGGCTGGTGGCCTCCTCGCGTCCTAGGTCCGGTGCGACGCTCGGTCGCAGGTGAAGTCTCCTCTGCGGGGGACGTCTGCCGGGTGCGGCCAGAACGTCGTAGAGCTGGTGACTGCTGTGTATCCTGCCCCTGAGACTGCTCAGACTGCCCTGTCTCTGAATCTGAATCGGACTCTGCCGCTGAAAGTGACTGCGCTGACTCTGCTGCTACTGCTGCGGCTCTGGTGGCCCTGGCTCCTCTGACTCGGCCCATTCCTCTGCCTCTGCCTCTGCCCCTGGCTGGCGGATCCCTGATAGCGAACGGACGAGCACGGCCTGACGCCTGCTCCTCGGCGGCCTTAGCCACCATCTCGGCCCTCTCGGCCTCTCTCGCTGCGCGAGTCCGCTTGCGAGCGGGCTCCTCAACCACGATCTCCTTTCCTTTCCTCTTGTCACGACCCATCTCGATCACAGACAGCAAAGAGGACGCGGCGCGGTGACGGTTGTACACGGGTGGCACGAGGTGGCAGTGGCGATGCAGAAACGTATAGGAGTATTTGATTGAGAAACTTGACTATAAAAGGTCTGGTCAGAGAGGGCTGGTGTCGTAGAATTCAAGAATTAATTGAAAGAGCAACAGCAAACTAGGAAGTATGTGTGGGTGTGCTTCTTGCAGGACCGACAACGAGCAACAACCTTAAACCACATCAATTTTCTTTCGAGTAGAAATTCGAGGCACCAGGAATCATACGTATCCATATGTGTGAAGTTCCAGAGGTGTCCTGAAGTATTTCTCTTGGCACTAGAGAACGGCCTATCAGTCCAGGCTAAAAATACCGGCTATTGTGGCAGGTGGTACTTGTACTGATGCGAGCATACCGGCTGCATATTAATGGCCCTCGAGCGAGATAGTGCCGGGTCATGGTACGACCCGTCACTAATACTGCGACGGGTATTATTGCACAGGCTTGCTAGTTGCCCTGTGAGTCGGCGCTGCAGTTTGCTATAACCAACATCAGGAAATGATTTATTCCCCTGCCCTGGGAGAGGGCAGTTTGTGGGTTCGAAGCCAAGAAATTACATGCAGCTGTGTTGGAAGTTCAGGGGTTGTACCGGGTACCGTAGTGAATAGAATTTCTTTTTTCTATTTTCTTTTGCCAACCTTTGTTCTGGACGTCCACCGTCCCATAAACATAATAGGAGCCAATAATAGGAATACTTATGCTGCAGGCAGCATAGACTTCAGTACATTTCCTATATGCAGCTATGCTTGTGTGAATAATTGTACTTGTTTCCTTAAATTAACGAAGAAGTTTGGTGTGGATCATACGATTCTGCTTCTGTGCACTTGTAAAGAAAATTTAACAAAAAAAAAACTTCCGAACGGAAGAGCTAGCTAATAAAAGTGGAAACGCCCCCGCCAAGACAGGTCGCATAGCACCACAACTCGATCTCTCTGCTTCAATTTCACATAGAAAAATCCAAAATTTTCTATAACGCAAAAGGCCGTATAAAACTACAACCTACAGAGAGTTTCAGTAGTTGAACAACAACGCTGAGTGAAGATGAGGAGAGCATGCCAGATGGGTTAGTCAACTGAGTTTCTGACTATTCCGAGGAGAGGGTCAAAGTCATCCATCCAAGTGCTTAATGGAACACAGTTCTTGATTTTCTGTACTCTTTGTGAGTGTTTGAAAAGGACAAGTATTTAAAAAGTTATGTTTACTTATGTTTAAAAAAGTTTCTTTCCTTCGTTGTAATTGCCTGTAAACAGTACGAGGAAGAACAAGCTTGGTGCTTTTCTGAGTTAGGATGAATATACTGTGATTTTTAATTAGTTATGGAAAATTAGGTTGATGCGTGCGGTGCGGAGCTTGGCGAACCAAGTTCACCGTGAGCCATGAGGGCAGTGCTCCTGGGCTCAGCACACCGCATATCTTGTTTTGCCGCATAGTGATCCGGCTTGTTGTGCCATGTGTTTATATGGGTCCCTCTTTCAGTCCACACAAATTCATTCCCTTCCATGCATAGTAGATATTAGGACCACCTAATGAAAGCAACGCCAGTAATTCATATGTGCTATTTTTGATTGGAAATCTTTTTATCTTTGTGTATGAATCTCTCAGAAAATGTAAATTACTGAACCTAAACATTTAGACTATTTATAACAGAAGCTAATAGGGTTTAACCGCAATTCTATATTGTTCTAACGTTGGTGTTGAACTGTTGATCTCCATAGTGCCACCATTCAATGTTAATGCCCTTTGATCAAGGATTGAAATAAAGATGCGGAACAGCTTTTCTTTGGCTACAACTCTCGGGAGACCCTTTTCCTTTTATAAAGAGTCTCGGAAGTCACGGTGAGTCCAGTTAATTTACTGATGCGACAACTAGGCTATAAATATGCAGTTCAGTCTGATCAGGCACACTGAAGGTCAAGAGTGTTCAAACAGAAACAGACATAGAGTTAAACAGGCGCATAGTTTTGATGGCAGTGAATTCTTTGACTGTAAAATAGAAATGTGAGGCGTCAGATAGAAAGCAAACCTTCCTGCACCGCTTACATATTTGCTATAATTTAATATTTTCTTGAGTCGGAATGAATATACCACGGTTTCTAATGAAATTAATTATAGAAAATTAGGAAAAATCACCCGCCTCTGAAAATATAGTTGTAGGGGTTGGTGACACTGCATTGGCCCTAACAAATATATTTCCAAGGCCGGGTGACAATTGCACTCGTCCCTACAAATAAATTTCCAAGAGGTGGTTGATATTTTTATCGTCCCCTATAAATACTTCCTCATTTTGTATTTGAACTATAAGAAATTTATTTAAATCATAAAAAAACATATCAGTTCAAAATTTATTGATTCTCGCGCAAAACAACTTTTATGCACGACATGATGCGTAAAATTTATAATTGGTGTATATGAGAAGAAATATAGTTCTAGTGTGTATAAATTCAAAGTTTGCCTTAAGGTATATGAAACAATTTGAGACATGTGCCTATTTGTGAACAATGTATAGTTTAATCTTTGTAAAATGATTTCAGTTTTTTATTACAATTTTATGCACCTATAAAAGGAGTCCAAGCGATTTTACAGAATTTTCTAACGATGTTTAGATATTATCAATATTATTTGTAATAAAGATGTAATTTTTAGTTTGAATGATAAAATAAATAATAGGACATTTCATCTATTTTCAAGATATGAGTTAAATTGAGAAATATGTCCATAAAGATATTTTTGTAATATATTTTTTAATATGATTTGATATACTTGTACATGAATTACCTTCATTTAGAACACAAACAATTATGTAAATAATAGAAAATAACAATTCAACTTAAAGATTATCAAAACTCGTACATGACAACTTTTATGTTAGATATTACATGTAAAATATAATATATGAGAAAAATATGTAGCCTTTTCAAAAAAATAATCTTAATTGCTTTCCATGGCCAAACTGATTTCCAATGATGGTCCATAGTCCGAGCCACCCAGGAACTGCTCGTACTAGGGACGGTCAATATTTTGGTCCGCCAATAAAAATTATGGTGATTTGCAAGGGCAGTTGCCCCGTCACGCGTCACTTGAAAGCAATTTCCAGATGCGGATCCGGTGCTACAGTGCCCATCATCAATATTGGATGCGGGTGAACTTCTCAACCACCCTAAAAAAAGGGCGCTCCTACAAGCTATTTCTATAGTAGTGAAAAGGAGTTGAATCTGTAACTTCAATTGACTTGTCAATTTCACAAGATGTTGTCCTTTTTTTCTTCCTGCTACATAGTCACCTCCTTTGCTGAACAAATAAAATATGAACTTAATAGAGATATCGACATTCAAATTGATACTGGACGTTGAATGCAGGTACCCGTCACTCACTTGAGCATTCTTGACCGTATACTAATCAACGAATTATTTCATGCCCATCCAGGTTGCTAAAAGCGACGAGTAGGCTGCAGCTATATATTCAGGTCTAAAAGGGAAATTAAAGAGTAGTTCATCTAACTCATCGCACTCAAAAGACTGTTGGTAAATGGCACTCCCCGTCACACACTTATGCAATGAAACATCGAGAGTATAAGATGTATGGAAAGTTCCTAACCATTTTTCTTAATATAATTAGGGGACTCATTGTATACGATTCAACGATCTTTTACTTTCATAGATCGTAGGGTTGGCAGGAATCAGAAAATGGAGGAGCACAGTTGTGCTTCGAGCTCTATTTACAGGTCTCTCAAATTGTCCTAGAAAGGACTAATAAGGATAGACTGGAGCAGGGGAAGCTGAGCGCGAGAGGGGAAGCCCTTATGGAATTGGGAGGAATCAGTAATGTGTAAGGTGCACAAAGTACTCAGCAGCCACAATTTGTCGTGCGAAATAGATAGTGCAATTGCTTCTTGTTCCCTCACCAAGCTAGGGAGCCCCTGCAACGGATGTCGTCATCCTCTGCGTGAAAGCTATTTGCAGCAATCACAATAGTCGTTGATGACCTTATTTAACTTTTTATTCAATGCTTACCAAGATTGGTTTGTTAACCAGTTACTTATACTATTCGTTAACCCGTGCATTCACACACGTGCTAGACATTAAACCCTTATTTTCGTATTATTAATTTAATAGATGCATGCGATTTAGATTTAATCATAGCAAATGTAAAATGAAGGTGGCAACTTGTTACTCGACTTCATTTCCTGAATTTCACTGGACTAGTCTGCAGTACTAGCATGTGTCGTTGATCCAGTCTTCACAGAGCTAGTTTGATCCAGCCTTAGGTGGCAGTATATGAATTTATATGGACACCGAATCCTCCCTCGCATCCAGGCGGATGATCTTAATTAGGTGTAGGCCATATGGAGTCATATTAAGTTTCCCTTTTCCTGCACATGGCACCATTCAGGTTTTCAGGCATGATGACACCGCGGCTAAGTTTGGCCTTCAATATATATGCCTTGCCTTATAAAATTGTGCCATGACTGAAGAAGAGACAGCAGGAAAGGGACAGTGATTTGGGATAGACCGGGAAAAATGTTTGTTGCATTCATTCAGGACTGGGAGGTGTCGAAAATCGAAGGAGCACTTATGCTGCAAGAACTTGTTACATCAATTCTCTCACTGTTGGGGTTCCCCCTAGTAACCTCACTAATAGAGCCCGAGACAGACACCAATGTGTCATGAGAGCTTGCAAGGCCGGCGCAGCAGAGGTAGCAGACGATGCATCAGCACGAACATCTGATTTGTACATTACACCAAATAAGTCTTCAGCTGCCGTGCTTGGTCGAGGATATAATAACGAAATTTGTCTAGAATAGCTGTACTTGTGTCCTAAAATTGGTGCAAAACATTTGATTAAAGAGTTTTTTCTGTTTGTGTTTAGGAAAAAAAAACTAGCTAATTGTGGAAGTGCCCACCAAGACAAGTCACATATATCTAAACTCAGATCTCTTTATTTGGATGTCACATATAACATGTCTTCAAGTTTTTTAAGTACTCTGAATCCCTTCATCCTAGAATATACCTACATTTAGAGTTCAAAATGTATCCTACAATACAACTATCTTTGAGTTCCCAAACCTGATTGAATGGGTGGAGGTCAAAAATGCCCCTCCACAAATTTAGCTAATAATTAAAGATGGATAATAAATAACAGCATGCACATTTCCTTATTTTTTTTATCGTAGAGACATGCATAGATCGCGCACACATGCATATGAATGAGTTTAATGTAGAGCATATTGGACCTTTTACCGTTCTCCTTAATCTGTTTTACAATAGCTTTAGATAGCTACATTTTGGGAAAGTTATGGGAGCGACAGCATTACCGACTTCACCATCGTCACCAACCTCCGGACCTACTGACCGTTTGGAGTTAGTGACTCCATCAAGGAACCCAAGTCCTTCGACATCCCCGTCATGAACAACGGCAGCATCGTCGGCATCTTCACCCATCTCAACAAGGCCTACGTCACGGCCATTAGTGTCTACGTCAAGCCCTTCTGACTGTCCTATGCTTGACCAAATCGATCATGATGAACCTACTGCTTAATTTGGGCGTTCAGCTTTTGTGTGTGTGCGTGTAAAATAAATTAGGATCTGTCATCCCAGCCCGTATGCTGTTGCTGTCTACCATCTGTGCCTGCAGCTTCATCTGTAGGGCGTTGTTTCTATGTTTGAATGAACATTTGATTTTCAAGCACTGTCTTCGTCTGAATGAACTTGTGCTCACCGCCATGTGCGTCCATGAGGAAAGACAACCGCCAAGCTCTAGTGTCAATCGACTGGCAGAATGTATCAGGAAAATAGTGTTGAAAATAATGTATGTTCAGATTATATGGATTCTTTTATGATGTCTATATTTCTGAGTTAGATGCTTCGTTTCCCTAAAACCAGTTTACATACTACTAACTGTCTTCACGGTGCAGTATTTAAAAAGAAGCAAAAATAGGATAAGATCTAATTGCCGTTGTATCAAATCTTTTGATAATCTGAAAGATTAAATTGAAATATCTAGAGATTTTTAACTGAAGCTAAGAGGAATTTTCTGAGCAGTTCCCTCTATGTACTCGATCACGTTTTATGTGCTCGTGACAGCATGGCAGGATCTGAGGCACGTTGATCGCGCTATCAGCATTCAACGGTGATGCCCTTTGCTAATGGAAATAAGGACACAGGGAAGCTTTGCTCTTTAAATTTCAGGCATCGTCATGTTTCCATCGTTGTCAGGTGATGGAATAACATGGCTATAAATTTGCAGCTCAGTATATATGAGCTATACTGAAGCACGAGATTTAAACGAGAACAGCCAAAGAATCTGATGCTACTCTCAGGAACCATGGCAACAGTTTTGTGGTTGTGTATTCTGAGACTATAAGATAGAAATGAGAGGCATGAGAAATGAAAGAGAACCATTCATTCCTTGTCCTCAGTTACCGACACAAAGATGCATATAGCCAATACATGGGTAGGGAAGTTTGCTGCAATAAAAGCTTTCAATATGTTGTAAATTGTAGAGGCACTTATTAATTGATTGAGAAACATGGCTATAAAAGAGCTCCTTAGAGAGAGCGTATACTTGTGATGAAATTCGAGAAATGAATTGGAAGAATGTATGGGTGCGCTGCTCTCTGGACAGAAGCACTACAGCAACACAAGCAACGATCGTACCATAAAGCTTTCCATTGATCGACTAGAAATTGGAGGCATCAGGAATCATACTTACACCGCTAAGCACTGTGCATGATCTATACTGGAGCATTTGGCCTAAGGTTCGCCGGATATTCGCACCAATCTGTACTGTTGCGGGTTTGGCAGTGGCTGTGCTCCGTTAGCTAGTTACCATGCTGACTTCCAGCCAGTTTCACTTTGCTCCTAGGATGCTTGCCTGTCACCAAGAAGGCCTGGCGTGTCGGCTCCAGTTTAATAATGCATCAACAGCGCTAGTGTTAAACCACTAATCTTTGTAGTTTACTAACAAGCAGACGTTGCATGAAGCTGATTCACTTTCATCGAGATGCTTCCACTTTTCTTTATCTCGTGAGCATATTAACATTCCACTAGCAACATTAGTTGATGACCCAATAATTGGGTTGACCTACCACTGGAGATATTTTTTCACTATATTTGCTAGTACATGTCCAAGATATTTCTTGAGCCCAAAAAAATTGAAACTATATAGGGAACCCACCATTTGGTAGGAATAATTTGAGAGGTTAACATTGACGATGAGATCATTTAATTTATTGGGGTCCATTAGAATCTTGTACCAGTAATAAAATTATTGGTCAATTGAAATTCAAAAAATATATAAATAAAATAGTAAACCATAAGAAAAACAAAAATCATCTAACTAGGCATGGTAGAGGTACAGTAAGGATTGTTTTTGTAAATATTCTTAGGCTCTGTTCGTTTTAGATTCAAGATTTAGGATTGCAGCTTGTAGAACAAATTAGGATTCCAGGCTTTACTCTGAAGCGAAGCTGTTGGGACCGTTTCTACTAAGCATGGGAACCACCAGAATCTCCTGATTTTCAGTTTCTGTAAGTACGGGAGCGTAGAACAAATTATCCACAAGTGGTCACGGGGTACTGATGGAAGTAATGATACATATCAGCAAATACAGATGACAGAATAGCTCAGCTATAAATTGGCACCTCGGTCTGAGCAGGTACACTAAAGATCAAGAGTTTAAAAAAGAAGAGCTTGAGAGCTAGTCTGATGCTTCTCTAAGGAAGCATGCTAACCGTCTTGGTGACAGTGAAAAACTTTGCCTGTAAAATAGAAATGGGAGGCATAAGGGATGAAATAGAACCATCACTTTTTTGGACTCCGGTTACCGACACCGTGTAGTGGACAATAAAACCTTTTTGAGTCTTCACTTCATGCACAACGTGACTTCCAGAAAACCGATCTCCATACCAAAAACTACTGGCTGGGTAAAAGAACATTGGTGCTCTCAAATTGTCGAGCAGGCAGGAATGGGACACAGGCTTGGTCCAAAAATGAGGAATACTGTTGCGAACTTTGATCAAGTGGCGACACAACTGGGGAATGTAGAGGCGCAGAGAGCACCAAACAATTTTGTAATAGGAGGGTGCCAATTGTGCTAGAAGATTGATAATAATTCAAATAGAATGTCCTGCTTATCGTTGGCCAAGCTCAAAGCCTGCTATCACAGCTGTAATAGTAGAAACCACTATAACACGTTATAGGCCTGCCGCCTGCGTGATTATAACACAGGCATAGTGCATGATGTGCAGCAAAGATGCAGACGCAGCAGATTCAATTCATTCAAGGTATTACTCTTAGACATGGTAGACACTGAGAACAGCTAGCTGGAGGATTTGAAGCACTACAGCCACATGACATGTTGCAATGGAAGATTTCTAATATATCAATGGAGAAGTGCATGGTACTGCTGCTGCTGATATTCTTTCAGAAAAGAATAATGGTCAGAACCTGGCATAATAATAGTAAACCATGGATGGATCGAAAAGGTGCCAAGACGGATAAAGCTAGATTAATTTGCGCATACATTTGCTGATGCTAGTTACCTTTTATGTGCAGCTCCGCTCCCTCCCTGACGGCGGTGGCCACAACGCACTGTTTTCAGCTATCTTAGCAACAGAAGGGCTATCGATATCATTTACATGAGAAACCCAACTGCTTCTAGTCCAATTTGAACATCCTCGTTACTCACGCTACTACAGGGATGTTAGAGTACACGGAAGAGATTCGAATATCCGATAGGATCCAGCTTATGGTAGGAAAGGATATGGAGGATTTACAGTAGCTTATTGATTGAATTCCCTTGATTAGTTTCTAACTCTTATCTCTCTGATTGCTTTGAGGTCCAATGCACTATGTACCATACAAACGGTCCACGAGGTTCAGTACAAGTCATCCAATATTCATTGTATTCATCTTCTCACATTGTAAAAGAAATGTAATTAGAATTATGTTTGAACAAAGTTTCCATGCCGCAAGACCACAACAATGTGCATCAGCTGTAAGTGCTCCAATAACTGTAAATTATGTGAATGAGCTACTCCCTATAAATAGTTGGACCTACATTGCGGAAGAAGGTTCATAATTTTTACAGTGTAGTGAGATGACCTACTGATAGAATTGGTGGAGAGAGTGTGTGCAAGAGCCACATAAAATCCAGAGAGAGAGAGAGAGAGAGAGAGAGAGCGCCACACACACTGTACAACAATATAATGAGAATTATCTTTGAACAAACTTACCATGCGACAACAGTAATAACTGTTTTTATATAGTGAGACGACCCACTGATAGAATTTGTGGGGAGAGTGGACTCAAGATCCCACGCACAATCGAGAGAAAGAAGGAGAGAGCGGATTAATTTAGTTCACATAATCTTCAGAATCTTTGCTTTCATAGGGATGGGAGGTGTCGAGAATGGAAGGAGCACGACGTCGTGCTCGGAATCTCACAGCTCAAAGTTCCATCTGTTGAGTTTCCTGTAGCTATCTTCTCTAGTTATGCAAGCTGGCGAGACCAGCAACAACGTCTGCTGTCCAAGAGGACCTGGACGTCCACCTCTATACTGCTCACCCAAACCGGATTGGTCTGCTGCTGCCGGTTTATCTCAAATACGCTGGCGTGCCCAGCATTACGGAGCACCATACGTCCTTCGGCACATGAGTTGGATCAGTCTCGTTCGACTCGACCGAACAAGAGCAAGCCTCTCCCTGCATCTGGAAAGTCTAAATAATAATGTATAGTAGGATCCTGACTTTAAATAAATAAAAGTGACAGCAAAACCGAAGTTCTAAACTTTGTGGAAATTAAGATGCACCTAAAGTTTTCAACTTCAGTTATTCCCATCTGATGTTTTAACCAAGAAAAGGCAAAATTAGTAACAAGAACTGATCAATAATATAGGAAAACTCTCTGGGTTCTGTTTTAAACGGAGGAATACAGAGCACTGGAGTCTGAACTTACAAATACTAATAGCTAATGCAGGTTCACGTCAAACTTCACATGTCTGGGTGCCATCTCTTTCCATAATACTCAGTGCTGCACAAATGGCAACCGATCAAACAATAATCACAGTTCTTAGATAAAATTTGTAAATTCCATAGCAAAATAGTTGTGAGAGAACAGTTTAGCTCAACATTCACAAACTGCAGGGAAGGAAAAACAAATTCTAGCTATAATACTAAACATCAAGTGGCAATCGAATCAGCAATTCATTTTGAGGTCTGTACTACAGATACACAGCGCGTAACAAAGAAAATTGGATAGGTCATAGCCTCATAGTTGATACACAATTCACAATCAGCTGGTGTGTTCACAGAAGTGTGTTTACCTAGCCGGTGGCTGCCTGTGTGATCCTTCTGCCCTCAGTGTGGGTGATGAGCAGACGCAATCCACTCAATGGTTGATTTCATCCGATCAGAGCACAGCTCTTTCAATGGGTAATTTCATCGAGAAGCTGCCGATCAAAGCACAATCCTTTCAATTGTAATTTCATCAAGCACCTGGGGTTCATCCGAAGCCCCCGCGCAACCACCGCAACTAGATCCAGGCATGATCAGCAAGCAAGCAACCATCGACATTTCAATAGAGTATGAAACCGATCATTGCTAGCGGCACCCAGCTGGGAGGAGGACCTCAAGAAGCTGCAGCTCATCACCGGCATCCTGCAGTCGTTGGGCGTCCTATATACATGCTCGTCGTTCCACCAATTACCGCCTCGATGCCGTATCCCGTATTCGTGGCTGCATCGGGGCCTCGCGTACGTCGACACGGTGGCGCCTACGCCATGTCCTCACCCGAGGCCGGCCAATGGTCAGGGGGCGAAGCCAGAACACAGAACCACCGGGGTCGGCTCCATCAAATGCCCGGATCAAATGGATAGATGAACAGTGTTGAACAATACTTTTCCACTGGATTTGACAAATGCCATCGGGTCCGACAACCCCGGTAGCATAGGGCAGCTTTGCCCCTACCGATGGTGAGCTCGGCCCGCCATGAAATGCGCGGGCCCTTGCGGCATGGCGACTAGTGAGAGACAGGAGACCAAGGGGATAATGCTGGGTGGCTCAAGAGTAAAATGGTTAGCTCACGTGGTTAGAGAAGGGAGAAATTACAAAATAAATTGAAAAAGAGGAAAATTGCATTGCAGCTGAGGGATACTGTTTCATAATTGCGCTACATCGAAACTCTTAAAAGTTTGATGGCATTCTAACGAGCTCACGTTTGAGAATGACGAAATCGTAAATTTCTCCGCAGTGGACCGGAAGGGAGCTGAGGGGCTGCGTGGATCGGGAGGAGAGGCCTGGATTGGTCTGGAGACGAATTGGGGACCGGAGGAAGAACCGATGAATGCATGATTGATGGACTATGTCCATCTCGATCAGGAAAGAAAATATGTCGGAAGCATGAGCAACAGGGTGGGTAAGCCCCCGCACGTGGTGATGAAAAATTTTCATTTTTTGGTAAGTTTGTACTAAGGATCAATTTTTATGGGTATGTACCCTTTTATCCTCCCTTCAAGTATGAGAAGTGGGTCCAACGTCAGAGACATATATGTTAGACAAGAAATTCCTTCGCAACGCTATCCTGTATAACAACCATGAGTTGTTAACTGAACTAACATTACTGATTACCATAACTCTGGATAGAGACCTTTCGAACTACATGATTTTATTACACAATCAAATTCATAGTCAAACTAGGTCTATACCCGTGCGTTGCTACGGGTGATAAAAAAAAGATGCAACTCAATATCTGTAAAAAACCTAGGTCATCTCAAAATAAAGTAAAAAAACACTTGTCAAGTACCAAAGCAACAATATCATTCGGTCATTCTGCAGAACTAACAACGTGTAACAAAAGAATTCTAGAATAGAAGCTATGAAAAGAGCCTTTATGAAGTACAAAACAATGTTGGAAAATGTTATAGCTGGCTCAGTGGCCTCAATGGAGAGACATAAGCGTAGAAATAAAAACTCAAAATATTCAGATTTTTTGTTTCATAATTTGTAAATTTGATATGTTTCATCAATTACAAATAAGAAAGCTATTCTGTTTCTTATATGTTTCCTCAAATCTCCCCCTCCCGGAGCCAAGTTTTTTGTTCTTCTTTCCAAAATTCTTCACATAGAAAGCGCAGGCTGTGAACTAAATACAAACGCCATATTGCAAGGCTCAAACAGTCAAAGGCTTACCTCAGTCTTTGCAAATTCATAAAAAAATATGGCAAATGCCTTTTCAGGTTCCAAGGCCATATTGCAAGGCTCATTGACCTTGGCTCCTTGAGGGAGACATAAATAGATCAGATTATATTATATTAGCAGGTTACAGTAAAAGTATCCAAAGCTAACTGAATGCAAATGTAAAAAAATTAATCAGGATTGTGTAAACAGCCCAACTATTCAAAGAAAATATATTGTAGGATCCATAATCGAACGAACCTACAGTCTAATGCACATCATGAAGCACCAACTCTTTTTTGCACCGTAAAGTGAACAGTGATGAAGGACTGAACTAAAATGTATTTCTACCTAATTCGCTGGCCTTTCTTAATATCATCATCCAGATATACTTTCTGAAATCATGTAAGAAGAATAGGATTCCCTACACTTCAACAAAAACAATCGTGCTCTGAAATACAAAACAATGATATCCAGTTCCAACATAGAGAAACTGCTGTATAAAAACAAGCATTCCTTGAAACCCATTAGGTTGGTCTCTTCCTTCGAATAATTAGTCCCCCTTCAAGGCCTATTTTGTGTATGGATTCACAAACTGAAATCAGAATAAAAAATAAAATTATACGAAATTAATTATGATCAGAACAAATAATTGTATGAGAGATTCTAAGTTTCATATGAATGTTGTTAAGAGACATTCCTAAACCATTTGAGAATAAGGTTAATTTTAAAGCAAAAACAGTTTAGACAGGTAATGTTTTGTGAGAATAAGTTGGGCGCATGCATTGGCGAAATACCCGTATTGTCAGCTTTGTCTCGAGACACTAAAATTGTCACCTGAAAGCTTTCTCAACTGGGAAAAGGTTTACTGATCAAATTGATCATTGAAACTATTTCAGATCTCAATAATGTATTACAAAATGACCTAGCAAGTGACAAACCTCTAAAACAGTGTTAGACCTGGTCCTCTGGTTTATATCCATCAAGTTCATGCTACCATCAGCTTTGTCAATATATGAGAATGTAAGGAGTCCGCACTCCTTGTAGTGCAATACTCAACGCCTCATATTATATTGTAACAACCTGAGAACTGAATATTTAGTCAACTCATAAAGAAAAGGAAGAAAAAGATTTGGCATAGCACTGAATTAATAGCAAAATTATAACAGCTGTTCCTGTAGGCAGCATTCAGCTAGATACATGTTCCTGTACCAGAAAAGATTGGTAATCTTAACAGCTTTCTTATCAGAAATATTTTATCTGAGAGACTTGGTATAATTAGTTTCTTATGTAAATACATGTTGTGCTAAAAAAGCAGATGCAAGTAACGTGCTCAGCTGTAACGCTGTTCTAGAATGAAGACTGCTGACAGAAAATTGTATAATCAATGCAACCCACGTATATGAGCTAGGAAAGTAGTATGGCTATTGATGAAGCTATTTGTGCAAACTAAATCGCAAAAAGATAGACAAGGAGAGGCTGGAGTCAACACGTTGGTCACCATGCACTACAATTGCCTAATCTTGACTGGTTCATGGATTCTTTTACAATTCAGTCATATTTCAGCTGGCTTATGATTAAAAGTTGAAGATAATGGGCAAATATTTACATTCAGGACCAGCTGAACATTCTCACGGAACCAGACTTGAGGCCAAACAAAATGCAATTTAGGCATACTCCTACTCACGAAACCAGCTATCACTCTAGTTTTCTTAGCGGAAGACATGCATGTCTAAAAAGATCACAGTCTAACAGGGAAGTGAAGTGCGTAGCACTGAATTAGTAAAAGACTACAGCAGCTGTTTTGTAAGCATCGTTCTGACAAACACATGTTCCTGTATCAGAAAATTTTGGTACAGCTTTATTATCAGAAAGGTTTGGTGTAGTTGTTTATGTGCTAAAAAACAGATGCCGATAACAGCTCAGCTATAAGCTGCATTATACAGAATTTTTTTTTTTTGAACTTAAAGGCAGGAGCGTTGCCGGATCATATAAGAAAGAGTAGAAGGTGGGTTCTTACAGTAATTGTGATTACATAAATAACTGAAAGACTCAAACTCTTACAAACGGGATACATTAAAAGACTAAATGACCACTCGGCCCTCACAATCATGCCTCCGGACCTCCATTTCTTCCTTGATCAAACCTAGAACTCGTGTTGCTGATTGCGAGGCACCCTGGAAAATCCTTCTATTCCGTTCATGCCAAATATTCCAGGCCGTGTATATCAGTACAGCCGCCACTCGACATCTATTTTGGGCGCTTGTGGCTTGCAATGATAAATTCCACCAGTCCTCTATCTCCATTCCTGCCATCGGAACACTGATTAGGCCATCAGTCCATTCTTGCACCAAATGCCAAACTTCCCGAGTAAAGCAACAATGTAGACAGAGATGCTTAGTTGTTTCCAATTCCTGGTCACACAAGCAGCACAGCGGGTCCCAAGCTATCCCTTTCAGCAGCAAATTATCTGCAGTATGTAGCCTTTCCTGTACCATTAGCCAAGCAAAGAATCGGTGCTTGCCCTCAACCTTTGCTCTCCAGATTGCTTTGTTGTTAAACGTGCAGTAGGAGCCAATGAATTGTACGTCATAAGCCGACTTTGAAGTATACAGTCCAGTTGCAGTCCACTTCCAACGAATCACATCTTGTACTTCTGAGAATTGCACCGCTTGCACTTGCTCCCACAGAAGCACAAATTCGGCCATCTCTGTTGCTGTTGACATCCTCCACAAGCCCCTGGTCCATGTCTGATTCTCCACTTCCTCCCTTACCGTTAGCCCTTTCCTCCATGCCAATTTATATAGATGAGGGGCAATGTCCCTAGGAGCATGACCATCTGCCCAAATAGACTCCCAGAAACTAGCTTTTCTACCATCACCAACTGTCACAGTGGTGCTACATCTAAATAACTGCTTGTCCACTTCAGAGCACGGGACATCAGCACCCACCCAAGGTCGATCAGGGTCAACCCACTGAAACCAAAGCCAGCGAAGTCGTAGAGCCCTGCTGAATTTTTCTAGATCAAGCACTCCGAGCCCCCCCCCCCCCCCCCCTATTTTGGGTCTTTTTAGTTTCTCCCAAGCCACCAGGCATTGTCCACCACTAGCATCTGAGTTACCCTTCCACAGGAACCCCCTTCTGATCTTGTCAATCTTTTTTATCAGCCATTTCTTCGGATTAAAAGCTGTTAGAAAATACACTGGCAGGGATGTGAGCACTGTGTTCAGTAGCTTGAGACGGCCAAACCTATTTATGAATCTTCCCTTCCACGCAGGCAGACGGTTTGCCACCTTGTCAATCAGTGGCTGGATGTCAACCCGTCGCAGCTCCCGTGTGTGCAGAGACAGACCCAAGTAAGAGCAGGGAAAGTATTTAGTCGAGCAAGAAAAGCCCTCCATCACCTCCTCCAAGTTGATATTGTGGCATCTTATTGGGAAGACTGCACTTCTTCCTTGATAGGATTCAGAAACGCTGCAGCGTCATCAGCATATAGGCTTGCCCTTAATTTGGAAACACGACCTCCCAAAGGCCTCAGCAAACCATCCCGAACTGCAATATCAAACATCCTTTGCAGGGGCTCCATGGCGATGATGAACAGCATTGGTGACAAAGGGTCACCCTGCCGTAACCCCGTGAAATGCCTGAACCACTTGCCCTTTGCCCCATTCAGCAAGACTGCCGTTGTGCTAGACACCAATAGAGCAGAAACCCAGGATCTCCACCTTGCCTGAAACCAAGTTGCTCCAGAACTTCCATCAAAAAATCCCAGCGCACACTATCAAAAGCTTTTGTTATATCCAACTTTAAGAATAAGCACGGTTGCTTCCTTCTTTGCAAGTCTCTAATTAAGTTTTGCGTGTATAGAAAATTATCTTGAATGCTTCTTCTCTTGATGAAGGCGCTTTGAGATCTTGAGATCAGTGCATTGAGCTATCCAGACAATTTTGTCGCTAATATTTTGGATATCAGCTTAGCAATAAAATGTGTAAGGCTGATCGATCGGAAATCCCCAATTGACTGTGCATCTTGTTTCTTAGGGAGCAACACCATATGGGCCTTGTTCAGATGTAAAAGGTGCTGGTCGTGTTGTAGACGGAAAAAATTCAACGCCGCCATGACATCCTCCTTGATTACTGTCCGGCTCC
This sequence comes from Panicum hallii, assembly GCF_002211085.1. Classification (NCBI taxonomy): domain Eukaryota; kingdom Viridiplantae; phylum Streptophyta; class Magnoliopsida; order Poales; family Poaceae; genus Panicum; species Panicum hallii. Next base: position 59,057,035 of record NC_038044.1, read on the forward strand.
TTTTCAAAAATACCCCAATGTACCCATCTGGACCTGGCGCTTTGTCAGCCGCTATATCACTTATAACAGTTTTTACTTCCTCTTCGGTGAACTCTTCCTCTAGATGTGACAAATCATGCCGTTGTAGGCCTAACTCCTCCCAATTCAGTGATGCAATTCTAACAGCAGGCTGCCCAAAAAGCGAGCTGAAATGATCAAAAATCGCTTCAGCTTTCTCCTCATGACCGGCAGAAGTTGCAGTTCCTGGGTGAACTGAGTGGATCAGTCAAGATGTGCTAGATAAGTGGCTTCTCGTCGGTGACTTCAATCTGATTCTGCAAGCTAGTGACAAGAGCAATGATAACCTGAATAGGAGATTGATGGGGGCCTTCAGAGATTTGGTGCATGATTTACGGTTAAAGGAGCTGAATCTGAGAGGGCGGAAATTTACTTGGTCAAATGATAGAACTCAAACACGGATTGACAGGGCTTTTTGCACTGCCGAGGGGATTTGATGAAGCCCAATGTTTACTTGCAGGCATTGTCTTCCAGAGTTTCAGACCACTGCCCTCTGTTCATTACCGGGCATGAAACAGTAAAGAAGTTTAGGGGGTTCAGGTTTGAAGTATTTTGGCCAAGGCTGCAAGGTTATGATGAAGTGGTCGCTGATGCCTGGCAAAAAGAAGTTCGCATTGTAAACCCTTATCTTCAGCTGCATACAAAGCTACAGCGGACCAGCAAGGCACTGACAAAGTGGGCCAGATCGATGATTGGAAGTAATAAGCTGTTACTTTGTGCGGCAAAAATGCTCATTGGGATTCTTGATGTCGTGTAGGATTTTAGGCAACTCAGTGATCAGGAGATCAGTTTGAAACGAGATCTGAAAGTGAAGTTTCTTGGCATGACGGCCGTGGAAAAGCTGAGAGCAAAACAATCGGCCAGACTCACAGCAATTAAAGCAGCTGAGACCAGTTCAAAGTTGTTCTACATGCAGGCCAATGGGAGACGGCGGAGAAATTTTATTCAATCAATAAAATCGGGACATTATACAGAAATTTATATAATCAATGTAACCGTCATATAATAAATGTATTGTCAATTTGAAGTAAATTGGAAATTATTTGCGTTCAGGAGCAGCTGAACATTCTGATAGAGCCAGGAGGCCAAACAAAAGTTGAGATGAATCTTTCCAACAAAATAGAAGTGATGTAGCAGACAACATCTTGCATATAGATAATGAGCAGCTGCAACATCCCACCTGACTAAAATTAGATGGAGATATTGCAGTTACCTCCGAACGCTCCTCCCGAAATCTAGAACCTTCTGCACGCGCACAAAAATACACTGGCGCCGCGGGCGGCGCACGCAAGCGAGGGGGACGCGCTGCGGGTGCAAATGCGTGGTGGAGCCGGCGGTGACAGGGCGGAGAGCACGGAGAGGAGCAGCGGTTTCGGAAAGATTTTTCACTGCACGAAGAGGAGGAGAGCCGCCGACCGTGAGGTTGAGGGATCTCCGCGTTGTCGAGGATGGAACGTGGAAGGACGAATGGAGGCGGCGACGATGCTGGAGGTAGATTGGATCAGGGTCGTGGGATGTGAGGAAGGAAAGATAGGACGGCGAATGCCCATCGTTGGCTGCTTTGACGTCTACAACGAAGGGCTGTTGTTGATTGTTGACAGAACGACGATGCGCGGGAGGTGGAATGGACCAGCGAATGTTACGGGCCATCGTTCGTCGGCTTGACGTCCTGAATCGAACGGAGCAGGATGCAAGCCGGCGGAACGACGGTGAGGGTCGTACAAAAAAATTATTTCGCAATTAGTTTTTTAGTAGCCTGTACGTTGCTACGGGCGTAACAGTCGATATCGTCTTAATACAATGTACATATACTATAGTATCAAGTTTTTTGGAGTGTTTGAGACAATATCGTGATTTCTAGTATCAAATATTTTGGAGTGTTTGTGTACCACAAACTATTAATTAAGTTTCTTAAACAGTAGTTTCTCAATACCATGGTATTTTTAGAGTTTCTGAACATTCACTGTTACCCTCTTTTTCCTTTTTTAAAACTGAGAATTCCGTAGCTTCTCAAAGTACACCTCACACTTTGTGGTAGTTTATCAAATACAAATTAGTGACATAAAACTTGACAATTACCGATTTCCCCTCGCAATACGCAAGCTGGCGATGGAATGCCAAGCACCGTTTGTTTTGTTTTATGGAAATTAAGTGATCGTTTTAGTACCTCAAAGCTTTGAAGAAAAAAAAAATAGTGGCATTCTAACAATGGTTTCACAAAGAGAAGTAATACAAACACTGCACTCAAACATAATTTCAAATATCAGGACAACCTGAATACATAGCCTAAGCCATATTCACAAAATCATCAATTCATAAATTTTTACAAGGAGTCAGGCAAATTGTGGTAGGCGAGCTTACACCTACTTCACCTCAACCTTGAACCTGCAAGGCTACGATAAAAGGCCGATTGGCCTCGACCTATTTCTTCAGTGAACACTTCTTCATACATGATAGCATTCAACATTTTTCTTTCATAAATATTGTCTCTAAATTGCTCTGCAAGAAGTGTATGAAAATAAGTGTGAACACAAACAAAGCATGTATCTTTTATTTTCTTAAGTTTTTCCATAAACATGAATACTTTTTTAAAACAAGTATTTTAGATAGCAGCATTCAGTGTATTACTCAGCATTTTTAGTTTCTAGCTTCCTATACGGAATGTAACAATAGCATTAAGTGGTTTATTGCAAAACTATTTTCACCAGGTGCTGCCAAACTAATGTCACACAAGAAAGCTTTGTACTTTATGTATAAAAAATAAATGTACCATGAGATTAAATCCACAGAGATGGTCTAGCCTATGAAACTATTAACACGGAAAGTAAGCTCAATCAAATTATTTTGGGAATTCTTTTGCCTTACCCATGTAAAGGAGCTGGTGGTTGTCATGTACTCATGATTGTGCTTCAAAAAAACTTTCTGAACGCTTATTTGGAAGTCATATCCATGGTCCAGTACACCAAGTCTGCAAGAAACTCAAAGGTAAGAAATCACTATAGTTTAATTCAGACAATATATGTTAGGTATAGCAGAGGTAAAATGCAAATTAAGCAGATTAGGCTTATCTGTATGGAAGCAACCACACATGGTTATCTGAGATTAACCTCTGCAGGTCCGAAACATGAAATCTTCATTACCAAAGAAGAAATAAAAGGTTCCATATTTCTTGTTCTCCAAGGTATAAAATACTTACATGCTATCTAGAGAACAAAAGGATCTTGTTGCAAACCTTTCTAGTTCTCCGGGTTATTGAGGTTGGAAGCCACTGCAATCCAAAATACAGTCATTTTTCAAAAAATGTTATGCAAACTTAAATGGAAGCTAGGAAGCCCCTCTGCATCCAGCCAGGTTTGGAGGAAGAAGGATACAGTTACTAAAAGCTTGAATCAACAAGTGCAAACTTAGCAGCATGTATTTTTTTCAAGGTCACAACAACTTGAATCAACAAGCTAAGGACAACCTTGTAAGATCACAGCAGACCGGCACACCAACACCATAGAGAAAGATTCCTGAGAATGAGACAGCCGAATTCTTTGAACAAAATTTGGTGTCCCAACAACAATACAGCCAAAAGGAAGGAGAAAATCGTAGCCTGTCAAAATAATTGATAGTAGAAGGTAACAACTAACTTTCAAATAATAGTATAGCACATTAATGTTAAAGTAACAATAGATAACAACACATAGAGAATATTTGAATGAATTGGCAGGCCATAATGTCAAGCTTTTTCATGAAAAAATGAATTATTATTGGCCTGGCCATAAGCATATAACACAAAATTTCACGTTCTTCTGCATAAAAGAAGCATTAGTAACTTGCATGTCTTGTTGCCTGTTAGTTTTGCTACATAATCAGAATAACACCAGATGGTATGAAACAAAAGCTCCCCATAAAAACTTAACATTTAACAGCTTGTAATTTCTGTCTTTTAGTCCTTTTTATTTTTGATGATCTAGTAAGTGTGCACACCTCAGAATCGCAAGCTGACCATGGGACATTCCAGTGTTGCCCAATCACTTGTAGAATTTTTTATGAACCTGAATTCAGCAAAATCCTAATTGGCATTACTGTCCATGGGTGCATCAACAATTCAAGAAAACACAAATGTTTATCAAGCTACCTGACTTGCTTGTAGTCAAATTCAGCAGCATGGTTCTCCTTCAGCAGAATCCCGGCTGAGAGCACAGGTGCAAAGGGGATAATCAACTGACCAAGAGCACCCTTTGAACAACATGATCAAGACATATGATTCTATAACAACCTGTCAGAAGTAAGCATAAGGAGAAACAAACAAAGGGATGTACACCTGGAGCTCGAGAGCTTATCTCACCAACACCTGGAGCAGCATACAGCAAATCAGAATAGTAGAGATGGCACCTGAAAGAATGTAGATCATACTTTGCCCAAAATTCACTGTACTTATATCAATCTGCTACTTTGTTTTCTTAGCTAATGTGTTAGGTGAATGTATTCTAGTCAAAGTTTTGAAAGCATTTTTCCCATAATGACAATGCACCGAGAACTTACGTCTTCCCTCAAATCTGTTGATCACCGTCACAAGCACACGAAAATGATAAAAATGGTCACCAGCTCTACCAAAACATCATACCTGCATTGCAATTTGCAAGTGCTACAAGCTACTTATAACTGAACCATGAATATCCAAAAGCACAACGCAACTGGATCGACCAATGGAAGAAGCATAGCAAGACACTGAAAAATGTTTGAGCCTGTACCTATTAGGGAAGACCTATTAGGGAAGATCCCTGATGCCATAGACGGTGACTAACTCCGGGTCTTCAATCTCGGGAATCATCGGCGGCGGCTTCCTCCGCAGCACGTCCTTGTGCTCTGGCTCGGCCCTCGGGTAGAACCACAGGATGTTGTTCTGCACCACGCAGGGGTACGACGCCACGCAGGCCTTGCTGTTCTTGTGCACCTGCCACGAGAATCACGAGAAGGTTTTTAATTTCACTTTGCGGCGGCGAATGGTGATGCCAATGGAGAGGAAAAATGGTGATCGGCGGAGTGCGGCGTACCCGTGGGCCGAGGGCGGCGGCCTGGGGGATGAACTTGCAGGTGCCGGCGCCGTCGATGCACCAGCCGTGTACACGCACTGGAGCCGGCCCTTGTCGTCGATGCTGCCCTCGGAGAGCGGCGCGAGGCAGTACGGGCAGGCGTCGTCGAAGACGCGCCACTCGCTGGAGTCCCGTTTCGAGGGGGGAGGGCTCAGGGGTCCGTCGTGAGGGGGAGGCTGTCATTACGTGTCGAGGGGGAGATCCGCGCGTCGCTCCGAGCGCGGAGCGCATGGAGGCAGCAGGCCGAGCGCCGCTCTGGACTTGGAAGGGATGGCGGCGGCACGGCGGCGCGACGGTGCGGCGGCCTTCTCGCAAGGCGGGGATGACGGCGGTGCGGCGGTCCGCGAGGAAGGCGGTGCCGATGGCGAGGGAGGGGCGACGGTCGCAGGGCGACGTACGTTCGCCTTCTTCGTTTGTTTAGTTGTGGAGATAGGTAGAAATAGAGAAGAGATTGGTAGTAGAGATGGTGGAGAAAATGCGGAATTAACTAGCATGAAATGGTAGATGCGAAGCAACACAAGGGTCACAGAATGCAAGGTTGATGAACATTAGAAACAAAATAATCCGTATTATAGTCGACTATGATCAACCTTCGGTGTCCGACTCGTTCTACCGGGCATACTTTCATATATCCCCGAACTGCCCCCTCGCTTCTTCCGCGGAGACAACAATGTACGCGGAGGCTCTGCACCCGCCGGTGGACCACCGCCGCTACGCCGGCGTGCGCGAGGCCAGGGGGCTCCCTGTGTCGTGCGTCCATGACGGCAGCGCCCTCCTCGGCGGAGGCGGCGCTCAGGGAGGCCCTCCTGCAGAGAATCTGCGGGCACTTCGAGGCCGCCTCCAGGTTCCTCCAGGTCGCCGAGCACCCCGACCTCATCGCCTCCCTCAAGTCCGGCTTCGCGGGCGGGATGTGCCGCGGCCTCCTGGAGCCCCGCTCCAACATCGTCTTCTACGCCGTGATCGACCTCCCCTTGCAGCGCAAACTCAGACGCAGCCGCCTCCGCTACCGCACGGCGGCGCCCGAGCCCGACGACGAGGCGGCCTTGGGCGATCCGCCGACGCGGTGGCTTGAGCCGGCGCGAGAGTCTCTGGATGCCCTAGTGTCTTTCTTCCGGCAATATTTCCGGTACCTGTCGCGGGCGCAGGCGCCAGGTACCTCTACCTCGCCGACGCCGACCTGGTGGTCGCCATGGGGCTCGTGGAGACGGACCTCGCCAACAGCAGCGGCAGCCGCAGCCACTTCACGTTCCACGCGCCCTGCACGCAGAGGACGCGCGAAGCTCTGTTTTCCGCCGGGCTTGGGATTCAACCAATCCCGGCCAAGTCCGCCGACCTCGTCAACCGCCGCTTCGACGCAGTCATAGCAGGCAGGTTCCAGCCCATCCTGGGGAAGCACCCAATCAATGCCGCGTCCCTGCCCGACGTGCTCCACTTCCTCAAAGGAGAGACGACGGAGGGCGAAGATCACGAGGCCGGCGCCGGCGCCGCCAAGGAAGAGAGGCCGCCGTCCATCACGATGTGCGACCTGCGCCGCCGCAAGTACGGCGTCGACCGGATCGTGCTGTCGCCCCCGCTCACCTCCGTCCGGATGCCGAAGCCGACGGCGGGGGAGAAGGAGCCTTACTGCGCGTACGAACAAACCTTGAGGAAGATCCTCCTTGACGCCATCCACATTTGCTACCTGCAGGCCTTCGCTCGCTTGGCCGACCCCGCCGTGGTCGGCGCCATGCACATCCCCATCGTCATGTCGGGCTTCTGCTTCGGCCCTCTGGATGATCCCGTCGACAACATCCTCGTCAACGCCCTCTGGTTCAAGACCGCCTTCCCGTCCCAGTCGCCGGCGGCGGCTGCTGGTCTACAACGCGAGGCTCGCCGCCCTCGGAGCGCGCTCGCTCGACGCCGCCGTCGCCTACCTCTGCACACGGTTCGGCACCGTGTCCCGCCACGACGCCACGCTGCTCCTCTGCCGCGCCGGCGGGTGCAACGTCGCGCGCGCGGGGGAGCTGGCCGCGCTCGCCGGCCACGCGCCGTGGGCCTGCATGGAGAGCTTCGTCCACGTGCTGAGCCGTGAAGCCAAGGCTCGGATACTGGCGCACCTGCGGCGGCCGCGGCCTCTCGGCATGGATGACCTCGACGCCATTGCCAGGGCGTTCACGCTGGATTTCGACTTACCTCTCGACGATGGCCTTGTTCCATATGAGAAGCCGGCAGATCATGTACTGAGCACACAAGCCCGGATCGTCCTGACAAGTAAGACTGCAGATTATGAGGATAAGCAGCAGATCATCATGGAAAAACTGGACGCCATGCTTACAAGGAGAAAGAGGTAAATCACTCGGGCCCTGTTTGGATACAAAATAATTTTTGGAGTATTGGATAAATACTACAGTACAAAATACTTTGGGTTTTAAAAGCTCATGGGTGTTTGGATGCAACAAACCTTATGGTTTTAAAAACTGTAGTATTGTTAAAATCATAGTCCTTTTGGAGTTCTCAAAACTTCACTCTGTACCTCTTTTTTCTAAACCGTGGTTTTGCACATCTTTAGCTTATAAAACACAAATTTCTTGATAATATATAGTTTTCTAAAACCACAACATCCAAACAGACCCTCACTTTTTCTATATGTATTTATATATAAATAGATAGTTATAATACTATACTGTACAATACCATATATATATATATAATTATTTGAAACGGGTCCGAAATTAATAGTTGATATTTCATTGCATCTATATATATATATAGGTCTTCCTCGGTGCAACAACAAGCGTCGGAGAGCCTGAGGATAAATTCTTCCATGTGAACTTTTTAGCTCGTGATGTGAATGAAGCTCACTGCTGGGACCTTTTCTTTGCACAAATCAGCGAGACAGACGACACATGGGGCATGGAATGGGCTAAGCCGTTTTTCCTCCCGTTGCTCTGGTCAGCAAAGTTAGACACCCCTATGTCTATGTCAAGAATTCAAGGTACAGATTTGTCAGCTGTGGCCATGAGTGCAGGTACGTAATCGCCCCTTCATCCCCTTGCATTGTCTTTAGTCACTAAACACAAAATTTATCTGCCAATAAGTCAATTTTAGAACCCTCAATTGTGTCGTAATATAAATCTATTTTCAACACCCAAATATCGAAACACCTTACTTTGCAACTGGAATTATTCAAAACTGATTGAAGTTTTACTAATTTACATGATAAAACATTCAATATTTAAAGACATGCCCTAACTTGAGAATCGGTTTAGGGATTAACACTAGTTGATCCTTGTGCCACATCATGTTGCAGCTAATCCATCCTATATATATTCAAGCTAGGTTAGAAACATGTCACACCCGGGGCTACGGGACTGTGTACATAACGTAGTTTAAACAGGATTAGGAGATAAAGCTTGCTTTATCTCTTATTTATGTTGTTTTCTACTCGTATGAGAGTAGGACTAGTCGGTACAGAAGGAAACTACTCCAGTTGTACTCGGGTACGCTTCCTTAGCTAGTATTGGACTAGAATTCATGTAACCCTATCCTCCCGGATATATAAGGGGGGCAGGGACCCCCTCAAAACACAACATCTACACCTAAGGCAATACAAACCACCATACAGGATATAGGGTATTACGCACATCGCGGTCCGAACCTGTCTAAATCTTGTGTTCCTTGCACCTTCGAGATCCTGATCTCGGCGTCTCCTCACCTAAACTTACCACCTTTGGTATACCCCTCGGTGGGCAGCCGGTAAAATATCGACAGCTGGCGCGCCAGGTAGGGGAGCGCATCGAAGATCCACCGGCGAACTCGATGGCATCTTTCCAGTTCACCAGGTCAGTACCCTCTCAGGACTCGACATTTGTTTTTGGCTCGTGGGTCTGCATCGCAGATGGTGCGGGCAGTTTCCGTCGCTTCCTCGTCGACATGAAGCCAAAAACTCCCGCGGCGGGTTTTCATAGCGACCTCGACAAGTTCGTCGATAATCTTGACGACTTATCAATCCATGGATCCGCTACGAGGACCGAGGAGGAGTCTTCTTTCGGCGTGACTTCATCCAGTGCTGCAACAACCTTCCTTGGGTTGGACTCGTTCCAATCTGAGGACTCACGTAGCCGATCACAACTCGGTCTACGCAATTTGGTCACTGATCTTCAGGAGGCCAACATCTCTGAGTCCCTCTCCACAATGGAGAAGGACTTGGACTCTTTACTCCAACTCGGAAAGCCCGAAGCCACCGCACGTCGGGGGCTTCGGGTTGTTTTGGTGCCAACGGTCTGATGATCACCTCCACTCCGGAGGGGTGTTTCTTGCATTGGAAGGGCATGAAACTTTCTGATCTACTCAAGGCCGAAGACCGACTTGTGGCACACCTCGAGCCTTTGCCTTTTCAGGAGGGCAGGCCATTAGCCACCGTGGCAAAGGAGTCGACCGAGCTAGTCGACGCGAGCTCTGATGAGCTCATCTCACGCCAGGTGCTGATGGCGGAAGAAGGCGAGGATGATGGCGACTTGCCCATCGTCGAATTTGATGCGGTATTTGAAGATGAGGCCACAGCCAACACCGGCGACGAAAACGACGCCGATCGTGAGGCACGGAAGACCAGGAACAGAGCTCGCGCAGCCCGCCGAAGGAGGGTCAATGAGCGCATGCGATCTATGCATCGTGAGCTTGACGCCGAATTCGCTGCCGTAAGCGAGCGGGGCTTCAGGACTCCGGTGGCCAACATCGCCAGGGTAACGGCTATACTCGAGCGCAGTAACGATCTAAACGTGCGTCAAGCACTTCGTTATGCATAGAGGGCTTGGATTCAGCTTGATCAAAAAAACCTGGCGTCTACCCTCAGGGAGGAGCACGTGGGCGAAACCCGAAGCCAGGCTCATAGTCGAATGGCAGGCGACCGTCCTCGACCTAAGCGTAGCAACAACAACGACAACGCTCACGGGAGTCAGGCCCCTGGCTGGAGGCAGCAGCCACCCCCAGGGGGTAACCCGCGCCAGGCCAATCATCAGCCTCCTCCAGAAGACCTGCGCCAGCGAATCAATGAAGGACGTGATGCGCGGTCCGTAATCGATTCCAGGTGCAAAGAGCGCGGAGTAGACGAGACAGAGGGTACTGACTGTAGCGACCGTTTTTCAGCTTTCTCCGCACGGTTTAGCAGTTACAAGTACCCTGAGGGCTTCAACCCGATCGGCATCACCAAGTATGATGGCAAGCAAGCTCCTCAACAATGGCTACGTTGCTACTCCACCACCATTGAAGTCGCAGGGGGCTCCAACGTCACCAAGGTCGTCTACTTCCCGATGAGTTTGGACCCTGCGACGCTCACGTGGTTGGAGAGCCTCAGCAACAACTCGATCGACTCCTGGGAGCGGCTCAAGAAGGTCTTCATCGACAACTTCCAGGGGGTGATCACTCGCTCAGGTACTCGTCACGATCTTGCTCAATGTAAATAGGAATGTAACGAGCTCCTACGGTCCTATACACGCTATTTCTTCGACGTCCGTGCTACTATTGCGAATATCTCGGAGGTAGACATCATCGACTGCTTCTACAATAGCACCACCGACCCAGGCATCTATAGAGACTTCGGCGGAACAGACCAAAAACTGTTGCGGGGCTTCGTGACATGATGCACGACTAGTCCGACCAGGAGGAAAAGATGTGGGAGCGGTTCCCAAGGCGCAATGATAGCAACCTGAGGCATCCAAATGACAACCGCAACGACAAGAGCCAATGGGACTACTCGGGTCCATCCCGAAATCGCAAGCCAGATGATCTCATCGTGGCTGTGGATCGTCCCTCGCGAGGCAAGAAGACAACAACGCAGGAAGAGTTTGAGAAGCTCCTGCAGAAGAAATGCCCATGGCATCCAGGTGCCAATCATGCGGCAATTGATTACTGCCACCTCCGGAGGACATTTAGCAATCCTGGTGGCGGCAAGAAGAATAAGAAGCCAGTGGACAAAGAATCCAAAGACAACGACCAAGGGGACCAAATGCACAACGCGAAGTTCCAGAATGCCTCAAAGACCGTCAACGTCATCTTTGGGGGGGATGGAGACTTCGGTTCCAGGCGGGAACAAAAACTGCTTCTCCGGGAGATCATGTCCGTCGAGCCGGCGGCACCGCGACCACTCCGTTGGTCAGAGGTCCCCATCTCGTTCTCCCGCGATGACTAGTGGCCAAGCTTCTCGGAGCCCGATAAGTTCCCCCTGGTCCTGGATCCGGTGGTGGCAGAAGTCAGGCTCACCAAGGTGCTTATCGATGGCGGGAGTGGTCTCAACCTCATCTTCGCCAGCACTTTAACAAAGATGGGTCTGGACTTCACGGACATGCTGGTTCCAAGTAAGTCTCCTTTCTACAGCATTGTCCCAGGTAATGCAGCGCACCCACTTGGCATGGTGGTTCTTCCAGTCACCTTCGGCACGAGGGAGAACTACCGCACCGAGTTCATTAAATTTCAAGTTGCTAACTTTGAATCTTCTTATCATGCCATACTGGGCTGACTGGCACTCGCCAAATTCATGGCAGTACCGCATTATGTTTATCTGCTTCTCAAGATGCCAGGACAAAGTGGAGTACTCACTCTCCGAGGCAACTTGAAGAAGTCGTATGATTGCATCCAGGGGGCGATCTAGTATGCTTCAACTACGCGTGTGCCAGATGCTTCAGGGGAAGTACTCGCGGCCGCGCAGCAGCTCTCCCAAGCTGGGCAGGAGATCCCTTCGAGAAAGGCCAGCAAGTCGAGCATCCAGTCAACTGGCGACGTGGCCCTTAAGTCGATCCAGCTCCAAGAGGTTGACTCATCCAAGACCACCGTCATCAGCGCAGGTTTAGATGAGAAATAGGAACTCGCGCTTGTCAGTTTCCTTTGGGCTAACCGAGACATATTCGCGTGGAAACCAGCGGATATGCCAGGGGTGCCCAGGGAACTGATCGAGCATAGTCTGAATGTACACCCACAGGCTGTGCCTGAAAAGCAACGCCTTCGAAGGTTTGCTCACGACAAGCGTGAGGCAATTAAACGGAAAATAGCTAAACTCCTCGCGGCTGGCTTCATTAAAGAAGTAATCCATCCATAGTGGGTAGCTAATCCTGTCCTTGTAAGGAAAAAAAATTTGATTACACCGATCTCAACAAGCATTGCCCAAAGGATCACTTCGGGCTACCGCGCATTGATCAAGTCGTCGACTCAACGGCGGGTTGTGTACTCCTCTACTTCCTTGATTGTTATTCAGGATATTACCAGATTGCGCTCAAGGAGGAGGATCAAATCGAAACCGCGTTCATCACCCCGTTTGGGACGTACGCTTACAAAACTATGTCTTTTGGAATGTAAAAACGCAGGAGCAACCTATCAGCGCGCGATTCAGATGTGTTTTGCTGATCAGCTGCATCGGAACATTGAAGCCTATATGGATGACGTGGTCATTAAGACCAAGAATCCTGACGACCTGATTGCAAACTTGGAAGAGACGTTCAGCAGCCTACACAGGTTTCGGTGGAAGCTCAACCCAACTAAATGCATTTTTGGAGTACCATCAAGGAAATTGCTCGGGTTCATCTTCAGCAACCGGGGAATTGAAGCCAATCCTATGAAGATTACGGCCATCACTGATATGGGAGCTCCGGCCACAATCAAAGATGTGCAGAAGCTAACAGGCTGTATGGCAGCCCTGAACAGGTTCATCTCCTGGCTCGGGGAGAGAGGACTACCCTTCTTCAAGCTCCTGAAATGCCAAGACAAGTTCCAGTGGATGGAGGAGGCCGAGCACTTGCAAGACCTGAAACATCACCTTCAGTCTCCTCCAGTCCTTACAGCACCATTGCCGGGAGAAGATCTACTACTCTACATTGCGGCGACAACTCATGTTGTCAGCAGTGCTATTGTAATCGAGCACAGCGAGAAAGGCCATGCGTTTGGAGTGCAGAGGCCCGTGTACTTCTTCAGTGAAGTACTCTCTGAATCCAAGGTACGATACCCGGCAGTTCTGAAACTCTTATATGCAATTCTGATTACATCGAGAAAGTTGCGCTACTACTTCGACGAGTACAAGATCACTGTGATTACGGATTTGCCGTTGACAGATATTCTCCATAATCAAGATGCCACGGGGCGTATATCAAAGTGGGCAGTGAAACTGGGGGCTTTGTCAATCAACTTCAAGCCACGCACTGCAATCAAATCTCAAGCTCTAGTCGATTTTATGGCCGAGTGGCGAGAGAACCAAATCCCAACTCCAGTCGACAAGCCAGAGCACTGGACCATGTACTTCGATGGGTCCCTTAAGCTCGATGGCGGCGGCGCTGGAGTCCTATTTATTTCTCCATGGGGCGAACAGCTGAAGTATGTCCTCCAGATCCTTTGGGAGGTATCCAATAATGAAGCCGAGTATGAAGCCTTACTTCACGGGCTACGTTTGGCGATATCACTAGGCATCAAGCGACTACTTGTGTATGGCGATTCACTTCTTGTCGTTCAGCAAGTCAACAAAGAGTGAGACTGCAATAAGGAGACGATGGACGCTTATTTACAAGAAGTGCGCAAGCTGGAAAATAAATTTTCCGGCTTGGAGGTTCATCATGTGGTACGGGAGCATAAATTGGCGCAGATATACTATCCAAGCTAGGATCCATCTGCGCATAGGTTCCAGCAGGAGTTTTCGTCCAGGAGCTGAAACAGCCATCCATCAAGTCCTCACCTCAGGTAACCACTGGCCTTCATCAGCCTGATGGGAGGTTATGATGCTTGGAGAGGACTGGAGAGAGGCTTATATCGATTTCATCCGGCATCAAAGACTACCAGCAGGGGTGGACGCAAGAAGCGCAGAGGCAGCTCGTATCATGCGCAGAAGTAAAGGTTTCATCCTAGTCGACAATAAGCTCTACCAGCGTGGCGCATGATCAGGGGTGCTCATGAAGTGCGTCACACGAGAAGAGGGCTACGACATATTGCGGGAGATACATAAGGGCGTTTGCGGCAACCATGCAGCTTCAAGAACGCTGGTGGGGAAAGTATACAGAGTTGGTTTCTAGTGGCCCATCGCAGTGTCCGATGCTGAGGACCTCGTGCGGAGATACCAAAACTGCCAATTTTTTGGCAAGCAATCTCACGTCCAAGCTCACAGTCTCATCACCATACCGCCATCCTGGCCATTCACTTGCTGGAGCCTTGATATGATTGGGCCCTTCACAACGGCGCCGGACGGTTTCACCCATGTATTGGTAGCTATCGACAAATTTACCAAGTGGATCGAATACAAGCCGATAGCCAAGCTCACACCAGATCGAGTTGTTGATTTCATCTCCGATATTCTGCGTCGCTTCGGCTTCCCGAATACCATCATTACAGACCTGGGTTCAAATTTTATGGCCAACCAGTTCTGGAAGTTCTGTGAAAATGCATGCATCGAGGTCAAATATGTCTCTGTTGCACACCCAAGGGCCAATGGTCAAATCGAGAGGGCGAACGGCATGATAATCGAGGGCCTCAAGAAAAGACTCTATGATGAAAACAGCAAGAAAGGAGAAAAGTGGATACACGAGTTGCCACATGTCGTCTGGGGGCTCAAGACTCAGTCGTCCAAAGCCACAAGATAAACACCGTTCTTCCTTGTCTATGGTTCTGAAGCTATCTTACCAGCCGACATCATGTGGAAATCCCCAAGGATTGAAATATACAATGAAGGCAAGGCAGACGAAGCAAGGTAGTTAAAGCTCAACTCTGTCGAAGAGGCTCGCTGCACCACTCTTGTTCAGTTAGCACGATACCAGCAGGGGATCCGGCGATATCACGATCGCAACGTGAGGGAACGGTTGTTCAGTATAGGCGATTTAGTCCTACGCCGCATCCAAGATGAGTCCGGCTTACACAAGCTCAACTCGAGGTGGGAAGGACCGTTCGTCGTCAAGCAGGTTTCAAGACCGGGGTCGTATCGACTATAATACCCTGAGGGCCAAGACGTCCCAAATTCTTGGAACATTCAGAACCTGCGTAAGTTCTACCCATGAGAAGACGTGCGGGGATAGCTGTTCTCCGGGCGCCTAGACAGTCTTTTTCTTCCAAATTAATTTGGAGGCTACGTGTCACAAAACTCGGAGTGTAATTTTTTTCTGATAACATACGGAGGCTGTAGACACTTTCAAGTTTTATATGAATCGACTTCGCGCCATGAGTTTTGACGGATGCTACGGCCATGTTCATGATTTATATGAATCGACTTCTTGCCATGGACTTTGATGCTCATTTGCGATGACAATCGTGTTTTTCCTAACAAGTTAGATCCGTTCGATCGGATTATATCTAACTTGTTGGACAGGCTCACATGAGGGGCTATTTCGACTACACCCAGAGTCACTGCACTCAGGGTAGTTTCGACTTCTTGCCATCAGCACGGCAGTCACACGATGATGCTCGCGTTCTTTCCTAACTGGTTAGACCTGCTCGATCAGGTTATATCTAACTTGTTGGATAGGTTCCTACTCGGAGCTACTACGACTACTTTCAGGGTCGCTACACCCGGTGTCGTGTCTACTACTTAGCCTTTGAACTTGGATGACAATTCAGAAGTCACAAGGCACATAAAAAGTGGAGACATCAAAGACAAATATATACAAGGAAAAGAGTACTTGTTTTTACGACATCTCAATCCTGTAGTACACTTTTTACTATTTTTTCTGCTACAGGTTGGGCTTCTTGGAGGTACTCGTTGAATTGTTCTTCGGAGCACTCTGCAGCCACACCCTGTGTGAACACCTCTAGTCGAGCCTCCGGCCAAAAGGATTTGACAAAACTAAGAGCGTGGCTGACACACACGATGGGGGCTTCAGTGAGGAAACTGAGGACCTTCTGCGGCGCTCTGAGAAGTCGCTCCAGCAAGGGCTGCTCGTCTGCTTCGCCGCCTTCTTAGGGGTCCACCATGTCCACAAGCTTCTGGGCGGCTCCCTTGAGGTCCTCCAGCTCCTTTTGCCATTGCTCCTTCTCTTCGCCCAGCATCTTGATCTGTTAAAGGCAGTCGACGAACTGTTATTCAGTATCGGGGATTACCTTCTGCAGCCTCTCGACGTCATCTGTGCGGCGATATGTTCAGTATCGGCGATTACCTTCTGCAGCCTCTCGACATCATCTGTGCGGCAATACAGCATATTATTCACGTCAGTAAGCAGCTCTTCTTTATATGTTAAGATTTTTCTAAGTTCTGTGGTGAAGATATTTTCAGAATTCAAGATACATTGTTAAGTGAAAGTACTCGAGGGAAGAAAGGGCTTGCCTTGGTGCGCCTTCTTGTGTTCTTTGAGTTGTTCCTGGAGCTCGGAGTTGGCCTTCTCAAGATTGCGGAGGTCATTCTTGAGGAGCCATGTTTCTCGCGTCCGCTCCAGCTTCAGATTGTCGAGCTCTCGCTGGAGGTATATGTTCTTCGTCAACTCCTCTGATATGCGTTTATCCTTTGCATTGAGCTCCTGGAGGCCACTCACGACTGCTTTCAGTTTTTTGGATTTCTGTTGTGAGCATTTGGCCAAATCCTGCATAAGGGGAAGGATTAGGACAAGCAACTCGACAAAGTATAACGGCAGAGGAGTAATCATGCCTTACCACGGTATATTGGTACATCTCCTTGGAGATCTTCTGGAAGTATCGCATGTTGTTGACCGTCAGGAGTGGATCATCCACTAGATCTGTGAAGATGATGTTTTGATATCCACTCCCGGACACCAGCAGATCTTCAGGGTTCCTTGAGGTACCCGTCGCTTCTTCAGTTGGTGGTCGTGGGGTACCTGCAAGTCAAGATTGCATTCAGTACTTGATGTTTGTGGTCTAAACAGTTAGCCATGGGAGGTCAGATACTTACTTGTACCATCTGCAGGAGTGGCATCAGTAGCCTCGACTTGTTCTTCACCACCGGCACTGGCTTCGGGTAGCTGGGGCTCGGGGGGTGGTGGGTCGGGCAGTGTCGCGTCCTCCTCAGGGGCTGACAGTTCAGAGGTTGGAGTAGCTGACTCAGGCTTTGGCTTAAACCTCATGGCAGTCAGAGACCTAATTAAGCAGAATCAGTTATATTGTTACACAAGTGGAAAAGAACAGGATATGCATTGTGTAATAAGGATCTACACTTACAATGAAGACTTCTTCATGATAGCTTTCTTTATTCTCAGGGCCCGTAGTTTTTCAACCACGGTACTCGTTGCCGGCGACAGGGTCACACCAGCTGGTTGCGAGGTTCCTGCCAC
The DNA here is from genome assembly GCF_002211085.1 of Panicum hallii. NCBI lineage: Eukaryota > Viridiplantae > Streptophyta > Magnoliopsida > Poales > Poaceae > Panicum > Panicum hallii. Next base: position 59,074,388 of record NC_038044.1, read on the forward strand.
GGCAATGGTTACCATCCTTTCTGAAGTACTCGATGGGTCCGTCGCAGCAGTTTCTGCGGCATCATCTGCTGGAACATCATCCCCAGCAAAATCAGTCCCGGTCACCTTTTGGCGCTTGGAGTCGAGTGGAGAAGCGAGGGACTGCAAAACAGACAATGTAAGCATGCAACAACTTTGCTATTTGACAACTCTACAGGACAGCAACTTCATACCTGGGGGTTCAACTATATCCGCTTTGCGTTTGCGCACTATCCGACGACCCCGAGGCACCACTGGCAACGCTTCGACCAACTCCATAGATGATCCGGGGGAGTTGTTCTTCGCTTTCCCTTCGGCTTCCCTTTCCGCCAGGGGGCTCCCGCTTTCAGTGGTCTCGCTGTCGGGCAGAGCCTCGGCTGCTTGAGCCCTTTTCGCTTCGGCTGCGGCGCTGGGGAGAAGGTGGTCCGGTCAGGGGATATCGGGTTGCGGTGGATAGCTCCGGTACAACTCTGTGTGTCCCTGCAGAAGATTTTCAGTTAGCAGTGGCAGAACAGCAGAACTTATTCTAAAAAAGTAGTCGAATACTTACCGGTTTTGAGGATTTTGTGCAGAAAATAACTGCGGGACGTAGGGGACTGCGTTCTTGTCCAGCAGCACTCGCTTGACGCGGATGAGCGCGGTGTTGTCAGTCAACTCCTCTGCGCACATCCGAGAGGGATCTTCAACGCCTATGTACTCGAAGCCTAGTGTGTGGTATTGTTGGATTGGCTGGATCCGGCATTTGAAGAAGGAAAACATTACAGACGCTCCGGTCACTCCTAATTCTCTATGAGCTGCTATGATGGAAAGCACCTTGTCGACTTGATCTAGGTCTCCTCTAGAGAGTTCGGTGTTCCACTCTGGCCTACTACAGGGGGTTTTCCGGATTTTTCAGGTAGCTGGGGGGCATGGTTCCCAATGTAGAACCAATGGTTTTTCTATCCGGGAATATTGGAGGGGAACTTGTAGCAAATGTACCTATCGCCGGCTTGTTGTCTAAGTTGGATGCCGGCACCCCCTACGATGGATAGATTTTTGGCTGTGGGTTGCAGCTTCACTCGGAAAAGGAAGCAGAAAAGATCCCAGTGGGATTCAATTCCAAGGAAAGATTCGTAAAAATGGATGAAGATGGCAATGTGGCAAATGGAATTCGGGTTGAGGTGATGGAGCTCAAGATCGTAGAAATAAAGAAGGCCTCGGAAGAAAGAGCAAGAGGGGAGAGCCAAACCCCGTTCGGCAAAATGGTAAAATATGATGATTTCGTCTATATTTTCCATGGGAAGAGATTCGCGAAAAGAGGGGCACCAGTTGACAAGACTTTTTTCTTGGAGCAAACACTCGGAAACAAGTTTCATGAGATCATTGTTGGAGCACTTACTGTGAGTCCACTCCCTAGACGGCGGCTGCGACTCCTGCCCTTCTCATCCTTCTCGTTGGATCTCTTGGGTGCCATTTCTAGGTCTGCTCGCCACGAGTTGCTCGGGGGCTGCGGAGAAAGGGGCGGAGAGATTTGGCTAGGTTGGGGCTCTCCAAGGGAGTGAAGGTGGAGCGCGGCTCTGATTGGGGGATTTGGAAAGTTCTTGGCGGATTGCAGATTGGAAGCACAGATTTTGCTTGGTGTTACCGCGGGGTTAAATAACCAGCGGCCGGATACAGTTTTACTGTTTCGAAGTTCAAGAGTCGTTTTGGGGAATATTCGGAAGATGAGGGGTCATTTGGTGGATTGTTTAGATAAAATATTCGATTAATCATTTTTTCAGGGTTAATGTGATCCTCAGCCTGATTCTCCGATTCAAGACTAATGTGATCCTCAGCCTGATTCTCCGATTCAATCTAAGGCTCGGGGCTACTCCATATGGAGTATGATTTTTCAATCGCACACCATACCAAAGAAGTAATTCGGGGCATGAGCACCTCATAGCTTCGATGTAGCCAAGAAAGTACTCGAAGAAGAACTTCAAGACGGAGCTTCAAAAGAAGCCGAAGACTAGTTCGAAAGTACTCAAGAAGCCTGCAGTACTCAGCTACAAAGAGCTCGGGGGCTTGTCAGACCCGGGACTACGGGATTGTGTACATAACGTAGTTTAAACAGAATTAGAAGATAAGGCTTGCTTTATCTCTTATTTACGTTGTTTTCTACTCGTATGAGAGTAGGACTAGTCAGTACAGAAGGAAACTACTCGAGTTGTACTCGGGTACGCTTCCTTGGCTAGTATTGGACTAGGATTCATGTAACCCTGTCCTCCCGGATATATATAAGGGGGGCAGGGACCCCCTCAAAACACAACATCTATACTTAAGGCAATACAAACCACCATACAGGACGTAGGGTATTACGCACATCGCGGCCTGAACCTGTCTAAATCTTGTGTTCCTTGCACCTTCGAGTTCCTGATCTCAGCGTCTCCTCACTTAAACTTACCACCTTGGGTATACCCCTCGGTGGGCAGCCGGTAAAACACCGACAAAACGTGAACAATTTTAAGACTTGCGAACGACCCTCTAGCTGACTTGGTCAGTGGGCTCCAATAGCGCTCTTCATATCCTGGGTTCGACTCTCCGTGGAAGAGAATTTTAGGCTGGGGTTAAAAAATCCCTCTCGCTTGCTGGTGTAGCCAGGGTTTGGGGATTTTCTCCGCCGGGAAGCTGGTTGCTTTCTCTTAATGAAATACGGTTGGGGTCATCGTACCCCTCCGGTCGAGGTTTTTGAACAATTTTAAGACTTGATGGTTAAAGCTGAATGGTATGGAGTAGAGCGCTGATAATCACATGTTAATCAAAATTGGCTTTAAAAAGTGAAACATTTCGATCCGAGCTTCAAACTAAAGAGGTCCTTATAGATTCATCTATTTTTAAGGCCGTTGCATCTACTGCGAACAGAGCAGGTCAAAGATATTTCACCCCAATTACGGGAATCAGCGCAGGGGAATACTTTTTGCTTTGTTCCCCGCAACGATGGTCCTATATAATACTAAAAAGATAAAATATTTCTTTATAAAAACTATATAGATTCGTACATACTCTCTCGGTCTTAAATTATAGAATATTCTAGCTTTTATAGGTATACAGTTTTTCTAAGCATATAGATATATTGTATCTAGATACATAATAAAATTTATATATTTAGAAAAGTTAAAATATGCTATAATTTATAATTTAAAGAGGGGTACATAATATGTTTTGCTTTACATTATATTCAGTTGTTTTTTTAGCTATTCAAGGATCGGTCTCTAGAACTCCATATATTTCGAGCAAGTTGTGAGCACATGGGCAACCAAAGCTGAAGCGAGGTGAGTCGAGCTGGCTCGATATCCATCCCTAGTAATGAACATGAAACCACCATGAAACGGCTGCTGCATTTGACATAATCCGAAAAGTGAGGTCGATGGATCGATCCTCCGACCTCCAAGCACCTTAGCTGGATCATTGCTGATTCATCGCCCCTGCAACTAATCTTGGATCGCTTCCTCAATTCCACCGTGACCGTGACTAAAGGAAAAATGATGATCGTCATAGGCTCATAGACGTAAGCCTGTCTGTATTGGTAATAGTTTTTCTTTTGAGATTACTGTATTGGTAATAGTTTGCAAATATTCTTCATCTTATGGGCTACGTCCAGTAAAGAATTGCGTACCTGTGTCGCTCAAACGAAGCTGGCCCGTCCAAAAGCCTACAAGACTAGCCAAACAAGCCCATAACAAGTACCGAATTGACAAAAGAAGAAAACTCAATCCTTGGCCCAGTCTGGCCTGCGCGAACGGTGAATTTTTTTAAAAAAAGGATAAAAAATAAAATCCGAAAAAGGGGGGTCGGTTGGGAAAAATTCGAAAAATGGGTACCTCCCGCCCGTTGATCGGGCGGGAGACGTGGGGCCGGGGACCTCCGCCCATCCAGCGGGCGGGAGGTTCCCCGAGGGCCTGTTCGCAAATAAGAAAGTTATCTTATTCGTGAAGAGATCCCTACGGGGGCATCCCGCCCATCCAACGGGCGGGAGGTGGTGCCGAGGGGCATCCCGCCCGTTGGTCGGGCGGGAGGTCCCCCCGGCTATATAAGCCCCCAGCTGCCCCTAAATTTTCATTTTATTCAGCAAAAACCAGAAAAAAAAGAAAGAGATGAGAGGAAGAGAGAAGAGGAAGCGGCGAAGCCCTGTTCACACGTCGATTTGGAGGTATATTCTCATTCTAACCGTATAATTACTTGAAAATAACTATAATCTAGGAAATATTTCTTAGAGTAGTTATGTTTTGAATAGTTTTTAGTATTTTTAATTATTTTTAGTATAATTTATATTCTGAATAGTTTAGAATCTGGAAAATATAATCTGGGAATCGCTGAAACTTAGGGTCGTTGTGTATTAATATGTAGTATAACTAGTTTATTAATGATTGATAGATATGTCTTCCGAGAAGTGTATTTTCAGTATATATTACGGAGAAGGAAATGTGATTTATGGGCCGAATGGGGTAGATTTAAGTAAATTCAACTGTGCGGTCAGAGGAATTACCAAACCGCACGAGAGGACATTTGAATCCCTATGCAACTGGTTAATGAGGGGATTAAGGATTAATCAGGAGACACACACTGTGAGTGCTCAGTGCGTTATAAATCGTACCACTCACGCTTTGATCTGGGAGCTGATGCCACTTGCAAGCAACGAGGACTGGTTAACTTATCTGCAAAATGCAAGTCATTGGCAATAGCCTTCCTTGTCAGTGTGCATCAGAACCCTTTGATAAACATTGAAGCTGCTCCGGGGGATGAAAATATTAATGAAGAATTTGAGGAGGCAAACATTGAGGCAGGTGGCACCGCAGCACCTCAATGCGTGGCTGATGAAGGCGAGAATATACCCTTTATTGTTGAACAGCTGCAAGACGAATAACGTGAATTGGATGAAGCAATGAATGCCGATTCATCTGATGATGACGATGATGTGCCTGAAGAATGGATAAGCAGCGACTTCAGTCATCTTGTCGTACATGACGGATCTAGCGTGCCTTCGGATTGCAGGGAGAATGAAATTGTCCAGGGTGCGAGGTACCACTCAATTGAAGAGGTGAAGGAAGCTGTTAAGTGTTGGTCTCTCTCTTATGCGAGAGTTTAAAATAGTCGAGTGCAAATCTCGTAAGTACGATGTGGTATTTGTGAAGGAGGGCTGTCCGTGGTGGGTGCATGCCTATAAGGGTAAATGGAAAGATCATTGGGAATGCTCAATTGTCACTCAGCACACTTGTCATTTGCCGAGGGTGCAGAAGACCCATCGCAACCTTACATCGCAAATGAGATGTACGGGATGATAGTAGAGAACATGTCATTTGAACCAAAATCTATTATCAGGTATATTCAGAAAAAGTACAAGTATACAATCTCGTACAGTAAGGCGTGGAGTGCAAAACAGAAGGTGATGGAGATGAGGTTTGGTACATTCGAGGCTGCATATGATAATATTCCTTGATTGCTGGCCGTCCTATGTCAGAGAAATTCTGGAAGTTATTATGACCTGAAAAGGCTAGACAGAGTAGAAGGTCCGCCCTACATATTGCAGCGGAGCTTTTTCAGCTTGGGTCCATGCATTAACGCATTCCAACACTGCCGACCTCTCTTATGCATCGATGGGACCTTTCTTATAGGAAAGTATAGATTGCAAATGCTGACAGCTATTGGAGTGGATGGAAACAATCAATTGCTTCCTGTTGCTTTTACTTTTGTTGAGAGTGAGAACACAGACAGTTGGTACTGGTTCCTGGAACGGGTTAAGCTTGCAGTCGTTCGGGATAGGGAAGATGTCTGCCTGATTCATGATCGTCACGCCGGCATACTGAGGGCAATACTAGATTTGCAGGAGGGGTGTGTGGACACCGGAGAGCCGCCCAATTGGCGTGATGGTCGCAGTAGGTGGTGCATGAGACACATCGGTGCAAACTTTTTCAGGCAATTCAAGAATAAGCACCTAATGGATATGTTTAAGAGGCTATGCAAGGAAACAAATTAGTAAAAATTTAACAAGCAGTGGCAGAAACTTGATGAACAGACCGGGAAGAAAAGAAGCGAGGACGCAGCAAAAACCAGAACTTCACAGGATGAAGCAGAGGCTTTGTGTCCTTTGCCAACAGATACTGCACGTACTCACAGAAGGTCTAGGTCAGCGGTGAATACCTTTTCTGAATGGATTGAGAATGAACCGAAAGATAAGTGGGCGTTACTTTACAATACCGATGGTGCAAGGTACGGCATAATGACCACGAACTTCGCCGAGGTTTACAATTGGGTGCTGCGAGGTGTTCGTGGGCTTCCACTTGGAATTCATCGTCCGCGGGTGTACCGATTATTTTAGAGATCGGTTCACTAAAAATCAGGCATTCATGCAAGATCCTGACAGATATTTTGGGAAAATGATGACAGAATATATGACTAAGAAGGCAGCTAGCGCCCAGCTACACCACGTACGGCAATGTGGTACACAGGAGCTCAACTTTGAGGTAGCTCCTAAAGACAGAGCACGACGTGGCATGAGACGTCAAACTCCTATAAAGGAGTGCATTCTCAAATTTGATGGAACTTGTTGTTGCTCATGCATGAGGCCAAAGTTGCTGCACATACCTTATTCTCATGTAATGGCTGCTTGTGCGGATATTCGACATCCTGTCGATATATATATTTCCCATTACTTTAGAAAGGAGACAATTGCCAGCACCTGGCAGTATGAGATCTACGGATTCCGTATGGTTGGATCGTTCACTGAGACAGTGAATTCTGTGATATATATTCCAGACCCAAAATCAGCTCGGGTTAAGAGAGGGCGCCGTCAGACACGGCGTATTCGTAATGATATGGATGAGTCAGAGCTCCGTCTGAGGATACAGTGCTGCAGTGCATGTAATCAGAGTGGACACACGTATAAACGTTGTCCAAACAACGATGCTGGCCCCAGTTCTGCTGAAGCTGGCCCTACAGGTGATGCTACAGATGGAAGACCTCCGGTTGCATCAAGGAGTGGGAGACGTCACCGATCGAGTGCTACTACGTCATCAGGCATCATTTAGTTGTAATTTTATTTGAACGTTGTTTGCTCATGTGTAATATTTGCCGCGTTGAGTTTGTACCAGACCTGGATGTGTATTTGTAATTTTAGTAGACCATTTGTAATATTTGCCGCATTGCAAAACGTTATCCCTTAGCGATCTTCATACGAGTTTTAAATACAGTAATCTTCTTCGTAAAATTGAACTAAATTTTTTAATGTATACAAAAGAGTATGGCGAATAAATCTTGTATTTGAAAAAAGTTTGAATTTTAAATAGTTTGTAAAACATAAATTTCAATAAAAAATAACAAAAAGGGGCACCTCCCGCCCACTGGCCGGGCGGGAAGCCTTCCGCCCACTGGCCAGGCGGGATGCCTGCCTCAGGGGCCTCTTCGCGAATAAGAAACTTTTCTTATTCGTGAAGAGGCCCTCGGGAGGGGCCTGTAAATAGTTTTCGAACCTCCCGCCCGCTAGATGGGCGGGAGGTCCCGGCCCCACGCCTCCCACCCGATCAGCGGGCGGGAGGTACCCATTTTTCAAAATATTCCCAACCGGCACCTCTTTTCCGAATTTTATTTTTTTAAACCTTTTTTTAAAAAAGTTCGCGAACGATAGCCCAGATGCTTCTTCCGAGCCGTATAACCTGCTCGCTTTGGTCCAGTTAGCATATTCCAGTCCAATGTTTTCTTTATCGTTTGATTAGTTTCCTCGTTTTGTTTCGTGTTCCCTCCCTTGATTTATTACTTATGCAATATACTTAGTTTATAAAAATGTACAGAGCTGAAAAGATTTATTTGTTTTGATTAGCTTGGTGGAACAGCTCCAACGATCAAATAGAACTATTGTGGGGTGAACTAATACCACACAAATTATATTTCTGGGGAGCAATATTTTGACATCACAACTGAACTGACGAAATGGTGTGACGATGGACCTATCTCTATCTCTACTTTATTATTACTTATATATTTCTAAAGCACCTAAATTTTCCACCTAAATTTTTGGTTGGTCCGCCTTGTATCATTGTCAGGTGAACTTTAGTCTATCCCGTATGCGAGTCGGATCATCCCTTCGTCCACGACTTGATCACGTAGATCCATACAAATTAACGTACGGACAACTATATATATCTCATACTTATACCAACTTTGTTCGTAGCAACGTACAGGTATATTTTCCTACTTTTATTACTAAAGCAAGCAATAGTTTCTTGGTCCGTAATCGGAGTTCTAATCGAAATCCGGATGACGATATATTGAGTTAAGGATCCAAAATCATTTAGAATTATCGCTTGGTGAGTAAAATAAAAAAAGACTGAAGTACTTGGTCCACATGTACTATGTTTTTATATAATACATATAGCATATAATATATATATATATTTATATATAAATTAATATATTTATAAGCTTTTCCGTAGCAATGCACGAAAGGGTGGTACTTACGTAATCCGTATGTCTTGCTCTACAGTATATTCAGTACTATACATATTTTTGTAGCTATCCAAGGGGGTCAGTGTCTAGAACTCAATACATTCCGAACAAGTTGTGAGCACATCGGGCTACCAAAGCACAAAACTTGTTATCTAGTTCCTACCGCAAGATCAAAATGGTAATTACTACGTACCTCTCACTATTTGATCCTGAATATTTGTGTCACAGAATGGAGGACAAAATGACTTCTTTTTTGGTAGAAAGGACAAAATGAGTTGAACCTGCCGATTCCATTGACTTGTCGGTTTCATCGCAAGGAAAAGATGCCATCCTTGTCCCTCTTTTTTTTTTATTGCTTTTATGCTACCTATGTTCTCCCACTTTTGCTGTCGGAGACAGAACAGAAATCTGCAAAAGTGCACAAATTTGTAATCGTTTGGTAATTATCTCCATCATCAGGGGCTTATCTCAAAAGTTTGAGCCAAAGTCAACTTTAAACCGTCCCGACCGTTGGGAGATGGTCCTGAACTCGTGACGCGCTTGAACGCCTCCGCTCTCAGCTCTCTTTAAACGGGTCCGGTTCTTAACCCGCTAGGACCCGATAAGACATATTTCTCTTCAAAAGCCCCCAAATACATCCGTGAAAACGTATTTAATTTTTTTAAAAAAAACGCTCGAGCAACTCCACTCTGGTGTTCCCAAAAAGGTACAATTTTAAAAGGTCGGACCAAGTACATCATTGTACTTCTTCAAATTTCTGCCTTTGTGCCTTCAACCATTAAGCAAAAAAATCGTACCTTGCAATTTTTCTTGATTTTTTTAAAAAACAACAATATATTGGTGATAAGAAGGTCCTTGAATATTTATTCATAAACTCAAATAATAAAGTGCGACAAATGTGAACCACATGAAGCATACTAAACAATCATAGTCATTTAGATAGATGTGCATGATGATGACGAAAGTGTACCTTAAAAAAGAAGGTTAAATATCATAGTTCATAGTTTCTATGTGCTGTTAGCCACCATTTAGATGTTGATGTAGTGCCTTCCTCACCTTCGCCAGCCTAATCAGGTCGCACCTAACTTTATATGCTGTATAGATAGAAAATTTTATTGTGATAATAAGGGTATGGTGCTATTGTAGTTAACAGAAAATTGACACCTTTGTTAATTTTCAAATAGTTCAATTGCTTAACCTTTTATGGAAAATGTCCATTTTTTCATCAAAAGTCTCAGCATGGTGGCCCACCGTGTTTAAACAAAGTAGGCAAAAATCAAGGCGTAGTAAGACCTCACTGTAAAAACCGAAATGCCATAAACCCTCATTATTGCACATGCATTAATTGTTAGAAAAACGAACAAACACCAGATCTCTTCACCTATCTATAAGATATATCTCACAGAAGTTCCATGCTCTAGCAAGAAAGAAGCTCCAGGATCCAATAATAATAATAATCATAATATATTAAGAATCCAATTGCAATTATTAACCTACTAATTATCTCAAACTATACCTGTATATTTGTACAACGACTCAAATCTGCGCAACTAAAAGCGCAATATTAACTCTGCACGTGTGCAGTCTGAGATCATATTTGCTGCAACGCCATTGCACGTGGAGGGTGGCGGATAAGGGCTCTAGGATTTGGATCGGCGGCGGTTTCCAAAAGATAGCCAACTAAAAGAGAAACTAGGAGGAAGACAGTATCGCAAGGCGACAAATGGAAATGTTGTTGTTTCGCGCAAAAAAAATGGAAACGTTGTTGTGACTTGTGAAAAGTTATAAGCCAGGTGTGAAGAACGTCGTAGAGATTAGAAATGGCGGGATATAGGTGTGTGGCACGGTGACCTGCATGGGTGTGCCACAATTAGACAAGTAAGAAAGATGAAGAAAGAAGACACCAAAAATGCACAATACTTTACGTAGTAGCGCATGCTAAATAATGTGGCGTGATCAAGAGCATTAGCAATGCCTACAGTTTCATGAATGGAGTACCATTGTGGAAGAATTCTCTCCGAATCATTCTTCAGATCCAAGAAATATGCAACCCAAGACATGATTAAAGGAAACGGCAAAGACACAGCATTCTGCAGATCCCCCCTCGAGAGAGGTCCCTATTACAACTCCGTCCCCTCCCCAACGTCCACATCGCACCCAACCGCTCTCTGCCCCCACGCGATCGAGCGCCATCGCCATTCGAAACCAGCGCCGCCCGATCCCGAGAAGAAAACCCACCACCCCACCTCGCTGCCGCACCCCATCCCCAGCAGACCAGCCCAGTCCACTCCACTCTCTCTCCTCTCCCCCGACCGGATCTCCCCGTGCCTCCTTCCTCTCTCTCTCTCTCTCTTTCTCAGGGCGACGGTCTGAATCGGTGGTGCTGGTTCGGGGGTGTTCCACGACGCGGCATCCGGAATGGCGGCGGTGGCGTCGGTTGTGGAGGAGGTGCTGCGGCGGGGTGTAGGGAGCGTGGGGGACGACGACGTGGCCGCGCGCAGGGCGGAGGAGGCCGGTGAGTTCGGTGTTCTTGGATTCTTTTAGATGAGTGTTTCGCATGAAAAACGGAGCGATTGGGCATGGAGAGTCTGGCCTTGGTGTTACGGAGGTTTGGGTTGATACTGAAGTTTGATTCAGGAAAGGGGGTGTCTGAGTGAGGGATCAAATTGGGATCCGCGTGGGCCTGTTTCAAGTTGCTTGGTACAATGTATTCGGTAATGATCCTAGTGGCATGTACTGGTGTTTCTTGGTACTTATCTTGTACTTCCTTTTCTTGATTCATTTTGAGCTTCAGTTGAGCTCACGGTCGCGCAGAGTTCATGTGTTTGATCCATGATCTGTGCATCTTACTGGAGAAAAGTTTTGTGTTCTGTTTTCTCTCTGCTATTATTGGTTTGAATCAATAGGTACTAGCTGCCCTGTTCCTGCAGATTTATGGGCAGTGTAGTGCTGCGCAAATTGTGCTGCTGTCCGAATTATACTGCTGCGGTTATTTGTCTCCGTTTCGGTCAAATACTGCCATTACTATTGGTGACACACGGTTCATATAGACACCAAGCTAGCATGAATTGGGGTGACTTAACACTGAGCATACCAAATCGGCCTAAAATGGAATGGAATTGACTGTTCCTTTAAGTTGGATCTCTACTCCAGGAAGGCTATTAAGTTTGGCTTTATTATTGCGCTCAAATTGTTTCAGTTTCAAGGGCATCGCCGTGTGTGATTATTACTATATGTCAGGGATAGGTGAATTTATTACCCTTGTCGTTTAATGCAGCAATAAGAAGGCATGATGCAGCCAGTTGGTTGCGAAAAACGGTTGGGGTAGTGTGCGCAAAGGACCTGCCAGAGGAGCCCTCAGAGGAGGAATTCCAGCTTGGACTAAGAAATGGCATTGTCCTCTGCAACGCACTGAATAAGGTCCAGCCAGGCGCCATACCTAAGGTTACACTTCTGACCTTCAGTTTTCCAGTTTGTTTTGCTAGCTGTCGCACATGGTAAATATTTGATGCCAATTCTTTTCTCAATGTAATAATGATTCTAGGTTGTCGGAGTGCTGTCAGAATCAACTGCCCCTGCGGATGGCCCAGCTTTGTGTGCATATCAGTACTTCGAAAATCTGCGAAATTTTGTTGTTGCTGTACAAAATTTTGGCCTCCCAACATTTGAGGTTTCTGATTTGGAGAAGGTATTTTATGTCCTGCTGATTTAAGATAGCTGCATTTCATAATTCTTTTCATTTAACTCAAGATTTACAATGCACTCAAAACAAATGATTCCTGTGCAAAGTTTGATATCTGCTTTACTTTCTCCTGGAGAAAACTTAACATTTGTTATCTGGCAATTCGAATGTAGGGTGGAAAAAGTGTACGGGTTGTGGACTGTATTCTTGCTCTGAAGTCATTCAATGAAAGCAAGAAAACAGGGAGACAAGCTTCATGTAAATATGGTGGCATTTTGAAGCCTTTGATTCCCGGAAATTATTTCATACTGAAGAATTCTGATGCCTTCATGAATAAGAATACGAGAAACCACTCAGCAGAAGCAATCCAGAATGGTTTTTCAGGGGAGCAAAATGCATCTACCGATTGTTTTCCAGAATCCAATGAGTTGGTAAGTATATTGTAATGTAGTACAGTTTCTTGTTTCACACTCAGCGATGACTCTTATCTATTTTTTATAGTCTACTTCAAACTCGCTTAGCACGCTTGTCCGCGCAGTTCTCTTAGATAAGAAACCAGAAGAAATTCCATTGGTGAGCCTACTTTGCTTGAATAGATAGCTGATTGCTTCTTCAGTATGGTTGATGGACATAAAGAGTGAAATTTAAGGTATTGCTAATTTGCAGATTGTTGAGTCATTGCTAGGCAAAGTTATTCAGGAATATGAGCATCGCTTTGCAAACCAGAACTTGGTATGTCTTGTTTGACTACTGACATGAATATGCCCTTTTATTACGATTCAGAAAATCTATATTTGTTCAAATTTCTTGGGTTGCAAAAAATAGGACAAGCTACTAAGAATAATGACTGCTAACATACTAATTTGGGGATTAAAAATAGCAGTTGGAATGCACAGGCAACCTGAAAGGAACTGTGCCACTTTATGGACCTGACATGCTATTGGAATCAGACTATACTTCCACCAGTGGTCAAGTGAAGGTATATTGTTCTTTGATATGTAAATATATTATATACACAGTATAGTATATAGTATACTTGTACTTTGTTCTTGCTTTCTATATTTTGGCCCATAAGGCCCATGGCCCAAGTAGTCTGCCGTATTTACTTATATGTACAGACTACAATTGTCTAGGGAGATATTCTGAGACCTTCCAGTACCTTCATGTCTTAATTTGATCTTGGCTAAGGCATCATATACTAATATTTGTCCTGCTTGATGAATAAATGAAGATGGATGAAGAGAAGCAAAATATCTTGCATGCAAAGGAGGAGATCGGTTTTGTAGTAAATGGTAGTAAAACAGCTCAACAGTTCCAACCAGAGGAAGAAATAAATTTTGATCTACAGCACAAACAGATCAGGGTATTTCTTTTGTTCTGCAGTCTTAATTTGATCTTGACTAACCGGCATGCCCATCAACCTTCTTTGACAATTTATGCTTCATTCAGGAGTTGAGAGGTACTGTTTCTTCTATCAAGTCCAGTATGGAACAATTGAAATTGCAGTACTCTGAGGAGTTCAGTAATCTTGGTAACTTATAATTGATCTTTTTTGCATTTAGCTAAATTATCCGCTCAAAAAATAGAACCATTTTCCAATAGGGTCTCCATGTCCATGTTGTAACAGGGAAGCATTTGTACACTATATCCAATTCTGCTTCTCGATACCACAAAGTTCTTGAGGAAAACCGCAAATTATACAACCAGATACAGGATCTTAAAGGTACAATTTTGTGCATTGAAGGAGCAAGATGTACAAGATCAAAGTCTACATTACATATAAATATTGGTTTATTTTGTCTCCAGGAAATATTAGAGTTTATTGTCGCGTGAGGCCTTTCCTACCTGGGCAAATAAGTTCCTCAAGCAGTGTTGCTGGAATGGAAGAAAGAACCATCACAATAAGCGCTCCTACAAAATATGCAAAAGATGGAACCAAATCTTTCACTTTCAACAAGGTCTTTGGCCCGGCAGCCACTCAAGGTTCTAAGTAGCTCATATAATGCATTTCATCTCAACAAAACTTGGCATAACTTTACCATTGAACTTTATGCTTTTTTTTTGCTAATGCAGATGAGGTCTTTTCGGATATGCAACCATTGATACGTTCAGTTCTTGATGGTTTCAATGTCTGCATATTTGCATACGGCCAAACAGGATCAGGGAAGACATATACAATGGTATAAGCTGCGCTAGCAAATAGAGTATGCTTGGAGTAATCTTTTTCCCAAAAGTCTGATCATTTTATGGATGTTAACCATTGATACCTGCAGAGTGGACCTAAAGTTCTAACGGAGGAAAGCTTAGGTGTTAACTATAGAGCACTAAATGACTTATTTAGTCTTCAAGCACAGAGAAAGGGGACAATCAATTATGATATCTCTGTACAGATGATTGAGATATACAACGAGCAAGTGAGAGATCTCCTTGACGATAGTGGAAATAGAAGATATCCTTTTCTATTGGATTGTTTACTTTTCTTTAAACCAGTACAAAATCTTGAACAATAATATTTGCACCCCTTGGTTTCTGCTTGAGAAATTAATGGAAACTTCTCTGTTTTTCTATTTTGATCTTAGTTTATTTGCATTTTTGAACATCCCTAACACCAAGCTACATTAGAAATTAAAAACACTTCACAGAAAGGGCTTGCGGTTCCTGATGCGAGCATAGTTCCTGTCACATCTACGGCTGATGTTGTTGAATTGATGAATCAAGGCCAAAAGAATCGTGCAGTGGGTTCAACAGCCATAAACGACCGAAGTAGCCGCTCCCACAGGTTTGGCTTGCATAATAATTTCTTCACACATAGAAGTTCTTCGCTTCATATATTTACTTATGACTGGGGAATCCACATGCAGTTGCTTGACTGTTCATGTTCAAGGAAGAGATTTGACATCCGGGACAATCTTAAGAGGTTGCATGCATCTGGTGGATCTAGCAGGCAGTGAAAGGGTTGATAAGTCTGAGGTTGTCGGAGATAGACTGAAGGAGGCTCAGTACATAAACAAGTCACTCTCTGCACTGGGAGATGTGATTGCATCCCTTGCCCAAAAGAACTCACATGTTCCTTACCGTAACAGCAAGCTCACCCAGCTTTTGCAAGATTCACTAGGTAGCTTACAAAAGTCAGGATCCTTAATTACCACCATGTTAGTACTGGAATATGTGTCATGAATATTTTGTTGTAATGTTCAGGAGGACAAGCAAAGACGCTTATGTTTGTTCACATAAGCCCTGAACCAGATGCTGTTGGTGAGACGATAAGCACCTTAAAGTTTGCTGAACGAGTTGCCTCTGTTGAGCTTGGTGCAGCAAAAGCAAATAAAGAAAGCAGTGAGGTTAGAGAGCTCAAAGAACAGGTGTCTGCTTACTTCTTGCTTATTTCTATAAAATAAGGCTATTGATGAGCTGAAATTGAGATTTATAAGTGATGTTATTTTTGGTCATTTCAGATTGCTTGCCTCAAGGCTGCATTGGCTAAGAAGGAAGGAGAGCCAGAAAACATTCTAAGCACACAGTCAAGCCCAGGCATATACAGAATTAGAAAAGGCAATGCAACACCTATATTTCCTAAAGATAGGCAGCCAATGGAAGAAGTTGGGAACCTAGAGGTGATTCTTTTAAGTCTATTTTAGTTCTTTTTCTTGTAAGTCACTACTTTTTTTTTAATTGAATAGTTCTTGTTCCAACTTTCATTATGGAGTAAACATGTCAAATATTTTGAAGAAAGTCAAATATCTGCATGCCCATAATTTGACAGTGGAAACTTAGTTCTAACATAGAACTATCTATTAAAAAAAGTCACTATTAAGTTGAAAAACACTGTGTTAGATGATCTGAACAAAAAAGAGTCTCAAATATTGGCAAAGATACCACCAGTTTCTTTTCATCATTTTGACATGCCGAACTGTATATTTGATCAATATTATCTTTCTACTTGTAGAAGGTCCGGAATATTTTCACTCCAATGCAAAGGAGGTCAAAATTGAATTTCTCCGGCATCCTCACCGAAAACAACTCATCTAACTCGGTTGAGAAATGCACTGATCTTCAGAAGGAAATGGGATTAGGGGATTGGGTTGATAAGATGACTATTGGTGACGACCACTTTGAGAACTCTAATTCCATTGTACAGCTGGAGCCCGACACAGCACAGCTTCCAACTTCTTTCTATCAAAGATACAGTCCAGTGCAACAAAATTGTAGAGCTGAATCACTAAGATCAGAGGGCCTATACGGCTTTGATTCTGCTACTAGCTGTTCCAACCAAGAAATGGCAATGTCAACCATGGGCCTAAAAGCTTCTGGTATTGCTAATAGAGGTGTCTCATCTATAAAGAAGCCTGAAGTTACACCAATGAGGTGAGTGTGTGTTCAGTTGCTATTTTGTACTTACACATGTAACAATTCTGTGCAAATAATTAACTTGTTCCACTGCATTTGGATTACTTAGGAGTACAAATCCTGCAAGCAAGTCGCCACTACAACAGAAAAAGTTTCAAACACCAACCAGGAATAGGAACCAGCTAACTTTGAGCAGCATAGGTGGAAGAAGAACTCCAAATAGCAAAATTAACATTGCAAAGGGATCAATTAATGTGAAGACTGATTCTGGGCCAAGGTGAAAACAGCAAGACGCCTGAAAGGAGTATGTTTTTGAAACCCTCCAGAAGGATCAATGATGTAAATTGGTTCATGTTTCGAATTTTCGATAGGTAAACCATTTCATTACATTAAAAATGGAAAGAAGAAACCCAAGATGACAGAAAGATGGTAAATGAGGGGAAATTCAAATTTGAGACTTGTTTACATCTTCCATACTTAGAAATTACTCTTGTATTATGTGTCCATTAGCCATGACAGCATCAAGTGAATAGTTGCCTGTAATAGACATGTGCCAAGTTTACAGTTTTCTGCTGTGACATGTATGTTGCCCTGTCTCACATTAAATTGTCAGTTACAGATTGATTGCAGCATTTGCACTGCATAATAGAGTCAGCCTTCCATTTAATGATAGTCACCCTTTTTTAAAGAAAATGTGCTTTGCATGAGATGAAGAAACCTTGTGTTTTTTACATTGCCTGAATTCATCATAGACAACAGAAACTTGAAATCTGCAACTACTCTTACTGACAAAAGTAAAATACTAGCTCCGTTATCTACAGAGTGTGCTACCTAGTGCCTTGACAATCAATTGTACTATCAGTTGAACATACTACAGCTACTTCACATGATCATAGAGTGTAACATTCAGATGGATCTTTGATCCGGAGTTAGCTCTTTTACAACCTCTGTTCAAACTTCTTAGAAGGCTCATATTGTTGGTACAAGCCTTGGCCTTGGCGCAGGGCAGTGCGGACCCCTCCTTGAGGTCCTGGAGAGCCTCCCCACGGATGCTAGCTTGAATGCCACCTTGATCTTGAACCACTTGCGTGGAGAAAGTGGCGTCGCTGCCCTGTCACTGTTAGGGATTTGAGAGATGAAGTTCTGTATGAGATCCTCACATGAGCTAGAGTCAAAGCTGTTCGTTCGTGATGTCTGAAACCCAGTAACAACTTGTTGTGACTGCATTATTGTTTCACCATTGTATCGTTGGTTCCAGTGGTTGCTGGAATTCTCACCTGCAGATGCCACCAAAATATGTGAGCAGCTGAGCATCAAGATGAGAAAATTAGCTGTAGCAGAAGGTTTTAAGGTGCTTACCATTGCTCAGAAGGTGGAACTGAGGTTGCATCAAAGGCATGAACGCATCTGTAGATGACAAACTATCGATAGGAAGCAACTGCAGGAATAAAATAATTGGATTTGGCTCAGTCAACCATGTGCAGTGTTGAGTGTGAATTGTTCCAAATTAGATTTATGTCTGCTTTTTTTAATAGCTTCTAGTTCTGAAGGAAAAAAACAGCTAAATTTCTATGCTGAAAATGATGTCTTACATTGTATGATTCTTCAGAGAAATGAGATGGCTCTCTCTGTCTCCCTTGATTAAATCTCGCAGCAGCCTCACTGACCAGAATGTCATCAGGAACAACAGCGGGAGGACTAGCATCTCTACCAAAATATGTTATTTCATTGTTTGGTATCTGCAGCTGAGTAATCCTTGGTGCAGATAATAAGGTTCCTTGGCTTGAACTGTATTGTACGTCTCTATTTGTTATTGGTTCATGTATCATCTGCACATCATTAGAAGCTTGACCTTGAACAAATCGAGACATATCACCTGGAACCTGCTTGCAAATTAATAATAGTATCTTAGAGACTTAGACTAACATCTATATATGTTCTTTATCATTTACTGATGTGCACACTTAAAGAACTACTTACATTACTGGATCCTTGGGACGTGTTAAAATCCTCTCTTGAATGTTTTGTCCTAAATCCTTGTCTAGTTGAAAAAGTATCTCCCAAATATGAACTGTGTTGACCTGCCAAATAAAATCATCAATGACCAAAGATCCCAAGTTATGGTACAGATGATTCGCAGAACAGGATGTTACCATAGTTCAGTATCTGCTGATTTGGAAGAAGAGGACTCATCAGGGAAGTGCCCTGAGCAGGGAACCTGTGGAGTACAGGATAGTTGTTCACCATCTTGTAGTTAGACTGAATGCCATCTATATTCTGATAGGCCACTTGCTTCAGGGAGTCCACCAAATTCTGGTTATGAGAAACACCCAAATTATTAAAACATCAACGAGAAATACTCCCATTTCAAAGCAAGGGAGGAGACTGCACCTTCTCTATTTGGTCAAGCTGATGAATGGGCTTGTAACAATCACCAAACTTCACCCCAACAAGCTGATATATCTCATCAAAGTAGAGACCTGCATCGCTGTCCTTAACTTCATAAAGATAAAGACTGTCGCCAAATTTGCATGTCATGGCATGCTCTATGATGGATTTCCATGTTGACTGTGGCATCTTGTTGAAAATCTAGAGGTAAAGCCAAAGATCTTGTATTAGTCCACCATCATGAAAATACATGTCTAGAGGAATATCAAGTGGTATCTGTTACCAGAAGAGATTTGTTGAGCCTTTACCTTTACAAGCTTCTGCTCATCCTTCATATAAGCCTGTAAGAACTTCTTCACGGATTCGATTCCATTATCTGACAAGGCCTGGTGGTAAGCACCAGTTTTGCCTATCTTTTTCAAACGCCATACTTCATCGTCCAGCACCGGAGGGTAGTGCTTTTCAAATCCTACAATTAAAAAGGTCGGAAGAACATGATTGGTGTCAACTCTGAGCTCTAAACCAAGATTGTAAATTCTGAAAATATTGAAAAAACTGAATGTTTGGCAAAAAGGGATACCTTCTACCCTGCGTTCCTTCACGCGAAAAGGCTTAGTGACTCCTTCAAGAACTCTCTCACCAGAAGGATTCACAAGCCTCAACCCCAGCCTGAACATCTTGGTGCTAGTGAAGCTGGAGTTATCAGTGAAAATTGCATTTTCAAGCAGAGCCTCCCCACCATTGAGCTTTAGTGTCAGATTGCCTGTGAGAAGTTGCACGCTCTTCTCTCGGCAGGTTACTATATGCTTGTTAAACTCTTCTGGGCTCCAGCATTCCTCACTTTTAGCATTGAAATTGCCATGGAGGGCCACAACCTCAACCCTAACAGAAGAAAGAGGACCGAACCTAACGATGTTCGTCCGGTTGTTTTCAAGTCTTTCAACTATTGCCACCTTAATTGCAGTTCCATCGTCTGCTTCTAATCTTGTCATTGTGTAAAGTGGTTTTAGACCATTCAGGAATACGAGGTGGTACCTCGGGCGCTGATTCCAGTCTACTAGTAATCTACAAATGAAAAGGTATAGTTGAATTGAGTGTGGTAGTTAAATATGCACTTTAATATGTATCAACAAACACATGAAAATATATTGATGCGCTTCAGTATCTACATTAGGAGCAGTATGGCGTCTCTGATCATCAGATATCATTCAGACTTTTTGAACGGATTACTCATAAAAGAGGAAACTAAATGTCTCACCTTGGAGGTGCTGCGGATGCACTGAACTGTCTGAACATTGCTTTCTCTACCTCCTCTGAAACCTGAAATATGCAGAGGTTAGAGGTCAAAACAGGGGAAGAGTTCTAGTGTCTAGAACAGAAACAAGATTAACACCTCAGATAATATTCACGCGCATGATCTTTTTTTTTGAGCGTAAACCAAGCAGCAGGGCATCATAGGTAAACAGTAAAAAACTGGACTTTTCTTTTGAGCTGAAACGGTTGCACCAAGTCCAAAAGGCTGTTCTATCAACAAATCTCCTCAGAAATTTTGCAGTTTCTACTTAAAAACTAACAAAAGGCTATCAAAATCAACCTAGCGAGCAGCGATTGAAACATCAAGAGATCTGGAATCAGAGCCAAGGACCAGTCAGCCAGATCTGAAGAAAAGTAAGAGCTTAGTCTGACCAAGTCCTCACCACTCTCCGCATCATTGACCCGAAGACCGGAAGGAACATGCCCATGAACTCCGCCTCCATGATCCGCCTGAACCCAAACAACCCCTCCGTCGTCGTCTTCCTCCTCATTCCCCTCACCTGCCTGCAACCCAAAAGAACCATGGCCTCCTAATCAGCACAGGACCAAGCAAACAGCATAGAACCAATCAAGAACGCCAAAACCAAACTCACAGCACAACCGACTGCCACCGCCTGCGAGGCCGGGACATCTCGCCGGCGGCGCCGTCGCCGTCGCCGTTGGAGGACCATGGGAGGCGCCTGCTGGAGGAAGGAGGAGCCATTGGGGACGACGATGAACAAAGCAAGGGGAGAGTCCGAGGGAGGGGGTTGATATAGAGGCCGGGGGACGAAGGGGGTACGAAGATGGCGGGAAAGCGGCAGGAACAAGCTGGGAAAGTTCCTGCTTTTCACTGTTACCGCCGGGCCGGGCGGCCGGCTGCCGGTGGAGCGTTTGAAATTTTCTGTGCTCTGACAAGACCTGGGAAGCGTCAACGGTTTGTCTGTTCCTCTGTTCTTTGGGTTTCGGCACTTAGTCTTTGGGTTGAGCTGTCAAGTATTTATCCGCTTTCCCGCCATCTTCTCGGATGAACTGAGCACAGTTGAGTTTCTGAAACAGAGTTTCAGATAATGCAAGTTTTCAGAGAACATTTGTCGGCCTGTTCTTCGTGTTTGATTTGAAAGTCTCAGCTTGGAGTGTATGCCTGTATTACTACGTGGCATAGATTTAGTTAGTATTTACATTTATAACCGAAAAGTATCAGATAGTGGCACTTAACATTTACATGTAGAACCGAAAAGTTAAGCTTGGTGTCGTTGTCATTTTCTAGAGTTTAGTATTGGATTCATCAGAACAAGTTGCTTTTATAGTGTCATTAGTAGCTTAACTCCTTGGAAATCACCAGCTGTACAGTTAAATAGAATGTGTATCACTCGTTGGAAAGAGACAGGAAGCTTGTGCTTGCGGCCTTGTGCAGTGAGTGGTGCTGGTGCACATCCATGAAGTAATGACCTTGACCCTGACGACCTTGGATTTGTTCGTGTTTATCCTCGACAACGTCAGTGTTTGTGCCGTAATCTTGGATTAGTTCGTGTGTCTCCCTTTAAGCAATCTGCAAAGGACTGTTGACCTTGATAAATTGGGTTGCTCGGTGCCAACCCCGTACGGCTTGACAATGGGACGCCTCAGGACAGTGCTAACTAACTGCACTTGGAGACGATCTAAGGGTTTTATTTTCTCCAACAATCTTGCTCATAAAAACCGTGTTTTGCTCATAAAAATTCAGTGGGTGGGAAAAATGAGGACACTAAACTGTATGAAACAGAGGAGTTAGATAGCAACGTAAGCTCAGCTCGGTGAGCTCAGCCCCTACATCATCCAGGCCAGGAATTATCTCGGAAGAATCCATGCGAGACTAAACTGTACAAAAGTCGGCATCGGGGAAAAAAACCCGTAAAAGTCAGCAGTCGGTGAGCTCAGTGGGATCAGCTCAGCTGTTCTTTGAGCTCACAATGGGAGTTTTCTCGGAAGAATCGAAACTGTCCTAACCATAAACTGCCAGGAAGGTAGGTATCCAGGTTGTTTGATTGGCATCTGTAACTTTCCTGCATGATTCGCTCGAAAACGTGCTGATTGGTCCGTATATTACAAGGTGCACGTGCGGCTAGTCTTGTGCTCAATATGACACCGCTACTAATGAACTAGTTTGTGATTTTCACCCTTTTTAAAAAGTCTTTTACTTGAATGAGCTTCTAATGTTTTCACGTTGAAACTGTATCTTCTATGAGATCCGGTTTCTCCCTTCTCTCTCCATTCTCTCTTACTTCTTCCGTTTCAAACTACAGATCGTCTTGGTATTTCTAGATGTGTATACATAGTTTTTGTTTTGTATGTAGATATAGTGTATATTTAGATGCATATTAAAAACTATGCACGTAAAAATGCTAAAATGATCCATAATTTGAAACGGAAGGAGTATTTAATAAGATGTCACATGAGCTATGAATCCTAAAAGTATACTAGGTGGAGCATTGGGACTACGCCAAATGTTACTAAATCGTGCCGGTCCATCTTCTGTTAATGCCAATCATGGGGAGTAACGTTTCGAATGTATAAGCATTGCGAGCATCTTGATGCATGGTTGGGCGAAGGATTTTGGAAGGAAAAAAAAAGACTTGCTGGACCAACGTATTGTTTATAATAGAACTTGATTTGTGTTACCATAATGTTCCCGCGAAATTTGCTAATAAACCATGTGCAACTAAATTTCAAGTTTGAGCAAGATACACATGTGGAGAGAAAATGTGTTTCCCTAAAAGATATTAAGCCACCAAATTGGTCAAAACCGGAATGAGTAGCAAACCTCAAAACTACACCATAAAAGGTCACAAGCAGAGAATGCAGCCCACATCCACTTTAAGACAGCGGAAGCAGCGACTTACGACACTGACAGGTGGGCCCCACACGTCAATAATACCCTGCTGACTCCGTTTTTCTATTTTCTTCACACAGAAAAAAGAAGCAAAAAAAAAAGTTTCTGAACTCAAAAAAACTGGGACGTTGCCGGTTGGCAGTTGCCACGTTGAGGAACCAACCGACCAAAACCGACTTCTGACAAGTGGGCCCACATCGCGACCAATAAAACCTCCTCCCGACCTCCCCTCTCCTTCCCAACTCCCGAGTCCACCGTTTTTCATTTCCTTGCAGAGAAAAACCCCTTCCATTTCCTTTTCCGGAAAGTGTGCCGAACCCCGGCGAACGGCCGCCTGCCCGCCATGGTGGAGACTCGCCGGGGCTCTGCCGCCGCGGCGGACCCGGGCAGTGGTGGACGCGGCGGAGGGAACGCCGACCGCGGCAGGATCAAGCGCCCGGCGACGTCGGCCTCCCCGGTGGCCTCGCCGACCAAGCGCGGAAAGGTGAGCGCGAGCTCCTCGCATTCTCCTCCCCTCAACGAGAATGGAATCCCGCGTCTCGGTTGGTGCTGATGCGGGTTGAATGGATAACGCAGGCGGGGGCGGAGGATGAGGCGTCCGAGCCGAAGGAGCCGCCGGCCGCGGCCGCGGCGGGGAAGAGTTCGGGGCCCTCGAAGGTGAATGGGACGGGGAAGCCGTTGCCGCAGAAGCAGGAGCAGCCGGGGGCGGAGGATGAGGCGTCCGAGCCGAAGGAGCCGCCAGCCGCGGCCGCGGCGGGGAAGAGTTCGGGGCCCTCGGAGGTGAATGGGACGGGGAAGCCGTTGCCGCAGAAGCAGGAGCAGCCGCGGCGGCCGTGGGCGAGGTTGCTCGCGCAGGACCCACAGGTGCGTGCCTCGTGCGTGGGTGTTTGACTTCTTTGGTGATTCTTCTTTTGCTTCTCGATGGTTCTTCGGGGGTTTTCCTGGGGGTTTGCGTGTTCTTCGGCGTGGTAAAGTCCAAACACAGCGACATTTGCGCAATTTCTTGGAGGTTTGGCTATTCGCAGTTCTATGCTAGATGTTGCTTCCGGTCAACTGCACGTGCTCTTGGGGTTTGTCAGGGACAGTGTGTCGCTCTGTGCAGTTTCTTGTGTGTTCTTGCAGTTCAGTTGTTAGGAATTTCGTGAGTTTTTGAGGGAATTAGGCTGTACACTGTAGTATACCTTTTAGTTCTTTCCGCAACAGTAGATGTTGCTTATGCGAGCATGTCTCTTCCGATTCATGATTTGCTTTTACATGTTTTTGTAGTTGAAGGAGATGCAACTCTCGGCTGAAAATACTGATAGTGTAAATGCAGATTACTCTTCGTTCTTGATACTTGCAGTTTAGTGCATCACTTAACGATTTTGATGTTGTATGTCTGCTGTACGGTCGCTTTTGTGTGGCCATAATTATTAACATCACGGGCCATTGGAATTCTTAGAAATTATCATTTGTGATTCATTTGAGGCTCCCAGTAGAAAGTCAATTCTCGGTGTGAAGACCACAAGCAACTCTCTGTTTTTCTTGTAAAAAAAAAATTGGACAAAATATCTTCATGGGATTCTCTGCATTGCAAGTGTGAATGAACATGTAAGTTCTTAATCATGGTTCAGAAATCTTGAGCTACCCAATCAGCTAAAAGTTTCTCACCCTTTTAGCACTTTTGTGCCTGTTCCTTATCCAGTCATAACGCTCAAATGGTTCTTAACTGATATTGGATATCAACCATATATGATTGCAGACTGCTCATGTTCCTATCTGTGGCAATGGAATTTCTGTTGGCAGACGTGACAACTGTCATATCTGTTTGGATGACCAAGCTGCTTCCCGAAATCTATGCATGTTGCGACATCTTCAGGTTTTTTAATGCTTCTGCATTGTTAGAATGCAATTCCATTGTTTTGTTTCTTGGCTTGCATAAATAGTGTTGTTTCTTCTTCCAGGAAGGAGGTCCTTGTGAGTTAGAGGTCACAGGCCAAAATGGTTCGGTTGTAGTAAATGGAACACACATCATCCCAGGTGCCAAAGTTCCCCTCAGAGGAGGGGATGAGGTTATTTTCGGTCGAGGTGCCAAGCATGCCTATGTATCCTTACTATCAAATTTTGCACCATACAAGTCTGTTTCATTCGTCTGTCCTTTCTCCATATATTTTGATTGCTGATAGGTACTTCAGCAACGGTAGAATGAGCCAGGTTTGTTAGTTTGACTTGCTATCCTGTAGTGATCCATAACCTGCGGGCAGATTTTTGAGCATCCTCTGAGGGATACTGAAGTTACTAATGCAGCGCTGATTGGTACTCAAAATTCAGCTGACACTGGGCCCACTATATTAGCATCTGGGTGTAACAATCTGAAGGGGGCGTTAGTAGAATCTGGTAAGTTTACAACTAATAAGGTACAACCAGTTATGATATTGTAGGACCAACTTTATCTGAGGTCTGACTTAACTGGTGAATTCTGAAGCTCCTGAAAATCAGAGCGATTTCAGGTGTCCTAATCCACCAGTCACTTTACCTCCCAGCGGATGGCAAACCTTTAAGGATGGGCTGAAACACGGAATTCTTAACCCAAATGATATTGATGTAACCCTTGATCATTTCCCATATTATCTCAGGTCATATTCTAATTCTGGATAAATGTTTTGTGGATTCACTTTTACAGCTACCTGCTATCAGTCTTTCCTCTTCATGCTATACTCCTACATCTGAACATTTTCCTATTCAGATTTTTTTATCAGATCTGAATACTTTTTGGCAAAATACTAGGACCAAGCAATTTGTCTTTATAGCTTTGGTGCTAGATTGTTCAGCTTCTGTTTTTTACTCATTAATCTGCGCTCATTTTTTGCAGTGATAGTACAAAGGAGATACTCTTGTCATCTTCATTCCCACACTTAGAGAAGAAGTTTGGGAAATCGTTACCAACAATTCGATCTCTAAATCAGCGAATTCTATTATCTGGTCCATCAGGTAGTTTTTGCATTTGTTTATTTTATTACTCGATTGTGACAAATTAATGTCCTGGAGTTTTGTTAAGCTGTTATGCCTGCCGGGCAATTATTTGGTGTTTTCTTTTCTGTACATATCTAACTATTTGGCACAAACATGCTTGTAGGGTCTGAAATTTACCAGGAAAAACTGATAAAGGCACTTGCAAAGCATTTTGATGCTAGACTTCTCATACTTGATTCTCTTACACTGGGTGATGTAAGTCGGATATGAGTTCCCTTACTGATATGAAGTCAAGTTTTCACCATACCTTTCAACTTCTCAATACATCAGAAGAAATATATAGATTATTGATTGAAAGATAATTCTAGCAGACATCTTCCAACAATGCCAAGATGGATGATGCACCTTGTAGTTCAAGAGATATTGAGGGGACATCCAACATAAACACTTTCAGAGAAGGTTCCAACGACCTTTTCTTTTCTTTTTTGTTTATTTTCTATTTATATTTTACTCACACTTTAATTTAACCTTTACATCTATGTCCTTATGCAGGGGATAGGGTCGAGTATATTGGTAATGGTTCCTTAAATTTGATACCAAGGTATTTTTATTGAGAACTATGCTTTCTTGTTTCTTTTAACCTAGCAATTGATCCCTATTTATTCTCTGTGATTTGCATTTAATTAAGTGTGTTCTGAAGGTGGGGTTCATTTGTATCATGTAGATGAAGCCCTTGTCTTCTTGACCTTTGACAATCTCGAAATCGGAATACCTTTGAATATTTTTCTAATATAAGTGAATGGAACACATAATGGAGCAATAGCATTTGGAAATTCATCATAAATGGGGTTTCTGCTGACTATCTTTTTGAGATCATACTATTTCAGAAGTCATGTTGCATGAACTTAAATCAGCATCATAGTTGATTTGTTATGTTAGACACTGAATATTGATAGACCTTGTTGTGGCGGTCATGCGAATATATTGTTACTAAAACACTTCTTTTCACATTCATATAATTGTTTGGTTGATTCACAGGGGCCCTGCTTATGGTTCTCGAGGCAAAGTTGTGCTTGCGTTTGAAAAAAACCGGTTGTCTAAAGTTGGAGTTAGATTCGACAATCCTATCGCTTATGGTAATGATCTTGGAGGTTTGTGTGAGGAAAATCACGGCTTCTATTGTCATGGTTAGCCTGAACTTCTTAAGCATGTGTACTTTAGTGACTTACTGATGCTATTCTCGTCTTATATGTGATTTATCGTTTAACATTTCTGCAGCTTTTCAACTCCGTCCAGATTCTTCTGGTGGTGAAGAAGTTGATAGTGTTGCTTTAGGAAAGTTAATTGAGGTAGAGGTTGTTATAGATGATCAGTATTTTTATAATTTATTTTCTTGCTGCCGGCAACAATATGGTTCTTGGATGCCTTTCAGGTGATTTCAGAAGAAAGCAAAAGCAGTAATTTGATTGTGTTACTCAAGGATGTAGAGTCATTAGCCAAATCTAGAGAATTACATGCATCATTGAGAAGCGAGCTTCCACGTGGTGTTCTGATAATTGGGTCTCACACTCAGGCAGATGGACGCAATGATCAGGTATAGTTGTGCACTTATTAGAAACAAAATGAATTTTATACCACAAGTTGTTAAGACAGAGGATAACGAAGCAATAGAGTCAAACAAAATGCTTACATAGGTTGTAATCTGAAAGGTTATTTGGGATTGGATGATTTTTGAGTTCACAAGTTGGTGTAAAGATATATTCCCACGCTGTCCCTTTCTGTCAAAAATGCTAACATAGTGCTCTGGACTGTTTTTAGTCACATCCTGGAGGATTTTATGTTCCGAGTCTACTTAGTGGCAACCAGGCAGTACTTACCATTGTCCAGGTAACATTATCACCCATTTGCATTATTTTCTGTGGGTATGTAACGTATCATGACATTATTGAGACTTTTAAGCCTGTTATAGTATTTGCATTTGTAGTACTATCACTGTCAATTAATATTTGATCCATCTTTTGAACTTATGTTTCAAAAATGCAGAAAACCTTGGGAACTGGATTGCATGAGATAAGCAGGAGTGCTACAAATTCAGAGGAGCATCTAAATAATCTATTCCCTAATAAAATTTGCATTAAACTTCCCCAGGTATTGTCATCCCTAAGCACTTTAGTTATCCATCGTGCTTGTAGATAGTACTTTGTCTAACCTGGACGTTTTTTGTATGCTTTTCTGGCAGGATGAAGCACAGCTATCAGATTTGAAGAAACAACTACAACGTGATACTGAAACCCTTAAAGCTAAAGCCAATGTTCTTAATATTCGCAAGGTAAGATGCAAGTAAGGCATTTCTTTTCACATATTGACTGGAACATTTTGTTGGAGCTATCAGCTAGGCACATGCAAAATCTTGACACCGTACACAGGGAATGCCGTTTGGTTGCTATAATTTTCTAAAAATAGAAATGTTCCATTGTGTGTTGAGTTGTGAAATTAATTTTCTTCCAAATCATAGTTTTAATGGCCTTCCAACTCTAGTCATGTTTTTTAATTACTTTTTAAATTGTTATTAATGGCTTTCCAAATCAAGTCATGGTTTCTTCTAAATATAATGAATGGTTAGTCATCAACTATCAGATTAATCGTGGACCATTTGATTAGATTTGGATCACTGGATGGATGAGATTAAAATGGACCTTCCACACAAAAAAAACTATGGTGCCTTTATAGTTTAGATTAGATGTAGACTATGTCTATCATGACCCCCACACTTAACTAGTTTTAAAAGAATTTTTTGATACTTCATACTTTATCAAACTAATATATTCCTTTTGTTACTAACATGTATTCTTGAAATCTATTTCATTGTAAGCCATGTTCTGTAATATCATGATGAAATGGCCTTGGAATTTGAATATTACTAGTCCCTGATAAGCTGATAGCTTTTGATCACATCTTTCAGCTGTTCTTTCCATCCCTGCTCAGAAGTTTGGACCTTGTGAGCAAATGTTTGCTGATGATATGGCTCTCACAATGTTTTGTCATTGTAGTTTCTGACCAGCAGAGAAATCGAATGCAATGATCTTCAAGAATTATCTATCAAAGATCGATTACTAACTAATGAAGGTAAGCTGTTTCTTCCAATGTTGCTCTTGGACCAACCATGTTTTTGTATAATGATATTGAAAAAAATTTACCCGTTCCAATTTATTTTAGATGTGGATAAGATTGTCGGATCTGCTATTATTCATCACCTTCAGCACAATAAACCCCCAACTGATGGCAAAATGATACTTCAGATCGAAAGGTAAAAATACAATGCTAATGTTGTATCACGATCCAATATAAACATCAATCGGTCCTTTCTGTGGAATGCTAAATTAGTGTCGTGGATACAGCCTCAAGCATGGATTGAATATGTTACAGAACACACACAGGGGAAGTAAGAGGTCAAAGAATGCACTAAAGGTGACTTCTCCATTCCTCTATCTAGCTTGTTAAAATTCCCTGATACTCAAATACAAGTTTGTTTTCAGGATGTAGTCACGGAGAATGACTTTGAACAAGAAGTCCTTTCAAATGTTCTCTCACCTAATGACACTGGAGTTACCTTTGAGGACATTGGAGCCCTGGACAATGTGAAAGAGACGCTGAGGGAATTGGTTATGCTCCCTCTACAAAGGCCTGAACTGTTCAGCAAAGGGCAGCTAAGAAAGGTGCTCGCTTAATTTCGAAAGGGAAAAGCTGGCCTGACATATTTGTCTGCTAGTTATTGGTTACATTTGGAAGTGCTACCAACACATTTCTTTCTGGCAGCCTGTGAAGGGAATACTGCTCTTTGGACCTCCTGGAACAGGTAAAACAATGCTTGCAAAAGCGGTAGCTACTGAGGCAGGTGCAAACTTTATCAATGTATCAATGTCAGTCATTACCTCAAAGGTACTGTTCAACAAAAACAACAGTTAGTGTTCAGTATTCATACCTTTGTCAGATGTGCGATTAACTCTGATGCAATTTATTTTATTTTTCCTTCAGATGTTTGGAGAATCAGAGAAATATGTGAAGGCTGTTTTCTCTTTGGCTAGCAAAATATCTCCTGCAGTAATATTTGTTGATGAGGTGTGTGAGAGAAGCCGAGAAGATGGGTTGTTCATTGTTTAATACTGTTTAAGTGTGTTGTGCACTTAGTATAACACTTGTGACAGGTTGACAGTTTGCTGGCAAAGAGAGGAAGCCAAGGAGAGCACGAAGCAATGCGCAAGATTAAAAATGAATTTATGGTAAATTGGGATGGTTTGCGCACTAAAGAGCAAGAACGCATACTTGTTCTTGGAGCCACAAATAGGCCATATGATCTTGATGATGCTGTTATTCGAAGGTTTCCTCGCAGGTAAGCTTCTACCATCCCCTGAACTAGATATGTTTATATCCACTGCTTAACTCTTGGCACTGATTCTTATTGACAGAATAATGGTTAGCCTTCCTGATGCATCGAATAGAGGAAAGATTTTGAAAGTCCTACTATCCAAGGAAACGTTGGCACCAGATGTGGATCTTGAGTCAGTTGCCAATATGACTGAAGGATATTCAGGGAGTGATTTGAAGGTATGTTGGTGTGCCTTATACTCTTCAGTAATGTGAAGGAGTTGAAAACTTATATCCTCTCTTCCCCGCAGAATCTCTGTGTAACTGCGGCGCATTGCCCCATTCGTGAAATTCTTGAGAAGGAAAAGAAGGTGCCCAGAATCTCCATCCTTTCTATGCAACCCCCCCCCCCCCCCACACACACACACACACCACCCACCAACACACACACAGACACCTCCATTCCTTTCGATTGTGCCAAAATCCCATCTGTTTTATGCAGGAGAAGAGCTCGGCGATAGCTGAAGGTAGGCCTGAGCCTCCGTTATATGGAAGCGAGGACGTCCGGCCACTTCGAATGGATGACTTGAAATCTGCGCTTGGCCAGGTGAAGGAATAATGTGTACTTATTTCTGCCATTCTAATGAACACTTCTCTTACCGACTAAGATTCCTTTTCCCTTAACTGCATGTTGGGCGCATGATAACCAGTTGGTCGTTTCACTGTAGGTTTGTGCTAGCTTGCCGCCTGATTCAGTATCCACAAACCAAATCGTACAGTGGAACAACGAGTTTGGAGACGGCGGATCAAGAAAGAAGGAAACACTGCCCTACTTCATGTAGTTGAACATAGAGAAAAAAAAACAGCAATACAGCATGTGTACAGTTGCTATACATCCCAAACTGGGCATGTCCTCCCAAGTCGCCATGCCCCGAATCAGTCAGGGTTTTTCTCTGCTACACACAGCAGCAGCTGCCTCTGACGCTCCCCTGTAATTAGCTTGATTAGCCTACTGATCTGAGAGTCCGGATGTTTGATGTTCTAACCGAGATCTGTAATCATTGCCCCCTACACCTCCCTTTCCTTCTTTCTACAACTTTTCTACTACTGTTCTGCGAATTGGCTTAGGCCTTTACATGTAAAGAACAGAGATAACGGGAATGTATAAGAGATCACCGCCAATTAGTTTCAATTTGATTGATGATTGATTGCAGACAAGCTTACAATACATTTAATTTTATATCATAACACATGGCACGCACTAGTTGAGATATTGTGGGGTGGTATCTCCGAAAAAGAAAATGTATTGATCTTATTATGACGGAGGACGTGCCATGCTGTGACATCCTTGTGGCCAAACGACCAGGAACAGCCGGCAGGGTCCTCCGATCCTGCCGGGAACCTGAGTAAACGATGCGCTCAAACACCCCCCGGCGGTGCGCTGGTGGCGGCGGCGTATGCTCTTCTCGCTGGAGGAAGATGGCCCTTCAGTGGAGGGTAAACTCCCAGAGGCTGGGGTCGAGGATCCTGCACATCATCTCCACGCGTCGGGTGGGCCGCTGCCGCCGCCGGGAGCCCTACGGATAGCAGCAGGATAAGGAGAAGGGCCGCCGCCATGGCAGAGGCAGAAGCACCAGTGTTCTTTTGTCGTCCGGCCATGGTTGTTCTTCTTGGCTTGCGTTAGTTCTCCCTTCTCACTCATCTGCGCTGCAATATAATATAAGCACACAGGGCAGGTGATCGAGCTGGCAGAACTGAAACCCTGGACGATTTGTGATGAGGACTGTGCTGGCCAGGTTTTGTGGGATGGATGGCTAAAAACAGCCTTCATTTACTTGCACATACCAAGCGACGGAGATCGTGCTGACAATGAACGGATATTCTGGCAAGATTTGATTTTGGAGAATATATGCATTTGTGCCGTACCTAATTGCTCGGCTAATCATGCCATGCTTAACTAGGAGCGTAATTTGCTCCTACTCTAACACCGTTTTCTGTAGTAGTGTTTACGTGGTGATTTGAGGAAAAATCAATCCTCTCCTCTGGGTTTCACATTACTGCTGACCGTTTCGTTTTTCCTTGCAAATCCAGGTGAACAGGGTGAGGATGTGCAGTGTCACTGCCCTTGTGTTTCCTGGGGCTCTGCTCGGCTGGTTACTGCTCTGCCATGGATGCCAGTCGAAATGGGCAACCAGTTAAGAGAGAGCAAAATGACCGCAATAGTTGGACGCTAGAATAGCAAAAAGTATATGATAAAAGAAGAGAAGCCGCAATTGTTTCGATTTATTTCTACCATGATTGCATTCCAAGAATATGTACACGGCCAGCCGGCCAAAACTCTCATCGAGAGAATGAGATTGGTAGATACCATCCTAATCTGGTACGCAGGTTAGCATCATACTAAAACGACCATCAGACAACATGCCATGAGCGAACACGCTAATTCTCATCGTCCGACTCAAACGGCTGAAGCCGCCGGACCGACTCCAGAACACCGGGGCGGCGAGAGCCAGGACCGGCGGTGCCCAGAATCGACTTCACCTTGGGCACGCTCATGGAATGCAGGGGCGGCGTCGGCGTGTTCCGATTCACCTCCTTCAGCACCGACCTGACAGTGGCTCTCGCGGACGCATCCACCTTCGCCGCAGCCGCACCGGCCGGCGTCTGCCTGGCCGGGGACCTCGCGGTGCCGCTGGGGCCGGTCTCAAACTCGGCGGCCGCCTTGCCCTTCCCTTTGCCGGCCTCGTACTTCTGCATGTCGTACAGGAGCTCCCGCTGGAGCTGCTTGTCCGCCACCAGGATCTCCTCGATCTCGTTCTTGTAGTCCTTGAGCAGGGCGCGCAGGCACTCCATCAGGCAGCCCGTCAGCGGGCTGTTCTTGCTCTCCAGCAGCCGCTTCAGCTCAATGAAGATCGGGACCGCGATCTGTATCAGGTTCTTCTTCGCGACCTGGGTCACCGCCCTCCCTTTGGCCGCCAGGAGCGCGCTGGCTGTCCCTCCACCTTCGCCACCTTCCTCGTCCATCTCGGAATTATCTGTGCAGATATTGGGGTGGATGCGCATCTCCTTGCAAGCCAGTATTTGCAGAGCATCCTGTTGACAAATGGAAAAGTAGCAACATGTAAAGCGATCCAGCTCTCCGAGACATTTAACAACACACTGATACTAAGCATGTACCACAAGCATGAAGCTAAAACCCAGGATGCATGTGCATATTGCAGGTCAGTCAAGTGCCAAGCATGCTATAAGCAGTTCTCATCATGTCAAAGATTGTATCTAGGTATTTGATTTTTTTTTCAAAAAATAATTAGGTACTTGATTTCCGAGATACTTTCTCAGTTCATATTGGCAGGAAATCTTGTGAAGATATTGATCCCTACCTGAAGTACAGCCCTTCCACCAGCATCATCAACACTGAGCAAACCATCACAAACAGCTGCCAAGATCTCAGCACATAATTTGGCCGATGTGGCTAAAAGGTGCTCTGGTGCCATTTGTTTCAGCAAAGAAGCATAAATGTGCATTCTTTTTGACCTTGATCTTTCATCAGTGCCACTGCAACAAAAATGAGCATGAGAAGATTCAGCTAGGGATGAAGCACTGTTCCTGCAAGTACAGTTTAGCTTGTCTCACCGAACTGCAAAAAGGGCAGGTCTTCTGTCTGAACTTCCTTGAGACTCGCTATAAGCACCATGTCCAGTGCAATCATTTAGGACATATATAGCTTCAATAAAACTATTATATGCAAGGAGTGGCGCTTTAGCTGCAAAATTTACGTAGATGTTAGGCAGTGACTTAAAACAAGAGAAGGTTAGTATAAATAGTAAATACCTTTTAAGATGTTGCCGAAAAGGTAGTCAGCCAAATGCCTTATCTTCTCCGACTCATCAACTAAACATGGCAGAAACCGAAGGAAGAGAACTCCTCTCCACTTTACATAGTCCCTCTAGATAAAATAATAATCTCAATAATCATGACCTACTATTCAGATCAATACGATAAAGGAGTGATTAGCACCTGTAGCAACTTGGAGAGTAGAATAAATGTTTGTCTCCGTACTACTTCACAGGGGTCACGAAGTGATTTTGTTATTTTTGACATATAACTGCAGAAACATCATAAAAGAAAGCTCGGTTAGAGTTCACATGTCCAAATAAGACTTTATCTATTTCGAAAAATAAATACTTCTTTATTCATCTGCCAAAGTAGCTGATAGGATAGTGTTGACAAAACTCATTTACCAATGGTGGACAGTATTACACCATTAACCTTGATCCCTCTTTGTGATACCATCTGACATGAATTCAAGCATGTTGCTGGAATGTGTGTGTGTGTGTGGTGGGGTGTGTGTGTTTGGGGGGGGGGGATCACTTTCTTTTAGAAAAACGTACACAATGGGAGTTACACAAATTAATATATGATCATTCACTAAGACCATAACTTAGAGAATGGCCAAATACAACAATAAGAAAACACAGGGAAACAAATGAGCCATGTTTCATTCACCAAAGATTCATGAACCAGCAAATTGTCTGAACATTGTAAGGGTGGCAAAATTTTATAATGTATTGTAAAGTGTGATAGTCGAAGGAACCTTCATTTTTATTGAGAGAAAGTGAGTCTAAAAAACACATTATGATATACAGAAACATGCATCTCTACTTGCAGAAACAGTAACAAATTCTGGAAGGATAGTGATATTAGTATCAATGGTTACATGAATAAAAGATGAAAAATAAGCTCACCAGTCGACCAATGCGGTATAACGGACATAGAAGTCTGCCATTGCAATCATGATATTATTCCGAAGGGTAGCCATATCACTCCTTTCAAGCTCCTGATTCATAGAAGCAACATTGACTGTCTATCTGTTAAGAGTTGTCATAACTCATACGATAAGCACAGAATACATACCTGGACAAAAATTGGAATGTATCGTTTGGCCACTTTGTCGTCTACAAGGCAAATTTTTGCCAATGTATCCCACGACTGTATATATAACGATGGAGCTAACTCTTTGAATGATATTGTCCCACCAACAAGATTTTTTGGCCTCAGCTCAGAGTTTCCAGAAGTTATGATTGTGTGCAGCAAAGGAGTGATGTCTTTCACATTGGCAGTGGGGCAAGCTAGGATCAGTGATCCAACAGTGAACACAGCAATAACTGCGTCTGATGTTGACTTTGATGCGGGTGTCTGTTTCTTTCCCCTGCTTTTGCTACTCACAGGAGTAACGAAACTGTGACCCCTGGCTGATTCTGATGTCTCTTTTATGTATTGGTCAAGGATGTCAACAGCACTACGGATAAGTTGCTGTGCCCACTTCAGGATCAGTGCATCACCCTCCTTTGCTGTTTTTGCTTTCCTTTTACATAAAATTTTCAGCGATTTTACATGGGCATCAACCTGTTTATTTATACATAAAAGGTATGGTCAAGATATGGACATGAATTAATTCTGTTAAGAGCAAATTTGGTGCAGAAATTTGTAGACATTTACACAACACCACAGAGAAATCTATATCAAGGAAAAATCTATGGGCAGGAAAAAAGTGGATAATCAATGATAGAAACAGCAAAGATTCTGGATAATCTTGTATTCTTGTCATTAGATTCCAAACAGGTAACAAGCAGGCCTTACAGCAATATATTGTGATTGCAGTGAGGTTTCAGCCAAGCTAGAGGGATCTCCCTTCCAGAAAATATTGTTGATTATTATAATACCCAAACTGGCAAGCACAGTGGATATAAAGTTATGCCTTTTTATAACTATGGAATCCTGATCTATATTTAAGACCATACCAAATGTCATAATTTACCAAAAAGTCTTCAGAACAGTACATGTTGCCAGGTCCCAACAGAGTTGGCAATAAGATTAGGGCACACTGCATAAAGCCTAGCAGATTTAATCTTGTTTCACATGGCAGATTGAGATCTGGTATTGTTAAAACATAATGCCATGCTAGTTTAAAATTTAACTGTAGTGAAAGCACATGCTAGTTTAAAATTTAACTGATTACCTCACTGAGGTTCATATCAAAATTCTCAATCCTTGTGAGCAAGCTGTGTGCCAATTCTGCTGCAGGTTCCACAGGTAGCTCCATGGAGACATTTGAAATAGTTTGCAAGAGTGATACACGATTAACTGCCCAGAGCGCACAGTTTGGTTCCACTTGAGAACAAGCTTTACCTCTGTCATCTTGCCTAACATTATCAAGGAGTTTCCAGTGGTGGGACAGGAACTTCCAATTAACCGATTTTGGTGCAAATGATGAGACCTCAGAAAGAAGCCACCAAGACCCTATAGGTGCAGTCCAAGTCTCAATTGGCTTACGACTTCTCAACCACAAGGATTCGGATATTGTTATGATGTTCTGCAGTGAACTAGCAAGCAGTGGTTTCAGCTTCTTCTTCTTCCCAAGGCTTGCACATATCTTCTTTATGCACGGAGCAATCTCTCCATCACAGATGCTTTTCAGCAAATCCAGTGTCCCTTCAGGAAAAACATCCTCCAGCTTAATGGAATCATCATCTGGGTTCAAATTGGCAGATTGGCAGATCCTGTTAAGTACCAATTCGAGAAAGAGGTTTTCACATTCCTCCTGGATGCTTGTCTCACTATCAATCACCAGAGGAGGCACAGCCTGAAGCCACTCTTTCATCACTTTCTCATCAGGGAATTTCCTAAACACCTCCGAAATGGCTGCAAGAGCAGCCTTGCGGATGCTGACCAATGGATCAGAGCATGCGGCACCCATTGCACAAAGTAGAGACTCATCAACGGGTCTCCCAATCAGACTGATTGCCTTTGTGATGAGCACAAGCGCAGCCTTCCTCACAGCAGCCTTATCATCAGTGCAACGCCGTCTCAGCAATTCCCCAAGCCCCATGTCCCCAGTCCTCATCACCTCCTGCAACCGATCAACCTCTACACCTCTCTCAGACAAAACATCAAGCGCCTGGGCTGCATTAGTTAATGCCCGAGCTCGAACCCCTCCCACGCTATCGGAGCACCTCTCCACCAACACCTGGAGAAACTTCAGCCCCCAAGAGCCCTCCTCGAGATCCCAGTCATCCCGATCCGATGGCAACAGGACCGGTAACATTGCAAGCACCAAATCCACAGCAAGCAGCCGCCCCTTCGCCTTGCCCTTTGACATGGCCACCACATACCCAGCAAACCCCTCCCTTTCCTCTGACCCCAATGCCCGCACCACCTCGACTATGGCCTCCACTGCCAGTGCCCTGGCCTCCGCCTTGTCCGGGGCCTTCACAGACAAGTACCTTGGCAGGTACTCCATAGCCTTCCTCACCACATCCTCCCCTTCCTCAGCACCCAAAGGTACCAACTTCGTCACAAGGAATTGTACCGCGGCCACCCGTGCCGTAGATTTCGTCCCTGACAGTACAACCGGCGCCAGCGCACGCACCACATCCTGCACCGCCTCGGCGTGGTAGTCGGATCCAAGGACGGCGGCGAGGACATCGAACGCCGCGAGCTCCGCGGCGGTGTCGACGAGTGACCGCCGCGCGTCCGGATGGGCCCGGAGCGGCAGCCTCCCCGCGGCGTCGGCGAGAAGGGAGAGCGCCCGCGGGAGCAGCGACGGCGCCGCCTGCGGTGCCGCAGCCGGCTGGTGGCGCTGGTTCTTGCGCTTCCGGGGATTGCCGCGGCCGCCGCCGGAACCGGAGCTAGGGTTGGCGGCGCCGGCGGAGGAGGAGGCGGCCTTGCGGATGGCCAGGAGGAGGGAGAGGAATGGGAGCGGGGAGAAGAGCGTGAGGAGCGGGGAGGCCGGCGCGAGGAGGAGGCGGAGGTACGCGACCGCGGCGGGGAGCGGGTGCGCGGAGAGGGAGGCCTCGAGCGGGGGGAGCACCGAGGACGCCGGGATGCCGGCCGCGGAGAGGCGAGGGAAGAGGGATGCGACGGCGGCGGGGGCGGAGGAGAGGTAGGTGATGGAGGGAAGGGACAGGGACGGGGAGGCGGAGGAGTAGGAGGAGGAGGAGGAGGAGGATGCGCGGCGGTGGAGGGCGGCGAGCTCGGAGAGGACGGCCGGGAGGGAGCCGGAGGCGGACGCGGGGGAGGCGGAGAAGGGGGCATCGATGTCGTCAGTGGCGCCGGCGCCGGCGCCGTCGAGGTCGATGTCCATCTCGTCGGCGTCCATGGCGGCGAGATCGGGGGTGGGGTGGGGACTGGGGAGGGAGGAGGGAATTTTGAAATTTGCGGTGGGGAAATGAAATGAAACTGGGGTTGGTTGTTAGAGACGAGGGCCAGTCTACCGTTGGAAATTGGAACAGCAGCCGCAGAAGAAGAAACTGTGAATCGATGATATTGGATTTTTTTTTTGGAGTGGCAGCAACTAGTTCACGAGAACAAGCTGCACGGTCGTATAACGAGTAATAACTTTATAAGGTAACATTAAAATGAAAAGGATTCTGATTTAACCTAACTCCATATCCTTACAATTTAGACAAGATCGGAAATGTCATGGTCAAAATAAAATCCAGAAGAAGAGAGAAGTAAATCTAACTCTAAATCCAGCAATAGAGCACCTTCTATTTTAGAAAGCACCTCATCTTCTCACGAAACAATCCAACATAGGATTTCAGGGCTGCAGAGTGGGTTTATGCCTGGCGACTCTAAAGGGGTGGTCCGGAGAACCTACTGAATAGGCGGCGGTTATGGACGGTAGGGTGAGACAACGAGACGGTCATGCAGGATGGCGATTTGCATGGTGTTGGCAAATCATGGTTTTGCTGGATTGGGGAGGAAGTGGTTGCAGTGGTGGTGGATCCAATGGGAGTGGTGTTACTGGAAATAGTAGGGGCGATGGTGGAGATAGAGAAGCTCATCCAGGAGAGGAGGGGAGGAGGAAGAGAAGGGTGATCCTCGGCGACGCGAGATAGGGCTAGGTGAGAGGTTGCGCTAGAGAAGACGACGAGAGGCGCATAAGAAGATTGAATCGAGAGAAAGTGGAGGCTGAACCTGGATAAGTGCGAGGGTGCTCCCATATTAGCACTATTCTGGAGAGCGCTCTCTCTCCCTCCCAAGTCATAATTAGTTGGCTATATTCTTTTTTGGCATGATTGAGATGGGAAACGAACTTATATGTTTCAATGTCTGGTTTGGTCAATTGTCATTAGGATCTTAGGACGACCACAATATGGTGGAAAAGCAGTCCACAAGCAATTTAATATTCCATTCAGCCTTCTTGTAACATTGTACAAGTGGTCTGTATAATGGTCCATAGTAGAGGATACCCATATACGTATGGATAGCCCATAAAAAATAAACAAGTATTCATCTCTCTCTTCCCACTTATTATCTCTCTCCACCTTCTTACCTTCTTTCACTTTTAACATTGTGCACATGGTAGAAAGGGTCCCATCTATATAGACTATTTGTTCCAAATACATTGGGCTTGCCCTTAGAGGCTATATGTCTATATTGGGTGTAGAACTATAGATAAAAGAAGATGTCCTGGGGGCGGTATTCTAGGTTTGAAGGATTTCCAATCACATGAAATCGCAATGGCTACCGTGTTAAGATAGGAGGGTGGAAGGCAATATGAAGATACAACAAGAGGAAGGGCTCATATAAGGCAAAGGGCGTGGAGGCGTGAGCTCCAATGTATCGGTGGTGTCGACGAGGAAGGATCACAAAAAACTATAAATAAATAAATGCAGGTTGAAATTGTTTATATAGTCTGAGATAATCCTATACAACTATTGTTTTATTTTGAGCGGCTAATTACATGATGAAAGTCCCCACAGAAAGTGGTACTAGTTGCAGCATGTAGATAATCTTTTTGCGAAAGCATCCAGATAATCTTGACAACAAAACCGCTGACGGTGGCAAAAAAAAAACAATGTGGATGTGGCAGTAAAGGCTCGAACAAGAAGTAGCGAAGGGGATACGTAGGAGAGCTGGGGAGCCCATCTAAAAGAGGATAGTTTGGCAGGTACCCCACAGCCTTCCAAAACTATCTGACCGTTTGTATCCTTCACATGGGTGCAAGAATGTTTGTTTATAGTTTGCATTGAACGCATAATCAAGCCGATGAAGCGTTTGTATCCTGTTTTATAACTAAGTACAATTTTGGAGAACCTACTAGGATTCTTTAAAAAATATCCCACACGAAACAACATTTGTTCCTCATTGAACGCAGAAGAATCCAAGCAATCAAAACTCCAGATCATTTTTATACAAAATCAGACAGCAATCAGATGACTGGGCTACAACGGGATGTTCCACAAATCGACTATGGACAAGATAAACCAAAACTTACCACAGCACCCATGGCACCAGACAGGTAACATCCATGACCATCAAGTAAAACCAGCTCTCCATGGTAATTAAACCCTGTATACCTAATCCAAAATCACAACACTGGCCTCTCAACACGCCCCGCACCCGCTCTGCCGGCACATACAGCCCAGGATAAATAGTACAAAACAGCGCACTGATATACACCTACTGGATGAGGTCCAGCTAGGGCCGCCGCCGCATGTCGCTGTGAGATGTAATTGAATCAACGTACAAATGGGAAGGAAAATTGGGGGCACTAAAAACAAGCAATGGTGATTACAGTAACTACAGCTATAGTTGAGGTTTTGCTTGGTCCCACCCCCCCTCCCCCCGTCTGCAAGCCACTCCAGCTTGGGAGTTTCTTCTTGAGTAACCTTGTGCAGGCGCTGATGGGTATGCTCATTCATGAGGCTTGTTAGAAGAGCTCTTCAGAGTTGAATTTGTTCCATGCCTCCTGTTTGATTTAAAAGTACAGAGGTGAATTATTAAAGTTGGATATGCTAAGTGCGGAAACACAGAATATCATCTAAGAAACTTCAGAGTTACTATCTAACAACTTGGTAAAGTGAACATAATTGTTACTAGAAACCACATAAATAATACCTCCTAATACTTGCCCAACGCCCTTTCAACCAATAGTGCTTATTGAGTTAAATGGAAATCAAATAAACAGTGCAAAGATTTAATTCGCAGTAATCAGCACAGTGCATTAAAATTACTCAACCAGTAGGTGTTGTAATTTTTAAAGACTGTAGTACTTTTTTCACGAACTTCTAAGACTACTATGAACTATGAAGAAGGCTAACAGGTCATTATGATTAGCATTGATTTGGCTGTAGGCAGAACAGTACACATCAGGTACTTCCCCCGCACCAGATGGTGGTCCAAGCTGACACAAACCATTGCAGCAATAAACATTCTGTTGTGCCAGGTGCCACAGATAACGTCAAACTATAAAGGCTCAGTACTTTCCATGTCTGATTATCCAGGCACCCCATCTTTTGTTTCCATGGACCAGTGGACCACAGTAACCACAAATACTAATTGAAAGTGAACGGTAAATGAGAAAAGACTAATTTTTGTGTTCAGCAAAACAGTTGACACCTCTTATAGAATGCAAGTCTTCTTCACCTCCGGAAATATAAAATACCCTATCAAGGGGACAAATTTTCTTAACATTGAAAAAAAGAGAACTAGTTTTTAATGTCTTGACAGTTGACACCATGGTGGCATGGGTTCAATAAAAACAAGGATAAACAATATTATCATATTGGTGTGAAAATAGTAACTGCTGGAAATGTTTCGAGGCAATACACACCTTAAGGAGATCAAAAACCTTCTCAGCAATATATTTCTGCTGGAGATTTGCACCCTTTTGTTGCACCTTGTCAGGATGGATACACAATGTTGCTTTTCTGTACACTTTTTTAACAGCGGCAGCAGTGATCAAATCAGTAAGGGATACAGGTTGCCACCCACATTCTGGCCAAAGAACCTGTTCAGAAAGAATACACGAATTAATACAGAAAGCTATTGGACATCTTTTTAACTAATTGTGCACAAGAATCATTCCAAAGATTAAAAATGTAAAACAATGGCATTGTGCACGATTACTGTTTCGAGTATTGCTCAAAATAAAACATTTTGATGGTATGGCAGAGGGGCAAATGTTACTTCTGTCAATGTTCTATAACATTGCATGAAA
The DNA here is from genome assembly GCF_002211085.1 of Panicum hallii. Taxonomy (NCBI): domain Eukaryota; kingdom Viridiplantae; phylum Streptophyta; class Magnoliopsida; order Poales; family Poaceae; genus Panicum; species Panicum hallii. The sequence continues at coordinate 59,116,769 of NC_038044.1, forward strand.
CCTTCAGAAATGCTACCAGTGGACCTGAATGCTTATATCATAACAAAGAGCCTCAAAGCCAAACTTGAACTGGAGGCACAACATGGTGATCATGGTGCATACACAATAAGAAACACACTACATTTGTAAAATCACAAACAGGATGGAAAAAATCATAGATTACAGTTGGAAAGACCCAAATGCAGAATTTTTATCTAAGAAGAATAATACCCACAAAACGAACAGAGAATTGATAAAATTGAGGGAGAGAGAATTGCATCAATCTAGGGGGCTGTTTGGAGTGCCGCCTAACCCGCCACGGCGTGCCTAACTTGTGGCGCTCAAAACGGCCGCCACACCTGCGGCGGAATAAGTGTGGCGCGCCGTGGCGGGTTAGGCGGCACTCCAAACAGCCCTTAGATGTTTCAACTCACGTATTGTAAAGTTGACAGCAATGCACGCAAATTGCCTTCTTTTCCAGCAGCCCACCGCTTAATCTCAAAGTCCAGTGTTTCCGCAATCCTCTGGAATAATCAGACAACACAATTTGAACGAAGTGAGGAATAAGTCACTAGCAGCCAATTAAGTGCATCTAAAAGGATAAATTAAATGTTTATGATGTAGATTCAGCATTGCAATGTATTTACGAGTTTATGACAAAAGTACTTACATGTCTTTCAGCCTGCTCTCGTTGTTGCTGCATGTCACGCTCATTCTTCTCAGCCAAAGCCTTTGCCTGTAAGATAGGAAACTAATAAAAACCAAGCATTGAAATATGTTTATCCAATAAAATATGCTTAAAATAAAGTCCAAACAGGAACATACAAAGTATCCAAAACCTTATGAACAACCACATCATTATCATCAACAACAACCTAGTCCCAAACAAGTTGGGCTAGGCAACCAAGAACATACAAGTGTCCACAGTATAAATTGTATAGAGGGCTATATGAGATAACTATTCTAATTCTTCGTCAAAAAAACTATTCTAGTTAAAGTTGCAACATTACCGCTCGTTCACGAGTTCTTTGATGCCGTTCCAATCTAGCACGCCTTCTTTCTTCACTCTCTCCATCAATTTCTTGAAATTCATCTGATGATGTAGGAGCTAAAATAACAAATAAATCAAATGCACTATTAATGTCATGTGTCAAGGAACACTGGCATCATAAGATTATCAGTACCACTACTCAAATGATTAGTACCTCCTCCAAATATTGCAGACAAGTCATCAGCAATATTTGTTGTTGATGATGCCTTTTTCATTGATGCTGAAGTGGAAGTCCCTCTATTTTGCGTTTGAGTATCAAACATTGAATCCTGATATTTCCACAATCAGAAAACAATGAGAAAATTGAAACAAATACAGATCTGGAATGAATATTTTGGCAGAGTAATCACCGGGGCCCTTTGCTTCGGAGCACTATTAGCTCGGGCGCCCATACCGAAGAATGACTCAAGATCATCTGGTTTACTCTGTTTTTCTCTTGCAGCTGCAGCCGCAGCAGCGGCAGCCTGTCTTTCCCGAGACTCAGCAGCAGCCCTTTCCACTGCCGCTCGTTCAGCTCTCTTCCTCGCTTCTTGCTGAGCTCTCTCCACAGCAGCTCTTTCTGCTGCAGCCCTATCCCTGGCTTGACTAGCAGCTTTCTCCTTAGCTTCAGCAGCAGCCCTTTCCTTAGCTTCTGCTCGCTCTTTAGCATCCACTGCAGCCCTCTCACGTGCTTCCTGTTGAGCTCTCTGCACCGCAGCACGTTCTGCACGTTGGCGTGCCTCCCTTTCTGCTTTTGCACGAGCCTCAGCAGCTGCTCTTTCCCTTGCCTCCTTTGTAGCTCTTTCCACTGCTTGCCTAGCTCTTTCTCTTTCTCTCTGTCGCTCAAGTTCTCTCTCTTCTTCAAGTCTTCTTTGCTCTCTTTCCTTTTCTTCTTTTTGCCTCATCTCTCTTTCTTGTTCTAGTCTTTCCTTTCTCTCTTTGTCCTCACGATCCTGGGCATACGACCTTGCTTCATTATCTTGTTCCTGATGTTCTCTATTTCTAAGCTTTGCATCACGTTCTCTCTCTCGTACTTCCTTGGCATGTTTGAACTTTGCCTCAGCTTTATCCATGGCCTCTTTCATAGCAGCTGCAGATGCTGCTGCTGCTGTGCTTCTCTCAAATTCTTCCTCATTAAAAGCATGTGCATTCTGAGACTTGCCCATGGCAAAATCTTCTAGTTCATCTACTGAAGAAACACCAGCCTTATTTGATGAACTTCTTTGATGATCATAGTTTTTCCTAGACCGCCGTAGATACTCATCATCTTTTCTTTTTGATTTCGATCCATGCTGTTTTTGCTTAATTGCAAGAGGTGGTGGTGGTCTTGAAGGTGGTGGGGCACTAGTTGGCTGTGTGAAGAGCGGAATCTCAGAAACTGTAAGCCATATCTCATCTTCAGATTCATCAGATCTTGGTGACTGATCATTTATACCATTCCCACTGTATTTCTCAGTGCCAATGTCAACATGGACATCAGAATATCTGGCAGACTGTGACTTAGGAAAGATATTTTCAAAATCCTCTACAGAAGGTTGTTGGGCAGAGTTCCTTTTGGGGAAACTTTGTACAGGATTTGAGTCTCGGCCTCTGCTCGAGTCATTCCTATCTTTCGTTACATTGTCCACCTCTGAGAACAAAGGTTCTGATTTTGATGCCTGGTTGAAAGTGCTTGGATCCTCAAACAAGCTGCTGTCAGTGCCAGTACTTTCATGGCTTTTCCCTTGATATTTTGCAGGTTTACCCAATTCATCCAAGGGATCTGTAAATGGATGAGCTGATGATGAAGTTGTTTCAAGAACAACAAAGGGGTCACTTGCCATGCTAGCAGTTGGCTTAGATGTTGACATGGAAACCTTCTTTTCTTTTGCACCAACAGTCTCCCTGAAGTTAAGAAAGAGATAGAAGTTAATATGTGAACATGTTTAGAAGCAAGTGAACATGAAATTGCACAAAAGGGCAGCCATTGTCATAAACACAGCAGGTTATGACTCCCTCATTTTTCCACATGCATAACAATAAATAATCTGTTAGCCCATTACTTCCTACGCATGCCTGGGACTCAAATGTCAAAACTCGTCATAACAAAAAAAAATTTGGACACTATGGAGCACTTGAAAGTTGAAACCACTGCATTTGCAATAACATTATCGTGTTACGTGGCTCTATTCAAGAAATGTAGATTAAAAAACAAAGAGTTAAACTGTTTAATAACATATGGGCTATGGATGCCCAGCACATCATCTCAGTTTTCTGTGTACCTTACTAAATATGAAAAATCTAAACAAATTTGCACATAAACATCAAAGCAAATTACAACTCAAATAATTCATTATGTGAGCAGTATATAATACAATTCCTTGTTCCAGGGAAAAACTTCTAATGTATTAAATTGCCTAAACTTAAATTTTGTATGGGCATCACCTCCACTGAACATGTATGCAATTTCCTCAAGAAGGTTGGTAGTCATAACCTTCGAGGAATATGAGACATGGCTCAGAAATGTATACTTAAATGCACTTAAATTCAAAGCAATCTTGAAATTCAATTTCATTATATAACAATGAATATGTTACTCCAGCAACACTATACATATCAATCAGGCCTGATAGAATTATTTAAATCTATTCAACAGTTCAACATTTGAATGAGCCTTTTTAGACCTTGTTTTTCATCTTGAAATCATAAAAACATACTCCCTCCAGTGGTAAACTTGAGATTTCAGACAAGAAAGTAGAAAACAAGCTGGTTTTGCTGTCTGGAACATCAAGTAAACATGACTGCAGCTAGTAACTTTCTAACTAGTCCATCTCAGTAGGCACACAAAAGTACAAAACTCACAGCACCAATTCAATATGTCTCCACAAACAATCTGACATTAACTACAATATCTCAATCAATAAAATTACGCCAACCTCATGACAGTATGATTGCATTATCAAATCAAATTTGTGCTTGACCTAGCACATGTATTAGAATCAACACAAGTACCTAAATTAAACCTAACATACATTATATGTATTTCAGTAAGGTCCAAGCAACCAACATCGTAAAAGATTGTCTGAGAAGGTGCATGGACATCCAGTAATCTAATATGTTATTGATTTGCACAATATGATCAATATTAAATGCGTATCATAACCAAGGGAAACTGACAATTGAGTCGAACTTCCTAAACAGTTTTGAGATAATTTCTGCAGCATAGAACTCTCCGTATATCATAAATGTTTCACTACCTACAGATTACCAAATCAAATCGAGGACACAACAGCAAGCTAGAATCTACTTGACAACACATCCAATACATGAGGCAGCACAATTTGTCCATCTCAGCAAAGTTCACATGATCCAGTCATTACCAAATACCGACAATAGTTTCCGTTTCAGTTGATTGAACTAACAAACATATGCGCACTGGCACACCTAGACCGTGCATATCGACAATATAACGCCCAAGGATCCCATGCACTTTGAATTGCATATAAAGCACTCACCTTTGCCGTGGCGAGCTTCTCCCGCCAAATCCTGGGATCAAATCATCGAACCCAGTGGACGCAGCAGCAGGCTTCGGCTTCCTCTTCTCCTCCGCCTCTTCCCTCCCCTGTGACTTCTTCCCAAACCCACCAAGCAGGTCATCGAAAGCCGGAGGCGGCGCGTGGCCCTGGCTGCCCCCGAACACGTCGTCGTACGGCGCCGAGGAGCTCTTCACCCCAGGGACCCCGTCGAAGATGTCATCGTCGTAGACCGGCTTGTCGTAGACCGGCATGGACGAGTGCTTCGGCTTGGGCGGCGGCGCGGCGGACGAGGGCTCCTTGTACGAGTCAAAGATGGCGTCAAAGGAGGCCGACGGCTCCGGGGCAGGCTTGGTTGGCGCCGGGGCGGACGCAGCGGGCCCGAAGAGGTCGTCGTACGAGGGCGCGGCGGGGGCGGCGGACGCCGAGGCGGATCTGGTGCTGGCCCAGGCGGATCCGGAGGGCCCCGAGGACCGGGCGGCCGACATGGGCGCGGCCTTCCCCTGCGGGCGGAGGCCGAAGTCGCGGGCCAGCAGGCCCTGGAAGTCGTCCATGCAGGGCCGTGCGGCAGGCGGATCGCTGGATCTGACGCTCAAGCAAGCGGGCCGCGGGGCCTCCACCGCCCGCCGATCGGCGCGTGGGGAGCGGGGTGGGAGCGCGAGGAGACTGGTGGATCTGGGCAGCCGCGCGGGGTCAAGGCGGGGGGGTACCGGGCGTGATGCGGCGATCGGAGAAATGGGGAGCGGTGGCGGCGGGGTCGCCGGAGACGCAGCGCCGCCGGGGAGGTCACCGGCGATGGAGGGGGAGAGGTTGAGACTTGAGAGAGAGAGAGAGAGAGAGAGAGACAAACACCACCCCCTCTTCCTATTCTCTCTCTGACGCGGGTGACTGGCGAGCGGGCCCGCGGGGGCGCGTGGGATATCATATCATCGCTGCGCGTAGGGCCCGCACCTCGTGGGCCCCGGAGAAAAGCGAGAGTGGAAGTCACGAGGAAGCAGATCCATCCACCCCGCACCACTGCCATGCGGGATCCAACACATGAGGGCCCCACGTGTCGGTGAAGGGTGGAGCGGCGCGGGGCCGGGGCTTCCGCGAGCGCGTCGGTGGCAGCTGCGCTCGCTCGTCCCCGTCGTCGGCGACACGCGTGGGACCAGGGGCCAGCGGGGCCGCGTGGCGACGCGCCGTTGGACGAAGCGGTGCTCCGTGTTGTGCGCCGTGCGTGGGGATTGGGAGGCGCGGTGGCGGCCGTCGAAGTGGAGGCCGCCCCGGCCCCACTCCCCCACTCGTCCCCCCACCTGCGCGACCCAGTCAAAAGACGTAAACACGTTTGCTCGCTGCGATGACTCCGCGTCCAACCTTTGAATGCGGAAATATATAAATACGTAAACGTCGAAGCGAAGCGGAACCGCTGCTGCGCTTAAGAGAGGGCGCGTTGTGCTCTGCTGGCGGTTAGCCTCTCCTAATCCGAAAGGCCGCGTGCTCTGCTCGGCCGGCGCTCGCACGGGCTGGTGGGGAAGGATGGAGACGACGATGGCCGTGCTCGCGAGGACGGCGGCGCCGCTCGCCGGGACCGGCCGCCGGCCCTCCGGCTCGGTGCGGCCTTCGGCATCCCTCTCCTTCGCTGCCGCTACGAAGTCCCGTGGCCGGCTCGGGGTGGGGCTGAGCGCGCGGAGCGGGAGGGCGGCCGGGGCGCGTCGCGCCGTCCCGCGCGGCATCGTCGCATCCGCGGTTGGTTCCCTACGCGTGCTTTTTTGGATTTTATTTACTTGCATTTGCTAGGAAGTGGTTGAAATATGGCTAGGAGACGGGTTTCGATCTCTTTTTTTTTTCATGTTCCTTTGGTTGGAGGATTAGGCCTGCTATGGGAGTAATTTAGCTAGTTTTTGATAGTTTTACTTTGACTTTGTAGTGGCTTGGCTCTATTATGGAGAGGGGAAACTGGGAAGGGTAAAGGAAACGATAGGCTAATTCATAATTCTCTCAACCTTTTGATTGCAAGCCTAGTGGGTGGGTTATGCAGAACAGCACAACTGAAGAAAATGCACCGTGAAACGTGTCAATTTCGTTTATTTCACCTACTGTAGCCTGAAACATGTGTGTCCGTTCATAGATTCTCTGCGACTGTTGTGGCAGGAAGGATATTGGAATGGAATTAAGTTTTCGGTCTTCCAGTCAGCAGTCAATGCTGACAACATGCTATACATAAGTGTTAATTATCAAGGGGCTCTCACTTTTTTCTTTGGCTGGATACGTAGTCACAGCATGTCTTCCCTTTTATTTTATACTAATATAACTTTCAATAGGATTGTTGTCTGCGTCATGTTCTCCCTGTTTCCATTCAAAGTTTGACCTTGCTTTCTTCAAAGTTTGAGTCCCTGTTTCCAACCATGTGTTGGACAATTGCAGTACTTTTACATCGAACGGATGCAACTTTTTCTCTGACAATGATGTTCTCACTGAAGCATGATATCAGCTTACTAACTTCACTGGTTTTACATGTCTTAAGGCGTGCTTTGTGGAATACCAAATTATGTTGAAATTATTTAATTTTCTGTTTCAGCAGTTCTCAATACAGAGTCGAGGCTGCTGAGTTATTTTTGAAATATCTAAACATAAATCTATTACTTCCACAAATTTCCATGGGCACAAACAATAGAACACTATTTTCTCTACACAAATCTCAGGTACATGTTACTAGGTAAATAGTGCTTAGTAATATCATCCATTGATCCCCCTGAAAGTCCTCGTTAAGGTCATCAATAATTCATGTGGGCCAGTTAATTCAGTTTTGCTATTGAACTCTAGCTAGGGAAACAAACTTAGTGAACATGCTTCGTTTCCCACAAACATAGTCCTACGCCACAATCCTTGTCACAACCATTGTTTCCTAGCGGCTTTATCATGAACCTGCCAAATTTTTAATTTCCGTAGTCCTACGCCTGAGGCTTGAATATGTCACACTTACCCCGTCTTTAATGAAACTAAGTCATCTTTCTATTTTCATCAAAGAAGTTTAGAACTCATGTAATGTCAGAATTTTTTAATTACTTCAATATCCCTTGACCTCAGCTAGAGGAGTTGAGAAACCTAGATTCATCTAGTCCCTTACACAAAATGGAATCTTTCTTGACAAGAAATTTATTTGCAGGAGGTTGAGCAAACCTACATTATGATAAAACCTGATGGAGTTCAGCGTGGCCTGGTGCGCCTTATTTTTTCCTACCTTTTCCAACTGTTAATTTCTTTCTTTCTTTCAAGTTTGATCTCAGATAAAGCACATATCTGGTGCATATAGGTTGGGGAGATCATTTCTCGCTTTGAGAAGAAAGGCTTTTTGTTGAAGGGGTTGAAGCTTTTTCAGTGCTCCAAGGACTTGGCTCAGGTTTGCCTCTCAAAATGTACTGAACATGGGAAAGCTATTGTGGTTCTTGCAAAGTTAGTCATCGAGGGGGCCAAAAGTCTGTGATAGGCAACACCATTTTGAAGGAACATGTCTTTATCTGCATCTGTTTCTTTATTAGTTGAAATGGCCAAATTATAATCTTTTATTGTCTAATATACCTTCCAGTGCCCCACATTTAGCTTATGTGCTTATGATCCTTATGTTTATCCTTTCTGCATACAAATACTGCAAAAAGATTTTATTCCTCAACCATCTCATTCTCACATGAATTATTTAAGTGACTGAAAGTTTTATTGTCTCAAGCATCTCATTATTACATCAAAACATCTACCTATTTAAGTGACTGTGGCTTTTCTTGTGTTCTTTTTGTACTAATCATTGATAAAGACATTACTCACATTTCATCTTTTTCTTGACATTTGTGGAAACATCAAAGAATTCTAGTTTAGTTTTCGGCATGTTGAGTCAACTAGCTGTTAATGCTCTTCATATACTGTCTTATTTGCCATTTCTTTTCTCTCAGGAACATTACAAGGATTTGAAGGACAAACCATTCTTTCCCAAACTGACTGATTACATAACTTCTGGCCCTGTTGTTTGCATGGTATATTTTTGTTGTGAATAGACATACCTGCCGCTCTATGCTTTGGCCAAATACATAGTTCACAGCTACAATTTTTGTTATTCTTCTTATAAGGCCTGGGAAGGTGATGGTGTTGTTGCATCAGCTCGTAAATTAATCGGAGCTACTAATCCCCTTCAAGCTGAACCAGGAACCATAAGGGGTGATCTTGCAGTTCAAACAGGAAGGTTGGCACCAACCCTCTTTCATGTCTTATATGTGATTATGTACCGTATCCCCTGATATTTAGTTGTAATGCACCTCCATTTAACCAATATATCAAACAAAGTATGATGGAATATGCATTTCAGGAATGTTGTCCATGGAAGTGATAGTCCTGATAACGGCAAGCGTGAAATCGGTAAGTCCAGCAATAATTGAGTATGGTTCTATGTTGCTGTTAGGTAATTTTCTGAGCCAATAATCATTTTAAACAATTGACAAGCTACATGGAATGGCAAACTGATTTTATAACTTCAGACTTTGAGGAGTAGGGCTGGAGTAGTTAACATGGCAATCAGGAACAGATTAAATTGTCTTAAGACAAATGTTCTCATTTACAAAGACAAATTGTCTCATTTACTTAGTGATATGGCGTGCATATTGGCTTGGACCTAAATTTGTTTACACCTGCTAGCTATTATAATCGATAAGATGACAAGCTAAAGTTACTTTCCTATTTGCAGCTCTGTGGTTCAAAGAAGGTGAGCTCTGCCAGTGGGAATCAGTTCAAACACCTTGGCTTACAGAGTAATCTCTGCCGATTGTTGTGAGATCTGTATCGAATTTGTGCTTGTTCAACTTTACTCATGGGGCCATGTATGGGTGTACGAGTTCAGTTCGGCTTAGTAAATTAGCTCATCAGGCCCACCTTTTCAGTATCTATTACCTTTAGTGGGATGCTCATTTTGTAATACTGAGCATCCGTGCAACAGAAAACCTTTCATCAGCTGTCCTGGAGAGATTTCTCCTGACATTTGCATGTAACGCCTTGGGCTAAATACGGGCAACAAAGTTCCATGCCATTTGTTGGCATTGGTTGTATTTCAGATGATGCCAGTATGAGGAGAATCGAGACAAACTATTCGCCTTTTGCTGTGTGGGGAGTTAAGAGAAGCTTGTTATACTGATGGTGAAAGTGCAATGGTTGAATCAAACTGTTTGTGCATTTATGTTGTGGAAATTCGGAGTTGGATCATGGTTCTTGCGAGGTTAAGCAGGTCTCCGATTGGGCCTCTCTGATTCCGCCATATTCGGCCTGGGCAAGTCGGCCCAAGGATCAGGTGAGTTGGTGGGATTGGTGATGGGCCGTTAAACATAGAGGGAAAAAGGCTTTGGACCGATTGTTCGAAGTCTGTGCTTTGGGTTTAAATGAGGTTCGACAGTTGCCCGTTTTTTATTTTTGAATATCGACAGTTGCCCGTTGGAGGAAGGTTTGCTGTAGATTTCTTTCTTTTCCTTTTTTTTTTACCTGCCTCAACTATTATCTGAGTCCACGAGGTCCAAGGATCATGTGACCCCTCAAGAATGCTCCACACAATACTTTGTATCATTTTGTTTAGTTTGTCGTTAACTTTTTCAGAATGCTAAATTATTTATTCTTTTTTGACTAAATTGCTGACCGGTTGGTCTCATACGTTCGCGAAGCTCAGTTTCTATTGTATGTTCGTGATGATGTTTAATTTCTGGAGGCCGGAGCACTGAAGTAGCTGCTGCGGGGCGGGCTAGCGGCGAGCCTCGTGAGTCCCGCATCGCCGAAGAACCCCACGAGGCCACGAGTCTCGTGGGGCCAACGCATTTGATGTTCCGGATCAACGACGGCTGACGGTGTGATTTGAGTATTTGATGTGGTGTTATCTGCAGTGGCGGATCCAGAGATTAAATTGAGCCTAGGTAAATGTTACAATAGCTATCTATTCCTATCCTTAGCAGAATATGGCTACAACCATGATGGCCAATTTAACCTTACAACTAGCGCATCGGAGCCTGGCTCAGCGACCAGGATCGCCGGGTCCTAGATCCGCTTATGGTTCTCTGTGAGACTGCCTTGAGAAATATATGATGTATATGCATAAACTTGTGATTTGTGATGGGTAACCTATGAGATGAACTTGTATGTTGTTACATGTGAGATGAATTTGTGATCCTTACTTTCTCCATGTGCTGTGCCTGTAGGATAAGGCGACGGCATGTCACGAATAGTTAGACGGGTCGTGCCTTGATGGATAGTTAGATGGGTCGTGCCTTAACGGGCCATGCTACAGTGGGCCCGGGTCATACCATGCCGGGCTGTCCATTTAGCCATGTATAGTTGTGGTGACGCCTAATATAAATTTAACGACTTGACTGATGTAGTACACCGTTTGGCATTTGGATGGTGAGTAGGAAAGGGAAATGGGTATAGCATGCGTTATGAAGAGGTGGGTTACGGATCGGGAAATGAGCTTGAGTTGTTTGCCCGACTGGAATTGGGTTTGGGTTAAGTGGGGTCCACTGGCTTTATTATATTAAAAAACACTCGTATGCGGTATCTCATATCGATTCACCAAGCCAGCTGCTAGTCTTATCCTCATTTCGTCAAGCACGGACGGCAGTCATTGCGGCTCTCAGTGGATCGAGGAGCTCGAGGTGTTGACCCAGCTTGCCCACGAGGAGCTCTGCGAGTCTGCGGCGGCGGCGGCGGCGGCGGCGAGCTGTTGCTGCACGAGCTCGGCGAAGCGGGGCAGCTGCTCGGCATGATTTTAAGGTCCTGTCTGGGACAGCTGGAATTTGTTCAGAAGTCAGCTGGTAGCCAGCTGGCTAGAGAAGCAGCTGGTTGAAGAAGCAGCTGGTCACAAAAGTTAGATGTTTGGCAGACTACTTATTGAATGGGCTGAAACCCTGTCAGAAGTGGGAAATGACTGAAATACTCTCCCTGTTATCTGAATACATGTATTTAGTATGTATAGATGTATATTTATGTATTTATAATAATAAAATAATTAACAACACAAATTAAATAATTATATATTAGATAATTCATGATTGTTACATAAGTTATTTGGGCAAATATTACATATCTAGTAACCTCCCATCAATGCTTGCGCAATGGCATCACGTACACCTTCCATATCTTCTTTATCCACAAATTGACTTGTACTAGCTCCCATGTCCCCATCCTCATCGATATACGTCTCATCTGCTGCCATTTTATCAAAATCTACATCACTCAAATTACTATCTCTAATAAAGTTATGTAACGCCATACAAGCAATTATGATCATTGTTTACTTCTCCACTGGGTAGCTTGGCACATTTCGAAGAATGCGCCATTTCATTTTCAAGACTCCAAATGAACGTTCAATAATATTTCTAAGTGATGAGTGAGCATGGTTGAACACCTCTTTCAATCCAATCGGTTGCCCTGCATTTTGAAATTCTGGAATGTGGTACCTTTGATCTTTGTACGGTGCTAGATAACCCTTTCGATTTGGATAACCTGAATCAACAAGATAGAACTTTCCTTGAGGAGGATGTGGAAATTTATCCTTGTACTTGCCATACAAAGTGTCCCTCCATATACGTGTATCATGAGCAGATCCAGGCCATCCCGCCACCACAAATGTGAATCTCATGTCAAAATCACAAACAGCCATAACATTTTGACTACAATATCCATGTCTATTCATATGTACTGCCTGCTCTGATGCTGGTACAGTGACTTCAATATGGGTTCCATCTATTGCGCCAATGCAATTTTTGAAATGAGTCCAAGATCTATGCTCTCTAATTTTTGGATGTACCACAGCAAAAGAAGGATCTTTAGGTTTAATGTTATCAGCAGCCAAAATGTGAACACTTTCCAAAACATCATTGAACCTCCTACTAATAGTTTCTAAGGAATGCGTAAAAATATGTTTTGCTTGGCGAACTGACTGAGGGGCACCACACATCCATAGAAACATGCCAAGAGCTTCTATTGAGCACATCTCATCCGAAGATGCTAAGCCATAATTATTCACCAAGACCTCATGCAAGCTGAAGAACACTGATCTTCTCATTCTAAACATGTCATAGCAACTTTCTGGATCACTTAGCTGCCTTTGAACCCACTGAAAACCTGTCTCCTTCGGCACTTTCCTTGGCTTCTTTGCAGATGAAGGTATCCCACAATCAACCATTGCATAAGCTGCAATTGCAGCAGCTTCATACATCCAATCACTTGATTCACTTGAATTACTTGGTATCCCAGTTTCATTAGAGTCGCTTGAAGTGAATGCCATCTGTATAAATGAGCAGCACCTCAGCCATAGAAAATATTTAATAATAACACACAGATTTTAGAACTAATTACAACCATACGAGATATTTCATATCAGTCATAAATTATTGATATCAGGTTCAACATTGAAAACCAAGTTCATCATGCAACAAGATAAAATCAAAGTACAATACTAATGGTACAATGCAAAGTTATTATTGTCTAGCGTGTCTTCCTCTCCTCCCAAGTTCTCTTCAGCCATGCAAGCTTCCCAGCTGGGGTCTTAAGAGTGGTAAACACATCACGGTACTCCTTCTTGACGAGGAGTTGTGTGGCATAGAAATGTTCATCACTTCCTTCACATGTTCCAGCCTCAATAACTGATTCCAACATTTCTGTTATCTCTTGTCTAACATAATCATTAGGAGATGAAGTTGCGGAAGACTTGCTTGAACTAGCTTTTTCCACAAATGAATCCACAAACCGTTTGAACTGCAAGTCTCTAAAATTCTTCTTTGTTTTCTTCATTGGGGATTTGTGAGCAGCACCTCTTTTCCTAGCATTTGCTCCTGGCGGGGAAAATGGAAGCACCTCCTCAACCTCATCGTCAGTACCATCTGATCTCTCATTTGATCCTACTGTTCCCTCCTTTGCTCCTGCTGTTCCCTCCTTTGCTCCTGGAATAACAGCATATACATTGGTGCAAGACGCACCACTAAACATTATTTCAAGATCTTCTTCATTCTCCAATGGAGCAAGTCTAAATTTTTTACATGCGGGCATGGCCTGAAACACAATTAGTTGTAATAGTTAAAATCAAGCCATGAAACTAATATAATATAACAGAACCTAGTACAAGATTGCATACCTCTATTTTTTCTTTCCACCATCCATCATCAGCTGCAATAGAACCAGTCCTTGGATCTCTCCCTAAACCAGATGCGGCCAGGAGTAGTGTCTTCCATGTTGTATAGTCATTTTTCAGTGCATCCCAACGATTTTTCATTTGAGAACGGTTGTAATTTCTGCCAGTCCTTTCATTAAACTGGGCAATAAGATTGGCATACCCTTTATTGTTCAAACAACCTTGTGGTCTATTATTTGCCAACACTTGTTCCACACATATCTCATTAAAAATTTTAGCAGCAGTTGGATCCCATTGTGCATTTGGTTTCCTGCTCTTTGAAGTGTTCTCCATCTATGCAAGTGACTAAATTACAGCTACTCTAATTGTTTAAATTAGCACAAAGTAGATCACAGAAACTAGTTGCGTTGCCTTACCTTGCTGGTGTCGATCTTGAAGAAGTGGCAGCAGGGGCGGGGCGGGGCGGTCCTGGCCTACCTTCAAAGAAAGGTATGATAATTCCTGCAACTCAGTACCTGCCAAACTGTATAAGATCATCGTAAATATTTACATCAATAATACAATTTGGGTTAAGAGTAAGTGTGAATCGGTCCAGCAGTATTGCTGTCAGAAGGATATCGTCTTATTGAGTGAGTAAATGGTAAATTTCTTAATTCAAAGATATAGAAAATGATCTTTACTCAAATAACTCTCTAAATGATGATTCAGAGAGTATATTTTAGAAAGCAGATAAACGAAGTCCACAACTGAGTTCAAACTATTGTTAAGAGTTACAAGCAAGTGTGCAAATAGAATATTCAAATGTAACTGCAGCTGCAGCAGCTCATGTTTATACCCCATTATTAACATAAAGACCTATTATCAGACTATTGTTGTCCACTTCTAGAGAAAAAGCTGGTCTTCGTTCACCAGATCAACGTAACTTAGTCTGCTAATTAGCCTCAACCCCACCCAATTTACAGCATGAAGTAGACCATACATACGGTTAACAGAACACACCAACCATGAATCAGAGTTTCAGACTGATGTGAGCTGCTTTTGCATTCTCACTAACCCGTTGGGCATCCATTTCTACTCTGAATTCCACCGACAAATCAATCCCGGCGCATGACTATGCCATCGCTTTCTTACTGATCGGTTACTCACGCAAGCAGGATTCAGATATTTTTGGCGCTATACAGTATACTCCTTTTTCTTTGGGGTGAAAGGCAATGTAAACCGCACTCTCATATAAAATTCAGAATCACCCTGACGAGATCATCTCGCCCTCTCCAACATTAAGGCTATCTCCAGCGATATCCTCTAAATCTCATCCCCTATCCTTTTCCTCCACATCAACTTCATTCTCTATACTAAACTTTACTCCAACAATATCCTCTATTTCCATCTTCTATACCCCACAATCTCAATTTTTTTTCTTTTTTTTCCCAACCGCCCGCCCCCTCCCCTCCTCCTCCTCCGCCCGCCCCTCTGCCTCCGCCCGCCCCCCTCCTCCTCTGCCTCCGCCCGCCCTCCTCCTCCGCCCGCCCTCCCTCCTCCTCTGCCTCCGCCCGCCCTCCGCCCGCCCCCCTCCTCCTCCTCCTCCGCCCGCCCCCCCTCCGCCGCCCCGCCCCCCCTCCTCCTCCTCCGCCGCCCGCCCTCCTCCTCTGCCTCCGCCCGCCCTCCTCCTCCTCCTCCGCCGCCGCCCGCCCCCCCTCCTCCTCCTCCGCCGCCCCCCCTCCTCCTCCTCCGCCGCCCCCCCTCCTCCTCTGCCTCCGCCCGCCCTCCGCCCGCCCCCCCTCCTCCTCCTCCGCCGCCCCCCTCCTCCTCTGCCTCCGCCCGCCCTCCGCCCGCCCCCCCCCTCCTCCTCCTCCGCCGCCCCGCCCCCCCTCCTCCTCCTCCTCCGCCGCCCCCTCCTCCTCCTCCGCCGCCCCGCCCCCCCTCCTCCTCCTCCGCCGCCGCCCGCCCCCCTCCTCCTCCTCCGCCGCCCCCCTCCTCCTCTGCCTCCGCCCGCCCTCCGCCCGCCCCCCTCCTCCTCCTCCTCCGCCGCTGCCCGCCCCCCTCCTCCTCCGCCGCCGCCCGCCCCCCTCCTCCGCCGCCGCCCGCCCCTCCTCCTCCTCCGCCCCGCCCGCGCGCCGCCGCCTCGCGCGGCCCGCCGCCTCGCCCCTGCCGCCCCGCCCCTGCCGCGCCGCCCCGCCCGCGCGCCGCCGCCTCGCGCGGCCCGCCGCCCCGCCCCTGCCGCGCCGCCCCGCCGCCCGCGCGCGTGGAGATGCGCTGGAGGGCCCACGCGATGGAGGACGCCGGTACTCCCTGCCTCTGTGCGGGACACAAGCCATACCCTCCATTTTACCGCACGCTTTGCCGCACACCGATGGAGCGATAGAGTGCTACAGGATCCTCCGTTAATAGCGAACCGGACGTTTTAGCGCATGCCGCTGGAGTCAGCCTAAGAGGCAGCTGCAGGTAGCTCTTATGTGCCACATCATCTTTTGGGTGTAAGGCTTTTTTATTTCATATCTTCTTCCTTCTGCTATTTGTGGGACCCGTTCTTATCCTATATTTATATTTATTCTAGTGCACGTGAGAGAGGGACGGCGGCTGACATGAACACGAGGCGATGGAAGCGTTGAATGCCATGCTGCGTTCTGCGGATGAGAAGGCCGGGGTTTATTTCACCCGCTGCACACTAAAGTCACGGAATGGGCTTTCTTTTATGCCGATGACGTTGTCATCTTCCTATCTCCCAAGCAGCAAGACCTGGTTCTTTTAAAAGGAACTAGAACATTTGGCGCGCGTTGCACGCCCCATCATGTGAACGTAACAATAGAAATAAATGTACAAATAATAGACTGTCCGTGCAAACCCGTGCAAACCAACTAACAAAAGTCGCAAAAAATTCTCAAAACAATTATGTATATACTTCATAGTCTTCCTTACCACTGTATAAAATTTCAAGTTCAAATTCATCATATGTTAAGAGATACAAAAAAGAGAAAGTTTTAAGAGTTTTCTCTTTTATTTATCTCTCAGAATTTTCTCTTTTTAGTATCTCTTAACATATGATGAATTTGAACTTGAAATTTTATACAGTGGTAGAGTAGTCTATGAAGTATATACATAATTTGTTTGAGAATTTTTTGCGACTTTTGTTAGTTGGTTTGCACGGAGTTTGCACGGATACCCTGGTTTGCACCTGATATGTTGCCTTAGATATAAATGCATATAACATTAGTCAAAATGATAATATTAGTCAGCAATTTCTGAAGTACCATGTTAATCATCCATATCACAAATCACATAGCCAACTAATTCAATTAATCAAACAATAGCTGAACTTAGTCACTCATGTGCAATAGCAGCCGCGATTTATATATAATCACATGCACACCCACCACTTCACCAATAGTAGCACCAAACTTGGATAGGTAACACTATTATAATAATAAGTAAAAGAGCTGTATGAAAAAAGAGAGGAAAAAAACAAATGCCAGCCAGACCAGCAAGGACAACAACTACTAGAAAAGGAAAACCACCCAAAGACCAACCCAAACAATCACTACAGCGAATTAAGGTCATCTCTAGCTACTCCCCCATAACACCATCCAATAATCTACCTAGGAACCTTCGCAACCTGCAAATTACAGAAAGGATCAAAACAAATTTCATCAGTTCTATTGTTTTCTGCCTCTTAGTCATGGAGAATTTTAATGCATGTATCATAATTTAGTAGCATTCTGAGATAAGTCTACACTCAATCACTTGTATAATTTTCTAGGATTAGAATCATTGTGCTACTAATAAAAACCTGTGTTGCACTGAAAATTCAGAGTTTCAGATTCAGACTACACTTTTAACAAATAATTTTGACTTGTTTTTTATTTCCACTCGCAGATACATTCAGTACTAAGCAAGTACGCATCTACAGTTAGATCCTGACGGCACCAAAAAGAGAAGATGGAAGCTGCTAGCAGCTAGGTAGCTAGGTGAGGGCGTCGCCTACCTTCAGACATGCACACAACAACCCATCCTATATAGTCAAATCATGTGTATAGTAGGTGGGATGGATATTAGCAATCTTGTGAAAGAAATAACTTTTCAAATTTAAGATAGCAATATGAACACGAAACTCTGTCAGCTTTAAAATCAGTAACTAAACATTGAGTATTAGTATCTGTGCATGTTTGTTCTTTTAGAATTAGCAAAAGAAAGTTCTGTTCCATACAAAGGATACTTCCATCCCATCTCAAAATAATTCTCTAAAAGTTGCTTGACACATATTTCATCTTGTATATTTTTGTATTGAAAATCTTTGATTAAGATCATTCATGTTTCTATCCCATTGGCAGACACCTCAATATAGATGAATGGTTGGGAATTGACTACCGAATGCAAGATTCTGAGATTAGGCAAAGCTTGCTGCTGCAGTGCTGCTATTGCTGATGAAGAAAGTCCTTTATTTTGTTTGTTGTACCTAGTGTATTCTATTTCTTTGGCCAATGACTCTTTCATCTATGCTTTGTAAAAACTGAAATCAAGCAAAGTAACTGCATCTCTTATCGTTTGTATCTTATAATGTACTTAGTGATACTAACTGCATCTACTCCTACAATTTGTTACCCAAACAATATAATGGACAAGAGAGATAGGAATTCTGCTCCAGTTTTTCTGGGAATAATTTTAGTGTTCCTGCGATGATTACAAAAATAGGAACATTTCAGGTGTGGCATGTCTAGGGACAGGGATTTGGGGTAAATCACTTGCCTGGGAGCCTGTCTGCAAAAGCACGTTTGGAATTGAGCACCCACTGCAAAGCACCAAAAAATCTCATGAGATTTGTATCCAATCTCTACCAAATCGACGGAGGGGGTGAACATCAGGGGAAAATCACTTGCCTGTTTCTTGCACACGGTACCAATCGATCACCCACTACAAAGAAGAGAGGAGAGAATGGGACGGTCAGGTGGGAGGATATGGTTGACCTTGGCCTGACCTGTGAGAACAACAAATGAAGCCGCACGGGCTGGCGCGCGTTCATGGCGAAGCAGAGATGGATGGGGGTGATGGCGTCGAACGCCGCGGCACGGGCGCGGCTCTACACGCCTTGGTGATGAGCACCTCAAAGGCGGAGCACCAGCCCCCGCCTGGCACCGCCGCGAGTTGGGACTTGAAGTGGTCGATGTAGTCAGCGGAGACGTCGATGGCTAGGTACTCGAGCCACTTGGCGCCGTCCAGCTCGGGGAGACCGCTGACGTGCACACCGGCCGGGTCCGAAATGGCGTCGTGGCCCCAGGTCGGGGGTGGGATCTGGTCCGCTCCGCGCGCCAACTCCCTTAATGCTGCGGCTTCTCCCTGCCTCTCCTGCTCGCCACGTCGGATCTGGATCCTGCGGGAGCAGGTGATGGCGGCGGAGAGCAGGAGGAGTGGCGGCGGGGAGGGGCGATGGAGGTAGGCGGAGGGGGAGAAGGGGAGGGAGGCAGAGAGCAGAGAGGGGGGATAGGGCAGCAGCGGGGAGTAGGAGATGGAGGGAGAGGGTAGCGGGGAGCCGGGGAGGAGAGCGAGGGGGGTTAGGTTTCGGAGCTGCGGGAAGGGGTAAATGTAAAAGTGTCTCATGGGAGGTTTTTTAAACACGACGGTATTATCGAATTTTTCCTTGTTTGTATCAAAATAAATATTAGTTTGAGGGCCTATGTGAAAAATGTATGAATATGGCTGCTGCACGGTCCGGACAAGCTGGATTTAGTTGTTATTTTCAGAAAGTCGGAGGGCTTTTTTGTAAAATAGCTAAAACAAAGGCTGAGCAACACGTGTCGCCTTCCCCCTAAAGCGCGGATGGGAGGGCAAAGCCCAGCAGCTTTTATTTGAAAGGAATACTGGAGATCTCTGGCCAAGCTTCTGGATTGACAACAAATGGTAACAAGTGCCTTATCTCACCTATCCAATGCGGCCTCGAGGAGACTGACCAGGCCTGGTGTAGTTTTTCCCCCGGGAAGCTGGATCCTTTCCCTGCCAAGTCTTGGTATACCACTGGCAATCACGAAGTTACGCAAGTCGCACCTGCAACCCTTGGTGGACAAGGTAGCTAACTGCCTACCTGCCTAGCTGGAAGTCGTCTGTGATGAACAAAGCCGGCAGGACAGTCCTCATCAAGGCTAAACTCTCAGCCATTCCTATCCGATCCACACGGCGCTGGCAGCCGTGAACTCTCCCTGGATCATTAGGTGCATTGATAAAATTAGGACCGAGGTCCTTGCTTTGGAATGGCTCTGCTTCTGCAAAAGGGTGGCCGCTGTGCCCTCGCATGGCCCAAGGTGTGCCGTCCGCCTGATCTTGGTGGCTTAGGAATTCTGGACATGGAAATCTTTGGGTACGCGCTGCGTTGGCGTTGGCTATGGCTGCAACGGACGGATGATACCCGGCCTTGGTCGCACTTGCCCGTCAAGCATGAGCCTATTGTCAGTGCTTGTTCAGCGTTTCGGTCTCTGTTCAAATTGGCGATGGAACTACTGCTCTATTTTTGCAGGATCGGTGGTTGCAGGGTCGCTCGATCGTTCTGACACGGATACATTGGCATTCCTTGGCCCCGAGAGATCCAAATGCTTTGTTCACTGATTGGTGGCTACAAGCTCGGAAGCGGCTTGGAAAAAGTGATCGCAGGTGTTTTGGATGGTCTGGAAGGAGCGTATCAGGAGGACTTCTGATCGCGCTGCTCATTCGGTCGACTCGGTCGTGAACCTGATCGTCAATGAGGCAGCCGCCTGGGCGCTCGCGGGGTTCTCGACGCTTGAGCCTTTTCTCACTGCTTGTGGGCGTTCAGTGGGTCGCTCGCTCGTTCCTGTGTA
The DNA here is from genome assembly GCF_002211085.1 of Panicum hallii. NCBI lineage: Eukaryota > Viridiplantae > Streptophyta > Magnoliopsida > Poales > Poaceae > Panicum > Panicum hallii. The sequence continues at coordinate 59,137,238 of NC_038044.1, forward strand.
ATACGCGTTCGTGATCTCTATCTTTCTTTCTTTTTTTTCCCCAATTTCTCTTTCTTTTTCCTCCTTGGATCGCTCTTGCTTTGAACCGTGATTCATTGCTTTGAGATACTTGGTACTTCTCTGCTGCTTCCCTCCTAATAAAATACGTGACTATGCACATTCGCTAAAAAAGCTATTTAATTAACTGTGTGTCTTATACATGATGGCACCCTCTAAAATTTTCGGCACACCAAAATCTTTTTTGAATAAATTATTATGCTAAGAAGATGGACTAATTTATGAGCCATCAGCATTCCCTACCGCGCCGCACGGACGCCACGGCCTGGCACAGCCTTCCCTTGCTCGAGCCTCGCCGTCCTCTCCTCGGAGAGCTGCTTCGCCAGGTCGGCGAGAGCTTGCGCATTGGTCCTCTCACCCGGCACCACCTCGTACTTGCCGGTGTCGACGTTGACCCTCGACACCTGCTGCCTCAGCAGGTTCTCGCCAGTCCCGACGAGGTCCCTCATGTTCTCCGGCGTCGCCACGTCCACCGTCGCGGCGGTGCCGCCAAGCGTGTTGTCCTGGACGCGGAGGTAGTTGCTCTCGCTGCGGAACAGCTTGAACTTGGCGGCGACGTGGATGTCGACGAGGTCGGAGCTGGCGGCCATGAACACGTCCATGATGGGCGCCATGCCCCTCTTGCGCAGCCACCCGATGATGCCCCACCTGGAGCACGTCTCCGCGGTGTACTGCTCCTCCTCGGACCTCAAGCCGGTGCCGATGGACAGCATCAGGAACCGGCCGCAGTTCTCCTCCAGAGTCTTGGTCAGGTACTGGTGCGCGTCCTCTTTCCTGGCCATGATCTCTTCCGTGATGATCGTCATGGCAACTATTGTCTGCAGGCAGGTGCAAAGCAGACACATCATGATCATATTGTAACTGATTTTCCGGAACACAATCGTGAAATGCATGCTGTTTACAGACCGGATTGTTGGCCGCAACACCACCGTCGATGAGGTTGAATTAGCGCTGTTCTCTGTTGGCATCTTTAGTCCAGAAGTAGTGCGCTGGGAGGTAGGTCGGAGCCGCCGACGTGCCGATGCAGACATCAGATAGCAGCGCATTCTTCGAAGGCGTCACCATGGCCTGTTTCAGAAGTACAGATTATTTTATTCATCTATAACTATGACGAGGTAGTGGTCGTGAGTATACATACGTCGTACGTGGAGAAGATGATAGGCTGCAGCAGCTTGACGTCGAAGGTGGGGATGACGACATTGGTGAGCGTGTCGAGCACCCTCTTCTCGCCGAGCCTTTCCCGGATCAAGGCCCGGAGGTACTCGCCGTCGTACTTGGGGCCCCACGCCGCGGCGACGCCAGCAGCGAGGCTGCTCCACCTCTGAGGGAAGATGCGCTGGCCGTGCTCGAGGTAGAAGGGGTTGATGCCTTCGGCGGAGAAGAGCGGGCGGCCGTCCTTCCCCGGTGTGGCCAGCATCGCCGTGATGAGGCCGCCGGTGCTCGTCCCGGCGATGTAGTCGAAGTAGTCCGCCAGCCTCGCCGCCGGCCCGTCCAGCTCCTGCAGCCGGGCCTCGAGGAAGGCGAGCACCGTGCCCGCGATGAGGCCCCGGATGCCGCCGCCGTCGATGGTCAGGACCGTCACCCGGTCACCGACGAGGCTGCATGGGGCCCCGGTCCGCTACTGCATGGGTGGTGGAAGACACGGCGCTGCTGGGGAGGGTAGCTCGTCCTCCTCCTCCTCCCGGATTCCTACCCTTAGTTCAGCTGCCACGACGAGCCAACAATCACCGATCGGTGAAGGTCTACTACATTAAGAGGGGCAGTAGAGGATGCACGGCACAGTTGCCGACCACAACTACGAAGAGAAAACATGGCAGCTAACAGAGCAAGAAGAGAGAGCTGATGGCTGGCGTCAAGGAAGATCAATGCAAGTTGAAGGACACTGTGATGCAAATAGATAGTTACGGCCGTAAGAGGGGGACACAGACCCGGTTGTGTTTCATAGACTTCATCTTTTGCAACGCAAGGTCGATAGAGAATGACCAAAGAGGGGTGAAGTCTTCACAAAAAAGTAACAGCAACCAAGGTAACGATTGAAAGGCTCAACTGAGACACAAATTACCTTGTGGAGACTGTATTCAGTGTGGCGAGCTTGACCAACAGCTAACTGAACAAGGTTATCTAGTAACTTAGAACATGTGGAAGTGAGGACTTCCACACTCTGCTGTATCTCCTCACGCACATGACTGCTCGCTGCATGCAGTCAGGACTCAGGAGTGTCAGGATAGTTGTAGACTGTGTAAGTGTGTCCTGGGATCATTCCATGCATTAACCACATGTCGGCCGTCTCCATGACACCGTCACATGGTGTCTATATATGCCATGCACTGGACCCCATCACACACAAACACCCCCTTGTAGATGCATCTCTTGAGTAGCATCTCTGTTCGTCATTTTTTCTTCTTGATCCTAAGTGTTGTACTTGTACAACTGGATGTAGCTCATCTTCAATCACTTGGTAGAGCATAAAGCCCATAGTGGAAGAGCATGGCCACAATGGTGGTTCCCTAGCACTTCTTCAGCAAAAGGTGGTTGCAATGACTCTAAACCTAAGGCTAATCACAATGGGAGTTTCATGGTGAGTTTCATGGCATTAATTATCATGATACATCAACATTTTTGATGATGTGGCACTGATTTAACGAGAGAAGAGAAGGAACCAGTTTCATCCCCATGACACTCTGCTAACTCGTTTTCAAGATATTGGAAATGGCATGAAACGACCACTGTGACCGCTGTTGTTTCATGGGGGATCCTGTGCGCCAATAGATCAACTAGCATTTAATTACACTGGTTAGCTTTGGAAACAGTGAAATGAAACTTTCTATTGAGGCATAGTGTTTCATTTATCCCCCAAGCTGACGTGACGTTCTTGGAAATAGGGATATGAAACTCCCCATTGTGATTAGCCTAATAAAGTACTAATAAAGTAGTGATGGATTCTTAAGTATCTAGTTCCAAGTATGCAGTTTATCATAGAGAATTAATGACATGGGGTGCACGATAAGTCTCCAAAAATAACACTCACCTACAAATCGATTGGCTGGCTCAATTGGCCCACAAATAAAATAGCAAGTGGAGATTATATTCAGTGTGGTAATTAAGCCATGTTGAAGTCTAGCTCGAAAGACACCCAAGGAAACAAACGTAGTGAACATGCCATCACACAAACACCGTACACCAGTAGTAGTTATATATAATCATCATTTGTTAGCGACTTTATCATGAATTATTGTACACACACATTTGTACATGTTCAAATATTGCAACCTTACAAGTTGCAATAGAATGGCAGATAACTATATACAGACCATCCTCGTGACACACACTCAGCTTAATGAGGATATGGATCGGAGCAATACACATATCGGCCACACCACATGTTGGCAGGTACTCCCTCCATTCCAAATTGTATATCGTTTTGGCAAACCTAGATACATAGAATTTGCTATGCATTTAGATACACATTATATCTACGTACATAGCAAAATTTATATATCTTGATTTGGCAAAACGAACTACAATTTGGAATGGAGGGAATAGTCAATAGTCTACTTTCATCATGTTTCACTTAAAGAACTAGCCAAGTAGCCATACAGTCACCAATCCTTGAGCATTTTCTTCTCCTTCAGGAGTTTATCACGTACTTCTGTCACGAGCGGAGCGAAAGTCTTGGCAGGCATCCCCTGCTCTGAACATAACCTAGATGTGATATTATCGAATCGGCGAGTCACATCTTGATCTTTGCCGATCCAATTTTTTATTATCACCATGCACAAGGATATCAAGGCTTCCTGCACCTTGCTGACCTCAGGTTGCTCGTTACCATTTTTCTGCTGAGAAGAGGCGTTTTCCTGACCTCTACCTTGTGAAACATCACCTTTTTCTATGTCAGCGCCCGGTGCGGCCCAAACCTGGTCGTTGTTTTCTTCTGTCACCACTTGTATTTCTTCACTTGTCGACCCGCAACCAATTATTTCTTGAAGAATCTGCAGCATCAGTAATTAAACTTCAGTTTGAAAGTAGTAACCATACAAGGCATATGCCCACCTGGTCACATACATACATGACGGTAATAACAACTTAGGGCTTATCCAGTTTTAATGTTGGCACAGATAAATTACCTTTGGCAGCACATTGGTTATGCCATTCTTCAGTCCCTCAAGAAATACGCCACGCTCGGTGTAGCGACGACAAAGATCCATCAGGATATGCACCGCATGTAATCTGTGTGAGTTGTCTATGGCATCTACAATTGTTCTACTGACGAGGTCGCCAGCAACAGCACCAAGTGATTGTAGCATTCTTGTTTCACTTCCTTCACTTTGTAAAGATAGCACAGACTGCAGCTTTCCACCTGCTAATTTTCTGATGTAACTGCTCTTCTTTGCCAGATGAGTGGAACCACATCTCTCGCGGTCCGGCAAAAGAAAAATATGCAGTAGTATCCAGGTGAATATTACCTTCCTGCTCTCACTGGCCGCAATAATGGAAGAGGTATCCACAGACATATCTAGGAGAACCTGTACGGTCTGTCTTTTCAACAGCATGTCGCAATCGGGACAGTCCATAACTCTTTCAGATGTGCTGATGACTGCCTCCATGCTGCCTGATATCTGATGCCGTAGCTTCGTCCCAGTCTCCCCAGGAGCAGCCATGAGCCCGGTCATGAGTTTCAGTGATTCTACTGCAATGCCGCACCATTCATCGTGATGGTCCCTGTGGAGATGGCCAGAGGTTAGATGCACCATGGTCTTCAGTACAAGGCCTTCGGTGCTGCTTATGACCATGCAGTTGTCCGCATGGACGGCGAGCTTCTGAAGGATGCGGAGGCCAACTACCACCAGTGCTTTGTAGCCATGGAGCCGGTGACGGTCACTTTCCGGAGACTCACCTTCAGCAGCCTTTGGTCTTGGAACGCCGTCGATTGCTAGGTAGTCTTCATCATATTCCTCGAATAGCCAATCTCTATCACATTCCTTGGGTATGTCAACTTTTCGCTCGTATCCCCCAGACCACCAGATGTATTCGTCAAATGTGTCGAGCAGGGAAGATACACAGTGAATCGCTACTCCCGGGAATTGCTCCAACCGGATGCTGCGGGCAACAAGCTCCACTATCCTGGCAGCCTCCTCCCTGATTTCTGAGCTATATGGGCTTGTAGGACCAAATGTCTCCAGCAGCTGCCGCACCACATGGCTAAAGGATGCTGATCCAGTTAGTACTTGTTTGATCACACCGGCCTGTCCAGACCACCTATGTTTTGGCCGGAGGAGTGCGCCAAGAATCAGAACCCCGTTAAGAAAGCTTTTGCGTGAGTTAGGTTTCATTGTCAGGTCTGCAGCATAGGTGACAAGGTTCCTTCCTCTGGCGAAGGATGGGTCCTTCTCACATTCCCTGACCATTTCACTTAGGTAGTCCAACACTATCTTCTGATCTAGCTGATACCACGTGCCAACTTCTTTTGCTATTCTACGTTTTGCCCCATGATAATAGATGAACCTGTAGCCAAATAGAATGCCCTGTGCCACAGCTAAGGAGTACAAAACTTCCAGTGCAGGCTTCAGGTTAGAGTCTTCCTTGATGCTGCCGAAATCATGGTCTATGAGACGCCATAGTGAGATCCCAGCAGAGATAAACAACCCAAACACATAGAGAATAGCTAGCGGGCACAACAGAAATGCAAACACAAGTAGCTGAACTGCAAAGACGCCATATGCTAAAGTCCAACGGGCATTTGATGGCCTCTCTGTTCTACTTGAGTAGTGGACGATCACGCTAGCTATAGCAGCCAATAAACCCCATCCCGAGTTTATGACGTTACTTAATGTCTCCGGTATAATAAAGTCAGAGACCCTGTTGCATGTTGCAAGTTAGATGAGAAAGTTCCCAAGTGGTTTAATGAATCAAGGGAAAACAATAACTTTGAAATGAACTAGGTAGAAAGGCTACCGATTATATTAAAAAACATAAAAAGCCCAAGGTCAACAATAAAACAAATAGAAATAAAATACAACTGCAACATCAACCAACACCTGGCAGCTCAACCAACTACTCACCGCATTGCTAGAAGCAACAAACACACGCCGCACCATTAGGCGAACACTACGCACGATTCACTACCGCAAACTCCACAACTCAACATCACGGCAAGCAGCTGTAAAAAGCATGGCCCCATTAGATCATTATTGTAATTTTGGTGATTGGTCAATAGGACTAATTTGTGAGCTTAAATTTATATAGGTTCCATGGATAAAGTCCAATCCATAGTCAAAGTGTCCAAATTGTTGTCAAGGTGCCCAAGTTAACGGGTCGGATAAACCAACGCCCTGGAATTACAACGGGTTAGCGCAATGCAGAATTGCAATGGCGATCAAGTGAAGAGAAGTCTTCAACGTCGGATGAACCGGTCCTCAAATGTCGCATGATCCGACAAATAGTAGTTTGATTGCTCAAAGAGATAGAAGGTTTTGGAAGAAAATCCTTCAGTGCCGGATGAACCGACGGGCGTCGGATGTAGCATTAGATGAAGGCATCGGTGCAATAACGCAAGTAAAAGCTGGAGTGGCAGAGAGGGGCCAACGGGTATATGGCAAAAAGAGGGTGACCGGATGAACCGACACCCACCCAGACAGAGCGTCGGTTCATCCGACACTACTTTACTTTTACTGGCCGTTAGAGCAACGATTCTTTGGACTTGTTGGGCTATTTATACCCCCTCTACTCGCCCATTTAGGGTGGCTGGATTTCAGAGGAAGCATACACACACTGAAGAACATCTCCAAGCCACCATAGTGCTTAGTGATTAATTTATAGGCTTTAGCACAAGCTTTGAGAGTGTGAGTGCTAGATTAGGCCAAGAGAGAGTGAGAGAGCAAGGTGTAGCTGCCTTGTGCATGGTTCTAGAGTGAACCACACTTGTAATCTTGGTGTGCCATCCACTTGGAGTTTTGGAGTCTTGGTGACTCGCCGGCAAGTGTTCTGACCCTCTGGCTTGGTGTGGAGCAGTGTCGACGATCTTGTATGGTGGATGAGGAGACCTCTTCTTCGTGGGAAGCTCCGTAGTAAAGACGGCATCAGGGTGACTGGGGCAAGAGGTGGTGAGCATTACCTTTGTGGTAATGACTTCACCTACTTGGCACGAGCCTTAGTGGCGAGACCAAGCTCTTGACCAGAAGAGACTTGGTGACTAAAAACGTACTTGGTGGAGCTCCAACGTGGACTAGAGGTGGCTTTAGTCCACCGATACCACGGAAAAAAATTGACGTGCCGGGTTTGCATTCTCCCAACCCACTCCTTTACGTTTCCGCATTTCATACTTGTAACTTGTGTGCTTTGACTTTCTTAGAGTAGTTTCAAGCTAGGATTAGCTATAGCTTGCAAAATTCTTTTAGGTTGGGTTGGAACACTAGAAGAACCTTAGTTGCACATCTAGATAGCTGTTTTAGATTATGTTTTGTGCAAACTAGATGGAGACCATATGTTAAGGTTTTAAGTTACCTAATTCGTCCCCTCCCCCTCTTAGGTTATGAGCACTGATTCCTTTCAGCAGCACACTCTGGCGCCCTCAAATTAGTGAGAGAAACGAGAGCTGAAGGCAGGAGTAAATACTATGGATAGCCTGTGAAACAACATGCACTATTACAAGATGCCTCCTTGTCATCGGTAATGGTGGCAGCCAATGCACATTGGTCTAACCCACCTGACTCAGATCGGCATGCGAGACAGCTATGGTCATTTGATGGCTTGCTTGCCCGCGGTGGCCATGAATTGTTTTGCAGGAGCTTCGGGGGCGAAAGCTCTACCTAACTGTTGTGTTGGATCAACATCGGCGGCGTTATTTGGGCATCGTTTTCCTCCTTAAGGTGCTGTTGTGATGCTTTCTGTAATGATCAGTAGTTCTTCGGGTGAAAACCTAACTCCGGCTTGTCAGATGGGCGGCGCCGGCGTCTACAACACCGTGTTTATCTTAAAGGCGTCACTCTAGAGATTCTGTGCACCTAAATTCATTTGTTTAAGTGGAGTTTATTTATGTGATTTCTACGTGGAAGGATTTGGCAAGCAACAGACAATTCAGACATCAAGTTTCTAAGCAGACAAGAGATGTGTTGGATTGGTGTTGCGCAAAAATTTATTGCAAGACTGAAATATGAACGAAGAAGAAGATTAAAGCATAGGCTTCTAGTCTTTTTTTCTTCGTTTTAGAGCCTTCTGTCTTGTGTTTGTAACCCTCATTTTGAGATTTAGAGTCTAAGTGCTCTTGTAATCTTTGGCTATATATATCCACCATGTAGATATAAAAGGCCGGTTTTTAACCTTAATCTAAAAAAATTACAAGACGAGCTCTAGTTGATGTGGTGATTTTAGAAATAACAAAATCGAAGTCCCTGTTTGGCTTCAGAAAACAGGATGAAATGCAGGAAACATAAACCAATCAAAAGGTGGAAGAATGAAAAAATGGTATTGAGATGATTCTAGCTAACCTGATAGTCTGGATGAGAGTGACAAGAGTGAGAGACCAGAAGTCTTTCCTCTCCAGATTGTCGACAAAGCCTCCGAGGAGGACGGCCGTGGACCACGTAACCACCAGCAAGGCCAGCCCCCTGACGCCCATCAGCAGGTACCCCATGAACACGGCGTACCCGTTGATGAACCTTACCTCGTCCCAGCGCGAGTCGTCAATGTGGATCCGGCGAGCCATTCTTCCCTTACCATATATATTAGCAGCAAGCTAGCTCATTGCTCAGTCAGTCTACACTCCAGAACCGATGATGATGACTTGCTTGGACCGGAGCCGAGCTCGGCCGGTACTAGTAACCACTTACCGGTGTCTTTGTTAAAAGGCGAGAGCAAGATTATCCTGATGCTCCGATCTATGTACGCATGCAAATGACCGGTGCTGCGCTATCATTGCAGAAAGGAAAAGGTTAATTACCCGGATAACAAGAAGTAAATGTGCACAAATACTACTATATAGGCCGGTTGCATTGTTACCTTCTTGCAGGGACCGCAGGAACACTAAGCCTGCTTCCTCTGCTTGATCGCAGACAAAGTGGATGCAATTGTGCCCTACACTGATGAAGTGCGGGAAATAAGCCAGAGAATGATGATCTTCAGCTGAAGAGATCGAGCGTTTGATGGTTTGATGATAACCAGGCCGGGAAGATAGGAACTGATGCAGTCGTCAGCGCTTTCCCATCGCATCAAACCATGGCATCTACCTTTACTTGCACAGTGAGGATCGAGTAGCTAGACAGCTAAATTAAAATCGAAAAGGAGAGATCGAAGAGAGTAATCTATTCCCGGGTGATGTTGATGCATGCTCCCAGGCTAAAGAGGAACAATAAGCTGCAGCGACCCGTTCGGCAGCGATGCAAGCAGCGTGACCAACGGCAGATAAAGGCTGACAAGTTGCGATAAGCGCTAGCCCATCGATCCGCCACATGAGCCAATTTCTTTGAACGTGGGACCCACGTGGCGAATCAATCTCTTGCCAAGGTAATAGGCGTATAAAGTGTCACTAACAGGTTTCTTTTGTTCGAATGTACCAATGTCCTATATATGAGAGCTTAATACGTAAATATGGTTGGAACAGTAGTTTCAAACCTGTAGTATTACGAAAGATACGTGCCTAGACTTGTAAGGCTAGCTACTACCGATGGGGGTTTCTTTTTAATTAATTAATGAGTTATTATGTAAGAAAAGCCATTGCCTACTGCCTATAAATACGACGATATGCTTGCATTGGGAGCATAGCAAGTCAAGCAATGGACAGGAATAATCAGAGCAACTAGTCATCTAGAGAGGAGGGATTTTTTTGGAGTATTGGTATCCTTATTTTTCGTAGCTGCCGTATCGCCGTATCGGAGTATCAGTATTCAGTATTGGTGCATCGTAGGCGGGGAGCGGAGCTAGCGGCGGTTGGGGCGGTAGCGGGCGGGCTAGGGGAGCGGGCGGACTCAGTGGGGCGGCGGCGGACGCGGGCAAGGCGGCCTTCTTGGCGGGCGGAAGTTGCTGCTGCGGCGGTGTTCGGGGACCGGCACGGCCACCTGCTCATGGCCGCGAACCTGGCGGCCGCGAGGGGGGCCTCGGCGTGGGACGCTACGGTGACGATGGCGCACGACGCCGAGGGGACCGGCGGTGGCCCGGACGACGCCTCCATGGCCGCCACCAACGCCTCCATGGCCGTCGATGTCGTGCCGGCTTTCCTGGACAACAACTGTGCCCCTTGCCTGGCGCTGCCCTGAGGTGGAGGCGGAGGTAGCACGCGATCGCAGAGAGGAGGAGGCGGTGGTTGCAACGGAACCGAGGGGGCTGGCGCTGAGGCTGGCGCAGCCGCTGCCGAGGCCGGGGGAGCGAGGGGAGGAGAGGAGGGAGGAGAATGAGTTAAGATAATAGAAATTAGGGTTTTTTTAAAAAAATATTTGCCAGCATGGCGCCGACGTGGCATAATACGTCAGGTTCGAATGCCTACATCGCGAGTTGTTTGGGGATCTAAATAGACGATTTGAGAGTTTAAGAACCTAGGTGAAACTGCGGGACAATTTTGAGGATCCGGGGTGCAATTTACTCCCCGGATAATAATATATGAACATCAGAGCAAGTAAGGCTAAATGCTGAGGTGGAGGAGAGAAAGAAGAAGCGGGTTGTAAAGGTTGAAATATAGAAACCATGTATTAATGGTGAACATGTATTAATAGTGAAGAGCTAAATTACTGTACGAGCGATACGAGAGATAGGCTCAAAAAATACTTACAGGCAGGCAGCCGGCTGTATCGGAAACCTTGCTCTCAGGCAGCAGTGTTCAGTTTATCAGACTACATCTGAATCTGAACCTTGCTGCTGTTCACACAGATCGCATTAGCCGGCTCCAAGGCAGTCACATCCCGGCCGGATCACCGACGACGGATAGCAAGCAGAGAGCATTAAGTATATTTATGCATATATATTCTGATTAAATTTTTGATGGTTTGATTTGATTTGATTTGATTATTCGGAGGAGCCATATCCTGCACGACGGATGAGCTTGGGAGGAAGAAACGGTGCTCTACTTGTGCTTGGTGGTAAATTACATAAACGGGGTATTGTTGGATGTGTTGTGTAGCTACGTCTATCATATTTAATTGAGTTTCATCAGTTTTTTCAGTACTAGATATTTGAATAATTATTTCCAGTAGATATTTGAATTGTTCTCTGGTGATGTTTGAATTGTACGTACGTTCTCTGATGAGCCCAAGCTGTTTGAATTCATTCAAGTAATTTGCGCTCAACCGAGATCAATGGATACTACATTAATTCTGGGACGTCACTCTTTAGAATGACCTTATGTTGACTATTGATCTATTTATATCAATAAAAGATGATGATACTTTCCTAAAGGTATTTACACAAAAAATAATGTGATAGGCTAGAAAATTATTTATTGAGAAGAAAATATTTAGCCGCTAATTGATGGGGCCGGGCATGATACATTTGGATAAGAAAAATACAAATAAATAGTTGGAGAGAGGCATGGAGGAGGAGATAAGTGGATACGACCCACGGCGCACAATGGAAGAGAGGTAGACGGACATGGTGCTCTCACCTCACCCGGCCCGGTGTTCATGTTCCATCCTTTTTAGTTTCCATGTTTGTGTGTTTTGTTTGTACTCCAGGAGTACATGTGGTGTATGCATGAGTAACGAGTAACCCGCGCGTGCGTGGAGAAAGAAAGAGAAGGGTGGTGGTGTTCTACTTGTGGGTTTGGTGATTAAATAAACGGGATACCTTGGATGCGTCTCTCATCATATTTTGGATTTCGGTAGATGTTTGAATGGTTCTCTCACATTAACCCAAGCTGTTTTCCTTTTCTCCAGGAAATAATGTGCCCACAACCTAGATTGATGATGAGCACGACAGTAATGTGTTGAACAAAATTGTGATGTCTCACTTCAGAATGGCCTGAAGATCGTCTACTTAATTAAATCCACACGACTGTAGCTAAAAACAGACTAATTAATGGCCTACAAATTTTTAGTTAAATAAAAACTCCTGCTCTTAATTATCTCCCTACCTAATTTGGAAAAAAATCTCCCTTAATTCTCTCCTTAGCAAATGATGAGCCGCTTCAATCATAGTTGTAGCTATAGATTCTAAGAATCTCAATTTTACATATTAATTAATAAGGTGGTTGGCGTGTTGTGTGTTGGGTATATAGGTTCGTAATCTCAAAATAGCTAGGTGGAGTTGAAGAGCTAGATACTGGAATTAAAAGAGTATCTCTAGCAATAACTTCTAACTCCTACTTCTAATTTCTATTCTTTTTATATGAACTTCTCTTTTTGAGGCTACGATTTTTACCCTCAATTCCAGCAACAGTCCTTACATTTCATTTCAGCTCCTACTCTCCTGTGACTACTCTCCTATGACAGGTGGAACCCACCCATCAGAGTCTTATCCGTATTCCTTTTTCTTTTCTCCCTAAGCATCCATGTACCCCCCATGCATCTCTACCACGTCTCTCCCTCCCCCCGAAGCATCTCTATCGGCTCTCTCCCCCACACACATCTCTCTCTCTCTCTCTCCCCTCTATCCTCCCATGCATCTCTCTCGGCTCTCTCCCCAAACGCATTTGTCTCCTTCATCCCTCTCCCAGTTTCCCTTTCCCCGATGCATCTCTCGCGTGTCTTGATCTGGCAGTTTCTTGTTTCCACCCGCCGGAAACGAAGAACTCTTTTAATTCTCTTTGCAGGATCCCACTTGGTACTCTGTTCTGCCACACTTTAGACACCAAGTGTCAAAACGCTTCCACCAAGGTTGAGGTAGGTTCTTCGATTACCTGGCAAGGTGAAGATGCAAATAATAAACGTTTTATTACCAGCAAAGCCGTAGACTTTGATTGATTAGGATGTCACAGAAGGTGATATTGCCATCTCCCCACCGAGTTAGAGAGGCTGTTGACATGTAGACATAGCAAAACATGTCGGCCTCCTCTGTTCAGCACAGAGCATCAGTCTCGACAATGACATCTATACCTGCTCGTATTTGTGAATTTAATTTTTTTTTCCATCCTTACGACATGAGTGGCATATAATGCATGTATGCATGAAAATGTACTGCGAGCCGACCCTGGCTTGGTTGGTTAGAATGCATGTTAATTGCATCATGTTTTGCACGCAGAAGACACCAAGGAAGCTGGCCACCTAATGAAGTTGAACGAACCACAATGATCATGTTCAGACGACGTATGGAGCAGCAACCACTCCACTGTCTCGTTGAGCCCGTGACGACAGACACATACGAGGTTCAACAAAATGCCATCATATCGATCGCATGGAAATAGGAGCGCGATTATAGTGGAGCAGCTATACCCAGCTTTAGTTTGGTAAACACTGTATTTGCAGTTTTGCAACCATTGTGCAAAAGAACATGACATGCATAGCAGTGCACATTTTTTTTTGTCAACTGTACATATAAGTGTGGCATATTGTTCCAGTCAGGTACAATCATGAATCGTTCAACTGTATTTTTTCAAGTCATGGTACTGATGCAGGCAGTAATACGCATACATACAGTCACCCTTATATGAACACACCTATGCACAATCTAACCTTATAATGAACTCAACTGACAGATTAGCCAGATGATATTGAGAGTTATGTTGCCTATCGTCGAAATGGTATGGCTGAAAAGGAAAGTATCCATTACACCACAAGAAACATAATGAACCAAGCTACACCTCAGTTGAATAGTTGAGCTGTAGGATAAGGTGCTGACCTAAGAGCCTAAAAGCGTTGCAAATTCGTAGAAAAAGAGGTATCCCAACTGGGCCTTGTTATATACTCCAAAAGGAGTAGTTCGCTGTTCGTGCAGAAACTATCAAAAGCGTTGCATTCTTATGTCATGTTGGTACAATGTGCTAGCATAGAAAACACCAAAAGGAGCTACTACTTAATACCTGAACTTTATGTGATCGCAACTGGCATCCAACCATTATTTTCCATTGTTCTGGTTTTACATCATTTTTTTGGAAGGCAACATTCAACCCTAGAAGTTTCCATAAAATGCAGTAATACGTCAATATGAACAAAATTATTTGAAGGCAGTTTAAAACACAACATGAAAACTACTTGACAGCTAGCCCATCAAAGTAATTCCACCAAAACCATCAATGACAATATAATATAATCAGTGATGGTTCTTAGTTTCCATATTAAGTTATGATGGTTCCAAACAGGAACCGCGGTGGGTACATCAATGACTGTTCATGTTTCAAGTTGCGATTGATAATTGCATTATGCAAATTTGCAGACCTGTGGTTAATAATGCCAACCTGAAATCTACTAAGTCTATTATGAAATATGGTAATTGCTACAATGAATGCCATATGTACTGTTACAAAAAATAAAGTCTCTAGCCATTGTTCTAATAAGAGTTTGCTTTGTTTTCTTAATGAAAATGGGGTGTCGTTAAAACTGTTCTAATAAGAGGGGAAGTAGTTTTTTTTTTCCTTTTCTCTATGGATAACCATAGAGAAACCTCTTCTGAAAGTTTCTTTCTATTGGGAAATCTTTAGGAACATCGCAGAACTGCTAGCTTCATTGATCAGTCTGTAATTTCTTACACGACACGTCCGTTCATCGATGTATACATAGTCTTACATTTGTGTGGCTCAGCAAGCAACTCTGCATATGTCACACTTGCTACCTTTTTCAATTAACAACTACCTCTGACCTCGGTTGTTACTAGTCAATATCTAACATGTTCATCAACAGATATAATGGCTCATCAGTTTGCTAATATAAATAGGATTCAGTTCATCCTCCCTTCATAATCAACCTGAAATCTGAAACATAAGAACAATGGCCGAGATAGAAACACTATTGCAGCTTGCCCATAGGCCTCCTCGTCGGACGCCGAGGCACGACGACTGGGAGGAGGTGAAAGAGATCAACAGCTATGCAGTGTTTATGGGGTACCTATCCTTGGCCATCAGGGGCATGGGTATCCTAGTAGTTACCTGGACCACCGTCGTCCTCTTAGGTGGCTTTGTCTCCAAGCTTAACAGCGACGATTTTTGGTGCATCACTGTGATTACCTTCATGCAGGCAGCCGGGTTAGTCCCCCCAGCCTTTTTCATCTTTTTCTTCTCCGATCCCTAGCTCAGACATTGATGTACATAATGGTTAAGATTCTTCACATTTTCACCATAGCGAGATTCACCTAAGCACATCTAGATATTTAAACTTCCAAATTTACATCATCATAATTAAGGACAACATCGGATGTGTTCAGCCAATCTGATGTTACACAAACTTGTGATCGTATCTTTTTAAGTTGTTATTATGCTCAAACTTTCTAGTTTAATTGTTTGGCAGTAGTTTAAGCCAGTTTCTACAGTAGTCATATGATATTTCAAATTGTCTCTCAAAAAACCATGAGTACTTCCGAATATCTGAATACAGTGCCATTCAATTGGTCGTATGAAGGAATCTTGCGCTCACCTGCCACCGACCTTGGCACAACTACTGCGTCCTGCCATCCACGGCTCCTTCGAAGTTTGAATGTCTTATTACTGTTTATTGAGTTGCAGGCAGCAACCAATTCAACTTAAAAGTTTAAGTTGATGGAAAGAGGTAGGCAATTCACTTGTATACTCCAACACTATTACAAGTCATTAATCTACCATCACTACTACAGAAACACCCATCTCCCTACTGCCCATTTTACTATCCTGCCACTGTGTGTTCAGTGTAGAGCTGTAGGCACGGATATGTTGTGAGATGACCCAAGCTGGCCACGGCCTTCTCTAAACGCTAGCCCTCACTCTCTCCACCACCATTCATATCTCTCCAAACCCTAGCTTCTACTTCTCTCAGTACCACTGCTTATATATCCACTTATACTTTAGAGATACTCTCTCTCTCTCTCGCCCCCCCCCCCCCACCCCCAAGGCGGACCCAGGGAAAAAACGTTAGAGGGGTGTCCTGCTGGTATGATCTAAGGCTTTGTTTGAGCGGCTTCTAACTGTCCACCATCTCCAGACCTATGTGTTTGCAACTTTTGCCTTGCACATTTGACCAGTATTTTTATACTAAGCTATGTTGGACAAGCCTAGCTAACTTGATGCACCTGTATCCACCCGACCAGTCCATTTCTCCACCGGTGTTGCTCAATTTTCGGATTGTTATGCAAATAAAGAGCAAGTTGATCAGGGGAGACTACTGAGTGGATGGTTGTCCGTACTCTATCCTCATATCTTACCTGTTGCACCTGCCAGAAATCACACCATTCGGCATGGAAACCTGTTTCCTCCCTGCTACTCCCTTTCTTCGTCATACCATTGCTTTCATTTGGTTTGGATGAACAGAGAATAATTAAGGGCAAGTTGAGGTGGATAGCCAAGGTTCCATCCAATTTCCTGATCTCCACCTTGCTTGCCTCACACTAACCAGGTATATCATGATGTTGAGCTGCCCATATATATAGCTGAAGCCTGGCACGAGAACATCTGTATCTTTCTCCTGTAAATCCATTTCTTTTGAGAGCGAGTTGAGGGGATGAGGCAACATTTATTTCTTGATTCCTGAATAACTCAGATCAACATCAGACTGGACACCATTTCTTGTATTAGGCTCTTCGTCTTTCCTTCCCAAAAATAGGGTCAATTGGATATGCACTTTTGTAATTAATTAATCAAGACTCAACAAATCCCATTTCTTATAGAAGTAATCGGTAGCCTCGAGACTAACCAGTGATGCACATGGCCATTTATCTTTTTAAACATGTGCACCG
This sequence comes from Panicum hallii, assembly GCF_002211085.1. NCBI lineage: Eukaryota > Viridiplantae > Streptophyta > Magnoliopsida > Poales > Poaceae > Panicum > Panicum hallii. Next base: position 59,154,068 of record NC_038044.1, read on the forward strand.
GGATTCAAACCCTAGGGATTGGCGTCATGAATCTACAAGATCAAATTAGTAGAATCCTGCTATAGTTTTTCTTTTCAATTTCATCAACTAATTGCGGTGTCCTATTTTCTCATTTTGAATTGGTATATATTGGCTATGCATTGAAATAGTGTTGAGAAATTTCTATATGTGGAAATAAAACACTTTTCTTTAGTTCCTATCATGTGCTAGCGATTAAGTGGAACATGCAACAGGGTATTCGACCTCTCTCGCAGTAAAAGGTTGAGCAGTATTTGGGATTCTGTATTTGGCATGCTGAGCATTTGGACGGGTGGTGAGGATGCTTCAGGAGGTTTATGGAGCATTGTTTGCGCCGTACCCATATTCGCGCTGGTGATCACCGAAGCCCTAGTGTACATAATCGTACTTTTGCCGATTTTTGCTCTCTACATATCTGGACCATATGTCCCCATCTGGCTTGCTGTGTGGCGCATGAAGCATCTGGACTATTACAGCAACATCAATGGAGATGACAACAAAGCCAACCTCAAGGTGGCGTTGGATGTACTATATGCTCTAGTTATAGCCCAGGGTGTGCTCATATATTACCGGACAATCTACGCTTTAGCGGTGGGAAGGATAGTGAAGAAAGTGGTGACCAAATATAGGTTCAAGAAGTGGGCAAGCACATCTGTCTGGGGCTACTTGAAAGAAACCAGCATGGGATGCAGCAAGGACCCATCATTCACCAGAAGGCGTAACCTGATCACATACGCTGCGGACCTGATCAAGTCTGAATCGGCAGACAGAAACCTCTCGGGGGCAAGGATTCTGGACACACTCATCCAGCTGCAGAAGCCAAGCAACAGCATTGAGCTGAGGGAGCGAGAAATGCTGATGGGGCAACACATGCTGATGAAGCAGCTGATCATTGGATCAACTGACATAACCATGAAGCTGCTACACATGCTGAACTCAAGGTGCCCGTATGACAAAGAGATGAGGAAACGAGCTGCGAGGATCGTGGCGCACCTGGCCGGCAGCATCCATTTGAAGCAGTTCCCGGGAGGGATTGATTGCATAGCTTCCCTACTTGGATCCTTCGACGAGTACCGTCCACTTGAGCCGTACCAGCGCGGCTGGTTACTCGATGTGTACGAGCAAGACTGGTGCCCAGAAGCTGCTCGTCTGCCACCATCAGTGACTTCTGGGCTCGAGGAGGATGGCATCGCGCCGATCGATGGCTACAAGGAGCTGGTGCTGCAAGGCCTGACTATGCTATGGAAGCTGGCCGCTGTTGAAGACAACTGCATGATCATGAGCAGCACCGGAGGTCTTCTCTCCAAGGTCATCGGGCCCTTGAGCTCCGACTTGCTCCACAGAATTGATCATGGCGACTGGCCCCTCAGTGTAGTCGACGGATCGCTGAGGGTGGTGCGTCAGTTTTTGATGGTTCCAGCTGGAGAGACAAGCAATAGGCTGCGTTGCCAAATCTCAAGAAACGAAGAGGCAATCAGAGCTATGGAAGTTATTCTCAGGTGTGACAGGTGTGGTCCAAAGCTGAAGAAGCAAACCATCAGGATTCTCACGCACCTGTCCATGGGTACTTCGAGAATGAGCACCACAAGCAAAGAAAACTTTACCCAAGTGCTGGTACACATGTTCACAAATGATGGGAACTCTGACGGCTCCATTGCAGAGTTGGCAGGCGAAGCACTGGCGAGACTGTCTCGAGAAAGCTGGACAGGTGCCACAAATATCTTGAAGACTGAAGAAGGCAACGCTCTTATCGGCTATCTCATGAATGCATCACCTGTAACTGACATGAATAACCCATTGCGAAGAAGTGCAGCTGAAATCCTGGAGCATCTCTGCGTTCACTGCACAATGGATGATGGCTACCACGAGGAACTGAAGGGATGGATCACACATGCTGTACCACAGGTAATCCATGCGAACAAAACAGCATTTATTTGCGTTTTCTGAAACTTGTCTCAATCCTCTTGAAATTATCTCCAAACCCCTTTGACTTAACATGTACTCGGTTGCAGATTCTCCAGGAGATTCTCCACCGTAATTGGATACCAATGGCCCAAGAGATGGAGTTGTGTGTCAATGCAGCCCTCTTATCCCTATGTCTGACAGCATGTGACAGGTTTGAGCTTCAACTTGAAGCGATTGGTAATTCCATCTGTGATGGTACGATCAACTTTCCACTGAGGCTCAAAACGATGGTAGATGGGAACAACCACGGCACGCCTGTCTGCCTGATGATAGTTAAACTCACTGCGAGGATGGTCACATCCATGATCAAGGACAGGCGCAGGTACACTGAGAGCGACAGGCGCAGGTACACTAAGAGCGACGACGACATGGGGCGCTTGATTGACTCACTGTCCACGGCTTCAGGAATCATGTTGGATCTTGAAAGCTCCATGGTTTTTGCCAAAGGGGACCATGTCACAAATACGATAAGGCCTGACAATTCTTTTGTTTCCCTCGTGAAAGAAGCACGGGAACTTCTGAACCAGGAGAGCGTACGATCAATTGGCGATAGCAGAGAGTAACTTGCCTGCTGCTTGCGTATAGGTGGATTCTGTATGTCCATCTCCGATCTTTAGCAGGACGTAAAGCATTCAATACTGTGGGGAATCCTGTCTTTGGGTCAAGGCGTGCGTTACTACTGTGCTTCTTGGTTGCAGGTGTGAGAATAATCTTTGCGTTGGTTGAAGCTTCTCTCTCTTCATTCCTGAAGTCATTCATCCAGGATGAAACAATGTTCGGGACGTCAATGTTGCTCTCTCATTTGCGTTTATGCATGGTTGTTCCAATAATCCATGAACCTATCAAGTAGGCAGTCAATGATCTTTAGATCGCACTTGGATGCAGATATTAAAGGCTAAAATTTGAAATTGGTGTTTAATACACCTAATATCGATCAGTTGTTTGGATATTCTCGGAATCAGAATTAGTATTGGAAATCTCCTCCAATACCGAGCGGTATTCATCTTTTTTTTTTTACCCCCCACGGTTCCAACCTCTACCTCTGTATTCGATTACATTCACCCCACCCCTCCTTCCCCGCGCCGCTCCCTCCGCCGCCGCTCATCTGTCCCGCGCCGCTCCCTCTGCTGCCGCGCTGCTTGGCTCCGCCTCGCCGCGCCCCGCCCCGCGCCGCTCTGCCCCGTCCCTCCGACAACCTGCTGCGGGCTGCTCCCCGCCCCGTCTGTCCGATGGCGTGTTGCGGGCCGCTCCCCGCCCCTCCGTCGACGTGCCGCAGGCTGCTCCCCCACACTGCCCCATGCCTCTGCTGGCGCCTTGCTTCTCCTTCGCTAGCCGTCTTATCCATCTACCGAGGCGCAGTCGAGCTGAAGCTCCACCATGGCGTTGCTGCTGCATCTTCCCTGCGCCACCCCATCCTTCCGCGGGCGTGCCGCGGGCAGCTCCCCGCGCCGCCCCGCACCTCCGCGGGCGTGCCGCGCGCTGCTCCCCGCGCGTCCTCGCCCCTTCGCACGCGTGCTGGTGGTGAGCTTGACATCACGCGCAAGGGGATGTGAGAGATAGCACGGTGGTGGGTTGAACTTTATTGGATTCCATCTCACAATTTCACCTACATTCAAACAGTCGGTTTGGTAACTTAGGGCCTGTTCGTTTGTTACCCTCTAAACTTTAGACTCATCACATCAAAGAGAATCTTGCTATTTAGAAGTATTAAATAAAATCTATTTATAAAACTTTTTGCACAGCTGGGTGCTAATTCGCGAGACAAATTTAATGAGCCTAATTAATCCGTAATTTGCTACAGTGATGCTACAGTAATCATCCGCTAATCATGGACTAATATAGCTCATTAGATTCGTCTCGCGAATTAGCACTAGGGTTCTGCAATTAGTTTTGTAATTAGACTTTATTTAATACTTCTAAATGACAAGATTCTCTTTGATGTGACCCCTCTAAACTTTAGGCACCAGGAAACGAACACACCCTTATTTCCGATACCAGCCTAATTTGATGCTGGATCTAATTCAATGTCAAACCTTCAACTTCCAAACGGAACCTTATTTTTTTTCGAATTATGGTAAAGACACAGATGCTCGTATTTATTACTCACATACACTTACCTCTATAAATATATGGAGCATTTTAAAGATTGAACTGCACCTTAAAATTCAGGAAACCACTGCAGACGTCTCGTTGTCAATAAGCATATCCCATATCGCCTACCGCTTAAAGAATATAGCTGATTAGTTCTTGCAATAAATTTAGAAAAATACGAAAATCTGAATCAAGTCAAAAACTCGAATCTAGAAGGACAGGTTCCATTACGAGAAATCTTTCAAGCTGACATACACTCATTTCGTTATAGTCGATAACTTTTCTTTCATACTTCATACAATGATACAATATAATAATAGTATATATTCCACCCATGTTAATGTCCTTTTTACTCGATCATATGGAGGTTGCGATGTGGTATTGATACTAAGGGTGTGTTTGGTTCAGCTGTAGATTTCTGAAAATCTAATGTCTGGAATCAGCCGTGGGAAAGCTGCTGTGAGCTCACAGCTGTGGGAAAGCTGAAAGCTGTTTGGCGAAAACAACGGTCAGCTGTGGATTTCTGTAATGTCTGTTATGCCCGTGAGATCCCATAAGGCTGTTTATATGCTAATTAATCGCATGGATATGTAAATGACCGTTTTGGAAAGGAAATATTCATGTCTGTTAATATTTGACATATATAATAATTTATACAAAATATATATCCACGTTATAAAAATAATTGAACAATTTCTTTTTTTCTTTCATTTTTTCTCTGTATTTCTTTCCTCTTTTTTCTTTCTTTTTTCCTTTCTTCTTTCTTTTTTTCCCTTTTCCCTTCTCCCTTCTCCCTTCTCCTTCCTCCGCGTAGCAGCACGGGGGGCGCGCCGGGGCCGGCCCGGGGGGCGACAGGGGGCGCGGCGGGGCCGGCCCAGGGGGCGGCGGGCGGCGGCGAGGGGCGCGGCGGGAGGGCGTCGGTAGGGAGGGGCGACGGGGGGCGCGTGGGTGGAGGTGGCCGAGGGGCGTGCAGGGGCCGGCCGGCGGCAACCCAAGCCGAGCCTGAGCTGCTGGATCTGGAGGATGGGCGCCGATCGCGGCGCTCGCGGTGTCGGCCGCCCGCGGCCCTGCGCGCGGCGGGCGCTATAACGGGGCGGGAGAGGCGGCGCGGCGGTTGGGCGTCGAGCGGCTGGCCGGCGGGGCGTCGAGCAGCCGGAGGCGCGAGCTCTGTCTTCGGTGGCCAGGCTTTTGTCGATGGGTGGTGTCGGAGGAATTCTCCAGCCGGGTGGCGGAAAGCACCCACCTAATCCTAGTTAAGGATGGGTTTGGAGGAGACTTAGGAGCGCTCGATCGGTGGACAGATGAACGCAGGAAGGACACGAAGATTTAGAGTGGTTCGGACCGCCGGAGCGTAATACCCTACGTCCACTTTGGTATTGTATTGGCTGCGTGAGCCTGAATGGAAAGCAGTATATGCTTGTGTGTGCAAGCTGGAATCTTTTTTTCTAACGAGTGCACTCTCCCTTTTATAGTTCAAGCGGAGTGCTTACACTGTGCGGGACCCCGACAGGTGGGCCCGGCCAACAGGGGCCGTTCTACGAGAGATAAGGAGGTCTTCTCCTCGAGCTCCTCTCCGTAGTCCTCTCTATCGAGAAGTTGATGTGCGTATCCACAGCCAGGATATGGCCGTGTACAGCCTTGTCTTGCACAGTGTCCGGTGGCAGCGTTGCTCAACAGTGAAGCCGTGCTGTCACTGTTGGGATGGAAACTCCTGTCAGGCGGTGAAGCAGTGCTGACCCGTCGCGCATGCACTGTTACAGCGCACGCCGTGGCTCGCCTATTACAGGCCATCATCACGCGTGCAGCGCCGTGACGGGACAGCACACAGCCCGCGCACTGTGCACGGTGATACGACGCGCCGCCTTCAGATCAGACGGGCTTACCGTGGTGTCAGCTTACCTGCCCCATGTGTCAGTGGCAGGCCACACCTTTTGACTTTAGCGCGCCCGACCCAGCTACCGCATTAAATGCTGGTAGGTGGGGAGGCGACCCGCAAAGGGGCCTCAGGCCGCAGGCACGCGGCGGGCCCAGCTCCGCTCCTCCCGCTGGGCAACACATGGCGGCACCGGACCCCTTCCCGGGGAAAGGGGGGCCCGGGGCCCCCGAGGCCGGTCGGAGTGGGCTGGCCTGTGATGGTCCGGTCATCACACGTGGCGGCCCCGGGCCTCCCAGGGGAGGCCGGGTCCGCAGGGGCTACCCGAGAGCTATCCCACCCATCTGGGTGTGCAGAGACCTCGGGCCTCATGGAGCTCGGGGGAGGGTCCGGAGACCGCGGTCCCAGCTGTCAGACCCGGAGACCGTATGCCACGTGGCCCAGAGGCGAGGGGGAGCATGGATTATGAGAAGCCTAAGATCTAGGCACCCTAGCGGGAGGTACCCCTATCTGCATGTACCGACAGGTGGGGAAAAAAGAAAGAAGCCGAACCGGTATGTTATAACCGATGGCAGGTGGTTAAATACCCACCGGAATCGGTGAAAATCTGGGGTACGAGCCGCTGCGGCAATTGAACTGGTGGAATCGACTGTGTCCACGGAATCGCTGCGCCCACCGGAACCCTTTAGTTGCGTTCTCGGATTCTTTGACGCGAATCGGTCCCAGGAATCGGAACCAAACGGACCCTAAAGCTTGACGACCACCGCTATCCCCTTTCTGCTGCTGAATTTTTGCCGCGGGCTGCTTCATGCTGCTGGCCGACTCACAAAAAGATCGGCCGGTGTTGCGCTAGAGACCCATTTCCTCGTGGGGGTATAGGGTTGAAAATAGAACAGATATAGATGGATATACATAGATATGAATACAGATATTTTTTTCAAACCAACATAGGCTAATTATATGCTTCTAACAAATTTTTCAAATAACAAATTCTATAATGTAGCTTCAATTCTAGTCGGTAATTAAATTTGAAGATACATTAATATAGATGTTTGTTTATAACAAGAATTTCAATTGAACAACGCCCATATATTTAACAAGAATAACAAACAGTACACATGCCGTATTTTATCTGAACACAGATTGAAGGGAAACTACTACAGGCAAAACATGAAAGGAGGACTCCACATGCTTTGTAATATTGCTACTACTTAAACACACACACACACACACACACACGGCAACTGCACTCTCATATGTAAACCTGATGGAGATGACTACGAAATGCATGGTGAATCTAAATTCAAACGCAACAATATGTATAAAACATAGGCACACATCCATTTAACAGCCGGGCAGATAGGCAGTTCAAGCGCAGATGAGCCCTAGTGTTAGTACAGTGTCCCGGCTACCATACTTTCCCTCCATCTTCCAGCTCTCAGCATGGCGTCCATTATGTCCTCGCTCTTTGTTTTGATGGCCACACAGTTAATCTTTTCACTGAAGGCACTGTTTGCTGGTTCGACAGTCAAGTCGTCAGGCATGTTGCAGAGCACTACTTCCTCTAGATGGTCCATGAGGCCTTTCAGGCATTGTGGCCCCTGGTTCCCCTCAAGCTTAATATTCAGCTTGGTGAATCCTGATAGAGCAATCCTTTTGATCATTGGAATGGACTTGGGCCTTATTGTCCATTCTACCAAATCTTCCAGGTCGGCCATCACAAGGTTCGTGACGCTGTTGAATCCACTGTCGGAGAACATGAGCTTACTGCCGTCATACGATTTTTTCGATAACACTAGCTCCCTCAGGTTTGGTAGCTCACCTATCCTGTCCATGAATTCTTGATTCACCATTGACAACTTAAGCACTAACCTGTTCAGGTTTGGCAATGTGTACCGCTCTTCAATATCTGCATTTGACATGTCAATCTTTCCGTACAGCTCAAGGATTTGTAGACGTTGAAGGGTAAATTTTGTCAGCTGGATGAATGGTATTTTCTCATCCTCAGGTTTTGCAGCCAGGTGCAGGTACACAAGTGCCTCCAGCTTCTGAAAGGCATCTGCAAGTGCCTCCCAATGGCCAGAGCCCAGGCCTGAGATCTCAAGATGCCGAAGATAAATCATGTGGTGCAAAGGGCTTATGTTTTTTTCCCATGGATCAGTACACACCAAGCCGGTGAGCGTTTGCATGTTGCTTAACACTCCAACTGATTTTGGCAAGTTCAGCTTGTTTGCCATCACATGGCGTAGCGTTGGAATCTCCCAGAATGCCTGTGTAGCATTCTCAACCCTAGATCTTGTTATATCAAGTGTTTGGAGATTGATTAGTCGCCCCATTGAAGAAGGGATATGAACAAGAGAGCGGCTCCTGATGCCTAAATATCTTATATGGACCATGTTCCCAATTTCACTTGGTACCTTCCTGATCCGCATTCCTCGGAGATCAACTACCCGAAGAAATTTGGACCTTGGAAGAAACTGGAGGCCATGATAGCGCAAGCCATTGTGACCTCCATGATTCTTCACTGAGTTTGTTTTCCTCTCTTCAGCGAAGTCACATAAGATGGACCTTAGCTTGGGAAATGAAGTGTCCATAGGAACATGTGACTGCATATAGTTATGGAGGCAAAGGCGTCGCACTGAATTAGGCATAAGGAGATCAGCATTGTCGTGGACCTCAAGGAAGCTTTCTTCATGTGCTTCTGATTGTGCAAAGGCATGCACGCGGTCATGAATAGTGACAAGCCAAACACCGCCACTGGGATCCTTCCTCACAAGATTGATCATGCCTCTCGAGATCAACTCCTTGAGGTAGCTCTGTCCAATGTCCTCCATGGTCTTCCCCTTCTTTGGCTTCAAGAACCCCTTGGCAACCCAAAGTCGCACAATATGCCTGGCATTGAAAATTAGATTCTCCGGCATTCCTGCAAAATATAGGAAGCATGACTTCAACCTGCTTGGTAGATCATCGAAGCATAGTGCCAATATTCTCTTTACTCGTTTGGACTTCTCATTTGTTTTAAGTTGTGAGAGCACTTTGTCCCATTCCGTGAAGCTTTTTGTTCGAAGAAGCCCAGCAAGCACAACAATTGCCAAGGGGAGGCCTTGCGTAATCTCAAAGACACCCTTGTGAAAAATCTCTAACATTTCCTCTTCTTCATTTTTTAGCAAGGGTTTGCTCCCGAAAACCTTATTGTGGAACTGATTTTTGCTCCCAAATACTTTGTGGCAAAATAGGTCTTTGCTCTCATGCTCATTAAGGTAATTTATTCTGAGTGGTGAAACTTTAGGGTCAGCATATGCAGCTTCTTTGTCCTCAAGACGAGTGATGATCATAATTCTACTCCCTAATTCCCCATTGTCCGGTAGGCCATGCAACACGGAGTTCCAGTTGGTGAAGTTGACTAGCCCATCCACCATTATCAGATACCTTTTATTCCTCAATTTTTCAGAGAGAGAAGCATGCAGTTGTTCTGTGGTTAATGACATTTTATCATCAGCATCAGGACAAAGGCGTTTGTAGATGAAGTATAAGATGTCAGTATCTCTGATGTGCGGTGGAATGTTGATTGAAACACGTTGGTGAAAGTGACACCGGATGTCGGAACTGTCATAGACTTTCCATGCAAGTGTAGATTTGCCTATGCCACTCTCCCCAACAATTGCTATGACAGATCTCTCCTTATCATCTTTGAGGAGCTGGCATTTAAGGGCATTGAATTCTTTCTCGAACCCAACAAACTTATTTTCTTCATCCCTGCATGAGTTCATCATAATGAATTAGGATAAAATGCAGTAGGTTTTGTTCCGTCTATACACATGAATATTACAAACTTATAATATCTTTATGTAAATTTCCAATGTCTTTTCGTTATTCATATGAGATAACTTGTAAAAAGGTATCATTCTTGCCATACATCTCGCATATGATTAAATAATTTTTAGTGGCACCCCTTCTACCATGCGCTTTAATTACATCATATTGCATATAACTTTATATTCACGTTTCACACTTAAATATTGCTCCCTCTATTCTAGATATTTTTAAATTTTTTCCATCAAACCTTTTAAACTTTAACTATGGATAGTACAAGAATCATAAAAGATTGACAACATAAAATTGATATTAATTGATTCAAAATGAAACCAACTGTCATAACATGTAACCTTTTCTATTTAAAATTAATTGTTTTTAAGATATTATTCGTCAAAGATAAAAATATTTAACTTTCATCAAGTCTAACAGTTGTTATATTTTAGGACGGAGATAGTACTTATATTTCTCGTCACGTCCATCACACACTCCTGTCATTATGGCAAAAAATTCTGCACCAACATCTTATGGTCTATGATCAAATACCAATTATAGCAGACTAAGGGTCTTTTTATACACCCGAAAGTGATGAGGCGGTTGTCTTCCCATTTATAATTTAGGAGCATTACTGGCAAATGTTGGACTATTCTAAAGCACTATATTTGATTTTCTAGAGATTGTTTTATTTGCTAGCTCCACCATTATTATTAATTAGTACTTGGTGGTAGGACCGAAAGGGATCACTTTCTACACAACCACAAAAGCTAGCCATTAAGGGGTTCCCTATTTTTAAGTTAGGTATATTGCCATTTCCATTCAATGTGGGACTATTCTAAACACTGTTCGTCTACATATATACAACAGTTTAGCCTATTTACACTCCATGTAAATGCTACACAATGCCTATAGCATAGCCATATCAGTTTAATCACACGTTTAGCCTGTTTAATATCTGTTTAACCTATTTAAATAGTTTTTAGTATAGATAAATATCTAAATGATAGGTGACCTCCTGGTTAACGTTTAGTGTTTAGGATAATAATGCTTCTAACAATAGCCCCTTCACATATTGGTGTTCTTCGATCTTTCACTGTGTCCTTCACCATTTACTAACGATCCCTTAGGTGCCTTCACACACATATATCTATGGGTCCAAATATTGCTCGCCCACATCTCATGGATTGGGCTATATGATACCCACATCTCTTGACTGGGCTATGATACCAACTATAGGACTGTGAAAGGGTCCACTTTCGACACCCTAAAATAAAGCTAGCCAATAAGATTAGGGTCTTCCCACTTTTTAAGTTAGCTAATATTGCTCTTCCACAGTCAATGTGAGACTATTCTAACAACTTGTATACAATTTCCATTGAATTCTTAATGGAATAAGCATTCAAGAAATATAATTAAAATCATGGGTCACTGCATTCCCTTTTGATGCGTCTATTTTTATCAAATTCATGCTATTAAATATTTCAAATTTGAAGTTTGGTGTTGCTTATATTTTCATATTTAATGGTCAAACATGTATTCAGATGAATAGCATGGTGAATTCAATGAGGAGCTGACGTAGGACAAGTATTCTAGTCACCATTGCTCCATGCGTGTTTCATTGAACAATTAGCATGAGCCGTGTTTAACATGAAATTTCTATGCATATCGTTTCCTTCATACATTTTGACGTGAACTGCATTGTGACATATATATCATGCATGTATATCAAGATTTAGCTTCTTCTATATATATATATATATATATATATATATATATATATATATATATATAGGAGTGCTTTGGAACACTTTTTATAAGGACAAACCGACAAAAGCAGGTAACTTAGATGTAGATGTAGCGATACTAATAGTGGATATGAGTAATTTAGATGCAAATTTAGGTGGTTACTTTAGATTATTATTCATGGTTTCATAGTTGGGTATATTTGATGAAGATTAGGGGTTAGTTTAGTTTAGTTTTTATAATGGCATAGGTGTAAATTTTAGATGGAGATCTAGGGGTTACTTTAGAATATTTTTTAATATCAAAGATGGATATTTTTTTCTAAGTATAATAGATACGATGGTTATTACCATAAATGATTATTAGAGTCTATGAAATTTATAGCGGTATGTTTCTGATTCTTTTAAAATTATAGTATTTATTTTTTCTATGCTGTCACACGACGATTAATGTAGAGACTCCAAAAGGATTCCTTAATTAGTACTATTAGAGTTTCGCTGGTATGCTTAGGGGTGGTAAAGGACGTTGAATTTTAGCCTACATAGTCTAAGGGTCAGACCTTAAAAGGGTCGTGTTTTAATTTATACAATTTTGAGTTAAAAAATATATAAGGATCAAATTGGATTGTGAAGAGAGCACTAAGGCCATAATTTGTTACCTTAAGTTCTGTAATATGCTTTGTTGATGTCGTATGTTTAAATCCATTCTGATGTGATATGATGTAGATGTTACTGTAACATTGGCAGGAATCGAAAAGGGCTATCATTTACTAGATGGAGGAATATGCATTGCAAATCCTACTATGTTTCGAAAAATAATACAGGACCTAATCTCCAAAAGAAAAGGGGCCGGGCATGACATGTCACTACTTAGTTTACCCTTTGCAAACGGGCTATTACCGCCATGTTACTTCTCTTTACACCCATGATATATATCCATAAGATTAATAGCTATTATATATATATATATCCAAAACGAAGATTTGTTCTAGCTCTAAGGATCCACGTTCTTTATTGTAGCATACATACCCTGAGTTTGTGCTATTAATCATAGTTTTAGAAAATTTCTTAAACTACCTGTTGATTCGCATAAGTTTCTAAACACTACTTCCTCTATCCTAAAAAATATTTTTTAGATTTGTCTTAAGTCAAACTATCTTAAATTTGACCAAATTTATAAACAAAAGAATCAATATTTGTGACACAAGATAGATATAGTATGAAAATATATCTTATGACGAATCGAATGATAATTATTTAGTATCATAAGTATTGATAGTTCTTTTTTATAAATTTAGTCAAACTAAAACTGGTTTGACTTAGGACAAACAAAAGAGCACTTATTTTGTGAGAGAGTGAGTACACAAGAAACCATGTGGTAGACAACTATATATATAAGCCTTCGTGTCTGAAAACCTACAGGTTTAGAAGTACCCTATTACCTACAATATCATCTGATGACAAGATGGCCCACATGTGAGATAGTGTGGGAGTAACAAAAGTTCTTATTTTGTATTAGGTTTACTAGCTAATAACTTGTGCCCTTAACTTTGTAAGCTTTTGAGACGTTACTGAACGTGTAAGTTTTTTATTTAAGGCTGCAGATACCAGATAGGTGAGCCCCAGCAGGTCACAAATAAGTAGGAGGAGGAATTGATGATGAGAGTTCATGCGAGGCCATATGACATGCATATGCATGGACGTACCACGACGCGGCGGCGGAGTTGGTCGGATTCTGCGCTGACGAAGTGGACGACTGTAGCTTCTCGATCTTGTACTTGTCGACGTTCTCGGAGATCTCCTTGAGCCTGTTCTTGATGCTGTCCATCCGATCCCTGAGGACACGGCGGACGGAGACTTGCGTGGTGCAGGTGGTGGCGAGCTTGAGACACTTCTTCCACGCGGGGAGGCCGAGCCGCTCGAGGTCGGCCTTGCGCAGGAACTCATCCAGCACGTCCTCCACCTCGTACGCGACGTCGCGCGTCTGCCGCACCCAGAGCCCGATGTAGTTGTTGGCCCCCGTGCGGCGCTCGTGGTCCGCGTGCTGGATGAACGTCTGCAGCCACTCGAGCTTGTCCCGGAGCAGGCGGATGTCGTCGTCGACGCCACGGAGGAGCGCCGCCTCCTTCACCGCCAGCTCCCCAAGCCGGATCAGCACGAACGTGATGGAAGCAGATGCCATGACGGATCACTCTCGGTCGTCAACCCCTGGCCGGGCGGCGTGGCCTGACCAGTAAGTAGTAGCTTAGGTCGTAGCTAGCTACAACTTTGTGTGTGTGTTTCCGGCGTCCTCCTTAGCCTAGAGGTGTTCCTATATAGAGAGGAACGCAACCACTTAGCGGAGTAAACCAATGCAAGGGGAGATTATTAATTATTGGAGGGAGCACTGCTGACATGCATGGTGATTGGTGAATGAGGTCGTCATCGAGCGAGTTGGCTCTCTTATCAGCATGTAGCAGAAACAGAATATACTAGCTAGTATGTATGAATGCAAGGTGAATGCCAACCAACTAGGTATTGCCAGTTTATTTCTTCCTGAAAAAGTGGACCAACTGATCAGTTGACCCTGCTGGAGATATACTAAATGTGGTGGTTATTAACTGGTCAGTGAACCGCTCTGCCTAAGTCAACTAAGTATTCCCTTTATTTTTTTTACATGTCGTATTAGATTTGTTCTAAATTACTTTAACTAAATTTAGAGAAAAATATTTTTCTGTAAAAGTTGAACAGTTTTAACTTGATGAAGCTAGTACGATATGTAAAATGAATAGAAGTACCTTATAAATTGAACCCCAATACCACTATTGGAGAGCGCCTCGTCCATGCCGGATCCTAATAACCTTATCCGTGTCGCGGTGTCAGTTTTGAGGGCAGCAGAATGGAGCGATGCGACACGGATGAGCAGGTTTCTGTACCACCGTGCCGGTGTATAGGTGCTGGTATGGACAATCGTTTCTCTCTACCGGCGCCCTGTTGAAACCCCAGCACGTAGATGAAGTAGTCCAACCAGCGTTAAACCTGGACCAGCATGGATATTGTTGCCAGACCAAAAAAGAAAAAGAAAATTGGTACGCCAGCCTTAGTTCATGGTTAATAGCGTAGCAAGGGGAATATTCCTGCCCTGAATCAATATTGAGATACCATAGGTTTCAAAGGATAACATTATTAAACATCATATCTGAGTACTATAGATAGCAAGAATTTTAATGAACGAACTGCACATGGTTCAGTGACCAGGTTATTGTTTGCTTCTACGGATGGTAAAAATATATTATTGACCATCAGATCTGGGCATTACCTATAATACGCATTTTAGTGCTACCACGAATTAATTTGCTTCTAACGATGATAAAAGTAGACGTCATCTGAAAGCAAGTAAACTGACCAAGTCGTGAGACAGCTTCTTCCTCCTATGCTCTGTGAGTTGTCCCGGAATGGCTGAAAGAAACCACGTACCTCCAGGAGCATTGTGTATACTTGCAATGTAGTCTTGAATACAGTGACTTGTAAAGGAAAATAATAAGGTTTGTATGCTTATTAGTTGGCGCTCGTCTGACTTAGGCCCACTTGAGAGGGAAAGTTTCATTTTTGGAACTAATAAACCAATAATTGTGATTGTACCTACTGAAGTTCGGTGTCTTCTATGCAAAGTCCAAAATCATTCCAACTTGATATCATGATGTCATGGATTATTGATGGTGGCAACGGTATTTTCCGCTAGCTTGCTCGGTTAGATATCCAACCACAAAGCCAATACAAAGCACAAGGCAAACCATTCTGATGACACAGGCAACTTTTCAAAGTGTCATACACAGCACAATATAGATGAAATATAATAAACAGCTACACATTAGAAATGCTAAGTCTCGTGCCTTCTTTAATTCTGTATAGAAGAAGCAAGTTCCCAATGCAAACTTCATCAAACTTATTCCGGCAGCAATATCGTCTGACTGTGTTAAGCCAAATTAATCTGGATCGGCACTCAATTTGTCAAGTACCATCGCACAAATAGAGCAATTATATATGCTTCCTGTAATTTCCTCTTCTACTGTTCCACACTGTTTTGATAATTAGAAGGCACATTGTTCTGCTGGCAACTACTTTGTGAAACAAGACCTTTTCCAGATCAGTATAGATTGCTAGAAACCTTGTTGTACTTGCTTCTGTTGCTGCTTTATATTATTATTTCTTCTCCTGCCCAGCAGCCTATGGAGAATACTTCTGTGAGCACCTTTAACATCGATAATAATAGATATTACAGTTTAACATAGATCGCTATTAAAATACAGGACCGGTTCATTTATGCACGATAACGGTATAAAATACTCCCTCCGTCTCTTAATATATGACTTTGAGGGCATGATAATATAATTAGTTCAAAAAATAAACTAATTAGCATTTCTCAATCGTTGTTTATTTAAAAATGGAGGCAGTATATATTGACACAGGTTAGCTTCTGTATTAATTACATCTATCATGAATTTCTTTAGCTTGCCGGAACATTCATCATCCTTTGTGTAATGGCTATTACATAGATGCATGCTCCAAGATTTTTGCTTCACTCTCTGATTGAGATAGTGATTAATCCAGTGAAGGCTAGACCAGCAAGTAGCCTAGACGCATCGAATGATGCAACCACTGACACATATCTAATAGCCCGTACAGGTCACCACCCCTCCCCCTGGAACGAATGACATGCTTACGTGTTCACAAAGCAACAGTATATACCTTTCGTCTACCAGCAAACATGCAAAGTCTTCTCTTTTTTTTCGGTGTGTCTTTGTATCAATCCACCTCATTTGTTCTTCTCTTCCTCGCAAAACCATGAACCATTCAAAGTCTTCGATCATTACCAACACGCTATGCCTGTACAAGTTAAAATGGTCTTCAAGATGCACATTACTATACTCTTGGAGATACTGAGAGGCAGACAGAAAATTTAAACTTGAGAAGGTACCAAATGATGGTACAAGTACCTACCTTCTTGACAGGTACAAAATTTAAGGTTAACAATACCGTGGTATACGTCTATGTAGTAGCAATTTAATGCAATGAATAGCCTTGAATTTAATTTGTATATTCCAAGGGCTTGTTTGGAGGAGTTAAAGTTAGGTGCTAAACTTTAGCACATATTAGCACTCATACGCATAGTAAAGTTCCTGAGTCTTGGCTAAAGTTTAGCCCACCTCATTAGCACTCCCGTTTGGATATGGATACACTAGTGCTAAAGTTTAGTACTCTCACCTATTAGCACTTGCATCCAAACAGAATCTAATTTAGAACTTAAGGTAACAATGTCTCTTGCCAACTGCTAGAGGTGGTAAAAATAGACATCTTTGAATCACAAGTACATTGACCCAGACTTAAATGAACAGTAGTGATATAACAACTTGTAGGGAAAAAAATACTAGGATTTACATGATTCGTTGCTGCTTATCAGACTTTGATCCACTTGCGAGTAAATGCCAGATATGTGTGTTCCCCATTGACAATGTTATATGTGATTAAGCAGTTGCCATCCTGCAGAGTGCTGATTAAAGGAGGAATCAAAGAAAACATAGTTATGTTCTAATTGAATTGCGACATATATATATATAGTTGTATTTTATAATTTGGATCCAAGCACAAGCACTACTACACAAAACGTTTGTACGGTCAAAGCCACATTTGTAAGGGTGGTTCCACTATCCGTTTCTACTTTTCACAGATAAAAATAGAATATTTGTAGAGGCACATTCGCAACCGTCCCTCAAAATCGATGTTTAGGAGCAGGTTATGTTGCGGTCCGCTCATTAATTGCCTGTCCACGTCATGATCCAGCTCTAAAAAATAATTTCAAACAATCAGAAAAATATTATAACAAATAGAAAACAGAAAATAAAAAAGAAAAAAAATTCTCGAATACAAGAAGCCAACCCTAAGCTGCACCAGACAGTCTCAAATTACTGGAGAAGAAATCCAAGACACCGGATGATCCACTAGTATCATTTTTGTGAGCAGCGGCTTAATAGATCAAGCACTAGTTGAAAACTCAATGACACCAGATGATCTGGTGCTACATTTTGGTTCAGCAAACTAAGTGCTAGACAATCTACCAGAGACGATGTCAAAGCTCCAAGTTAATTAGGAACTCTTCAGCACCGGATAAGCCATTAGGTATCGGATTAATGCAGCATATCAATGTGGTTGGTCTGGTGAATTACTTAGCAACCTACAGAAGATTTTTGGAGAATTCTCTTCATCACCAGATGATCCGATGCCGCACCGGATAATCTGCTGCCATAGGGAATGAAGCATTGGAGGAATTTTGAGGAGGGAATCCAACGGCTATATGTCAAAAGGGGCACCAAATGATCTAACACCTACCCTATGAGTGTACCGGATTATACAATGCTACTGCACTTATACTAGCCATTGGAGCAACGGCTCTTTTGAGTTACTGGGCTATTTATACCCCCTCCACTAGTCTATTTGGAGTTGATGAAGTATGCTAAGGTCCATTAGAGTGCAAGACACATCAACAACACATCCAAACCACCAAAATGGTAAATTGATCATGTTCAAGGCAATAAGCAAAAGACTAGAGAGTGGTTAGTGCTATATTAGGTCTAGAGTGAGAGAGAGAGAGAGAGAGCAAGTTGTTGTTGTCTTATGCTCAAATTCTTGGAGTGAACCAACCTTGTAAGCTTAGTGCACCGACTTCTTGGAATTTCGGTGGCTCAATGGCAAATCATCGACCCTTCGACTTGGTATGGAATGGCGACAACAACCATATACGAGGGACAAGGAGACCCTTTTTAAGGAGAAGCTCCGTAGTGAAGATATCGTTAAGATAACCAAATAGAAGGAGTGGTGAATCTTGCCTTAGTGAAAAGCTTTTCATCCAACTTGGTAAGAGGCTTGTAGCGAGCCTAAAATTTTGACCGGAAAAGATTTTGGTGACCGGGAGCATATTCTTGGTGGAAATCCAATGTGGACTCGAAATGGCATTTGCCTACCGATACGGGATAAATCATCATGCTGAGAGTTGAGTTTACATTCTCTCTAACCTGCTCTTTTACGTTTTTGCATTTCATACTTGCAAATTGTGTTCCCTTACTTTCTTAGATTACTTTCTACTAGGATTAGCAGTAGGTTGAAAAATTCTTTATGGGTAGGTGCAAACATTAGTTGAACTTCAATTATACATCTAGATAGCATAATTAATTTATATTTTATGCAAAATAGTAGAAATTGTAGATTAAGATTTTTAATTTATCTAATTCACTCCCTCCACCTTGTAAACTATACAAACACGATTCCTTTCAACTGTCAAACTAAGGGTGCGTTTGGTTGGGCTGTGAGTTGTGAAAAAGCTGCTGTGAGCTGTGAGCTGTGAAAAAGCTGCTGTGAGCTGACAGCTGTGAAAAAGCTGAAAGTTGTTTGGTTCAACCTGCTGTGAAACTGTATGTTTGCTGTAAATTGTCTATAATGCCCTTTGAGGCCCTGATATACTGTTTGTATGCAAAATAATTATAATGATGAGATTTTTGCATTAATATGACATAATTTAATATTAAAGATATGATTCATTTTGCAATGTCATGAAATTGTTCATCTCATCAAAAGAGTTATCATCTAGATAACTATCTTATGCCGCCGAGAGGAGGTGGGCCACCGGGGGAGGAGGGGCGCCGGGAGGAGGAGGGCCGCCGGGGAGGAGCACGCCGGGGAGCCGGAGGGCCGCCGGGGGACGAGCGCGCCGGGAGGAGGAGGGGCGCCGGGGGGAGAGGGGCGCCGGGGGAGGAGCGCCGCCGGGAGGAGGAGGGCCGCCGGGGGAGGAGCACCGCCGGGGGAGGAGGGCCGCCGGGGGGAGAGGGGCGCCGGGGGAGGAGCGCCGCCGAGAGGAGGAGGGGCGCCGGGGGAGGAGGGGCGCCGGGAGGAGGAGGGCCGCCGGGGAGGAGCGCGCCGGGGAGCCGGAGGGCCGCCGGGGGACGAGCGCGCCGGGAGGAGGAGGGGCGCCGGGGGAGGAGGGCCGCCGGGGGGAGAGGGGCGTCGGGGGAGGAGCGCCGCCGGGAGGAGGAGGGGCGCCGGGGGAGGAGCACCGCCGGGGGAGGAGGGCCGCCGGGGGGAGAGGGGCGCCGGGGGAGGAGCACCGCCGGGAGGAGGAGGGGCGCCGGGGGAGGAGGGCCGCTGGGAGGAGGAGCGCCGCCGGAGGAGGCGGGCCGCCGGGGGAGGAGCACCGCCGAGATGGAGGAGAACCCTAGCGAAGCTGTCTGCCTGTGCGTGGAGAGGAGGACTCGGGGTGGAAAAGAAACGAATCGGTATCATAACGAGTGGCAGTGGGTAATTTTCTCCATATTCGTTTGCCCTCACCGCAGCAAAAGCAGGTCCCTCTCGGCTGCGGGATTTCTACTGGCAAAAGCAGGTCGCGGTGGGAAAAGCAGGTTGGGGTCCGGATCGTTTGGTTCGGCTTCTGCTTTTGTAACGCAAAAGCAGGTTGCAGAAGTCAAACCAAACGCACCCTAATAAATGCACGTCCCAGCTGCTCAGAGCAATGCTCTCCTTTAGCACAGCTTCTTGAAGAGCTTCACATGACTCTATGCCAAAGGGATATTTTTCCAGCAGCTTCATCCATGAAACACCTGGTGAAACTGTTCCCGGCTTACACTGGGGAGGAGAAGCTGGAAATCGTAGATTCGCTTAGCTTCTTCCGCAGGTCCAAGTTTCGCCAAATAATTTTGAAAACAGATTCACCTTCACCAGAAAAGCTGCTTCATCAAAGAAGCCGCTTCAGAAGCCATTTTAGAAGAAGTTGAAGCTATGCCAAACCGGACCTTAATATTCATCCTTGGATTCCTGTTGGACCTCAAAACTCGAAAGCTCAATGGTTTTTCACCAGCAGAAACAATGCTGCAGAGTCAGACAGAGGTAAACAATTGTGCCGTAACTTTGTTGGAAAGCATAGGGAAGCTCCCTTAGCATCTGTAACATCGTCGAAAGAGATTCAGGACAGGACCAGTTCATTCATGTATTATAATGATATTACCTTTCGCAGGAAATGATCCAAGTGGATCTCATCTGCACGGAATGCCACGGTCCTGGCAGTGCATTCCAATGCATTGCCTTCTCAATTCTACCGTGCGAAGCTATTCTGGAGTACGTGGCGACATGATGCTGGCCCAATCAAGTCAGATCAGCATTATTAGTTCAATAGATGCCACTCTTTCTGCTTGATTAGCTTGTTCTTGCTCTAGAGAGGAACCTATCAGGTGATTCAGACTCCATCAGGCCCATGTCATACATCAGGTTCCTTCCTTCGGCAAATAATAGATCCTCGTTGCACACTGCTCTGGTCCATCCAAACATTCCTGAATTGATTCACATGCCCAATTGTCAAACTTGTTGGCCATTTGCTTAACTACCATTATGTCCCCAAGAGCCATGATGTTCTTGTAGCAGAAGAGCAGTCCCTGGAAGGCAATACGGGAAGGCTCAGGTCATTTTAGCAATGTCCACCCTACCACATTCAGACAAGAACATTTTCCTTAGCTCGCCTAGATACTGTACGCAACTATAATCCTTTTTGTCTTTTACAGGTTATACAAGGACTAAGGTTTGCAGGTACACCACACATACCAACGTAAGCATTCTATGAGATTATTTAATGATGTTACTGGTATTACTACAGAGTGTAGTCAAACGTCAATTGTTTGATCCCGAGAACAGGGTTGATAGCAGGGAAATGTTTCATAGGAATTGGGGTTCATCTTGGAGATTCAGCTCCTGGATAACATATTTTCTATTATCATTTCAATCTCATTTTTTCCACCACTTGGTAGATTGTATAGGTCTGCAAATGCATGCTTACCAGCAACTACTCCATCACCCTCTCTTCCAATGAACAAAGGTTGCTTGCAGTGCAACAACTGTCTTCACCTGAAACAAGCAAGATATAATTATATAGATTGAGACAAAGTACCTAAGACCAATTTGATTACCACAAGGATGGAAAACCACTAGCATGCTATAGGCATGAGTACCTGATCCAAAGCTCCCAACATCGCATTGCCTGGTCTTGCTGCCATTATCTTCTGAATTCCAATGTCAGATGTACATGTAAAAGTAAAGAAACTTTTGTAACTCCCATTTAAAATACTTAAAGTGACGTCATAATGAGCGGAAATGGAAACATTGGCAATGAGAACAGCACATACTTCACCAGAAGTCCCCACATGAACAACTGCCATTGGTAAAATGGTGAAATCTGTACACATCCCTTAATACAATCTCTCTTCCTGTGATATCAGAGGTAAATTTCATCCAATTGTGGCAGTCATTGCATACACGAAGATTCTTAATCACCCTAAGGGGCATACAAGGAGGCAAACTCATTAACCCAAACGCCACAGCTAACTTCTCACTATGGACAAAGGAAGTGGGATCTCTCTGTTCTTGCTCTTTTTCATGGAAGAGGTGGTAATTATCTTGCTTGTACCCTATTTTGGCTATCCTGTCATTTAGATCAGCTAAAAAACTGTATATCTGGTCAGCCAAGGGGTGCAACCGATCACCAGCAAAGAATGCATGAACTGCACTCTTCACTTCAATCCAACTCCGACCCGGTTCCTTTTTTACTCCTCTATCTTTCATCATCTTTCTGACCTGATCCCTATTGGACCACTTTCCAGTAACAGCGTATGCATTTGAAAGGAGAACATACGATGCTGAATCATGAGGCTCTAACTCCAGGAGATGTTTGGCTGCAATCTCCCCAATTTCTATGTTCTTGTGTACTTTACAAGCACTGAGAAGGGTTCTCCAAACCATTGCATCAGTGGATATTGGCATTTCCTCAACAAATGTCCTTGCACGATCAAGTTGACCAGCTCGTCCAAGAATATCCACAACACAAGCATAATGGTCAGGTATTGGAGTAATTCCATACTCATTAGACATGGATTTGAAGTGACTAAGACCTTCCTCAACCAAACCCACATGACTGCAAGCAGCTAACACGCCTATGAAGGTGACATCATTTGGTTTTAGACCTTCTTGCTTCATTTGATCAAATAAATCCAAAGCTTCTAGCCCACGTCCGTGCTGTGAACAACTTGTGATGATAGTATTCCATGACACCTCATTCCTCTCAGACATTTCAGAAAACTCCATCTTGGCATCTTCAATACTGCCACACTTTCCATAAAGTGAAATCAAAGCATTTGAAACTTCAGTTTCAGAGGTGTGCCCTGTCTTAATAGCTCTACAATGTACTTGTTTTCCTTGTTTTATATCTGCAAGGTTAGCAGAAGCGCTTATAGAGGAAACAAATGTGAACACATTGTACTTGGCACCTGCTTGACCCATCTGCTTGAATACCTTGAGAGCTTGTTCATATAAACCACTTTGCCCGAAACCGGAGACCAATCCATTCCATGTAATCTCATCCTTATGTTCAATTGCCCGAAACAAAGAGAAAGCTTCTTCACTTCTTCCACATCTTGCATACAAGTTTACCAACGTGTTCCAAATTGAAATATCAGCTGCATAACCAGACACATAAACCCGAGCATGAATTTGCAAGCCCTGGCACATTGCTTTGATTCCAGCACAAGCACTGGCAGCACTAGCTAGTCCTATGTTATCCGGCCAAATTCCACAATCCTGCATTTCTTTGAATGTTGCAAGAGCCTCCTCACAAAGGCCATGCTGCACATATCCAGCAATCATGGAAGTCCATGAGACCACATCTTTCTTTCCAAGCATTTCTAGAATTCTGCGAGCTTTATCAAGCCACCCATATTTGGAATACATATCTATCAGTACACCACTAACATACATGTCAGATTCGAAGCCATTTTTTATGCTTAATGAATGAATCTGCTCTCCAAGTTCAATTTGACCACTGCAAGTGCAAGTCCTCAAAATGCACGGGTAGGTGAATTGATTGGGGCGTATACCTGCAGCTTGCATCTGACAAAAGATTTCAAAGGATTTTTCTAGGTCACTGATCTGCCCATACACCACAAGCATTAAATTCCATAGTACCACGTTCGTCCTATCACCTGAATTGAAGATCTCATGGGCTGTTTCAATGTCGCCACATTTCACATAGAGATCGAGGAGTGAGCCTTCTGTTATGTAATCCAAAGACATACCTGCTTTCAGTAAATATGCATGGAGCTGCTTCCCGTTGTGGAGATCTCCCAAAGAGGCACAGGCTGCAAGCAAACTAGCAATGGTAACACAATCAGGCCTCAACCCTGATGACTGCATCTCATCAAAAATCTCCAATGCGCGCTCACCATGTTCACACTGAGCATGTCCTGAGATCAATGTATTGAACGTCACTCTGTCACAGAACGGCATGTCAGAAAATACCCTTTCTGCTAGCTTAAATGATCCAAATCGTAAGTAGAGAGCAATAAGCGCATTTCCCACAAAGGTCTCCGAACAGAATCCTTGCTTATAAACTTGGGCATGGATCAGCCGGCCTTGCGCAAAAAGCACTGCCTTAGTGCAAGCACTCAGCACACTGGACAGAACATACGGAGTGGGAACAACCGCGGATCGATGCATCAGGCGAAACAGCCCGAGAGCTTCTATTCCCAGACCATTCTGTGCATACCCGGACAGCATTGCCACCCACGAGACATGGTCCCTGGCAGACAGATCCTCAAACACTCGCCTTGCCCACCTTAGGAGCCCATTCTTCGCGTACAGATCGATCAGCAGGTTGCCAATGAGACGGTCACCCCCGAGCCCACGCACCACTGACGCCGCGTGGACCTCCAGCACACGCGGCCAGCGATCGGCGCGACCCCTGCACGCCCGCAGGGCGCACGCGAGGTCCGCCGAGCCCAGGGCTCCGTGCTGCCTGGCCTTCTCCGCGACGAGCGAGAGGGTTCTCTCCGTGCCGTCATGCGCGACGAACCAGGCGAGATACCGGTGCAGCGAGGCCGCCGCTTCCCGGCGCGTCATTCCGTCGAACACTTTGCCCGCGGCGCGAGCCCGACGGAGGTCATCATCCGCTGTCTGCTCGTGAGGATCGCGGAGTTGCGCGCGAGTGTGGGAATAGAAGATGCGGCGAGGTCCGAGATGGTGGCGGCGGAGGCCAGGCCAGCGGCGTGCCCCAGGCCGGCGGAGGCGGCGGCGGCGGCTGGGCGGGGAAGTGTCGATGAGGAGCTAGCTGCTGGCGGTTAGCGCCGTGCGGGCAGCAAGGAAGCAAAGCTCCGCCTGTGCCTGGGCCTGCTTCCCAAATCGACCCATTAGGCCCAAATCACACGATTTTTACATGCTTCGGCTACTTTTATTGGTTCAAAGTAAATCATAGGACCTTAACACATATCACTTGAGCAAATCAATTTAGTAATTTACACATTATGAAATAATCAAAGTATTTTTTTCAAAAAGAAATTTGAAGTATATAATAGGAGTAACTCGAAAACTTATCATGGATCATTTTGAATAATTTCAGGAATAAATAAACTGTACTATCAGAATAAGAGAATAAGGATCTTTTTTATTACAAAACATGTGAGCAGCAATAGATTTTCCCCACTACAAACATTAAAATAAACCGTTAAATAACAGATTTTTCAGAACAATAAAACTATACCACTTGAGCCGAATTTTGCTACTAGAACGGTCCAAATATATAAAGGAGTAATGAATTTTCACTACCAGAAAAATACAAAGCATACCATGGGCAATGGATTTTTTTTTTTACTCGAGCAATGGAAATATACTATGGAATAACTGTTTTTTATGGCCAAAACTACACAAAAAGAATACCAGAGAACAATCCAAAGCATGGTCCTTGCTGATGCATAGGCTTATTTGCCTTGACGTTTAATTTTCCCACCATGAGTGGCTTAGGTCTTGATCTAGTATGAATTTGGGACACACTGGAGATGAAGGAAGAGAAGCTATGGTTATATAACTATGGGTGCATGATAGTGTTGAGTTATTTCTTTTAATGTTCCAAATTTCTCTATTTAACGCCTCATTTCTCTAACAAATTGAAAAAGGCACAATCCTCTAGGGAACACCTAGCAGGTGAGTTAACATATGCCCATAAGAAAATCGTCCCTCGAGCTAAGACACACTACTATAATTAGGATCTTTAAATGTGGTGCTGGAATAAGATCACTGCACCCCTATGAATAAAAGCGAAACGAGAAGACACCGTTTCATTTCTATTCTCTTCAGGGCTTAGAGAAACAAGTTCCAACTTTACGTTCTATTCCTTGACGCGCCTTTGTGTTTTCTTCCCTCGACCTTGTCTCGGATAGATGGAAGATAATCCACCGGTACAGAATGGGTCTTTCATCTCGGAACTAATGTAGACATTAGTACCGGATCCAACGGCTAGGGGGCAGGAGGGATCTTTAGTCCCAGTTGAAGCCTCCAACCAGAACTAAAAGTAACTCTTTTAGTCCCGGTTGGTAACACCAACAGGAACTAAAGGGTCCTTAAACCGGGACTAAAAGCTCATCCACGAGTTAGTTCAAAAGAAAAATATCCCAATAAAGTCACATGCACTGAATAAGAAAGCTATGAATAAGGTGAGAAGTCTTAAATCTCGCAAATTACAGAATTTTTCTAGCGTCATTAACTCTTTATCCCGGATTGATTTTCCCGGTTCCTGACCGGGACTAAAATAGATTTGCCAACTGGGACTAGAGGCCGTCCTCTCTCCAGTCCACACATGTCGGGAAGCATATTGATGGGGAAATTTGTTCATTTTTAAGTCTCCTTGTGTAGACACATGTAGAAGTAGAACAGTAACCAAGAGAGCTAGACTGGAGCATCATCAAGCAGAGAGTACGTCGTCAGTGCTTGTGCTTTGGCCTCTTGACGACCATGACGGTGCAGTGCGCGTGGTGGGTGCATGCAGTAGTTGCTCACGCTTCCAAGAACCGCCCTGCACGCACGGCCGGAGGGGTTCATCACGAAACTTGGAAATCAAAACGACCACGCGAACCAAACAACAAGTTCATCATATCAATCTCATGGAGGATCAGATGAACAAGAAATCGAAGACGAGATCGACCTCTTCCACTTGCTGTAGCCATGGCAGCCGATGGCTGGGATCTCGGCGTGGTGCCGGTCGACCGCCTCGCAGATCACGCCCCTGGCGTCCCCCTCGATGGCTTCGTAGCCGACGTCGGCCACCTGCACGCGTTCGCCGTCGGAGGCCGAGATCGTGAGCGAGCCAGGTCATCGGTCTAGGCAGCGTGCGTGTAACTGCTACCTCGGCGCAGAGGCTCTTGGCCTTGTCCATGACCCTGGCGGCGGTGCGCTTGAGGTCGGCCTCCACCGTCGGCAGCAGCTCGGCCGAGCCGATGCCGGCGATGCCGATGACGGAGGACGCGGGCGGCTTCGCGGTGAGCACGCCGAGGCGGTACTGCTGCGGCCTGCGGCTGCCCCGGCGCGAAGAAGTGCTGCAGCGTTCACTCCAGCGCGTAGTAGCTGTGGTCGCTGTCGTCGATCCCCACCACCATCACCGGCTTCCCCGGCAACGATCCACCACCTCCTCCTCCCGCCGCCTCCATGTCAAGTTGCACAATTGAATAATAATGCTACGTATATCTCGATCGATACTCCGGCGATCGAGAATGGGATGGTAGGGGGTGATGGACAAAACAAGGGGACAATTAGGAGAGATCGAGGTGTGTGTGGCTATTGGTGTAACGAACTTAACTGTCTCGGATCGAGGTGGGACCAAAGGCCGGGAGGAGACCCCGAGCGTGGGAAGCGCTTGCATGTCCACGTAGTACGTATTAACCTCCTGTTCATTCTATCAGCCGGTTCAATTATTTTCGAGAGTCACAACTCACAGGAGAGGCAATACAGTGCTTCATGTGAGGTTACAGACTCAAGAGGGAGAGTGGTATTGACACACCGATGGCAATGCAAGGAAGGGTTGCAACTTTCTTCAATGGAAAAGAGTTCAATGATAATGGCTAGTATTCCGGTTGCAAGGGCGTGTGACAGTAAATTTCTCTTAATCCATATGAAGTCTCTTGACAAAGTTATGCAATAAGATATTTTGTGTTAAAGGGCTTTGGATGGTTGTCACTTAGCATCGATCCGACGACCTATTACAAATAGGTGTGTCTTCTATTCCAAAAATTCGAGACAAGCTGTGAAAGAAAGATAAAATATATTGCAGATATAGGAGCGCAGCATGTATGAAAATACATGTCCAAGTAAAATGGTTTTGTGTACAACTTATATTGTAATTGTTCTGTATGCCAATAATAATTGCTTTAAAACAAGTCACTATACTGGTTGCATGATAAAATATTGAGTCTGCATTGCGACTAGACTATAGCACTCGATTAACATCATTGTTCGTGTGAGTTACTTGTTAGGTGAGTAGGTGAAAACAATGGAACTTATTTTATGTTATCAAGTGATGGATACTCCTACAGTTAGACTCGTTCGAATCCCAACTCCTATAACTTAATGAAACATAGGAGAGATTTTCCACCCTATACATTCTTATTTTTATCCATTTAATAGCATGTTAAGACATGCAAAACAAAGAAAACAGACAAAGAATGATTCTAATAGACTTACTAAAGGAATAATAGGAGACTGAATAATAAAGACATCAATCGTACTCTTTTTGCAAGAGATAGAAGATAGTAGTTTAGCTGGTGCAAACAATTTGCAAATCCGACTAAATAGAATTGTATTTAGTATTCAGGAAGCATGGTTTGTAAGGCGTCGCGATAACTAGGCGTCCAAGCATGCTCGGGTGGTAGGCGTCCTCTCGCCTTGCCTAGCTATCTCCAATGCTTAGTATCCATTCTGCAAAATCTTGTGTCTTCTTTGGTTCTTCTCTAGAACTTGTAAGTGCAGTAGGGCGCATATTTTGTGTGAGTTTAATTTACTCAAAGTGCTTCCATAAGTATGATAACTTTAAGTATGCATCAATAATACGAGTCCTTTTTCCCTTTAGTATGACTGGCAAGGTTTGTCTAAAATCACCCCCTTACTATTGTCATCATGCCTCCAAATTGCTTGTCTTGGCTATTGTCATCTGTAAATCTTAGGATGTCTCTCAAGCTCTTGTCTAGTGCCTCAAAACAGTGTTTGTTTGTCATAGGGGCCTCATCCACAATATCAGAGATATCTTGTTTAAAGGTTTTGCAAGAAATGGTCCCTGCTTGATATCGCACGTTGAATCATTATTGATGTTCAGTGGGATGTGAAACCGTGAATGTGCGGTTCTTCCTCCCGGTAAAAGAAGTGCTGCTATCCCACTTGAGGCCACTGCTAAAATTATTTCTCCTTCAGATCTTAGTGATGTCATGATAGCATTCCAAAAAAATGTTTTCCATGTTCCACTATATCCATTAACAAATATAAGTTTGCCAAGTTTACTATTAATTGATTGTGTTATTGCATCAAAAGTCTTCCTCTGATCAAGATTCAATTTTTGTAGCAGCTTCAAATACTCTTTTTTAAGAGAACATTTGTCATAGTTTAGCTTCTCATTTAGCAACCTATTCCTTAGACCCTGCATGACTGTGCTGTCTGGTAGTTGTATTCCATCAAAGTCTTTTAGAGATTTTCCGCTTTTTCTTAGCAACTTCTCAATCTTTATCAGTGTAAGGTTCTTCTTTTGTCCTGGCTGTAGACGTAATGTGTACTCTCACGTAAGTTCTTGCTGATGGAGTCAATATGATGTGAGGACGGCCGACGTATGTTCCGACCAGCGGAGTCGAAATGAGAACGGCTAGTGGTGTGCTTCTACGTGACCTGGTTTTGGGAGTAGTACAAAAGCAGAGATAGGATCTTTTTTGGAAGGATGCTAACTCTCTTTATATGTTTCTTAGTTGGATTAATTAATTAACGAGCCTTGGAGATAAAGATTCTCTGTGATTTAAATAAGGAATATAAAACAATATTTGGTCCGATAGTTGAGGAGCTCACTTTCACTCGTTCAGCATTCGGTGCCTGCATCCCGTACGATCTTATGGACGGGTCACCAACCTGTACCTGTTCATATCTTCTGCTACCACGCCTCGTGATATTCTATTATTTGTGATATTCAAAAGAAGCTCTCTTTTGTAGGATGTTCATATGGAATCCTAGATGGATTCATATGGAGGGTTCAAAAGAAGCCTTCAATTAGTAATAATGAGATACCCACTGGACTCTAAGCTTGTGGACTGATGTATTGACTAATGCTATTAAATTTTTCTGTCATGGTATGTTTGCGATATGTCTATGGTGTCGCCTCGCCGCGCGCCTTATACACCTAGGCGTTGTGAGGGGGTAGGTCGCCACAAGTCGCCATAGCACCTTAAGAACCATGTCAGGAAGTGAAAAATCATGGGAGATACGTGTCAAGTTCGTAAAGTTAGCATTTCATATTGTAATTGGAAAAAATATTAAAGGGGGCCATATTTATCGCTATGTTTTTTGTAAGAGAAACTCAAAAAATATTCTAACTTTACATTTCATATTTTCTCAATAGTTGTATATTATGATGCGTAATTATCAATTGAATATATATAAGCAGTCTGATTTCACACCTAATTGACTGGTTATTGAATTTATCTCTTCTATACATGTGCCTATTATTGGTTATCGAGCGCATGTTGTACTCTACCCCAATCTTGTCTACTGTGTTGTGTGACCCGTTTAGTTTTTGGGTTTATTATGTCTTAACCCCGAGACTAAGTCTTGATGTCAGATCAATGTTTTCTCCTCTTCCACTCCTCTATACTAACAGTAAGATGTGTAATGGACGTGATGCCTCCCCTTTGTACGTTCACCCAGTCTAGATCTAGATCATCCCCAACCTCTCCTTCTCCAGCGATTAAAGATGGCAACAGGTAAAATCTACGTGATATTCCCTTCGTATACCTGAATCCACGAGCTAAACTTCATGCCCATATGGTCGTATCCACGCCCGCCACCCGCCACGGGTAGAAAATTATACCCATGCCCGCTATCCACGGTAGCACATGACCGCGGGCACGCCCGTGTACTCGCAGGTCAGCGCCTCGGTGGCGTTGGGTGCAGGGCAGCAAAGGACCCGAGGCACGGGCATGGCTCCTAGGAGGGGGGGGGGGACGCGCCCGGGGAGGAGGAGGGCCGGAGCCCGGAGACGGCGGCAGCGCACGCGGGAGGAGGAGGAGTGGGGGGGCGACGTGCGAGAGGAAGAGGGTCGGAGACCAACACGAGCGGGGAAGAGGAGGGCCGGAGCTCGGTGACGGACACGGGAGGAGGAGGATGGGACGACGCGACGTGCGAGAGGAAGAGGGCCGGAGCCTGGAGGGGGCGCACATGGGAGGATGAAGAGGGGCGGCACGGCGCGCTGGGAGGAGGGGGCGTCGGCGGCACGTAGGGAGGAGGGGTGGCGGCGCACAGAGGAGGTAGGGGGTGGCGGCGCACAGATTTAAACCCGTATCCATACCAGTTGGGTTTTCTATCCGCGGATATGCGAATATTTCGTGTCCGTGGATATTTTGTGCTTGTTGCCATCTTTACGAGCGATAGAGTAAGATTTAGGTACATAGATACTTAAATATTAGAGTTTCCCTGAAAAATTAGCTTTAGGTTCTATTGTGTCCCGATGGAGTTTAGTGTGAAGTTTCATCCGTCCTTACTCCCTGTCTTCCTCCTGCTTGTGTTGGTTCCCAGTGCTCTGTCTGCCTCCTTTGCCGTTGAAGTCTTTGTTGTCGCTGTTGGACATTAGGAGCCTGATGTTAGCCCCCCTTCCACCTCCAGATTTGGATACTTGTTGTTAGCAGTGAAAATTCTACCTCGTCCGTCAGCCAATTTCTTGGTAAATATAAAGAGGTATCAATAAATTTTTATGCATTCATCTAGTACTAATCACTCTTGCTATTCGTCAGTCCACTTGTTTTGCAGGAGTAAACCAGAAATACAACCAAAGTCCAATGAGTGGAGCGTATGCAATTATGATGCAAATGAACATATAGTAGAGGCCAAAATGGGACATTATGGCAAACAACCTCAAACGCCAAATGGGAGAGCACCATGTCGAAGAGCTCGTCAAAACGAACAAAATGGAGATACCATTTTTCTAATTTGGAGTTCCTGTTGCTCTCTGTCTCTGACTGACAACAAGGGAGACCAGAATTTGCAATCAGATGCACTTCACACGTATTGCATTCCATGAACAAAAGCTAGCATTGTTTTTGAGGTAGTAGGATTATTTTGTATGTACTTGTCAATCCATAGGTAGTAGGATTGCATATCCGGTTACTCGACCAGGTAACCGGATACGTGATGGTCGCTGATCTTCTGATTATTCAGAGACAGACACATATGCAACTTGACAACACGTAAATATATGTTTGCTTGTGGAATCCTGACGAGTCAGGTAGCCGCATCGATCGGTGCTCAGTGTTTGGGCTTGGGCTTCTTCACGATCATCACGGTGCAGTGCGCATGGTGGGCGCAGTAGTCGCTCACGCTTCCAAGAACAGCCCTGGTGGAGGTTCAGGGAAGTCAGTCAGCAGCACAGAAGTGAAGTGAGAGCAAGGAGAAGCATCAATTCAGAAGGAAAAGAATGCAGCTTCGAAGTAGTATAAAGCAATGGGCATGCAGTAAATCTTTGCCCTGTGTGCGGATATAGGAGCGTGAACAGTTAAAAAAATGCATTGAAGACAGGTTCAGCCGAGAATATAAATTGTTGACAATAGTAATTTTTTCTTCTCAATTCCTAATGTCTTTGTCAGCCACCAAATTTCCAGATTAAACTACGATCAGGCTTGGTCATTTGGGTCGTTGCAGGTGTACACATTCATACACACACATCCAGTGGCCAGTGCAGGTGCAGCCTAGTTCAATGATCATCACCCTTAACACCCTTAGCATGTTTTTGGTTGATCTGGAATCAGTTTTGGGCTTGTGCTGCGTTGTGCCGTTGCCAATAAATGCGAGTCATTTGGTTTGGAGCAGCGAGAGAGGAAAAACAGGGGAGAAGATTTGACTGATGAGACTATGAGAGGTTATTATTCCGAATGGCAAGGTGCAGTACAGGATGGGAAACAGGCGAGGAAAGCAGGGCAGAGCAGAGGGGATGGCGTAGCAGCAAGACTGTACCTTTTGATGGCCCCGTAGCCGTGGCTGCCGACGACGAGCATCTCGGCGTGGTGCCTCTCGACGGCGTCGCAGAGCACGTTCCTGGCGTCGCCCTCGAGCGCCTCGAACTCGGTGTCGGCCACCTGCGCGGCGGCGCAGAGGTCCCTGGCCTTGTCGATGACGCGCAGCGCGGTGCGCTTGAGGTCGGCCTCCACGAACGGCAGCACGTCCGCCGCGCCTGACGATGAACCAATCGATTCGCGGACCAATCAATCAATAAATCGATCAATCGGAGACTAGCACGGCGCGGCGAGCTCCGGCAACCTACCTGGTCCGGCGAGCCCGACGGCGGACGCGGCGGAGGGCTTTGCGGTGACGACGACGAGGCGGTACTGCTGCGGCTGGGCCGGCTGGAAGAAGTGCTGGAGCGCCCACTGCAGCGCGTAGAAGCTGTGGTCGCTCTCGTCCACCCCCGCCACCATCGTCATCTTCCCCCCAGCCGGCGCCGGCGCCGGCGCGGACGACGCCTCCTCCGCCATGCCTACTAGCTTGATCGGCTTTGGCTACTACCACCGAGCTAGCTTGCTTTGCTCGTTTGTGCACCCCAGGCGGGCGAGAGTAGAAGTACAAGGAAGAGACGGGCAGGCACGGGACACAAGAGAAGAAGGATCGCGATGGACTTGGCAGCCGGCGGTGCCGCGTAGTGCTCTCCCAGGTCAGGTCAAGACCCTCCACCGGTTGGCACCGCCGTCTGGCAGGCGGGCCCCGCCTCGAATCATTGAGGCGAGGGAGGGGGCGCCGGTCCGTGCGTGCGTGGTCCGGAAGTGGTCCGCGTGCTCCCTCCCGGTCACGTCGTCGATCGGACAGAGACGGTGGATTCTCTTGTTTCACCACCAGTACCGTTCGATGCCTACCGGCGGTGGGGTAGTGGCGGCCGGACTGGCTGGCGGTGGCCAATAATGCACGACGCGTTCGATGGATGCTTGGAGGAGCCTCGGAGAAGGCGGGGTGCCGGCAGGAGGTGACCGCGACGCGCCAGAAAGAAGGATCGAGCCTCGTTCCGACTACTAGATCTTCGAAATCTCCAAAAGTCAGAAGCCACGTTCTAAAAGCTAGTTATCATGGCAAGCCAGAAGCTGAAAAGCTCATGACAAGATGCCAGCTTCTGGCTTCTGAATTTAAAGGTGCGTGATTTTTGAAGATCCTGAAAATCAATTATCCAGAACCTGAAACAAACATGATCTAATCTAGTAGCCGTGCTTGCGACACGTCAGCAAACGAAAACCGTGATTGACACGATTATTATTATTGTTTGCCTAGCGGACAGAATGAAAACTCCGGTTCGGCTTCTTGATTCATTTGCTCTTCATCATCTGTGCGCCTTTGAATGTTCGACTGAAATATGCATGTTGCCTCTTCACGTCAAGTTCCGTCCCTGGCCAAGTTTACGTCGTGTGTGGCAGGATCTTATACATCGGCCACAAAATAGTTGGCTGAAGCTAAAATAGGAAAGCAAAAATCAAGGGGGTCTTGTGGCATGTCAGTCCCGAGACTCCACTTTAGCTAGTTTCCATAATACTCCTATTTTATAAGATATGTTTACATAGCTTGCTGAGATAGTAAATTGCCTAGATGGTACACCTCCTTAAGTGGAAACCATTGAACGCCAAGAGAAACTAACAATCTCTTTCGAGATACCAGCAAGAGAAGATGTAGGTACTATGATTCCAATAGTTGCTAGTGGTAAAGAATTATCTATTCAGATGACTTACGAAAGAAGCATCACGTGAGCTTACCTTTTTAGAACTTGAGAGGCATGGTTATCTAATTCTAGACTTACCATGGTTCAAAATCAGAGCGCTTTCAACAAAATGAACATGATAATGATATTGTTAGTTTCTGTGAGAGACTTACGTAAGAAAATCAAAATGAAATGGTGTGCGAGTCCTTGTTAATTTAAGAAAAAGTACATATATTTGTACTTTATTTGTTGTGCAAAGCAGTTCATAATATTTTCCTTTCATCTTCTTTGCAGGATATGTTTGATAACACCTTCACGGCGATGAGTTTGAAGATTTGTGAAGCTATAGACAAGTTGGGTTATCATTGGTACGAGCCTGGGACACCCTGTATTAGGGAAGGCCTGTACCAGGCTTTTATTGAAGTTCGATCTACCTCGTTTCATGCTGCGGAACCAATATTCATCATCTATGGCAAAGCACTTTCTCATAGATGTGAAGCAAAGAAAAGCGCACTTATCTATGCTTTGTTTTTTATTAACGAAAGCCTGGGGTACAGGATTGGAGATGTTCACTATGTTAAGTACCTCTTGCTCGCGAATAATATCCGTTAGATGATGTAATGTATGCATGCAATTGAACATTTGCACCTTGGATGTAATATGTATCGACTTATTGAATATTTCAACCGTATGCATTTTAAATATTTAGATGTTTCCTTTTCCAACTTCTTGTGGCCATGTAGTGTGATGTGCTTATATATGATAGATTCCTGTGGCCAGTGAATTATTTAGAGGTCAATGTATTTTTAGGACAGGTCATGCCCTAGCCCGCCCCTGAAAATCGATTTCCAGGGCGGACCATGGTCTCACCCGCCTCTGAAAACTGATTTCTAGGGGTCATTCTAAGGGTCATGGGCTCGGATTTACAGGGGCGGGTTAGGGCATATGATCCGCCCTCGGAAATCGGTTTTTAGAGTCAGGTTTGGTACTCATCCCTGCAAATAGCTATTTTTAGCTGCAGTAAATAGAGACGGTACCGCACCCATCCCTAGAAATGGCTTTTTACCAGCCTCTAAAAGCGCTTTGTGTCGTAGTGGTGGTGACATCGATGCATGGTTCAATTCTTGTCCCGCTTCTAATCTGAATTAGTTTAGTTTGATGATTTCTGGATCGTTGTACTCGTGACAACGCAACATGAGAAGTAAAACGACGTGCGGGGATTCATGTGCTCTTCTTTTGGTAGGTGGTTTGTAAAGAAGTCAATCCCAGAGTACTTCAGAGCTAAGATTAATATTATTTTTTACTCCAACCACCCTTAAATTTAAGGTATTTTAATTTATCTTAAATTAAATTGTTCTATGTTTGATCAAATTTAGAGAAAAGAGTAATAATATTTGGAATGTCAAATGAGAATAATTAGATCCATTATGAAATATATTTTCATAATTTACTTAGATGTTAATGTTCTTCTCTATAAATTTGGTTAAACTTAGATCACGACAAAGTAAAATGATTTATACTTCAGAATGGATGGAGTACTTAATTGGTGACCAGTTATTTAGGAGAACTGATGACATAAACAGCTGGTTAATCGGTTAGTGGTTTTTGCCACCATCGTGAATGTGATTCCTTTGTTGCCGCCGACGTAGAAGAAGGAGCTCTGCTGCCCGTGCCCCGCCGCCACCGCCACACGAGAATGCGCCGGCAACGGACTGGCCATCAATTCTCGCTGCTGCCGGCGTGGTGGTGGGGATGGTGGCGGTGGTCGCCGTCACGGCCTACCTGTGCCAGCGCCGCCGCCGCCCGCTGAAGGTGCTTGACTTCACAGGGAATAGAAACGTAGTACTACTCCGTTCTTGGCCAATACTTCAGAGTTCTGATCATGTGATCGGATTATGCCTTATCTCACTTATCATCCTAATACCCTATTTCGAATGAACAATCCAGACAACTAGAGCATGAATAATTGAGTAGTACGGAGTACTGTATTTCGAAGTGGTAAATGCTTGTTTTTCTATCTGCATGCGTGTTTACTTCCTCTCCGTTGATCTGCTTACCCTTTAGCGTTTTTTTTTGGTACGATGATTCACTACATTGCAAATACATTGACGATGCATTGGGATTCGGGACGAGAGAGAGAGAGGGAGGGGGGGGGGGAGAGAGAGAGAGAGAGAGAGAGAGAGCACGATCTAGTGCCATGGCTTGTGCGCAAAGCGACGCCATCTGTTTGCCTATTGATCAATGGGAGCGGATGCAATTGTTCCAAAGTACTAAATAAGTTCGCGAAGGGCAATTTATTTTTGATTTTTGCGCATGCTGTATAATTAGGTTAAGATGGTGTGGTTAGCATCTTTTTCTCTTGGAATCGCATGTGTTGTTTTCCACTAACAACATCTCCAAGAGTGCCCAAATAATTAAGTCCTAAAAAACTGATTTTAGGACCTTGCTAAAAATGTTTGGGAGGGAAAAAAAAGACCTCAGCATCCAAAAATTCCCGAAAATTTATCCCCCAAAAAACTAATTGCTGCCACATCATCCAGAAATTCTAGACCTAGCGCTTGATTTACAGGTTCACGACTCATCAGAAATCACCATTGGAACTTATTAGCGATTATTTTCGGTCAAGTTCATGATCAGGGACCAGTTTTTAACTTTTTATTCAAGAAATCTCTCCTCTCCCCAAGCCGCACAACAGCAGCTTCGCAAATCGTGCAAGACACCAGCAGTAGTAGGTTGCAGTGGCTCAGAGTCACGGCAACGTCTTCAGACATAATCGGGACAAACCAATGAATCCATGATGCATGAATGGCCATGAAAATCATGCAAGAAATCCCAACTATGCATATACATATATGTAAAGTCGTACACATATTAAACTTGAATCGCGATAATTCATCATGTTGAAGCCCAAGCTTACTTAGAGGGAACACATCATACAATTCTAGTTGAAATAGTCCATCAACTTAACATGACTTTATTACATTCAACCAAGCTTAACCTTATGGTTTATACACCTCGCTAGAAGCAACCGGCTGGACCGCCGTAGGAAAACTTGGACCCTGCAATTGGTAACACATAATAACATTTTGGGTTTTCTGCAATAACCGGCAAGTCCACTGTTAAAGGGGTGTGCTTTGACCATCCTGGTCAACAAACTGAAGATTGGAAATGGATGCAGCATTTTCTGATGGAAGGTACCCACTGCCCATTGGAGGAGTTGGAAGACTTCTCCTGGCACGTGATAAGCCACCAAAAGCGATGCCACTGGCTTTTGTTGCTAATCCTGCTAATAGGTTTGTGGGATAGTACCCTATTGCTGTTGGGGTGTCATTGTCGATGCCACAGTACACCCACCAATGTCCTCTTGACTTCTCCTATCATTATCAAAAAGTTTTTTAGAAACATGAAAGGAAATTCAACTGTGCTTGAGAACGAGCAAACTTGATGTGGCTCTTGTTGGAAAAATTAGGAGTTTCAGTTTTAAATTAATCCGAAGAAAAATCATGACCACGATAAAAATTATGTACAGAAAACGTATAGATCTAAACATGCTCATAACATGATAGAAGATAAAATATTGCAGCAGCAATATCAATCCTAACCAAATCATACTAGGTATGAAAAGCATAGTTAGGAACAGAAAGTCGTACGTGTCTTGCGTGACTGGAATAACCAGGCAAAGATGACGACGTCGATGATCAGCACCTCCGCGCGCTTGACGACGCCGAGTCGCGCCCCACTGACGAGGAGGTAGGCGAGCCGTGGTGACGAGGATGCAGAGCCGATGTGGATGCGTTCGAGCAGTCGCGCAGAGCGCTTCCCAAAAACCTTATTCGCCCTCTCCCGGTGCAGGATTGCTGAGGACGAGGTTCCACAGACCTGCTCTCCCGATCGCCGGTGCATGCCGACGAATGGGATGAAGTAGCGTACGCGGCGGCGCAACAAGCAGGCTGAGGCGTGTTGTGCGTTGTAGGTTTTTCTCTACGCTGTTTTGCTTGTACTTGTTTCTGTGCTGGCACCCGTGCGTATTTAAATGGGGAACCGCTAGGGTTTTGGCGTCCCAAAACCTATTCAGTTACGAGTCCCAAAAATCCGCGCGTGAAATCCGTAACAGATTCAAAGTGGCAAAAAGGAAGGAAGCCGCCGGACTTTCTACAGCCTTTTACCCGAGACTGGAGAGCCGATTCATAGGAAACAATCGGCTCTTTCGCCCGAGTCTGAAGAGCCGATCATGGGAATGATCGGTTCTTTTACAGCCGTAGTAGTTCGCCCGAGACCGAAGAACAATCGGCTCTTTCGCCCGCAAGAGACCGGAGAGAGCCGATCGGCTCTTTACCGGATCGGCAAAAAGAGGCCGCATGCCCGCAAGGGTTGAACACGGATTTTGGCGGACCATTCACGCGCACGTCGCGTGCGCGCGCCCTTCGCCCGAAGCCCGAGCCCGGCCCGGCCCGGCGAGGCGAGGCGAGCGAGCGCGCGCGTGTGTTCTTCCTTCTTCCTCTCACCCACACTTGCAAGAGCATGGAGAGCATCCAACTATTTAAGTTAGGTTCCCTCCACCTCCACTAGCAAGGTGGGACTAACTTGTTGCCATGCACCTATGCACTAATGGGCTTTTGAGATTTTACAGGAATTATTTGGATTTACATGGGCTAGGCCCAAATATTCCAACAATCCCCCACCAGATCTCAAAGTCTCATTATGACTTTGCCTCAAACCCACTGTTGTTTGATATACCAGTGTTTCAATGGAGACTGTTAAGTTGAACTTCCATCTAGAACAGCAAGTTACACTCATTCACAACTTGAACAATGGACTAAGCCTTGAATTGCAAGTTTTGTGCAAATGAGTTTCACTTACAGTCAAACTAATACTTGACCTCCAGTAGGCTACTTCGCGGTTGGAGCATATCGGTCGTACTCCCTGGTCTCTTCATGAGCTTAATAGAGATCACCTGAATCTCACAGACTGCGACCGTCCAATAGTCGGGCTCACATAGGTGTATTCTTTCAAGAACGTTCTGCAGGATAACGTCTTTGCTAATTAAAGCCAACAGAATACATTAAGACCAATGCCAACCTGCCATGCAGTAATTGAGAGTATTGCATCCTTCTTGAATGAGTATAAACATTTACTCTCATGCTAACCTCTAGCTTGTTCTTCCCAAATCCTAATTCACGGGATCTCCGATCACATAGGTTGGGTTACCACTAGGGAATAGCTTATACAGGTCTCAGACCCATCTCCTTGGATGCATTGTCTATCACATTACGTGACAGCCCCTTGGTAAACGGATCAGCCAGATTTTTCTCAGTGTGGACATAACCCACAGTGATAACTCCGGAGTTTCTCATTTTTCTAACTGATTTTAACCGTCTCTTGATATGTCTTGAAGACTTCATATTGTCCTTTGAACTGTCTACCTTGACAATCACAGTTTGATTGTCACAGTTCATCATTATTGCCGGCAATGGTTTCTCGACAATAGGTAAGTCCATCAAGAACTCACGAAGCCAATCGGCTTCCACTGTAGCTGTATCTAGTGCTGTGAGTTCTGCTTCCATAGTAGATCTCGTCAGGATCGTCTGTTTGCATGATTTCCATGAAACAGCAGCACCGCCAAGAGTGAAGACGTATCCACTAGTGGCATACAGCTCATCTAGATCCGATATCCAATTAGCATCACTGTATCCTTCCAGTACTGCAGGAAAACCGGAATAGTGAATCCCGTATTCCATAGTACCCACCAGGTAGTGCATTACGCGCTCAAGCGCACGCCAATGATCATCTCCCGGATTACTCGTAAACCGGCTCAACTTGCTAACAGCAAAAGAGATGTCAGGCCTCGTTGCACTCGCAAGATACATGAGTGAGCCAATTATCTGTGAATATCTCAATTGGTCTCTGCCAATTCGTTTGTTCTTTCGAAGGATCAAGCTCGGATCATAAGGAGTTGGACTAGATTTGCTATCCTTATAGCCAAACCGATTTAACATTTTCTCCACATAATGGGATTGCGAAAGAGTAATCCCATTCTCTCCCTTGATCAGCTTGATGTTGAGAATAACATCAGCCTCACCAAGATCTTTCATATCAAAGTTTTGACACAAGAATATCTTGACCTCGTTGATCATATCAAGACTAGTGCCAAAAATCAGTATGTCATCGATATACAAACACAATATAACTCCTTGACCCCCACCATAGCGGTAATACACACATCGATCAGCCTCATTGACACTAAAGCCTGCTGATATGAGTGTTAAGTTGAATTTCTCATGCCATTGCTTAGGTGCTTGCTTCAGGCCATACAAAGATTTATACAACTTGCACACCTTGTTCTCATGACCCTCTACTACAAACCCATCAGGCTGTGTCATGTAGATTTCCTCTTCCAGCTCTCCGTTGAGGAAAGCTGTCTTAACATCCATCTGATGGATGAGAAGACCATGCGAGGCAGCCAGGGAGAGTAGGACACGAATAGTGGTCAATCTCGCAACAGGTGAGTAAGTATCAAAGAAATCTTCGTCTTCTTTCTGGGTGTAACCCTTAGCCACAAGACGAGCCTTGTACTTATCAATAGTACCATCAGGCTTAAGTTTCCTTTTGAACACCCACTTGCAACCCACAGGTTTGCAACCGTACGGTCTTTCGACCAGCTCCCAAGTTCCATTGGAGAGAATGGAGTCCATCTCGCTACGGACAGCTTCTTTCCAATCATCCGCATCAGGAGATGAGAATGCCTCAGAAATTGTTTTGGGAGAATCATCTATGAGATATACAGTAAAATCATCACCAAAAGACTTCACAGTCTTTTGTCTCTTGCTCCTCCTAGGAGCATCACTGTGAATCTCCTCATGATTTGATTCAAGTGTGTGTTCATCATGCTCAGAAAAATCAACAGATTCAGAAGTTGTATTCACTGTTTTATTTAGAGGTAATGAACATATAGCATGCGTGGCTTTCATAGGAAAAATATTCTCAAAGAAAGTTGCATCACGAGACTCAAGCAGAGAATTTACAAGCATATCAGGCACCTCAGATTTAACTACTAGAAATCTATAAGCAACGCTATGATGTGCATAACCCAAAAAGACACAATCCACAGTTTTAGGTCCCAACTTGCGCTTCTTGTTGATTGGCACATTCACCTTGGCCAAACAACCCCAAGTGCGTAAGTAAGAGAGTGAAGGTCTTCTCCCAATCCACTCCTCGTAAGGAGTCTTTTCCTTATTCTTCATGGGAACTCTATTCAGGACATGACATGCAGTCAATACTGCCTCCCCCCACCATGCCTTAGATAATCCAGCGGTGTCTAACATGGCGTTAACCAAGTCAGACAACGTGCGATTCTTCCTTTCGGCAACCCCGTTTGATTCGGGTGAATAGGGAGGCGTTCTCTCATGAATAATGCCATGTTCCGCACAGAATAAGTCAAAATCATTAGAGAAATATTCACGTCCTCGATCGGACCTAAGTCGTTTGATCTTTTTCTCAAGTTGGGTTTCTACTTCAGCCTTATAGATTTTAAAGCAGTTAAGAGACTCATCTTTCATTTTTAGCAAGTACACATAGCAAAATCTAGTTGCATCGTCAATCAAGGTCATGAAATATCTTTTTCCACCTTCTGTTAATACGCCATTCATCTCACAGATATCTGAATGGACGAGTTTTAGAGGTGCCAAATATCTCTCCTCTGCTACCTTGTGAGGTTTTCGAGGTTGCTTAGACTGCACGCAACTATGGCACTTAGAACCTTTAACTATGGAAAAATTCGGAATTAAACTCATGGTGGAAAGTCGAAACATAGAGCCAAAATTCAGATGACATAAACGCGAGTGCCAAACAGATGCATCGCTCTCATTTATTCCATCTGAAATAAAGTTCACAGACTTATTACAGTAATCTGAGACTGAAAAGCGGAACAGACCTCCGCACTCATAGTCTTTACCGATAAATTGTCCACATTTAGACACGACAAATTTATTGGACTCAATCACTACTTTAAAACCATCCCTACACAAAAGGGATCCACTAACTAGATTATTGCCGATAGTAGGGACATGCTGCACGTTCTTCAACTGCACGATCTTTCCCGAAGTAAGTTTCAGATCGACCGTGCCAACACCATGAACAGTAGCATGCGACCCATTGCCCATCATCACGGTAGAATCCCGAGCGGTCTGGTAAGAAGAAAACAAGGTAGCATCAGAACACACATGAACATTTGCACCAGTATCAAGCCACCAACTAGTAGATTGAAACACTGAAAAAACCGAAGGTATAGAATTATACCCACTGGTTTCCACTCCAGCCATGGTGACCGTGTTCACAGTCTTCTGCTCAGGTGAAGGCTTTCTTCCTTTGCGGTGTGGGCACTTCTTTGCCCAATGATCAGTAGATCCACACACAAAACAGCCTTGACCTTCCTTAAATTTCTTCTTCTTGAAAGTAGTTGTAGGCTGCGGCTTGTTCTTCTTTCCCTTGCCCTTGCCTTTGCCATGAGACTTTTGCACCATGTTGACACTAGTCTGACCCTCAGCAGCCTTAGATCGCCCATCCTTGGCCCGAGTTTTCTCCTCAACATCAAGAGATGCTATCAGATCAGACACTGATATCTCCATCCTCTTGTGTTTGAGTGTAGTGGCAAAATCCCTCCAGGAAGGAGGCAACTTGGCAATGATGCCACCAGCCACAAACTTGTCGGGTAGGTTGATCTTGAGGTGCTCAAGCTCCTTGGCCATGCACTGTATCTCATGAGCCTGCACGACTACAGATTTCCCATCGGTCATCTTGTAGTCATGGTACTGCTCCATGATATACAGCTCAGCGCCAGCATCTGTGCCGCCATAATCGGCTTCCAGGGCGTCCCACAACTTTTTAGCGTCTGTGTGATGTAGGTACACATCCTGTAGACGATCTACAAGTGTACCGATCACAGCGCCCACAAAAAGTGTGTTGGCCTCGGTAAAAGCCTTCTCCTGATCAGGGGTAAGAATCCCATCAGGTTTGCCCTTAGACACCCACAGCACGTTCATGGCGGAGAGCCACAGAATCACTCTCGTTTGCCATCTTTTGAAGTGCTCGCCAGAGAACTTCTCGGGCCTCAGAGCATCAACAAATCCAGCCATGAAACTGAAATTCCTATAATAAGGTTTTTGGATTGTTGGAAAAATTAGGAGTTTCAGTTTTAAATTAATCCGAAGATAAATCATGACCACGATGAAAATTGTGTACAGAAAACGTATAGATCTAAACATGCTCATAACATGATAGAAGATAAAATATTGCAGCAGCAATATCAATCCTAACCAAATCATACTAGGTATGAAAAGCATAGTTAGGAACAGAAAGTCGTACGTGTCTTGCGTGACTGGAATAACCAGGCAAAGATGACGACGTCAATGATCAGCACCTCCGCGCGCTTGACGACGCCGAGTCGCGCCCCACTGACGAGGAGGTAGGCGAGCCGTGGTGACGAGGATGCAGAGCCGATGTGGATGCGTTCGAGCAGTCGCGCAGAGCGCTTCCCAAAAACCTTATTCGCCCTCTCCCGGTGCAGGATTGCTGAGGACGAGGTTCCGGAGACCTGCTCTCCCGATCGCCGGTGCACGCCGACGAATGGGATGAAGTAGCGTACGCGGCGGCGCAACAAGCAGGCTGAGGCGTGTTGTGCGTTGTAGGTTTTTCTCTACGCTGTTTTGCTTGTACTTGTTTCTGTGCTGGCACCCGTGCGTATTTAAATGGGGAACCGCTAGGGTTTTAGCGTCCCAAAACCTAGTCAGTTACGAGTCCCAAAAATCCACGCGTGAAATCCGTAACAGATTCAAAGTGGCAAAAAGGAAGGAAGCCGCCGGACTTTCTACAGCCTTTTACCTGAGACTGGAGAGCCGATTCATAGGAAACAATCGGCTCTTTCGCCCGAGTCTGAAGAGCCGATCATGGGAATGATCGGTTCTTTTACAGCCGTAGTAGTTCGCCCGAGACCGAAGAACAATCGGCTCTTTCGCCCGCAAGAGACCGGAGAGAGCCGATCGG
Organism: Panicum hallii; assembly: GCF_002211085.1. Taxonomy (NCBI): domain Eukaryota; kingdom Viridiplantae; phylum Streptophyta; class Magnoliopsida; order Poales; family Poaceae; genus Panicum; species Panicum hallii. The sequence goes on from NC_038044.1 coordinate 59,198,403, forward strand.
CTCTTTACCGGATCGGCAAAAAGAGGCCGCATGCCCGCAAGGGTTGGACACGGATTTTGGCGGACCATTCACGCGCACGTCGCGTGCGCGCGCCCTTCGCCCGAAGCCCGAGCCCGGCCCGGCGAGGCGAGGCGAGGCGAGGCGAGCGAGCGCGCGCGTGTTCTTCCTTCTTCCTCTCACCCACACTTGCAAGAGCATGGAGAGCATCCAACTATTTAAGTTAGGTTCCCTCCACCTCCACTAGCAAGGTGCGACTAACTTGTTGCCATGCACCTATGCACTAATGGGCCTTTGAGATTTTACAGGAATTATTTGGATTTACATGGGCTAGGCCCAAATATTCCAACAGCTCTAAGCACTCATGACGTGAGAATGTAGATCATTGAAGGATAAAAGAAATATTCTAGAAAATTAAAAGCAATTCCTTATTTACTGAATTTGTAACTTCACATTCATGGTTTGGGGAGGTCAAATACAGTGCCTAGCAAAGTGTTCAGAAATGGGGCTTTTTATGTTGAAGATAAATAGGACACATGTCTATCACTCATTTTCTGATGCAAGGTATTCAACATTGAAGAAAGAATTGGTTCTTAGTAGAGGGGTGTGCACAATGCAGATTCGAATAGTCATTCTGCCTCGCAACGGCTACCACATTTTTGCATGTGGCAGAGATGCTGGTTTTTAATTTAGTCAATACTCAAACGGTTTGGTTGTTTGGAACGTGAGGTGCGTGATCATCACCAAGTTCTACCTAGTGGTTGGTGTTGGTATTTCTTAATCTTCACGGAAGAATCTGTAAGCGCACGGAAATACCGTTGTAACACTTCACCCGGAGAGTATTCAGGGTATCGTATTTTTTCCGAGAACGGAGGTGCAATGATCTTTTACCTAGTTTATCCAGTGAAAAAGGGAGAAGATAGGATGATCCTGGGTAGTGTGGTTGTCCACAGGTAGAGACTCTTAGGAAAGATAAACTCAGCTCTCACTCGCTTACATTCGGCACCGGTTTACAAGTGTTCTGCTAAGTGTAACCGGCTATTAGCTCTACACCCAACCGGAACGTGGGGGGCTACAAGGGACGAACAGGGCTGTCACCACTTGCCACCTACCCCGACAGACAGTGGGAAGGGTAGCAAACAAAGGCAACCTCAAGCTTAGACACCACGTCTACACTATCGATTACTACTCTAGCTCCAGCCAGACTCCGTCTCAAGACTCAAGTCCTTAAGCTAGAACACCCTTCACAAGAACGGACGATGATACCGCAATCGAACGATAACGAAAGCTTAACTTAAATAAGAACTCAAATAAGAACTCAACACGTAGACGAAATCCGAATACTTACTCAAAAGGAGGCTCGTATCCGCCGAGGTACAAGAGGGAGGCCGACAACTCCAGCTCTCCTCTTGAACTTCTCCTCACACTTCCTAACCCACTCTACTAGGTAGCTCTAAAGGTGGAGTCCCCCTCTCTTCTTCTCTTCCAAACGTGTTGTGTGTGGGGGTGACCTCCTCCTTTTATACCCCTCCAAGGACGGTTCCCGGACAAAGTATATAAGGAAACTTGCATAACCGGCATCCTAAAGATGGTGAAGATCTTCCCAGCAAACTGCACCTGGACGGAAACCAGGCTAGGGTCAGCGACCCCCTAGTGGGGCCAGTTGCCACCGCCTTTGACCTGGGCACTGACAGGTGGGTCTTAATCTTATCCTCAGGGTGCTGCCGCCTTGGAATGTCGGTTTGGCCTATCATGTGGGCTCTTCTTGTAAGTCTAACGTAGGGTGTGATCTTCTGTGCATTCTTTCTGTGTTTTGTGTATGCTTTTTGGGGTATTTATTCATAGGTGTCGGCATATCATGATTCATAAAATCTCATGAGAATATATAGCTTAATCTGATGATAGAATACATGTTATATATAAAAAAGGGTTCAAATTATGTAGACACATGTTAGAATTTCAACAAACAATTTGCACTTACCTCCTCAGTCATATAGCAAAGTTCACATCCTTCATGCTTCTGAGGGAGAAATGCAACAGAGACAAGCAATACACGTAACACGCTAAGCCTTGACATAATGGAAAGCACATAAACTATGTGTGAGCCTTCTTTTCATAAGTCCTCTATATATAGAACTCTAAAAAAATATCAGATTCATCTTAAGGATCATTATTTATTTTGTCGGATATAATAAAAGAAAAGATAGAGAAAGATACATTGTGTGCAAAGAGATATGCAAGGAAGTATTGCATGTTCTTTGGAAATATCCTCTGCGTAAGGAGCCTAATTAAAAATATGCTAGGAGATATGCCATTTATATAAATTCTCTATACATGAGGATTAATTCAATAAAATATATGCAAGGAGATATGCCATGTCGTTTACATATGTATCCTCTAAATATGGGGAATAATAAAAGAAAAGATGCAAAAAAGATATGCCATGTTCATTATATACATCCTCTATAAATGGAACGTACTAAAAGAAAAGAGAGGCAGCAAGGAGATATGTCCGATTCTTTATATATATATATATATATATATATATATATATATATATATATATATATATATATATATATATATATAACTCCTTTATAAGTCGGACATGAAAAAGAAAATATGCAAAGAGATATATCAAAAAATATACTCCCTCCGTCCTAAAAAGGTCATCCTAGAACTTCTAGGACAAATTAACAAAAGGGTAAAATAACCATATTTGTCCCTATTTATTATCCATATTTGGCACTAATTGAGCACTAATTGATTCTTGCATGCATATTTGGCATGTTCATTATTTTGTTTTTTTGGGGCGGAGGGAGTATGTATTATTTAGCAACCCAAATTCAAAATAAAATGTATAAAAGGATATAATTTCCACATCATAACATAATGTAGAAAGTCTCAACATCTTCTACACCATTTATGTTCACGGAGTTTAGCGCTATAACATCATTTCCACAGAAGTCTTCATTTCTGCACATGTTGATATGATTATTATAAGCGAAAGATTAGCAAGATTCTTGTAGAATATCAGGGGCCTGTACAAGACTAAGGAGAGTCAGATTCTTGATTAGTACCCAAGGTACTGCAAAAATTGTAGCGCTCCATTTATAGCTTCTATTCTTCCTTCCAATACCAAGTACGGTCTCCGCCAGTTCTACCACCTTTGCTGACTGAAAGTGCATCAGCTGACGACTGTTGAAGCCTCATGGCACGTGCATCGGGCTTTTGCTGGAAATTAGAAATGGGCCTTGGCCCGATTAAATAAAAATAAAAGGAATCCAGTAGCCTGTCGTGCTGAGCCCAACCCCGCTCGCCTCCGCTGGTCCCAGGGCCGTTCCTGACTTTTTGGGGGCCAGGGCGAAATGCAATATGGAGGCCCCATCTATTAATATGTGTATATATATTATGAATTTATATATAATAATAAACATATATTATTGAACATTCAATAATTTTTTTATAATGCTTTAAAGTTTATAAGATAACAAATATAAAGTATAGTCATAAACACTTACTTATTACATGGTAGCATGCTAAAAATTTCTTCTAACATTTTGTGATACAAAGTCATCGATTATACCATTGAGATCAATCTCATCCAACAAATCCTTTTCGATGCATAGAATTGCCAAACCATTTAATCTCTCTTGAGTCATTGTTGATCTCAAATAATTCCTCAATAATTTTAATTTTGAAAAGCTTCTCTCAGCTGATGCAACGGTTACAGGAATAGTAAATAATATCCGATAAGCAATTGAGACATTAGGATAACAATCTAAATCTCTGACATGCTCAAATATCTGCATAGCAGACAATATGCCATCTGGTAGAGTAAATTTTAAAATCTTCAACTCAGAAATAAGATCATGTACCTCAACATCAGATGAACCATCATGAGAGAAAGTGTCTGCAAATTTGGCGCAAGACTTTTCTAGTTCAGTATCATTCAATGACTTCAGGATAGTTGAGCTTAATAAAAAACCAAATATATCTTTGAACACCATGAGTTCTTCAAATCTGGTTTTCAATGAAGTGATTGCCATATCAACTACAAACAAAAAATATTTCACTTCAAAAGCCCTTTCACCCTCTAGAATTTCTTCTTCACAATTATTTTCATCAAACTGTTTCTTTCTCAAGGCACGACATTTTATGGGAAACAATACCTCTACACCCATTTCAGTTGCAATGCCTTTTGCAATGATCAGACTAGAAGAAAACCCCTCATTTCTGTATGCCTCAAAGTACTGCACCATACCTTGTATTTGATTCAAACCAGAGTCAATGCATATGTCTGGCGATTGCAATTTCTTAATCACTTTGTTTACAGAATATAAAATATCATGCCAGATAACCATACCAAGCAGAAACTCAAAGTTGCCAAGTGCATCAAATAAACTTTTTGCATCACTTTTGTCCTTAGGTTCAATATCAGAAGAATGACTTAACTCATACAAAGTAGACCTTAACTCCTTTGCTTGATATCTTATTGCTATAATACTTGAGATTCGACTCTCCCAGCGAGTATTTGACAATGATTTTAGAGTAAAAGTGGGAACATATTTACACAAAATATTCCACCTTTTGGTTGAACCAGCAAATAACACATATATGCGTTGAACAATCCCAAAAAATTGAAACAGCTTTCCCACAAGATTTTGCCATATCACAATAAGTAAGATTAAGACTATGGCAAGCACATGGCATATACAATGCTCTTGGATTAATATCAAGCAGCCGCTTTTTCACCCCCTGATGTTTGCCTTTCATATTGGAACCATTATCATAGCCTTGACCCCTTATATCATTAATATTTAGGCCAAATGACCTCATAGAATCAAGCAACACATTGAAAAGCCCCAAACCAGATGTGTCATCCACATTCAAGAACCCCAAAAAGTACTCCTCGATATTTATTTTTCCATTGGACAAATTAACACAACGAACTAACAAATCATTTGTTCTTGATGACTGACATCAGGAGTACAATCCAAGATAACAGAGAAATACTTGGCCTCTTTAACAACCTTTATGATAGACCTTGTAATATTAGAAGACAAAAGAACTATCAACTTATTCTGAATCTTAGGACTGAGATAATGGTAATGCATTTCTGTATTCTGAATACGCTTAAGATGGTCTTGCATTACCAAATCAAATTCAGCAATCATCTCAACACAGGCTAAAAAATTGTCATTACTACCACTGTAAAGTTGCTCAATGCTTCCTCTAAAAGCCAACTTGCGTTTACCAAGAAATTTTACAATTGCTATTATTCTTAGCAAAACTTGCCTCAAACGTTCTTTCTCCTTATTAATTTGCTTCTGCAAGTCTTTATCAATAGTTTCCTCTTTCTGCAATCTAGTCCATAGTTCATTCCACTTGTTCATATTGCTAATATGCTCAACACTATTTTCATGTTCTCTAAGCTTCTCACTGATATGCCTCCAATTTCTATATCCAGCTTGTGCTAAGAAACTTGGACTCTTGTTACCGAGATACTTAAAGATCTTACAACATAAGCAAAAAACTTTGTCAACATGCTTTGAATAAACTAGCCATTTTCTATCATGTACCTCTCCATTGCTTAATTTTCTGTAATAATGAGCATATGAAAAATGTCTTGATGCATTATCTAGAGAGAATTCAATACCTTGTTCTCTTACAGGCCCTTTCTCAACTAATATATCTCTTGCTTTATTATCAAGATTATCCCAATTTCTCGGATCATAAATATCAGGAGTATAAACCGGCTCCTCATCAAGACTAGCAGACTGTGCTTGTGCAGGTGATGAATTAGATGGATTATCAGGGCCACTTACATTGTTATCATCGACGTTAATGTCAATATTTTCCTCTTCTTCAGAAATCCTAACAGCCGGTTCCTCTTCCTCCACAGCAACGATCGCCAATTCATTATTTGGGTTCGTCGAAACACTAGGATTAATCTTCAAAAATTTATCCATAGCTCCTCTTTGTGTTTCTATAAAGTCATCTGCATATTTTTTCCTTTTCCTCTTTTCGCTACCAGATGGATACTTTCTTGATGACATGATATCAGTATATCACAAAGAGCTGAAAATAAAAACAAACATATTAAAATCAATGTTGTCGTACTTTGTGTTTCTATTGGTGTCTTACTCTTACCTTTGATCCTTTATCCTTATCCAATCCAATTGTCGGGCGACGTCAATGGCTTGGCTGCCAGCAATCTTTGTTTCCGTGGCTTCGAGACCGTCTGACCGATGGGGTGCCGGGGCGACAGGACAGCGGCAGCGGCCAACGGGCAACGGCGACCGCGACCGCCGACTCTACGAGGAGGACGGCTCACGGCTGGCGGCGCGTGCGATCGAGTGAATTAGGGGTTGCGAGTTGCGACGGTTTGTTTTCTCGTTCAGCGCTGCTGCGTGATCTCTCAGAGGCCAAAAGTGCAGGCCTGCTGCGTGATCTCTCGGAGGCTAAAAGTGCAGACCTGCTGCCTGCTGCTTGCATACATATGTGGGGCCCCATGCATTTGGGGGGCCAGGGCGGTCACCCACCTTGCCCCCCTCCAGGGACGGCCGTGGCTGGTCCTAACACACGCCTACTCCCTAATTACGACGGCGCCCACAGAGAAGCCTTACCTCTAATCTTTCAAAAAGAGAAGTCTTACCTCTATTTTTGCACGTCTGATTTCTCGGCAAAAGATGCGCATTTTTTTTTGAAGGAGAAAGATGCACAGTTTTGTTCTGTGCAGCCAGCTATATACATGTATGCAACGCCAGTTGAAGCTACCTAATTACCTTCTCCCGAGACTAGACATCAAAACCCAATGCTTATATAAAGAAGTAAGTAAATGAGTGCTGCCAAATTGTATCCCGTGGCACGGCGTGTAAACGAGGTAAATGGCCGTGTAGGCGAACAGTATAATAATTTAGTACCAACTTGGACTAAAGCCAAAAAATGTTGAGCAGTTTCTTCTCCACCAAACAAACATGCCCTGGGGGGTTAGGACAGATGGAACAAACAACGCGTGTTTCTCCGTAAGCGGCCTGATCTGGTGCGCCCACTCGAGATCCGACTGCTGCCGTAGCCACTTGGACACGTCCTCACATGTCCACGCCAAGTGCAGTTTGGCATCAGATACGCTGCTGCTGCTGCCAGCACGTCGTCTCGGCCCTCGGACAATACCTTTTGAAGTTTTGAGTGAAGAGAGAGGACAACGTTGAGAGCCTACTGACAAGTGACGAGCAGATTGCTGCGAGAAGGCCGCCGGTGTTCTCTCATCTGTTAGGCCCCGAATGAATTAGGCCCAAGATGGCGAACATGTGAGCGACTCCAGCCAGCCCGAACTATTCCTGATCTACCCTCGAGTCAAGTGTGTTTTTTACAGTCGCTAGTCAATTCCTGTTTTACCCGTCACTTGTCTTTTTGGGCTGCATGTAGTAATTGTTTCTATTTTTCTGTTGAACGCAACCCGGCGCCCCCGGCCCATTCTCGACTGTTCTTTTCCTGTCGTCACTCACACATCTTTGAATCGAAGGCGACTGTTGTTGTTTTGTCTGTGGCCTTTATTTGTTTTTTTATTGTTGTTGTTGCTGCAGCAGCTGGCCCGTAAGTTTTATCCTGAGCACAATAGCTTTTATTTGTATTTCTCAGGCAGGCATTACAGCCCTGCTGCAGCCTGCCGTCCACCGCTGCCCGCGTCCACACAGCTGCCGCTGGCAAGTGGAATCAATTTTCTAGTTGACGCTGGTTCGAATCGACCAGGCCTGTTTGGAGTTGTTAATATATGATAAAATTTTGAGTTTTGGCTACATTTTAATACATTTTATTAACTTTTATATTAACTTTTATCTATTAGCACTTCGATGTAGATCGGAATCTTGTTCGATGATCACTCAATTTACTCCCTACGCGGCATCATTAGATTAGATTGGTTAAAAAATCGATCGAGTCCCAAACAAAAAATCACCAGGTTAATGTATAGTCACTCTTTTAGGGATATCTGGTTCCGGATGGCTAAACTTTAGCCCTACCATATAAAAAGAATCTTATTATTTAGAAGTACTATATAAAATTTAATTACAAAACTAATTGCAAAATCACTAGACTAGTTCGCGAGACGAATCTAATGAGGTATATTAATTCATAATTAGCGGATGGTTACTGTAGCATCATTTAACAAATTATAGATTAATTAAGCTTATTAAATTCGTCTTGCGAATTAGCACTCATCTGTGCAAAAGGTTTTTGTAAATAGATTTTATTTAGTAATTCTAAATAGCAAGATTCTTATTGATGTGTTAGCTCTCCGGAATCAAACGGGATAGCAGAGTAGACATAGAATCCTTTGGTTTTCTAGAGATAACAGCATCACTTTTAGATGTACGCAGTTAGCCAGTTACTAACGGTTTGCATCAACGTGTCCTTTGCATGCGAGTATACTGTTCGAGCATTTTGTACCAATCAAATCAAGCATCTGATCCCCCACTTAATTCTTCGGCCTAGAGAAATTAAAACAATCCACCACAGCCCAGCATTATTATTCCTGTCTCCTGTTACCGTCAACCAGCGTCCGGAGAAACCAACCGCTTTGGAACAAACGCCTTTTCCGCTCCCGAAAGCTCGCCTCCATCATGGTGTGGCTGTCCTTGCTCGGCACGCGCCATTCCTGCAGCCAGCAGCCCCCGTCCATGGATGCGAGCCGCCACTTCTCCTATCATCAATGCATGCTCGTGCGCTGGGCCGGTCTGAGGCCGGTGATGATATGCCCGTGGCGACGGGGAACTCTGTCCCTCTCACGCTGCCTATCAGGTCTTCAGATATGCTGTGCGGCCTTTCAGGGCTCGGGTAGCCACACCGCTTGATGAGGAGGGTGATGGGATTTCTGATACGGTGGCATTCCGAACTAATTTCTGGTCCTGTCGTATCGAATATTTAGATACCAATTAAAAGTATTAAATATAGTTTTATTATAAAACCAGTTGTATAAATAGGAGCTAATTCGCGAGATGAATTCATTAAATCTAATTAGTCCATGATTTGGCAATATTGTGCTCAGCAAACATATGCTAATGATGGATTAATTAGGCTTAATAGATTCATCTCGTGAATTAGGTGCTGTTCGGATCCAAGGGCAAATGGCAAAAGGGCAAATGGTAAAATTTTTGCTCCTATCACATCAGATGTTTGGACGCTAATTAGAAGTATTAAATATAGTTTAATTAAAAAACTAATTATATAGATGAGGACTAAATGACGAGATGAATCTATTAAGCCTAATTAATCCATAATTAGCAAAATTGCGGTAGTATTTGCCCTTTTACACTTTGGGGTGTTTGGATCCAAAAGTGCAAAAAAAAAGTGCAAAAGAGCAAAAGTTTTGCACTTTCTCTTTCTCTTTCCATTGGATCCGAACAGGCTCTTAGTTTCCGTTTATGCAATTTGTTTTATAGTTATCATATATTTAGTCCTCTAATTAGCATGCAAACATCCGATGTGACCAGTATAAAAGTTAGACCCTGGGTCCAAACAGGTCCTCACTCCCTCGTCCCTAAAAGACGCAACTCTCGTTTCTCGAGGAGTTAAATAAATTTAAGTTCGGCCAGCTTATACAAAATAGTACTAATATTTATGTTACAAAATAAGTATTGTTAGATTAATCATACAATATATTTTTATATTAAATCTATTTGGTTTCTATAAATTTAGTCACTTCTCGCTTTAGAGACGGATGGAGCTGGAGGATGGAGCGGGAGGCTGGAATATTCTTTGGTTACTGGGACCTTTATAGAAGCATCCGGTGGAAATTGTTGATTGGTACCCTCTGCCTAGCGAATGGCCTGACGGGTGGTTGCGTGGGAGATTCCTCGCTGTTCTTCTGTACTGTGATAAGTTGATAAGGGCAACAGGTACAGAAAAGAAAAGGTTGGTTGATCGATAGATTAATTTGGGATTAGGATTTGTGGCACCACCTCAATTAAGGGCTCTTTCGGTGGGACGGATCAAGAAATGCTGCTGGCAGCTGGCTGCAGCAGTTGCAGTAAGTTATTGCAAGCTGCAGAGTCAGCCCAGAGAAGCTTCAGACCTCCTAGAGCAATGTCAGGATGGGAATATGCTGATTAAAATGCTGGGCCACATAATAGAGTAGTTGACAGCACACGTCACTGAAAGAACTTTAGCACCACGCTGTAAGAGCTTTGACAGGTATGGCAGCAACGACCGGAACGGAGCTGGATCGACGCACCACCTGACCTGGGTTGCGCCGTACTACCAGCTGCCTGCAGACAAAGTGGAGGAGTGACTGGTTCAGCAACAGCACCACCTTTGATTTGAATCTGGACGCCCTCGCGCCGTACGGCAGCGGGGGAGGTTGGTCGCTCTTGCTCTGGCCGCCTTCCCAGATGCCGCCTGCCTCCCGCCAGGCTCTTCAGGAAGCGTCCTTGTCGGTTTGCTCTCGCCTGCCCAAACGCAGCCACAGGAAACCTTAACAAAGCGCCTCCACTAAAATTCCCCAAAAAACTCCGCTTTCGGTGGAGCTCTTTTTACTCTTAAAAAAGGGAGCCACTGACGAACGTTTTACTGATATGAATATTTTTGGTATTGTTTCTTTTTTTTGCCCCGAGAGAGGTGTTAGGTAGGTAGGCTTGGTCTGCAGATGATGCCCGTTTCTGCTGCACCCTTTGACCCCCAAAATTTGCCCCACATGCCCCCTGTAACAGCTGAACTCTGCTTTCCACTTATCACGCTAATTTCTAATATTTGTGTTACAAAATATTTCCACAACACCGTTTCAGAAAAAAAAATATTTCTAAACCATGGTAAAAGTGCACTTGTGCGAAACTACATTGCGAGATAAGTGTCCCTGAGATCGTCACCCTTTGCCTAGCCGGTGCTTGGGTGGAGATTACTCACTCCTGCTTGTGTTGGTAACATGATCAAGGATAACAATGTCTTAGACAAAATGTTTCCTAATGGATGGGTGGATGGGTTAATTAATCCATTGCTGAGGCGGTTGTCTTACCCGAACATTAGTTTACAGATCCCCTAGCTGCGACTGCCAATACAAAACACCCAGAATATTATACGGGTCCGCTAACTTGGGAGGGGCACAAGTGAGTGACTGTGAGAGACTGCCTGCACCGCGTACGGCGCCGGGGGAGGTTGGTTTGGCTGCCTTCCACCTCTTCTATATTCTTCAGTCCAGATGAAGCCTTCACTGCAGCTCCATCAACTGCCCCAAATGCAACCGCGCAGGAGAACTGAGAAAAAACCTTCCCCAAATGGCTCCTAAGAAAGCCGAACTCTTGCTTTTGGTGGAGGTTGGAGTGACCCACAAGGCGAAGATTGATCGAGCAACAAAATTTGCTAGGCTGACACCGAGCTTTTGTCATGGTCTCTTTACCCATCTGTTTCTCTCATCGCTGATGATTATTTCTAACATCCATCCACCCATCATATTGTTTCTTATATAAGGGCAGCAAATGTGTACTTGAAATATATATCATATTCTATATTTGACCCACTGTTGCTACTTCCTAATATGTATTTTTTTAATTTGAATTACATCATATACAAACAGCCTCCATTCTTATCTTCCAACAGCCTTAACCTCGTTTCAGAAAAGAAAAGAAAAAAAAGAATAGCCTTAGCCTGATCTCAAACATGGGGTATATTGGTTACATTAGTCACTGGTTGGTGTGTGAAACAAACGTTTCAAAGGTGAGGTGCTAGAAATATTATTAAGTTTCAATAATATCTATGCTATGAATATGCACGTACCAGAGGAATATCTAATCCTAAATGTAACTTGTTTTAAAAGAGTCGTGATACTGTCATACATCTCAGCTCTCCTATAGGGTCAAAACTATGCATCCATAATGTCATCTTGGAGAAACAAAAGGAGTGTGTTAATGTGCAAATGCATATATTTTAATGGAAAAAATGAAGAGTTTCAAACCACTTTAATCTGAAACCGGAATGCGATTCCTTTATCGACCATTAAGAGTACTATAAACACTAATTAGCTAGACAATGCTTAGCACACAAAGGCTATATCAACTTAGCAAACGCTTCCTTCTTTTCAAAATGTAGTTCGTTTTGAATTTTTAGGTTTATAAATTTTGATACGTACCTAAATATATATTATATCTCGATGCATAATAAATATTATAAATTTAGAAAATGATAAAAGAAGGAACGGAGTAGTAAAATTTTAGCAGTGTTTGCCTATCACGGTAGTAAATAGGAGCTTCTTTCAAAAGAAGTAACATGTGACGGATGTGACCACCAGCTCGGAGCATGCCATACGGTCCGATAGCAGGCGGACACTGTTAGCAAATGTCAAAACTGACCCTCCTAGCAAGCCACCGGTCTCCAGTCCAGAACTCCAGATGACACCTCTGCTCTGCTCTCTGCTCCTCAATGGTCCTGCACTATTGGTCCAGTGCTGCCCTGTCCCAAAAGCAAGTTCACAGTCAATGAAAAGAAAAAAGAAAAAGAAACAACCTTCCGCAAATGCCCCCAAAATAGCTGGGCTCTGCAGCTTTCGGTCTCAGCTGTCTAATTAGACTTGATCCGGTGGAGATTGAGCTAAGATTTGAATGCGAATCGTCTTGGTAACACTGGGCTAGTGACTCTTAGCGCACTTTCTTGAGCCACTGATGACTCTTAGCGCACTTTCCTTGTTTTCTCGCTCTAGCTTCGATTGTCTCTCACTCATACAAAATGTGTGTTGTCTGCTTTTCGCCGATAATATGCGTCTGTCTCGCTATTCATCTTTGGCCATTTCTGATTGAAATAGCACGCAAGAAAGAGCTCCGTTTGTCTTAGCTTCTGGTCGATTTCGAAGTCTGGATTTTGAAAAATCCAGAGTCAGAACCCAAAACAAGACCATCACAAGGTACAACCAGCTATTTTCATCTTCAGATCATTTCTTGGTACCAGGCAAGGGGATATACTGGTTGGACTAGTCACTGATCGATGCTCACAATTAGAACATGTTTCAAGATAGTACTCTCTGGATCATCGTACGGGTGTTACCTGCCCCGGTTGCACTCTTTTCCTTTCCCTTATTCGTTCGAATAAGATTCACGGTAAATCTGTAGCCATCTTTTCGGAAAGAATTATCATAGCAGTGTTAAAAACTAGACGAAAGAAAGTGTGCAAGTGTCACTATGTACACTAATGACTTGTATCTTGAGAGAGAGAGAGAGAGAGAGAGAGAGAGATTAAAGCGACATCCATTCCAAATTGGAATACGGTTCCTTGGTTGACACACTCAAGAGTACTGTATACCATGTAAGTGCAAAGTTGACAAGAAGTTTACTCATCAGACTGAGCTTCCTCTAAAGGAAGAAAAAACATGCATGCGACTCCCGGCTCGGAGCGTGCACGGGCCACACGGTCACCACCTGCCGGTCGACACGCCGGCCAAATGCCAAAACTACCCAAGGTTTCTCCGCAAAGCTGAAACTATACCACCGTTATCTCTCGTTATCACAAGAACAGTTCCTGACCAATTATTGCCAGGAAAATCATTTCCTGACAAATTATCGTAAAAACTCCCACTGGTTTCATGCAGAATTGCAGCCCATAATTGAATCTTTACGGACTGTTAAATTGCGCGGTGAAAAATCGGCTATCCAGAAAAAAGAGTAAAAGAAAAGGCTGCGGGCCCGGAGGGCAGTTTGGTCATCTTCCTCGTCGCACTCCCGGGGCGATCAGGTGGCACCTTCGACCCGCACCTGAGGCAGGCGGTATTCCGACCGGCATCACCTATCCCAATCTTTCTCTCTCCTCCCTCCTCTGCTCCACCTCCACGTCTCTCTCTCGAGCTTCCCCACCGCCCGTACCCACCTCCCCCCAGTACCCGCCCGCCCCGCGGCTTATCCACCTCCGCCGCCGGGCCGGATCAATCGGGATCGCGCCGCGCCGCCGCCGCCATCCGCGCCCGCGGGATCCTGCTCCTACCATGCTGCGGCGCCGCGCCCTTGCCCGACCGCGCCGGCCCGCCGAACCGCGCCTCCCGCTCCCCGACGACCACCCGCCCGTCGCCGCCGTCTTCTCCTTCCTCTTCATCCCCACCTAAGCCGATCGCCCCGCCGCGCGGCCCCGGCAGCTCGCTCCATCGGGTCTCCTCGGCGGCGCCGGGAGGAGCAGCAGCGGGCGGATCGCCGCGCGCGCGCGCGTCCGGGCCGGGCGGGATGAGCCGGGAGGGGCAGAAGCTCGACTCCGCCGCGGGGGCCGGCGGCGTCGGGATCGGGGTGCTGTCGCTGGACCTGCTGGGCCAGGTGCTCGACCGCCTGCGCGAGCCGCGGGACCGCAAGGCGTGCCGCCTCGTCAGCCGCGCCTTCGAGCGCGCCGAGGCCGCGCACCGCCGCGCGCTGCGGGTGCTCCGGCGGGAGCCGCTCCCGCGCCTGCTCCGGTCGTTCCCGGCGCTCGAGCGGCTCGACCTCTCCGCCTGCGCCTCGCTGGACGACGGCTCGCTCGCCGCGGCCGTCGCCGGCGCCGGAGGGGGCCTCGCGGGGCTCCGCCGCGTGTGCCTGGCCCGGGCCAGCGGGGTCGGGTGGCGCGGGCTGGAGGCGCTCGTCGCCGCATGCCCCAGGCTGGAGGCCGTCGACCTGTCGCACTGCGTCGGCGCTGGGGACCGCGAGGCCGCCGCGGTGGCGGCCGCAGCAGGGCTCAGGGAGCTGAGGCTGGACAAGTGCCTCGCTGTCACGGACATGGGGCTTGCCAAGGTGGCTGTCGGGTGCCCCAGGCTGGAGAAGCTCAGCGTCAAGTGGTGCCGTGAGATCTCCGACATCGGAATTGATCTGCTCGCCAAGAAATGCCCCGAGCTCCGCAGCCTCAACATCTCCTACCTCAAGGTTACTGCTACTATATGAGCTGTATATTGAACTGTTCATTGTTTGAATAGCCGAAACATGAAAGACGATTACTTGTGGCTAGATATGGTTTGGGGCTAGGAATGAAATGCTGTTTAGATAAAAAGGCGAGAAATTCCTAATTCCTGTGCAGCAGCAACCACTAGAAATGTCCCTTAGTTTGGGTAATCGAACCAACTTTTTGCCTGGGCGATCCATTATTTAATTTCACATTGTGGTAACGACATCATTGTATTGTATTGTTTGTTTGGCTGTCAGATTGTGTCCAGCCATCACATGTTGGAGCTGGGTGTCGAACCAACTTTTTGGCTGGGTGATCCATTATTTAATTTCACATTGGGGTAATGAAATGCTTATTTTTCTCTTCTGCTGCAGGTGGGTAATGAATCCCTTAGATCAATATCCACACTTGAGAAGCTCGAGGAGTTGGCAATGGTTGGTTGCTCGTGTATAGATGATGAAGGCCTGGAATTACTGAGCAAGGGGAGCGACTCACTGCAGGTAATCACACTTTGGGATGCTTAAACTCTATAGGCCTCTGATGGATATTGTTGTGTCAATTTGATTATGTAAAATTTGAATAGTTCTAGTTATTAGCTTTCTGCCAGTGGGACTTACACTCATCTGGAAACTGGAATTTGGATACTTATAACGTGTGCAGCATCACTGGCAACTTAATCTTTTTTAATGCTGATTTTTTTGTCTTTTTGAAACATTGATCCCTTCAAAGAAGCTTCTTTTATTTCAGAGTGTTGATGTGTCAAGATGTGATCACGTGACTTACCAGGGATTAGCTTCACTCATAGATGGTCGCAAGTTTCTCCAGAAGTTACATGCTGCAGATTGTTTGCATGTGAGTTGGTCATCCTGACATTACTTGCTCCACACACTTATTAGTTTTTTTTTTCTGTACAATGCAAAATGCCCTATTTTTTATGTTAGAGACAAAATGGTAGTTTAACTAACATATTATTGGGGATTCAACCCTCAGTCCCTCACGAAGAGCGGCAAATAATCAAAAGGGGCAAATGTCTGACTTACTGTGATGTTATTTTTGAAACTTGTAGGAGATAGGACAGCGTTTTCTGTCCAAGTTGGCAACACTGAAGGAAACCTTGACTGTGTTGAAACTCGATGGTCTTGGAGTCTCGGACTCTCTCCTTCAAGCCATTGGTGAAGGTTGTAACCACCTGGTTGAGATTGGACTTAGCAAATGCAGCGGTGTTACAGATGAAGGAATCTCATCTCTTGTGGCTCGATGTAGTGACCTAAGGACAATTAATCTCACATGCTGCAATTTCATCACCAATAATGCGCTTCATTCAATAGCGGACAACTGTAAGATGCTTGAATGCTTGCGGTTAGAATCATGCTCTTTGATAAATGATAAGGGAATAAAGCAAATTGCAACTTGTTGCCCCAACCTTAAGGAGATAGACCTCACTGACTGTGGAGTGAATGATGCAGGTTCGTGATCTCTACTATCATGTTTTTGTCCATTTTTATCCAAATCTGTTCATTTTAAATTGAGCATGACCATATAAGCTACTTGTTTCTGCAGCGCTGGAGTACTTGGCTAAATGTTCTGAACTGCGAATATTGAAATTAGGCCTATGCTCAAGTATTTCCGACAAAGGCATTGCTTTTATTAGTTCAAACTGTGGAAAGCTTGTGGAGCTTGACCTCTACCGGTAATTTAGCTCTTCTTATGTAGTCTTTTATCATGATCCTTTTTCAGTCTCCATGCATGAAAATAACATGTCTGCAATATTCCTTCCTCTAGTTGCAACTCCATTACTGATGATGGGCTGGCAGCTTTAGCAAATGGCTGCAAGAAGATTAAGTTGTTAAACTTGTGCTACTGCAACAAGATTACTGATAGTGGTTTGGGCCACTTAGGCTCTCTGGAGGAGCTTACAAATCTTGAGCTGAGGTGCTTGGTCCGCATCACGTGCATAGGGATCTCGTCGATTGCAATTGGATGCAAGAGCCTGATAGAACTGGATTTGAAACGTTGCTATTCGGTTGATGATGCTGGTCTGGGGGCCCTTGCTCGTAATGCTTTCAACCTTAGACAGGTAAATAATCTGCAGAGTTTAGCTTTTGTCCTTGCAATATTCTTAAGGAGCAGGAACATTAAAAGCCTGTCCTCATTCCTGCAGCTTACCATATCATACTGCCAAGTCACTGGCTTGGGCCTGTGCCACCTGCTGAGCTCCCTGCGGTGCCTCCAGGACATTAAGATGGTGCACCTCTCGTGGGTCTCCATAGAAGGGTTCGAGATGGCGCTGCGAGCGGCCTGTGGGAGGCTGAAGAAGCTGAAGATCCTCACTGGGCTGAAGACCGTGCTGTCCCCTGAGCTCCTCCAGATGCTGCAGGCGTGCGGCTGCCGAATAAGATGGGTCAACAAGCCTCTCGTCTACAAGGACTGCTGAAGCCGCGTTCCTCCCATCGCCTCTGCAGCGGCAACACCTGCGTGGACCGTGAATTCAAGCTCTCCAAGCTTTGCTTCGGCTGTAAGTTGTGACCCATGTGAGTGAAGATAGCCCGCAATAATCGTTGGGGGCGTAAGCTCCTGCCCCCAGGTTGTGATTATGTTGTCTACCTTTCGGGCGCCATCTCGCGGCGTTTGTCGTCTCGGGCCCAGACACCCAGTGTATGTACACTGAGGCATAGGTACAGTTCATGTATCAGGTTAGTTTGTGCATAGCTTGCAGCGGAATCATCCAGTTTCTGGGATTAGTTAGTGTATTTGTTGCTTCATTTCGCATGGTTTGAGATGAAACAAGCATAAGAGATATGAGCGGTGCTTTGCATCACAGGTTCTTCCTTGCCTCAACTGCCACTATGTCTCTGTTGATATGTATATAATGTTTCTATTTTCATGTTATTAGAGGTGATGAACGGTCGTGCGTCTTGTACACTTTATAGTTTGTATATACTCCTGCATGTAAATTACCATATGGCGTCTCTGCTGTATGGATGAAGGCCAAAGTTTGATCTGTAAAATTCGCAATAAATTGTGCAATTATCACAAAGACTTTATGCTCCTGTGAGTTACATGGAGTTCAAAGAATTGCTGCATAGCCCAGCCCATGAACAAAGGCCTAAGTTTGATTCCAACCATCGCCTACCCTTTTTTATGGACCCATTGTTTTCGTGAGAGAATTCTCTATATGACACTGGAAAAAAAACATGATTCCTTTCATAGCACTTCCGTTAACTAGGCTGTTAAGGCCAACCTGAAAAGATACTTTTTCCCCTCGTATTGTCTACTGAAATATTATCAGATCCCATGGAGCCAAACATAATGTTTCATATTCTACTGACATCTCTACTTTATGTTCAAATATGAACGATGTATTGATATTCAATGGCAAAAAAATGGAGATTATTGTCCTCAATTCTAATAATCCAATAGATCAAAGTTTAGGTAATCGATAAAAAAAATCAGGATGTCCTCTAACATGATAATGCATATGATAGGTTCAAACAGTACCGTAGATTCTAACACGAACAATTCATAAAATAAATAGTGATAGGTTCAATCATTACAATAGGTTCAGACATGAACAAGGTTCAATCAATTTAATAGGTTCCCATGAACAATTGAAACCTACATCAAATTCCCGTGCATATCTTACAATCAAGTTCATAGATACACACAACCAAGCAGGTTCACATGTTCTGATTCAAAAGTAAGCCATGTGCAATTATAAACTAAATCTTCTTTTACTTCTTGTGCTCGTTGCAGGGCTAGCAGGGCCTCCAACTCTTTTGCTTCTTGTCCCCATTGCTGGGCTGTCAAATGAGAGCATAAGATTTTTTTCCTTGCTGTTGCTTCCTTTTCTTTTTGGCTTTTGCATTCACGGGTACAATTGTTTGCTCACTACACACAGGAATGAGCTCAGGCTGGTTTGAGCCACTTCTTGACATACAAATGTGCAGAAATAATTTAGCTGGTTTGAGCCACTTCTTGACATACAAATGTGCAGAAATAATTTAGCAAGTTAAAGTTCAGAAGTAATACACGTGCTATATTAAGAATCAGAACTAGTGCACAATAGATGTCCAAATATTACCGTTTGGACGCTGCAGATTCTGAGTTGGCACTTTTTCCCTTTGTTGCAGTTGCAGATTCCAAACTGTCGGTACATACACATAGGGGTACCTCCTACTAGTGTGTCCAGCCCGAGGAGCGTGAGGTTATCCGTAACCATGCGCTAAGCTTCTGGGCAACAGGGCGTACGGCCCGAGCCTGATGGGGGCACGGTCTTCGGACCTCCCTCCACGCCCTGGCACGTCCGGTTCCTCTGCGTGCCCGCAAGGATAATGTGCTCAGGAACGGTTGTCACGAGGCCGGACCACCGCGGGGTGGTCCTGGGCCCCCACATGAAGAGGCTAGACCCCCAGGGGGCCTGAGCGCCTGGGCCTGCCAGGGGGCCCGGACCTCCTATCCCTCCGGGGAGGAGGTCCGGTGCCGCCACGTGTCCCTATGGGAGCGCCTGCTAAACCAGCGCCGTCACGTGTTCGGAGGGTTCCAGTCTTCTACGAGAAGCTAACCCAACTACCGCATTAAATGCGGGTGGTTGGGGTGAGCGTGCCCGAGACAGGGCATGGGCTGCCCTCTGACACAGCGGGCAGGTATGGCCAACATCACGGTAAGCCCGCCAGTTACCCAGGAGGCGCGTCATGTCACCGCGCCGCGTGCGTGGGCGAGGGACGAATAGTCACATCACAGCGCCACGTGCGTGAACGAGGAGTCATTATAACTTGCTACAGGAAGGCCACGGTGTGCACAGCTACAGCGTAAAAAGGCTACAGCACGGCAGGTCAGTGTAGCCCCTTCGCCTGTCAGCTGGAGCTGACTCTACAGCGAGAGCACGACCCCCACTATGCTGATAGGACGACACAAGACCAAATCCAGATGGAGGACACGCACGAAGGCTGATAAGGAAGATCTCCGGATCTGAGGCATTAAAGGCTCTAATATGTACGTATGTTGCCGGGTCCATCTATCGGGACCCCGCTCAGTGTATGCACTCCCCTTGAGCCTATAAAAGGGAGAGCGCACATGTTAGAACACAGGCTCTCTCAAGCTTAGGCTCTCTCAAGCTTAGGCACACCCGCAGGGGCTTTTCTCAAGTTCCACCAACACACAAGTTTCACAGACTCACAAGCAATACAACACACAGTAGATGTAGGGTTTTACGCTCCGGCAGCCTGAATCACTCTAAACCCTTGCGTGCTTTCCGTGTTCAGTCGTCCCTTGATCTAGCATTCCTTGACTTCCCCCAAACTCATCCTAAACTAGGATTAGGCGGGTGCACTCCGCCACCCGGCTGGAGAAATCCTCCGATACAAACTTTGACTACAAAGAGAAGGTATATACTTAGAAAAATGATCAACAAGTATATATATAATCATAAGAATACAACAACTTATCATATAAACTGATACCCTAAATGGGAATGACATAGATGATGCTGGTACTTCATCGTCCTCAAAAGGCACAATGCTTGTCTGAGATGATTTGATGATCTTTCTCTTCTTGTTTGGTGGCCCTCTGTAGGAGCAATATCAACATAGTGAGCATATAAAAATGATGCAATAAATAGTAGAAATAAACAAGTTATTACCTCACAGCACTTCTTGCACTTGTGCCAGTGATGGCCATAGTCTGTACAAATATGGTATTTGTGCTTCCCTTTATTCCCTTTCTTGTTAGTACAACCTTTGTACCTTTCATTCTTTCTCCTACCAGCGGTGGCTTTTAAAAGTGGTGGATGCATGAAAAATTCATGATCAGATTTAGGCTACTGAGACTTGTCAACCATAGCAGGAATTAGTTAGCTATAAGCTGCTCTAAATTTCTCAATAGAGTAATACATGTCCACATACTTGTGTAGAGGTGTATTGGTGAGTGATGTGATGAATGATATAGCATGTTTGCATGGAATTCCAGAAACCTGCCATTTTCTACACGAACATGTCCTCTCATGCAACACTACAAATCTAAAGCCGCTGCCCCACAATGCAGTAACTTCAGCAATTTTTTCAGAGCACTCAACCACTTCCGACTCTAATTTTCTGCTGTCTTCATTCATCTTTTTGATTATGTGGGGGCAAAATCAAGCCTTGTAGCTTACTCGCAACCTTTCTCCTCTGGTTCCACTTGACCATAAGCATTTGTCTAAGCTTATCCATTAAATCATCCAAGTTCATTGACTTGTGATGTTTAATCCAATTGTTGAAATATTCCGTCAAATTATTGGTTACATAGTCATTAATTTTTTATCAGTTTTAACTTCTGGATAGATTTTCAACACATCATCATAGTACTGAATATGAGGAACCTCCTTGTAACCCGGCGGGTACCGGTCCACTATTGATTCAACAAAATCCTTAAAATTTGTTATGTCACAATCAACAAACTTCTCAAAGGAAAAACATCTGACATACTTTCTAGCCTTTTCTAGGTTGCCAAGAAGTTTAATTTTCAATAAATAGCATAAATTTGGATCCATCCTGTGAGTAAAAATAACACTACTTGAGCAAGAGCAATATCCTGCACTAATGTTTGACAATCAAAATTGATGCATCAGGATGGAAAACTAACCCTTGAAGGCATGCTGCAGACAGTCGTTCCCTTGCATCGTAGTCGCTTCCCTCCGTCGCTACACCATCCATTGGTGAGGCATCAACTGCACCCTTGGCCGAGCCTGCCCTCGCCGCTGCTGCAGCCAATCGGGTCTTGCCCGCCGCCGGAGCCCCCTGCGGCCTGCCCGCCGCTGTAGCCACCCGCGCCCTGCCTGCCGCCGCTGCCGCCCGCGCCCTGCTCGTTGCTGCAGCCCTCCACGGCCTGCCCGCCGTTGCTGCCACAGCCGTGGGTCCCCATGTCGACGACCGGCAAAAAGGGTCGCCCCCGCGCCCAGAAGGAGCCTATGCTGTCCGCAGCCGCTGTAGATCTAGGCTTGGGAGAGAAGGAGCAAGAGGGAGGGGAAAAAGTTCACGAGAGGAAGGGATTGGTCGGGGTTCCGAGGGAGGGAGGGGTACTTTCATCCAAACAACGAATTCCAATATGACCAACAATACCTTTTTAACGGAATATGCTAACAGATGTAACATAAGTGTTAAAAAGAGAATGAGATAAAATTTTCGATGTTAATGAAGGAAGTAAATTTCTTAGTGCTATATAGGAAACCAGATTTTTTTCTAGTGCTATATAGAGAATTCTCTCTTGTTTCTTGATGTTGATTTCTCTGATTTTTACAGGTTGCCTACATGGTCTCTGATTACCTTAAAATGACAACTTGTCTTGCTCTAGAGCACCCATCTAGTTGAAAGGGACTCTTGTGAGTGCTGAGTGCATGATATACAACCTAACCATCAACCGTACCACTATAGATTACCATCGTTGTCTGGATTGGTGCTTGTATCTGGTACGCGTTAGGTTCAGCCGGCCGTGCACAAAGTAGCCAGTGGCCAGTGCCATACTGGCATTACTTTCTGCATCACATTCAGTGAGCATAGGAAAACAATGCAAATCAACACAAGAAACCTCGACATCAACACACCACATAAAACGCCTTCCTCCCATCATAACTACTCACTCTGTTTCAAGCTTTATCATAAGTCAAATATCCCAAGCTTTGACCAAGTTTATGAAAAACATATAAATCTCCATAATACCAAGTAAATACACAATGAGTATATATTTTAGATGGAGTTAACAAAACTAATTAATGTCGTAGATGTCGGTACTTCCTTATAAACTTGATCAAATCTAGAAAAGTTTGTAGTGTGCATCGTAAAAAAAGTTGAATTTACCATAAAGCCAAAGTGACATTTTGAAAAGGATGGAGTATAAACATATTACAACATGATACGGTCTCCAAATCTGTCGTTATATTATCTAAACATACTACAACATGATATAGTCAAACTTTCAGGCCTACGATTTGTCAGTGTGCTGGATGATGAAATTCAACAAAACGTGTCCACGGACGAGTGGCGTTGTGTCTACTACCGTACGTGTCATGTGGGCCCGGCCGGGCTGCTGGACCTGGACGGCGGCTGCCTAGCTAGTTGGTCTAGAGCACGTGGTCGCACGATCCAAAACGAGTGGACTTAACAAGCTTTCCTGAAGATGGAAGTAGCTAGCAGCAAGATCGAATCCAGCCCACCGTCCACAAGTGGATGACAAAAAGTTCAACGTATGCAACGATTTTTGTTTTGAATTCAAACTTGAGAAAGCTAAATTACAATTTATCGACGGGAAACGGCTCGAAAGTCGTGGACCCAAAGATGCACGTGGAAATAAGCATAGAAATTTAGGAGGTGCTTATGTAAGTACTGCCCCATCTCTTAATGTTGGACGTTGATTTGTTCAAAGAAGTAGTATGTTATTATTACAAAAGAAAGAGATAGTAGTTATTAATGCAACCGTGTACGTCCAATCGCATACAATAATAATTGGTACATGTAATATTAATATGTTGAACAAGAGAAGCCATACAGCAGATACATACTTGCACGGTGTCAGTAATAACTAAGATAAATATGTGCGATGCAGAGGTTCTCACAAATTCATTTTGGGTGCAAAAGCTGCTCATTAGAGTCGCCATACAAAGAAAGAGAAATTAGAGAGATGTCGAGAACTTGAAGCCCTGACTAGCTAGGGTTCGTATGCAAACCCACAAATAGGCCATTTTTTTGCAAGCTCCTGGATTAGTAAATTGACAAACTATATTTTGTTTGTGCAATACTATGATTCTAGGATTTTTATAAAGCATTCTAGGGTTTTAGGACAATTTAAGAGAGGTGGGAAATGTCGTGTGTACCCATTGATGCATTATATTGTCGCAGCAAGTATCAACTGGCCAGTCCCAAGGCCTGAGGCAAGAGGCGGAAAAGAAGTAGACGTGGCAATTAATGAAAGAAGTCTTAATTTACATTCAATCCCTTGTACTAATATTTACGGACAAAGTTCAAATACTATGTTATCTTATTTTCATGATTTGGAGCAATTATTATTTTGCATGATTCAAGTGCTAGCTTAACACAACCCAATTACATGCATATAGTTTCTTATTGCATTTTATAATTTTGTAATTTTGAAACTAAATATTTTGAAAAAATTCCACAATCAAAGTTTCGAAAGTATGTGTCGTAAATACCGTATAATCACATCGTGGGTTCTATATCCCCATGTTAGCACCTGAGATTCCTTTTTGCACCGGTGTCATGATGCGTTAGATAAAATCTTTGTCTTCACCTGTTGCTTACGCCGGCGGTTGGACACGTGTGATTAGAATAAGTGAAGTCTTAGAATCTTTTTAAACAGGTATATAGAAATTCAATAGTAGTACTATCTAAAACTTTTGGATGAAACCTCTGCGAGACACTAAAGTAGAGGTGAAAAATTGTTTGTTCATAGGGATCCATGGAAGTATTTTTATTATAAGATTTATTAAGTTGAACAATTAGTAAGATGTTTTGCTTCGATCTTGGTCCCCCAAAAGAAAAGAAAGTATTTCCTACAATGTTATTTTTATGAACAAATTCAACAAGGCATATTTTGGCAATGTGGCATCATGCGATCGCCGGCAAAATATCACATGTTATGCGTGCGTATGTCCTAGCATGGTTCACAAAAGACATGAATGGCGGGCACACAAAGATGCGTTTCCTAGCATGTTTTTTTTTCCTTCTCCTTTTGTTTTCGTCAGTCCAACCGGGATTTCCAGTTCGTTGATGATCCGAGAGTTGTGGGTCTGCGCGGCGACTCTGCCGCCTGCGATCGACCGACGAGTGGCCATGCGACCCGACCGGCCCTTCTCCCACCCACCCTAAAACCTCGACACCTCCTCCTCCTCCTCCTCCCCGTCTCTCTCTACTCTCTCTAGAACGCGCGCAAGAACACACGTACGAGAAGCCCGACCGGCACACCAACCCCCACCAGCGGAGTAATTGGGAGGAGGAGGGGAAGGATCGTCACCGAAGCCGCGTGCGCTTTAATTCCCGGCCGCACGCCCCCATCATGGAAGGTGGCGGCGGCGTTCTTGGCGCCGCCCAGGAACCGCGGGAGCAGCAGCTGCTGCAGCAGCGGGAGGAGGAGAAGGGAGCCGGCGCCGCCGCTGATAGGAAGGGCCCCGGCACCGTCGCCGTCGCCGGCATGAAGTTTCGCGTGTCCGCGCGGGCGCCGCACGGCGTCGCGGCGCTGCTGCTCATCGGCGGCACGGCCGTCGTCGGGGCCGCCGTCCTCGCGTGGCGCCGCTCGCACCGCGGCAAGAAGGGCGCCGAGCGCCAGCGCGACCGGCAGCCAGCGTACGCCCCTCATCTCCGCCTTCGCGGATTACTATAAGATAAGATGATCCGTTGTTTCGTGGGGGTTGGAGCTGAAAAGATTGTTTTTTTTGGTGGAATTTTTGCAGGAAAGGCGAGGTTTTGGATGGCGGAGTTGTCGAGGATGGGAAGGTGAGGAGTCATTGCGTTCATTGATGGGAACCGGTGTTCCCGGGCTCTTCCCTTTTCAGGTGAAATCTTACACGCAAAATCGGTTCATATCATAGGTTCAGGATGGCGCATTGATGCAGAAGCTTGATCAGTCCAATGAGAACTTGAGCGCAGAAAAAAAGGAGATCGGATCCGGCAGATTGGTTAGTCCTTGTGATCTGTATGCATAATTTTACGGGGAAGACTTTGTTGACTGGGGTATGCATGTGTTTTGCGTTGGTGTAGACTTGTAGTGACCTCATCTCTGTGTAAAATCTCTGAACTCTGGTTTCAGGATGGCAAGGAGACAGAGGAAAGCCATCAGATTCACAAGGATAACGAGATCGTTGCAGATCAATTGGTTTGTTTCTCTGTGCCTACGTTTGGATTAACTTGCATCAAGTCACTCATCATGAATGTAATTTTCATGTACTATAACAATTTAGCCGGCTTAGTTCGCTGCAAAAAATTGGGTTTCAGGACAGCAAACCTGAAGAGAAAATTGATCAGAATTCAGGCAAGAATCCTGTAGAGGTCAACATGGATGATACGGTTAGTATTTGTTTGCTATGCACAATTGTAAAAACTGAAATCTTTGTGCAATATATGGAGTGATTGTCGTAGCCTTGTAGGCGCCTTCTGTTCATTCTTCTGAATTTGAGTTTCAGGACAAAGAACATGTTGAAAAAATTGACCAGAATTCAAGCACAAACCGTGTTGTGATCACGCATGATATGGTTAGTGTTTGTTTGCTACGCGCAATTATGAATCCTGAAACTTTTTTGCTATATATGCAGTGATTGTTATAAGTGCCTTTTTTAAATCAGTTTTCCTTCTTTGAATGTTAGTGTCAGGACAAGGAACATGTTGAGAAAATAGATCTCGTTGAAAGAATTGATCAGAATTCGAGCATGAACCCTGTCGGGATTGGAATGCAGGAGGTCATCACTATTTGTTTGGTAAGTGCAATTCTGAATCCTTTCTGCTGTAGTGCCTGTATGGTCGTTCTCAAGAAGCCTCATTGCTGCTTTCTTATTTTTTGCATATCCATCTAAACTGTGGCTTCAGATCCCTGGAAATGTGGAGAAGGTTGATGAGGATTCAAGCAAGAACAACATCGAGAAAGACATAACCCAAAAGGTATGGGTTTCTTTGTTTGTTTGATCAAAATTTTGGAAAGTGCATGTATGATCATCATCCTTATTTCCTCTGCTTGTTTCTTCTGAACTGTGATTTTAGGATAATAAAGATGTGAAGGCTTCTGATCAAAGCAAACTCAGTATCAGTGGTCCAGGGATCATCTTCAGTAAAAATAATGATGAAAGTGATGATGTTCAAGAGGCTGAATCAATGGAGAACACACCGACTGCACAGCTGATGATGCAGCAAGACCAACTCTTAGATGACATGGTTACAGATACTGTTACAGAAACAGAAGAATCAAATGAGGGTGAAGGAACAAGCACAGACGAAACCGAGCTCAAACAAGATGAAAAGAAAGCTCTGGCAGGACTTACTGAACTTGTCAGCTCACCGGCAGTGTCATCGCTTTTTAAGCCAGCAGAGAAGAAAGGGCCCGAGTTTCCGGGACTGAATGAGAGAGGGATGAAGATAAAGCAAGATTATACCAATGGTGAGCTAAGGGAGCACGATATGATCAGCAAAGGAGGAGTGCAGGGAGGAGCCATCGCGACCCTGGATCGCAGGAGCCCTGCTCTGGCCATTCTTGCTCTTATATTTGCAATGACTATCGGAATAACAATCATCGTGCGCTTATATGCCCCTACCCGAGCAACAAAACTCCAGATGGATCTGTAGTACATTTCCAAGGGTGCAATGAAGTTCTATCGGCAATCAATACAAAATGCTGAGGTTGCAAAGTTGCACTGGGCTTTCATGGCCTCAGGCGCAAACATATGTACGGCAAAATGAGAGCTGGAACTTACAAGATGGAAAAAATGGGCTGTGGAAGAATTCGGATGGACATTGTGCAGAGCGATCTGTCTATACTGAAACAGTTACAGAAATCTAGCAAAAAGCATAACCAAGGAGGTCAGAACAATCAGATTCTCCATGAGTGCTTGTTTTTTTAGTAATTATTTTGTAGGGTATGCTAGTGGTAAAAATATTTGTCACAGGGCCCCGGCCGCACTATGTTCGAGTTGTGCTTTGTTTTATTTGATCGCTTCTCGATCTCGTCAGTATTTGGTTCATTACCTCTGTACTCCTAATAATAATGCTGTCCAGAAAGCGTTATCTTCACTAGTCATCTATTATTTTAATGGCTTCAATATGGGAATATACCAGTAGATTGCACAGAAAACTTTCGCTTCATGCCATCTTGATTCGAATATTTATGCATGGTTGGAGTAGATCGGTGGATATTTTTTCATTTTGGAACTACAAATTATTTTTTCTTTTAAATAGTAGACTTGTTTGAACACTTGTATTGCTTAGTGCTAATGCAATAAAATAAGCTTATGTTCCCCCCAAAAAATCTAATGTAATTTTTTTATTTCTAAATATTTAATATTTTCTTATAAACCATAAACATTTTTCTTGGGAAAACCGGAAGATTTTACCCTAAAAGCTAGTACATTTCCTTGTGATGTTATTAGAACAATTTCTCTTGAACCTGGAACAATTTTTATCGTGGGAATAATTTTCTCATGAACCTAAAACATTGTGTGACAAAATGAAACGGAACTGCCAGTCGTACGGCACAGCGTTGAAAAATTCCCGCTGCAAAATGTCTGATGTTGCATGCAACATTAATAAAAGAAAAACCCCATCACAAGCTATGGAAAAAAAAAATCCCGTTGCAACATCTATCTCATATCACTTGCAGCATGTCAGCTAAAAAAACTCCACCCCAACAATCCGTTTGTGTCAAACAACATTCCCAACAATCCATCCGTGTCAAACAACATTCCCTGCGAACAAAACCTTACAACATCACATAACACGAGTTTACCCCCTCGTCGTCCCCGCAGGCGACTTGGGGGGCCTTTGTGCCGCCGCCGCCAGGCCACCGCCCTTCCCCTCCCTTCCTCGACGTCGCCTGAGCCGGGGCCGGAAGTCCGACGCCTGCGAGGAGGGCGGCGGCGGGAGGACTCGGGTGGGCAGCTGGCGCGCGCCGTGCGGGCGGAGGCGCTCTTCGGTCCGGCGCCGGCGGAGCTCCCCCGGCGGTTTGGCGGCCGGATCCGCCGCCCCCATGGCCGGATCTATCACCCCCATGAGTGGATCTTCAGCCATGGGTGACGGCTGCGCGTGGATGATGCTTGGCTAGCGGCGACTCCTAGCTGGCGGTGCCGGCCTTGCTGAGGCGCAATGCAAGGCTCATGGGCCTTGCCTGGGCGTGTGCCAAGTGGAGGCGTTGTGCGGGGCGCGATGGGCCGCGCGGAGCGGCAACTTCACGCGAGGTGGAGGCATCGTCAATGGGCAGCGAAGTGGCGCGGCATCCGCTGGGGCTGCCCCCCCCCCCCCCCGGGGGGCAGGAGGAGGCGGAGGTCGCGCGACACCGGCGGAGTGTGGCCTTGGAAGCAAGGTGGTCAGCGGCGCAGCGGCGGCTGCGTGCGGGTGAGAAGGACGGCGGCGGGTGTGGCGTGGGCCACGGCGGTGAAGGACGGCGGTGGTCTAGCACGGGCCACAGCAGCGCGTGCGACGGCCAGGCGGCGCCCGAAGCAGCGCGACGACGGTCATGGTGTCTCGAGGTGGCGCGGGAGCGAGAAGGAGGTCAACGGAAGACGCAAGGAGGCACGGTTGGCGATGCCATACCGAAAGGGCTTCCATGGCCGTGGTCTTGGAAGTGCCAGGCTGGGTACGCGCGGTGGTAAGGATAAGATGCTCCGGGCGAAAGCCTTGGCCAGCACTCTTGCTGGTGGTGATGGCGGCGGCGCCTTCGTCGTTCTCCCCCGTGGGGGCGTCATCTTGGAGCTTCATCCCTATTGCACGGGTTTCTTTGGGTGAAAACTCTGTCCAGATTCTGGACGAGCGACAACAGCGCCGCTGGCGTCATCCCCTCCTTGGACGCATCGTCTCTGGAGACCCAACTCGGCTTTGGCATTGCCGGTGATGATGGTTCATGGGAGGCCCTTTTCGGTTGCGGTGCAAGGCGGCATGGTGCAGGTTGGCGAGCTTATTGGGGGTTGCTAAGCTCGCATGGTGGTGTTCGCAACTCTGGTGGCGGCCATTGGCTTGCTGGCACGGCGGCGGGAGACTTATGCACAGGTGGAGCAACAAACAAGGTGATGTCGACCTTCGGTGGTGGTTTGGCTGTTCGATGGAGGCTCTAGGAAGTGGGGCATCACTACCCTCTATCCCGATGGCAACTTTTGAAACGAATCCGTGACATGGAGTGCCGTGGCGGACGTCGCAAGGCCCCCGCGTGCGGTGTTTCTTCGAGGTGACGAGAGAGAGGTGGAGTCCAATGGCGGGAGTGGCGAGGCCCCGCGCGTTTGTGCTATCGTGGTTGCGGTTGTGAGGTAGCCTGCGAGAGGTCCGGATTAGGTGTTTGTCACACTGTCAGGTGGAGCGTGGTGTTGCAACGACACTTCGGTGATGGGCCCCGCATGGCGGTGGCCTTCTTGGTGCGGTGCAGTCTGTTTTTCTCTAGGGTCCCGTTGACGCGAGGTCACAGCCGGAGGGTGGGCGCCGCGTTTCAGACTTCGTTCTTGTTGCCATTGTCGAATGGTGTGGAGTGGTTGAGTGGAGTGGTGCGGCTGCGTTGATGTTCCAATCCAGCTGGTCAGTGTTTTTTAGGGTTGAGAGCGGCTATTGTTGTAGGTTTGAGTTAAGTTGGCTACAGCACGAGTTGATATCCCGATGCAACCGCCGGTGTTGTTTCTTTGTTGTTTGCTAAGTCTAGATTTATTCTTCTTTTTAATATAATCGATCGCTCTCGTGGCTGGTTCGTTAAAAAAATCAGTTGAAACATGTGAATAAGCGTAATGCAACACAGAAAAATATAAATCTGATCCTAGCAATAACCACAACCATACAAAAGAATATCGCAACATCATAGATGGTTTGTGATTACACTCCAAATCAACGGTTGCAACATGAGGGGAAAAAAGATAATTTTCCACAATATCCAAATCACAAACTGCACCATTTGAAACCACTAATTTGAAGATCCACATCAACGTTTGCAACATCCTAAGTGTACCGAAAGAGAGGAAACTGGAAGCGGGGAATTGGTCCGACAACCAGAGCTCCATGGTTTTGCCTACTGATTCATCTTGCCTCCATGCATCAGTGCTAGACTGCTAGGGCCTAGGGCTCTCCTTCGTATGCCACGGCCGCCGCTCCTCCCCTCCAGGGTCGGCGCTAGGCGGTTCCTTTCATTCGTCTTCCGCAGTCATGGAAGCTCCTCTCTCCAAGGCCCCAAATCAACACGCAGTCGAGGCAGCTCCTCGCCTCTGCCTTCCACCGCCGGAGACAGCTCTTGACCTCCGCGAGCCGCTGTGCTCACGTTCGCGAGCAGCTAGGCCTAAGGATTTGTGATGCGTCGGCGCCGCCTGTGAAGTGGTCGTCACTCGGCCGCGGCGGAGAAATGAGTGGTACTGCAGAGGGATAGAAAATGTTCCACGTGTTCGTCCGGAGTAAACTATGCCATCGGACGAAAAGGCTAAAGCATTTCCGAAACGAATAACATAGCTTAACTCTACACACCGTCCATTAAACACAGTGGCGGACGACCACGGAAGCAAGGTATGGTCATTGCCATACCTTATTTTTTCTATGGTAGTATATTTCTCTTAATCTTTAGTTTCGATCAGTTAAGTGATGAGCATTTGACAATAGAGAAAAGTAGAAAGAAAAATAGCCCTCCTCAGTGGTTGTAGAAGTGGGCAAGTGGTTTGTTAGTTATACGTCCGCGTGATAAATAGCAAGTTTTGTTGCTTGAAGATTGATTGACTCCGCCATACCTCAATTTTTATCCGTCCTCCGCCACTGATTAAACAACTTCATGATCATCCTCAACTCACTTCTTGGAACAATTCTAAAAACATAGGCTCTCCTCGGAATATTGGGATTTTGCTAAATTTACTGCGAAACACGGTAACATTCGACAACCAGCTTCCTCGGTTCCCAACTGCTAGCTTAGTTCGCGAAATTTTGTCAAGAAGCTGAATCTCCCTCGCAAAAAAGAACAAGAAGAAGCTGAATCCTTATTTGTACATATTTAAATGGTTCTGTAAATTTCTACGCTACGAAGATGTGAAACCACACGAATAGATATCCAGATCCACATTTCAAATCTCGTTTGGGACGGCTCCCCACTGCTCCGGCTCCGCAACTGTAGCGCCCTGTAGTGTTACAGCAGCGTGGAGCCGGAGGAGCAAAAAAAATGCAGCTCTGGCTGGTCCTTCCCCAGCCCATGCAAGGGGGTGTTTGGCAGGGCTACTTATGAGAGGCTCCACTGAAGGAGCCGGAGCTGTTCGCCGGTTTATCTATTTTTTACTAAAAATAGCTCTTCGTACAAAACGTTTGGTAGAATTTCTCCGGAGGAGCCGGAGCTGGAGCCGGGCAGAAATACTTCCAAACAGGGCCAAATGTAGTAAAGAGCCGGAGCTCTTTTTTTCGTCGCTACAGTGGCACAGTAGCGGTTACTGTAGCACATAGCGGGAGCTCCTCCAGCGGAGCCGTCCCAAAGCGGCTCTCAGTCAGCCAGACAGACGCCGTCTTCGGCCTCCTTTTCCTGAACCCGGCCCGGCCCGGCCCAGAAATTGCAATGAAGCGCTCGCGGAGGGCGTCCGACGAGGCAGATCGAACCGTTTCCCGTCTCACCTCGTCGCGTCACTCCCCACGAGCGCCGCCGCCGTTGGGAGCCATGGCGCGGTCCCCGGCCTCCTCCTCCTCGTCCTACACCGACAGCTCGGGGTCCTCCTCGGACTCGGGCTCCTCCTCCTCGGGGAGCGACCGCCGCCGGCGCCACCGCCACCGCAGCAGCCGCCGGAAGGAGGGCGCGTCCTCCTCGTCCTCGTCCGCCCTGAAGGCGCGCAAGGACCGGAGGTCCCGCCACAAGCGGCGCCGGAGGGAGCGGGAGCGGCGGCGGTCCCCGTCCGACGACGATAGCTACAGGTGATCCGATCCCCCCCCCTCCCCTCGCGGGGTTTCCGGACGAAGGGTTGTCTCGCGATCGGATCTGGAAAGTAGGGTTCGTGATCCAGAGACGGGAACAAGGGGAAGCGGCCGGTGATTAGGATTGGTGTTGGATTCTGCGTATGCTGGGATTGATGGAACGAGGATTTGGACTAGGCAGCCACGCTGTTTTGGATGGTTTTGTGCCAGATGTTGGGGTGGATGATATGGCTGGCAAGAGCCTGTGGTTTTGTTGCGCAAATCACCGCACTTGAAAATTTGAGATCCCACGTATCACTAATAATTATTAATGTGTGCAGGAGTACATTTGAAATACTTTTGATACTGCAGCTGAGGCACACTGTGTACTTTAATGATGGTTTCATGATATTAGGTTGATGGAGTCGATTTAGGGGATACTGATTATGAGCGACTACGATAATTTGGTGAACATACCCATTAACTAGTCACCAATTAATATCATGTTTCGCCTGAGCTTCCTGAACGAGCTACTGTTATAGCTGTTTTGTTGTTTTTAGAATTCACAGAAGAAACTTATCCTCTTTGTGCAAACATAAACTTATCTTCTGTGTGCAAACATATGTTTCTTGAGGCTCTCTCCGGTATTGCCATATTGAAGAATCTCTTCCTCATTGCAGCAGCACAAGCTCTTATGACAGCAACCGTGAGGTGTCTGGAAGATCTCGGAAGCATAAGAAGAGCAGCAGGTCAAGAAAGGTACTGGTCTGGCGATTTGTGCTTGATTGATGTTTTCTTTTAGGTTTTCATATGCAGGCATCTAATATGTATTTGGCCTCTCTTTGTATTTCCTCGTGTGACAGTCTAGGGAGAGGGAGCGAAGCAAAGATAGACATCATAAACGAGACAAGAGTAAACACAAAGAGGTAAATTTCCTATTTATTCAGAAACTAATTTTCCTTTTACGATGGTTTAGCATGATATAACTAGCATCTTGGTGAGAGAAGTATATTTTTTTCATTCATACCTCCACACAAGAGGTCCTTATATTTCTTTGTACCTGTTTCTGGGTTGGCTCTTTGACATTGGAGCTGGGGTTCGTGAACGGGTGACAACATGGTGGATTGGTTTGCCGGTTGGTTATTGGTTGGTTGTTTCTGTTCTCTTCAATGCGGGAGCTCTATACAGAAGAAAGAGAGTGGGGGTGGTGATGGTCCTGTTCAGCTTTCCAAGGTATGTGGTACTTCAATTTGCATTCTTCTATGTGTTGTAGTTATCACTTTTAAAACACCTTTTATTTCTTCGATCAGTTTCTTGGACGCGATAAAGAAAAGGAAGAAGGGGCCCAAAGGAGTGCAATCTCTGGTAAAAAGGTGAGGAAAAGAATAAAAATGAAGGTGCTGTTTCTCTTATGAAAGAATCCTTGCATTTGACCTCTTCATTTGTGTAGATAATGATGAAGCTTGAGAAGACCAAGGAAGATAAGGCAGCAGAGAGCAAACGCAATGAACTGTTGAAGTTCCTGAATGCCAGCTATGATTAGCAGTTTGGTGGAAGTCGTGACGTGGAAGTACAGAATGCCCTTCTGGTTGTCTTCGCGCTGGTGCTTTTGGTGATACTCGTAAGCGTTTTTTGTTTGGGTTTGTTTCTTGTTCGTCACTTGACCACCAAGGTTTTGTTGGTGCCTATCGTAACTAGTGACTGAATGGTGATCTACTGTAACTGTTCCAGATTGGGGTTTTAATGTGACTGGAATCCCATGTTATCACTTAGAATTTCCATTTTTTTTCTTTTCGGTGGTTGCTATTTTTTTTTTGAGGTCATACTGTTTCCATTGTTGTGGCAGCTTATTACTGCTGACAATGAGGCTTCGGTGCCAAAGGGAACCGTTGTCGATTCGTGAATTTTTTTGCTCATTTAGCCTGCCTTGCATATACAACCATTTTGACTGGAGGGCCACTCGTTGGCCATAAATGCTGCGCATGGTCAAACTTATAGTTGGCATTGGTTCAATTGAGCCATACAACATTAATTAGTTTTGAGATTACAAACACCGTTAAATTTCAATATAAATGGATTTGTTTATGTGGAATTGCTGTGTTAAAGAATTTTTTTTGTTACGTGGACATCGCCGGTACATATCCTGGCTTGAGCTATACAATGCGCCGGTACATATCTGTTGTTTGGTTTGCTGACTGCAGTGATAGGATGATCTTGAGCTGGGTGGAGTTACCGCTGCCCCCTGCCTATGGGGTTTGCCAACAATGGCCCACCACCATGCTTGTTCCTTGCCCTCTCCATAGAAGAAAATCAATCGTTGTGTTCAGTTTGGCTTTGACATTTGATGATGATCTGGGACACGATTCCAAGATGGAATTGAGCTCGATCTGGAAAAGAGGAGGATGATTAGAGCCTGATGATGATTAGGGGACATGCTCACAGACGCTTAGAGCATGGTAGACTTTCAGGCCTCAGGTGGCGTAAGCCCTGTGAGCAAGCCCTTCATCCTTCATGTGCTTAATTAGTGTTACGATATATGATCAGTTGATCATTAGGAGTAGTATAATCACAGACTTCGACGATGTGATGCTCGGGTCACTCTTGACCCAGAGCGACTCCGGCGAACTGGCGGTGACCCGGGTGCGGGTCCTAGCGCCGCACCACCGGCGTCTCCTCCACTGGCCATGGCGGACATCGGTCCTCCACCCCCTGCACCGGCGCCACCGCACCGGCCCTCGCTGACCCGTGGGGAGGGGTGGGCTCGCCCGCCTTCACCGTCGCCTGAGCGGGCGGCCGAGCGGTTGCGGGCTTCTGAGACGCAGCAACCGCTCCGCCCCCTCCGCTACTGCCCACGCCATGGGTGGGGGCTGTGCCCAGCTCGGACGCCGGCCGCTCCTCCTGAACCGCTGCCACCTGCATCTGGATCGGGTGACCCCACCGCCGGCGACGACATCCCACAGCCACCCCCGACGCGCCCTTCTGACGAAGCCGGGCCCTCGGGCACATCTTCACCGCCGCCTTTGCTCAGCCCGAGCGGCAACCGGGTCATCCGCCGTTTGGCGCATCACCTCTCGCCCCGCCCACGGCCGCCGGGATCTTGGGCTATGACGGCACACATGCCCGAGGGAGAAGGTGACCGCGAGCGCTCGCGTTCACCCCCTCGTCGCCGCCTCTGAGACACCCGGGCGGCGCGGATCCAGGTGGCGCGGCGGCGCAGCGCACCGCCCCCGGGCGGCGCAACCCCGCACGGCCCCCGGGCGGCGCAACCCCGCGCGGCGCGGCGGCGCAGCGCGCTGCCCCCGGGCGGCGCGGCGGTGCCGTCCCCAGGCGGTGCTGTCCCCGGGCGGTGCAGCCCCCGGGCGGCGCGTTCCCCGGCGCGCGGAGGCGCATGCCCCGCAGGAGCGGCGGCTGGTGGTGGACGGGCTGAGCGGTTAGGGTTTGGAACCCTAACCGCTCGGTTTTTCTTTTATGGCGGTTTTCACCGCACTGGGCCGCCGCCTCCTCGACAGGCCGGGCTGCGCTGGCCGCGCGCGCCTGCGGGCCGCGCTGGCCGCGCGCGCCTGCGGGCCGCGCTGGCCGCGCGCGCCTGCGGGCCACGCTGGCCGCGCTGGCCGCGCCAGGCCGGGCCACGCTGGCCGCGCTGGCCGGTCGCCGCGCGTACGTTGGGCCGCCCGCTCGCTGGGCTGTTTTCCGCGCGCTGGGCTGCCTAGATGGACTTAGTTTCAAATGTTATTTAACCTTTTCTAATTTCCAGCAATTAGAGTTGATGATGTTTAGGGATTTAAATGTTAATTTTAACCCTCAGCTTATGACTTTTCAAGTAGCATATTGTGTTAGGAATTTTCCAAGGTTTTATAACTTGGAAAATATGTCAATGAATATTTTCTTCAATATTCCATATATTGACATTTGTTTTATTTGCATTCCTTCCAATGCATATTCAAAAATTTAATTCATCTTAATTAAATCCAAGTGATTTAATACGAGCAAGAATATAAATTTATTTAGTCCTTACACAATTGATGCCACATTATTCAGAGAATTAAGTTACCATGTGTTCTTAATTTTTTCTGAATACTATATAAGCTGCATCACTAACCTTGCCATGACAATTTTTGACCTCTTGCATTATTTGCAATTGAGATCTTATATTATCGTTATTTCATGCAAAATGGCATTTTATTCACCTCAATTGGGTTATTTCTTATAACTCAATACGAGCAAGCATACAATATGTTATGCCACTACACATACTACAACACACCCATGATGATTTCCTAAACAGAAAATCTCTGGTTGCTTGTGTAGGATCAATGGCCAAAGAGTTTGAAGAACTCGCTCTCGATGGACATAACTATCCTACTTGGGCACTGGATATCAAGATCAGCCTTGCCTCAAAGAACATTCTGAGTGCATTGCTACCTCCTGCAGAGAGGACTGAGCCACTGCATGATGCTTACAAGTACAACGCATTGTACATTCTTAGGCATCACCTCCATCCTGATCTGAAAGCAGAATACGTGATGGAAGAAGAGCCAAATGTACTATGGTTATCCCTTAAAGACAGGTACGAGCAACAGAAGGCTGTAATCTTACCTGAGGCGAATCATGACTGGACTCATATTCGTCTCCAGTACTACAAGTCCATAGGTGATTACAACCATGCTATTCATAAAATCTGTGCTCGTTTGCGTTTTTTGGCAAGGAACCTTCAGATGCGGATAAGATTGAAAAGACACTCCAAACTATGCTCCCATCTAATAGGGTCTTGCAACATCAATACCGTACTCGCAATTATCAGACTTACTCTGAACTCATACATGATCTGCTTCAGGCAGAAAAGCACGATGAGCTTACAATGAAAAATCATAAGCAACGTCGTGTTGGGGCTGCCCCTATGCCTGAAATACATCATGCTATGAAAGATGAGAAGAAAGGGAATGGCTTCAAAAACCATTCCAAATTTTCTGATAATTCAAAGAAGCGCAAACGCAACAAGCGTAAGGGTAAGAAAAACACAAAGGCTCCAAGGAAAGACACTAGTACTTCCAAGGATGAGAAGTGTATGAAGTGTGGATGCTACAACCATCCCACCAACAAGTGTCGCACTCCTCGCCACTTAGTGGCTCTGTACCAGCAAGCTCTCAAAGGCAAGGCTGCAGAAGGACAGGAATACGAAGCTCACTTCGCCACTCCATCAAACTTGAAGGCTGATATTGGAAATCCAAGCATGAGTCAAAAGGAACCATGCACTTCCAACCTTCCACTCCTGACCTACACTGCGCCAATGGATATAGACAATGTCATCGTCGACTATAGTTTGGATGACGCCTTTGGAGACCTCAACTAGGATCCATAAGAGATCAGCTCTCTATTGTTCATGTGTGTGTATGGGACATATGTATTGTAATAAGTCTCGAGACATCAACTATAAGTGTGTGTACACTTCATACTCTATTGTATTATTATGTATGTAATTCTATGTATAATTAATTGAATTCTTATAATTCTTAAATTATCTAGATTTGCGGGAGTCAATCCGATGGAGGAAGAATTGTGCCTAGTAGATAGTTGTACCACTAACTCTATACTTAGGGAAACAAAATATTTCCAAACTCTCACTAAGAGAACAGGAAATGTTTTGACAATCGCTGGACGCGATGCAACAATAGTTGGTTCTGGACGAGCCACTATTACGCTCCCTATGGGTACACAAGTTACAATTGAGGATGCTTTATTGTATCCTGATTCAACTCGTACCTTATTGAGTTTCCGAGATATTCGGAAATGTGGTTTACATATTTCTACACATACAGAAAATAATGAGGAATTTCTTCTCATTACCAAACCTTCTGAATATGGCTCTAACGTTCTGGAGAAAATACTTTCGTTTCCATCTGGATTGTACTACACATCCATAAAACCTGTACCTCATGTTACGTACAAGGTGATTTTTCAGAATGTTGACGCATTCAAGACTTGGCATGCACGCCTTGGCCATCCTGGAATAGGGATGTTACGGAAAATCACAGGTAATTGCATTGGTCATGATTTAAAGTCTGCTAAATTTCCTAAACCTTCTGATTTTATATGTACATCTTGTGCAACGGGAAAGCTAATCTTAAAACCATCTCCGCTTAAGATTCATGCTGAGCCACTTAAATTCCTTGAACGCATTCAAGGCGACATTTGTGGCCCCATACAACCATTGTCTGGACCGTTCAGATATTTCATGGTTTTGATTGACGCATCTACACGATGGTCACACGTGTGTCTCTTATCCACACGAAACCATGCCTTCGCTAAAATCATGATGCAAGTCATTCGATTGAAAGCATCTTATCCTGAACATCAAATCCAGAAGATCCGCCTGGATAATGCGGCTGAATTCGCTTCTCGAGCATTCAATGATTATTGTATGGCCCAAGGAATACACGTTGAACATTCAGTACCTTATGTACATACTCAAAATGGTTTAGCTGAATCTCTTATTAAGAGAATCAAACTCATTGCAAGACCTTTACTTCATGAATGCAATTTACCTACTTCTTGTTGGGGTCACGCAGTTTTACATGCTGCTGATCTCATTCAACTTCGCCCAACTGCATATCATAGCACTTCACCGTTGCACCTAGTGCGAGGCAACCCCCCAAGTATTTCCCATCTTCGGAAATTTGGATGTGCGGTGTATACCCCTATTTCACCGCCTCAACGAACAGCTATGGGACCTCATAGGAAATTGGGTATCTATGTGGGATACCAATCCCCATCGATAATCAAATACCTAGAACCCCTAATCGGTGATTTATTCACAGCCCGGTTCGCTGATTGCATCTTTAATGAAGACCATTTCCCGGCATTAGGGGGAGAATTTAAGTATCCTAACGAATGCCAGGAAATCAATTGGGATGACAAATCCATCCTATACTCAGACCCTCGTACTCAGGAAACTGAACTTCAAGTTCAGAAAATTATAGAATTGCAACACTTTGCTAACAATCTGCCTGATGCGTTTACTGACTATAATGGTGTCACAAAATGCTTGAATCCTGCTATCAATGCGCGTAGCCGAGTGGAGGTACCTCGAAAAACCA
Source organism: Panicum hallii (assembly GCF_002211085.1). Lineage (NCBI taxonomy): Eukaryota > Viridiplantae > Streptophyta > Magnoliopsida > Poales > Poaceae > Panicum > Panicum hallii. The sequence goes on from NC_038044.1 coordinate 59,237,929, forward strand.
TTCAACCCCCTTCTCAACCGATTAGGGGGAGGGCTGCTAAGCGGGATAATGCTTCTAATAAGCGACAAAGGAAAGGGAGGAACACACGATTCTCTAAATCAGTAAACGAAAGTCAACTTCCGGTTGATGGACACCGAGTGGATACAGTACATCCACAAACCAGCACTATAGTGCACGATTCAGATGTTGCTGGCACATCGGAACACCCTGAACCCATTCTTCCTATAAATCAAGAAGAATTACGCGGGGTACAAGAAATTTCCATTAATTATACTAGTTCTGGAGAACTATATGATCGTAAGAATACGGTCGTCAACGCATGTTTTTCATCAATCATAGCCAATAACCTTCTATCTGATCTAGATCCTAAATCCATGGTAGAGTGTCAACAACGCTCGGACTGGAACAAATGGAAGGAAGCAATTAACTCCGAATTATCCTCACTAGCGAAAAGACAGGTATTCACCTCAGTGATACCTATACCTCATAAAGTTCATCCTGTTGGATTCAAATGGGTTTTCACTCGGAAACGAAATGAAAATAATGAGGTTGTGAGGTATAAAGCGAGATTAGTTGCGCAAGGGTTTACTCAAAGGCCCGGCATTGATTACAATGAGACATACTCTCCCGTTATGAATGGAATAACTTTCCGATATTTAATATCATTGGCAGTACAAAAACGTCTATTTTTGCAATTGATGGACGTCGTGACCGCATATCTTTATGGGTCACTAGATTCGGACATCTACATGAAAGTTCCTGATGGAATATCTGTACCGAATAATGGCAAAAATCGTAACTTGTTTTGTGTTAAACTTAACAAATCTCTCTACGGCTTAAAACAGTCTGGGAGAATGTGGTACAATCGACTTAAAGAATTCCTTATGGATAAGGGTTATTCTAACAGTGATGATTGCCCATGTGTATTCATTAGGAAATCTTCTACAGGCTTCTGTATTATATCAGTTTATGTAGATGATTTAAATATCATTGGTCATAAACGTGATATTGATGAAGCATGTAATCTTCTAAAAACAGAATTTGAAATGAAGGATTTGGGTAAAACCAAATTTTGCTTGGGTTTGCAACTTGAGCACCTTCAAACGGGAATTCTCATTCACCAATCTGCATATGTCCAGAAAGTATTGAGTAAATTCAATATGACCAATGCATATCCGTCCAAAACTCCGATGATCGTTCGGTCTCTTGAGAAGGATAAAGATCCTTTCCGACCATGTGAAGATGGAGAAGAGGTTTTAGGTCCTGAATACCCATACCTCAGTGCAATTGGAGCACTTATGTATCTAGCAAACAATACCAGACCCGATATTGCATTTGCAGTAAATCTACTTGCTAGACACAGTGCCGCTCCTACTAAACGCCATTGGAATGGTATTAAGAATATTCTCCGATATCTCCAAGGCACGGCAGATCTTGGTCTATTTTACGAAAGAAATCAGGATCCTAGCCTCGTGGGATATACAGATGCAGGATATCTTTCAGATCCACATAATGCAAGATCACAAACAGGATATGTATTTCTACACGGTGGAACTGCTATGTCGTGGAAGTCTTCTAAACAGACTCTGATAGCAACGTCCACTAATCACTCAGAGATCATTGCACTATATGAAGCCTCACGTGAATGTGTATGGCTAAGAAGGGTGATTAATCATATACAATCATCTTGTGGAATTCAACCCATTGAATTACCCACCATTATCTACGAAGATAATGCAGCTTGTGTTGCACAGATGCAACAAGGTTATATCAAGAGTGATGCTACAAAGCATATCTCTCCTAAGCTATTTTACCCTCACCAACTCCAACAAAGTGGTGAGATAAATGTCATGCAAGCTAAGTCTTGTGATAACCTCGCAGACTTATTCACTAAATCGCTACCTTATTCTACATTTAACAAATGTGTTAAGGGCATTGGTATACGCCGACTTAGAGATTTGCTTGCATTAGGGGGAGCATCTCTTTGATTTAACTATTCTTACACATCACATTGTACTCTTTTCCTATATGAGTTTTTCTTACATAGTTTTTCTCATATTAGGTTTTTAATGAGGCAATGTCAACACAAGTAAATATCTATCTCTTGTTTTTCCCTTCAGGGATTTTCAATAGAGATACCAAGGATATATACTGTTCTTTTCTCCAAAATTTTTCCCACTGGGTTTTCTGGAGTTTTACGCAGTATATATATATATATATAGATATATATTGTAAGCCTTTATTTCACAGGATCTCTAAAGATTATACATGGTGGACAACTGCTCAAGTGGGAGTGTTACGATATATGATCAGTTGATCATTAGGAGTAGTATAATCACAGACGTTGATTACGGCGGTTGCCTAATCAATGGTCATGATCATCTTTGAACAGACATCTCCTCCACCCCTCCACCCCTTCATGCATGTATAAATAACAGTGATCAATGAATAAAGAAGTACTTTTCTGCCTCACAATTACTTCTGTAATTTAGTTCTAAACAATTAGTTCTCCAGGGTACTCTCTCAACAAAATTTTCTCTTGTATTTCTTTTTTTTTACTTTTCGTACCTTTATTATTTAATTAGTTCATCGCCTTCCATAGTGTTAAACATGACCAAGTCGTGAGCCTTTCAGGCTGAGGGTTTGTTCTGATTACAAACTGGCCTCTTATGTGATACAAAGGTAGTCACAGTAGTGAAATCCTGTCTGCTCAATTGCAGATGTCAAGAGGGAAAAAAAAAGGGTATGGTTCAGACCAAATTTCACTCTAGACTCAAACAGGTTCTATAGGTTCGTGTTGTGCTCTAGGCAATTCATGCTTTCGTTTTGTCATGTCATGCGAATGCTATTAGAGGATCTTAGCAGGTTAGAGGTCTGGACCAGAACCATCGGAGCCAAATAGGTTAGCTACATCATTCATCAATTTGTAAGAGAAGAATATGATCAATAATAACATTTCATACCAACTGTGCCTAATTCAATTCATACCGAGTAACAAGTTCAGTTTGATCAATGGTAATTAAAGTAATACACCTCCTATGTTTCAATTCCTGGTATTTTCGATTATTTCAAGCTGACATATCAATGTTGTAGATGTTCTCTAATGTTACAGATGTTATTATCAAGTGCTACAAATTTTCTCTTTGATGTTGCAGATGAATAGAATATGAAACATAATAATGCAGCTCCAACCCCCGGCCGTTAATGTTGAAGACATCATTCTTCAATGTTTCAAATGTTGAGTTTTGATATTGCAACCCGTTGTCTAGAAATTATTAGATTTTAGGGACCTAAAATATAGCAAATATCTTAAGATAATTTTATGATGGTGACGCCTGGAAATATGAATTAACCTCACAATAAACATTATGCCAGGCATTTTCATTAACCACACGTATTTCTATTTATCCATATTATTAACATCAATCTTCCTACTTTCAGCCTACTCAGCAGCACATGAGGAATAGGCTTATATGGCACAATGGCTTTGGAAGTTGAAGGCTGGGCTCCAGAAAAACTAAATCTTCTTGCAATCCGCGTGCCACCTGTCTCACCAAGTGATCAAGCCTTCACAAAAGGTAGACTTTTTGAGCACAATTGGCTCAAAAGCAGAGTCCCAGGATCTCTTGACACCCTTTGGCAGAGGAAGCTCATGCACATAAGGTGGCTTCAATGCAGAGATCAGAGGTAAAACCATCCTGCAGAGATTAGCAAACATCACATGCTCTTGAGGAATTTGCTCTGATTCTCCGTGCAGCTTACCCTTCTCACACGCTGCCTTAGCTTCCTTAACCAAGAATCCCAACAATCTCTTCTTCTCAGCCCTAACTTGATGAGCTTCGGAAATTTTCTCATAGGTTCTCATGCAATAAACCTTAGATTTGAAAGGAGATCAGAAGATTAGTTTTGGGGAAATGGTGGGGGGAGGAGAGAAGGGGTAGGCGGAGGGGGGCACTAACCAGAGACGGAGCCAGGCGGCGAGCGGCGGCTTCCGAAGCGGAGAAGGAGGCGAGGCCGAGGAGGCGGCAGGCCGCGAGGCGAGCGACCGGCGTCAGCATGGTGGCGTGGCCAGCGGGGGAGGCGACGGGAGCGGGTGGTGGTGGAGGTGGATGTCTCGGCGCGCTCCAGTGCAGATGGACTCTGCTGGCGGCGGGTGTCGAAGATGGACTCCGCCGGCTCGATCCGCCCGCGGCTCGCGCACCGGCATCGCGGCGGCGGAGGGGGGTGCCGAGCGCCGGGGGCTGCGGCTCGCGCCCCGGCGTCGCAGCGGAGGAGGGAGGTGCCGAGTGCGCAGCGCAGGAGTCGGTGGACAGAAAGGAGAGACGGAGAGGAGAGGGCGGGCGGCAGGGCATCGCGAGGGGGAGCGCGGCGGGGGGCAGAGTGAGGGTGGGAGGCGGGTCGGGGAGGATGGGGGAGCGCGGGGGTGAGAGGCGTAGATCGTACGGGAAGACTATCGGACGGTTCAGGTTCGTTCGACGACGTACCTACAAAACGAAGGGGGCGACGTACTCCCTCACTGTCAAAGTATTTGTCGCCATTAATTTTTTTAACTTTAACTATTTATTTTATTTAAAAATTTATATAAATTTCATCTACTTTATTTGTAATATATTTTTTATAATAAATTTTTGAATAAGATAAATGGTCAAAGTTGTAAGAAAAAATCGACGACGATAAATATTTTAATACGGAGAGAAGTACGTGCCACGGGGTTAGAAGGATAGAAAATTTTGTCACCCTTAATTTCTTTTTAGTGGTATAAGTATAATCTCTTTTTGGTAGTAAAAGTATAAGCAGAGATTTGTTGGATTGCTATTATACCTTCTGTCGCTGCGCGGCCGCAGGACTCCGGACCAATTTTAGCTTATGGGCCAAAGTTTGGGCCTTTTGGGCCCAGCTCGAGATTGTACGGCGCCCGAGGCCCAAGCTCACAGCAAACCCTAGACCGTCCGTCCCTTCACTCTACAAATTGCAAAGCAGCCAGCCACCTCCCGCCTCAACGCCGCCGTCTGGTCAGACGCCAACGCCGCCGGGTGGATGCTCTTAGCTCTCGTTCGTGACGCCCTCTGCGAAGCCCGGCTGTCCCGATTCTATTCTCTCGCTCTCTTCTGCTCTGGTTTCTTCCAGTTCGATGCTCTCGCTCGCTTTCTGTTCTGGTCCAGCGTTTGCTTGGTTTTCGGGTTTTGTTTGCCGACGGATCGACTGTTCTCCGATGATGATGTAAAAATTACTTTCGTTCTTCTGAAGTTCACAATGTGGAAGAACAATTTGGAGACCTGAACTGAGGGGATTCTTTCTCGATCTGCATTTTTTTTATTGATTTGGAAGGATCTGAGCTCTTAGGAGATCCCGATGAAGATGTGATGTTAAAGTAGTGGCCTGATTTACATCGTTGATGAGCCGTATTATTATCACGCAGAGGGATCTGAACAATCTTCCAGATTCATTATGGTGATTATAGTTTTCTCTTCTCATAAAATATCTTTTTTTTGCCTTTTCCACCCGATGAATGCACATGATTTTAAGTTTCAGCCTTGTCTGAAAAACTATCAATCTGTTGATACTCTTCATATCCATGTCTGAGGGTACTCATGCTTGCTTTTCCTACTTCAGTTAACTTAACGAGTGTTTAATCTGTCGATAGGTTTTAGTCCGTCTCTGCTGATGACCAAAATGCATACTTTCGTTCTTCTGATGCGCTTTTCTCATGGCGCGGTGCGGAACACTCGAGACCTGAACTGAAGAGACTTAACGATTATTACTGCTGCATCTGATATTATAGATTAACGAAATCCAAAATGTTTTTTTATTTGTTTTGGTTTGTTGCTTCACGACTGGAAGAATGGCCTGATTTTCTATTGTCTGGTCACTCTGTAGAGGGAAGCATAGATTGAACACGAAGCCAGAATTAAACAGCATGATGCTTATTTCTCTGCATCCGTGTTACCTGTCTCCTGGCACAATCCAAAGCACAAAATTTTGCTTTTGCTTTCTTCCCTTTTTGAATCTTTTATGTTTGTTTTAATTTTAAATTAAATACCAAATCTAACTGAGCTGATGACTGGACTGATAATGATCATGAATTAATTCTTAAGCTTTTGGAAATTGTAAGTTGTCCATGTAGAACTAATGCAAAAATAAATAATTTTAGTAATTCATGGAGTCGGTCATGAATTCAAACAAACGACATTGGTGGATTATGAACGGATTGCAAATGGGTGCAGTTGATTTCCTCTTTCAAGAACTCCCAAAAGGTCTGGGTCCGGTGATAGAAGCTGCCATTTTGAACAGTTATCTGTCCTTGACGAGTTAATCTGCAGGGAGAAACCAATTCCTCTGATCAGTGAATCATGTACCAAACCTGTGCCTATGGTACAAGAACATTTTCAAGAAACTTGCTCAAGCGAAACACGCGAAAAATGGCCGGTATTCAGTAGGAGGTGCTGCGTGGGCCGGGCCGGAGGGAGGAAGCCGACAAAGGGGTTGCAGCTGATGTTTGACTACCATGATCACACATGAAAATCACTGTTCACTTACATGGCCATTTAGCCCATGTACACGCAATATAAATGCTAAACAGTGGTCAGCCATGTCCATTTAATCAGCCGTTTACCCTATTTAATAACCGTTTAATCCGTTTAAATAGTCTTTTAGTCCGAATAAATTGCTAAACAGTAGGCGACCGACTGTTTAGCGTTTAACACTGATGAAAATACATCAATGTCAATACCGGTTGCATGCACATGGCAACACCGGCCACCAGCATTGCACCGTAGAAGCTCACCGGCTGCAGCATACCAATGTGCAATATAAAGCTCAACAGCAAGAAATCAATATGATGCCTTTTGAAAGCATGACAATGAAGATCTCTGCTTCAGGCCAAAAATAGCTGCATTAAACTGTACACATCTGTCAGTGAACTGATCACAGAAACCAGAACTGGTGCTACTTGGCATTTTTTTCCCAAGTAAACGCCTAATTGATAACCAGTTAGTGGTATGTGTCTATTCAGATGAATTGCCTACATTATTCAATGGTTAAAACAGTATACACAACTAGAAACAACTGCTGCTGCTGAAATTTCTGAAACACTGAACCATCACCTGGTTAAGCTCTTTGAGCTCTCCCTGAGATGGCTGTCAAAGTGAAATGACAACAAACCGACAGGCCAAAGTGAAATTGGTAGTGCTATAGAGCTTCTAGATTGCTACCACAAACCTTGAACCAATCAGAGCTAAGAACTAGCAACCTGAAACAATGGCTTTCCTTTCCATGATCTGTATAATAATTATTATCCTGTACACACTTTTGATGCTACAACGAGTCCAACTGGTCGTCAATGTCCTCCTCTGGAAGTTTTTCGATCAACTGCTCCATTGTCTTAATGTATTTGGGCATGTAATGCTCGCCTACCATGGACCTCGCGAGTCGAATCTTACTGTACAAATGTCGAGGTGTCTCGTACAGCGCGAGAACTTCCTCCTGGGCTCCTTGCTCACTTGTGGTTGCTTCTTCTGTTGCTTGCAATCCAACCATGTGTAGTATTCTCCCTGGGGGGTATAGCTGGTGTGGCTCTTGAGCAGGGGTTGATGGCGACAGCTCCTGCTTCTCGTCGGTCAAGGTCTCTAGGAGCTCCATGGCCTCTTCTTTGTCTGTTTCTTTCAGTGCCGATTCCTTTTCCTCCCTGTCAGCATCATCCTCACCTGATTCTTGAAGGTTTAGCTCACCAAGATCGACTGCGACTACCTCAGCAGCAGCTTCCTCAGTAACTTTCACAGTTTTGACATCAGTGTCAGTTTGATTTTCCATGTCCTGTGTTTGTTTAGAAGATTCAACAGTCTGTTTATGTGCAGCAACACAAGACCAGCAAACCAGCGCAGGGCGTTTCTTTACCACAGCATGGGTATCTGCTGAAGGCTTGCTCCCAGCCTGCCAAAAGCCATGAGGAATCGACTCGTAAGTACTAGACATAAGCGATTTCCCATTTCATCTGTTTCAAGAACTAGTGTTTGGAAGATTATACCTCAGAAGTCTGAGATTGCAGCATATCAACATCTACAACCTTAGATCTTGGATCAGAGACGAAGGGCACATGAGATCTGATGAAACTCACAGAACGGTTCACAAAACCTAAGAATCTAGTCTGCTGAATTTGTTTGCGAAGGTCGTGTGCCCAAGATGATGCCATAACCTGCCAGCAACCAGCATTGACCACGATGGTAAATATATGTTTGCCTGTAAAGGCAGAAACTGTTTGCAGAAAGTAATTTTCCTTCTAAGCAACTACAAAACTACTCAATATTGTTCTGGGTTTCGCTTTGCTCAGATACTCAAATCTCAAGATTTAAATTGGCTGAGAGATACCTCTGTCCGAAGCTTAGCAGCAGTAGCTATGCCCAAAGATGGCACTAGGTCATTTCTGTTAACAATGGTGGTAACAAAGTCTTTACCCGACTCAGCCAAGTCCCATGTCATGCAAGCAGCTAAACAGAAATAGTGGAAATATATACATCAAACGAATTATTCAAAAGAGAAAATTTTGAGACAACAGTAATGTTCTGTTTTTGCAGATGTTAGATTCTAGTAAATGAGGCTTCTGGATATAATTCAGAGGAATATGTTCCGCCGAAGCATAGCTCAACATGGCCATCTTAAAATGTTGATTGTCACTATAAATATGATATCGTTATTCCATTTTTTGTCATCCTTTTGTTTTTTACATGAGTATTGCTAGAGCTTTCTCTAAAAAACGAAAAGCATGATTGCAAATGCTGGCAGGTGAACCTAAGCAACCAGTCATTGAAAGTTTTGCGGGAAGATTTCAATATGGCATTTTAGTGATATTGGCAAATGGAAATTAATGATTTTCTCAACTTATGGTGTCCAATGTTAAAATTATCGTTTTTTGCGGTAAAACAACAGTACCTGGCCCAAATGCAATACAAGTGGATGATGACAGCTTTTCATTCTCACGTAGGATGTATGTTAGTATTGTTGCAATCCCAGCTCCCATTGAATGTCCAATGATCTAAATAAAACAAAAAAAGCTGTCATTGAGTTAGTAAAATGAAGAAAGGGTCAGATGCAAGACACATATTCAACATATACCGTCTGTGATAAGTCGAATATAAAGAAATGCAGATAATAGTTCCCTTCTGAAATAAAGCAATCATTAGGATGAAAAATAACTAAAAGAAAAATCAAACAAATTCTTTTTAGGTTCTCTACATGAAAGTGATTGGAGTTGGCATGCACCAATTAGCTAACAAAATTGTAATGACATTGAAATCACACATAAACAAAAAAAAAGTGAATGAAGAAAACAGATACAACACTATTAAGCTATTTGGCATTAATTTCATAGTAGTTAGCTAAAATTCTAACATTTCTGAGTGATGTCCACTAATTCTATCTACTCATGGTAGTCATAACTTTAAGTTCACACATTAGTAGTTTAGGCAATCTATTTCTTAGCATTCTTGCTCAGCACTAGACAATCCTACAAAATCCATTGATGATACTTTACTGCAACCGCACTTCAGTTCGGTTTCGGGGGGGGGGGGGGGGGGGTGTCCACTTGGTTACAACTTGCAGTTCCACCTTTAGCATTCACAACTTAGGTCGCTTTTTTGTGAAATTTGTTTGGTGCAGTGGTAAGCATCTATTGTAAATTGCATATGAAGTAATGAAATCAATACAGTATTATAGAATCGTCACTCACTTGTTTGTTAATGTATTCCAATTAGTAGATAATGAGGAAATCCGTAGTCGAATGATAAATTAAAAGAGCTAGGCTATCAATATTCAATAGCATGAGTATTTGATTGATGCAGGAATGGTTAAACATCAAAAGATCACCTGAACAGATGCTCGCAAGAACTGAAAGAAGTTACCTTGACCTCGTAGTCTGGGCTTTGCTCCATTGCTTTACTTAGGCAAGGAATGGCTCGTTTTGCAATCCATCGAGCTGCTGCAACCATTCCACAATGGGCATAGCCCAACACCACGTTGGAGACGCGACCTTCTTGGACAACTACATGATGAAATGGAACCTCTGCACCAGTTGCCGCTGTCAGCCGCTCCTTAACACTGATAGCCCCCCGAATGAAAAGGAGAAAGCATTTGCTACTTCTGTCGCGAACAACTGTGAAAGCAGGCTTCAAGAGCTGCATGATAGCGGAGAATTTCAGACGGTTGGTTAGTCTTCACTCATATTAGTAGTATGAACAGCAAATTATTGGCTCTATGGGCATCTAAATCTCAGCACATAATTGACAATAGAGAGTTGACTGATACTTACGCACCCTCGCCTTAGATTTCTTTATAAGAACATCGTTCTGTTCATATCCTCCAAACTCCAAAAACACGTTGTATGGCTTCTTCGAGAAATACATGCATAGCTTCAGGTATCCGAGTAGCGCAATCAGCTCCTGCCTTACCTCAGGCCCATCCAGTAGTACAGAATCGCTTCCAGCATACTCATGCTGCAGATTACCCTGAGATGAAACAGTAAACTGATGTCATATCCATGTCAAAATGTAGTCTGTCGAAGTCATGGCTGAAAAAAAATGAGAGATTACAAAAAGGTAAGGCTGATGAGGTGATCAAATTCTGGAAGAAATCTTTTAGCATTTACGATTCTAGAATGTACAATACTTTGAGCAACTAGAGGCAACTAGCATCTTATCCTAAAGTTAGGTATCAGGTCCAAATCTAACCATCGCTTAGCTTTACATCTTTGCAGCCTAAATAAATGAAAGTGGAGTTCAGTTTTTGGGAGAGAAAGTAGGGTTAGTTATTATATATAAAACAGCCCTCTGATTTGAAATCAAGGAATCAAATTTAATAGGTACGCTAAAGTGATTCCACTATATGATGGATCATATTCGTAACCAAATTTATGAACCGGTAGTATATATGGATTCTGAGGTTAAAAGGTAGCATTCCGTCAAAACAGATGTCATCAAACTCATCAGCAACGTAGGAGAGAAGAACAACATGGTGTTTCGCAAAAAAAGAATAGCATGGTGTTCGCAAACTAGGCACGAGTAGTCACGTAACCTCTATGCTAGCTAGGATAACATGCAAGTGTTGAGCAATGACTTGGTCCAAAAATGGAAGCAAGTGTACGGACTTGCCGCGAAACTGAAGCAAAAAGATTTCCATCAACAATATAGAAAAATATTGTTAATTAACCCAGGCTATTTAGTCCCGTGGGGTACTCAGAACAGAGCAGGATCAAATGATTAGCACACGCTATTTTCTTTTAAAAAGGACGCCAATCAAGAAGGGGAACGCAAAGAAACAAGCCCTACTCTACGGCATAAATGGCGACGAAAATCGGAGCAGGAGAAAAGGAATCCTCGCACAGAATGGGCGCTTCTTCTCCATCTTTTCTTGCACGCAAGATCCTTCCTAGGAGATATTTTCCTTTTCGCGGTTTTCAAACGGGATAAGGAAAAATGGAAAAAAAAGCGACAAGCCGACAAGCTAGATTGACCCAGAAAAATACTGCTAGTACCAAGGAAGCAACCAATCACCTCCAAGGGTAGAAAATCTTTTTTAGAAAAAAATCTCGCGCAAGAACACGCCACGAACAAATTGAACATTCCACGGCGCAATGGGGAAGAACGCAGCTGCTAGTACGACGCCGGCGATCGGCAAGGGGACGCACCTGCTGCCGCATGTAGTACTTGATCCCGAAGGCGAGCTCCCCGAGGGCCCACTTGCCGAGCGTCTCCGCCCAGGTGAACCGCACGGTGCGCGCCGCGACGGCGGCGGCGGCGCCCCACCCGTCCGGGGCGCGCTCGGGCCACGGCCGCCCCGCCCGCGCCTGCTCCCTCCTCCGCCGCCACCTCTCCCGGGCCTCCTCCCTCCGCCGCCGCCGCGCCTCCGCGGCGGCCGACACGGCCGACGATATCAGCCGGTCCTCCCGGCCGTCGCCCGCGGCGGCGTCCCCGCAGAGCCGCCCCGACAGGACGAGGTACACCAGCACCGCCGTCCCCGCCGCCGTCGCCATCCCAGCCGCGCCCATCGGCGGCGGCGCGGGCAAGAGCTCGAGCTCGCGCTGGCGCCTGCGCCTGCGCCTGCGCGCGCGCGGGGTTTGCGCCGTGTGTATGTGTGTAGGTGTCGGAGCGAGGAGAAGAGGGGTCGTTGGGGGGAGGGGGGCTGCGTGGGGCGGCTAAATTGGAGGGAGACCGGGAGAAAAAGGACGGATTTGCCCCTGCGGTTTTAACGTTACATTTGACTTCACTTCAGTGTACGTGCTCTTTCTCTGCGCTCGGGCCCATCGGCAGTCAATTGTGATCGGGGTCGGGCTTACGTCTAAGAGGATATTTTAGTAATTCTTCGATTTTCCTTTGATTGTTGGTAAAGTACCAAAAAGCTTTTTCTAAAGAAAAATACGCAGCATTTAGATATTCTTACCTATGGTACAATAGTAGAGTTGGAATTACTGGGATGATGCCTGCTAAATTATCCAACGCTCGAATCACAGCTGTTGCTATGTAGAATGGCACACATCATCTCCATTCCCTGGTTGATTATTTGAGTCAGCATGCTCGATAATCGCTTGACATGCTTTGATTGTTGCCTTCTTCAGCAAGTAATGAGGTTAAGCATGTAGATAATCTTATCTATCTGAAAATTGAGCAAAGTATGGTTGGTTGCAACCTTGCTAGAGTTGTGGGTAGACTAGCCAGCTTTCGAACCTTGCCCTCCGTGCTTCCATACGAAGCGCGGGGAGGGGCTAATCTAGCTCTGGCCCTCCTAGCTTTTGCTCATGATATTGCTTATCATTCTAGCCTCCACGGAGACAACAATAGTTTGGCCGTGAATGATGCCAGTTAAACCATATGATTTGTGATGATGCAATCCCACAGTTCCAAAGAAGCACGTCATTGTTAGGTCAAAAGCACCAAGTCAGATTTAAAACTAAATTTTTTTATTAAAGTGATTTCAACGAAGATTTATTATTTATATTCATAGACAGGTTATTATTTTTTGCATATATTTATATACATTAATATCAAAGGCTCAATTTATGTACATCAATTTTTAACCATTCATTTTGTAATTTTCCACTTTGATTTTGAATGTATGATTTACGACCCATGGGTTGTTGGACTTGAGAGTTACTACGATGAGCCCAAGAAGACATCAGCCTTAAGCGAGGAAGATTGTAGCCTTCCTTAGCTGCCTTCCAGCTTAGGTGCAGTTGAACCATTTGAACCTTGGACTCGGTCTCAGCATTCTTATTTTACCCCCTTCCAAATGCCCACCAAACATAAGCTTACCCTTTTAATATTCGGGCGAGGGCATTCTGGTCCATCCAAACGGCAGGACGAAGCAGCAGGCGCCTTTGCCAAGCTGGAATCAGCCCCTGCCGGGGGAGAACATGGGAGAGCATATATATATATATGCATGAAAGCGCCCTCTGCCCCCCAAACGTGGGCCCCACGTCCCGGGCAGGCCCGTCCCTTTTAGTTTAACGTGGAAACGTCTCCTAATCCAGCAGGCACCATCGAGCCGCGATGGGGTGAAAGGAATGGCTGCTCTGGGATGTGGATGGAGGAATCATGTTTATCCCTCGGGTATCTCGGCGATTTTATGCCTGGATATTCCGTGCTCGCGGGACTGGATTTCGAGCCCGCCATGATCATCCAGAGTTTGCGGTTGATCGGCACGCGAAGCTCTTGGCGCCGTCGCCTTGCTTGTGCGCAGAAGGCTCTGATTAACTCGAAAAGGAAAGCATGCACGTTCAAACAGCATACAATTCATCCACATTCTTCATTATCAGGTACGTGCTCGACAAGCTTCATCCAGTCCTTCCAAACTATAACGATCCACATACATCGTATATACTACTAGTCTATAGCGCAAGGGCCGACTTAACCTAAGAAATTGGATAACGCCATGACCGGCAGCCGCAGAAGATCCTGGCGCGAAATCGACATATTCCACCCCCACCGTTGGGCCTTGGGCGCACAAAGTATCATGACATCCATCCATGCCGCGCCCCAAACTGACCAGTGGGCCCCGCCGCACCGGTCCGCGGGCCCTGCCAGGTCAACGCCCGCAGGCCTGCGCACGAGTGGGGGGCACACGGGGGCCGTGGGGCCCGCGTACCAGTGTACCACCAGCTACGGCAGCAGTGGTGGCAATAATGTCACTCCTCCGAATTGATGTACTCAATTCTTTTTATTTATTTTTTTTGGGACGTTGATGTACTTAAATGAAATGATCATTCGTGTGATCCTTTTTATCTGGCTGGTCATCACGTAAAGCAAAGCAAAAAAAAAAAGCAGCTGGGGACATCAGCGGAGACATGAAGGCGTGCGCGCATGCACGCCGTGCCTGGCCTGGCGTGGTGACATGACATCACGTCCCGGACGAGCCTGGCGACGGCGACGGCCATGATTGATCCCTTGCGCCGGCCAACTATGGGAGCCGCCGCCGTGTGTCTCCTCCCCCTCTGCTTTCCGGCCTCTCGCGTGGAGGGACGGGGCCGACGCCGCAGCGGCGGGGCACGGTGGTCCTCCATGCCGCTCTCGATCGACTGCGCACGCACGTCCGCCCACAACGGCTCGCCGCCGGCCGCACGCCGCACGGGACGCCGGCCTGTTGCTGTCCCTCCACTGCCAGCGGCGGCTGCATGCACGTACGGCGCGCATTTTCTTTCTTTCCCCGCGGCCCATCGATTCGATTGGCCGCACCTAGCTAGCGGGCTCTGCTCGGGGCCTGGAATTCCGGGCGGGCGCCCCGCCTGTCAAGCTCCTCCTGCGCCGCCGTACGTGCCGGTGCCGGGCGGCCAGCCAGCCTATGGAGTGGCGCCGGCGACCATCTGCCGGCCCCGCCCCCCGGCCTCGGGGACCCATCGACCGTGAAATCGACGCAGCGCTGGGAGTGAGAGAGTGGCCGGGGAGTTTACCGTTGGAATGCATCAGCCAAAAGACCAAGTCACGCAGGACAACGTTCGTGGGCTCGTCGTAACGCAATGCTGATGAGCATCGAAGAACACGATCAGGGTCTGAAGATGCTGCCGGAGCGACGCCCCGCCCGACCATCGTACGTCCGCATCCGCTGGAACGATAGGCTGCGGTACAGCCTTCGCCAGCTTCATTCATGGCGACCTTTGAACAAAGTAGAAGCAGCAGCACAATGTGTGGGGGCATAAGCATAATAAGCTGCTGGAACTGCTCCTCTCCCTCTTTAGATTCTTTTTTCTTCCTTTTGTGGGTGTATACCGCCCAATCCTTTACATTGTTTTCTTCCACTGTCCCGTACTATTCAATCAATGTTGCGAAACGGAGGCGTTCTGCTACATTTCTTACACTTGGCCGTGCTGGTTGGTATGTATGCAGGTCACCGCTCAGTCGCTCACCACACCTTTGCTTCGATTCGAAATGTTCAAACGAGGCAGCGTGGAGATTGGCTGCCATTTTTTTTGAAAAAATACAGTACAGAAGCATACATGTACGCACACTCGCTCTTATGAATACACGCATGCAACCTCTGATAATGAATATGGAATCTATTGGCCAAACAATGTTAAATTTCGACGGTGAGTATCTACAAAAGCATATAGATCAACAACTTAAATCTTTCTAAACTCATCATGGAAAGTAAAATATCCCTCTCTCTCTCTCTATCTATCTATCTCTCTCTCTCTCTATATATATATATAATTTTATCTACACTCGCTTGTAGCTACTCTCACTATCAGTATAGTCCACATACTCATTTATCACTTTGAGTATATTCATATACTAATTCTAAGATACTTCAAAAGGATATGTACGAAAAATTTTAAAATCATCCCTATTTTTTAAATATATCACGATTATATATTAGTACTAATATATAAAAATGAGTTATCCATATACTTCATGTATGGTCACATACTTAAAGTATATACCATCACAAATGGTCTAGGATAATCACATACATCTCGTACATACCTTTCGTTAGGTCAGATACGCCCTGCATCATGAAATACACATGTAGAAGTAGCTATATATATATATATATATATATATATATATATATATATATATATATATATATATGCATATTCTACACTCATGTGCAGCTACACCATTGTGCTATCGGGTTTGCATGCACCAGCTCCACCAGCAAACCAAGTACTGGCTCGGCTAATTTTCAGGACTGGGCGCTCGTTTGAATGCACATGCAAGGGCAACTACCGGATTGATTTAATTAAGGAATAAGTAAAATAATATTTCAACGGCTCAGCTGCACTATCGCCGTAACTTTTGGTTAGCTGAGTCCAGGCCATAATTAACAACCGTATCGTAGTACAGATATGCAGATCAAGTAGAGTATGTGTACATACTATCTATGAAGGTAGTATGTTAGCTTATGAGTATGGAAGTATTTGCATGTAGTATGGAAGTAGTACTCTAATGGAATATGGAATATAAGAATTTTTGTTTAGAGTATCTATTCTTTAAAGAGTATACAAGTATGCAACTATGTGATCGAGTATGTTTGTGAATATAATACACGGAAATACATGTATATGGGAGTATGAATACGTACACACGTTTATAAGAAGTATAGGCACGCATATGTTTACAGGGAGTACATGCATATATCTAGAAGCTTAACTTTTTTTCCTACGAAACACAATGGAAGCTTAACTATTTTTTTTTACGAAAGGCGCTAATATACATGTAGAAGTCTAACTAGAGTTGATTGTGTCGTCAACGAGGCAATAACACCTAGCCCATCTCAGCCGGTCAAGTTGTCGAACCACCCAGTGGCGGCCAGATCGAAAGCACCTAACTCTGGACTCTCGCTCACTCGTTGCACGCTCCTGCCTGCAAAATTGCCATGTCGCTAGGAAGTGAAGAACACGAAATAATCAGTCCATGAGAAATCGCATAGTTTAACCTGTGTAAAAGCGATATCAAGTGAGACTGTAATATGAATAAGTATCAGTAGATACTGCAATATGAAAGAAATATCAAGTGATACTATCTAATAATCTGAAAAAATATGTATCCAAGGATAACCTTCATCCAATGCAGCCAAAGTATCCAAACATACCCTTATCTGAAAAAGTATCCAATCATACTCTTATCAAAACCTTATGCAGAGGAGCTATTGTCTAAAAAAACAACAGGAATTAAAATGCCAACACAGCAACTAGTTTTATGCATGATGAGAAAAGTTATGAACTGTTAGCCCTGTACGGCGAGCAGATTGGCTAAAATGTGCGCATGATAAGGAAGGATACAATCAGACAACTGATTGGTGGTATTGGATATACCATACGGACGAGTTTTATCTACACTCGCATGTAGCTACTTTCATCATCAGTATACCACTGTGCGTATACCCGCGTACTCATTTATCACTTTGAGTATGTTCATTTATAATTATACCTAGTACTTGTATATAAAAATTAGTATGTCCACATACTGTACGTATAGTCACATACCCAACGTATATACCATCATGGATGTTCTAGTATGATCACATACTTCACGTACATGTTCTTCGTTGGATTAGATACGCCCTATGTTATGACTTTCTATATTATGATGTTCTATGTTATCACATACATATATGGAAGTAGTTACAAGTGCACGTAGAATAAATTTTCTATATATATATATATATATATATATATATATATATATATATATATATATATATTACGCTTCTTTGTTGTATGGAACCGTTTCTTACTTTCTTTATATTTTACCAGTTCATGTATTCATCAGTTAACCAAAAGCATAAGTACATGTTTCATGTGAAGCGCCTGCTATGTACTGCAATGCATATAAATAAAAAAGGTACTTGCAGAGAAAATAAAATAAAAAAAAAAAAGAGAAGAGCAGAAACTTGGTATGCCGAAGTGAGCCAGGCCCTGCAGCTGCAGAGCGGCAAGCCCTAGTTCGTCGATGGAATCTCTTGATGACGTAGCATTGGTGCTGACCGGGGTCGGTGGATGTGGAGTGGACCTACCCGAACCCGACCGATCGTCTCCATCGGCGGCTGCGTGCTGACAACAACGGCTCCGTTTTCTTCCAACTCCTCTTGGTGTTGGCGCCCCTGCACGATTTGACTGACACCCCCCCCCCTTCCCCCCCGCCAACGCCGCCCCCCACCCCCCCCCCCCCCACCCCACCCCCCGCCCGCTGGCAGCGCCCATGCACTGTTAGCGGTGCCCTGCATCAAAATCTTTCTTGTTGAATTTCTTTTGTGTTATCATCGACGTGCTAAAAACTAAAATCTTTTATGCTTAGAGGTTGTAGAAATTCCCAGTCTACTACGCATGGCCCTTGAAGATTCTGATTCTAGAAGATGGACTAGGTGAATCACAATTCGCAGAAGAGGGGTGGTGGCCACACAGGTGCAGAGAAGGTAGCCGCCTGCTGCTAGGTATCCTTGGATGCTGGCACACCAACAACCTCTGTTTGACTGATCGACCTGTTGAGCTATTGTATTATTGTTCTGGTGCCAATAAAAGTCATCACAGCTCAACACAAAGTTTGCAAGGCCAGAAGGGAAAGATGCTATTCTTCTCTCATGATAAAAGATGCAACGAGGACCTTACTGAAACCAGCATAGAGAAAAGGACACCTCACAACGTCGAACATACGACGGTGTGGATTCTTCTCCAGCTGTGGCAAGAGATGAACCGGAGGATCAGTCCTTTATTTAGCTTTCTGTCATCGAAATTCCATGGGCCATGGCCAGGAGGCAGAAGACAGAACGATCAGCAGATTGCAAGTTGATGCATCCTCTGATTCAGACGTTCTTGAAAGAAAGAAAGAAAGAAAGAAAGAAAGAAAGAAAGAAAGAAAGAAAGAAATATGCAGTGAACTGATGAATCAGAAGGGCGAAGAGCCAGCACGTTCAGATTGAAACTTATGCCGTTCTTTGCGCACTTTCGGCCTCCATATGTTGGGGGGACATGCATGATGCAGGATAAGATGCATGCTGTAAGCATATATGCATGTGGCAGGATCGACAATTGCTGCCCTTTTTGTCTACTTTTTTCATTTTGTAAAGCTATCGAAACTACACTGGTACGAAAATGGTTCCAGTGACTAAATTGACAACACTATTTAATTTTCTGCGACAATTTATCATCCCTTTCTTACAAAATCTAGCATTACTGGCACCTGGCACTTAGTTTGACAGCAGAGATAATGCGGGCTAAAACTTCATGCCCCCCGCCCCCCCCCCCCCCCCCCCCCCCCAACGGCGGCTGACCATTTTAGTTGATCTCACCAGATGCCAGCAAGGATAGGTGACAAGAACGAAGACGAAGATCCCATGACCTGTGTCAACTACTGCAACGTAATGAATCATCTTCGGGATGTAGTTTTCTTATGGCGTTCATGGTTGGTTGAAGATGGAGCTGCACGTGTTGGATCTTCAGGATGCCACATCTTCAGCTCCAAGGGAAGGGCACGCGGTTTCTTCTTCTTCCTGCTCGCACGACAAGATTTCCTCTCTTGACTGTGCGTGTGCAAGGAATGTTGGAGTTCACATTAAGATCTCGATCGGTTTGTGTTGCCGACCATGAAAAATCAAGCACGATCTCTGATATGGCACGCGTCATGCATTGCCAGCGGCACCGCTGCAATCGTCGTCGCCGGAGTTGCCCTTGCATCGGCCGGCGCCGGCCTCGTCCCCCTACACGGCGCCGTTCAGGCTCCTCCTCCTGCACATGTGCAGGACCTGCTGGCGAGATGTGACATTGAATGGTGGCAGCTGTTCTTGCTCTCCTGTCTCTCACTTAAACCTTCATGTGTTTGTGGTATCATGCAAGTAGTATGTATTATTGCCGGTCTCTTCTTTTTTTCCCCTATCCTGTCGTCGACATGCGAAAAAGCTTTTATCCCAATGTATTCCCTATTTTTCCTATTTGCGATGCACACTTTATTCCTGTGGTTTTTTCCCCCACAAAGAGAAGCCGCCTTCGTTGTCCCTGCAAGAATGTGCTTCTAGAAGAGTAGCCGAAGCACAAAAGGCCATTGTCTTTCATTCATAAAAAAAGAAAATCAAAAGGGCATTGCTGACCCATTCTCCTGGCTGGCTAGTAGCAACTGCCAAAGTGCAGAGAAGGTAGCCAGCTTACTGCTAGGGGATCCCAGGATATTGCCAGACGCCCGGAGCAACCACCTCTGTTTGACCTGATGAGGCGTTGCATTGCTGTTCTGATCTTGACAAAGTCGTCACTTAAAATGTTCAGAAAGCCAGATGGGAAAGATACATACTATTGTTCTTCTCACCAAAAAAGATGCAAAGGAAGCTCGAGAGAGGTCACCCATTTACGCACACTAGGCATGCATCCACCATGGCCATACTATGTAGCAGAGGGAAAAAAATGCACGCAGGATCTTGCTCAAACCCGGCACAAAAATGGACCAATTCGTTTGACAAAAGCACGCTAAAACGTGTGGATT
Organism: Panicum hallii; assembly: GCF_002211085.1. Taxonomy (NCBI): domain Eukaryota; kingdom Viridiplantae; phylum Streptophyta; class Magnoliopsida; order Poales; family Poaceae; genus Panicum; species Panicum hallii. The sequence goes on from NC_038044.1 coordinate 59,258,376, forward strand.
GGATTCCGATCTGTTTGATCTTCTCCATCGCTGGCAAAAGATGAACACCGAATTCGAGAGAGAGAGAAAAAAAAAGATGAGCAGGGGAGAATCAATCCTTTAACTAGCTGCCGTCGCGGATTCCGTAATTCACTAGTAGGTGGCAGAACAAGATGCGGAGCAGAATCGAGATCACGCGCCACATCGCAATGCTGATGCTCTGGTCCTGCCAACGTTCTTGAAAAAAAAAAGAATGCAAAGTTCAGAGCGAAGCCGGGCCAGTTCGGAGGAATTCCGTGCGAGGATGAAAGACGTGCAAGAACTAGCACATTCAGACTGAAATTCGTGTCGGTGCTTGATTCGAGCACTTTCGGTGTTCGTGTCTGGGGAACGCATGAGATGCATGCATGATGTAAGGATGTTTATTTGTTTTAGCCTTATTACGGCCTAAACAAGCAACCGCCCAATTATGCAGCACGGCAAGAAAATACTATCACTACGTTTGCATGCTACTGACTACTTTTAAAAACTGATTACTTTAAAACTTATCTATAGTATTTAAACTTTTTTAAAAAAAAACTGCCCGAAAGCCTGTCCAAAATGTCAACCTATCGGTTAGTTGTTCCAGGTCTTAGGTTTTGTAGTCACGTTACTGGCATACTTGACAGCTGAGAACTTGAGATAAGGCATTCCTTGGTTCACTTATCTACGCAAGTGTCAATGAAGCTATGCATCACTGGCCGGCCTGATCGTAGACTGACAGAGCAAGCACTTACATTAGAATCTGCATGATGCTGTGGGAACGAAGAAACTGCGGCCTCGCACGTTTATCTACCCAAGTGTCACCGGCCGGTGACAACAACGCAAGTCATCGATAAGGGTTGGTAGGATACGTAGAAAATTGCCTTGATGAGTTGAATGCAGCACTGCACTGCGGTCATTGTTCAACCAATGTGCGCGTTAAGGAACGGGTGCCGGCCGGCTTCTTCAATCTTCAGTCACAGTAAGTGAAAAGTATCTATGCTGATGCACTTTCTTCTTCTTCTTCTTCAATTCAATGCTGTGGCAGCGTGACAACATTGACGATCGTCTCTGCAAATTTAAGAAGTCTTACTTTGAATGGAGATTATTGTATCGGCAAATAGTGAGTTCGGTTGATGTGCAAGTTATTATATTCTCTAGTGCACTAGTGATACGGCTGACTGATGCTTCTTGCTTCGCTTAGGAGTGTTTGGACTGAGGCACTAATTTTTTAAGTCCGGATCACATCGGATGTTTGGATGCTAAATAGAGGGATAAAATTAATTGCATAAGCTGGTGCTAATTCATGAGACGAATCTATTAAGTCCATCATTAGCATATTTTTACTCTAGCACAATATGATCAGATCATGAACTAATTAGTCTTAGTGGATTTGTCTCGTGAAATTAGCTTTCATTTATACAATTGGTTTTATAATTAGACTATATTTAATACTTATAATTGGTATCTAAACATCCAATGTAACGGGACTGAAGTCTTTAATCCAGAGGAACCAAACATGCCCATGCCCTTAATCTGGCTAGACATGGTAAATTTCATTCTTAATCTTGAGATTAAAGAACCAACCCAAGATATATATGCACCGAGCTTTGAGTTTCGCCTTTGAACAAATGAACAAGATGTTAAAACTTAGGGATCGACTAAGTGCTAGATAGTTTGGTGATTAGCTAAACAATGATGGTACTTAGGACTAACCGAGAGTGAAACAGAGAGCGGGAGAGAGAGATATGGCGTACCTCCGGTCGATGAGCCGGATTCGCCATTGTTGGCCATGGCGGAGATGAAGCCGAGCCGGAGTCGAGGTCGAGGATGAGATTGCGGCGGCGATGCGGGGCAGAGGCGGCGGTGCTTCCCGTCGCCTCAGCGCCCTTTAGATCGGATTGGGCTAGGGTTTTTTTTCGGTGGAGCTACAGGCGACGCGGTGAACCTCGTTCCACGTGCCCCGGCCCCCCACCTCTTGCTTTTATTTGGCGCTCCGCGACGGGGGCCCACATGCCATTGGCTTGGCTGTGCGCCCCCGATCAGGGCGCATAACGGACTCCGGATCGGTCGTTGGACCGATCCGGGATGAGATCAAACTAACATTCTCCCCTTTGATCTCAACTCACTTACTCACTTCTTGCGTCCGATTTCATTCAGATCAGTGCATCGAGCATACCTCGTCTCAACAGTTATTACTATTGGATTAACAGCCACAACACACTTTTCTGTTTGAAACAGAACCTTACTTTTGGGCCCTTTACTATCCAGGAATCATAGGCTTTCCCGTAAACCCATGCCGGCTAAGTGTTCTCTGAACACATTGGGTGGTAAGCCTTTTGTGAGCGGATCCGCTAACATCTTCTTTGTGCTCAAATACTCAAGACTGATTGTATGATCCTGGATTTGCTCTTTAACAACATAAAACTTTATTCAATGTGTTTGGCAACTCCACTTGACTTGTTGTTGTGAGCGTAAAATACTGCAGGCTCATTGTCGCAGTACATCTTTAGTGGTTTTTCTATGCTATCAACCACTCTTAATCCGGGTATGAATTTCTTTAGCCATTTAACCTGCCCTGATGTCTCGTAACAAGCTATGAATTCTGCATACATCGTAGATGATGCAGTGACTGTCTGTTTGGAGCTTTTCCACGATATAGCTCCACCTGCGAGAGTGAGCACATAGCCTGACGTGGATTTTCTGTCATCCTTATCTCCCGCAAAGTCTGAGTCTGAATAACCCTCTATCACTAGGGATTCAGATCTCCTGTATGTTAGCATGAGGTCTTTCGTTCCTTGAACATAACGCAAGGCTTTCTTAACCATTTTCCAGTGTTCTATCCCTGGATTACTCTGGAATCTGCCAAGTACCCCGGTGACAAATGCTAAGTCAGGGCACGTACATACTTGAGCATACTGTAGGCTTCCGACAGCTGAAGCATATGCTACCGCTTTCATCTGATCGATTTCATACTGATTTCTGGGACACTGAAATTTCCCATAACTATCGCCCTTGACTATAGGAGCAGGTGTTGGCTTACTCGCATGCATACTGTACTTCTTTAGTACCTTTTCTGGGTATGCTTTCTGCGATAATCCTAAAACCACCTTGCTTCTTTCTCGGTGAATCTCAATTCCTAAAATGAATGAGGCTTCATCTAAATCTTTCATATCGAACTTTGAGGACAAGAATTTCTTTGTCTCCAATAGCAGATCAATATCACTGCTAGCAAGCAGAATATCATCCACATACAGAATAAGAAAAATAAATTTTTCATTCTTAAATTTGCGTAAATGCAGTTGTCCTCCTCATTTTCTTTGAAACCAAACTTTCTTACGGTTTCATCGAATTTCAAATACCACTATCTGGAGACTTGCTTTAATCCATAAATGGATTTCTTTAGATGACATCCCATCTTTTCTTTTCCTTCCACGATAAAACCTTTTGGCTGTGCCATGTAAACATTCTCATAAAGGTCCCCGTTGAGGAACGCCGTCTTTACATCCATCTGATGTAACTCTAAGTTATAATGTGCCACTAACGCCATTATAATTCTGAAGGAATCCTTGCATGAAACAGGAGAAAATGTTTCATTATAATCTATCTCTTCTCTTTGCGTGAAACCTTTCGCCACAAGTCGCACTTTATATCTTTCTATATTCCCTTTGGAGTCACATTTTGTCTTGTAGACCCATTTACAGCCTACTGTTTTGTCTCCTTTAGGAATTTTTTCTAGATCCCAAACATCATTGGTACTCATCGATTTCATTTCATCTTTCATGGCTTCCAACCATTCAGATGAATGAAAGCTTCTCATGGCTTCTTCAAAAGAAGTGGGGTCACCCTCCATTTGAATTTCCTCGCTATTATAGATTTCATAATCGTTCGAAATAGCGGGCTTTCTTGTTCTTTGAGACCTTCTCGGTGCCTCAGCTATCGGCACCTCTTCTACCTGGGGCTGCTGTTGCTCCCCCTCATGTGCGGCTGTCGGTTCTGTCGGATCCTGAAGGATAGGTTCCTGATTCTGACTCGTCGCCGCAGCTGGAGAACTAACAACAGGTGCTGACACCATAGGTGAAGCAGCTACAGGCAGCACGAAAAATGGATTCTGGATCATCGGAGTAGGTACAAAAACCCGCTTCTCCTCAAGGTCAATCTTTCGAGCTACCGTGCTCCCCCTCATCATCTGATCCTCCAAAAAGACAGCGTGTCTCGTTTCTGCGAACTTTGTATATCCATTAGGACAGTAGAAACGATAACCCTTCGACTTCTCTGGATAGCCAATAAAATGGCAACTTACTGTCGTAGGGTCTAATTTTCCAATACTTGGATTAAATACTTTCGCCTCAGCTGGACAGCCCCACACATGTAAATAATTTAGTGTGGGTTTTCTCCCTGTCCATAACTCATACGGTGTTTTAAGCACCGACTTACTCGGTACGCGATTAAGAATATGAATAGCGGTTTTTAACGCCTCCATCCATAAATTAATTAGTAACGTGGAGTAGCTTAGCATACTTCTCACCATATCCATTAAGGTACGGTTACGTCTTTTAGCGACTCCATTTTGCTGAGGCTCGCCCGGTGTAGAGTACTGAGTTACTATTCCATTTTCCTGTAGAAACCTTGCAAAGGGTCCAGAAATTTGGCCATACGGGGTGTGTCGACCGTAGTACTCACCTCAACGGTCAGATCTTACTACTTTTATCTTAAGATTTTGCTGATTTTCCACTTCAGCCTTAAAAATCTTGAATTTATCTAACGCTTCTGATCTTTCTTTAATTGGATAAATATAGCCATAACGCGAATAATCATCTGTAAACGTTATAAACGAATCATAACCATCTACAGACTTTATGGGAAATGGACCACAGATATCTGTGTGCACTATCTCCAAAACCCCTAAACTGCGTTTAGCTTCTTTCTTTATTTTCTTAACGTACTTTCCTTTAACGCAATCGATGCAATGTTCTTCATCTGAAAAATCTAACGGGTGGAGAATATTTTCTTTAATTAATCTCTCAATTCTCCCCCTCAAAATATGGCCTAAACGACAGTGCCATAATTTCGCTGAATTTTCGTTATCGCATCATTTGCGCTTATTGCTTGCGTCGTTAGTCGTACGTTCAATACTCGTAGTATTGCTAACAGAATTCATAGTCTCATGCATAGGCAACATATAAAGTTTGTCTTGTCGGATGGCAAGACCAACACACTGACTATTAAATTGAATCTCACATTATTCTTTGCCAAAATGGCAATCATAACCATCATCTGCCAAACATGATACTGAAATTAAATTTCTAGACAAAGAGGGTACATAAAGAACATTATGCAACTGGAATCTAAAGCCGTTCTCTAATTCTAACGTGAGTTGACAAACTGCTTCAACATCGGCCCTAACTCCATTGGCGACTTTCAGCCATTTATCCTCTCTTTTCAGCATCGTCCTTGTACTTATACCCTGCAAGAAATTACCAACATGAACAGTTGCACCTGAGTCAATCCACCAAGTATATTTAGAATAACTTACGTACAGGGTCTCATCTATAAATGTGATAACATCCTCACCTTTCTTAATTAAATGCTTTAGAAAGTCTAGACAGTCTTTCTTGTAGTGTCCTGTCTTGTGACACCACATGCATTAATCTTTCTCAATGTGCGGTTGATCTTTATTTGCACCCTTGCGTGGGTGAGTCGAAGAAGAAGAAGAAGTGGAACCTTGTTTGAACTGAGGTTTCCCTTGTGACCTCGTGTATTTATCAGAAGAGTTGGTTCTGTTGTTGTGCCTAACATAGTTGAGCGTGTCACCATGCGAGGCCTTAAGTCTTTCCTCTTCTTGTACGCACATCGCGATGAGCTTCTCTAGGTCCCATATCTCTGGGCTGATGTTGTGGTTAACAACAAAGGTTTCAAACTCTTTTGGCAGGGAAGCCAGAACCAAATGGACAACGAAAGCATGAGGAAGCTCCATGTCCATAGGTTTGAGCTTAGATGCCATGTTGCTCATCTTCAGTATGTGCTCTCTCACACCACCGCCAGTGTACTTGTCATTTACTAACCTCTAAATCAGAATTTGCACATAGGCTTTTGAAGAGCCAACAAATTGACTCTCAACTTTCTTCAAGTACTCAACTGCGGTGGTGCAATCTGGGATTGCTCCCCTGATACTATCTATAATGGAACTCTTGATGACCATCAAGCACTTTCTGTTGGAAGAGTTCCATTTTGCTCTCTCAAGATCATACTTCATTTGAACATTTGCATGTTCTCTCTGGCGAGCTTGCCAAGCGGCAGAGCTCTCATCCAGGTTCCTCACCAGTTCCCCGGGACTAACGGGACACGGTGAGGTGATAGCTAAGTCAATATCTGACAGTGTGAGAGCCACTTCTAGCTTCTGTGCCCATATCTCGTAGTTGGAACCATCCAACGACGGTATAGCATTAATGAAAGTCATTGCATTAGATCCTAAAATTTAAATCAAGAAAAGTGAGAACTGCTTTATAAAATAATAATTGCATATCTCAATTCAACGTTGGTCAATATTAAGACATACAAATAACTGGCTGCATTAATTCTAAATCACCGTTGGGCAGAATTAGAACAAATGCATGGAAACTTACTGAAAAATTATAATACTGCTATTATCAACGTTGGTCAGAAAATAACAATATTATAACTGAAGAAAACATAAAACTGACTCCTTTAATTATAATGTCCCGTTGGTTCTAAAATAATTAAAAGATAGAACTTAATTAAATTTGCAGCAGAAAAATTAAACTATGCTTACTTTCAGAAACTTTCTGACTTACTATCTCTCTATAGCTTATCACGTTGGTGCAAAATAAAATAGAGATGAAACCATACAAGAAATGGCTAAAAGGGTTTCTGAAAAAATTACTTAATTGAAAAAGGCTACTGTTCATCTGGTCCAGCCCACATGGTGGCCCATCACAGCCCAGTGCGGCCCAGCCCAAAACATGGTCAAGCGCGAGCGCGGCGCTGACCCGCGCACCAGGCCGCAACCTGGGCCTGGGCCGGGAAAGCGGCGCCCCGCCTAGGCCAAAAAGGAGCCCAGCTGCTCCGAACTCCCTTCGGCCGTCGGATCAGATCCGACGGCCATCCGGCCGTTGCGGCCGGAACAAAACCCCGGTCCGCAGCCTCCCCTTCAAACCCTAGAGTCATTTCGCCCGCTCCCCTTCGGCCTCTCCTTCTTCCTCCTCGTGACGGCGACCGAAAGCGATGGCGCCGCCGCGGGCCTCCTCACCGGCGAGTGCGCTCGCCTGTACGTGAGCGCGCCGTCGTCGAGTGGGCCCGAGGTGGCTAGCTGGCCCGAGCGCGACGGCACGGTAGAGATCCGCGAGCCCGACGAGCTCGGGATGTCTCGATCCTTCGACGACGGTGGTCCGCCGGGGCTTCTGAGCCTCGGCGTTGCTATCCCCTGGAGCTGGGAGCTCCCGGTGGCGAGGTAAGTCTCATTTCTTGCCCGGTTAGGGTTAGGGGTAGGGTTAGGGTTAGGGTTTAGCACGGGGTGCTTGGGTTCTTTCACCCCGAAAGGGGCTCAATCGTTCTGTTCTTGCCTTCTTTCGAGTTGATACGAAATCCTCTCCTTCTAATTGCTGTTCAATGTTCTTACCCGAGCCTAACTGCACTTAGTTAGGCCTCTGATACCATTGTTAAAACTTAGGGATCGACTAAGTGTTAGATAGCTCGGTGATTAGCTAAACAATGATGGTACTTAGGACTAACCGAGAGTGAAACAGAGAGAGGGAGAGAGAGAGAGAGAGAGAGAGAGAGAGACATGGCGTACCTCCGGTCGATGAGCCGGATTCGCCATTGTTGGCCACGGCGGAGATGAAGCCGAGCCGGAGTCGAGGTCGAGGATGAGATTGCGGCGGGATGCGGTGCAGAGGCGGCGGTGCTTCCCGTCGCCTCAGCGCCCCTTAGATCGGATTGGGCTAGGGTTTTTTTTCAGTGGAGCTACAGGCGACGCGGTGAACCTCGTTCCACGTGCCCCGGCCCCCACCTCTTGCTTTTATTTGGCGCTGCGCGACGGGGGCCTACGTACCATTGGCTTGGCTGTGCGCCCCCGATCAGGGCGCGTAACGGACTCCGGATCGGTCGTTGGACCGATCCGGGATGAGATCAAACTAACACAAGAAACCCTACGCGTAGTCATGTGAAACACGATTAATAAATCCCGGCCACAAGTGGCTAATTAACAAGGCGCCTGAAGATATATATGATATCTGACGTACGACGCGGTTCTTCCATGCCAAGGAATGAAGTGGCCAATGCAATGCAATGGGGTCGCTCTCGTCACTTTCAAGGTCGACGTCGATCAGGAAGGTCCATCGATCTGGACGAGAAATTTCAATATTTAACGTTAAATTCTTGCGCCCCGTATCTTTTAACCATGGATGCGTAAGTCTTCCGAAATATAATACTCCACGTACGAAGGATTTCTTCTCCTTTTCTCAATTCTCTCTTTTCCTTTTCCTTTTCGGTTTACAGCCCAAGTGAACGGACCATTTTGGCCCTGACCTCATCCATCCGATGGTAGCTCGTCTCTTCTTCTCTATCGCCGGCCTCCTCCGCACGCTCTACCTCGCCTCTTCTTTTCTATCACCGGCGCATGCATAGCACCCGGGTCCTCCCCTCCCGCGCACGCCGCCGTCGGGTCCTCCCCTCCCGCTCACGCCGCCGCCATTCTCGTGCTCCTCCTCTTCGCCTCTGCCGGCGCAGGCGAGGCTGCAGCGACTTCGGCACTGGACGAGGTGTGCGGGAGGTTGGGCGGCTACTACGTCACCCCGGCCCTCTGCGCGTCCGCGCTCTGCGCTGACCCCTCCGCGCCCTGCCGTGACGCGCGCGATGCGCGCGCGGTGGCGACGCTGGCCGCTCGGCTCGAGGCCGACAACGCCAGGAGTGCGGCCAGGGACAACATCGAAAAGCTGTCCTCTCCTCCCCCTCGCCGTCCTCCGCGTGCAGCTGTTGCGCGAGCGGCGTCCTCGACGTAGCGGTGGGTCGCGTTGCCGGAGTTCGCAGTGGCGCATGGCGTGCGCACCGTCTGCCTGCTTTGTTGCCGCTTGCCCTGCCTTGCCTGCTCGCCTCGCCTCGCCCAGCAAAGCAAGGCAAGCTTCCGTGGGGGCGCTTGGCTCCCTTGCCGCAGCTGGCCTCGCGCTCCCTTGCTGTGGCAGCGGAGCTCGATTTGGAGGCCGAGGAGCTCGATTTGAGATGGTGAAGTTCAATATTGTGCCGGCGGAGGTCAATCCAGCAGTGCCGGAGCCCGGAGCTCGTTGCGGCGTCGCCGGTTGAGGCTCAAGCTACCCCACGTGAGCGCATGAGCGAGCGAGCAACCTTGCTCGCACAGGAGAGCCCTGCGTGCGCAAGGATTTCCTTGCCCAGCTGAGCAAAGCTTGTCAGGCAAAGCCGAGCATGCAGCATCGAAGAAGAACAGATGAAGATGAAGGTTGGGTCTGACCAAATCCCATCGATGCAGAGAATAAGGTAGGGGTGTAACTGACTATTCACCAGTCTAGAAAATGGAAAGAAAAATGGAAAAAGGAGAAATAGAGAAAAGCAGTAGAAATCCCTCGAAGGAATTTGCATGCGCGGAATATTATATTTTGAAAGGTTTGCAAATTAAAGGTTAAAAGATACGAGGCATGTGAATTTGGTGTCAAATATTAAAATTTCTCTATCTGGACGTTGTATATATACTTTCACACCATGCAAATGACATATTACCCCATCTACGTACGACTGAAACGGATCGAGCAAGTTACGGGCTTACGTCACGTACGGTGATACTACGGTATAGACTGTTCGTTATTATTAATAAATAATATTGTTCCGTGTGTTCTCCAGAGCACTGAATTCTTTAAGAAAAAATATTAACTTCCAAAAAAGAATATAGACAACACTAAATTGTTAGTCTATTGTTATATAATTCGGCGATACTACTTAGAAATTGTGGGAGGCTCGCGTTACGAATCGTGTTCTCGTCGCCCGAAGACGAACAAGCGGGCCAAAAGTTAATGGTCCAATACTGCCGACCGATCCTCTGCGTGGCAGGTGCTGTCAGCCGTTAGGAGGGTCTGCGCTATATGGCCACACGTAAAGCCGTTTGACTAGGCACGTGCATGCAATTGCATTCAAGCCAGCTACATTCTTATTTATTTTTTCTTTGTTCTATTTCCTTTTGTATTTCTTTCTTACTATTCTTTCTTTACTTTTTGTTTCCAATGCACTGATATTTCTTCTCTCTAGTATATAATATAATTTATCCTTATTTTATTTTCTATCTTATTTATTCTTATTTTCTTCCATTATTTCTTATTCTCTTTTTTCTATGGACTAAGCCTGCTTCCATGTGCACTGCCTGTGCATACATGCATGCAACATGTAACCCATGCCTAGTCTTGACGGTAATTTTTTCCCTCTTTTCTTATTGTTTAGTTTTTATTCATTTCCCTTCATCTTTTTCTTTATTCCTTTACTTCTTTTATTTTTCTCCTTTTCTCCTAATATTGTATATATGATATTTTTATTTCTATCTCCTTTTATATTTCTTTCTTTACTTTTTTTCTTTCTTTAACTGGTTTCTACTTCTTCTTCCATAATTTGTATCACTCATCTTAGATCTCTCTCAACAAATATATCCTTGATGGATTATTCATCTTAGCTCATAATGAGAAAATAGAAGCAATTAAATTTGCATGTGCATGCGTGCATGCAGCTTATGCTTAGGTCACGGGAGTAATTTTTTATTCTCTTTTCTTTTCTTTATTCTTTTTATTTCTTTCCTTCATTATTTTCTCCTTTTTTCCTATTTTTATTCTAAGTCTGCATATATAAAATATTTTTCCTTTCTCCTTTTGTTTATACTTATTTTCCTTTTGTATCCGTATCTTGATCTTTTGTTTATGCTTAGGTCATCATCCCTGTCTTTTTTTGCATGCACGGAGTTTTTTTCTTTTTAGATAGAAGCACAGCGCCAAACAGTCAATTATAAATGAGCTTAATTACAGCCCCAAATACCGCCGGAGATGCGCTCGAGGCGATGGTTTGCCGAACCATCACCTCAAGCTATATCTAACTGCACCCGAAGGTATTGCTCAGTTTCAGCCAAAACGCGCGTCAAGGAAAGGAGTGATGAAAAGTCAAGTCTGATCCGCCGGCCCCTTGAAGCGCGCTGGCCAGCTCTTTTCTTTTTCCTTTTTCTTTTTTCGTTTGACTGGTCCCTGTCGGCTGGATGGAATGCGTGTAAATTGCCCAGAACTGCTCGGCCATTGAGCCCACGAGAGGAAAACCAAACCACAGCCCAAATCGACTCTTGTTCTTCTTCTCTTCTTGGGTCTGAACACGGGCCGACGTGTTCTCGGCCCAAGCCCAACCCTAGAGTTCGAGAGAGAGAGAGAGAGAGAGAGAGAGAGAGGAGGTGCAAACTAAAAATGGGGATAACGAACAACACCATATCTCACCAAGGCCAACCAAATCTACGTGTAGTAGTTTAGGTCAGCAACTCTGCTGTGAATTAATGACCTATTCGTACTCGGACTCGGAGCCTCGGTGAAGCTCTGCATGCACGTGGCAAAAGGAAAGCGCTGCTAGTTCGAGCTCCCACGAACATGGGGAAAGAAAAAGAAACGCCTTGGTCTCGATCACATCGATTGAACACACAGGATTGTTCCTGATTCCAGTTCTAGTAGGTGCCCCTGCCTCTGAACTCCCTCGCCACCAATTTGATTGCTCGTTTGTTTCCACGTACAGACCGGAATTTCAGTTTACTTTTATTTCGCCACAAGCGCAACGCGTCAGATGTCACATATTATTTTCGGCCAAAACTTGGGCAAAAATTTCATATGTAATTTGCGATGGACAGCTTAATTTTTAGTGTAAACTGACTGCTTTCCTTCAAGAGTGAAAGTTCAAATTATTGTGGATACCTGACCGAACTTTTGAGAACCACCATATCTCACCAAGTAGAAATGGCCAATCTCCCCCAACTTACTGAACTAGATGTAACCTTGCAATCCAGATTATTGTATCATGCATAGAGCTATTACTATATAAAACCTTACGGCGAGAACCCGAAGATAAGCAAAACCCAAACAAGGATCCTCACAGACCAAATTGTGCGGATAGAGAGTGAATGTTCGAACAAAAATGGGAAAGGAGCCTAGTTTACTACCCTGAACAATCTACTTTGTCCATTCATAGCTCTCTAGACGAATTAAAGTTCGGCTCAATTGACTCTTAATACAATCTAAACCCACTAGTGAGGTTTGTCTCTCTCATTATTTCTTCCCATATAAGTTGAGCTCATGTCCAAATTTTGTATGGTACTATAGGGCACTATAACTAATATGTTCTTGGTCGTCAGAAGGACAAATGTGATTGTTCATTTTAGTAAAATGGATTTTCTCTCTCTCAAAACAGAACCTTATAAGGCTCTTAACTGATTTTCATAGAAGGTTCAGCCACCATTTCCAATCATCTATGCTACTGTAGATGTTGAGCTAGTGATCTTCACATTTCAAGGCACAGTGTTTATCATGTGTTCATTCATCTTGGGTGGCGTTATGTCTGTCAGTTTGGGTCCGAGGGCGTTTCTGTCTTATAGCTCGTCTTCTTTCGGGCAAAAAAGGATAGCAGAAAATATAATGAAGAATGACATGCAAGCATGATGGCGAATTCCGGAAATCATTTATTATATGAAAAACACCTCCTTTGATTTAGCTTATATTCCTATAAATATAAGGGGATGCATTGCCTGAGAGAATGAAAGAACAATGTGGCGATCTCCTTTCGCTAGGATCAATTGTATTTCCGGCTCCTGGACAATATGGTAATCCCTTTAATCTGAACTACTGGAATTTCTTGTTAGTGTTTGTATATTTCCTTTTTCCAGCCGGTGTATTCTCTTCTTTAAAATGAATAATTTTCACAAGGCAAGATGCTAAAATAAACAATTGAACGGAAAAAAAACAAAACGCATACTAAAATGGATGTATTCGCGAGTTACAACAAACTTTCCAATCGCTACTGTTGATGAAATAATTTTGGAGTAAGTTCATCTGGTTCGTACATTACCCTGAGCATTATGTCGTGCCGGATCCATGCTACGATTGCTGTCACCGCCCGGGGCACGCGTGCTCTGCCCTGACGCGCCGCCATCGGCGGCGTCCTGCCGCCGGTGCTCCTCGTGGTGCACCCTGCCGGTGACGAGCCCGCTGAGCCTCTCGGCGGCACGCTCCGCGTCCTGCCGCCGCCGCTCCCTCACCTCCTCGGCGACGGCCTCCTCCTCCTTCCGCGTCAGGCTCTCCAGCACCGCCTCGAGCGCCGGGCGGGTGCTCTCGCCGCCCTCCAGCAGCACCCTCATCACGCCCCAGTCATCGCCGTAGTATTCGCTGAGGAACTCCCGGCTCTCGCGGCGAGGGAACAGCTCCTCCACAGAAGTGGGGAAGCCGCCGGCGGCTCCGTGCAGCAGCGCCTCCGCGCGCGCCATCGTGTCCACCAGCGTCGAGTAGAGGGTGTTGAACACCCATAGCACCCGGAACTGGCGGACCAACGCGTCGTCCCCGGGGCTCGGCTCCGGCCCAGGAGGGGGCGCCGCCGCCGCGGCGCTGGAGCCTTCGCCGCCGTTGGGCGCGCGCCGGCGTGGCTTCTTCTTGTCGCCGTGCCCGTGGACGCCGGCGTCGAGGACCCGCGCCGCGGCCCCGCTGCCCGGGGGCTCGCCGTGGCTGACGCCGTGCCGGCGGTGGCCGTCGTCGTCGGCACGGGCCTTCTTGGTCCTGCACCGCGGGGCGTAGTCGTCGTCGTGGCCGTGGCGATGGCCCCGCGCGCCGCCGGAGCTTTGGCCGACGCGGAGCGCGTGTCCCCGGTAGTCGCCATCGTCGGCGTGCCGCTTCTTCTTGACGGCTTTGCACGTGACGTCACGATCGACCTCGCTCCGCGCCGCGGCCCCCGCGCCCGAGCTCTCACTGACGCATACGGCGCCTCGCCGGTGGTCGCCGTCGTCGGTGGGAAGCATCTTCCTGTCGGCGGCGTCGGCCCTGCGCTGCCGCGCCAGGCGACGCGCTTCGTGCGCCTCCCATTCCTTCTGCCCCGGGAGGAACATGGTGGCGAACTCCTGGAGCAGGCCGTCGTGCGCCGGGCCGAACGCGTCCCTGGCCCGGGCGTAGACCACGTCGGCGTACATGTCCTCGGCGAGCAGCACGGCCCGGACCTTGGCCAAGCCCTCGGAGCCCAAGGTTTCCAGCACCCGGTCCTGGAACGCGAGGGCCTCTTTGATCCGGGGGTCGTCGCCCGTGCTGGCGCTGCAGCCTCCGGCGCCGGCTGTTGCGCTCTTGCGGGGCTGCCTGTGGCCTTGCGCGTGGCCGCCGCCCGCCACGTCTGGCCCCTCCTCCGCCGGCACGGACCGGCACCGGCTGCCCCTTTCGGTCCTGCATGTGCTGCTCCGCCGCGGCCTCGTCGCGGCGAGGCCTTCCGCGGGGACGACGGGGGGCTTCGCCCTGCTGAGGAAGGCGCTGAACCGGTCGAGCACGTCGGGGTGTTCCCGGAGGAGCCCCGCCGTTTGGGACTTGACGGCGTGCGCGTCGCCGCGGCCCTCTCCGAATCCGACGAGGAGGTCGAGCAGCTCGTCCCGGACGCCCGGATCCTCCTCGAGTCTCGCCTTGATCTCGCTCAGGAAGGCGACGGCCTCAGCGACGTCCGCCACCGGGTACCTCGCCGCAGCCTCGCCCGGCTTCTGCTTATCCACCATGGCCGCCTCGCCCGGCGGCTTCTGATCCACCTTGTCCGCCTCGCCCGGCGGCTGCTGATCCCCCATGGATGCTTCAGTCATGACGCCGGCAAACAAACTCAGCAGATTGAACGATCCGGTCAGAAAATGAGGAACCGCACCGTGCGCAGGAGGGCAGGACGGCGGTGATCGATCGATCGGTCGTGGGAGGGGGCGAAGACGAAACCTAGAGCACCTCCATTTAAAATGCTACTGGTTCTTCGGATGCGATTGCCTGCTACTACTTGGCGTCTAAACGCCCGGCGGGAGGGCTGTGTCGCAGTCGGAGTCGGCCTGGAGTCTCCCCGCCGGAGGAGACCCAATCCAACCCCGACACGGATCTCTCCGGATTAACCGCCGGGCCACGGCTCCGATCCTACTCCCTCCGGAACCTTGCCCGCCGGACTCCGGAGTCCGAGTGGCACACGTGCACGCGCGCGCCGGACTCCCCGCCATTTCGTCGGAGGCGGGGAAGAACAAGAAGCAGAGGTGGGCAGGCGGGGATGGGCAGAGCCCAGCCACAGAGGAAGCAGAGGGAGAGGGAGAGGGAGAGGGAATGGGTATGGGCCTTTTTCTGTTGGGCCGCATGGGCGGCCTGTTAAGCTATTATCGAACGAGCTCTTCCGCCGGCCCAGCTGATCACCGTGCCCGGCCGGCCCGTCCGAGCCCCGCTGCCCTTCTCCTCCTCCGGCCGCCGGCCCACCGGGGGGCTTGGCCGGCCGGTCAGCCGGCGGCGGCGGCGGCGCCACCCTCGCAGTGACGTCGTAGCACACATGATTGGGCTCGCCTAGCTAGCCCTGCACTCAGCCGTGCACGCAAGACACAGCACATGGCATTATTTCGAAGACTGGCCAGCATCCAAAACGGACAGGAGGATCCCTGGAGACGCACAACTCAGCACAGCCTTCCAGTGTCCACACCCGGCCGGGGGATCCAGTTGTGTCTCACATGCGTGCTCCGTCCAACTCAGCGCTCACCGGCGGCGGCGGCCAATGATGAAGGGCACCTCGAGGATGTGTGATCGTCCGGCGAGCCGTGCGGCCGGACTGACTGGCTGATGTGCATCCGCATTGGGTCACATGGCAGGATGCAATCCGTTCTCCTTACCCGCGTTCTCTCTTGGCCACCACTTGTTTGGTGATTGTTCCTTCGCTTGTCCTTTGAATTGAAGATGATAAGATCGTCATGTCTGAAGGAAAACCTGATGAGCCCTAGTGTTGTTATCATGTGAGCACCGGAGCTGGGGAAGAGAGACTTCCGGGAAGATTTGCGTACCTTAAAGGGCGAAGTGTTCTAAAAAATTATGATCGTTCGTTGTAATTGAATGCAATCTAGGAAGGATTGTAATGCCAACAATATCAAAGCTCGCGCTTTGTGAATATTGAGCCGATCTACTTTCATTCTCATTTGTGTTGTATATGCCATTTCTCTTCATTTATTTACTTTTTCTGCCAACACATGACAAAATGGTAACATGTCCAACAACATACTATTATTCCAAAACTTATTGTGGTAAGCAATATGCTAGAACTAGAAATGTACAAATATTATGGTAGGGCAGGGCAGGGCAGGGTCCTTCCATGAGCCAAGCTGTAACCTATGCACAGCAAAAACCTCCCCTGCTCTTAAGCTTCCTCATCCCCCTCTCTCTCTACTCGTTCTCTCTCCTCCCCCCTCTCTATCTCTCTCCTGCGCCAACTCCTCTCTCCTCTAATACCAGGCGAATTCCTCGTCCCTCTCCTCCAGCGCGTGCCGGAGCTTCGTCCTCCCCGACTCTCCCGCCCTGATTCGCCGCTCCCCGCTCCCCCCTTCCGCCGCAAAGGGGGGGAACTCATGGCGAGGCTAGTAAGTATGTCTGATCACTGTCCTGTTGAATTCTCGGTGGGTTTCCCCCCGCGCGCAAAGGAGCCTCTTTTCTTGCTCGCCGCGGCCGCCGGCGAAACGGGTTGCCTGGGATTGGCGTTTGGTGCTGCGAGGAGCTGGGGGGATGCCCGGTTCTCGATTTGCTCTGTTTCGCCTCCCCCCCAAATCCGGATCTTCCTGTCCCGCGGCTCCCCGTGAGATCTTGCGATTGGGCGCGCTGTTCTCGCTCGTTTCGTTTGATTGATTGATCTGGGATTGTGGAGCTTTCGTGCTGGATTCATGGGAACAGTGGTGGCGCTGAGTACTGACTGGTCGCTGTGCTTGTGCTGCTGGGGTGGCTGCAGGTGGCTCTGGCATTGGCGGTGGCGGTGGGAGTCCTCGTCGTCGCCCGGGCGGAGGCGGAGCCGCGGTGCGCGCGGCGCGGCCGGAGCGCGCCGCCGCGGCCGCACAGCGTGACGATCACCGAGTTCGGGGCCGTCGGCGACGGCGTCACCCTCAACACGGTGCCCTTCCAGAACGCCGTCTTCTACGTGCGGTCCTTCGCCGACAAGGGCGGCGCGCAGCTGTACGTGCCCAAGGGACGGTGGCTCACCGGCAGCTTCAACCTCACCAGCCACCTCACGCTCTTCCTGGAGAGTGGCGCCGTCATCGTCGGCGCCCAGGTTGTCCACCGTATTTTGGCCCAATCGCCTTTTCTCTTTTATTCAGCATGAGCATTTTGCGACGCCATTGGTTGGATGGATGGATTGGATGGGTGGACTTCAATTCCATAGATTACTGTAAGACACCTACTATTTCTGTTTCACGTCGGCAGTAGGTGTTTAGCATGTTGGTTTGGCCATCAATTCTCCTACTTGATGGAGATGCACATAGGCTTAATAGATGATTCTTGCATGAATTCTGGTTTACCTGTCGTTTTTATTGCATTTGCGTTGAGAATTGCTAGCGACTCAGAATGGCGCTAGTGGCCAGCTCATGTCATCATTGGTTTGTTTGGATATGGTTGGTGGAAGATGACCTATTGGAGTGATTTTAACATGTTTCATTGTCGTATGCGATGCTCTTATTTCTACATTTTGATCTGGGAAACATTTTGCTTGCGAGTAACACACTTATTTTGCTCATGCATATATTCAAGAAGGGAGTACTACATCATTTCATATTCTTTGGGGGCCATTGCTAGTGTAGTAAACACTAGAGTACTGATATGCCACTTTGCAGCTATTCCTTTTCTCTTTCCTAATCGACAGGAGTATTGGATGGTGACATGTAGCTATCGATGTGAGGGCAGTAGCTAAGGAAAGACAAATAACATTTGCATTGTTTTGAAGTCAAGCTGCTTTCTGTAATCTTACCTCAACTGGTTGTAGTTGTACTGGTCTGATTGGGATTGTTTGTCTGTAATATATATATATATATATATATATTATATAGTTTTCTACGTGGTGATGGCATGTTTAGTTTTTTTCCATCGCATCCTCCTGATCCTTGAAATGTTCAGAATGTGCAGTCTGATATCTTTTTCAGGCGATGCAATCTTTAAGCAGTTAAAAGGACCCATCTTTGTGTGCATTTGGTTCCTACCTTATGGTTATGAAATTTGATGCTCTAGTTATTGTAAAAGAAATATCTGAATTAAGTGTATCCATTTGTCTTGTCACTACAGGAGGTGTCACAGTGGCCTGTTGCGGAACCTTTGCCATCATATGGACGGGGAATGGACCTTCCAGGTCCGAGACATCGTAGCTTAATAAATGGGCAGAATCTAATTGATGTTGTAATTACTGGTAAATACAATCTTCTGGGACATATCCAGGTTTTAACTGCTTTTGTTTGTTTAGTCTACTTAAAGTACACTTGTTACAGGGAGTAATGGAATCATTGATGGCCAGGGTTCCACATGGTGGAACTGGCTTCGCTCAAATAAGTTGAACTATAGCCGTCCTCATCTTGTGGAGTTTGTGGATTCAGAACAAATTGTTATTTCAAATATAACATTCTTAAATTCCCCTGCATGGAGTATACATCCGGTGTATTGCAGGTATGCTAACATCATTTGCAAATGTATATTTTGCTCTGCTCCATTCCGCTTAATGTTTGAGGCACGAATTGCCAAAAAATATTTACCGACATGCTATTGTTGTTTTTCGACCAGCAATGTAGTGCTCAGTAATATCACAATTCAGACTTCATCGGATGCTCCACTTAATCATGGAATCGTTCCAGGTAACACTGCAGTTGATCACTATGCATTCTTTACGTTACAGTGAATCCAAGTATCTGTATCATCTGTTAGCTTTTGGTTGGCTGTGCATCCTAGTTTTTATCTGTGCTTATAGATCATTTTCACAATTAAGACATGTTTCACTACCCAGTTTCAGTTGCGATTATGTGTATTTAGTTGTTTGAGGAGATAGTAAATTCAACTGATTTTATCTAGATGCAAGATTGATTCTATCCATGATGGAAACAGCAAGAGAAATCTCTTGTGGATAACTGGTTATTGCTTACATGTTCTATGTTTTATAGTTCTACTCATTACCTAGGGGGATCTGCTGTAGAACCATGGCTTGAAGTTCTTTACTCATTCCTGCGCTGTTCTTTCTGTAGATTCAAGCTCAAATATGTGCATCGAAGATAGCAGCATCAGCGTTAGCCATGATGCCATCTCATTAAAAAGTGGGTGGGACAACTATGGCATTAGTTTCGGAAGGCCAACCTCAGACATTCACATTAGAAGAGTGGTTCTGCAATCCCCGTTTGGTGCTGCCCTTGCATTTGGGAGCGAGATGTCTGGCGGGATCTCAGATATTCATGCCGACCACCTCCGAATCCACGGTTCGTCCAAAGGCATCTTCTTCAAGACTGCACAAGGCCGCGGAGGCTATATAAGAGATACCATAATTTCAGACGTCCAAATGGAAGATGTTAATGTTGCCATTGCATTCACTGGTGCTTGGTCAAGCCACCCAGATGACCATTTTGATCCAGCTGCACTCCCACTGATTAATCGAATCACCCTGAAGAACATGACTGGAACAAAAATCTCGGTCGCTGGCGTTTTGTCAGGAATCACTGGCGATCCATTCATCGAAATATGCCTCTCCAATATCAATTTTTCCCTAGCCGATTCGGCCAATTCCACCTCTTGGTCTTGCTCCAATGTTTCTGGATACTCCAAGCTGGTATTTCCTGAGCCTTGCTTAGATCTCCGGACTACACCTTCAAATTCCTCCATCTGCTCCGCCCTCCCTAGCTACCATGCCGTCGCAGTAGCATAAATGCATAGAGTACAAAGTGTTCATCCTTCCCCTGTTTCAGTCCTTGTACAATTCAGAGACATCTAGCCTTTTCCTCCCCCAAATTCTTTCAAGCCAGGCGCTTCGTCAAGGGATCATTCGCCGTTTCCTCCAATCAGGCTCAAGACCAGAATACATTCCGCATCGCCTTCTCGAGGAGCAAGCCTGGCAGGTGATTGATCGGCATCGAGCTGTTGATTTGCTTGTACAGTTAAAATTTCTTCATTCAAACTGTAAGAAAAAATTTTGTGGTAGGGGGTTGAGTTGAGCGAGTCCAGAGAGTTGCTTCATACAATTGTCAGATTTGGTGGTAAAAAATAAACACATCATGAGTTTCATGATCCAGTCACCCCTGTACATCCCATCACCCTGTGGGGGCATCCTTCCAATACAGCAACACCTCACATGCTATCCTCGCTGGGATGTACAGGCTGGCGCCCCTGTAGGCCAGCCATGGCCGCGCCTCGGTGCCAAATAAATTGGCGTCGATGGAGTTTGTTGGGACCGACGTTGATGGCCTCCCTCCGTGGTGCCCTCCTGGAGGGAGACTAGTTGGGTTCGCTATGTCGCAGTGCCGTGGGCAGGTGAGCTGGCGCCGTTTCGGGGTCGCCATTTGTGCATGCAAGCTCCAGCTGCATCTTCATCTGCTCTCCCCTTGTAGACGCCAAATGGAAGATGATGAACCACATCATCGGGAGAGCTGGCTGCTAGCAGCCTAGCACCGATGATTAGCTGATGGTGATGCTGGTGTTTTCCTTGTACTCATCTGGCCTGAACTCAGCAGCATGTGCAGCAAGGCCTGCTGTGACTGCCCAAGTCTGAATTATGCAAACTACTGCTACAGTAACCTACTGGTGCCAGAATGCCATGTGAAATGAACAAAAAGGGTTTGTACTGCACTGTGTTTCCTGAGTGGTGAGCAGGGAACAGAATGTTGTGTGAAAAGACAGAAGAGTGGAGATATCATTGGATGCCGGGTGCCCAGGCTGGTCAAGAACTGCAGCAGGCTGATCCATGTGACGCAACATGTCGTTGTACCAGTGATTCAGTGCAAGATACATCCAAAGGAGTCTGAGATGTCTCTGCATCCAGGCCTTGTTGAATGCAGTCAAAGCAGGGGGTGAAGTCACTGAAGTGCCTGTTGGACGATGGAACGCAGCTTCAGTCTACTGCCAGCCATCTGAGCATTTCTTCAGTGGGTTTTTACTTTTTACAGCTGATGCGATGAGAACTGCTGCTCGATTTTTTCCTACCTCCCGTTGGCGAGGCTTTGTATGATGCGCCCGACCAACTCGATGACAGATACGGGGACCAAACCAACGGCAGGACAGGAACGGCCGGCAGGCATCCAAGAATTTCTCGAGGCCGTGATGAAGAGTTCCAGTGGATTGGTGATGCATAAATGCGCCCGGCGCCGGTATGCTGTTGTGCCCAGGAATGGTCGGTCCAACCGACAATTCATATGGTAGCGTAGAAGAATCCGTATCCAGTATTGACCGTCGTCTATGAGACTATGACGATGAGATGCGGTAAAACTTTGCAGTGTGATGTAAGAAATCCGCTTACCAATTTGCTTTGGGCTATTTTCTTTTTCACGGTTCGTTACAAAAGAAAAATTATTTTTCATGGGAAAAAAATTCGAGAAGACCCCCCACCCCCCCTTTTTTTTTTAAAAAAAACCCGTGAGTAGAAGCCTGATGTATATCTGAGGGTAGCAGTAAAAGCTTTGGGCAATTGATAAACCTAACATTCTACATGCCCTCTAGGATGATGGGGAAGATCCGTTAAGAATTGAAGGAAGCATCAAATTTGCTGATGTGTAACACATATTCTCATGCAACCTGGTTAAGTTGGTTAATTACCAGTTTGACCTACATGTAATTTCACTCAAACCTTTCACTTCGACGACGAACTACAGCGTCGTTGTTGATGCCCCCATCACTAGAGTTTTCTTTCACCTAACTGGGGCCAGCACCGATCCACGGTATAGCACACAACATCGCCAGAGTTTTGATACATACTTGCTAACTTCCTTCAATGATCTCAGCATCCTTCCAGTAGGAGGCCGGCTTATAGAGCCTGGAAGAATGAAGAAAGTGTTAACAAGCACACTACCATATGTATTAGAAAAATATCACATGTACGGATTGTGGACAATTTTGACACAAATAACACAGTGGTGTAGTGTACACAAGTTTATTATCTCTTTCAAGTATTTTTACCCTAACACAAAAATCATCAGCAAATTATTTGGTTCTATGGATTAGTAACTTAGATAATAGGTTAGATTTCAGCTAGTGGAAATACAAGAGCCTGATCATCTCATATGATTACAGGACGTAGGACTTGACTAAAATGCAATTTGTACATAAACAAGTAGGTCAAACACTCAAACTGGAATGCATATTAACAAGATTTCAAGAGAATATGTTGCTCACACATCAGCAAATTGGGTCCTTTCCTATCCTGGAGGGGCCTGCGGAATGTTAGGTTTATTGATTGCCCAAAGCTTACTGCCGTTCTCCTGAGATACATATGATGGGTCATCACATCTCAGAGACTCTTTCACAGAAAAAAGGGTCTTCACGAATTCGCTCTCTAATTTCTTCATACTTCTTTTTTGTTGAAATAAGTCTCCAATTCCAGCAATTAACACATTGAGCAGAGAAGTTTATAATGTTCTTTGCTGGTGCTTGCTTTACTGCCTTTGATTGTTCCAATGACAAATGGCTTTTACTCTCTTCCTCTTGATGCAATTTGTCATCACTCCGGTCACCATCTTTATCAGATAATATCTTCTGTCTCTTCATAGATGGAGGGGAGAGACAGTTCTCAGCACAACTGATCATGGAATTTTCTAGGTTTGACTTCATATTTCTTAGGGACCTGTGTTGAATGGGATAGTAAGTATTGGGCGGGTGGCTTGGGTGAAATTGTGAAAACCTCAGATTTTAGCCCAAGTAGAGCCCAAACATATTCTACTGTAACCGGAGTCAACCTCCACATAAGTGTGAAAAACACTAGAGCCTTATTTGGATGAACTCATTCCCTCTCAATACGTATGGATTTGAGGTGATTACAAAGTATCCAAACGAAGCATGGGTGGGAAGCCGGGAAACTATATATTGTACTCCTGTAACAGTATTTCTACTTGTTATATATAAGAAAGAAAATCATTTAACAGTTTGCTGCTTGTAACACACTTTTATTTCATTTACATGCACATTATGATAGAGAACGAAAGAAGAAAAGAATCTAGATTGCGCGAAATTGCAATGACACAAAAAGATGAAGAGCGCGTTCATTTTAAATAATGGCAAGAGAGCCGTGACATTTGCTATCTCCAACAATGCTGTCAGTTAGTAGTTATAAAATTTGTTATGTCATCAATAATAGAAACCCCACTAATGTACAAGCTATAGCATTTTCTCCTAAATAATATAGACCTACACATACAATGTATGGTAGGCTTTGCAAACACATTACAAGATACTGCTATATGCGGCACAGATCGACTCCTATCCTTGCAGATAATGAACCTTACTAAGTGCCCTGTGTGCTTTTTATGAAATGTGACTTATTCTGGTCATAGCTAACTTTCTAAGTGCCTCATGAAAATCAAGAGGTTCCTCCACAATACGCCTATTTTTCATCAAACCATGAGAACATTATTGTGATAAAGATGTGCACTCTTTTCAGCTGACAAGCATGATGGGCTGCACAAGCTCCCTTCTATCTAGTATGTGAGATAGTGGTGGATTCTGGCACTCCGAGCCGCATTTATCACATAGTAGCACACTTTCATCATCTCGATCGATGCTGCATATTTTTCCTAACATCTTCTTCCTTGAGGATTCTATTAGTAGAAAGCGTGACATCAGTACAAATCAAAACATTATCATATACGGTGATGCCATCATGATGGTACTAAAGATTTAATTTGTGGAGGATACAGGAGTATATATACCACACTTAGCAACATCTCACAAAGTGTGGCATACACTCGATGCCTAGCGCAGAAAGGCGTTTGCAAAGTGTTGTGAACACTCCTTTTTAGGTACAAAAATTAAAAAAGAACTACCTGTAGAAAGTATGGCAAAACATGAAATCAGATAGAAAGCCATGCACGCATGAGTTTTTGAGATCGGCTCAATGAGGAGTTGTTCTAGACTTTCTAGAAGAGAGAGAGACAATTTCCTTGTTAGGGCTTCTCCAACGTTGCCACATCAGCTAGCTATAGACTATAGAGGCTGCTTACATCAACATTTGATTACGTTGCCGGGAAGACTAATGGGAAGAGATAAAAGCTGGCTATTAGTTAGTATACACACTCCACTCAAGTCCCCTGAAACACATGCAATTAATAAAACTCTATGAAAGGCGGACCCATATGTATTTTAGAGAATTTGCTATAGTTGGTTCATTACAATCTTACTTGGCCTTGGTCACAAATGCATAGCATAGGATCAAGTGGAGAACGTGGCAGCCTGATCATTGGAACACTTGTAGAACGGAACAAAACCACACTATGGTGGTTTGACATCGATTGTAGCAGTCTAACTGCTGGATCTGGGGGTTTAGATTGAAAATGGTATTCCGATTCTAGTAGCTCATGTAGAAAACATATTTGAAGCCCTCACAGGGTAAATAGATCGCAAAGGAAAAGGTTGATAAAATGACTTCCGAAATTAATGAAAATTTATCTTGAGTATAGAATTGAATATCAGTAGTCCTAAAACTTGCTCAGTGGTACATAAACTAGGTCCCTGAACCTTTAATTTGTAGTTTTAGGCCTCTAACATCCTTTAATGATCTCAGCATCCTTCCAGTAGGAGGCTTATAGAGCCTGAAAGAATGAAGAAAGTGTTAACAAGCACACTACCATATGTATTAAAAAAATATTCACATGTACGGATTGCGGATAATTTTGACACAAATAACACAGTGGTGTAGTACACAAGTTTATCTCTTTCAAGTATTTTTACCCTAACACAAAAATCATCCAATTTATTTGTTTCTATAGACTACTATCTTAGATAATAGGTTAGACTTCAGCCAGTGGAAATACAATAGCCTGATCTCATATGATTACAAGATGTGCGGACTTGACTAAAACACAATTTGATTTATACATAAACAATTAAGTATTTTATAGGGGCGGTTGAAAACCTATTTGTAGGGGCGGGTGCGGTACCTACCCCTGCTTCTCGCAGCTAAAAATAGCTATTTGCAGGGACGGGTAACGCGCCCGCACCTACAAATGCATTTGTAGGGGCAGGTCATAGGCTTACCCGCCCCCTACAAATCAATTTTCAGAAAATAAAAAAATAAGAAAAAACTCGAAAACAGCAAAATAAAAAAGAAAAATATCACATCCAACCGCCCCAATTTATTTGTTTCTATAGACTACTATCTTAAATAATAGGTTAGACTTCAGCCAGTGGAAATACAATAGCCTGATCTCATATGATTACAAGATGTGCGGACTTGACTAAAACACAATTTAATTTATACATAAACAATTAAGTATTTATAGGGGCGGTTGAAAACCTATTTGTAGGGGCGGGTGTGGTACCTGCCCCTGCTTCTCGCAGCTAAAAATAGCTATTTGCAGCGACGGGTAACGCGCCCGCACCTACAAATGCATTTGTAGGGGCAGGTCATGGGCTTACCCGCCCCTACAAATCAATTTCCAGAAAATAAAAAAAAGAAAAAACTCGAAAACAGCAAAATAAAAAAGAAAAATATCACATCGAACCGGCCACCACCACAAGCCCCTCTACTACCGAGGTACAACTTTTTTGACGAAATATGCACATTTGCATAAACCGGGGTTTGAACCGCTTACCTCAAGCCTCGCGCGTACCCTCCTCTCCACCACACTACACATTCGCTTGTAATTCTATGAGGTATGCTATTCTTTTGTATTAACTCTAAAATTGATTTGTAGGGACGGGTGATGCCATCACCCGTCCCTAGAAATCCGTTTCCAAATGCGGTGATGCCATCACCCGCCCCTGAAAATATTTTTCTATTTTATTTTCAAAATTCATTTAAATCTTTAAATATAGCAAAATAAGTCAAAAAATGTGAAATTTCTATACTATGGTTATTGTGAACTATAGATATAGAAAAAATATGCTAAGTATATTTCAGTGTATATAAAGGTTAAAATTGTGGAAACCTCAAAGCATGGCTTGAGTTGTATGAGATATTATATAGTCATAGTCATATGTAGGATACAACTATTAAATGATCTTGTGATCCTAAACGGTCTTAAATGAATAATGTATAAACTATAAATTTTAGATCTTACCACCACAACTTTGATATGGAACTACTCTACATCCAAGGTTGTTTGAAAAAAATAAAACTTCTAGATTTTGAAATTTGAGAAATTATAATAATTATTTTGACTATTAAAATGACCTTAAATGAAAACGTTAACAACTACAAAGTTTTAGGTCTTATCAATCTCTATAATTTTGATATAAAGTTTGACTTCATTCAAGATCATATGAAAAAGTTATAAATTTTTTACATGGGACCATTTTAGGTGTGGGTGATACTAGGGGTGGGTGATGGCATCACCCGCCCCTAAAAATGCATTTTCAGGGACGGGTCGGATGCTATAGTAATCCTGCTCCATTTATAGGAGCGGGTTACCTTTGTTGGGGATAGCCACCCCCGAGAAGGTCTCGCCAAAGGTTATGCTGAAGGTTTTGTGGAACCTTCGGGTAGTTTAAAAGAGATTACACAGTTTTTAATTTGTCTTGCAGGACTAGCTCTTTCAGTGATGGTCGAAGGTTTGCGCTTAGCTGATCACGCGAAGGTTACATCATGACCTTTGTGCAAGGATGAACCATCCGCTTGGACCTGTGCTTAGCGCATCGGAGGTTAAGACCGACTCCCTGATCATGATGAAGGAATCAGTTGTGCAACCCTCGATGACGTGAGTACCCGAAGGTTTCACGGATCCTTCGATGTCACATGTGTGGCGTGACCACCTTGTAGTGAATAATTTGCACACGCCAACGTCCGGAAATAACCCAAAAACAAGAATATCATTCTGGGTAGGCAGGGGCATTACTGAAACTATGTAATGAGGGTAGGGGGTATAAATACCCCCGCCTTTTACTGTAACCGGGATAATTTTTTAAGATCTTGAGAGTGCATATAAAGTTATTCCGTTGAGTCAGAATACCATTTTTCACTTTTCTGTTTGGGGAAATATCCTTCGGATTTCAACAAAGGCGCCCACCATGTTCTCAGCTCGACAAAAAACCTACGATGGCACCACCAAAGAAGAAGGCCATGAGCTCCGGGACAATCACTGAGCCTAAGCCAACGGCACCAAGTAGCCGCCCAAATAAGGAAACCCTACCTCAGATATAAGGCTAAACCCCCAGAGCCAAGAACTGAGACCCTCAAAGGCACTACCCAACAAGAACCAGTAGTAGAGCCCACCCTGACGGAGGTCCTAGCACAACTCAAAGCCGTAGAGAAAGAAAAGGGCAAAATTAGCGCCCAAGTAGTGGCTAAGAGAAAAGAAGCCCAAGAGGCCAAACAGCTGGCAGATGCCAAGTGCAAGCTAGCAGAGATGCAAGTAGAGCTCGATGACCTTCGAAGAGCTCAAGAAGAGTTCGAACAAGAAGAGGAAATACCTTCCGATAACTAAACCACCAACCACTGCACAGAAAACCATAGCCTCCACCATGAAGGATACCATCATCATGAAGATGACTTCCAAAGAAAAACACACCGACCATCACCCCCACCACAAGCATTCAATCCTAGTTCACCACTGTCGGTGACACTGCAGCAAGTTCCATGGCCGCAAGGCTACAACCCTGCCTAGCTTCCAAAATACAATGGCTCTGTAGGCCCAACCCAATTTCACGTGGCATATGAAGTCACAATTGCATCTGCTGGAGAGGATGATCCCATCATGGCTAAGTCATTCATCATGGCTTGCGAAGGTCCAGTCACTACCTGGTACTCCTATCTGGCACCAAGGTCTATCACGACCTGGAGTGATCTCAAAAACAAACTTAGACAAGATTTCCAAGGGTTCGGGAGGGATAACTCATCTACAGTCCATAACTTCCAATGCCTCCAATAGGACAAAGAATCCCTTTGTGACTACTTTCGAAGGTTTGTCCAGAAGAAGGCACAGACCCCAAACTTCCCAGAGCACATGGCAATCAAAAAATGCATCGAAGGTTTACTGCTAGGGCCACTAGCATCTCATTTGTCAAGAGAACCTCCGACAAACCTTCAAGAGTTATATGCAGAGATGGAAAAATATGCAAGATCCGACGCAGATCACAAGAAGAGGGTAGAAATAAGGAAAATGATGAGGCAGAACTCTCAACCTGAATGGCATAACCCAAACCACTACAACCTTCAACCACAGAACCCACAATACATCCTCCCAGTCCAACCTCAACAAGAGGACGAGTCCCAAAGCATCCAGCCCTTCATCACCCCACTACCAACCTGACAAAGCACAACCTTCGATCAACCCTCGCATCGAGGAGGGCGATCCAATAGAGCCAGAGGAAGAGGCTGAGGCCGGGACCACGGCCGAGGACCTCCGCATCAAAACAACAATAACCCCAATGAATCCAACAAGTTTTTCTATCACTTCCACAGAAGAGATTCAGACCACACAACCAATTATTGCCCTAAAAAGAAAAAAAACCTTAGAGAGAATAGAGGCAGAAAAGAACGCCCAAAAACTAGTCAGCCATAGCACCTGGGCACCTTAACCTTCATTCCCAACCTTTGCCCCAAACCCAAGCTACAACTATCAGCCAAACCCGTTCCCTTGGCAGAACCCCCTTCAATCCACAAGCTTAGCACCTTCACAAGCTGCTAACCACGCTCCACTCCAAACACCCAAAGAAGAGCTACCCCACCTCCACCAATGCCTGCTCCCAAAGAAGAAAAGCCGAACACCCAAAACGCCTTGCCTACCTTCAGCATGATAATGCCCATAGTCGGAGGATCCTCACTGGAGTTCGAAAATAAAATGCAGAGGCGTAACTACTTTAGACAAGTCCACAACATACTAGTGGACGGGCTGGTGAACAAAACTCAATGGTCACACATGCCAATAACTTTCTCTGAGCAAGACATCAACTTGGTCAGCTATCCACACTCCGACGGCATGGTGATAGAAGAAAATATCCAAGGATGGACGATTGGAAAAATCCTTGTGGACACTAGCAGCTCCGCTAATATCATCTTCTCCAGCACCTTTGACAGAATGAACATCAAAAGAAATCTCCTCCAGCTAGCAGAAATCCCTCTCATTGGCTTCGGAGGCAAAAGGGTCAACGCCTAGGAAAGATACCTCTACCAGTGTCCTTCGGGGGACCTCACCAACACAAGAACAGAAAATATCACCTTCAATGTTGTGGAAATGAATTATCCATACCTTGCAACCTTCGGAAGGGGATTCCTGAACAAGTTCGAAGCTGTCCTGCACCAGCTGTATCTCTGCATGAAAATACCCATGGCCAAAGTGGTTATCACAGTTCATGGCAACCAAGAGTTGGCCAGGGACATAGAACGGGTTCTTGCCCCAGGACAAAGAAATGTCCATCACCTTGAAGCTGACACGCAACCTCCGCCAATCAAAGAGCCCAAAAGAGATAAAGAAAAGATAAACTTCAAGCAGAACTGCCAAGTAAAAAAGGTCCTACTTGACATGCACATGCCAGACAAGATGGTGACAATCAATGCAACCCTCGATGAACAGGAAGAGAAAGAGCTCCTTGAATTTTTGTGCAAGAACAAAGATACGAGTGCATGGTCGGCCAGTGACCTTTGGGGGGTAAGCAGAGATATCATCGAGCATAGGTTCGATATTGATCCTTTGATCGGATCCAAAAAGCAAAAACTCACAAAATGTCTGATGACAAAGTTGCAGCAGTCAAAGCAGAGGTTCAGAGGCTAGATGCCAACATCATCAGAGAGGTCAAGTATCCAACATGGCTGGCAAACATAGTGCCGATCAAGAAGAAAAATGGGAAGTGGCGCATGTGCATCGATTTCACTGACCTAAATAAAGCTTGCCCGAAGGATGATTTCCCACTACTCAGAATCGACAGAGTGGTTGATGATGCAGCCAACAACCAGCTCATGTCCTTGTGGATTGCTTCTCTGGATATCACCAAATCTGGATGAGGAATGAAGATGAGGAGAAGACAAGCTTCATTACCCCCTTCGGTACATATTGCTTTTGTCAGAATGCCCGAAGGTCTCAAAAATGTTGGGCAGTCATTCTCAAGAATGTCTTCGGAGGTCCTAGGCCCTCAACTGAGAAGAAATGTACTATCTTATGTGGATGACATTGTCGTAACAAGTACCAAAAGATAGAATCATGAAACAGATCTGATAGAAACCTTTGCCAACCATCGAGTAACGAACCTCAGCTTAAACCCAGAAAAGTGCATCTTCGGAGTGCACAAGGGGAAGGTACCAGGATGGCTTGTCTCCACCAAGGGCATCAAAGCTAACCCAGACAAGATAAAAGCACTAGCCAACATGGAAGAGCCAAAGTCCATCAGAGATATGCAGAAGCTTACAGGAAGAATTGCAGCTCTGAACAGATTCATCCATCGCTCCGCAAATCGAAGCTTGTCATTCTTCAAAGTCCTTCACAACGCCAACAAGTTCGATTGGAGACAAGAACAAAGGGAGGCCTTCAACTCCCTCAGGGACTATCTCACCAAAATGACCAAGATGACAGCTCCAGACCCTAAAGATACACTCTTGCTGTACATCTTGGCCTCACACTCAGCAGTCAGCGCAACCCTAGTGCTGGAAAGAGAGACCGAAGGATCCCTCAGACATGTGCCGGTATATTTTTTTTTTATCTCAGAGGCACTCTCAGGCTCCAAAATTTTTTACTCAGAGCTAGAAAAATCGCATATGCTGTCATCATGTCCTTCAGGAAACTTCATCACTACTTCGAAGATCACAAAATTATGGTGGTCTCCAATCAACCATTACATGGTCTCTTCAGCAACAGAGAAGTTTCGAGCTGAATCAGCAAATGGGCCTTAGAGCTCTCAGAATTCTATGTAGATTTTGAAAGAAAACATCCTTCAAATCTCAGTCCTCGCAGACTTCATTGCAGACTGGATATCACCAACCTACGTGGAAGAAGCACCCATAGAACCCTGGGTCATATACTGCGATGGGGCGTGGTGCAAAGATGGTGTTGGTGTTTTAGCTATCATTGAATCACCTTCTGGAGTGAAAATAAGATATGCAGCTCGTCTGAACTTCACCAAGCTAGACCCGAGCACAAACAACACCACCGAGTACGGAGCCCTATTGCTGGGTCTGTGTAAGATGAAGGCCCTTGGTCACCAAAATTTCACAGAGAGGTCAGACTCGAAGGTCATTTCAGATCACAACGAGAAAGAATCTGACGCCCAAAGCCCCGAATGATAAACTATTTAGAGGCAGACAGAGCAATGGAGAAACACTTGAACGGCTTCTCAGTCGAGCATATTCCCATAGCACAAAACAACAAAGCTAACAAGTTGGCAAAAGCAGCAGCCAGAAAACAGCCATTGCCACTGGATGTTTTCTACGAAGAAATCACCATACCTTCGATACGACAAAAGAAAGAAAAGAAAATCAACGCTATTTTCAGTGAAGAATGAAGATCCCCAATAATATCCTACTTTGAGGCAACTTTGAGCCAACTGATGAAACAGATGAAAAAAGAATGGCTCAGCGAGCAAGAGGTTACTCCGTATCCGAAGGTAAACTCTACAAGTCCGGTGTCATTGCACCATGCTAAAATGCATCCCCATAGCACAGGGCAAAGAACTGTTGAATGCAATACACTCGGGACTCTACTGTTCCCACATCGGGGTGAGACCCCTAGTAGCTAAAGCATTCAGGCAGGGTTTCTTTTGGCCTTCGGCGCTAAAAGATGCAGAGCAAATTGTCAGGACCTGCGAAGCTGGCCAGATGATGGGGCCAAAATCCAACAGACCTTCACAACCCTCGCAGTTCATACCTCGGGCATGGCCCCTTCAAAGATGGGGGAGAGACCTTGTCGGCCCTCTACCAACTGCACTCACAAAGATTGAGTAAGTTTCTTGCGAAGGAACCAGCGAGTCAACTCGCGACACGTGGTGACAAGAAAATAGAATGCGAAGGTTCCTAGATGCTGAAAGCGTGAAAGCGACTGACCCCCAACCCCTGCTTACATAGGGGGAGTAAAAGGAACAGTAACGGCTGGCGGTAAGCCTGAGACGTCAACCAACCAAAATGCGACACATAGCAAACATAACCTTTGGCTCGTGCCAAGCTCCGATGCTCGGGGAGATGTTTTTCATGGAGGATGGCTGGCAATCCTTGTTCGAGGGTTTGGACCCTCGGAGTCGGGCCTCACCCGCGAGTGGTTACTGTTGGGGATAGCCACCCCCGAGAAGGTCTCGCCGAAAGTTATTCCGAAGGTTTTGTGGAACCTTCGGATAGTTTAAAAGTGATTACGCGGTTTTTGATTTGTCTTGCAGGACTAGCCCTTCCAGTGATGGTCGAAAGTTTGCGCCTAGATGATCGCGCGAAGGTTACATCGTGACCTTCACGTAAGGATGAACCATCCGCTTGGACCTGTGCTTAGCGCGTCAGAGGTTAAGGACCTGAAGATTTTGCGGATCCTTCGATGTCACGTGTGTGGCGTGGCCACCTTGTAGTGAACAATTTGCACACGCCAATATTCGAAAATGACCCAAAAACCAGAACGAATATTCTGAGTAGGTATGGGCATTACCGAAACTATGTAATGAGGGTAGGGGGTATAAATACCCCTGCCTTTTACTGTAACCGGGATGATTTTTTATGATCTTGAGAGTGCATATAAGGTTATTCCGTTGGGTCAAAACACCATTTTTCACTTTTCAGTTTGGGAAAATATCCTTCGGATCCCAACAACCTTTTGGGCCGTCTCTAAATAAGATGTTCCTACAAATCATTTTTTATAGTATCACTTGGGCACCATCTTTATCAGATAATGTCTTCGGTCTCTTCATAGATGGTGGAGAGACACAGTTCTCAGCACAACTGATCATGGAGTTTTCTGGGTTTGACTTCATAATTCGTAGGGACCCGTTAAATGGGATAGTAGATATTTTTAATGCTACAAAAGGTGAAAAAAAATGGCTTGGTAACAAAATTATTAGCAGATGTGCATATATATTATCTCAAGGGCAAAAGTTTATATCTGAAAACAAATTTTATTGAGTGGCGGGGCCACAATTTTGCAGCTGGACATTTTCAAGCTAAAAAATGACGAAGTGTCTTGGAAATTATGTTGTGTCCTTTTTTGGCTTTTTTTAACTTTTCATCTTTTGTTCATTTTTTTCCAAGGAAATTACACACAGCCCTCAAAACTAAATAGTAATTATTTCAACGTGGAAGCTAAGGGAATGATAAGGTATGGGATGTGGGATTTGACCAATTAGTCATCAGGTCAGGTCATGTGCATGTGGCATTGGATGCCTCTAAGCGATTTCCGTCACCGGTTAATCCCTGAACAACCCGCCATTAACGAAACTTGGAGGAGCATCTTCGAGAGTATTATTGGGAGAAGACACAGGGTGGAAGGCAGCACAGTGACTAACGGCTCAGGCACTTGTTCTTCCTCGAGCCCCTTGGATTCAATTTTCCATTCAGCATTCACCCATGCTCGTATGAGCAACAATGATTTATTTCTCTATTATTTCTCATTCACAGATCCTTCCTTCCTTGTCGATGGATGCTGCTCACTCTCGGCCTGAAGAGGAAGCAACGGGCTAGCTTGTTCCTTGCTCATCAGATAGTGCTCCCGCAGTTCTCCGGTTGCGCAAGACAGTGCTCCGGCCGTACCCCTCCCCAAAGTTCTCGCGCGCGTTACCAAGCGCCCGCCGCCGCGCGCCGCCGCGACGCGGTGTCCTCCTCCGTGGAGCTTAACGCTGCCGTGTGCGCCGTGTTGCCGCCCTCTTGAGGTCCACGCCGCCACTCCTGCAGCGCACCCCCGCGGCCCGGCGGTCGAATGCGCGTCCACCAGTGCGCACGCCCAGAGGCCAGAGCAGCTAGCCGTCCGTCGATCGAGAGGCGCGCGCCGCCGGCGTCCACCGCGTCAATGCGATGGAGGCAACTGACGACCGAACCTTCTACCTGGAAAGCTAGAACACGTCGCGAAGTAGGAAAGCGGGCGGTGGAGACCTGGACGGCGCCGCGGGGTGGCCGGGTCCGGATCCAGGGGTGGATGGTGCTTCGACTACCGTCCGGGAGTGGACGGTAAATGACCCCAGGACCTCTCCTAGGCGTTGGATCGGGCATGTGCGGCCGAGATCGGAGCGGCATGTGATTTCCCCGCGCGCGCAGTCGCGCGGCGTGCTGCCTGCCGCCGTCCCCTTGGACGAAACGCTGCGCGTAGCTCGCCGCGGTCGGTGGCTCGGTGCCCATGCCGGCGCCGAATCGCTGCATCCAGCATCGCGACGAGCGAAGACGCGGCGGAGGCGGCTGCCAGCGGCAGACGCGAGCAGCACGCCGCCACCGGCACCAGCGCGGCGCCGCCGGTGACTTGGTTCGCTTCCACGCCGTGCGCCGCAGGCCGGTGGCGCAAGGCGCGGCCATCCCCACGCGCGCTCAGTAGATTCCTCCCGTGCCTCGCCGTGAGCGTTCGCCTCCCCGCGCCGCTCGGATGCCGTGGTGGAAGCACACCGTGGTGATCAGGCGGCGGCGCTCATCTTTGATTTCGCGCCATCGATGAAACCGTCGACCTGGGCGAGTAGCTCGTTCAGCACGCACTGCCGCACCTCGCCATCCGTGCGCCAATGTTGTATCGAGGCTCAGAGGTTAGTAAACGTGCGCAAGCTAGCTCGGCACATGTTCATGCAACAAGCTTGTGGGTCAATAATGGCGCGGCCGCGGCTTGCACGAAGTGCGATAGAGAGCAGGTTAAGCTCCGCGCCGGCGAGACGCTCTGGCTGCGTCGCCGCCGTCCGCGGCCTGGACCTCCTCCGTGGGCGGAAAGGAAGCATCGAGCTTGGTTCCTCGACAGACAGCGACGCGGTGTTCTCAGTCCGTGGCGCTTCCTGCCATGCCGTGCCGTGCCGCCGCGCTCTCAAGATCCACAGCATGCTTGGCACGGCCGTTCAGCCGCCACGCCCCCAGCGAACCTAGTCCGCCACCCACCCAGCGGTCGAAGCCGTCCACCAGTACACGGCCAGAGCAGCCGTCTGTCGAACTGCACGCGCCGCCGCGACGGCGTCGATACAATGAAGGCTGCTGACGATGGAACTTTGTCCCCAGAAAGCTGGAACACGTCGAGAACAATTATGGGCTCGGGAAACCAGGCGGCGGAGACCTGGACGGCGGGGCGGGGCGGCCATGTTGCCAATGGCGCCGGCCGGGTCGGGACCCAGGGTGGACGGTATTTCGTCTACCGTCCGGGGTGGACGGTAAATGAAATACCGTCCACCCCCTGGGCGCCTCCTGAACGTTGGATCAGGCATGTGCGGCCGAGATCGGCGGGGATGGGGAGCCAGGCCCTCTCCGATTTCCTCGCGCACGCAAGCACGCAGCCGCGCGACGTGCTGCCTGCCGTCGACGAAGCGCTGCCAGCGACATCCGCAAGCATCACGCCGGCACCAGCACCTGCGCGCCGCCGTCGGTGACTTGGTTCGCTTCCACGCCGTGCGCCGCAGGCCGGTGGCGCCAGGCGCTCCCGTACGTCCCCTCGCGCGCGACGCCGAGCAGGAGCAGGAGCTTCCTCCCGCGCGTGCCACGTCTTGAACGTGCCTGCGCCTACACACGGCGCTCGAATGACGTCGAGGAAGCACGGACGATTAGCTGCACCAGCACGCGCTGCATGCTCCTCGCCGTCCGCGCGCCGGCTTCAAACGGCGCCGACGCGACGGCGTCTCCACCGAGCACAGTAGTGTCGAATGCTCTGCACAAGGTAGAAGAGAGCCTAAGTAGAAGCAGCAGTGGCAGCAGAGAGCTCGGGCTTCGCCTGCGACCGCAAAGAAGAAGAGGAGGAGGAGAAGTGAGCGAGGATGTACAACGGGCCGCCGCCGCCGCAGGACATGTCCTTTCGCCGTTTGTTCAGTCATGCTGCCAGTTTGGCTATCGGGTTTCAGAGTTAGGGAACTGCAGGGGTTCTGAGAACCAGTAGTTCAACAACAAACATGTTCATCAGAATTTTGAATCCAGCAAAGCGTGCATCTGCATATATACGTCACTCTTTATTCCTTTTAATTTTGGTTCAGATTCAGTTCCTTTTCCATGACACGTGAGTTCGATTGGCTAGATGTTCAGAGCCTCCAGATATATATCTTTTGCAAAAGCATAGTCAATGTGATGCTGCCAAATACAAGTAGGAGCAGTAGCAGTTGGCATGCGACCAGCAGGCCAGGCTCGCGCAGGGATACCTCGACCTCATCAAGAAGGTCGAGGCCTACCTCGTCGCCAAACCCGGCGAGTTCGCCTGAGCTGATAGATGGAAATGGCAATAAAGATTCAGATTCATGTACGTTCAGAGAAGTGTTTTGTGATGAACACTTTGCTTCGTGAATAAAATTATGCATATGGTGCGGTTTGCTGCTGGTTGCCGGCATGCTCTGAACTTTATCTGCATTCAAATGGTACCGTGCGATCAGACAGATGCAAAATACCCCTGATTCTGAAACATTGTGCAGCAAGATTCAGAATCATCAGAATTTGCAAGCTTCCAAAGATATGAGTAACTGTTATGTCATGGCATTAGTATTCAGTCACAGTATACAGTCTATAAACAGCACTTCTATCAAAAGCTAGGCTAGGCAAGTCAGTCCTGATACTCATCAGCTAATCTATTATAATCGCTGGTACTGACAGTAACTCCTATGGTCCCCT
Organism: Panicum hallii; assembly: GCF_002211085.1. NCBI lineage: Eukaryota > Viridiplantae > Streptophyta > Magnoliopsida > Poales > Poaceae > Panicum > Panicum hallii. The sequence goes on from NC_038044.1 coordinate 59,295,240, forward strand.
TTCAGGTTTCAAGAAACTCACCAGCTTATTTTCAAAAAGAAGAAACTCACCAGCCATTTGGTTTGGGCTTGCTTGTGACAAAGACCAATGATGTGTCCTAATTGGGCGGACGGGCTTGGGTGAAATTGTAAAAACCTCAAATTTTAGCCCAAGTAGAGCCCAAACTGTAACCAGAGTCGACCTCCATATAAGTGTGAAAAACACTAGAGCCTCGCTACTCCAAACTGGAGTTACCTTGGCAACTCATCAAACCCGACAAGAAAATACGCAATTTACTTGGCGGTTTACAACTATCGCCAAGAAATGATATTTCCTTGGTTGTTTACTAGCACCGCCAAGGAAAAATGTATATTCCTTGGCAGTTTCATTTCGATCGCTAAGAAAATATTTGGCCGCCAAGGTAATTCCAGTCTGTGATAGTGCCTTATTTGGATGAACCCATTCCCTCTCAATATTTATGTATTTGAGGTGATTGCATGCACATTATGATAAATAAAGAAAGAAGAAAAGAAAATAGATTGCAAGAAATTGCAATGACACAAAAAGATGAAGAGCGCATTCATAATGGCAAGAGCTGTGGCATTTGCTATCTCCAACAATACTGTCAGTTACTAGTTACAAAATTTGTTATGTCATCTACAAATAGCATAATAGAAACCCCACAAATGTACAATCTATAACATTTTCTCCTAAATAATATAGACCTACATATTCAATGTATGGTAGTACGCTTTGCAAACACACATTATTTTCTTCCTGTATCAGAGAGTGTATGCCACACTTTGAAAGATACTACTATATATGTGGTACATAGTCCTTTCCTTGCAGATAATGAACCTTATTAAGTTCCCTGTGCTTTTTATGAAATATGACTGGTCATAGCTAACTTTTTAAGTGCCTCATGAAGATCAAGAGGTTCCTCCACAACACGCCTATTTTTCATCGAACCATGAGAACTCTGTGATCAAGATGTGCACTCTTTTCAGCTGAGACATGCATGATGGGCCGCACATGCTCCCTTCTATCTAGTATATATGTGAGATAGTGGTGGATTTTGACACTCTGAGCCGCGTTCATCACATAGTACGTAGCATACTTTCATCATCTCGATCGATGCTGCATATTTTTCCTAACATCTTCTTCCTTGAGGATTCTATGCGTAGAAAGCATAACATGAGTACAAAACATGATCATATATAGTGATGCCATCATGATGGTACTAAAGATTAAGTTTATGGAGGATATAGAAGTATACCGCTGACGTTGGGTGAGAACCGCGAGTAGGGATTCGTGGAACCCCCTGTTTAGAGATTCAGCCAGGGGCTGAACGTGCTGATCCTCTGGGGCAGCACGTATGATGACTACAGAGAGATTTTTACCTAGGTTGAGGCCTCCTAGAGGATAATAGCTCTACGTTCAGTTTTTTTTATATTTTATGGGTATGCAGGAACTAGAGAGTACATAGGAGCCAAGCTCGTTCTCTATCTCTAGAATCTTTTTTAGCTAGCTGCCCCTTTCCCTGGGCCGGGTCTCTTCTATAATCCAAGAGGGATCCCTGTAACAGGCTGTACATAGAGAACCAATGAGGCGTTGCCTCTACAGCTGACCTATCCTTCATGCATGGGCCTCCTATTTTAATGCATGCATGTGTATGTACCTGGGCACATGCTTTCATGTTGCTCATGCATGCATGTACCACCCTTCATGTATGCTTGCGTGTGGGTAGGAGGCCCCCTCTCACCTTGAAGCCCGTGCGTCAAGTGGGCAAGAGAGAAAGGGAGATAGCTATTTAATGTGCATGCACCGCGGGGTGCATGTAGCCCACGCTCTTACTTGCATGCATGTCTTGTCTTTTTTCTAGGGACCGCACCTTGGAATCTCATGCATGCATTCCCACGGAGAAGTTCTCCTTGGTCTCCTGCGAAGGAGTTCTCCTTGGTCTTATTTTGTCCTATCTTGATGCATACATATATGCAGGATATCCACCTGCACGTATGCGGAGGGCTATTTAGTGTCGTTTGCCCTGCAAGCTGTCAGAGCATCTCCTTCGGAGCGAAGACAGCTTCCCGTTCTCCGGGGTCCTTCCGTAGTAGTATCTCAGGGTCCTTTCGTAGTAGTATCCCGGAGTCCTTCAGACTCCCGGGACATGAGAGTTAGGCAGACCTACCCTGTGGTCTAGCCCTCGTGTGGCAAGCGAGCGTCTCCACTAATCACTTGCGCTGGGGACCCTCGTTCCCTTAGCGCTGACAACCACACTTAGCAACATCTCACAAAGTATGGCATACACTCGATGCCTAGCCCAGAAAGGCGTTTGCAAAGTGTTGGGTACACTCCTTTATTTTTAGGCATAATTTTTTTATAAAAAATCTACCCGTTGAAAGTGTTCATTTTCTGATTATAAGAAAGTTACTCCATGACGTACGTGCTCTCGTCCATTGCATCTCGATATATAACCGGGTCATATTTTGGTTACAGATTTATGTCCGAAATGCATGTAATCTTGTGAATGTTACAGACGTGCGTACGATGAAATTGCTGAGATCAGCACCATTAAATGCTTTGAATTCTTATCGCTCCTTTTCCTAGAACGTGCCTGAGTATGTTTTTCATTAAAAGGTCACGTTGCTCTCCTAGGAATCCCAAGTACGATCTCCACCCCAAAGACAAGGGAGGCCACACCAAATTGTACGTATGATCATACTACAGCCACGAGGGTCCTGAATGCCCATTTTCCAGCCCTTCTAGACCCCTTCCGACCCTGAACTCTCGATCGACCTCGTCAGCATCCGACTCTCAGGTCTCGTTGCTCCAAGCAAGGTCCAGTGAGCTCAAACCCCATGGCAGCCTAAATGCCTGATGGGCAGCTGGGCACACCACACCACACCTATATATAAGTACCCCCTTGCTTGATCGCTTACGACACACATGCACTAATCATCTTCGTGACAAACTTGTAAAAAATTCGCAACCACGACTATTGACAGGCTGACTGACACGATGGTCGCCGGCAGCATCGCCGAGGACGTCGCGATGGCCGTGCCGGCCGAGCTGCTGTGGAAGGGGGCCTTCTCCCCCGACGCGTCGACCGTGCAGAAGGCCTTCGCCGGCATGGTCGACGCCGTGGAGTTCGACGGCGACGGCGGGCCCGGGAGCCTCGTCACCATGAAGTTCAGCCCAGGTAGCAAATTACACTACGATTCAGCACCGAGCAAGAGGCGGCGCTACACGCCGGCGTGTCGCCCTCGGGAGTGTCCTCGAATTTCTGTGTACGTGCAGGCGCCATGGGCGAGGCGACGTTGCTCAAGAGCCGGCTGGTGGCGCGCGACCACGCGGCGCGCGTGATCAGCTGGGACGAGGTGGTGGTGGAGGGCAGCGCCGCGGCGACGCAGCTCAGGTCGCAGGCAGTCCGGGTGAAGGTGGTGCCGGCCGGCGAGAGGGCGCCTGCGTGGCCAAGGTCACCGTGGAGTACGAGCGCCTCGACGGCGCGGCGCTGTTGCCGGAGGACCAGGCCAAGCTCGTGAAGGGCTACGTCGGCCTCGTCAAGAAGGCAGAGGCGAACCTCGCCGCGCGCCCCGGCGAGTTCGCCTGAGCCGATCAGAAGCTCAGATGACGATCCACCAGAAAACTCAAAACTGCCGCCATATATAATAAAAAGAATAGATGATACGGTGTGATCGATCGTGCCATCTGTGCTTGGTATGTTGCCGGTAGTGATCAAAGGAAGTGAGATCCTTTGCGTTGTTTCGTCGACTTTGTTTATTTATGAGGATGATATGGAATCATACTACGTGCACATCACAAGCTCTCCTATGTGGCCTCAGGGGCGGAGGGCCCAGTGTGGCGAGGTGTGGCGTTCGCCACACCTCGGCCCGGCCCAAGCGGGAATACCCCGGTCCCCGGCCCAATTAAAATGTGTAACCAGTAACCCTATGCAGCTATCCCAATCCCCATTCCCCAGTCCCGCCTCCCGCCTCCCGCCGTCCCGCGCTCCCGCGGCCGCCGGCCCCGCGCCGCCGCCGGCCCCGCGCCGCCGCCGCAGGCCCCGCGCGCCGCCGGCCCCGTGCGCCCTCCGCCTGCGCGCCGCCGGCCACGCGCGCCGCACTGCCCCGCGCGCCGGCCGCCCGGCCCCGCCTGCGCGCTGCCGGCCGCCCGGCCCCGCGAGCTGCACTGCCCCCGCCTGCGCGCCGCACTGCCCCCGCCTGCGCGCTGCCGGCCCCGCGCGCCGCACTGCCCCCGCGGCCCCGCCTGCGCGCTGCCGGCCGCCCGGCCCCGCGCGCCGCACTGCCGCTGTGCGCCTGTGCCGCAGGCCCCGCGCGGCCGCGCGCCGCCGGCCCCGCGCGCTGCAGGGCTGCAGGCCCCGCGCGCCGCAGGCCCCGCCGCCGGCCCCGCGCGCCTCCGCCTACGCGCGCGCCGCTTCCAGGGAGGACCGGACGAGCCTACCAAGGCTGCTATTTGCAGTGCATCAAAAACATCTCTGTAAGACTGTAACTCTTGTGGAAAATGGAGCATAGTGATTCGGGTTCAGTCATTTCTACAAGCGTGATGGCGTGATGCGTGCACTAGTAGCATTACCTACTTCCTAGCCCGCCCGGCCCCGCGCTAGCTTTGGCAAGGCAATTTGTTTTACCAAATTACCACCACTGTAGTGTACTTTGTAAATTAAATTTAGCGTTTTCTGATGGGTTGTGCTTATTAATTTCTACAGAGCTGTGACCGATTATTTTCACGTTTAATATACATCTTTCTATGCTAGTTTACTAGGCTTGAATTAACCATTTTTACCTGAATATGGTGTGAAAATGAATTGTAGTGCTAAAGTTCTTGACTTCAGTTTGGTAGGAGCAGGTTAGGGACTTTTCAGTATGGTGGCACTATCATTTTTCTAGCTATTTCTTTTGTGCTGCAGTACCTCGGTATTTTCTCCACTATATAGATTTTTCTTTACCATGTTAGGGTTATAAATAAAAATTGTTGCGCTCGAATGCTCGATCTAGCTTGAATATTGTGTTTATTGCGTTGTATATTGGAATGTTTCAGATAAGCCCCGCGCGCCGCCCCGGATCAGAAAGTAATTAGCATGTTGCCACTCGATGGTGATGCTTCCAATCCAAGCTCTAGCAGAAAAGGGAAAAGAAAGGCACAAGAAAGAGGTGAGAGAACTAGTATTTTTTGGGTGTTGTATAGGATTGGGAAGTTAAGCTAATTTACTTTAATATGAATTTGACTATTTATTTCAGATCTAAAGAGCTATTTTAGTCCATTCGTATCCAGTAGCATAAACCCAAGCACTCATGGAAGTGAAGTTGGTAATGCCATAATAGAGGAGGAAGAGGTGGTGGAAACTCATTTGGAGGACACCAATACCATAGACCAACAGCCAGGTAGCAATGAAAATGATCAAAATGATCAAGGTACAATAACTGAGTTCAATCCGGATTATATCATTTCTGATCCGGGGCTTCGGATTCCAATTGAGCAATTTAGTCCTAATATTAGAGATGAAATTAGGAGGGCTTTCATGGAACGAGGTCCAACTCAACCTAGTAGTCATGTTTTTCCTAGAGGACAAGATAAAAGGCGCTTTCGAAAAGAATGGTTTGAGAAATATAATTGGCTGGAATATAGCTTGGTGAATGATAAGGCTTATTGCTTTTGTTGTTATCTTTTTAGAAGAGTTGGTGTAGATGATGATAAATTTGGTTATGAGGCATTTACAAAAGAAGGCTTTAGGCAATGGAAGAATGCCTACTTAGCACTCCCTAAACATGTTGGTGGCCCTAATAGTGCTCATAATAGATCAAGAGCGGCATTTGATGATTTTGATAATCAAAGGGCAAGTGTAAAGGAGAAAATTGTAGTTCATACCAAAGAGGCACAAAAGAAGTATGAAACCCGTGTAGATACATCTTTGGCTATTGTAAGTTATATTGCCTTGCAAGGTGAACCGTTCCGTGGACATGATGAATCAGAAACTTCATTGAACAAAGGCAACTTTCTAGAATTTCTTGATTGGTACAAACTAAGAAATGAGGAAGTGAGGCAGGCATTTGAATTTGCTTGTCCTAAAAATGCTAAAATGACTTCTGGAACAATTCAGAAAGAACTTGCCGAGTGTTGTGCTCAAGCGGTTACCAAAGTCATAAAAGAAGAGATGAGTGGTTGTTTATTCTCTATTCTTGTTGATGAATCTCGTGATATATCAGTCAAAGAGCAAATGGCCATAATAGTCAGGTAAACATCCGCTTTTATATCTTGTATTCTTGTTGAATGTTGATGAATCTTGTTATAATATTTCTAAATATTGTGAGTTTCTTTATATAGGTATGTGAATAAAAAGGGGCAAGTAGTTGAAAGATTTTTGGGTATCAAGCATGTCAAGCTAACTACATCAGAAGCATTAAAGAGAGCAATAGTGGAGGTTCTTAGTGCCCATGGTTTAACTATTGCAAAAATACGAGGCCAAGGGTATGATGGAGCTTCTAATATGAGAGGTGAATTCAATGGTGTTCAAAAACTAATTCGTGATGAGAACCCATATGCTTTTTATATCCATTGCTTTGCTCACCAATTGCAGTTGGTAGTTGTTTCGGTTTCAAAGTGTTGTTCATCTATAGAGGATTTCTTTGACTATGTGGATATGATTGTGAGCAGCACTAGTGCATCTTGTAAGAGGAAGGATTTATTGATTGATAGTCATCATACAATTGTTTTGAATAAGTTGGACAGTGGAGATATTTTATCAGGTAGAGGACAAAATCAAGAAACATCATTGCCTAGGCCTGGAGATACAAGATGGGGATCTCACTACAGGACATTGCTTCGTATTGAAACAATGTGGGACTCAATAATAGAAGTTCTGCAAGTGGTGCATGATGAGGAACGTAATCCATCAAGGGCAGGGGGGTTGGTGCCTATTATGGAGTCTTTCAGCTTTGTGTTTATCATGAAGATGATGTTACAGATCCTTCGCATAACAAATGAGCTATCTCATCTATTGCAGAAGAAGGATCAAAATATTGTTGAGGCCATGTCTTTGGTTATTGACGTGAAAACACGTTTGAACAATTTGAGAAGCGAAGGTTATGAGCCACTACTTGAAGAAGTCAAAACATTTTGCCAAGAGAATGATATCCTAATACCAAATATGGAAGATAGTGTACCAAGATTTGGTAGATCAAGGAAAGGAGGGAGAAACAACATCACTCAAGATCATTACTTTCGTGTTGATACCTTCTTTGCTACCATAGATGCTATCACAACAGAGTTTGATCATCGATTCAATGAGGTATCATCGGAATTACTTACTTGCTTTGCTTGCCTTGATCCTAGAGATTCGTTCTCTAACTTTGATGTGAATAAACTTGCTCGCCTCACGGATATATATTTGGATGATTTTTCTTTTGATGACCGGAAAAGAATAAGAGACCAGTTAGAAACCTTCATTATTCATGTTAGAAGAGTTGAGGCATTCAGAGCTTGTTATGACCTTGCAAGCCTAGCAATGAAAATGGTTGAACTTAAGAGGCATGAAATATTTCCCTTGGTTTATCGCCTAATTGAGCTGGCATTGCTGCTACCAGTAGCAACTGCATCAGTTGAAAGAGCATTTTCAGCCATGAAGATTATTAAAACTGAGTTGCGGAACAAGATGTCTGATGGTTGGCTTAATGACTTGATGGTGGTGTATATTGAGCGGGAGATATTTAAAGGAATTGATCTTGAATCTATCAAGAAGGCTTTTCAGAAGAAAAAAGATAGAAATATGCAATTGCCAAAGTCTCCTAGACGCAACTAATAATAAATATACCGGTATAACTCTATACTCTAATTGTGTATCTTGTATTACATTTAATATTTTAACTCGAATATTTCGTTACTAATTTATGTTGTCTCTTTGTTTGACAGCTTCTTTGGTCCAATTGTTGATTTGATGCGTACTTTACGTATTTTTCTTCATTTGAGGTACTTCTGAACCATATTTTTATCGTGAACCTTTATTTCCGTATAATATTTGAACATAATCTAGTAATCCACCGCCAGTCCGCCAGTCCGCAGCCGTAGGCTCCCGCCCCGCAGCCCCGCAGGCCCCGCGCCCGCCGCCCCGCAGCCCCGTCCGCCACACCTAAAATTTTCGGCGTCCTCCGCCACTGTGTGGCCTTCCATCCGAAAGCTTCTTATGGGCCTGACCAGCCCGTCCTACTGAAACCAATTTGCCGTTGGGCCTTGAGCACCAGACCTCATCACTAGTCTGACCTTTTTGTTCTCCTTTCAGCAATCAGTGTCCGGAATAGGGATAGCAACGGTCCAAACCCACTGGATTTTACCGTTGCAAACCCAAACCTACGAAAAAATCTGAATCTATTAAAAAATCCATACCCATGACGGGTTTAGAATTTTGCCCAAACCCGAACTCATCGGATTAACGGGTACCCATAGGTGATCTGTTGTTGGGGATCTGACTCCACCAAGCAGTCGAGAGAGGGGAAGAGAACTCCGAAGGTACATAAAGAAGATGAAGGTGCAAAAAGTGATGAGTGCATAAGTTAGTCCCCCTCTAGACCCCTTAGGTCATTTATATATAGGAGGGGAGAGAGGTGGCAATTTACCCCTAGCCCCCTGATAAGTACAATATTTATAAATAGGCCATCGGGTCCTTACACGAGGCTCATTTACTACATGGGCAGGGCATTCCCCCAATAGTAATCCCTCAGCTACTTCGGTTTGGCTGGTACAACAAAGCACAGTAGCTGAAGATATTGGAAGTGGTCTAGACCTATCTATGACCTCGGCCATGAGGAAATGCCCTCACGACCACCCGCTTGTACACCTCGCTAAAAACCCCATCCGAAAATCTAGTGGGACAAAACAGATGGAGAAAAGAGCACGCACGTCTAGCAGGTCCACACATACATGACAACAATAATCCAACTAGTGATTGACTTCGGTTTTTATAATGAAATGGGTCTTCGGCGATGATGAAGACAGAAAACTTCGTCGCTTGATTTCATCCTATAGGATGTGCAGAGCCGCTTCGGAGCCTTGGTTCTCGAGCGCTCGCATCTTCGGCGCCACTTCGGAGCCTAGGTTCCTGAGCGCTTGCATCTTCGGAACCGGTTGAGCCTCGTCGTAACCTCCTGCCGTGCCACTGTAGTCGAAGCAGATGGTTCCATTTTATTGTAGCTGAAGCAGAAAATCCCTCTTCGGCGTAGCCGACGTAGTCGAAGTAGATGAAGCAGTGTAGTCGACGTAGTTGATGTAAAGGAAGCAGAAACAACGTTGCATTGGTCCTGCTGTAGCTAAGACCGCCTTCGGATCTCCGCTCGCGAGCGCCGGGCAAGACTTGTCTGCCATGAGGTGCTAGTCCACCATGACCCCGCCATAGCCCCTCTTGTCTGGGGTATGCAGTGGAGGCTGCAAAGGTGCTTTGCACGCAGTCGAAGCAGCTAATGTCGATGAGGGTGAAGTCAAAGTAGTCATCTCCGAGCCCCTCGAGTTGAACACTGTCGATGAGGTCGTGGGCGAAGTAGTCATTGGCGAGCCCCTCAAGTCGAACACTGTCATCAAGCCCCGTGCCCTCGGGCCTTGAGTCACGAGCGCCGGGCAAGACTTGCAAAGATCCTATGGAATCAAAATAGAAATAGAGCGGGCCTTCGTACCGCTCTGCCAACTCAATAAAGCGATAGCTTACAACAATTACGAGTTTCCGAAGCTTAGACCCCGAGCCCCTCAAGTCAAGGTTGAGAGGGTAGGCGAAGTAGTAGTTGACGCTTGTCGGCAAAGCCCCTCATGCCAAAGAGCTTGGTGAAGGCTATGCCATTGTAGGTGCCGATGCCTCGTGCCGAAGGCCGGAGAAGTCGCATGAAAATGCACATGGTTGTAGATAGATCTTCGTCAGGCAAAGCTTTTTGAAGCTTTTGAGTGTGTTGGCGGGATGCCTGATTGCTGACTAACGAAGGCCGCTATTTGAGGCAGACCAATGATAAACCAAGGATCTAGACTAACAAGGCCAACGGCTGACGACGGCTGCTGGCTGACGAAAGCCCATGACTGACGAAGGCCCATGCCTCACGAAGGCCCATGGCTGACAAAGACCCATGGCTCACCAAGGCCATGATTGACGAAGTCAATTTCTGACGAAAGCCCATGACTGACGAAGTCAATTTTTGATGAAGGCCCATGATCGACGAAGTCAATTTCTGATGAAAAGCCCATGACCGATGAAGTCAATTTTTGATGAAAGCCTATGATTGATGAAGTCAATTTCTAATGAAAGCCCATGACCGATGAAGTTATTTTTTAACGAAAGCCCATGACTGATGAAGTCAATTTCTGACGAAAAGCCCATGACCGATGAAGTCAATTTTTGATGAAAGCCCATGATCGACGAAGTCAATTTCTGACGAAGGGGTTTCATTTTTGGATCTGTAGATGCCTTCATCTTTTGGCTTGAGAGGGCTTCATCTTTGTTTCTTCAACAACCTTAGGCATTTCGCTCAAGAGGGTTTCGCCTTTTGTTTTGCAGATGCCTTCGACCTTTAGCTCGAGAGGGCTCCATCTTTTGTGTGAGCACTCTTAGCTCCACGCTCCGGTGCCATGCAATGCAACGTGATGCAAAGATTGCATGTATGATATGAATGGATGAATGGATGTATGCTATTGCAATGAGGGTAAAAACGAAGGGTAAAGTGTAAACCATTAAGCAGGGCACTGGACGTCATTGCCCTAAAAGTAAGGATGGACTGTACCCGCTTATCATGGGCATGTCAGCCCTTTCCGCTGATGATAACACCCCTTTGAACCGAAGGGATTGGTTGCCTCGGTGCTACGAATAAAGACTGATTGAACCTCCAAGAAACCGGGGTTGTGAGACCGTTATGGTGGCAATGCCGAAGCTCCATTATGAGAATGATAAAGACACTGATTGACGAAGGTCAATGACCGATGAAGGCCACTGATTGACGAAAGCCTGACTGATGAAGTCTGTCTGACGAAAGCCTGACTGACAAAGGCTGATGCCTGACGAAGGCCTGGTGCGTAATGAAGGCCTGACTGATGAAAGTTGATGCCTGACAAAGGCCTAACTGACTAAGGCTGATGCGTGATGAAGGCCTGACTGATGAAGGCTTGCCTGACGAAGGTCTGACTGACGAAGGCTTGACTGATGAAGGCCTAATGCCTGATGAAGGCATGACTGACGAAGACCTGACTGACGAAGGCCTGATGCCTGATGAAGGCCAGATTGACGAAGCCCAATTATGAGAATTCTCCGAAGGTTGATGATGAAGTCCAATTACGAGAATACTCTGAAGGCTGATGACGAAGCCTAATTACAAGAATACTCCGAAGGTTGGTGACGAAGCCCAATTACGAGAATACTCCAAAGGTTTGTGACGAAGCCCAATTATGAGAATACTCCGAAGGTTGGTGACGAAGCCCAATTACGAGAATACTCCAAAGTTTGGTGACGAAGCCCAATTATGGGAATACTCCGAAGGCTGATGACGAAGCCTAATGAGGAAGACGGGTGAAAAACCAATTCGGATTGGTAAAAACCAACCCGAGTCATCGACGAAGAGTGAAAAATTAAGGATAAAAACAACCCCGAGTCACCTACGAAGGGTGAAGAATTGATTCCGAAGGGCATCGCCGAGGAAGTGTGAAAAACCGACGAATGGTGAAAAAATTGATTCTGAAGGGAATGGCTAACGAAGGTTGAAAAATTGATTCCGAAGGGAATCGCCGTCGAAGGTTGAAAAAACTCGTTTCGAAGGGAATCACCTGCGAAGGTTGACAGAGTTAATTCCGAAGGGTAAAATCAGCTGGAGTAATCGACGACGGGTCGTAAACTGATTCCGAAGGGTAAACCAAAATCACCACCGAAAGGGCAAAACATTGACTCGGAAGGGTAGGAACTAAGTCCGCACCACCACTGAAAAAGGTGGAAGATTGATTTCAAAGAGTAAAAACCAACTCCAAGTCACCATCGAAGGGTGAAAAACAACTGAAGTCACCACCGAAGGGTGAAAACCAACTTTGTCAGCGCCGAAGGGTGAAAATCAACTGAATTACCAACGAAGGGTGAAAATCTAGTGAGGCACCGATGAAGGATAAAAATCAACTGCGTCACCGACGAAGGGTGAAAATCAACTGAATCACCGACGAAGGGTGAAAATCAACTAAATCACCGACGAAGGGTGAAAATCAACTGAATCACCAACGAAGCGTGAAAATCAACTGAATCACCTACGAAGGGTGAAAATAAACTGTGTCACCGACGAAGGGTGAAAATCAACTGTGTCACCGACGAAGGGTGAAAATCAACCGAATCACCAACAAAGGGTGAAAATCAACTGAATCACCGGCGAAGGGTGAAAATCAACTCAATCACCGATGAAGGGTGAAAATCAACTGAATCACCTACGAAGAGTGAAAATCAACTTAATCTCCGACGAAGGGTGAAAATCAACTGAATCACCGACGAAGGGTGAAAGTTAACTAAATCACCGATGAAGGGTGAAAATCTACAAAAATATTCTCTTGACCGATGGTGCTTCTCACCTCTCTTTTCTCTCTTTAGTTTTTATTCTTGAGCTAAACACACGATGGGCGCCAAACTGTTGGGGATCTGACTCCGCCAAGCAGTCGAGAAAGAGAGAGGAAGAGAACTCTGAAGGCATATATATTAATAAAAAATAGCTAAAATGGCATATATACATGCCTAAAAATCTATAATCACAGCTTGAAAACTTAAAAAAATGAACATTAGTATGTAACACTAACAGTCAAGCATATTGATACTTGATAGTTCTCATAAATTACTAACTGAGTGAATTACGCTATGACAGTCATAAGTCACACTAGCACATAGTTCTCAGTTCTCAATTTTCATAGTTACAGAAATTTCTCTTAAGGCTTCCTAGTGTTGGGGAGGAGCTGATGCAGTTGATGACATCTTGCATCATAGCTCACATAATAATAGAACTGAGTTAGGCAGCAATAAAAAAAATTAGCAGAGAGAGCACAAGGTATTGTACAATTAATTTGCAATTGCCAATTAGAACATATCAGCTATAAAATAAAGTTATAAATATTTAATTTGCTATACAGTATATATGAATCAATGATCAATTGACAGGCTAGCTCAACCTACAGCTACCACGAGTGCACATCTCAAAGCTAGTTACAGAATAGAGCATTCTGAAGACAAACCATTACTTAGATCAGAACAAAATGCTACTAGCATCTCTTGTTCTCTAACTTGTAATCTCTAATCTTTACTGTTTATTCTTTACTAGACACAAAATATTACTAGAGCATATCAAACATTCAGACTAATTTCATTTATAGAAGAGAAAATATTCAAGAGCAGGCATACTATACTAAAGAGGAGAAAAAATGGGAGGAGGGTATTACCTTAATTGCTAGAACTCGTAGCGTGCTGCTGATTTGCTATGTGCCTGTATCCTTGCTTGCTGCCCGTTGGAGATTGGAGCTCGATCAGGTGGCCGGAGATAGTGGGGATTGATGGGGTGGCCGGCTCCCACGTGTTGTGCCCGTACCCTAATAGAGTAAAAAAATCTATCAAATTTTAGGTTTCGAGTATCCATTATCATCTCTGATCCGGAAATTATGTATGTTCTCACACGTTCTAATGCGTGCTGGGCTATCAGGCACGCGCGTGTGCTCTGGCGCTCGGCGGCAGCATTGGCAGATAGCCGGGCCAATAGCCCCCACGCACGCATGCGGGCCAGCACAGCACCCAGCTCTGGCCAATGCCCTGCGTTGATATGGTGGTGGCCCGAACAGACCATTCGGCCTGCTGCCTAGGTACAAATGGCCCACGTATGTAGATGCATGTGAACCAAGCCATCTGCATGCGCCCGACATGTGCTTTCTTAAATTTCCGCTAAACTTAGCTCGCTATAGCGGTCGGTGGAGATGACAGCTAAATGGTTTAGCCCGCGATTTAAAATATTATCTTGAAGACATAAGAATTCATCCAAAATTGCAGCACAATTAATCGGTAAATGAACGTCTAATGAAGGCGAAACCAGACAATCTGGGCACAATTGCAACCCTAGGCATGATGAGATCATGGGCCTAGGATTCACCCAAATATTATCCACATCATGGAAAGGCCGAGCCTTCTTAATTTGCATTTTAATTTCTAGAACAAGTTCCTCTAACAGAATCATAAAGTAATATCTATTGTGGACTGGATGATAGATACCAAATTGTATTTACATCCAGTCTATGAAAACAATTTCGTACAAGTACGATACAAACCCAACTACTATTCCTTGTCAACCCTTCTGATTGTATTCTCCAACTCTGAAATTTGCTGAGTTCGTCATCTTTGTCATCATCAAACTCTGAAACTTCTAAACCATATTTCCGAACAACATTGGAGGACTGCTTGACCACTAAATTTTTCTAAGGTTCACCAGAATACTACATAGTGCATTTCTGTTTGTTTTTTGGGAAAGGTAAAAAGCAAATGAATAATAATTTTTTCCAGTTCTGAAATAGATCCTTGGGTACGTTGGCTACCGCATATGGGAGTATTTTTTCCCACCCTTCTACCACCCAAACTTCAAGCTTGTTTCACGAAAGATTAATACAAGCAATTTGATCAACTGGTGGATTTTTCAGTTGTTTTTATTCAAATAGTACCCCATGTGGCATGAGTCCTCTGCTATCCTTGGCCTTTTGGATCAAGTAGGATCAAGGCAGCTCAATCACAGTATAAAAAGGTACCTCACTAGCGGACGTTGCTTCCTGCTTGCTAGTCTCTGAAAAAGATAATTTGTACAAATATAATTCCAAGCATCCATTCTTCAACGCTTCTAGATCACATCCAGGTCTGAATTTTCCTGGTCCAAAACATGTGATCTTCCCAGTCTCTGAATTCCACACATCAGCCAACACCCGGTCCAGTCCAGCTTCCAACAACCTCCCATCTTGCTTGCTCGCCCCGGCCGTCACATCTATAAGTAACCCTTGATGCCTCACTGTTCAGCACACACACAATCGCACAGCAAAGCCTCTCATCAGTGACCAGTCTTCACTGATCAGTGACACCTTGTGACAGACTTGTTGGCACCATGGTCGTCGGCAGAGTCACAGACGAGTGCCCGGTGGCCGTGTCGGTCGAGCTGCTGTGGAAGGTGGTCTTCACCGGCGACGTGTCCATCTTCACCAAGGCCTGCGTCGGCCTAGTCGACGCCGTGGAGGTTGACGGCGACGGCGGGCCCGGGAGCGTCACCACCATGAAGCTCAACCCAGGTGAGTATCAAGCCCGGAACAAGACGCAAATTTCGCCGTCTCGACGACGGAGACTCACCTGAATTTTCTTGTTTCTTTGCCACAGCTGTGGGTGACGCGAAGGTGTTCAAGACCCGGCTCCTGGCGCGCGACGCGGCGGCGCGTGTAGTGAAGTCGGAGCTGGTGGTGGAGGGCGGTGAGCTGGCCGGGCAGATGAAGTCGCAGGTGTCCGAGGTGAAGGTGGTGCCGGCCGGCGAGGGCGCCTGTGTGGTGCACATGACGGTGGAGTATGAGCGGGTCGACGGCGCGCCGCTGCCGCCGGCGGACGAGGCCAAGATCGTGCAGGGCTACCTCAGCCTCATCAAGAAGGTGGAGGAGTACCTTGTCGCTCACCCCGGCGAGTTCGCCTGAGCTGCCTCGAGGATCGTCGTGGCGATCGAGCTGGAGAAATCCGTGGGTGTGTTCTTGATTTGGAAATTCGAATAACTAGAGGAAGTGATCCTCTGCTTGGTCGGTTGATTGTGCTTGTGGGGGGAACAACAGTTTCAGTTTTTGTGAAAACAGTTTATGTTCTATGTTCTTTTTCGGCAGCGTGTCACCTGCAAGTCAATACCAGTGTCTTCCTCCAGTTGCAATGCTAGGTGAGAGCTGGCCAGGGAAATCGTTGAAGCCAGCCATAGTGAAATTAGATTAGATTGCTACTCCCTCCATTCAAATTATTAATCATTTTGATTTTCTAGTTCCATAGTCTTTGCTATGCACGACGGTAGGAGTACATTGTACAGTTGCTTTCCCTAAAATTGATAAGGTAGAATCAGATAGTTTTGCAACATTAGCACCTCGCCTAGAACCGCACAGATTCCAGCAAGACTGTAGTAATCTGTAAATGCAAGCGATGTAGGAGAACTATTGTACTCCACCAAGGTGGAAGATAACAAACCTCCAAATATACCCTCGATTAAATCTAAAAGTCCATTATTTGAAACGTGATGATCCTCCATCTAGGAAAGATAAAGATTCCTGATAGTATCCAGTCAAGGGGTTGGTCGGTCAGGCTGAAAAGCTCAAATTTTATCCCAAGCCTGTAGTGCGACCGGGGTTACTATTAAGAGCGTGTACAAAATCTAAACCTAAATATATAAAATAGAAAAATTCAATTTTCACCTCTGAATAGCACAATAGTCTGATTTTTAACCATTAACTACAGAACTAGACAACACTTTTTTAAAAAAATAAAAATTCTCGTTAGATCTAAAAAATCAAAAAAAATATTTTAAATTAGAAAAATATAAAGTACCAAATTTTTTCCAAAATTGATACTATCTATTGATGCTCTATTTGAATCTTATTTATTCAAAATAGTAGGCTTCACTGCAAACAAACAACATACTAGAAACAGAAATACGGATCTGAATAAGTAGCAAGTAGAGTACCAACAGATAGTTTATATTTTTGAAAAATGTTGGCACTTGTTTCTTATTTTTATTAATTAGAATAAATTAATTATAATTTTTTTAGTTTAAACTTGAATATTTTTAATTTCTAAAAAAATAAAAAAATCACCTTTAATACCACTCAAGGGGCCAAATTTTCCCATTTCAACAATTTGATGGTCCTTGTTATCCTTTTTTAACTGAAAGGTGAAAATTAGAATTAACGATAATTTTTCCCAATTTAAAAATCTGAATCTATTTTGGGTAATTCGGTTTATGACTCATAGTGTCCTAAATAACCTGAACAACCCGAAATTTTCACCACATGTGGTAGCTTAATAGAGCATCAGACCTACAATTTCATCCTAGCCTAACTAAACTGGTAAATCCAGCGTCACACTGACCCAAGCTAGCCATTCACACCTCTTTCCTCCCCCGCATTGCTGCCCTCCGCCTCTTCCTAGTTATCGCCGCGGCCCTTCCTGCTCGCAACAGTCTAGTTGCTAAGGCTAGGGTTTTAAGTTTGAAACTGGTATTCTGATTTCGGCTAGCGACTGCTCACATTGGAAAAAAAAATCAAAGCCCTCTCTGGCCAACAAGATAAAAAATGTAAAAGTCTATCAAATGATTTTCAAATTTGGTAAAAAAAAGTTTAAACCCTAACAAAAGAATCCATCTGAAATATCAAGATTTCATAATAGACTTTATGAATAATGTAGATGAAATCAAGGTGAGGGATGAACAAGAGCAAGAACTCCAAATTTGTGGTGTTTCTGAGATGAACTGACTAAAAGGTCTTTCCAAAAATGTTCTCACACGTCCAAGCATATTGAAGACAGAAGAATTCATCCAAAATCACGGCACAAGCAATGAACGAACACATAATAAAGGCGAAACCAGAAAATAGGCACAAGTTTAACCCTAGGCACGATGAGATCATGGGTCTTGGATTCACCCAAATATTATTCACATCATGACACAAACCCAAAACTTGCATTTTGAAAATCGAAGAGAAACAAAAAACTTGCAAGAAATTTCCAAGGGAGCAAACATAAAGGAAGCTACAATATGACCGTAGCGATTTTTTGAAAATGTTCTTTAGACCTTCTAGAATCCCACGTTAATTACTATCGATAGCGACATGGATGACACACACCAACTTGTACGTACATCCAGTTTATTGAAAACAATTTCGTACAAGCATACGTCCAAAGACCATTCCTTGTCAACCCTTCTAGATCATATTATCCAACTATTAAATTCTCTGATTCATCATCTTTGTCATCATCAAATTCTCTGAAACTCCTAACTTATGTTTCTACATTGGAGGACTGCTTGGCAATTACTTCTTTCTAAGCTTCACCAGAGTACTACGTAGTATAAACATAGTTCCTGACTGGCTGACTTCCTTTCCTACTAGCTAGTCTCTGAAAGAATAATTTGTACAATAAAATTCCAAGAAGCAACCATTATTCAATGCTTCTTGATCACATCCACGTCTAAATTTTCAAGGTCCAAACCATGTGATCTTCACAGTCTCTGAATTCCACAGCAGCCAAAACCCGGTCCCCTTCCAACAACCTCCCATCTTGCTTGCTCGCCCCGGCCGTCACATCTATAAGTAACCCTTGATGCCTCACTGTTCAGCACACACACAATCGCACAGCAAAGCCTCTCATCAGTGACCAGTCTTCACTGATCAGTGACACCTTGTGACAGACTTGTTGGCACCATGGTCGTCGGTAGAGTGACAGAGGAGTGCCCGGTGGCCGTGTCGGTCGAGCTGCTGTGGAAGGTGGTCTTCACCGGCGACGTGTCCATCTTCACCAAGGCCTGCGTCGGCCTAGTCGACGCCGTGGAGGTTGACGGCGACGGCGGGCCCGGGAGCGTCACCACCATGAAGCTCAACCCAGGTGAGTATCAAGCCCGGAACAAGACGCAAATTTCGCCGTCTCGACGACGAAGACTCACCTGAATTTTCTTGTTTCTTTGCCACAGCTGTGGGTGACGCGAAGGTGTTCAAGACCCGGCTCCTGGCGCGCGACGCGGCGGCGCGTGTAGTGAAGTCGGAGCTGGTGATGGAGGGCGGCGAGCTGGCCGGGCAGATGAAGTCGCAGGTGTCCGAGGTGAAGGTGGTGCCGGCCGGCGAGGGCGCCACCGTGGTGCACATGACGGTGGAGTACGAGCGGGTGGACGGTGCGCCGCTGCCGCCGGCGGACGAGGCCATGATCGTGCAGGGCTACCTCAGCCTCATCAAGAAGGTGGAGGAGTACCTCGTCGCTCACCCCGGCGAGTTCGCCTGAGCTGCCGCGAGGATCGTCGTGGCGATCGGGCTGGAGAAATCCGTGGTTGTGTTCTTGATTTGGAAATTCGGATAACAAGAGGAATTGATCCTCTGCATGGTCGGATGATTGTGCTTGTGGGGGAAACAACAGTTTCAGTTTTTGTGAAAACAGTTTATGTTCTATGTTCTTTTTCGGCAGCGTGTCACCTGCAAGTCAATACCAGTGTCTTCCTCCAGTTGCAATTCTAGTTGAAGCCAGCCGTAGTGCAATTAGATTAGATTGCTACTCCTCCGTTCAAAATTATTAGCCATTTTAACTTTTATAGATTCACAATTTTTGCTATGCACAATAGTGGGAGTATATTATATAGTTGCTTTCAAGCACCACACCGGTAGACACAGTATGGGTCCTCCTAAAAGTTGATAAGGTAGAATCAAGATAGTTTAGCAACAGTAGCACCTCGCCTAGAACCGCACAAATCCAGCAAGATTTTAATATAGAGTAGTAATCTGTAGATGCAAGCGATGTCCGAGAACTATTGTATTCCACCTAGGTGGAAGATAACAAACCTCCACATATACCCTCAATTAAATATAAAAGTCCATTACTTGAAATGTGATAATCCTCCATCTAGCTGAAAGATAAGATTTCTGATAGTATCCAGCCTAGAAGTTGATTAGTTAGGCTTGGTTAGTCAGACTTGGATGAAAAGCTCAAATTTAAACTCAAGCCCGTAGTGTAGCCAGGGTCACTATTAAGAACGCGCACAAAATCTAAATCTAAATATATAAAATAGAAAAGCTCAATTTTCACCTCCAAATAGCACAATAGTCCTATTTTCAACCCTTACTACAAAACCAGATAATAATTTTTTTGAAAATTAAAATTTCTTGTTAGATCCAAAAAATTAAAACTAATTTATTTTAAATTAAAAAAATATAAAACTGATACCAATTTTTTTCTAAAATTGATACTATCTGTTGGTGCTCTATTTGAATCTTATTTATTGAAAATAGTAGGCATCACTAAAAACAAACAAAATACTAGGAATAAAAAAAAAGGATTTGAACAACTAGCAAGTAGAGTACCAACAAATAGGTTACATTTTTAGAAAAATATTGGCACTTGTTTCCTATTTTGTAATTTAAAATAAATTACTTATGCATTTTTAGTTTAAATTTGAATATTTTTAGTTTCTAAAAAAATAAAAAATCACCTTTGAAACCACTTAGGGGATAGATTTTCCCAATTTCAACAATTCGATGGTCCTTGTTATCCGTTTTTATAATTGAAAGTTGAAAATCAAAATTAACGTTAATTTTTCCCTATTTAAAAACCTAAATCTATTTTGGGTAATTTGGTTTTTGACTCATGGTATCCTGAATAACCTGAACAACCCGAAATTTTCACCCCATGCAATAGCTTAAAAGAGCATTAGACCTACAATTTCACCCTAGCCTAACTAAACTAGTAAATCCAGCATTGCACCAACCCACCCCACCAAGTAAGCTACTCTCCGTGCCTCCACCTAGCCATTCACACCACTTTCCTCCCCCGCATTGCTACCCTCCGCCTCTTCCTAGTTATCCCCGCCACCCTGCCTGCTTCCAACAATCTAGCTGCTGAGGCTAGGGTTTTAAGTTTGAAACTGGTATTCTGATTTTGTGTCATACCTAGTTTTTAAGAAGAAACTAGATGGATCTCATATGTGCGGCAAGATCAAGTTCGCACACATATGATAGACGATACAAGTGTATATCCGAAACAATATCATAGCAAAAGAGAGTATTAAAGTACTTTATTACATGATCGAAAGTCTGAATCTTAAGCAAACAAATGAACATCTTTAACTAGCAGCGGAACTTCAACTTCATAGGTAGATGACTGGGAGACATACGCCTAGAACTTCTCGAAGTCTTCAGGGAACTCCGGATAATTATCTTGTTCTGGGCAGCATTGGTTTTAATGAAGCAAGCGTAAGTAAGTAACAACAACATAAATAAAGAACATCAATTTAGATCATCTTCAAGTTCAATTATTATGTGAGGGTCCAAGCCGCTCTTAACCGTGAGCACGGCTAATATATCAGTTTTCACTCTGTAGAAGTTGTACACTTTACCCACAACTCGTGTTTGCAAGGCTCTTAAACACTTCCGAGGTGAGTGATAGAGATTCACTGCGAAGCCTTTAAAAAATTCCCTAACTTATGACAATCCGTTAAGGTTTCAAATCAAAGCGGTCATAACTCTCCCTAATGAGGAAGACGTCTTAACCAGGGCCATATTATAACCTCAAGAGGACCGAGCTATACCCCAATGACGCAACCCCTCTTGCCCTTTCGGTAAGATTATCATAAGCTAAAGTTTCTAATTAATTAGCTAAAACCAGAGCCATGTAATATTTTGGTTGCACTATTTTCCTAGGTGGTTCTCCATATTCCAATTAAAATAATAATCTTATAATTATCACCATAAAATATTCCAGAACATAACGTCAAACAAGTGTAGCATATTTTTCAAGTTAACCAACCATAGTCTAAGTAGATGAGCAACTAGCATAGCTACAACATAAAGTAAAACCTAGGTTTAATCAAGGAAGTACATTAGAAACTAGGCATGTCCTTAGTTTGGGATCCATCCAATTATAGACTCATGCATGCATATAAAATAAAGGCGTGTATTAAGATTATTATGACTGAAGTATGATCAAGGACCACTTTCCTTTCTCAAAGCACTGCTGCTGCTCAGGGGCGTCTTCAAAGCCTTGCCCTTGTGGATCCTCGAACTGCGCACCATCTATCGCACCACACAAGTTTATACAAGCAAACAAGTACAAAAAATAAGAAATAGTATACCAAACAATGTAAACAGAACAAGACAAGGATATAAAGCTACTATACACGTCGCAATGATCGCGTGAGCGTAAGAATTGTTAACAACGGAGTTAAAACGGAGAAGTTATGGCTAAAACATGATACCAGGGACTTATTTGAAAGGATTTTGAAAGAAAAAGAGCTCTGACCGAAGAAACCGAGGGCTAAAACATAAATAAACCTAAAATCTAGGGTTTAGATTTGAAAATCGACATGTTAGGGACGGTGGGTTGGATTTTGTAAAAGCGCAGGGGTTAAAATAGAAGAAAATGGATCTAATTGTAAATACTTTTGAAATAGGGTGGAGCGTGGGTTGAATTTATAAAACAATGGGTCTCTTTTGCAAAAAAACTAGGGTCAACCGGTACGCTGGTGTAAGCATCTAGGCCCTTAAGGTATGTTTCGGTGATTAATGACAACCATTATTGTGACTAATGAGTTTGTGCAGCTTTATAGATCATTATTGCTCATTTGGTTATATGTCAAAAGAGGCCCCTAATTTTCATTATTCAAAAAGGCGATCTCGGCATTCAACTCTATAATGTGTCAAGACTAAGGATCTTTCTAGTCCTAAGTGTCATAAGGTTGAGAAGGACACTTAGGTTAGTATAGGTTTTATAGTTTTGTAGTGATCGCACTATTAAGAGGGGTTTAGGCTTAGTAACTTGAGCATGGACATGGTCATTTGAAAATGGATGCACACAATGGTCACTCAGGTTTCTAGAAGCTCAAATAAGTGGTTCTCAACTTATATCTCAAGAATATTTGGATTTCATTCAAGACTCAAGTCAGAAACGGCAAAATCAGAAAAATCCTATTCACCGGTTTAACCGACGCTTCAAGTTTTATATACGTCGGTTAAACGAGGTCAGCAGGACTGGACAAGTCAATACACCGGTTAAACCGGCGTTATTTGAATTTTGACGTCGGTACAGTTGTCCAGAGACTCGGTTTTCAGTTGATCAGTGGACAACTACACTCACCGGTTAAACCGACGCTATTTGAAATTGGACGTCGGTGCAGTTGTCCAGTGACTTGGTATTTCTGTTGATCAATGGATGATTACACTCACCGGTTAAACCGATGCGACGACGGTTAATCTGCCCAAGCTGTAACGGCTAGTTTTCAGAAGTGGCAGTTTAGATTCACCGGTTAAACCGACGATGACTATTGGAGCGACGTCGGATTAACCGGCGCTACGCAGTTTTCTGGCAGCTTTTTCTTCAACGGCTCTATTCGTGTGAGCTGCCCATATATACCCCTCCAATGGGTCATTCTACCACTCTTGACACCAGGCAACATCCAAACACACATACTATAGTCAAGAGCCACCTTGAGCTTCAACATTTCATACACTTGTTCATTCAATCATTCAAGAAGCAAGATTAAGGACTTGAGTAGAGAGAATCTTGTGTGCATCCATTCTTTGTGATTGGTTCTTGCTCAAGTGAAGGCCTTAGCTTGTTACTCTTGGTGATTGGCATCACCTAGGCGATCTTGGTGATCGAGGTGATTCTCGCGGAGCTTGCCAAGGATTGTGGAAGCCCGGAGAAGAGATTTGTACGTGGCTTGATCTCCACCACACCGGGATGGTAAACGGAGACTCTTAGTGAGCGCCCTCGTCTTGGTGACTTGGGAGGTGACAATACTCTTTGTGAGTGTCACAACGTGGATTAGGGGTGTGTGCCAACACATCGATACCACGGGAAAAAAATCCGGTTGTCCCTTGTCCACTTTTCTTTTTCAAGCATTATCTTTCATGCAATTCATTCATGTGCTCGATTTAGGAATCACTAGTTAGCTCTACCTTGCTAGGCTTTATCTCTTTTCATCTTAACTAGCTTGTGTAGCTTGTTTAGTTATCCGGTTGGTGAATTCGAGCCTTTCTAGTTTTTGCATAGGTTAAGGTTGTTTTATCTTGTTTTAGAAATTGAAAAAGGCCCAATTCACCCCCCCCCCTCTTGGTCCATCGATCCTTTCAATTGGTATCAGAGCCTCGTTGCTCATTTGGATCATTAGGCTTCACCGCCTAGAGCTATGGCCAAGATGGGTGGTTCGCCGCCTCACTTCGAGGGCAAGAACTTTGCCTATTGGAAAGTTCGCATGGCCGCATACCTTGATGCGATTGCCCCCGAAGTGTGGTTGGCAACTAAGGTCGGGTTCACCGGAGATCCCACCCCCGACCAATTAAAATGGAATGCTAGAGCTAGAAATGCAATCTTCGAAGCTATTAGTGAGGAGGTCTTTGCTAGAGTAAATGGCATGGACCTAGCAAGTGATATTTGGAAGGAGCTCATTGAAATACATGAAGGTTCCACCAAAGTTCGTGAACAAAAATATCACCTGTTTAGAGCTAAGTATGATTCCTTCAAAATGCTAGCTCATGAAAATTGCAATGATATGTATTCTCGCTTGAATGTCATTGTCAAGAACATTAATGCACTTGAAATATCCAAAATTGACAGTGCATCCATCAACCGCAAGATCCTCATGCTACTCCCGAAGCCCAAGTATAACATTATCAATGCTATGCTTCAAAAGGAGGATCTCGCCGCAATGGAAGTTGGAGAACTTGTGGGCAAAATTCGCGCTCATGAAATGAGCATTCTTGGTATGACCGAAGAGCCAACTTCAAGCAAGTCAATTGCTCTAAAGACCAAGACAAACAAATCCCGCAAGCTCAAGATGGTCAAACAAGACTCAAGCTCAAGCAATGAAGAAGATGATCATCATGAAAGCTCATCCGATATTGAAGATGATGGAGAACTTGCTCTCATGATGAGAAAGTTCACACGCTTGAATGAGAAGATCAATAAGAAGGGCTTCAACTTTGACTCCAAGAAGGGAATGTTCCGGCCAATGGATGTCAAGAACAAGATTTGCTACAATTGTGGCGAAAAAGGACACATCCGTCCAAATTGCCCCAAGTCGGACAAAAGAAGTAAGGACAACAAGGGTAAGCATCGCCATGATTCAAGCGATGATGAAGAAGAGGAGAGGAAGAACAAAAACAAGAGATTTGGGAAGAAGAAGACCCATGATAAGAAGACCAAGCTCTTCCCAAAGAAGAAAGGGCATACCAAGAAAAGTTTCTTGGTGGAGAAACAAGAATGGGTGACCGATGTCTCATCAAGCGAAGACTCAAGTGATGAAGAAGACATTGTCACCATCGCCCTCACCAATGAAGAACCTTCTCTACCTCCGCCTCCTATGTGCCTCATGGCAAAAGGTAACACCAAGGTATGTGAGGTAGATAGTGAAGATGATAGTGATGAAGAGCTTGATCCAAATGAATTTACTAACCTCATCAATGAGTAAACATCCGTCATCAAGAGGGAAAAGGGCAAAGTTAAAGTTCTTGAGAGCACTCATGCCAAGTTAGAGCTTGCCCATTCCGACTTACTTAGTAAGTACAATGACTTGCTCAAAAAGCACAATGAGTCACTTGTACTTGCTAAGCAAGTTGAAGAGAGCCACAAAAAGCTCAAACAAGAGCATAGGGAGTTGGCTCACAAGTATCAAGAACTTGAATTTGCTTATGAAGTAATTGACCCAAGTCTTGAGAAAGTTGTTCTTGAAAAGGTCAATGCTTCTACTTCATGTGATGACCTACTCATTGATGCATATGCCACTAATGTTGTGCCCAAGCTTGCCTCTTCTAGGGAAAAGGAATTGATGGATCAAGTGGCAAGCCTCAAGAGTAGTGTGGAGAAACTCTCAAGGGGAGAATACATCCACAACGAGATTCTCTTCAACAATGCCCGTGACTATGGTAAGAGAGGTCTTGGTTCATTTCCGGAGCCAAACATGGCCACAACTCCTTCTCCGGAGATCAAGACAAGCTTTATCAAGGAAGTTGGTTCATATTGCCAACATTGCCAAGTCACCGGGCACCACACTAGGGAGTGCACTTTACCATCACGTCCTCTACCTAAATTACCCAAGAATTACTCATCAATGTTTCAAAATAATCATTTTCTCTTGAGTAAAGTGAAGGGCAAGGTGAAGGCCAAGTTCATTGGCAAAATTGCTAAGGAGTCGAAGAAGAAGCTCCCCAAGCAACTTTGGGTCCCAAAAGCTCTTGTCACACATGTGCAAGGCCCAAAGCTTGTTTGGGTTCCGAAAACTCAAAAATAAATTCTCATGTGTGTAGGTGAACTACAAAGCCGGTGGAAAACATTGGGTACTTGATAGCGGTTGCTCTCAACACATGACCGGCAATGATAGCATGTTCACCTCACTTGAAGACCCCGGCGATCATGAACATGTCACCTATGGTGATAACTCTAAGGGGAAAGTCTTAGGTTTGGGTAGAATTGCCATTTCAAAAGATTTATCCATTTCAAATGTTTTGTTTGTAGAAGCACTTAGTTTTAACCTCATCTCTATTGCACAATTGTGTGATCTTGGACTAACGTGTGCCTTTGACAAGAATGGTGTTGTAGTGACTCATGAAAAAGACAAGTCATTGGTATTCACGGGGTTTAGGCATGGCAATATCTATTTGGTGGATTTCTCTTCAAAGCAAACAAGCACCATGACTTGCCTCTTCACCAAGTCATCTCTTGGGTGGCTTTGGCATAGAAGAATTGCTCATATTGGCATGAGCAACCTCAAGAAAGCCCACAAGAGAGGGATGATCACCGGCATAAAGGACGTCACTTTTGACAAGAACAAGCTATGCAAAGCATGTCAAGCCGGGAAGCAAGTTGCAACTCATCATCCTATCAAGACAATGTTGTCTACCTCCAAGCCGCTCGAGCTACTACACATGGATCTCTTTGGTCCAACTTCATACAAGAGCATTGGTGGTAACCTCTATTGCCTAGTAATTGTTGATGATTTTTCACGTTACACTTGGGTCATGTTTCTAGGCGATAAGGGTGAAACTCCGGAAATCTTCAAGTCATTTGCAAGAAAAGCTCAAAGGGAATACAATTCCCCAATCGTGAAGATCCGGAGTGACAACGGCTCCGAGTTCAAAAATATGAAGATTGAAGAATGGTGCGATGAAGAAGGAGTCAAATATGAGTTTTCCGCCACCTACACGCCTCAACAAAATGGTGTGGTGGAAAGAAAGAACAAGACACTCATCACCCTAGCAAGAGCAATGTTGGATGATTATGGCACGTCCGAGAAGTTTTGGGCGGAAGCAATCAACACGGCGTGTCATGCATCCAACCGAGTGTATCCTCACCGACTCCTCAAGAAAACTCCATATGAACTCATCACCGGGAAGAAACCAAATATATCATACTTTCGAGTCTTTGGTTGCAAATGCTTCATTTATAAGAAGAAAAGGCTCGGTAAGTTTGAAAGTAGATGTGATGAAGGTTTCTTTCTTGGTTATGCATCAAACTCCAAAGCATATAGAGTATTCAATCAAACCTCCGGGTTAGTTGAAGAAACATGTGATGTGGAGTTTGATGAATCTAATGGCTCCCAAGAGGAGGTTGTTGGCTATGAAATGTAGGGGATGAAGAGATTGAAGAAGCCTTGAAGAAGATGTCCATTGGGGATATCAAGCCGGAAGAGGTGCATGAAGGCAATGATCAAGGGGGAGGAACTTCCTCATCTTTACCAAACACCTCCGCGGCACCCCAAGCAAATGAAGATCAAGATAAAGTTGATCCACTACCCCAAGAAAATGTGTCAACGCCAACACCCCAAGTTCAAGAACAAGAAGAGCAAAATGTTCCACCACAAGCACAAGTCACTCATGATCCACCCCAACAAGCATCCACGCAAATACCGCTAGTGAAGCATGGTCGCATCTCCAAGGATCATCCAATTGGTCAAATCATTGGTAGTCCTTCCAAAGGAGTAAGAACTCGCTCTAAGTATGCTTCATTTTGCGAACATCACTCGTTTGTTTCTTGTATTGAACCCACTAGCATAGAGGAAGCAATTGAGGACTCGGATTGGGTGATGGCCATGCAAGAAGAGTTGAACAATTTCACCCGCAATGAAGTATGGGTCCTCGAAGCTCCTCCGAAAGACAAGAACATCATCGGCACAAAGTGGGTCTTTCGAAACAAGCAAGATGAACATGGGGTGGTGGTACGCAACAAAGCAAGACTTGTGGCAAAAGGGTTTTCTCAAGTCGAAGGTTTGGATTTTGGTGAAACTTTTGCTCCGGTCGCAAGACTTGAAGCTATCCGCATCCTTCTTGCTTACTCTTCACATCATAATATTAAGTTATATCAAATGGATGTGAAAGTGCGTTCTTAAATGGCTTCATTAACGAACTTGTTTATGTTGAGCAACCTCCCGGGTTTGAAGATCCGAGGAATCCTAATCATGTTTATAGGTTGCACAAGGCACTCTATGGGCTCAAACAAGCTCCAAGGGCTTGGTATGAGAGCTTCGTGACTTCCTAATCATGCAAGGCTTCAAGATCGGGAGGGTGGACACCACTTTGTTCACAAAAGACGTCAACGGGGATCTTTTCATTTGTCAAATTTATGTTGACGATATTATCTTTGGCTCAACTAATGATTTGCTAAGCCATGAGTTTGCTACCATGATGTCTAGGGAATTCGAGATGTCCATGATTGGCGAATTGACTTTCTTCCTTGGTTTTCAAGTCAAACAAATGAAGGAAGGGACATTCATTATCAAGAAAAATATACTAAAGATATCTTGAAGAAGTTCAAGATGGATGAATGTAAGCCAATCAAGACACCCATGGCACAAATGGGCATCTCGACTTGGATGTGGACGGTAAACCTGTTGATCAATCCCTCTATCGTTCAATGATAGGGTCTTTGCTTTACCTTACCGCATCTAGGCCCGATATAATGTTTAGTGTGTGCTTGTGTGCCCGTTTTCAAGCTAACCCTAAGGAATCACATCTTTCTGCTGTGAATAGGATCCTTCGGTATCTCAAGCACACTCCTAGCATAGGCTTGTGGTACCCCAAAGGCGCTAGTTAGATCTCTTGGGATACTCGGATTCGGATTTTGCCGGAAGCCGTGTCGATCGCAAGAGTACCTCCGGGGGTTGCCACTTGCTTGGGCGTTCTCTAGTTTCTTGGTCGAGTAAGAAGCAAAATTCCGTGGCTTTGTCCACCGCGGAAGCGGAATATATAGCTGCCGGTGCATGTTGTGCCAAATTCTATATATGAAGCAAACCCTTTTGGACTTTGGTGTGAAATTAGGAAGAATACCACTCCTTTGTGACAATGAAAGTGCCGTAAAAATTGCCAAGAATCCGGTTCAACACTCTCGCACAAAGCACATTGATATTCGCCATCACTTCTTGCGTGATCACGAAGCCAAGGGGGACATTTCCCTTCAAGGAGTGAGATCCGAGGAGCAATTGGCGGATATTTTCACAAAACCTTTAGACGAGAGTACCTTTGTTAGGCTAAGAAATGAGCTAAATGTGTTAGATGCGGCAAACGTCATGTAAGTTGCCATGTCATATAAAAAAATGCATACATATAGGACACTTGTCTAACCATGGTAAGATAGTGATGAGCAAGGGTTTAGCTAGAGGTGGTGGTCCACTTGTTTTCCTCTAGGCTTGTAGAAAGGCTCATCATGATGAAGCTTTCCGTGGGATCAAACTTGACAAGTAGATCTTAAATTCTCGCTATGCATTTCTTGTCATATAGTTGTGCATATCATGTTTACCTTTCTTTCGCATGTGTTTGTAATTTGCATTATCATTGCATGCGTAAAAGTCACAAAGGAGATCACTTGATGAAGATGAGACTTGTTTTACATGCAAGATCTTAATTCATGAGAAGTGAAGAGAGTAAAGTGTTAGGTGCGTTATTGCCTAGTGAGCAATGTCATGGTGAGTTTGAAGCTTTCCTCCTTCAATATTCCTATGACATGGCTCATACATTTTAATTTGGCGCTTTATCTCTCTTGCGACTTATCCTTGATTTTGAAAAGAAAAACTATTTAAGTTATTAAGCTATCCTATTTTGAGGGGTAAAGTCGCCTATGCAAGTCCATTAACTTGAGTTTAGTTGAATCTTATAAGTTCATTGGACTTAGCATAGAAAAGTGAGCTGAGAGAGGGTTTTTGGGTTCACCGGTTAAACCGACGTTCAACGGATCTATACCCATCGGTTTAACCGGCGATACTAAGTGTCAGCTTCAGCTCAGTAACTTCAGGCGTTCAACCGGCGTATACAAAATTTGCAGCATCGGATCAACCGATGAACAGAACACAATTTTGACCTGAAAATCAACTGTTATTTGCATCGTTCAACCGACGAGTTCATTTTTCAGATCATCGGTTCAACCGGCGTACAGATACAGATTTGGCAGTGTTTCTGGTAAACTACACCGACGCAATCAACCGGTGATCAAAACCTAAGCGTCGGATCAACCGGCGATAAGAATTTCTGCGGGGTCCACATGTCATATTTCTCTCTTGCCGGCTCACGACCCATTTGCTCGCGCTTTCGTTTCCCGCTCGACCCCTCGCCTTCGTTCCCGCTCGCCGTCCGTGCGCCGCCGCCGCTCGCCGTCCGTGCGGCGCCGTCGCTCGCCGTCCGTGCGCCGCCGCGCCCGCGCCCGCGCCCGCGCAGCATCCACCGCCGTCACCTGCCGCCCGCGCGCGCGCACCGCCTTTCACTTGCGCCCGTGCGCCACCTCGCCGTCGCTGTCACCACAGCGCCGCCCTCGCTCCAAAGCGCCGCCGCCAGTGCTGCTCCACGCCATCGCCAGCACGTCCTGCACTTCCACCGTGCTGGTGCCCTCGCGCATTGCACTGCATCCACGCATCCACGCCTCGCACGCCACGTGTTCGGCATTTTGCCCGAACCATCGCGCTAGCCCTCGCTCACCGCTTCGCTGTCTTGTTTCTGTGGTCTGTCGAGATGGGTCGTGACAAAAGAAAGGGAAAGGAGATTGTGGTTGAGGAGCCCGCGCGCAAGCGGACTCGCGCAGCGAGAGAGGCCGAGAGGGCCGAGATGGTGGCTAAGGCCGCCGAGGAGCAGGCGTCTGGGCGTGCTCGTCCGTTCGCGATCAGGGATCCAGCAGCCAGGGGCAGAGGCAGAGGCAGAGGGATGGGCCGAGTCAGAGGTGCCAGGGCCACCAGAGCCACAGCCGCAGCAGCAGCAGAGTCAGAGCAGTCAGTGTCAGCGGCAGAGTCCGATTCAGTTTCAGAGTCAGAGCAGTCTCAGGGGCAGGATACACCGCAGTCACCAGCTCTTCGACGTTCTGGCCGCACCCGGCAGACGTCCCCCGCAGGGCAGCCCTCACCTGCGACCGAGCGTCGCACCGGACCTAGGACGCGAGGAGGCCACCAGCCACAGGAGCCTCGCAGGTCCACCGCAGCAGCAGCAGCAGCTAGACGAGCCGAGGCCCTAGCGGCCGAGCGCGCAGTGTTCCGCATGGACACTGTCGTGCGTCTGGAGCCAGGCGTACTGCTCCAGAACTTGACCAAGGCCAATGCGGCGAAGGTCAAGAGGCTCAGGTGGAGTGTACAGGAGGAGGAGTGGTTCCCGGTGACTCGAGACAGCAGGGTCGATCGTAGATTCTGGACGCTCCTTCAGGCCAGTTTCTATGAGACCTATCAGAGGCGGGGCCACAGGATTTTTCCTCACCGTGTACTGGACTGGGTCTCACTGAGGACAGCTGCAGGGGGAGCCGATGTCCGCGAGCACTTCGAGCACTTCAGAGGTCTGCCCAGGTTGCTCTCGATTGAGAGGAACAGATATATTGAGGACTGGGTCAGAGTTTTCTACGCCACAGCTTGGATTGCCCCAGAGTCACCTTCAGCAGTGCAGTCCGTTGGCCTCCCCGCAGTACCACAGCCACTACCTTCAGGGGGAGGCGGAGAGGTGTCCTTAGCCCAGCAGTCGTCACAGCCGGCAGCTTCAGCACTCACTACTTCAGATGTTGACACATCTTCTGCTGAGCCGGCTACTACTTCCACGGACCCTCTCCCAGGCAGTGCTAGCACCAGGGCCTCGACGACAGCCTCGACGACAGCTACACCTCCGGTCAGCTCAGCACCTACCGGCACTTCAGACCAGCAGCTACCGGCAGTCACTGAGGATCCACCGTCCGACGACGACGACGACGACGATGACCCGGATCGCTTCCTCGCCGTCCCGCGGTACCCAGATCAGTAGCCTTTTTGTGCTTTGATGCCAAAGGGGGAGAGGGAGTCAGGGGGAGGGTAGCTTTAGAGAGAGCTCGATCAGGACTTTGTTGTTTCTTATTGCATATATTGTCTTATATTTGGTTTTAGTTCATGGATATGTACATTTGTCACTTGAGCATGCTGAGCTTTTGAGACATATCTATGGATTTCGTTTGAGCCTTTGAGCTCTTTGGCTCCTTTCTTTCGAGTTTGCCTGTGTTTATTCTTGCCATATCTTTCTCGCTCTCTTGTTATTTATGACTGTGTTGTCATCAATCACCAAAAAGGGGGAGATTGTAAGCATCTAGGCCTTTAAGGTATGTTTCGGTGATTAATGACAACCATTATTGTGACTAATGAGTGTGACTAATGAGTTTGTGCAGTCTTATAGATCATTATTGCTCATTTGGTTATATGTTAAAAGAGGCCCCCAAATTTTCTTTATTCAAAAAGGCGATCTCGGCATTCAACTCTATAATGTGTCAAGACTAAGGATCTTTCTAGTCCTAAGTGTCATAAGGTTGAGAAGGACACTTAGGTTAGTATAGGTTTTATAGTTTTGTAGTGATCGCACTATTAAGAGGGGTTTAGGCTTAGTAACTTGAGCATGGACATGGTCATTTGAAAATGGATGCACACAACAGTCACTCAGGTTTTTAGAAGCTCAAATAAGTGGTTCTCAACTTATATCTCAAGAATATTTGGATTTCACTCAAGACTCAAGTCAGAATAGGCAAAATCAGAAAAATCCTATTCACCGGTTTAACCGACGCTTCAAGTTTTATATACGTCGGTTAAACGAGGTCACCAGGTCTGGACAAGTCAATACACCGGTTAAACCGACGTTATTTGAAATTGGACGTCGGTGCAGTTGTCCAGAGACTCGGTTTTCAGTTGATCAGAGGACAAATTGACTCACCGGTTAAACCGACGCTATTTGAAATTGGACGTCGGTGCAGTTGTCCAGTGACTTGGCATTTCTGTTGATCAATGGATGATTACATTCACCGGTTAAACCGATGCAACGACGGTTAATCTGCCCAAGCTGTAACGGCTAGTTTTCAGAAGTGGCAGTTTACATTCACCGGTTAAACCGACGATGACAATTGGAGCGACGTCGGATTAACCGGCGCTACGCAGTTTTCTGGCAGCTTTTTCTCCAACGGCTCTATTCGTGTGGGCTGCCTATATAAACCCCTCCAATGGGTCATACTATAACTCTTGACACCAGGCAACATCCAAACACACATACTATAGTCAAGAGCCACCTTGAGCTTCAACATTTCATCCACTTGTTCATTCAATCATTCAAGAAGCAAGATTAAGGACTTGAGTAGAGAGAAGCTTGTGTGCATCCTTTCTTTGTGACTGGTTCTTGCTCAAGTGAAGGCCTTAGCTTGTTACTCTTGGTGATTGGCATCACCTAGGCGATCTTGGTGATCGAGGTGATTCTCGCGGAGCTTGCCAAGGATTGTGGAAGCCCGGAGAAGAGATTTGTACGTGGCTTGATCTCCACCACACCGGGATGGTGAACGGAGACTCTTAGTGAGCGCCCTCGTCTTGGTGACTTGGGAGGTGACAATACTCTTTGTGAGTGTCACAACGTGGACTAGGGGTGTGTGCCAACACATCGATACCACGGAAAAAATCCGGTTGTCTCTTGTCCACTTTACTTTTTCAAGCATTATTCTTCATGCAATTCTTTCATGTGCTTGATTTAGGGATCACTAGTTAGCTCTACCGTGCTAGGCTTTATCTCTTTTCTATCTTATCTAGCTTGTGTAGGTTGTTTAGTTATCCGGTTGGTGAATTGGTGCCTTTCTAGTTTTGCATAGGTTAAGGTTGTTTTATCCTGTTTTAGAAATTGAAAAAGGCCCAATTCACCCCCCCTCTTGGTCCATCGATCCTTTCAGGAGGTCATCCCTAAACCTTAGGATGCACCCCTGTTGGGCCCTACTTGATACACACCCCATCGGGCCAAAATCAGGTGACTCAGCACCGTGTGTCGGGTTTTATACGGCTGCCCACCGAGGGGTATCCCCAAGGTGGTAGGTTTTGGGTTGGGATGCGCCGAGATCAGGAACTCGAAGGTGCAGACAACACAAGATTTAGACAGGTTCAGGCCGCAATATGCGTAATGCCCTACGTCCTGTATGATGGTTTGTATTGCCTTGGTGTTGATCTGGTGATCTTATGTTTTGAGGGGGTCCTTGCCCGCCCTTATATATTCGGGGGGACAGGGTTACATGAATCCTAGTCTGATACTAACATAGAAATCGTACTCAAGTACAACTCGAGTAGTTTCCTTCTGTATCGACTAGTTCTACTCCGCATGCGGATAGAATACAACATAAATGAGGTACAGGACATGTCCTATCCCCTAGTCCAATACGGACTCCTTGATGTACACAGCCCCGTGGCCCCGGGTCTGACAAGCCCCCGAGCTCTTCGTAGCTGAGTACTGCAGACTCTTCGAGTACTTTCGAAGCTGTCTTCGACTTCTTTCGAAGCTCCATCTTGATACTTCTCTTCGAGTACTCTTCTGACTGCATCGAAGCTATGAGGTGCTCATGCCCCGAATTTTTTCTTTTATATGGGGTGCGATGAATAATTGCACTCCATATGGAGTAGCCCCCGAGCCTTAGGTTGAATCAAAGAATCAAGCTGAGGGTCAAACTAGCCTTGAATCTTTCCTTCTTATCCTTCGAGTACTTTCAAAAAATAAGTAGTCGATGCCACGTGTCGTACAGCCCCCGAGCCTTGAGTCCAAATCTTTTGGAAAAAAAGGATCCCAAAGATCGTGGCAAAAAAGAGTTTCTTTTGAAAAATAAAGTCTAAGAGGAGGCAATTAGCAAAAATTAGACTCGAAACCCGAAAAACCTCTTTTTTCGGGACAACTAACCCGGAAAAAATGGTGAATCGGGTAACGGTCCCAAAAATCTGCCAAAAAACCGCCTGTATCCAATTAATTCCACCGTGCGACGCTTCATCTTACACACAGTAAACCACTGCCTGACCGCTGGTTATTTAACCCCGCGGTCAGTTAGGGTTTTTCCTGTGCCATCAGATCTAACGCCGCCACCAGAGAAAAACAAAACCCAAACTAGAGTCTGACCTGCCCGAGCGCTTCCACCGCCCAGCATAGTCGAAGATCTTCGAGCCCACCGCCGCAGCCCCCGAGCGCTTGTAAAAACAACTCATGGCTGTAAGGATTCGAAATGGCTCCGAAGAAAAACAACCAGAAGGACCTGAAAGAGGCACAAGCGGCAACCGGAGAATGGGCAATTAGTAAGTGTTCTCGCCATAATTTAGCGAATTTGGTATTGGGGGGTCTGCTGCAGGAAAGGGATCTCATCAATTGGCGCCTTCCTCTCCGCGATCCATTTCCCATGGAAAATGTCGATGAAATCGTTTCTTTCTGCTCTTTCTCTGAACGGGGATTCGCCCTCCCCACTTGCTCCTTCTTCCGTGGTCTTCTCTACTTCTATGGGATTGAGCTGCAACACCTCAACCCCAATTTGATCCCTATCTTTTCCGCGTGAAGCCCCAGCCCACCTCAAAAAATCCTTCTGCAATAGGGGGCGCTAGAATCCAGCTTAGGCAACACGCTAGTGACAAATATATATCATACAAATTTCCGTCAAATGTCCCCGGGTGGAAACAACACTGGTTCTACATTGCGAACCATGCCCCCCAACTCCCTGTGCGGTCCAGCAGGCCCCCTGTTCAGCGTGGCGAATGGACATTGGAGCCAAATGAAGCCGAAATGGACCAAGTCAAAGAACTGCTCGAGTTGATTGCCGCGCACAAAGAGACGGGGGTAACCGGGGCATCAGTGATGCTATCATTTTTCAAACGCCGGGTCCAACCCATTCAGCAGCGCCATACTTTAGGATTCGAGTACTTGGGAACTGAAGACCCATCCCGTATGTGCGCAGAAGAGCTTGGGGACGATGCTGCACTTATGCGCGTCAGGCGAATTCTAGTAGATGTGGATGCTGTCCCATATGTTCCAGCAGGGTTTACAGCCCAGAATCGACCACCAGCAGTAAGTGTTCGACTTCTCGACTTCTTCCCTTGATCTGAAGAGTTAATACTAACTGATTGTCTTAATACAGGATTTATCAGCATTGTATCGGAGTTACCCGCCACACCCCGATCTGCCCCGGCCTTACCATACGCTGCCCAGCGCCGCCAAAGCACAGAAAGAACAAATTGCTGGCAGCGAATCAGCCACGGGCAGCCTGGCGGCTGGGGAGAAGGTGCAAGCCAACGACTCCTCCGGATCATCCGTGGACTGGTCGGACGACGCACCTCTCGTTCCCCGGCGACGTCGGGATATGTGGAAACGCAAAGCCAGCGCCACTGACCTTGCCGGGTAAGGGTTTGTCGAACTATAAAAACCGTCGAGTTGTTTCACTGAACACTGATGACAACCCTGTCTTGCAGCCCCTCGTCTTCCTTGCCCGGCTCCCAGCGCCAAAAGGTAGCCGAAGTGCCCCCCACCAGAGAAGGTACACCAGAAGCCGAGCCCATAGAGGTCAACAGGGCCGATCCGTCACCTTCTGTTGCAGACGATGTAACTATCGCCGTGGCAGGCACAAGGTCAGGGCAGCTCACGCCCTCGACTGAGACAGTGCCGCCGCCGGCAATAGGTGTCCCGGACATTGCCCTGCCAGAGCTGCCAGCCCCCTCATCCTGTACGCCAACTCCTCCAGCCACAAATACCGTGACAAAGAAGCCGTTGAAGCTGGTGTGGAGGAAACCAACAATGATCCGATCCCAGAGGTAAGTAATGCCTTGGACCTTGCCCGTAGCCATGTGTAAAAATCACAGTAAAAATGTTGTGCTGTTGTCTTGAGCAGATCAACAGCTGCAGTGACACCCGAACTCGAGTTGGCTCCACAAGCCTCCGAGCCGTCGCCTGGGCAACCCAACGCGCTGGAGCCAGCAGGGGGGGCAGATGTAATCATGCGTGACTCGCCACTACCCGAGCTCCAGCACACAGAACCCGAAGCCCCCGGCAATGAGCAAGTCGAGGTCACCACTACCATACCCATCGGCGGTGCAGGTAAATGATCCCACTGCCTTCTGCCACAATCATTGCTATATTAATACTCGTCCTTTGCAGGGACCTCGCAGCTGTTAGCCTTGGAGGGTGCGGGTGCTTCTTGTGAGGCGCCCGGGTTGCCGACCCCTGTAGGGGAAAACACCGTTATACTCCAAGAGATGCACCTCCCGGGGGATGATCTGAACCGCCTGCGCCAAATGATCAAGGCGATCGACTCATTTGTTCTGGTAAATCTCAACTAGATCGCTGGTAACTGTATGATTAGGTCGATATCCTCTAACGCCCAAAAACATGTAGGACATGAACCAAAAAACTTCAACGAAGCTGGAAGAGTCCACCAGGCATATCGATGGGCTGTTGCAGGAGCGAGCCGGCTTCGAGCAGAATATCGTCGAGCTCCAAGGCCGACTCAAGGAACAGCGGAAAACCCATCAAGGTGTGTTGAATTCAATTCTCGGAGTCATACCCATGGTCGATAACTTCATGATCTGAAACCTGCTTATCATCGCAGAAATTAAGCAGCTGTTAAATTACAAAGAAGAATTGCTTACTGATTTGAAGAACATGCTATATCGCCGCGCAGATGAAGTCGAGGGTCTGCGGAAGGTGATGGCCGACACAGAGAAGCAACTCGTCGACTGCCTCCAGCAGATCAAGACTTTGGGCGAGGAGAAAGAGCAGCGCCAGAAGGAACTCGATGATTTGAAGGTGGCAGCTTAGGAACTCGTAGAGATGGTGGATCCCCAGGAAGACGATGCTGAAGATGGACAACCACTACTTGATCGTCTTCGCTGGGCGCCACAAAAGATCCTCAATTTCGTCACCGAGGCTGCCACATCTTACGTGGGCCATGCCCTAGGCCTTGTAAAGTCCTTCTGGCCAAAGGCTCGGCTAGAAGTACTCGCGGAAGGTGCAGCTGCTGATTGTACTGATGAAAGCTTCCGCGAGTATTTGCTAGAGGTCCGGCCTGTAGCTGAAAAAATTGTTGGAAACATGGTCCAGGATTGAACCGTTAGTGCTTAAGCCTTTTGTAATATAAGAAACCACTTTCGTTCCTTTGTAGCCGTATGTGCAGATGAAGAGCCCCATCTGCTTTGGAACATAGGCGCGCTACCTCGGAGTGCATCGACTCAGAGAGTAGTCGATTTAGCCCTTCGCGAGAGCTCATCGGGTGAGCTAAATAAGATCCTGCCAAAAAGGATCCACTCGGACCCGGAACGCGCAGTCTGTGGCGCGACGACTAGGATGCTCATGGCAAACAGTCGAAAACTACCCTTAGGTGTAACCACCGCAAGAGTAGCCAAATGAGTTAGATAGAACCCGAGCCAGACGGGCCTAACCAGTTTGAAAGAGCACGATTAGCATCGCGATGACCCCTGTGCCACTGGCAAGTAGTCGATTTTATATAAAATTTAAGCGTGGCCAATAGCCGCCACCATTATATTCAAGAATTTACATTTCGGGTTGTGTGGCACAAAGCCGCCAAATCGATCCAGAAAAGTAAAACTTGCCATTGACGCATACAGAAATTGGACACGAGTCTGCTTAGGGGTAGAACCGTCGCAGGTGCTGGATGTTCCACAAGTTGGGTACATCCTGACCATCGGGGTGCCGAAGTTGATAAGATCCCGGTCTTGTAACCCTCTTGACAATGAACGGTCCTTCCCATCTTGAGTTAAGCTTGTGCAAACCCGACTCGTCCTGAACGCGACGAAGGACAAGGTCGCCAATGCTAAACGACCGTTCCTTAATGTTGCGATCATGATATCGCCGGATTCCCTGTAGGTAACGGGCTGACTGAACGAGAGTAGAGCAGCGAGCCTCTTCGACAGAGTCCAACTCCAGCTGTCGTGCTTCGTCCGCCTCGCCTTCTTTATACATCTCAACCCTTGGTGATTTCCACATGATATCTGCAGGGAGAATCGCCTCGGAGCCGTAGACAAGAAAGAAAGGGGTCTGCCCTGTGGCTTTTGAAGGTTGAGTCCTGAGCCCCCAGATTACGTGTGGCAACTCGTGAATCCACTTCCCGCCCTTTTTGCTGTTGGCGTCGTAAAGTCTCTTCTTGAGACCGTCGATAATCAAACCATTCGCCCTCTCGACTTGCCCATTTGCCCTTGGGTGAGCCACTGAAACATATTTGACCTCGATGGATGAGTTTTCACAGAATTCCCAGAATTGGTTGGCCGTGAAATTGGAACCCAAGTCGGTGATAATAGTGTTGGGGAAGCCGAAACGATGTAAGATGTCGGAGATGAAGTCGACCACCCTGTCTGGGGTAAGCTTGGCGATCGGCTTGAACTCGATCCACTTGGTGAACTTATCGATAGCCACCAGAACATGAGTAAAACCTCCTGGTGCCGTTGTGAAGGGCCCAATCATGTCGAGGCTCCAGCAAGCAAACGGCCAGGAAGGCGGTATAGTGATGAGGGTGTGGGCCGGGACATGAGTTCGCTTACCGAAGAACTGGCAGTTCTGACATCGACGTACTAGATCTTCGGCGTCGGACACGGTGGTAGGCCACCAGAAACCGGCTCTGTATGCTTTGCCAACCAGTGACCTTGAGGCGGCATGGTTACCACACACGCCCTCGTGTATTTCTCGCAGTATGTCCAGACCGCCTTCTGTTGTGACGCACTTCATGAGTACTCCGGATCGTGCGCCGCGCCGATAAAGTTTGTCTTCGACTAGGACAAACCCCTTGCTCTGTCGCATGAGGCGGGCGGCGGCAGCGCTTTTGGGGTCCATCCCGATCGGTAAGACGAGATCTCGGATGAAGTCGATGAAGGTCCTCTCCAGTCCTCACCGACCAGCAGTACCTCCCGTTCTGGCTGTACGGAGCCAGTGGCGGTGGAAACTGGTGGTGAAGGGCTGATGGACGGGTGCGTCAGCTCCTGAACGAATACCCCTGCCGTGACTTGAGCTCGGGTTGATCCCAGCTTGGATAAGGCATCGGCAGCAACATTGTGTTCCCGCAGCACATGGTGAATTTCTAGGCCAGAAAATTTGTTTTCTAGCTTGTGTATTTCTTGTACATAGGCTTCCATGGTCTCCTTGTTGCAGTCCCATTCCTTGTTGACTTGCTGAACGACCAAGAGTGAATCGCCATATACAAGTAGTCGCTTGATCCCTAGTGATATCGCCAAACGGAGCCCGTGAAGCAACGCTTCATACTCGACTTCATTGTTGGATACCTCCCAGAGAATTTGGAGGACGTATTTGAGTTGTTCGCCTCTTGGGGAAACGAATAAAACTCCAGCGCCGCCGCCATCGAGCTTGAGAGAACCATCAAAGTACATGGTCCAATGCTCTGGCTTGTCAACTGGATTTGAGACTTGATTTTCCCTCCACTCAGCCATGAAGTCGACTAGAGCTTGGGACTTGATTGCAGTGCGTGGCTTGAAGTCGATCGACAAAGCCCCCAGTTCCACTGCCCATTTTGAAATACGACCCGTGGCATCTTGGTTGTGTAGGATATCTGTGACAGTTCATGTATTTGTAAATTAGATATATTTTGTTAGTGTGAAATATGTGTTTGTTTGTATAAAGTTATGTGTGTTTATGTGAAGTTTTTGAAAATTTAAAAGTACAAGTAAAAAGGGTATTTTTGTAATTATAGAAAAACCTAGGGTTGTTTTTGCAAAATGTAACTAGATAAGGGTAATTTAAAAAAAAAGTGAAAGGTAGTTTTGTAAATATGTTTCCTTATTTTATCCCTTGTAAAAATATATAGTATTTATCCAAAAATTTCATTGGAAATGTGTGTGTTGAAGTGTGTAAAAATTTTGGGTAAAATGGTAAAAATTAAGGATGTTTATGTAATTTTATAAGAGTACAAGTCCTTTTATGCAAATGTTTGATTTACAAAAGTAACTTTAAAATTTACTTAGGGCTAAAGTGTAAAAAGTGCAAGTCATCATGACATGTCTATCCAACCATTATGACGAGTCTATCCCGTCATTATGACGTGTCATAAATGTTTGCATTTAGGTCCTGAATTTTAAAAAATTTCGCTTTTGGGACAAAAGCAATTCAAATCCGACTTTTGTTCAAAGATTCATGTGTAAAAATGTAAATTTTGAGTTTTTGAACTTGAGCCCTAAAGCAATGTTGTAGAGTTTGAAAAACTCTCCAACTTTCGTTTTGGGCATTTCTTCATTCGAGTTTTAAATCAACGGAAAAATTTACTTTACAAACAAGTCCCTGCAATTTTCTAATTTTACGCAAAGGTCCTTGGGAAATCCTATTTCCCTTTCTCCTTTGTTGTTCCTCTCTTGTTCTTCCTTATCCGGTTCTTTCCTCCCCCACCGGCAGCACAGTCCCACCCGGTCCTATCTCTCTTCCCCTCCACGGGCACAGGTGCAGGCGGCGGCCCAAGCGTTGGGGGCAGCTCGGCTCCAGGCGGCCGGGCGAGCTAACGCGGGCGCAGGAGCGAGGCCGGCTCGCCCAGGCGCGCGAGCGCGGCTGGCGGGAGCCAGAGGCACGCGAGCGCGGCTGGCGGACGCGGGGCAGCGCGCGCAGGCGGCAGCGCGCGGGCTGGCGGGCCCAGGCGGAACGGCGGCGCGCGGCTCGGCGCGTGGGAGCTGGCGCGGGGCCCAGGCGCAGGCGGGGCAGTGGCCCGGGGGCGCGCGCGTGCGAGCGCTGAGCGGGCAGGCGACGGCGGGCGCCGAGCCAAGGTGGCGCGCGGCCCGGGAACAGTGAGCAGTGGGTGGCCGCCAGGCGAGCGCGACAGCAGGCGGAGCAACAGGGCCGGGCGAGCGCAGCGGCCCCAGGCCAGATGGAGGCGCGCGGGTAGCAGGTGGCGCGCACGGGGATGGCTCGGGCGGAGGCTGACCAGGCAGCAGCGGCGCGGCGCGCAGGCGGACGTAAGAGCGCGCGCGGCTGCGGTGGTGGCGTGGCGGCTCGACCCAGGGTCGAGGCGAGCGTG
Source organism: Panicum hallii (assembly GCF_002211085.1). Taxonomy (NCBI): domain Eukaryota; kingdom Viridiplantae; phylum Streptophyta; class Magnoliopsida; order Poales; family Poaceae; genus Panicum; species Panicum hallii. The sequence goes on from NC_038044.1 coordinate 59,337,199, forward strand.
CGCAGGATGGCGGCAGGCCGGCGTTGGTGCGCGGCTCGGGAGCAGACGAGGCGCGAGCGGGAGCAGGTGTGTGCGCGGAGGGCCCAGGAGCAGAGCGTCACAGACGGCGCTGGTTCGGCCGGAGCGGCGGAGCGCAAGTGCGAATGCGAAGCGCGTGCGGAAGTCGGCGGTGCAAGTGGAACCGCGGGGCGGCTGCGGTTCGGGCGGGTGAGCGACGGCACCACGGTGGCCGGCTGCGGCTCGCGAACGAAGGCGCGCTGGCGGCGTACAGCGCGGAGCGCAGAGATGGAGCAGTAGTACTGGGCCAGTGTAAGCGTGCGATTGCGGCTCGGAGTGAGCGCGCGCGACGCGGGAACAGGCATGTGCGGGCGTTGGTGGTGTGTGCAAGTGTTGGGCGGCCGGAGCATAGCGAGCCCATGAGCGCGAGCAGGTGATACTGAAGTGTGACGTGCCGAGCAACGGCACGCGTAGGAGAAGTTGTGGTGGAGAACTATTGTGCGAAATGCAGGAACGCGGTAGCCGTATCGAGAACGCAGCCAAGGTGTTCGACGAAATGCTAACCGCGGGAGAAGTGAAGCTGAGCCTGCAATGTGGGAACGGGTCAAGGATGCTCCCCGCTCGGACATGTGCAGATGTGATACGGCGAGGCCGAAACGAGCGCGTGTCCAGCAGCAGGAAGAAGAGGAGCAGTTGCGCGGCGTGCAGAGCGACGGCGTGCAGCGCATGACAGTTTCCAGCTGGGCGAGCTCAAGCCGCGACCGAGTTGATGTGCAATGCATTGATCGGAGGCCGTCGAGGAGAGGACAACGGAAGGCATGGCCCTAATGCAAGTAGAACACGGTCTTCGCGAAGGCGGAGGTGGGAGTGTAGCATGGCGAGTCGGAAGAAGAAGCAGCGAAACGAAGGCGGCGGTTATAGTGCGGCGAATTCGAAAGGAGCAACTGCGCGGGTGTGCCGACTGTGTCTCAACGGCACACGCGCATGGGCAGTGAAAGCTTAACCCGTGAGCAGGAGGATCTTGAGGTTCGCGGAGGATTTGGCATAGCAAACCCATTCGGCTCCATCATCTCGTCCTAGGAGTCCACGACATCCAGCAACACCTTTCTCTCGTCGATCGCCGAGCAAGACCACAAGTCACTGCGGAGATTACCCCTTCGGCCATTCTCTACCCACTGCAATTCCCGGCAAGCTTCTTCGTCAATCACAGAATCTCGTCATCGTCGAGCTCATCTTATCGTCACCAATCCTATTCACCGCGGGAATTCACTTCCGTTGGTTCTTCTACACAACCAAGGTTTATCCTGATTCGCTGAATCTTCTTAATGCCGGCGATTCCTTTCCCGGAATATCGCCGTTAACTTCCTATATCTGTTTTCCCGAACCAGGGACTTGATTGCTTCGTTTTAGAAATTTCTAGGGTGTTCTTTGTAAAATTTCCAAAGCTTGCTGTATTTCAAATCGATGAACTTCTACATTTCATAGATTTTCGCAGGAAGTTCATAAAAATGCAAAATCAGTTTTGTTTGAAACCCTAGGTCGAAATCTACAAGTTTTATGTTGTGATCTTGAGTGAAAGTCTTTGATTTGTGGTCTAGGTTAAATATTAGGAAATGAATTCTTGATTTGTGTCTTTTGTGATATGCATGTGTTGTAGCTTAACATAGATCATAAGATGTAGGTCTCAAGTACAGATGTGTGATCTCTAGTTAATCTTTTCACACGAATACTCAGATTCCTGCCATCCAAACTTTGTCCTCGTTTTGATGACCATTTCCTTAAGGTTCTCTTCGTATAAAAATCCTTATTAGTCCATGTGCATCTGCTGCTTAGCCACTACATCTCGGCAGCTGTGTTCCATTGGCGGCTATTAGTTCAGCTGCTAAGCATCCGCTTTCCTTTAGTCTAGGGTGTTTCTATATAACAGCTGTCAGTCGATACTTCTATCATCGACCGATTAGCTGATATGGTTGTTACCTTTCTAGTATCGGCTACTGCCGATACGATTCTTTTGTTCTGTTCTATATCGACTGCACAGAGTCAATGTATCAGAGAGACACCCACAATCTTAAGGTTCTTACCATCGGCCAACCCAAGCCGATTTTGGTTGCTTTTCCATATCGGTCAAACACGGCCGATCGATCCTTAGTTTCCGCTTCCTTATCCACATACTCCTATCAGTCGATTTATCGACTGAAAGATCGGCTGTCTATGTCTATCGGTCATGTACCCTCAACCACACTCCAACCGGCTGTACGTCACTCAACTATTGCCCTGACGTAATCGAGCCGATATAACCACTCCTAGTTGCCTAGAATAACACTTAAGCACATCTCAGTTAAGACACAACTGCCTTAGGAATCCTCCCCCTGCTGAGGTAATCAATGCTTTCATCCATCGTCTAGAAACCCGATGCATTCCTCAATCGGCTAAACCCCCGTTGTTTCCAATCGGCTCTGTTGTAACCCTCAACAAGTAGCCGATCCTGATTAGTTGTCCTCTTAAAACTCTATCTAAGTTTAGTTCAGATCTTTCTGGTTGATATGTAAGTAGTATGTTGTATGGGTGCTGGATTGCAATTGAATTGTAAAGTAAGGTAGTTTTATATACACACTTTGAATGCAATGTCGCATTTCATGTAGATACGATTACTTCGGCAACGGTACCTACGAGATCTCTCCGGAGTCTACGGAGGATGTTCCTGAAGATCAAGTGAACGTCACCAGGGAACTAACTGAAGCCCCGAACCAAAGTTCGGAAGATATTGACATTTCTGACTTCAGACCCACCAGTAAAGGCAAGCCCCGGACATAACCTACTATTTTTATTACACTGCAATCTATATCTATTTACGTATTCTATGCATTAAGTTCTTAGGAATTGCTTGAAACCCTAGTTGCATTCTCCTAGGAACCAATGTGATGACTACTAGTACTTGAGTCCGACTAGCTGCTATGCTAATAGGGCCGGTAGAAGTCGGGTGATTTCCTGTCACTCGCGCGATATAGGAGTTGTAATGTTTACATTCCTGTTATCACTATAAGGATGCCGGATGGGAGTTTTGTGAGGTATCATGGTTGAGGTGATACCCCGTCTGTGTTGTTGAATTGGATAAGGCCGCGGGGTGTGTTAGCGGTGGTTAAGCATTTGAAAGTACTAACCACATGCCGCGAAATATGGTAAGCGGTAAGCCTAGTAACCAATCAGCCCGAGGAGTGGACATACCTCCCACCACTCGATTGCTTCTTCTGGTTACTTATGTTCGACTGAGGAAATACGTGTTGCAAGGGCAACCAGGAATACGGGTTTTGTAGTCGCGCTACAGACGTATGTCCTGCACGAGTGATGTGCGTATGTTCCTATAGTCGCTTGTGGTGGACCTGTCCACGAGTCGGAATGAAAGGCAAACGGTTGCTTTGGAGCAAATGTTGGATGTTCCAAGCGTGTGAGTTAGGTTTACCTTGCAAGGTTAAATTCGATTCGAATCGTCCGCTTCTCACGAAGATTGAGACTGCTTGATCCCTTTATCACACAGAGTAACAAGAGCAACTAAATGATGAGTAATACTGATGGTTGAAATAAAGAGCTCTACCTTGCTTGAGTAGTTATAGGTGCTCACCTAGAAGGGATAATCAACTAGAACCTGAAAATTAAAGGTTGAAAATTAAGGATCTACTCTTTGTTGCTTTTCAGCTGAAACTAAACCCAGAACCATTATAAGCTTTCATAAGTCTAGTTATGGGCTAAGTATACCCAATCCCGGGTAAGCCTTGCTGAGTATTAGTATACTCAGCCTTGCTAGATATATGTTTTGCAGGTAATGTCTTGAAGACCCTACTCTTCCCTTGCCCTGGCCCTGTGCTCTTTCAGAAGGTTGGTCCGTGGAATGGGATCCGTCCTCGGCCAGCACTGGTGATGACGAGTAATGTCGTGCTCGGGCTTAGCATGACATCCGTCTTATCGACGAGTTGTAATCATCGCGTATGTTTTTCCGCTGCTAAAAACCATAGTTTAACAGTTTGTAATCTTCTCTCTGAATTTAATCTTCGTACCTCTTTTGGAAACCCTTGTAACATAAATTCCTCTGTGATGTAAAATGTGATGGTGATTGTATCTCTGGACTCACCTTCGTGTGAGGTAACCTTATTTGATCCTGTGTATCGGTGGTTTATCGGGACGTTACCCGACAGGCCAAGGGATTATACCGTTTGAAGCACGTTGGAGCCCTCGGAAGTGGACTCGCGTACTTGAGCCGGTATAATTCAGGTTAGTTCTGCCACAGCTGGTATCAGAGCTATAAGGTTACCCTGGAGATACATTTTACCTTAAAAATGTTTTCAGTATAAAAGTTTGACCAACAAAAGGTTTGGCAAAGCCGCGTTGGATTCGTTAAGGATTGAGCTTAGTACGTAAAGCCCTAGGGTAATGCTTATAAGGGAAATAGAGGTGGCTATAGTATATATATATAACTCTAACTACCAGCAATTACTTTCCTGTCAAAACTTAAATTCATGCACAACCCCAACTTTACATTCTGTAACGACACCTTCGACGATGAGGTAAGGAGGTAAGGATCCTCAGCCAACTGAGGGAGCTTGGCCTTTCCGTCGGTGATGCGAACCGAACGCTGTTTCTCAAGCAGTGACTTACTTGAGATGCTACCAATATACCAACCTCGGTTGATTATATTGGGAGTATATGGTTCGGCGCAGGGTATGGCGATCGCAGATCATACCCCCGCATTTTGCGGTACCCCCGTGAATACGTTATCTTGATAACGTATGTTAACGTTGTCTGTACGGCGGTAATTGTACAGATGCTGTTTCTATAGTGAACAGTAATGTTTGGGAACGCTTTCATGACATGCTGGCATGAAAGGTTCAGTATATACATATTGTGATTTTCTGCAGGTATGCTAACCTCGTTACGTAAGCTTGAACGTAAGAACGACTAGTATATATATAGGGAGAGACGTATTTATATGATGCCACCGTAACTAACCACGTAAGACCAAGATTACTTGGCAGTTATTTTTATTTGTGAGGACGTGTAGAACGTGCATACATCATGACATCTTGGATTGATCTGATTGCTTTGTTTGTTACGTTGATGTACTGAAATTTGTGCTTGTATTTGAATGCTTGCCTAGACTTTGTGTTGTAGGAGCCAACATAATCTGCTAGTTTGAACCTTATCGCCGATCTTAGCTCGACAGCTAAATCAAACCCTTGATTTCGCTTTGAATCTGCTTTGGCAGAAACATTGAGTTTCTTCTTTGATGGTTAAACCTTGATGGTTATCATCAAATCCTTCAATCCATCATTTAGTGATCCATCTATCCTCTCTCGATGTTGTACCTTATATTTTTGGTTATTCTGGTTACAACATCTGAAAGTTACACCTTCAATTTTTGCTCAGATGATTTTGGATAAGTTAAAAAGATGTATGACAATAATTACTTTTGGAATACAATTCTTCCGGCAAAAGTCATGCATCATAACACATACCATTCTAGTCAGTGCATGGTTTTGCATCGTCATCAACGATCCGTAGACTAACTAACGGGTATGCCTCAGGTGCAACCTTGGGTTCTCTTCGGTTTCCTAAGTCTTTCTTGCTGCTTTGGCACTACAAGGTTGTCATTCCTCTTTTGTGGTGGTGTTTAATCACATGACCATGATGCCGTGTCGGAACCTAAGGCCTCATGTGCACTGCAGTCACATGATTGAGCCATTAGGGGCGCACTGGTGACTAGGTACATGTGACGTAACAACACTGCAATCTCTTCTTATGCAACCTTACTAGTGTCCTAACTTCTAATCCTTGTCTAAGGATATAGAGCTACCCAGGTGTTCGTTTCGAGAGAACGGCTGTAGAATGCAACTCATATGCATCATCTCGGTTATGCATGGGATCCCTCATCCTCATGTTGCACCATCAATGCAATCATACATCTTAATAGTGCATCACATTCATGGTTATATATCGAGCATTGTACTCTGAGTAGAGCATTTTGTCATTATTTCTTAATTGCATCGGTATAAATAGACATTATTTCTTAATTGCATCAATATCATTTAAATCATTCAGATAATAAACTCTGAGCAGGAATGTTTCAAACATCACTTATCAATCTCTTATACTATTCTCGCTTGCTATCTACAAGTTTTGTGATGAATGTCATCGACATTTATCGTTTCCAAGATTATGATCTCAATTCTATGAGAACTTGATCGCCTTTTTCCTTTCTTATCTTGTCGAACTCATCTGTGTACAATCTCTTCATGCTCTCGTCATCAATCTCAATCTTCTCTGGTGTGATTACTTTTTGCCACTTTTAATGGGTGATTCACTTCTCTTCCCCTTAGAGCCTTTCGTCCGAATCTCGGGACGAGATTCTTTTTAGGGGGGAGGGCTGTGACAGTTCATGTATTTGTAAATTAGATATATTTTGTTAGTGTGAAATATGTGTTTGTTTGTATAAAGTTATGTGTGTTTATGTGAAGTTTTTGAAAATTTAAAAGTACAAGTAAAAAGGGTATTTTTGTAATTATAGAAAAACCTAGGGTTGTTTTTGCAAAATGTAACTAGATAAGGGTAATTTAAAAAAAAAGTGAAAGGTAGTTTTGTAAATATGTTTCCTTATTTTATCCCTTGTAAAAATATATAGTATTTATCCAAAAATTTCATTGGAAATGTGTGTGTTGAAGTGTGTAAAAATTTTGGGTAAAATGGTAAAAATTAAGGATGTTTATGTAATTTTATAAGAGTACAAGTCCTTTTATGCAAATGTTTGATTTACAAAAGTAACTTTAAAATTTACTTAGGGCTAAAGTGTAAAAAGTGCAAGTCATCATGACATGTCTATCCAACCATTATGACGAGTCTATCCCGTCATTATGACGTGTCATAAATGTTTGCATTTAGGTCCTGAATTTTAAAAAATTTCGCTTTTGGGACAAAAGCAATTCAAATCCGACTTTTGTTCAAAGATTCATGTGTAAAAATGTAAATTTTGAGTTTTTGAACTTGAGCCCTAAAGCAATGTTGTAGAGTTTGAAAAACTCTCCAACTTTCGTTTTGGGCATTTCTTCATTCGAGTTTTAAATCAACGGAAAAATTTACTTTACAAACAAGTCCCTGCAATTTTCTAATTTTACGCAAAGGTCCTTGGGAAATCCTATTTCCCTTTCTCCTTTGTTGTTCCTCTCTTGTTCTTCCTTATCCGGTTCTTTCCTCCCCCACCGGCAGCACAGTCCCACCCGGTCCTATCTCTCTTCCCCTCCACGGGCACAGGTGTAGGCGGCGGCCCAAGCGTTGGGGGCAGCTCGGCTCCAGGCGGCCGGGCGAGCTAACGCGGGCGCAGGAGCGAGGCCGGCTCGCCCAGGCGCGCGAGCGCGGCTGGCAGGAGCCAGAGGCACGCGAGCGCGGCTGGCGGACGCGGGGCAGCGCGCGCAGGCGGCAGCGCGCGGGCTGGCGGGCCCAGGCGGAACGGCGGCGCGCGGCTCGGCGCGTGGGAGCTGGCGCGGGGCCCAGGCGCAGGCGGGGCAGTGGCCCGGGGGCGCGCGCGTGCGAGCGCTGAGCGGGCAGGCGACGGCGGGCGCCGAGCCAAGGTGGCGCGCGGCCCGGGAACAGTGAGCAGTGGGTGGCCGCCAGGCGAGCGCGACAGCAGGCGGAGCAACAGGGCCGGGCGAGCGCAGCGGCCCCAGGCCAGATGGAGGCGCGCGGGTAGCAGGTGGCGCGCACGGGGATGGCTCGGGCGGAGGCTGACCAGGCAGCAGCGGCGCGGCGCGCAGGCGGACGTAAGAGCGCGCGCGGCTGCGGTGGTGGCGTGGCGGCTCGACCCAGGGTCGAGGCGAGCGTGCGCAGGATGGCGGCAGGCCGGCGTTGGTGCGCGGCTCGGGAGCAGACGAGGCGCGAGCGGGAGCAGGTGTGTGCGCGGAGGGCCCAGGAGCAGAGCGTCACAGACGGCGCTGGTTCGGCCGGAGCGGCGGAGCGCAAGTGCGAATGCGAAGCGCGTGCGGAAGTCGGCGGTGCAAGTGGAACCGCGGGGCGGCTGCGGTTCGGGCGGGTGAGCGACGGCACCACGGTGGCCGGCTGCGGCTCGCGAACGAAGGCGCGCTGGCGGCGTACAGCGCGGAGCGCAGAGATGGAGCAGTAGTACTGGGCCAGTGTAAGCGTGCGATTGCGGCTCGGAGTGAGCGCGCGCGACGCGGGAACAGGCATGTGCGGGCGTTGGTGGTGTGTGCAAGTGTTGGGCGGCCGGAGCATAGCGAGCCCATGAGCGCGAGCAGGTGATACTGAAGTGTGACGTGCCGAGCAACGGCACGCGCAGGAGAAGTTGTGGTGGAGAACTATTGTGCGAAATGCAGGAACGCGGTAGCCGTATCGAGAACGCAGCCAAGGTGTTCGACGAAATGCTAACCGCGGGAGAAGTGAAGCTGAGCCTGCAATGTGGGAACGGGTCAAGGATGCTCCCCGCTCGGACATGTGCAGATGTGATACGGCGAGGCCGAAACGAGCGCGTGTCCAGCAGCAGGAAGAAGAGGAGCAGTTGCGCGGCGTGCAGAGCGACGGCGTGCAGCGCATGACAGTTTCCAGCTGGGCGAGCTCAAGCCGCGACCGAGTTGATGTGCAATGCATTGATCGGAGGCCGTCGAGGAGAGGACAACGGAAGGCATGGCCCTAATGCAAGTAGAACACGGTCTTCGCGAAGGCGGAGGTGGGAGTGTAGCATGGCGAGTCGGAAGAAGAAGCAGCGAAACGAAGGCGGCGGTTATAGTGCGGCGAATTCGAAAGGAGCAACTGCGCGGGTGTGCCGACTGTGTCTCAACGGCACACGCGCATGGGCAGTGAAAGCTTAACCCGTGAGCAGGAGGATCTTGAGGTTCGCGGAGGATTTGGCATAGCGAACCCATTCGGCTCCATCATCTCGTCCTAGGAGTCCACGACATCCAGCAACACCTTTCTCTCGTCGATCGCCGAGCAAGACCACAAGTCACTGCAAAGATTACCCCTTCGGCCATTCTCTACCCACTGCAATTCCCGGCAAGCTTCTTCGTCAATCACAGAATCTCGTCATCGTCGAGCTCATCTTATCGTCACCAATCCTATTCACCGCGGGAATTCACTTCCGTTGGTTCTTCTACACAACCAAGGTTTATCCTGATTCGCTGAATCTTCTTAATGCCGGCGATTCCTTTCCCGGAATATCGCCGTTAACTTCCTATATCTGTTTTCCCGAACCAGGGACTTGATTGCTTCGTTTTAGAAATTTCTAGGGTGTTCTTTGTAAAATTTCCAAAGCTTGCTGTATTTCAAATCGATGAACTTCTACATTTCATAGATTTTCGCAGGAAGTTCATAAAAATGCAAAATCAGTTTTGTTTGAAACCCTAGGTCGAAATCTACAAGTTTTATGTTGTGATCTTGAGTGAAAGTCTTTGATTTGTGGTCTAGGTTAAATATTAGGAAATGAATTCTTGATTTGTGTCTTTTGTGATATGCATGTGTTGTAGCTTAACATAGATCATAAGATGTAGGTCTCAAGTACAGATGTGTGATCTCTAGTTAATCTTTTCACACGAATACTCAGATTCCTGCCATCCAAACTTTGTCCTCGTTTTGATGACCATTTCCTTAAGGTTCTCTTCGTATAAAAATCCTTATTAGTCCATGTGCATCTGCTGCTTAGCCACTACATCTCGGCAGCTGTGTTCCATTGGCGGCTATTAGTTCAGCTGCTAAGCATCCGCTTTCCTTTAGTCTAGGGTGTTTCTATATAACAGCTGTCAGTCGATACTTCTATCATCGACCGATTAGCTGATATGGTTGTTACCTTTCTAGTATCGGCTACTGCCGATACGATTCTTTTGTTCTGTTCTATATCGACTGCACAGAGTCAATGTATCAGAGAGACACCCACAATCTTAAGGTTCTTACCATCGGCCAACCCAAGCCGATTTTGGTTGCTTTTCCATATCGGTCAAACACGGCCGATCGATCCTTAGTTTCCGCTTCCTTATCCACATACTCCTATCAGTCGATTTATCGACTGAAAGATCGGCTGTCTATGTCTATCGGTCATGTACCCTCAACCACACTCCAACCGGCTGTACGTCACTCAACTATTGCCCTGACGTAATCGAGCCGATATAACCACTCCTAGTTGCCTAGAATAACACTTAAGCACATCTCAGTTAAGACACAACTGCCTTAGGAATCCTCCCCCTGCTGAGGTAATCAATGCTTTCATCCATCGTCTAGAAACCCGATGCATTCCTCAATCGGCTAAACCCCCGTTGTTTCCAATCGGCTCTGTTGTAACCCTCAACAAGTAGCCGATCCTGATTAGTTGTCCTCTTAAAACTCTATCTAAGTTTAGTTCAGATCTTTCTGGTTGATATGTAAGTAGTATGTTGTATGGGTGCTGGATTGCAATTGAATTGTAAAGTAAGGTAGTTTTATATACACACTTTGAATGCAATGTCGCATTTCATGTAGATACGATTACTTCGGCAACGGTACCTACGAGATCTCTCCGGAGTCTACGGAGGATGTTCCTGAAGATCAAGTGAACGTCACCAGGGAACTAACTGAAGCCCCGAACCAAAGTTCGGAAGATATTGACATTTCTGACTTCAGACCCACCAGTAAAGGCAAGCCCCGGACATAACCTACTATTTTTATTACACTGCAATCTATATCTATTTACGTATTCTATGCATTAAGTTCTTAGGAATTGCTTGAAACCCTAGTTGCATTCTCCTAGGAACCAATGTGATGACTACTAGTACTTGAGTCCGACTAGCTGCTATGCTAATAGGGCCGGTAGAAGTCGGGTGATTTCCTGTCACTCGCGCGATATAGGAGTTGTAATGTTTACATTCCTGTTATCACTATAAGGATGCCGGATGGGAGTTTTGTGAGGTATCATGGTTGAGGTGATACCCCGTCTGTGTTGTTGAATTGGATAAGGCCGCGGGGTGTGTTAGCGGTGGTTAAGCATTTGAAAGTACTAACCACATGCCGCGAAATATGGTAAGCGGTAAGCCTAGTAACCAATCAGCCCGAGGAGTGGACATACCTCCCACCACTCGATTGCTTCTTCTGGTTACTTATGTTCGACTGAGGAAATACGTGTTGCAAGGGCAACCAGGAATACGGGTTTTGTAGTCGCGCTACAGACGTATGTCCTGCACGAGTGATGTGCGTATGTTCCTATAGTCGCTTGTGGTGGACCTGTCCACGAGTCGGAATGAAAGGCAAACGGTTGCTTTGGAGCAAATGTTGGATGTTCCAAGCGTGTGAGTTAGGTTTACCTTGCAAGGTTAAATTCGATTCGAATCGTCCGCTTCTCACGAAGATTGAGACTGCTTGATCCCTTTATCACACAGAGTAACAAGAGCAACTAAATGATGAGTAATACTGATGGTTGAAATAAAGAGCTCTACCTTGCTTGAGTAGTTATAGGTGCTCACCTAGAAGGGATAATCAACTAGAACCTGAAAATTAAAGGTTGAAAATTAAGGATCTACTCTTTGTTGCTTTTCAGCTGAAACTAAACCCAGAACCATTATAAGCTTTCATAAGTCTAGTTATGGGCTAAGTATACCCAATCCCGGGTAAGCCTTGCTGAGTATTAGTATACTCAGCCTTGCTAGATATATGTTTTGCAGGTAATGTCTTGAAGACCCTACTCTTCCCTTGCCCTGGCCCTGTGCTCTTTCAGAAGGTTGGTCCGTGGAATGGGATCCGTCCTCGGCCAGCACTGGTGATGACGAGTAATGTCGTGCTCGGGCTTAGCATGACATCCGTCTTATCGACGAGTTGTAATCATCGCGTATGTTTTTCCGCTGCTAAAAACCATAGTTTAACAGTTTGTAATCTTCTCTCTGAATTTAATCTTCGTACCTCTTTTGGAAACCCTTGTAACATAAATTCCTCTGTGATGTAAAATGTGATGGTGATTGTATCTCTGGACTCACCTTCGTGTGAGGTAACCTTATTTGATCCTGTGTATCGGTGGTTTATCGGGACGTTACCCGACAGGCCAAGGGATTATACCGTTTGAAGCACGTTGGAGCCCTCGGAAGTGGACTCGCGTACTTGAGCCGGTATAATTCAGGTTAGTTCTGCCACAATATCCGCCAACGGGTAGTCTGTGATCACGACGATCTGGTACTCTTCAAAGTAGTGGCGTAATTTCCTCGAAGTAATCAATATGCCATAGAGAAGCTTTTGGACCGCCGGGTAGCGCACCTTAGACTCTGAGAGTACTTCGCTGACAAAGTACACGGGCCACTGCACGCCAAAAGCATGGCCTTCCTCGGAGCGCTCGACAACAATAGCACTGCTAATAACGTGGGTAGTTGCCGCAATGTAAAGTAAAAGGGTCTCACCCGGCAATGGTGCTGTGAGGATCGGGGGCGACTGTAGGTGTTGCTTGAGGTCCTGCAGAGCCCGCTCGGCTTCCTCTGTCCAGTGAAACTTGTCCTGACGCTTTAAAAGTTTGAAAAAAGGTAATCCTCTCTCCCCGAGCCGGGAGATGAATCTGTTGAGAGCTGCCATGCAACCTGTAAGTTTCTGTACATCTTTGATTGTGGCAGGTGCCTCCATATCAGTGATGGCGGTAATCTTTTCAGGGTTGGCCTCAATGCCCCGGTTACTGACTATGAACCCGAGCAGTTTTCTTGATGGAACACCAAAAACGCACTTGGTCGGATTAAGCTTCCATCGGTACTTCCGTAGGCTGGCGAAAGTTTCCTCCAGATCCGTGATGAGGCCCTCGGGACTTCAAGTTTTCACGACCACGTCGTCCACGTAGGCCTCCACGTTCCGGTGTAACTGATCAGCGAAGCACATCTGAATTGCCCGCTGATAGGTGGCGCCAGCGTTCTTCAACCCGAAAGACATCGTCTTGTAGGCATAAGTCCCAAACGGGGTGATGAACGCGGTCTTGATCTGGTCTGCTTCCTTGAGAGCAATCTGGTGGTAGCCTGAGTAACAATCAAGGAAACATAACAATACGCAACCTGCGGTCGAGTCGACTACCTGATCGATGCGAGGGAGCCCAAAGTGATCCTTTGGGCAATGCTTGTTGAGATCGGTATAGTCGACACACATTCTCCATTCTTTGTTCTTTTTTTAAAACAAGGACGGGGTTAGCCACCCACTCTGGGTGGATTACTTCTTTAATGAATCCAGCCGCGAGGAGTTTAGCTATTTCCCGTTTGATAGCCTCCCGTTTATCGGGGCCGAAACGACGAAGTCGTTGCTTCTTTGGTACAGCCTGTGGGTACACATTAAGACTATGCTCGATCAGCTCCTTGGGCACCCCTGGCATATCCGATGGCTTCCATGCGAATATGTCTCGGTTAGCCCGCAGGAAACTGACGAGCGCGAGTTCCTATTTGTCACCCAAGCCCGCGCCGATGATGGCTATCTTAGATGAATCGCCTTCTTGGAGCTGGATCGTCTTGAGAGCCACCTCGCCCGTCGACTTGACGCCCGATTGACTCGCCTTCTTCGTCGGGATGTCCAGCTCAACTTGAGAGAGTTGCTGTGTGGCCGCGAGTACTTCTGCGGAAGCATCTGGCACGCGGGAAGTCGATGCATACTGAATGGCCTCTTGGTTACAATCATAGGACTTCTTCAAGTCGCCTCGGAGCGTGAGCACACCATTACGTCCTGGCATCTTGAGAAGTAGGTAGACATAATGTGGCACCGCCATGAACTTGGCGAGCGCCGGCCTCCCCAGTATGGCGTGGTAGGAAGATTCGAAGCTGGCCACCTTGAACTTGATGAACTCGGTACGATAGTTCTCCCTCGTCCCGAAAGTGACTGGAAGAACAACTGTCCCAAGCGGATGCGCAGCATTGCCAGGAACAATACCATAAAAAGGAGCTTTGCTCGGAGTAAGCTTGTTGGTGAGGTCCAGACCCATCTTCTTTAGTGTACTGGCGAAGATAAGATTGAGTCCGCTCCCGCCATCGATAAGAACCCGAGTAAGCTTGACTTCTGCGACCACGGGATCCAGCACCAGTGGGAACTTCCCAGGCTCGGAAAAGCTAGTCCATTGATCATCACGGGAAAACGATATGGGGACCTCCGACCATCGGAGTGGTCGTGGTACCGCTGGTTCAACTGATAGGATCTCTCGTAGCAGCAACTTCTGTTCCCGCTTGGAGCAAAAATCTTCGTCACCGCCAAAGATAACATTGACGGTCTTGGAGGCATCCTGGAACTTAGGTGTCTCAGATTTGTCCTCCTGTTCCTCGTCTTCGGGCTCTTTGCCCGTCGACTTGTTCTTCTTGCCGTTCCCAGGAGAGCCGAAGGCGCGCTTGAGCTGAAAACAGTCGATCGCTGCGTGTTTGGAGTTGACACACCACGGGCACTTCTTCTGCAGGAGTTTTTCAAACTGCTCCTGCGTGGTTGACTTCTTGCCCCGCGAAGGACGGTCCACAGCCGCGACGAGATCGTCTGGCTTGCGTTTTCGGGAAGAACCCGAAAAATCCCGCTGGCCTTTGTCTGCCCGGTTGTCGTTGTTGCGCTTCTAGTTGAGGTCGGTACGTCTTGGAAACCTCTCGCGCATCTTTTCTTCTTGTTCAGACCAGTCGTGCATCATGTCGCGTAAACCTGCAACCGTCTTTGGCCTGTTACGCCCAAAATCACGATATATACCTGGGTCAGTGAGGCCGTTGTAGAAGCAGTCGATAATGTCCTCTTCTGAGATGTTGGTGATGGTGGCCCGCACATCGAAAAAATGGCGGGTGTAAGATCGGAGGAGTTCATTGCGCTCTTGCTTGCACTGGGCGAGGTCGTGCCGAGTTCCTGCTCGAGATATGGCCCCCTGGAAGTTGTCGATGAAGACCTTCTTGAGGCCTTCCCAGGAGTCGATAGAATCGTTGGGGAGACTTTCCAGCCAAGTCAACGGTGCAGGCTCCAAAGCCAGCGGAAAGTAGACGACCTTGGTAGTATTGGAGCCACCAGCCACCTCAATGGCAGTAGAATAACAGCGGAGCCATTGTTGGGGTGCCTGCTTGCCGTCATACTTGGTAATGCCAATTGGCTTGAAACCCTCCGGGTACTTATAGTTGTTGAATCTCGCAGTGAACGCGGGGAAACGATCGCTGCAGTCAGCATCGTCTCGCTCGACTACCTCGCGCTCCCGTCGCCTCGAGTCGAGGACTGACCGGGCATCGCGCCCCTCATTGATCTTCTGGCGAAGATCAGGTTGGTGACGTGGAGGGTCGGGCTGCCTCGGGTTGTTTGCCGGAGGTGGCTGTCGCCTCCCACCGGTGATCTGGCTTCCACCCACGCCATCATTGTTGTTGCTGCGTTGGGGTCGCGGGCGATGACCCGTTGTTCGACTTGGGGCCTGGCTTCGGCTGTCTCCGACGTGCTCGTCCCTGACGAGCGATGCCGGAGCCTGCCGGTCCAACTGGACCCACGCCCGTTGGGCGTAGATGAGTGCTTGTCGGACGTTGGGGTCGTTGCTTCGCTCGAGTAATGCTGTTACCCGAGCGATGTTGGCCACAGGAGTCCTGAAGCCACGTTCATCTGCCGCGGCGAATTCGGCGTCGAGTTCGCGCTGTGCAGAACGTATGCGCTCGTTGGCGCGCTTTCTGCGAACCACATGAGCTCTGTTCCTTGCACATCGCGCGTCGCGCTCGGCGTCGTTCTCGTTCTCGGCTTCTGCGGTGTCTTCATCTTCTGAGATGCCGTCAAGTGCGCCAATGGGGATGAGGGCGTCGTCGTCCCCTTCTTCCGCCATCAGGACTTGGCGAGTTGCGAGTTCGTCGGAAGGGGCTTCGACTAGCTCAGTCGAGCCCTCAGATATGGCAGCCAACGCCCTGCCCTCCTGAAAAGGCAAAGGCTCAAGATGGGCTACCAATCGGTCTTCATGTCCGGGTGAATAGGACAAGTTCATCCCCCTCCAATGAACAATTCATCCTTCGGAGGTGGTGGTAATCATTAGCCCGCAAGCGGCCAGGTGATCCTCGGCCTCCCGGCATGCGGTGGCCCTGTAACCTCCAGCCTGGAGCAAAGGGTCCAAGTCCTTTTCCAACGTGGAAAAAGGAACAGTAGAAACAGACGCTGCCTCGGTCTCCCTGGCAAAGTCAGAAAACGGCAACTCGTCGAGATTATCGACAAAGTCGTCGAGCCTTGCGGCGAGTGTCTTTAGCTTGAAGGTGTCGTCGACGGTGTGCCGACGGAAACCGCCTGCGCCGTTGGCAACGCAGACCCACGAGCCAAAAACAAAGGTCGTGCCCTCAGGGAGCACGGGACTGGGGAACTTGAAAATCGCCATCGAGTTCTCCAGCGGATCTCTGATGCGCACCCCTACCTGGCGCGCCAGCTGTCGGGTTTTATCCGGCTGCCCACCGAGGGGTATCCCCAAGGTGGTAGGTTTTGGGTTGGGATGCGCCGAGATCAGGAACTCGAAGGTGCAGACAACACAAGATTTAGACAAGTTCAGGCCGCAATATGCGTAATGCCCTACGTCCTGTATGATGGTTTGTATTGCCTTGGTGTTGATCTGGTGATCTTATGTTTTGAGGGGGTCCTTGCCCGCCCTTATATATCCGGGGGGACAGGGTTACATGAATCCTAGTCTGATACTAACATAGAAATCGTACTCAAGTACAACTCGAGTAGTTTCCTTCTGTATCGACTAGTTCTACTCCGCATGCGGATAGAATACAACATAAATGAGGTACAGGACACGTCCTATCCCCTAGTCCAATACGGACTCCTTGATGTACACAGCCCCGTGGCCCCGGGTCTGACACCGTGGACAGAAAAGGTCTTTGTAGTAAATCAACGATTGCATCCGCCTCGGAGAAGATATGCACATGAGTCTGGATCCATATGAAAGTAGACTTTATAAGCTTTCCGTGAAGTCCAAGAACTCCCCAATCAAATCTGTATGAAGTCATGGCAGCTGTTACAATTTGGTTCTGTCCTGCAGTCCAAATCCAACATCCAAAACGTGTTGGATTTGGACTCTTCCTTTCCTTGCATCAAAAGTGACGTGGTGGCCTGGTGGAGAATATTGGGAAGACTTAGGCTTGGTTCCCAATCAATTTCTTTGGTCCTCCATGTTTTCCATATAATTTCCACACACGGCTTTATCCAGTCAAGTAATTCTGAAAACGAGAATGCACAAAAATCATAGTGTTTTAGATTAATTGTTCAAAAGTACCAAATTTAATCTTGATATAGAGTTGATTCACCTTTGGACAAGAAGGCACTAATATGGTCGTATCCATGCTAATGATGTCCTCATCAGTTTTATCGGGATGTTACCCGACAGACCATTGGGTTATTCCATTTGAAGTGCGTTGAGGTCATATCGCTTGTATAGCAGTGATCCACGTAATTAAGCCGGAATAATTCACGCGGTTCTGCCACATTTCTCATCTAAGCCTGCACCGATGACAGCGGTCTTAGATTAGTCGCCCTCCTGAAGCTGGATCGTCTTGAGAGCCATGTCGCCGGTCGACTGGATGCTCGACTTGTTTGCCTTCCTCGTTGGGATTTCCAGCCCGGCTTGAGAGAGTTGTTGCGCGGCCGTGAGTACTTCTCCTGGAGCATCTGGCACATGCGTAGTCAAAGCATACTGGATGGCCTCCTGGTTGCAGTCATACGACTTCTTCAAGTCACCTCGAAGAGTGAGTACCCCACTTCGTCCTGGCATCTTGAGAAGTAAATAAACATAGTGCGGCACTGCCATGAATTTGGCCAGTGCCGGCCTGCCCAGTATGGCATGATATGAAGATTCAAAGTTGGCAACCTCGAATTTGATGAACTCGGTATGGTAGTTCTCCCTCGTGCCGAAGGTGACTGGAAGGACCACTGTGCCAAGTGGATGCGCTGCGTTGCCTGGGACAATGCCGTAGAAGGGAGACTTGCTTGGGATGAGCATGTCCGTTAAGTCCAAGCCTAGCTTTCTCAACGTGTTGGTGAAGATGAGGTTAAGACCGCTTCCGCCATCGATGAGTACTCTGGTGAGCTTGACCTCTGCCACCACCGGTCCAGGACCAGGGGGAATTTGCCGGGCTCCAAAAAGTTGGTCCACTGATCATCTCGTGAGAACGAGATGGGGACCTCCGACCACCGGAGTGGTCGTGGTACCACCGGCTCGATGGACATGATTTCTCGGAGAAGCAGCTTCTGTTCCCTACTAGAACTGATCTCTTTGTCACCTCCGAAGATGACGTTGATGGTTTTGGAGGCATCTTGGATCTTCGTGTTGTGCGATTTGTCCCCTTGGTCATCCTCTTCGGGCTCTTTATCCGCTGGCTTGTTCTTCTTGTTGCTACTGGGATTGCTAAATGTCCTTCGGAGGTGGTAGAAATCAATTGCCGCATGATTAGCACCTGGATGCCATGGGCATTTCTTTTGCAGGAGTTTTTTGAACTCCTCCAGTGTCGTTGTCTTCCTGCCTCGCAAAGGGCGATCCACAGCCTTGACCAGGTCATCTGGCTTGCGCTTTCGGGATGGACCCAAGTAGTCCCACTGGCTCTTATCGGTACGATTGTCATTTGTGCACCTCATGTTGTTGTCATTGCGCCTCGGGAACTGCTCACGCATCTTCTCCTCTTGCTCAGACCAATCGTGCATCATGTCACGAAGTCCTGCAAAAGTTTTTGGTCTGTTCCGCCCAAAGTCTCTATAAATGCCTGGGTCAGTGAGGCCATTGTAGAAGCAGTCGATGATGTCCTCTTCCGAGATGTTCGCGGTGGTGGCACGCACGTCGAAGAAATGGCGTGTGTATGATCGTAGGAGCTGATTGCATTCCTGTTTACACTGGGCAAGGTCATGACGAGTACCTACGCGGGTGATCGCCCCCTGGAAGTTGTCGATGAAGACTTTCTTGAGCCACTCCCAGGAGTCGATCGAGTTGTTGCTGAGGCTCTCCAGCCATGTGAGCGGCACAGGGTCCAAAGCCATCGGGAAGTAGACGACCTTGGTGATGTTGGAGCCTCCTGCGACTTCTATGGCGGTGGAGTAACATCGTAGCCATTGCTGAGGAGCTTGTTTGCCATCGTACTTGGTGATCCTGTGACAGTTTGAGTACTTGTAAGCTAGGAACATTATTTGTTAGTGTGAAGTATGTGCTTGTTAGTGTAAAGCTTGTGTGTGTTTATGTGAAGCTTTTAAAAACTTAAATGCAAGTAAAAGGGGTATTTTTATAATTACGGAAAAACTAGGGTTGTTTTTGCAAAATATAATTGGATAGGAAGTAACTTCAAAATAAGTGAAGGGTAGTTTTGCTAACACGTTTTTCTTACTTTATCCCCTGTAAAAAAATATAATAATAAAAAAATTAAAAAATATAAAAATATGTATATATCCAAAAGTTTCATTTGAAATGTATGTGTTGAAAAGTGCAAAAAGATGAATTGTAAAAGTAACTTTCAAAGTTACTAAAGGCTAAAGTGTAAAAAGGTGCAAGTCATCATGTCATAAATGCTTGAGTCATCCTGTCATAAATGCTTAAGTCATCCTATCATAAATGCTTGAGTCATCCTATCATAAATGCTTGAGTCTTCATGACATGTCATAAATACTTGCAATTAGGTCCAAAGTTATAAGAAATTTACCTCAGTAAGGACAAAATCTATTCAACTACCATTTTTGTTCAAAATTTAAAATGTAAGGCTGTATACTTTGGGTTTTTGAACTTGAACCCTAAAGCAATGTTGTAGGATCTGAAAAACTCTCCAACTTCTATTTTGGGCATTTCCTCATTAGGGTTTTAGATTAATGAGAAATTTTACTTTACCGAGAGGTCCCTGTATTTTCTGTAATTGCAGAAAAGTCCCTGGATGCATCCCACTTTGCTTCCTCCTCTGTTTCTTTTCTGCGAGCTTAGCGCCGCCCCTACCACCGCCCACCACCGTTCCCTCGCCACCAGCGCCACCTCCTGCTCCACCTCACTCCACGCGTCGCTCGTCTCTTGTCTTGCTCCCTGGACGCTTTATATAATCAACTGCAACACCACGGCACACCAGCCTCGCCGCACGTGCTTTCCTCGCTCTCAACGCCGTCTCGCCGTGTCCCTCCAACACCACGACACGATGTTGTCCATGTTCAACGGCTACTCCACTTCACTCCAGGCCGCCTCGCCTCGCTTCGCATCTGCTCCACTTTTCTTAGAGCCAATCCGAGCTCCTGCCCGTGTGCCAGAGGTGCCACCGCATGCCATGGCCGCTGTCGCCAGCTCCTGCTCACGCGCGCAGCACCCCTCTCGACCTTAACACTTGCTCCACTGCTGCTCCATGATCTCCTTTACTCACTCACGCGCTTCTCTTCCACGGCAATTCCTTTCCCCGAGCGTAGCTCCTCGCCGGACCTCCGCCGCAACCACTGCTCGCCATCAACAGCCACCACTGCCGCCTCTCAACCCCGATCCAATACTCCTGCAGCACCACGACAACCCACTGATGCTCCCCAGCCCATCCAATTTCATTCTTCCGTGCTCGAACATCATCTCCCACTGCGCCAGCAAGCTCAAGCTCCGCCGCCGCTCGGCCTTACCATCGACTCACCGCCACAGAGCCCCTCCGCCTTTGCCAAGAGCACCAGCAACACTACATCATTCCGCAAAAGCTTCCCAGTAGCTTCTTCACCGTCCTCCGGCACCCCAGTCACCGGAACCACCTCGCCGTCGCTACCTCCTCGCCGGTGAGCTTCTGTTTCCGTCGAGCCCGTCCTTCCGCCCTTCCTCCGACTGGACCAACCACTCCAGTAGCCTCCTCTCCTCCTACTGCAGCTATTAGACCAGGGCCTGGCCGCCCTCCTCGCCAGGAAGCATCCCGCCGATGAGCTCCCCTCCGCCACTACCTCGGCCACCGGGAGAAATCCACCTCCGGTCACCCTCTCTTCCTCCCAAACCCACCCCTGGACGCGCCTTGAGCTCCTGATGCTCGTGGACCAGTCCTCCTCCACCCCCGACGCTGCCCCTCGCTTGAATTTGGCCGGCGATACCCCTGCCCCTTCTTCCCCAACGAGCAAGGACCCAATTACTCTGATTTCAAACTTTCTAGGGTCCTGTCTGTAAATTTCCAGTCCCTCCCCTATGGCAGAACCGCCTGAATTATTCTGGCTCAAGTGCGCTAGTCATCGCTATGCAGCCGATACTAACCCAACGTACTTCAAACGGAACAACCCATTGGTCTGTCGGGTCTCCGCCCGATGCAACCACAGTTCAACAGGATCGAAGCAGGTTTACCTCGCATGAAGGCGAGTTTACAATCACAGTACAGCTCATCAACTTTTAATTTACAGATATGCAAATATTATTACAAACCTTGTTCAAACTTAAAGTAAAATTTATACAAACAGTGTTTAAACCGACAAGCTAAACAGCTTGTCCATGCTCACAGTGGAAGGAAAATAAATACGCGACTACACACGTCGCAAAGGTTGACATCGTGCTCAGCCCAAGGCCTGGTGTCACTCAGGAGGGTCACTGCCAGCCGGGGACGGATCCCACTCCACGGACCAGCCATGTGGAATAGAAGTTGGCCACACAGAACTATCCGTGGGGTTTTCGAAGGTTATACCTGAAAAAGATACTAGCAAGGTTGGGTATACTTTAGCCCGTAACTAGACTCATGAAGGCATTGTAAAGGTTCTGGGTTTATTTTCAGCTGAAAAGCAACAAAGAGTATGATCTACTTTCAAGTTTTAGCTTTCATATTCTAGTTGATTATCCATTCTAGGTTAGCACCTACACTAAGCAAGCAAGGTAGAGTTTATCATTCATCAAGATTGTTCCATCGTTAGTTACACTTCTTACTCTATGTGGCAGAAGGAATAAGCAATCTCAATCTCTGCGAGAAACGGATGATTCTGAATTGAATTTTAACCTTGCAAGGGTAAACCTAACTGACACGCTTGGAACATCCAAAGATCGTTCTGAAGCAACCGTTTCCCTCATATTCTGGGTTATGGATCAGGGCCACCACAAGCGACTGCAGGACCGTATGCACACCAATTGTGCGGGACATACGTCTGTAGCGTGACTACATGATCGTACTCCTGTCTACCATGCAGAACGTACTCCCACACGTCGGTGCGTGTAAACATAAACTAAAAGTCGAGTGGTGGAGACGTGTCCATTTGCCGGGCTATTCAGGTACTAGGCTTACCGCTTTACCATATTTCGCGGCGTGTGGCTAGTACTTTCAAACGCTTAGCCACCACTACCACACACTGCGATCTTAACAACTTTTATCAGAATAGACAGGGTAAAACTCCAGGTCATGACATCGTACATGACCCTGTCCATCATCCTTATAGTGACTGCAGAATGGTAAACATTCAACTCGTATATCGCGCGAGTGACAGGAAATCACTCGACTTTTACCGGCCTTATTTAGCAGAGCATCTACGCGATAAGGACTCGGGTACAATACATAGGATTTCTAAGATCTTATGCAATTAGGGTTTCATTTCAACTCCTAGATGTAAGGCAGGATATATATTATAATAATGAAATTGTGATAAATTGAAATACTGGGATATGTATCGGGGCTTGCCTTCTTGAGTGGGGTTGGGGGTAGGAGTATCAAAGATTTCCGAACTTTGGTTCGGAGCTTCAGTTAGAGTCTCGGCGACGTTTGTTGGGTCTTCAGAAAATCCTTGACCTTGTCCCAAGACTAGCTCGTAGTCTCCGTCGTCGAGTGTCGTTGATTCTACATGTCATGCAATGATTTAAGAGAGATGGTGTTCAAGTTATAGATTTTTAGTTCACAATAAAGTTGCAATCCAACAAACAAACAAGCATAAACTCATGTAGCAAGGAGGTGGGGTTCCAAACTATCATCTATACCTAGGTTATGTCATTCAAAGGAATTACTTTGAAGTAATTCGACAAGTTTGATTTCTATTTTGAAAACCCTCCAGAATTTAATCTTGAATTTTTGTGAAAAAGTTTATTTTCAGTAAATAAGCTTATGGTGAATTTTTCATAATTTTCTGGAAATAGAAACTAAAGCATTTGAATTTTGAATTCAAATCTCTAGTTTAAATTTAAATCTTGGGTAAATAGAACTATAAAGTTTTGAAAATTTAATTATAAACTAATTATTAACATACTAGATTATGGTAAGAAGATCTAAACATAGAAGCCTTAAGAACATTCCTAATTAAATTCAAACCATTTCAAATTAAATTGCCCAAATTTAAAAGAACTTAAACTACAAAACAGTGCTAAGCTTGAAACTTTTACACAAGCTCACACATAACCTATAGAAGCTACATAACAAAAATTACAAGAAACTAAGCTAGTATGTAGAAGTTATGCACAATATACCCTTTTACGTTAAGTTTAAAATAGATTCCAAAGTATTTAGTTTTAAACTAAACTCCATTAATAAAAGTTGTAGAGTTTGAAATCTAGTTTCCAACAAAACTAGTTTGGCAATTTTTCAATTTTCCTACAATTTTCTATGAATTTTACAAGGCAGCAGCATTGCTCACATGAAATAACAAAACGTTTACAAGGGGGGTCCTTAGTCTTTTGCAGTCGGGTCCCTAGAAAAAGAAAAGCATTCGCATATATGCCCCTGCCAGCTCCGACGGCGGCCGGCTGATCTGCTCCGGCACATTCTCACCGGCGGCGAGGTCCTCGCCGAGGATGGGGTGGCTCAACACGATCTACGGGACATGGGGAGCTGGTTGGGGGGGGGGTTATGCTCGATGGGCAGAGGCGGAACACAGCCGGTGGCGAGGAGGGGCGGCAGCCACGACGGTGCGCTGGTGTTCCCGGCGAGGGGCCAGCGAACACGGGCAACTAAGGTGCGCAAGAGCACTAGGGGGAGGTAAAGAGGCGATTCTCATACCCAAAATGGCCAAGGATGTGGCGGAAGAATGCTGTCGACGGTGAGGTGGTCCTCGGGCAGCTCCGGCGAGGGGCGGCACGGGGTCGGGGCAATTCCGGCTAGGGGAGGCCGGAAGCTCGAACAGAGCAGGTCGGGGAGCTAGTGGAGGAGGTGAGGGAGCACTGGATGGCTGGAATTTGGGCGGGGTGGAGTAGCTGCGAAGAAATCCGGCGAGCCGCTGGCGGTCGGTTTTGGTGGTCGTGGGGAAGAAGAAAGGGGGAACAGCAGAAAGGAAGAGCTCGGTCCGGCTTTATAGGGACGCAAGACTCGGTGGAAGTGAAGGGGAGGGAGAGCAGTCGTGCAGCCAGGCTCAGATTGGCAGGCGGTGCCAGCGTGTCCTCCGGGCATGCGTGGCGGCCGTTCCGCCTCGGCGGTGCGACGTGGAGAGAGTGGGGGCGGACAGCGCAAGGTCGGGAAAGGCAGCAGCGAGGCAGGGAAGGACACGTGGAAGGGCTCAGGGCGGCGCGGGGGCGGCGCACATGGCTTGCAAGAGCGGCGGCGGTGCGCGGTAGAGAAACAGAGGAGAGGGGGAAAGAGGTAGAAGAAGGGGGGCCCAGTTGCAAAATGCAAAAAATACAGGGACTCCACTGTAATGCTTAAATAACTTTCAAACCAGAGCTCAAATGAAGATGGGCCCAAAAGCAAAAAGGTATGGTTTTTCAAAATGTACAACTTTTCTTTAAGGTTCATCCACAGAAGAGCTAAGGATCTGAAGTTAATATAAAACTTAGCAAAGTTTCTAAACTTTATATAAATCCTATTTAAAAACTATACTACATATACATCCTATGTGTAGTTTCACCTATATTTACGATTTAAACACAAGTTTTTGACTTTTGCCAAAACAACCTTTATGTATTTGAATCCCACTTCCCTTTCTCTTCTATTTAACACTAGAGTTTATTTATTAATTTATAATTATATAAAACCAACCCTTTTTCTTAGCCTTTAAATTTTTAAACATACTTTCACCACATTTTGCATACAACATACTACTATAAACTTAGGGTATGACAGTACTAATTACCTGAGTGTCACAGCCTTCCCCCCTAAAAAGAATCTCGTCCCGAGATTCCGGAACAAGATGGAAATGGATGGTCAAGTTTGGAGGTTGGCTTGAAGGAAGTCTGGGAAATTGTGCTGAAGATAAGATTCGGTTTCCCATGTTGCTTCTTCTTCTGTGTGATGGTTCCACTGAATCTTGTACATTTTGATGGTTTCTCTTCTGGTGCTTCTCACTTTGGTGTCTAGTACCCTGATTGGATGCTCCGTATAGGTTAGATCAGATTCGATTTCGAGAGCTTGAGGATCGATGATCTTGGTAGGAACCTTGACACATTTCCTAAGTTGAGATACATGGAAGATGTCATGGATGGCCGCTAATTGAGGAGGAAGTTGGAGACGGTAAGCTACGAGTCCACAGATTTCGAGAATTTCAAAGGGTCCGATGTATCGAGGAGCAAGTTTCCCTTTTACGCCGAACCTTTGAGCACCTCGGGTACGAGATACTCGAAGATAGACAAAGTCTCCAACTTGAAACTGTAAAGGTCTTCTCCGTATGTCAGCGTAGCTTTTCTGTCGAGATTGAGCTACCTTTAGATTAGCCTGTATAGTCTTCACCTTATCCTCTGCTTCAATGACTAGGTCAGGTCCAAAGATCTTACGTTCGCCGGTTTGTGACCAACTTAAAGGAGTTCGGCAGCGGCGACTGTACAATGTTTCAAATGGGGCCATTTTGAGACTACTTTGATAGCTGTTATTGTATGAGAATTCGGCCAACGACAAACATTTGTCCCAGTTCTTGTCATATTGAAGTACACAGGCTCTAAGCATATCTTCCAAAATCTGATTTACCCTTTCGGTCTGTCCATCTGTCTGAGGGTGATATGCGGAGCTTCGAATTAGTTTAGTTCCAAGAGCAACGAATTGAGCTCCATGATCAGAAATTATTGTCTTTGGTACTCCATGAAGATGGACAACTTGATCTAAGTAGATCTCGGCATACTTTTTGGCATTATACATAGTATGTACAGGAAGGAAATGGGCAGTCTTGGTCAATCGATCAACGATTACCCAAATGGAGTCATGCCTCAGAGAAGTGTTGGGTAAGCCAATGATAAAGTCCATGCTGATATCCTCCCACTTCCAAGAGGGAATAGATAAAGGTTGAAGAATACCAGCAGTTTTCAGATGACTGGCTTTGACTCTTTGACAGATATCACATTCTGAGACATATTTGGTAATTTCTCGTTTCATATAAGTCCACCAGAAGTTTTGTTTCAGATCCTGGTACATTTTCGTACTGCCAGGGTGCATAGAGAATTTGGATAGGTGGGCTTCATCCAATATTTGTTTACGGAGCTTAGGGTCCTTAGGTACAACGATACGTCCGTTGAACCATAAAACTCCTTCTGGATCTATTCGGAAGCATTTATACTTTCCTTCTCCTTGTGTTATCTTTTGCTTAAGGATTCTAACTCCTTTATTGCACTATTGTGCTAGAACAATGCCATCCCTAAGCGTGGCTTCAACTGAGAGATGATTCAAATCACCTTGGGGAATGATTTCTAGATTAAGCTTTCTCATTTCCCAGCAGAGAGTCTCATTGAAAGCTTCTACAGACAAGCAAGAGCAATGTGCCTTGCGACTGAGTGCATCCGCAACGACATTGGCCTTGCTTGGATGATAGTGTACTTCTAAATCATAGTCTTTGATAAGTTCTAGCCAGCGTCTTTGCCTCATATTCAGGTCTGCTTGTGTAAAGATGTATTTGAGGCTTTTGTGGTCAGTATAAATATGACATTTTGTACCCATCAAATGATGTCTCCAGATCTTCAGGGCATGAATGACAGCTGCGAGTTCAAGATCATGGGTAGGGTAGTTCTGTTCATGAACCCTGAGTGCTCATGATGCATATGCAATTACTCGGTTGTCTTGCATAAGCACACAACCAAGTCCAGTTCCTAAAGCATCACAATAGATGTTGAAAGGCTTTGATACATCTGGTTGAGCTAGGACTGGAGCAGTTGTGAGATGGGCTCTGAGAGTGTGGAAGGCACCTTCACAATTTTGATCCCAAGAGAATTTAACACCTTTCTTTAGTAGTTCGGTCATAGGTTTGGCTATTCTGGAGAAATCAGGGATGAAACGATGATAATAGCCAGCTAGACCAAGAAAACTACGGATCTGATGGACTGATGTTGGAGGTTTCCAGTCCATCACTTCTTGTACTTTACTGGGGTCAACGGATATACCGTCACCGGAGATAGTATGGCCCAGAAACTTCATTGTATCTAACCAGAACTCGCATTTGGAGAATTTGGCGTACAAGTGGTGGTTTCTTAATCGCTGAAGGATGACATGAAGATGTTTTGCATGGTCTTCCAGATTTTTAGAGTAGATCAGAATGTCATCAATGAAGACCACAACAAATTTGTCGAGTTCTTGCATGAAGACAGAATTCATAAGATACATGAAATATGCTGGGGCATTGGTAAGACCAAATGACATGACAAGATATTCATATAGACCATATCGAGTAGCGAAGGCCGTTTTTGGAATGTCACTTGGCCGGATCTTAATTTGATGATAGCCGGAACGGAGATCAATTTTGGAGAATACTTTAGCTCCGGCTAACTGATCGAAGAGAATATCAATGCGGGGCAGGGGGTATTTGTTTTTGATAGTGTGGCAGAACCAACTTGAATTACACCGTCTCAAGTACGCGAGTCCGCTCCTGCAGGCTCGAACGTGCTTCAAACGGTATAATCCTTTGGCCTGTCTGGTAACGTCCTGATAAACCACTAATTGCAGGATCAAACAAGGTACCTCGCACGAAGACGAGTCCAGAGATACGAGAGCCATCACATTTTACATCATAGGCAAAGATATTACATGAGAGTTTAAAAGTAACATCAGTTTCTAACTGATGGCATTTATTACAAAACAGTCTTAAGTTTCAAGTCATAGCAGCGGAATTTATAACACGGGCACTGTACTCGTCATCAGCTCAGATATCATGCTAGCCCTGGCATGATATCACTCGGAGGGGTCTGCGTTGGCCGGGGATGGGTCCCACTCCACAGACCAACCATCAGGCAGAGGGTAGGACCACGGTACAGGCAGAGCTGAGTCGTCAGGAGGATTACCTGAGCAAAAATTCACAAGGCAAGACTGAGTATTCTAATACTCAGCAAGGCTTACCCGTTCATGGTATACTTAGCCATATAGATAAACTTATGACGGTTTTTCGGGTTTTGGGTAAGGTTTTCAGCTGAAAAGCAACAAAGAGTAGATCCATATTGTCAACTTTTAGCTTTCAAGTTCTATGTAATTATTCATTCTAGGTAAGCACCTATAGCTATTCAAGCATGGTAGAATCTTTAGCCAAACATCATCTTTGATAATCACAAAGTTGCTCTTGTTACTCTATGTGGTAAAGGGATCAAGCAGTCTCAATCTCCGCGAGAAACGGACGATTCCTGAATCGAATTTCAGCCTTGCAAGATAAACCTAACTCACACGCTTGGAACATCCAACGATTGTTCCAAAGCAACCATTTGCCTTTCATTCCGACTCGTGGATCAGATCCACCATAAGCGACTGCAGGACCATACTCCTGGTTGCCCAGCAACACGTATTCCCACACGTCGAATCGAGTAACAGGAAGAACCAAAATACGTGTGGTGGGGGGTATGTCCACTCCTCGGGCTGATTGGTTACTAGGCTTACCGCTTACCATATTTCGCGGCATGTGGCTAGTACTTTCAAACGCTTAACCACCGCTACCACACACTGCGACCTTATCAAATTCAACAACACAGACAGGGCATCATCTCAACCATGATACCTCACAAAACTCCCGTCCGTCATCCTTATAGTAATTGCAGGAATGTAAACATTACAACTCCTATAAAGCTCGCGAGTGACAGGCAATCACTCGGCTTCTACCGGTCCTATTAGCATAGCTGCTATTCGGACTCAAGTTATATAAATAGATATAGATTACAGTGTAAACAAAATAGTGGGTTATGTCCGGGGCTTGCCTTCTTGAGCAGGGTTGGGGGCAGAAGTGTCAAAGTTTTTCGAACGTTGGTTCGGAGCTTCAGTTAGACCTTCGACGGCGTTCTCGGGGTCTTCAGGAACTTCTACGGTTTGATCCGAGATCAGCTCGTAGTCACCGTCGGCGAGAGTAGCCGGGTCTACATGATATGCAAAGATGTAAATTAAGGGATGCATATTCTTTTATTTTATTTCACGATAAAGTTGCAATCCAAGCAGTTAACACATATGAACTCATGAAACAAAAATGGGGTTTAGTCTTGAGTTATCATTCATATTTAAATCATGATTATAGTATTGGATTCATTGAAAACAGGAACTAAGACAATTGAATTTGAATTCAAATTTCAAGTTTAAATTCAAATCTTAGGCAAATATAATTATAAAGTTTTGAAAATTTAAATATAGACTAATTATCAACACATTAAATCATAACAAAAAGATCTAGTTAATTAAGCCTAAGAAACATGCTTAGTTAATCTCAAATCATTTCAAATTTGAATTATCCAAATTCAAAAGAATTTAAGCTACAAAATAGTACTAAGATTGAAACTTTTACACAAGTTCATACATAATCTATAGAAATTACATTCCAAAAATCATTAGAAACAAATCTAATATGTAGAAGTTATGTATAAAATACCTCTTAATCTTAGATTTAAAATAGATGCAAAAGTACTTAGTTTCAAACTAAACTTAATTAATAAAAGTTATAGGGTTTGAAATCTAGTTTCCAACAAAATTAGTTTTGCAATTTTTGGATTTTTCTACAGTTTTCTACGAATTTTACAAGACAGCAACATTAATCACATGAAATAACAAAACACATAAGGGAGGGTCCTCGGTATTTTGCGTTTGGGTCCCTGGAATAAGTTTTCTTCTCACAGATGTGCCCCTGCCCGACCCCGATGGCGACCGGCCGATCGGCTCAAGCACGTTCTCGCCAGCGGCGAGCTTTCCGGCGGGGAGGGGCTGACCGAGCATGACCTACGGAACCTAGGGAGTGGTTTGGGAGGGAGTGTGCTCGAAGGGCAGCGGTGGGACACGGCCGGCGACGGGAAAGTGCGGCGGCCGCGTCGGGTCACCGGCGTTCCCGGCGAAGGGCCGGTGAACACAAACAAGGAAGGCACGCACGAGCACCAGTAGGCTACGGGGAATCGACTTGTGCACCTGGACGGGCTGGAGATCAAGCGGAAGGAGCTGTCGATGGTGAGGGCGAGCTCGGGCGGCTCCGGTGAGAGGCGGCTCGGGGTGAGAGCAATTCTGGCGGAGGAAGGCCAGGGGCTGGATCGGATCAGTTCGGAGAGCTAGGGGAGAAGGTGGGGAAGCGGTTGACCGAGGGAATTTGGGCGGGGTGGCGCGGTTGAGGAGAATTCCGGCGAGGAGAAGCGGCGGCGGCTCGATGTCACGAGGAGGAAGAAGGGGCAAAGCAGCCGGGGAGAGGGGGGTTCGGTCAGGTTTTGTAGCAGCGCACGCCTAGTAGAAGAGAGGGAGAGGGAGAGAGAGGGGGCGGTTACGGCCGAGCTCAGGACGGCGGGCAGCGAGGTGTCAGCCAGCGGTGCTCGGGGAGGCCGTGGCGTGCGCGAGGCAGGACAGCAAGGCTAGGCTAGAGCGGCGGGCAAGGTCGGGGTGACGCGTGGGGAGGGGCGGCAGCAGGAGGTGGACGGCGACGTCGATGGCAGAGCGGCGGCCAGGGGGGAAAGCTCTACACCGGCGGCAGAAGAGGAAGCAGAGGAGCAGAAGGGGCTCAGAGGAAGAAGGAGGAGGAGAAAAAGTCCAAGGGCTCATGTGGAAAATTGAAAAGATCCAGGGACTTCCCTGTAAAGTGAAATTCACCGTTGATCTAAAGCTCTAATGAGAAAGTGCCCAAAATAAAAGTTGTAGAGTTTTTCAAGCTCAACAAAATTGCTTTAGAGCTCAAGTTCAAAAACTCAAAGTTTGCAGCTTTACATGATAGGTTTTGAATAAAGGTGAAATTTGAATTACCTTTGTCCTTACCAAAGTGAATTTGATCAAATTTTAAACACATTTGCAAAAGTTCATGGAAGGTCATGATGACTTGTAATATTACATATTAGCCCTCAAGTAAACATGAAAGTTACTCTTACACATCAACTATTTTGCATAAAAGACCCTATGGCTTTTGTTTTATTTACACTTGGGTCCCTATTTTTACTTAAAGGCTTAGTTCCTTAGATTTTAATCTACCTTTTACACTTTCTTTCTCATAGTAATATAAATTTAACACTTAGTATTATTTTTCTCCTACATTTTAATGCTACCTTCCATTCCACCCAATTTACACTTAAAGGCCTATATTTTATAGAAATTACAAATATACCCCTAGTCTTTTGTACTACCCACACATATCATAGCAAGCCTACATATATCACACTAAGACCTAATGTCTATGTCTCTAATTACCTGAATGTCACAGCCTTCCCCCCTAAAAAGAATCTCGTCCCGAGATTCGGAAGCAGAATAGAATCGGACGATTAGAATTGGGAATTGGTTGGAAGGAAAGTTGGGAAATTCCGTTGAAGATAGGATTCTGTTTCCCAAGTTGCTTCCTCTGCGGTGTGATGATCCCGTAAGATCTTGTACATTTTAACCTTCTTCCTTCTGGTGACCCTTTCCTTGGTATCCAAGATCTGGATAGGTTGTTCGGTGTAAGATAGATCGGGTTCGATCTCAATAGCACGGGTCTCAACAATTTCCGTGGGTACTTTGATACACTTCTTTAGTTGAGAAACATGGAAAACATCATGGATGGCAGCCATTTGAGATGGAAGGCAAAGTTTGTAAGCCACTGGGCCACAAACTTTAAGGATCTCAAAAGGTCCGACATATCAGGGTGCTAATTTCCCTTTTATGCCGAAACATTGAACACCTTTGGTAGGAGATACCCGAAGATAAACAAAATCTCCTATTTGGAACTGCAAAGGTTTCCTTCTTCGATCCGCATAACTCTTTTGCCTAGACTGGGCTGTCTTAAGGTTGGCTTGAATAACCTTGACCTTATCTTCAGCTTCGATAACTAGATCCGGTCCAAAGATTTTGCGTTCACCGGTTTCCGACCAACTCAAGGGAGTTCGACATCTGCAACCGTATAACGCTTCAAAAGGTGACATCTGAAGACTGGATTGGTAACTGTCGTTGTAAGAGAATTCAGCCAAGGCAAGACATTTGTCCCAGCTTGTACCATAGTGAATAATACAAGCTCGGAGCTTGTCTTCAAGAATTTGGTTGACTCGCTCAGTCTGCCCATCAGTCTGGGGATGGTATACAGAGCTTTGAATTAGTTTGGTTCCAACAGTAGACTGCAATTGTTCCCAGAAGCGGGCAATGAATTGGGCCCCTCAATCAGAGATGATGGTCTTGGGGACACCGTGTAATCGAACAATTTGATCAAGATAGACTTCGGCATACTTCTTAGCAGAGTAAGTGGTATGCACGGGAAGAAAATGAGCCGTTTTTGTGAGTCTATCAATGATTACCCATATGGAGTCATGTTTTTGAGACGTGTTAGGAAGACCAACGATGAAATCCATACTAATATCTTCCCATTTCCATGACAGAATAGGTAATGGTTGAAGCGTACCAGACGCTTTTAGATGGCTGGCTTTGACTCTCTGACACGTGTCACACTCGGATACATACTTAGCAATTTCTCTTTTCATTCTGGTCCACCAAAAATGTTGTCGTAGATATTGATACATTTTGGTGCTACCAGGATGAATAGAGAATTTGGATAAATATGCTTCATCAAGGATTTATTTATGAAGTTGATGGTCTTTAGGTATAACGATACGATTGTTGAACCACAAGACTCCTTGAGGATCAGTGCAAAAATACTTGTATTTAGCTTCTCCTTGAGATAGTCTTAGCTTGATAATTCTGATACCCTTATCATGTAGTTGTGATATGAGGATTTTATCTCGAAGAGTAGACTCGATAGATAAAAGATTTAGACTACCTTGAGGGATAATCTCTAGATTGAGTTTTCTCATCTGGTTACAGAGAGTGTCACTAAAAACTGCTATGGATAAGCAATGACAATGTGCCTTGCGGCTAAGTGCATCCGCAACCACATTGGCTTTGCCAGGATGGTAGTATACCTCAAGGTCGTAGTCTTTGATCAGTTCTAACCATCGCCTTTGCCTCATATTCAAGTCAGCTTGGGTAAAGATATATTTGAGGCTCTTATGGTCAATGTAAATGTTACACTTAGCACCCATAAGATGATGTCTCCAGATTTTAAGAGCGTGAACAAATGCTGCCAATTCAAGATCATGAGTTGGATAGTTTTGCTCATGGTTCCGGAGCGCTCTGGATGCATAAGCAATGACCCGGTTGTTTTGCATTAGAACGCAACCAAGGCCAGTTCCAGAAGCATCGGAGTAAATATCAAAAGGTTGGGTGTTATCTGGCTGAGCTAGCACCGGAGCGGTTGTTAGAAGTTTTCTCAAGGTATGGAACGCTTCATCACACTTATCATCCCATCGATATTTAACTTCTTTCTTAAGTAGCTCAGTCATAGGTTTGGCTATCTTGGAGAAGTCTGGAATGAATCGGCGATAGTATCCCGCCAATCCAAGGAAACTTCAAATTTGATGGACTGAAGTTGGAGGCTTCCAATCCATAACCTCCTGAACTTTAGTTGGGTCAACTGATATGCCTTCACTAGAGATAGTGTGTCCTAGAAATTTCACACTATCCAGCCAAAATTCACATTTCGAGAATTTGGCGTAAAGGCAATGATCACGTAGTCGTTGAAGAACGATACGTATGTGATTGGCATGGTCTTCATTAGTCTTGGAATATATTAGAATATCGTCGATGAAGACCACGACAAATTTATCAAGTTCCGGCATAAAGACTGAGTTCATGAGATACATGAAATATGCCGGGGCGTTAGTAAGCCCAAATGACATAACCAGATATTCATATAGTCCATATCTAGTTGAGAAAGCCGTTTTTGGAATATCGCAAGGCTTGATTTTGATCTGGTGATAACCAGAGCGTAAGTCAATCTTGGAAAATACCTTAGCTCCAGCTAATTGATCAAATAAGATATCAATGCGGGGAAAAGGGTACTTATTTTTGATAGTGACCGCATTGAGTGGACGATAATCGACACATAACCTTAATCTATTGTCCTTCTTCTTTACAAATAGAGCGGGACAACCCCAAGGTGAAGCACTTGGGTGTATGAAACCTTTATCAAGAAGATCTTGAAGTTGGATTTTTAACTCGGCCAATTCATTTGGAGGCATACGATATGGCCTCTTTGAAATAGGAGCAGTGCCAGGTTGAAGTTCAATGATGAACTCGATGTCTCTGTCTGGTGGCATTCCAGGTAAGTCATCTGGAAAGACATCGGGAAACTCACACACTACAGGAATATCTTTTACTTTGATGTCGGTGATAGCATAAGTGCAAGAATATAGATACTCCTGCTGAGGTAGATAGAGGGTAATGGCTCCTTGATATGGTGAATTAATCTCAATAACTCGGGAAGAAATGTCTAGCAGTACTCTATGTTCAGTCATCCAATTCGTCCCAAGTATAACGTCAATACCCTCTACGTCTAGCAATACCAAATCAGTTTTAATCACTTGGCTGCCTAACCGAATTGGCACACTTTTAACCATTTGGTTAGAGGTAATCTTTCCTCCAGGGGTAGAAATCATATATGATCCCTGGGTAGGACAAAGATCAAGTCCTATTCGGGTACCACAGTTGTTACTAATAAAACTATGAGTTGCTCCTGAATCAAATAATGTAACGACTGGTTTATGGTGAATAGAGAATGTACCCGACATGACGGGGGTTCCGTCCGGAAGTTCCGCAAGGGTGGTTGTGACAGTTCATGTACGTGTAATCTAGGCACACAATTTGTTAGTGTGAAGTAAGTGCTTGTTAGTGTAAAGCTTGTGTGTGTTTATGTGAAGCTTTTGAAAATTTAAAGTGCAAGTAAAAAGGGTATTTTTGTAATTACAGAAAAACCTAGGGTTGTTTTTGCAAATGTATTTGGATAAGGGTAATTTCAAAATAAGTGAAGGGTGGTTTTGTAAATATATTTTTCTTATTTTATCCCTTGTGAAAAATATATATTTGTCCAAAAGTTTCATTTGAAATGCATCTGTTGAATTGTATAAAAATTTTGGGTAAAGTGGTAAAAATAGGGGTATTTATGTAATTTTATAAAAGTACAAGTCCTTTTATGCAAGTATTTGATTTACAAAAGTAAATTTCAAAATTACTCAGGACTAAAGTGTAAAAGGTGCAAGTCATTATGACATGTCTATCCAATCATTATGGCGAGTCTATCCCGTCATCATGACGTGTCATAAATGCTTGCATTTAGGTTCTGAAATTTTATAAAGTTATACTCTTTAGGACAAAAGTAATTCAAATCCAACTTTTGTTCAAAATTTAATCTGTAAAGATATGAGTTTTGAGTTTTTGAACTTGAGCCCTAAAGCAATGTTGTAGAGTTTGAAAAACTCTCCAACTTTCGTTTTGGGCATTTCTTCATTAGGGTTTTAGATTGATGGAAAAATTTGACTTTACAGAAAGGTCCCTATAGTTTTCTAAATTTACGCAAAGGTCCTTGGGAAATCCTATTTCCCATTCTCCCCTGTTCTTCTTCTCTCTCTCTACCTTATCTTCTCCCTGGCGCTTCTTTGTTCCTTGGCCGGCGGCGCCTCTGTCCAAGGGAATTCCCCCTGCTTCTTTCCCTCTACTCCACCCTGCTCGGCCGTGCATAGGGCGGCGGCCCGGCACGGCTCCGGCGGCGTGCAGGCCTGGCGCAGGTGTGGGCGCGGGCTGGCGTGCGGACGCGGCGCGCGGGCCGGCGCGGCGGCTCGCGAGCGGAAGCGCGTGGGCGCGGCTCGGGCACGGCGCAGGAGCTGGCGAGGGGCGGCAGCTCGGCACGGGTTCGGGCGGAGGCTGGCGCAGAGCGGAGGCAGGCGCTGGCGCATGCGGCACGAGGGAGCAGGAGCTGGGCGGCGCGCTGCTGCGGCAGCGGGCGAGCCGGCTCCAGGCGCCGGAGCGGCAGTGCACAGGTGCGCTGGCGCAACACGGAGCAGCTCGGCTCAGGCGGAGCGGGGCGCTGGGCGACTCGCGGGCGGCTGCGGCTTGGACGGTGTTGGAGCAAGGACCGGCGGTGCCCGCGGTGACGCGTGAAACAAGGGAAGGCGACGCCCGCAGTGGTGCTGGCGGCTGCTATCCGGGGACGGGAACCCGATCTTCAGGCCGGCGCCGACACGAGCGGGCACGGGAAGGAGACGGCCGCCAGTCAGGGGCACCACCACAAATGGAGCACGCACGACGAAGGCCGACGGATTGGAAGGGAGGACGCGAGCTCGCTCGCTCGTGAGATGCATGAGGGGCGGCGAGTCGGAAGGAGAGGTGGCGAATCGAAGGCGATGGTCATAGCACGGCGAGCTCGGAAGGAGCAGCGGCAAGGCGGTCAAGACAGGAGTAACGCGGCCCGGGTTCGACGCGCAGCGCAAGACCGACGGTGAAGTTATAGGACCCGGAGGTCCGAGCGGAATTGAATCGGCGCGTTTGCGAATACGAGCGCAAGTGTTTTACCAGTGGCCGACTCGGCTCGATTCCGCACGCGAGTGCGTATGCAAGGCAACGGACCACGCGCGAGCAAGTTGAGGGCCAGTGGTGTGAGAGCAGAACAGAAACAGCGCAGGAGATGCGACCAGGCGTGGCGATGGTCCTGCCGGAGGCTACGCGGGTGTGCCGACCGTGTTTCTGCAGCACACGCGCGTGAGCGATGAAGGTCTAGTCCGTGAGCAAGAAAACCCTAAGGTTCGCGAAGGAGTTGGCATAGCGAACCAATTCGGCCCTATCGGTTTCTTCCATGAGTCCACGACATCCAGCAGCCCTATCTCTCATCGATTGTCCGAGCAAGACCACAACACCTCGAAGAAACTCCTGAACCCCATCGAGTCTCTTCGATCCCTGAATACCAGAACATCATCACCGCGACAACACCGGCTATCGTCGCCATGGATCACCGTGAGGAATACTTCTCCGGTTATTCTTCACCCACTGCAATTCCCGGCAAACTTCTTCGTCATCCACGGAACCTCGTCACCGTTGAGCTCATCTTATCGCCGATTCTGTTCATCGCGGGAATTTACTTTCCGCCCATTCTACTCTACAACCAAGGCTACCCCAAGGTTTGCCCTAATCCGCCGAATCTTTCTAATACCGGTGATCCCTTTGCCGGAATATCATCGTTATCTTCCTGTTCTCTGTTTTCCCTGACCAGGGACTTAATTGCTTCGATTTAGAAAGTTCTAGGGTGTTTTTTGTAAGATTTCCAGAGTCTTCTTTATTTTAAATCCGTGAACTTCTACATTTCATAATTTCATAAGAAGTTCATAAAAATACAAAATCAGTTTTGTTTGGACCTTTAGGTCAAAATCTACAAATTTTGTGTTGTGCTTTTGAATTGGAAGTCTTTGATTTGTGGTCTAGGCTAACTATTAGGGAATGAATGCTTTATTGTACTTTATATTGTATGCTTGTGTTATAGCTAAAGAGTAAGCCATAGAATATATGTTTAAGTAGAGTTGTGTGATATCTAGTTAATCCTCTTACACGAGTGCTCATGTCCCTGCCATCAAGACTTTGTCCTTGTCTTGATTGCAGTCCCCTTAGGTCTTTTTCGTATAGGAATCCTTATTAGTTCAGGTGCTTTTGCTGCTTAGCTAATACATCTTTGCAGCTATGCTTCAGCATCGGCTATCAGCTCAGCCGCTAAGCATCCGTTTCCTTGAGTCTATGATGTTTCTATGTAACAGCTGTCAGCCGATGTAAATCTTTTAATATGCTTCTACCATCGGCTGGTTAGCTGATACGATTGTTATCTTTTTAGTATCGGCTACTGCCGATACAATTCTTTTGTGCTGTCCTACATCGGCTGCACATAGTCGATGTATCAAAGGTGTACACACAATCTTAGGATTCTTGCTATCGGCCGATCCAAGCCGATCCTAGTTGTTTTCCATGTCGGTCAAATATGGCCGATCAATCCTTAGTTTTTCCATCCTTATCCACACACTTCTAGCAGCCGATTTATCAACTGAGAGATCGGCTATATACCTATCGGTCACATACCCTCAACCACACTCCAATCGACTGTACGTCACTCAAGTGTTGTGCTGACGTAATCGAGCCGACACAACCACACCTAGTTACCTAGGATAACATTTAAGCACATCTCAACTAAGACACAGCTGCTTTAGGAATCACCCCTCTACTAAAGTAATCGATGCTTTCATCGATCAATTAGGAAACCAGTGCACTTATCAATCGGCTACCCAGACCAAAGTACACAACCTTAGATCAATAAAGTCGCACAGTAGACACGCCTCTGTTAGGCGCGACCTAAGCACATCAATCGGCTAAACCTGATGCACCCTCATCGAATAAGGCAAGCCGATACACCAACCAATTAGATAGACCAAAGACATGCTGATAATCTAATCGGCAAGATCCTTCCTTGTTCTATCATTGTAACCCTGTACCTTCAACGTTCCTCTCCATATCAGCCGATTTGACCCTAAGTGAACTCAAATCGGCTAATCTCTTCTGCTTATATACAGAGACCGTTTCTGCCAATTTCTCTTTCAAACGGAAATTAGCCGATTTCCTAAAGCAAAGTAAATAGCTTCCTTCTTTGCCAATTCTATCAGCTAAACCCCTGTTGTCTCCAATCAGCTCTATCATAGTCTTGAACGAGTAACCGATTCTAATTAGTTGTTCCCCTAAAGCTCTGTCTAAGTTTAGTTTTAGATCTTTTTGGTTGTTAGGTGAGTAGTATGTTAAATGAGTGTTGGATTGCAACTTTATTGTGAAGTAAGATAGTTTTATGTGCACACTTTGAATGTAATGTTGCATTGCATGTAGATACGACTACTTCTGCAAACGGTACCTACAAGATCTCCCCGGAGTCTGCAGAGGATGTTTCTGAAGACCAAGTCAACGTCATCAAGGGATTAACTGAAGCCCCGAACCAAAGTTCGGAAGATATTGACATCTCTAACTTCAGCCCCACCAGTAAAGGCAAGCCCCGGACATATCCTACTACTTTATTTACACTGCAATCTACGTTTATTTATCTATGCTTATGCATTAAGTCTAGGAGTTGTAATGAAACCCTAGATGCATGGATACTAGGAATCCAGTGTGATGCTCCTGAGTCCTTATCGGATAGATGCTCCGCTAATAAGGCTGGTAGAAGTCGGGTGATTTCCTGTCACTCGCGTGATATAGGAGTTGCATGTTTACATTTCTGCAATCACTATAAGGATGACGGACAGGGTCATGTGCTGTATCATGACCTGAAGTTTTACCCTGTCTGTTTGATTAAAAGTTGATAAGGCCGATCCATGTGGTAGTGGTGGCTAAGCGTTTGAAAGTACTAGCCACATGCCGCAAAATATGGTAAGCGGTAAGCCTAGTACCCGAATGGCCCGGCAAATGGACTTGTCTCCACCACTCGACTTTTATTTTAAGTTTACACGCACCGACGTGTGGGAGTACGTTCTGCATGGCAGACAGGAATACGGGTTTTGTAGTCGCGCTACAGACGTATGTCCTGCACAATTGGTGTGCGTACGGTCCTGCAGTCGCTTGTGGTGGCCCTGATCCATAACCCGGAATATGAGGGAAACGGTTGCTTTGGAACGCCCTGTTGGTATTCCAAGCGTGTGTGTTAGGTTTACCTTGCAAGGTTGAATCTCGATTCAGGAATCGTCCGCCTCTCACGATGAATGAGACTGCTTATCCCTTTTACCACATAGAGTAAAAAGTGTAATTGTTGATGAAATAATCTTGATGGATGATAATATCTATCTTGCTTGTTTAGTATAGGTGCTTACCTAGAATGGCTAATCAAGCTAGAATCTGAAAGCTAAAACTTGAAAGTAAGTTATACTCTTAGTTGCTTTTTCAGCTAAAAATAACTCAGAACCCTTGCAATGCCTTCATGAGTCTAGTTATGGGCTAAAGTATACCCAATCCCGGGTAAGCCTTGCTGAGTATTAGTATACTCAGTCTTGCTAGCTTTATATTTTTCAGGTAAAGCCTTTGAAGACCCTACTCTTTCCTTGTCTTGGCCCAGTGCTCTTCCAGATGGTTGGCCCTTGGAATGGGATCCGTCCCCGGCCAACATTGATGACCCCGAGTGATGTCGTGCCTGGGCTTAGCATGACATCCGTCTTAACGACGTATTGTAAATCATCACGTATGTTTTCCGCTGCCAAAAGCCAAAACTTCAACAGTTTGTACCATTTTCTCTAAGTTTAAAATTTCGTACTACTTTTGGGAAATTCTTATAATGTAATTCCTTGTGATGTAACATATGATGGTGACTGTATCTCTGGACTCACCTTTGTGTGAGGTAACCTTATTCGATGCTGTATCGATGTTTATCGGGACGTTACCTGACAGGCCAAGGGATTATACCGTTTGAAGCACGCTGGAGCCCTCGGGAGTGGACTCGCGTACTTAAGCCGGTATAATTCAGGTTGGTTTTGCCACAGTGGTGAAGTTAATTCGTCCTTGCCGGACTTGCATCATCGGTCTTTTACCCTTGTTCTAGTTACCCTGATTGGAACTTTGTCCTTGGTTAGGTTTCTTGGGCCGCGGACAATCCCAGATGAAATGGTCTGCACTCCCGCAATTGAAACAACGATAATTGCTGCCTCTCTGTGGAGCTTGTTGCACATTTGGCCTTGGGCCAGATTGTTGTAGTTGCTGTGGAGGTACGGGAGGTCTATACCTTCCTTGTTGTTGGGGCGGCCTGAAAACCAGTCTGCCAAATAGGGCATTCCTCTGTGGCGCTCTGATCTGTGTATTAGGAACAACCCGATACCTCGGTGATTGAGCACTCGAGGGTCCAGTAGGAGTCTTTCTTTTCTTCTCAGCATGATGTGCCATGATACAATCCTCTTGGGTTAAGGCCATATTAACCAGCTCGCTGAAATTATTAGCCCTAACAAGATTCAGGCGCTCCTTGAGCTTGGTATTAAGGCCACGACAAAAACGATCTTGTTTCTTGGCCTCGCTGAAATTATTAGCCCTAACAAGATTCAGGCGCTCCTTGAGCTTGGTATTAAGGCCACGACAAAAACGATCTTGTTTCTTGGCATCATTGTCTGCATGATAACCTGCATATTGGCACAGATGATTAGAAGTCTGTGCATATTGCAATACCATATTAGAACCTTGGGTAAGTGCCAAGAACTCGTTCAACTTTCGCTCCAGCAATCCTTCGGGAATATAATGTGCCCTGAATGTAGCAGAACCAACCTGAATTATACCGGCTCAAGTACGCGAGTCCACTCCAGAGGGCTCCAACGTGCTTCAAACGGTATAATCCCTTGGCCTGTCGGGTAACGTCCCGATAAACCACCGATACACAGGATCAATAAGATTACCTCACACGAAGGTGAGTCCAGAGATACAGTCACCATCATATGTTACATTACAGGGGATTACTTTACAAGAGTTTTAAAAGCAGTATGAAATTTTAAATCTAGAGAAAACATTACAACTATTAAAGTTAAGGTTCTTAGCAGCGGAAAACATACGCGACGATTCCTATATCGCGTCGTCCAGACGGATGCCATGCTAAGCCCGAGCATGACATCATTCGATATCACCAGTGCTGGCCGGGGACGGATCCCATTCCACGGACCAATCATCTGGAAGAGCACAGGGCCAAGGCAAGGGAAGAGTAGGGTCTTCACAGATATCACCTGAAAAACATACAACTAGTAAGGCTGAGTATACTAATACTCAGCAAGGCTTACCCGTCTCATAGTATACTTAGCCATGTAGCTAGACTTATGAAGGCTTTTAGCTTTGGGTAGAGTTTTCAGCTGAAAAGCAACAAAGAGTAGATCCTTACTTTCAACTTTTAGCTTTCAAGTTCTATTGGATTAACCATTCTAGGTAAGCACCTATAACTACTCAAACATGGTAGAATCTTTAACCAAACATCATCTTTCATAATCACAAAGTTGCTCTTGTTACTCTATGTGGCAAAGGGGGTAAGCAGTCTCATTCATCGTGAGAGGCGGACGATTCCTGAATCGAGATTCAAAACCTTGCAAGCGTAAACCTAACACACACGCTTGGAACACCAAAGGGTCGTTCCTAAGCAACCGTTTGCCTTTCATTCCGACTCGTGGATCAGGGCCACCACAAGCGACTGCAGGTCATACGCACTTCCAAAGTGCAGGACGTACGTCTGTAGCGCGACTACAAAACCCGTACTCCTGGTTGCCCAGCAACACGTATGCCTACACGTCGAACAAAGTAACCAAAAGAAGCAAATACATGTGGTGGGGGGTATGTCCACTCCTCGGGCCGATCGGTTACTAGGCTTACCGCTTACCATATTTCACGGCATGTGGCTAGTACTTTCAAACGCTTAACCACCGCTACCACACACTGCGACCTTATCAAATTCCATACACAGACGGGGTATCATTTCAACCATGATACCTCACAAACTCCCGTCCGTCATCCTTATAATGATAACAAGAATGTAAACATCACAATTCCTATATCGCGCGAGTGACAGGAAATCACTCGACTTCTACCGGTCCTATAAGCATAGCAGCTAGTCGGACTCAAGTTCTAGTGTACAATACATTGGTTCCTGGAATTATGCAACTAAAGTTTTCAAACAACTCCTAAGAACTTAATGCATAAAGATATATATAAATAATATAGGTTACAGTGTAATAAAGTAGGGGTTATGTCCGGGGCTTGCCTTTACTGGTGGGGCTGAAGTCAGTAAAGTTAAGATCTTCTGAACTTTGGTTCAGGGCTTCAGATAATTCCGCGACGAAGTTCCCGGGGTCTTCAGAATAACCTCCTTCTGGTTTCGGGATTAGCTGGTAATCTCCGTCGGCGAGAGTGGTCGAATCTATATGATATGCAAGATGGAGTTTAATGAATGCATACACTTTCATTTCAATTCACGATAAAATTGCAATCCAAATAAAGGAGCATTACATTTCGACAAACAACCTAACTACCCTGTACTGGGCAGTCATTTATCGGTTATCAACCAAATTAACTAGTTACATTAAGCAACAGGGTGGGTTACCCTAAACGTCTATACTAACTTCATTAGGTAGCATGTTTGGCTATCTAATTGGTTGGTGTATGGTTCTTGGCCTTAACCGATGAGGATGTATCAGGTTTAGCTGACTGATGTGCTTTGGTCGTGCCTAACAGAGGCATGTCTACTGTGCGATCCTATTGATCCAAGGTTGTGTACTTTGGTCAGGGTAGTCGATTGGTAGGTGCACGGATTTTCTAATTGATCGATGAAAACATCGATCACTTTAGCAGAGGGATGTTTCCTAAAGCGGCTGGGTCCTAACTAATCTGTGTGAGCATCGGCGTACTTAACTGATCGCGTGCGTATCAGCATAGCGGACCCATGCTTTAGCAAAACTAACATTCGCCGATTTATACATCGGTTAGAATTAGTCGAGTGATGTATCGGTATAGCTAGTTGACTAATGCAAGTAACTAGCCGATGGTGTATTGATAGACTAGTCGAACTATGTATCCGTATGGTCTGTGTCTCAGCGTATTCAGCCGATTGGTGGATCAGCTGTGTAGCTGATTGTCCTACTCTGCACTGGCTGTGCCTAACTACGATATGCTTAAGTGTTATCTTAGGTAACTAGATGTGGTTGCGTTGGTTTGATTACGCCAGTACAACAATCAATTGTCATACAGCCGATGGGGTTATCTAAGTTAGACCTATTTCAAGAATTAGGTGTAACAGAACACTAATATTAAACTAAGCTGGTGAGACCATAAGTGCGGAATTAGACTAAAGAGGATGTAGTTGAGGGTATGTAACTGGTAAACATATAGCTGATCCCTCAGCCGATAAATCGGCTGATAACAGTGTGTGGATAAAGATGGGAAAACTAAGGATTGACCGGCCATATTTGACTACTATGGGAAACAACTAGAATCGACTTAGATCAGTGGATAATAGAACTTCTAAGATCGGGTGTGCATCACCGATATATCGACTATGTGCAGCCGATACTTTATCTAAATCGGATGGCTAGTTTATCACGGTGCGCATCGGCATAGCCGATTTGTGTTTTTAGCTAACTAGTCATTTTGTGAACATCAGCA
Source organism: Panicum hallii (assembly GCF_002211085.1). NCBI lineage: Eukaryota > Viridiplantae > Streptophyta > Magnoliopsida > Poales > Poaceae > Panicum > Panicum hallii. Next base: position 59,381,367 of record NC_038044.1, read on the forward strand.
CGCTAGCTGATCAGGGTATGTAACTATTCAATATTGGAAGTAGCCGATTGTGCAACAACTACTCAACTCGTGTAGCATGAAACTATCCAATTGTGCACTAGTAAACTAGTCGAGAATGTGAACATCGGCCGAGCTGTGCATCAACATATCCAGCCGATTTTCACTCTCAGTGTTCTACCGTAGAGCTCATGCATATCGGCCGTGTAGCCAATTCCCTACTCTGTACTGGCTGGACTTATCCAATAGATACGTTCTCTTTTTGGATGTGCCTATCCGATTCTTGACTGGAGTGTTAACCTAAGTAATTAGTGTTCGATCAGCTCGATTATATCAACAAAACAACCGATTGACGCATAGCTGATGCGATTGTCTAGATCGGGCCAGGTCAGTTAGGGCACTAACATCGGATCGGACCGATAGGGTGGTTAACATCGGGCCGAGGGGCTTTTGCCGGTAGGGAAGAAGTAAAAAGGCTCATGGCCGGTAGGGAAGAAGTAAAAAGGCTCATGGCCGATACACAAGGTATACTAGGATCTTTACATCTATAGAAAATCGGCTGAACTAGTAGCCGATTGCTAAGCCTAGTTACAAAGGTGTATCAACTAAGTAGTCGATACACAAGGTATACTAGGATCTTTACATAGGAAGGGGCTCTAACAAAATTGTAATCAAGACCAAAGCAAAGGTATGAGCATCCATATGAATAAGGGTTAATCAATCATCACCAAAAAGTCTGCCATAGGGGCAGCAAGTAATCAGGCATGGTGCACAGTTTATCTTTAGTCAATCTATGGCAAAGACTTTGGCTACCAATAGCTAATTAAGTTTAGCGTTACACAAATAGTAGGCTAAATATAAATCAAACTTTTCATGTTCGAATTAGACCTCTCTTATGTTTTAAGGTTACACAACAAGTCTAATTAAGATTCGAACAAGCGGCACAAGAAACATATTGCAATAACAAGCACACATGACTAAATATAACTTTAAGTGGATATGCTTAACTATTTCTTCTATAATACAAATGGAATTGATTAACTTAAAAGAATTTAAGTTACAAAACAAAATTAGGTTTGAAAATTCCACATCAATTCATACTTAATCTATAAAAATTGTATAACAAAAATCATGATTTACAAAGTTAACATGTAGGAGCTATGAATATTACACTCTCTTATCTTAGATTTAACATAGATTCTAAACTATTTGGTTTCATATCAAACTCACTTAATAGAAGTTGTAGAGCTCAAAATCTAGTTTCTAACAAAACTGGTTTTGCAATTTTTAGAATTTCCTACTATTTTCTATTGATTTTACAAGTCAGCAGCATCACTTCACATGAAATAATAAGTACCCTTACACAGAGGTCCTCAAACTCTACTGTTCCTATGGGTCTAGACTTTGCAGAAAACACCCTGACCTTGTCTCAATTGTTGCACAGGGTCCTTCTCATGAACTGGAAGCAGAGAAGGTGCTCGGTGAGGCTTGGTGCTGGTGGGAGGAGGTCATGCCGGGGGCCGGGGAGCTCGAGCAGTTCACCGGGAGTCCGTTTTGAGAGTCAATCGGCGAGGAATAGGGCCAGAAGAAGGTCCTCGGCGGTGGGGGGCGGAACTCAGTGGAGCAGGCAGCTCCGGCCGGGGAGGGCAGGGTGGCAGTGCAGCGCCAGTCTGGGGGAGAACAGGGGTAGTGCAGCGCCAGTCTGGGGAAGAGCAGGGCGGCGGCCTCGCGCGAGGGGGCGGCAGCGAAACAGAATGGAGGGAGGGCGGTCGCGTGGCTCTAGAAATCAGGACGCAAGCGAGCACTGGAAACATGGAGACCTGGAGGGAACAGAGCGACACAGGGGCCACAGCGTCTCCCCGAGCGCGCGGCGCACAGCCCGGTCCCGCGCGAAGTGCAGACCCAGAGGCGCCCGCAGAGGAGCGGCTCCACGGCGGCGTGCTGCAACGCGCGGACGACGAAGCGCGGGCCCAACTGCAGAAGGGAGGCGGCGGTGGATGCAGAGGGAGGTGCGCGAGAGGTAGAAAGAGGCATGGGCGGCACAGCACGAGATGGAGGCGGCACAAGCGCCTGCGGGAGGAATCGAGGCACGGTGGCCCGAGATGGCCGGAGCGGCAGTGGAATTTGGTCGGCTTGGCTTGAGTAGGATGAGGGAGGCAGGGAAAAAAATAGCAGCGCTGAGAGAGGATAAGGCCACGGGGAAAAGCGGCAGGAATTTGGATCAGCGCTAGGGCTGAAGCGACGCGTGGAAAATTTTGCAGCAGGAGGTGGCGATGATGGTCGGCACAGCGGCGGGCTGCAGAGCAGAAACAGAGCAGCGCCAGAGGAGGAAGAGGAGGAAGAGAAAGGGAATTTCCCGAGGACTTGTTTGTAATTTTAGAGAATTACAGGGATCTCTTAGTAAAAACAAATTTAACCACTGTTCTAGGACTCAAACAAAAATGTGACCAAAATGAAAGTTGTACAACTTTTCAAGCTCTACAACTTTGTTTTAGGGTTTGATCTCCAAAACTCAAAATATAAAGTTTTATTTTAAGACTTGGACTAAATTTGAATTTTATAACATCTTTGTCATTGTTAGTATAAATTATATATAACCTTGGGCCTATTCGCAAATTGCTAAGTAAGTCATGATTACTTACATTATTACCTTTTGGCCTTTAGTAATTTTGGAAGGTTACTTTTGTAAATCACCTATTTCGCAATAAAAGACTTGTACTTTTAATAAATTACACAAATACCCCTGTTTCCACAACTTTACTCAAATTTTTACAAAATTTAACTCCTACATTTCTAATGCAACTGTTGGGTAAATATATATTTTTACAAGACATAGAGTAAAAAAATATATTTGCAAAACTACCCTTTACTTAATTTGAAGTTACCTCTTATCAAATTACATTTTGCAAAAACAACCCTAATTTTTCCATAATTACAAAAATACCCTTTTTACTTACACTTAAGATTTTCAAGAACTTCACACAAACACACAAAAGTTTTACACTAACAAGCATACACTCTACACTATCAAAATATAGGTCTAGCATTACAAATACACGAACTGTCACACTGAAGGCAGTCCGAAATTCATCCCAGGAGATGACATGTCCCGCGGGCTGCATGGCGTAGAAATTATCCCACCACATACGAGCAGCACCGCGAAGTTGTCCCGACTTCTACCGGTCCTATTAGCATAGCTGCTATTCGGACTCATTATCTAGTGTTCAGTACATCGGTTCCTGGTGTGGCAGAACCAACCTGAATTATACCGGTTCAAGTACGCGAGTCCACTCCAGAGGGCTCCAACGTGCTTCAAACGGTATAATCCCTTGGCCTGTCGGGTAACGTCCCGATAAACCACCGATACACAGGATCAAATAAGGTTATCTCACACGAAGGTGAGTCCAGAGATACAGTCACCATTAAATTTTACATCACAGGAAAATTACAATACAAGAGTTTCTTAAAGCAGTGAGAAGTTCTAAATTTAGAAAAGACATTACAAATTGTAAAGCTATGGTTTTCAGCAGCAGAAAACATACGCGATGACTACAGCGCGTCGTCAAGGCGGATGTCATGCTAAGCCCGGGCACGACATCACTCGATATCACTAGTACTGGCCGGGGATGGATCCCATTCCACGGACCAATCCTCTGGAAGAGCATAGGGCCATGACAGGGAAAGAGTAGGGTCTTCAAAGGCTTTACCTGAAAAAACATAAAACTAGCAAGGCTGAGTATACTAATACTCAGCAAGGCTTACCCGGGATTGGGTATACTTTAGCCCATAACTAGACTTATGAAGGCTTATAATAGTTCTGGGTTTAGTTTCAGCTGAAAAGCAACTAAGAGTAGATCCTTATTTTCAACTTTTAGCTTTCAAGTTCTATATGATTATCCATTCTAGATAAGCACTTATAACTAAGCAAGCAAGGTAGAGCTCTTTATATCAACCATCAGCATTACTCATCATATAGTTGCTCTTGTTACTCTATGTGATAAAGGGATTAAGTAGTCTCAATCATCGTGAGAGGCGGACGATTCTGAATCGAATTTAACCTTGCAAGGTAAACCTAACTCACACGCTTGGAACATCCAACGATAGTTCCGAAGCAACCGTTTGCCTTTCATTCTAACTCGTGGATAGGTCCACCACAAGCGACTGCAGGACCATACGCACTTCCAAAGTGCAGGACGTACATCTGTAGCGCGACTACAAAACCCGTACTCCTGGTTGACCTTGCAACACGTATTCCCACACGTCGAACATAAGTAACCAGAAGAAGCAAGACGAGTGGTGGGAGGTATGTCCACTCCTCGGGCCGATTGGCTACTAGGCTTGCCGCTTACCCAAAACTCACGGCATGTGGTTAGTACTTTCAAACGCTTAACCCCGATCGGCACACACCGCGACCTTATCAAATTCAACAACACAGACGGGGTATCACCTCAACCATGATACCTTACATTCTTCCCGTCCGTCATCCTTATAGTGATTGCAGGAATATAAACATTACAACTCCTATATCGCGCGAGTGATAGGAAATCACCCGACTTCTACCGGTCCTATTAGCATAGCATCTAATCGATATGAACTCAGGTGCAATACATTGGTTCCTAGGATTCATGCATCTAGGGTTTCATCTCAACTCTTAGAGTTAATGCAAGGTATAATATAAGTATAAGATTGCATAATGTAGTAGTTTGAAATACTGGGTTATGCACCGGGGCTTGCCTTTACTGGTGGGGCTGAAGTCAGAGATGTTAGCATCATTGTCTTCCGAACTTTGGTTTGGGGCTTCAGTTAATCCCTTGGTGACGTTCACTTGATCTTCAGGAACATCCTCCGTAGACTCCGGGGAGATCTCGTAGGTACCGTTGCTGAAGTAATCGTATCTACATGCAATGCGACATTACACTCAAAGTGTGCATATGAAACTATCTTATTTCACAATACAGTTGTAATTCAGCACTCATATAACACACTATTCACATAACAACCAAAAGATCTAAAACTAAACTTAGACAGAGCTTTAGGTGGACAACTAATTGGAGTCGGCTACTTGTTGGAGATTACAACAGAGCCGATTGGAAACAATGAGGGTTTAGCTGATTGATGAGGGTATCGGGTTTCTAGACGATCGATGAAAGCATTGATTACTTCAGCAGAGGGGTGATTCCTAAAGCAGTCGTGTCTTACTTGAGATGTGCTTAAGTGTTTCCTGGGTAACTAGGTGTGGTTGTATCGGCTTAATTACGTCAGCACATTAATTGAGTGACGTACAGCCGATTGGAGCGTCGTTACGGGTATGTGACCGATAAGTATAAAGCCGACCTCTTAGTCGATAAATCGACTGATAGAAGTGTGTGGACAAGGATGGGGAAAACTAAGGATTGATCGGCCGTGTTTGACCGATATGGAAAAGCAACCAAAATCGGCTTGGGTCGGCCGATGGCAAAAACCCTAAGATCGTGTGTGTTTCTCCGATACATCGACTCTGTGCAGTCGATATAGAACAGAACAAAAGAATTGTATCAGCAGTAGCCGATACTAGAAAGGTAACAACCGTATCAGCTAATCGGTCGATGATAGAAGTATCGACTGACAGCTGTTACACAGAAACATCCTAGACTCAAGGAAAGCGGATGCTTAGCAGCTGAACTAATAGCCAACGCTGAAGCATATCCGCAGAGATGTTTTGGCTAAGCAGCAGGCACACAAGAACTAACGGGGATCCTTATACGACAAGGAACTTAAAGAAACAACAATCAAGACGAGGACAATGTCTTGATGGTAGGGATATGAGCTCTAGGGTGATAGGATTATCTAACTGTCACACTTCTCCACTTAAAACATACACCCTATAATTTATCTTCCAGCTAAAACACATGCATACAATATAAGGTACAAACAAAGCATTCATTCCCTAACATTTAACCTAGACCACAAATCAAGATTTTCAATTCAAGATCACAACATAAACTTGTAGATTTTGACCTAGGGTTTCAAACAAAACTGATTTTGTACTTTTATGAACTCCTTACGAGAATCTATAAAATGTAGAAGTTTATTGATTTGAAACAAAGAAGATTTTGGAAACTTTTACAGAGAACCCCCTAGAACTTCTAAATCGAAGCAATTAAGTCCCTGGTTCGGGAAAACAGATAACAGGAAGTTAACGATGATATTCCGGCAAAGGAATCGTCGGCATTAAGAAGATTCAGTGAATCAGGGCAAACCTTGATTGTGGAAGAAAAACGGACGGAAAGTGAATTCTCGTGGCGAACAGGATTGGCGAGGAGAAAAGCTCGATGAAAGGGTTCACGAGCTTTCTTGAGGTGTTGTGGTCTTGCTCGGACGGTCGACGAGAGATAGGAGTTGCTGGATGTCGTGGACCACGGAGTAAGACGATGGAGCCGAACGGGTTCGCTATACCAACTTTTCCGCGAACCCTAGGGTTTTCCTGCTCACGAGCTGAGCCGGCCACCGGTAGAACACTTCCGCTCGCACTCGCGAACGTGCCGGTTCAGTTCCGCTCGGTCCTCTGGGTCCTGCAACTTCGCCGTTCCCTCCACTTGTTGCGACGCCCTCCGGCTTGTCCTACCACCACCGCCGGTCTTGCGTTACACGTCAAACCCGTGTCGCGTTGCTCCTGCCTCGACTTCCGTATAGATGAAGGGAGCTCGTCGTGCCTGGCTGCACCGCATCTCCTCTGAGCTTGTCACGCCCGACCACTGCCTTCGCTCCGCGGCTTCTCTTTTCGATTCGCCATGCCATATTCACACCTTCGCCTTCGCGAGGACTGTGGTCTACCTGTATTAGGGCCGTGCCTTCCGCTGCGTTTTCCTCGACGGCCTCAAATGTCCATCACGCGCGACCCTCCTGCACACCAATTCGGTCGCGGCCTGAGGTCGCCCAGTGGGAACACCGTCATGCGCTGCACGCCGCCGCTCTGCATGTCGTTGCCCTGCATAGCTCTTCCTCCTTCTTCCGTTGTTGGTCACGCGCTCGCTTCGGCCTTGCCGTGCCTTAGCTGCGCACTGCTCTGCTCTGCTGCGCACGCGTTGCTCCACCCACGCGCTTAGGCCACTCCGCGCGCTATTGCTTGCTCCGGCTGCTCGCCTCCGCGCGAGTGCGGGTCCCGCACCTGCCGCGCTCGCGCGCATCCTGCACGCCTGGCCTGCCTCTGCATCCGAGCCAGCGCGCTCCTGTTCCAACGCTGCGCATCAAATCCGCCCTGTGTTGCTCCTGATCTAATCGCCTTGCCGCGGCGCAGCTGCTTCTTCCGAATTCGCTGTGCTATAACCGCCTCTCTGCTCCTCTGCTCCTTTGCGCGTGTTTCTGCTGCACACCCACGTCCACTTGTCTAGTGTTGCGGACAGAACCAAAACTTCTGTGGACGCCAGAACATTTTACACAAATGAGTACCCCAATGTTAGCTGACGCCCATTTGGAATCAGGCGCGCTGCAGTCAGCCCAAAAGCGATTTTCACTTCTGTGCAACAATTCCTTCAGTCTTGCCATCGTTGCTGAAGCCCCAATGTCGCCGTGTCCTTCGATTCCTTCTGTCTCCCGGTGGCTGCGCGCCGAGCCGCCTGTTTCACACTTGCTCACGCTGCGCGCTACCGCTCGTGCCGCATCAGCTCTCGCGGCCCGTGTCCCAGCGCCGCCTGATCTTACTCGGGGCCGCCCGCCTGCGCAGCGCCTGCACCGAGCCACCAAGCGCTGGCCCACCTGCTCCTGCCGCTCGCCCCCCTGCGGCCCGCACCGCGCCAGCTCGCGCGCGTCTGCGCGCCTGGCCGCCAGAGCTTCGCCCGAGCCCAAGCGCCCGCACGCGCCTGGCCCAGCGCCTGCTACCGCCTGCGCTTGCTTGCGCCAGCGCCTGTGCGCGCCTGACCCGAGCCGCTCGCCTTCAGCGCTCCAGGGCCCGATCTGCACCGCGTGGAGGTGGAGAGAGAGAGAGAAAGAGGGGAAAAGAACTGGTGTGTAGACCTAAGAGAGAGAGAGGCGTCAGCAGAGGGTAAAGAAACACCAGGGAGAAGAAAAACAGTGGGGAAGAAGGAATGGAATTCCCCAAGGACCTATACGTAATTACAGAAAATTGCAAGGGCCTGTCTGTAAAACAAAATTTCCCATCAATCCAAAACCCTAATGAAGAAATGCCCAAAACGAAAGTTGGAGAGTTTTTCAAACTCTACAACATTGCTTTAGGGCTCAAGTTCAAAAATTCAAAACTTATATTTTTACACGTGAATCTTTGAACAAAAGTCGGATTTCAATTGTGTTTGTCCTAAAGAATGAAATTTTATAAAATTCAGGACCTAAATGACATGTCATAATGACGGGATAGACTCGTCATAATGATTGGATAGACATGTCATGATGACTTGCACTTTTACACTTTAGTCTTGAGTAAATTTAAAAGTTACTTTTGTAAATCAAATATTTGCATAAAAGGACTTGTACTTTTATAAAATTACATAAACATCCTTAATTTTTTACCACTTTACCCAAAATTTTTACACAATTCAACACTTGCATTTCTAATGCAACTTTTGGATAAATAAATATATATTTTACAGGGAATAAAGTAAGAAAAACATATTTGCAAAACTACCCTTCACTCATTTTGAGATCACCTCCCATCCCAATACATTTTGCAAAAACAACCCTAGGTTTTTCTATAATTACAAAAATACCCTTTTTACTTGTACTTTTAAATTTTCAAAAGTTTCACATAAACATACACAAGCTTTACAATTAACAAACAGATATTTCACACTAACAAAATATATGCCTAGCATTACAAATACACGAACTGTCACACCTGGAATTATGCAACTAGGGTTCCAAGCAATTCCTAAGAACTTAATGCATGGAATTATATAAATAGATATAGATTGCAGTGTAAATAAAATAGTGGGTTATGTCCGGGGCTTGCCTTCTTGAGCAGGGTTGGGGGCAGAAGTGTCAAAGTTTTCCGAACGTTGGTTCGGAGCTTCAGTTAGACCTTCGACGGCGTTCTCGGGGTCTTCAGGAACTTCTACGGTTTGATCCGAGATCAGCTCGTAGTCACCGTCGGCGAGAGTAGCCGGGTCTACATGATATGCAAAGATGTAAATTAAGGGATGCATATTCTTTTATTTTATTTCACGATAAAGTTGCAATCCAAGCAGTTAACACATATGAACTCATGAAACAAAAAGGGGGTTTAGTCTTGAGTTATCATTCATATTTAAATCACGATTATAGTATTGGATTCATTGAAAACAGGAACTAAGACAATTGAATTTGAATTCAAGTTTCAAGTTTAAATTCAAATCTTAGGCAAATATAATTATAAAGTTTTGAAAATTTAAATATAGACTAATTATCAACACATTAGATCATAACAAAAAGATCTAGTTAATTAAGCCTAAGAAACATGCTTAGTTAATCTCAAATCATTTCAAATTTGAATTATCCAAATTCAAAAGAATTTAAGCTACAAAATAGTACTAAGTTTGAAACTTTTACACAAGTTCATACATAATCTATAGAAATTACATTCCAAAAATCATAAGAAACAAATCTAATATGTAGAAGTTATGTATAAAATACCTCTTAACCTTAGATTTAAAATAGATGCAAAAGTACTTAGTTTCAAACTAAACTTAATTAATAAAAGTTGTAGGGTTTGAAATCTAGTTTCCAACAAAATTAGTTTTGCAATTTTTGGATTTTTCTACAGTTTTCTACAAATTTTACAAGACAGCAACATTAATCACATGAAATAACAAAACACATAAGGGGGGGGGTCCTCGGTATTTTGCGTTTGGGTCCCTGGAATAAGTTTTCTTCTCACAGATGTGCCCCTGCCCGACCCCGACGGCGACCGGCCGATCGGCTCAAGCACGTTCTCGCCGGCGGCGAGCTTTCCTGCGGGGAGGGGCTGACCGAGCATGAGCTACGGAACTTAGGGAGTGGTTTGGGAGGGAGTGTGCTCGAAGGGCGGCGGTGGGACACGGCCGGCGACGGGAAAGTGCGGCGGCCGCGTCGGGTCACCGGCGTTCCCGGCGAAGGGCCGGTGAACACAAACAAGGAAGGCGCGCACGAGCACTAGTAGGCTACGGGGAATCGACTTGTGCACCTGGACGGGCTAGAGATCAAGCGGAAGGAGCTGTCGACGGTGAGGGCGAGCTCGGGCGGCTCCGGTGAGAGGCGGCTCGGGGTGAGAGCAATTTCGGCGGAGGAAGGCCGGGGGCTGGATCGGATCAATTCGGAGAGCTAGGGGAGAAGATGGGGAAGCGGTTGGCCGAGGGAATTTGGGCGGGGTGGCGCGGTTGAGGAGAATTCTGGCGAGGAGAAGCGGCGGCGGCTCGGTGTCACGAGGAGGAAGAAGGGGCAAAGCAGCCGGGGAGAGGGGGGTTCGGTCAGGTTTTGTAGCAGCGCACGACTAGTAGAAGAGAGGGAGAGGGAGAGAGAGAGAGGGGGTGGTTACGGCCGAGCCCAGGACGGCGGGCGGCGAGGTGGCGGCCGGCGGTGCTTGGGGAGGCCGTGGCGCGCGCAAGGCAGGACAGCAAGGCTAGGCTAGAGCGGCGGGCAACGGGGTGACGCGTGGGGAGGGGTGGCAGCAGGAGGTGGACAGCGATGTCGATGGCAGAGCGGCGGCCAGGGGGGAAAGCTCTTCGCCGGCGGTAGAAGGGGAAGCAGAGGAGTAGAAGGGGCTCAGAGGAAGAAGAAGGAGGAGAAAAAGTCCAAGGTCTCATGTGGAAAATTGAAAAGATCCAGGGACTTCCCTGTAAAGTGAAATTCCCCGTTGATCTAAAGCTCTGATGAGAAAGTGCCCAAAATAAAAGTTGTAGAGTTTTTCAAACTATACAAAATGGCTTTAGAGCTCAAGTTCAAAAACTCAAAGTTTGCAGCTTTACATGATAGGTTTTGAATAAAGGTGAAATTTGAATTACCTTTGTCCTTACCAAAGTGAATTTGATCAAATTTTAAACACATTTGCAAAAGTTCATGGAAGGTCATGATGACTTGTACTCTTACATATTAGCCCTCAAGTAAACATGAAAGTTACTCTTACACATCAACTATTTTGCATAAAAGACCCTATGGCTTTTGTTTTATTTAGACTTGGGTCCCTATTTTTACTTAAAGGCTTAGTTCCTTAGATTTTAATCTACCTTTTACACTTTCTTTCTCATAGTAATATAAATTTAACACTTAGTATTATTTTTCTCCTAGGTTTTAATGCTACCTTCCATTCCACCCAATTTACACTTAAAGGCCTATATTTTATAGAAATTACAAATATACCCCTAGTCTTTTGTACTACCCACACATACCATAGCAAGCCTACATATATCACACTAAGACCTAGTGTCTATGTCTCTAATTACCTGAATGTCACAGATAGTCACCGCATTGAGGGGGCGATAGTCAACACATAGCCTTAGGCTATTATCTTTCTTTTTCACGAAGAGAGCTGGACAACCCCATAGTGAAGCACTTGGACGAATAAAACCCTTATCAAGGAGGTCTTGGAGTTGGATTTTTAACTCGGCAAGCTCATTAGGAGGCATACGATAAGGTCTTTTAGAGATAGGGGCTGTGCCAGGCTGGAGTTCTATGATAAACTCTATATCTCGATCTGGGGGCATTCCAGGAAAATCATCTGGAAAGACGTCTGGGTATTCACAAACAACAGGGATATCCTTTATCTTGATCCCGGTTGCAGCATAGGTGCAAGAATTGATGTACTCCCGTTGTGGAAGATAAAGAATGGTAGGTTCATGCTCAGGTGAATCTATTTCCACGATTCGGGAGGAAATATCTAATGACACATGGTGCTGGGTCATCCAATTCATACCTAAAAGAATGTCCATTCCTTCTAGGTCTAGTAATAGTAAATCTGTTCTCACCAAATTTCTACCCATCTGAATAGGCACACTCCTGCAAACTTGGTTTGAGAAAATCTTACCACCAGGAGTTGCTATCATATAGGTCCCATTAGTAGGATAAACCTCCAAGCCTACTTTAGTCCCACATTTTGCACTGATAAAACTATGGGTGGCACCAGAATCAAAAAGAACAATTACGGGTTGATGGTTGGTAGAGAAAGTACCTGTCATTATTGGTGTCCTCTCGGGAAGTTTTGAGAGAGTGGTGAGGTTCACTCTTCCCTAGCGGACTTGGATCACTTGCTTCTTGCTCTTGCCCTTGCTGATTGGGCTGGAGGTTTGCCCTTGAAAGTATCTTCTGGGTTGAGGGCAATCCTTGATAAAGTGCGACAGGCTTCCACAGTTGAAACAACGATAGTTGTTGTTTTCTTGGTTAACTGGCGGAAAGCTCAGCTGCTGGCCTTGCTGGGGTTGTGGTGTCAGTGGTTGATTGAATTGAGCTTGCTGGGGTACCTGGCTACCCATCTGCCTGGTTGATCATTACGTGGCGGGGCTCGGGTAGCGGTGTGCTGGACCAACTGATACCGTGGCGGTTGCGCCGTTGAGGGTCCAGTGGGTGTCTTCTGTTTCTTCTCAGCCTGGTGGGCTGAGATACAGTCCTCTTGGGTGATGGCCATGTTGACTAGCTCATTGAAATTCTCGGCCTTTACCAAATTCAGTCGTTCTTTGAGTTTGGTGTTCAGGCCACGATGGAAACGGTCACATTTGCGGGCATCAGTGTCCGCATGATATCCCGCGTACTGGCACAAGTGGTTGAAGACTTGTGCATATTGCAAAACGGTACGGGTTCCTTGAGTCAGATTCAGAAATTCATTGAGCTTTCGCTCAATGAGTCCTTCGGGTATATGGTGCGCTCAAAATGCTGTCCGAAACTCATCCCAAGTGACGACATGATCGGCAGGCTGCATAGCATGATAATGATCCCACCAGATGCGGGCAGTGCCACGGAGTTGTTGGGCTATAAAGAGCGCCTTGTTCCATCTGAACATGGGGCTGATAATAAGGTGAACTTGGATTCGATGGTACGGAGCCAAGCGTCGGCGTCAAGGGGCTCATCTGCCTTATGGAATAGTGGAGGCTGGGTGCTGAGGAAATCTTGATAACTGGCCGATGGAGGTTCATCCCGGCCTCGGAACTGATGATGGGATTGGCCCATTTGAGCCTGCACAAGCTGGTCAAGGAGTTCTGTTTGTCGGGCCATGACCTCGGCCAGATTTAGAGGTGGCGGTGGTGGTTGCTGAGAACCGCTGGCCTGATCTGCCCGGAAACCTTCCGGGGTTCCACGAGTAGCTCCAACCATCTGAAACAAAGGAGATATCCAGTATCAATCATATCCTTACTCCTAATTTCAGATGATACGATATGACTGAGCAGATATGCAAATGGTGAGACATATTTACCCTGCTGAGAACTCACAAGGTAAATGGATTGAGACGAATGATTCTGATAACAGCAAAGGCTCAAAATCAGATGGATATTTAGAATACTTGACCAAAACTACCACAAGGCCCTTAAAGATACTATACTAAGTATAACCACCCGCTATAGGTCCTTAAACAAACAACACATACATTGCATTTGTGTATTTAAGGATGGATTATGCATGCACGTACTATTCGACCTCACAATAAAAAACAACTGCCGAATATCTTCGGACTTACGCGGTTAATTCCGGTGGCATAACACATACGTCTCTCACTATTAACTAGTCGATAAGTCCTATTCGTCCTAATTTCGTACTCATGGTTAGTGTACCTGCAGAAGATGACATATATATAACATGAACCTTTCATGGCAGCACGACATGAAAGCGTCCCCAAATAGTACTGTTTGCTATAGAAACAACATCTGTACTATTACCGCCGTACAGACGATGTTAACATACGTCATCAAAATAACGTATTCACAGGGGTACCGCAAAATGCGGGGGTATGAACAGCGATCGCCATACCCTGCGCCGAACCATATACTCCCAATATGATCAACCTAAGTTGATATATTGGCAGCATCTCAAGTAGGCCGCTGCTTGAGAAACAGCGTTCGGTTCGCATCACCGACGGGAAGGCTAACTCCCCAGTTAGCTGAGGATCCTTACCTTCTTACCTCACCATCGAAGGTGTCGTTACAGAAAGTAAGGTTGAGTTGTGCATAAATTTAAGTTTTTGACAGAAAGTAGTGCTGCAAGTCAGAGCTATCTATATATATATACATATACTAGCAGCCACCTAAATATTCCCATATAAGTCCCAAGGGCTTTACGATCTAAGCACAACCTTAACGAATCCAACACACGTTGTAAATTCATTTGTTAGGCAAATTTTATCCCGAAATCACTTTGTAAGAGCTACTGTAGTCGTAAAAGTAAACCTGCAGCTCTGATACCAGCTGTGGCAGAACCGCCTAAATTATTCTGGCTCAAGTGCGCTAGTCATCGCTATGTAGCCGATTCTAACCCAACGCACTTCAAACGGAACAACCCATTGGTCTGTCGGGTCTCCGCCTGATGCAACCACGGTTCAACAGGATCAAAGCAGGTTTACCTCGCATGAAGGCGAGTTTACAATCACAGTACAGCTCATCAACTTTTAATTTACAGATATGCAAATATTATTACAAACCTTGTTCAAACTTAAAGTAAAATTTATACAAACAGTGTTTAAACTGACAAGCTAAACAGCTTGTCCATGCTCACAGTGGAAGGAAAATAAATACGCGACTACACACGTCGCAAAGGTTGACACCGTGCTCAGCCCAAGGCCTGGTGTCACTGAGGAGGGTCACTGCCAGCCGGGGACGGATCCCACTCCACGGACCAGCCATGTGGAATAGAAGTTGGCCACACAGAACTATTCGTGGGGTTTTTAAAGGTTATACCTGAAAAAGATACTAGCAAGGCTGAGTATTCTAATACTCAGCAAGGCTTACCCGGGGTTGGGTATACTTTAGACCGTAACTAGACTCATGAAGGCATTGTAAAGGTTCTAGGTTTATTTTCAGCTGAAAAGCAACAAAGAGTATGATCTATTTTCAAGTTTTAGCTTTCATATTCTAGTTGATTATCCATTCTAGGTTAGCTCCTACACTAAGCAAGCAAGGTAGAGTTTATCATTCATCAAGATTGTTCCGTCATTAGTTACACTTCTTACTCTATGTGGCAGAAGGAATAGGCAGTCTCAATCTCCACGAGAAACGGACGATTCTGAATCGAATTTGAACCTTGCAAGGGTAAACCTAACTCACACACTTGGAACATCCAAAGATCGTTCCGAAGCAACCGTTTCCCTCATATTCCGGGTTATGGATCAGGGCCACCACAAGCGACTGCAAGACCGTACACACACCAATTGTGCGGGACATACGTCTGTAGCGCGACTACATGATCGTACTCCCGTCTACCATGCAGAACGTACTCCCACACGTCGGTGCGTGTAAACATAAAATAAAAGTCGAGTGGTGGAGACGTGTCCATTTGCCGGGCTATTCAGGTACTAGGCTTACCGCTTTACCATATTTCGCGGCGTGTGGCTAGTACTTTCTAACGCTTAGCCACCACTACCACACACTGCGATCTTAACAACTTTTATCAGAACAAACAGGGTAAAACTCCAGGTCATGACATCGTACATGACCCTGTCCATCATCCTTATAGTGACTGCAGAATGGTAAACATTCAACTCCTATATCGCGCGAGTGACAGGAAATCACTCGACTTTTACCAGCCTTATTTAGCAGAGCATCTACGTGATAAGGACTCGGGTACAATACATAGGATTCCTAAGATCTTATGCAATTAGGGTTTCATTTCAACTCCTAGACGTAATGCAGGATATATATTATAATAATGAAATTGTGATAAATTGAAATACTGGGATATGTATCGGGGCTTGCCTTCTTGAGTGGGGTTGGGGGTAGGAGTATCAAATATTTCCAAACTTTGGTTCGGAGCTTCAGTTAGAGTCTCGGCGACGTTTGTTGGGTCTTCAGAAAATCCTTGACCTTGTCCCAGGACTAGCTCGTAGTCTCCGTCGTCGAGTGTCGTTGATTCTACATGTCATGCAATGATTTAAGTGAGATGGTGTTCAAGTTATAGATTTTTAGTTCACAATAAAGTCGCAATCCAACAAACAAACAAGCATAAACTCATGTAGCAAGGAGGTGGGGTTCCAAACTATCATCTATACCTAGGTTATGTCATTCAAAGGAATTACTTTGAAGTAATTCGACAAGTTTAATTTCTATTTTGAAAACCCTCCAGAATTTAATCTTGAATTTTTGTGAAAAAGTTTATTTTCAGTAAATAAGCTTATGGTGAATTTTTCATAATTTTCTGGAAATAGAAACTAAAGCATTTGAATTTTGAATTCAAATCTCTAGTTTAAATTTAAATCTTGGGTAAATAGAACTATAAAGTTTCGAAAATTTAATTATAAACTAATTATTAACATACTAGATTATGGTAAGAAGATCTAAACATAGAAGCCTTAAGAACATTCCTAATTAAATTCAAACCATTTCAAATTGAATTGCCCAAATTTAAAAGAACTTAAACTACAAAACAGTGCTAAGCTTGAAACTTTTACACAAGCTCACACATAACCTATAGAAGCTACATACCAAAAATTACAAGAAACTAAGCTAGTATGTAGAAGTTATGCACAATATACCCTTTTACGTTAAGTTTAAAATAGATTCAAAAGTATTTAGTTTTAAACTAAACTCCATTAATAAAAGTTGTAGAGTTTGAAATCTAGTTTCCAACAAAACTAGTTTGGCAATTTTTGGATTTTCCTACAATTTTCTACGAACTTTAAAAGGCAGCAGCTTTGCTCACATGAAATAACAAAACGTTTACAGGGGGGTCCTTAGTCTTTTGCACTCGGGTCCCTAGAACAAGAAAAGCATTCGCATATATGCCCCTACCAGCTTCGACGGCGGCCGGCCGATCTGCTCCGGCACGTTCTCACCGGTGGCGAGGTCCTCGGCGAGGATGGGGTGGCTCAACACGATCTACGGGACATGGGGAGCTGGTTGGGGGGGGGGGGGGTTGTGCTCGATGGGTAGAGGCGGAACCGGCCGGCGGCGAGGAGGGGCGGCGGCCGTGATGGCGCGCTGGTGTTCCCGGCGAGGGGCCGGCGAACACGGGCAACTAAGGTGCGCAAGAGCACCAGGGGGAGGTAAAGAGGCGATTCCCGTACCCAAAATGGCTGAGGATGTGGCGGAAGAATGCTGTCGACGGTGAGGTGGTCCTCGGGCAGCTCCGGCGAGGGGCGGCACGGGGTCGGGGCAATTCCAGCTAGGGGAGGCCGGAAGCTCGACCAGAGCAGGTCGGGGAGCTAGTGGAGGAGGTGAGGGAGCACTGGATGGCTGGATTTTGGGCGGGGTGGAGCAGCTGCGAAGAAATCCGGCGAGCGGCTGGCGGTCGGTTTTGGTGGTCGCGGGGAAGAAGAAAGGGGGAACAGCAGAAAGGAAGAGCTCGGTTCGGCTTTATAGGGACGCGAGACTCGGTGGAAGTGAAAGGGTGGGAGAGCAGTCGCGCGGCCAGGCTCAGATCGGCGGGCGGCGCCGGCGTGTCCTCCGAGCATGCGTGGCGGCTGTTTGGCCTCGGCGGTGCGACGTGGAGAGAGTGGGGGCGGCCAGCGCAAGGTCCGGAAAGGCAGCAGCGAGGCAGGGAAGGACATGTGGAAGGGCTCAGGGCGGCGCGGGGGCAGCGCACATGGCTTGCCAGAGCAGCGGTGGCGCGCGGTAGGGAAACGGAGGAGAGGGGGAAAGAGGTAGAAGAAGGGGGACCCAGTTGCAAAATGCAGAAAATACAAGGACTCCACTGAATGCTTAAATAACTTTCAAACCAGAGCTCAAATGAAGATGGGCCCAAAAGCAAAAAGGTATGGTTTTCAAAATGTGCAACTTTGCTTTAAGGTTCATCCACAGAAGAGCTAAGGATCTGAAGTTAATATAAAACTTAGCAAAATTTCTAAACTTTATATAAATCCTATTTAAAAACTACACTACATATACATCCTATGTGTAGTTTCACCTATATTTGCGATTTAAACACAAGTTTTTGACTTTTGCCAAAACAACCTTTATGTATTTGAATCCCACTTCCCTTTCTCTTCTATTTAACACTAGAGTTTATTTATTAATTTATAATTATATAAAACCAATCCTTTTTCTTAGCCTTTAAATTTTTAAACATACTTTCACCACATTTTGCATACAACATCCTACTATAAACTTAGGGTGTGACAGTACTAATTACCTGAGTGTCACATCCCCTCCAATTCAAAGCTGTGAACTTCAAAAATGTGTAGAAAATTGTAGAAAATTCAGAAAAATACCAAACCAGTTTTGTTGGAATCCTTGAGTTAAATTCGACTACTTTTATATAGGTCTTTTGAACTGAATATGTTTGGTTTTTGATCTAAATTAAATAATAGGAAATAGGTGCTTTAATTAGATCTTTTGATCCATAGTTGTGCTGTAGCTGAATTTTGGAACTTAGGTTGTATGTCCCATGTTTAGTTCTATGTAAAAGTTTCGAGTTCTTTATTGCTCAATTGCTTAGAAATTCGAGTACCCTTGTTATATGTTGATGAAATGCTTAGATTTTATTTAAGGATGCTTCTATTAGTGTTTGTATCTGAAATTTATACCCTAACTTCCTTTTTGCATGTGTAATCCATGGTAAAAATATTAGGATTAGTAATAGGCTATACATCAAGTTATGGACTTATGCTTGTTTTCAAAGATAATTCATTTATGCTAGTTCTTGCGTATAAAAAATTATGAAAATATTTTGAGGTGTTTCTCTAGGGTAATGTAACCTGTTCACAAAATTTCAGAACAAGATCTTGTATATATCTGCAGTTATAAATAACTCTTAATCTGTTAGTGCTGTTTTGTTTATTTTTGTGGCATAATTTCTATGAAGATAAAATCTTGATAAATTTACAGTAGCCTAGACATAGCTTTATCTATAGCTGATAAAAGTTTTAACCCCAGTGCTATAGTGGTTTGTTGTGTAAAAATAATTCATGTTCTAGGTGTTGCTTGTGTGAAGTAATTATTCTGATTTATATAATATGGAAAATGTTTTAACAATTTTAGGGTAGATTAGTCTTTGTTAGATCTGTTTAGCATAACGGTTGTCTAGCCGATGCCCTTTCTTAGATATGCTCCTACGTCGGCTAGTTCGCCGATACCTTATTCTTTGTATCGGCTACTGCCGATGCAGCCTTCTGTTATATTTTACATCGACTGCCACATAGTCGATGTATCGGAGATGCACACACGATCTTAGGGTTCTTGCTATCGGCCGATCCAAGCCGATTCTAGTTGTTTTCCATATCGGTCAAATATGGCCCATCAATCCTTAGTTTTCCCATCCTTATCCGCACACTTCTATCAGTTGATTTATCGGCTATATACCTATCGGTCACATACCCTCAACCACACTCCAATCGGCTACACATCTGTAAAACATATCCTCATCGGCACAAGCCCATCAGCCACATTCTTTTTAGTCTAGTTCCGCGCTTGTGATCTCATCAGCCTAGTCCGATATTAGTATTCTGTTCCACCTAGTTCTTGTAGCAAGTCTGATTTAGATGAACCCATCGGCTGTACGTCAATTGATTAACTGACGTAATCAAGTCGATACAACCACACCTAGTTACCTAGAATAACACTTAAGCACATCTTAGTTAGGTACAATTATTACAGAGTAGGACAATCAGCTACACGGCTGATAAGACCCAGTAAATATAGGAGAACATTAAAGGTGAAAACCGGCTACACAGCTGACCCACCAATCGGCTGAATACGCCGAGGCACAGACCGTACGGATACATAGTTCGACTAGTCTACCAATACACCATCGGCTAGTTACTCGCACTAGTCAACTAGCTATGCCGATACATCACTCGACTAGTTCTACCCGATGTGTAAATCGGCTAATGTGCCGATGCACTAAATCGGCTAGTAGGCCGATTCACCGATCGACTAGTACACGTACACAAGTCGGCTCAACCGATGTTCACACAATCAACTAGTTTTATTAAAGCATAGATCGGCTATACCGATACTCACGCGATCGGCTAGGTACGCCGATACTCACATAGATCAGTTAAGACATAGCTGCTTTAGGAAACACCCCTCTGCTAAAGTAATCGATGCTTTCATCGATCAATTAGGAAACCAATGCACCTATCAATCGGCTACACAGACCAAAGTACACAACCCTAGATCAGTAAGATAGCACAGTAGATACGCCTCTGTTAGGCACGACCAAAGCACATCAATCGACTAAACCTGATGCACCCTCGTCGACTAAGGCAAGCCGATACACCAACCATCAGTTAGGTAAAAATATGCTGATAACTAGATCTAATCAGCAAGATCCTTCCTTGTTCTATCCTTGAAACACTGTACCTTTAACGTTCCTATCCATATCAGCCAATCTGACCCCAGGTGAACTCAAATCGGCTAATCTCTTCTGCTCATGTACAAAGACCGCTCCTGCCGATTTCTTTTCCAAACAGAAATCAGCAGATTTCCTAAAACTGTGTAGATAGCTCCCTCCTTGGCCAATTCTATCGGCTAAACTCCTGTTGTTTCCAATCGGCTCTGTTGTAATCTTCAACAAATAGCTGATTTTAATTAGTTGTCCACTAAAGCTCTATCTAAGTTTTGTTTCAGGTCTTTTTGGTTGTTATATAAATAATATGTTAAATGAGTGTTGGATTGCAACTTTATCATGAATTAAGATAGTTTATTGTGCACACTTTGAATGTAATGTTGCATTGCATGTAGATACGACTACTTTCGTAGACGGTACCTACGAGATCTCCCAGGAGTCTGCAGAGGATGTTTTTGAAGACCATGTGAACGTTGTTGCAAGATTCTCTGAAGGCCCGAACCCAGGTTCAGAAGATCTTAACTTTACTGACTCCAGCCCCACCAGCAAAGGCAAGCCCCGGTGCATAACCCAGTCTTTCAAATTACTACATTATGCAATCTTACACTGATATATTATATCTTGCATTAAGTCTAGGAGATGAAATGGAACCCTAGATGCATGAATCCTAGGAACCTATGTATTGCACCTGAGTCCATATCGAATAGATGCTCTGCTAATAGGACCGGTAGAAGTCGGTGATTTCCTATCACTCGCGCGATATAGGAGTTGCAATGTTTACATCCCTGCAATCACTATAAGGATGACGGACGGGATTTATATGAAGTATCATGGTTGAGATGATACCCCGTCTGTGTTGATGAATTTGATAAGGACGCAGTGTGTGGTAGCGGTGGTTAAGCGTTTGAAAGTACTAGCCACATGCCGCGAAATATGGTAAGTGGTAAGCCTAGTAACCAATCGGCCCGAGGAGTGGACATACCTCCCACCACTCGTATTTTAGTTTTTCCTGTTACATGATTCGACGTGTGGGAATACGTGTTGCAGGGCAACCAGGAGTACGGTCGTGTAGTCACTCTACAGACGTACGTCCTGCACATTGGATGTGCATATGGTCCTGCAGTCGCTTGTGGTGGATCTGATCCACGAGTCGGAATGAAAGGCAAACGGTTGCTTCGGAACAACCGTTGGATGTTCCAAGCGTGTGAGTTAGGTTTACCCTTGCAAGGCTGAAATTCGATTTAGGAATCGTCCGTTTCTCGTGGAGATTGAGACTGCTTGATCCCTTTACCGTGAGCGTTGTTGTTGTTATTGCTTAGCTGAGGTCGAGGATGGCCGCCTGCCGTTCGACTGTTAGGCTGGCTGCGGCTTTCGCCCATGTGTTCTTCTCCCATGGCGGAGGGTTTTGTTGATCGAGCTGAATCCATGCCCTCTGCGCGTACCGAAGTACTTGGCGCAGGTGTGACACCCTGAAAATTCACCAAATTAAATCACGCACTAGAGTGCTTCGTTTAAGAACTGTTCATCATCAAAACCCTAGCCCCAACCCCTTTTCCAATGACCGTACCCTCTTTTTCCTCGCCGCTATCCCATCCCGCACCGCTCGGCGGCCGATGACCACGCGCGACCGCCTTTCCGCGATTAGCGCCAGCGCGATTCTTTTCTCCTCATGCAGCGCGCGAATGACGCGCGCGCGTGGCCGACCGGCCGCGGTCGCCGCCGCGATCGGCGCCGACGCGCACCTCTCTCTCCCTCCTTCTTCTTTTCCCCTTTTTCTCTCTCCCATTTCTTTTCTTTTCTTTTTCCCCAATCTCTCTTTCTCTTTCTTTCTTTCTTTTCCTTTCTCCCCCTTTTTTTCCTTTTCTTTCCTTCTTTCTTCTTTCCCCCTCCTCCCTTCTCTCTTTCTTTCCTTTCCCTGCCGCGTGCCCGAGCGCCGCCCGGGCCGTGCGCCTGCTCTGCCCCGGCCGTGCCGCGACGCACGCGCACGCGCAACGCGTGGCCGTGCGCCGCGCCGTGCCGCCCGTCGCCGCACCATGCCCCTGGCCCGCGCCACGCCGCGCCGTGCGCGCACGCGCGCGCCCGGACCCGCGACGCCGCGCCGCCCGCCGCTGCCGCGTCCCGCCCGCCGCGCGCGCCGTCGCTTCCCCGCCCTATGCCGCACAGCGCCCGGCCCTCCTCCACGTGCGATGCCCGGCGCCATCGCCGCCATGCCACATCGCGACGAGCGCAAGCGGCCGAAGCACCATTAATGGCGCTCCGCACCGGCCACCGTCGCGGCTGCCCCTCCACCGCCTCATCCCGCCTATAAATAGGGCCCCGCCCCGCTCCCCGGCACCCCACGACCATCACCGCACGCCCAGCCCCCCTCCTCCATTGCCCTAGCGCCGCCCCGCCGAGCCTCTGTGACCAACGCCGCCGGCCTCCGTCGCCCCGCTCCCACATGCCGCCCCGGCCCGAGGTGAGGCCGGGAATCAAACCCCCTTGCCTCCCTCTCCCTTTTGCCCCCATCCCCGGCCGCCGCCACGCCCTGGCCCGCCGGAATCGGCCGGCGCCCGAACCCCCTCCCCTCCCCTGTTTCCTGTCAACGGGAGGAGGAAGAAGGAGGGCAAATTTGCCCAAAGCCCCCTGCCTTTCCCCTATTCCCTCAAGAGCCTTTCACCCTTTACATTCTTTTGCAAAATAAACCCTATCCTTTCTGATAATCCAAAATACACCCTCCGCCATATAAACCTAATATCAAATAAACCCTCGCATCTTTCTGTTATGCCCCAAATGTCTCTAGAATTTATAACCAAGTCCTTTTCCGTTTCATAATTAGTTACAAATGAACCCCTGGACCCCTGTCTAACCCTCGAACCCTCTTTAACTCGTCATTTTATGCGCCAAACAACCTCCGATCGATCTGAAACTTTACCACACCCTTTCTAGTATAGTTCCAACCATGCCATTACGATACCACCCAAAAATATTAACCCTATCTCCGTAACTAAATTATTTTCGATACAAGCTCAACGATAAAAACTTTTAGTTCTTTCGATTGATTGTGTGCTTGTTTGTTTGCGCCGTAGGACCCGGAGTGAATGAGGAAGGTCCCGACTGTGACCAAGTGAACGAGGACCAGTTCTGCGACCCCGAACCCGAGGGACAGTGCTTCGATTAGGACCTCCCGCAAGGATTTGATGATGGCAAGTTCAATCCCGCCCTTTGATGCATGTTTCTGTCCTAGTTTTTATAAACACAACCCAGTGGCCTGTTTTATAAAATTGCATGGTTTTGCTTGCTGAAAACATGGTAGGATAGCCACCCTTGTTTGTGATAACCATACCTTGACCACCTGGTTTTATTAAGAAATGTGTGCGTGTGGGAAGGGATAAAATGTGGTTTTGAAAGATGTGTCAGACGGGATGGATGGCATTTCTGTGTGAATTGCCGTTGGTGTGCTCGTACCTGTGTGGTTGAGCAAGGAAGGGAGATATCCATCTTGTCACCCCTAAGGACCGAGTTGATGTGTCATCTCACCTAGCTTCCTGTCGTGCAAACCACTTGACCGTTGTATGGGCAACGGCTTAGCATAAATCCCACTAGTTAGTCTGATAGCCATCAGGAGAGCCGAGAGCAACGGGTGATCAAGGAGAAGGGATAAGCTTTGTGTGACTTATGCCCCGGTTAAACCTCGGAGATAGGTCGAATGACCCCTTGATGGATCCCGTGGTGGCTAGTCAGGTCTAGCTAAGGTGGGTAATGGCTTTGTTGGGATCTGCACCAACACTAAGGTGTTCGTGCTATGGTACCCCGCCTGTGGGTAAAGTTGCACACCTCTGCAGAGTTAAAATCTATTCGAATAGCCATGCCCATGGTATTGGGCAAGTTATGGTGTGGTCACATTACTAGTGTTTTCTCTCTGAAAGGGTTAAGCTAGTGTGGGTTGCTTGGAAAGTGTCCGGCGGATGTGCCGTGTGCTACGACGGACGGGAAGTCCGGTAGCGGCTTAAGACTTGGATTCTGTGTGGATCAACACCAAATACTCTTTGGTACTTAAAATCTTGTTTTGAAAATTGTTTTTAAATGAACCCTTGCATATAACTGAGTTTTCCATAAATGGACCCTAACCCTGTCCTTGGACTGTCCTGTGCATTGATTTCCGATATACCCCCCCCCCGTGGGTGTGATTGGACTTGCTGAGTACGTTTGTACTCACCCCATTTTTATTTCTTATAGCAGAAGACCCAGACTACCTCCCCGAAGACGTCGAGTAGGGTTTCGTCCTGCACCCAGTCTTGCCTGTGGTTAGGGCCACCGCCGGAGTTCCGCATGGCACCAGGCTCTGATGACCCTCTTTTCGTAGCCAGTGTAGTAGTGTGGGTTTTAGTTGTAATCCTCGCGATAGTGGCGCTTCACTGCCCATTACCGCGTAGAGTTGTACGGTGATGTACCATCTGATGTAATAAAAGTGTTATCAGCCTCCTGGGACTGATAAAGTAACACTTTTAAGTCTTCCCTGATGGGGGGACGCTTCAGCAGGTTTGGATCATTGCTGCATTTGAGTATGGTAGTTACCCTAGTGATGTTAGCCATGGGGGTTCCGAAGCCCCGCTCGCTCACAGCGGCAAATTCAGCGTCTAGCTCACGATGCATAGATCGCATGCGCTCGTTGACCCTCCTTCGCCGGGCTGCACGGGCTCTGTTTCTGGCCCTTCGTGCTTCACGCTCCGTGTCGTTTTCGTCACTGGCATTGACTGTGGCCTCATCTTCGGATATCATGTCAAGTGCCTCGTTGTGTAAGATGCCATCATCCTCGCCCTCTTCCGCCATCAACGCTTGGCGTGATATGAGCTCATCAGAGCTTGCTTTGACTAGTTCAGTCGATTCTTCTGCCATGGTGGCTAATGGCTTGCCCTCCTAAAAAGGTAAAGGCTCGAGGTGTGCCACGAGTCGGTCTTCATCTTCGAGTAGATCGGAGAGCTTCATGCCCTTCCAATGCACGAAACGGCCTTCTGGAGTGGAGGTGATCATCAGACCATTGTCACCAAGGCAACCCGCAGCCCCCCGACGTGCGGTGGCTTTAGGTTTTCCGATTTAGAGTAAATTGTCCAAGTCCTTTTCCAATGCGGAGAGGGACTCAGAATTGTTGGCCTCCTGATGTTCAGTGGCCGAATTGCACAGACCGAGTCGTGATCGGTTACGCAAGTTCTCAGATTGGAGCGAGTCCGATCCAAGCATGGTCGTTGCAGCGGGGGGCGGAGTCGCGTTGAAAACGGACTCCTCCTTGGTCTTCCTAGCGGAGCCATGGGTTGACAAGTCATCAAGATTGTCAACGAACTCATCAAGCTCGCTATGAAAACTTGCTGCAAGAGATTTTGGCTTCATGACGTCGATGGTGAAGCCATGAAAATTTCCCGCGCCGTCTGCGACACAGACCCATGAGCCGAAAACGAACGTCGTGCCCGGGGAGGCATAACAATGGTGAACTTGAACGATGCTATCGAGTTCGCCGTGGGATCTTCGATGCGCTCCCCTACCTGGCGCGCCAGCTGTCGGTGTTTTACCGCCTGCCCACCGAGGGGTATACCCGAGGTGGTAAGTTTTAGGTAGGGTGACGCTGAGATCCGGAACTCAAAGGTGCAAGCAACACAAGGTTTAGACAGGCTCGGGCCGCGATGTGCGTAATACCCTACATCCTGTTTGGTGGTTTGTATTGCCTTGGGTGTTGATGTGTTTTGAGAGGGTCCCTACCCGCCCTTATATATCCGGGAGGACAGGATTACATGAATCCTAGTCCGACACTAGCCTAGGAATCATACTCGAGTACAACTCGAGTAGCTTCCTTCTGTATCGGCTAGTTCTACCTCGCATGCGAGTAGAATACAACAAAGATAAGGTATAGGACATGTCTTATCCCCTATTCCTATATGAACTACGTTATGTACACAGTCCCATAGTCCCGGGTCTGACAATCACCTCTTGAACTTTACTAGGGTTGACTGAGATACCATTACTAGAGATAGTATGGCCCAAGAATTTCACACTATCCATCCAGAATTCACATCTGGAGAACTTAGCATATAACTGATGGTCTCTAAGGCGTTGGAGAACAATGTGCAAATGTTTAGCATGGTCCTCCTCGTCCTTAGAATAAATAAGAATGTCGTCGAGAAAACCACGATAAACTTGTCAAGCTCCGGCATAAAAACCGAATTCATGAGATACATGAGATCATGAGATACATGAAGTAGGCAGGAGCATTTGTGAGACCAAAAGACATAACTAAGTATTCATACAATCCATATCGAGTGGAGAAAGCGGTCTTTGGAATATCATATGGTCGAATCTTGATTTGATGATAGCCTGAACGAAGATCAATCTTGGAGAAGATTTTTGCTCTAGTCAACTGATCGAAAAGAACATCAATGCGAGGAAGTGGATATTTGTTTTTGATTGTCACCGCATTAAGAGGCCAGTAGTCTACACATAACCTCAAACTATGATCTTCTTCTTCACAAATAGGGCTGGGCAACCTCAAGGTGAAGCGCTTGGATAAATATAGCCTTTGTCTAGAAGTTCTTGCAATTGTATTTTTAATTCTGCTAATTCCTTGGGTGGCATTCGATAGGGTCGTTTAGAGATAGGTGCAGTGCCTGGCTGCAATTCAATGACAAACTCTATATCTCAATCTAGGTGTAGTGCCTGGCTGCAGTTCAATGAAAAACTCTGTATCTCGATCTGGTGGCATGCCTCGTAAGTCATCTGGGAAAACATCGGCATACTCGCGTACCACCGGAATTTCTTCTATTTCGGAGCGGACCTCATTGAGAGCACATGAATTTGTGCATTCTCGGAGAGGCGAACATAGAGTAGTAGCTCCTTGGGTCGGGGAATTGATTTCAACGGCTCGGGAGGAAAGATCTAAGGTTACTCCATGCCGAGTCATCCAATCTACTCCCAAAATGATATCGATGCCTTCAAGTGCCAAGAGAATCAAGCCGGTTTTGATGATTTTGCCACCCAATTTAATTGGCACGTTTCTCATGAGTTGATTTGAACCAACTTTACCACCCGGTGTAGCTATCATATATGACCCTCTTGTGTGATAGAAATCCAAACCCACTTTTGCACCGAATTTTGCACTAATAAAACTATGTGATGCACCAGATTCAAATAATATAACAGCGGGCTTGCGGTGGGTACAAAATGTACCCGTCATTACTGGTGCACCATCAGGAAGCTCTGCAAGGGTGGTGAAATTGATCCGCCCTCACTTGACCTGAATAGTCTATTTCTTGCCCTGGTTTCTGTTGTTGGTATTGAAGCCTTGGCCCTGAGCTTGCTGTCTGGACTGACGGCATTCTCGAGCAAAGTGAGTAGAACTCACACAATTGAAACATCAGTTTGTGTTACTCTAGCGGGGTGGCTACTGTATATTTGGCCTTGTGCCATTTGGTTGTGGAGTAGGGGGTCTTGCCACACCCTGTTGGTGAGGGAGCCTGAAAATCCAACGCCCTGGCTGAGGGGCATTCTAAAAAGGTTTAGGTATCGGTGTTTTACCGGCTGCCCACTGTCGGTATTTAACCGGCTGCCCACCGAGGGATATACCCAAGGTGGTAAGTTTTGGGTGAGGAGACGCCGAGATCGGGAACTCGAAGGTGCAAGGAACACAAGATTTAGACAGATTCTGGCCGCAAGGTGCATAATACCCTACGTTCTGTATGGTGGTTTGTATTCCTTTGGTGTAGAATGATCTGGAGATCGTGTTTTGAGAGGGGTCCCTGTCCTCCCTTATATATCCGAGAGGGCAGGGTTACAAAGATACTAACCAACACCAGCTAAGGAATCATACCAGAACACATCTCGAGTAGATTCCCCCTGTATCGGTTAGACTTATCTCCTATTTAAACGGAATAAATAAGAGAGAGTAAGAGATAAGATGGACTTAATCTCTTAAACTTCTTTAAACTACGTTATGTACCCAGTCCCGTGGCCCCGGGTCTGACAAGCCCCTGAGCTCTTTGTAGCTGAGTACTACAGGCTTATCGAGTACTCTCGAAGCAATCTTCGACTTCTTCTGAAGCTTCGTCTTGGAGTCCTTCTTCGAGTACTTGCTTGGCTGCATCGAAGCTATGAGGTTGCCCCGAGCCTTAGGTTGAATCGGAGAATCAGGCTAAGGGTCCCATTAGTCTGTAATCCTCCTTATCCTTCAAAGAAATTTGAAAAATAAGTAGTC
Source organism: Panicum hallii (assembly GCF_002211085.1). Lineage (NCBI taxonomy): Eukaryota > Viridiplantae > Streptophyta > Magnoliopsida > Poales > Poaceae > Panicum > Panicum hallii. The sequence goes on from NC_038044.1 coordinate 59,409,943, forward strand.
GATGCCACGTATCCCGCAGCCCCCGAGCCTTGAATCCAAATCCCACAAATTTGGAGATAAGGATCCGAAAACCGTGGCACTGGTGTTACTCTGAAATCCCGAGAAAAACTCTTCGTCTTCTGCATAGTGAAATTAAGCCTCCCGCTGGTTTATTTAACCGCGCGGTGACTTAAGGTTTTTTCTGCACTCTCAGTCTTCATATGAGTCGTCTTTGAGTAGTTTTGTGGTGTCCAGCCCCCGAGCTTACGAGCCAGGAGAGCCAAAGGAGCCATGTCGAGTAGTGCCCATCACCCAGCCCCCAAGCCTGGGAACTAGCGGAACTGTGATGGCACGCCGTGCTGCCTGGAGGGTTGTTGCCGAAGCTTGATCTGAAAAAAGACAATGCATACATTATGTAGCATAATACGAAGATACCGAGTAGTACTCAGTAATAATATGAAGGAACCAAAATTTATTCGGTGTAAAAATTGTGCGTCTTGCTCTTGCTAGGCCATGTAATTTCCCCGGGCAGTTAGCCTATTACGTTTAAGCACCTGATCCCTAATGGCCGTAGACCATAGCGTAGGGAGCTTAGCCACATGCACGCGTAGGAGCATAGGCTTACAGAAGAGTCGAGGTTTCACGGATTAAGGCGTGTGCTACCCGAGTACTTTAGCAACCGTTAAGAGAAGACAAAGAAGTCGTCATGCGACAAAGAGGATTACACGGTGCGCATAAAGTAGTCGGCAATGTGTAGCTCTGGAGGGTTTCGTACCCATCGAGAGACATACACGCATAAGTAGTCGGCGAGACCGTGTGTGGCAACACGCAAAGATCTATACTTCCATAAGGTGTAGTCCCATGAAGCCTCCAGCACTCAGAACACAACCTTGTGGCGTAGCCTCCGTGGTCAGTGTCCTAAGGCCGTGGCAAAGCCGCTAGCACTCGGTGCATTAAGTCTGTGGCAGAGCCTCCAGTACTCGGTGCACCAAAGCTGTGGCTATCGGTCTAGCATCCCAGGAGTAGTCGATCAGGGCGTAGCCCCCTGAGGGTTTCATGCCCATCGAGAGGCGTACCCGAAAAGGTAGCCGATCCTGTGAAGAATAAGTTGGAAAAGGTATAAATCACTTAGCTTGATTCGTGGACGAATGTCGATGAAGCCGTGGAGCTCGTTGATGGAGTTGGGACGGTTTGTTGATGAAGCTCCACTAGTCGGAGTCGATTCTGACTAGTTTTTAAGTCGAGACGAGTAGTTGAAGTAGTCGTCGGCGGGCTGCTGATCGTCCTCGCAAAGTCGAAGTAGTCGAACTCGTCGCTGCTGCGCACGGATATTGCGGCACAAGCCGAAGTTGAACCGGGTCGTTGAGGTCGACGGCCGCGGTGCATCGACGTTGCAGCGCGAGGTGAAGTCGAGCCGAGTAGTCGAGATCGATGTAGCCGTTCGCTGAAGGATCCGATCTCGAACTCGATGAATCGATCTGTCGATGCACATGCGTGAAGGTAGCAATCCGCCACCTGGTGAACTAGAAAGATGCCATCGAGTTCGCCGGCGGATCTTCGATGCGCTCCCCTACCTGGTGCGCCAGCTGTCGGTGTTTAACCGGCTGCCCACCGAGGGATATACCCAAGGTGGTAAGTTTTGGGTGAGGAAACACCGAGATCAGGAACTCGAAGGTGCAAGGAACACAAGATTTAGACTGGTTCGGGCCGCAAGGTGCGTAATACCCTACGTCCTGTATGGTGGTTTGTATTCCTTTGGTGTAGAATGATCTGGAGATCGTGTTTTGAGAGGGGTCCCTGTCCTCCCTTATATATCCGAGAGGGCAGGGTTACAAAGATACTAACCAACACCAGCTAAGGAATCATACCAGAACACATCTCGAGTAGATTCCCCCTGTATCGGTTAGCCTTATCTCCTATTTAAACGAAATAAATAAGAGATAAAGAAGACGAGTAAGAGATAAGACGGACTTAATCTCTTAAACTTCTTTAAACTACGTTATGTACCCAGTCCCGTGGCCTCGGGTCTGACACCCACCGAAGGGTATACCCAAGGTGGTAAGTTTAGGTGAGGAGACACCGAGATCAGGAACTCGAAGGTGCAAGGAACATAAGATTTAGACAGGTTCGGGCCGCGAGGTGTGTAATACCCTACGTCCTGTATGGTGGTTTGTATTCCCTTGGGTGTTGATATTGTGTTTTGAATGGGTCTCTGCCCCCCTTATATATCCGGGAGGTCAGGGTTACAAGAATCCTAACCGATACTAGCCAAGGAATCGTACTAGAACATATCTCAAGTAGATTCCCTCTGTACCGACTAGCTTTATCTCCTATTCATACGAAATAAATAAGAGATAAATAGGATAAATAAGAGATAAGACGGGCTTTATCTCTTAAGCCTCTTTAAACTACGTTATGTACACAGTCCCGTGGCCCCGGGTCTGACAAGCCCCCGAGCTCTTCGTAGCTGAGTACTGCAGGCTTATCGAGTACTTTCGAAATAGTTTTCGGCTTCTTCTGAAGGTCCGTCTTGAAGTTCTTCTTCGAGTATTTTATTGGCTGCATCGAAGCTATGAGGTGCTCATGTCCCGAATTATATCTTTGATATGGTGTGCGATTAAAAAATCGCACTCCATATGGAGTAGCCCCCGAGCCTTAGGTTGAATCGGAGAATCAGGCTGAGGGTCGCATTAAACTTGAATCCTCCTTACTTACTTTTTCAAATAGATTCAAAAAAATAAATAGTCGATGCCATGTACCCCGCAGCCCCCGAGCCTTGAATCCAAATCTCTCAGGTTTGGAAATAAGGATCCAAAAGTCGTGGCATGCAGTGTAAAAATATCCACATGGTAAATAACTGATGTGATGGTACAAATGATGGAAATTAGATCTGGATTTCGAAAAACCCCTTTTTTCAGGACAATTAACCCTGAAAAAATGATTAATCAAATATTTTATCTAAACAATCCATGAAATGACCCCTCAAATTCCGAATACTCCCTGAAATGACTCTTCAACTACAAAACAGTAAAAATGTCCCCGGCCGCTGGTTATTTAACCCCATGGTAACACCGAGTAAAAACTACGCTTCCAATCTGCAATTTGCCAAAAACCACCAAAATCCCCCAAATAGAGCCACACTCCACCTTTATCCTCTTGAAGAAATCCCAATCCACCCAAATCTCCCTGCCCCTCTCCCCGCAGCCCCCGAGCAACTCGTGGCGAGCAAATCCAGAGATGGCGCCCAAAAGATCGGAGAAGGATGGGAAGAAGAAGGAGGAGCAGCCGCTATCCGGAGAGTGGACACACAGTAAGTGCTCCCTCAACGACCTCAATAAGCTTGTTTCCAAGGGGTTGCTCCAAGACAAGAATCTTGTCAATTGGCGCCCCTCATTCCGCGAACCTTTCCCCATGGAAAATGTGGATGAAATCGTCACATTTTACCATTTTGCTGAACGGGGTTTGGCCCTCCCCTCTTGCTCCTTTTTTCGGGGTCTTCTTTACTACTACGGGCTTGAGCTCCATCATCTCAACCCAAATTCCATTTGCCATATCTCAATCTTCATCCATTTCTGTGAAGCCTTCCTAGGAATCGAACCCCACTGGGATCTTTTCCGCTTCCTCTTCCGGTTGAAACCACAACCCACATCAAAAAATCCATCTATTGTAGGAGGCGCCGGCATCCAACTTAGACAATAAGCCGGCGACAAGTACCTCTCGTACAAATTCCCCTCCAATATTCCCGGGTGGAAAAATCATTTTTTATATCGAAAATCATGCCCCCAACTCCCAGAAAAATCAAATAGACCACCTGTTGTAAGGCCGGAGTGGAATACCAAACTTCCCAGGGGGGACATGTATCAAGTCGAAGAGTTGCTAGACAACATAGCGGCTCATAAGGAGATGGGAGTGACCGGCGCATCTGTGATGTTCTCCTTCTTCAAGCGCCGAGTCCAGCCAATTCAGCAACGCCATATACTTGGATTCGAGTACAAGGGCGCTGAAGATCCGTCTCGCATGTGCGCAGAGAAGCTGACGGACGAAGCTGCACTCACCCAGGTCAAGCGGGTGCTACTGGATGTGGACGCAGTCCCCTACGTCCTGCAACTGTTTTCGTTACAAAATCCTCCAAAACCGGTAAGTATTCGACTACTTTATATTGAAAACAAACTCTGTGTCTGCCACTACTAACTGAAGACCTTCTGTAGGGGCACACAGAGTTGTACCGGAGCTACCCGCCACAACCCGACATCCCTCAGCCGGACCACCTCCTCCCAAGCGCCGCAGCCGAAGCCAAGAGGGCTCGAGTAGCCGAGGCACTGCCCGGCAGCGAGTCCATCGAAGGCGGAAGCCCCCTGGCAGAAAGGGAAACCGAGGGGGAGGCGAGAAGGGGCGACTCCCCCGGACCAGCCATGGAGTTGATCAACACCCTACCTTCGATCCCGCAAGGTCGCCGGGTTGTGCGCAAACGAAAAGAGCAAGAAGTCGAGTCCTCCAGGTACGAACATGCTACCCTGTTGTCATACATCAATGTTGTTTGATGCTGACCTTTTCCGCTTACAGTCCTCCCGCTTCTCCACCCGGGCCCGGGTGCCAAGAAATGGGAATGGATCCAGCAGCTTCGGCGGCAGCATCGGTTACCATTGCCGTGTTGGGCACCACACCGCCAGTTGGTGTCGCCCCGCCACCAGCAACAAGTACCGAGGCTGAGACACCACAGGTCATGCGAGTGAAAAAGGTTGTCATGAAGAGGTCCTCACTATAAGTACACATCTTGTTACGTATGCCCTTTTCGACTTGTAATGATAGAACTGACTCTGCTTCATTAGGTCTGCGAGCGCCGTGAAGCATAAGCCAAAGCCGGCCGTAGCTACTCCAGCCCCCAAGCCATCGGCCTTGGACGAGCCCGCGCCCCAGGAGCCAGCCCCCGAGGCAGACACGACGCTGCCCGACCTACCGCCAGCCCCCGAGCCCCAACAAGCCGAAGCCAGCGCTGGTGGTGGGGAACAAGTCGAGGCCCTTGGTGCCGCTCCTGCAGATGGCACAGGTAAGTGTCTGACTGCCCACGTCTAGCTGCTTGGCTCGAGGCAATATGTATTGAGTGCATCTTAACTTGCTGGTGCCCAGCAGCCGCCTTCTGAAGAAGCCGCAGGGACCTCAAGGCGTCCTGGCGACCTACTGATAGCCGGGCCCGGGTACCAGAATGTCACCACCACCGATCTGGTGGATGATCCAATGCTGACGGCCAGCAACATAAAGACCTTCAAGAAGGACTACAAGGAGTTGTACGATTTTGCCATGGTAAGACATGATCGCTCTTCTGCTTGCATACGTTGTCGAGTTGCTTATCATAATCTTCTCCTTTATGCAGAATGTGATCACGCACTCTCAGAAGAAGTCCAAGAAATTGAAAACAGTTGTGAGTGGTCACCAGGAGCTTGCTGCCATGGAAAAAAGCATATCCAACGAGAAGACGAAGAACTGCTGTCTTCAGAGAGAGCTTGACATGCTGAAGCAGGAATGGACTCGAGAGACATGGCTTCTCAAGAACGATCTGCACAATCTCGAGAAGCAGCTCAAGGAATAGAAGAAGGCGTACCAAGGTAAGTCCTTGTTTCCCTTGAGTACTTCCACTTAACAGTTTATCATGTATTCTGAAAATACCTTAACCGCAGAGCTTAGGAAAATCGTAACATATAAAGAAGAGCTACTTACTTGTGGCAGAACCAATCTGAATTACACCGGCTCAAGTACGCGAGTCCTCTCTTGAGGGCTACTTCGTGCTTCAAACGGTATAATCCTTTGGCCTGTCGGGTAACGTCCCGATAAACCACCGAACGCAGGATCCAACAAGGTACCTCACACGAAGGTGAGTCCAGAGATATAATGCCAATACATTTTACACCACAGGCAGTTATATTACAATAATATACAAAGTATCATTAATTCTCATTGAAGAGAGATTATTACAAAACAGGTTTCAGTTTAAAGCAGCGGAGTTTGAAAAGCGTAGACAATGTACACGTCGTTATTACAGATATTATGCTAGCCCTGGCATAATATCACTCGGCGGAATCTGTGTTGGCCGGGGACGGATCCCATTCCATTCCACGGACCAACCATCAGGCAAGGGGTAGGGCCACGGTGTAATAAAAGCTGGCTCATCAGGGAGATTACCTGAGGTAAATCAACAAAAGCAAGGCTGAGTATACTAATACTCAGCAAGGCTTACCCGGAATTGGGTATACTTTAGCCCATAACTAGACTCATGCAAGCTTTTCAGGTTTTGGGTAGGGTTTTCAGCTGAAAAGCAATAAAGAGTAGGTCCTTATTTTCAACTTTTAGCTTTCAGATTCTAGTTGATTAACCATTCTAAGTAAGCACCGGTATCTATTCAAACAGGGTCGTTCCGAAGCAACCGTTTGCCTTTCATTCCGACTCGTGGATCAGTGCCACCACAAGCGACTGCAGGACATACGCACTTCCAAAGTGCAGGACGTACGTCTGTAGCGCGACTACAAAACCCGTACTCCTGGTTGCCCAGCAACACGTATGCCTACACGTCGAACAAAGTAACCAAAAGAAGCAAATACATGTGGTGGGGGGTATGTCCACTCCTCGGGCCGATCAGTTACTAGGCTTACCGCTTACCATATTTCACGGCATGTGGCTAGTACATTCAAACACTTAACCACCGCTACCACACACTGCGACCTTATCAAAATTCATCAATACAGACGGGGTAGCATCTTGATCATGACACCTCATAAAACTCCCGTCCGTCATCCTTATAATGATAACAGGAATGTAAACATCACAATTCCTATATCGCGCGAGTGACAGGAAATCACTCGACTTCTACCGGTCCTATAAGCAGAGAAGCTATTCGGACTCAAGTTCTAGTGTTCAATACATTGGTTCCTGGAATAATGCAACTAAGGTTTTCAAACAACTCCTAAGAACTTAATGCATAAAGATATCCATATAAATAGCATAGGTTGCAGTGTAATAAAGTAGGGGTTATGTCCGGGGGTTGCCTTCGCTGGTGGGGCTGGGGTTAGTCAAATTATTTTCTTCCGAACCTTGGTTCGGGGCTTCAGAGAAATCCACGACGAGATTCCCGGGGTCTTCAGAATAACCTCCTTCTTGTTCCGGAATCAGCTGATAATCCCCGTCAGCGAGAGTGGTCGAGTCTACATGATATGCAAGATGAATTTTAATGGGTGCATACATTTTCATTTCAATTCACGATAAAGTTGCAATCCAATTAAAGGAACATTATATTTCAACAAACAACTTAACTACCCTGTACTGGGCAGTCATTTATCGAGTACTAACTAAACTAACTAGTCTCGTTAGGCAACAGGGTGGGTTACCTTAAACATCCAACTAACTACATTAAGTAGCACATCTGGTTACCATAAGCAACAACTAAACACACTTAGCAATCTCCATTTATTAACTAAAACATTATAATTAACTTTAAGTTATTATTTAATGATGGCTAACTTTGGATTAATTAAACAAATCTTAATTTAGGAAAAATAAATTAATATTTATGAAAATTACCCTAAGTGGGTTTAATTGAAATAACATTACTCTAGATATTTTATACAATAGATAATTAGAACAACTCACTTAATTAAACAATATGTTTAACTTGAATGAATTTTGTAGAGTAAAATACTTCAAAACAGGAGCTACAAAAATTACTAAGCACAGATTGATATCAGATATATTTACTGTAGTTTTATTGGATTTTTATTCTAAAAGGAACTAAGCCACCAAATTAAACAAGATCAATATTGACATTTCAAGATGCAATTAAAACTGGAGTTTTACACTAAAACTAGGGTTCAAATTTTAAGAATATCATAAACTACTCAAGACTAGTATTCCAGAAAAGTTTCATAATTTTTCCTGCATAATAATTATTATTTATAAATTACCTTTGAATTTAAGCTTGAATTTTATAACTCAAGTTATATTAGGTTTCTGATCCTCAAACTTTTATAATGGATCATACTTATAAAGATCAAGTCAGGGTAGAAATTTCATCCCTAAATATACAGAGATGTTTTTGAAATTAATTTGTGAGGCTTTCATTAACATATAACAAAGGTAGCAAATTATTCTAGCTAGAGGGCTGATCTAAGACTCAAAAATTTACACAAGGCTACTCAAATCATGTATAACATATGTTCCAAAAATCAACAGCAGCAAAGCTATGGATTACAAGATTTAATTAAAGAATCCTTTTATTTGTATTTAAAATACAGAATAAACTATGCATTTTCATAACTTGATTGTGAAATAAAAGTTGTAGAACTCATCACAAGGATTCTAACCCAACAAGTTTGGTATTTTTCTGATTTTTCTATAAATTTCTACATATTTTTAAACTTCACTGATTTAAAAGAGAGGGAGGGATTGAAACTTTGCATAAAGGATCCTAGAAGAATTCGAATGCTTGCAATGTGGCCCTTGGCCGGAGTCAGAGCTGGGAACACAGCTTTGACCGTCGATTCCGGCGAGGTTTGTCGCCGGCGGCGGGGGAAGAGGAGGGGAGAAGCACGAGGGAGTCGAGGGCGACCTTCGGGCAGTTGCGGATGGGGTCGAAGAAGTCCGTGTAGGCCTGCCCACGGTGAGGCCGAGGCAGCGGCAGGGAAGAAACGGCGCGGCGGCGCTCCGGTGGCCGAGCGGGGAAGAAGATTGGCCGGACAGCTGCGCGAGGATGCGGTGGAGCTAAAGGCGAGGTTGGTGCAGGCGGAGCAGCTGCGGAGGATTGGGGCGACAGTGAGCTCGTGCTCGCCGGCGTTCGGGCGGCGATGGCCACGGCGTTCCGAGGGCTAGGGGCGAGGAAATGACGAACTGATGGCTGGAATGGGTCGAGGAGGTCCTAGTGGTACTGATGCGCCCACAAACACAGGAGCTGGGCACTCGATTTGGAGCTCGCCACGGCGGCGGCTCGGTGGCGGCCGAACGGCGATGGCGTGCGCGTGGCGAGCGCAGGGAATGCCAGGAAGGGAGGGGAGCAGAAGTGGGAAAGGCAATGGGCGACGCGTGGAAGAGAAATCCAGCAGGAGGTGGTGCTCGGGGGACTGCGCCGGCGGTGAGCGGCGGCGGCAGGAGCAGAGCAGAGGAGAAGCGGCGGTGCCAGAGGAGGAAGAAGGCAGACAGGAGTCAGAAGGACCCCTTTGCAAATTGAAAAACTTCCAGGGACTCCTCTGTAAAGAAAGATTTCCCGTTGATAGAAAATCCTAGTGAGAAAAATGTCTAAAGCAAAGTTGTAAAGAATTTCAAACCCTACAATAATGCTTTAGGGTTCAAGTTCAAAATCTCAAAGGATACAGTTTTATTTTAAACTTTTGAACACAATTCAAATCATAAACTTTGTGTTATAATTCAAACAAAATGCTTTAATGTTTAGGGTCTTTTTGCAAGATTTCCTGCAGTAATCATTACTAGTCCTTTTTACATTTTAGCCCTTAAGTAAATCTGAGTTTTACTTTTATCTTTTAACCATTTCACATGTAAACCCCTTATATTTGTGTTATTTATACATAGGTCCTTAGTTTCCAATAAAGTCTATTTTTCTAATGTTTTATTTAACTTTTGCACTGTTCTTCTGTATAGTGATTTAGGGTTACCACTTAAGAGTACTTTTACACAATTATACTCAAGTAATTACATAATTCCTAAATTACAATTATACCCCTAATGCTTTGTACAACTTGTATACACCATAACATGCATACATATAATACATCCAATTTAATATCTAGTTGTCTAACTACCTGGATATTACAGCCTTCCCCCCTTAAAAAGAATCTCGTCCCGAGATTCTAAAACTGAGCAGAATCGGATGATTAGATTTGGGGATTGGCTTGAAGGAAGTCTGGGAAATTCTGTTGAAGATAAGATTCAGTTTCCCAAGTCGCTTCTTCCTCGGTGTGATGATCCCATAAGATTTTGTATATCTTAACTGCCCTTCTTCTGGTAAGTCTTTCCTTGGTATCCAGGATTCGAAGGGGTTGTTCGATGTACGATAAATCGGGTTCAATCTCAATAGCACATGTCTCAACGATTTCCGTGGGTACTTTGACACACTTCCTAAGTTGAGAGATATGGAAGACATCGTGAATAGCAGCCAGTTGAGATGGAAGGCAAAGTTTGTATGCCACTGGGCCACAAACGTTGAGAATTTCAAAGGGTCCGATATATCGAGGTGCTAACTTCCCCTTTATGCCAAATCGTTGGACGCCTTTGGTAGGAGATACTCGGAGATATACAAAATCTCCTACTTGAAATTGCAGAGGTTTCCTCCTCTTATCTGCGTAGCTCTTTTGTCTGGACTGAGCGGTTTTAAGATTAGATTGGATAATCTTAACCTTATCTTCGGCTTCAGCGACTAGGTCTGGTCCGAAGATTTTACGTTCACCAGTCTCAGACCAACTCAAAGGAGTTCGACATCTGCGACCATATAACGCTTCGAAAGGAGCCATTTGAAGACTAGCTTGATAACTGTTGTTATAAGCAAATTCAGCTAGAGCAAGACACTTGTCCCAATTTGTACCATAATGAATAATACAAGCTCGGAGCATGTCTTCAAGGATTTGGTTAACTCGCTCAGTCTGCCCATCAGTCTGGGGATGATACGCGGAGCTTCGAATCAATTTGGTCCCTAGAGCTGATTGCAATTGTTCCCAAAATCGTGCAATAAATTGGGGCCCTCGATCAGAGATGATAGTTTTTGGAACCCCATGTAATCGAACGATTTGGTCCAGATAGACTTCAGCATATTTCTTAGCAGAGTAAGTGGTATGCACAGGAAGAAAATGAGCTGTTTTTGTGAGTCTATCAATGATTACCCATATGGAGTCATGCTTTTGAGATGTGTTGGGAAGACCGACAATAAAATCCATGCTAATGTCTTCCCATTTCCATGACAGAATGGGTAATGGCTGAAGTGTACTAGAAGCCTTGAGATGACTGGTTTTGACTCTCTGGCACGTATCGCACTCAGACACATATTTAGCAATTTCTCTTTTCATTCTGGTCCACCAAAAATGTTGCCGTAGATCTTGATACATCTTGGTGCTACCAGGATGAATAGAGAACTTGGATAAATGTGCTTCATCAAGGATTTGCTTGCGAAGCTGATGATCTTTAGGTACAACAATACGATTGTTGAACCACAGGATTCCTTGATGGTCAGTGCGAAAACATTTATATTTAGCTTCTCCTAGAGATAGCTTGGATTTGATAATCTTGACACCCTCATCATGAAGTTGAGACATGATGATTTTATCTCGAAGGGTAGACTCAATAGATAACAGATTCAGACTACCGTGAGGAATGATCTCTAAATTGAGTTCCCGCATCTGATTGCAAAGAGTATCACTGAAAGTTGCTACGGATAAACAATGACAATGTGCTTTGCGGCTAAGGGCATCCGCAACCACATTAGCTTTGCCTGGATGGTAGTGTACCTCAAGGTCATAGTCTTTAATCAATTCTAACCAACACCTTTGCCTCATATTTAAGTCAGCTTGAGTGAAGATATACTTGAGGCTCTTATGGTCAGTGTAAATATTACACTTAGCACCCATAAGATGATGTCTCCAGATCTTGAGAGCATGGATAACTGCTGCCAATTCAAGATCATGTGTTGGATAATTTTGCTCATGAGTCCGAAGTGCTCGAGATGCATAAGCAATAACCCGGTTGTTTTGCATAAGAACACAACCAAGGCCAATTCCAGAAGCATCACAGTAGACATCAAAAGGCTGAGTATTATCCGGCTGAGCTAGTACTGGAGCAGTCGTCAGAAGTTTTCTCAAGGTGTGAAATGCTTCCTCACACCTATCATCCCAGCGGAACTTAACTTCTTTCTTAAGTAGCTCAGTCATCGGTTTGGCTATCTTAGAGAAATCCGGAATGAATCGGCGATAATATCCCGCCAATCCAAGAAAACTTCGGATTTGATGGACTGAAGTTGGAGGTTTCCAGTCCATAACCTCTTGGACTTTGGTTGGATCAACCGATATGCCTTGACTAGAGATAGTATGTCCTAAAAATTTTACACTATCTAGCTAGAATTCACATTTCGAGAATTTGGCATAAAGGCGATGATCACGTAGTCGTTGAAGAACAACACGTAGATGATTAGCATGGTCTTCTTTAGTTTTTGAGTATATTAGAATGTCGTCAATGAAGACCACGACAAATTTGTCTAATTCCGGCATGAATACTGAATTCATGAGATACATGAAGTATGCCGGTGCATTAGTAAGTCCAAACGACATAACCAGATATTCATAAAGTCCATATCTAGTCGAGAAGGCCGTTTTCGGAATGTCACTAGGCCTGATTTTAATCTGATGATATCCAGAGCATAAGTCAATTTTAGAAAAGACCTTCGCTCCAGCTAGTTGATCGAACAAGATGTCAATGCGGGGAAGAGGATACTTATTTTTGATAGTAACCGCATTGAGTGGACGGTAGTCGACACATAGCCTTAGGCTATCGTCTTTCTTCTTGACAAAGAGAGCAGAACAACCCCAAGGTGAAGCACTTGGACGTATATAACCTTTATCAAGAAGATCTTGAAGCTGAATTTTTAATTCTGCTAATTCATTTGGAGGCATACGATACGGCCTCTTTGATATAGGAGCGGTGCCCGGTTGAAGTTCAATGACAAACTCGATGTCTCTATCTGGTGGCATTCCAGGCAAATCGTGTGGAAAGACATCGGGGTATTCACATACTATAGGAATATCCTTGACTTTGAGATTTGTGATAGTATAAGTGCAAGGATGTAGACATTCTGACTGAGGCAGATAAAGGGTGGTGATCCCATAGTATGGTGAATCAATTTCAACAACTCGGGAAGAAATATCTAACCGGACTCGATGTTTAGTCATCCAGTCAGTCCCAAGTATAACATCAATACCCTCCAAACTTAGTAAAACCAAATCAGTTTTGATTTCTTTACTACCTAACTGAATTGGCACATATCTACTCATTTGGTTGGAGGTAATATTTCCTCCAGGGGTAGAGATCATATATGACCCCTGGATAGGACACGAATCAAGTCCTAGTCGGGTACCACAGTTGTTACTAATAAAACTATGTGTTGCTCCAGAATCAAATAAAGTAACAACTGGTTCGTGATGAATAGAAAATGTACCCGACATGACGGGAGCTCCATCTGGGAGTTCTGCCAGAGTGGTGAAGTTAATTCGTCCTTGCCGGACTTGCATCACCGGCTTCTTGCCCTTGTTCTGGTTACCCTGAGTAGAGCTTTGCCCTGGATTAGGTTTCTTGGGCCGCGGACAATCTCGGATGAAATGATCCGCACTTCCGCAATTGAAACAGCGATAATTGCTGCCTCTCTGTGGCACTTGTTGAACATTTGGCCGTGGGCCAGATGGTTGTGCTTGTTGCGGAGGAACGGGAGGTCTATACCTTCCCTGCTGTTGGGGCGGCCTGAAAACCAATCTACCCGTTGGGGCATTCCGCTGCGGTGCTCTAAACGGTGTGTTGGGAACAACCCGATACCTCGGTGATTGAGCACTCGAGGGTCCAGTAGGGTTCTTTCTCTTTTTCTCAGCATGATGCGCTACGATGCAATCTTCTTGAGTTAAGGCCATGTTAACCAACTCACTGAAAGTATTAGCCCTCATAAGATTCAGGCGTTCCTTGAGTTTGGTGTTAAGGCCCCGACGGAAACGATCTTGTTTCTTGGTATCGTTATCCACATGATATCCTGCATATTGACACAGATGATTGAAATTCTGTGCGTATTGTAGGACTGTACTGGTGCCTTGAGTAAGAGCCAGGAATTCATTCAACTTTCGCTCTAGTAATCCCTTCGAAATATAATGTGCTCTAAAGGCTGCCCGAAATTCATCCCAGGTGATAACATGCCCTGCAGGTTGCATGGCGTAAAAGTTATCCCACCAGATCCGAGCAGCACCACGGAGTTGCTGGGCGGCAAAGGAAGCTTTGCTGGAATCCGCACAAGGTACTGTCAATAGAGCGAACTTTGATTCAATAATATGGAGCCAAGCATCGGCATCCAAGGGCTCTTCAGCTTTACTGAAGAAAGGAGGCTGTGTACTGATGAAATCCTGGTAACTAGCCACGGGAGGATTGTGATCATCCCGACCTCCTCGGAACTGTTGACGTTGCTGGTTTTGCTGCGCTTGAACCAGCAAGTTAAGTAACTCAGTTTGCCGAGCCATAACTTCGGCAAGGTTAGGAGGGGGTGGTGGCGGTTGTTGTGAACCGCTAGCCTGATCTGCCCGGAAACCTTCCGGGGTTCCACGCGTGGCTCCAACCATCTGAAACAAAGGAGATGTCCATCATTAACCATATAGCCTTACTCCCAATTTCAGAAGATATAAACAATACACATACTCCATTCAATCATCTCATTTCAGAATCATAAGGATAATGAACAGGATGATAAAATAGGAAACTTATATTACAACACTTATTCTGATGATTGTTCACATCACACATCCGAAAGTTCACTACGTAGGCCATCTAGGTTACAACAAATGGCACGAAGTATAACTACTTAAGTTATTACATTCTCATGGATTACATCTCGAAAGTCGACGATTTACGAAACTAGAAATCGTCGAAGTTCCCTATAGACGACTGACTGCCAGAGGGAGAGTGATAGGGACTAAGAACAGGATCCCCATGCTCAGAGTCAATATTGAATTTGTGCCTGTAGGAACTCAATAACAGTGTCGCGCTGAGTGATAATATGATCACTCTCATTGATCTGATCTTCACGATGGAGGATTGTCTCATCCCTTGCTGCAATGATCTCATCTTTCTGAGTCACCAAAGCTTGTAATTCCACTATTTGGGTCACTTGGCGGTCAGCATTCCGATAGTGGCTTTGAGCCACCCCAGTTATCTGATTCACACCGTGACGCAGTAGAATCTGATAATGATGTTGCACATCCATGAACCTGGTAAGGATACGGACGGTTTCTTCAGCCAGATCTCCTAGCATATGACCAAGATGCTCTGTCCGAAAATTCCATTCCGAATTATCAGGGTCAATGGTAGGAAATAAACCAATAGGATATGCGGCAACTTCCATCAGATGTTGTTTGCAGAAAAGTTTGATAGCTTCCAAGGCAGCAGTTTCAAGGGTATCAACCAGACGATATCCCACCACTTCCACTTCTATGGAATGCCATGAGGAGCGAAAAGGGTGTTGAGGAATTATCATCTTAACCCGGCATCGAGGAACTCCTTCTTCACGATATTCTACCCCATCGTATTGAGGAGACTCTGTATAATGAAACAAACTTAAGGATTCCCACAAGAGACGAGGAAACCCTTCCCAATGTAAACCATTGGTGCGAAAATGCCCCTCCTGATCCCAAAAGGCATTGGAAGGAGCAGCCATCTGCGACAACAATGCAAATGGTAAGATATATTTACCCTGCAGAAAGCTCACAAGGTAAATGGATTAAGATAGATGATTCTGATAACAGCAAAGGCTGGAAATCAGATGGATACTTAAAAGCTAAAGATTGCTATCTACCCCAATTAAGAAATACCAACATGTTACTTATTTCTTAGATAGCATCGAATTTAAGCATTCGTTTTGTTGATTAGTGTGTTATGCATGCACGCACTACTCGATCTCAAAACCAAAAATAACTGCCAAGTAATCTTGGTCTTACGTGGTTAGTTTCGGTGGCATAATACATACGTCTCTCCTTAATAACTAGTCGATAAGCCCTATCCGTCCTAGTTTCATAATCGTGGTTAGTATACCTGCAGAAAACCACAATGCATATATATATCCAATGAACCTTTCATGCCAGCATGTCATGAAAGCGTCCCCATTCATTACTGCTCACTATAGAAACAACATCTGTACAATTACCGCCGTACAGACAAAGTTAACATACGTCGCCGAAACAACGTATTCACGGGGGTACCGCAAAATGCGGGGGTATGAACAGCGATCGCCATACCCTGCGCCGAACCATATACTCCCAATGTAGTCAACCGAAGTTGGTACATTGGCAGCATCTCAAGTAGGCCACTGCTTGAGAAACAGCGTTCGGTTCGCATCACCGATAGGAAGGCCAAACTCCCTCAGTTGGCTGAGGATCCTTACCTTCTTACCTCACGATTGAAGATGTCGTTACAGAAAGTAAGGTTGGGTTGTGCATAAATTTAAGTTTCAACAGAAAAGTAATGCTGGAAGTTAGAGTTAGGTATATATATATATATTATAGCCACCTCTAATTTCCCTTATAACATTACCCTAGGGCTTTACGTACTATACATAAGCCTTAACGAATCCAACGTACCTTTTGCAAAATACTTTGTTGGTCAAATTTTATATCGAAAGTATGTTTAAGGCACTTTATATCTCCAGTGTACCTTGTTAGCTCTGATACCAGCTGTGGTAGAACCAATCTAAATTACACCGGCTCAAGTACGCGAGTCCTCTCTTGAGGGCTACTTCGTGCTTCAAATGGTATAATCCTTTGGCCTGTCGGGTAACGTCCCGATAAACCACCGAACGCAGGATCCAACAAGGTACCTCACACGAAGGTGAGTCCAGAGATATAATGCCAATACATTTTACACCACAGGCAGTTATATTACAATAATATACAAAGTATCATTAATTCTCATTGAAGAGAGATTATTACAAAACAGGTTTCAGTTTAAAGCAGCGGAGTTTGAAAAGCGTAGACAATGTACACGTCGTTATTACAGATATTATGCTAGCCCTGGCATAATATCACTCGGCGGAATCTGTGTTGGCCGGGGACGGATCCCATTCCATTCCACGGACCAACCATCAGGCAAGGGGTAGGGCCACGGTGTAATAAAAGCTGGCTCATCAGGGAGATTACCTGAGGTAAATCAACAAAAGCAAGGCTGAGTATACTAATACTCAGCAAGGCTTACCCGGAATTGGGTATACTTTAGCCCATAACTAGACTCATGCAAGCTTTTCAGGTTTTGGGTAGGGTTTTCAGCTGAAAAGCAATAAAGAGTAGGTCCTTATTTTCAACTTTTAGCTTTCAGATTCTAGTTGATTAACCATTCTAAGTAAGCACCGGTATCTATTCAAACATGGTAGAATCTTTAATCAAACACCATCTTTTATAATCACAAAGTTACTCTTGTTACTCTATGTGGTAAAGGGGGTAAGCAGTCTCATTCATCGTGAAAGGCGGACGATTCCTGAATCGAGATTTAAACCTTGCAAGGGTAAACCTAACACACACGCTTGGAACACCAAAGGGTCGTTCCAAAGCAACCGTTTGCCTTTCATTCCGACTCGTGGATCAGTGCCACCACAAGCGACTGCAGGACATACGCACTTCCAAAGTGCAGGACGTACGTCTGTAGCGCGACTACAAAACCCATACTCCTGGTTGCCCAGCAACACGTATGCCTACACGTCGAACAAAGTAACCAAAAGAAGCAAATACATGTGGTGGGGGGTATGTCCACTCCTCGGGCCGATCAGTTACTAGGCTTACCGCTTACCATATTTCACGGCATGTGGCTAGTACATTCAAACACTTAACCACCGCTACCACACACTGCGACCTTATCAAAATTCATCAATACAGACGGGGTAGCATCTTGATCATGACACCTCATAAAACTCCCGTCCGTCATCCTTATAATGATAACAGGAATGTAAACATCACAATTCCTATATCGCGCGAGTGACAGGAAATCACTCGACTTCTACCGGTCCTATAAGCAGAGCAGCTATTCGGACTCAAGTTCTAGTGTTCAATACATTGGTTCCTGGAATAATGCAACTAAGGTTTTCAAACAACTCCTAAGAACTTAATGCATAAAGATATCCATATAAATAGCATAGTTGCAGTGTAATAAAGTAGGGGTTATGTCTGGGGGTTGCCTTCGCTGGTGGGGCTGGGGTTAGTCAAATTATTTTCTTCCGAACCTTGGTTCGGGGCTTCAGAGAAATCCACGACGAGATTCCCGGGGTCTTCAGAATAACCTCCTTCTTGTTCCGAAATCAGCTGATAATCCCCGTCAGCGAGAGTGGTCGAGTCTACATGATATGCAAGATGAATTTTAATGGGTGCATACATTTTCATTTCAATTCACGATAAAGTTGCAATCCAATTAAAGGAATATTATATTTCAACAAACAACTTAACTACCCTGTACTGGGCAGTCATTTATCGAGTACTAACTAAACTAACTAGTCTCGTTAGGCAACAGGGTGGGTTACCTTAAACATCCAACTAACTACATTAAGTAGCACATCTGGTTACCATAAGCAACAACTAAACACACTTAGCAATCTCCATTTATTAACTAAAACATTATAATTAACTTTAAGTTATTATTTAATGATGGCTAACTTTGGATTAATTAAACAAATCTTAATTTAGGAAAAATAAATTAATATTTATGAAAATTACCCTAAGTGGGTTTAATTGAAATAACATTACTCTAGATATTTTATACAATAGATAATTAGAACAACTCACTTAATTAAACAATATGTTTAACTTGAATGAATTTTGTAGAGTAAAATACTTCAAAACAGGAGCTACAAAAATTACTAAGCACAGATTGATATCAGATATATTTACTGTAGTTTTATTGGATTTTTATTCTAAAAGGAACTAAACCACCAAATTAAACAAGATCAATATTGAAATTTCAAGATGCAATTAAAACTGGAGTTTTACACTAAAACTAGGGTTCAAATTTTAAGGATATCATAAACTACTCAAGACTAGTATTACAGAAAAGTTTCATAATTTTTCCTGCATAATAATTATTATTTATGAATTACCTTTGAATTTAAGCTTGAATTTTATAACTCAAGTTATATTAGGTTTCTGATCCTCAAACTTTTATAATGGATCATACTTATAAAGATCAAGTCAGGGTAGAAATTTCATCCCTAAATATACAGAGATGTTTCTGAAATTAATTTGTGAGGCTTTCATTAACATATAACAAAGGTAGCAAATTATTCTAGCTAGAGGGCTGATCTAAGCCTCAAAATTTACACAAGGCTACTCAAATCATGTATAACATATGTTCCAAAAATCAACAGCAGCAAAGCTATGGATTACAAGATTTAATTAAAGCATCCTTTTACTTGTATTTAAAATACAGAATAAACTATGCATTTTCATAACTTGATTGTGAAATAAAAGTTGTAGAACTCATCACAAGGATTCTAACCCAACAAGTTTGGTATTTTTCTGATTTTTCTATAAATTTCTACATATTTTTAAACTTCACTGATTTAAAAGAGAGGGAGGGATTGAAACTTTGCATAAAGGACCCTAGAAGAATTCGAATGCTTGCAATGTGGCCCTTGGCCGGAGTCAGAGCGGGGAACACAGCTTTGACCGTCGATTCCGGCGAGGTTTGTCGCCGGCGGCGGGGGAAGAGGAGGGGAGAAGCACGAGGGAGTCGAGGGCGACCTTCGGGCAGTTGCGGATGGGGTCGAAGAAGTCCGTGTAGGCCTGCCCACGGTGAGGCCGAGGCGGCGGCAGGGAAGAAATGGCGCGGCGGCGCTCCGGTGGCCGAGCGGGGAAGAAGATTGGCCGGACAGCTGCGTGAGGATGCGGTGGAGCTAAAGGCGAGGTTGGTGCAGGCGAAGCAGCTGTGGAGGATTGGGGCGACGATGAGCTCATGCTCGCCGGCGTTCGGGTGACGATGGCAACGGCGTTCCGAGGGCTAGGGGCGAGGAAATGACGAACTGATGGCTGGAATGGGTCGAGGAGGTCCTAGTGGTACTGATGCGCCCACAAACATAGGAGCTGGGCACTCGATTTGGAGCTCGCCATGGCGGCGGCTCGGTGGCGGCCGAACGGCGATGGCATGCTCGTGGCGAGCGCAGGGAATGCCAGGAAGGGAGGGGAGCAGAAGTGGGAAAGGCAATGGGCGACGCGTGGAAGAGAAATCCAGCAGGAGGTGGTGCTCGGGGGACTGCGCCGGCGATGAGCGGCGGCGGCAGGAGCAGAGCAGAGGAGAAGCGGCGGTGCCAGAGGAGGAAGAAGGCAGACAGGAGTCAGAAGGACCCCTTTGCAAATTGAAAAACTTCCAGGGACTCCTCTGTAAAGAAAGATTTCCCGTTGATAGAAAATCCTAGTGAGAAAAATGTCTAAAGCAAAGTTGTAAAGAATTTCAAACCCTATAATAATGTTTTAGGGTTCAAGTTCAAAATCTCAAAGGATACAGTTTTATTTTAAACTTTTGAACACAATTCAAATCATAAACTTTGTGTTATAATTCAAACAAAATGCTTTAATGTTTAGGGTCTTTTTGCAAGATTTCCTGCAGTAATCATTACTAGTCCTTTTTACATTTTAGCCCTTAAGTAAATCTGAGTTTTACTTTTATCTTTTAACCATTTCACATGTAAACCCCTTATATTTGTGTTATTTATACATAGGTCCTTAGTTTCCAATAAAGTCTATTTTTCTAATGTTTTATTTAACTTTTGCACTGTTCTTCTGTATAATGATTTAGGGTTACCACTTAAGAGTACTTTTACACAATTATACTCAAGTAATTACATAATTCCTAAATTACAATTATACCCCTAATGCTTTGTACAACTTGTATACACCATAACATGCATACATATAATACATCCAATTTAATATCTAGTTGTCTAACTACCTGGATATTAGATTACTGACGTGAAGAATATGCTGTATCGCCGTACAGATGATGTCGAGAGGCTGCAGAAGATAGTCGCCGACACTGAAGAATAGTTCGCCGACTGCCTTCGGCAAATCAAGACGCTAGGCGAGGAGAAGGAGCGGCGGCAAAAGGAGTTGGATGACCTCAAAAGAGCCGCCAAGAAGCTGGTGGACATGGTGGATCCACCAGAAGAAGGCGAAGTAGGCAAGCGGCCCTTGTTGGAGCGACTTCTCGGGGTGCCACAGAAGGTCATCAAGTTCCTCACAGAAGCTCCAGTCGCGTGTGTCGGCCACGCCCTCGCCTTTGTAAAATATTTTTGGCCAGAAGCTCAACTAGAAATGTTTGCGCAGGGGGTGGCGGCGGAGTGTACTGAAGATCAATTCAATGAGTACCTCCGAGAAGCCCAACCTATAGCAGAACAAATAGTAAAAGGTGTACTGCAGGATTAGAATGTAAAAACAAGTACTCGATTTCCTGGTATATATTTTTATCTGATGCCTCTACTTGTATGTGTTGTAGCTGAATTGACATTCAGACTTAAAGGCTAAGTAGTAGACACTACCCCCGGGTGTAGCGACCCTGAAAGTAATCGTAGTAGTTCCGAGTAGGAACTCAACCAACGAGTTAGATATAGCCCGATCGAGCGAGTCTAACTAGTTAGGAAAGAACACGAGCATCGTCGCAAGACTACCGTGCTTATAGCAGAAAACGAAGCTACCCCGAGTGCAGCGACTCTAGGTGTAGTCGAGATCGCTCCTCATGTGAGCACGTCCAACAAGTTAGGTAAAAACCAATCGAACGGATCGAATTTGTTGGGAGAGAACGCGAGCATCATCGCGTGATTGCCATGCTTATGGCAGAAAACAAGGCTACCCTGAGTGCAACGACTCTGGGTGTAGTCAAAATAGCTCCTCCTGCGAGCCCATCCAACAAGTTAGGTATAAACCAATCGAACGGGTCGAATTTGTTGCGAAAAATGCAATCGTCATCGCGAGCGACCATCAAAGATCACGGCGGGAGTCGATTCATATAAAGCATGAACGTAGCCGAGGCCTCCATCAAAACTTTATAACATGAAGTCGATAGAAAATGAACGTGGCCGTAGCCTCCGTCACAACTCATGGCAAGAAATTGATTTATAAAACATGACCGTGGCCGGAGCCTCCGCCTTTTAACAGAAGAATTTATATTCCAAATTTTGTGGCACAAAGGCTCCAAATTGATTTGGAAGGAAAAGGCCATCTAGGCGCCCTGAGAACAGCTATCTCCGCACGCTTCCTCATGGGTAGAACTTGCGCAGGTTTTGAATGTTCCAAGAATTCGGGACATCTTGGCCCTCGGGGTATTGTAGACGATACGACCCCGGTCTTGTAACCTGCTTGACGATGAAAGGACCTTCCCACCTTGAGTTGAGCTTGTGTAAGCCGGACTCGTCTTGGATGCGGCGTAGGACCAGATCACCTATGTTGAACGACCGTTCCCTCACATTGCGGTCGTGATATCGTTGGATCCCCTGGAGATATCGGGCTGACTGAACAAGAGCAGTGCAGCGAGCCTCTTCGACAGAATTGAGCTCTAACTGCCTTGCCTCAACCGCCTCGCCTTCATTGTACATTTCGACCCTTGGGGATTTTCACATGAAAGGGGTTTGTCCTATGGCTTTCGATGGCTGAGTCCGGAGCCCCCAGATGACATGCGGCAATTCGTATATCCACTTGCCTCCTTTCTTGCTGTTTTCATCATAGAGTCTTTTCTTGAGACCATCAATTATCATGCCATTCCCCTCTCAACTTGATCATTGGCCCTTGGGTGTGCAACAGAGACATATTTGATCTCGATGAACGCATTTTCACAGAACTCCCAGAACTGGTTGGCCATGAAGTTTGATCCCAAGTCCGTGATGATGGTATTCGGGAAGCCGAAGCGATGCAAGATATTGGAGATGAAATAAACAACTCGATCTGGTGTGAGTTTAGCTATCGGCTTGTACTCAATCCACTTGGTAAACTTGTCGATAGCCACCAACACATGGGTGAAGCCGCCTAGCGCCGTTGTGAAGGGCCCAATCATATCGAGGCTCCAACAAGCAAACGGCCAGGATGGCGATATGGTGATGAGACTATGGGCTGGAACGTGAGACTGTTTGCCGAAGAATTGGCAGTTTTGGCACCTCCGCACAAGATCCTCAGCATCGGAAACTGCGGTGGGCCACCAGAAACTAGCTCTGTATGCTTCCCCCACCAACATTCTTGAAGCTGCGTGGTTGCAATAAACACCCTCATGTATCTCCCGCAGTATGCCGTAGCCGTCTTCTTTCGTGACGCACTTCATTAGAACGCCTGATCGAGCGCCACGTTGATAGAGCTTGCTGTCGACTAGGATGAACCCCTTGCTTCTGCGCATGACATGAGCTGCCTCTGCGCTCCTTGCGTCCATCCCCGCTGGTAGCCTTTGATCCCTGATGAAATTGATGTAAGCCTCTCTCCAGTCCTCACCAAGCAACATAACCTCCCGATCAGGCTGTTGAGGGCCCGCATCGGTGGTTACCTGAGGTGAAGACTTGATGGATGGCTGCTTTAACTCCTGGACAAAGACTCCCGCTGGAACCTGTGCACGAGTAGACCCCAGCTTGGATAGTATATCTGCGCCAACATTATGCTCCTGTGAACCTCCAGACCGAAAAACTTGTTTTCCAGCTTGCGAACTTCTTATGCATAAGCATCCATCGTCTCCTTGTTGCAGTCCCACTCTTTGTTGTCTTGCTGAACCACAAGAAGTGAATCGCCATATACGAGTAGTCGCTTGATGCCCAGTGATATTGCCAAACGTAGCCCGTGAAGCAAGGCTTCATACTCGGCTTCATTGTTTGATACCTCCCAAAGGATCTGGAGAACATACTTCAGCTGTTCGCCTTGTGGAGAAATAAACAGGACTCCAGCGCCGCCGCCGTCAAGCTTAAGAGACCCATCGAAGTACATGGTCCAATGCTCTGGCTTGTCGGCTGGGGTCGGGATTTGATTCTCTCTCCACTCAGCCATAAAATCGACTAGAGCTTGAGACTTGATTGCAGTGCGTGGCTTGAAGTCGATAGACAAAGCCCCCAGTTCCACTGCCCACTTTGATATACGCCCCGTGGCATCTTGATTACGGAGAATATCTGCCAACAGAAAATCCGTAATCACAGTGATCTTGTACTCGTCGAAGTAGTGGCGCAATTTTCTAGATGAAATCAAAATTGCATATAAAAGTTTCTGGACTGCTAGGTATCGTACCTTGGATTCGGAGAGTACCTCGGTGACAAAATATACAGGCCTCTGCACTCCAAATGCATGGCCTTCTTCGCCTCGCTCGACTACAATAGCACTGCTGACAACATGAGTTGTTACCGCAATGTAGAGTAGTAGATCTTCTCCTGGCAAGCAATGGTGTTGTAAGGACCGGAGGGGACCGAAGGTGATGCTTCAAGTCTTGTAAGGCTCGCTTGGCCTCCTCCATCCATTGGAACTTGTCTTGGCGCTTTAGGATCTAGAAGAAGGGTAGTCCTCTCTCCCCGAGCCGGGAGATGAACCTGTTCAGGGCTGCCATACAGCCTGTTAGCTTCTGCACATCTTTGATTGTGGCTGGAGCCTCCATATCAGTGATAGCCAAAATCTTCACAGGGTTGGCTTCAATTCCTCGATTGCTAATGATGAATCCGAGCAATTTCCCTGATGGTACTCCAAAAATACATTTAGTTGGGTTGAGCTTCCACCGAATTCTGCGTAGGCTGCTGAACGTCTCTTCCAAGTCTGCAACCAGGCCGCCAAGATTCCTGGTCTTGATGACCACGTCATCCACGTAGGATTCAATGTTCCGATGCAGCTGATCCGCAAAGCACATCTGGATCGCGCGCTGATAGGTTGCTTCTGCGTTTTTTAACCCAAAGGACATAGTTTTGTAAGCATATGTCCCATACGGGGTGATGAACATGATCTTGATTTGGTCCTCCTCCTTGAGCGCAATCTGGTGATATCCTGAATAACAATCAAGGAAACAAAGGAGTACACAACCGGCCGTCGAGTCGATGACTTGATCGATGCGCGGTAGCCCGAAGTGATCTTTTGGGCAATGCTTGTTGAGATCGGTGTAGTCAATACACATTCTCCATTCATTATTCTTTTTCTTTACAAGGATGGGGTTAGCTACCCACTCTGGATGGATTACTTCTTTAATGAATCCAGCCGCGAGGAGTTTAGCGATTTCCCATTTAATTGCCTCACGCTTGTCATGAGCAAACCCTCGCAGGCGCTGCTTTTTGGGTACGGCCTGTGGGTGTACATTCAGACTATGCTCGATCAATTCCCTGGGCACCCCTGGCATGTCCGCCGGTTTTCACATGAATATGTCTTGGTTGGCCCGAAGGAAACTGACGAGCGTGAGTTCCTATTTCTCACCTAAGCCCACGCCGATGACGGCGGTCTTGGATGAGTCACCCTCCTGGAGCTGGATCGACTTGAGGGCCACGTCATCAGTCGACTAGATGCTCGTCTTACTGGCCTTTCTTGAAGGGATCTCCAGCCCGGCTTGGGAGAGCTGCTGCGCGGCCATGAGTACTTCCCCTGAAGCATCTGGCATACGCGTAGTCGAGGCGTACTGGATCGCCTCCTGGTTGCAATCATACGACTTCTTCAAGTCGCCTCGGAGAGTGAGCACTCCACTTTGTCCTGGCATCTTGAGAAGCAAATAAATGTAATGCGGCACTGCCATGAATTTGGCAAGTGCCGGACGACCCAGTATAGCATGATAAGAAGATTCGAAATTAGCAACTTCGAATTTAATGAACTCGGTGTGGTAGTTCTCCCTCGTGCTGAAAGTGACTGGAAGAACCATCGTGCCAAGTGGGTGCACCGTATTACCTGGGACAATGCCGTAGAAGGGAGATTTGCTTGGAGCCAGCATGTCCGTGAAGTCCAGACCCATTTTCCTCAGAGTGCTGAAGAAGATGATGTTGAGACCACTCCCACCATCGATGAGCATCTTGGTGAGCCTGACTTCTGCCACCACCGGGTCCAGAACCAGGGGGAAGTTACCGGGCTCCAAAAAGCTTGTCCACTGATCATCGCGGGAGAACGAGATGGGGACCTCCGACCAGCGGAGTGGTCGTGGTGCCGCCAGCTCTATGGACATAATCTCCCGGAGAAGCAGTTTTTGTTTCCACCTGGAACCGAAGTCTCCATCCCCCCCGAAGATGACGTTGATGGTCTTCGAAGCATCCTGGAACTTCGGGTTGCGCCCTTGGTCCCCTTGGTCATCGTCTTCGGGTTCTTTGTCCATGGGCTTCTTGTTCTTCTTGCCACCGCTGGAATTGCTGAAAGTCCTCCGGAGGTGGTAACAATCAATTGCCGCATGATTGGCACCTGGATGCCACGGGCATTTCTTCTGTAGGAGCTTCTCGAACTCCTCCTATGTCATTGACTTCTTGCCATGCGAGGGACGATCCACAGCCATGATAAGATCATCTGGCTTGCGCTTTTGGGGTGGACCCAAATAGTCCCGCTGGCTTTTGTCGTTACGGTTGTCATTAGGACGCCTCAGATTGCTATCTTGTCATCTCGGGAACCGCTCCCGCATCTTCTCCTCCTGCTTGGACCAGTCGTGCATCATGTCACGCAGTCCCGCAATAGTCTTTGGCCTGTTCCGCCCGAAGTCTCTGTAGATGCCTAGATCGGTGATGCCGTTGTAGAAGCAATCGATGATGTCCTCTTCTGAGATATTCACGATGGTGGCACGGACATCGAAGAAACAGCGTGTGTAGGATTGTAGAAGCTTGTTACGTTCCTGTTTGCACTGAGCAAGATCATGATGAGTACCTGCACGAGCGGTCGCCCCCTAGAAGTTGTCGATGAAGACCTTCTTGAGCCGTTCCCAGGAGTCGATCGAGTTGTTGCTGAGGCTCTCCAACCACGTGAGCGGCGCTGGGTCCAAAGCCATCGGGAAGTAGATGACCTTGGTAATGTTGGAGCCCCCTACTACTTCAATGGCGATTGAGTAGCAACGTAGCCATTGCTGAGGAGCTTGCTTACCATCATACTTGGTGATGCCGATCGGCTTGAAGCCTTAGGATACTTGTCGCTGCTGAATCGTGCGGAGAAAGCTGGGAAACGGTCGCTGTAATCAGTACCTTCTGTGTCGTCTTCTTCGCGCACTTTGTGCCTGGAATCGATCACGGACCGCGCATCGCGGCCTTCATTGATATGCTGGCGCAGGTCTTCTGTTAGAGACCGGTGATTGGCCTGTCGCGGGTTACCTCCCGGAGGTAGCTGCTGCCTCCCGCCGGGAGCTTGACTACCGTGGGCGTTGTTGTTGTTGCGGCGCTGAGGTTGAGGATGGCCGCCTGCCGTTCGGCTGTGAGCCTAGCTTCGGCTCTCGCCCACGCGCTCCTCCCTGAGGGTAGATGCCGGGTTTTGCTGATCAAGATAAATCTAGGCCCTCTGTGCGTAACGAAGTGCTTGACGCACGTTCGGATCGTTACTACGCTCGAGTATGGCCGTAACCCTGGTGATGTTGGCCACCGGAGTCCTGAAGCCCCGCCCGCTTACGGCGGCGAATTTGGTGTCAAGCTCACGATGCATGGATCGCATGCGCTCATTGACCCTCCTTCGGCGAGCTGCGCGAGCCCTGTTCCGAGTCCTCCGCGCCTCACGATCGGCGTCATCTTCGTCGTCGGTGTTGGTTGTGGCTTCATCTTCGGAGACCGCATCAAGCTCGTCGATGGGTAGATCGCCATCGTCGTCGCCTTCTTCCACCATCAGCACCTAGCGGGAGATGAGCTCCTCAGAGCTTTCGTCGACTAGTTCAGTCGACTCCTCCACCACGGTGGCTAGCGGCCTGCCCTCCTGAAAAGGCAAAGGTTCGAGATGGGCAACAAGTCGATCCTCATCTTCGAGTAGATCAAAAGGTTTCACGCCCTTCCAATGCACGAAACGCCCCACTGGGGCGGAAGTGATCATTAGATCACTGGCACCGATACAGCCCGAAGCCCCCCAACGTGCGGTGGCTTCGGGCCCTCCAAGTTGGAGCAG
Organism: Panicum hallii; assembly: GCF_002211085.1. NCBI lineage: Eukaryota > Viridiplantae > Streptophyta > Magnoliopsida > Poales > Poaceae > Panicum > Panicum hallii. The sequence goes on from NC_038044.1 coordinate 59,437,707, forward strand.
AGAATCCAAGTCCTTCTCTAATGTGGAGAGGGACTCAGAGATGTAGGCCTCCTGGAGATCAGTGGCCAAATTGTGTGGACCGAGTCGTGATCGGTTACGCGAGTCCTTAGATTGGAACGAGTACAACCAAAGGAAGGTTGTCGCAGCGCCGGATGAAGTCATGCCGGAAGCAGACTCCACCTCGGTCTATGCGGTGGATGCATGGTTTGACAGGTCATCGAGATCATCAACGAACTTGTCAAGGTCATCGAGATCATCAACGAACTTGCCCACCACGGAAGTTTTTGGCTTCATGTCGAGGAGGAATCCACTGAAACAGCCTGCACCATCTGCGATGCAAACCCACGAGCCAAAAACAAATGTCGTGCCCTGAGAGGGAACTGACCTGATGATCTAAAACAATGCCATCGAGTTCGCTGGAGGATCTTCGATGCGCTCCCCTACCTGGCACGCCAGCTGTCGGTGTTTTACCGACTGCCCACCGAAGGGTATACCCAAGGTGGTAAGTTTAGGTGAGGAGACGCCGAGATCAGGAACTCGAAGGTGCAAGGAACACAAGATAGACAGGTTCAGGCTGCGAGGTATGTAATACCCTATGTGATAGAGCCGGAGTGCCCGATCTTTCGGTGAGTGGGAATAAATTTGACTTGATGGAAGTAGACCTCACGATCCGACTACGAAGAGCGAACCCGAAGCGCCAATGCAATCGCTGAACCAACTCCCTGTGGTTACCGACCTTGTTGGTGCAAGATCAGCCTGACTACGAAGATCAATTCCTGTTTCCAATCGAAGAACGAACAAGAACAAGAGGCAAGCAATCTATATATCACCCGAAGGTGGAGTTCTGCAATACACGAGGACAGCGCTGATTTGCGCGTGTTCAAGAGTAGCTAAAGCTAGATGTAAAACAAAACTCAAGTCTGAAAATAAAAGAGGAGTCTATCTAAATAGGGGACGCAACCCGTGGCGGCCAGGAGGGGCGGCGCGCTACAGTACCACGGGTACTGTTCACGCCTAGGGTTGCGAAGGTTGGGCCTCCTGTTGGGCCAACTGCTATTCTTCTGGGCCTTCGTTCTTCAATAGCATAATGTAGTTCAATTCCCTCGCACGGGCCCGAGTAATTGGCCCAAGTGTAGGGGATGGTGCCTGGGCCTAGAGTGGAGGTGCGCCTGGAATGCTTCTGGTGCTGCTGATGTAGATGTTCTTGTATTGTAGTTGATGTCCTCATCATCCTCCCCTTCTTGAGCCGAAGTCGCCCTCGACGGTAACTCCTCATCTTCTCCCGCGTACAGTTTCAAATCTACTACATTAAAACTAGTGGAAATACCAAACTCCGCAGGCAGGTCAAGGATATAAGCATTATCATTAATCTTGGTTAGTACCTTGAAAGGACCAGCAGCACGAGGCATCAATTTAGAACGGCGCAAAGTAGGAAAATGATCCTTTCTCAAATGCAACCAAACCATATCACCAGTTTCAAAAGTAACAAGTTTTCTACCTTTACTACCAGCAACCTGATATTTAGCATTAGCAGCAGCAATATTTTGTTGAGTTTGTTCATGCAAATTAATCATGTGTTCAACATGGGCAACAACATCTATGTGTGGGGCGTCCGCAGCATCAAGCGAAAACAAATCAATAGGCGCCCGAGGAATATAACCATAAACAATCTGAAAAGGGCACATGTTTGTAGAAGAATGTGTTGCATGATTATAAGCAAACTCAACATGAGGTAGGCAATCTTCCCAACGTTTCAAATTTTTGTCTAAAACAGCCCTAAGCATGGTTGACAAAGTTCTATTAACCACCTCAGTTTGTCCATCAGTCTGAGGGTGATAAGTTGTGCTAAACAGCAATTTAGTTCCCAATTTATTCCAAAGTGATCTCCAAAAATGACTGAAAAACTTAGCATCACGATCAGAGACTATTGTATTCGGAATACCATGCAAATGAATAATCTCTCGAAAGAACAATTCAGCAACACTGCTAGCATCATCAGTCTTATGACATGGTATAAAATGAGCTATTTTGGAGAATCTATCAACAACCACGAAAATGCTATGCCTCCCCTTCTTAGTTCTAGGCAATCCCAAAACAAAGTCCATAGAAATATCAAGCCAAGGGGAAGTAGGGACAGGCAAAGGCATATACAAACCATGGTTGTTCAGTCGTGACTTAGCTTTCTGACAAGTAGTGCAGCGGGCAACAAGGCGCTCGACATCACGGCGCATCCGGGGCCAAAAGAAGTGGGCGGCAAGCACCTCATGCGTCTTGTAGACGCCAAAGTGTCCCATGAGACCGCCTCCGTGTGCTTCCTGTAACAACAAAAGACGAACCGAGCTTGCTGGAACACACAGCTTGTTAGCGCGAAACAGGAACCCATCCTGCATGTGAAATTTGCCCCATGGTTTGCCATTCATACAATGAGCTAAGATATCTTTAAAATCAGCATCATTTCATAGTTTGCAAGCCAAAGATTTTAAAATCTAACTGGGACAGCATGGTATATCGACGAGACAAAGCATCAGCAATGACATTTTCCTTCCCATTCTTGTGTTTAATAATGTAAGGGAAAGACTTAATGAATTCTACCCAATTAGCATGACGACGGTTCAGATTTGTTTGGGTATGAATATGTTTCAAAGCCTCATGATCAGAATGGATTATAAACTCGCGATGCCAAAGATAGTGCTGCCATGTTTGCAAAGTGCGAACTAAAGCATAAAGCTCCTTATCATAAGTAGAATATCTTAGGCTAGCACCGCTTAATTTCTCACTAAAATAAGCAACCGGTTTTCCTTCTTGTAACAAAACACTACCTAGCCCAATACCGCTAGCATCACATTCAAGCTCAAACACTTTATTAAAATCAGGCAATTGCAAGAGGGGAGCATGTGTTAACTTATCTTTCAAAGTGTTGAACGCTACCTCCTGCGAGTCGCCCCAAGAAAATGGCGCACCTTTCTTTGTAAGCCCGTGCAAAGGGGCTGCAATGGAGCTGAAATCACGGACGAACCGATGGTAGAATCCTGCAAGTCCAAGAAAGCTCTGAATCTGTGTGACCGTCGTCGGTGTAGGCCATTCCCGAATGGCATCGATCTTGCTGCTGTCCACCTCAATTCCCTATGGAGTAACAACATAGCCAAGAAACGAGATACGTTGTGTGCAAAAGATGCATTTTTCTATGTTGCCAAACAAGTGAGCAGCACGCAACGCATCCAAAACAGCACGCAAATGTTCAAAATGTTCTTGCTTAGACTTGCTGTGAAGCAGGATATCATCAAAATAGACAACAACGAACAATCCTATGAAAGGCCTTAGAACTTCATTCATTAAGCGCATAAAGGTACCGGGAGCGTTAGTCAATCCAAACGGCATAACCAACCATTCATATAACCCAAATTTCGTTTTAAAGGCCGTTTTCTATTCATCACCCAGTTTCATTCTAATCTAGTGGTAACCACTACACAAATCAATCTTAGTGAAAATAATGGCACCACTAAGCTCATCTAGCATATCATCAAGGCGTGGTATAGGATATCGATAACGAATGGTGATATTATTAATAGCACGACAGTCTACACACATACGCCATGATCCATCTTTCTTTGGAACAAGTAACACAGGAACTGAGCAAGGGCTAAGAGACTCACGGATGTACCCCTTGTCAAGCAACGCCTGCACCTGGCGCTGGATCTCCTACGTCTCATCCGGATTTGTACGGTATGGTGCACGGTTCGGAAGTTGTGCACCGGGGATGAGATCGATCTGATGCTCAATACCACGGAGTGGTGGAAGACCCGGTGGCAAGTCTTTGGGAAAGACATCAGCGTACTCCTGCAAAAGGTTAGCAACCGCAGGGGGAATATCCAAAGATGGTGCATCATCAAGTGAAACGAGCATACTAGAGCATACAAGTGCATAGCCGGGCAAATGAGCAGCGCGGAGATCATCAAAATCAGCACGTGTAGCAAGTAAAACAGGAGCATTCAACTTGATTTCAGAATTAGAGGTCGATGGTGATGGTTCAAGTTGTTTAGCATTCCTAGCAGCTCGAGCAAGATCATCTTTAACAATTTATTCAGGTGTCATTGGATGTATAATTATTTTCTGACCCTTAAACATGAAAGAATAATGATTTGAACGACCATGATGCAAGCTATCAGTATCATATTCCCAAGGTCTACCAAGTAACAAAGAGCATGCTTCCATGGGAATAACATCACAATCGACAAAATCAGAATAAGCACCCATGGAAAAAGGGACACGCACCGACCGTGTTACTCTAATTTTTCCACCATCATTAAGCCACTGAATGTGATATGGATTCGGATGCTTACGAGTGGGTAATGACAACTTCTCGACCAGCACGGTACTCGCCAAGTTGTTGCAGCTGCCGCTATCGATGATGATGCGAATCGACCACTCCTGCACAACGCCCTTTGTATGGAACAGAGTGTGTCGCTGATTCTTCTCGGGCGGGACGACCTGTGTACTAAGAACATGCTGCACAACAAGACTTTCATACCTATCGGCGTCGCCCGGATTGACATTTACCTCCACCTTAGCTGCATGGTCAGTGGCAAACATAGCATATTGAGTTTCCTCAAAATCACTAGCGGAAGAGTACTCACCATCATCACGAATGAGCAAAGTGCGCTTGTTAGGTCAATCCCGAATCACGTGTCCAAATCCTCTACAACGACGACACTGAATATCCTGTGTACGGCCTGTGGCGGGAGCTGCGCCTGTGGACGGTGGTGCTGCAGGTTTGGCCGGCCGCTCGCGCGGCGTAGTGCTGGTCATGGATGGCGCAGGCAGGGCAGGCGCTGAGCTGGTTGCCGGGCTTCTTCCTGCAAAAGAGTTAGAATATGTCTTCGTGCGGCAACCCTGCACTTCACATTCAGCTTTGCAAGCATATGCAAACAATGTGGTCATATCATTATTGTGATATCCAGGTAGTTAGCCAACTAGATACTAAGTTTGGGTATATTATATGTAAGCATGTTATAGTATATATAAGTTGTACAAAGCAATAAGGGTATATTTGTAAATTATGAGTTTTATAAATTCTTATGTGCAAGTGTGTGTGAAAATGTTCTTAAGTGTCAAATTTCAGATGGCTATAGATTAGAAAAGAGCAAAAGTTAAATAAACTTAAGGGTAATAGACTTTATATGAAATTAAGGACCTTTATGTGATTAATACAAAGATATAAGGACTTACATGTGAAATGGTAAAAAGATAAAAGTAAAACTTAGTTTTACCTAAGGACTAAAGTGTAAAAGAGCTAGTCATGATTACTGCAGAAAAACTTACAAAGAGACCCCAAACATTAGAGCATTTTGTTTAAATTAACATATAAAGTTTATAATTTAAGTTGTGTTCAAAAGTTCAAAATAAAATAGTACCCTTTGAGATTTTGAACTCGAGCTCTAAAGCATTCTTGTAAGATTTGAAATTCTCTACAACTTTGCTTTAGACATTTTTCTCATTAGGATTTTGTATCAATAGGAAATTTTAGTTTACAGAGGAGTCCCTGGAATTTTTGGGAATTACAAACGAGTCCTTCTGACCCCGTCTGCCTTCTTCCACCTCTGGCACCGCCGCTTCCCCGTCTGTCCCGCTCTGCCACCACCGTTCACCGCCGGCACAGGCTCCCGAGCTCCACCTCCAGCTGCAGCACACATCCACGCGTCGTTTCCCTTCGATCCCGACCCCTTTCCTCTCCCCTGGTGGCTTCTCCCACGCACGCCACGACGTCCCCGAACTGTTCGCCGGCCGCCACCTCCTGGTCACCGTGGACAGGCCACCCCGGTGCCTTAACCTTCTCCTTCTCGCGCGCAGCAACACCACGTCAACACACACGACCTATTCTGTTACTTCCAGAGCCCAATTTCGAGCGCCTGAGCTGCATTCCGCCGCCGCCGTCTTCTTCCTCTCCGGCCGCGCACAGCACGCCCGTGGGCAGCCCACACCGGACCTCCTCCGCCTCAACCAACACCTGCACAAGCTTTCCCGTAGTCCACTGGTGCTCCTCGACCACTTGTGGCCCTCCAATTTCCATTGAAATCTCGTCGCCGACGATCACCACCCGCCGCCGCCTTCGGCCTCACCGTGGGCAGCACCACTCAAGCAATCCCGAGCCACCACAACACCATAAACAGCACCACATCATCACCCTGAAGCTGTTCGACCTATCCATTGGCTCTCTAGTGCACCACAGAGCCTTCCCGACGCTCGCCGGCGTTTCTCCTCGCCGCCGCCGCATCGGTCTCCGTCGATCCCCCTTGATCCAGCGTGTTTTCATTCAATTAGTTGCACGTACACGTTCCCCAAGACTCACTGGTTCTCGTGCGTAGGATCTTGGCCGACGTTCACCACCGGAGCTCCGCCGTCGATGGTGACCCCTCCGCCGTCACCTCGGGCTCAAGTCGAACTCCATCTTTCCGGTCATCCCCGCCCTCGACAAGTAGCTCAACAGAACCGTTGTAAGCTCCTACATCCTTCCCTGCCCTTGGACCTCACCGCCGGTGATCACCGTTGCCGGAACACGGCCGTCCCCGCCTTGCTCTGTTCTGGTTCACAGCCAAGGACCTCGGGTTAGAAGGAAAAGAAAACCAGGGGGTTAAGTGCATAGCCTTAGACTCAAAGGAATAGTAACCGAAGGACCTTTTGTGTAAATTAGGCTGTCAACTTAGAAATTCTGTATCTATTCGAGGAAAAATCATAAAAATGCAAACTAAATTTTGTTGGAATCCTTAAGTCAAATTCGACTACTTTTGTTTAGGAAGTTTGAGCTGTAGGTGTATATTTTCTGATGTAGATTAAATATTAGAAAATAAGTGTTTTAATTGTATCTCATGTTGTAGGCATGTGTTAAAGCTGAAATTTGGATCATAGATTTTAGGTGCTATGTATAGCTCTGTGTAAAAAGTTCGAGTACTTTACTGTTCATTTGCTTAGGTTTCGAGTACTTTTTGTTATATGTTGATAAAAGTTACTTAATTTAATTCCAAATGCGTTCATTCATATTTAGGGCTGAAAAATTTATCTTAGCTTTGTTACAACAAGAGTAATTTAAGACAAAAATTTGAGAAACAGAAACCTAATATAACTTGAGTTATAAATTTCAAACTTAAATTAAAAGGTAATTCATAAATAATAATTGTTATGCATGAAAAATTATGAAACTTTTCTGGACTATTAATCTTGAGTAATTCATGATGTTCTTAAATTCTGAACTCTAGTTTTAGTGTAAAACTCCAATTATAATTATATCTTGAAAATTCCAATTATAATCTTGTTTAATTTTGTGGCTTAGTTCTTTTAGAGTAAAATTTCAATAAAACCCACCTATGATAATTTTCATAAGTACTAATTATTTTTCTTAATTCAAGATTTGATTAATTAATCCAAGTTAGCCATAATTAAGTAATAACCTAAGATTAATTACAATGTTTAGCTAATAAAATAAATAGAGTTTGTTAAGTGTATTTAGTGTTGCTTATAGTAAACTGATATACTACTTATTATAGTTAATCGGATGTTTAGGGTAACCACCCTGTTGCCTAACGAGACTAGTTAGTTTAGTTAATACTCGATAAATGACTGCCCAGTAGAGAGTAGTTTGGTTATTTATTGTAATATAGTTTTCTTTTATTTGGATCGCAACTTTATCGGAAATTGAAATGAAAATGGATACATCCATTAAACTTCAACTTGCATATCATGTAGACTCGACCACTCTCGCTGACGGGGACTATCAGCTGATTCCGGATCAAGAAGGAGGTTATTCTGAAGACTCCGGGAATCTCGTCGCGGATTTCTCTGAAGCCCCGAACCAAGGTTCGGAAGAAAATAATTTGACTAACCCCAGCCCCACCAGCGAAGGCAAGCCCCGGACATAACCCTACTTTATTACACTGCAACTTATACTATTTGTGTATATCTTTATGCATTAGGTTCTTAGGAGTTATTTGGAAACCATAGTTGCATTATTTCAGGAACCAATGTATTGAACACTAGAATTGAGTGTGGATAGCTGCTCTGCTTATAGGACCGGTAGAAGTCGAGTGATTTCCTGTCACTCGCGCGATATAGGAATTGTGATGTTTACATTCCTGTTATCACTATAAGGATGACGGACGGGAATTTTATGAGGTATCATGGTCAAGATGGTACCCCGTCTGTTTTGATGAATTTGGTAAGGTCGCAGTGTGTGGTAGCGGTGGTTAAGCGTTTGAAAGTACTAGCCACATACCGTGAAATATGGTAAGCGGTAAGCCTAGTAACCGATCGGCCCGAGGAGTGGACATACCCCCCACCACATGTATTTGCTTCTTTTGGTTACTTTGTTCGACGTGTAGGCATATGTGTTGCTGGGCAACCAGGAGTACGGGTTTTGTAGTCGTGCTACAGACGTACGTCCTGTACTTTGGAAGTGCGTATGACCTGCAGTCGCTTGTGGTGGATCTGATCCACGAGTCGGAATGAAAGGTAAACGGTTGCTTCGGAACGACCCTGTGGTGTTCCAAGCGTGTGTGTTAGGTTTACCTTGCAAGGGTTGAATCTCGATTCAGAATCGTCCGCCTCTCACGATGTATGAGACTGCTTATTCCCTTTACCACATAGAGTAACAAGAGCAATTATATGAATATCAAAGATGATGTTTGAGTAAAGATTCTACCATGTTTGAATAGTTATAGGTGCTTACCTAGAATGGTCAATCAACTAGAATCTGAAAGTTAAAAATTGCAATTAAGGATCTACTCTTTGCTGCTTTTCAGCTGAAAACTTTACCCAAAGCTAAAAGCCATCATGAGTCTAGTTATGGGCTAAGGTATACCCAATTCCGGGTAAGTCTTGCTGAGTATTAGTATACTCAGCCTTGCTTTTGTTGTTTTACTCCAGGTAATCCTTCTGATGAGCCAGCCTTCATTACACCGTGGCCCTACCCTTTGCCTGATGGTTGGTCCGTGGAATGGGATCCGTCCCCGGCCAACACCGATCCTGCCGAGTGATATTATGCCAGGGCTAGCATAATATCTGTAATGACGACATGTATAATGGCTACGCTTTTCAAATTCTGCTGCTTTGACTGAAAACTAAAACCTGTCTTGTAATAATCTCTCCTCTGTGGGAGCTAATGATGCTTTGTACATTTTTGTAATGTAACTGCCTGTGGTGTAAGATATTTTGGCATTGTATCTCTGGACTCACCTTCGTGTGAGGTACCTTGTTGGATCCTGAGTTCGGTGGTTTATCGGGACGTTACCCGACAGACCAATGGTTTTATACCGTTTGAAGTACGAGGTAGCCCTTCGGTGAGGACTCGCGTACTTGAGTCGGTATAATTCAGGTTGGTTCTGCCACAGCTGGTATCAGAGCTAACAAGTGTACTCTGGAGATATAATTAGCCTTAAAAAGTAATTTTTAGTATAAAAATTGATTAATCAAGTATTTGCGAACTACGGTGGATCGTTAAGGATTATGTATAGTACGTAAGCCCTAGGGTAATGTTATTATGGGAATTAGAGGTGGCTGTAATATATATATGACTAACTTCCAGCATTACTTTTCAGTTAAAACTTAATTTCTTGCACAATTCAACTTTACTTTATGTAACAACATCTGCGATCGTGAGGTAAGAAGGTAAGGATCCTCAGCCAACTGAGGGAGCTTGGCCTTCCTGTCGGTGATGCGAACCGAACGCTGTTTCTCAAGCAGTGGCCTACTTGAGATGCTACCAATGTGTCAACTTTGGTTGACTACATTGGGAGTATATGGTTCGGCGCAGGGTATGGCGATCGCTGTTCATACCCCCGCATTTTGCGGTACCCCCGTGAATACGTTATCTCGATAACGTATGTTAACGTTGTCTGTACGGCGGTAATTGTACAGATGCTGTTTCTATAGTGAGCAGTAATGAATGGGGACGCTTTCATGACATGCTGGCATGAAAGGTTCATTGAATATATATATATGCATTGTGGTCTTCTGCAGGTACACTAACCACGATTCCGAAACTAGGACGGATAGGGTTTATCGACTAGTTAATAGTGAGGGACGTATTTATATTGTGCCACCGTAACTAACCACGTAAGACCAAGATTACTTGGCAGTTATTTTTGGTTATGAGATCGCGTAGTGCGTGCATGCATAATCCATTAATCAACTAAATTGAATGCTTAAATTGATGCTTCCTAAGTAATAGGCAACATGTTGGTATTTCTTAATTTGGGTAAGTAAGAATCTTAGTTGGGTATCTTAGGCATCCATCTGATTTCCAGCCTTTGCTGTTATCAGAATTAGCTATCTTAATCCATTTTACCTTGTAAATTTTCTCAACAGGGTAAAAATATCTTACCATTTGCATTGTTGTCGCAGATGGCTGCTCCTGCTAATACCTTTTGGGATCAGGAGGGGCACTTTCACACCAATGGATTACATTGGGAAGGATTTCCTCGTCTTTTGTGGGAATCCTTGAGTATGTTTCATTATACAGAGCCTCCTCTGTATGATGGGGTAGAGTATCGTGAAGAAGGAGTTTCCCGCTGCAGGGTTAAGATGATAATTCCTCGACACCCTTTTCGCTCCTTATGGCCTCCCATAGAAGTGGAAGTAGTTGGATATCGTCTAGTGGATACTCTTGAAACTGCTGCTTTAGAAGGTATCAAACTCTTCTGCAATCAACATCCAATTGAAGTTGCCGCATATCCTATTGGGTTATTTCCTACCATAGACCCGGGTAATTCGGACTGGGATTTTCGAACAGACCATCATGGTCATTTGCTAGGGGATCTGGCTGAAGAAACCGTCCGTATGGTTACCAGGTTCATGGATGTGCAATATCATTATCAAATGCTACTGCGTCATGGGGTAAGTCAGATAACTGGTGTGGCTCAAAGCCACTATCAGAACGCTGACCATCAAGTAACCCAAATCGAAGAATTACAAGCTTTGGTGACTCAGAAGGATGAAATTATTGCAGCAAGAGATGAGACAATCCTCCATCGTGAAGATCAGATCAATGAGAGTGATCATATTATCACTCAGCGTGACACTGTTATTGAGTTCCTACAGGCATAAATTCATGATCTGATACTTGTGGCTGATGATGCCCAGGCTCACATTGAGGAATTGCAGCAGCAACCGATACTTCCCGCTATACCCATAGTCCTGAAGAAGAAGAAGAAGACCCAGAAGAGATTGAGGGTGTTTCAGAGATTGACTCTGAGCATGGGGATCCAGTTCTTAGTCCCCATCACTCTTCTTCTGGCAGTCAATCTTCTATAGGCAACTTCGACGATTTTTAGTTTAGCAAATCATCAACTATCTAGATGTAACCTATGGGAAGTGTAATAGCTTAAGGAGTATGTAACTTAGCTAGATCTCATGCCAATTGTTGTAACATAGATGGCCTGCGTAGAGATCTTTCGGATGTACGATGCGGAAAACAAAAGAACAAATATTGTAATATAAGTTTCCTGTTTTATCATCCTGTTCATTATCCTTATGATTCTGAAATGAGATGATTGAATGGAGTATGTGCTTTGTTTATATCTTCTGAAATTGGGAGTAAGGCTATATGGTTAATGATGGACATCTCCTTGGTTTCAGATGGTTGGAGCTACGCGCGGAACCCCAGAAGGTTTCCGGGCTGATCAGGCCAGCGGTTCCCAACAACCGCCACCACCTCCTCCCAACCTTGCCGAAGTCATGGCTCGGCAAACGGAGCTGCTCAACCTGCTGGTACAAGCCCAGCAGAACCAGCAGCATCAGTTCCGTGGAGGTCGTGATGACCGCAATCCTCCCGTGGCTAGTTACCAAGATTTCCTCAGTACCCAGCCGCCTTTCTTCAGTAAGGCCGAGGAACCATTGGATGCCGATGCCTGGCTCCACATCATTGAATCGAAGTTCGCTCTCCTGACCATACCTTGTGCGGACTCTAGCAAAGCTTCCTTTGCTGCTCAACAACTTCGTGGTGCTGCTAGAATCTGGTGGGACAATTTCTATGCCATGCAACCTGCAGGGCATGTCATCACATGGGACAAATTCCGGGTCGCCTTTCGAGCGCATTATATTTCCGCAGGACTGTTGGAGTGAAAACTTAATGAGTTCCTGGCTCTTACTCAAGGTGCCAATACAGTTCTGCAGTATGCACAGAACTTCAATCATCTGTGCCAGTATGCAGGGTATCATGTCGATAATGATGCCAAGAAACAAGACCGTTTCCGCCGAGGCCTTAACACCAAACTCAAGGAACGCCTGAACCTTGTGAGGGCTAATACTTTCAGTGAGTTGGTCAATATGGCATTAGCTCAAGAAGATTGTATTGTGGCACATCATGTCGAGAAAAAGCGGAAGACTCCTACTAGACCCTCGAGTGCTCAATCACCGAGGTATCGGGTTATTTCCAATACGCCGCCCAGAGCACCACAGCGCCATGCTCCAACGGGTAGATTGGTTTTTAGGCCGCCTCAGCAGCAAGGAAGGTACAGACCTCCTGTGCCCCCGCAACAAGCACAACAATCTGGCCAACGGCCAAATATTCAGCAAGTGCCACAGAAAGGTAGCAATTATCGCTGCTTCAATTGCGGGAGTGCGGATCATTTCATCCGAGATTGTCCGCGGCCCAAGAAGCCTAATCCCGGGCAAAGCTCTACTCAGGGGAACCAAAGCAAGGGCAAGAAGCCGATGATGCAAGTCCGCCAAGGACGAATTAACTTCACCACTCTTGCAGAACTTCCAGATGGAGCTCCCGTCATGTCGGGTACATTTTCTATTCACCACCAACCAGTTGTTACTTTATTTGACTCTGGAGCAACACATAACTTTATTAGTAACAACTGTGGTACCCGACTAGGACTTGATTCTTGTCCTATCCAGGGGTCATACATGATCTCTACCCCTGGAGGAAAAATCACCTCTAACCAAATGGTTAAAAGTGTGCCAATTCAGTTTGGTAGTATAAAAATCAAAACTGATTTGGTTTTACTAAGTTTGGAGGGTATTGATATTATACTTGGGACAGACTGGATGACTAAACATCGAGTCCGGCTAGATATTTCTTCCCGAGTTGTTAAAATTGATTCACCATACTATGGGATCACCACCCTTTATCTGCCTCAGCCGCAATGTTTGCATCCTTGCACCTATACCATCACAAATATCCAAGTCAAGGATATTCCTATAGTATGTGAATACCCCGATGTCTTTCCAGACGACTTGCCTGGAATGCCCCCAGATAGAGACATTGAGTTCATCATTGAACTTCAACCGGGCACTGCTCCAATTTCCAAGAGGCCGTATCGCATGCCTCCAAACGAATTAGCAGAACTAAAAATTCAGCTCCAAGATCTTCTTGATAAGGGTTATATACGCCCCAGTGCTTCACCTTGGGGTTGTTCTGCCCTCTTTGTTAAGAAGAAAGACGATAGCCTGAGACTATGTGTCGACTACCGTCCACTCAATGCGGTTACTATCAAAAATAAGTATCCTCTTCCCCGCATTGACATCTTGTTCGATCAACTAGCTGGAGCAAAGGTCTTTTCTAAGATTGATTTACGCTCCGGTTATCATCAGATCAAGATCAGGCCTTGTGATATTCCAAAAACGGCTTTCTCAACCAGATATGGACTTTATGAATATCTGGTCATGTCATTTGGACTTACAAATGCACCGGCATATTTCATGTATCTCATGAATTCCGTATTTATGCCGGAACTCGATAAATTCGTCGTGGTCTTCATCGATGACATTCTAATATACTCCAAAACCAAAGAAGACCATGCTAATCATTTACGTGTCGTTCTTCAACGACTACGTGATCATCGCCTTTATGCCAAATTCTCAAAATGTGAATTCTGGCTGGATAGTGTGAAATTTTTGGGACATACTATCTCTAGTCAAGGCATATCAGTTGATCCAACTAAAGTTCAAGAGGTTATGGATTGGAAACCTCCCACTTCAGTCCATCAAATACGAAGTTTCCTTGGATTGGCAGGATATTATCGCCGATTCATTCCAGACTTCTCCAAGATAGCTAAACCCATGACCGAGCTACTCAAGAAAGAAGTTAAGTTCCATTGGGATGATAAGTGTGAGGAAGCATTTCACGCCTTGAGAAAACTTCTAACGACTGCTCCAGTACTAGCTCAGCCGGATAATACCCAGCCTTTTGATGTCTACTGTGATGCTTCTGGAATTGGCCTTGGTTGTGTTCTTATGCAAAACAACCGGGTTATTGATTATGCATCTCGAGCACTTCGGACTCATGAGCAAAATTATCCAACACATGATCTTGAATTGGCAGCAGTTATTCATGCTCTCAAGATCTGGAGACATCATCTTATGGGTGCTAAGTGTAACATTTACACTGACCATAAGAGCCTCAAGTATATTTTCACTCAAGCTAATCTAAATATGAGGCAAAGGCGTTGGTTAGAATTGATTAAAGACTACGACCTTGAGGTACACTACCATCCAGGCAAGGCTAATGTGGTTGCGGATGCTCTTAGCCGTAAAGCACATTGTCACTGTTTATCCGTAGCAATTTTCAGTGACACTCTCTGCCATCAAATGAGAAAACTCAATTTAGAGATCATTTCTCAAGGTAGTCTGAATCAGCTATCTATTGAGTCTACTCTTCGAGATAAAATCATTATGTCTCAACTCCATGATGAGGGTGTCAAGATTATCAAATCCAAGCTATCCCAAGGAGAAGCTAAATATCGGTGTTTTCACACTGATCATCAAGGAGTCCTATGGTTCAATGATCGGATTGTTGTGCCTAAGGATCATCAACTTCGTAAGCAAATCCTCGACGAAGCACATTTGTCCAAATTCTCTATTCATCCCGGTAGCACCAAGATGTATCACGATCTTCGGCAACATCTTTGGTGGACTAGAATGAAAAGAGAAATTGCCAAATATGTGTCTGAGTGCGATACGTGCCAGAGAGTCAAAGCCAGTCATCTCAAGGCCTCTGGTACGCTTCAGCCATTACCCATACCGTCATGGAAATGGGAAGACATTAGCATGGATTTCATTGTCGGTCTTCCTAACACATCTCAAAAGCATGACTCCATATGGGTGATCATCGATAGACTCACAAAAACAGCTCATTTTCTTCCGGTGCATACCACTTACTCTGCTAAGAAGTATGCCGAGGTCTATCTAGAACAAATCGTTCGATTGCATGGGGTTCCAAAAACCATCATCTCTGATCGAGGGCCCCAATTTATCGCACGGTTCTGGGAGCAATTGCAATCAGCTCTAGGGACCAAACTGATTAGAAGCTCTGCATATCACCCCCAAACTGATGGGCAGACTGAGCGAGTTAACCAAATTCTTGAAGACATGCTCCGAGCTTGTATTATTCACTATGGTACAAGTTGGGACAAGTGCCTTGCTCTAGCTGAATTTGCCTACAACAACAGTTATCAAGCTAGTCTTCAAATGGCTCCTTTCGAAGCGTTATATGGTCGCAGATGCCGAACTCCTTTGAGTTGGTCTGAGACCGGTGAACGCAAAATCTTCGGACCAGATCTAGTCGTTGAAGCCGAAGATAAGGTTAAGGTTATTCAATCTAATCTTAAAACCGCTCAGTCCAGACAGAAGAGTTATGCAGATAAGAGGAGGAAACCTCTACAATTCCAAATAGGAGACTTTGTCTATCTTCGAGTATCTCCTACCAAAGGTGTCCAACGTTTCGGCATAAAAGGAAAGTTAGCACCTCGATATGTTGGACCCTTTGAAATTTTAAATGTTTGTGGCCCAGTGGCTTACAAACTTTGTCTTCCATCTCAATGGACGGCTATTCACGATGTTTTCCATGTCTCTCAACTTAAGAAGTGTATCAAAGTACCCATGGAAATTGTTGAGACAGGTGCCATTGAGATTGAACCTGATTTATCGTACATCGAGCAACCTCTTCGAATTCTGGATACTAAGGAAAAATTCATCAGAAGAAGGGCAGTTAAGATGTACAAAATCTTATGGGATCATCACACCGAAGAAGAAGCGACTTGGGAAACTGAGTCTTATCTTCAACGGAATTTTCCAGACTTCCTTCAAGCCAATCCCCAAATCTAATTATCCATTTCTGTTCAGCTTCGGAATCTCGGGACGAGATTCTTTTTAAGGGGGGAAGGCTGTGATATCCAGGTAGTTAGCCAACTAGATACTAAGTTTGGGTATATTATATGTAAGCATGTTATAGTATATATAAGTTGTACAAAGCAATAAGGGTATATTTGTAAATTATGAGTTTTATAAATTCTTATGTGCAAGTGTGTGAAAATGTTCTTAAGTGTCAAATTTCAGATGGCTATAGATTAGAAAAGAGCAAAAGTTAAATAAACTTAAGGGTAATAGACTTTATATGAAATTAAGGACCTTTATGTGATTAATACAAAGATATAAGGACTTACATGTGAAATGGTAAAAAGATAAAAGTAAAACTTAGTTTTACCTAAGGACTAAAGTGTAAAAGAGCTAGTCATGATTACTGCAGAAAAACTTACAAAGAGACCCCAAACATTAGAGCATTTTGTTTAAATTAACATATAAAGTTTATAATTTAAGTTGTGTTCAAAAGTTCAAAATAAAATAGTACCCTTTGAGATTTTGAACTCGAGCTCTAAAGCATTCTTGTAGGATTTGAAATTATCTACAACTTTGCTTTAGACATTTTTCTCATTAGGATTTTATATCAATGGGAAATTTTAGTTTACAGAGGAGTCCCTAGAATTTTTGGGAATTACAAACGAGTCCTTCTGACCCCGTCTGCCTTCTTCCTCCTCTGGCACCGCCGCTTCCCCGTCTGTCCCGCTCTGCCACCGCCATTCACCGCCGGCATAGGCTCCCGAGCTCCACCTCCAGCTGCAGCACACATCCACGCGTCGTTTCCCTTCGATCCCGACCCCTTTCCTCTCCCCTGGTGGCTTCTCCCACGCACGCCACGACGTCCCCGAACTGTTCGCCGGCCGCCACCTCCTGGTCACCGTGGACAGGCCACCCCGGTGCCTTAACCTTCTCCTTCTCGCGCGCAGCAACACCACGTCAACACACACGACCTATTCTGTTACTTCCAGAGCCCAATTTCGAGCGCCTGAGCTGCATTCCGCCGCCGCCATCTTCTTCCTCTTCGGCCGCGCACAGCACGCCCGTGGGCAACCCACACCGGACCTCCTCCGCCTCAACCAACACCTGCACAAGCTTTCCCGTAGTCCACTGGTGCTCCTCGACCACTTGTGGCCCTCCAATTTCCATTGAAATCTCGTCGCCGACGATCACCACCCGCCGCCGCCTTCGGCCTCACCGTGGGCAGCACCACTCAAGCAATCCCGAGCCACCACAACACCATAAACAGCACCACATCATCACCCTGAAGCTGTTCGACCTATCCATTGGCTCTCTAGTGCACCACAGAGCCTTCCCGACGCTCGCCGGCGTTTCTCCTCGCCGCCGCCGCATCGGTCTCCGTCGATCCCCCTTGATCCAGCGTGTTTTCATTCAATTAGTTGCACGTACACGTTCCCCAGGACTCACTGGTTCTCGTGCGCAGGATCTTGGCCGACATTCACCACCGGAGCTCCACCATCGACGGTGACCCCTCCACCGTCACCTCGGGCTCAAGTCGAACTCCATCTTTCCGGTCATCCCCGCCCTCGACAAGTAGCTCAACAGAACCGTTGTAAGCTCCTACATCCTTCCCTGCCCTTGGACCTCACCGCCGGTGATCACCGTTGCCGGAACACGGCCGTCCCCGCCTTGCTCTGTTCTGGTTCACAGCCAAGGACCTCGGGTTAGAAGGAAAAGAAAACCAGGGGGTTAAGTGCATAGCCTTAGACTCAAAGGAATAGTAACCGAAGGACCTTTTGTGTAAATTAGGCTGTCAAATTAGAAATTCTGTATCTATTTGTGGAAAAATCATAAAAATGCAAAATAAATTTTGTTGGAATCCTTAAGTCAAATTCGACTACTTTTGTTTAGGAAGTTTGAGATGTAGGTGTATATTTTCTGATGTAGATTAAATATTAGAAAATAAGTGTTTTAATTGTATCTCATGTTGTAGGCATGTGTTAAAGCTGAAATTTGGATCATAGATTTTAGGTGCTATGTATAGCTCTGTGTAAAAAGTTCGAGTACTTTACTGTTCATTTGCTTAGGTTTCGAGTACTTTTTGTTATATGTTGATAAAAGTTACTTAATTTAATTCCAAATGTGTTCATTCATATTTAGGGCTGAAAAATTTATCTTAGCTTTGTTACAACAGGAGTAATTTAAGATAAAAATTTGAGAAACAGAAACCTAATATAACTTGAGTTATAAATTTCAAACTTAAATTAAAAGGTAATTCATAAATAATAATTGTTATGCATGAAAAATTATGAAACTTTTCTGGACTATTAATCTTGAGTAATTCATGATGTTCTTAAATTCTGAACTCTAGTTTTAGTGTAAAACTCCAATTATAATTATATCTTGAAAATTCCAATTATAGTCTTGTTTAATTTTGTGGCTTAGTTCCTTTAGAGTAAAATTTCAATAAAACCCACCTATGATAATTTTCATAAGTACTAATTATTTTTCTTAATTCAAGATTTGGTTAATTAATCCAAGTTAGCCATAATTAAGTAATAACCTAAGATTAATTACAATGTTTAGCTAATAAAATAAATAGAGTTTGTTAAGTGTATTTAGTGTTGCTTATAGTAAACTGATATACTACTTATTATAGTTAATCGGATGTTTAGGGTAACCACCCTGTTGCCTAACGAGACTAGTTAGTTTAGTTAATACTCGATAAATGACTGCCCAGTAGAGAGTAGTTTGGTTATTTATTGTAATATAGTTTTCTTTTATTTGGATCGCAACTTTATTGGAAATTGAAATGAAAATGGATACATCCATTAAACTTCAACTTGCATATCATGTAGACTCGACCACTCTCGCTGACGGGGACTATCAGCTGATTCCGGATCAAGAAGGAGGTTATTCTGAAGACTCCGGGAATCTCGTCGCGGATTTCTCTGAAGCCCCGAACCAAGGTTCGGAAGAAAATAATTTGACTAACCCCAGCCCCACCAGCGAAGGCAAGCCCCGGACATAACCCTACTTTATTACACTGCAACTTATACTATTTGTGTATATCTTTATGCATTAGGTTCTTAGGAGTTATTTGGAAACCATAGTTGCATTATTTCAGGAACCAATGTATTGAACACTAGAATTGAGTCTGGATAGCTGCTCTGCTTATAGGACCGGTAGAAGTCGAGTGATTTCCTGTCACTCGCGCGATATAGGAATTGTGATGTTTACATTCCTGTTATCACTATAAGGATGACGGACGGGAATTTTATGAGGTATCATGGTCAAGATGGTACCCCGTCTGTTTTGATGAATTTGGTAAGGTCGCAGTGTGTGGTAGCGGTGGTTAAGCGTTTGAAAGTACTAGCCACATACCGTGAAATATGGTAAGCGGTAAGCCTAGTAACCGATCGGCCCGAGGAGTGGACATACCCCCCACCACATGTATTTGCTTCTTTTGGTTACTTTGTTCGACGTGTAGGCATATGTGTTGCTGGGCAACCAGGAGTACGGGTTTTGTAGTCGCGCTACAGACGTACGTCCTGTACTTTGGAAGTGCGTATGACCTGCAGTCGCTTGTGGTGGATCTGATCCACGAGTCGGAATGAAAGGTAAACGGTTGCTTCGGAACGACCCTGTGGTGTTCCAAGCGTGTGTGTTAGGTTTACCTTGCAAGGGTTGAATCTCGATTCAGAATCGTCCGCCTCTCACGATGTATGAGACTGCTTATTCCCTTTACCACATAGGGTAACAAGAGCAATTATATGAATATCAAAGATGATGTTTGAGTAAAGATTCTACCATGTTTGAATAGTTATAGGTGCTTACCTAGAATGGTCAATCAACTAGAATCTGAAAGTTAAAAATTGCAATTAAGGATCTACTCTTTGCTGCTTTTCAGCTGAAAACTTTACCCAAAGCTAAAAGCCATCATGAGTCTAGTTATGGGCTAAGGTATACCCAATTCCGGGTAAGTCTTGCTGAGTATTAGTATACTCAGCCTTGCTTTTGTTGTTTTACTCCAGGTAATCCTTCTGATGAGCCAGCCTTCATTACACCGTGGCCCTACCCTTTGCCTGATGGTTGGTCCGTGGAATGGGATCCGTCCCCGGCCAACACCGATCCTGCCGAGTGATATTATGCCAGGGCTAGCATAATATCTGTAATGACGACGTGTATAATGGCTACGCTTTTCAAATTCTGCTGCTTTGACTGAAAACTAAAACCTGTCTTGTAATAATCTCTCCTCTGTGGGAGCTAATGATGCTTTGTACATTTTTGTAATGTAACTGCCTGTGGTGTAAGATATTTTGGCACTGTATCTCTGGACTCACCTTCGTGTGAGGTACCTTGTTGGATCCTGAGTTCGGTGGTTTATCGGGACGTTACCCGACAGACCAATGGTTTTATACCGTTTGAAGTACGAGGTAGCCCTTCGGTGAGGACTCGCGTACTTGAGTCGGTATAATTCAGGTTGGTTCTGCCACAATTATATTCCTTATAATCAAGTATGTCCTGAATTTTGCGGTTCAAACCACCACGAAAACGTGCCATAGCAGCATCATCTGTCTCAAACGAACCACAACGAATCATACCTTTTTGTAACTCCTGATAGTAGTCCTCAACAGATTGTTGACCTTGTCGAAAGCACTGCATTTTTTCAAGCAAATCTTGTGCATAATATGAAGGGACAAATCTGTGTCACATGGCAGCTTTTAATTGAGGCCAAGTGGTGGGAGGGGGATGTTTTTGCTTATATTCACGCCACCAAATTAAAGCAAAATCAGTAAATTCACTAATAGCAGCTTGAACTTGAGAACTAGCAGGAATATCATGGCATGAAAATTTCTGGTCGACCTCTAGTTCCCAATCAAGATAAGCAGCAGGATCATATTTGCCATTAAAAGATGGAATTTTAAATTTAATCTTAGCAAATGAGTCATTATGTTGATGACGTACCACACGGCGTGATGAGGACATCAACTACAACACGAGTACGTCTACGCCAGCAGCACCTTTTCCAGCGACACCAGATGCTCCTCCACCCCAGGCGCCACCTCCTTCTGGGCCAATCACTCGAGCCCGTGCAAGAGAATTGAACTTCGTCATGCTACTGAAGAACGAAGGTCCAGAAGAATAGATGTTGGCCCAACTGAGGCCCTTGCGTGGGTGCCTAGGGCTGACCACCACTAGGGGCTGCGCCCCCTCCCTGGCCGCCCCTTTCCTAGGGTTGCACCCCTCTCTTCCTCTATTTAGATAGAGGCATCATTGCTTTCCAGACTTGAGTTTTGTTTTACATCTAGCTTTAGCTACTCTCGAACACGCGCAAATACGCGCTGTCCTCGTGAGATTCAGAACTCCACCTTCGAGTGATATTGTGATTGCTCGCATCTTTTTCTTGTTCGTTCCTCGATTGCGTGCAGGAAATGATCTTCGTGATCAGGCTGATCTTGCATCAATAAGGTCGGTAACCACAGGAAGTTGGTTCAATGATTGCATTGGCGCTTCAGGCTCGCTCGTCGTAGTCGGATCGTGAGGGTCATCTTCCACCAGATCGAAATTATCTCCACTCACCGAAAGATCGGGCACTCCGACTCTATCACGGCGGGCACGACCGCTGTGAGTTCCCTCTTCCTGTTCCGTGTCACTGCCATAATCCTTCTGCAACTCCATGATCATCGTGTTCAATGCATCGAGGCGTGACACGATGTTGTCGAGCGTGGTCTTAGTGGCCATCTGAGTGAGGTCTAGCTGGTCGAACCACTCGTTCGACGACGTGATCGTCGAGTCAGGCCGTTCATACATCATCTTCATGTCCGTGGCAAGTCCGTCAACCCATGTCCGCATGTTCTGCAGCTGGTCATCCATCGTGCCTTCGTCTCCTGCCATAGTGAGCGCAAACACAAAAACAAAGCCTACGACAACAAGGGTGTAATGGCTCACAAGACGCTCACAGTAGTGCTGTTATCAAATTCTTATCCGTTCTTACCAAGCATACAGGGGTGAGCTGCAACCAACAGTTAGAACCGGCGCAAGATTGGAGGAGCGATTGCCTGGAGAAACAAGGTCTGCTCGTCGTAGAACTATGTGGAATTCTGGGTAGGCTGCACTCAATGCAAGGATTAGCACAATCAAACAATAATGCAAGGTTGAATTATAGTGCCAAACACGTCACAAAGCTGCTGGAAACAAAGTGCGAAAGGTGGAGCAAGGTTAGGAAAAAAAGAACACAAAAAAAGAAGTGCAGCAGGGAGCGCACACGGTTTGCGCGCAGCCAGAACCGAGCCTGCCCCCAAACAAACAGATCGCCCACCTCCTTGCTGTTTCCTTCTTTTGTTTTTTTCTTTTTTTTTGGAGAAACTCACAAACTAATTATATGAACAAAGGGAAACAAATGAGCAAGTTGCCACACACACTTTTTCAGGAAGGGTAGGGGTATTCCGGTAGCAAGAAGATCCTGACGTCCCCATTTTTTTGTGATTGCTTTCCAAAATAAACAAACAGGAGGGCGTGATCAGGGGAATCAGCGCTCTCAGGGAAAGGGCGATCTCAGGGGAAATCGGTTTCCTCTTTTTTTTTGACTTGGCACACAAGGCAGGGGAGGGCGGGTCGGCGCGAAAGGGGAGGGAGGGACATGATCAGAAGGATCACGCAGAATGGGAAGGGGGGGAAGAAGATCACGAGTGGTGAAAGAAAGAAAAGAAACGAGAGACACAATGCAACCAGCAACAATTTAACGCGTAAGCACACAAATTCAACAATGCAAATTATTGAAAGAAAGTGCAAGGCTCATGATGAACCCCGACGGATACGAGGGAGCCCGATCTTTCGATGAGAGATGGTGGTGGTGTGGATTTGGTGGAGGCCGACGTTGGCTGCCCGACTACCATAACCAAGATGGTGTGGCGCCTTGAGCGACAGGTACACCGTCTCCTGATAACTACGATTTGGGGTGGAGGTCGACGTTGTGCTACCCGACTACAACAACCACAAGGGTGATGCGCCTTAGCGATAGTTACACCGGCTCCGGTTGTTGCTGTTCTTGCCGTGCCAAGAACAGCCTTGAACCTGCAAGCAATCGAACAACAAGCAAGTACAAGATAACAAGCAAACACTCACGAATTTGATAGAAGGTGGGGTTCTGATACAAGTATTCGGGTGGTCTAGCCGACACACGCGTTTACAAGGAAGTAGCAGCAGCTAACTTACATCAAACAAAACCCAAGTTCTTTTTGTGGCTACCACTTGCTTAAATAGAAAGGAATACTAGATACACAGGATGAAGTCACGAGGCTTCCTCAGGAGTTTATGGATGTTTCGTATTTGATCTGCCATTGATTCTTGATCCATTGGAAAGTATACGAAGAGATCTTTCCAACAAGCATTTATTTGCTTTAAACAACCTTGGGAGTTGAAAGATATGGCCCCTTGAAACTGGTACTTGCTGCAGTTACGAAAGTCCCTTCAGGTTTAGCAGCTTTAATTGCATTGTTCCATTCTCCACTCCTAGCTGGTTCAACTCCCAAGCACCTAAGAATAATAAAGTCATCACAAGGCTTTAATAGTACTCCATTTTAGGAAGAATTAATTTGAACAGCTAGGAATGAATTCACCTGATAATTAAGTTCACGTGCACGGGCCCGTGTCATTGGTCCTGGTTCCGCTGTAAGTGGTGAAGGGGCTGTCGTTGTGGTTGTATCAATGGCAGTGATGTCCTCATCATCCTCCCCTTCTTGCAATAGAGTCATCCCTGACTCTAGCGTGTCCTCCTCACCCATGTATGGTTTCAAATCTGCAATGTTAAAAGAGGGACTAACGCCAAAATCTGCAGGCAACTCAATTTTATATGCATTGTCATTAATTTTGTGAAGTACTTTGAAGGGTCCAGCAGCTCGAGGTAGCAATTTAGACTTTCTCAAATCAGGGAATCTATCCTTTCTCAAATGTACCCAAACTAAATCACCAGGTTGAAAGGTAACATGCTTTCTACCCTTGCTACCTGCTTGTTTATACTTAGTATTCATGCCCTCAATGTTTGCTTTAGTTTGCTCATGCATCTTAATAATCAGTTCAGCACGGCAAGAAGCATCAAAATTCAATTTTTCTGATGGTGCAATGGCCAAAAGATCAATGGGAGCACGAGGAATAAAACCATACACAATCTCAAAAGGGCACAATTTAGTCGTAGAATGCAGCGAACGATTGTATGCAAATTCAATATGAGGCAAACATTGTCATTGGTCCTGGTTCCGCTGTAAGTGGTGAAGGGGCTGTCGTTGTGGTTGTATCAATGGCAGTGATGTCCTCATCAGCTCAAAAGGTTGCTGGGACAATGATCTAACCTGAAATATATTTTTTTGGTTTTGTGGACTGTAGGAAGGGAAAGAACACTAGATAAACTGACCGATCAACCTGGAATCCTGATACCACTTGATAGAGCCGGAGTGCCCGATCTTTCGGTGAGTGGGAATAAATTCGACTTGATGGAAGTAGACCCTCACGATCCGACTACGACGAGCGAACCCGAAGCGCCAATGCAATCACTGAACCAACTCCCTGTGGTTACCGACCTTGTTGATGCAAGATCAGCCTGATCACGAAGATCAATTCCTGTTTGCAATCGAAGAAGGAACAAGAACAAGAGGCGAGCAATCTATATATCACTCGAAGGTGGAGTTCTGCAATACATGAGGACAGCGCTAATTTGCGCGTGTTCAAAAGTAGCTAAAGCTAGATGTAAAACAAAACTCAATTCTGAAAATAAAAGAGGAGTCTATCTAAATAGGGGACGCAGCCCCTGGCGGCCAGGAGGGGCGGCGCGCGCTACAGTACCCGCGGTACTGTTCACGCCTAGGGTTGCGAAGGTTGGGCCTCCTGTTGGGCCAGCTGCTATTCTTCTGGGCCTTCGTTCTTCAATAGCATGATGTAGTTCAATTCCCTCGCACGGGCCTGAGTAATTGGCCCAAGTGTAGGGGATGGTGCCTGGGCCTGGAGTGGAGGTGCGCCTGGTGGTGTAGGTGGCGCCTGGAATGCTTCTGATGCTGCTGACGTAGATGTTCTTATATTGTAGTTGATGTCCTCATCACTACATCCTGTATGGTGGTTTGTATTCCCTTGGCTGTTGATGTTGTGTTTTGAATGGGTCCCTGCCCCCCCTTATATATCCGGGAGGTCAGGGTTATAAGAATCCTAACCAATACTAGCCAAGGAATCGTACCAGAACATATCTCAAGTAGATTCCCTCTGTATCGACTAGCTTTATCTCCTATTCATACGAAATAAATAAGAGATAAATGAGATAAATAAGAGATAAGATGGGCTTTATCTCTTAAGCTTGTTTAAACTACGTTATGTACATAGTCCCGTGGCCCTGGGTCTGACATTAGGTGCTGCATTCTACACTAAACCATACCTTAGTGGCTGAGCACTCGAGGATCCAGCTGAAGCCTTCCACTTCTTTTCTGCACGATGGGCCAAAATGCAATTCTCTTGGGTGATTGCCAAATTAACCAGCTCATTGTAAGTGTCCGTTTTGATGGGATTTAGACATTCCTTGAGCTTGGTATTAAGACCTCTGCGGAAACTGATGAGGACATCCCTCCCAATGATACACCCATGCCTACTATGCAGCAAGGACCAATGACAAGAGCTCGTGCACGAGAGCTAAATTATCAGGTAAACTCGTTCCTCGCTGTCCATAAACCATCATCCATGAATGGGGTACTACTAAATTCTTGTGATGCTTTTCTTATTCTTAGGAACATGGGATATGAACCAGATTAGAGGGAGAGCAAACACGACAAGAAAGCGAGTGTGGATGATCAGATTGGACCATACCAGTTCGGACCTCCAGGAAGGGGCAACTTTGGAAGGCCATAACTCTTAGCTCCAAATATTGTTTGAAGCCCATGAGTACTTGTTGGAAAGCTCCTGAAATCTACTTTCAAATGGATCCAACCTCAAGATGAAATTCCAAAGGAGTTAAGCAGAATCGCCAAAATGACGTTCAGTCTTCCAGTCTTGGGCTCAGGCCCTTGTAACTAGTTCAGCCCACTAGGGGCCCATTCTAAGTTAGGGTTTACACCTCCCACGCCTCTTGGCTGCCCCCCCCCCACCCACCTATATAAACCACCAGCAGCCACCATTTGACACTTGGGTTTTGTTTGGTTGTAAGTTAGCTGTTGCTACTTCCTTGTAAACGCGTGTGTCGATTAGACCACCCGATTTGCTCGATTCAGAATCCCAACTTCGTGTGTATTAGATTTATCCTTTGGGCAAGGTCTGTGTGCTGCTTGCTTGTCCCCTTGTTCTTGCTTGTTCTTCGATTTGCTTGCAGGTTCAAGGTTGTTTCTTGGCACAGTAAGAACAACACAAATTGGAGGCGGTGTAACTGTCGCTAAGGCGCAGCGCAGCCCTTGTGGTGTTGTAGTCGGGCAGCACAACGTCGATCCTCCTCAAATTGAGTTATCCCCCACTCTCATCGAAAGATCGGGAGCAAACCCCAGCGGGTTCCATCATGTGGTAATTAGAGTAAGGTTTTTTTTCGGTGAGAGATTCTACCGATCCCTTTACCTACAGTCCAGAAAACTACACAAAAATAGGCTAGATCTGAAAATCCCAACAACAAGTTTGAGCTTTTGCTGTTCTGCTTAGTTCTTTGCTTGTTGAGTTTTCAGTTGCATTGTTTGGGCTAGTTGCTGGTTCTTAGTGGTTCAATCTTTATAGTTTTGAGTTTTGGTCACATTTTAGTCACCACGAAATTCACCAAATCTATTCATATTTCCGCTGTCATTTCTGCCACCACGAATCCATCTTCCCAGATCTGAGCACTGGAAGAAAACAGTACAATATCTTGTGTTACATGTCTGATTCAAATGTTTAAATACAATCTGGAAAGCTTATCTCGTGTTCTTTCCAACGGATCTAAATTTGCTCCCTAACTCCTTCTGAGCGCGTCGCAATAGCACTTGAGATTCACGACCTGCTGTCTGAAAGTTGAGATGTTGGAACTAATTTCAAAGGAGTTGTGTGCAGCAATGCCTTTGTTTGGGTTGTTGGGTTTTCAAAAGAGTTTTAGCCCCTGAAAAAGAAAGAGCAAAAAAAAGAAAGAGAAGAGAAGAGAAAAAAAAGTGAAGGGAATAGAGCTGTTGTTTTCTTGCATTCCTTGCTGTCTGGGTGTGTGACAACATTTGTGTTCAGGCTCACTTCTCTAGCTTGATTTGGTACTAGGACCAGCATAGGACCATCAATGAATGTCTATTCAACTTGCTTTGACTAATGTGGTTCTAGTTGTACCTTGATTTGTTTTGTTTGCAGCCACCTATAGCTCCACAAATCATCTACTACATCACGGGGTTGTGCTTGTGTAACCATTTGTGTTGTTCTCGCTGGCTGCCGACACCTCCTGCCTTGCTTGGTAAGAACATGTAAGAACTTGAATGGACAAGTGTGAGTGAACATATAGTGTGCCACCACCTATTTCCTTTAGTTGGTAGGCAACTTCTTGTGACTTTGTTTGCTACAAGCTAACCATGGCAAGTGCAGGGAGTGAGGATGAGGATGGTGGAGGTCTGCTTACACCTCGCACCAAAGGCATCGTACAGCATTTTTAAAAGCAAGTGAGGGAGTACACCTTTGGAATTGATAATGATTTGCAGGTGATAAATGAGAAGATTGGGCAAATGGAGGCCGCACAGATTTCCAACAACACCAAGCTTGCAGGTTTGGAGACGACAGTTGCTCGCGTGGACAAAAGTCTCGCTACTCTTCTAAGGCGCTTTGATGAGCTCCACGTGAAGACGAATGATCAGCATAGAGGACGTGGCCAAGAGGATGAGGATGGCACAGAAAATTCAGGTGCTGATTATGCTGCTGACACCGAAGTTGAGGATCGAGGCCAACGACGTCTACGTCGTAACCGTCGAGGTATGGGTGGACAACGTCCACATGAGGTACATAACAATGACATTGCTTTCAGTAAGATAAAATTTAAGATACCCTCTTTTGATGGTAAATATGATCCGGATGCTTATCTTACTTGGGAGATGGCTGTTGAACAAAAGTTTACTTGTCATGATTTTCCTAAAAATGCATGTGTTAGGGCTGCAACTAGTGAATTCACTGATTTTGCTTCCGTTTGGTGGATAGAACATGGCAAGAAAAATCCTAATAACATGCTACAAACTTGGGATGCTTTGAAACGGATCATGAGGGCTAGATTTGTTCCATCTTACTATGCACGTGATCTTTTAAACCAGCTGCAGCAGTTAAAACAAGGTACTAAAAGTGTAGAAGAATACTATCAAGAGCTGCAAATGGGCATGCTACGCTGCAATTTAGAGGAGGATGTGGAACCTGCTATGGCTAGATTTTTGGGCGGGTTAAACCAGGAAATTCAGGACATCCTTGCTTATAAAGAGTACACTAACATAACCCGTTTGTTCCATCTTGCTTGCAAAGCTAAAAGGGAAGTGCAGGGACGACATGCAAGTACCAAGACTAACATTTCTGCAGGGAGGACTTTTTCCACGCAGCCCCGCTCAAGCATTCCATCAACTGGACGTGCTGCTGCACCTTATTCATCGTCAGCTCGAACAGCAGCCCCACCTTCTAGCGACAAGCCTTGTGACAACCCTGCAAATTCAGCAGCAAAGACAACGCAAAAACCTGCTGCAACCACTTCATCGGTGGCATCCACAGGTAGAACAAGAGATGTTCAGTGCCACCGTTGCAAGGGATTTGGACATGTCATGCGTGACTGCCCAAGCAAGCGTGTTTTGGTGGTCAAAAATGATGGTGAGTACTCATCTACTAGTGAACTTGATGAAGATATACTTGCATTGCTTGCGGCTGACCATGCAGGAAGTGAGGGCTGCTCGGAAGAACATATTAATGCAGCTGAAGCCGACCGCTATGAGAGCCTAATTGCGCAGCGTGTGCTGAGCGCACAAATGGAGAAAATGGAGCAAAATCAGCGGCACACATTGTTCCAAACAAAGTGTGTCATCAAAGAGCGTTCGTGTCGAGTGATCATCGATGGAGGTAGCTGCAACAACTTGGCCAGCAGCGACATGGTGGAGAAGCTTGCGCTAACCACCCAACCACACCCGCATCCATATTGCATTCAATGGCTGAATAACACCGGTAAGGCAAAGGTAACAAAACTTGTGCGAATTAATCTTGCCATCGGATCCTACAAAGATGTTGTTGAATGTGATGTTGTGCCAATGCAAGCATGTAGTATTCTGCTAGGAAGGCCATGGTAATTTGATAAAGATTCTATGCATCATGGTAGATCAAATCAGTATTCCTTCCAATACCATGATAAAAGGATTGTGTTGCATCCAATGTCTCCTGAAGCAATTTTAAAAGATGAACTTACTAGAGCTAGTAAAATAAAGAATCAGGAACAGGCTAAAAGTGAAAATCAGATTGTGGCAAATGAACTTGAGAAGCACAAAAAGAGAAGTGCCAAATCTATTCATGATAACAGAAATGAGATCAAGCTGAAAGGGGCATGTTTCATTGCTACTAAATCTGATTTGGATGAGATTGATGCTACCACTGCTGTTTGCTATGCCTTGATTTGCAAACAAACCTTGTTTTTACTTCAGGACATACCTCTTTCCTTGCCCCCTGTTGTCACTAATCTTTTGCAGGAGTATGCGGATGTTTTTCCAAAGGAGGTGCCACCGGGGCTGCCACTAATTCGTGGGATTGAGCACCAGATTGACCTTATTCCCGGGGCCTCCTTGCCCAATCGTGCACCATACAGGACCAACCCTGAAGAAAGTAAAGAAATTCAGCACCAAGTGCAAGAATTGGTCGACAAAGGTTACGTGCGTGAGTCTCTGAGCCCCTGTGCTGTTCCTGTCCTTTTGGTTCCTAAGAAAGATGGATCTTGGTGCATGTGTGTAGATTGCCAAGCGATTAATAACATAACAATTAGATATCGTCATCCTATCCCTAGGCTAGATGATATGCTTGATGAATTGAGTGGCTCAATTGTGTTCTCGAAAATTGATTTGCGTAGTGGTTACCACCAGATTCGCATGAAGTTAGGAGATGAATGGAAAACAGCGTTTAAAACTAAATTCGGTCTATATGAGTGGTTAGTCATGCCTTTTGGTCTCACTAATGCACCCAGCACTTTCATGAGATTAATGAATGAAGTTTTACGCGCTTTCATTGGCAGATTTGTTGTGGTATATTTTGATGACATTCTGATCTATAGCAAATCACTAGAAGACCATCTTGATCATTTGCGTGCTGTTTTGGATGCTCTCCGTGATGCACGTTTGTTTGGTAACCTTGAGAAGTGCACCTTTTGCACAGATCGAGTCTCTTTTTTTGGCTATGTTGTGACACCGCAGGGAATTCAAGTTGATCAAGCCAAGGTTGAAGCCATTCACAGCTGGCCGGTTCCCACAACGTTCACCCAAGTGTGAAGCTTTCTAGGACTTACTGGATTTTATCGTCGCTTTGTGAAGGACTTTAGCACCATTGCAGCCCCGTTGCATGAACTCACTAAGAAGGGTACAACCTTCACTTGGGCTGCAACTCAACAGGATGCTTTCAGCGTGCTCAAAGATAAGTTAACTCATGCATCCTTGCTCCAACTTCCAGATTTCAATAAGACATTTGAACTTGAATGTGATGCTAGTGGAATTGGGTTGGGTGGCGTGCTGCTGCAAGATGGTAAGCCTATAGCATATTTCAGTGAGAAATTGAGTGGACCTAGCTTGAACTATTCTACTTACGATAAGGAATTGCTTGCTTTAGTTTAAACTTTGGAAACTTGGCAGCACTATTTGTAGCCCAAAGAGTTTGTTATACATTCTGATCATGAGTCCTTAAAACACATTCGAAGTCAAGCAAAACTGAATCGTATGCATGCTAAATGGGTTGAATTCATTGAATCTTTCCCTTATGTCATCAAACACAAGAAAGGAAGGAGAATGTCATTGCTGATGCTTTGTCTAGGCGTTACACTATGCTGTCCCAACTTGATTGCAAAATTTTCAGCTTGGAAACGATTAAAGCACAATATGCTCATGATGATGATTTTAAGTATATGTTGGTGAACTGTAAGGAGGGGAAAACTTGGAACAAATTTATCCTAACTGATGGGTTTATTTTTAGAGTTAACAAGCTATGCATTCCAGCTAGCTCCGTGCGTTTGTTATTACTGCAGGAAGCACATGGAGGAGGGCTGATGGGACACTTTGGTGTGAAGAAGACAGAAGACATCCTTGCTGATCATTTCTTTTGGCCCAAGATGCGAAGGGACATGGAGAGATTTGTTGCTCGCTGCACAACATGCCAAAAAGCTAAGTCACGCCTTAATCCTCATGGTTTGTACATGCCTCTACCTGTTCCTAATGCACCATGGGAGGATATTTCAATGGACTTTGTTTTAGGACTGCCTAGAACAAAGAAGGGGAGGGATAGTGTTTTTGTGGTTGTGGATAGATTTTTTAAGATGGCACATTTCATACCATGTCATAAGACCGATAATGCTACTCATGTTGTTGATTTGTTCTTTCGTGAAATTGTTCGTTTGCATGGTGTGCCAAACACAATTGTTTCAGATCGTGATGCAAAATTTCTTAGTCATTTTTGAAGAACTTTGTGGGCTAAATTAGGTACTAAGCTGCTATTTTCCACTACATGTCATCCCCAAGCTGATGGACAAACTGAGGTTGTAAATAGAACTTTATCTACCATGCTTAGGGCTATTTTGAAAAAGAACATAAAAATGTGGGAAGAATGTTTGCCTCATGTTGAGTTTGCTTACAACCGTTCACAACATTCTACTACTAAAAAGAGCCCTTTTGAGATTGTTTATGGTTTTGTGCCTCGAGCCCCTATTGATTTGCTGTCTCTACCAACTTCTGAGAGATTGAATTTTGATGCTAAACAACGTGCTAAGTTGATGTTGAAAATGCATGAGACCACAAAGGAGAACATAGAAACCATGAATGCTAAATATAAACTTGCTGGTAGTAGAGGAAAGAAGCATGTCACTTTTGAACCAGCTGATTTGGTTTGGCTGCACTTGAGAAAGGATCGGTTTCCTAATTTGAGGAAGTCAAAGTTGCTTCCGAGAGCTGATGGCCCTTTTAAAGTTGTAGCTAAGATAAATGATAATGCATACAAACTTGAGTTGCCTGCAGATTTTGGGGTTAGCCCCACATTTAACATTGCAGATTTGAAACCATATTTGGGTGAGGAAGATGAACTTGAGTCGAGGACGACTAAAATGCAAGAAGGGGAGGATGATGAGGAGGACATCCCTCCCAACGATACACCCATGCCTACTACGCAGAAAGGACCAATGACAAGAGCTCGTGCACGAGAGCTAAATTATCAGGTAAACTCGTTCCTCGCTGTCCATAAACCATCATCCATGAATGGGGTACTACTAAATTCTTGTGATGCTTTTCTTATTCTTAGAAACATGGGACACAAACCAGATTGGAGGGAGAGCAAACACGACAAGAAAGCGAGTGTGGATAATCAGATCGGACCATACCAGTTCGGACCTCCAGGAAGGGGCAACTTTGAAAGGCCATAAATCTTAGCTCCGAATATTGTTTGAAGCCCATGAGTACTTGCTGGAAAGATCCTGAAGTCTACTTTCAGATGGATCCAACCTCAAGACGAAATTCCAAAGGAGTTAAGCAGAATCGCCAAAATGACATTCAGTCTTCCAGTCTTGGGCTGAGGCCCTTGTATCTAGTTCAGCCCACTAGGGCCCATTCTAAGTTAGGGTTTACACCCCCATGCCTCTTGGCTGCCCCCCACCTATATAAACCACCAGCAGCCACCATTTGACACTTGGGTTTTGTTTGGTTGTAAGTTAGCTGTTGCTACTTCCTTGTAAACGCATGTGTCGATTAGACCACCCGATTTGCTCGATTCAGAACCCCAATTTCATGTGTATCAGATTTATCCTTTGGGCAAGGTCTGTGTGCTGCTTGTTTGTCCCCTTGTTCTTGCTTGTTCTTTGATTTGCTTGCAGGTTCAAGGTTATTTCTTGGCACAGTAAGAACAACACAAATTGGAGGCGGTGTAACTGTCGCTAAGGCGCAGCGCAGCCCTTGTGGTGTTGTAGTCGGGCAGCACAACGTCGATCCTCCTCAAATCGAGTTATCCCCCACTCTCATCGAAAGATCGGGAGCAAACCCCAGCGGGTTCCATCAGAAACAATCATATTTCTTGGCATCCGTGTCAGCATGATAACCCGCGTACTGAGAAAGGTTGTTGAACGCCTGAGCATACTGAAGTACAGTGTGGGTACCCTGAGTAAGAGCCAGAAACTCATTCAACTTCTTTTCCATGAGACCTTCTAGGATATGGTGGGCTCAGAACGCATTCTTGAATTTGTCCCGTGTGACAACATGATCTGCCGGAAGCATGGCAAAATAGTTATCCCACCTTATACGTGCAGTACCACGAAGCTGCTGCGCGGCAAATCGAGCTTTGTTGGCTTCAGAACATGGCAGTGTCAATAAGACAAACTTGGATTCAATGGTATGAATCCAAGCGTCCGCATCTAATGGCTCCTTCATCTGGTTAAACAGAGGGGCTGCATTCCATAGAATTCCGGGTAACCAGCAACTTGAGGTTGGGGTGCATTGTGCACACCCGCTGCTGATGATGGGGTTGCTGCCCCTGAATAATCTGTTGGAGCAACTCGGTTTGAGCGGCCATCACTTTCACCACACTCCGTGGCGATGGTGGTGTCTGTGGTGACCATCTGCCACTAGCTCCGAACCCATCAGGATTGCCACGTGTTGTCCCAACCATCTAAAACATGGAGGTTTATCATCAGCAAAGGCTTCATAATTCTCCCATGATTCAAAAAGACAGTACACGAAGATGGAGAACTTGAAAGGCTTGATACAATCGGGTGTGCGATCTGCGGCTGGTTATGAGAAATTTCATAACTAACGTTCTATTTATCTAAGCCTTACAAAGGTTGGTGGTGATTAGGAAATTTAGTGGCCTAAAACTGTGGCATTCAATACACCTCCAACTACTACGTCTCCGACTACATTTCCGACTACCATGACTACTACTCCGACTACTATGGCTGCATCATTGACTACTTCATCTACATTTCTGTATACCAGGACCACAACTCCGACTGCTACGGCTCCCTCATCGACTACATCTCCGACTACATAGACTACCATATGGCTTCTTTGACTACATCGCCGACTGCTTCACTACATCTACAATTCCTTCGACTACATCTTCGACTACTTGAACTGTACCATCTGCTACGGCTACAGTTCAACTATAGTGTATCTTCGACTACCTCAACTGCACATCCGACCGCTTCCACCTTATCTCCGGCTACTACAACTATACCTCTGGCTACTTCAACTATACCTCCGACTACTACAGCTTAAATTTTGACTGTACTGCAATTTTTTTGACTACTTCGACTGCTCTCGGACTGACTCAGTTACACTTCCATTTACTACAACTACATCATGGCCTACTTTTACTGTATCTCCGACTAGTACGACTACTTTTGCGACACAACGACTACATTTCCGGCTGCTTGAGCAACACTTCCGACTACTATGACTACATTTGCGAACACTTCGACTACATCTTCCACTACTTCTCTGTTTTTGGCCGTTATTGTGACATTTCGGGTACTTAGAAGCTAGGCACACTAATTTCTAGTATGAAGTTGTGCTTGTTAGTGTGAAGTTTGTGTTTGTTTTGATGAATGCCTTTAAAAACTTAAATACACGTTAAAGGGTATTTCTGTAATATTGGAAAAATTAGGGTTCTTTTTGTAAATTGTGTGCAAATGGGAGATAATTTCAAAAATGTATAAAGGGTTGATTTGCAAATGTAAGTTTTTACTCTTTAACCACTGTAAGAAGTGTAAATACTCCAAGGCTTCATTAAAAAGGTAAAATTTATTTTGGATTTATTTAAAATTGAATGATTTGTTGGCTTTTAAAAATAATTTTAAAACCCTAACTCTTTTGAAGTTGGACCCTAAAGCAAAGTGGCAGATCTTTTTAATCTCTACACTTTTGATTTTGGGCACATTTTCATTAGAGCTATAGTTTGGAAGAAGATTTTATTTTACAGTGAACTCCTTGAACTTTTGCAAAATTTACGAATAGGTCCTCATCTTCTTCCTCCTGCTTCCCCCTCTCTGTTTCTTTGCAGCGTCGCCCGCCGCCCATCGTCGGCGTTTCCCCTGACCGCCAGCTGCCCCCTCGCCGCTCTTCCTGCGCCATCTGGCCCCCAACTCGCCCGCCCGCCGCTCGCCTAACCCCGCTGGCTCCTCCTCACGCGGATGCGGTCGCGCCGTTGCCCGCCTGAGCCGCCACGCACGCTGTCGACCACCAGCAGCTACTTGCCGCCCGCCCGTGTGCCTCTTTTTGGCTTTGGAACGCACCCAGTGAATTTCTCCCTTCTTCTATTCCCTCGCGCGCACCCGTATTCCTATTCTTTTTCTTCTCCGCTCGACTACTTTGCCGGAGCTCCTCTGTCCACCGCCGTCAGCCACCTTCACCACCCCTCCTCTCCAATTTCATGCTCCACCAGCACCGCTGCATCTCACTGCCCCTTCTTGACCCGCTCTTCTTCCTCCTCCCGCGCGCTCAGCCCAGAACGCCACGCCGGCGATCTCACTCTCCGCCGCCGTCCTGTTTCTAGTCGAACCGATGTTCCACCCTTCTCCTCCCTCGCCAAGAGCACCATCAGCACCACATCTCCATGCCAAAGCTCACTGACCAATTACCCTTCGCCTTCCTGCACTCCGGTTACCGGAACACCGCCGCCGCCCTTGGAACCTCACCGCGCCGGCCCTATCCCTAGTCGAACCGCCGCCTCCGAGCTTCCCTTCTATGATTCCAGCCACCCCCAAGGCCGCTGTGAGCTCCTGAATCTTTTTCCCCACCTTCCTCTCGCCGCCGGTGAGCCTCCTCGCCGGATTTTGATCGCCGCCGCTCGACTTCTTCTGTTCAAGTCGATTAGGAATCCAATTGCAAGCCTCTGTTTATTTCTAGGGTCTTTTCTGTAAAATACCAGGAATCAATCAGCTACACATCTGTAAGATACATGCCCGTCAGCTACACACCCATCGGCCACACGCCCATCGACTACACATCGATCGGCTACACCTTTATCGGCTACTTTTGCCAAAGAAAAATCGGGCCGATGTGCACAACAGTAGATACACAGGGTAGCACTGTAGGCAAGTATCAGCTAGGCACAACTGATATAGAACACATCAATCGACTAAACATAGCCGATGCAGAATGCACAGATCGGACTATGCTGATGCACAGATCGAACTTTTCCAATGCACACACGATCGACTAGTTATGCCGATGCTCACACAGATTGGCTAAGGCGAGCCGATGCACACCCCAATCGGCTAGACAAGCTATCTGAAAAACATGCTGTGAAGTAGATCTGATCGGCTCTGTAGTAACCTTCACTAAATAGCTATTTTGAACAAAGTTTCTACACTAGAAACTCTACTTAAGTTTATTCTTTTTCAAATCTTTTTGTTGTTTGTACAAATTAGTTAAGTCTTGAAGTGATGTATTGAATGTATTCTTGTTGGATTGCAACTTTATTGTGAAAACAAAATATTAAAATAATAACCACTTACTTTAAATCATTGCATATCATGTAGATTTGACGACACTCGCCGACGGTACCTATGAGCTTATCCCGGAACCCGACCAGGGTATTTCTGAAGCTCAAGTCAACGTCGCCGAAGATCTTTCTGAAGCCCCGAACCCAGGTTCAGAAGATACTGACATCACTGACCCGAGCCTCACCAGTGAAGGCAAGCCCCGGTGCATAACCCAATATTTTAAATTATGCACTCATATTGTTATATATCTATATTGAGCATTAAGTTCTAGGAGTCTTATCAAGTAAATGCTCTACTAATAGGACCGGCAGAAGTTGAGTGATTTCCTATCACTCGCGCGATATAGGAGTTGATTGTTTACTTTTCTGCAATCACTATAAGGATCACGGACAGGGTTATGTGCAGTATCATGGCTTGGAATGGTACCTCGTCTGTGTTGATCAATTTGGTAAGGCCATAGTGTGTGGTAGTGGTGGTCAAGCGTTTGAAAGTACTAGCCACATACCGTAAATAGGGTATGTGGTAAGTCTAGTACCTGATTGGCCCGGCAAGTGGACATATCCCCCACCACTCGAATTTTGGTTTATGTTCACACGCACCGACGTGTGGGAGTACGTTCTGCATAGCAGACGGGAGTACGGTCATAGAGTCGCGCTGTAGACATACGTCCTGCACATTGGATGTGCGTATGGTCCTGCAGTCGCTTGTGGTGGCGCTGATCCACGACCCGGAATATGAGGGGAATGGTTGCCCGGAAAGGAATGTTTCCGAGCGTGTGAGTTAGGATCCCTTGCAAGGTTATGAAATTCGATTCAGGAATCGTCTGTTTCTCGTAGTGATTGAGACTGCTTGATACTTCTGCCACATAGAGTAACAAGAGCAACAGTTGATGGAACAATATTGATGTATGCTTTAATACCTACATTGCTTGTCTAGTATAGATGCTCACTTAGAATGGTTAATTGAACTAGAATCTGAAAGCTAAAATATGGAAATAAGTACATACTCTTTGTTGTTTTTCAGCAAAAGAAACATAGAGCCTTTCAACCTCTCATGGTCTAGTTATGGGCTAAGTATACCCAATTTGATGGGTAAGCCTTGCTGAGTATTAGTATACTCAGTCTTGCTAGTAATGTAGTTTTCAGGTATGTCATTAGAGGACTCAGTTGCTAGTTCCCCTTGGCCCTGCACTTTACCGCCTGGCCGGTCCGTGGAATGGGATCCGTCCCCGGCCGGCAATGACCCTTCAGAATGACGCCATGATTTGGGCTAAGTATGGTGCCTACTTTTGCGACGAGTAGTCATGTTGTTGTTTCCTTTCCACTACCATCTCTAAATAATGTCCATTAAAACTTGAAGTTTTTGAACAATGCCTGTATAAATTTGTTTTAGTTAGGTTTGCAGTACTCTATTAGTACCCGGTTTGCAATAACTACTTGTGCCTATGTTGTAAAAAAATGTGACGGTGATTGTATCTCTGGACTCGCCTTCGTGCGAGGTACGCTTGATCGATCCAGAATCCGATGGTTTCATCGGGACGTTACCCGACAGACCATTGGATTGTTCCGCTTGAAGTGCGTTGAGGTCATGTCGCCTGTATAGCGATGGTCTGTGCACTTGAGCCGAAATAATTCAAGCGGTTCTGCCACAGATTGGTATCAGAGCTAACAAGTGTACACCGGAGATATGATTGACCTTAAAAATATTTTTAGTATAAAACTGGACCAACAAGGTATTTTGTAAAACTGCGTTGGTTTCGTTAAGGATTGTGCTTAGTACGTAAAGCCCTAGGGATTTATATGGGAGTTATCAGGTGGCTGCTAACATACATATATATATACAGTACGCTTATAGTACTACTCTAACTTCCAGCACTACATTTCTGTAAAAAACATATTTTCGAGCACAATCAACTTTATATTCTGTAATGATGCATTCGACGATGAGGTAAGAGGGTAAGGATCCTCAGCTAACTGAGAGAGCTTGGTCTTCCCATCGGTGATGCGAACCGAACACTGTTTCTCAAGCACTGGCTTACTTGAGATGCTGCCAATATACCAACGATAAGTTGATTATATTGGGAGTATATGGTTAGGCACAGGGTATGGTGATCGCTGTTCATACCCCCATTTTATACGGTATCCCCGTGAATACATTGTGAAGGTAACGTATGTGAACATCATCTGTACGGCGGAAATTGTACGGATGTTGTTTCTATAAGTGAACAGTAATGTTTAGGAACGCTTTCATGATGTGCTGACATGAAAGGTTCATAATATATAATTGTGATTTTTCTGCAGGTACGCTAACCCCGACTCGATAGGTTCTGAACGAATAGAATCTCTCGACTAGCTATTATAAGGAGAGACGTATATATACTATGCTACCAAAACTAACCACGTAAGTCCAAAAATATTTGGCAATTATTTTTGGTTGTGAGGACGAGTAGTACATGCATTCATACTTCATGATTAAACAAAGTGAATGAATTAAATGGCTTGTTGTTTTAAGGGTATCTAGAGTGTTGCTTATCACAAGTGCAGTCTTGAAATGGTCATACAAACAATCTTAGAGTTTAGTATCTTAGCATCTATTATTTCATCCTCAAGATCTATATCATCCATCTGATTTCCAGCCTTTGTTATTACCAGAATCGGTTGTCTCATTCCATTTACCTTGTGAGTTCTCAGCAGGGTAGCTGCATTCTAGCTATTCCATGAATCTGACTCACATTTTTCCCGCAGTCTTCTCAAAGCATTTTTGTTGAAAACTTGCAATCTTACCATTTGAATCTTTGCTTCAGATGTCAGATTTTCTGAAGATCTTTTGGGACCACGAGGGACATGCTTGCACCGATGCCTTGCATTGGGAGGGTTTTCCATGTCTCTTGTGGGAGTCGCTTCAGTTGTTTAGTTACACCGAGCCACCGCAATATGATGGAGTGGAGTATAGTGAAGAAGGTGTTCCTCGGTGCAGAGTGAAGATGACTATTCCCTAGCATCTATCTCGATCCCTATGGTAGCCCTTCAAGATTGATGTGGTTGGTCACCGTCTAGCAGACACTTTTGAAGCAGCAGCTCTTGAAGCCATCAACATTTTCTGCGACCAGCATCCAAATGAAGTTGTCGGGTACCCTATTGGTTTGTTCCCTGCAGCAGATTCTCGTGACCCCGAGTGGACTTTCCGAGTCACACTTTGGACACTTAGTGGAAGATTTGACAGAAGAGACGCTACATGCTACAGTCAGGTTTATGAATGCACAATACCGTCATCAGATACTTCAGCGCAGCAGTATGAGCTAGATGACCAGTATAGCCCAAGGTTACAGCAGAAACATTAATCGGCAGATTACCCAGATTGAAGAGCTCCAAGCCATGATCACCGCTAAAGATGAGGTTATCGCACAGCGAGACGAAACCATCACTCATCGAGAGCATCAGATCATTGGGAGTGATACATTAATCATTCAGCGCAACACTGTCATCGAGTTTCTCCAAGAGCAAGTCCATGACCTTACCCTTGAGCTTGGCGATGCCATCGCCCATATTGGTATGCTTCATGAGCAGCCGGCACCTCCTGTCGCACCTGAGGAGTCTGAAAGTGAAGATGAAGAAGAAGACCTGGAAGAGATTGAAGGAGTTTACGATCTTGATTCCGAGCATGGAGATCCCAAACCTAATCCTCAGCCCAATCATTCTTCTTCCGGCAGCCAGTCTTCTGTGGGCAACTTCAATGATTTCTAGTCTCTTCCAAATCGTCGACATTCTAGATGCACTTTGTGTAGTATAGTGTGACATAGGGAGTGAGCAGTTTAGTTTGACCTAAGGGTCACTTGTTGTATTATATGTGGCATGTGTAGGTATGGCTTGACTTGTAGTTAGTAGACTACCGAGATGTAACATAGTAATGACTACTAGTTTGTGATCTATAACCTGAGTTTTCTGTCCGGTTATCTGTTGAGCTATCTATCTTATATCTTGGATTTTTTCTTGCACTATCTCCATATATTTTATTTTTGTGCGATATATTTCTGAGAATGGAAGCAAGTATTGGTAATTTCTAGTGGACATCTTCCATTTTTCAGATGGTTGGCGCTACATGTGGAACCCCTGAAGATTTCAGGATGGACTAGGCTAGCGGTTCCCAACAACCGCCACCACTACCACCAAATCTAGCAGAAGTAATGGCACGATAGACTGAACTCCTTGATCAGCTAGTGCGGGCACAGCAGAACCAGTTCCATCATCAGCAATGAGGTCATGATGAACCTCCCTCTGCTAGTTACCAAGACTTCTTCACCACGCAACCCCCACTTTTCCATAAGATCGAAGAGCCTCTTGATGCGGATGCGTGGCTCCACACTATTGAGTCCAAGTTCGCGCTACTATCCGCACCATGCTCCGAAGCAAACAAGGCACTCTTTGCAGCCCAACAGCATCGTGGCATTGCTCTCATTTGGTGGGATCATTATTATGCCATGCAGCCAGATGGACATGTAGTCACATGGGAAGAGTTTCGGACCGCCTTTAGGGCGCATCATATTCCTGAAGGGCTCATTGAGCGAAAGCTCAATGAATTTTTAGCTCTTACCTAGGGAACCCGCACCGTAATGCAGTATGCACAGGCCTTTAATCACTTGTGTCAGTATGCAGGTTATCATGCAGACACCGATGCCAAGAAGCGAGATCGTTTCTGTTGTGGCCTGAACACCAAGCTCAAAGAACGACTGAATCTTGTTAAGACAGCATTCTCCACCAGATATAGATTTTATG
Organism: Panicum hallii; assembly: GCF_002211085.1. Lineage (NCBI taxonomy): Eukaryota > Viridiplantae > Streptophyta > Magnoliopsida > Poales > Poaceae > Panicum > Panicum hallii. The sequence goes on from NC_038044.1 coordinate 59,479,224, forward strand.
AATATCTGGTTATGTCCTTTGGTCTTACCAACGCACCAGCATATTTCATGTATCTCATGAACTCTATCTTTATGCCAGAGGTTGATAAATTTGTCATAGTATTCATTGATGATATTCTAATCTATTCTAAAAATCTAGAAGATCATGCTAGACATCTTCATATTATTCTTCAGAGATTGCGAGAACACCACTTGTATCCCAAATTCTCCAAATGTGAATTTTGGCTAGATACAGTTAAATTTTTGGGTCACGCCGTCTCCAGTGACGGTACATCTGTTGATCTGAGTAAGGTTCAGGAAGTGATGGATTGGAAGCCCCCTACTTCAGTCCATCAGATCCGTAGTTTTCTTGGTCTTGCTGGCTATTATCGTCATTTCATCCTAGACTTCTCTAAAATAGCCAAGCCAATGACAGAATTGTTGAAGAAAGGAGTTAAATTCTCCCCGAATGAGAAATGTGAAGAAGCATTCCACACTCTAAGAGCACACCTCACTACTGCTCCAGTTTTGGCTCAGCCAGATAATTCAAAACCTTTTGATGTCTATTGTGACGCGTCGGGCATCGGACTTGGTTGTGTACTCATGCAAAACAACCGACTAATTGCTTATGCCTCACGAGCACTTAGGACTCATGAATAGAACTATCCTATCCATGATCTTGAGCTTGCAGCCGTTATCCATGCACTTAAGATCTGGAGACATTATCTTATGGGTATTAAGTGCAACATCTACACTGACCATAAGAGTCTCAAGTATATTTTTACACAAGCAGATCTAAATATGAGACAAAGATGTTGGCTAGAGCTTATAAAAGATTATGATCTAGAAGTGCATTATCATCCAGGCAAGGCTAATGTGGTTGTGGATGCACTCAGCCGCAAAGCGCATTGCCATTGCTTATCAATAGAAGCCTTCAGTGAAACTCTCTGCTGGGAAATGAGAAAGCTCAATCTTGACATTATTCCTCAAGGTAATTTGAATCATATAGCAGTTGAACCTACAATTCAAGATAGTATCATTATGGTGCAACTACATGATGAAGGAGTCAAAATCATCAAGCAATAGCTAGCCCAGGGGGAAGAAAAGTATAAGTGTTTTCAAGTAGATCACAAAGGAATTCTGTGGTTCAAGGAACGTATTCTTGTACCCAAGGACTATCAGCTTCGTAAGCAGATTTTGGATGAGGCACATCTGTCCAAGTTCTCTATGCACCCTGGCAGTACCAAAATGTACCAAGACCTGAGATAGAACTTTTGGTGGAGTCACATGTAAAGAGAAATTGCAAGATATGTCTCTGAGTGTGATATTTGCCAAAGAGTTAAAGCCAGTCACTTAAAGATTGCTGGTCTTCATCCCTCAAACTAACTATCCACTGGAAGGACTGAGCAAGGTCTGTCACCTGTGCCATCCTTACTCTGAAGAGCCTGTAGGCGGTAAAGTGCATTCATGCACCGGACTGAAAAGAATATGGTCTCGACAGGAATCTGATCTACCAAGTGGCCTAGATGTGCCAACCTGTCAAGCCATAGAGGGTCACTCTCGCTGACTGGCAGAAATAGCCCAGCTACAGCCAAGATCACCTCCAATGGGTGTTGCTCACAAAATGTGGTGAGCGCCTTCATCACTGCTGTTTTCCATGAGTCAATGAGGTGATGTCCAACAACCTCGGTCTCCATGGCGAGCCACGCGAGATTGGGTGGGTGCTGGGGAATGGTCATGCGCACACGGCACTGACGAACACCCATCTCAATGAACTCCTGCCCCACAGAAAAAGGTGGATTCGGGTACCCAGCGGTGCTCAACACGCCCCACGAGATGGAGGGGAAGCCCTCCCGGTGCAGGCACGCTGAGTGCACATGTCCTTCCTCATCCACCACCATAAGAACTGGATCAGCCATCTGATTGAAAAGCTTAAAGGGTGAGATAACGAAAATTGATGCTCAATCAAATAAACAGATTCTGGACAGCGCACAAAACTAAGCATTACTTCTGCAGGTGATGTGCAAAAAGTCTCAAATGTTACCAGAGCATACCTAAGGTACTTGTGCACAACTTTGCTGGTCAACCCCAAAGCTTGATCAGACTCTAAGATAACTATATCCTTACATGTCTAACTTATTGTCGAGTCTGAAATTCCAGGTAACAGAGGGCTAACGTTTTGTAAACCTGGGAAAAAAACTATCTGGCCAAAAATTACCAAATTTTAACGGTAGCTTAATTACACAATTTACAACAACATTCATGTTGAACTCTTGTAGATAAGGTCATTTGTTATGGTTAATAAATTGATTTCCCTAGATCGGACAGAAAACAACAAAAACCTAGATGAACTTTGGTTAGTGATTTAGCTATTTTGGGGGTGAATTTTGTCTGGTTCATCCATATCTCAATTGTTTTATTTGAATTTAAAGATATGCAGTATGCATGACATTTCCGTCCTCACAACTTCATAGTTGCCATTAACTTGGCCTTACGGAGTTAATTCGGTAGCTTAATTTAGCACGTCTCTCCCTATAATAACTAGTCGAGCTCTCTTCGTTCTTAACCGATCGTACTCGCGGTTAGTAAACCTGAAGAAAACTCATATAGATATATAAATTCTAATTTACATTGCCACCTAGTTATATCCCCATATTCTCATAGGCTTTACGAGCTAAATATAATCCTTAATGAGTCCAATGCATTTTTCAAATATGAGTTTTGTGGTCAAGTCTTATAAAACTTATTTTTAAGGTTTGTTGCATACTCTGGTGTACACTTTTCGCTCTGATACCAGCTATGGTAGAACCGTTCGAATTATTCCGGCTTAAGTGCACTAACCATCATCAATAAAGGCAAAACGGCTACCATGCACTTCAAACGGAGTAATCCAACAGTCTGTCGGGTGATTCCCGATACGACCATTGAATATTTTGATCGAAACAAAGTGTACACTTAACATGCACGATGGCAAGTCCAGAGATTCCAATATTTCACAGCTTTTACCTCACAAGTCTGGCAATTATTTATTACAAAATAAGTTCATAAAACTAGTACTTCAGAGTTCAAACATAAAAACTTTATTCAGAGTTTAAAAGCAGTAGAAAGAAAATACGATCATCTATCGTCGATTTGGATACCACGATGAAGCCCATACGTGGCATCACTCAACAGAGTTCTCGTTGGCTAGGGATGGATCCCACTCCAGGGACCAACCAAGCGGCAAGGTACACGGCCATGTCAAACCAGCTATCATTTCTACAAAAGACACTCCTGAAAATAATGCCACAAGCAATGCTGAGTATACCAATACTCAGCAAGGCTTACCCGACTAATAGTATGTAAAAATAACCGACTTCTAAGCATGCATGGCTCTAAGGCTCTAAGCATGCAAGGCTTGCCTTCATAGGCAAAACTAGTTGGGGGTTCTTCCAAACTTTGGTTCAGGTCTTCAGTGACTTCAGTTAGATTAACTTGAGCTTTGCGCTGCTCACTCTCGGACTCAGGCACCAGATCGTAGGTTCCGTCGGCGAGAGTAGTCAATTCTATATGAATGCACATGTATGAATGGTTTTAATGGTACAAGATAAATAATCATTTCACTATAAAGTAGTCATTCAACAAAACTCAAGTTAAGTTGTCGAGTACTTCATTTTCTTTTCGTTGGGCAGTCATTTATCGAGTATTTATCTGAATTAACTGACTTCATTAAGTAAATAAGTGGTTTTGTCATGGTTTAAATGGTCATTTTCAACAGTAAGCATGGGTTAAACAAACCTACTCGTAGAGGCAGTTTCTGGGGTTGAGATTTTTATGCAGAGCATGTTACTTAAGTGCAAACTCACCGTAAATTTTTAGCCATTTTCATTTAGCAGGTTAATCATGAAAAACTTAAGGAGTCCAGAACATCTTTGTTTGTATTTTTAGGATTTTTCTGTGAGTTGTCTTGCATTTTCAAATTTCATAGATTGGTTTACAAAGTTCTAGTTTCTGGTTTACAAATGAGTCCCTGAGATTTTACAGAAATCTTCTTGGAAATATTGAAATCGAAGCAAAAGGGTCCTTTGTGCAGGGAAACGGCGACGGCCGGCCAAGTTCCGGCGAATAGGGCTGCCGGTGGCGAGGGGCGAAGGTGAGAGAGGCAAGAGGGAAACAAACCGCACCTGTTTGTGGCCTTGGGTGGCGAAGTGGTGGACAGAGGCGGCTTGCCGGCGGTGGCACGGAGCCGGCGGCGGGTGCGGGTGGTGGTGGCAGTGCTCCGGTGAGGAAGAGGGCGCGGGGACCGGCCGTGCAGCTTTGGTGTGAGGTAGAGAAGGTGATGGGAGGGTTGGTTTGGGCAATGTGGGGGCAGAGCGATGCGTCCATGTGCGGGTGACGGCTCGCCGGAGTTGGAGTTGGGGTGGCGAGCTCAGGGCCTCGGGTAGGGCTTTTATAGGCGCGAGAGGGAGGATGGCGGCCTGGGCATGAGCCACTGGGGAAGGCGTGACTAGGGGGGTAAACCAGGGGTGCGGCTGCCTCGCTGTCGCGGGCGGGGCTCGCCGTGGCGCCAGCAGCGCCCGTGGCAAAAGAATGCCACTGCGTGGAGGCTTCCTAAGGGGGAAGAGTGAGATTTTGTCGGCTAGCGGGGCATTTTCCAGGTGCTGGCGGGTCCACATGGCCGGACGGCCTCAGTTGCACCGAGGTGCGCTAGCCAACTATCATGCCGGTGATGGGACAGGGCTGAGGGAGGAGAGAGGAGGGAGAAGGTGATGGGACTTAAGCGCAAGAAGCAAAAACAACAAGGGCCTGGGTGAAAAGAAAGATAAAACTCATTCTTCCCAAGGTCAAATCAAAAACATTTGAATACCATTTTTGCTCAAATTTTCAAGATATACATTTCTCTTTCATGATTATGTTCATTTGAGCAATGTATAAATAGTTATTTTGAATTTCTGAAAACTAGTATTTAAATGACATGTCATTTCATGTAAATTTTTGCACTTTTAGCTCTTGAGTTCAACTAGACTTTTGTGCTCTTATTATGACAGATGCACCATTAAATTTTTAGATTCATTTATGATCAACTTTGAAAGTTACAAGGGTTTGTTTGCAAGGGTTCACATATATATGCATATATACATATACATATACATTTGCTTGAAAGGTATATTTTGATAGGTTGTTGTATACTTTTACTGCTCTTTTATGCCTGATTTCATGTTATAGATCTTTCTTTAGTCTTTTAGACACCAAGGGTGTCACAATGCTGCTCCCCGATCTCGCTGGGGAGATCGAGAAGATGTCCGTTCTCGACGTGACTTCTACTTGTGTTGCACAAGGACTTCCGGATCGGACTCAACCCGATCTGAGGAGGCCCGTACCCGATTCCTACTTGGGTTACGCAATGCCACCTCGATCTACCAGGAGGCTATGCGGTTTGAGCCCCTCTCTGACCTGGAGGAGGACTTAGATCATCTGCTCAAGATTGGAGATGAGGGAGCCACCACTTGCCGGGGGGCCTATTTTCAACAACTACTCTGATTCAGACGACGACCCCGAATCCTTTCCGGGTAGTCACCTGGGTTTGACCATAACTACTACGCCGCAAGGCCGGTTCGTGTACTAGAAGGGCATGAAGCCCTCAGAGCTACTCGAATACGAGTCCCACCTTATGGCCTTCATGCAGGAACTAACTTTCCAGGAAGGCAAGCCCCTTTCTTGCATAACTAAAGAGGAAGAGGGCAGCACAGAGCTAGTTGAGTATAGCCATACAGCTGAAACCTCGCCGGATCGCCAAGTCTACGTGGCTTCCCTCCGCAACACGGAGGACGATGAGCCAGTTCCAGAATACGACGCTGAACTACTCGCGGACTGTCGGTGTTTAACCGGCTGCCCACCGTGGGATATACCCAAGGTGGTAAGTTTTGGGTTAAGGGACACCGAGATCAGGAACTCGAAGGTGCAAGGAACACAAACTTTAGATAGGTTCGGGCCGCAAGATGCGTAACACCCTACGTCCTGTATGGTGGTTTGTATTGCCTTTGGTGTAGAATGACCTAATGATCCTCCGTTTTGAGAGGGGTTGTGACATCTCAGGTATATGGGAGCCAGACTTAGTGCATTGCGTGTAGGATGTACTCTTGTGTGTTGATTAAGGACAAGATTTTAGGGTGTTTTCTGTAATGTAAGAAGAATATAAGGTTTAAGTGCAAAATGTGTGTGGGAGTGAATAAATTTTGAAATATAGGAAGGGTTGTTTTGCAAAAAGATGCTTTTACCTTTAACCCACTGTAAAGAGTAAAAACAAGTCAAGGAGTTGTTGGAAATGTAAAATTTAAATAGGTTTTAAAGGAAATTTGACTAGATATGGGGTTTTTAAAATAACCTTGAAACCTTAACTCTCATGAAGTCGAACCCTAAAGCAAAGTTGTAGAACTTTTTATTCCCTACACTTTTGGTTTTTGGAGCTTTTTCGTTTGAGCTCTAGTTTGAAAGTTATTCAGGCTTTACAGTGGAGTCCCTAGGCTTTTCAGTATTTGCAACTAGGTCCTCGTCGTCCACCTCCAGCTGCTCTGCTCTGCTCTGCTCTGCCCGAGAGCTGCCGCCGCCGCCGCTTTAACTCCGGCGAGCTGCCCGGCCGCCACCTGCCCCCGCGCCGCTCGCCAGTGCCACCTCCACCTCCAGCGCACCTGTCCCCGCCGCTTGCCAGGCCTTGGTGGCCATTTCCCGAGCTGCCACGCCGTTCCCGAGCCCTCCACGGCCGCCACGACGTCGCCGGCGTCCAGCTCCTGCTCGCCGCCCTCCAAAGCCTCCCCAAATGCATAATTAGCTCTGTGGCCACCTGCTCGAGCTCTTTTACTACTTCTCCGTGCTCAATTCCACCTCGGCTTCCTTCTTCCGCGCCTCGCCGCCGTCCGCCATTGCGCCGCCGTTCGGCCTCGCCGTCGGCAGCCTCCTCCAGAGCCTCCCACACTCAACCCCGACCTCCACTAGCACCACCTCATCCTCCTGAAGCTCATCGTGCTGGCCATTTTCCATTTCCTCCACCGGAGACGCCTGCCCACGAGCACGCCGTCGTTTCCCCGCCGCCGCAGCTCGGCCTCGTCGTCGTTCTGCTCCACCAGTGCTTTCCCGCCCCGGCCAAGCACACTAACAGCACCACATCAACCTCACGAAGCTCTCCAGGCACCCGTCATCCCTTCCCCGACCCCCTAGCCACCGGAACGTCGCCGCCAAGCTTCCAGCCGCCGCCGCCGTCTCTGTCCTCCGTCGCGCCGCCGCTACAGCTCCTCCCCGGCCCAACTCCGGTCACCCCCGAGTCCCTTGTAAGCCCCTGAGCATTTTCCCCTCCCTTTCCCCTCGCCGCCAGCGAGCTATCTCGCCGGAATTGATCGCCGTCGATCTGTCCCTGAGAGGAAAGCCGGCCAGGGACCCGATTGCTTTGCTTTAAAACTTTCCAGGGGCCTGTTTGTAAAGAATCAGTAACTTTTTTTTCCATTTCCTTTTCAGCCAACTTTGAAAATTCATAGGCAATGGTAGAAAAATCCAAAAATGGTAAAACCAGTTCTGTTATGTTCATAAAAATGAGCTCTACAACTTTTGTTACTAAGGTGTAGTTTGAAATCAACTAGTTTTTAAGTTATTTAAATGTTTTCAAAAAGGGATCTTTTGTATATAGCTTATAGGATTTAAGTTTGTTTCCTGTAATTCTTGGTTCCTAGTTAGTTCAAGTAGTGTTTAGTTTTGTGTGAATTATCCAAACTTATTACAATTTTGTAAATTAGGTAATGTTCAAACAACTAAGAATTGAGTATAATAAATACGAATTATGTTTAAACCAATGTTTAGGAATAATTTGCCTTAGCTTTATGATACTTGTTTAAGAACAAATACTTAGTTGTTTAATAAAAGTTTGTCATTTATTGTTGATACTAAGTGTGTATTGATTTGTTAAATTACAACTTTATCATGAAGAAAAGAATTAATATGTTTGTTACTAAAAATCAATCCTTGCATATCATGCAGACTCACCGACACTTGAAGATGGAGATTACGAGTTGATCTTGGAACCCGAAACCGGGCTATCTGAAGACTCCATCCAAGTTACTGAAGAAGTGACTGAAGCCCCGAACCAACGTTCGGAAGTTCTTAACTCATCTGACCCTAGCTTCACTTCTGAAGGCAAGCCCCGGTGCACGTCCCAATATTTTAAAGTTATTACAAATTCATTATTATCTTATATATATATTTTGCATTACGTCTAGGAGTTGAGATGAAACCCTAGTTGCATGATATCCTAGGAAACCAATGTGTTGTGCCCGAGTCTTTATCGCTTAGATGCTCCGCTAAATAGAACCGGTAAAAGTCGAGTGATTTCCTGTCACTCGCGCGATATAGGAGTTGCTTGTTTACAATTCTGCAATCACTATAAGGATGACGGACAGGGTCATGTGTTGTATCATGACCTGGAAGTTACCCTGTCTGTTTTGATAAAAGCTTTAAGGTCGAAATGTGTGGTAGTGGTGGCTAAGCTTTTGAAAGTACTAGCCACATGCCGTAAAATATGGTAAGCGGTAAGCCTAGTAACCGATCGGCCCGGCAAGTGGACATACCTCCCACCACTCGTATTTTGGTTTTTCTTGTTACTCGTGTCGACGTGTGGGAATACGTGTTGCAAGGGCAACCAGGAGTACGGGTTTGTAGTCGCGCTACAGCCGTACGTCCTGCACACATTGGGTGTGCGTATGGTCCTGCAGTCGCTTGTGGTGGCCCTGATCCACGACCCGGAATGAAAGGCAAACGGTTGCTTTGGAATCATCGTTGGATATTCCAAGCGTGTGTGTTAGGTTTACCTTGCAAGGTTGAAATTCGATTCGAATCGTCCGCCTCTCACGAAGATTGAGATTGCTTAATCCTTTTACCACATAGAGTAAAAAGTGGAATCGATGATGGAAGAATCTTGTTGATTGATAATCACTATCTTGCTTGTTAGTATAGGTGCTTACCTAGAATGGTTAATCAAACTAGAATCTGAAAACTAAAACTTGAAGTAGATTTTACTCTTTGTTGCTTTTCAGCTGAAAAATAAACCCAGAAACTTTTATAAATGCCTTCATCAGTCTAGTTACGGGCTAAAAGTATACCCAATTTCGGGTAAGCCTTGCTGAGTATTAGTATACTCAGCCTTGCTAGAACTGCTTCCAGGTATGCCGGTTGAGAACCAGGTTGATAATGCGTCCTGTCCTTTTGCTGTTCCGCCTGGCTGGTCCGTGGAATGGGAATCGTCCCCGGCCAGCATCAACCCCTCGGAGTAACACCATCGCCTGGGCTACGCATGGTGCTACTGTTGGCGACGTTGTTAGTCGCGTTGTCTTTTCGCTATGACTTTGGGTCAACGGATGTTTACCGTTGCTTTTCAATAACCCTGTGTTATTTTGCTCCAGTCAGGGCTGGAGAAAACTGGTTTGTAATAATACTACTTGTTATGTGATAAAGACTTGCACTGTATATACCTGGAGTTCATCTTGTATGGGTATGACCTACTTCGATCCTGTGTAACCGTGGTTGCATCGGGCGGTGACCCGACAGACCCATGGGTTATTCCGTTTGAAGTGCATTTGAGATCATCGTGTGTTTGTAAATGATGACTAGTGCACTTGAACCGGAATAATTCAGACGGTTCTGCCACAGCTGGTATCAGAGCTGTAGGTTTAACCTACACTCTATACAGGATACAAGAGGAGATCCAGGGGTGGTACAGTGCTTAAAAATGATTTCAGAATAAAATTTGGTATAACAAAGGAATTTACAAAAAGGCGTTAGATTCGCTAAGGTTGTGTGCCTAGTTCGTAGAGCCCTAAGGGTTAGGTTGGGGAAATTACTAGGTGACTACTAGTTATTATGCTAGGTTTCTGACTTCCAGCACTACTTTCTGCAAAAAAATTTAAATTCATGTACAATCCAACTTTATATTTTGTAACGACACCTTCGAGCGTAAGGTAAGAAGGTAAGGATCCTCAGCCAACTGAGGGAGCTTGGCCTTCCCGTCGGTGATGCGAACCGAATGCTGTTTCTCAAGCAGTGGCCTACTTGAGATGCTGCCAATGTATCAACTTCGGTTGACTACATTGGGAGTATATGGTTCGGCGCAGGGTATGGCGATCGCTGTTCATACCCCCGCATTTTGCGGTACCCCCGTGAATACGTTATTCCATAACGTATGTTAACGTCGTCTGTACGGCGGTAATTGTACAGATGCTGTTTCTATAGTGAACAGTAATGTTTGGGGACGCTTTCATGACGTGCTAGCATGGAAGGTTCATTATTCTATTGTGATTTTCTGCAGGTACACTAACCACGAGTAATAGGCTTGCGAATAGGAAGAACGACTAGTTATATAGGGAGAGACATATGAATATGTCACCGAAATTAACTTCGTAAGTCCAAAAGTTTAAATTGGCAAGTGTGTGTTGGTGAGGTCAAGTAGAACCGTGCATGCATAATAAATCTAATCGAATGTCTTGTCTGAGTGGTCTGTCCCAGATACAAACTTGTCACAATCCTTCAGACAGCCATCAGGTTCAGTATCTCCTCAATGTTTATCTATCCTCGAGATCTAGGATGTCCTTTCAGTACTGTTAACCAAATCAGTTATCTCCGCACAGCTATCTAATGAAGTCTTTTGCAGAATGGTTGCATTCCAGCCATTTAATCATTTCTTCAAATTCTTGCTCCGTGTTGCTGTATCTTGTATCTTACCCTTTGAAATCTTGCTTCAGATGGCCGAGACTTCACATATTCGTTGGGATCGTGAAGGACATGCTTATACCAATGCTTTGCATTGGGAGGGCTTTCCCCGTCTCTTGTGGGAGTCACTGCAGATTTTCGGCTATAACGCACCTCCACGTTACGACGGATATGAGTTTGTTGAAGCAGGTGTTCCTCGGTGCAGGGTGAAGATGACTATTCCACAGCACCCTTCTCGCTTTTTATGGCAACCTATCACAATTTGTATCACTGGTCATCGTCTTGTGGATACCTTTGAGTCTGCTGCACTTGAAGCTATTCACATCTTCTGTGACAAACATCCCGAGGAAGTGGCTGCCTACCCGATCGGATTGTTCCCAACCACAGACCCTCGTGACCCTGAGTGGACTTTCAGGATCTCTTGCTGCAGTCATCTGTTGGGAGATCTGTCTCTTGAGACACTGCAGGTTCTTATCCGGTTCATGAACGTGCAGCATCATCATCAGTTGCTGCAACGTCGAAGCATGAACCAGTTGTCCACCTTAGCTCAAGCTCAACATGGAACTATCACCCAGCAGCTTGACGAGCTGAATGAGCTTCATGTTATCCAGAATGCTCAGGTTGATTTGTTGGCCCAGCGTGATGTGATCATCAATAACCTGGAGAACCAGATCCAGGAGAGGGAGACGGTTATCACTCAGCGCAATACCATTGTTGAGTTCCTCCAGGATCAAGTTCAAGATCTCACTATTGAGCTTGATGATGCCGTCAACCATATCAACGAATTTCATGAGCAGCCCATACCACCTGTAGTGCCAGAAGAAAATGAGAGTGAGGAGGAGGAAGAAGATCCAGAGGAAATAGAAGGAGAATCAAGTCTTGACTCCGAACACGGTGATCCTGCTCCAAATCCCCAATCTAATCATTCATCTTCTGGAAGTCTGTCATCAGTGGGAAATCTTGACGACTATTAGCTCATCACTCTCTTCACTGTAATGTTGTGTCTAGTGTAAAGTAGGATGATCTGGTGGGTAGAATAAGCAGTTGTATGGACTAAGAACCACTTGGATGTAATATAATGTGGTGTGCTTTGTACTGGGAGTTGTGGAAGTTGTGTTGTATTATATGTTGAACCGTATGTTCAGTTATGGAGTTTAAGTTTAATGTTCTATTACTGCACATTTTGTCTCCATATTTGCATGTGATGGACCAACTGAACATATGATATGTATACCTGATAACAAAAGGAAATGAGCGTAAGTGAACATGATGGATTTTTTCCTTTTGTTTCAGATGGTTGGAGCAACACGTGGAACCCCTGAGGGTTTCCGGCCCGACCAGGCCAGCGGATCACAACAACCGCCACCCCCGCCGCCCAATCTAGCGGAGGTAATGGCCCAGCAGACTGAACTACTGAACCAGCTAGTGAGGGCACAGCTGGGACACTTCCATCATCAATCCAGAAACCGAGAGGAGAATGCCTCAGCCGGGTATCAGGATTTCTTTGGTACCCAACCCCCGCTATTTCACAAGACTGAAGAACCTCTAGACGCTGATGCATGGCTCCGTACTGTGGAGTCCAAGTTTGCTTTACTATCGGCCCCATGCTCGGAGGCGAACAAGGCCCTCTTTGCAGCACAACAACTCCGTGGTACTGCCCGTATATGGTGGGACCACTATTCTGCGATGCAACCAGATGGCCATGTGGTATCTTGGGAAGAATTCAAGGCTGCATTCCGCGCCCATCATATTCCTGAAGGTTTGATTGAGCGCAAGCTCAATGAATTCTTGGCTTTAACCCAAGGCACTCGCACTGTCATGCAATATGCACAGGTGTTTAATCATCTGTGCCAATATGCGAGCTATCATGCAGACACTGACGCCAAGAAGAGAGACCGTTTTCGTCGAGGTCTCAACACCAAACTTCGGGAACGGCTGAATTTAGCCCGAGCCAACACTTTCAACGAATTGGTCAATATGGCCATCACTCAAGAGGACTGTATCTCAGCTCATCGGGCTGAGAAGAAGAGGAAGATTACCCCTGGTCCTTCCGGCACCCAGCAATCAAGGTTTAGGTTGGTGCCGCAGTCAGCGACGCGACCTCCATCTCGCGCCAATTTACCAGGGAGATGGGTGGCTAGACCTCCACAACAGTCCCAGTTTAATCGACAGTCAGCTCCTCCCCAGCAACAGCAACAGCAGCAAGGCCTCAGGCCCACTTTCCCTCCTGTTGGTCAAGGAAACAACGGCAATCGTTGTTTCAATTGTGGTAGCCCCTCGCATTTCATCAAAAACTGCCCGCAACCTAAGAGAGCATTTCAAGGGCAGCCCTCCAACGCAAATAATAAGGGCAAAGGGAAGAAACAGATGGTACAAGTTCGCCAAGGCAGGGTGAACTTCACCGCCGTCTCCGAACTTCCCGAGGGCGCTCCTATAATGACGGGTACTTTCATTATTTACCATCAACCCGCCATTATACTTTTTGATTCCGGTGCAACTCATAGCTTTATCAGTTCAAAGTTTGGAGCCAAATTAGGCTTAGAATTGTATCCGGTTAATGGAAATTATTTGATTGCAACCCCGGGTGGTAGAGTGGCATCCAATCAAATATGTAGAAATGTGCCAATCCAGTTGGGCAGCAATCTGATGAAAACAGACTTGCTTTTGCTGGATCTAGAAGGAATGGATGTTTTGTTAGGTATGGATTGGATGTCAGAACACCATGTCTTACTGGATATTTCGTCCAGAGTAGTGGAAATAGACTCACCATATCAAGGAACCACCACTCTTTATCTATCACACAGAGGGTGTATCAACTCTTATGCCTATACGGCAGAAAGGATTAAACTTGAGGCCATTCCTATTGTGTGTGAATATCCGGATGTTTTTCCAGACGATCTGCCAGGAATGCCTCCAGATAGGGATGTTGAGTTCATTATCGAGTTACAGCCAGGTACAGCACCTATCTCCAAAAGGCCCTATCGTATGCCACCTAATGAACTGGCAGAACTAAAAACCCAACTTCAAGATCTTCTTGATAAGGGTTACATCCGCCCAAGTGCTTCACCATGGGGATGCCCAGCTCTATTCGTGAAGAAGAAGGACAATAGCCTACGAATGTGCGTAGACTATCGCCCTCTCAATGCGGTGACAATCAAAAACAAATATCCTCTGCCCCGCATTGACATTCTTTTTGATCAGCTAGCCGGAGCCAAGGTATTTTCAAAAATTGACCTTCGCTCTGGATATCATCAAATTAAGATAAGACCTTGTGACATTCCAAAAACAGCCTTCTCTACCAGATATGGACTTTATGAATATCTGGTTATGTCTTTTGGTCTTACCAATGCTCCAGCTTATTTCATGTATCTCATGAATTCAGTTTTCATGACGGAGCTAGATAAATTCGTCGTGGTATTTATTGATGATATCCTTATCTATTCTAAAAACTCTGAAGATCATGCCAAACACCTTCGAATAGTTCTTCAGAAATTAAGAGATCATCGCCTATATGCCAAATTCTCCAAGTGTGAATTTTGGATTGATACAGTAAAGTTCCTAGGCCACACTGTTTCTAGCAATGGTATATCTGTGGACCCTAGCAAGGTTCAGGAGGTAATGGATTGGCAGCCTCCTACTTCTGTTCATCAGATCCGTAGCTTTTTAGGTTTGGCTGGCTATTATCGTCGGTTCATTCCGGATTTCTCCAGAATAGCCAAACCTATGACCGAGCTACTGAAAAAGGGAATTAAGTTTGTCTGGACTAAGAAATGCGAAGAAGCATTTCACGCCTTAAGAGCCCATCTCACTACTGCCCCAGTATTAGCTCAACCAGACAACTCTAAACCCTTCGATGTCTATTGCGATGCTTCAGGCATCGGACTCGGTTGTGTACTCATGCAAAACAACCGCGTCATCGCTTATGCTTCTCGAGCACTCCGACCCCATGAACAAAATTATCCTACCCATGATCTTGAGCTAGCCGCTGTAATTCATGCGCTCAAGATTTGGAGACACCATCTCATGGGAACCAAGTGTAATATCTACACTGATCACAAGAGCCTCAAATACATATTTACTCAAGCAGATTTGAATATGAGACAACGCCGTTGGCTGGAACTAATTAAAGATTATGACCTGGAAGTCCATTATCATCCAGGCAAGGCCAACGTGGTTGCAGACGCTTTAAGCCGAAAAGCACATTGCTCTTGTTTATCAGTAGAAGCTCTGAATGAAACCCTCTATGGGGAGATGAGAAAGCTTAACCTTGAAATTGTATCTCAAGGTAGTTTGAATCATCTCTCAGAGCAAGTTCCATTAAAAGATAGTATCATCATGGCCCAACAACATGATGATGGGATAAAGATCATTAAGCAGAATCTTATCAAAGGAGAGGAGAAATATAAGTGCTTTCAGATAGATCCTTTAGGGGTACTTTGGTTCAAGGACCGGGTTGTTGTACCTAAAGATCACCAACTCCGAAAGCAAATTCTAGATGAAGCACATCTGTCCAAGTTCTCCATACACCCCGGGAGTACTAAAATGTACTAGGACTTGAGACAGAACTTCTGGTGGACTCGCATGAGAAGAGAGATAGCAAAGTATGTTGCTGGATGTGATATCTGCCAGAGGGTCAAGGCCAGCCATCTCAAGCCTGCTGGTGTCTTGCAACCATTACCCATTCCCTCTTGGAAATGGGAAGACATCAGTATGGATTTCATCGTTGGTTTGCCTAACACCTCCCGGAAACATGACTCCATTTGGGTAATCATAGATCGATTAACTAAAGCTGCTCACTTTATTCCAGTACATACCACCTTTACTACTAATAAATATGCCGAAATCTACATAGAGCAAATCATTCGACTCCATGGAATACCCAAAACGATTATCTCTGATCGTGGTGCTCAATTCGTCGCTCGTTTTTGGGAGCAACTTCAAACATCTCTAGGGACTAAACTTATTCGAAGCTCAGCATATCATCCCCAAACAGACGGGCAGACCGAAAGAGTCAACCAAATCCTAGAGGATATGCTAAGAGCTTGTGTCATTCAGTATGGCAAAAGTTGGGACCAGTGCTTACCGTTGGCGGAATTCTCATACAACAACAGCTTCCAGTCAAGTCTTCAAATGGCTCCATTCGAAGCTCTATATGGTCGCCGGTGTCGAACTCCTTTGAGTTGGTCACAAGTCGGCGAGCGTAAAATCTTTGGACCCGATCTGGTCACAGAAGCTGAAGCCAAAGTAAAGCACATCCAAACCAATCTCAAGGCAGCCCAATCCAGACAGAAAAGCTATGCAGACAAACGTAGAAAGCCCTTACAGTTTTCTGTAGGAGAGTTGGTATATCTTCGGGTGTCTCCTACTCGAGGTGTTCAGCGTTTCGGCATCAAAGGAAAACTTGCTCCTCGTTACATTGGACCCTTCGAAATCCTTGAAGTCTGCGGACCAGTAGCTTATCGTCTTCAACTTCCACCTCAGCTAGCGGCTGTCCACAATGTTTTCCATGTCTCCCAACTCAAGAAATGCCTCCAAGTCCCTACAGAGAACATAGATCTACAGGATGTTGCTATAGAATCTGATCTTTCTTATATCGAATATCCCATCAAGATCCTAGATACCAAAGAAAGGAATACCAGAAGAGCAACGATCAAGATGTATAAAATTCAATGGAATCATCACAGTGAAGAAGAAGCAACGTGGGAAACCGAAGCTTATCTTCAAAAGCATTTTCCGGATTTCCTAAACGACAATCCTTACCCTTGAATCTCCGACTTTATCTTGTTCGGAATCTCGGGACGAGATTCTTTTTAGGAGGGAGGGTTGTGACATCTCAGGTATATGGGAGCCAGACTTAGTGCATTGCGTGTAGGATGTACTCTTGTGTGTTGATTAAGGACAAGATTTTAGGGTGTTTTCTGTAATGTAAGAAGAATATAAGGTTTAAGTGCAAAATGTGTGTGGGAGTGAATAAATTTTGAAATATAGGAAGGGTTGTTTTGCAAAAAGATGCTTTTACCTTTAACCCACTGTAAAGAGTAAAAACAAGTCAAGGAGTTGTTGGAAATGTAAAATTTAAATAGGTTTTAAAGGAAATTTGACTAGTTATGGGGTTTTTAAAAAACCTTTGAAACCTTAACTCTCATGAAGTCGAACCCTAAAGCAAAGTTGTAGAACTTTTTATTCCCTACACTTTTGGTTTTTGGAGCTTTTTCGTTTGAGCTATAGTTTGAAAGTTATTCAGGCTTTACAGTGGAGTCCCTAGGCTTTTCAGTATTTGCAACCAGGTCCTCGTCGTCCACCTCCAGCTGCTCTGCTCTGCTCTGCTCTGCTCTGCCCGAGAGCTGCTGCCGCCGCTGCTTTAACTCCGGCGAGCCGCCCAGCCGCCACCTGCCCCCGCGCCGCTCGCCAGTGCCACCTCCACCTCCAGCGCACCTGTCCCCGCCGCTTGCCAGGCCTTGGTGGCCATTTCCCGAGCTGCCACGCCGTTCCCGAGCCCTCCACGGCCGCCACGACGTCGCCGGCGTCCAGCTCCTGCTCGCCGCCCTCCAAAGCCTCCCCAAATGCATAATTAGCTCTGTGGCCACTGCTCGAGCTCTTTTACTACTTCTCCGCGCTCAATTCCACCTCGGCTTCCTTCTTCCGCGCCTCGCCGCCGTCCGCCATTGCGCCGCCGTTCGGCCTCACCGTCGGCAGCCTCCTCCAGAGCCTCCCACACTCAACCCCGACCTCCACTAGCACCACCTCATCCTCCTGAAGCTCATCGTGCTGGCCATTTTCCATTTCCTCCACCGGAGACGCCTGCCCACGAGCACGCCGTCGTTTCCCCGCCGCCGCAGCTCGGCCTCGTCGTCGTTCTGCTCCACCAGTGCTTTCCCGCCCGGCCAAGCACACTAACAGCACCACATCAACCTCACGAAGCTCTCCAGGCACCCGTCGTCCCTTCCCGACCCCCTAGCCACCGGAACGTCGCCACCAAGCTTCCAGCCGCCGCCGCCGTCTCTGTCCTCCGTCGCGCCGCCGCTACAGCTCCTCCCCGGCCCAACTCCGGTCACCCCCGAGTCCTTGTAAGCCCCTGAGCATTTTCCCTCCCTTTCCCCTCGCCGCGGCGAGCTATTCGCCGGAATTGATCGCCGTCGATCTGTCCCGAGAGGAAAGCCGGCCAGGGACCCGATTGCTTTGCTTTAAAACTTTCCAGGGGCTGTTTGTAAAGAATCAGTAACTTTTTTTTCCATTTCCTTTTCAGCCAACTTTGAAATTCATAGGCAATGGTAGAAAAATCCAAAAATGGTAAACCAGTTCTGTTATGTTCATAAAAATGAGCTCTACAACTTTTGTTACTAAGGTGTAGTTGAAATCAACTAGTTTTTTAAGTTATTTAAATGTTTTCAAAAAGGGATCTTTGTATATAGCTTATAGGATTTAAGTTTGTTTCCTGTAATTCTTGGTTCCTAGTTAGTTCAAGTAGTGTTTAGTTTTGTGTGAATTATCCAAACTTATTACAATTTTGTAAATTAGGTAATGTTCAAACAACTAAGAATTGAGTATAATAAATACTAATTATGTTTAAACCAATGTTTAGGAATAATTTGCCTTAGCTTTATGATACTTGTTTAAGAACAAATACTTAGTTGTTTAATAAAAGTTTGTCATTTATTGTTGATACTAAGTGTGTATTGATTTGTTAAATTACAACTTTATCGTGAAGAAAGAATTAATATGTTTGTTACTAAAAATCAATCCTTGCATATCATGTAGACTCACCGACACTTGAAGATGGAGATTACGAGTTGATCTTGGAACCCGAAACCGGGCTATCTGAAGACTCCATCCAAGTTACTGAAGAAGTGACTGAAGCCCCGAACCAACGTTCGGAAGTTCTTAACTCATCTGACCCTAGCTTCACTTCTGAAGGCAAGCCCCGGTGCACGTCCCAATATTTTAAGTTATTACAAATTCATTATTATCTTATATATATTTTGCATTACGTCTAGGAGTTGAGATGAAACCCTAGTTGCATGATATCCTAGGAAACCAATGTGTTGTGCCCGAGTCTTTATCGCTTAGATGCTCCGCTAAATAGAACCGGTAAAAGTCGAGTGATTTCCTGTCACTCGCGCGATATAGGAGTTGCTTGTTTACAATTCTGCAACACTATAAGGATGACGGACAGGGTCATGTGTTGTATCATGACCTGGAAGTTACCCTGTCTGTTTTGATAAAAGCTTTAAGGTCGAAATGTGTGGTAGTGGTGGCTAAGCTTTTGAAAGTACTAGCCACATGCCGTGAAAATGGTAAGCGGTAAGCCTAGTAACCGATCGGCCCGGCAAGTGGACATACCTCCCACCACTCGTATTTTGGTTTTTCTTGTTACTCGTGTCGACGTGTGGGAATACGTGTTGCAAGGGCAACCAGGAGTACGGGTTTGTAGTCGCGCTACAGCCGTACGTCCTGCACACATTGGGTGTGCGTATGGTCCTGCAGTCGCTTGTGGTGGCCCTGATCCACGACCCGGAATGAAAGGCAAACGGTTGCTTTGGAATCATCGTTGGATGTTCCAAGCGTGTGTGTTAGGTTTACCTTGCAAGGTTGAAATTCGATTCGGAATCGTCCGCCTCTCACGAAGATTGAGATTGCTTAATCCTTTTACCACATAGAGTAAAAAGTGGAATCGATGATGGAAGAATCTTGTTGATTGATAATCACTATCTTGCTTGTTAGTATAGGTGCTTACCTAGAATGGTTAATCAAGCTAGAATCTGAAAGCTAAAACTTGAAGTAGATTATACTCTTTGTTGCTTTTCAGCTGAAAATAAACCCAGAAACTTTATAAATGCCTTCATCAGTCTAGTTACGGGCTAAAAGTATACCCAATTCCGGGTAAGCCTTGCTGAGTATTAGTATACTCAGCCTTGCTAGAACTGCTTCCAGGTATGCCGGTTGAGAACCAGGTTGATAATGCGTCCTGTCCTTTTGCTGTTCCGCCTGGCTGGTCCGTGGAATGGGAATCGTCCCCGGCCAGCATCAACCCCTCGGAGTAACACCATCGACTGGGCTACGCATGGTGCTACTGTTGGCGACGTTGTTAGTCGCGTTCTTTTCGCTATGACTTTGGTCAACGGATGTTTACCGTTGCTTTTCAATAACCCTGTGTTATTTTGCTCCAGTCAGGGCTGGAGAAAACTGGTTGTAATAATACTTATGTGATAAAGACTTGCACTGTATATACCTGGAGTTCATCTTGTATGGGTATGACCTACTTCGATCCTATGTAACCGTGGTTGCATCGGGCGGTGACCCGACAGACCCATGGGTTATTCCGTTTGAAGTGCATTT